>NC_092125.1:133728331-136458331 GCF_043159975.1 Macaca nemestrina
GAGACTATGCTGGCTGTTTCCTGCTGATCACTTTCGGTTTTATCTATTTTGTCTTTTTGCTGTTGTTGTTGTCCTCAATTCCATTGATTTCTGCTCTTTTCTTTGTTATTTTCTTATGTTTGGTTTGATATTATTTTGGTCTACTTTTTCAAGTTTCTAAAACTGAAAGTATAGATCAATGATTTGAGATTTTCTTCTTTTTTAATTAAGTTTTTAGCGCTTATTCACAATAACAAAACATGGAATCAACCTAAATGCCCATCAATGGTAGACTGGATAAATAAAATGTAGTAGATATACACCATGGAATGCTATGCAGACATAAAAAAGAATGAGATAATGTCCTTTGCAGGAACATAGAGATGGAGGCCATTATCCTTAGCAAACTAGCCCAGAAACAGAAAACCAAGTACTGTATGTTCTCACTTATAAGTGGAAGTTAAATGATGAGAACATGTGGTCACAAAGAGGGAGACAACATACTGTGGGGCATGCCAGAGGGTGGAGGGTGGGAGGAAGGAGAGGAGCAGAAAAATAATTATTGAGTATTAGGCTTAGTACCTAGACAAAATAATTTGTGCGACAAACCCCTGTGACACAAGTTTACCTATATAAAAAACCTGCACATGTAACCCTGAACCTAAAATAAAAGTTAAAAAGAAGCATGAGCCTTTTAAGTGAGGGAAAGGAAAGTTGAGGTCGCTATAATAACATTATGTAAAAGCTATTTCTGATAGAGTGTCTTCTTCTGAAGTCTACTTTGTCTAATATTTTTTTTTTTTTTTTTTTTTTTTTTTTTTTTTTGAGACCGAGTCTCGCTCTGTTGCCCAGGCTGGAGTGCAGTGGCCGGATCTCAGCTCACTGCAAGCTCCGCCTCCCGGGTTCACGCCATTCTCCTGCCTCAGCCTCCCGAGTAGCTGGGACTACAGGCGCCCGCCACCTCGCCCGGCTAGTTTTTTGTATTTTTTAGTAGAGACGGGGTTTCACCGTGTTAGTCAGGATGGTCTCGATCTCCTGACCTCGTGATCCACCCGTCTCGGCCTCCCAAAGTGCTGGGATTACAGGCTTGAGCCACCGCACCCGGCCTGTCTAATATTATTATAGCCACCTCAACTTTTCTTTGATTAGTGTTTCAAGGTATATCTTTAACATCCTTTAACTTTTAACCTATCTATATCTTCTATGTAAATGGGCCTTGCTTCTGTTATCTAATCCAACATGTTCATTTAATTCGTGTGTTTAGACTGTTTGAAATTAGTATAATTGTTGACAGACTTGTACTAAAATCTGTTATCTTGCTAGTTGTTTTCTTTCTTTTTTTCCCCAACCTTTCGATTTCCTTTGGATTGAGAATTTCTTCATAAAAAGCTTATATGCTTTTTATATTTAGCTTATTACCTATACTCTTTACTATGGTTTCAATGTGTCGCTTAAACTTTGTGTGTTAAAAGCTTAATCCCCAGTGCAACATTGTTGAGAGGTGGAACCTAATAAAAAGTGATTAGGTTATAAGGGCTCTGCCCTCATGAATAGATTAATGTTGTTATCACAGGATTGAGTTAGTTATTGTGAGAGTGAGCTTGTTATAAATATTAATTTGGCCCCCTCTTGCCCTTTTTCTCTCTCTCACCTTCTCTTATCCTCTCATATGTCATGAAATGATGCAGCAAGAAGGCCCTCACTAGATGCTGGCACCTTGATATTGGACTTTCTGGTCTCTAGAACTGTGAAAATAAATTTCTTTTCTTTATAAATTACCCAGTATGTGGTATTCTATTACAGCAACACAAAATGAACTAAGACACTCTAGCATTTACTATATATATTTAATCAATTATACACTACCTTTAAATTATATTGTACAGGTTAAAATAGTATAAAGACCTTAACAACAGTATATTCTCATTTTTTTCTAATTCTTTGTGCTATTGTTAACATGTTTTACTTTACGTGCACCATAAATGCACAATTCACTGTTACTAGTTTTTTTTTTGCTTTAGAGAGCTAGCTGTCTTCCAGAGCTTTTAAAAATAAGAAAAAATAAATTTAATATTCATCTTTATTTGTCTCAATTTCAGCACTTTTTATTTCTTTGTATAGCTCCTGGTTTTTGTCTGGCATTGTATTCATGCTTCCTGAAGAGCTATCTTTAACATTTTATTATAGTACTTGTCTGATAGCAAAATTCATCTCTTTTTACATGTCTGAAAAACTATTTTTGCTTTAGTTTTGAAAGATATTTTAATTAGGTCTAGAATACCTGGTTGACAGGTTTTTTTTCCTTTTCTTTTTTTTCAGTACTTTAAAGGTGTCACTCCACTGCCTTCTGGCTTGCATGATTTCTGACACAAAGTCTGCTATAATTCGTATTTTTACTGTTCCATATATAATTTTTTTCTCTTCATTCCTTCAAAAATTCCTTTTTCTCTTTGGTTTTTGACAGTTTTAATACAATACTTCCTGGATGTGTAAGTGTGTCTATGGTTTTGTATATTTCATTACTTTTGGAAAAATCACAGCAAATGCCCCTGTTCTATCTTCATTTTCCCACTAGGATTAAAAAATTATATGTATATTTGATTTTTTCCCACTGCTCTTGAATCTTGTGTTCCTTTTTTACACTCACCTTTTCTCTTTGTGTTTCAATTTGAGTGATTTCTACTGACCTCTTTTAAAGTTTACCAATTTTTTTTCATCAACTGTGTTGAGTCTAACAATAAACTTGTTAAAAGCATGATTAATCTGTTATTGTGTTTTTTACTTCTAGCATTTCCTTTTGTTTTTTCTTATAGTTTCCATCTCTCTGCTGAAATTCTCATGAGTTCAGGTGGTGTTCCCACCTCTTCCATTAGCGTCTTCGACAGTTTAAGCATAGTTATTTTAAATTCCCTGCCTAATATTTACACACCTGGGTCATGTCTGAACCTGGTTTTGCTGATTATTTTGTCTTTTGACGTAGTGTTTTTGTTTATTGCTTCCTCACGTATTTTGTAGGTTTTGTGTGCATGCTATTTATCCTGTGTAGGAATGTAGAGACTGAAGTGAATTGAATAGGAGCATAGATTTGTAATACCACTTGCTAAACCTTTTGCATGGGAATTGAGTCAATCTAGTCAGAAACTGAGCTGGGTTTGGGTTTTGTCGTTATCATCTGGGCATATATTAGGGCATTTGATTATTCCTATCATTGAGTCTTGCAAGCAGCACTCATCTTCCAGTAACATAGCTACTCACTCCATTGCGTTCAATAGTATTTAATAATAGACCATGTTTAATTGTATTAGGTCTGTACTTGTGGTAGTTTATTGCACTTTTACATCTCTAACTATTAGAAGCAAAACCAAGTTCTTGTGAGCTGTGCCTGAAATGCAGAGGTAGACATTTGGTTACATACCTTCACCTTTCCCGCCTTTTTTTTTTTTTTAACCACTCATGCACAACACACAGGCACTTCTATGACAGGTACATTCTCTTTGATACACAGGCATATTGGTTTTTTCTTGGAGTCTTTATTTTAACCCAGGTATCAAGATGTTTTGTAATTTGATTGATCTTCTCTGTGAAGGCATTTTAAAAATGTCATTCCACTTTCCCAAAATCTGTATACCACTTCCATGTACAAAAGACCAAATATACTTACCTCTTTTCTAGACTTTAATTTATTTTTCTTGTAAGGACAGCTGACAGTGTAATGTTTCAAAGTCTTATGTATTTCTGAGAGTAGAAGTTAGTGAGATAGGTGGAGATACAGGTATCCTGTAATATTGAGAGCTAAGCATCTTAGGGAAAGGAACTTTGAAACATATTCTTTGCCATTTTCAGTATGAATACCTAAAGAGTTAAACATGAACAATTGTCCATTCTCTGTTACGTTCTTATGTCCACACAGATATGTAACAGTGCTCATTACTGAAAGAGAAACATCCTTATTTTTGAATAAAAAAAATTACAAAATCTTAATTCAGAGAAGAAAAGGTAAATGTATTGGTTTTGGAATATATTGGTTTGTTTTCATGCTGCTGATAAAGACATAATGGAGACTGGCAATTTACAAAAGAAAGAGGCCTCACAATTATGGCAGAAGCTGAATGCCATGTCTCACATGGTGGCAGACAAGAGAAGAAGAGAAAGAAGTGAAAACAGAACCCCCTTATAAAACCATTAGATCTTGTAAGACTTTTTCACTACCACGAGAACAGTATGGGGAAAATCACCCCCATGATTCAATAATCTCCCACCGGGTCCCTCCCACAACATGTGGAATTATGGGAGTACAATTCAGGATGAGATTTGGGTGGGGACATGGAGCCAAATCATATCAGAAGTTGTAGAAAAATTTTTAATTTGGTACCCTTTTTATTCATGAGGCTCAAAATGTGTTGTGTGACAAGTGGGTTTTCTTATGTGAGCCTCACCATCAATTTCCTTGTTTGACCATATTTACTACCTTCTGTCTTTCTCATCAAAGGCATTTCTACTGGAGAGAATTATCATCAGTTTTTTTCTCCTTTAGGATAGCCTGATACTATTCTCTAATATCCCCTGAATTTATTTCTTCCAAGACCATTATCAGCACAGACAACCATCCTCTTGCTCAATCCAAATCCAGGTTTCACTTTTGCTTGGGCACGTGAAATTCATTAGTAAGAAATGCTGTCATGTTTTGTACTTAGGGTACACTGTTATTGATAAGATACTTGTTCTTATTTGGGGACGGGTGATTCACAACAAGGTGTAAGATAGCCCTATTTAATTTTTGTGTTAAGAAATAAACATCTTAGATAAAACCAGAAATGAAGAGATTATTTCAGTTAATTAATTACCCTATATATGGTTATATTTCTCATTTCCCCTCTATAAAAAATCTCTCAAATATCATTCTTGGTATTTCTGTTCCCTGTTTTTACCTCACATCATCCAAAGAGAAATCATGGAGGAATCCAGGCTTCTATTTCCTTGCTACCTTCTTATGTATGTGTGGGTTCCATCTCCAAGTTTACCAGATGGTCCAGTAGGGCTACATTCCAGCCAGAGAGTAGAAAGGAATAAAGCAGGGTAAGCACCCTCTCCTTGAGAAAACTTCCTGGAAGGTGCCTTATGCCACTTCCACATTGACACAGGCCAGCTTTCAGTCACGTGGCCACACACAGGTGTGAGAAGAGTTGGGAAATGTCAAAATTCTGAGTATGCCCAGCTAAAATCTGGGGCATACTCATATTAGGTTGGTGCAAAAATAATTGCAGTTTTTGCCTTTGAAAGTAATGGTAAAAGGCCGGGGGGGCATGGTGGCTCATGTCTGTAAACCCAGCACTTTGGGAGGCCAAGGTGGACGGATCACCTGAGGTCAGGAGTTCAAGACTAGCTTGGCCAACATGGTGAAACCCCGTCTCTATTAAAAATACAAAAAAAAATTAGCCGGTTGTAGTGGTGCACACCTGTAGTCCCAGTTACTCAGGAGGCTGAGGCAGGAGAATCACTTGAACCCAGGAGGAAAAAAAGGAGAGAGAGAGAGAGAGAGAGAGAGAGAGAGAGAGAGAAAGTAATGGCAAAGACTGCAATTACTTTTGCACCAACCTAACAATATATTCAGTTGCATTAGAAACTTGCTGAGGCAGCCTACAGACCGCGGCAGTTTTGAATGTAATTCTATTCCCTCTTTTCAGCACACACTTCAATATAATTAAAATTAATTCATAGTAACTTTTGGTACAAGCCCAGGATCTTTTCCTTATAAAAGTTAACATGAAAACTATAGGAGTTACTAAATAGCAATACATTAATATGTCTCAGTAAATTCTGTAATAGTTTTAATGCATGTGCTCACACTGTTACCCATATCAACCTTTCATTTAATACTTGTCTTTTCAGTTTCACATTCTGTGCTGTTTACACCCACTCCAATACTAAGAGTGTTAAAAGATCCAGTAATTTATAATAATCAAAAGCATCAATAAGATTTTTTTCCACTGAAATTAAAGGAAATATTTAAAAGAGGACTCTATCCAATTGGAATTCTATTAACACTACTCTGCTTCCCCAAATTGAATTTTATAGTTCAACAACTTTATCTTCTTTTTAATAAAATATATGCTATATTTTGGTGGTTGTTGAGAAATCTAGGTACAGATTTATGTTAAATTTTTATTCCTGCATTTTATTCTTATGATCCAGGAAACTAAAATGGAATGTGACCAAGGGATTATGTTGCTAAGGAAGAAAGGAAATAAATTAGAATGACTTAACATCTGCTTTGGGTATTGGGAATTATGAGAACTGATCCACATTTGATATCACTTTGGGCCACTTGTGAGTGCCTGGCAGTGACTTCTCTATCAGCCAAGAACATAGTAGGATCATTGGCACACACTCTAATGAACTCTGGTTTTTTTTTTTTGTGTGTGTGTGTGGCGGGGGGGGTGGGGTGGGGTAGGGGGGTACATTACTGTATTTCCTTATTAAACAATTACTTATTTTAAATGTTATGATATTTTATCCTTTATATTTACGGTCCCATGATAGACCAGGGACTTGTAAGTTGAGAGTGCATGTGGCCAGAATATCCTAAATCTGTCCTTATAATTAATTTTTTAAAAAACTGCCATGAAGTTCTCATAAAAGAGATAACAACACTATTTTTGCTAATTTTGTTTCAGACCCTGAGGAGTTACTGTATCTAATCTCACTACATGATACCACAAAATGGTGAATGAATAGAGTTAAGAGTCTCAGTAAGAGATTTTCAGCATTCTCTCATGAGAGCAGTTTGATTGTTGCTAAATGTTCTATGCTCCTGCATTTATAAATGGCAACTGAGGATAGATTTCAAGTGTTTGTGGAAACAAATGGCAGTTATTGGGATCATTTGAGCATGAGATGATTTTTTTTCCCCATTTCAGTTCTTTAAATTGACACATGATAATTTTAAATATTTTTGGGGTACATAGTTATGTTTGGATACATGCAATGTAAAGTGATCAACTCAGGGTAATTATTATACACATTATCTCAAAGTTTTATGATTTATTTGTGTTGGGAACATTCAAAATCCTCTTTTCTAGCTATTTGAAAGTATATAATAAATTATTATTAACTATAGTCATCTTACAGTGCTATAGAACACTAGAACTAATTTCTCCTATCTAGCTGTAATTTTTGTATCCTTTAACAAGTCTATCCTTATCCCTCCAACCCTTCCCAGCCTCTGATAGCCACTGTTCTACTGTTTCCTATGAGATCAACTTTCTTAACTTCTGCATATGAGTCAGAACTTGCAGCATTTATTTTTCTGTTCCTGGCTTCTTTAACTTGAGTGAAAGAAGGCTCATCTTTCTCATGGAACTAGGCTTATCCATGTTGCTGCAAACGAAAGGACTGTATATTGTTTTAAATGCTGGATAGTTTTCCATTGTGTATATGTGCCACATTTTCTTTGTCCATTCATCTGTCAATGAACACTTGGGTTGATTCCATGGCTGGGCTCTGTGCATAGTGCTGCAGTAAACAGGTGGGTGCATATATATCTTAGATACATTGATTTCCTTTCCTTTAATATATACCCAGTGGTGAGATTATTGTCACCATACGGTAGTTCTATTTGTAGTTTTTGAAAGAAACTTCATAATGTTCTTCATAATGACTGTACTAGTTTGCATTTCCACCAACAGTGTATAAGAGTTTTCTTTTCTCCATATCCTTACTAGCATTTGTTGTTTTTTTGTATGTTTAATAAAAGTCATTCAAACTGGAGTGCCATGATATCTTATGGTGGTTTTGACTTGCATTTCCCTGATGATTAGTGATGTTGGGCATTTTTTCATATGTTCGTTGGCCACTTGCATGCATTATTTTGAGAAATGTCTATTCAGATCATTTGCCCAATTTTAATTGGAATATTTGTTTTGCTGTTGAGTTGTTTGAGTTTTTTAAATAATCTGGGTTTTAATCTTTTGCCAGATGAATAGTTTGCAAATATTTTCTTTTATTCTATAGGTTGTCTTTTTATTCTGTTGATGGTTTCCTTTGCTGTGCAGAAGGTTTTTAGTTTGATATAATCCCATTTGTCTATTTTTGCTTTTGTTACCTTGGCTTTTGAGGTCTTATTCATAAAATCTTTTCCCAGACCAATGTACTGAAGCGTTTCCCCTACATTTTCTTCTAGAAGTTTTATAGTTTTGGGTCTTACATATAAATCTTTAATGCATTTTAACTTTATTTTTTGTGTAAGATGAGCAATAGGAGTCTGGTTTCACTTTTCTGTGTATGGTTACCCAGTTCTCCCAGGTCCATTTATTAAACTGTACTTTCCCTAATGAATGATTTTAGCACCATTGTTGAAAATCAGTTGACTGAAAATACATGGATTTATTTCTGTGTTCTATTCTCTTCCATTTTTTTTTTAGATGGAGTCTTGCTCTGTCACCCAGATTGTAGTGCAGTGGCATGATCTGGGCTCACTGCAACCTCTGCCTCCCAGGTTCAAGCGATTCTCCTGCCTCAGCCTCCCAAGTAGCTGGGATTACAGGCACACACCACAATGCCTGGCTAATTTTTGTATTTTTTTTAGAGACAGGGTTTCACCATGTTGGTCAGGCTGGTCTCGAACTCCTGACCTCAGGTAACATGACCACCTCGGTCCCCCAAAATGCTGGGATTATAGGCATGAGCCACTGTGCCCAGTCCCATTAGTCTTTTTAAATGCCAGTAACATGCCATTTTGGTTACTGCACTTTTGTAGTATATTTTAAAGTCAGGTAGTGTATTTCCTCCAGCTTTGTTCTTTTCCCTCAGGATTGATTTGGCTATTAGGGATGTTCTGTAGTTCTATACAAATTCTAAGATTGTTCTTCTATTTTTGTGAAGAATGTCACTGGTATTTTGGTAAGGATTGCACTAAATCTGGCTTTGGGCAGCATGGTGATTTCAACAGTATTAATTCTTCTGGCCAATGAGAATGGGTTGTCTTTCCATTTGTTTATGTCTTCTTCAATTTCTTTTATCAGTGTTTTGTAATTTTACTTGTAGAGATCTTTTACCTCTTCGGTTAAGTTTATTCCTAGGTATTTTATTTATTTTTTGTAGTATTATAAATGGGATAACCTTCTTGATTCTTTTTTTCAGCTAGTTTGTTGTTCATATACAGAAATTGTACTGATTTTTGTATTTTGTATTCTGCAACTGTACTGAATTCATTCTAAGAGGTTTTTTCCTTTTTTTTTTTTGTTTTTTTTAGAGCCTTTAGGTTTTTCTATATATTAGATCATGTTGCCTGCAAAGAGGGGCAATTTGACTTCTTCCTTGCCAATTTGAGTCCTCTTTATTTCTTTCTCTTGCTTTGGACTTCCAGTACTATGTTGAATAGAAGTGGTGAGAGTGGACACCCTTGTCATGTTCTAGTTCTTAAAAAAAAAATTTTAGCTTTTCCCATTTGGTAAGATGTTAGTTGTGAGTTTATCATATATGGCCTTTATTATGTTGAAATACTTTCATTCTATCATTAACTTTTTGAGAATTTTTATCATGAAGGGATGATGAATTTGATCAAATGCCTCTTCGGCGTCTATTGAGATGAGTTTTTGTCCTTCATTCTATTGATGTGATGTATCATGTGTATTGATTTGCATATGTTAAACCCTCCTTGCCTCCCTAGGATAAATCCCACTTGATCATGGTGTGTTATCTTTTTGACGTGATCTCATTCAGTTTGCTGGTATTTTGTTGACAATTTTTGTATGTATGTTCATCAGGGATATTGGCCTGTAGTTTTCTTTTTTGTGTTTCCTCATCTGATTTTGGTATCAAGGTTATGCTGGCTGTGTAGAATGAGTTTGGAGGAAATTCTTCCCCTTCCATTTTTGGGGGAATAATTTCAGAAGAATTGGTATTAGTTTTTCTTTATAAGCTTGATAGAATTCAGCAGTAAAGCTGTCTGATCCTAAACTTTTCTTTGCTGGGAGACTATTATTGATTCAATCTCAATACTCATTGTTGGTCTGTCCGGGTTCTTTTATGTGTTCTTGGTTCAGTATTGATATGTATTTAGAAATTTACTCATTTCCTCTGGGTTCTCTGAATTTTTTTATCTAGTTCTTCCTAGTAGTCTCTAAAACTCCTTTGCATTTCTAGGATCAGTTGTAACATCATTTTGTTTCTAATTTTACTTATTTAGATCTTTTCTGTTTTTTCTAAGCTTAGTTGTTGGTTTGTGATTTTATTTATCTTTTCAAAATACCAACTTTTCCTTTTGCTGATATTTTATATTCTCTTTAGTCTCAATTTTGTTTCTTTCTGCTCTGCTCTTTGTTATTTTTTCCTTCTACAAATTTTGGGTTTGCTTTGTTCTTGCTTTTCTAGTTTCTTAAGCTGCATCATTAGGTTGTTTATTTGAGATATTTTCACTATTTTTTGTTTTGGAGGCGGGGGGGGGGTATCACTATGTTGCCTAGGTTGGCCTTGAACTCTTGGGCTCAAGGGATCTTCCTGCCTCAACCTCCCAAGTAGTTGGGGCTACAGGTGCATGCCACCATACCAGGTTTTCTTACTTTTTTGATGTAGGCATTTATTGCTGTAAACTTCCCTCTTAATACCCCTTTTGCTGTGTTGCAGAGGTCATGATATGTTGTGTTTCTATTTTCATTCGTTTCATGGAATTTTAAAATTTCCTTCTTAATTTCTTTGTTTATGCATTGGCTGTTCAGAAGCATGTTGTTAGATTTTCATGTATTTGTAGATTTTCGAATGTTCCTCTTGTTAATTGATTTCTAGCTTTATTTCACTGTGGTTAGAAAAGACACTTGAAATGGCTTCAATTTTTACACAGTTTTTGAGACTTGCTTTGTGTCCTAACATATGGTCAGTCCTGGAGAATATTCCATGTGCTGATGAAAAGAGTGTATGTCCTGCAGCTGTGGGTGAAATGTTCTGTAAATGTCCATTAGGCATATTTGGTCTATGACATAGTTTACATTTTATGCTTCTTTGTTGATTTTCTGTCTAGATGATCTGTCCAATGCTGATATTGGAGTGTCCAAGTCCCCAACTATTATTGTATTGGGGTTTGTCTCTCTCTTGAGATTTAATAATATTTGCTTTATATATCTGACTGCTCCAGTTTTGAGTGCCTATACATTTAGAATTTTTATATCCTCTTGTTGAATTGATCCCTTTATTATCATAATACAATGTCCTTCTTTGTCATTAAGTTGGTACAAAAGTACTTGTGATTTTTGCCATTACTTTCAAGTTTAATATTTATATTAAATATATTAAATATTATAATAAAGCTGTAATAATTGTACTGCTTTTAATTTAAAGTCTACTTTACCTGATATAAGTGTAGCTATTGGTATTACCTAGGTTTTCTTCTAGGATTTTTATGGTATTAGGTCTAACATTTAAGTCTCTAATCCATCTTGAATTAATTTTCATATAAGGAGTAAGGAAAGGATCCAGTTTCAGCTTTCTACTTATGGCTAGCCAATTTTCCCAGCACCATTTATTAAATAGGGAATCCTTTCCCCATTTCTTGTTTTTCTCAGGTTTGTCAAAGATCAGATGGCTGTAGATGTGTGGTGTTATTTCTGAGGACTCTGTTCTGTTCCATTGGTCTATATCTCGGTTTTGGTACCAGTACCATGCTGTTTTGGTTACTGTAGCCTTGTAGTATAGTTTGAAGTCAGGTAGCGTGATGCCTCCAGCTTTGTTCTTTTGACTTAGGATTGTCTTGGCAATGCGGGCTCTTTTTTGGTTCCATATGAACTTTAAAGCATTTTTTCCAATTCTGTGAAGAAACTCATTGGTAGCTTGATGGGGATGGCATTGAATCTATAAATTACCTTGGGCAGTATGGCCATTTTCACGATATTGATTCTTCCTATCCATGAGCATGGTATGGCGATTCCTTAAGGATCTAGAACTAGAAGTACCATATGACCCAACCATCCCATTACTGGGTATATACCCAAAGGATTATAAATCATGCTGCTATAAAGACACATGCACACGTATGTTTATTGCGGCACTATTCACAATAGCAAAGACTTGGAATCAACCCAAATGTCCATCAGTGACAGACTGGATTAAGAAAATGTGGCACATATACACCATGGAATACTATGCAGCCATCAAAAAGGATGAGTTTGTGTCCTTTGTAGGGACATGGATGCAGCTGGAAACCACCATTCTCAGCAAACTATCGCAAGAACAGAAAACCAAACACCGCATGTTCTCATTCATAGGTGGGAACTGAACAATGAGATCACTTGGACTCGGAAAGGGGAACATCACACACCGGGGCCTATCACGGGGAGTGGGGAGGGGGGAAGGGGGAGGAATTGCATTGGGAGTTATACCTGATGTAAATGACGAGTTGATGGGTGCTGACGAGTTGATGGGTGCAGCATGCCAACATGGCACAGGTATACATATGTAACAAACCTGCACGTTATCCACATGTACCCTAGAACTTAAAGTATAATTAAAAAAAATAAATAAGTGTAGCTATTACTGGTTATCTTTGGTTTCCATTTACATGAACTGTCTTTCTCAACCTCTCCACTTTCTTTTTTTTTCTCTTTTGAATGGATGAATAAATTGTGGTATATTTACACAGTGCAATATTACATGGCGATAAAAAAAATGAACCACCACTACACACGATAACAAATCTCACAAACGTAACACTGAGTGAATGAAGCCTGATATCAACGGGTAATACTGTAAGATTCCATTTACAAAAAGTTCAACACAGGAAAAATTGATCCAGAGTGATGGAAAGTGAAATAGTGGTTATCCTTGGATGGGCAAATAGTCATGACAGAGGAGGCATGAAGGAGGCTTCAGGGTTGTTCTATAGTACCCTATTCTATAGATTGGTTTGGACGGTGGTCTAAATGTGGGGTTGGTGAAAATTTGCGAGTTGGTGGAAATTCAGGCCAGGCACGGTGGCTTACTGTATCCCAGCACTTTAGGAGGCCAAGGCGGGCTGATTGCTTGAGCCCAGGAGTTTGAGACCCACCTGGGCAACATGGTGAAACACTGTCTTTAGAAAAAATACAAAACTTAGCCAGGTGTGGTGGCGCGTGACTGTGGTCCCAGCTACTTAGGGGGCTGAAGCAGGAGGATTGCTTGAGCTCAGGAGGCAAAGGTTGCAGTGAGCCGAATTGTGCCACTCTACTTTTGCCTGGGCAACAAGAGTGAAACCCTGTCTCAAAAAAAAAAAAAAAAAAAAAAAAAAAAAAAAAAAAAATTCACGGAATCGTATACTTATGATTTGTGTACTATTCTCTACTTGTGTTATACTCCATGATAAGCTTACTCAAAGTCCTGTCTAAATGGCCCTACATGATAATGCCACTTCCTCTTCCTAACCCATATTTTAGATGCACCCCAACTTTGTTCACCCCATTCTCGTGACCCTTTTCTCATTGCTGTTCTCCAACATACCAGTGTTGGTTGTTCCTTTCTCTAGGATCTTGCATTTCCAGCTCTATCTTCTCCCAGATATCCACACAGACTGCTGCCTTGCCTAATTAGAGTTTCTGCTTAAACTTAGCCTTATTGGAGAAGGCTAAGAATGTCTTCTTTCTCTGCTGAAAACCAGCCAATAGCTTTCATTTCACTCTAAATAATAGCTGAAGTTCTCACATGGTACACAAATCCCTTTGTAACCTTGCTCTCTGGTCTTGTGGCCTCTATTCATCTCAGTCAGTCGCCTCACTGTTATCGCTATTGCTCTTCACATGTGTCTCTGTTTTAGGACTTTGCACCTGCTGTCTGGAACACTGTCCCCCTGTATAACCATACGATTGTTCCTTCATCTCTCTCAGGTCCTTACTCAGATGTCACCCTCTCAGTGAGGACTTTCTTCATCTCTTGTTTAAAGTCTTTCTTCACCTCTTCCCCTATGAGCTACTTTCACTCTCTATCCCCCATCCTTTTTATTATGTTCTTCATAACACACAAAATTTAGCATACTATGTATTTGACTTACTATTTTGCTTGTTTTCTTTCTTTTCAATTTGAATGTAAGCTTTACAAAGGGCAAGGACTTTTGCTTATTTTTTTCCTCACTGCTCTTTCCTTGGTACCTATGATAGTATCTGACACATAATAGGCCTAACTCTAAATATTAATTGAATGGATAAATGAATATCACTTTTCCATAGCCTTCATTAGCTGATTTAACTCAAATGTGGGAATAAGAATTTCTTCTCATTTTTATTAAGAAAATGATCATTTAAAACAAATCTGATCAAAAAGTATTAAAAAATGAGTCCTCAGTTTTTTAATCTAACTGTTACCTTGTATTTTAGCACCTCTATTTCTGTGGCTTTTTTTTTCAGCAGTTATCTTCAAAATCAAATAAAGAGAAAATATTTCTTGTACCTTTGAGTAAGAAAAGGATAGAACGGTAACATCATAATAAGGAAGGGTATGATTAATCCCTGTAACTTCAGTTAAAAATAAATAAAACACTGACTAGAAATTATTGGTAAGCAACTTGTTTTTTGAAATGTATGCTTTAATGACTCAGAGGCAAAAAGAAAAAAAAAAAGCAACTGAATGAATTATCTATTATGAGAAGTTGTTTCATTTAACCCAGTTTAGAGTAACCCTAATTGTTTCTTCAAATGTGGGAAGGGCCCATCGGCCAGATAGTGGCTCCCAATTGAAAATGGTCAGACTTCCAATGGAGGAATTAATGTTAATTAAGGGAGACTCCGTGGTGAGAGAAGTTTGAGCTATGCTCTAAGCAGGAATGTTCCAACAAAAAGGTCGCATGGGAGAGCATTCTGGGTAGAAGCAAATGGCATGAGTGCAAGTTGAAGATGAGACCACAAAGGGCATGTGTAAGAAGTAGAAATTACTTTCATATGATTGCAACAGTATTGGAGAGTGGAAAATCTGTAATACAAAAGGAGAGTAATTGTCTAAAACTTTGTGACCCTTAATTGACTGTTTTATTTTGGTCCTATAAGACTTTCTAAGAAGAAAAGTATGTAGTAACATTGCTAAAGTGAAAAGGGATTGGTTGGTTTCTAGTCCTAGCTCTCCTGCTAACTGACTGTGTTCTTTGGTCATCCAGTTTTCTCATCTATAAAATGTAGGGGTGATTGTACAGGTCCTTCTCAGTTTAAAAATAATCTACAAGTCAGTGGTGAATAAATAGTAAGAATTGCTCCAAAACTTGAGATGTAAGAAATAGCACACATTTTCTTCTAAATGAAATTAAATCTGGTTAATTTATTTATTCCACAAATAGTTATTGTATGACTTCTGTATGTCAGACGTGTGCTCAATTCTTCAGATATTCTTAGAAAAGAGGGCAGACAAGTTCCTGCCCTCCTGGAAGCTTATTCGAGCTCTCATTTACACAGGATGAAGTTCAGTATCACTCATTTTTCTTTTTTTTTTTTTTTGAGACGGAGTCTCGCTGTGTCACCCAGGCTGGAGTGCAGTGGCGCGATCTCGGCTTACTGCAACCTCCGCCTCCCAGGTTCAAGCAATTCTCCTGCCTCAGCCTTCTGATTAGCTGGGATTACAGGCATGCGCCACCAAGCCCAGCTAACTTTTTTGTATTTTTAGTAGACACGGGGGTTTCACCATATTGGCCAGGCTGGTCTCGAACTCCTGACCTTGTGTTCCACCCACCTCGACCTCCCAAAGTGCTGGGATTACAGGCATGAGCCACCATGCCCGGCCCTAATATCACTCATTTTTCATAAAGTCTGCTCTATCTCTTAGGTTATTTCAGAACCTTGGGATTTTACACAGTCCAGGAAAAACAAGAGCAATCCCTGCCTCTGTCTGTATCTGGCCATCATCAAAGTTACCATCACTCTGTGTCTGGTCCTATAAGATCCTTTTGAAGGGTCTAGATCTGCCAGACATGTGAAAATAATTAATAATAATAATTTAAATAATAAATAATGTTTTATTGCTTTTTATTATTATTTTATTATTACTGACTTGACTGTCATAGGCATTTCAATGAGATCAATTGTCTAGATATTTCAACATAGAGATATTAGTGGGGATTTTTTTTTTTCAAAGTAGTTCTACCTCCACCCATACCCTAGCAACATTTTTGGCCTTCGACAACAGAATGCTTAACTGTCTCCTTAGCAGTGGCCAAAAGAAAAAAAAAAAAAAAAAAGCTCTGATTTTGTGAGTGTGTGTAGGGAGTGAAGAAGCATCCTTCATTCCTGTGATATAATACCAGTAATTTTTTTGGTCACTCTATCAAATTTTAACAGGTGAAAGACATTTTTTTCCAATTTCTAACTCTGAAGTCTGCACAGATTTCTTCACTCTGCTCTTCGCTTAAAGCGTCACCAAGTAGCTATCTCTCCTACACTGAGAAATTGGCTGAATTTTTTTCCCATCTGCTTCCTAGAACTAAATTGTGACTTTTCATTTTGTATCACTTATAACTGAAGGTAATTTGAGTTACTTCTTAAAGTCTCGGACTTAATATGTTAGCCAGAATTGTCTATTAATCTGTTAGGTAGGTTTGTCACTCTTCCATTTTCTGTAGTGACTCAAAAATACTTTTCACTTGGTGAATAAAATATAGATATTTGCATTTTATCGAGCCATTTCACATTTCTAGCCCTTGGATTGTTGATGTTTTCAAATTCCTTGCACCTGCTTTATTTTGATTTGTGACCTTTATATTGCATCAAAAGTCAAACTTCCAATGGAAAAAATTTTATTTTAATATACACATTGGTATGTTTCATAGGTTCATAAGCTCTTTCTCTTTTTGTGCAGAGAATGAAAATAAATGATCCTTTGACAGACTGTCAGCCAGAGTTTTATTACCTAAGTCTGACCACGTCCCGTGGGTGGAAGTGTCAGCCTAGAGCAGCTGGGCTTTTATTTATTGTCAGGGCATTTTGTACACATTTAAAAGGAATTGTGGTTGTGGGAAATAGATTTTATGTAGAGACCAGGAGACCTAACTTCAGAAACTGCTTGAATGATCCTGTGATAAAATGGACAGACCCTAATCTTGTTTCTTGTTGTATTACCTCTTAGGTAAATGAATTCCCGCCATTCTCTGGGAGTTAGGAAGGGCCCTTCACTACAACTGTACCTTTAGCATTTGCAGTCCTTTCTGTATGCTGGTCCTGCAGGTTGATTTAGAAATGTGGGAGTTCGAGACCAGTCTGGCCAACATGATGAAACCCTATCTCTACTAAAAATACAAAAAAACCCCCCAAAAACAAAATTAGCTGGGAGTGGTGGTCGGCACCTGTAATCCCAGCTACTCAGGAGGCTGAGGCAGGAGAATCACTTGAACCCGGAAGGCAGAGGTTGCAGTGAGCCGAGATCACACCACTGCACTCCAGCCTGGGTGACAAGAGCGAAACTCTGTCTAACAACAACAACAAAAAAAGTGGAGATCAGAATAAGAAAATTGAAGAGTTCCGGTAAAAACAACACTTTCTTTTTCTTTTCAGGATGATACCTTCAGATATGTCAGAGGACACATTTTTCACGGTGGTGGTTGTAGTTGTTAAGCAGCCATGCCCAGAGACTAAGAAGGGGAAAGGAAAAAATAAATTAATTATGTTCTAATAATTGTTTTCCGTGCTTTACACGGTAGGTTCTTGGATACCTCCTTCACAAAGCTTGAATTTGTATTGTTGTAACAGCTATAAAATAAAGAAATGACAAAAACAAGGTTTTACTAAAATCATTAAAATGTAGATTAGGAAGAAATAGTACAGTTTCAGTTTCTAGTTAAAAATAGAGATTGAAGGTGTTCAAAAATTTAGGAATTTTTTTCTACTTAGATAATTTATAAGTGTACCCACTCCTTTATAAGAATAAAGAGAACTTCAATTCTGACATTAGCATCAAGTATTTTATTAAATCTATAGATTTTTGACCTAGAATTTGCCTATATATTTATGTTAAATATAAATGTATTTGATATATTTATATATTAATATGTTATATTATAGTAATAAGGGTAGTGGGTCCAGAATCATTTTGTTTTCTTGGCTGCTTGATCTCATGTAAGTTTACTTACATTTTCAGAGCATCATATTTCCTATGGTATTTAAAACTTTCAAACATACTGTATTTCTTTTTTTTTTTTTTTTTTTTTGAGACAGAGTCTCGCTCTGTCGCCCAGGCTGGAGTGCAGTGGCCGGATCTCAGCTCACTGCAAGCTCCGCCTCTCGGGTTCACGCCATTCTCCCACCTCAGCCTCCCGAGTAACTGGGACTACAGGCGCCCGCCACCTCGCCCGGCTAGTTTTTTTTGTATATTTTAGTAGAGACGGGGTTTCACCATGTTAGCCAGGATGGTCTCGATCTCCTGACCTCGTGATCCACCCGTCTCGGCCTCCCACATACTGTATTTCAATCATCCATCAAGCAGTGTCTTGAACTGAGAAGGGATTAATTGAATTAATGAGTTTAATTTAATTAACTGTGATTGGAGGATGATTTTTTTTCTTTAATACTTAGCTTTTGAGATCCTTAGCCATCAGAGACTTCTGAAAACTTGAGTTCAATTAGATTTAGTTAGGCATAAGGGAGAAAGGAATTATCGAAAGCAGTGACAAGCAATTCCCTTTTTCTTACCTGGCCTCTAAAAGTTCTCCTGAGATTGAGACTGTGGCCATCAATAGATTCCTTGAGGTGCCCTGCATCAACTGATACCAGCACTTGTGCTCAATGAGACTTGCCAGCAGTGACAATCACATTAGCATCTGTGGAGTGAAAGCAAGCCACTGGTACATGAAGGCACTTTCTCTTTCTTTGAGCAGTTTCTTCTAATTGAGGAAAATATGCATGTATATTGGTTTCTTTTAGAAAGAATCTTCCCCCCCTTTTATTAAACACCACAGATTTTTGTACACATTGTACAGACAAGGGTGGACACTGGGGAGGTATACAATGCTCTCTGGGTGAGCACCACTTCACACCTGTGATGATTACTCTGATTGAAGTATGTTAAGGACATAGGATGTTCTTTAGCATGGGTGTATGCGGGCTGCAGTATTCAAACAGGAACATCGACAACCTGCTGGTAACAAATTATTTGAAAATAAATACTTTACAATGCACCAGCAGAAATACTAAAACCCAACCTCATCAAAGGAGCATAGAGATAAAGCTTTTTTCATTAATTCAGAGAAGGATTATCTTTCCTTTCTTTCTGATAGTGGTGATCTGGCCCTTGTGCAGCTCCACAGAAAAGGGGGCTGAGATGCTGGCAGGGAGGGACTGTGAGCTGGCACATGGTGTTACTGAACAGATTTAAAGGTATTTTAAACATAGGCTTTTAATGCTATCTTAGAATGGGTGTGTATGGCCTCCCTTCTGCTCCAGCTGCTGAGAATAGGCAAATTGGTCCCAGAAAGACAGATACAGTGTATTTATGGACCCTGCATTCTTGATCCCAAGTGCTATGAGCAAGAGAATTCCTAAAAACATATGCCTATGAAAGTACTCCTGTGATTAGATAGCTTTATCTTTGGGGCCCTCCCTCTTTATATGAATTTAGCTTTAGAAGTTCATGGCAGGTAGCAACCTGTGGAGGTTCAGCTCATAGATGTACCATTTCCTTTATTCTCTTGAAATATGTATTTCTGTTCATGCCATTCTTGTATCTCTTCTACCCTGTAATTTGTGCAAAAGGAAAGTATCAGCTGTGCCTGCATAACCGTCTCTATTGACATTTTGTAGAACAGAACATATTGGACCTATTTTCTTTCTGCAATCAGTTTCAAGTGTTTGAACCTTCCTAGCAGCTGGGAGACAATATTTATTTTTAATCAGCAACTGACTTCATGAGTCTGATGGCATGTAATATATGTGACTGTGTATTAAAACATGCAGAGCTGCCTAAATGATGAGGCAGAATTTCAACAGGAAGAGATCAAGTGTGCTGTGACAGGAATGCTTTGGGATCTTGGAATGGGTCAAACTCCATTCTGGAAGTATAATGAAATGGTTATCAGGGCAGTTCAGGAGGAGGACAAAGATTTCCATTTCCAGGAAGGCCAGCCAAATTCACAGGCAGGAGGAAGATTAGCAGAGTTTTACCTGGACAGGGTGGGGATGGAGTTAATACGGCAGAAGAGCTGGGGAAAGGTGGTTCGTGTGGGACCATTTGTCGGGGAGTTTCACAACATACCAAGTACATTTCTTTCTTTTTTTTTTTTTTTAAATTTATTTATTATTATTATACTTTAAGTTGTAGGGTACATGTGCATAACGTGCAGGTTTGTTACATATGTATACTTGTGCCATGTTGGTGTGCTGCACCCATCAACTCGTCATTTACATCCGGTATAACTCCCAATGCAATCCCTCCCCCCTCCCCCCTCCCCATGATAGGCCCCGGTGTGTGATGTTCCCCTTCCTGAGTCCAAGTGATCTCATTGTTCAGTTCCCACCTATGAGTGAGAACATGCGGTGTTTGGTTTTCTGTTCTTGTGATAGTTTGCTAAGAATGATGGTTTCCAGCTGCATCCATGTCCCTACAAAGGACACAAACTCATTCTTTTTGATGGCTGCATAGTATTCCATGGTGTATATGTGCCACATTTTCTTAATCCAATCTGTCACTGATGGACATTTGGGTTGATTCCAAGTCTTTGCTATTGTGAATAGTGCTGCAATAAACATACGTGTGCATGTGTCTTTATAGCAGCATAATTTATAATCCACCAAGTACATTTCAACAACTTCTGTTTGTTTTTGTATTATTATTAGGGAGCTGCAGGGAAGGGCTTGGGTTATGTACTTTTAGAATGTGTGTGTAACAAGCACCTCGGGAGCTTACTAAAAATGCAGATTCCAGAATTTCTGCTTCAGAAGGTCTAAAGTGGAGCAAAGGAATTTGCATTTTAAATAATTACCACAGACAATTCTGATGCATGCAATTTAAGAAAAATTGTTTAATATTTCAAAAGGAGAATGAAGAATCTTGCATTCTTATTGCTCATCATTAAAATCCATCACTAATCCACAAGTATCAAGAATAGAAAGCAGGAAATAAAGACAACTCTAAAATATTTTTGTGCAACTTGACTGTAAGTGATAGGGAAGATAATTAGCATTTTAGTCCTCTAGTATTCATCAAATGACTGAAACAAAATATATATATTTTAATCTTTATTACAGCCTCAGTAAGTCAACTAACATTACACCATTTTATAGGTGTAAAACAAACTCAGAAATGTTGAGTAACTAGTCCACAATTGCATATATAGTAATAATCAGGAACGTTTGGGCTTTTCAGTCTCTTTGCTTAGGGAAGTTTATCTGTGGCTTTAATTACACAATGTCTATACCAACAAATCTCACATCTATGTCCACAGCCTGGATCTTTCTTGTGTATCTTCCAGGCATTGATCTGATGACCTGTTTGACATCTTTGCTTAGATATTTCTCAGATACTTCAAGTTCTACATATTCTCAATTGTACTTATTGTCTTCCTCCCACGTATTTCTCTCCTCCTCTATCCTGAACTCAGCAAGCAGGTCTTACCAACAATCTATTCATTCAATTCAAAAATAATGTTTTTTTGGATTGAAGCACCTAGTTCTGTGTCCTTCTGTCAAACCTCACTGCTAACCTGCTAGTTCAGGCCAGCATCATCTCTTACCAGGCACATTGATTAGCCTTTGCTGCACAACACAAATCTCCCCATAAACTAATGACTTAAAATGGAAATCATTTTGCTTAACTCATAATTCTGTGCATCAGCCAGGCAGTTCTTTGGGTCTGGACTAGCTCGCTAATCTCTGCAGGACTTACTCTTATGTCTACGATTTGCCAATGAGTTGGCCGGTGGCTTAATAATCTACCATGACCTCACTCGTGTCTATCTAGTGGTGGGCAGGCTGTCAACTGAGGGCCGGATGGCTTCTGGCTAGGGTGCCTAAGTTCTTTTCCATGTGGTTGCTCATCCTTCAGCAGGTTACCTTGGGCTAATTCACATGGTGGTCTCAGGATTTCAAGTGTGGTAAGAGTGAACAGTGTATGAGTACACTTCAAACCTTTGTGCTGTATTTCTTAATGCCAGCCAGGGACACTGAGTCACT
Source organism: Macaca nemestrina (assembly GCF_043159975.1). NCBI lineage: Eukaryota > Metazoa > Chordata > Mammalia > Primates > Cercopithecidae > Macaca > Macaca nemestrina. Next base: position 133,750,402 of record NC_092125.1, read on the forward strand.
GTGGCAACGCACTGCCAAAGGGTATCAGTAGAGGAATAGAAATATTTTATGACCATTTTTGTAGTCTATTATGCTAGGCCTCTGTAATAACCTAGCATTGTTGGTTTCCTTACCACCAGTCTTGCCCTGTCCAATCCATTTTTTCACACAGCAGTCAATGGATAGTCCATCATGTAACCACCCTGCTTAAAATTTCACTGGCATATCACTGCTCTGAGAATAAAGTCCTAACCCTTTAATGTGATTAATATGCTACCCCAGGATTTGTATTCTGTCTACCTCTCTGGCCTTTGACTCTCTCCCTATTATGTTCTTAATTTCTCTTGGTTACTCAAATTGCTAGTTTAATTCTCACCAAGGCAGAAGGGAGCATACCATAGTGAATTCTCATTGGTCTCCTTTTCTCTTTCTATCTGAAAAGCTCTTCATCTTCCTATCTTTCTTCTTTCCCTTTGCCTACCTCACCTATTTATCCCTCAGTATCAGCTAAAGCATCCTTTCCTCAGGCCTCCCTTAAGTGAAGTATAAGTGAACCTTAGCATTTGTACTTCGTTGTAATTACATGTTCAAAATCTGACTTTCCCATGAGACTAAAAGCTTTGTGAGATCAGGGACATTATCTGTTTCACCTAGTACTGAATCTCTGACATGTAACACAGTGCCTACTCTATAACAGGTACTTGATCAATACTGGTTAAAAGAACAGGCACCCCTGGCTCGTCTGAGTTTTGAACTTTTCTTACTATGACACATTGCAATTTAGATTCAATTTGCTCATCTTGTGTCTTTTGCCCATATATTTAATTAATTTTATGTTCATGAACTAAAAATGATTTTAGTAGTAGATATATATATATATAAAAAAATTCAAATAACTTTCCTTGTTCAGAGGTTAAATGTAAATGATATTTTATGTTAATGAATTTTTCCTGCAGTCTGACCTCCTTAGCAAAAAAATAAGCAGATAATTTAGGGTGAAAGGGTCTGGACTACACAAAAGGACACTCAGGCAATGTTTCAGTGGTTTGAGAGCAGTCCTATCCATGTTTCTTTAGCTGTGGCCTGTTGCCACATGGAAATTTCCTGGTGGGCCACCATGATAAAGATTGGCTAAGGTCTACTCTGTGGAGGCAGGTTTACCCTGGAGGCCATTCTAAAAGTAATGGAAAACCTACTCAGGAAATGTAATTTCAAGGCCTATCTTTTTTGACTTGTGCAATTTTGAAAGTTCAGTCTGTGTCATACACATTTTGTGTCAGATGAAGTTTTCACAGCAAAGCTCATAGTAGTTCTGATAACTGATACTATAAAGAAAAACCAGAAACACAATTTCCAGAAGCTTCTCTGGACACTAGAAAAGACTGTCAAATAAAATAGTTTTCTCAAGTCAAAATGATCGTTATTGCCCTTGAAGACTAAATGATGTATTGTTTGAATAAATCTAATGAGTTAGGAACCTATACAGTGGTTTATACCCCTCTTCCCATATACCCTTTACCTTCTGGGATTTCTCAGGTTTCCCATCTATGAAATGGCGGTGTTCATAATGTTATATTTCATGAGTGTAAACAATATAATCTTATACTTCATAAAATTGCTATAGAGCTAGGATGAGCTAATAGGTTTGAAATAACTTTGTATACTATAAAATGCTATTAATTCATCAAACATTCATTAAGTACATATATACCAGACCTTGTGCTAGACCCAAGGGAGGGATATAAAAACAAATTCTTGCTTTGTGATTGAGCTCACAAATGAGGGAAATGACAGACGAGGGTAAAATCATAATACAGGATAAAGAAAACTGCAGCATCACAGATGGTGTATCAATTGATTCTGTCTAGAGGGTTCACAGAAGAGAAGATACTTAATGTGGACTTGGAACGCTAGATAATATTTCACTAAAGGGAGAAGGCGCAAAGGGCATTCCAGTCAGATATCTACTTATAATCCGTATCAAGAGAGTCACTCCATTTTTGAAAAAATGGTAAGTGGAAGGAAGGTATCCAGAAGGCATGTAAAGGTGATGTAATTGTTTCTTTTCTTTCTTCTACTTCTTTTTTATTTTCTTAGATTGACAGAAGACAAGCTAACTTCATAAAACAAAGTTAGAAACAAAGAAGCATCAGAGACAACTGAACCAGGACAAGAAATGGTGAAAGTGTAGCAGGGAAAACAATCTGTTACTTTATACATACCCTAAAAAATGCATGAAAGTTTGAAACCTCAATGAAACCTCAAGGAAACCCCATGAAAAACAGGATGCTCCTCTTTTAATGATCAAGCAAGTGAATATATCAATTTAGAGATTACAAAAAAATGAAAAGTGACTAACAGTATGTTTGTCAAAGATACATTCAAATGCATTTTACAAAACAACTTCAACAATAGTTCATGAACTAAGCAGGACAATGGGAGAATAAGCTGAGTCCTAGTCAGAATTATTACCAATACTTTGTGTCACAGGTGTAAAGGCCTGTTACTCCTTTATACCACCTCAACTCTTTTGCTAGGTGCTACTGAGATGAGTGAATATTCTGAGTTTATTTTAAAGATAGAAATCTGTGCAAGAAAAAGTGGCAAAGCATTTTAAGGGTAAATAATTCAAAACCTCAGGTGGCAACATACACATGTACACGCATACAAACTCATTTCTCACATTCAGAACTATTAAGTTAAAGATCAGACATATGATTTACATTACTGTTGAAGGTGAAAGGGGATGCTATTTATAATTTTCACTGGGGAAACAGGTACAAACCTGGATGGTCCCAGGCAGAATTAGATGTATGGTGACCCTAGTTACAGGAACCACAAAGTTAGACTTTGTTAAACAGAACAAAGCCAATGTTCTTTGTGCTCCTCTAAGGAGCTCCTGGAGCTTTTGGTCTTGACATATAAGAAATTTTGGTATGGGCATAATTTATAATGTAAGTGCTGAAGGGATGGAGTAGGGACCAGTATAATATTGTGGTTAAGAGTATTACTAGCTTCACATCCTGGCTAATGAATTGTGTGATGTTGGACAAGATGCATCTATATGACCAGCTACTGTGTGCCTTAGCTTCTTCATTTGTAAATTGAGAACAATAATTGGTTATAGTGAGAATTAAATGAGTTAATATATGGAAATTGCTTGTAGCGAGGTCTGGCCCACAGCATTATATATTATTATATATTGTCATTTTGTTTAATTATCCCCATTTTATAGATTTCAAAAGAAACACACACACAACCAAAAGAAACAAACAAATTTTATTTTAGGGTTTATCTGATGTCTTTCAGGTTCACTTTAGAATATTCAAGAAGGGATCCAGGCATTAGATTGGGCTGGAAACTTGGTCTCCTACAGAAAGAACTATCTTCCCGGCTTTCTCTGGAAATGAGTGGAGGGAATGAAGAGGTACTATTAGCCCTTATTTTATTGGTTTGGTTTCAAGTCTCTGAGATGTCCAATGTTGATCAGACGTATGGTGGAGGTGCTACTCATATAGATGCATTTTCAAGGCGAGTGAGGTTTAAAAAATACTAAAAACATCTGGAACAACCACAGTGGGGTCCATATTTTTATGTTTACATTTAAGTCTCACATGCCGGGGCTAAAAGTTCTTCATTATTGTAAATAATAAAAATTACAGCTAACATTCCTGAACACTTACTAGGTGCCAGGCCCATCCCTAAGTGTTCATATATGTTAACTCATTTAATGCTTACAACACATACTTGAGGTAAGTACTATTGTTATTACCATTTTGCAGGTGAAGATACTGAGGGACAGAGAGGTTGAGGATTTATTTATCTCTGCATTTTACCAGTGCCATACATACCACACACCTAATATTTCCTGAATCAAATTTTGCATGCAGATTTATTAATATTTTCTAGCAGAAGTCATTTGCATTTTTTTTTTCAGTGAAAAGAACTTTCGAGAATCTGTTTAGAGGAAAAACATTTACAGCTGCCTTGTTACCCTTGCTTATATTTATATGTGGTGTTTTGATTTCTGCAAGACCATAAGAATTAGTAATCACAAATAACATTTCAAATAGCCTTTTAAGTACCATTTTAGGTAAGGATAGAAACATTACATGAGATTTTCAGTTCTGGAAATCAGTCTGACAAATGAATATAGATTGTTTTTAATAAATCATTTATATTTGGCTTAAAAAGCATTATTGTGGATTTTTTTTTTCTCTAATGATTTGATTCCTAATCGTGTTTACCTCAGGACAATATCATAATTGCTTGTATTTTCCGAACATACACCAGCTGATGAGAGGCAAGGAGGGACATTATTGGACAGTTCTGTAAATGCCAGTAGGCCAGTTTGGGGTTAATGGTGAATCTCTGACTCCTCCACGGAGTGGAAAATCTCTGTGGGAACATCCTTCAGTGGATTGCATGCCAGTGGTAAAATGCGTGAAGCACAGAGGGGAAGCCAAGCAGCGAAAGAGGCAGCAGGAAAGACATAAACAGCAGAGAACATGGGGAATATAACACAGAGTAGCCATTAGAGGAGATTGGTCAGGGAGGCCAAATGAAGATGGTAGTAAATTTTTATCTTCCTCAATAGGCTATTTTGCAATGGTACTTTGTATATTAAATGATTTGCTGAAAAAGCAGATACCACATTTTGATGTTCTGTGTCGGTTACAGAAAACTATAACACGGGGAAAATATTGTTCCCAAGGATAAGGTAATATCATTGTATGTTTATTTGCTATATTTTAAATTTTAAAGGGCCAGGCTCATGAAATGAATTATGCTTGGATTAAATGCTTTTCTAAATGCCAAAGTGATAATGGCCTATTTCTATTTCTTCCTCATTGTGCCTCAGTTTGATAACAGAAATCTGAACGTGACTATAATCTCATCAGACTTGTTTCTTTAATAAAAGGTGTTACCCAAAGGATTCATTCATGCAACAAACACTTATGGAGCAGTAACCATGGACATGTAAACAGTCTAGGAGGAGAGAGAAACAGTAAAAAACAATTATACAGATCACCCTAAAATTACAATCATTTCAAATGCCACAAAGAAAAAGAAAAATTAGGGTGTTTCTCAGAGTGTGGTATAGAAGGACCTGATCTAGACAGGTGTGTGTTGGGATAGGAAGGAGGGTAGGGAGAAAGTCTCCCTGAGTAAGTTATACTTAAGGAGATGAAGAATAGTGAGGAATTGGCAGAGTGAAGGCAGTGATGGGAAAAGTCAGGTGCACATGATTGATCTTACTCTATTCTTTTTTTTTTTTTTAATTTATTTATTATTATTATACTTTAAGTTGTAGGGTACATGTGCATAACGTGCAGGTTTGTTACATATGTATACTTGTGCCTTGTTGGTGTGCTGCAACCATCAACTCGTCACTTACATCAGGTATAACTCCCAATGCAATCCCTCCCCCCTCCCCCCTCCCCCTCCCCCCTCCCCATGATAGGCCCCGGTGTGTGATGTTCCCCTTCCTGAGTCCAAGTGATCTCATTGTTCAGTTCCCACCTATCAGTGAGAACATGCGGTGTTTGGTTTTCTGTTCTTGTGATAGTTTGCTAAGAATGATGGTTTCCAGCTGCATCCATGTCCCTACAAAGGACACAAACTCATCCTTTTTGATGGCTGCATAGTATTCCATGGTGTATATATGCCACATTTTCTTAATCCAATCTGTCACTGATGGACATTTGGGTTGGTTCCAAGTCTTTGCTATTGTGAATAGTGCCACAATAAACGTACGTGTGCATGTGTCTTTATAGCAGCATAATTTATAATCCTTTGGGTATATACCCAGTAATGGGATGGCTGGGTCATATGGTACATCTAGTTCTAGATCCTTGAGGAATCGCCATACTGTTTTCCATAATGGTTGAACTAGTTTACAATCCCACCAACAGTGTAAAAGTGTTCCTATTTCTCCACATCCTCTCCAGCACCTGTTGTTTCCTGACTTTTTAATGATCGCCATTCTAACTGGTGTGAGATGGTATCTCATTGTGGTTTTGATTTGCATTTCTCTGATGGCCAGTGATGATGAGCATTTTTTCTTGTGTCTGTTGGCTGTATGAATGTCTTCTTTTGAGAAATGTCTGTTCATATCCTTTGCCCACTTTTTGATGGGGTTGTTTGTTTTTTTCTTGTAAATTTGTTTGAGTTCTTTGTAGGTTCTGGATATTAGCCCTTTGTCAGATGAGTAGATTGCAAAAATGTTCTCCCATTCTGTAGGTTGCCTGTTCACTCTGATGGTAGTTTCTTTTGCTGTGCAGAAGCTCTTTAGTTTAATGAGATCCCATTTGTCCATTTTGGCTTTTGCTGCCGTTGCTTTTGGTGTTTTAGACATGAAGTCTTTGCCCATGCCTATGTCCTGAATGGTACTACCTAGGTTTTCCTCTAGGATTTTTATGGTATTAGGTCTAACATTTAAGTCTCTAATCCATCTTGAATTAATTTTCGTATAAGGAGTAAGGAAAGGATCCAGTTTCAGCTTTCTACTTATGGCTAGCCAATTTTCCCAGCACCAATACTCTATTCTTTATAGTAACTGGTTTTGTGTCTATGAAGTTAGTACAAAAGAAGCTTAGTTAACAATGTCTGGTGTGGCCAGGTGGAAGAATGCAATGGAAATATGAAAACATTACAAAGTGACAATAGGGTACTGGATTGTCACAATGTTTGTCTTCTAAAATACCCTCTTGTATCCTGGCAAACAAAGATGTGTGGTAGAATTATCGAAATAGAGGTGGATAGTTTGCCTACTTTTTGTCTTTGAAGCTTCCAGAAGATGGATGAAGAGTCTGTAAATTTGGAAGAGGCAGAAGATAGCAATGAGGTAATGCTGATTGCTCTCCTCATGGTAGTACAGTTACCACAAGCTAATGTGGACTTCTTGCTGGACAGACTGGGTAATGCATGAAATGCCTTCTAAGGATGTGGATATAAAAAACTCAGATGGCAGACATATAAAAACCCACTTCTAAAGACATTCTGAGGGGAATTCAGTGCTGCTCTCAGAGCAAGCGTTTTACATCTACTCAATTTAAAACTATGTGTTATGGATAATTTTAGATATTTATTTTTTATTTCAATATGAGGAAGAGGAAACTCAAATGACTTTTTCTGTGCTGATGCTGGATTCTGTATATAGCCTCAGAATGAGTCTGACATTAAAAGTAAAAATGAGTTAAATTCTCATATCTTTTTTTTTGGAAAAAACATAACCCAAACCCCAAACTGTGTGGGAGGAAGAGGCAGTGCTCTGTCTGGGAGATCTGAGGGGAAAACTTTCAGAATGCTCACAGCCCACATGATCACATGGTGTAAATTCTTGGGGAGGGAATTCTTTGGCAGCCTAACTATATAATTTTCCTCAGAGCAGAAGACTTTATGTTAAAGTTTTAAAATCACAGTAAGATTTAAAGAATTGCTCTTTAATTAAGAAAATGGCTAGATATTTTCCTATAGTTTCCTTTCAGAAAATAGGTTTCTTAACAATTTAATGCAATGGTTGGAGTAATGACAGAAAAGCACAGACTCACCGCACACTCTTTTAGGAACATGTGTGTTTGTTTAGGTGTGAACCCCAATTAGGAATATGCATTAAATTATTCTATTTTCATGCAATTAGGTGGATTAAATGATCAGATCCCACAAGGATAGTTCTGTTAAAATCATGGCTAGATTGACAGTTCTCAAGTTCAGATATCTCCCCTTGAAATTGAAGTAACCAAATGTAATAGTTCCTCTGCCAACTCTTGATTTTTAGTGTGTAAATTATGCATGAATGTTACATTGACTGCCAAGGGTCAATAACAACACATCATCAGGGGCCCAGATGATTTGAGTTCTGCTGTGTGCCAGCTTGATGCTGAAGGAGATATAAAAAGTTTAATAATGGTCATAGTTAATGTTTATTGAGCATTCTCTATATGTCAAGCAATATTCTAAGTGCTTTCATGTTTTATCTCACTGACTTCTCAAGACAACTCTTTGAAATCTGTGTTATTCTTTTCCCCATTTTACAAATTAGAGAAAAGGAATGTGGCAAAAATCGGCTGCAGCTTGTAATTGTGCTCAGGCTAGCAAACCACAAATGTGCTATATGAGAAGGGAAAACACACTTTACGGATTCTTTTATTTTCAAGACATACCTAATTAAAAAATTTAACCTAATTTGTCCCCATTCAAGGGTTTATTTTTTCTTAGTTAAACAAAATTTAGTGCTATTAGAAACTAAACTTTATTGGTCAACACTTGTGGAGCAGTCCAGGAGTTTACTTTGTTTTCTTGACTTGATGTTGTGAGTTTGTAAGAAAGTAATACTTTTTGTTTTTCCTTTTCTTATCTCCCATGGTGAGAAATCACAAATAGATTTTCCAAATCCCCTTATAGGCAGATGGTATGCAGCAGCATGTCTCAGATGTATTTGGCAGTCAACTCCCTCCCTCTTTTGGGGGAGAATTTTGTGCAGTAAATATTTTCCAAAACACACTTTGATAAATGCTACTGTGTGTTTACTACAAGCATATTTTGCCACCTTTTTGTCTCCCAATCACTATAGTCTGCATATCATCTTTAAAGTTTTCATAATTTTGAATCCAGTGGCCTCTTTTCAGATCATGACTTCCCTACAATTGACATTACAGACAATTTCTGACTCCTCCTGGAATGTTTTCCTTTCCTTTCTGGGTTTCCAGAAGACCATTTCTTTCTGGTTTTCTTTCTGCTCCTTTGTCTTCTCTTCTCAGTTTTCTTTATCAACTTGTCTTTATCTAAATCGTAGATGTTAGTGTTCCCCAAGGTTCCATCCTTGACGGTCTTTCTTGTGTCTCAACGTTATATTCCAGTTCCTTCATTAAACTGCCACACTCATTCTTAATTTACGATAGCTTCCCTGATGTCTTTAGAAATAATGAATCACTTTTCATTTTCTCTGCCAAAGGCACTATATTTTTCCCATAGTGAAATGCATACCATGTTGCATATGTCTACCTTCTAACTAGCCTCTTTTGTCAAGGTGTGATAGACTCTATTGCAGTTAATGCTAGTTATCAGAAAAAAAGTTTACATCTCACTCATGCAAGAATCTGCCACAGATCTGGGCAACTCTCAAGGATAGCTGTTTACTGATCTGTTCAGTGACTCAGGGATCTAGGCAACTTCAAACTTGAGGCTCTACCTTCTCGATACAAGGACTGTTCTCATATTTCCATGGCAGAAGAAGTAGAAATTGAGTAGGGGCTTCTACTGCTTCAGCGTGGACTGACACAGACATGTGCTATTCACATTTCATTGAGCAGAACTAACGATAAGGTTTTATCTTTTGATAGTAAGATTGAAAGTTTAGTTAGTTATCCATGTGCCCAGGAAAGAAAGAACTTTCGTTGAAAAGCTTAACATAGGGATTGTATCTTAAGTATCTCTATATGCCCAGTACTTGGCACAGAGTTTAACAATAGATGTTCAATAAATGTTTGGTAAATTGAATCTAATCTAGTTCAAACTTGGGTCATTTTACTGATGGAAGAAGTGAAGCCCTTCAAAGAAAAGTGACTTTCCTCAAATTATTCAGATATTTACATGGCTAGAGCAAGAATCTAGGTCTTTTGCTCTTTTTACTATATTAGATATTCATGGAAGAGTTTGTTCTACAAGAATTGTATGATTTTGTTGGGTTGTACATTATTTCCATTAAGGCTATGAGTTTTGTTTGTTGGAATGTTTATTAACTTGCTTTGCATTTTTGCTTACAGAGTTAACAGAGATATGACATGAACATATATTAGAAAAATGATTCACACACAATAGAAAAAGTAAGTATAGATTATCAGCTTGTTGCCAGCAGCACCAATAATTTTTTTTTGGTTACTAAATAGCCCACATAAGTTTGAGCAATATTGTTTCATTTACTAGTGGCATTTAGTTGCATAGCAAATGCTTTTACTGATAGAAAATAAAAGAAGATTGAAGAAAACCACAAGGTATTATCAATTATTACCCATTCTTACTTCTTTCTTTACTATAGTTTTTGGAATGGTAATTTAGTGTATTTGCTTAGCAATTTCGACGCCTATTTTCCCATTTTATCCTTACTAGCTTTTTAGGTAGTAGATAGGGATTCTCTTAGTGCTGTCTGCGGAAATATTGCAATTCTATGGCTAGTATAATATTTTTTTTGGCAACCTTATTTATTTCAATGCTCGATGGTCTTATTTGCTTTACACCTCAGGGTTCTCCTCAAAACTCCATTGAGGTTCTCTCTGAAGCTGTACCTCTATAGGTAAGATTCCACTTGAACATATAAACTTTAATGCAATGTTTCTAAAATAAACTCATAATCTTCTTCCCTGCTCTCAAGCTTCCTCGAACAAATAAACAAACTGGCAGAGACTGTTACTTGTAGCATGTGGCTAATTTCTAGTCAGAGAATATGAACAGAACTTATGAGTATTTCTTCTATGTCTGGCCCATATCATTTTTCTGGTCAACGAACAAACAAATAAACAAGCCAAATACAACAATGAAGATTAAAAAAAAAAAAAAGAAAACCCTTCCTAGTTTCCACCCGGCTGGAGAAGACTGTGCCAAGCTTGGAAGCCATATTGTTGAAAGTGGCAGAGCATTTTATCGACTTGAGTTCTTCAGTGACTATGGAGAAGGAGCCCTATTACTCTACTAGACTGTTTGAAGAGCAAGCAATAAACTTATACCATGTTGAGTCATTGTTTGAGTCTATTGTTACCACAGAATACTTTGATACAGAAACCTCAGTTTGTGTATCTGTGAAATGGGAATAATAACTACCTTACTTTGAGAACTAAATGAGATAATATAAACAAAACACTTATTTTAATTCATGACTCATAAAAGAGATATGATAATTTTTAGTCTATTCCCTTCCTTCCTTCTTCATATAGATATGAGAAATACAATCCTTTTAATTCCCTTCAGAAACTTCTGAATCCACTACCAAATATAATCCTTTTAATTCACTTCAGAAACTTCTGAATCCACTACCCCTCTTTCTTGACAGAGAGATAGTGATTATGAGATTGAAACTCTGTACATCTCCCAATGCTGAATGTACACACAGACATGGATCCAAATCCACATTCTCTTCCCTTTCTCCTGTTTCAATACTATTCTTTCTGCTATTTAATATTAGCCAGTATTTATTAAGTAATTAGCATATACCAGGTAATATGCAAAGCTCTGCACGGATTATACAATTAGATCTCATGATGTAGACATTGTTTCATATCCCCATATTTCAGATTAAAGAATTGGGAGGAGAAAAATTAAGCAGTTTGCTCAAAAAGCAAGTAGATCTTCAAACTCTCTCATTCTATTTTCACTTTTTATCTGCATTTTAAACGTGAACATATCCCTACAATCTTGAGAAAAACGATTCCGTGAAACTTGACTTCCTTCTTCATTATCTTCACTTTCTGTCTCAACTTCCTGACCTTCACTCTTCAAGCCCTCTGCTCTCACCAATCCAATGAAATGCCTCTGTTTTCTAGTAACACATCCACTGGAGGCTTCCTGGTTTGGATTATCATTCAACCTTTCTGAAATATTTAGTTCTGTACCACTCTCTCTTCCTCAGAACACTAGAGGAGAGTTCGTTACATGCCACACTACTTTTCTAGCCACTCTTTCTCAGTCTAACTTTAGGGACTCTTTCTTCTGACAGTTCCTTGAGTGCTAGTGTCCCTCAGGGTTCTATCTCTAAAATTTTTTTTTTAACATTAAATATTCTGCTTATAATATCTTTTACTCCTATAGTTTCAATTGCTATATATGCTACTCATTCCTAGTCTTTTGAAAATCTCATCTGCACATCTCTTTTGAATTCCATATTCGTTTCATGAATTTCAAGTTGAAATTCTAAATTTAGATCCCACATAAGCACCTCACATTTAACATATATAAAACTGTACTTATAATTTCTCCCTCTAAAATCTTTCCTTCTAACATTTCTTCCTTTGAACTCCTCTGTCTCAGGAATTTATCTATTTGTCCAAATTAGAAATTGCACATCATCTTGGGATCTGCATTTTCATTCATCTGCTAAATGCAGTCAAGTTCTAAGTCTTGATAATAATGCAAAATTTTATTTCCTAAATATACTTCCTAAATGTACGTGATAGGCTTTTTTTAATCATCATTTACTACCAATTGCCATTATTCATGCCTCCTGTGCATCAAAAGCTGATGCAATATTATTTGCCATTCTCAGAAAATAGCATGCCCTTTCATGCTTTGAGAAATGATGTTGTCTTTTTCTTCCTTTTCTGGTTGGAAAACTCTTTCAATAATCAGCTATATTGTCATTACCAGTGTGAATCTTGGGAAATTTCCTGAGGTCAAGCTGGCTGCTCACCTACCCTCCCTCCTATGCTACTATAGAGTGCCCTGCACTTGGCTCATTTCTTAATATTTATAAAAAGTTTTTAAGTCTATGCCTGTTAATCTCCCCTTCTAGACTTGTGGCAGTCTTGGGAAAGGAAAGGCTGTTTTTGTGACAGTGAATTGGATCCTTCCTAATTTAAAAATATATCTGCTAAAGAAACAGTTCACTGAATGGTCATTCACCAAATGAATTAGTTTATCCCAAATAGTTGTAATAGTTAAAGTGATTAGGATGTTTAAATTTGGTCCCCAATGATGAAATATGATTTTCTGGATATTAACTTTTTAAGGTTAAACCCAACCTGAGAACCTGGCAAAAAAAATCTGTAAATGCTAAAGAATCAGTTTTATTTTTAAAATTTCTCAAGGCAAAAGCTGTTTTTCAGCTTTTTTTTTCTTTGAGGGGGTTATTTTATATGTAATGGGACTTCTTATCTACCTCAGATATAGTTTCAGTTATCTCTGAATGTCATTTCCTATTTTGGTAAACTTTATATGTTTTCCTTATTCTTTTGCCACTTCCTCAAAGCAAACCAGCTTTCCTTTTATATCTCTAGTATTTATAGTTTAAGATTAAATTAAACTTTAATTAGGAGATTGAACTTTAAATTTAAATTCACAGCACTAAAATAAATCAGAATTTCAGAATTTTAAATTAAAATTTAATGAAAGAAAAATTTTTAATTAAATAAAATTTAGAATTAAAATTTAAATTCATTCAAAAGAATCAGAATTAGCTTAAACCGTCACATCTCACATGAAACTAAAAATGTGGGCTGGGCGCGGTGGCTCAAGCCTGTAATCCCAGCACTTTGGGAGGCGGAGACGTGCGGATCACGAGGTCAGGAGATCGAGACCATCCTGGCGAACACGGTGAAACCCCGTCCCTACTAAAAAATACAAAAAACTAGCCGGGCAAGGTGGCGGGCGCCTGTAGTCCCAGCTACTCGGGAAGCTGAGGCAGGAGAATGGCGTGAACCCGGGAGGCGGAGCTTGCGGTGAGCTGAGATCGCGCCACTGCACTCCAGCCTGGGTGACAGAGCGAGACTGTCTCAAAAAAAAAAAAAAAAAAAAAAAAAAAAAAGAAAAGAAACTAAAAATGTGTTTTCTATCAAGGAACAATTAAGGTATCTTGATTTGGTTGGTAGTAATTTGCAAATGATTCTCTATGAAAGCACACACACAAAAAAGAAAAAAAAAATGACCACAATGGACCAAATGAAAAAGATACAAAAAATGGATAAAACATAAATAGATTAAAGATACTGTAAATGAAAACATATGAATGCTAAAAGGTTGACTCAATAAAAAATGACATTTTAAAAGGAATAAAAATCAATATAAATGAGTAATTTCTATGTGAAACTTAAGATTTTACTTATGACATCTGTATTGTTTTATATTCAGTCATCAAATCAAAATATTTCTCTTAAAATGTGTAAGATTATTTTTGTTAAGTCACTATGTTTGATGGATTGGTTTTCGGGAAATAAGCCATGTAGTGAACTGATTTTTAGTGATTTTTCCCTGCTTATTTGCCACCAGCAAATTTCCCAAACTCCCAACTTCTCCAATTTCCATAACTTCTTCTGTGAAATTGAAGTTTCTTTTCCCCCTGAGATGATCAGCAGTCTTCTTAAGTGATAGTCATTTATTCTTTTATAACAGGTTTCTTAAGCTTCTCTGGCTTGACCTTTTCTTCCCTCCTAGACCTGGCCCATATCTGCTCTTAGGTGTCTCAGAAATTCTTCAAATTCAGTGTTTCCAAGACTGAATGTAGGTATATGCTTCTCTTCTGGTCCCTGCCATCCCAACTCTTCAAACTTGTTCTTCTTTAGAATTTTTTTTTTTTTTTTTTGACAGAGTCTCGCTTTATTGCCCAGGCTGGAGTACATTGGTACCGTCTCAGCTCATTGCAACCTCTACCTCTGAGTTCAAGAGATTCTCCTGCCTCAGTCTCCTGAGTAGCTGGGACTACAGGCACCTGCAAACATGTCCGGCTAATTTTTCTATTTTTAGTAGAGATGAGATTTCACCATATTGGTCAGGCTTGTCTCAAACTCCTGACCTCAGATGATCCACCCATCTTGGCCTCTCAAGTTCTGGGAGTACAGGCCTGAGTCATAGGATTCTCTTTTTAGGATATGGCCACCATCCTTCCAGTAGCATAAGCCAGAAACAAGGAATCAACCCGTCACTAGTTATTCTAGATGTTTTCAAATGTCCATTCATTTCCATTACCCTGCTTCTAGTCCAAGGTACCATTATCTTTTGTTGAAACTCCTATTATAGTCTATTGTCTGCATTTTGGAATTGTGAACATTACATTTTTAAACTTAAAAGCTTAGAACAAAGGCTGTCACCTAGTAAGCATTCACCACATGTATGAATGGACATTGTATTAGTCCGTTTTAACGTTGCTGATAAAGACATACCCAAGACTGGGCAATTTACAAAGAAAATAATTTTAATGGAGAACTCACAGTTCCATGTGGTTGGGGAAGCCTCACAATCATGGCAGAAGGGAAGAAGGAGCAAGTTACATCTTACATGGATGGCAACAGGCAAAAAGAGAGAGCTTGTGTGGGAAAACTCCCATTTTTAAAACCATCAGATCTCGTGAGACCTAGTCACTATCACGAGAAGAGCACAGGAAACACACACTCCCATGATTCAATCATCTCCCACTGGGTACCTCCCACAACACATGGGAATCATGGGAGCTACAAGATGAGATTTGAGTGGGGACACAGAGCCAAACCGTATCAGACATTTAATTAAAGTAGTATATTCTTTGGTCTTCTTTTATCCTCATTTAAAATTTTATTTTAAGAAATTTAAAATATATTTCTAAAATACAGATTATATTGCCCTACTCTTTGAAACCTTTCAATAGCTCCCTATTACTCCCAAAGACCTAAATTCATTATATGACCTAGATGGTTGTGCAAGCTTTGGCTTCTGAACACCTTTCCATGTTCCTGGGACCTTTCTCCCTCTCTGGGCTCCAGCCACTGACTGTAAGGCCCTGGAATGTGCTCTGCCACTGTTTGGCCCAGAGCTTTGTTTGTATACCTTCTAGTGCATCCCTTCTCCTGCCTATCCCAGCACGCTGTGCCTCTTTTTCCCTCTTGCTTTTCTTCCTTTGTTAAAAATAGACTTTGTTATTTAGAGCAGCTTTAGGTTCACAGCATAATTGAGCAGACAGACAATTACCATATACTCCCTGCCTGCATATATTCACAGCCTCTCTCACTCTTGCCTTCCTTTTAGCCTCCCATGCTAGATCTGTTTCTTTTATTAGCTCTAATAAATAAATATATTAATATTTATTTATTATTATTAATAGAATAATAAATATATTATTAGTTATATATAAGAGAACCATATTCTCTTCCTTCACACATTACCTTGAGATTGTAATTTTTTATTGTGATTATCTGTAGCTTGTCTTCTTCTCTTCATAAAGCATAGAATCCATGAGGTCAAGGACTGTACTGACTTTTTCCCTGAGATCTAATCAAGTGTCCATCATATAGAAGGTCTTCAATACACATTCATCATTGTGGTTGAATGACATATATCATATAATCCTACATAGTTTCTGGGTAAAACGTATCTCTGTGTAATTACCATTACAACACTTCAAAGATCTAAAATAAAAGTTAACCATAATTTTGCTATTTGTTTCTGTCTCAGGCGAATTTAGCATTTCACATTTGTAACTATTCTGGTCCAGTAGCTCTTAAAATTTAACCACAGATATTATATTAAGTATACACACACCGATGGAAGTAAAATTATTCTGTTCCGTGTTAAATATAATAATTTACTTCTATTTTTACTCTTTCTTATGTCTGTTTTCAAACCTGAAGTGTTTGATTTCCTTCTGCAAAAATTTGCTTACCTTACCTGAGAGGCACATACCACCACAAGGGGGCAGAGATAGACAAATATTCAGTTCTTTAGACTGCATTCTGTATCCTGAGAATATTGTTTGACAGAATAAATTTGAGCCATTATTTTTTCCATGAGTCTATTTTTTCATTTGCCTTTCAATTTGAAATCTATAAGTACTATTATCCTCTTCATACAGTGTATGCGTTTTTAAAGATGAACAGACCTCTACTATATAAATTGTAGGCATTATATAACTTAACACTTCAGTACATTAAGTAATTTTACAGTTATAAGAATGATATGCTAGACATTGCAGTAAATTGTTCACTGGTAATTTCATAGCTAGTTTCTACTCTCTTATCTTTAGCCTACACACACATACACACATGTACACACACACATACATAGATATGTTGGTGGGGGGAAAAGAGATTTTATTTTTGCATAATCATTCAGGGAATATTTAGGTATTTATGTCATAGAAACTAGAAATTAAACATTTGGAGAGAACAGGATTTTATCGTACTGTTTTATTATTCTATCCTTTGTGCACTAAATACATATTCTACTTTGAGTAAGAAAAGCACATGCTGAGCTATAAGTATCTATCTTAACATAGTTCTCATAAAGAGCTTGGGTAGGACTTTATGTCAGCAATCTAATTACATAACTGACCTTGTTTTATTGGTTATTCTGAAATTTAGTTCTCCGTAAATATAGAGCCCATCCAATTTAGAGTTGAATTTTAAGAATGTTAACTTTAATGATAACGAGATAATTTATGTGTGAACAGATGCCTTGGTTAGAAGGAAGTTTAGAGGAGAAAGAGAGCTTTTTATTACAGAAAAACCAGTAGCAGAAAGAATGTGACTTTGATTCGGATTGGGAATCACCAAAATTTGGTAACCACATGATAATTTCACAGACAAATCATCTGAACTTGATGGCTGATATTCAAGGTCATCCATAGTCTGGGCCCAAACATCCTCACTGGCCCTTTTCTCATATCTCCACCCACCCGGCATTCCATTCACCTGGACCACTTGCCTTTTGAGGAACAAGTCATACTTTTCCATGCTTCTATGCCTTGGCCCTTGCCTGCTTTCCTAATCTGGAATTACACCTCTCCACATCACCTCGGAGTTTTCTCCCAAGTAATGCAAATAACTGAGCATATTTGTCATACTCTAATTTCTTGAGCCCATGGAAAGATATTGCTAGTAGACCACAACACTTTCTCCAGTCTCACTTAAATGTAGCCTCAGTGCCCTTCTCAGTACAGCTTCTCAGAATAATTCAGACACCTACACCAAGTAATTTGGTTTATGAGATATTTGCCATCTTGGTGACTTAGCCCAAATTGGTGGCTAGTTGAGTAAGACCAGGATTGGGTGTCTTTGGAGAATGTAATTTTGACTTGAATATGGAGATGCTTGTAGAACAGTGTTCCTTCCTCTGAACATGGCTACAGAAGAACAAATCAGTTAGTCTGAAGGTAAGAAAATAAAACAACTTAATATGTCATATAATTTTATTCATCTAAGTCGAACTGAGCTATTATATTCATCCATAAGCACCACAGAAGAAGGGTCATGTTTATTTTGTTTATCACCATATCCCCAGCATTTAGCCAAGGGTCTGGAACATATCAGGTACTCAATAATATTTGCTGATTGAATGAACTAATAGTGAATAATGGCAAATATTATATTTCATGCCACACCATCTTCTCCATTAAATGGGGTAGATTTGCACTCTAAGCTGGTGGCTGCTCTGGAGAAAGGGTTCCCAGAGAAGTAAAAGGGAAAGCTTTTTGAAGGTCAGAACATGACCTTTTGGAGGTAGCAACAGAAAGATACCAGCAGTAAAGTTGGGAAACCTGTGAGTGCTTTGTCTAGTCTGCTTCACTTCAAAGTATCAAAGAATCATATAATTTAAAGAGTTTGGAACAAAGATTTATTCTGAGTCAATATGGATTCTATTAAATTGTACCTAAAGTATTAGACATTGGCACTGTTCTGAGACCCAATCTTTGGGAAGATTTAGCTCACTCTTAAATTTTTGAGGGAAAATATTTGAAAATCTTCCAAGGACATTTAATGTGATTTACATTTCTAAAGGTCAGTTAAGTCCCAAGTTAATTCCTCTTATACACTGGTTTCCTAAACTGAGAATAGAAGATTTGTTTTTCATATGACCACAGGAAGTATGAACAATTTTTAGTTTAAAAACCTGAGTTGTAGAAGCAGATGGCCTCTGGACCATTTGTCTCATTTTTAAAAATTCAACTTTGATTTTAGATACAAGGGGTACATGTGCAAGTTTGTTATGTGGTTATATTGCACTCAAGTAGGAGCATAGTACCCAATAGGTAGTTTTTCAACCCATGCCTCCCTCTGTCTCTCCCCTCTTTAGTAGTCCATTGTGTTTGTTATTCCCATGTTTATGTTCATATGCGCTCAATGTTTAGCTCTCATTTGTTAAGTGAGAACATGTAGTATTTGGTTTTCTGTTCCTGCATTAGTTCGCTTAGAGTTATAGCCTTTAGCTCCATCCATGGTTCTACAAAGGACATGATTTCATTCCTTTTTATGGCTGCATAGTATTCCATGGTGTACATGTACCACATTGTCTTTATCCAATCCACCATTGTTGGGCACTTAGTTTGATTCTAGGTCTTTGCTATTGTAAATAGTGCATTGATGAACATATGAGTGCATGTGTCTTTTTTGGCATAATGATCTCTTTTCCTTTGGGTATATCTCAGTAATGAGATTGCTGGGTCGAATGGTAGCTCTGTTTTAAGTTCTTTGAGAAATCTCTAAACCGCTTTCCACAATGGCTGAACTAATTTACAATCCCATCAATGGTATAAACATTCCCTTTTTCGCCACAAGCTCACTAGCATCTGTTGCTTTTGGACTTTTTGATAATAGATATTTTGACTGGTAGGAGATGGTAGCTCATTGTGGTTTTGATTTACACTTCTCTGATGATTAGTGATAATGAGCATTTTTTTCATATGTTTGTTGGTCACTTGTATGTCTTCTTTTGAGAAGTGTCTGTTCATGTCCTTCACCCATTTTGAAAAATGGAGTAATTTGTTTTTTAAGTTCCTATAGATTCTGGATATTAGACTGTTGTTGGATGCATAGTTTGCAGACATTTTCTCCCATTCTGTAGGCTGTCTGTTTACTCTATTGATAGTTTGTTTTGCTGTTCAGAATCTCATAAGTTTAATTGGATTCCACTTGTCAATTTTTGTTTGTATTGCTATTGCTTTTGGTAACTTAACCAAAAATTATTTGCCAAGACTGATGTTCAGAAGGGTATTTCCTAGGGTTTCTTCTAGGATTTTTGTAGTTTGATGTCTTACACATAAATCTTTAACTGTCTGTAGTTAATTTTTGTATATAGTAAAAGGTAAAGGTCCAGTTTCATTCTTCTACACATGAATAGCCAGTTATTTCATCACTATTGAATAAGGAGGACTTTTCCCATGGCTTGTTTTTGTTTGCCTCCCTAAAGATCAGATGGTTGTGAGTGTATGGCTTTATTTCTAAGTTTTCTATTGTGTTCCATTGGTTTACGTGCCTGTTTTTGTACCAATACCATGCTATTCTGGTTATTATATCATTATAATATAGTTTGAAGTGAAGTAGTGTGATGCCTCTGGCTTTGTACATTTTGCTTAGGATTACTTTGGCTATTGGGGCTTTTTTTTTTTTTTGGTTTCATACGGATTTTAGAGTAGTTTTTTCTAATTCTATCAGGAATGACATTGTTAATTTGCTAAGAATAGTTAGTGTTAAGTCACTAAATCTCTCTCCAGTGTTGTTTTGTGCAGTATTACCATTTTAATGACATTGATTTTTTCAATCTGTGAGCGTGGAATGCTTTTCCATTTATTTGTATCATCTCTGATTTCTTTCAGCAGTGCTTTGTAGTTCTCATTATAGAGATATTTCACTTCCTTGCTTAGCTGTATTCCTAAGTATTTCATTTTCTTTGTGGTTATTGTAAATGTGATCATGTTTTTGATTTGACTTTCCACCTGAACATTATTGGTGTATAGATATGTTACATAGATTTTTGTATTCTGAATTGTACTAATATAATTTACTAGTTCGAGTAGCCTTTTGGCAGAATTTTTGGGGTTTTCTATATATAGAATCATACCATCAGTGAAGAGAGATAGTTGACTTTTTCTTTTCCTATTGAATGCCTTTTATTTCTCTCTCTTGCCTGATTGCTCTGGCTACAACTTCCTGTCTCATTTGTTAATACATTAAGGAAAAGGTAACTAAATACTTCAGAGAAAAGTAATAGCATATATTAGCAAATTCCTTAGATTTTGTCTCTTCCAGAGCTGTCAAAAGAACTTTTGCCATGATGACAATATTCTGTATTTGTTTTATCCAATATAATAGTCACTGGCCACACATGACCACTGGGCACTGGAAATCTGGCTAGTACAATAGAGGCACCGAATTTTTAAATATTGTTTAAAATAAGTAATTAAAATTTATATTTAAATAACCACATGTGTCTAGTGGCTACTGTATTAGAGTGCATGTCCAGAAGAATATATGCTTAATTAAAATTAAAAATAAATTTTAGAATTAAAATTTAAAAAACTAAAATTATAATTTTTGAGATAAGCTATTGATAATGTCAACAAATAAGACATCAGACTGAAAGCAGAAAAAGAAACTCAAGAATTGTAGTATGGGAATTTTAAAAAGCAGCAGGCTTAGCACTTACCATGTGTTAGACCCTGTGCTAGACCCATTCACATTTATCATCTCAGTGAATGCTCATAACAACTCTGCAAGTAAATATTTTATCTACACTTTATAGGCAAGAAGTCAGATATTACAATTTCCTCACTGAAAAAACTTAAACCCATCTGGTTTCAAAAGCCAGACTGTACAATTTGAGCGAGCAGAAGAAAAATATCCAGATATAATTATGAATGTGCATCTTATGAGAGGTGAGGTCAGGCCTGGAATGAGTGTCACATCCAAATATTGCTCAGGAATTTCTTAAAGTCCTCATTGCTGAGTCTAGGCTTGGTTTCTGATGATGTAACAGTGCTGAAGCTAAAGGTGGGGTCAGGTGGTCCAAATTGGGTAGAAGAAGGTGAGGCTGGGGACCAGCCACCTGAAAGAGAGCACTGATGTTCTGGGTGACCATCCCTCTTGTAGAACATTGCCTTTCGGGTACCTGAGCAACAATTGCTAGACTTGCTGTTTTCATTAGAGGTGCTGACTTATGACAGCATTCTCAGCTATAATTTTATGGTTGAGTACTTTGATGTTATTTTTCTCTCCAGTAATGCTCTGTGACCTGATTTTCTCCTCATTTGTCAGATAGCTTATGTGATGTGGCTTTCACTTGGTAATTGCAATTCGGGGGCATTTCCCTGCAGTAATGTGTCAAGAAACAGCTTCTGTAACACCAGAAAGCATGCTTTCTTATCATGAGGAGAGTGGAGATGTGCCTCTACGTGTTGACTGTGTCATTAAATCTAATGCTTCTGGATGCATATGTCTAGCTGAGCACCTAAATAACGTGTATTCTACATCCTTAGAATAAAAGGGTATCAGCATTTTTCCTGCTAGTCTTTGGAGTTCGTGCCACAAAAGAATGATACTTTGCTACCTCAACTATTAAATGAAGGCATCTGCTTAAAGAAGACTGAATATCTTGGTTTAAGAACTTGACTTTCCCAATGATTGAAATGAATTCGATAGGAATGATGGCCCAGGTATCTATAGTGGGCTAGTCTTGTGTCTTGCTATCCTGGGATTCTTTTAGAACTAGAAATACAATACCAGAACTCTTTGATAAAGATTCGGATTCTGAGATGAAGCAATCTGATCCAGGCAGTTTAGGATTGGGGCTAAGTCTCATTTAAAAATGGGGCCATGAGTGGTCAGAGGTATCTGTGGAAGCCAAATATGAGTCTGTTGCAAGATGGGGAATCCTTTAACAGATTAACAGTCCATGGAATTAGTGGTCTAGGAGGCAGCACGCTAGCCAGAAATGGGATATGAAAAGGATTTCTGAAGTGCAGATAAAATCGTGCTTCAATCTTCACAATCTTCAGGGCCAAAGTAGGAGGGGAGCTGGAGAAGGAACACAGAATCAGAAACAAGATTGTTACAAGGTGGTTAGGGAGCAAATTGCTTGAATTGCAGCCCGCTTACATTTGAGCAAATGTGCTTCCTGGAGCTGGGGGCTTGTTCTTAAAAGAGCCAGTTCCGTAGGACAGGTAACTTGCCAAAGTCCAGATCGACTTCAGCGCCGGGAGGTATAAATACATTTTGCAAAATCCAAATGTTCAAGCTGAAAGAGAGCCCAGTTCCTAAGAAATGATTTTTTTATTTGATATTCTTAAGTATCAACCGTATATTAGACAATATGTAGCCTTAGAGAGTTGCATGAAATTTCTGTAAGCACTGTACAATTGCTGGATGTCTCCTGCAAAAATAAGAAGAAATTCAGCCGAAAACCTTTTTCTCTTCCTCTTTCCCCTTTATAAAGAAGGCTAATAGATCTCTCATTTTTCAAAATGTATCTCAGCTTCGGAATGGAGAAGTGGAAATGTGTTTTTTCTATTTGAAAGGAAGGTTATCTAAACACTGTAGTGTGTGATTCTATTACAGCTTGCTTGATTTACACTCTGAGTGTACCTAAAACTCTCAATTCTACTTCACGTGTGGTAAAAGGTCAAATTCAGTCTTGTTCTACCTTCCAAACATTTACACTCCCTGTCCACCTTATAGGGGAAGACAGACAATTATTAGCCTGTGGAAAAGGCGTACTGGGATTCATGTCATATAGCGAGAATATTTATTTTTCTCTTATTTTGCCAAGCCGATGGTGGTGGTGTCTGCAGTACACAGCTGACATGGAGCTGACATGGAGCTGAAACTAGATGTGGTCCTATGATAGGCAGGACAAGAAGCAGAAAGGCTGCTCTTCTGCTGGCCATAAATATCAGCTCACATTTCTCTTTCTCCTTCTCTATAAAATTCTCTATACATGTATACAGGCCTGTCAACATATGCAAAGACATGTCAAACATATTAATAGGATTGTGAGTTAATTCAAATCCAGTCGTTCTTTCAATATACGTAAATGTTGGGCACATTATTTGAGCAAGTGCTGCCCACATGAATTGTCTCTAGACATTCATTTGTTTTTTTTTTTCTGCTGTATGTTTCTGTTTCTTCTTAGTTTAAGCAGATAACTTTTGTTTTTTGCTTCAAAGACATTTGCAGAATGGAAGGTAGAAACTTTTTAAAAGCAACCTTTCTGCTTTTTCGAAAAGACTATACTCACTGCAAGTGGAGAAGCGAGAATAGGAGTGTCATCTTTAGGGTCTCCAAGGAAGATTGGAGAGGCCTCGGACTGGGGTGGGGGCAGAGACTGCTGGGCCCACAAGTAGAATAGCCCTGCCCTGTTTCCTTGGCAGCGTCTTTGGGCAATGGCAACCTAGAAGTAACATCCAGAAAGGCTGTTCTCAAGCCATGGAATGCCCACTCCCAGAAAACATTCCCAGACCCCAAGCATAGAACAGAGCTGAGAGGTGCTAGGAAAGAAAATGTGAGAATGGAAAATGGGCTTCTCTGAAGAAACCAGTGAGAACCACAAACAGGACGGACCTCTGTAGTGCAGTGCTTTAGGACAGAGTAAGACATACCACTCAGATTGTTCATGGCACTAAGCAAATGGGAGAGGTGGAGCCCGGTAATCACTGGGATTAAAACTCTCTCCAGATTGGTGGGATTTAGATTTAAGCTGATTAAGCAGGGATTAGATTTAAGTTAATTTTGAAAAAAAACAAAACAAAACAGTGCCTTATTTCTTGCACACCTGGATTAGTGGATTAAGTTTATCTGCTGTCATTATAGCAAGGAACACGAATATTAAACAAGTTATTACTGTTGTGAATTGACCTATGAAGTAATAATTGTGGGTACTTTGGAAGCAGAACTGTGGGGCCTAATTAAAAGTATGTTTATGGGTAGGATGGATGGGGAGGAAATTAGTCCCTGGATGAATAACATTTTAGCTGTTATCTATAGGATGAATTAAAGTTAGTTAGCTTAGTTAAAATTAAAGGGTGATCCAGGCAATGAACAGTGCATGGAAATGTCCTGAGGTGGATAAGAGCTTGGGCCAGTCAGTGTGGCCAAGACATGAGAGCAAGGGGATAAATGGCTGGTGCAGAGACAAAGAGGAGACAGGGTTCAGGTCACGCCGAGCCTACCAGCTCACGTTAAACAATGATCATAAGTGATGGAGAAAACCATGAAAGAATTTTAAGTAGGGAGTGAAATAAAAGATTTGAGATTTCCTAAGATTAACTTTGCTTGCAGTTTAGAGAATAAATTAGACAAGTGACAAAGAGGATTGGGAGGATGAGCTAGTAGGTCTTGTGATTATAATTGATTGAACAAGCTTGTGGCAGGAAGGATGGTGAGAAGTTTATAATGAAGAGATTTTGGACAATCGTATCAATGGACCCTGATGATTAATGTTGTGGTGAGGGGTGTGAGATAGAGAGGGAAAAGTGAGGATGCTTTATAAACTTCTTGCATAAGCAATAAGATAGAGGAAGTGAAATTATGGATCAAGAAACACTAGTGGAAGAACACATTTTGGGTTTGGTTTTGACCACAATGAGCTTGATCTGCTTGGGAGATATTTAAGCTTTTACATGTACGTTGTAAGATCTACACTATTGGACATAATAATAATAATTCATTTTTATACTAAAGGTACTTGTAAGGAATACTGTGATACTAATAATTTAAAGGTAGATGATTTTATTTCATTAGATATATTAAAAAGACATTTTAAAAAGGAATTAAAATGGACATGAACCGATATTTTTGACAAAGTTAACAACTTTGACCTAGAAACTGGCCAAAGGTAAATGTTGACGTGAATAAAATTGCTTCTAATTTCCAGAGGAAAACAAGAAGCTGTTGGAAGACACATTCTGAACTGGCTAGCACAACACTCTGAAACTGGAGGATATCAACTGATAAGATATTAAGTTCTCCCTTAGTTTCAAATACACTGGGTTCATAAATTATTAACATAAACAATGGTGTTCCATCAAGTTACCATGAAGACAGCTAGGTCTGCACACCCCCACAAGTGTCGACCCCTCCAAGCACATCCTCCACCTGGAACTGGGAACTGAATGGATATATGTTGGTCAGAAAGGTCTTTACATCTTTGAATTGTAATGATCATGATTAGTTGCTGAGTTTGCCACCTCCCTACCTCCCTGCCTTCTACCTTCCAAGAATTGTCATTATAAAAATAGCCATTTGGTTTATGGCATAAGCTTTATCACAAAGCTTGACCCAGATGAAGAATCCAGGAAATTTCTAGCCAGCCTTTTATTTCCTTCATGCACAGAATCATGGTAGAGGCTTAGCATTTATCAAACTATAGCTTTTCCCCAAAGGAAAAGGGAACGGGAATAGACTAGCTGCTTCGGTAAGCAAAACAGGTAGATAACAAATAAGAGATTATTGGCAGTTTGTCAGGGTCTCTTTGCTAAAACTCCTTGTCAAATGGCTAAGGAAAGACATTGAGAGGAGGCAGGTGTGGGTGCCTTGAGAGCCCGTGAGATCTGTGCTCTTGAAGCATTTTGTACTTTTCTTAATGATGCTTATCTTACTCTACCTTGTAGTATAATTAAAAGGCAAATTTTCTTCTTCTGAGGTGGCAAGTATAAATTTCAAATCGCAGACAGAAAAGAGTTAAAGGGCTTCTATGTGCCTATCCCAGCCAGCAGCATTTTGTCATGATCTGATTGCAAGGCTGGTTGCAATAGTTGGGAAGCATTTGGCCAGGGGGACAGTTTGAAATAGAAACAAGAAAAGAGTGTAGAGAAGGAAGCCTATTGTTCCCAGCAGTATGGTCTTCTTTATGACCTTGGGACTGGCAGCTCTTCTTTCCAATATAACACCAGTGGAGCAAAAGGCCTCAAATTGGGGGTAATGGGTAGTAAAGTTCAGTCAGGGGGCAGTTCAGATCTGTCAGGATGCAAATGTGTAACAAGCTTTGTGATCCAGAAAGTGATGGAGAGACTAGACTGCTTCATAATTATTGTCAGGAATGTTCTGGACGAACAATGTGCTGGTGACAATGGGAGCCATAGATTAGATAACTTGGCTGGCTATATCTACTCAATGGATTGTTGTGAGGATGGACTGAGACAGTATGCCTGGGATGGTTGGTTTATTGTAAATGCTCAGTAAGTGTTAGCTGTTACCATGATAAGTCAGGCTCATTACCAGGGCCAGAGATGAGATATGTCCGGCAAGAAAATTTAAACTAGCTGTATGTAGGACAGTACACATTTATTATGCTCAGGCACTTTCCTAGGCATTTTACATATCTACATATCTCCCTTCACTCCTCTATCAAGTATATGCAACATTATCAACATATCCACATACTAGAGGGAGAAATTACAGACTCAGAGAAGTTAAAATGATTTGCTCGAGGATACACAGCTTGTCAGTGCTGGAGCCAGCTTTAGAAGTCTTTCTGATTATGTGCTTTTTTGCAAGGGCTAGTTTTTTTACAGCACTAAGAGATCTGTGTTAGAGAGAAATGAGTTAGAAGGAAGTGGTCTGAACTTTGGAACATAAGGAGAGAGAAATATAAAAATATAAGTGCAGGGGCCCCTCTTCAGTGCCCCCAGGACACTGTGTGCTTCCATAGCTCATTCCATACTGCATTATACTTATGGATTTATTTGGATGGCCTTGTCTAGACTGTATACATCTCAAGAGTAAGGAGATATCTTTCTATCCCCAGTGCCTTGTACAGTGCCTGGCACTTAGTAGGTGCTTATATATGTTGAATGAGCTAATTTATTAAACTAAGCCCATAATTGTATGGTATAGCAGGCAAACAAAACACGAGTTGAATTAATGGCATTGCAGCAGAGATCTTTGTACAACAAAGTAGCCTGTACTATAAAAAAATTCAGTTTGGGTCAACCAGTTAAACAGAGTGATATACACAGTAACTTGAATGCAGATCCATTTATGCTCATCTTTGTAGTCCCCAAATTCTCAGAACAATTTTACATTGTAGACATTCACAATTTTAAAAATTCATTCATAAAACTAAGTTAACAGTTTAAAATAATGTATGATATTCATATCTTGGTAGGAATTAATATTTCCATAGTGATTGAAATTTAACATCTTTAAATCTTAATATAGGAAATGTATATGACATTTGTCATTTCAAGGTTCAAGTTCACCTCAAAACCAAATCTAGGCTCTAGATAAAAAGTGAAAAATGGAAAAAAATTCTAGGCCAAATGTTTAGATATTGGAGGAATATTTTGCATGATGCAGAAACAGCCTAAAGTATAATATTTTATTTTTAAACCTCAAGCTCAGTCCTACCATGAACATTACATCTACCTTTGCAAATGGGCACAGCCAGCTACCCAGCATTCCTCTGATAACCTCAATTAGTTTGGATTTGAAAATACAAATTGAAACAAGAAAGAAAGCACTTGAGATGCTGGGAAATGGTATTGATAATACTAAGACTCTGGTGCTTTTATTGTGCTGGTAAAAAATAATAATAGGGTCAAGCAATTGAAAGCTCAACGAGATGAAAACAACCAGGCGCGGGAAGGAGGAGACAGGGGTGAGGGAAGCTGGGAGGTTAGTATCAACTTCCATCTAATTTAGGATTTGGATTAAAAAGCAAAGAAGCTCAAACCTGCTTAAATCATGCTGCCATCTGTGGTTCTGATGTGGCATTTGGAAGAGTAAAAACACATGCTGGAAAATTACCAAGACAAAGAAAAATTCTGGAATGTCAGTACAGGATTTTCCTTTGTGGCTAAAAGGCTGAGTTGCTTTGGAAACATTTGGATTCCTTTTCTGCCTCATCTGTGCTGCAAGGAATCTCTTTTTAAGCTTAGATTTTGCCTTCTATATCAGAAGAAACCTCTGTGGATTAATCAGACATCATTTTCCAGGCTTGTCGAGAAGTTACATCATTAAGGAATATAAATACTGGTAGTCATTGATTGTCTAACAAGGGAAATTTAAAAAGTCTTGTTTAAGTGGCGTATTATTTAATGAGCTGTCAAGTGTTCTCTTTAGCCCCAGTTTCCATGGAAATTATTTAATTCCAAGAAAGAGTTCAAAGCATTGAGATAGACCGCATGTTTTCAGAGCATCTATGCAGAGAAGCAAAGCAAGAAAGATCTGCATCTTTGAATAGAACAACATTTTTTGTGTTACATGCACATCTTCATTTACACCTTAAAAAAGGTTTCCAGAAAGTTGGCTAAAAATGAAAGGCAATTTTAATTGAAAGACTAATTTTGTATTTTCTATATACATGATTCTATTATGAATCAAAATGGACATATTTTTTAGACATCAAAGGGAAATTATGTGGTCTGGGCACGGTGGCTCCCGCCTGTAATCCCAACACTTTAGGAGGCTGAGGAGGACGGATCACGAGGTCAGGAGATCGAGACCATCCTGGCTAACATGGTGAAACCCTGCCTCTACAAAAAAAAAAAAAAAATACAAAAAATTAGCCGAGTGTGGTGGCACTTGTAGTCCCAGCTACCAGGGAGGCTGAGGCAGGAGAATGGCGTGAACCAGGGAGGCGCAGCTTGCAGTGAGCGGAGATCACGCAACTGCACTCCAGCCTGGGTGACAGAGGGAGACTCTGTCTCAAAAAAAAAAAGGGAAATTATGTGATGCAAAAATATAATGCAATACTAATTTCTGTGAACTCCCTGGATTATAAGAAGAGTTTCTTTCAATTCAAAGGAGTTAAAAAAAATTCTTTCTGGACCAGGCTAGTGGCTGCAGGTATGGTTTAGAATGTGACAGATATCAAGGAAAGTATAATGCCCTCAACTCACAAACAGTTTAATATCTTTCCTGTGCCACCTGCAATCAACGTTTACTATATTCAATATCACCCCATTTAGTTACCGTCTCTCAATGGCAGCAGTGCTGAGCCTCATGGTGAGGGAAAATAAGTTGGACTTCAGAGCCAGAAACGCTGGGTTCCATAACTGACATTGTTTCTCATTAGTTCGGAGGTGGTTGGTAAGTTACTAAATATCTCCAAACCTCAGTTTTCTCATTTGTAGAACAAGAACAGCATTGGCTATCACAAAGTTGTAAAAATTAGATAAGACACTTAGCAATGCTAGCAATTCTATTCACTGTTTTCCAACAGATAGCTAAACATACCATCCTTTACAAAATAGCACTGTCATAATACAAAGACCTCTTTATATTTGTTGCCCAAATGAAATCAAATTCTATTTTCCCTCTTTTTATTCTTTTCAGTAAAGCACACTGATTTTCTTTTGGGGGATAACTGCCTACTGTTATCATTTGAGGTGGATCCAGGCCTAAGAACACTACGTAGTTCCCCTGGCCACAGTGTTTGGTGCAGGTGACCCAATTTGGTCTTTCAGCTGGGGCTGCAGGCAGGCAGGATGGTGTAGGCCTAGAGTCTTTCTCCTCTGAGGAGCCTGACCATGAAGCCCATGGAGGAAAGAAAAGCTAAAACATCATGGGTCTTGACTTTTTGTGAGCTCTTGGAGCCTACATGTGCAAAGTTAAGTCCATTATGTTCTGGACTTTTCATTATATGAGCCAAGAAATTACCTTTTTTGCTTTAGCAAGTTTGAATTGGTTTCTAACACTTCCAACTGGAAGGTTTTTGATTAACACTTCCAAAGATGTAGATCAACTTGGGGGTTGTGGTAAAATTTAAATCTGGGGTAAGATTGTTTTTTATTTGCAACCTATTAATGTAGATGTTCCATGCATTGTGTTATTTCTTTAATGCATTTAGGGCAAAATAATCTAGGCTATTATCTTATTTTTGTATTGGAGTTACAATCAAAGAAGCATAGTAGGGTCTTGCATCATGAGGATAGAAACAGTACAGAAATTTTATTTGAAGCATGTACAAAATAATTCTGCATCTACGCCAGAAGAAAGCACCCTAGCTGTGTGGGTGTGGCATGAATTAGAATGTGACGACTGTGTAGTTCCATCATGAACTTGCTGAACAATTCTGGCAGTCCATATTGGAGATTTCCCTCCCAGACTGGCAGGGGTAGACAGAGGTAAAGAGGGTAGATTGCAGTAGAATCGGGACAACAAATTAATGTAACTTGTTATCCTATGGGTTCTATAATACAAATTAATAACGTGGAAAGACTTAAATTTATTCTTGTGAGATAGTGACCTCTTGAAGGATAGAAGACAACTGGAGAAACATCCTGTAATCATAAGTGTCCACAGAGTGCATGAGGGGAGAGAAAAGACCTCCAGACTCACAGAGTCCTGAGTCTGGTTTAGCCTCTTCAAAACTTGTGTGATCTTGAGCCCACTGATCAATACAGGGTCATGACACTGCTACCTGACATCAGTGTGGGAAATGCAGAATGGATCATTATTTTATTGCCTTTAAAAGACAATGAACAAATTTGAAAGTGAAGTTCTAATATACATAAAAGTCTGCTCCTATCATGGTCACCAGGAATCTTCCTGGGCTAAACCCCCATGGTCATTTCATTCCTCAGTCTTTATTTGACAAGTTATCACTCTTTTTGAAACACTCCACTTCACGGCCCAGATGCTGCCCTTGCTAGATGTTTGCTTTCCTTTACTGGATACTCCTTTTCAGTCTCTTTGCTGGTTCTTCCTTATTTTTTCAAAACCTAAAAGCTAGAGATGCCTCAAGGCTGAGTCTTCTTTTCTTTTTAATCCAGTGTGTCTCCTCAAGGACAATTCTGCTCAGATCAATGGCTTTCTATACTGTCTGTATTCCAATGACACCCCAATTTATATCTCTTGGTGGAATTTCCCCCTGAAACTGGGGGTCCTTGTTTCCAGCTGCCTACCTGACATCTGCCCTGAGATGTCTAATAGGCCCATTAAGCTTACCATGTTCAAAGCTGAGCTCTTGATACTTTCCTGCAAGCCTGTTCTTCCTGAAACTTTCTTGCTAGTTAATGTCCTCTTAATTTTTTTAGCTGCCCAGTCCAAAATGTTGCTGTCATTATTGACTCCTGCCTTTCTCTCCTGTATTGAATTAAATCAATCCTACCAATTCTTGGAAATGTATCCAGAATTTGACCACTCGTCACGACATTCATTGCTCCCATCCTGGCCCAAACCACCATCATCACTCACCTTGGATTACTAAAATGGCTTTCTGGCTTCCATTCAGATCCTGCTTTTGTCCTTCCTAACACCCACACCACATAGCCAGAATGGTCTGACGTAAGTCAGGTCTTGTCTCTTCTTGACTCAAAACTCACCAATGGCTCCCAACTCAGAGTAAAAGTTGACTTTACATGATCTGACCCAGTTACATCTCAAAAATCATCTCCTTTGTAGTTGCCATGTTGTTCATCCTACTCCAGCTGCACTGACCTCCTCACTATTCCTCTAATAGGGCAGGCATATTTCTGCCTCAGGACCTTTGTATATTCTGTTTCTGTTGCCTGGAATGTTCTTTTCTCAGATATTCATTCACAGGAGAGATCCTTCAACAACCTCAGATTTTTACTAAAAAGTGGCCGTTGTGAGGTCTTCCCTGGCCACTCTAAAATTTCATTACCTTACACAGTCCTTCATAGCCCCTTTCTCTTATGCAGGTACTTTTTTTCCTTGAAGATAACTAATTTTTAATTCCAAAAGAATTCTAGGCGCCAGCAGGATATTGGAGAAATAAGGTCCCTCGTAACAGATATTTCTATTGGTGGATTTGCTGGTGTAAAGGCATGTTCACCTTCTGATGACTTGGCCTTGTACTAATAGCCCTGTTCACCATCTGCAGGGTGTGGGTAGGGGTCTTTAGACCCAGAAAGCCTGGCCCATGGCACGTAGAGGGCTTGGCTGCCCTGTTAGTGTGCTGAGGCTGCTGCACAAAAGTACCACAAACTGGGTGGCTTAAACAACAGAAATTTATTGTCTCATGCTTTAGGTGGTTAGAAATGTAAGGTCAGGGTGTTGGCAGGTTGATTCCTTCTGAAGGCTGAGGAAGAATCTAGCTTCGGGTGTTTTGCTGGTAACCTTTGGCATTCTTTGGCTTGTAGAAGCATCACCTATCTCTGCCTTCATCTTCACATGGCATTCTCCCTGTGTGTGTGTTTCCAAATATCTCCTTTTTATAAGGCCGTGAGTCATATTGGATTAGGGGCTCACTCCATTGTAGTACGACCTCATTTTAACTAGTTACATCTGCAACCACCAAGTTTTCAAATAAGGTCACATTCTGAGGTACTGGGGGTTAGGACTGCAACATATGAATTTTGGGAGGGACACAATTTAACCTATGACAGTTGCTGCCTTCACATCTCCACAGGGATGTCCAAGTGTTCCTGCAGGGAACAAACAAAGAACAGCAGAAGGAGCTATATGGAGCATAGAGATGGACTTAGCATTAGGAAGAATTTACATACTGCCTTCTTTGAGGGGAGGGGATCTCCCATTGCAACAAAAGAGCAGACACCAGATGACCATCTGGCAAGAATTTTGTGGAGCAGATTCATATCAGGAGGAGAGCTGTAAAATCCCTTTTAGCTCTGGAATCTGAAGTGACACCAGCTAGCAGGGATGCCTGGGTTTACCTGCAAGCCAAGCTAGTCTACATAGTATCTTGGCTCAAGATTATTGGGCTCATGGCCTCATTTTGAGGCTCGGTTGTACTTGTGCCATTGGCCTTGACAACTTTGTTCCTTCGGGCTGACCTGCCTGATTCCCCAAATCTGGAGAGCCCTAAGAAGCTGTGTGCTCCTGCATATTTTGCAAATATCAGGCACAGGATTTTAAACTGTGGAAGATGCCAGGAAGCAGTCAAAAATCTCAGTGTGAATTGTTATTTGTGGAAGGAGTGACTGCCACCTCACCTACCTTCATAAACCAGTGGTGAATGAATAGGAGCTTTATTGATGCGGCTTGGGAGGCTGTGACTGAGCCTGGCATACATACTATGAGAGCTTGGTGCAGCTGCCAGGAGACAGGGATGAGGGGACCAGCCTCAGTGGGCTCTGCTTCTTGGGGCATTTTGTCCCTTCTTTGTTCTTAGGGGCAAGTGTACAGGGAGAGGGCTCAGCACTTCAAAAACTGCCGCATGACCTCAGAGATTCCCATAGACTCCCTGGACCTTATTTTCATAGTCAGTCCAATCTTTCTCCTGCAGAATGTCACTGAAGACCGTCCCTAACTTCACGCCCTCAGCAGTAAACCCAGCCCAGGGCTGGAAATCAAATGGTTTGAAGCCCTGGCACTCAAACTCTACTATGGTTTTGAGTCTTTGGCATTGTAAGATTTGATGGTGTCACTCAAAATCTCAGTGGAGTTTCCTGTGTGCACAGCTTGCACTTTGGACCACGAAGGAGCTGCCATGGCCTCACCTTAGTGCCACACCATCCATCAGTTGGATGTAGTGCCACTTCTCTGAAATCTCACTACCCTTGTCACATTTCATCTTCAGGTACCACGGCAGTTACTTATTTATGCTTTATCCTTTGCACATAACATTAATATACTGCATATTTTACTTTTTATCTTGTTCATTATCACCTATAGTATAAACTCCACAGGGAAAACAGTTTTTATCGCTTCTGTTTTGTCTGTTCCCTTTACTGCCATACCCCTAGCACTTAGAGGAGTACTTGGCACGTGCTTGGTGCTCAGTACTTTTTATGAATGAATACTGAGCATGATTTGGAGGCTTCTGTCTGCTACGTGTGAGCCCTGTAGTTGCTGGGTGTCATTGTGACTGGGAGATGGAAACTTGTTGGGCAGTGGTATGAGCAGCCGGGTTGGTGGTGGGGACCCTTGAGAAGTTTGGGGCATCATCTATTCGTCAACTGGCATAGACGTACTTGTGTAATTTGGCCAAAAATCAGCTCCGGGGGCTTCAACAATTCCTGAGTTTTCCTACTTCTGCACCTTTGCTTAGGCTGTGCCTTTTATATGACTCTTCTCCATAGCTTCCTAATAAAATTTCGTGTACATTCAATATGTAGTTTACAATCCATTTACCTTCTTATATCACCTAAATCAGAATACACTTAAAGTTTTCTCCCAGTTTTATTAGGGCATATTTGACAAAGATTGTTTATATTTATGGTGTACAACATGATGTTTTGATAAATGTGTACATTGTGAAATGATTAAATGAAGCTAATTAACATATTCGTCACCTCACATACTTAATATATTTCTGTGATGAGAACATTTGAGATCTAATCTCTTAGCAACTTTCACCTGTGCAATATGTTATTATTCACTGTAGTCACCATGCTGTACAATAGATCTCCAGGACTTATTTATCCTGTCTAACCAAAACTTTGTACCCTTTGTACCTACCAGAACATACTATATTTATCAAGGGAGACAATATTCATTCAGCTGTTAATTCGATAATTAATTAGTGTATTCACTGAACAAATATTTTCCAAGTGTTTGGAATATGCCAAGGACTAGAGAATATGCATTCTACTTCTGAAGGTTCTTTTCTTAACTGTTCAAAGAAAAAAAAATCAAAGCAAAATGGAAACCTTTAACTCATCCTGTCTTGTTATCTTCCATGAGCAGGACTAGTTCCACTTTATGATATACACTCCCTGGAACAGGGGAACTTTTGGGGAGAAAAAAATACAATAACCAGAACCATTTTTTCCACGTCATTTGGACATTATAAAAATGTCCTTTTTTTTTTTCCACCTTTTGCGGAGGTAAATTTAAATCATTTAGCTTCCAAAGTACAGACTGTGAGAAACTGAATAATAATTATTTCATATTCTCTTAGTATTTTGTTATTCATTTGTGTACATCCCAGTTCACAATGGTTTAAAAGAACTTGAGGAAACATTTGAAATATAGATGATATAGAAGCGAAAGGCAAAAATAGAACAAGAAAACAAATTGAATAGGAGGTTAAAATTTGAAAAAAAAATACAGGACACACAAAATTGTGTGTCGAACAAAATTGTTATAACTGAATACTAACTTTGGGATTAAGTTGCCTAGTAGCTACAGTGAAAAAGTTTTTTTCACCATTTTATACCTATAGGAAACTAATGATATCTGATGAAAGGTCAGTGCAAATAAGTTCCCCATAGAATAATTCATTCTTTCTTTTTCTTTTTTCTCAGGAGAAAATAAATACTTTCTTTTTGGGAGAAGTTTCCCTGGCTATTAAATATATTTAAAAAGTTGAATGCTTTGAAAATAAAACTGCAACAATTACTGTTAACTATTAAGCTATTTATATTAGACTATTTAACTTAAGTCTTTTGTTGATTTCTATTAGCCTATAAGCATTTAGGCAACATATTTTTATTGGGTTTTTGTTATAATATGAATAGATATTTTAGCAATCCAATATGCAGTTCCTCATTATTTGATGTTATACAGTCACATTTATACAGTTTTCATGGTTGCGATGGCTAATTTTAGGTGTTGACTTTACTGAATTATGGGATAATTAGAGGGCTGGTAAAGCATTCTTTCTGGGCATGTCTGTAAGTTTCCAGAGGAATTTGATGTGTGAGTTGGTGAACTGAGTGGGGAAGAGCCATCCTCGTGTGGACAAGCACCGTCCAATTAGCTGGGGGCCCAGAGAGAAAAAAAGAGTCAGAGAACCTCTCCCTTCTCCTCCTGTCCTTGGACATTAGAACGAGTTTCTCTGACCTTCAGCTGCTGAGACCTGTAGCAGTGGTCTCCTTGGTTCCCAGGCTCTTCAGCCTCAGGCATAGGAGTTACACCATCAGCTTCTTGGTTTGGAGGCCTTTGGACTTGTACTGAGCCCTGCTACCAGCCTCTCTGGGTCTCCAGCTTGCAGGTGATCTATCCTCAGCCTCCATAATCTCATGAGTTAATTCTGCTAATAAATCCCCTCTCATATATTTACCTACCTCTATATTCTATTAGTTCTGTTTCCGTGGAGAACCCTAACCAATACAGATTTTAAAATCAAGAGTGAGGACTCTTGGCAGCATCCACGTGGTGCTAATTCTGCAGGAGCACTGAGTGCATGAGCTATGGAGGCATGCCCGCCTCCCTCTAGATTTCAAAGGATGCTGCAGAGACCTGCTACAGGGGCAGAGTCACTGCAGAGAGTTCCACTAGAGGGCAATGCCTAGTGGAGCCATTGGGGTAGGTTCCACCTCTAAGATCCCAGAATTGTAGAGCAACCGGTGTGCAACACCAGCCTGGGAGGGCTACAAGCTTGAGACTCCAACCTAGGAGAAGTGCTGCATGAGCTGAGCCCACCAAAGCCTGGGGGAGGGGCTGGCCAAGGCCTTGGGGGAACCAACCCTCTATTCCAGTGTTCTTAGAAGTAAGGACATGGAATCAAAGGAGATTATTCTCAAGCCTTAGAATTTAGTGTTGTTTTTCCTACTGGGTTTTGTACTTACTTGGAACCTGTTTCCCGTTTCTTCTTTGCTGTTGCTCTCTTTTGGAATGGGAATCCTGTGCCTGTCCCGCCATTTTGGGATGTATCATTGTTGAAGTGAACTTAAGTCACCTGACTGAGGTAGTGTTTGTCAGTTTTCTCTATTGTAAAGTTATTCTCTTTTTCTCCATTTCCATTTCCTTTTCCCATATAGACTTCTCTTTGAAAGGAAGTCAATATGTGAAGTCCATACCGAAGGAGTGGGGTGTTATGATGCACCTCCCTGACAGCAAAGTATTTACACAAACTATTTGGAATGCTTTTATAAGGGATGTGGTCTCTTCCCTCCCATTTATTTATGTATTCAATCAGTTGTTTATCGATATCAATTTGAACTCATGGATATTTACTTTACACTTCAGGTTATAATCCAATAGTACTCTACTTGTTTTGTTGCTCAAATTTTTTTTTACCTTTGGCCACTGGGAGCACTTTCAGTTGACTCCTGTGTCCCTTTGACATACCCCCATCATTGTGTGTGTGTGTGTATGCTTCACACTTTCTTACTTTTTGACACAATGATGTACTCCAGGCTCATGTTGTATATTTCCTGCCCCAGTTCTAGAATCAACCATTTCTTTAAGGAACACTGTTCCTTTTGTTAGAATAGTGTTAAAAACCCAAATCACAATGCTAGATGTGTTTTTTGCTACTGGGTGTCATTGCTTCTAAGCCCTCTCAGCAGACAGAACAAGGATATATGTGTGTATATCAACTCATATATATACACACATATGTATAAATGCTTATGTAACCATCTGATCTCTGTAAAGCTACCATGAGTACTGATGTCTTCAACTGTAATCCACTGTCACATAAACCATTCTAGCCTCTTCTTTTTATTATTATTATTATTATTATTATTATTTTTATTTATTTATTTATTTTTGAGACGGAGTCTCGTTCTGTCATCCAGGCTGGAGTGCAGTGGCCGGATCTCTGCTCACTGCAAGCTCCGCCTCCCGGGTTTACGCCATTCTCCGGCCTCAGCCTCCCGAGTAGCTGGGACTACAGGTGCCCACCACCTCGCCCGGCTAGTTTTTTGTATTTTTTAGTAGTGACAGGGTTTCACCGTGTTAGCCAGGATGGTCTTGATCTCCTGACCTCGTGATCCGCCCGTCTTGGCCTCCCAAAGTGCTGGGATTACAGGCTTGAGCCACTGCGCCTGGTCTTTTTATTATTTTTTGTTTGTTTTTAAAATTTGTTTTTAGTTCATTCTTTGTTTATTGCATTTACCAGTTTCTGTTCTTCTACTTGGAAAAGTATTCTTTCTTATTCCAAACTCCCACCCCAACAGTGAGAAAACTGTGTCGCCCCCAACCTTATATCCACTTATTTAATTGTTCAGTGTTGTTATGCATATATATAGCCGTATTAGAATTGTTAACCAATACTCCTCTGTGAAACAAATGTATTAATTAGAGTGCTGTACTTCAGCATAATTTATTTTCCCATTAGTCTTACAGACTGCACTCATTTTCAAAGTTTCTTTGATCAATAACTCACCCCCATCTTTTCCTTCAGTGAGGCTGTTTCATCCATTTGCAATACAGTTAGATTGTCATGTTCTGTATTTCATCCTGCAATCCCCCAACCTCCTAAACAATTTTAAACAATTTACATACATTCATGTTCACTCTTTTTGTTGTAAAGCTCTATGAGTTTCCACAAATGCATGGTGTCATGTGTCCATCATTATAGTATGAAACAGAATAGTTTAGAATAGTTTCTGAAACATGAATAAAAATTCCACTCTACCTCACCTATTTAATCCTTCCTACCTCATGCTCTTCCCCAGTTCCTCCCCTTTATAATCTGGCAATCACTTTTTAAAGATATTTTCTATAGATATTTAAGATGACTTAAGCTGCTATAAATATTTACGGACATCCTAAATATCTAGGAGTGTGATCGTCAGATATTATAGTAAGATTACATTTAGCTTTGTAGGAAACTGACACACTGTCTTCCAAAACGGATGCACTGTTTTTTATTACCACCAGCAATGAATGAGAGTTCATGTTGCTCTGCATCCTTGACAGTAATCTGTATTGTCATTTCTTTTTGGATTTTAGCCATTCTAATAGGTGTGCAGGGGTATGCATGGTTTCTGACTAGGATTCCAATGTAATTCTTATTCTTGTTCTTCTATAGGTAAGGTATTTGTCCTCTCTTCTAGGTTCTTTCAAGATTTTCTCTTTGTCTTTGGTTTTCTGAAGTTTGAATATGCTGTATCTAGTTATGCTGAAGTTTTATTTGTTTGTTGCTTTAATATTTATCCTGGTTGGTGTTTTTTGAGCTTCCTAGATCTGTGGTTTGGTGTCTATCATTAATTTTGGAAAGTTCTCAGACATTATTACTTTACACATTTCATTTGCTTTCTTCTTTCTTCTTCTGGTATTCCAGTCCGTTTGTTACACCTTTTGAGATTTTCCAGTTTTTGGATATTCTGTTATGGATTCTTCATCCTTTTTTATTTTGTTCTGTTTTACCTTTGCCTTTTGGTTTGGGAAGTTTCTGTTATCATGTCTTCAAGCTTATTGATGCTCTCCTTGGCTGTGGTTAGTCTCGTGATAAGCCCATCAAAAACGTTCTCCATTTCTGTTGTAATTTTTAAAGATTCTAGCATTTTCTTTTGATTCCTTTCTAGAATGTTTATCTTTTTACTTACATTGTCCATTTTTACTTAAAAAATGTTATTTTAATCAAATTTTTTAATGTACATTACAGTATTGTTAACTGCTAATTTTAATGTACAATACAGTATTGTTAACAGCAGGCACAGTGTGACCCACCTATTCTTGCATGTTGTTTAGCTTTGCATTGGAGCCCTTAACATTAAATCATAGTTATTTTAAATTCCCTCTCTGGTAATTCCAAAATCCATGTTATATCTGAGTCTGGTTCTGATGCTTGCTTTGTCTATTCATACTGTGTTTTTTTCTTTTTGTATTATTTTGTTGAAGATAGATATAATACATTGAGTGGTAGGAACTGAGGTAAATTCTACCCTTTAACTTTGAGGTTATGTAACTCTGGCCAGAACTTGTGCCAAGTTTAATGTCTGCTACAGTTCTAGGTGCCAGAAGCTTTAAATTCCTTTATTATCCTTGTTTTGTTGTTTTGTTGACTTTGGGCTTCCCTAAGTACCTCTTCTGAGGGAAAATCTGAGTCTTGCAATTGTTTCAGTTTTAATCTACTTTTATTGTACTGGAGCCCTATTGCAGTGGTAGTAAGGTATGAGGGAGGGAACATATTCTATAATCTGATGATTACATTTCAGTTTTCGGTGGGCCTGAGTTCCTGGGCTGTGACCGCATTTCTTAGCCTTTTTATTTCCCTTAGGTGAGACAGTAATGCCAGAGGGGGCTGGAGTAGGAGAAATGCCTGCTGCAAATGGGCAAATGTATTTGTAAACAAGTAGTTTATTGTTTGAAACATATTAAATTCTTACTAAAGATGAATAAATTCCCTAGCCAATACTGAACTATCTGAAGCTACTCAACTGTTGTTGGCCCCTGTTTTTCAGCCTTCTCCCTGTTCTTAATAAAGGACAGAAGGGAGAGGGCAAATTTTGGCACTACTTAGGGTTTGTTTGGTTTGGTGTTGACTCCTCTTCCTTGGTTGAGAAGCTCTGGTATAATAAAAAGATCAAGAGAATGCTTTGTGTAGGTCCTGATATTATGCTAGATTAAATCTGAAAGTAGGATATGTCAACTGATATGCCCCAAACCACATGGTTAATCTATGGTGCAGTAAACTCCAATCCAAGTTTTACAATTCCAGATAGGATGATCAGCCATCCCAGCTTGCAGGGGACTGAGGGTTTTCCTGGGACATAGCTAATCAAACCAGGAAGGCCCCAGGCAAACCAGGAAGTGCCAGTCACCCTCATGGGGAATTAAAAACCCTTACTTAAAACCAATTTAAAAAGATAATGTAAGATGATTAATTTTCCCCTTTGCACTTATTATCTGTGTGCTGATAATAAAACTTGCTTAGAGCTCACCTATAGATGTAACATGGCAGATTATAGGAGGAACAGTGTGCTGGCAAACAGTTTATACATTACTTCATTACTCATACCAGAGTCATCTGAGATTTCTATCTGTCTGACTAAACTAAACAATAAAACAGACAGAGGCTTCTCTTTTCATGGGAACTGCATAAGTGCTAAGCCTATCTGCCTACTAGCAACCTACGCTTGGGTGGGAGTTTGATGGCAGCTCTGAGTAAATCTTTCTCTACTTGAGATTTTAGCACCAGAATCATGAGTGGGAGGAAACAGGATGGGGCTGAAGGGAAAGATCTTTGCATAGCCAGACTTGGGAACAGCTCATCCTTTCTCTACTGTAACCTCCACTGCAACTGGATTGTGTTTTCCTGTCTGTAGTAACGGATTGAGGTCACTGACATGTTCTAGCACCCACAGCCCAGTTAATCATCAAAAAGCTTATATTCCCAGGTCCCTCAAGAGGGGCCTGGGAGTGTTATTAAGGATAGAATTTCTGGCTGTGCTAAGCTGGTTATGTGAGCCAGGTGCTCTGATGTGGGACACCATCACCACTACAACCGTGGATCTGTGTGCCCCAATTCTTACAACTGGGATTAAAGCCTCAATCCCACTACCCCCATTACAGTTATTGTAATCACCTTGTCTCTTATTTTCCTCCAACCTGGGACTGAGGAATAGTGTTTTTCTAGGCAGTTCCCTCTTCAAAGGACAAAAATCTTGCCAGTGACCCCCACAAAATTGCTTAGGACCCTGTGTACAAAGACTGATATTACCTATCACTTGTAGACTGCAGCTTGAAATTCACCATCTCTTTGAGCCCTCGTGGTCACAGACAATCTGCTTTAAATCTATTTGGAGATGAGTCTATCTCTTAGGCACTATTTTGTATCCAGCCTGGTGAAATTGCAATGTTTCTTTGAAACTTCCCTCTCACTCTCCTGGTCAGAAGGTCTAGTTTGTGTCAAGCTAAACCCAGACAGATGCCATATGGGTGAGTGCACTGTCTGGGAAACTAGAGCATGGAAGAATGAAGTGGGTTCCTGGAATTTTGTCAAAGGTTGGTTACTTGGGCATCAATCCAAGTGCTTTAATGGAGAATCAGACCCAACAGATGGAAGCAAAATGGGAGCCAGGGAATCAGGAAGTGGTGGTAATAGGACTAATGGAACTGCCAAATGAGAGACAACTAAGAGGAATTGTGGAAGGGTTGGTGAGCAGACGGGCACTGCAGCTTTTATCCTGGGATGGCTCAGACTCATGGGGCATGTGGAATTTAGTTAAAGGGGATGTAATGAAATGACCACTGACCCGACTTAATAGGCATGTGTATTGTCATATCCTGCACTTTTGTGGCAAATAGTCTTACTGTGAGGGAACAGCAACATCTCCCCAGTAATTATGAATCCATGATTCGGATTTTTGCTTTGTAACCTCCTAATACTCTCATATTTGTTTCATCTAAATAGAGTTCTGTTATTGGCCTTTATCTATGCTGATTTCAAATCTTTAGGGAATACCTATTTAGATGAATTTTCCTCTAAGGCTAGATTTTTGGTAATTACTTAATGATCATGCAACTAACAATGAGAAATATTCTAAAATAATAATTGCCATGTTAGAAAAAAAGAAATTGAGACTGCCTTAGGCAAGAACCCCTAATATTCATGTTTTTACTTTTTGATGTTATGAATAACCATGGAAATTTTTGCTTGAATATTTTCCATGCTTGGAAAAGGAGTTTCCAACTTGTTAGGAGGTAAAGTAGCACCTCTGCCTCATAGTCATTAGAGTTTGGGGGAGGTATTTGTTGATAAGAAAATTTTTTACTGAAAGATCATATATCTTGTGGCAACCTCTGTTCAGCTGGAAATATTACAAGGATGTGTCCCTGGGGTGTCTGTTTGCTGGGGGAGAAAGTTTGGCTGAAGGCTTTTCCCCACTGAGCCATCATTTCAGGGACTAATCTCTATCACTTCGGAGAGAATATTCTGCTTATGTGGTCCCTGTTTTTTTGAAAGAATGCTGCTGGGAGTCTCTGCTGCACCAGAGGAAGGAAGCTCTGATATGACACCTTCATTTATTGTTTAGAACTTTGCTAAAAAGTACCAGAGCACGGCTGGGTATGGTGGCTCATGCCTGTAATCCCAGCACTTTGGGAGGCCGAGGCAGGCAGATCACAAGGTCAGGAGTTTATGACCAGCCTGGCTAACATGGTGAAACCTGGTCTCTGCTAAAGATACAAAAAATTAGCCGAGTGTGGTGGTGCGTGCCTGTAATCCCAGCTACTTGGGAGGCTGAGGCAGGAGAATTGCTTGAACCCAGGAGGCAGAGGTTGCAGTGAGCCGAGATTGCACCACTGCACTCCAGTCTGGGCAACAGGGCAAGACTCTGTCATAAACAAACAACAACAACAACAACAAAAAGTACCAAAGCACAGCTTTTCAAAGCTCTCTCGTTCAGGATCCCATTTCATTGAAATTAAAAAATGTTCTGAGATGCAGTTACTGTGTGTTCGCCCTTGTAGGTTCAACATAAATCTAAGTCTTTTATGTGAAGAGATTCAGGTCCTTATAACTGACTTGGGGAATATGGCAAACGGGATGGTGTGTGTGAACGTTGTTTTGATGACTTAGGGGTGGTGATCATATCTGGACACTTCTGAGAACTGTTGTTATGGCTCAATACCTTGCCTCCCTTCCTGTCATTTTTATCTATTTTTATAAACGAATAAAACAATTATTAAGAAAAAGGAACTTAATGAAACCTTTCATTTTAAAATACATTATCCCATAACTAAGAGTTAATGGAATGAATCTAATCAGTCAGTTTGAAAGAGAGCTAATATCCCCTATAAATATTATGCTATTGAACACTTACATGGTGTTTACTTTGAGCTTGGTGCTGGTTTGAGCACTTTACATATGTTTACTCATCTAATTTTTATAGCAGTCATATGAAATAGTTGCTCTTATTATTCTAATTTCATAGATGTGGGAACCGAGGCTTGGAGGAGTTAAGCAAGGTTGGCGGTTGCACACGCAGAGCTGACACCAACCCGTAGGGTCTTACTCTGTAACCCTTTTAGACAGTGTTAGAGGAACAAAATTGTCATTTGATCATGATGAGCTCAGGCCTTGATACAGTTCTCTGGTTTGTGTAAATCAACTCTGCATTTTCTCTGCACATTTAAAGTCACACGATCAACCTTGGACAGGTTGTCTTAAAATCCACACCAATGGGAATCATTAAAACAAATGACATTTAGGAGGATTACATTTACTGACTAAATATGCTTGGGGCTTTAATAATACCAGTTTTGTTTAGTTCCCATCAACTTCTTGATCATGTGGATGTGCTTTTGTCAACCATTTTTGCACTTATTTTCCTCAGTGACTCTGATGACCTCTTCTCTTCGTTAATTGGCTTCTCATATTCGCATGACCTTACCAGAGTGCTGATGCTTGCAGCTGCAAGAACAGAATGTGCTTCTAAATTATAATTATCCCAACACTGGACTCTGAATCTTCTCTTTTTCCTGTCAACAGTTTGTCCTCTCTACAAAGGCCCTGCTGGTTGTTCTTCACTGGCACATGCCCTCTGCCACCTGAAATCCATTGCTGGCCTTCTCACACTCTCCTTTCTTCTTTCAACTTCAATGGCTTTCTAATTTGTCCTTTCTGCCTGTCCTTTGTTATTACTTATCACATCTGTCCTGGTCAGCTTCACCCCGTCTTTGTTTGGGTCTCCTTCCTTATTTCTGGGTATCTCTTTCTTTCTATCAGACTCTGACCTTCTTCATGTATTACACTGAAGAACAAATCTTCTACATTTTCTTTTGTTAAAGTAATTCTTAACCTTTTTTTAAAAATCCCAGTCACTAAAATAAGCTAATGAGTATTAATGTTTACATTAGGCATCCCCTTCTCTGTTGCTTCTCTTCAAAATACGCAGCCTACTTAGAACA
Organism: Macaca nemestrina; assembly: GCF_043159975.1. Taxonomy (NCBI): domain Eukaryota; kingdom Metazoa; phylum Chordata; class Mammalia; order Primates; family Cercopithecidae; genus Macaca; species Macaca nemestrina. The sequence continues at coordinate 133,795,221 of NC_092125.1, forward strand.
GAGGCATTTCCAATATAATAAAAATAATAGCTAACCTTATCTGTGCCAGATGTAGTAGTCCACAATAGTCTTTACAACTCGGTGGGGTAAGTATCATTATTATCTTCACTTTACAGATGAGAAAGCTGAGGACCACAGAGGCAAAGTAACTTGCTCAAGTCACACAAGATAGTTAAGTAGTGGAGATAGGTTCTGAATGTGGGTAAGGTGATTCCAAATTCATGATTTTAACCCCTGCACTTTACTGCTCTTTAAAGATAGTAATCTGGCTATATAGCCCCTGCCATTTCATTGCAATAAATATTTGAGTCTCTGCATCACTTAAGTAGATTGATCGGCATTGCCAAGTATGGAATTTTCTCCTTCTAAAAAATGAAGAGGCCTCTCAGCCAATTTAGTTTTTGTGCAATATAATAACTTGTCCTTTATTTTGAAGGGAATGTCCCAACATGCCTGAGACCAGTGAACTCCAAAGAACTTCATGGGTATAGCAGGCTCTAATATCTTTACAATGTTTATTTCCCTCACTCTGGGGAGTATGTTTCTTATTAAGACAGCTAGAATACTTGCCACGTTTTACTCATTGGGTCCAATTTACATGATGTCATCAATAGAGTACATTCATGTGATTTTCTGCAGAGTGCACAGATTGTTCATGCCCCTTCATATTGTGATAGAGGACATAGTTCTGCAGCAATACCATTAATATTTATTTTATTTACTTGTCCACATCAAGTGAATGCAAAGTGCTTCTGATCTCCTTTCCTAATGGATATTGACTAGAACACATTTACCAAATCAATAGGCACACGTGACCTCCCTGGGACTTCATTCACGTGCTTAGTGAAAACATCAGATCTGGTACAGAATCTGTAACTGGGGCTAGTGCTGGTTATGATTGTGTTAGTCCACTGTCATCTGTCAGGATCTACCTGTTTTTTCCACAGGCCAAACTAATGAATTAAATGGGTATAAACACGGACCACCATTTCTGAGTCCTTTAAGCCTTTGACTATGGCAGTAGCCCATTCTACTCAGATTATTTTTTGTATTCACTATCTCAGCTAAATGGCTTCTGATGTCAAACACTCAGAGAGTCTCTCTGTATTTTAATGGAAAATTGCTTAAGTATTAAATTAATATTTAAAGACTGAGCAAAAGATGTGAAATTAATCCATTCTTAAAACAAATTGTTTTTGTATACCTATTAAAGCCTGGTGAAGAGTTTTAAGAATTAGCCATACTTAGAGGTGAGTGATCAATGAAAAATATAAGAAGATATAAACAGAGATTAGGCAAATGAAAATATGGTGAAGAGCTTTAAAAGTCAACAGGAGGTCTGCAGGCAGCATCCAGGAGTTGCTGGAGGGCCTCGATAAGGAAATATACAACTATTACTATTATTATGGTGATGTTTAACATTAATGAACACTTATTATCGGCTAGGCACTTTATTTACATTTTCTCAATTAATCTTTACTTAATCCAATGAATTGAATTCCATTACAGATCTCATTTTACAACCAAGAATACTGAAGTTAAGAAATGTTAAATAACTTACTCTAATTTAAATCTGGTTACTGGTGCCAATGGGGTTCAAATGCTCTAAATTGATGGCTATTACCCCATGCTCACCACATCTCTATTGGTAGTGATGTGTTCTGCTGGAGACTGTAATAATCTAAGTCTGTGGTGACTGGAGTGGGAGGATAGGTTATTAAAGAGGGGAGGAAGAAAGATGCAGGAATACATGTTAATACAGCCCCTTGAATGCCTGGGGTATTAAGCAATCAGCCTCCACCTGAAGATTATAAATGAGGAGTGAATAATTTCAGCGTTGAACCTGCTGAAGAAGATAAGGGCATAAGAGGAATTTGGTTACTAGAATTCCCGTGTCCTACAAAGGGTTGTCAACATAGCAATACTTTGTACACTTTGTAGATATGATGCAAAGAAGTAAAAGACATTTATGAGGATAACCTCTTGAGAAGGCAGAGAAGGCTTATTACGGTCTCTTTCTTCTGTTAGGTATATTGTAATCCCTCTGTTCCTTGCCCACCCTACAAATGAATCATCTAACAGGGTTTCAACTTAATGCTTACTTGTTCAACAACAGTGTACCGTTTTTCTGTTGAAATAGGGATGGTTGAGGTGGTGTTTAAATGCAAACACACTGGTTAAAAATGTGGTTTTCACATACTATCAACATATGCTACTGTTTGCTTTTTTAAAAGTAATTTTAAGAAGGCTACGTTAAATAACAATAATGGAAATTAAATACATTACCCACAAACACCATAAAATATGTTGCTTAATATTTTACTCCCTTCCAGTTCTTGTTAATATGTACATTATTTCTACATAATTATAATCAAAGCAGAAATATAATTTTGTTTTCTTTTTTTCCATCAACCTATGAGCAATTTCCCATATAGCTATTTAGTTTTTTAAATTAACATTTTAGTGGCTGTATTAACTCCATAGAGTTACTGTAGCAAAATGCATTTAACCATTTTCATATCATTGAACATTTAGTTTTTTCTAAATTTTTTTTAATTTTTAATTTTGGTGGGTATGTAGTAGGTGTATATATTTATAGGGTACACAAGATATTTTGATACAGGTGTGCAATGCATAATAATCACATTAGGGTAAATGGGGCATCCATTACCTTGAGCATTTAGCCTTTGTGTTAGAAACAATCCAATTATACTCTTTTAGTTATTTTAAAATGTATAGTTAAATAAATTATTATTGACTATAGTCACCCTGTTGTGCTGCCAAATACTAGTTCTTATTCATTATAACTATTTTTTTGTACCCATTAACCACCCCACTTCCTCCCCACCCACTAATACCCTTCCTGGCCTCTGGGAACCATCCTTCCACTCTTTATCTCCATGAGTTCAATTGTTTTAATTTTTAGCTCCCACAAATATGTGAGAACATGTGAGGTTTGTCTTTCTGTGCCTGGTTTATTTAACTTAACATAATGATCTCCAGTTCCATCTATGTTGTGACAAATGACTGGCTCTCATTCTTTTTATGGCTGAATAGCACTCCATTGTGTATAGGTACCATATTTTCTTTATCCATTCTTCTGTTGGTGGACACTTAGGGTACTTCCAAATCTTGGCAATTGTGAACAGTGCTGCAATGAACCTGGGAGTGCAGTTATCTCTTCATTATACTGATTTCTTTTCTTTGGGGTATATATCTAGCAGTGGGATTGCTGGATCATATGGTAGCTTTATTTTTAGTTTTTTGAGGAACCTTCCGACTGTTCTTCATAGTGGTTGTACTAGTTTACGTTCCCATCAATAGTGTACAAGGGTTCCCTTTTCTCCACATTCTCACCAGCATTGGTTATTGCCAGTTTTTTGGATATAAGCCATTTTAACTGAGGTGAGATGGTATCTCATTTTAGTTTTGATTTCCATTTCTCTGATGATCGATGATGTTGAGCATCTTTTCCTATGCCTGATTGTCATTTGTATGTCTTCTTTTGAGATACGTCTATTCAGATTTTTTGCCCATTTTTTTAAGTTGGCTTATTAGATTTTTTTTCTACAGAGTTGTTTGAGCTCCTTATATATTCTGGTTATTAATCCTTTGTCATATGGGTAGTTTGCAAATATTTTCTCCAATTCTTTACTTTTTTGATTGTATCCTTTGCTGTGAAGATTTTTTTCTTTTTTTCTTTTTTTAAATGGAGTCTTGCTCTGTCGCCCAGGCTGGAGTGCAGTGGTGCAATCTCGGCTCAGTGCAAGCTCCGCCTCCTGGGTTCACGCCATTCTCCTGCCTCAGTCTCCCGAGTACCTGGGACTACAGGCGCCCGCCACCACGCCTGGCTACTTTTTTTTTTTTTTTTTTGTATTTTTAGTAGAGACGGGGTTTCACCGTGTTAGCCAGGATGGTCTGGATCTCCTGACCCCATGATCCGCCCTCCTCAGCCTCCCAAAGTGCTGGGATTACAGGTGTGAGCCACTGCGCCCGGCCTTGCTGTGAAGATGTTTTTTAACTTGATGTGATCCAGTTTGTCTATTTTTGCTTTGGTTGCTTGTGCTTGTGGTGTATTACTCAAGAAATCTTTGCCAACTCCAATGACCCAAAGAGTTTCCCTAATGTTTTCTTGTAGTAGTTTCATAGTTTGAAGTCTTAGATTTAAGTCTTTAACCCATTTTAATTTGATTTTTATATATGGTGAGAGATAGAGGTCTAGTTTTATTCTATTGTGTATAGTTATACAGTTTTCTCAGCACCATTGATTGAAGAGACTATTTCCTCAAATGCATGTTCTTGGCATCTTTGTCAAAAATGAGTTCACTGTAGATGTACGGATTTGTTTTTGTGTTCTCTATTCTGTTACATTGGTCTATGGGGCTGTTTTTATGCCAGTACCATGTTGTTTTAGTTACTATAACGCTATGGTATAATTTGAAGTCAGGTAACGTGATTCCTCCAGTTTTATTCTTTTTGCTCAGCATAGAAATGGCTATCTGGGTCTTTCATGGTTTCATATAAATTTTAGAATTGCTTTTTCTATTTCTGTGGAGAATGTCATTGGTATTTTGATAGGGATTGCATTAAATCTGTAGATTGCTATAGGTATTATGGACATTTTAACAATATTGATCCTTCCAATCCATGAACATGGAACATTTTTCCATTTTTTTGTGTCCTCTTCAATTTCTTTTATCAATGCTTTTATACTTTTCATTGTGGATATCTTTCATCTCTGGCTAAATTAATTCCCAGGCATTTAAAAAATTTGTAGCTATTGTAAATGGGACTACTTTCTTGATTTATTTTTCACACTGTCCACTGATGGCATATAGAAATGCTACTGATTTTTGTATGTTGATTTTGTATACTGCAACTTTACTGAATTTATTAGTTCCAACAGTTTTTTGGTGAAGTCTTCAGGTTTTCACAAATATAAGATCATTGTGTCTAGTTTTTTACTGGCATAAATAATGATTTACAAGCAAATGGAATTTGAAGTCTGAATGCCCTGAGTTTGAGTCCTGACTTTGCTATTTACAAGGCATGGAATGCTGAGTTAGGTACTTAGGTTCAGTAGCCAACAGTATAATGTACTCACATATATCTGTTGTGTTAGAAACCATGCTTGGTTCTGGGTACATAGTGGAGCACAAGAAAGATGTGGTTCTCTCTCTGCACAAATACATAGGTAATAGGTTAGTACAGTCTATAGTGATGATAACAATAACATCTATCTCACATGATTATTGTGAGAAGTAAAAGAAATAACAATTAAACTGCTTAGCATAGTGCCTGACATAGTGTTTATATTACTTTTATTACTATAAGCATTACTATCACTATATTGCTTTTATTACTGTATTATATATGCTTAGTACTTTCTTCAAAACTACTGGTTTTCAAATATTATGAACCTACCGGTTGCTTTTATTATGCATAATTTAGCGTTTCTTGAAGCTGCCTTAAGGTAGATTGGTTTAAAAGCCTAGTATGGTGCACTTTAAATGACAGCTGCAAAGGAGACCACTGTTTTCATTTAATGAGCCCCATCTATGCACTGTCAGGCACTGTGCCAGGCACTAGGGGTCCAAGAGTAGAGGCTGACCTCCATCCTCACCCAGCCACAAGCTAGGTGTTTCTTCAAGAAAACAAACAGAATTACAATGGTCTCTGTTGTGTTTTACATAAAACCACATGATCAATTTTCAGTGTTTCAGGATATGGAAACCCTGACCTTATACAGAAAAACTTAAAATCTCTTGTACTAGGACATCACATTTTTAATAAAACAATATACTCATTTTCTGAAGTTTACTTAAGTCTGCGTGACTTAATTATTATGGTCATCTTGGTGATGGTGACTTTCTTGGGTCACTCAGTATAGCTATCATGTTGGTTTTAACTCCCAAATTATGAGTCAACATTGCCACTATTTAAAACCCCTGGAAAATTTAGCCTTTTAATGTATCCAAGGTGACATTTAAATAGAACAATTTTATTACAGTATAAATTTTATTCATTGGCTTTATTTCCTAATATGAGACTATATTAGTCACCAAGAGCCTGTGTAATTAATTTTTGCTTATGAATTTAATAACTCTTAAAAATTAAATTTGAACACACGTATCTGTGTAGTTTAGTGGAGATGCTTAAGTAGTGGGCTTGTACCATAAGTCATAGTCTGCATGGGAAAGTGGTCAAATGTAGTGTGATCCATGTGCCATTTGAGGAAAATAGTTTATCTGTGCGATTTCTCTTTTACCTCTCAGCCCATAGTTGTTTTGTGCATATTTAAAGTGTTACAATGTAATGTTTTGATATAATATGAACCCAGGAAACCATCATCACAGTCAAGATAATGAACATTTCCATCACTCTCAAATGTTTCCTTATATATACTTTTATAATCTTTCCTCCCCAATCTCTTTGCCTTTACCTTCATCTTCAGGCAACCACTGATGTGCTTTTTTTTTCATTATAGATAACTGTTTTGCTTTTAGAATTTTATATAAATTGAATCATATAATATGTGCTCTCATTGCTTGGCATCTTTCCCTCTGCAGTTATTTTGGGATGCATCCATATTGCATGTGTATCAACAGTCTATTCTTTAGATTCTTTTGATCCTTGAGATTTAGTCCGTTATTTAATACGCTGAAATTTGTTACCCATTACCTATTGAGGGAGGTTTGACTTGTTTCCAGTTTCTGGTTATTGTACATGAAGTTGCTCTGAACATCATGCATAAGCCTGTGTACTTTCATTTCTCTTGGGTGAACACCTCGGAAAGGAAGGACTAGGTCATGTGGCAGGTGAGCTTTTAAAATATTTAAATATTTGAGCTTTTAAAATACTGAGGAACTGTTTCCTAAAGTGGGTTCCCACCAGCAGTATATTTTCATATTGAGGTTCAAATATATGGCCCTTGCTTTAGAAAATACTAGATACCTGAAATGAGAAATTTAGACTCTGTTAGGAAATCTCTAGCTGTTAAGTGCACATTAATCTTACCAGACTAAAGCTTGCTGAAAAAAAAAGTGAGGATGTTCCTGTACCCCCAACACAACATGAAAAAGATTTTCTTGATATCTTAATTTTTGGGCTTATGTGAATTGATCTGTATGAGGACATTTATGGAATATCTAACTATGCTTTCTTTTTTAACTTACTGAGAGATGAAAAAGTGGATTTCCTCACATTTCTTTTCTTTGATGCTTCCTCAGGCATTCCTAAGGGGTATTCAACAGAGGAGGAGCATCAAAGTTGGCAATTAGTGTTTTGATCAAGCTAGTATGCCACATTTCATTATTCAGCTTGCATCAGATACTTTAACCTTTGAAAGGATTTTTTTTTCTACTTGAAGACCAAAGGATTTTCTTTCATATGTAATAACCTTACTCAACCAATAATGTATTTTGTTGATGACTTTTTGTAAAAACCAATGGATAAGACACTTGACAAAGGTCAACAATAGTTGAATGTCCAGGAAAGCTCTTGGAACACTTCAATTCTGTGCTTCTCGTCAAGCTTTCTCCAGTCCCTAGAACAATGCTTGACATATGATAGGACTTCAGAAGCTAGTTACTGAATGAATATTATAAATTTTATGAGTCCTTGTGTCATATTCTTGTCTTCTGTCCCTAAAACAAAGATATATATTTTTAAAAAAAAAAACAAAAACTGAGCACCTTTCAGTTCCATGTTTGCCAAAAACATTTGTTTTAAAATAATGAGAATAGAGATAACTTAATTTATTGAGATGGAGCTATATGACAATACTGTTTGCATTTGTTGCATGAACACTGGATCTCATTTTTGATATGGTCAGAAATAATGTATTCCCTTTTCCTCCATTAAGAAAAAATAACAGACAAGTAAAAAATGATCACCCAAGTTTCTTTTTGAATGTTCAGTGAGCACACTGGGAATGACCACAAGAAACACTGCAGAGAAAAACAATAGTGAGGATTGTCATTTCTGTTAATGCTGTGAGATAAAGATTGTGATGGAAATCTAAGCCTAAAGGACAACAAATTTAATTTGCTCTGTTGTTTTTATAAGCCTTGAATGTAATAATAGTTTTAGTTAGATTTTTCCCACCCCCTTCCTCTAAGCTTTAAATAGACTAGAAAGACAGGAAAGCCTATTATTTGGTTATCTTAATGTGTCCAGTACTTTTGTTTATGCTAAATATTACAGTAGATGCCAAGAAGAACATCTGCTCTTAAAAATTACCAACATTCCTAAGATTGTAGAGCTGTAAAGTACAGTAGAATTTTCACGCAACACTGAGCCACCCACACAGTTTTTTTCAAGCATATATCTTATAATAAAAATTCTCAGAATATAATTGTTCATGAGAGCTTCTAAAGTAAAACAAATTGACATTATATATTTACATGTGAATTGCTGTGTTTTGAGATTCTACACCATAATTTCATAAATTAAACTCTTGTCCAAAATATTATCAGGTTATATAAGAACAATATTTCAAACTCTTTCTCCAGCAAAAATTCCCATGCTAATTACATAAGCTTTAACAGTTCAGCCAAGTTTCTTTCCTTTCTTATATCTCTTGAAAAGATGGTGTAAGTCTACTTGTATAGGTGGCTATATATGTAAAATGATAAAAAGATGATTTTCCTCTTCTATCTCTGTATTTTATATTTTCTAGGATAGTGGTACATACAACTGAAAAGGAAGTAAAACTGAAAATAAGTACGATTTCTGTATAAATGCTTTTTTTAAGAGATAGCATTCGAAATAATTTTTAGAAAGAGATATTTTTAGCTTGATAATTTAAATAGGCATGGGCAAAGACTTCATGACTAAAACACGAAAAGCAATGGTAACAAAAGCCAAAATTGACAAATCGGATCTAATTAAACTAAAGAGCTTCTGCACAATCAAAGAAACTATAATCAGCGTGAACAGGCAACCTACAGAATGGGAGAACATTTTTGCAATCTATCCATCTGATAAAGGACTAATATCCAGAATCTATAAAGAACTTAAATTTACAAGAAAAAAAACTCCATCAAAAAGTGGGAGAAGGATATGAACAGCCACTTCTCAAAAGAAGACATTTATGTGGCCAAAAAATATATGAAAAATATGAAAAAAACCCCTCATCATCACTGGTCATTAGAGAAATGCAAATCAAAACCACAATGAGATACCATCTCATGCCAGTTAGAATGGCAATCATTAAAAAGTGAGGAAACAACAGATGTTGGAGAGATGTGGAGAAATAGGAATGGTTTTACACTGTTGGTGGGAGTGTAAATTAGTTCAACCATTGTAGAAGACAGTGTGGCGATTCCTCAAGGATCTAGAACCAGAAATACCAGTTGTCCCAGCAATCCCATTACCAGGTATACACCCAAAGCATTATAAATCATTCTACTGTAAATACACATGCACACATATGTTTATAGCAGCACTGTTCACAATAGCAAAGATTTGGAACCAACCCAAATGCCCATCAATGATAGACTGGATAAAGAAAATATGGCACATATACACCATGGAAGACTATGCGGCCACAAAAAAGAATGAGTTCATGTCCTTTGCAAGGACATGGATAAAGCTAGAAACCATCATTCTCAGCAAACTAACACAGGAGCAGAAAGCCAACCACTGCATGTTCTCATTCATAAGTGGGAGCTGAACAATGAGAACACATGGACACAGGGAGGGCAACATCACATACTAGGGCCTGTCAGGGGGTGGAGGACTAGGGAAGGGATAGCATTAGTAGAAATACCTAATGTAGATGATGGATTGATGGGTGCAGCAAACCACCATGGCATGTATATACTTCTGTAATAAACCTGCACGTTCTGCACATGTATCCCAGAACTTAAAGTATCATAAAAAAATCAAGCATTAATCACCTATAGTAAATAACTTATAAAAATAATGTAAGACAAATCTAAATATAAGATTTTTGTGGAAATTTATCTCAGCCTTATAGTAGGAAACACTTAGAAAGCATTTCTGAAATGAGTCTTCAAAAATGCTTTTTATTGCATAATTCTTTACTCACTTTAGAGTCTATGTTTAGGGATTAACAAAGAGGTTGGGTGCAGTGGCTCATTCCTGTAATCCCAGCACTTTGGGAGGCCGAGTAAGGCGTATAGCTTGAGCTCAGAAGTTTGAGACCAGCCTGGGCAACTTGATAAAATCCCATTTCTACAAAAAATACACAAATTAGCAGGGCATGATAGCATGCACCTGTAGTCCCAGCTAACTGGGAAGCTGAAGTGGAAGGATTGCTTGAGCCGGGGAGGTTGAGGCTGCAGTGAGCCATGATTGTGCCACTGAGGGTCTTGCTCTGTCACCCAGGCTGAAGTGCAGTGACACAATTTCAGCCTGTGTGACAGAGCAAGACCCAGTTTCAAAAATACATACATAAATAAATAAACGAGAAAAAAGAAAAGAAAACAAAAAAACAAATCAAAAGAACAACAAAAAATTTATAAAGGTCTATAGATCCCTAGGGGCACATGGTTCTATCTTTTGTTCTGTTTACTATGACTCGAAGATAATTCTGGGATTTCTAATCCAGCTATGTTTCTGTTTTCTCCTAACAATAAGGTTGAATAGATAAAATGTTCTTGAAAATATATTTTGAGATTTCAAACACAATTAGAATATTTGACTAAATGAAATCTCTCTCTTTTTTGAGTTTGTCGATGCTGATATTTATATGTATTTGTTTTCTTGCTCTTTAAACTACCCACTCTAGCATTTCTTATAAATAGTTATGAATAACTATTTATTAGTCACTTTAGCATCAACTATTTATGAATAAGTAAGAGAGTATCTAGCATGAAAAGTCATAAAGTTATAATTTAAATGACAAAATGTGTGCTTTGGTTTGCCATCTTGAATTAAAATAGCTGTTCATAAAAGTTTTCAAATGGGCAATAACAGTTTTCTGTTCTTGTTCACAAATTTTGGTAAAAATGAAAGTGGTGTGGTGGCTCATGCCTGTAATTCTAGCGCTTTGGGAGGCCAAGGCAGGCGGATCATCTGAGGGCAGGAATTTGAGACCAGCGTGGCCAACATGATGAAACCCCGTCTCTACTAAAAATATAAAATAAATTAGCAGGGCATGGTGGCATGCTTCTGTAATCCCAGCTACTTGAGAGGCTGAGGCGGGAGAATTGCTTGAACCCAGGAGGTGGAGGTTGCACTGAGCCAAGATTACACCACTGCACTCCAGCCTGGGCGACAGTCAGAGACTCTGTCTATAAAAAACAAAAAAAAGAAGAAAAGACAAGGGGCTATGCCAATCAACCTCTCAAAAACACTAACCTTCTTATAACTGTCAGCCAAGCATGCTATTGTGGGTACTGGAATTCTCTGATTATTGAACTAACCATGTTCTTAATGCATCTCGTTAGGAACAGCATCCAGCTGTGGCAAAAGAGAACATTAACTGTAACTTGAAGACTGAATCCAAGGTGAGCATAAGAAGAAAGCTACTGGCATCGAAGTCCAGATGGCCTCAGTTTCCAGGACTATGTTTCTTTAATACTGTCTGCCTGGAGTCTCCTCTCCCTTCAATCCCCTTCTCACTCCTACTTTGTCTTGACATCAATCCTTACATGTTTTCTGGCTCCTGACAACCTGCTTCAGAGAGTCTAGTCCTGTCTCTGGCAGTGCTGCCTGGGATCTCTGTCCAACGCAGAAACCAACACAACAATACTTGGGAAATTCCTAAATTAATAATAAAAAAACTTAGCCTGTTTTTTTTTTTTTTGGAAAATTAGATGAACATTAAAGAGCACAAGCTTCAGAGAAAAACAGATTTAACTTAAATTCCTCTCTCTGTTATTGATTAGCACTGTGGTTGTCATCTGGAAAGTGGAGGCAATCATAGTAATCTTATAGGGTTATCATAAGAAGTAAAGAAGATAATGCATATAAAGTGCCCAGTGCTATACCTGCATAAGGAAGATAATAAAATATATCTATTTTATAACCATGTGCATGCCACAGGTCCTTTAACTAAGGGTTCATTTCACAGCCAAAGGCAACAGGCAGTGCACAATTTCTTTTCGTAAGACTATGTGCTTGGGGCCCTTCTTTAAGTTTTAACATCCCTTTATCATGAGATGCCTTCAACACATTTATACCTTTAACCAGGCAGTCAGAGGTCAAAGTCACTCTAGTGCACGTAATAAAAATGGACTCAGGACCCCTAGCACGCACAGCACACAGCGTGAAAGACTGTGGCTGACACAGTTCCAAGACCCACTTAGAAGTAACTTCTCTGAACCATCTTTTCTTTCCTGGAGGGAGAGCCCCAGTTAGCTCCTCTGAACTGGCCTGCCCACTTCCCACATAAAAGATGCGCTACATCAGAGTAAAAATTGTTGTAAAAACCCACATGAGTCATTCTCAGGAAGCCAGAACTATTTTAAAAAGGAAGATTGATGTAGCATTTTAGGATACGGAGGTTTGGATCCCGACTTTGGCATTTCTAGCTATGTGACACCAGGCACATGACTTACTCTGTGTCTCAGCTTTCTTCATGGTATAATGGGAGATAATATTGTTAGTGAGGATTAAACAGATTAGTATGTGTGAAGCACTAAGAACGGTGTCTGGCATCTAGTGATCACTAGATGAATATTAACTATTATTATTCTGCTGAGGTCAACCAAAACAGTTTATTATGATTTTTTTAGAAGACCTGATTCTCCACTTTTATTTCTTGTTTCCTGTAAGTTTTGAAAACATTAGGAAGTACATTGACTATCTTCAGCAGTAATGAGCCACTTGAAAGGTTCTCGGTGCTATCCAAGGAGGTTAATATTATGTGGTATTTCACTTGGAGCAATTACATTGGAAGGAAGTTTTCTCATTTCAGGGCTTAAGAGCAGTATGTTCCCATGTTTAACGAGGAAAGTTTTCAAAGCTGCTTTTGTGAACTGTTGGAAATCTGAAGTTTAATTCTTTAAAGGGGAGAGTAGCTGTCATTAAACTAAGTAGGTTTGATCAGGGACCAAATCTTTTTCAAAATCTTTTTGAGATTTTGTTAAATAAGCATCCAAAAAACATTTAGTTTAGCTTAATTATTATCACCAAAGCTAACAATTTTTTCTGAGTTTGTCAGTCATAAGTGACAGAGTTTGTTTTGTGGAGATGTTTGGACCTTTAATAACAATAATGTCCCATTGCTGGAATCTGCTGAACCCGCAATGTTGCATCTGGGGCTTAGGATCCCTTTAAAAATGGAAGAAAGCAGAATACCGTGAAACTCCATTTTTAGGTATTTTTGGTAAGTAAATCTTAGGAGGGACTTGTTTCAAAATGTCGCTCTGGGTTTAATTAGTTTGCCACCAGCCACTCTTCTAGAGATCCTTGCCAAAGAACTCTCATTCATGTTGAAGCAAAATGATCCAACACAGGACGGGTGCGGTGGCTCATGCCTGTAATCTCAGCACTTTGGGAGGCTGAGGCGGGCAGATCATGAGGTCAGGAGTTTGAGACCAGCCTGGCCAAAGTGGTGAAAGCCCATCTCCACTAAAAATACAAAAATTAGCCAGTTGTGGTGGCAGGCACCTGTAGTCCCAGCTACTCGGGAGGCTGAGGCAGGAGAATGGCGTGAACCTGGGAGGTGGAGCTTGCAGTGAGCTGAGATTGTGCCACTGAACTCCAGCCTGGGCAACAGAGTGAGACTCCGTCTCAGAAAAACAAAAACAAAAACAAAAAATGATCCAACACAAACCTGGGTCATGACTGCCTTGTCCTTTGGCCAAGACCAATGGCATAGTAAATTTTCTCCTATGTCACCTACATCAAAGTTCAGAATGTGTGAAGAAATTAAAATCTGGAGATATAATTTAAATATTCATTCCCCAAATTTTAAAGCTTGAACTTGGTGAAAGAAAAAGCCATCTTACCTTCTATACATTATATAATGATGACCATAAAATAAGTGTAATCTACAAACTATAGGGCAGATATTAATCACTGAATATCTAAACTTTCCAAATGAAATATATTCAAAAATATTAATGAGAAAACAGAGCTTTCCTACAGGAATGTTCTTTGTTAACTTTTTATTGCAATAAAAAAAATGTAGAATAGTATGCAAATTATAAGTGTATAGCTTGAAATTTTACAAATTCAATTTTCCTATGTAACCACCACCCACATCAAGATGTAGCAAGTTGCTTCATGCTCTTTCTAGTCAGAACCCCCTCCCCAAATGCAGTGGACAGAGTTCTAAAGATGGTCCTCCAAGATTCTCATTCCCTGATTATCTTATCAAGCACTAATCTAGGCATTGTAGTGAAGAGAGCTTGCAGATGTCAGTTGACCTTAAGATAAGGAGATTATTTAGGAGAGTCTGTAGAGCATCGTCTCTGCTTGATGTCAGAGAGAAGCCAGAGATTTGAAGTGAGAGGGGAATTCAAAGTATCTTTGCTGCTTTTGAAGATGGAGGTGGCCTTTAAGAACTGAGAGCTTATACACAGCAAGCAACTGAATTTAGCCATTAACATGAATGAGCTTGGGAAGTCTATTCTTCCCCAGAGCCTCTAGATAAGAGCTCAGCCTAGCCAACCCCTTGATTTAGGCCCTGTGAGACCCTCATCGGTGACCTCAGCTATGACTGTGAAGACTTCTGACCCATAGTACTGCGAGCTCACAATGATTTAATCTCAGAAAGAAGTGAGGGACGTATTATTAGAAACTGGAGGAAAGGGGATTCTTGTTAAGCAGAGGCAGAGAGTTTAGCAGAATTGATTCTTGCAGCTATGTGGAAAGCAGAACTTGTAAACAACGAGCTTGGATATTGAACAAAGATTTCCAAGTACTGAAGGTGTGGCCTAGATTTTTCTTGTAGCTTATAGTAAAATAAGAGAAGTGAGATATAATTTGAGAAAAGAATTACACAAAAGAGAACCAGAACTTGATGCTTTGGGATATTCTCAATCTATCCAGGTGGTGAAAGAGGCTAAAATTCACAAATGACTGCCAAAAGCATGGCATAGAGAAAAGGCTGAGAGTGTCACTGTACAACTTTTTGTGGAAATCTTTGAAAGATCAAAGATCATTCAGTTGCAAGAGATTAAGGGTGCAGCTCACAGATTTCAAGTTTAAGAGTGTTGAATGGTGTGATCCCTTGGCCATCTCAGCAGAAGCTAAAAATAGAGATGGGATTAGCTCAGAAAGATCTGTTGGTGAGACTTTAGTCTAATGGAGTGAACCCTCATGAAATTCATGAAAATCCACAAGATTCTAGAGAAAATGATGTTGGCAGAAACACTACAAACTAGACAAAAAGGAACAGAAATTGTATTAAATAAAAGGTGACTGCCAACCCCTGTAAACCTACTTATCTGCCAACACAAGCTACATTTCATGCATAAGGGAAAGATGAATCAGAGGGTACAACCAAGAGCTTGGAGAGCAGAACTTGGAACCCACAGGATGGGGTTGAGGACTGAGTGTGAAGCCCACAGCCTGGAGGACAGAGCTAAGAGGCATAGGGGATTATTCAAGACCTTCAATCTGGTAGCCACTGCCTGGATTCTGGTTTTTAAACCTGCTTTGCACTCATGACTTCTTTTTCTTTTCCATTTCCTCCTATATATTCATCTGTCAAACATTACCAGTCTCTCAATTACTGTAGCTTATGGTCAACCTTGATATCTGGTAGATTGTCAGTCCTCCAACTTTGTTTTTCCTTCTGTAGAATTGTCTAAGCTATTCTCAGTCTTTTGCATTTCTGTTTAAGTTTTAGAATCATTTTGTCAATTTCCATTAAAAAAATTGCAAGATTTTGATTGGGATTTCATTGAATTTATGTATATAGTTGAGGAGAAGTGACACCTTAACAATATTGAATCTTCCAATCCATAAACTTGGTATATATCCTGATGTATTTAGATTTTCTTTAACTTTCCTCAGTGAGGTTTGTAGCTTTCAGTTTAGAGTTCTTGCACAGACTTTGCTCAATTAATCCCTAATATTTAAAGGTTTTGATGCTACTGAAAATAATATTGTTTTAAAAACTTTAGTTTCTAATTGTTCATTGCTAGTATATAGAAATAAAATTAATCTTCAAATGTTGATTTTGTGACTGTGAAAATTATTTAGTAATTATAATAATTTGTTGGAGACCCTTTTGGATTTTTAATGTACAAAATATCTGTGAATAATAACAGATTTTCTTCTTCCTTTTCAATCAGTATTTGTTTATTTCTTTTTTTTTAATTTATTTATTATTATTATACTTTAAGTTGTAGGGTACATGTGCTGTTTATTTCTTTTTATTGCCTTAGTAGTTTGGCTAGGATTTCTGATACAATGTTATATAGTAATGATGAGAATGATGGACATCTTTATAAATGGAAAGCATTTACATTTCAACATAGTATAATGTTAAATGTACATACATATTATATATGCATATGTAATAGATTATATATTGTTGACATTCTTACCAAATTTAGACAGTTTCTTTCTATTTCTAGTTTGTTCAGAGATTTTATTATGAGTGGGGTTTATTTATCAAATATATTCTCTGTATCTATTAAGTTGATTATATGCTTTTTCCTCCTTATTCTATTAAATTTAATATAAATAATGTCAACAGAAATCCTTTGCTTTTAAAATGTTAATCCAGTCTTGAATCCTTGGAATAAACGCCATCTATTGTTATGGATTGTGTTATTCAAAGAACTTGTCCATTTTCATAAAATTATTGAATTTATTGACATAAATTTCTTCATAGTATCCACTTACTGGCTTTTTAATGTCTGGGATCTATAGCCAAGTTCCCATTTTCATTTCTGCTACTAGAAATTATGTTTTCTCTCTTTTTTCTTTGACCAGTCTTGCCAGGGTTTATTAGGGTTTTCAAGAAACTCACCTTTGGCTTTGCTTTTTTTTTTTTCCTTTTGTATATTAATTCTCTATTTTATTTATTTTGGCTCTTATGATACCTCTTTTCGTTTAATATTCTGTTCTTTTATTAGCTTATTGTGAAGAATACTTAGTTCATTAATTTTAATACTTTCTTTGTTTTAAGATGGAGTCACGCTCTGTGGCCCAAACTGGGGTGCAATGGCGTGACCTTGGCTCACTGCAACCTCCACCTCCTGGGTTCAAGTGATTCCCTCAGCCTCCTAAGTAGCTGGGATTTCAGGCACCCGCCACTACACCAGGCTAATTTTTAATACTTTTCTCTTTTTCTATGCATTTAGCCTATAAACATCTTTTCAAGTATAACCTTAGCTGCATTTTACAATAGTATTTTAACTTGTATTTAGTTCACTATAGTTTCTACTTTCTATTTTAATATTTCTTTGATTGTGAGTTATGTAGAAATATATTGCTTGATATCCAAAAACACGGTTTAGTTTTCCCTTTGAAATTCTTTAATTTTATTTATGCTCTATTATATTTTTGACAACTGATTTGGTATTTGTAACATAAATATCTTAAATATTATACTATTGACAAAAACAATTAGCACTGAAAATCATTAGTATGTATTTTGTTCATGATGCATTCATTCCACATTTATTGAGTGTGTGCTAGATACAAGCACTGTACATGCTAGTGACTAAGTGAGGGATTCAAAGGGAATGTATGGACCCTGCCCTTGCCCTAGGGGAACTCACAACCTACTGAAGTGACAATCCCAGGAAAGGCAGTGTTCACTGATTCTCCTTAGCTTTGTTCTTTTCAACTATAGCCACCAAATTAAAATGTTAATGATAAAACCTCACAAGCTTTGAGTGAGGTAAAAATTTTCATATACAGCTAAATGTTGACTGCCTTATGGTTGCTCTATAAGGCTCACAGATAATACTGTAGCAGGGATAAGCTTAAACGTGCAAGAATTTTTTTTCTGTAACTGAAACTTATTTGTGTTCAAAGCCCCCATTTAGCTGCAGTGACAAAAATCTTATCAATGGGAGTCCTCTCCATCAGAAAGTCAGAAACATTGACTGAAGCATAGTCATCAGTGGGCTGCGGATTCTCCAAGGCTCCTCTGCACAGCCTCTGCCCTGGAGGTAGTGGGAGGGCATTCCCAAACAGTCTCTCCTTCCCCTGAAGTGGGGAAGGAGGGTACATGAGTCTCATTCTAATTCCTCCTCTCTTAATCTTGATTTTGTTTTTCTTTTTTGCCTTAGATGATGGTACTCCTTCCAGCCCAGGATTTTTGCTTCAGAGGCACCTGCCGCAACTCATTTTTGCGGGTGAAGAGTTTGAGGCTTCAGATGAGGTGAATGGCTTGGAAAACCACAGGGAGAAGGAGCACAGTAAGAACCTGGCCCATAGCAAATGTCTAACAAACATTTGGCTGTCAGTACTGGCGCTCCCCAGCTGGTGTTATTTTTCATATGTGAGCTGGCTAATTCAGAGTATTATTTTAGGCAACAAATACTTGAATACCTGTATGTCCAAGGTGCCAGGGTTACAGGGAATTAACTAGATAAAGTCTCTGGCCTTACTGGGCTTACGTTATATAGAAAGGCAAGTAAGAGACAATAAATAGGTTAAAAAAAAAAAAAGAAAAGAAAAGAGAAAAACAAGGTAATTTCAACCACAACTGGTGCCAGAATACTTTCCCTCTAGGGTTCCCCAGGACTCTCTTTGGCCTCTGTCATTGGATATCACAGGAAGCAACTCTGGTAGCTGGCCCTTCCCTCTCTTCCTGTAAAACCTGACAGGCCATTTATTTCTCTGTCTGACATACCTTTCTTTTCTCTTGTCCTGGGAGCATTTACCAGGCACAGGTTCCAGCACCCCACCCAGCAGCCTCTAGTTACTTTCTGTTATCGATTTCCTACTTAATTTCTTAAGTGGAAAGAACATACTATATAATTTTCATTTTTAGAAATGTGGTTTGTTTTATGGCCAGCATATGGCTTATTTTGCTAAATATTCCTTGTAAACTTGAGAAGAATGTGTATTTTGAAGTAGTTAGGTAAAGTAATTTTTATGTATAATGTATATCAGTGAGGGTGTTTTGTCCATAGTGGTGTTCAAACATTTGCAAATACTACACTGATTTTTTTTCTTCTATCATTTTCTTTTCTTTTCTTTCTTTCTTTCTTTCTTTCTTTTTTTTTTTTTTGTGAGATGGAGTATCACTCTGTTGCCCAGGCCGGAGTGCAGTAGCGCAATCTTGGCTCACTGCAACCTCCGCCTCCCGGGTTCAAGTGATTCTGCTGCCTCAGCCTCCTGAGTAGCTGGGACTACAGGCATGTGCCACCAAGCTCAGATAATTTTTGAATTTTTAATAGAGATGGGGTTTCACCATATTGGTCAGGCTCGTCTCGAACTCCTGACCTCAAGTGATCCACCCATCTCAGCCTCCTAAAATGCTGCAATTACAGCTGTGAGCCACCGCTCTGGCCTCTTCTATCATTTTCTAAGTTGAGTTACATCCAAATATTTTCTTGGATTTTCATATTTCTCCTCTTAGTTTTTCCGATTTTGGCTGTGTTTTTAGTGCATGTTATTAAGAGCATACACACATAGAACTGCCATACCTTTCTGTTGAATTATTAAAGTCTGCTGTATCTGGTATCAGTTTGCTACACTACATTTCTTTTACTGCGTTTTATGTGAAGTGTGTGTGTCTATAATATTCTTTTAGTGTTTCCTGTGTCCTCATTTTAAAAGCATGTCTCTTGTAAGATAACCAAACTATAGACACACACACACACACGATTTTCTTGGTATTTTTTCCACTTAATAAATAAAAGGAAAAGTTTCTTGAGGAAGCCACTCTATTGATTTTTAAAATAATCTGTGTGGCTTCCTATCACCTACTTAACTGCTGTGTACTCTTAGCCACCATGCTGACTGTACCACTTTGGGAAGCGTAGGTGGGACAGGAAGGGCTGGGGAAGAACCTGAAGATGGAAATGGAAAAAAAGATAACAGGCGAAGAGAAGGTGGAAAGAATGGATGCCATTATGTTTTTTAAAAGAATTTTTACCTCTACACCCTCTCTCCTGTCCTTTTGCAACTTCAGTTACATATATTTGGCCTTCTTGTGAATTCTTTACATTTCTTGCCCTCTCCTTTATTTTTCCGTCTTTTTGTCTCACTCTCCCTCTATGTATGTTCTTCTGACCTGTTTTCTAGTTCACTAATTTTCTCTTCTGTTATGTGTAATTTATTATTAAGCCCATTCATTGGGTTCTTAATTTTATTACTGTATTTCCAATTTTCTCCAAAGCTTATCATCTTCCAAAATACAGATCTCCTTCTCTTTCTCCTTTTTCTTTACTTTAGGCTTTTCTTGATGTTGATTTTCATTTAGCTCACCCAGAGGACATTCATAGCAATAGCATAGACCTTAAAAGAGAATACATAACCAATACTTAACAGAAAAATATTTTATAGCTCGATTCTTAGGAGTTTCTTTTCTTAATTAAGAAAGTGACTATGCCTAAATGGTGTCAGAACATCAGAGCAGATTGTCCAACTTGGTCAAATTTACTTAGGAACAAAAAAAGAAAACTGTCAAAGTATTCAAGCTTTTCTGTTTACTGAATATTAATGCTTTATAAGTCTTCTGTAGCAATCACATTATTTTCTCCTAGGGCATAGATAGATAGGAATTGTTTTATTTGTACAAAGTTTCACTTTCTAACTTTTACAAGAAATGCTTCTACTCTGAGTCCTCCCACAGTCCAAAGGCCTGAAAGTTCAAGCAGATGTTGATTCTCTGGTATTAATGACCTCTTTAAAGGTGTGTGTCTGACTGAAGCTGGACCAAGCAGAGCTCTGTCCTGGGATTTTATAATTTTGCATTGGAGAGACAGGTTACAGTCTCCTTTTGATAACAGATATTGGAGATTCTGGCAGTGATGGATGGAAATGCACCCTATCCTGAAGAAGAAGCTAGTTCGTAGCAGATGATAATGAAACCAAGAAACAGAAACAGAATCACTTGAGGGCTCCCCTTCAGCTCTTTGGTTACCAGAGTTAATAAATTCCTCTTTGCCTAATTTGGATTTTTGTCAGACACAGCCAAAAGAGTTCTGACTAAGGCGTCCTCTTTTTGTTTTGCTGAGGCCTGAAAATTACGGGGTGGATTTTATAGTTTGATCACTATGACTTAATCCAAAGGTATTTACACATTTCAAAGGCCTTTTTAAATTTCACATCTATTCCTACAATAGAAGCAGCTTGGTATATTGAAGGAATACCATTGATGAGGTCTGAAGACCCAGAAAACTACTTTTTCTCTCAGAACCTCCAATTTCTCACCTACAAAATGGGCATGAATACTTTCCTATGACACAATGTGTGGCAAGGGTTAATTGAATTAATACAACTGAAGAAATCCTGAAAGAAAAGCAAGGCAAGTGTTATTTCAATTTGTTTGAGAGAAAACTCAGCTTCAGAGAATTCAATCAATCAAATGTCCACAGTACTGTGCACATTGTCAGCACCAGCCTTAGTTGTACATTATGAGCATCTCTATGAGTTCCCTAAGCCATAGCAGACACTTGGCTCCTGTGAAGAGGAGGGAAGTGAGAAAGAAGTTAACATCCCCTGAGGCAAACATCAAGCCTCCTAGTCTTCAGGAAGATAAATCTGAGGCATGTTCCACACAGTTTCTCAGAGGGTCCCCACCATGATTTGAACCCCAGTGGTCCTAAGTGGTAACTGGCTAACTAAGGCACACTTTATTGCCTTTCCATATGTCACTCTCCCTACTCTCTTCTGCTTCCCACATTTTTCTGTCAAATAAACTACTTTTGCTCAAGATGACATCGTCTCAGCCTTTGCTTTCAGGGGTTGCCAGAATAAGATATAATTATTGATTATTCAAATCAACAAAAATGAGAAAAAGCATTGACAACACTCATATTTATCAATCTTGAGTACTCATTGGTCTCAAAAATAAGACTTGAACCCCCAGGACACTCAGGATTTTATCTGCATAAGCCACAGTAATTAAGAAATTCAATTTGGTTTTGAAATGGAGATTGATATATAGAAACACAACCCCATACACACATCCTCATGCAGTCTGGAAGTGTTTCCAGATCATTCTTGTTTGTGGTATTTGTTGTGTGGTCCTAGTGGGGAAGAAGTAAAGAGTCTTTGTTCACCTCAGACAAATTTATAAACTAACTGAATAGATGGTTGGCCAAGAGATGGGCTTTGTCTACAAGCCTGCTTATAAATAAAATGATGTTCTAATTTTTATTAATTAATAGGCTGTAAAACAGCAATAAAAATAAGTATATTAGAATTAAACAAAGAGGGAGGTTCACGTCTCACTTTAAAGCGGTCAGCTGTTTTTCCCCTAAACCCCAAACAATCCTCTGTCTTCTCCCACCATTTTACTTTAGAATTGACTACCAACTATTGCAGGAAATTGAACTGTTTTTGACCTACATTTGTGATGAGTCTGGCGTGATGTAATTCCGATTGTGCTGTCAAAGAAAATCACATATTCCCACCCCAACAAATAATTATGTGTAAAACAAACGTGATTATCATTGTTAGTGTGGAAGGGTACTATTTAAAATTATGAATGAATATTTTTCCCTTTACATTTGCTTTTCCTCTTTGACCTTTGCTCCTTTCAAGCAACTGGGCAGTTTCATGGAGAAAACACAAAGCAGAAACTAGAAAAAAAAAAAGAAGTCTTTTTCTGAATGTTGCTCCTTTGAGAACTATGTTTAAGTCTATTTACAAATAAAATGATTTTCTAATTTTTGTTAAGTAATAGCAAACAGTGAAACACTATGAATAATAGTCCTAATAGAATTAAACATGGGAGGAAGTCCAGAGCTGGTTGTAAAGAAGCCAACTGTATTTTTTTTTCCCACTAACTCCCAAACTAAATGTAACATATCCACTTCCCTTCCTTAGAGAAACAAAAATTACTCATAATTTTGATGAAAGACATAGAAGAAAATACTATATGAGAAAGAACAACCCTCCTACCCCACAGACCTTGGAAAGAAGGTTTTTTGGGCCTGTGAGAAGAAAGAGTCAGGAGAAGTGTTAAGAATGTGGATGTCAGTAGTTCAGGGTGAAAAGTCCTTTATCTTACTTCCATGATAGATCCCCCCACCAGCGCCACCTGCCCCACCACCTGCCAGAGGCAGAAAAATCAAACCAAACCAAACCAAACCAAACCCAGATGGCCTGGGGTGGGGAGTATATCCCAAAGGAGGAAAGACACTGCCTCCTTTCCTAGTTAAGAATCTGAGCAATGGCAAGGTCCCCCAAAACTGAATTGGCGGAGTGGTATATCTTAGCACACAAGACCTTAAAACAGACCAGCTAGGATTTCCACACTCTGTGGCAAGAAAAATGAAAAATTCCTTTGCACCGAACAGGAACATGGAAGTCATGGAGGTTGTTGCTGGACCTGAGGGGTCTTGTGGCAGAAACCAAGCAAAGCTAGTGCAATGCGGGAACAGATGACTGAGGCCCAGGAGGGATGCTGGACGTCTCTGTGGATTCCAGGGCTCATAGCTGCTGACAAGAAAGCCACATCCCCTCCTGTGGCCCCAATACCTTGGCACGATGTAAGCTCCCTGGAGCATATATACAACTCCGAGGAAAAATGGAGGGGCCACTAAGTTGGCTAACATGAAGTTTTCACCTCCCTGGAAAAGTCAGGACACAAAATAGAAATTACGTTTAATTGTAGAAAATAAGGGATTTTTTTTCGTTTACTTGAAGATGCGTGAACATGTGAGGCACAAACTAATCATAATTTTGTTTTTAATAGAAATTTTGTTTTGTTAAATTCCATATTTATTCTTCCAACTAGACTTAAAAGCAAAAAAACAAGCTCCTTACAAAGAACATTAGTGTGACTTTTTAATTCTATTTAACAATTGTCAAATAAAAATAAACATGTTGAAGGTTTAAAAGAAAATGACGTCTGCTTGCCTTTCTTTGACTTTTGCCTCTGCTATGCTGTAATAATGAAAGTTTTGTTCTGTACACTTAGGGCTAAAACTCACTTATTATCTCCATGTTACTAAAAGCTTTTGGTTTGATTCTTTAGTGTCACGATGTAGAAAGATGGTTGCGTTTTGCCTGACTCTTGTGTACCGTTTGACAGCCTCCTACTCAGAGAGGATTGGCAGACTGGGCTCAGTAGTTATTGTGCTGTACAAAGGAAATTATTACAAAGAAATATTCATACAACAGGAAAGGAAAAATGAAACTCACAGATTTTGGCACAATATGAATTGATTTACTTCAGACAATGAATATCTTCATGTTAAGGTTATGTAATTAAAATCTTTCATTTTAAATTCTTTCAAATGTTCTTTAAAGAAGTGAATTTTCTTTCATTAGGAAAATTAGAATAATCTCTGTACTCCCACACCTCTGTATGTATAACTACTTCTTAAATTATGATAATTATGCCTAAGAAATGTCAGCCCTAATTTATCCCTATATGGGCCAACCCTCCCACCTCCATTTCTGTGCATACATTCATTTTATAAATTGCTTTTTCAGGTTCTCTAATGTAAATCAATGGCATTGAAGTCCACAATTAATGGCCTCCCTGTATTCATCCCCTTTGCAAAGTGACCTTGCAGATTCTTCCATCAAGAGGTAAGTCTATTGCCTTACTCCCTTAATCTGGGCTAAACCTTGTGCCTTGTTTTGGTCAATAGAATGTGACAGAAGAGCTAAGGTGCCACTTTTAAGCTTAGGCTTTAGGCAGTCATGAATGCTTCTGTTTTTTCTTTTGAAACCATACCACTGCCGTGTGAATAAGCCTAGGCCAACTTGTGAAGGATAAGAGACTATGTGGAAGAAAGTCCCATTATTCCATCTAGAAGCCAGCCCAGAGTTAGATGATCCTTAAATGTGTGAGACAGTCCACCCAAGACCAGAAGAGCTGCCTACTAGACCCACGGCTGATTCAGATGCATGAGTGAATCTAGCAAGAATCCAAGAGTTACCCTGATGACTCCTAATATGTGCATTTGTTTAAAGCCACTTAGTATTGGGGCTTGTTTGTTATGCAGCAGAGCCGACTAATGCATCTAATAATTAGTGTTTTCTTCAAACATTTCATTTTACCCTATGATTTCTTAAAAGCCCTTGGATATTTGGACACAGATTTACAATTTGTGTAATATTTTTATAACGTTGCATTGAGATTTTTCATGTGAACTGGGTGTGTGGGGTATTCCTTTCAGTATTTATTTATGTTGTATTTATGTGGCATTTGTATTAGTCATCTTGGGATGCCATTACAAAATATCATAAGCTCTTTGTGTAGCCTAGGTTGGCTTAATAAAAAGTAGTTAATTCTCAGAGTTCTGAAGTTTGGGAAGCATATGATCAGGGTACAGGCCAGTTTGGTTCCCAGAGAGGGCTCTCCTCCTGGCTTGATGACAGCTGCCTTCTCACTACGTCCTCCTCCTCGCGTGGTGAAGAGAGAGAGAGGGAGAGAGGAAGGGGCGGGGAATGGGGGGGGAGAGAGAGAGAGAGAGAGAGAGCGCTCTGATATCTCTTCTTATAAGGACAGTAATTCTACCAGATTGGATCCCAACTCTATGACTGCATTTAACCTTAATTACTTTCTTAATCTGAATACAGTCACATTAAAGATGGGAAATTCAGCATATACATTTATACATTTAGGGAGACACAATTCTGTCCATAACAGCATCTGAAGAGATCATATTTTTGCAATTGCAAATTATGCCGCTACAAACATGCTTGTGTGAGTATCTTTTTTGTATAATGACTTTTCCTCTGGGTAGTTACCTAGTAGTGGGTTTGCTGGAGAAAATGATAGATCTACTCTTAGTTCTTTAAGGAATCTCTGCATTGTTTTCCATAGTGGTTGTACTAGTTTAAATTTACACAAACAGTGTAAAAGTGTTACCTTTTGCCACATCCATGCCAACATTTATTATGGTTTGATTTTTTGATTATGGCTATTCTTGCAGGAGTGAGGTGGTATCGCATTGTGGTTTTGATCTGCATTTCCCCACTATCAGTTAGTGATGTTGAGCATTTTTCCATATGTTTGTTGACCATTTGTATATCTTTTTTGACAATTGTCTATTCATGTCCTTAGCCCACTTTTTGATGGATTGGTTGTTCTTTCTTGCTGATTTGTTTGAGTTCTTTGTAGATTCTGGATATTAGTCCTTTGTCAGATGTAAAGATTGTGAGGATTTTATCCCACTCTGTGGGTTATCAATTCTGCTGATTATTTCTTTTGTTGTGCAGGTAGCTTTTAGCTTAATTAAGTCCCATCTGTTTGTCTTGGTTTTTGTTGCATTTGTTTTTGGGTGTGTGGTCATGAAGTCTTTGCCTAAGCCCATGTCTACAAGGGTTTTCTGATGTTGTCTTCTAGAATTTTTATGGTTTCAGGACTTAGATTTAAGTATCCCCATTGTATGTTTTCATTTGCTTTGTTGAAGATCAGTTGGCTCTATTTGGCTTTATTTCAGGGTCCTCTATTCTGTTCCATTGGTCTATGTGCCTGTTTTTATACCAATAAAAACGTGCTGTTTTGGTGACTATGGCCTTATAGTATAGTTTGAAGTTGGGTAATGTGATGCCTCCAGATTTGTTCTTTTTGCTTAGTTTTGCTTTGGCTATGCAGATTCTTTTTTGGTTCCATATGAATTTTAGGATTTTTTTTTCTGGTTATGTGAAGAATGATGGCAGTATTTTAATGGAAATTGCATTGAATATATAGATTACTTTTGACAGTATGTTCGTTTTCACAATATTGATTCTATCCATCTATGAATATGAAGTATGCTTCCATTTGTTTATGTAGTCTATGATTCTTTCAGCAGTGTTTCATAATTTTCTTTGTAGAGCTCTTTCACCTCCTTAGTTAGGTATATTCCTAAGTATTTTGTTTTATTTTTTGCAGGTGTTGTAAAAGCAGTTAAGTTTTGATTTGATCAGCAGCTTGGTCACTGTTGGTATACAGCAGAACTACTGATTTGTGTATATTAATTTTGTATCCTGAATCTTTGCTGAATTCTATCAGTTCTAGGAGCTTTTTGGAGGAGATTTTAGGGTTTTCTAGATATATGATCATATCATCAACAAACAGTAACAGTTTGACTTCCTGTTTACTGATTTGGATGCCCTTGATTTCTTTCTCTTGTCTGATTACTCTGGGTAGGACTTCTAGTACTATGTTGAATAGAAGTGGTGAAAGTGGGTATCCTTGTTTTGTTCCAGTTCTCAGGGGGATGCTTTCAACTTTTCCCCGTCAGCATAGTGTTGGCTGTGGGTTTGTCACAGATGGCTTTTATTACCTTAAGGTATGTCCCTTCTGTGCCAATTTTCCTGAGGGTTTTCATCATAAAGGGACACTGGATTTTGTCAACTGCTTTTTCTGTGTCTATTGAAGTGATCATGCAATTTTTGTTTTTAATTCTGTTTATGTGATGTATCACATTTATTGACTTGTGTATGGTAAACCATTCCTGCGTCCCTGGTATGAAACCCACTTGATCATGGTGGATTATCTTTTTGATATACTGTTGGATTTGGTTAGCTAGTATTTTGATGAGGATTTTTATATTTATGTTTATTAGGAACATTGATCTATAGTTTTCTTTTTTGGTTATGTCTTTCACTGGTTTTGGTATTAAAGTGATACTGGCTTCATAGAATGATTTAAGGAGGATTCCCTCTTTCTGTATCCTGTGGAATAGTGTCAATAGTATTGGTACCATTCTTCTTTGAATGTCTGATAGAATTCAACTATAAATCTGTCTGGTCCTGGACTTTTTTTTTGGTGGCAATTTTTAAATTACCATTTCAATCTCGCTGCTTTTATCAGTCTATTCAGAGTTTCTCTATCTTCATGGCTTAATCTAGGAGGTTTGTATATTTCCAGGAATTTATTGACCTTCCCTAAGTTTTCTAATTTATGTGCATAAAGGTGTTCATATTGGCCTTGAATAATCTTCTGTATTTCTGTGGCATAAGTAATAATATCTCCCATTTTGTTTCTAATTGAGCTTACTTGGATCTTCTCTCATCTTTTCTTGGTTTATCTTGCTAAAGGTCTATCAATTTTATTTATCTTTTCAAAGAACAAGCGTTTGGTTCATCTTTTGTATTTTTTGTTTGTTTGTTTCTATTTCATTTAGCTCTGCTCTGGTCTTTGTTATTTCTTTTCTTCTGCTGAGTTTGGGTTTGGATTGTTCTTGTTCCTCCAGTTCCATGAGGTGTGACCTTAGATTGTCTATTTGTGCTCTTTCAGAATTTTTGATGTAGTGATTTAGTGCTATGAACTTTCCTCTTAGCAACATTTTCGCTGTATCCCAAAGTTTTATAGGTTGTGTCACTATCATTGTTGAGTTTAGATAATTTTTTATTTCCATCTTGATTTCATTATTGACCCAAAAATCATTCAGGAGCAAGTTATTTTATTTTCATGTGTTTGCATGGTTTTGAGGGATCCTTTTGAAGTTGATTTGCAATTTTATGGCACTGTGGTCTGAGAGAGTACTTGATTTAATTTGGATTTTCTTAAATTTACTGAGACTTGTTTTGTGGCATAGCATATGGTCTACCTTGGAGAATGTTCCATGTGCTGATGAATAGAATGTATGTTCTGCAGTTGTTGGGTAGAATGTTCTGTAAATATCTCTTAAGTTCATTTGTTGTAGGGTATAGCTTAAATCCACTGTTTTTTTGTTGACTTTCTGTCTTGATGACCTGTCTAGTGCTGTCAGTGGAGTATTAAAGTCCCCTACTATTATTGTGTTGCCATCTATCTCATTTCTTAGGTCTAGTAGTACTTGTTTTATAAGTTTGGGAACTCCAGTGTTAGGTGTGTATACATATATTTAGAATTGTGACATTTTCTTGTTGGCCTAGTCCTTTTATCATTATATAATTTCCCTCTGTCTTTTTTAGCTGCTGTTGCCTTGAAGGTTTTTTTTTGCATGACGTAAGACTAGCTACTCCTGCTCACTTTTGGTGTCCATTTGCATGGAATATTGTTTTCCAACCCCTTTTCATAAGTTTATGTGAGTCCTTGTGGGTTAGAAAAATCTCCTGAAGACAGCAGAAACCTGGTTGGTGAATTCTTATCCATTCTACCATTCTGTATCTTTTAAGTGGAGCATTTAGGTTATTTACATTCAATGTTAGTATTGGGATGTAAGGTACTATTCTATTCATTGTGCTATTTGTTGCTTGAATACCTTTTTTAAAAAAAAATTTGTTTATTCTGTTTTTGTTTTATAGGTTCTATGAGATTTATGCTTTAAGGAGTTTCTATTTTGGTGTATTTTGAGGATTTATTTCAAAATTTAGAGCTCCTTTTAGCAATTCTTGTAGTGCTGGCTTGGTAGTGACAAATTCTCCCAATGTTTGTCTGGAATAGACTGTATCTTTCCTTCATTTATGAAGCCTAGTTTCACTGGATACAAAATTCTTCGCTGATAATAGTTTCGTTTAAGGAACCCAATCCCTTCTAGCTTGTAGGGTTTCTGCTGAGAAATCTGCTGTTGCTCTGATAGGTTTTCCTTCATAGGTTACCTGATGGTTTTGCCCCACAGTTTTTAAGATTCTTTCCTTCATCTTGACTTTAGATAACCTGATGACTAAGTGCCTAGGTGATGATCTTTTTGTGATGAGTCTCCCAGGTGTTCTTTGAGCTTCATGTATTTGGATGTCTAGATCTCTAGCAAGGCTGGGGAAGATTTCCTCGATTACTGCCTCAAATATGTTTTCCAGACTTTTAGATTTCTCTTCTTCCCCAGAAATACTAATTATTCTTAGATTTGGGCACTTAACATAGTTCTAAATTTTTGGAGGCTTTGTTCATTTAAAAAAAATTATTTTCACTTTATCTTTGACGGATTGTGTACATTTGAAAGCCTTGGCTTCAAGCTCTGAAGTTCTTTCGTCTGCTTATTTGATTCTATTGTTGAGACTTTCGGTGCATTTTGCATTTCTTTAAGTGTGTCATTGATTTCCAGAAGTTGTGATTGTTTTTTATTTATGCTATCTATTTCACTGATGATTTTTCCTTTCATATCCTGAATCATGTTTTTGATTTCTTTAAGTCAGACTTCACCCCTCTTTGGTGTCTCCTTGATTAGCTTAATAATTAACCTTCTGAATTATTTTTCTGGCATCAGATATTTTGTCTTGGTTTGGATCCATTACTGGTGAGCTGGTGTGATCTTTTGGGGCTGTTAAAGAACCTTGTTTTGTCATATTACCAGAATTGTTTTTCTGGCCCCTTCTCATTTGGGTAGACTGTGTCAGAGGGAAGATCTGGGACTCAAGGGTCATTGTTCAGATTCTTGTGTCCCACAGGGTGCTCTTTTGATGTAGTATTCTCCCCCTTCCCCTAGGGATGGGCCTTCCTGAGAGCAAAACTGCAGTGATTGTTTTGGTTCTTCTGAGTCTAGCCACCTAGCAGAGCTACCAGGCTCTGGGCTGGCACTGGGGAGTGTCTGCAAAGAGTCCTGTGATGCAATCCATCTTCAGGTCTTTCAGCCGTGGGTACCACCACCTGCTCTGGTGGAGGTAGCAGGGGTGGGAAGTGGACTCTGTCAGGGTTCTTGGTTGGATTTTTGTTTAGTGTGCTAGTTTTGTGTTGGTTGGCCTCTAGCCAGGAGGTGGTGCTTTCAAGAATGTATCAGCTGTGATACTATAGGGAGGATGCAAACTTGTCCTAGGGTTGCCTGGTTAAGTATTCAGGTTTCTCAGGTGGTGGGCAGGACAAAGAGATGATGTCCCTTGTCTTCAGCAACCAGGGTGGGTAGAGAAAGACCACTAGGTAGGGGCAGGGATAAGCATGTCTGAGCTCAGACTCTCCTTGGGTAGAGTTTGCTATGACTGCTGTTGGGGGATGGGGTGTGGTTCCAAGGCCAATGGAGTTGTATTACTAGGGGGATTATGGCTGGCTCTGCTTCATCATACAGGTCATCAAGGAAGTAGGGGAAAGCTGGCGGTTCACAGGCCTCACACTGCTCCCATGCAGCCCACTGTCCTAAAGGCTGGTCTCACTCCCACTGTGCCTCCCGATAGCACTGAGTATATTTCCAGGCAGCCAGTGAACAGGGCTGAGAACTTGCGCTGGACTACCAGCCTCCCTTCTGAGAAAGCAAGCAGACTCTCAGTTTTTTGGAGTCTCAGGGAGCGTACAGCATCGATCCAGTTCCTTTAAAGCCTCTGTGGATTCTCTCAGCTTTCCTGGTATCTTCCTGCGGTAATTTTTGGAGCAAAAGCTCATGATGTGAGTCTCCATATGCTTCTCTGTCTGTCCGAGTGGGAGCTGCCAGCTAGTTTTGCCTCCTGTCCTCCATCTTCCCTATACCTGTTGCTAACATCTTATTTTTGTTCCCTATAAATGACTAGCAGTTTGCCGTAGGGCCTAGGATACCTCTTTAAATTTTCTTTTTCATTTTATCCCTGTCAGTCAGAATAGGGTACCTTCTAAGTGCTCACACGAGTGATAGCAGCTAGGTAGGGTTGTGTGTGTGTTTGTGTGTGTGTGTGTGTGTGTGTTTTACCTTTTTTGAGGACATTACAATTTGAATTTGGCCTCTTGACCTGTACCTTCTCTTTATTTCACATGCTGACAGAAATGAAGAGTGATCAATATTTTATAGATATTGTAACTTTATTTTCTTCCAAATATCTGACAGTTTACATTTTTGATTTGAACATTTATCTATATAGTCTTATAAAGGAGAAATAACATATTTAATTATATATTTATTTAACTTTAATGTGGGGAAAAGAAAAAAGATATGAAATATATTCTTTTCTGGTAAATCTTTTAAATATGATGATAGTATTCATGGATTTATGATTTGGATTAATTAAATTAATCTCTTTAAACTTTCAGAAATATAGTTAAAAATACTCTTTCTTGTAAGGCAAATAAAAATGGTTCTTACATTATGAAGCTCAACACCTAAAAAGCTTAGGGTGGAATATCAAGTAAGAGGTCTAAAAGAGAAAGACTCATTTCATGGGAGTCTATTTCTATTTCTGTGGAGATTTCTGAATGCACTTGTTGAAGGCCTTTTTTTTTCTGCTAATCTATTAATGGGGAAGCTATTGATGACCTGATGTGGATGGGAACAATGGAAATTTTAGGACAAAGAGGATGAAGATTAATGAGGAAAAAATGTATTTCATTGATAGACTTGCTCTTGCATGAGCTTGGAATGGGCTGACTTACAGGACAAAGCTCACATCTGTATAACTTGATTTTTGGTATATGTATAATCACTTATCTTGCCAGGATGTCTTGGACATCAACAGGTGCCACACACAGGAGCCCCCCTCTGCCAATGTGTGTCATTCAACTGTCTCCTATTGATCACTGAAGAGCTAGGATAATTTATAAGAATATAACCATGTGTTGGCAGCCTTCCTGACTCTCCTGTATTCTTCCTGACTCTTCCCGACTCTTCAGCCTTTCCCTATTAATTTTAGCTTTATTTCCTTAAACTTGAAATATATCCAAGGCTCTCTCACATGTGTAAGTAAGCAATGACAAAAAACCAAAAAAGCCAAAAAGGCTTTCTTCATGCTTCAGGGAATTATCTTAATTATTTTTGTTTGTCCCTATTTCTTTTTTCCCTACTCACTCATTAATCTGGTTTCTCCCTCTGCTATGGTCCAGCACACACATTCTAGTAAGGCTACCCCCTCCTAGGTCTTTAGGGACCTTTAGTATGGTGAATCCAATGGACAGTGCTCAGATATCTTCATACTTCACTTTTCTGCTGCATTTGATACTACTTAAAATTTGTTACCATACTATTTCTTTTGTAGAATTATTTTCTTCCATCTGCCTCTTAAATGTTGATATTCTGTGGTTTAATCCTTGGTTCTTTTTCCTTACTTCCTAAAACTTTCTTGAGTGATCTAATAGATACCCTGCTATAATGCCAGTGACTCCTACAATGTCTCTATCCCAAGGTCCAAGCCTATGTTTCTTACTACTTATTAAGTTGCCCTCTATGGATATCTAATAGCTAAATTAAATATACTAGGTCTAAAATGAAAATATTTTTCTCCCTAAATTTGTTTCTTCTGAAAACTTTGTATAAAGTATTGCTTAATAATAATACTATTCATTCAGTAACGCATGCAAATTCAGAATCTTACTGTTAAAGTTCTGCCTGATCATCAACTGACCATCAGCTACTCCCTCTATTACTGCACATATCCATTCCCGATCTCCTCCCATCTGTTTGTGTTGGGGATCCCCAAGACCACTCTCCAAGTTCTTTAATTTGCTAGAATGACTTGCAGGACTCAGCATATAGTAGCATTCATGAATAAGATTTATTATAGCTAAAAGATACAAAACAAAATCTGCAAAGGGAAAAGGTGCAAGAAGTGAAGTCTGAGTGGAAGCCAGGTACAAACTTCCAAGAGTCCTCTGCCTGTGGAGACACGTAGGACATGGTTAATCTTTTCAGCATTAATTTCAGACAACATATATGAAGGTTGTTTACCAGGCAAGCTCATTAGAGACCCAGTGCCCAATGTTTTTTGTAGTTGACTGGTCATGCAGACACCCTCTGTCTTTTACTTACCAAAATTCCAAGTTCTTAGAAGGAAATCAGGTGTTTCCTGAACAACCACACTGTTCGTATAAACAATTTAGGCAGAGTCGTTTTAATAAGTTAGGGAATGCTGAAGACCTTCTTGAAATCCAACTTCCCAGACACAGGCCAAAAGCTAATCTTGTAAGTGGCTCTTTCTGAGAATATTATCCTCAGGCTTGCTATGTAAACTCTTTTCTGTATGCTACCATTTGTATTGAATGTCTTTGTAAGAAACATATGAGTTCTCTGGCTAAATGTTTTTAATCTTCGTTAACTGTACTACAAAGTCCAACCTTCCATTCAATGATGTGTCTCAAAGGTCTATAATGGAGCCTAGAGCATGGCAGACACTCGATATACTTCATAATTGATTTGAAAACATACAAATTCCTCATAATTTTGTCGTGTTCCACATTTCCAATGTCATCTCTTATCTGTCCCCAAAGCATACTCCATGTTGCAGACTTTCCAAAGACTGTTCTTCCCAAGTTTTCTCACATTTGTCAGCTGTTTGCAAGGGAAATTTCTTTCTAGAGTACTCTTCCCTCCCTTAGCTACTAGGCCAAGTTAAGCCTCAGCTGAAGGGTTAGCTCCTATTCTTTCATCCCTTATGATGTTCTCCAGGTAGAGTTAGGCATGCTGTCTGCACATCTATGATATGGCCTTCATCAGTTTAGAAGATTTAAGAACACGTGTAATGAGGATGAATAGGTGTTTTCATGTGGTAGGTCAATGGGTCACCTATATACATTGCCACGGGGTAGTATTCATTTATTTGCCTGGTGACCTCACCACAGTGCAGAGTCAGACCGTGAGCTATGTGTGCTCAGAATCCAGCCTCAACCACGTCTCTGTTAATAAGAATGATTGGATGTAAAGATGCTAACTCACACTAAGAGACCTCAGAGAGGCCATTCTGTCAACTTAAAATGAGAAATATCTGTGAAACTGACATGAAATTCACATTTATCTGTTAAGTACCTTTGCTCTCTGTATTTAAGCTATAGTGAAAACGAAACTATTGAGGAGATGCTTGATGAGCATGGAATCAGAACAAGGAGATTTATATTCATTGTGTAATTTCAATATTTTTTGACATTAAGCTCCAATAACTGGACACAACTACCTCAGCAACAGGGATGTGCCTTCAGGCAGAGCAGATAATCCTGTAAACCTCATAAAACTCTTCTTCTGGGTAGTTCCTTTGGTAGTTGGAGTAAAACTACTGACCTTTCCCCCTTTTCCCCTGTATATGACTTTCTTTTTCTCTGTATATTTAAATGGCTGAAGTACCCCTGTCTAATTGGCAAATTCTTTCTGATTTTAGTGTATTTAAAATAGATAATAGTCTGAATTTTACTGACCTGAAGTTCAGTCTATTTCTTTAAGCATAGTTTCCAATTCTCTGTTCTGATAGATTGTGTTTATTTTTGAGGCAAAATTTTTTTTTCTTATTTTCTATTATTTTCTGGATATGAGGTGACCCCTGCATTGTGAATGCTTATTTATTTTACATTATTGATTTATCAAAAAACCTGTTTCTTTCTACAGCTCAGGGACTATAAATTCCTAATCCTGGTGTCCCAGTCCCTAAACCAGAATTGGATTACAGACGAATATGTTGCATAAATGAATGTGAGTTGACAATTTTCTTTGGTGGCAAAGCGATGTTAATTTTCATTGGTATTTTAAACTATACTTAAGTAAAAGTGTTATTTTGCAGTCTGTAATTATTTTAACATTTTAGAAATTGTGATTTTTTTGTATGTTTTCTGCAATTTAGCTTCCTTTTCAGGAAGTGTTATTCCATCAGTCAATAATGTATTGATACAGAGAAAAAAAAGTGGTTAAAAGCAAGGTTATTACCTTATAATTTATGGCATTACAATATTCACATGTTAAAATTATGCAATAAGCTTTGATAAATAATACTTGGCTTAGCAGTAGTATAGCATTATTTGTTAAATTTCTTAAGTTGGAAATAGCCAGACATGTGTGATATCAATGGGACCCTAACTTTGAATTATTCTGATTACCAAGATTTCTGAAAGCCACGAATATTTTTCTGACAAAGGAAGCAGATCAATTATTCTAAATAAAAGCCATAATGTTTATCAATTTTAAATGGTTTATATGTGACAAGTTTATTCTAGGATGGTCAGGTATTTAGGCCTGTGTTTTACAGTAAGTTTATCTTGCAGTTTATGCTGGAATGTTAGAGCTTGTCAGGTATTTACGAGGTTTTTCTTCGTGGGGTTTTTTGGGAATCTTTACAGTCACTGTGGCCATTTTACTGCAGGTGAAATACAATAGAGAGCTAACAAGCATCATGTACAATAGACTGTTGTCTACTTTATCTAC
The DNA here is from genome assembly GCF_043159975.1 of Macaca nemestrina. NCBI lineage: Eukaryota > Metazoa > Chordata > Mammalia > Primates > Cercopithecidae > Macaca > Macaca nemestrina. The sequence continues at coordinate 133,831,163 of NC_092125.1, forward strand.
AAAGTAGTGGACTAAGTAAAAATGAAAATAGACAATTAAAATATCTATTAACTAAATTGGGACATGATAAGAGAACGAATGAATGGCTTGCAAGATTAAATGAATGCATGTTAACACTGAATATACATGAAAGTAAAAGAGGATCACCACTGGATAAATTGTTGAGATGACTCAAAAGAGGGAGTGGGGGTTAATTTAAGACCTTAATTGATACAATTCAACATCACTTCATGTTAAAAACTCTCAATAAACTAGGTATTAATGGAACATATCTCAAAATAATAAGAGCTATTTATGACAAACCAACAGCCAATATCATATTAAATGGGCAAAACCTGGAAGCATTCCCTTTGAAAACTGGTACAAGACAAAGATGCCCTCTCTCACCACTCTTACCCAACATAGTATTGGAAGTTCTGGCCAGGGCAGTCAAGCAAGAGAAAGAAATAAAAGGTATTCAAACAGGAAGAGGGGAAGTCAAGTTATCTCTGTTTGCAGATGACATGATTTTATATTTAGAAAACCCCATCATCTCAGCCCCAAAACTTCTTGAACTGATAAGCAATTTCAGCAAAGTCTCAGGATACAAAAATCAATGTGCAAAAATGACAAGCATTCCTTTACACCAACAATAGGCAAGCAGAGAGCCAAATCGTGAATGAGCTCCCATTCACAATCACTGCAAAGAGAATAAAATACCTAGGAATACAGCTAAAAAGGGATGTGAAGGACCTCTTCAAGGAGAATGACAAACCACTGCTCAAGGAAGTAAGAGAGGACTCCAACAAATGGAAAAACATTCCATGCTCATGGATAGGAAGAATCAATATCGTGAAAATTATCATACTGCCCAAAGTAACTTATAGATTCAATGCTATTGACATTCTTCACAGAATTAGAAAAAACTATTTTAAAGTTCATATGGAATCAAAGAAGACCCCATATAGCCAAGACAATCCTAAGCAAAAAGAACAAAGCTGGAGGCATCCCGCTACCTGACTTCAAACTATACTACAAAGCTATGGTAACCAAAACACCATGGTACTAATACCAACACAGACATATAGACCAATGGAGCAGAACAGAAACCTTAGAAATATCACCACACATCTATAACCATCTGATCTTCAACAAACCCGACAAAAACAAGCAATGGGGAAAAGATCTCCTATTCAGTAAATGGTTCTGGGAAAACTGGGTAGCCATAAGCAGAAAACAAACTGGATCCCTTCCTTAAACCATATATAAAAATTAACTCAAGATGAATTGAAGACTTAAATGTAAAACCCCAAACCAGAAAAAACCTAGAAGAAAACCTAGGCAATACGATTCAAGACATAGGCAAGGACCAAGACTTCATGACAAAACACCAAAAGCAATCGCATCAAAAGCCAAAATTGGCAAATGAGATCTAATTAAACTAAAGAGCTTCTTCACAGCAAAAGAAACTATCATCAGAGTGAACAGGCAACCTACAGAATGGGAGAAAATTTTTGCAGTCTACCCATCTGACAAAAGTGTAATATCCGTAATTTACGAGGAACTTAAACAAATGTACAAGAAGAAAATACACAACTCCATCAAAAAGTGGGCAAAGGATACAAACAGACGCATCTCAAAAGAAGACATTTAGGTGGCCAATGAACGTATGAGAAAAAGCTCAACATCCCTGATCATCAGAGAAATGTAAATCAAAACCACAATGAGGTACCATCTCACACCAGTCAGAATGGCAATTATTAAAAAGTCAGGAAATGATAGATGCTGGCCAGGCTGTGGAGAAACAGGAACACTTCTACACTGTTGGTGGGAATGTAAGTTAGTTCAACCATTGTGGAAGATAGTATGGCGATTCCTCAAGGATCTGGCACCAGAAATACCATTTGACCCAGGAATCCCATTACTAGGTATATACCCAAAGGATTATAAATCAGTCTGCTATAAAGACATATGCACACCTATGTTTATTGCAACACTATTTACAATAGCAAAGACATGGAACCAACACAAATGTTCATCGTGATAGACTGGATAAATAAAAGGTGGTACAAATACACCATGGAATACTATACAGTCATAAAAAGCAATAAGATCATGTCCTTTGCAAGGACATGGATGAAGCAGGAAGCCATCATTCTCCACAAACTAACACAGGAACAGAAAGCCAAACACTGCATGTTCTCACTCATAAGCTGGAGTTGAACAATGAGAACACGTGGACACAGGGTGGGGAATAACACACACCAGGACCTGTTGGGGATGGGGGGTGAGGTGAGGGAACTTAGAGGATGAATCAATAGGTGTAGCATACCACCACTGTACATGTATACTTATGTAACAAACCTGTACATTCTGCACATGTATCCCCCCCTTTTTTTAAGAAGAAATATAGGAAAAACATACATAAGACCTTATGTAAACTTCCTTTTTACTTTTTTATTTTTGTTTTCTCTGCCTGATTATATAGTGCTGGGACCTGTATTTCATCTAGGAGTTCCAGAGAAAGGATCAATTGACAAGCATGACACTATGATAATATATCAAAATATAACTGTCAAATCTATAGAGAAATGGTGGGAGGGGTGTTTATTTCTCACCTAAGTTGAAATTAATGGTGTCTGCCTTTTTCCTACACAGTGAGTAAAAATGTACTTTTCCAATCCTGTTCCAGAGAAAGGATGAAGAACTTGCTACCTGTGTTGCAGGTCATTCCTCTTGCTGAATCTGGTATTTATTTTCTATGGCAAAGGGTCTGAATTAAAATTAATGACAAATGGAAAGAAGGTGAAGTAATTGCTGATGCAAAGAGAGTAAATAAATAGATAATGCTAAAAGGGAAAGCTAACATTACCTTGCTTTGTTGTGAGATGATGAGAGCAAGGGAATGATACTATCTGTAAGCTGTTTTTACACATGAACATGGGACTGGCTACAAAATTTGTGGAGCCCAGCGCAAATAAAAATGCAAGGCATTTTGTTCAGAAATGATAAAGCATTGGTAGTCAGTCAAGCATTAAACCAAGTATGTCTCTTGTAAGCACGAGGCGCTGTATGACTGTACAGGTCTCAAGCTCTTGAAGCCAGCCCTGAATCCTAGAGGAAGGAATCTATTTGCCTGAAGAAATATACTCTTTTATTTGGAGCTAAAGGTCAAGGATGGATCCTAGCATTCAATATAGAGTTGGCTGTGTGATGTGCCTTGATGACTTAAGGCCTTGTGGATGAGCACTTGGAATAATTCTATTTTGCTTTGTCTTTTGTTTTCATTTGGCACATTACATACACTACAGAGGACTCCTATTAGAAGGTAACATGGGGATTGTTGCTCCTGTATGCACACAAAAGACCTGTTCTATAACAGAGCCACTGTGTAACTATTAACCTAAGTGACAATCTGTTGAAAAGTGCCTGGAATGAGTGGACATAAAACATTCTTTCATGTTTCCTTGTGTTTATAGACATGTTCCTATAAGTGGACACTGGTGGCTAAAGTAAAGATGAAAAACTGGAACTACTGTTTAGGGATGACACAGTGAAGTCATCTACATACTGCTGATAGCCCTGATACTCACCAAGGGCACCTATGAGAAACTCTATGGGATGTTCAAAGTGGAGTATATTTGAAAGTGACTATTAACTATGTGACACTGTCCTGGGACACTGATATCTGTGTTCAGATTTATTGGGAAAATGGAAATGGAAATTTATGCAATTAAATTATACTCTAATACTAAGTCCTCAACGACAATGAAACATTTGGTGGAAAAATAAACGTCAGTAAAAAAATTTTCTAAAAGGTAATTAGAATAAATTGGTACAGATCCACATCCTAGAATAAACCACATTTACCTTTAATGAAGAGAGCTGTATTGAGAAAAAAGATTTACTTGCCATATTGAATGCTGAAATGATGCTATTTTGGCAAAAAAGGAAAAGGATGGCAATTGGCCTGGACAAATAAGACAGCTTTAGAAAAACACGTAAAACAAACTCAACAGATAGGCAGCCAGTTTGCTAATGGGGCATAAATGGAGAACAGTATACAGGCTGACCCCAGAGGGGCCATTAGGTAGCTCAATGAAAAATGTTGGCAGTAGAAGCCAGGGAATAAATTTGTGGGAGACTTATGATATCTCTAGTAAATTGGAATTTATAAATTAAAGATGTAATTGATATGGGTTGCTCTCTGACTTGCAAGACCCCATGTACCAACAAAAACCACATGTACTGGTCAAGTTTCTTCAGAGAAACTAAACCAATAGAATACACACACACACACACACGCACACACACACACACACACAGTTAGCCCTCAGTATTTAAGAGTTCCACATTCATGGATTTAATCAACCACAGATAGAAAATATTTGAAAATAATGCAACTGTACTGAACACGTAAAGACTTTTCCCTCATCATTATTCCCTAAACAGGGAGGAATAATGTATAACAGGAATACATTATACCAGAATAATGGAATACAGGAATAATGTATAACAATACAACAATTATTTACATAGACTTTACATTGTATTAGGTATTATAAATAATCTAGAGATGATTTAAAATATACAGAGCATGTGCATAGGTTATATGAAATACTACATCATTTTATTTCAAGGACTTGAGCATCCACAATTTGGTACCCATGGAAGGAACAACTGTATACACATTATCCATCTACCTATATACATACACACTATATAGTATGTATACAGTTGTATATATATAGTTGTATATATGTAAACATACACCATATATAGTGTATCACAGTTGTATACACTGTATATATAAATATACATATTTATTTGTTATCTTTCTTTCATATATATATACACAATATATTGTGTCTCCCTATCCACATCTCTATCATCTATCTCTATCTCTGTCTGTATTTATATCTAGAGTGTTCAGTCCATGACAACATCTGTGCAAATATCATTTTTTTAGAAGGGTAAGAAAATTTTCTATTGAAATTCTGATTAATTTTGTTAGGATCTTAGGATAACTCATAATGTAACTGGATTTTGGTGTAATACTGGTATAACTGGTAAGGTGAATTTGATTTCAACAAACCTGTGATAAGCTGATATCAGTGTTGCAATTTTTTGGGAGATGAAAAAACTCCCACGAGCTGTTCTTCTGATGAAAGCTGATTGATTAGAGAAAGAACAGATTTTGTTAATCATCAGTCAACCTGCTAAATTCAATTTGTTTACATTGATAACTTTCAGAAAGTTCATATTTAGTTGTGGAAGGAGGTAAAGGAGCTGTCAGGTTTGTACATGATTTTGAATGCCTATGGTGGAATATTTGGTAAACTCAAATGACTCTGTAAAGCAATGCCTACTCCTCAATGGAAGATACAAATGATTAGTGTTTGGATATGTATCTTTCTACTTCTTTTATTCTGTAAATGTTGAAAGATGCAAAAAGAATAATGCTATGTGGTTTGGAATTTAGAAAGCTGACCAAGGGTCAGGGGCTTGGACTATGTGAGTATAGGTCTAATTTCAGTTGTCCTGTTGTATCCCTGTACTTATCTTCAAGACCCCTAGAGCCATAGTGCCAATCACTGGCTAAACCTGAATGAAATGTGCTAACTAGTGATTGATACAGATCTGTACTAGGGTCTGAAAAACATCAGGAAAAACCTTAGCTGTTTATCAGCATTTATTTCAGAAAACGTACAGATTGATTGTTTGCACCTGGTTTTTGCTATTGAGCCTGATCATGCAACTTGCTTTTGGCTGTGTGATCAGTGTGATATTAAAAACTCTTGCTCAGGGGGGACTGTGGCACCACTGAAAAGATGTCTCACACAGTCTTTGTGATTCATGTTCTGAAGATGAAATGTGTTCTGCGAGACTGGGAAAAACCCTGGGAACCATAACTGGAAGTCTCAGGTTGCTCTGATGTTGGCCTATGATTTTCCTGCTGTACCACATTCTTCACTCTTTTAAATGTCTTATGTGAATACACTGTGGAGTATGATGAATCCTTTCAATCATTAAACATGCTGTAATTGCTGCTATATATATATATATATTTGTTTTCCAGAACCATTTAACAGTAAGTTGAAAAGGTGATGACTCTTTACCTCTAAATATTTTCATATGTATTTCCAAAAGAAAAAAAAGTTTTCTTACATAACCACAGTGCAATTATAATATTAAGAGATTAACATTAGTATCATATGATTATTTATGCAGTATATTACATATTATCTGTTATATAACCTGTGGGATTTATTCAAATTTGTCTTTATATGGACTTCATTCAGACTTTATAAAATAATGTTCTGTCTAGACAAAGTAAATACAAGGTCATGTATTATATTTGATTACCATATATCTTAAATGTCCTTTAATTTGGATCTTCCTAAGTCTTTGTCTTTCATGACATTGACACTCTTGAAGGGCAAGGCCATTTATTCAGTAGAATATTTCTCAGTTTGGGTTTGTCTTGGTGTTTTCTCAGTTTATGCAAGTTTGGCAGGAATATTATAGATGTGAGCTGAATTCTTCTTAATGCATTATATCAGGAAGCACAAGCTATCAGTCTCATTATCAAATATATTAAACTTGATTAAGATGGTGTCTGCCAGGCTTTTCCCCTGTGAAGTTACTGTCTTATCCTCTGCAATTAATATGTATCCTGGGGGTAGTATTTTGACACTATGTAAATATTCTGTTATTCCCTTAAACTTTATCCTCCAATTTTAGCATCGCTTGCTAATTCTTGCCTAAGCTAACTGTCATAATAGTTGCCAGTTGATGATTTTCTAATGGTATCATTCTGTTGCTATTTATTAGTTGGCTTTCTATTGGAAGAAAGGGCCCCCACTCCTACCTTTCTTTTTATCAGTGTGGGTGCATGGATTCTGGCTCTATCGATTATCTTTATTTATGTTGATGCCCATCTCGTCCCTGATTTGGCCAGTGGGGACTACTTTAAGCTGACTTTTGCGTCCTTTTGGCAAAGTCAATAGATAATGCCTAAAATGGAAAAATCAATAAATAACTATTTCAACTTTTTGTGTGTTTTTTGTTTGTTTTTGCTATATAGTTGCCCACCAAAAACAAACAAACAAACAAAAACAAGTGGAGAAGTTGAAGACAGTTGTTTCTGAGGAATTGAAGAGAGCGTGATGGAGAGGCTGCAGAAAACTACATTTTAAAAATAAATGGGGGAGAATACTTGATGGATTAAATTAGGTGTCTCTGTTATAACTACTTTTAACATGTTGTCTAACCATCTCCCTATAGATCCAAACATACTTTGATAATAATAAAATAAAAGTTCTCTTAGGAGAAATCATACATATGAATGACTATATGAAAATATGCAAGTTATTAATTTTTCTGGACTCTGCTCTAAAATATACCCTTTAAAAGACAGGTCAGCAAACACCTGTGCCAACTGGCATTTTTAATGCTCAATTGCACATTGGAATGAAACTATCTGCCTACATTGCTGAAACTTTTCATCTTGTTTACTCTAAGTGGAGAATGTCACACACTTGTAACGTTATGTAGGATAATCTTTTTCTCTGCTTCATGCCACATGTTGTGTATTTCTCCCAAGTGAGTGGTTTGCTTTACTGTATGACATGGCAAACCAAAAAGCTGACAGCCTTTGTCTGTGTAGGGTGTTAGAAAATTCACAGCAACATTTTTCTCTCACATTGCAGGATCTCTCAGCAGGTATCTTGTTTACTAATTTTTCTCCTGGGCTTTATTACAGCCTTTTCCACCCAGCTGTTCTTTTTTTCCCCTTGATTTCATTACATATTTCACCATAAATTGCATGAAATTCGATAAACTTCCTAAATGTCTTTTGAAACAAGGAAAGGTATAAATGAATAAATGATGAACTAATTGCATATCTTTTTATTCACTGAAACAGAAAATTATTCCTGAGGTATTTATAATCCCTAGAGATGAAAGATGTATAGTTATAATTCTTCTAATTGTTTACTTGGAACTTCTCTGCTTTTCTTAATTTAGTTAACGTTTTCTGTAATCTTGCTTTTAATTAAATTTTGAGGGAGACATTTAAAATAATTTAAAATCAATGTACTTAATATTTATTTTTAAATGATAGGACAATAGATTTTCGAGTGAGAGATGGTTGTAGTTTTTTTTCTCTTTCACAGTCCTGTGATTGGCTACTTATTTTATTCCCGTTTTCTTTCTCTTGTTTTGTTGGAAAATCCTTTCCTTAAACTAAAACACACACTCTCTCACACACAATAATTTTATTTTTTTCTCTGTGTTTTATAAAGTGCTCAGCACTGGGAAAATTCAAATGAATAAACGAAGCTCCTTGAGCAAGTTACTCTAAAAACCTGTTTCCTGACTTGTAAAGCAGGGATAATAGTAGCACCTATCTCACAGACATTTGGTCTGAGTGTTGAACAAGATAAAGCAACAGCCACATAGTGAGGAGCTCAAGGAATGTTTGCCGCTGCCACATTTCACTGGCTTGTTGCTAACGCTAAATAAAGACCTCTGAAAAATGCACAGCACTGTTAAAATGTAAGGAAGTATGTTACATGAAATCTTACTAGTGGTATGTTATAATTTCAGCCAAGTGAACACTTTTTGAATGTGAACCTACCTTGAAGCGTATTAAGTATTTATGTAATTTTTTTTGAAAGACCTATATACAGGTCTTGACACAGCTCCATTAAAATTTCATACTTAACCCTTTGTTCAAGTTTAATACCTTATGGAATCTTCATCCTAATGTTCAATTCATTACCTCTAATTTTCTAGTTTTGTGTGTTTGTAAATGTTATAAATAAATATACTTATATCAAAGTCAGTGATAATTCTATTGATTTGTGTGAACATTATCCTGCTCCGTATTACCACTGAATAGTTATTTAATAAATTGTCTTAGACGATTTACTTTTGATTTTTTTCTTTTAAAGTAGAGCAATCTCTCAATTTTTGTCTGGAAAGCAAGTTTATTTATTTATGTTCCTCAGACTCACAGAAGCAGAGGGCTGGGCTAAAGACCTATTTAAAGCCCTTTGTTGTAGTAGGTAGGTTATCTCCCACTGGGGTTGTTCTGGCCAGCGGTCTGGCTGAAGCTGGCCTTTTTAATAGCTAAATCAATAGTGGAATTTAGAACCAGGATGACTTCTGTAATGGCTGCGTGCAGTCTTCCTGCTTATATTTACTGAGGTGTTTGATAGTAATTTTGGGAGAAAAAGCCTCACAAAACCGTAATTATTTAATTTGAATTTATTATGACATTAGGTATTTTGTATTAGGAAAGACAGTCTTCCCTAAAGCTATGTTCTATCTGTAGGAAAGGTAATTCAGGGAGTGAGAAATGGTTCATGTTCAATTTGAGGTTATGGGTTTCCTTTTACGAAGAAATGTGTAAATCTGTAGCTTAAAGCATCAAGATTAGGACATTTATTTCTTCCACCTCTGCACTTACAAATAGTCTGACCCAAATCTATCTATCCAACCTTATTGCTGTAATGTGGACCCTTTGCTCTATTTCATGCAGGTTTCCATCTTTTCCACTTAAGCATTTCTGAATTTTCTGTTTCTTTTCTGCTAGAACCCACTCCTTAGGATCTCTCTACCTATATAAATTCTATTCAAAATTTTTCCCTAAGTAAATCTCTTTCAAAATGATATTTTTTCATTCCTTGTTTCTGCTGAACCTTAATGTTTGTAACACATTTTATCATATGGATTGTTTTGTGTATAGAAGTGTTAACTTTCCAAATAATATCTCATTAATCCAAGATGAATAGTTAGCTTTATAAAATAACTGAAATAACCATTTTGGTAAGAAGCTTTTTAAAAATGTTAATTTTGTTAAGTTTTACAGAAAATGTTACTCCCCTACTTCAGTAAACATCTATATTAAAACAACTTAGGCTTTTCTTGGTGACATATGATCATAAACATGTAATTGTTGTTTTCTCCTGATACAATTAGCCCCAAAACTACTGTCAATTGTTGCTCCTCAAGGTATAAACATTAAAAAGATCCCCCATTTCTCATTCAAGCCTCTGCTTCTAAGAAGATTCAATTATTGGTTCATTTAGTGTTTATTGATCACTGTATTTCAGTATTATGCTAGTTACTAGACAATAGTAAAGCAGACATTGCTAGGTGTTATGCTACTTATAGAGTATAGGTACTAAACAAAAAGCACATAAATAGAAGTATAAATTAGAGAAGGCACAAAGAAGGAAAATTACAGGGATGTTACGATGAAGTAAAACAAAGGTAAGTGATTTAGATGTGTGTGTCAAGGAAGACCTCTACAGAGAAGGGACATTGAAGCTGAAACCCAAAGAGCAGGTGAATCTTAGCCAGATGAGGAACAAGGGAAGAACATCCCAGGACAAGGGAATATCATATGTTAAAGCCCCAGGTTGCAAAAGAGTTTCGTGCTTGTAGGAATTAAAGAGAAGCCAATGTCGCAGGAGTGTCGTGACACAAAGCAATGTGCAGCTAGTGGAGTCAGATATTGCATGGCCTTTTTGGCTATTTTATGGATTTATATTTTTCCTAAGTACAGTTGGAAATAGGTTTCAGCAGGAAAGTGGGAAGATCTCAAATATATTTTAAGAAGATTTCCAGCTGCATGGGTTGAACAGGTAAGGGAGAAATTCCCTAAACAGTCGCTAGGCTGATTACAAGGTCCAGGCAGCGGCTCCACATATTATTGGTGATAGTGGAGGTGGTGAGAAGTGGATAGAATCAGGTTTGACTTTGGAGGTCTGATCAACAGAATTTGCTGATGGATTTGTTATGTGGGTGAGAAGGTAGAGATCAATGATAAATTTTTTTTTCAGGGCATGAGTGAGTGAAGGAGGCAGTTTGGAGACAAAGACATAATTAGTGTGTATAACCAGGAGATACAGAATTTCTTGACCTGTGTAACTGTTATCTGTCACCTGATGTCTCAATTTAGTTATTTTCAGATCCTTGGTGTTATTACTGAGGGCTGAGGCCCTTAGATATTGGCATTCTAGACATATGAAGGTCAAATTTTAGAGCTTAAGCTTTTTGGTACCAGGGACCAAGTATCACACTTCTGAATTATCTTAAAGTGTTGTTCTCAGCACAGAGTAGGTGGTCACTAAGCTAATTTCACGTTAACTAATTAGTGTTTCATTAATGATAATTATTGGACAATTTCCTTGCTGGTAGGGTTTATGTTTTACATTTGTTTTCCACTCTTTTTAGTGGTGGGCACGTGGTGCTTCTTTAGCAGACCTGAATTAGAGGTTGCACTTTGACTATTTGTCCTGATTAGCATTAAGGACAGGAGAAAGAATATTTAAGAACCTCACTGTGCGTAGTGAATGTGAATATATTTAGTTAAATTAACATCTTTCTGCTTTCTTATACTTTTTCCTGCTCAAGGAGTTTGGGAGCCAGAATTAGACATGCATACACATTTTGGCTGCTCCTGGTTCTCTTATTGGGTTTTGCCTGACTACAGAGAAAGTTTATTCTCATCTTCTTTCTCTGCCATGATGTAAACTGAGTGGAGCAGTGTTAAATAATTATTCTGACACTTGTTAAAATGGTAAGAAAGACTATTCAGAACTATGGTGATAGTTATCCAGGCTATTGCAATAGGGAAGGAAGATCCAGCTCAATTTCAAATACAACAATAAACGGAATTTTATAGCTAAGGAGCAGGTTAGGGAGAAGCGGGGGCAGTGGATGGAAAATTTCTAAGAGCAGACATCAAGGGTAGGGGTAATTCTTGCTAAACTAACATGATCCTTGCTGAAGGCAGACCAAGATAACGAGGTTATCACCTAGACAATGGTAAGAGATGAGGAATTTAATCAGATACCAAGGATGATCAGATATCTGGGGTGGGGGATTCTTTCTAAACTAATTTAGCAAAATTCATGATAAAACTGGGATATGCAGGCTCAGCAAGAACAGGGTCGAAGGTCAAGCTTTACTAGAAAGAGGGCTCAGAGGCACCTGACTCAAATTTGGTCAAGGAGAGCGTCTGTCAGCAGGCTCTGCCTCTGTGGCCTATAGTGGTCCTCTAGCTGTTCACAGCTGCTAGACTGGCTGAGACATCTTGCATGCAGACCTAAGCTATTCTCTAAATGACTTTACTCATAATAAAGTTGAAATATTTACCCCCTACTGTTTGACAGCTAGGTCTGTATTTTGAATGGCTCAGAACTCAGGTGGAGAATATGGATGTTGTTGATATTCATTGAGTCAGGGTTCTCTAGAGGGACAGAACTAATGGAATAGATATAAATACAAAGGAAAGTTCATTAAATATTAACTCACATGATCACAAGGTTCCACAATAGGCTGTCTGCAGGCTGAGGACCAAGGAGAGTCAGTCCGAGTTCCTAAACTGAAGAACCTGGAGTTCGATGTTCAAGGGCAGAAAGCATCCAGCACAGGAGAAAGATGTAGGCTGGGAGGCTAGGCCAGTCTCATGTTACACATTTTTCTGCCTGCTTGTATTCCAGCCTTGATGGCAGCTGATTAGATTGTGCTCACCCGGATTAAGGGTGGGTCTGCCTTTCCCAGCCCACTGACTCAAATGTGAATCTCCTTTGGCAACACCCTCATGAACACACCCAGGATCAATACTTTGTATCCTTCATCCAATCAAGTTGACACTCAGTATTAACCATCACAGCCTTTAAGAAACCCAACACATATGTCCAGATATACCAATGCATTTACCTGTTTTTTGCAGCATAGGAAAAGAGTTAATTCCAGAACTACAGTTATAACTGCATTGTATTAATCTAGGTTTTTTAGATATGTATTTTTTTTTTTTTTTTTTTTTTTTTTTTTTTGAGACGGAGCCTCGCTGTGTCTCCCAGGCTGGAGTGCAGTGGCGTGATCTCGGCTCACTGCAAGCTCCGCCTCCCGGGTTCACGCCATTCTCCCGCCTCAGCCTCCCAAGTAGCTGGGACTACAGGCGCCCGCCACCACGCCCTGCTAGTTTTTTGTATTTTTAGTAGAGACGGGGTTTCACCATGTTAGCCAGGATAGTCTCGATCTCCTGACCTCGTGATCCACCCGCCTCGGCCTCCCAAAGTGCTGGGATTACAGGCTTGAGCCACCACGCCCGGCCTTAGATATGTTATTTCATTTATTCTCACAATGTCACTGAAGAAGTCAATAATACCATAGAAAACTACAGCAGTGCCAGATGTTTGATTATAATTCTTTTGTTTTGTTGCTTTTCTAAAATATACCAGCTGATTCTAGGTATAAAAAGGTGGGACCAGAAATTTTCATACTTTCTTTTATTGCACTCATCTCTGTCATATTGTGCAATTGAGTGTCAGTTGGAAATTTTATATACTGTTCAAGCTTGACACATACTGGAGGAGTTTTGCTAAAAAGTTATGCTAAGCAAATACAAATTATCAACTTTGTGCAACCAATAGTTCATTGGTAACCTACTATATCTGCTTCTCCCAGCTCTAATTATCTTCATTTGTGGTGTATTTCAGATGTTCTTGAAATTAACTTCTCTGAAAATTATGTAACCAAAAAAAAATTTCTTGGAATGTGATACTGAGATGATTTGTTTGACCAAACTAAATTATAGCAAATGATTAGACAACTATTAGCGAAAATAGCAGTGATTTGGAAGTTTAAAATCTTTCAGTTTGCAATTTTTCCTGTAATTTTATCTTTTCTCCGAGAACTGTTTCTTCCCTTCTACAAATAATAGTGACTAATTTCCACTTTTGTATTTTCTTTTTGTCTTATTTTGTTTTTGGCTGATTTAAGACACTACACTCCCTTTAGCTGCATGACATGTACAGGTATGCATCGGAGGTATTGCAGGTTCAGTTCCAGACCACTACAATAAAGTGAATATCACAATAAAGTGAGTCACATGGATTGTTTTGGTTTCCTAGTACAGATGAAAGTTATGTTTACACTATTTGTAGTCTATTAAATGTGCAATAGCATTATGTCTAAAAAATATACATACCTTGCTTAAAAATACTTTATTGCTAGAAAATGCTAATGATCATCTAAGCTTTCACTGAGACCTAATCTTCCAGTTGGTGGAGGGTCTTACCTCAGTGTTGATGTTTGCTGAATGATCAGATGGTGGTTGCTGAATGTTGGGGTGGCAATGGCAATTTCTTAAAAAGATAACCGAGAAGTTTGCTTCATGGATTGACTTTTGTTTTCACGAAAGATTTCTCTGTAGCATGCAATGCTGCTATCATTTTACCAGTATAACTATTTTTCACAGTAGAACTTCCTTCAAAATTGGAGTCAACCCTATTAAACTCTGCTGCTGCTTTGTCAAATAAGTGTATAAAATATTCTAAATCCTTTGTTGTCATTTCAACAGTGTTCACAGCATTTTCACCAGGAGTAGATTCCATCTGAAAAAAATCACTTTTGCTGCTTATCCATAACAAGGAAGTCCTTATCTGTGCAAACATTATGAGATTGCAGCAATTCAGTCACATCTTCAGGCTTCATTTCTAGTTCTATTTCTTTTGCTATTTCTACCACATTTGCAGTGACTTCTTCCACTGATGTCTGGAGCCCCTCAAAGTCATTTATGAGGATTGGAATACATTTCTTCCAAACTCCTGTTAATGTTAATATTTGGCCTCTTCCCATAAATCACCAATATTTTAATGGCATCTAGAGTAATGACTTGTTTTCAAAAAGTTTTCAATTTGTTTTGATTCCTCTCATTCCATCAGAGGAATCATTATGTATTATAGCTGCAGCCTTTCAAAATATATTTCTTAAATAATAAGACTTGAAAGTCTAAATTACTTCTTGATCCATGAGCTGCAGAATGGAAGTTGTATTCACAGGCTTGAAAACATTAATCGCATTGTACTTCTCCATCAGAGCTCTTGGGTGACCAGATGCATTGTCAATGAGCAGTGATATTTGGAAAGAAATCTTTTTTTTTTTTTTTGATCAGCAGATCTTAAGAATGAGCTTAAGATATTCAGTAAACCATGCTGTCAACGGACGTGCTGTTATCCAGGCTTTGTTGTTCCATTTATAGAGCACAGGCAGAGTAGATGTAGCATAATTCTTAAGAGCTCTAGAATTTATAGACTGGAAAATGAGCATTAGTCTAAACTTCAGGTCACCAGCTGTATTAGCCCCTCACAAGCTTGTCCTTTGAAGGTTTGAAGTCAGCCACTGACTTCTCTTTAGCTATGAGAGTACTAGATGGCATCTTTTTCCAGTAGAAGGCTGTTTGGTCTACCTTAAAAATCTATTTGTTGTTACCACCTTTATCAATGATCTTAGCTATATCTTCTGAAAACCTTTCTGGAGCTTCTACATTAGCACTTGCTGCTTCACTTTACACTTCTATATTATGAAGACAGATTCTTTCCTTGAAGTACATGAATCAACCTCTGCAGAAGAAAAGAATCAGACTTTTCTTCTGCAACTTCCTCACCTCTGACAGCCTTCAGAGAATTGAAGAGAGTTAGGGCCTTGCTCTGGATTGGCTTTGGCTTATGAGAATCTTGCGGCTGGTTAGATCTCCTATCCAGACCACAAAAGTTTCTTCATATCAGCAATAAGGCTGTTTGGTTTTCTTATCATTTGTATATTCACTGGAGTAGCACTTTTAATTGTCTTCAAGAACTTTTCCTTTGATTTCACAACTTGGCTATTTAGCACTAGCTTTTGGCCTATCTTAGCTTTCTGCATGCTTTCTTCACTAAGTGTAATCACTTTTAACTTTGGATTTAAAGTGAGAGACATAAAACTCTTCCTTTCACTTGAACACTTGAGCAAATTATGCCAATTAACTTCAATTAATTAATTATGCCTATTAACTTCAATTAATTAACTAATTTTGAAGTTAATTGGTCAAATTTTTTATTATTATTATTATACTTTAAGTTGTAGGGTACATGTGCATAATGTGCAGGTTTGTTACATATGTATACTTGTGCCATGTTGCTGTGCTGCACCCATCAACTCGTCATTTACATCCGGTATAACTCCCAATGCAATCCCTCCCCCCTCCCCCCTCCCCATGATAGGCCCCGGTGTGTGATGTTCCCCTTCCTGAGTCCAAGTGATCTCATTGTTCAGTTCCCACCTATGAGTGAGAACATGCGGTGTTTGGTTTTCTGTTCTTGTGATAGTTTGCTAAGAATGATGGATTCCAGCTGCATCCAAGTCCCTACAAAGGACTCAAACTCATCCTTTTTTATGGCTGCATAGTATTCCATGGTGTATATGTGCCACATTTTCTTAATCCAATCTGTCACTGATGGACATTTGGGTTGATTCCAAGTCTTTGCTATTGTGAATAGTGCCGCGATAAACATACGTGTGCATGTGTCTTTATAGCAGCATAATTTATAATCCTTTGGGTATATACCCAGTAATGGGATGGCTGGGTCATATGGTACATCTAGTTCTAGATCCTTGAGGAATCGCCATACTGTTTTCCATAATGGTTGAACTAGTTTACAATCCCACCAACAGTGTAAAAGTGTTCCTATTTCTCCACATCCTCTCCAGCACCTGTTGTTTCCTGACTTTTTAATGATCGCCATTCTAACTGGTGTGAGATGGTATCTCATTGTGGTTTTGATTTGCATTTCTCTGATGGCCAGTGATGATGAGCATTTTTTCATGTGTCTGTTGGCTGTATGAATGTCTTCTTTTGAGAAATGTCTGTTCATATCCTTTGCCCACTTTTTGATGGGGTTGTTTGTTTTTTTCTTGTAAATTTGTTTGAGTTCTTTGTAGGTTCTGGATATTAGCCCTTTGTCAGATGAGTAGATTGCAAAAATGTTCTCCCATTCTGTAGGTTGCCTGTTCACTCTGATGGTAGTTTCTTTTGCTGTGCAGAAGCTCTTTAGTTTAATGAGATCCCATTTGTCAATTTTGGCTTTTGCTGCCGTTGCTTTTGGTGTTTTAGACATGAAGTCTTTGCCCATGCCTATGTCCTGAATGGTACTACCTAGGTTTTCCTCTAGGATTTTTATGGTATTAGGTCTAACATTTAAGTTTCTAATCCATCTTGAATTAATTTTCATATAAGGAGTAAGGAAAGGATCCAGTTTCAGCTTTCTACTTATGGCTAGCCAATTTTCCCAGCACCATTTATTAAATAGGGAATCCTTTCCCCATTTCTTGTTTCTCTCAGGTTTGTCAAAGATCAAATGGCTGTAGATGTGTGGTATTATTTCTGATGACTCTGTTCTGTTCCATTGGTCTATATCTCTGTTTTGGTACCAGTACCATGCTGTTTTGGTTACTGTAGCCTTGTAGTATAGTTTGAAGTCAGGTAGCGTGATGCCTCCAGCTTTGTTCTTTTGACTTAGGATTGTCTTGGCAATGCGGGCTCTTTTTTGGTCCCATATGAACTTTAAAGCAGTTTTTTCCAATTCTGTGAAGAAACTCATTGGTAGCTTGATGGGGATGGCATTGAATCTATAAATTACCTTGGGCAATATGGCCATTTTCACGATATTGATTCTTCCTATCCATGAGCATGGTATGTTCTTCCATTTGTTTGTGTCCTCTTTTATTTCACTGAGCAGTGGTTTGTAGTTCTCCTTGAAGAGGTCTTTACATCCCTTGTAAGTTAGATTCCTAGGTATTTTATTCCCTTTGAAGCAATTGTGAATGGAAGTTAATTCATGATTTGGCTCTCTGTTTATCTGTTACTGGTGTATAAGAATGCTTGTGATTTTTGCACATTAATTTTGTATCCTGAGACTTTGCTGAAGTTGTTTATCAGCTTAAGGAGATTTTGGGCTGAGATGATGGGGTTTTCTAAATATACAATCATGTCATCTGCAAACAGGGACAATTTGACTTCTTCTTTTCCTAACTGAATACCCTTGATTTCTTTCTCTTTCCTGATTGCCCTAGCCAGAACTTCCAACACTATGTTGAATAGGAGTGGTGAGAGAGGACATCCCTGTCTTGTGCCAGTTTTCAAAGGGAATGCTTCCAGTTTTTGCCCATTCTGTATGATATTGGCTGTGGGTTTGTCATAAACAGCTCTTATTATTTTGAGATACGTTCCATCAATACCGAATTTATTGAGAGTTTTTAGCATGAAGGGCTGTTGAATTTTGTCAAAGGCCTTTTCTGCATCTATTGAGATAATCATGTGGTTTTTGTCTTTGGTTGTGTTTATATGCTGGATTACGTTTATTGATTTGCGTATGTTGAACCAGCCTTGCATCCCAGGGATGAAGCCCAGTTGATCATGGTGGATAAGCTTTTTGATGTGCTGCTGGATTCAGTTTGCCAGTATTTTATTGAGGATTTTTGCATCGATGTGCATCAGGGATATTGGTCTAAAATTCTCTTTTTTTTGTTGTGTCTCTGTCAGGCTTTGGTATCAGGATGATGTTGGCCTCGTAAAAGTAAAGAAGAAGGCTAAGAGCTGTAAGTCATGTGCTTAACATTTAAGGTGCCAGTTCCTGGGCCTGGCCTCTTATAGTTCATAACAATTCACATATTAAAAATCAGGGTCATTATGAAAATCACAGTAAAAATGAAGTTCTGGTATAGCTCAAAAAAATAGAACAAATGTTGCATAAGTATATTTACAAGTAGATACATCACAGCATGCTTTATAACAGGAAAATATAGAAAATAACCTAAAATTTCAGCAACAGAGAATTAGATAAATATATTTCATTCTGATAAATTCCCATAATGTATGTATGTATGTACATGTAATGTATGTATTCAGGGTATATTATTAAATGACAAAGTCTTATAGAATAGCTTGTATGTAATAATTCTGTTTTTGAAAAAAATGCTTAAATTGATACATAACATTTGTACGTATTTGTGGGGTACACGCATAGAATGTGTAATGATCAAGTGAGGGTATTTAGGTTATCTGTCGCCTTGAGTATTTATTATTTCTATGTTTTAGAAACATTTCAAGTCCTCTCTCCTGGCTGTTTTGAAATATACAGTGGATGTTAACTATAGTCACCCTACTCTGCTATCGAACATTAGAACATATTTCTTCTACTTAGACTCACATTTGTAGTCATTAGCCAACCTTTCTTATCTCCTACTGCCACGGCCACCAAACCAGACACCCTTCCCAGCTTCTGGTATCTGTCATTCTATTCTGTACCTCCACGAGATCAACTTTTTAAACTCCCACATATGAGTGAGAACATGCATTATTTGTCTTACACTGCCTGGTTTATTTCACTTAACATAATGACCTCCAATTCCATCTATGTTGCTAGAGATGACATGATTTCATATTTCTTCGTGGCTGAATAGTATTCCATTGTATATATGTACAACGTTTTCTTTATCCATTCAACTGTTGATGGACACTTAGGTTGACTGCATATCTTTCCTACTGTGAATAGTGCTGCAATAAACACGCAAGTGCAGGTATCTATTCGATATACTTCATTTCTTTTCCTTTGGGTAACTAGTAGTGGGGTAAATAAATCATATGGTAGTTCTATTTTTAGTGTTTTGGGAAATCTTCATACTGTTTTCCATAGTGGTTGTACTAATTTACATCCCCACCAATAGCATATAAAAGTTTCCTTTTCTCTGCATCCTTGTCAGCATCTGTTGTTTTTTGCTTTTTAATAGTAGCCATCGTTACAAGGGTAAGAAGCTTCTTAGGACTTGTGGAGGTGGTGGGACCTAGCTTGAGCTCCTTCTCTAGAGCAATGCCATCATTCGGTTTCCAGGCAGCTCCTTATTTATGTTAGTCTCAGGGCCGGTGTGGGTTGAGGGGCTATTCTGTGGTTTGCATTGCAGGAGTCCACAGCGGAAATACAGACAACTGTTGGAGGGGGGTCACTTACTTATCCTTTTCCACAATGGGGAGTCTCTCCTGGCTCCCAGCTGATCCTGCCGAGCAAGCTGCCTGCCTTGCTTCCCTCTCCTTCCTTGCTTTAGTTGTTTCCTGTCACTTCTCTATTGAATTCCAGCATTCTCTCTTAGGTGATCTATCCAACGTGTGATTATTTACTTGCTATTTTATTTCTTCTTTTTAGAGGAGGTGGGTACCATATGCCTCTAGTCAGAGACCTTGAAGCCCCTCTACCTGAAATTTTATATTTGCATTTATTTTCCAATGAAAACATCTGCAAAGATATATAACAAAATACTAAGACTGGTTCTCTCTGGTTGGTGGAATGGTGAATGCCTTTTCATTTTGCTTGTTTCAACTGAGTTTGTTTTCTAGAATAAACGTGGATTATGTTGCTAAGAATTATAATAATTATCTTTTCTAATTAGTATTACTTAATAAGTAATTTTAAAAGAATTCAAATCTCCTTTAGTACTGCAGAAATTGAAATAGGGCTTTTGGAAAGTGGGAAAAAAGCAGACCCACAGTACAAAATTGTTTATAAGTACATGCTAAGTATTCTATCTTAATAACTGATTCAACAAAACAATATTCCAGACACATGTAATGGACAGAGTGCTATAGCATGAACCCTTATGTAGTTTATAGAATGCATCCAAGTTTAACTACTTATTTTCTATGTGTCCTTAAGTATAATTAAAAAGTAATATATAGATAGAAATGTGTATTGTTAATATTCGTCAGGGCTGAATGGCTAAGCTATGAAAAAAAGGCAGTAAAATACGAATGTGTTGACTTTCCATGTAAAAATTAACATTTTAAAAGCAGTTTGACAGTCATTTATTTAGCCCTTATCATGTTGTAGACTTGTTGCTAGGTGGTGGGGTACAGATGCAGGTAACATGGTGCTTTGCCCCCAACAACTCACTATCCAGCTAGAGAGAAAGAAACATGAAATACCTAGTGCTGCTTTAAAAGCCTTGCTAAATCCCTGTTGCAGCCCACGACTGTCAGAATATGGCAGTGCTTCTTGAGCTGGCACAAAAAGCTCATTTTTCTGCAGCACGTTTTTCCGCATGAGGGTATTTATTCCCAAGCAGCTACTCCCTCCTTTACAAAGGACTGATTTGGCATTCAGTTTGGTTGCAATGCCACAGGTGTTTTAAATTTGATGGCAGCTTCCAGCAAGCGTGGGTCTGAGAAGCTCTCTGTGTTGTCTGCCCGGTGAGCATTTGCCAGGCCAAGTAAGCTCATTCATCGAAGGGAGGGCCTTGCAATTGAAAAGGCGTGCAGCACAAATGCATTGTCATGAGTTTTCCTGTTTTCCTCTTTTATTCTGTGCTCTTTGCCTTGAGTCGCAAAATGTATTACTTCATAAGGAGGGATGAATGCCAGCATTTGCCAAGACATTAAGATACAGATCCTGCTTCTTCAGTTGACTAGATTAACATATTAAACAGCCTATTCTGGTAAGATGGTTTCAACTAAAATTTGTATTTCCTTTCTCCTCCTGCTGGCTGTGATTTCGCTGGATGATTTTTCTCCCGTGATGGCGCTCCCTCCAGTCCTACTCTACCCCAGTCATCATCCACACTGCCAACAGACTCATCTATTTTACATGAAAACCTGAACATGTTATCCCCTGCTTAAAATTTGTACAAACTGAGCTCATCCTTCAATACTCAGCTCACACTTTGCTTCCCATGCAGAGATGAACACCTTCTGGTCCACCTGAGCTTTGGCATACCCTTGTTAAAAGATAAACTGAGCTTTGGCATACCCTTGTTAAAAGATAAACGTGGGCCGGGCGCGGTGGCTCAAGCCTGTAATCCCAGCACTTTGGGAGGCCGAGACGGGCGGATCACAAGGTCAGGAGATCGAGACCATCCTGGCTAACACGGTGAAACCCCGTCTCTACTAAAAAATACAAAAACCTAGCCGGGCGAGGTGGCGGGCGTCTGTAGTCCCAGCTACTCGGGAGGCTGAGGCAGGAGAATGGCGTGAACCCGGGAGGCGGAGCTTGCAGTGAGCTGAGATCCGGCCACTGCACTCCAGTCTGGGCGACAAAGCGAGACTCTGTCTCAACAACAACAACAACAACAACAACAACAACAACAACAAAAAGATAAACGTAAGCACATTCAAGTTTTAATGAGTTTGTTTGATCAGATAGTGATTCATGAGTTGGGCAGCAGCAGACCACTGGGGTTAGGGGGCTGGGGCAAGAGAGGAAACTTATAAGGTGTTCATGGAAGCTAGACAAAGAAAATGCATTTGATTGGTTAAAGTGGAAAGTCCCTAGTTAGAGGTTAGTGGTGGTTTCTGGTAGGTAAAGTCTGTATTTAGAGGTTAGCTGGTGATTTCTGATTGGCTAAGCATAATTTCATTTTACTATTTTCATCAGGCTTTTGTTTACTTATGGAGGAACCCAAGACACTGAAGCTGTCTCAGCCTAATGGACTCCCAATTAACTTTTTAAAAACACCTTTCATATGTTATCTATGCATGGTATTTGCAGTTCTTTTTTGACATCTATTTCTGTTTCTAGTTAATATCTGAGTTCAAGGACTATATCTTATTTATTCTTTGAGTATCTACTATCAAGACACATGCACACATATGTTTGTTGTGGCACTGTTCACAATGGCAAAGACTTGGAACTAACCCAGATGCCCATCGATGATAGACTGGATAAAGAAAATGTGGCACATATATACCATGGAATACTATGCAGTCATAAAAATGGATGAGTTCATGTCCTTTGCAGGGACATGGATGAAGCTGGAAACCATCATTCTCAGCAAACTAACAGAGGAACAGAAAACCAAACACTGGATATTCTTACTCTTAAGTGGGAGTTGAACAGTGAGAACACATGGACACAGGGAGGGGAACATCACACACTGGGGTCTGTTGGGGGTTGGGGGGTAGGGGAGAGGTAGCATTAGGAGAAATACCTAATATAGATGACGAGTTGATGGGTGCAGCAAACCACCGTGGCACATACGTATCTATGTAACAAACCTGCATGTGCGGCACATGTATCCCAGAACTTAAAGTATAATAGTAATTTTTAAAAGTATCCAAATCTTATGTAAGGCTGGGATATTATATGTACAAAAAACATTTCCTGAAAATATTAAATAAATTTATTAAATATTGAATGAACTATTAAATATTGAATGAATAACAGTGGTTAAATCTCAGTAAACTCAGTAGATGATGAAGGTGGAGGAGTTGGGAGGGAGCATGTCTAATTGTTATCTATAGTATCTGATAAGACCAAGTGAAAATGGCTGGGATTTCTTTAAAATGATGTGTAGCTGGTATCCTCTGACACAGTGTTTTCCTGTCTATACACAATTCTTGGTGTTTGTGTGAATTCATTGGGTCCCTTGGCGCTTAGTCTAGAAATGCATAATGAATGCTTTTTGACAATAAAGAAAATGAGTACAAGATGTGACTTAGGAAAAAGCATAATTAAAAAATGGTACATTTAAAATCTCTCTTTACCCTAGAGCTTGTGAAACAATCATCCTATTATATAGATAATACTTAGGATTTTTTTTTTAAATCAGTTTTCCTTAAGATAGCCCAAATAACAGAAACTACCTTTCCTCTGAGGCTCTTAAGGAAAGTGAAAACCTCAGATAAACCAAAATTATTCAGTCTTTTATAGAACTGCCTGAATTTCCTTTTCCTTTTTCTTATTCTAGGGGAGTATCTAACAGAAAATTTTTTGTTTTTTTTCTACTCAAATTTTGCTCCATTTGAATAGTAGACAAAACAGCAGGGGATAATCTAATACTTTAACAAAAATGGAAGATAGAATTTCCAACTTAATAATCTTAAAAAGTTAATTTCAACTAATTATAATAAAAATACGTTATCCTATCAGTATGAAGAATATATATGTGAAAAAGATATTAGAAGGCTGCATAATAGATACTCAAAAGGTTAATGGTAAAAGAGAACTTAATATAGCCCAATCATTTTTAAATGTCATGAATTATATCTGGGTAATATTTTACATTGGATGATAACTATGTGTTAAGCCTTAGGTTACTCTAGGATCCTTGAAATGAGAGAGAGAAATGCATGCTATTTGATGATTGGTACCTAAATTTGAAAGTTTCCTTTAACCAAAATTTGAATAATTTCTCTCTAATTTAGAAAAAATGTTTCATGTCTTGTTTGTGCCCCCTCATTCTTTTAGAATAAACCAAGTTAAGCTATTTATAATTGGAAATTAACATGGAAACTAAGGAGAGTATTTTATATCAAGGCAAGGGAGGCACTGAACAGAAAGACACAAGACCTGGCCCAAATGTACCCTAAAAGAGCCATCAATAGAATCAACTGGAAAATAATAGAAGTCACTTTCTGTCAGATACAAGAGAACATTTCTTGATACAAATGCCTTGTTTCCAAAACACATGTTACAACACCAATTTTCTTTTTTTAATATTATTTTATTTTATTAGCATTATTATACTTTAAGTTCTGGGATACTTGTGCAGAACGTGCAGGTTTGTTACATAGGTATACACGTGCCATGGTGGTTTGCTGCACCCATCAACCCGTCATCTATATTAGGTATTTCTCCCAGTGCTATTCCTCCCCCAGCCCTGTATCCCCTGACAGGCCCTGGTGTGATGCTGCCGCCCCGTCTTGTTTTTTTCACCTGTGTGTCCAGAACTTACCATATTACTCAACATGTAATGTATTATCAAGGGTAACGGGCATATTAGCATGTACTGACATTGGAGATAATTTTTGTTTAATAATTAATATTATAAAAGAGAAAATCTGTTTTTTAACATAACTACACTAAATAAATCTATCTTAGATACTATTATTGATTATATATGGGGGAGTCAATGTACTTCTTTTTTTTTTTTTTGAGACGGAGTCTCGCTCTGTAGCCCAGGCTGGAGTGCAGTGGCCGGATCTCAGCTCACTGCAAGCTCCGCCTCCCGGGTTCACGCCGTTCTCCGGCCTCAGCCTCCCCAGTAGCTGGGACTACAGGCGCCCGCCACCTCGCCCGGCTAGTTTTTTTTTTTTTTTTTTTGTATTTCTTAGTAGAGACGGGGTTTACCGTGTTAGCCAGGATGGTCTCGATCTCCTGACCTCGTGATCCACCCGTCTCGGCCTCCCAAAGTGCTGGGATTACAGGCTTGAGCCACCGCGCCCGGCCCAATGTACTTCTTGCATTCTTAAAAACAACTGAGCAGATATTACACATTCGGATTATTTGGCTTATGTTAAGACATGTTAGACTTGGAATATGTTTTGTCTACCTCAAAATATTGTACATTTTTAGCTTATCAGTATAAGAAGATCTTTTTCAGAAGTATCAGTCACTGGGCCCAATGGATTCATTACATAGTGCCAGTGCAACATCTTGGAATGAACTTGAGCTTTGGAACCACACCTATTTGGCTTTGAATCCCGGTTCTACTATTTCTTACATTTGTGAATTTGGGTAAATGACTTCATTTCTCTGAGCATTAGTTAAATCATCTGTAAAAGAGGTTTTGTAATATCTATACATGTGATCATTGTATGGGTTACTAAATTTAATATATATAATTATAATTCTTTCTATTTAATAGGTACTCAATAAAAAGGCTTCATTCTTACTCTCTATACCTTCCTCCCAGGTAATCTGCATGTTTAGAAAGACATATCAATTTGATTTTCATCTCTTCTGCATGCTCCATCTGCATGGAGAATGCTTCTTTAAAACTGAACTTTAACTTAAAGGGAGCTAGAGAAAAAGGATGGAAGGAGGACACAATGTGTCAATGAATCACCATGGGACATGCAGGCTAATGCCTTGTAAACAGCCAGAGATAAAAAGGATAAGGGCTATTAGGCTTTGATATGGTGGTTATTTGATTTCAGGTTGCTTTTAGTTTGCTTAAGTTATTCATTTAAAAAACCCTGTTCTTTGGGAGAAATTGGTTTTGTTTATCTGCTTCTATGAGGGAAGGATGTATTGATGTTTCATGTTATAAGTGCTTTCAGTGTGCTCTTTTAACATTACTTAGTTTAAAATGAAATGATAAAGTGGATACTGCAAACATAGTAATCAAGTTAACCCCTACTTTAGTTCAAAATTACAAATACAGCTAATGACTGTATAGGGGTGTTGTTACACAGTGAGGAGACAGATAATCTTGAGGTCCCTAGTTTTATCAACAAATCATGTAGCTAAAAAATATCACTATAATCAATTACTTGGCTACTTTTACCTTCAGGGAAAACTGCTTGGACCACCTCAGCAGAAAGATTATCTGGTTCATTGCTTCTAAAATACTGTATGGGCTGGGAGTGTATTAGGCTCAGGCCTGTAATCCCAGCACTTTGGGAGGCTAAGGCTGGTGAATCACTTGAGGCGAGGAGTTCAAGACAATCCTGTCCAACATGGCAAAGCCTCGTCTCTACTGAAAATACAAAAATTAGCTGGGCATGATGACACATGCCTGTAGTCCCACCTAATCAGGAGGCTGAGGCAAAGAATCACTTGAACCCAGGAGGCAGAGGTTGCAGTGAGATGAGATCGCGCCACTACTCTCCAGCCTGGGTGACAAAGGAGGACTCCGCCTCAAAAATAAAAATAAAAATAAAAAATAAATTACTGTACGTCAATGACACTTTTGTTCATCGAAGCCTGGTGAGCTTTGCCTTTTTTGTCTTCCTTTTCCTTCAGAGATAGCCATTGTGTCTTGATGCCCACTTCTTAGCAGGTAATCTGAAATATTATAGATGAATGTATTAGGAAAGAAAGCATAGAAGCATTCTCTAACAAATCAAGAGTGTTATAAGAATTAATGATGTAGTACATGTCTGTCTTCAGAGGACAGATAATAAATATAAAGTCAGTATATGATGAAGGCATTACTTTTTGACCTTTTGTTGCTCATTGCACAATTTTATTTTTTCATAAAATTAAGGAATAAGTATAATTTCCACATAAGAATAAATACATGTATGCATTGTAAAGATGCTTCAATGGGCTATAAAAATCTCTCTTCAAAGGCATTAATCTCTACAAATTCCTCCTTGATTAACATGATACAATAATAATGATTTGTATGGCTAACAATTATTTAGTGCTTTTCATGTGTTAGATACTGTGATAATTATTTTATATACTTAATTCTCATCACATTTTGTTGAGGTAGGTATTTATAAGTTATGTTTACTACATGAGGAAACTGAATCTTGGAGAGGTTAGGTAACTTTCCTAAGACCTCTGCAGCCTAGCATGTGATAGGGGTGTTTTGAGCTCAAGTTTGTTTGATTCTGAAGCCTTTGATCATGGTCATTAGTCAGAAGTCAGCAGATGGACACTGATGGGAAGTCAATGCATTTTTTTGGGTAACGTCATTCTTTTATATATTTGTGTGGGCATTTGAGTAACATAAGCAACATGAATTTAAGTTATTTTTCACCTCTGTATTCTCTGAAAAAGCTTCTGGGTATGATCCTTCCCGCTAGTGAGTGCAATTGGATGTGAGTAATAGCCTATGAGATTACTCAAGCACTTTGTTGCCATGGAGTCAATGAAAATGCCAGGACTAAGAGAAATTGCGATGTGCAAAAACTGATGCTGCTACATCAATTAAATCATTCGTTAATCCAATAAAGCATTGGGAAGCTATTATATGCCTAGTAAGATTTCAGGTTTTAAAAACACAAAAAATGAACAGCATACATTCTATGTTCTTCATAAGCACGTATTTTAATGTGTGTGGCAAGATAGGAATTGATAATTAATGAATGAAATAATGACATACATTTAATAGTAAAGGCATAGAAAATGACTCTTAGCACACATACAAGGAGTGCACATGAAAGAGAGTGTTTAACTGGTTGGAGTTTTAAGGAATAATTCTAGAGAAAGTTATAGTTGAGTGTGAGATGCAGTTCTTCACGTGAATGAGGAGAAGTACAAGGTGATGGCCATTCCAGAAAGAGAAAATGATGCAAAAGCAACTGAGACTCTTGAGTAGTTTGATATGACTGCAATGGAAGCACCAGGAGGTGGGAGATAAAGTTGGAAGGGTGAGTTAAGAAGAGTGTATTGGAAACTTTGTAAAGGTTTCTATCTATGTTTGATGAGGAATCATTAAAGGATTCTAGGTAGAATAGTGACATCATCAGAGTTATATTTTAAAAAGATCACTCCAGATTCGGACATCACTATCTATAGGAAACCTATGTTGGTAAGGGCTACAGACCAAAGAATTCACTCTAGCCAGTTAAAGGAGAATGACATTTATTGACAAATACAAGGCTTACGTAATTTCATAGTACTCATCCTGGAAAACATGTCCAGCAACTATGAAGCCAAAAAAATTCCACTCTGGACACGCTGAACTATTCTAGCAGGAACACCACACCTACTTTGAACCTGCTTGGATCACTGACGTTCTATCTATCTATCTATTTATCTATCTATCTATCTATCTATCTATCTATCTATCTATCTATCTGTCATCTATCTATCTACTATTCTAGCAGAAACACCACACCTACTTTGATCTGTTTGGATCACTGATGTTCTGGAATGGACACCAAAAGTTCTGCCACGTCTATTTAATTAGAGTGCTTCAGAAAAACACAATCTATCTATCTATCTATCTATCTATCTATCTATCTATCTATCTATCTATCTATCATCTGTCTATCATCTGTTTTAAGGAATTGGCTCATGTGATTGTTTAACTGTGGGAGCTGGCAAGACTGAAATCTGTGGGGCAAGTTAGCAGGTAGGTCTATGTTGCAGTCTTGACACAGACTTGTTTCTTCTTTGAGAAACCTCAGTCTTTGCCTGTGAGAAACACACATTCAACCATCCAAACCCAAAGAATGGACTTGGAGATGCAAAGAACAGTGGAAGTGAAACTTTTAATGGTGGTCTTGCAAGATTATGTGTCTGGTAGGCCAGCACACCTGGGGCAGTTACAGCAGGTAATTTATCTTCTAGCACACAAATCCCTCCCCCAGTTCCTCACTGGTCAAGTACTATGGGGTTACAATCTTCCCAGAGGTCGCCTAAGTTTCATTATCCCCCTTACAAGGTTATAGTTTGGTCCCCTTCCCCACTTAAGTTTCGATTTTGCAATAGTGAAACTTTCTTCCCTTTTATTGGTTGACCCCTCCTCTACCTTCTCTTTCCTTATCGTGACTTTTTAGGTGCATGAGCCATGCGGTTTGTCACATCTGTAGGCTGGCTGCTGGTATTTAGATTCATCATGCCTCAAAATGGGCCATTTAAAATGTTTTCTCATATTGTCCTCAAGGTTTTCAATTGATTGGATGAAACTCACCCACATTAGAGAGAGTAAGCTGCTTTACTCAATGTGTACTGATTGTAAAGGTTAATCACATTCTTAAAAGTATCTCCACAGCACCATCTATACTAATGTCTGACCAAACAACTGGCCACCATAGCCTAACCAAGCTGACACATAAAATTAACCATTACATCTGCTAAAGAAGAACCAGTTTCTTTCTTCTTCATGTATTTTTTTCCCTCTTGCTTATAATGAACTCAAGTCTTATATAGATATGGAGCATAGATCACTTACTTGCACCCCAATTGCAAGTGAGTCTAAGAAATAGAATCTTTAACTTTCCAGCCTTTAGAAAACCAGGAAGACAATCTAGAAGTGAGCTTGAATGGGCGTTGAATTATCCAACTAAATACTTCTTTAACTGTTCAACATCTATTCAAATCTTATTCTCACACCTAAACTTCCAAGCAAGAACAAGAACAATAAAAACTAGAACAACAAGGACAATAACAAGAGCAATAACATCAACAACACAAAAGTAAAAATTATATAACATAATTCAATTACCCTTTGCTCAAATGAAAACTCACTTATTCTGTCCTCAGAAGGGAGGTCCACAATCTCATCTATTTCTGCATTCTTTTCTGAATCATGTTCATAATGTTCATTTCTATTCTATTACAGATACATATCTTGGTACGATATCTTGGTATTTGGTAAGTTGTGGAATAAATTATAGAGCTCCTAGCAAAGAATTCATGCTATATAAATTAGGAGAAGAAAGCTATATAGGAAAAACAAAAACATTCTCTCTCTCTCTCTCCCCCTCTCTCCTCCCCAACACTGCTCTCTCTCTCTCTCAGAGTAGATATGAAGTAGCTTACCATATTTCTAATGTCTGCAACTTTTATGAGGCTATGAGGCATTAGTTAATATTTGTAACTTGTCATAAGTTTGTAGTTATTATTTGTAACATCCTGCATCACTAGCTATTTGTCTTAGTTTGCTTTGTGCTGCTATAACAGAATACCAGAGACTGGGTAATTTATAAAAGACAGAGACTTATTTCTTACAATTCTGGAGGCTGAGAAGTTTAAGGTTGAGGATCCCTGCTTTGGTAAGGGCTTTCTTGCTGTATCATCCTATGGAGGAGGAAGGTGGAAAGGTGAAAGTGAGGGGGGAGAGAGAGAGAGAGAGAGAGAGAGAGAGAGAGAGAGAGAGAGAGAGAACACAAGTGACCAAGGCGGACAGAACTCACTTTTAAAACAAGTTCATTCTTGAGATAACTAACCCACTCCCAAGATAGTGGCATTAATCTATTCATGAAGGCAGAGTCCTCATGCCCTAATCATCTCCTAAAGGTCTCACTTCTCAACACTGTTGCATTGGGGTTGTTTCCAGCACAAGAATCTTGGAAAATACATTTAAACCATAGCACCTTTCTTAAGTTAGATTACTACTCATAAATTTGTGGCTTTTTTTTTCTTTTCTAATATAAGCATTTCAGTCTATAAAATCTTTCTAATACTACTTTTTCAGGTCATGTAAGTTTTGATATACAGCATTTACATTATTGTTTATCTTGAAGTATTTTCAAATTTCTATGAACATTTCTTCTCTGACTTGTAAGGTATTTAGAAGTGACTTTTGAAATTTTTTAAGAATTTGGGTTTTCATTTGTCTTTTTGGAATTGATGGATTAATTGCATTGTGTTCAGATAATATGGTTGATAATATATTAGGTTTTTGAAATGGTTTTGCAAACTTTTTATACATCCTTGAGAAAAACATGTATTTTCTAATTCTTACTTGCACAGCTCCACATATGTTTTTAGAGATTGTGTTTGGTAATTGTGCAATTTAAATATGTTTTCCTGACTTGTTCTTTGTTTATCCTGTTGAAAATTGAGAGAAGCATGTTGAAAACTCTAACTATGGCCATGGATTTGTCAAATTTTCTTACAGTTCACCCAACTTTTGATTTACATATTTGAAATTACTTTGTTTTGAATTCTTATATCTTCTTAGTAAACTTAAACTTTTATTATTATGTATGTATCTTAGTGATTTTCTGATGTTTTGCCTTCCGATCACCCTTTCTACACGCTTATGGTAACAGAATGTTTCTTTCTTGTGGGAAATTCATTCCATGTGATTCAAGTGGGACAGCCTAAGCAATCATCCTGTCTCACAATTCTTAGGGCTGGCCTCATTTTCTGCCTAGATTCTTAAAACATGTTTATGTACTCTTAAATATTCAGATTTGATTTAGTGTGTTTATTGATATATGTTTATTCCTACTTTTTTGTGTGTGTTCTGAAGTTTTTAGAATTGAGGTTATATCATTTCTTTTTATTATTACTTATAACACGAATAATCTTAAGAGTTTCTTTCAGATTTGATATATAATTAATATTTGTCCTACAATTTTCTGTGCCAATTTAGGGCTCATATCCATTTGCTCTGGCAAAAACTTTCAAGTTTCCTGCCATTTTCCCAATGTAGAATGCAATCCTGAACCTTAGTGTCTACGGAGAAAATCAGGACCAAATATAGATTGATCTTATTTCATCACCTCTCCCTAAAAAAGTTTCATTTGCCTACAATTCACCAAAGGCAAAATATTAACAAGGTGACATTTATGTATCTTATTCATGGAATTAATGGGGAGAAGGATGGAACAGGAGACATCTTATTTGGAGATCTTTGTGTACCAGTATCCCACTCCTCACAACCTGATTTTCACTCACCAGAACTTAATTTCTGATACGATTTTCTCAAACTCATTTTTTTTTTGCTTTTAAAATTGTCTTTTATCTTGAACTTTCTCCCATTTAATAAAAGTCAATATGATATACCCCTGTAGATTTTATGTAATAAAATTATTTATTTATGTTGTTGAGTAAAAAAAAAAAATCTTGGGGGCTGCCTTGGTCAGATGTCTGAGTTTGTCATATACCTTCTCATCTGCTTTGCTACAAGTGGTTGCAAGTGTGGAGTAAATTTTTCTTTTTGTGCAGTATGCTCTATTTAGTTCCTTTCTTTGTTGTTTATAAATTTTTTTCTTTGAGAGGAGCTAAGGCTTTTGAGTCATATGGATCTTTCTGGCTGTCGTTTTCAAAGATTTTGTCCTGGGTTTGTACACTTTTTTTCAGAGTTTGAGCTGATACATTAGCTTCCTCTTTGTAGGATTCATTGTGGCTATCGGTTTCTTAAGAATTTGGGGAGATAGAAAAATTGCTATCCAACCACACATTTCTTCTTACCGTGATATTGTTCATAGCTTTTAAACACAGTGTGTTTTAGATATTTATCCCAATTAAATACTACTGTGAATATGGCATAACAGGAACTAGTCATTTATCTAAACTATGCAAGATATGTTTTCATTTGGTTGCACAGACAAGGAGATGAGCCTGAAGTAATGATCTGTGGCTTTGTTTCCCAATAGCACTAGGATGCTACTGGGAACAAATTGCATAGCTGAGTAAAAGGACAATTTACTAACACTCAACATTAACCTTTGCCTTAAGAGAAATACACATAGATTTATCCTGTCATTTTAATAAGTGTGAGTAACTGAGAGAAAAAAATAGTTATATGATGTTATACTGAATCAGGAAAATACGTAATCTGAGGATTTTAAACAATGTCTAGCAAGTGTGAATATATTCAAGCACCCCAGGGAGAGTACAGTTTTTATCAAATTTTGCATAATAAAAGTCAGAGAAGTGAAGCATGCAGAAAGTTTTGAGAAGGCTCTAACTAGAAAA
Source organism: Macaca nemestrina (assembly GCF_043159975.1). Taxonomy (NCBI): domain Eukaryota; kingdom Metazoa; phylum Chordata; class Mammalia; order Primates; family Cercopithecidae; genus Macaca; species Macaca nemestrina. Next base: position 133,864,078 of record NC_092125.1, read on the forward strand.
GCTAGAGTTGATCTTTTACTAGGTGATAGATTCATCATGCATAAATTACTGTTCTGCTTGTGAGTCATAATTTATTTCTTATTCCTTTCCATACATATACTATACTTCTCTTATTCAAAGCTTTATAGGTTCCATTCCATTTGATAAAGGAAATGAAAATAAGAAGGTAATTGTGAATTGTATGCCTGTATCAAAACATGTCATATACTCCACAAATATATACACTTACTATGTACCAACACAAATTAAAAATTAAAGGTAAGTTGAAGGGAAAAAGAAATATAAAATAAATAGGTATAAGAAATTTATTGAGGTCTCAGGTCTAAAAACAATTCCTTTTTAATATTCTAAAAGTAACATCTTAAAAATATAATAAACCTGGAAAAAAATTTAAATGGAAAATTATTTGCAGTAAAAAATGCATGAAAATAATTGGGAGTATTAAAGTTTGTCCTTTGGTTTCTTTTTTGTTGTTGTCTTTGAGTTTTTTTTTTTTTTTTTTGAGACGGAGTCTTGCTCTGTCGCCCAGACTGGAGTGCAGTGGCACGATCTCAGCTCACTGCAAGCTCCGCCTCCTTGGTTGACGCCGTTCTCTTGCCTCAGCCTCCCGAGTAGCTGGAACTACAGGCACCCGCCACCACGCCCAGCTAATATTTTTGTAATTTTAGTAGAGACAGGGTTTCACTGTGTTTGCCAGGATGGTCTCGATCTGCTGACCTCGTGATCCGCCCGTCTCGGCCTCCCAAAGTGCTGGGATTACAGGCGTGAGCCACCGCGCCTGACCGTCCTTTGGTTTCTTACGTTCTGATTTCTACTGATTCTCTGACGTTTGCTTTCCCAGTCTCCCCTATTCAATTCCCCCATTCTTAGGAAAGGTAGGTGGGTGAGAGAACAAAAAAAAAGTGAGAGGTTTCTTAATCTTTAATAGTGGCCAGTGAAGTATATCCATATATCTTATATCTGCCTCTAAGAACCCCACAGATTCATGCCTCATGAAGAACTCATTGCCCCTTCAGATTCTTTCCCTCTCCTACCAGAAACAAAGATATTCTAAATTCTCCATGCCATCTGGTATTCTGGTCACATCACATTGCATATTATATTTTTGTCTCTCCCATCCTCACTGATTTATTTAAATTATGGAATATAATACGGTAAACATTAAAGTCAGCCTAGAGATAATGAAGCAAAGAACACAATGTCATAAAATATCAGTATGCTCGATACCCCTGTGGCTCCCACTCAACAGAAGCAGCTCAGACTTCCCAGAGCCTTAGTGCTGTAAGCCTTGTTCATCATCTTATGACTCACAGTTCCACCCCTCCCAAACTCAACCCTCCAAATCTTTGCATCATGTACTTTGCAACACATGGTCTGTCATTAGCAAAATCCCCTCTACCTTAGACTCTTTTCAGAATGTTCCCTTCAACTGTATGCTACAGCAGAACCTTCCAGTTCCCTGAAGATACTCTTTTCCTTGCAACCTTTTCACCTAGTGTTCTTTCAGGTGATGATCGGTCAAGAGGGGCACAGGAGAGGCCCAGGAAAATGAAATTTATTGTACTCACAGATCCTTGGGAGACAGAGACATTGCACATCAAGGGAAGAGTGCCAAGAAAGTGAGCTCAACCAAACAGGCAGGGAGCTGAGAGGCAGTGAGGACCTGTGTGCAGGTGCCTTGATTGGGGTTCAGGGTGGAGGATACAGCAAAAGGCTGGAGAGAATGTCACTGGTGCATTTGAATGTCAGTCGGTCACAGTCATGGGATGTGAAGAAGGGAAAACTGTGGCAGGGCCAATCTTATCACATTGGTGCACCTGGGCTGGATGCACAGCTTATTTGTGGTGATGTCGAGGAAACAGGAAAACATAAAACTTTTAAAATTATACAATACATAAATGACTGTTTTCTCCTACACTGTTCCCTAACTAAAAGCAAGATAGTCGTTGTTTCTTATCATGATTTCCAACTTCCTTAAGCACATGTCAGTAAACAGCAAAAGCTTCACTTGACCAAATGTCCCTCTCCAGCTTCTGCCCCATATATTGTTTTCTTTGATTGAAAATCTCTTGGAAACATGTTTACATTCTTACTTCTACTACCTTACTTCTTCCTCTGAGGAGTCCGTCATAGTGACCTGTTGGCTATGAAACCAGACTTTCATAGCCAGCATTTCACTGAAGCTGCTCTTGTCAAAGTCAATGGTCCCTGATGACTTGATGTGACCAAATGAGTAGTCAAGTCTGATTTCTCATCTTGTTCTACTTTCTGCTGAATTTAACACGATTAAACATTCCCTCCTTCTTGAAACCTTTTCTTCACTTAGCTTCCAGGACACTGAACTCTCGTACTTCTCATTCTATCTCTCTGAATAGCCTTTTTTCAACCTTTTTTACAGTTCCTCTTCTCTTCCTGAATTCTAGGTGTTGGAATCCCCATGGTTTGGAATTTTTCCTTTCTATATTCATTGCCTAGTTGATCACATCCAGACACCCATCCTTGAGCACCATTTACCTGCCAACCATTTCCACCTTTTTCCAGCTGGTCCTTTCCTCTGAACTCTTGATTCGTATTTTTAACTGTCTACTCCATGTCACTCAACATCTCAAAAACAGAACTCCTGAGCCTTTCCGAAAGACTTTGCATCTCTGTAATTGTCATATCTATTCTTGTATTATCTTAGGCCTCTCCTACATCTCTACCTTTTTTATTGACTCTACCTTCAAACTGTGTTGTGAATCCTATCACTTAGCACTACCTCCATGATTACTGTCATACCTCAAGTTATTATCATTTCTCTCCTGGACTATTGGAATAAGTTCCTTGCTTTCTTCTCTGCTTTTGACTTTGTCACTCTCATGTCTTTTTCCCACATAGGAGCCAGAGTGATCGTTCTAAAATGTAAATCAAATGATGTCACTGTGAATCTTCAGTGCCTATAGGACATTCCGGCACATGGTTAGCATTCAGTGTTTGTTGAATGAATTAAACAGAAGTATTCTTTAGAGAAAGGGGTTAAATATAATAGTTCACCCCAGTCCTAGTTTCAAGGAATTTAAATTTTAACTGTACATGTGTGTCAGCTCCTTCAGTAGCCCAGCCTCATTATTACCCACGAACTACTCTCCTAAATTTTTAGAAAGTTACGCATCCTCTATTGTTCTGTTTTACTAACCAACTGCTTAGTGCCCCCAAATGTGATGCTGAGAGTAAACTTCTGGATTTCCCATCATACAGACCTTGGGTATTGCTGTCTTCCTTGCTCTCTACCATCCAATAAGAGAAGTCATTGACGGGAACTAGTACATTAATTTAGGAGGCTTATACCCTTATGATACTTAAAATCGTTTTTCAGGAAACAGTATACTTGAGCTGTAACTCAAAGTGTCAGGTATGTAGAGGTTATAATATAAATCTAACTTTAATAGGTAAGGTCAGAGAACATTGGTGGAGGGGATTGGTAGACTAGCAGAGAGAACTTGTATTGTCTCTCAAATCATACAATGCATGTAGCCTACTAATGCATAGCATCAGTTCTAACCATGACATCTATTATTCAGAAATATTAGCATTCAGATTGGGTACAGTAGTTTTCTATTTTTCTTAAGTACACATATGACAAAATATGAAAATCCAGAAAGGCTATTTTTATTTCTGTCTTTATTCTGGTATAACTAACATCTTATCATCAATCCACTGACTAGTTAATTAACAAGAGCTGAATTAAACTCCCAGGACATGAAGCATTTGATTTGCTTTGGGATCCTAATCTATTTAAATGCTGAATCTCTAGGGAAAGACACTATCTTGCTACATTTTGCTCTTGGTAAACTGTTTGGAGTTAGAATAATGAAAGCCCAGAAAGAATAAGTGGCTTTTGGCACAAGCAGCCCTTTGGCAAGATTAAACTGCATACATATGCTCGTCAATCTCAATTAATTAACTAAGAAAAAGAAAAATTTAAGAAAAAGCAATTTATGTATCCACAAGTCAGCTTTGATATGTGACCTAAGACAAACCAAATTGGTAACACCACCAATACAAGTTACTTTTGACATTTTCCTGTGACCTTGTTGGAACAAATGGAAAAAAATAATAGAAAGCTGCTGCCTTTTCACTAAATCCATTTTAAGATCATGAACTACTTCAATACTTAAGAAAAAAGTGAAACAATTTTCACTGTGAAATAATGGGTGCCGAGATTTTATGGCTCCAGGGTTAGCATCCTGAAGAAATTCAGTCACAAAAAGAGCAGAAAATTTATGGTCTATGATTAGCCCTATTTCCACTGTTTTTGACTTTACCTGATGGCATGAGACCTATGGTTTGCAATTGCTTCCATTAAATAGCCTTAGGATATTCCGTTTGGGATGCTAACTTTAAATGTTGCTGAACTTGGCACCTATGTGGTAGTACTTAAAATGTTTTCTTTGTTTCAATAACTTCTACCTTCCTTAAGTCACAATAAAAGGTGACACATTTGTGTATTAGGTGAAGGTGAATGACAGTTCATGCCAGTTAGGAATTTATTTAGAGAATGTAAAGTCTTTCAAAATCTAACTTTTTTTTTTTTTTTTTTTTTGCTTAAGGAGGTTCATTTTCAATCTAGTGGCAGAAGTCACGAATACAGTCAATTATTGAAAAGGCAAAGTAACATGTTGCTGAAAAGTGAATAGAGAAATAATAAAATACAGAAAGTCCTCTGACATGGCAAAGGACTATTCCCAGGGCCCCGATTCAGCTCTGAAAGAGGTTTTTATCAGTGAGTATGAGATAAGGTCAAAGGCTATTTGCTCACAGTCTGGGAGAGATGGAGAAAGACAAGACTAGAGCAAGAGAAACAGGACAGGAGATAGTGGATTGGATTTAATAAGGCAACCTGTAGATGAATGTTAAGATACATGCATGTTTGTGTAGAAAGTAAAGCACAGATCAAAGATATGGAAACAAAACTTATTACATTGATACAAACAGAAACTTAATGTTGGATTTGTTCTTGATAAGTGCAAGATTGCAGGAGGACAGCTCAAAAAGAGACTAAAATATATAATTGTATTAAAAGAAGTAAACACAGGGTCCTTTCTTTGAACTCACACACTATACATACTAAAAAAAAAAAATCTCCTAAATTCTGTGCCTCTTATTGAAAAATACTCTGAGGGTTGCATTTATATTTTGGCTTTGATTCTGTAACAAAGCTTTCTTTTAAGTAAGGAAAAAACAAACCAGCTCTCAAAAAGCGTTTTGTTTGTTTCCGAAGTATGTTAAAGATTCCTAGTAGATGAACTGTTTTTGTTTCTTTTAGTGAGTCAGAACACTTCCATCAGTTGTTGCACGTGGGCCTTTGAAGTAGGCGAAAATCATCTGACATTCATTTCATCTTTCACATGGAAAATCTCTGATCACGAGAGGTAATGGGCCTCTGAACATCAACAATTGTCTCGTGTTTATGCTGCTATAATGATTTACTGATACGAGAAGCTTGAAGTTAGAATCTTGTTAGCTAGGCATGTGGTACCTAAAATACTGTTAAAAATGTAAATGATGAAATAATTAGGTCTTTTGTTGGACGTATGTGTTGAAAGGCTGAAATTGGAATTAATTTCAGTATTGAAAAGACTCCTTAATTTTATCTGGGCTTTACCCCAAACCGCTGTTAGTATACATGTTGCAAAAAGGCTTCACCATGAACAAATGATGATCTTCTTCTGGATTAGGAGAAATGTAAAAACTTTTCTGGATGCCTCTATAAATGGCGGTTTGCTTGAGTATGTTGATGTGCATTCTGGATGCTTATGAATATACTGAAAAACATGCTCACCTTAAAAACATTAGATTAGCACTGAAGAAACTGAAACTATACTATATGCATAAGTTTACTAAAAGTTTTAGTCAATCTTTGCTTTAGATACTTTTCTAGTTAGCGATTTTGGTGACAATGAGCCTGGATAGATGGTACCTTCCCTTTCCCCACCTCCAAACTACAAATGCACCTTTGACCATTGTTAAGTGTGTTATTTTAGGTATGTTAAGGTGTCTCGGCTTCCTCACCGCTAAACAAGGATGATACCACTTATCCCAGAGTGTTGACGTGAGAATTAAATGAGAAAATACAGTAGTCCCCCCATTATGAATGGTTTTGCTTTCTATGGTTTCAGTTACCTGTGGTCACCTGTGGTCCAAAAATAGGTGAATATAGTACAGTAAGATATTGTGGGGGGAAGGGGAGAGACCACATTCACTAACTTTTATTACAATATTATGTTACAATTGTTCTTTTTTATTAATTAGTTATTGTTATTAATCTCTTATTATGCCTAATTTATAAATTAAACTTTGTGATGGATATACAGGAAAAAAAACAGAGTATATATAGGATTTGGCACTATCTGTGGTTTCAGGCATCCGTTGATGTCTTGCAATGTATCCCCTGAGGATAAAGGAGGCCTCCTGTATACATGTAGCAGGGACTGAAGCTGAGACTCACATGGGCTTTTATTTGCTTTGCCAACACTATTTAATCATTCCACCTTACATCTTCTTGCAGTCTATATTGTCAGCCTATATGAACAGCTTGAAAATGTCTCTCAGACTGCTGGTAAAGAGCTGAAAACTTATCCATTGCTATAATTTGGACTTGGCTATGTGTAGACAATCGATTTACTCATAGAGGATAAAGTATGGTATCTAGATAGCAGACCATGTAACAGAGCCCTTATAGAAGCTCCTCATAAATGAAGAAGAAATATGATTGCTCTAGAATCCACATATGGACTAAGCAAGCTCCACCTTGGTTCCAGAGAAAGCCTAAAGAAGTGGGCAGAAAGATGTGGACACTTGATGTTTTGAAAGCTGTCAGTGTGTGGGGGAATGTACCACAGCAGCTGCAATGAACTTAGAGCTGCATCTGGGGGATATGTGAAGAGGGTCTGCGATTCCAATGGTACATTGGATTCGCCAGTGAGCAAATACCGACTTGTGGGAAGTCTCTATCCTCTGGAGGGTTCTGGCAGCAGATTTGGCTACAGTGTTGCAAAAGGTTGAAAAGGAGAGCATTGAGTGAGAGCTGCAAGTATCATTCACCTTCCGTCCTTGGGGACTCTAGGAGGGGTCCAAAAATAGGCAGTGACATTTTATTAAAAAAATTAAAAATAAATGTTGGTGAGGATGTGGGGAAAGAAGAACTCTTACACCCTGTTAGTAGGGATGTCAATTAGTACAGGCACTATGGAAGAAGGCAGTATGGAACTTCCTCAAAAAATTAAAAATAGAACTACCGTATGGTCCAGCAATTCTACTACTAGGTATATAGACAAATGAAAGGAAATCAATATCTTGAAGAGATATCAATACTCCCATGTTTATTATAGCACTATTCACAATAGCCAAGATAAGAAATTTACCTAAGTGTCCTTAAACAGATGAGTGGATAAGGAAAATGTGGAATATATACACAACCTTAAAAAGAATGAAATACTGTCATTTGCAAAAACATGCGTGAGCTTGAAGGACATCACAAGTGAAATACACCAGGCTCATAAAGACAAATACCTCATGATCCCTCTCATATGTGGAGTCTAAACAAATTGATCTCATAGAAGTAGAGGCTAAAATGGTAGTTATCAGAGGCTGAGAAAAGGAGGGGAGTGTTGGTCAAGGGGTAAAAAGTTATACCTGGATAGGTGGAATAAGTTCTAGTGTTCCATGGCACAGTAGAGTGACTATGGTTAAGAATAATATATTGTATGTTTCAAAATAGCTAGAAGAGAGAAATTTGAATGTTCTCACCACAAATAAATGATAAATTTTTAGGTGATGGATATGCTAATTACCTTAATTTGATTTTTACACATTGCATATAGGTATTGATGCATCACTCTGTATGCAAAAAGAATGTATAATTATTATGTGTCCATTTTATAAAATCAGATTTTAAAAAAAAGAATGGGGAGTAGCAGTTAGAAAATATTATTAATAGACCTAGGGGTGAACTACTTAAAATGACTGGGCTTAGAATCTCATAGTAGATTACATTTAGACTACCTACTCAAGGGCCACTGGGAATTCTGGGTGACAAATGATGGAAGAAAGTCTTGGAAAAAGTCTAGAATTCTCTTAGTATCATGACTTGGTGTTTTCTTATAAATGTGACCCTATTTGCTTTTTTTTTTGTTGTTTTGTTTTGTTTTGTTTTTTGAGATGAAATCTCACTGTCACCCAGGCTGGAGTGCAGTGGCATGATCTGGGCTCATTGCAACCTCCGCCTCTAGAGTTCAAGTGATTCTCTTGCCTCAGCCTCCCAAGTAGCTAGGACTACAAGTGTGTGCCACCACACCTGGCTAATTTTTGTATTTTTAGTAGAGATGGGTTTTCACCATGTTGGCCAGGCTGGTCTTGAACTCCTGACCTCAAGCAATCTGCTGTGGCCTCCCAATGTGCTGGCACTACAGATGTGAGCCACCACACTTGGCCAAATATGACCCTATTTGTATTCACCCCTGAAATGTACACATTAGATGCATATAAAGCACATAGCAGAAAGTACAGCATACAATAAGCAGTTAAGAAATGGATGTTGCTATTTAATATTGTTGTTGTTGTCAATATCAATCCATTAACCCCACTGCAGCCAATATCTGCTATTTCTGTAAGCATAATAGAAAATCAATTAAAATGTGTTAGAAAAATGAAAAAAAAATGCATCTCTGAGACCTGTATAGCTTTTCTGCAGAAGCCTGAAGTTATGAAGTTATAGAAGATGAATTCAGAATCAATGAAAAATAGATATAGATACTTATCATTCTATTTCAAGATGTTTCTGTCCATAGCATTTGTTACCACTATCCTAATGCAACTGTTATTTTTCTGCTGTTGCTGCCAATGACATTCTGTTTCTGTAATCACTAAACCATCGTCCTGGTGCTGCTTCTCTACTGATAGTGGGAGCACTTTGCTGAGCTGCTGCAGGGATGTAGATTGAGAAATGGCCCCTCTCCTTATCATTCCTAGGGAATTTGTACTTCCTGTCTGCTTTGAGTAATTAGAGGTCCTGGTTCTAACTAGGGGCAATAATAAAAGTTCCACTAAACTGGAAGGATTGGCTTATACCAGTTTATTTAGGGTCCCTCATTCTAGTAAACCATCAGGCAAAGAAATTAGATACTCTACAGGAAGGAATGATTGAGCCAAATTATCATAAGGAGATAAGGATATTGCTACATAATGAAGTTTTATGGAGACTTCTGATGCTTTTATGCATAGTGATAACAGTGAACAGAATATTCTAGAAACTATAGCCCTGACAAGCGCCTCATATTTAAGGGCTTAGACACCTCAGTGGTGAGGCAGGCTGACCTTACCTTATGGAGCCAGTGACCTAGACCACAGTGCTGGCTAAATTTGATTACAACCTAAAATAGGTGGTGGAGGAGAAAGAAAATTAATATCAGTTATGGCCTGAACAAATTGCATCAATGCAACTGGGAATAAAGTTTATACTGTGAATCTTCCTATTGTCTTTGTTTTTTTTTTAAGAAATTGTGAATACTTATCAATTTTAAATATCTGTGACAGGACTGAGGTCTGAGCAAATTTAATTTGGATTATGAGTTGGGTCACAAGGGAGGGACTGTAGCAGATGCTATCAGTTGACCACCAGTATTTCCCTGGCACTATATCTATACAAGTTGATTGCTTCTTACTGCAAATACCTGACAATTCTCTTTCTGAATACTTTCACTGTTTGTAGGAATGAGCTTGGCTTGTGTGCATGACTGACTGGAAATGACGAGGAGTTAACATTCCTGAGAGCAACCCTAAACCAATTATGGATGGAAGTGATGAAGTAATATTGTAGTGTCTCATCCCTCTGGTGGGATGGCTCTGAGGGGCGTTCTACATGGTCTCCTAGTGGTCCCTAAAAGAGTGTTTCAATTTCCCACAGTGGCAAACTGTTCATTAATGTACCCTATATTGGCTGTGTTGTCTTCCCTGTCTTACTTCCCCATTCTCTTACTGGTGCTTCTTGGAATTACATCCTGAATAAGGTACTTGCACATACATCTTTGTCTCAAGGAACCCAACCTAAAAGTGGCAAAACAAGTCAGAGTCTTGACCTCCCTCTATTTATAAACTAGACAAAGAGAATGACATTAATCAAATAATTACATTATAATTGTAAAGTTGCAACAGTGATGAGTACTGCCAAGAAGCCGTATTGCGTATAAAAGGGACTAGAAGGGGATTTGATGTGTGTGTGTGTGTGTGTGTGTGTGTGTGTGTGTGTGTGTATGTGTGTGTGCTGGAGTCAGGGAAGGTCTCTCCTTGGGAAGTGATGTTTTAGCTGTGAATTGCAAGAAAAGAGAGAGCAGGGTTCTGCATGGAAGAACAATCTGTGCCAAGAGCCTGTGGGAGAAAGCAGTGTGGGATGTAGAGAGACTTGAGAAAAACCAGTGTGGCTGAAGTAGAGGATGATGGGAAGTTCAGTAGGAAACAAGACCAGAAGGTAGGTAGGATTCAGACAGTGCTGGGCTTTCTAATGTCATATTTTTGTGAAGCTCTATGAGAAGCCACTGGGAGAGCTTAACCGGGGGTTCATATTATCAGATTTACATTTTACAAAGTTCACTTTGTATGCAATATGGAAAGAGGGAGTCAATTGAAGGATGTTTGGTCTTAGCTGATACAGGAGTCTAGGCGAAGGCTTTTTCTACTGTCATTACTCGGACCTGATTGGACCCCAGGGTTCATATCATGGCTCTGTCACTTTCAAAATGATCTTTGGCATGTTACTTAATTTTCCTGTGCTGCAGTTGCCTTATGGGTAAAATAATTATAACTACATATTACAATACTGATTAGAATAGTGCCTGACACATAGTAAGCGCAATCCACATGTTAGCTGTTATTAACATTATTATTATCTTCCAACATGACGTAGTTGAAAGTGGATTGACTTTAAGGTGGGTTATTGTCCAGGGGCTCTAGTTTTGTTTTTGGTGCATACAACTTCTGCTTTAAAAACTAGTGTTGTGGGATGTGAAGTGGCAGAGGGTCTAGAATCAAATACAAGCATGGGTGCTTACCAGCTGGACAAACTTGGGCAAGTTACATCATTCCTGCTTCCTTCTCTCTATTATGAGGAAGGAGATAATAATGGTACCTACTTCTTTGGATTATTGGGGGAAATAAATGAACTTTCCATCAAATACTGGTAGATAGATGACACATAAGCTTCATATCCATTGTAGCTACTGTGATAAGAATTAATAATTGTCTTTCTAGTTGCTGTACTACTAGTTTATTCTTCTTCGAATGTGATCTTGTTATAATCCTTAAATAAGAATCTAAAGTAGCATTTTGGAATAACTTTTACCTTGTAAAAGCACCTGGACAATAACCCACCTTAAAACCAAGCCCTTAGTTTAGAAAATCTTGCAAAAACATAGATACATTCAGCACCTTTCATTCATGGATACATTCATTCACCTTTAAAGGAGGATACATTCTTTAAATTTTACATTTTATACCACTTTAATGTCTTTGTATTGTGAACATCACACATCTACTGCTATATTATTATTGCAATAAGGTCCTCATCAAAATGATTCTGACTCTGTATCTCTATGAGTGAAATAACCACTCTGAACTGACCGACTATCTAAGCAAATTGCTAAGAACCTTCCAGGTGTTATACCACTTTCCTTTTGGCTTCGATGATTTCATCATAATTATTATTGCAAAATACCACATATTTTGTCATAAGCATGAAAGCTTGTGTTCTTCGACAATTTTCTCTCAGGGCTGAATTATAATGTTTTATGAAGTAGAATAAAAACATGTTTATTTTTACATTTGGAAATTATGTGAAGTAAAAAACAACCAAACTATAAATATGAATACATTTTTTTATTGAAGTATGTTAAGCACATTAACTTTTTTGTGAACATTGTCTATTTATTGAGTGTGGCCTTTAAAACCATTTTTAGCATGAGATAGAGATATTGAGAAACAATCTCCTTTCTTAGAATTAGATTAGCTTTTTCCATTTTATGTTTTTAGCACATTTTTCTGTATATATACTTATGCTTTCTTTCTACATAGATTATTAAGTTTCTTTAATGATTGGGTTTAATTAATTTTATGACATTTAAATATGTGATATATAAAGTTGAAGATTATTTCTTAATTGATTTTTGATCTACTAAACATTTAGTAGATCATTTAATAGTACATTTAATAGTTACAAGATTATAAAATTTAATCCGGATAACAATGTACATTATTCATATGTTTTAACATATTTTTCCTTCATGTTACAAAATATTACTAATATATTTTGAGTAAGAAATTTTCCTATTGTTCATGATTCAAATTCACAGCATCAAAAGGAGATTTCTAAAGTTAGTTGAATCCACTTGTGATGTTTTGATTGTTTCTGCAACCTCTTTTGAGCCTATTTTCTATCAAAGACACTTCAATGAGAATACTTTGAAAATAGCACTGTTTATTTTCTATCAGCAGGTGTACAAAGTGATTACATTAGTTTTCATACCTTGTTTCTGACATGTTACCCCAAATTTTCAATGGCTCAATTACTGTAAAATGCATAGTAACAACTCTTGAAAACTTTACATAATTTTTAGCTTCAATATATGTAAGTGCATGGGTAGTCACTGGCAGTATCAACTTTTGTGTAAGGAACAATTTCAAAGATCAAACATAAAATTCCATTTCAGATCAGCATTAACAGATTAACATTCGCAATCATTTTGAGGACTGGAAACACTGACTTGAATCCCAATTAAGCAAAATGTCATTCCTTCCAAAATAATTACTTCCATTTTACTAATTTACTTGTATTATGAGAAAATTGTGCTCAATTATTATATTTTAATTTCTGTCAATAAACATTTTTTGATTTTTTTTCTTTTTTGTTTCAAAAGTGCCTACGATATATCTTTGATTTTTGCCTCTTGTCCTGCAAAGCCTAAAATATTTGTTATTTGGTCCTCTAGAGAAAAAAAAATATATATATATATATATATATAAAATATATATATATATGTGCTGACTTCTGCCTTCAGGAAATTGTCCTGGTTATAGGAGGAAGACAGGATTGTAGGGAGGTGAGGCGTCTGGTTAGGGTGCTATTTGCAGAAGTGCAGGTGAGAGCAGATGGAGTTTGGAACCGAGGAGGAGTGTTAGAGTGGACCCCTGACTAACAAGAGAGTGCTGAGCCTTTTTTATGCTCCCTTGGCAGGAGAAGGGAAGGGGTGGGAGTCATTCTCCCTGACACCAAAAATGATTTCTAAAACAACTATTAACAGAAACTTGGATTAGTAATAGACAGAATATATTGATTGCCATTTTTACTAGAATTAACTTATTTGATCTTCATAGTAATCCTGTGGTAGGAGATATTATTATCTCCATTTTATAGATGAGGTATCTGAGGTACAGAGAAATTTAAAAACATGCCTATTGTCACAGGGGCAGTAAATGGAGGCACTGTAGCTTGAATTGAGCAGTGTCACTCAAGCGCTCAGTCTCTGAGTCACGACTGGACTGCCATTTCCATAAAGAAGGGAGGCAGCTATCTCTTGTCCTGAATGGATGTCTGCTGAGGTGGTGTGCTTGTGGTTCTGTCCCCAGTACCTACCAGAACAGGAGGAAGGGGCAGGGAAGAGATGGCAGGGTGAATATACAGAAGTATGAGATAAATCTGCATTCCCAACACATGGTGTGTCATGGGTGTGTGGGCCAGGTAGACGGACCCTATGAAAAGAAGCAAGACTTCGTCTATCTCAAGAGGACCTATGGCAGAGAGCAGCTTGCTGAGGTAGGAATCCAAAAAGCAAGAGGTGAGAGGAGAGAGAGGTGGGGGATTTAAGCTGGAAAGTCTCTCACATTAGCAAACTACACTGTAAAGATTTCTTTAAGATTTTCTGAGGAACCCAATAGGTCACCTGCCACATAAAGTAAAATGACAGCCAGGCTGGATGTGGTGGCTCATGCCTATCATTCCAGCATTTTAGGAGGCTGAGATGGGAGTACCACTTGAGGCCAAAGGTTTGAGACTAGCCTGGGCAACACAGTAAGACTCCATTTCTACAAAAGTATTTAAAAATTAGCCAGGCGTGGTGGTGTGCTCCTGTAGTCCCAGCTATTGGGGAGGTGGGAGGCTGAGGCGGGAGGATTGGTTGAGCCCAGGAGTTTGAGGCTGCAGTGAGCTGTACTTGCACCACTGCACTCCAGCCTGGGCAACAGAGTGAGAAAAGAAAAGAAAAGAAAAGAAAAGAAAAGAAAAGAAAAGAAAAGAAAAGGAAATGACAGCCAGGAGAGGTCTTCAGCAGCAATGCCCTTTTCTCTGTTTCCTGCTCCACCCTACCCTACCCCAACATTGAAGAAGATGTAATGAAGCCGAATTGTGTGGGTGTGTGAGAGGAGGTGGGGAGTGGTGGCAGACTAGCGGGGTGGAGAAGCAGGGACAGACTGAGGGTGAGAGGAGATGGGAGAGATAAGACCAGTATCCTTCTCACTCCATTTCCTTCACACTGACTCTGAATCTGCTCAAGCTGAGATAAAATTCACATTTCTCTTCTACAAAGTCTTCATGTGCTCAGAGAATATGAACAAATTTCACTGTGGAATAATGCCAATAAATAGATCTGATTCTACACAGATGCTGCAAAGCATTTCATAAGACAAGTTGGGGCAGAACATATTTTACAGTAGTATTGACTATATGCCATATTATATAGATTCTCTTTGCAAATGAATTTACCGTGATTTTTAAAACTTTTAAAAGAAAACTGGCGTCGGTATTGACTGTCTGCAACATCCTTCCCCGTCTCCACCCTCAGTTTCAATCTGTGGTAAACCCAAAGTGATGCAGACAAAGGTGAAGTGAAGTGCAACAGGCTGACCTGTGAGAATCAGCTCTTTGTCTTAGAATTTAAAAGACGTCTCTGTATTTGTGCAAAACTTGAATCATGCTGCTGCTGCTGATGTTGACGTCATGTAATTTAATTGCCAAGGCAAAACAGGGAGAACTGGACTTATACTTCTATTATTCAAAAAACCAAACTGGCTGGGTGAGGTGCTCACACCTGTAATCCCAGCACTTTGGGAGGCTGAGGTAGGAGGATCACTTGAGCCCAGGAGTTCGAGACCATCCTGGGCAATAAAGTGAGATGATCCCCATCTCTACCAAAAAAAAAAAAAAAAAAAAAAAAAATCAGCCAGATCTGGTGGCAGGTGTCTGGAGTCCCAGCTCCTCAGTAGGCTGAGGGGAGAGGATCGCTTGAGACCTGAGACCAGGAAGTTAAGCCTGCAGTGAGCGCACTGTTCTCCAGATGGGGCAACAGAGTGAGGCTGTCTCAAAACAAAACAAAACGAAACAACCCAAACTCCCTCATCCTCAAATTTTATCCATTTAAAAACACGTAACAATGTTGTAAAAGCTGCATTCATTCTTTTATTCAATGAAATTTTACTAATCACCTTTTATGTACCAGTCTGTGTTTTAGGCATGGGAGATTCAGCAGTGAAGAAAAGAAACATAATTCCTTTCTCTCACATAGCTTATAATGCCTGGGGATGTGGTTTTGTTGAAGTTGGCAAGATAGAGAAGAGACAGACAATAAATCGATTATATAAATAAATTATATAATATGCTTGAACGTGTTTGTTGTTATGGAGGAAAAAAGAAAGATAGGGGATTGGAACTAGGGGATATGCGTAAAAGTGGTTTGCAATTTTCAATAGGGGTTTTCCGGGTAATATATATGAGATTACTTTGCACATGGCAAAACATCATACAAAACCTAATTGCTTTTACTGTTTGGGGGTATCACAATATAGACATCTGTTTTCCAGGGTAGGTACATGCAAATTTTGTAATAAAGAATGTACAAAGTCACAGAGTAGCAGAGTATCCTATTTAAGCCTTACGTATTTATTAAGCATCTTTGCACCCTGATCTCTAAATGTCTTCTAATAAAGCTGTAAAACTACTTCATTGGAAGTGGATGTCCTTATGGTGATTATGAATGATTTAAGGAAAGATTTAAAACAGAAGACTGAGGTCAAATATATTTATCTCTATAGTGATTTCCAAATATCAAGTCATCCATTGGTCCATCTATTGTTCACCTAATATTTACTCAGATGCATGATATCCAGGGCATCTTTTTTATTATTATACCTTAAGGGCATCTTGAATAAGTGCTAGAACAGTTATAAAAGTGCTCATGGTCTAGGGTGAGAATGGAGGTAATAGGGTTATGTAGGAATTATGCTCTGGAGATTTAATTTGGTGTTAACTATACTATTTCAGGAAACTGTCTAAAAATCTCATTCGACACCAAAGCAAAAATGTCAAATGAGGGCCGGGCGCGGTGGCTCAAGCCTGTAATCCCAGCACTTTGGGAGGCCGAGACGGGCGGATCACGAGGTCAGGAGATCGAGACCATCCTGGCTGACACGGTGAAACCCCGTCTCTACTTTAAAAAAATACAAAAAACTAGCCGGGCGAGGTGGCGGCGCCTGTAGTCCCAGCTACTCGGGAGGCTGAGGCAGGAGAATGGCGTGAACCCGGGAGGCGGAGCTTGCAGTGAGCTGAGATCCGGCCACTGCACTCCAGCCTGGCCGGCAGAGCGAGACTCCGTCTCAAAAAAAAAAAAAAAAAAAAAAAAAAAAAAAGTCAAATGATCCTTTGAAAAGAGGAGTAATATATCTTCATATATATAGCATGCAGATCTTTAGTTTAATGATAGAGGTGATGAACCAGCATAGACTTCTATAGAAAGTTTCATAGTGTGGGAAGCATTGTAAAAACCAAACTGAAATGAAAAGTAAAATGAGTTAGCTCTTGAAATAGCCTTTAAATAGTATTAATATTAAAAATTCTAATTATTAACATAATAAAAGCCAGATTTGAATAGAAATAGTTTATGTCATTTAGGATAATTTTCAAGATGGCCCTGACAGCTTTGTATTAATGGATCTTTTTCAAATTCCTGTATTTATAATCACTGTGATCTCTTCAAGGTTATATATTCCAATTACATAAATATTAAATAAATAATTTTATTATAAATGTTCACATAATTCAGATAAAGAATGCTATGTTTTAAATATTTGTTCCCCTGAAAACTCATGTTGAAATTTAATCCCCATTGTGGCGGGGTCCTAATCCAGAGGCTGGGTCTTAAAGAGGTGTTGGGTCATGAGGGTTCTTCCCTCTTGAATGGATTAATCCATTCATGGATTAATGGTCAATGAATTAATGGATTAATGGGTTATCACGGGAGTGGAAAAGGTGGCTTTACAAGATGAGGAAGAGAGACCTGAGCTAGCATGCTCAGTCCCCTCACTATGTTATATTCTGTGCCACCTTGAGACTCTGCAGAGTTCCCACTAGCAAGAAAATATATGGGTCTCTCAACTTTGGTCTTCTCAGATGTGGCCTCTCAACTTTGGTCTTCTCAGATTCCATAACTATAAGAAAGTATTTTCATTATAAATTACCCAGTTTTAGGTATTCTGTTATAAGCAACAGAAAATGGACTAAGACAAAGTAAAGTTTCCATTTACTTTATTCCTAGCCCCAGCTACTTCCTAGGAAATATCCACCATTATTAGTTTAAAATTTTGTATAACATTATTACGTAAGAGTTTATTACATATGTGTATATAGGAATATATTGTTTTATTTTGTGTAACTAGTCTTTAAATTAAATGGGACTATAATATGAATATTGTTCTACAAATTGTGTTTTTACCCCATAGTACACCTTGGAGATCTTTCCACATGTGTAAATATTGATATCTTATTCTTTCCAAGAGCTGCATAGCAGTTCATTGTATGACCTTCCATAATCATTATTTTATTCATGGATATTTTGGTGTTTTCAACTTTTTACTGTAACAGACAATGTCACAGTGAATGCCATGTATGCTTTCTTCTACACACAAATATTTCTTTCTTGAATATATTGAAAAGTACAATTGTTGGGTGACAGAGTAGCCATATTTTAACTTCTAAGAGTACTGACAAATCATTCCCTACAAACAGTGTGCCAGTTTACACCCTTAACAGTAATATACAGCAATATCAATCTTCTGACAATCTCATCGACACAAAGTAGTATCAAAGTTTAAAGTGTTTTTATAATTTCCTATTATTTCTCATTGATTTGTATGAGGTCTGTATCTATTTTAGGAAGTAATTGTCTCCCCATTACAAAGGTTGAAAATATATTCTTACTATCTGAAGTTTATCTATTCTAAATGCTAGTCAATTTTTCTGTTATGTAGGTGGACAGTACATTCTCTCAATCTGTAGTTTGTTTTCTGATTTTTAAAGTTCTTAATTTTGATGTAGTCAAAATTATGAGTCTTGAGTATTTTCTTTGTGGCTTCTGTGTTTTATATGTTGTTTAAAAAAGTCTCTTTTATCCCAAAGTTATGAACTTTTTTTTTAAAATAATGTGTTTGCAGTTTTGATTGTCACCTTTACATCTTTAATCCACATGGAATTTGTTTCTTTGCAAATGGTGTAAAAAAGAGATTTAACCTAATTTTTTTCTCTCATTTTACTGACCACACCATCCCCACTGAGTTGTTTTATCAATTATTGTGTATTTATCCATACAAAGGCTCATTTCTGGACCCTATCCTTTTACTATAATCCATTTATCTCTTTATGTATCAATACTGTCATTTTTAAATTCTTACTTCCTTCTGACTTTATAATGCCTGCCACTCTGCATGTTAATATTAGCAAACTAAATATCATGTTTCTAAGAAAGGATCCTGGCATAGGATAGAAGTTAAATTGACATTTATTGAATTTTTTTTTAAAAAAACTGTGAGTCGCCTTCAGCAGACTGAAAAAATAGTGTATATAATAATAAGATCAACTGGACTTTATTTTTTCCTCTTTTCCAGGCTCACATATTTCAAACTTTGGAATTGAAATAAACTCGTTATATCAACCCCTGAACCCCCACCACACTGCCAAGGGGAGAAGCTAGCATAGCCATCTGACTTCTGCATTTATAAATAGCTATGTTTATAGTAAAACATAGTCCAGTGGACTAGAGCTTCCAGTAGCTCCTGTCAATCAAGGAAAGAAAGACCAGGCTGTAAAGCAGTAAGACAAGGCATTTATTGGGGTCTTCAGAACTGCATTTCAGGAGACACAGATTCAACTAGAAGCCAAATTGTGTTTCAGAAAGAGGAAAGGGAGTAGAGATTTTTGAAAGGACACTGAGATGATTACACAAACTATTTTAAAAGAATTATCATAAGTGGAGGCGGCTGGTTTAGTATGAGTCAATAGCTCATTCGTTGTTGCTGTTTAGGAGCTGCAGGGCTGGCAAAATTCACCTATTTTCTAGGATGTTGTGGTTTGGCCCAATTTACTTTAGGTCATTCAGGGAATTCTTAGAATGGCTTCTTTACTCCATTTTAGACCTCTGAACCAAAGTAACACCATTTTGTTTATCACATATTACACCCCTATGACTGAGGGTTTAAAGAAACCGCAGTCGTTTCTTTTGATTGTTGCCATGTATCTTTAAAGAAAACAACATTATTTTGACATGGTAACTAATTGAGAAAAAATATTCCATAAGCATTGCTTTCAAAATGTTTTATTGATGATTTAAAAATTTTAAAGTAAATAGCAACAAAACAGCAGAATACACACCATGAAATAATACAAATTAAAATAATTTAAAACTTTTGATTTCTGCTAAGAGAGCTGATGACATTAATAAGAATATTCTAAAAAGAAGTCCTGAATATGATAGAAAATAAAATAAACCTAACACGGTGGCTAAAATAAAACATCCACAGAGCATAACAGAAGACTGTTATGCTGTTAGGCAATTAATTCATTTCCCATTGCTAGGAGATAAGTAATTTAATTTTGTTAACATTAATTATAATCCCTTTTCAAAGTCATTTGGATTTAGGTCAGAAAAAAGAGCATTATACTTTTAGGTGTTCTAAAAAGTACATTATGTAGTTTCTGGTTCAGCATACTGGTAGCTTAGAAGTTGCCACTCCATTCTAACAAGGAAAAAGCTGAAGAAACTGAAAAAGAAACAACTCTTCTTAAATTGGTGAAAGATGTGAGGTCACACGGCAAACTGCTATCTCCAAAATTGGAGAGATCAACAGACGAATACAGAGAATCTCATTTTAACAGAGCAGAAATCCAGGAGCTGAAACCTCTGTGGGAACCAGTACCACGATAGGGAAACCTGAACTGTGATTGATAGATTGTTGGAGGCTTCGTGCGGACGAGTCTGAGATGGAAAACCTCCAGGGGGTCCCAGTTATTGGGAGTCCCCACACATTTGCAAATTTTATCTCCAAGAGCTTGACCTAGTTCTTGCAGTGAATAGAGAAGAAAAATCCCCTCCTGCTTCAGGCAAAGAAAGGACAGGGAAAAGAAGCATTTTGAAATATGCCAGAGCACTGTGTACTTAGCAAGGCTGGCCACCAGGAGCAACTATTTAATCAGAGCCTCACCTGCTGGTCTTTATCAGCACCTAACTGACCTGGGGGAAAGGAGATACCCTACTTCAGCTGGCTCTAGTCTTCCAAAGGAGAAAGGAAATATCCAGCTCTCGTCCAATTTAGCCATCCTGTCCACCAAAGGCAGGGGGTGGAAATGGGAGACGGGGGACCGAGAAGCATTTGTGAAGTTCCTAGACCAGAGGCACAGTCTCAGCCCTCCTCAGAGGCAGAGCGCTCACGAATGCGATTAATGCCCTTATAAAAGGGGCCCACGGGAGTGCTTTTGTCTTTCTCCTACATGAGGACACAGTGAAAAGACTTCTATGGGTGCCTCAGGAAGCGGGCCCTCACCAGACACCAAATCTGCCAGGGCTTTCATCCTTGACTTCTCAACTTACACCACTGTGAAAAATAAACATATTGTTTATATGCCACCCAGTCTATGGCATTTTGTTATAGCAGCCTGAACAGACTAGGAGAACTGGAGAAAACACAAATCCCAGCCACACACATAGTGCAAGTCCTTTATTGTAAACCATGAATTTATAACTGTGGTTTGTCAGTCAGTCAAAATTTAATTTGTGTCAGTTCCTCTCACCTGGTCACCTTTAAATGGGCTGATGATGTCGTTTATGAACTTTCAAAGTGGTGAGCCCTTCTGCGACTGCATTGCTCCTTCATGAAGCCTCCCTTGAGTGGTAAACTATCCAATTTCTCATATTAAAACATGAATTTTCCCCGTGCAGACCCGAACTGAAATGCTCTTTATTTATTTATTTATTGAACATCTTTTAGAAAATACTGTTGTAGGCACTGAAGATAGAGCAATGAACAAAATTAACAAAATCTTTGCATTCATAGAGCTTATGTTCTAGTGTGATGCTAATAATGTATATCCTTAGATGTAAGAGTCTTGAAAAGCTTTTAGTTCAATTTCCTTATTTTAATAATCAGAAAATGAACTCTTTTAAAGATGAGATCCCCTGCCCTAGGCCAGATAGGTAATAGTACAGCTAGGGCTTAAAGCTAAGTTTTCTCATTGGCTGTCAAGAAAAGGAGAAGGTGATAGCAGAGCCAAATTTGTGTTTCCATTGACTGCTGTGTAGTATTGGTAGGGAGGAATGAGGGCCACTTACACTAGTGAGGATTACCAAGGGGGATGACAGACCAGGACAGAAATGATTATTCCCATAATTTCCTCATTACTCTGTGTTCAGCAAAAAAATTGCCAAAACATCTAGAAGAAAAACTGAGAGGCTATATTGTAAACCACATAAAGAGAATATACAATCAAATAATGAAGAGAAACCAAAGTAAAAGAAAAAAGCATTCGTCAGTTAAGTGGAGATATTTAGTCAATTCTAAAGATTTCGTTTACTGTTGCTATTGGCGTTGTTGCTTAAATAACAAAACAGCAATTTAGCTATGAGAAAGTGTTTAAAATATAGACTCAACTAACCCAATTATTGTGACAGTAGGACAATTACATCATGACTATTTGACTTAAGAAACAGTTCAATAAATCATGTATTTACAGGGCTATAAACCTAACATGACATTTTCTGTGTTTTCCCACTCACCCCTGGCAAAGCAGCACAAAGTATGGTTTTGAACCTGGGTCCCAGATGTACATGCTTCTTGTACTTATTCATTAGTATGAGTGACTTTGGCCAAGACACTAGTCTTTCGAAGCCTCTGTTTTCTCTTCCTTAAAACATGGCCAATATTTCTTTCCTCACAGATCTGCTGAGAGGATCAAATAGATCTTTGCGTAAACGCACACTGTAAGTTAGGGGAAGTGTATATTAAACTGGTCAAATACTAGGCATTCATCATAGATAAAGGCCTATAAAATCTCTAAAGAAATTCACTTAGTTTAAAACATTCTCTGACCTATACTAGCATTTCACTTGCTTCTTAGTGGACTTCTATCAAAGGCCTTCCCTGTTATTATATTAGAAATAAGCAACCTCTAGTTAAAATTGTGAGGTCAGAGAAGTTTGTCTTTATTCTTGCTCAAGCCCCTTTCCAATTCATTTTTCCTTTTTCAGATTCTATACAATGGACATTAACACATAGGACTTCCTGATTAAGGTTCTTACAAGGATGTCATGAGAAATATGCAGTAAAAAGTGCTTCAGATATACAAATAGGTATTATTATTCTTTATTTCAGTTTCTGTCATTTGTGCAGGTGAAAGTTAAACACCTACCGTCGATAAGTGCTGCTCAGTGATTTCAGATTGTCTCGTACCTCCTACCTACAGAAGGCTGGAAACCAATTTGCTTTATTTTGTTTGCCTGCTTATGAACCTCTTATCCAGTAGGCTTTCCACATTTTCTTTGGATTATAATTTGAAGTGTTTTTAGATCCTCCTGTGGCTTTTTACAAATTATTATTATTACTGGAGCTTTCTGATGCAAGCAGTTTCTGATTTTCCCTTACATATAATTCATCTCAGTACTACCAGAGGCTTAAATGATATATGGACTGAGATTAAACAGAACTCCAACTTAAGTAAAATCAGATACAGTTTTAGATTATATGTTTATAGACAAAGGTTCCATTTAATTTCTGCTTCTTTTGTACAATCTGAAAAGAGTTTAAACCCCCAAAACTCTTCTAGATGCCTGAATGGTTCACCAAGTTCAAATTTCAGTTCTCCATATTACATGATAAGTAAGAAAATAATACTTTAAAGAATACATAGAAATGATTGGGTCATGCCACTCCATTACCTTTTCTGTTATATCAATTTATACCAATCCTTCAAACGTGCACAAATTGGACATCAGAATGCTCCACAGAAAATACAAGTTTTAAAAGGTTGGATGCCTGGGTAGGGAATTATGCCTCACACTTTGTATTAAGCACATTCTATATGCCTAGTAGTCATCCAGTGAATTCTTGTTGATTTTAAGTGAACAGAAAAAAAATGGGAAAAGACTTTAGTAGTTGGGGATGGGAGAGCATACTAGAAATAAAAGTAATAGCATATCTGAAAGTAAATCTTAAAAACCAGAGATTTATAAGCCATGTGAAGAGGTTCAAAATACAACTTTGGATGAGTCAAAGTTCAGATTATTTAATCAATCCTGTATTCCTTGGGGAAATTGGATCTGGGAGTCCATGGATTGGCAGAAACAGAATCTAGGATTCTCAACCAGCATCAGAAGACGTTTCTTCTAGAGAAGCCTGGGAAGATCTTGAGAGAAGGGTGCAGTGGGAGGACCCTAACAACAAGGACGCTGGGTGAGCGAGAAGGAAGTCTGAATATTGTGATAGGGATAAATAATACATAGCAGGAGGAAGCATGATGGTAAATTGTGTGTGTCAGAGTGAAGGATGGAGTCTGGCCTTGTGGCCTCTCTTTTGTACTTTCTACTTGGACATCTGAAAGGGCAGAGGCATCTGTATTGTAGAGTGGATTCTGATGGTCAAAATGAGGGAAACCATTCTGTAGGGGTATAGTGCCAGAGAAGGGTGTAGATAACTGAGCTTGGAACTGGAATACAAATTTTGGAACTAAATGTCAGTCTTAGGAAAGACAGAAATAGTTTAAGGCATATAAAACTATTTTAAAAAGATGTTGTATGCTTTCCAAAACTTTCAAGTCTTTCCAGAGGTAAATAGTTTAACATCAGGTCAGACCTCACATGACATATATTATTAAAGACAGTCTCTACAATAAAAAATAACATACTTTTGTACCAAAGAAAGTACTATTATTTTCTTTTTTTATTCTTTTCTTTTTTTGTTATACTTTAAGTTCTGGGGTTCATGTGCAGAACGTGCAGGCTTGTTACATAGGTATACATGTGCCATGGTGGTTTCCTGCACCCATCAACCCATCATCTACATTAGGTATTTCTCCTAATGCTATCCCTCCCCTAGCCCCCCACCCCCTGACAACCTCCGGTGTGTGACGTTACCCTCCATGTGTCCATGTGTTCTCATTGTTCAGCTCCCACTTATGCGTGAGGACATGCGGTGTTTGGTTTTCTGTTCTTGTGATAGTTTGCCAAGAATGATGGTTTTCAGCTTTATCCATGTCCCTGCAAAGGACTTGAACTCATCCTTTTTGGTGGCTGCAAAGTGTTCCATGGTGTATATGTGCCGCATTTTCTTCATCCAGTCTATTATTGATGGGCATTTGGGTTGGTTCCAAGTCTTTGCTATTGTGAATAGTGCTGCAATAAACATACGTGTGCATGTGTCTTTATAGTAGCATGATTTATAATCCTTTGGGCATATATCTAGTAATGGGATTGCTGAGTCAAATCCAGCAATTTCTAGTTTTAGATCCTTGAGGAATCACCACACTGTCTTCCACAATGGTTGAATTAATTTACACTCCCACCAACAGTGTGAAAGCATTCTTATTTCTCCACGTCCTCTCCAGCATCTGTTGTTTCCTGACTTTTTAATATTGCCATTCTAACTTTCGTGAGATGGTATCTCATTGTGGTTTTGATTTGCATTTCTCTAATGAGCAGTGTAGATGAGCATTTTTTCATGTTTGTTGGCTGCATGAACTTCTTTTGAGAACAACGTCTATTGAGAAGTGTCTGTTCATATCCTTCTCCCACTTTTTGATGGGGTTGTTTTTTCTTGCAAATTTGTTTAAGTTTTTTGTAGATTCTGGATATTAGCCCTTTGTCTTAGATTGCAAAAATGTTCTCTCATTCTATAGGTTGCCTGTTCACTCTGATGATAGTTTCCTTTGCTGTGAAGAAGCTTTTTAGTTTAATTAGATCCTATTTGTCAATTTTGGCTTTTGTTGCTGTTGCTTTTGGTGTTGTAGACACGAAGTCTTTGCCCATGCCTATGTCCTGAATGGTATTGCCCAGTTTTTCTTCTAGGATTTTTATGTTTCTAGGTCTTACATTTAAGTATTTGATCCATCTTGAGTTGATTTTTGTATAAGGTGTAAGGAAGGGGTCCATTTTCAGTTTTCTGAATATGGCTAGCCAGGTTTCCCAATACCATTTATTAAATAAGGAATCTTTTCCCCATTGCTTGTTTGTGTCAGGTTTCTCAAAGATCAGATAGTTGTAGATGTGTGGTGTTATTTCTGAGGCCTCTGTTCTGTTCCATTGGTCTATGTATCTGTTTTGGTACCAGTACCATGCTGTTTTGGTTACTGTAGCCTTGTAGTATAATTTGAAGTCAGGTAGCGTGATGCCTCCTGTTCGTCTTGCCCAGAATTGTCTTGGCTATATGGGCTGTTTTTGGTTCCATATGAAATTTAAAGTAGGTTTTTTTTTTTTCCAATTCTGTGAAGAAAGTCAGTGGTAGCTTGATGGGGATAGCATTAAATCTACAAATTACTTTGGGCAGTATGGCCATTTTCATGATATTGATTCTTTCTATCCATGAGCATGGAATGTTTTTCCATTTGTTTGTGTCCTCTCTTATTTCCTTCAGCAGTGGTTTGTAGTTCTCCTTGAAGAGGTCCTTCACATCCCTTGTAAGTTGTATTCCTAGGTATTTTATTCTCTTAGTAGCAATTGCAAATGGGAGTTCACTCATGATTTAGCACTCTGTTATTGTGTGTTATTGGTGTATAGGAATACTTGTGATTTTTGCACATTGATTTTGTATTCTGAGACTTTGCTGAAGTTGTTTATCAGCTTAAGGAGATTTTGTACTGAGACAATGGGATTTTCTAAATATACAATCATGTCGTCTGCAAACAGAGACAATTTAACTTCCTCTATTCCTATTTGAATACCCTTTATTTATTTCTCTTGCCTGATTGCCCTGGCCAGAATTTTCCTGAAAAGCTAGTAGAAGACAAGAAATAACTAAGATCAGAGCAGAACTGAAGAGAATACTATAAACACCTCTATGCAAATAAACTAGAAAATCTAGAAGAAATGGAAATTCCTGGACACATACACTCTTCCAAGTCTAAACCAGAAAGAAGTCAAATCCCTGAATAGACCAATAACAAGTTCTGAAATTGAGGCAGTAATTAATAGACTACCAACCAAAAAAAGTCCAGGACCAGATGTATTTACAGCTGAATTCTACCAGAGGTACAAAGAGGAGCTGGTACCATTCCTTCTGAAACTATTCCAAACAATAGAAAAAGAGGGAATCCTCCTTAATTCATTTTATGAGGCTAGCATCATCCTGATACCAAAACTTGTCAGAGACACAACAAAAATGAAAATTTCAGGCCAATATCCCTGATGAATATCGATGTGAAAATCCTCAATAAAATACTGGCAAACTGAATCCAGCAGCACATCAAAAAGCTTATCAACCACGATCAAGTCGGCTTCATACCTGGGATGCAAGGCTGGTTCAGCATACACAAATCAGTAAACATAATCCATCACATAAACAGAACCAATGACAAAATCCACATGATGATCTCAATAGATGCAGAAAAAGCCTTCGACAAAATTCAACACCTCTTCACGCTAAAAACGCTCAATAAACTAAGTATCGATGGATCTCAAAATAAGGGTTATTTATGACAAACCCCCAGCCAATATCATGCTGAATGGGCAAAAACTGGAAGCATTGCCTTTGAAAATTGGCAAAAGACAAAGTACTATTATTTTCATTGAGAACTGAATATTTCCATATTCTAAAACTCATAGAGATGAAGTATTGGACCATGTATAAAGCAAAGCATTTCTGCCTTTAAAAGAAGCACAAGCAATGCAGAGTTACAGACAGGCTATTACATGTAACAATCAGAGGCAAGGCACAGCCAATCAGAAAGTGCGTTGGAGAGTAAGCTAGTGGGAGGCGTTTGGTCTAAGACTTCACAGCACTGCAAATATGGCATCAGAGGTAACATTTACATACTGCCACACTAGGGAGATGATCTAACTTACTGTATTGACATTTTATGATTTCTAGTTTCTATAACTAGATATTAAGGATTGTTTTCCAGTATCAGAACCCATTTTTTTGTCACTATTTTTCTGGTAATTTATTTAAATGAAATATATGTATGTGGTTATAGGCAGAATAAGCTCTGCTGAAGGTAAACAGCCTCTGTCTGAACAGATCAAGAAATGGAAGGCATTGCTGATATTTCATTTTTGATACTATTTTTACTTTCCAATAATTATAGCACTTTCATTTCTTTAAAAGCATTGCTTATTGCAGGCATAAAAATGTAACTGGGTTTCTTTAGCACCAGAAATATGTATTTAACCATAATTTTCTGAACATCAGAAATAATAGTTGATACTATAATGTAATTGAATCATATTTTTGTTATAATGGAAGACATTTTGATTACTACAAGATACAATTACTTCAGTTATTAGGCATCTAATAAGGTCAAGTCATGCTTTTAAATACAAAGCAGCTTAAATGTCTAGCAGGCATTAAATGTCTGACATGCATTTCATTACAGTCTTCCCTGAAATGAATGCACAAATGCATCCTTAATGGAACATTGTACTGACTGGAATAAAATCAAGATACTTTCTTGCATCCTCTATATGTTATTATCATTGTTCTGAAGAAACCTCAGAAAGTATAATATAAATCTGAAATTTTATTGATAATTTGTATTTGTCTATGCTAACACACTGTGAAGAATATGTAACTTACATTTTGTATATTAAAAAGCATAGCTAATACAATTTATTAATTTGTATCATGAATTTACCCAGAAAGTATAATTCTAATGATAGTGAAACAATCAAATTTTGTGAGAAGATAAAACTCTGACTAGATATTTAGATTATTTTAGTGTTTTGTTTCAAATATTTTTTTTCTAGAAAAAACAGACAATTTTCAGAATAGGCATTTTTGATCTTTCTGTTCTCTTATGTAAGACATCCACAGTTGGCCCTCCGATTCTGATTAAAGTGAAAAAAAAATAAACAACCTTCTTCAGTTAAATGTACAATCATCTTCTATGTGAAAAGCATTTAGAAATAAGACCAAATGAGGTATCAAAATACAATTTCAAAGCAGAGTAAAATTTCATAGGCTTCAATCAAATTGTGGGTTTTTTCACTGACAAAAGTTAACGAAGGCAGTAAAGATTGATTGATTCAACAACACTGAATGAGTTTACTGTGTGGGCCTGGGCATCCCAAAATGAACAAGGTGGACTTCAAGGTGCTCACAATACAGTGGTGATTATATCATGTGAAAATGTACAACACTTACTACATTTGTAAGTGGTTAATCATTTTTGTAAAATAAAAGAGTAATAATATGTTAATTATTTTTTAGAATTATCAGCCTTGTCTCTGGCTATTCATGTATTAATTGGGGCAGATGTATGCAAACTGATACATTTAGGTATATGTGTTATTTTTCTTTGACATTTTGGCATATATTGAGATTATTTTCAAAAATATACAAATAACTTGATGAACTATAAGGAAAGCTTTATTATACACACACACACACACACACACACACACACACACACACACACACACAGAGATAGCTAATGAGAACATGCCTTACTATTTTTAAAAATATATCAAGAAACTAAAAAACTGATAGAACTAGTAAGAGAATGCAGTTAGATGACAAAATGCAAGCTAAACATGCCTGAATATGTAGGATTAATGGCAATAAGTAATTAGAAAGAAAAACTGGAAAAATATTTCAGGCACAATAGCACAAAACTACACAATGCTAGAATTTTTTAAAGCAGACAATAAAATATTACAATTTTACTGTCAAACATAAAACTGAACAGCCCAAGTAGAGACACATCCCATGTTTCTGCATGGAAGACTAAACATTATATAGATGTAAATTGTGCACTAAATAATAAATGCAAACAGTGCTGGGAGTTTTGTGGAACTTCTAGCTGGTTCCAATGTTCGTAAAAAAGAGTAAATGAACAGGTTACTAGCACACATTTGATACTTCCTATTATTCAGTTGATCCTTGAACTGCATGGATTTACTTTTATGTGGATTTTTCTTCCACCTCTGCCACCCCTGAGTCAGCAAGACCAACCCTTCTTCTTCCTCAGCCTGCTCAACATGAAGATGACAAGAATGAAGATCTTTGTGTCAATCTACTTCCACTTAATAAATAGTAAGTATATTTTCTCTCCCTTATGATTTTCTTAATAGCATTTTCTTTTCTCTAGCTCACTTTATTGTAAGAATACAGTATATAATACATATAACTTACAAAATATGTGTTAATCAACTGTTTATCTTGTGGGTAAGGCTTCTGGTCAACAGTGGGCTGTTAGTATTTAAATTTTGGGGAAGTCAAAAGTTACGTGCAGATTTTCAATTGTGCAGGAGTAAAAACATAATATACTTTAAGACTATTCAAGAATGAAAAAGAAATATAGAGGAATGTTTGTAATCCTGCAGTAGAAAAGTCTTCCTAAGTGAAGCACAGATTCAGAAGCCACAGTGGAAAACCTGCCATATTTGACTACATAAACTAAAATGTCAGTATAGCAAATAAAACCACAATACAATGAAAGTTAAAAGATAAAGAATAAATTGGAAGATGATATATACTTTCTATATAACCAAGGGATAATACCCATACATAAGAGTTTCTATAAAGTCACATTGAAGAGTAATACAAGAAGGTGGTGAAAGAAATGCAGACTGTAGTTTGTGTGTAGTTAATAAATGTTATTTTAAAAGATAGCATGAATTTTTAAATGGAGGCCAAATGTAAAAGTGTATCCCAATTTTACATTTTTCTTTTTAAATGGTTGAGTATTCCTTTCTTTTCACCATATGCTTGCCAGCATGCATCTACATGAATTTTCAATTTGACTCTTCTATTTTTACACTATGACAGGTACAAGAGATCTGTTTCCATAAACCTTGATTCATATGTTATTTTTCTAGCAATTTTCCTTCTTATTGCAGAAGGGTTCTCAAAAATTGAACTCTGATAAGCCTGTTATTATAAAATATCTATTTATAGGTAGGCAACTGGCAGAGTTACCATAGAAACCAAAACAGCAATCAATTCAGAAACCATAAAAGTGTAAGTAAAGATGTATTATGAATAGAAACCAATAAAACACACAATGCCTCATAATTATTAAAAAAATGCAAAATAGAATCTTTTTCAAGGGATAATAACAGAAGGAAAAACAGTTTACAATTATATCCACTAATGTAAATTTGTGCAACTGTAATGAAGCTAGGCATGCTCTCATTTTAAGATGCTGTCACGAAATTGGTTATTTTAAGAAAACTGGATAAATATAAAACTCCAATACACTTTGAGAGTGTTAAGTACGCTTAACACTATGTGTTAAGGCAAGCAATTGTCACTCTCTCTATATACCCCCAGTATTAGACCTACCTCAGATGCAATGCCCGGATCATTTTGATTTGGCTATCTTGACCCATATCTACCCCTTCTACAGCTACCACCACACAAACATGGGAGTTGAATTCAGTGGGTGAAATTGAGGAACAGGTCAAGAATGTTAATGGATGACCATCAAAGTGATAAAATCCTTTGACAAATAATTGTCTAGATATTTTTAGTTGGCATGTTTGGTGCAGTAATGTATTCATTCCCAAGTTAATGATTGTGACTCTCTGGTAAGACTGCAGAAGGAATTATAGCTAATTCTGGTGGGAATGGGATTTAGTTTTCACTTTTAAAACATGCTTTAATTTTTTAAAGGTAGAACAAAAGAAAGCAAGTGTTATGTTGATAAATGATTTTATGAATGGATTTTTCTCATTTGTAGGTATTCACTGCTATAAAATGGAATTGCATGAAGAATGTTAGAGTCAATATCCTTTATTTAGTAAATTAATATGAGTTATACCCTAAAGTCAAAGGCACCTTATAATTTAACCTTACATAAACCAATATGAGTAACTGAATTTTTTTTTACTTGAACAACAAAGGAAGTTTGTAGTATACTAGGGAGCATAAGATAATTCATGTTTCTATGAATATTCTCTTGCTAAATTAAAAGCTTCTCAAAATTTGGCTGGCAAAAAACACGGATTGCTTTCCCATATGT
Organism: Macaca nemestrina; assembly: GCF_043159975.1. Taxonomy (NCBI): domain Eukaryota; kingdom Metazoa; phylum Chordata; class Mammalia; order Primates; family Cercopithecidae; genus Macaca; species Macaca nemestrina. The sequence continues at coordinate 133,895,585 of NC_092125.1, forward strand.
CTACTAAATGAAAAGGAAAATGATTAGTTTTTAAAATTCATATTAATTATATCAGATAGCTCCAAAAATGAAGATTATGACTCACTATAGGCTTGCTCAGTTGCAGAAAGCAATGCATTTCATTCCCAAAGGGAAATAGCTCAGGTAGCTTTCATTACAGTTAGGGAGCTGTAGACTACACTACCCTGACTCAAAGAGGTTTACACAACTGCAGGGGGGTTACATAGTAAAGCACTAACCTCAAAAATAATTCTCTTCATGAAAAATTGACCTTATTATTTGATTTTGAGAGTGTTAATGGCCTTTCATTTATCCAAACACCCAAATTGTACATACTAAGTATGAGAACTAACAAAGCAGTACAAGTGATTTTAGCTAAATGTAATGAGATAAAGAACAGTAGTTGGCAATTTTAGGAATAAGAAATCCTGATAATGAAATACTTTGCTGATGACTTTTATGAGTCAAATAAAATTAAGGGGGAATATTTCCTCTGCCTTTATTTAAATTTTTATATTATATATGACAATTTCTATGTGTACAGCCCAGTAAATTTTCACCAAGTGAACCCACTTGTAGTAGTCCATTCTCATGCTCCTATGAAGAAATAACCAAGATTGAGTAATTTATAAAGGAAAGAGGTTTAGTTGACTCACAGTTCTGTGTGGCTCGGGGGGACCTCAGGAAACTTACAATCATGGCAGAAGGTACCTCTTCACAGGGTAGCAGGAGAGACAATGAGTGCAAGCAGGGCAAATGCCAGACGCTTATAAAACCATCAGATCTCATGAGAACTCACTCACTATCACGAGAACAGCCTGGGGGAAATTGCTGCAGAATTCAATTACCTCCCATTGGGTCCCTCCCAGGCCTTGTGGGGATTATGGGAACTACAATTCAAGATGAGATTTGGGTGTGGACACAGCCAAACCATATCATCTCTCATGTAAATAGCACCCAAGTCAAGGAATGGGACATTGTCAACATCCCAAAGTTACCCTCAGGTTCCTTACCAGTCACTATTCACACTTCCTAAGGTTAAACATTATTCCAACTTCTACCATCATGGAATAGCTTTGCCTATTTTTGAAATTTGTCTGAATAGAAGTATTTTCTATATACTCTTTTATGGATGCTGCTTCTCTTACTCATTATCTTTATGGTATTTATCTACCTTTTGCATTTATTTGTAGTTTCCTCCCCGTATTATTGTATAGCATTTAATTGTATGAATGTTTCAATTCATTTATCTGTTCTGTTGACACACATTAATGTAGTTTTCATTTTGGCTCTTACAAACAGCACTGCTCTCAACATTGTTGTTGCTCTGACCATTTTGGATCAATATGTAAGTACTTCTATAGAGTAGATACTAAGGAAGTGAGTTGCTGAGTCATGAGGAATGCACATATTCGGCTTTAGCAGATACTGCCAAACAGATCTCCAAAGTGGTTATATACTAATTTAAACTCCCATCGACAGGATGAGAGTTGTAGTTGTTTCACATGTTTGCAACAGTTAGCATTTATTGTTCTTTTCGTTAGTTATTCTTGTGAGTGTGTAGTGAATTCTCATTGCGGTTTCTAATTAGCACTTTCCTAATATGTAATGAAATTGAGGACTTCTTCCTATGTTTATTAGTCACATGGATCTTTTCATTGTGAAGAGCATCTCCAAAACAGTGATTGCTTCGTAAGGGAAAACTGTAATTTGGTCTACACTTTAATAATTCTGCATTTTAATAAATACTCCTGGTGATGAGTATTCATGCCAACACATGACAATCATTGCACCACACTCTATTCACTAAGACAGGGATTTTGTTTTAGTTACCACTGTATTTCTACTGTCTAGCATAGTGCCTTGCTTTAGATCATTGGCTTTGCATTTTTCTTTTTAAATATGGACATTTAAAACTATAAATTTCCTTCTAAGTATAGCAAGAGTATTTCTTTAGCTGCATCCTGCTAGTTTTGGTATGTTGTATGTATCTTCATTATCATTTAATAAGAAATATTTTCTAATTCTTTAGTGATTTCCTTTTCATTCCAAAGTTATTTAGAAGGAAGGTGATTAATTTCCAAATATTTGGGGATGTTCCAGATATCTTATTGATTTTTTTAAAAAATCCAGTTATGGTATGAAAACATATGAATCCAATCCTTTTAAAGTTAACAAGACTTGTTTTATGGCCCAGTAGATGGTCCATCTTAGTATTTCATTGTGCACATAAAAAGAATACATATTCTGCAGTTGTATGTATGTATGGATGTATAAATAAATAAATAAATAAGGCCAGGTGTGGTGGCTCCCAGCACTTTGGGAGGCTGACCAAAGTGGATAAATATAAAACTGGATGGATCACGTGGGTGGATCACGAGGTCAAGAGTTTGAAATCAGCCTGACCAACATGGTGAAACCCCATTTCTACTAAAAATACAAAAAAAAAAAAATAGCTGGGTGTAGTGGCGGCACCTGTAATCTCAGCTACTCTGGAGGCTGAGGCAGGAGAATGGCTTGAACCAGGGAAGCAGAGGTTGTAGTGAGCTATTGGAGCTAAACGTTACTTTTTTTTTTTGAGATGAAGTTTTGCTCTTGTTGCCCGAGTTGGAGTGCAGTGGTGTGATCTCAACTCCCTGCAACCTCTGCCTCCTGGGTTCAAGTAATCCTCATGCCTCAGCCTCCTGAGTAGCTGGGATTACAGGCACATGCCACCACACCTGGCCCAGATGCTTTTTGTATTTTTAGTAGAGATGGGGTGGGTACCCCATCTCTAAAAGAGTTTTACTCTTTCACTCCTGATCTCAGGTGATCCAGCCGCCTCGGCCTCCCAAAGGGCTGGAATTACAGGCATCAGCCACTGGACCCGGTTAAATATATATATATATTTTTTAATTTTAAGTTCCTGGGTACATGTGCAGGATGTGCAGGTTTTGTTGCATAGGTAAATGTGTGTCATGGTGGCTTGGTGCACCTAGCAACACATCACCTAGGTATTAAGCCCAACATGCATTAGCTATTTTTTCTAATGTTCTCCCTCCCCACACCCCACCCTCTGACAGGTCCCATTTTGTGTTGTTCCCCTCCCTGTGTCCAAGTGTTATCATTGTTCACCTCCCACTTATAAGTGAGAACATGCAGTGTTTCATTTTTTGTTCCTTTATAAGTTTACTGAGGATAATGGCTTCCAGCTCTATTCATGTCCCTGCAAAGGATATGATCTTGTTCCTTTTTATGGCTGCATAGTATTCCATGGTGTATCTGTAGCACATCTTCTTTATCCAGCCTGTCATTAATTAGGTCAAGTTTTGGCAATGTTGTTCAAAACTTCTTTGTGCTTACTGATATTTTTCTACCTATCAATTACAAAGAGAAGGATGTTAAAATATCCACCTGTGAATGTGGACTTGTTAATTTTTGCTTTATATATTTTAAAGTTCTATTAATGGGTGCATGCATGCCTGGGACTGTTATGTTTTCTCGATTCACTGATACCCCATCTGGTTAATCTGGCTGGGTTGATATCAATCCCTTTAGCACTTTTCTCTTGTGCCAGTCAAATTCTCCTAGGTGAGTAACTTTGAGATTTTAATAAGGATTTCTGTTCCTATCTGTGATGAGTGCTTCCCAGGGATGGACCTCTTACCCTCTCAAATAAGCCTCTGTCTTATAGTCTCAAGGACAAAGTTGAAGTCTTCTGCAGAAGTGGGAAAGGAACAGTGAGAAGGTCATGTGGTAGCTCTTGCTGATTCTTAAACATCTTCTGATTTTAAGCCCTACCTTTATCTCTATTTTTAAAGGTACCCAGTGCTATAAATTCAGCATTGTGGGAAGAGGTGATAAAGAACAAATCAGATTGCTTCTAAGTTTCCAAAATTTTGTTGCAGAGTTGAGGACTATATGTAAAGGGGATAGTGGCCCAAATTATAGAAAGTAGGAGATTATTGGGGTTTATAGTTGAGTTGCTGCTGAAATTCTAACATCATAAATTAATTCTTCCTTTGAGTATTATTTATTCATTTATTTGTTAAAAATTTCCTCAATTTCCAAAGGATTCACACCAGCAAATTAATTTTTTAATTTAAATATCTCTTTTAAATGTAGATCACCCTGTGAAGTGTAACACATTGACCTCCCCATCAGTCATTCACATGATATTGTAAAAAAAAAATTAATCAGATCTGTCTAACAAATATATGAGAACCTTCTCCCTCCACTAAGGCTTGGAGTGTGGGTAAGGAAATGCAAAAAAGCCAAGGTGGGTCTGCTTCTGAGCATCGTAAGCCTACAGTGTGGGGACCTAGAGCATTTGGGGAAAAGAGTGCTATGAGGTCACGGGGAAGGAAGAGAATTGACAAGATGCAGAGTTTTATCAGAAGTTGGACATGAAGAGAAAAAGGAAAGAATTCGAAGGTAATACTAAAGTTTCGAGAACTTATCTGCTGTTAAAATGGTAATACCTAAACTCCTCTTTGAAAGCTGTATGCAGATGTTCTGGAGAATTACATATTTTTCTAAAATGGAATTTTTTCTCTGGGCTCTTAAAATATAGTACAGATTAATCTTGCTTTCTTATGTTGTTTATAGGAAGTTATTTGTAAGTTACCAACTTTTTTCTAAATCAAATTCTTTCATAGCAATTCATCTTGTAAATTTATAAATGTTCTATGTTACTTATTGCTTATTATTTTTTGACTCTTCAGGCTCTCTCTCAAGTAGCTAACATGTTTGGCAGTTAGATGTACTACAAAGCCAATAATTAAGAAAAAGTAATTACTTTGCATTGCCTTGATTTTCTCCTAGAGTATTTATGTTGTATGCTGGCCTTTTTTCTTATACTCAAATAGTACCAATACAAATAAAAAATTGTAATTCATTTTCTCATTTAAAATATTTTTATTTTTAGAGGTCAGATAGATCCTGTTTCTATACTTTGAAAAAATTTGTGAATACTACCCATGGAAGGTTTTTAGAGAGGACGTTTTGAAATGCAATTAAATTGGGTACATGTGTTGCTCATAATACCGGTGGTGTGAGTTCAGCTTACCTGGAGGTAGTCTTCTAGACTAACAGGTTTTTCCGTTGTTACCTGTGTTCCTATGGAAACTGGCCTCTCTTGTATTCTGTCTCTCTCTCTTTTTATCACTTTAGAAACAGGTTACAGAAGCAATGGCCAGGAGGAAACATAAAATATTCATACAGCCACTACTTAGGAGCTTCAGCTAACATACTTACAGGTGTATATTTTCCCTTAAAGGTTATGCACACACATGCACAAACCCCCATAGCATGTATTTATATATTTCTAGCAACCCAGACCACAAAGCTGAAAGAATTCTCTCTGACTTGGTAAGGAAACAGTTCAGTGATTATGCTGTAAGATCTGTCAAAGCATGTGTGGAAGTGGACCGAAGCAACATTAACAGAACTGAGATACAATGGTGACTTCTTGGGTACGTTGCAGTTCTGGGCCAGGATGAATACATACATTCCAGCCATGCTCCTGGTGCCCATTGATTAACAAAGATAGAAATTGATTAAAATCTCATAAAATGGATTAAAATCTCGGTTCTCAATCTTTCAGCTCATCAGTTTGCTGATCTGTAAGGTGGGAAAAGTAGTAAGATTTTTGTGAGATTACTCTGAGGACTCAAGTAGCCTACTACTTACTGCAGGTACATGCTGAGCTGGTACTAGAGTTCTGCACGAGCACAAAGCAGATAATATCTGGTTTCTGTCTTGTCACAGCACTGAGCAAGCTTGCAACAGCAAAAGCAACAGAAATAACAACACTTGCAATACACTTCAAACAACTATGTTGGAGCCATTTGTGTGCCCTGAGCCCCATTGCTTTAAAGGAAGGAGAGGAAGGGACCCACTCTAGTTTCATATCTAGGTGGCAGCAGCAGCTACAAAGGACTTCCTCCCAGGTGCAGAAAGTAGAGTCTACACTACATTTTCCCCTAAGTGTTGATTTATCTGGTGACTAAAATTAGTTTAAATAAACCAAGCTGCTTTATGTTTGGGTTTTACATTTCTTAAAATCCTCCTCTACGTGAAATTTTCTTTATGTTATCATATAAATGCATATATTTAATATTTGAGCAATCTATTGATTTTAATAAATATTAAGTAACGTATTCATTATAATTTAAATTGCTATGCTGAAGTATTGGAGCTAAACATTGCATTCTAATAATAGAACACAAATAGTGCTACCATCTCCTGGTGGCGGCCTGCTGAATCACAGGTGGAAATAATTAAGCATTGCCAATCCACAGATATACTTGCAGCATTCACTGAAGTGATTTACTTGAATATATCACATCTCATTTATTACAGCTTCAGCTATGTATAACGAGGAAGTTAAATTATGAATTTTAAGCAAACCCTAAATTTATTTGCTAGTTTATACTTATGGTATTTACTAATCTTTTATATTTTTAAAAGAAATTGTAGATGTACCATCAATCCGAGTCTCAAAAATCTTTGTGAGCTCGTGTTTTTGGACTGATATTTTTAAAATTTTATTTTACAGAGGCAGAAATGGAAGTTCAGAGAGATCAAAGGATAATTGCTTAAGATTTACACTGCAGGGAAGTGGCAGACCTGGAACTTGAATCCAAATCTGGTGACTATATCTCAAGCCCTTATTCACTCTACAAGATTGCCTCTAATCTGGAGTTATCATCTGATTTTAAAATACAGCTACAAACATGTATACAATATCTCCCACAAATGACAAATCCAATTAATTTTAAATGTATAGAGTTAGAAAAGACTAATTTCCTGAAAGATCACTTTGCTTATTTATTACATAGTGAAAGTATCACAAATGTGCCAGGGTGCTGTTTAAAATAGCCATATCAAAGGCTCATTAAGCTTACTGTTAACAAGACAGTCTGTTGTGGTTCCCCTATAGCCTCTGTATGTCTTTGTTGAGTATGTTTAACTGCAAGACCTAAGTGTCCTCTGATCAAGAACCATTTACTTAATTTTTCATGTAGGGTCTCAAGCAGTTTGAGGTGACTAAAACATGAATACCTAGGTCCTGCTTGCTCCCTGCTGGAGGGAAAATGGCTTGTTTACTTCTTGCTACAAATTGTGCTGAACTCTTAGTCTTGGGTTCCCCAGCCGTAATCACCATCTGGACCCACTGTTTCACCTCACAGGACTTGGGGAAATTTGTGCTACTACTTGACGCTCCTGATGTTTGCTGTGATGTGAGTAATAAATTGTTCTCTGATCCAGTGTGTCTTGTCTACTCTTAGGATGTGTGCAATTGTCACAAGTCAATTTGTTTGCTTAGTCTTCTCTTTTGGAGTCTTGCTACTCTTTGCTATTCTCTATGAGATTGAGGGCCCTTCCCTAACGCTGTCCTTTATTCCCGGCAATTATCTAGGCACATGGTAGTTTGCGTCTTACTTTACAAACAAGGAAATTGAGAGACTTAGTACAAAGTAGAAAGTGACAGAACTGAAATGAAAACATGGTGGATGTTCTCTCTTAATCACTACTTTTGAAAGAACAACAACAACAAAATAGCAAACCTTAAGCTAGGTTCTGGCATTTTTTTAATAAATTCCAAAGATCACCAGATCTGATGGAATTGAGATGCCATTTCACTTGTTTTGAAAGTTGCTACTGTTTATCAGAGCTGAGCTCCAGAATTACTGCAATTATTGTATTTTCTTCTGGCAGGATTAGAATATATGATTCATTTGTGCAACATGCTAGCAGCAATACTGGACTTCCTTCAGTGGAGAGGAAAGACTGTGAAGCTAGAATAGAAAGTATGGAAAGCACAGTCATGTTTGTAGCTTCTAGAGGATAATGTTGAAGGATCTTATCCGATCTACAGGATAGGATTGACAAGACTAATGCCACAAGGAATTCCTGGAGATTTCATTCAGCTCTAATCCAAGAGCTGGAACCCAGGTATTGGATTACCTAATTGGGGAAATAGGCTGTAGAAAGAGGTAGAAAGTTCAAAAATAGAGCAGACACGATGGGGGTATCAGGAAAATATTGGCTCGTTTCAACAGCTGCAGCATCCAGGACCTGAGTAATGGAGTCTGTGGAAATCAGGATCACACCCAGCTACATGAATTTGGGAGCATGCCTTTAACTCCACTAGGGGCTTAGACTGAAAGGGGACAACATTACCTAAAAGATCACAAAAGAAAACAGGTAAAGACTTCAGGTAAAAGTGTTTTATTGAGGGAAGTAAAGGGAGAAGAGATCCAGAGGGCCGGGGGAATTGTGGGAATATCACTTTTGCTTGCTCCTGGGTTTATCTCAGCAGAATGACATTCCACCTGCCACTGATACATGGGTGAGGGCTCTTGACATGTCATATTGTGCAGTTACTTTCTCAGTAGTTCAAGGAGTAACATGATTGCCTGCTGATTGCTAGGTGTTCATTAGAAGTCTCTGGAAGAGGCTAGTCCTATCACTGAGGCTAACTTTCATGGCTATTTAAAGAAAAACAGCTTTTAAAAATGCTGATGTCATGATTAATCTTAATAATGAAAGAATCCCCAAGACTGTGCATGATTATATGCACTCAACATCAATTTGAAGAGAGAAAATAGCCTGTCATCTGTAATGCTTTACCATTTTGATTTGCTTAGCAGAAAATGATTTGCTTAGCTAGTGAAGCACCTCTTTCTCTGTCATAGCCGTTATTTAGCATTTAGACTCAGCAAGGTGGAGAAACTTGACTAGAACGTTTGGCCTGGACAAGGAAAGCTGACTGCATAAACAATTTCTATTTATAGATAAGTGTAGATTAAGACCTTTCCTTTCACTTAGTTGGTATATATCCTTCAGTTGAAGTCTTAAAATTGAGATATTCAAAATTTGATGATGGAAGAGGGGTGTGTAGTGAAAGTTCTTAACTGGATTAATCTTTTTTTTTTTTTTTTTTTTTTTCTGAGACAGGGTCTTTCTCTGTCTCCCATGCTGAAGTGCAGTGGCACAATCTCAGCTCACTATAACCGCTACCTCCTGGGCTCGAGTGATCCTCTCACCTCAGCCTCCTGAGCAGCTGAGACTACAGGTAGGTACTTTTATTTTTTTAATTTTTAGTAGAGGCGGGGGCTCACTATGTTAGCCAGGCTGGTCTTGAACTCCTAGCTTCAAGTGATCCTCCTTCCTCGACCTCCCAAAGTAGTGAGATTACAGGCATGAGCTACTGTGCCCAGACTGGATCAACTTTTAAATAACATGTAAACATAAATTTACATATGTTTTTTCATATAATGTGTAGTTTCAGCATTTTTGGAAGTATTAATTCCAACTTGCACAAAAATAAAAATCTTTAATGATGCTGAGATAAATGTTTGCTGAAACTTTTTGAAAGCATTGCCTACATTTGGTGTCTCCAGTTCCTCTCCTATTTGTTCCTGAACCCACTCCAATCAGGCTCTTCCCTCCTGCAAGTCCCCTAGCACTTTCCTCATCACAGTCAACAACGACCTTCCTGTTGCAAAAATTTATATTAAGGCAATGGTTGGTGCTCATGTATGTATATTATTATGTGAATTTTATTTGCTGTGGAGTCAAGCATGTACAAATCTACTTTTTAATTTTTTTTTGGTCCAAAAGTTTTAATAGTTGCCTTTTTTATTTTCTTAGTTTTTCTTTAAAGGTCTAATTGGTAATTTTTTGCAAAATGCTCTGAGATCTGTCAAATTTCTAACAATATTTCTTCCAGATGCTCAAACATTTCAGATGCACTCAGCTGAATTCTGTTTCTAATGACATCTCACCATCCACCCTCCAGCCTCCTTCTCCAATTTGGACTAGTTGATTTCCGCACCTGGTTACAACTAGGCTCCTGAGACTGCCCTTCAGTATTTGTGTGTGTTAGAATTGTGTTTTGGATCCTATATCTTCTTTCTCATTTACTCTCTCATTTGTTAAAGCATACTTTCCAGCACTTCCTAAGCAGTATGAAATAAGAAACTTTTTTTCCCATGCTACACCTCAAAAACAGAGAACAGTATTTAGCGCGTAGGAGATACTCTGTAAATATTTTAGTTTTTATTTACTTTTAATTGACAAAAACAATTGTATATATTTATGGAGTACAATGTGATATTTGATATATGTAGACATTGTAGAATAATTAAAGGGAATTAGCATATTCATTATCTCACCTTACTATTTTTTTGTGGTGAGAACACTTAAAATCTACTCTTTTAAGCAATTTTGAGATATAAAATATATTACAATTAACTATGGTCACCATGGTGTGCAATAGATCACTAACACTTATTTCTCTTGTCTAACTGAAGTTTTCTATCCTTTGCCTCACATATCTCATTTTTCCACCCTCTTACCCCCACTTCCGGTATCCATCTCTGCTTCTGTGAGTTTGACTTCTTTGGGTTCCACATATAAGTGAGAAGATAAAGAATGTGTATTTTTTTACCTGCCTGATTTCACTTAACTTAATGTACTCTATGTTCATCCAGGGTGTTCTAAATGACAGAATTTCCTGCTTTTTTAAAAAGCTGTACAGTATGCCATCACGTGTATATGCTACATTTTCTTTATCCATTGATCCCCGGGCAGGCACTTAAGTTGCTTTCATATCTTGACTATTGTGAATAACGCCACAATGAACATGGGAACGTAGATATTTTTTCAACATACAAATTTCAATTTCTTTGGATGTATATCCATATGTGGGATTGCTGGATTCTATGGTAATTCTAGTTTTAGTTGTCTGAGGAACTTCTATATTGTTTTCCATAACGGGTATACTACTTTACATTCACGCAGTGTGCAATGGTTTCCTTTTCTTGCCAACATTTGTGATCTTTTCACTTTTTGATAATAGCCATTCTAATAGATGTGAGGTGATAGCTAATTGTGGTTTTAATTCGCATTTCTCTGATGATTCCATTTGTTTCCCCAGAATAACTACCCACTGTAGGAACTCTAATGCCACTTTCTATTCTAAAAGCATTTAAAACATGTCAATAACATGCTAAAATATGAAGTTTCCTACAGTTTTTTTTCGGGGGGATGGTTTGGGTTCTTCTTCTTTTTTTTTTTTTTTTTGACATTTGATCACTCCTCCCCCTCTTTAACCACTCACTGTTTCATAAATCACAGCAAATATTTCTCCATGATTTTTTTTGGAAAAAAATCCGGAAGAAGAGAACATTTTTGCCAACCTTTTTGCCTAAATGCCAAATATCTGTGAGTGCTATTCTCGTACCCAAATACCCAAAGTAGATCCTATTTTTTTGTGGCTAGGAAAAAGCGATCACAGTTGGGTTATATTTTGGAGGAAGTGTTGATAAGACTTAGTTTGAGAGTGAATGGTGAGAGAAAAGAATGGATTAAGGATAGAGTTTAGAATTTTTCTTTAGCAGCTGTGGTGGGAGGGTGGACAGTTAGACATTACTAACAGAAAGAAACAAGTTTGGGAGTAGATATCAGGAAGTGTATTTTGAAAATGTTAAATATGAGGTAGTTATAGATACTTAAGTAAAGATATCAATGAAGTAGGGAGTTACATATTTGAATCTAGAATTCTAGGGAGAAGTGAGGACTGGAGATAGAGAAGCCACAGAACACTTACAAATAATAAAAATAAGGAAGAACATTTATGTGCTGCTTACTAAATGTCACACAATATTTTAAATATTGTACCTATATTTAGTCATTTAATCCCCATAACAACCCTAAATTATTATACTGATTGTACTGGTAAGAAAACTGAGGCACACAGTAGGTGGTGCTGAAATTTGAATACTTGTCAGTCTGACCTCAAAGACTCTCACTACTCTAGAATTCTGAAAAATATTGTGATATTCGAGTGGCGCACTGAGTAGCAAGAAGAGAGCAGTGGATATGCCAGGTACAAAGAAATCACTGTAGGTCCTGGTCTATTATTTGATTTTGAATTAAGAAAAAAACCTTGCATGCTTGACTATAGAGGGTTTTCTGTTTTTTTGTTTTTGTTTTTTAAATGTTCGAGTAAGTAGGTATACTTTATTAGCACTTGCCTCCACAAAGATTACTGTGGAGGTGGGAACATCTGAACAAACAACTGTTGCTAGGTCATATGTATTGTGAGAAAACAGCTTGTTCCAAGAAATCTGGCTTATACTATGTCAACACGTTTTAAACATGCTTCAAATAAGAAAAAAGATAAAAACATAAATAGCATAAGTTTGGCTTCAGGGTCTCAGAGTGGACTTTTGAGAAACTGGAACTTCAGGGCACACTCAAATGGACAACCATTCCTTTCTCTTCCAAATAAGTCTCATTTACTTATTTTATTTATTTTTTATTCACAGTAGATAGAGCACACTGTACTCATTCAATTATTCTATATCTGTTAAACATCTGTTGTGCTAGAACTGCTTATAAAGAACTTATAGTTTAGTGTGTAGTAAATATTCAATGTCTCATTTATCAGATTGATTAATCATACAAACTGTATGATTAAGTAAATGCATTGGCCATACAGATCAAAGATCTTTAAATAGTTTCAAAAAGGAGAGATGAAGTTAGCCCTTTTAAAAAATGTACTGACTCTAGTGATGTCAGAAGATGAATTATTTGATTCATTCATTTAAAAATGTTTAATCAATGTCCAACCTGTGTGGTGGGATGATGTGCTAATCTTGAGGAATGAAAAAGTTAACAGAACACAGCTGTTCCTTGTTCTCAGTGCCTCCCTGACACCTACCAGTTGCATGACTGAGTAAATCCCTTCAGTTTCCTTCCAGCTCTAAAATTGTATAGACGAAGATTGAGATTTAAGTTTGAAGACCAAAGGGGATTTTTAAAAGGAGGAGTGAAGACTTTTCAGAAAGGGAGCTAAAAATAAACTCTGTATATATCTATCTATCTACCATCTATCTACATATCTATCAAACAGGTTTTCCTGGAGAAGTAGTAGACTATATGAATTTGTAGGTTAGATTGTGAAGTGTTTTGAAGCTGGTATGACAGAGACTGATCATTAGTCCCCAGGAATTATTCTCATCCTCTTCTACCTACCTAGAAAAGAGACATGCACAATTTTAGCTGGGCCCAGGGCCTCCCAGCTAGAGAGTACATTCTTCAGCCTCTCTTGCAGAAAGGTGATCTATTAGGTTGGTGAAAAAGCAATCGTGGTTGTTGCCATTACTTTCAATGGGACCAACCTAATAATTACTTTTGCACCAATCTAATAGTTTGGGCCAGTTGGGTAGATCATAAATAATCGATACCAGTTATGGCATCTTCTTAAAGGTAAAACTACTTATCCTTGACTTCCTCCCTCCTACTCCTATCCTACTTATGCTTGGAAATTGTGGCAATTAGAACAACCTTGAAAACCGTGTATTAAAGATGAAAATCCACCTCTTCAAATACAGATTGCTTGTATCTATACTGTTTATTGCATGAGATAATTAACACATTGCATAACTATTTGGTGTTGATTTTTCATTCCATATAATTCCCTGGAGATTCAATCAAGTTGGTGGGGTTATCAATAGTTCATTTCTTTTTATTGCTGAATAATATTCCATGATATGACTATATAATAGTTTGTTTAATCATTCACCCATTGAAGGACACCTGAGTTATTCCTAGTTTTTGGCTATTAGTAATAAAGAAACTATGAATATATATGTACCATTTTTGTTGTGGGCAGATAAGTTTTCATTTCTGTCAGATAAATGCCCAAGAGTACAATTGCTGGGTTGTATGGTTAAGTAAGTGTATACTTAGTTTTTAAAATATTATAAATCTATTTTTCAGAGTGGTTGTACCTTTTACATCCCCACCAGCAGTATATGAGCGATTCAGTTTTTCCACATTATTACCAGTATTTGATATTATTACTGTTTTTAATGTTAATCATTCTCATAGATGACTAGTGATATTTCATTGTGCTTGTGATTGGCATTTTCCAAATGGCTAATGATGCAGAATATCTATTCATGTGTTTATTTGCCATCTGTACATGCTTTTTTGGTGAAACTTCTGTACATATTTTTGTCCATTTTTATTTTACTTTTTTACTGTTTTTTATTTACTCTGTTTTTTTTCTACTGTTGAGTTTTGAGAATTATTTTTATATTCTAGATTTGACCTTAAAAGCACGATTCATGAAAGGAAAAGTTAAACTGGATCTAGTTGGGGTCAATCGAGTGGATTATAAATGATGGATGTCACTGCTATATCATCTTTTTTTTCTTTTCTTCTTCTTCTTTTTTTTTTTTTTTTTTTTTTTTTTTGTTGTTGTTGTTTTGAGACAGAGTCACATTCTGTCGCCCAAGCTGGAGTGCAGTGGCATGATTTCTGCTCACTACAACCTCTGCCTCCCAGGTTTAAGGGATTCCTCTACCTCAGCCTCCTGAGTAGCTGGGATTACAGGTGCCTGGCACCATGCCCAGCTAATTTTTGCATTTTTAGTAGAGATGGGGTTTCACCACATTGGCCAGGCTGGTCTTGAACTCCTGACCTCTGGAGATCCGCCTGCCTTGGCCTCCCAAAGTGCTGGGATTACAGGTGTGAGCCACCATGCCTGGCCTCATATCATCTTTTTAACGACAAAGAGGCTTATCCTTGACTTCCTTTCTTTCACTCTTATAAGGAAGTAGCCAGGCATAAAAGGTGATAAATAGAAAATGAGATTTTATACAAATGCAATTTTCATATTTTCTCTTCTTTAAACTCATTCATCTAATGGTCAGTTGTACCATTTTAAAAATGTAACTTTAGAATTTAGATACATTTTTCTTATAGGCAATGACAGAATCTTAAGGTAGGGGAGTAAAGGAGATGAAAAGGGCATTCAAGTTTCTTAAGTAGAATTGGTGGCAGAGTTATAGTTTTACTTGTCATTAACTGTGGTGCACAAATACACAAAATTAGGAACTTTCTTTGGCTAACAATTGTTTGGACAGTGAAATAAAAGTCACATCTATATCAAATGGCTCATCTAAATATTCTTTCAACTTGAAAGCATCGTCAATGGGGATCTTCTATAAATAGATCTTACTTACAATCTATATACTGTTACTGAAATATATGCTTTCTTCAAATGGGAACATCTGATCCTAGAGCATCTTAGAATCTTTTTACAGAATAAAGTCAGAAACATATTTAAGCAGAGGAAATGAAATATCCAGTCACAAAAAGGCCTTTGCCAATTTTCCAAGTCATGGTTGTTGTTTTTGTTTAGATTAAATTTAGATTAAATCATCTTAATTCATTTTTATTTTTTATTCATATTATTTTAATTAAATTACTCTCTGAATCATGCATACATGTTTATATTCCCTTTTACCTGTAATATGAAATTACTCATAGACATAAAGACTTGACCTATAAAAGACAGAAATAATAGGGCCCTTAATGATAGCTTCCTAAGTATATAATAACCAAGAATCTACTCACCTGTTGCCTCATAAGAAAGGTACTAGGACCAGGGATATATGTATACAGGCCACCTGTTTTGATATGTTATGTGGTGAAATGGTTGATGTAGGCTTTCAGCAACCCCAGTTGGCTTGCTTCTATTAACCTTGTAGTCAAAGATGGCAATACTAAATAGTTACTTATTTTAGATCATTAAGTTATTTCCTATTTTCTTACCAGTTTTTGCTCATTGGATAAAATACATAATGATAATCCATAGAAATTGAGAACTTTAGGACATCCTTTAGAAAGGGAAATATGGCTGAATGTCCCCATTTTAGAAATGAAAAAATCAAGACCTAGAGAAGTTTAATTTAAAGACCTAGAGAAACTGTATTTCACCCATTATATAAGATACACATTTTTTTTTTCACATGTTAACTTCTCTAAAACCAGGATGTTTCCTACAATCAACAGTATCTTACATTGGCTGTTGGCCAGGTAGCGATTGTGATGTTGTTGCCTGGTATGTATGAGCTTGGTTGCAATTGGACAGCTACATGAACTTGGTGGCATTACTGGACATTTGTAACTTCACATATCACTCAACAAACTCCTTAGGACCATTTGAGTAAATCCTAAGTTCTGGTTATGGTCTAAAAACTTGTGCTAATACCTTCTAGTTAGATGTACAAATCATCAGCAGTAAAATTCATATAATGAGTCTTAATGGCTCGGAAGAATATCGTGGAGTTTATGGTGAAGCATTCTTTTAAGAAAAGCTGCAGCACCAATGGCCATGATGGCATAAAGGGCGCTACTGTTTGGGAAAATAAGTACATCAACTATTCTTAGTCAAGTCCTTCATATTTTCTTTTTTATACACTGTAACATTGATATGCAAAAATGTGTTTAAAGTATAAAAAACCTCCTTCAATAAGCATAAAATAAAATTCTAAATAATAAGAAAACGTCATAGATTGAGAAACTTTTCTTTCTTAGTTGTAACCCATTCCTAAATATTGATGATGTATTACGTTTATGTTTATGTATTAAATTCATTGATTATGAATTTAATCAATTCTGATTTATTCTTATTTCCTCAGTTATTTTCTTATAAGCCAAGCTATCATCTATTCAGACTCTGAAGTAAAAACAAAAATATTCCAATTTTGATGAAGAAATCTAATCTTTATTTCTATGATTTTAGCACAATATACTCACACAATAGCTTTTATCTGTACTTAACAAAATACATTTATAGCACTTTACAAACTTTATCAGTTTGGAAAACATTGCATAACATTTTATTAAACACAATACTTTATATATACTATATATATTTTCATAATTTTATTTACTTTAAAAAGATAATTAACTCTCTTTATTCAATACTTGGTTTTATCAGTAAAGCACAGCCTAACAAAGGAAGAAGTGCTCCCATTAGCAAATAAGATAAATAGAACACTAAGAAGAGATACCACCTGTTAGTCTGATTTATTTTAAATTAAGGTACCAGTGGAATGTAAACAAATTTTTTTGTAATTTTTTTTTTACAAAAGACATGTTATCAAATATACATGCAGAGGTCTGAGTTCTAGTGTCTGTCATTACATGTCCTTAACAATGTGGTACAATTTGTTAAGTCATTAAAAACTGTAGCCTTTGGCACTTTGAGTAGAAAAAGAATATATCAATATTTATGTAAAGAAAAAAAAAACTTCAATGACTAGAGAAGTACTTTAAAATCTTTTGTTAAGAAATAGGAAAGATTAGGAAATATCATACTGCACCTGAAATGCTGTAGCAGGGGTTTTTGTTTGTTTGTTTTTGTTCTTCGGAGCACGAAAACCAACCCACCTTTCCCTCTACAAACTGGCAAAAGCCAGTAGAAGCATCATGATGGTGGTGGTGGTGAGAAGTGAGGAAGGCAACATTTTATTCCCACTCCCCTCTCTGAGAAGGAAATTGCCAGAAGGGATATGGTCAAGTCCATGTTTTATTGCCAGAGTTTTCAATTCTGCTGGTTTCAGCTAAATTCCTAATGCCTTAGAAGGTTGGTTTTTCTAGAAAGCTCTGCCCTTTTCATGTAGAAATTGATAATGATGTGATACTATTCATCTGTAAACAACTCCTTCTATTATTGGAAAGTGAGCTAAGATTAGATCAACCATCTCTGTGGTTTCCTCTCATCCCCTTGGCAATCATCAAGTATATATCAGAATTCTTATGAAATGGTGTTAAAAAGGTTTAATACTAAGTTCCAAGAACTGAATATGTCTTCATACTTTAAGTTGGAAAACACTCCAAAATATTTTGTTTTTATCTTCTTATTATCAATGGTATTGGTTTCCTTTGATTTAGGCTCAAGGCTTGATTCAGGAAAGGTAGCAAAAATGGTTGTTTGCATATTAAACTAAAACTGTGCGTATTCAGATATTTTGAAGTCACTCTTAATTTATACCGTGAGCTACTTTGACTTACCAATATGCATTTTTTTTTTCAGATTCTTCCTCTTGGTGTCCAATTAACAAAAATGTTTTAGAGACAAGGGTTGAACTTAACCAGTGTGGCTCTAATTTACTGGTCAGCAGGATATAGAAAAAAAAAGTTAATAATGTAGAACCAAATGGGACTTTTAGATTACTTGTTAAGATGGCAACCTATGCCAGCTAGTTGTAGACATCTAAGGGCAAACTTGACCAACATTTCTGGCAATGTAACCCACAATGTCAAGTTTTGGCTCAGATTTCTTGTTTGCAAATTCACAGCAGTATATTTTGCTCAAGGAATGTCAATTGTTATTTTTGCTTTTAAAGTAGGAGAATGTATCTATAACATCAAAAAATTAAGTTAAGGAGAAGCCATAGAAAGCAAAATATGATCACAACAATTTCAAAAAATTCTCTAAAATAATATATTTATAAAATTATGCAAATTTACTCACTAAGAAAACAGATTCATTAGCAGTACCTATACTTAAATAAAAAGTAAGCAGCAGAAGAACTATGCAGAAAAGTACTAGTTATTCCCTTTCACTGAAAATATTCCTACACAATTTTTGATGTTGAAGAAAGCAGAATTTTGAAGAAACGCACAAAAACCTTTTCTTTTTTTGACTGTGACAGAGCCACTACAGAGAAGCTGCGGGGTGTCCTATTCTAACACAAAGCAGCCAGCATCTTCTTAATAAAGTTGCATTTCTTTAACAAGGAATTGCACACCACTATTTCACAGCTAAATAGAGTTTGAGAGTTTACATGGTATATGTACTATAATAATCAGCACCAACCGTATTGAGCTGTAGGTGCAGATTCTGCAAAATGAATATATAATACTGCATGGCCTCTGCTGTAGGGAAAACGTGTGTGTTCTGGGTTCCCACAGCTCACTATAAAGAAAAATCCCCAAAGTTGGCACATTCAGGAAGTAAAATAGTATACATTTGAAGAAAACCACTTTCTTTTGATACTGCTTTCTGCAAAACCTTTTAAGTTTGACGACACGTCTTAAGAAAACTCTTCACACCATCACGTTAGTTAGGTTCTTGCATTGTGCTTTTCCCTCTCCTTGATGTGAGATCTACAAGTTTGAGTATAGCGGTTCTGAAAAGTTACAGAGTTCTGGGCTGATGGGAGACAATCTAGCTTGGTGAGACTTCCCAATTCGCTGGAACAGAGCACAGGTAGAATCGACAAATGGTCTTTTGGGAGTAGCCCAAATGATGGAATGGACATCACTCAATCCTTATAAGCCCGTGTGGGGGAGGTTCCTTTGTAGAAGATATTTCTAGTGTTTTCAGGGCTGTTGCTTCTTTCAGGGATTAGAATGATGTTGCCCTTTCTCCGCAGGGTGGAGTCGCGGGAAGAAGAAATGGACAGCGTCTCTGAGCCAATTTCGCTGCCCTCTACTGGGGTGACGCGGATGGTGGTAATTCCGTGGTGGTGATGCTCATTGCTATCAATGTTGCTTCTCTTGCGATCTCCAGAACCAAAGCTGTCTTTCAGAGACTCACAGCTTTCTGAGTCTCTGTTGAGATCGTTGAGCTCGTAAGTTTGGCGAAGGCTGCCTTTTTCAGGGGCTTTCCACTTCCAGGAGCCACTGCCTTCACCTTCAGTGGACGGGATCTGTATGATGGGCCTGTTGTTCTCTGGGTGAGCCTCAACCCTCACTATCCCACTGGGCTCATGGTCTGTCAAGGTTTTATAGCGGATGGAGCCAGTGCAGGAGACCGTGCTGCCTTCCGTGTTCTTGGGGCTGCTTTGGAGGACACCCTGCTGCTTGGACATGGCTATGACTTGCATGATTCGGGGCTGGCTGTTGCTTCTGTTACAGGCCACAGTCTTCTCAGCAGCTTTTAACCACTTGGCCCGAGCAGAGCTGCTTTTGGGGGAGGTGCTTATGTTTTCCTGAGTCTCCTCAGGGATGTGCACCAATTGTGAGGACCCAGGACGGGACTGAATGGACACTCTTGGCCCTCCAGGCATGCTGTTGTTACATCCGGGGACAGCGCCAGGCTGGATCTTGAGGTACTGGTTGCCAGGACCGTGGTGGTCTCCATTCACCCCTACCCTCGAAGGCTCTGAGCTTGACCTCATTTCTATGGATCTGGGTGGTGACTGTCCAGGCTCAGGCTCTATAACTTGCAAGGACAACTTTCGACTTTCATTCTTATTCTTCCACTGGGTGAGGAGCTGCTTTGATCGAGCGGAATCCATAGAGGCGTGAATGCTCGCATTTCTTCTGACAGGGTCTTCTACAGATGGGGTATTGGCTCGCGGCAAGGTATTGCTGAAGGTAACCATGTTCTCTTTCCCCATGGGGCTCCGTGGAGTAATGATTTCCACATCAGCATTTGCTCTTTTGAGGTTTGTCAACGAGCTGGCATCTCTGTGGTTTCGGTTGAGGATGCCTTCCGTATGAGCAATTCCATCACTGCTACTACCATTTTTAGCAGATAAAACTCGGTTGGGATCTTGATTGAGGTCTGTCAGAGACCTGAGGGCGTCTCTGTGCTGAAACATACTCTCATCACTGGGCAGGAAATTCCCCACAGCATATAAGCCCTAGTGTTTGAGAAAAAGCAATAAATATCATGCACTAGAAGACTGTCACGAGGATTTCCTTAGAATACCCACTGAAGTACATACATAGGTATACGCTTCTTACACACCATTGACTAATACAAATAATGAAACATGAAAACTGTATTTTTGCAGGGAAATAGTTAGTTATATCATAAATCACTGCATGAATTGCTCAGCAATGTGAACCCCATTCTTTTCTCCATCCTATTGGATGTTTTTGTCAATCTTATCTTGTGTATTTTTTCAGAAGAAAAAGCAGACAAGAGAGAAATAAGGACTTTTTTTCCTGCTTTTCAAAGCAATTCATTTCTCCAGATTTAGGAACTTCTTGTTGAGTGACATCTCAAATGGCTTAAATGATTTATTTTACCTTCCATTTTCAATCATATGATGGAAAGTAGAAGAGGTGTACAAAATATAGAACAATATATCATTCATAAAACATGATATCTGGTTTTGAAATAAGGTCAGAGACATGTATTATTGCTACCCACACTGAGTACAGCCTTGTGTGTTCGTCATTGTACAGGGTGCTCTTGGAAGAGAGGGCAAAAACCATCACCAGACTAGGGTACCTAGATTCTTTCCTGATTTAAACTTGGTCATAAGTTGGGAAATACTCTTTGATCAATTTAGTACCATTGCACTAAATTTGAGCCAGATTTTATTTAATTTTTTCTTCATACACAGTGTATCTTTTTTTTTTTTAATTTATTTTTTTATTTTTTAGATTTGGGAAGCAAAATTTGGAAAAAGCCTAAAGTTCAGCCTCAAAATCATTACCCTTTTGGCACATAGAAGATCTAATCCCTGCTGGACTTTCAGTTTTTGAGATACTTGGTTTAGAGATAAAATCAAGCAGCAGACACCTATTTGCATGCTAATTTCAAAAGGAGGTAACCACTGTCTATTTTTCAAGTCAAAACAAAAAAAATTGATTTAACATTTTATAGAATGCTTAACAATGAACAAAACGTTGGCTTAGAACTGAAAATTTTCCAATTTTAGGGCAAGAGTGCAGACAGAAATGGAATAAAGTCAAGCTCCTGCCTCTTCGAGTAGTTTAATTCCTTCTTCTAAGTATCTTTCTATGCTCTCACCCGAATGAGCAATCCCTACATGAATTCTATTAATAATTGTACTTAAATTTGTAAGTTGGGGAAAATCCTCCACTAAACTATAAGCTCTCCGTACAAGTACAGCCATGTGTCGCTTAATGACAGGGATACATTGTAAGAAATGCATTGACAGGTGATTTTGTCATTGTGTGAACATCATAAAGTTCACCTACACAAATCTAGATGGTATAGCTTACCACACACCTAGGGTCTATGGTATAGCCTATTGCTCCTAGGCTGCAAAATCCTACAGCATGTTACTATACTGAATACTCTAGGGAATTGTAACACAATGGTAAGCACTTGCATATCTAAATATAGAAAACATATAGAAAAAATTCAGTACTTCAATCTTATGGGATCATCGTGGTATTATATATGTGGTCCATGGTTGACCAAAATATCATTATGCGATACATAACTGTAGTTGTTTAATTCTTGTTATGACATGGGACAGAGAGTTAGTATCTTTATTTTGTAGGTTAAGAAACAGGCTTCTGAGAAGCTGTGTGACTTGGCTAAGTGGAGGAAAATCTGGATTCATAATCAAATCCTTTGGGCTATAAATCCCACACTAATTCCAGGACATCATGAAATGACACACATGCAAAAAGCGATACATAAACTAGAGAGTGGCATTTCCAATCTTCTTTATTTCTTCTGCAATGCACATTGCCAACACTCCTATAGGTAATCCAGGCTTATGCACAATTTCTGGCACACTAACTTTAATTTGATCCCTTTCTCCTGCACTGAAGAATGCATGTGAGTAAAAATAACTTTTAAAGTGACAATCTTGACTATGCTGGTTTATGAAAATAAAAAAAAAAACGTATAAAATTATAGCACACTTCAGTCCTTTACCTGTATTTCGGTAATCATTTTCTTGTAATACCTTTCCAAGGGCACTAAGACCACGTGATTGAGAACTGTAGCTACAGATAATTTATTTTTATTTCTGTCAGCTCTTCTCAGTTTCTTTCATTATTGCCTTTTCTTCTGCTTGTAACTTGTTTATTGGTATTCCCTGGCTCCCTTTTATTTTTATGACCTGGCAATTTTATATACCCGTAGTAACTACAATGGTACTTCCATTAAATAATATCCTTCTCCAGTACTAATTGCTTTTTTGAACTCCAGAAGCAACTACTCAACTGGTTATTGATTCAATTGATCCTCTCAACTCCCTTTACCCCTACAAATCTGCTTCATCTGTCATTTACCTGGTCTGCTAATGAAGTCATCATTGATCCAGTGTTCAATGCTGGAAACCTGACCATTATGTCTCCTTCCTCCTGTTCCGCCACCTTCCACTTCCACTTGCTTTTTCAGATGCCTGTCTCTTTGCATATGTAGTTTCTTCTTCTTGAATGCCCTCCCTCCTCTCTTTACCCCATGGAACTCTCATTAAAAACAACAACAACAACAGCAACACACACACACATCACTTTTGTGACGTGTTTTCTAACGTCCTTAGGCAGTTTGCTATTCCCAAAATACTTTGTTCATACCCTGTTATATCATTGAACATGTTGTAACCATTTATATTTATGTTATTCTTTACATTGTAAACTTCTAAAGAATACATCTTATTTCTCAGTGTTTTCATGTTCAATACAATCCCTGGCACAGATTAGATATTGAATAAATGTAAAATGCATGAATGCATGCATGCATGACAAAATGAAATGGACAATCTCACTTTCCTTATGCTGAGGATATTTCCCTTAGAGGAAGACCACTCTTGAAAAAAGAGTAGTGTTAAAGAAGTCAATACTAATTGTATCACAGTAACATTCAGGTGCTAAATTTGTGGTGTTGGGAAAGTTATATAACCTTTAACTAAATTTTTGTTTCCACTAACCTTACTTTTGGCAATAATCACTTTCCTCATCTGTAACATTATAATTGTACTATCAATAGAAGTCCCTGCCCACCTCCTGTTTGGTGGGCATAAAGACAAAATTCAAAAATCTTTTTAAAATTACAATTTTTGGCTCATAGTAAGAGTTCAATAAATGATTTTGTTGAAAGTGGGATATGTGTTTTGGCATAGAATGGAGATGTGGCCATTTCCTTGTAAATTTAAAATATATTGCAAGGAAGTTATTATAGTGCAAAATATTCTCTGCATGTTTTCCATTTTAAACTTTGGTTTATAAGATAATAGTAAATTATTTACCAAGTACAGTGCAATTCCTCCTCCTATTAAAAAGCCACAATAGACATCAACTGGATGGTTCTTATACTGAGTTATCCGTGTTAGCCCGCAGATTATTCCACAGATGATAAATGTGAAGACCAAGAGAGGTTTCAGAAGCTTAGAGGAATCCGTTAATGTGGAATTGAAGTACATCTTAAAAATGGAAGAAGTGGGTTAAGTATGTTAGAAAGGCCATTTTATTAGTAAATTATAATCAAATAAAAAGTTAAAAGTCTGATACAACTGACTTCAGTTTTACTGTTTCATTCCCCCTTCCTATGGCTATGTTCTGTACCTGCCAAGAAGAGATATGCATGATGAAATTTACCAAATAAATAACAGATCTCTCATTTAATTATATGAAGGTTGGAAAAATACCAAACCAGTAGAGTTAGCCATTTAACTGTTTAGTCTCCATGTTACTTGTCATATAATTTCGTTCATTTTTCTCAGGAAAGACTTCACGGACTATTGTATAAATTAGATAAAATGACTATTCATTGTGCAACATTTCCAAATTTACACTGACCTAAAACTTATTGTTACAGAAATACTAAAGTAGCATATGTGTGTGCATGTGTTTGTGTGTGTGTATGTGTGTGCACGTTGTATGTCTTTGTGGGTACTTATTGTGATTCTTTCAAGTTTTGTAACATTCCTATAATTCACAATATCCTTCCATGAAGTATAATATTAAAGGGATACCAGAATAAATAAATATTATTATAACTGTGTAGAAAAATTCCTTTACTGTACTATTTTTTATAGTAGCGTTTGATTTCTGCTTTGGATGCCATTGTATTTTAAGGCTGCAGTACTAAATTTACCATTCTGTTATTACATGGGTATATCATCTAATTAGTCACCTGGAGACAACATTCATTGCTCAGATTTTCTGCAGAACACAACTCAACAAAAAGAACCAGTTACTTACCGAAACATACACAGCTGCAAAGGCAGCAAGGGTTGCATGTTGAGAAGGGAAGGACTTTCTGCCAAAAGAAGATAGTCAAATTATGCCTTGTAGTTCAGATACACTGTTAGCAATAATCTCAAAGACACTGAGTGGTTAGAACGTTCAACTTAAAATCACAAGACAATAAGCAATAATTTTGCTTTCTGTTCAGCTTTCTGGTGAAAGACCTTAGTGATAAAGTAAATACTGCTAGTCACCATTAATATTAACAAATAATAGTGATGTACTTTCCAGTATAAAGAACTGCTAGCTTGGCAAGGGGCCGCTTCATTACATCACTAGAACGATGGTTGAAAGTAGAAATGGATTGGAAAACATCATTGTTCTTTGGTGTAAGAGTTATACCAGTTCAAAGTAACAGCTCACAAAACCTAGCTGTAAATTTTTTCTATGCTCCTAAATACATTGTTTTATTTACATAGAATTTTTTAAAAATGAAGTTATTTTCTCATGGCATTGGATCTAAATGTATATTATTAATACTCTAGAAAGCATAAGAAAAGTCTAATTTTAACAAAACGTTTCTCTACAAAATTAACAAAATGTAGTACACTTTACAGTAATTTCATCTCAAGAATCATAAATCATGTTGTTTAAACAGTTTAAAGAGCAGGCAAGGATGGTGAAGAGACACTGAAAAGGGCAGGCGAAAGAAGAATAGAGACTTGTTTCAATGAATTAAAAAATTAGAAAAAATAAAATTCACTTAAATTATTGCCTTCCTAATTATTTGGTACCATGATAAAGAAGATCCCTATTCAATAGAGATAAGTTAATATAATAGGACTGAGAAAAAAATAGAGGACATAGGTCTTGGCTGTAGGTCCAAAATTATTGAATGATACATGAGAACCTTAATGTGTATAATCACATAACATCAGGCTTTAATTATTCAGTTGTACCTATTAACTTATTTTTGACTCCTTAGTGAATATTTGGGAACTTATTGAATGGAAAATTCAATTCTTACAATAATTAATTGGCCCTTATCCCTCTGCAATTTATTTCTTTTGAGCCTCTAAACTACTATCTCTTGTCATATAAGTTTATTTTTGCTTTATTTATTAAAAATTTATGCGTTGGTAATTTCTTGAGTTTCCTTTATATTCTGACATGTAAGGCCAGAAGCTATGCACACCTAGGTTCATTCAAAGAATGAATGAACTTAGTGGCACAGAGTCTGGGGCATGAGTTAGACCTGATTGAAAGAAATCATATGCAATCCTAGATGTTACCCCTTCTCAAACTTTACAAAAAGGAAAATTCACATTTTTTTAATATAACATGTAATGGAGATACAACTTTCATATGTGTTTAGTCTTCCATTTAAACCAGTCCTAGAGTTATATTGACTGTCAGCCATGACTGACTATAAATATTCTGAAATAAACCATTATAGTAACCTAAAACCATAATGAGTATAGGATCGATCACAAAACATGGTGGAGTTTGGTGATATAGGGACTAGTAGCAAGAAGGTGGGCTGAAATTTGGAGACATAGGGAAGAATGTGGAATAAGCCCCCAACAGGTTTCTACGGTTTAGTCATTGACGAGATCATTGAATTGAAAAGAAAAATAAAAAAAAAAAACCATTACGACTGAAAAAGCCATGCTTAAAGTGATACTCCAAACAGCATTTGAATAATGAAAACAATGATGCAGAGTGTTTTTAGACCTATTTCTAACCTGCCACTGTTGATAACTGTGAGGTCAGATCCTGAGCAAATATCTTCCACAATGTAGGAATTTTCTTTGCAAGATACATTCAGAGAGGTATAGTTTGGTTTGCACACAGTCAGAAAGTAAGGTGCTTGATATCCTGTGGACAGCTGTATGATATCTGTAATAAGAGCTGTAGAGCATAGTCCAAATACATGAACACCTATAAGCAAAATGAAAGAAATTGTTACCAAGTTGGTGGTTGTGTCAGCATCAAACGTATTCATTAAACATTAATGAATTAAGATCTTAAAATCTATTATGCTCATTTTCTCTAAGTTAATTTCAAGAAGACAGTATAGAAAATTCCTAAACTTCTAAACAGATATTTACGGCCAAAGTAAAGGCAATGAGTATCTCCAAAGTAGTAACTTTAGGCACTTTTGTTAATTTGGTTATAAAGGACCAATTCTTAACATTAACTGTAAGTCACTTGTCAGACACTTGGAGCATGCTAAGGTATGATTTGAGAGGAATGACATGTGTGGAATGAAGCAAAATTTAAAGTAGTTTTAATTTGCTTAGCATTTTTAAGTTGCCAGGGTTATTTCTCCCTGATGGTCTCTAACACTAGCCACAGTCGTCACACTCTGCAGAATCCATTCTAATTCTCTTCAAGCTGTGATCATACTAGGAATGCTAATTAAAGCAGAGACAACGTCAGGCAGGCCCTGACATGGAAATGACAATCATATCCTAGGTACACTAATGTGGGGAGCCTACCTGTGTGTTTGGAATTTGGACATGCTGTTCTTACATCTCTTGGTCCAAATTCTTTTTTCTCTCTCTCCTAGGACCAGTCTTAAACCATAAAATAAAAAATCCTTGCACTTGTACATGCAAACTCCATATCTTCTTGAAATTGCTTGCTTGGCCTTATCTTTGGGAGTCCAACTCTCTGCTCACAGGCACATGATCTGGAACCTGCTCACTCTAGGTTTTCTTGTCACCCTAGATTCATTCTGACTTGACAGCTTGCATTCTGATTCATGAGTTACTCATAGAAATCATTATGAGAGGACCAGGGTAATTCTTCAGTCACCGCCTCCAGACCAAGAGTGCTGGCTTGCACATTACCCTGTTTTGCATTTTTCTTCACTGCTTACTGTCACCTAACCACCACTCCTCCAATTGCTTCTCCACCCACACACCTGGGATTCATGACACAGAAACTTTGTTGCCACATTCTAATTCCTAGAAGCATGCGAAGACTTACTTTTTCCTTCGGATAATGGACTTTCTAGACCTATTGCTGACGCAGGCTCTGGAACATGTTCTCTAGGGTGGAATGGATCATCCTTCCAGTCGAGAGAGGGTATGTGGCCCTTTGTCCACAGTATTTTGTTACATTAGGGAATATTTTCTCTGTGTTCAGCTACATGTCCTGGAGTTTTATTTCCTTGCCTGAGTTTGCGATGCTGTTAAGCTGTCTATTGTTTTCTTATCTTCTCAATGTGATGGGAAGAAAATGCTTAGTGGAGCAGAGTCCGGGGCATGAGTTAGACCTGATTTTTCCTCTTGTGGGAAAGAAATTTGTGTATAATTATCTACTAGGGATTAAGCAAAGCCATCAATTATTTTGAGCTTATATGTTATAGGTAAAAATAATTTTATGCCGACTTACTGGGAATGAATAGAAAACATTCAGGTGGGTGTGATGTATTGTGGGTGACTATTCAACTATATTAAAAAAAATAAAAGACCTATGACTGGAACAACATTAAGATGGCCCCATGCTATGCAGAAGAGACAAAGGTTTAAAAACTGGTTTGATTCAGATGATGATAGCCAGGTCTATAGATTTTCTATAGGTCTCATGAAAGAGGAAAGGTAACATTAGGGGCTACAACCAAGGAAAAATGGCCATGATGCAGTACTCAATGGTGACATTTCAAAGTGTAGTAACTTCTGGATAAAAACACTCCAGGAAAATTGAAATGGAATCATTCGTGTGACTGAAGTAATTTCTGAAGAGTTGTCTGTTCATTCTGGCCTGCTGACGTTTGTTCTCCATTTTAAAAAACTGAACACAGATCCACCGAAACCATTTTAAAATAAATTCATGCTTCAACCAGAGCTAAGGCACAAATAAGTTGAAATGCATGGCATATTAGCTCTCAAAACAAGGGCAACAAATGTAAATAACACATTTCAGATACAAAGCCCAAATTTTGGTGTTTTAACAGTTTCTTGTACAATGTAAAACTCATCATGTACTGAAATTATACATCTAAATTTTAGTGTAAGAGACTTAATATCTATAATTAAATATGACATTTCTATTTGAAAAAGAAAACATTTCTTTTCTTTGTGGTTCCCCACACCCACCAACGAATCTGACGGCTCGTCTGAGGAAGGAGTTGAAGTTGCAGCCTCCGGCATTAATATTGGGCTCCAGTCCAACCCCATTTCTTCTTTTGGAGAGGCAACAGTAGAGAATTCCTTCTCCTACCATAATCTGCAAAGATAGAAGGGTATTCAGGAAAAGGCATGTTGGAATACCTGTTAAGCCAACAGGTATAAAGGAATTACATGTCACTTTTTAACATATCAATTCAATAAAGTAAGGATGTAAATTTTCTTAAAAGTTTTAGAGGCACAGTAATTTCTTCTGAGAATTTGATCAAGCAGTGAGAATTAAGTAATCAGGCCACTCTAATGAGATTTGGTAGGGTCTTCTGGACTCTTATGTACTGGAAGATTTTACCAGCAGATTAGGTCCATAAATCAATTTGGGATTGAGCAGAAGGATCAATCCATGGAAAGTGTGTGAATGTAGAAAGGTGCTGTCTACAGCATAGCTGTCCCATAAATATTTCTGCAATGATAGAACTGTCCTTCACACTGTCCAATACAGTAGCCACTACCCATATGTGGGTATTGATCACTTGAAATATAGCTACCACAAATGAGTAGCTGAATTTTTAGTCTTATTCCATTGTATTAATTATTTAAAAATTAAATAAACAAATATAAAATGAAGTGGCCACGGGTGGCTAGTGGCTGTCTTATCAGAGAATGCAGATTACAAGAGAATCTAGGTCAGCAGGATAATATTTCCTAGGTATAGACATTTAGACAATGTGTTCACAATGGACAGAGAATCATACAGTAGTATCAAGAGGACTCTCTTAAGATAAGGAACAGGGCACTTTGCTGTAGGATTTTAGGACCTGTGAGATCAATGAAGGAACTCAATGTGATTTAGACATGATTTTCTTCAGTAAGTTTTCTTTGAAACCTCTTACTGTACCCTAAATTGAATTACATCTCCATCTATGTGGCTCCCTTATCTTGTCCTTCCCTCTAGCATAGCTTTATGAAATTGTTCATTTGGCTGTCTCTCACTAGACTGGGGCCTTCTGAAGGAAGAACCATTTCTTATTTATCTTTCACCTTCACTGTCTAGCACAGTGCCTGGCACGGTGAGATTTGCATGTTTGGCTTTTACTGTGGGACTCACATTTGCTAACTACCTTAGGCATTTGGGTTGTCAATTATCCTGTACAACAGAAGCAAGATTTAAAATGATCCATTTTATTCATGAAAAAGTTTTTCAAATATTTGAGAGAATTGTGCCTAAAAGATTGTTGTGAAATTAGATATTGGTTTGCTATAAATGTGTGGAGCTGAGGAAAGTACGATTAGTGAGATACTAACAGTCTCTTAAATGAGATACTAACAGTCTCTTAAATACAAATAATCATGTCACTGTAAATATTATAACTCTGATTAGGACTGAAACAAGTTTTCCAGGGAAAACCTCTCAGTTGTCATTACTAGCTTAACATTTATTTTATGAAGTGTTCAAAATTACAGTTAAAAAACAAAGCTAATGACAGTAAGCCTATGGCCTTCTGCTTTGAATACTTAAATGACTATATTTACTTTTGTAGGGAATATGGTACATGTTTAATTATAAATAATCTTACTTTGTATAAAAAATTTAAAGAATAATTATCACAGTAGAACTCTACATATAACCATATGTGTGAAAATCATGTGGCATAATAAACTCTTTTAAAATCAATCATTATAGAAACAATCAAAAGGAATTCATTTCAAACCATTGGATGCTGAGTTAACCATGTATACTTTTTGAAAAATACAGTCCTACATTAGCATTTCAAGTTAGACATGGAAATTCAATAGATTCTATACTCTGTGTAGACAGATACAACATAATACAGCACTTACACAGAGTAATATAACTGCTACCTCAAAATCATCATCTCCAGAAAATTAACCACTTATTCCTGAAATGTATTGTATTCAGCTAAAAGAGATTAATTTCACCTTCACTTCCTCAATAAAAATTCTGTGAATAATTTTGTTTTCTCTTTGTATTTGTAATGATTCATGTCTTGTCCATGAGTGTTGAATTACATAAGAATTTATCTGTATTTTGTCATACAATACAACAGTCATTATCTCAAATGACCTTGAGACCTTGAGATTTCAGGAGTTTTTTTTTTTTTTTTTTTTTTTTTTTTTTTTTTTTTTTTTTTGAGACTGAGTCTTGCTCTGTAGGCCAGGCTGGAGTGCAATGGCATGATCTTGGCTCACTGCAACCTCTGCCTCCCAGGTTCAAGCCATTCTCCTGCCTCAGCCTCCCAAGTAGCTGGGAATACAGGCATGCGCCATCAAGGCTGGCTAATTTTTGTATTTTTAGTAGAGACAGGGTTTCACCTTGTTGTCCAGGTTGGTCGCGAACTCCTGACCTCAAGTGATCCACCTGCCTCTGCCTCCCAGAGTGCTGGGATTACAGGTGTGAGCCATCGCTCCGGGCCAAGAGTTTTATTTTAGTTGTTTGAATATGTTCAAAACTCATATGTAAAAGAAGTACAACGCTTATTTGGCTAGACCATGTAATGTGTATAGAGGTTTCTTATCAGTATTCTGACATCACCCAACCATCCCTGTCATTAAACAGGACATTCATTTTCTCACACTCACTTCTGTCACTTAACCTCAGCTAATGTCATTCACGAGTTTTCAAAATAATTCAATTTGGCATAAAGCTAGGTCTCCTCAGGGTATGGGGATCTGTTTCCCAGTGCATTTCCAAACGCCTAGCTTGTTTCCCCCTTTTGAATGGCACACTGTTGTACTGCAGTATGGTGTCAGAATTTAGGTTCTGATAAGAAAATTATTTGTTGCTGTTGCATTTGTAAACAGAAAACAGTTTACAACAAGTATCTTTTCGCAGTCTCTGTTTTGTTCTGTACCCAACCCTGAAAAGAACACAATTTGTTGTTGTTATGGACAGGTGTTGGGAGGAGATGTTATAATGACTACTTCAGGGGAGGTTTTGAGAAGAAATACATTTCTTAGTAGTATAAGGAACCTGGCCATGGAACAGTCATCATAGGGAGAACTCACAATCCAAAAGTCTTTCTTGTAAAAGAAAACAACAAAAATTATGATAGTATTCTTCACAGTATCCTCAATATTTAAATTTTCAATGAATGTTTTTTGGAAGCCCCAACATGTCTAATATTCTGCATATTGATTGTGTAGTCTCTTAAAGCTAAGTCTATCCCAGGAGCTAGAATTAAATTCTGATAGAATTCTTCTATAAAATTAGATGTATTAATTGTTTAACAATATGTAGTAAAATTGTAATTCCAGTAAGAAAAAGTGCACTTTTTTTTCTGTTCACATAGACTTCATGAAGATTTATGATAAACCCAAATAGTCTTTCTCATTTTCTCTGAGAAATAATCTCCGAAGAACCTAAAACAGAATGCTTGTTTTATCACTCAAAAGTAAATGAAAATTGAATATTAAGGAAGAAATTTTTCAGTTTAAGGGCAATTTCAGAAAAATAAACATATACATTTCACATAAATGAAATACATTTTTCCACTTTCATGTATAACATCACGAAGACAAGTTATTTTTAAACATCTCTCAAAGCATTAAAAAATCTGGGAAGCAAATACTGAATGATTCATATTTAAATTCCTGCATACAATTAGCTGATCTTTGTATTCATAGGAAGGTCCTTTTGGAGAATCTGGCTGAAGCAAGGCCTTTTGTTTTGCTTTGCCTTCCCTCCACTCCACGTGGCGGGTGGCGGTTCTCCTCACACAAGTCCTTTTGGACACTCATCCCCAAACGGAGAGTTCTGCTTACCTCCCTATCCCTTCTCACTACCCCGTTTTTGGAACAGGCTTATGCTGCCCTAAAGATAGAAAAGAAAATGACATCCTGGAAAGTCAGAAATTAGAGTCTGTTATTTTTACTGTCAGGAAGAGAGGGGGAAAGGAGTTAGCATAGCTATATATGTAGGAAGATTCGAGATAGAATTATGGTTTTAGAACAAGATGACAGCAGACTCTAGAGGATCACTGCTGAGAAAATGTATGTTTTGGGAGAAGGCCTTCAAAACCAAAGAAAAAAAAATGAAATTAGCGTGAAATCTAGAAGTATAGTATATGTTTGGAGAGAAAGCTGTGACAAAGTGTTTGATGTCAGCAAAGTCTAGTCTGTCTCACCATCCAGTTAGTTACCTAAAACCTATCAAACCAGTGTGGTGGGATGAATTGCTGTCATCTTGGAGTATCCTGAAGTGATATAGGGAAACCAGGGATCCTGAAGCATAAATAGTTCCCCAGTTTGCCTTTCCTCCCATGAAGAGGCATGCAGCAGCTATGGAGGCTCCATGGAGACCTAGGAATTGAATGATGCCTTTCTGGAAGGAGTTGGCACTGGAATTCCCAGGTCAGCCAGGTGAAAGGGAGCCATGGTGGAGTTTCTCTTTTATTTCTCAGACCTCAAGAAAGAAAGCTTTAACGCCATATCCCTCAGAAAGCATCCCAAACTTGTATATTGAGAATTTATTACAGGATGTGAAGGAGTCAACACAAGCAGGCACACAGTGATGACACCAAGCTTATTGTCCCCTGGACATGTAACAGTGTCAGCAAAAGAAGCAACATGAAATAAATAGTGCTGGCGGGGAGTGCCACAACTGAATTTGCTTTCCTAGCAACTTGATAAAATACCCTAGGGGAGAAAGACTTCTGGATATGTACAATCAAATTGTTTAAATGATTAAATATCAATACAACTTTTATAACAGAGGCATGATCATTTGTATAGTATTTTATGTAATTTATTTCAAATTCAAATATATCAATTATAATAATTTTGAGCACTTTACCCAATTAGGATAAGTGCTTTCTGGTGTGGCAGTATGATACATTTAAAGCATCTATATGTGTATATATACATATATATAAACTTTATATACATTATAAACTTTAAGCTTTTATTTTAAGTTCAGGGATACATGTGCACGATGTGCAGGTTTGTTACATAGGCAACGCATGTCATGGGGATTTGTTGTACTGATTATTTCATCACCCAGGTATTACACCTAGTATCCATTAGTTACTTTTACTGATCCTCTTCCTCCTCCTAGTCTCTGCCCTCAGGTAGACCCTAGTATGTGTCTTTCTCCTCTATGTGTCTATGTGTTCTCAATGTTCAACTCCCAGCTATGAATGAGAACATGCGGTGTTTGGTTTTCTGTTCCTGTGTTAGTTTGCTAAGGATAATGGCCTCTACATCCATCCATGTCCCTGCAAAAGACATGATTTCATTCTTTTTATAGCTGCATAGTATTCCGTGGTGTATATGTACCACATTTTCTTTATCCAGTCTATAATTGATGGGCATTTAGGTTGATTCTATGTCTTTGCTATTCTGAATAGTGCTGCAATGAATATATGTGTACATGTATCTTTATAATAGAATGATTTCTATTCCTTTGGGTATATACCCAGTAATGGGATTGGTGGGTTGAATGGTAGTTCTGAATTTAGGTCTTTGAGGAATCACCACACTGTCTTCCACAATGGTTGAACCCACAACAGTGTATAAATGTTCCTTTTTCTCCACAACCTCACCACCGTCTTAATATTTTTTGATTTTTTAATAATTGCCATTTTGACTGGTATGAGATAATATGTCATTGTCGTTTTGATTTGCATTTCTCTAATGATCAGTAATGTTGAGCTTTTTTTCATATGCTAGTTGGCTACATGTATGCCTTCTTTTGAGGAGTGTCTGTTCATGTCCTTTGCCCACTTTTTAATAGGATTGGATTTTTTTGTAAATTTGTTTGAGTTTCTTATAAATGTTAGATATGAGACCTTTGTTAGGTGCATAATTTGCAAGATTTTTCTCCCATTCTGTAGGTTGTCTGTTTACTCTGTTGAAAGTTTATTTTGATGTGCAGAAGCTCTTTAGTTTAATTAGATCCCATTTTTCAATTTTTGGTTTCGTTGCAATTGCTTTTGGTGTCTTCATCATGAAATCTTTGCCTGTGCCTATGTCCTGAATGGTAGTGCCTAAGCTGTCTTCCAAGGTTTTTATAGTGTTGGGTTTTACATGTAAGTCTTTAATTAATCTTGAGTTGATTTTTGTATATGGTGTAAGGAAGGGATCCAGTTTCAATTTTCTGCATATGGCTAGCCAGTTATCCCAGCATCATTTATTGAATAAGGAATCCTTTCCCTATTGCTTGTTTTTGTCAGGATTGTCAAAGATCAGATAGTTGTAGGTGTGCAGTCTTATTTCTGGGTGCCCTATTCTGTTCCATTGATCTATGTGTCTGTTCTTGTACCAGTACCATGCTGTTTTGGTTACTGTAACCCTGTAGTATAGTTTGAACTTGGGTAACGTGATGCCTCCAGCTTTGTTCTTTTTGCTTAGGATTACTTTGGCTCTTTGGGCTCTTTTTTGGTTCCATATGAATTTTGAAATAGATTATTTCTAGTTCTCTGAAGAATGTCATTGGTAGTTCAATGGGAATAGAATCGAATCTATAAATTGCTTTGCACAGTATGGCCATTTTAATGATATTGATGTTTTCCCATGAGTATGGAATATTTTTCCATTTGTTTGTGTCATCTCCAATTTATTTGAGCAGTGGTTTGTAGTTCTCCTTGTAGAGCTCTTTCACTTCCCTTGTTAGCTGTATTCCTAGATATTTCATTATTTCTGTGGCAGTTGTGAATGGGAGTTCTTTTGTGATTTGGCTCTCAGCTTAACTGTTGTTGGGGTATAGGATTGCTAGTGATTTTTGCACAATAGTTTTGTGTCCTGAGACTTTGTTGAAGTTGCTTATCAGCTTAAGAAGCTTTTGGACTGAGACAGTGGGGTTTTCTAGACATTGAATCATGTCCTCTGGTGACTAGTCAGCAATAGTCTTACTTCTTCTCTTCCTATTTGAATGCCCTTCATTTCTTTTTCTTGCCTGATTGCTCTGGCCAGAATTTAATGCTAGGTTGAATAGGAGTGGTGAGAGAGGGCATCCTCATCTTGTGCTGTTTTTCAATGGGGAATGCTTCAAGCTTTTGCCCATTCAGTATGATGTTTGGGTTTGTCACATATGGCTGTTATTATTTGGATGTATGTTCCCTCAATACCTAGTTTATTGAGAGTTTTTAACATGAAGCAATGTCAAATTTTATTGAAAGACTTTTCTGCATCTATTGAGATAATCATGTGGGTTTTGTCTTTAGTATTGTTTTTCTGCCCTGGTAAAATGACTGCATAATATGAATTTTTAATTAAAACTTTAGTAAATGACAGGAAAATACTGTTATTCTGAGCAATATTACACTCTAAGAATATTTTATTAGTCTCAGAGTCTCAGCTTCTTCCAAGTACATCATTAATAGTTCTAATAATCGGGCAGTCACTGTAGAATAACTCATTAATTTATAAAGTATTTAGAGACCTTTTAAATATGATAAAGTTCTATGAAAATTGTTTCCATTTTATCTTCTGAGAATATTTTATACACTATGTATTTAAAGTGTAAACAGCATTATATTAAATAATTCCGAGCATTATTCAGTATTGGGGAATTTAAAAAATCCATAGCTATATAAAAGTGTAGAGTTTAGAACATCTATGCAGAGACTCTTCTTAAACTGCCGCTGTACTGGACCTGAACAGGTCAATTAACTAGAATGTGAAGCTTTCAAATAAAGCTTTTAATTTCATAGCCATTTCCTTTGACATTCACGAACATGCTAAAAGCAAAACACGAGTTTTTCACCGTAGAAGTCAATATCATTTCCCTTGAAAAGTGTTTCTTGTCCTCTTAGGTAGTATTTTTGGGGCAAAAGAGGTGGTGAAAATGGTTGGCCAGTCTTATTTGTTAATAGATTTATCTAAAAGTGTGTTACAATGTATGTTAACACATTAAAAACAACTATGTTTTGAATTTAGTTCTAGTACATTAGAGCATTTCTTTATGTACATATTTTATTTATTTAATTATTTATTTTAGATTTTTTTATTGGTACATGATAGATGTACATCTTTTCAGGATATAGCTGATAATTTGATACATTCATATAACATGTAAAGATCAAATCAGGGTAATTAGGGTATTCATCATCTTATATATTTATCTTTTCTTTATGCTAGGAACACTTAAATTGTTCTCTTCTAGCTCTTTTGAATTTATGAACATTTTAAAATGCAAATGCCTTTTCTGAATATAAAACAGTTTATTCTTTGAGCATGTCCATATGTATGTGTATGTGTTCATGCATGCATGCCTTGAATGAGTTTTTATATCTTTACTTTATAATTATTTATGCTCAGTACTCATAATCAATAAACAGTGATAATCTAGTAAAAAAATGAAACTGTAAGTGGTACCAAATGCACTTTTGGAAGACAGTCTGTTGAATATGTAATTTCCCCCCCATTTTTTCAGGCTTCAGATACCAAATAAACACATGTAAAGTAAGTTAATTAGGAAGTGTATCAGAAATATCTTATTAGCCATTCAAAGAGAATTATAAAGTTACAAAACTTTTCATAATGATTTATAAAAATAAACACTAGGAATCAATCATTTTTCAAATCATAGAATGTTTAAATTCTAATGCCAATAACGTTATGCTATTAACTTCCACATGATACTGTCAATATATCTCAAAGACACGATTTTGATTTAAGATTTACAGTTCATCTTTTGTTTGCTTTGAACCCATTTATTATACAAATGTGGTGATTTTTAGTTTTTCAGGACTGATAAACACAATTTTGGGGGTAATTCTTACCGTAATTGCAGGTCCAGCAAAAGCCAAGCTAAGCAACATGAGGAATGGAATTGCCTCCTGGGTTGGTTCAATGTACGGCATGCTAAGACTCCGATCATAGCAGCTAAATCCGGAGTGTACGGGTTTGAAGACATCTGTGAGTTCGAGGAAATAGAGGCTAACCACCGATGATGCCAATATAGGCAACTAAGAATGAAGGACAAAGAAGATCAATTTATTCTACCTGACATACAGGCCATACATAGAAAACAAGCGGCTTTCTCTCCTTCTCTCACTATTTCTCTCTGATTCCAGAGTTAAAAATCATTTGTAAGTGCTATTGCTTCTACCTTCAACGTGGATTCCAATTCACCCACCTTAGTCACAGCCTGTTACGAGTTGACCCCAACCTTCTAACTGGTGCTACACTTTCACTCCCACCCTCCCACTATACCCATTCATTTTCCACACAGCATTCCAAGGGGTCTTGTAAAGGTATTTCAGATCAGACGTGTCAACATCACTGATAATCAGAGAAATGCAAATCAAAACCACAATGAGACACCACCTCATACCAGTCAGAATGGCAATTATTAAAAAGTCAGGAAACAATAGATGCTGGTGAGGCTTTGGAGAAATAGAAATGCTTTTACACTGTTGGTGGGAATGTAAATTAGTTTAACCATTGTGGAAGACAGTATGGCGATTCTTCAAGGGTCTAGAACCAGAAATACCATTTGACCCAGCAATCCCATTACTGGGTATATACCCAAAGGAATAGAAATCATTCTAGTATAAAGACATATGTACATGTATGTTTATTGCAGCACTGTTTACAATAGTGAAGACATGGAACCACAAATACCCATCAATGATACACTAGATAAAGAAAATTTAGTATGTATACACCATGGAATACTATGCACCCATAAAGAGGAATGAGATCGTGTCCTTTACAGAGGCATAGATGAAGCTGGAAGCCATCATTCTCAGCAAACTAACACAAGAACAGATAACCAAACATGCATATTCTCATTCATAACTGGGAGTTTAACATTGAGAACACATGGACACAGAGAGGGGAACAACACACACCAGGGCCTGTTGGAGGGTGGAGGTTCAGGGGAAGGAACTTAGAAGATAGGTTGATAGGTGCAGGAAACCACCATGGCACACGTATACTTATGTAACAAACCTGCATATTCTGCACATGTATCCCCCTTTTCTTTAGAAGAAATAAAGAAAACAAACACACAAACAACAACAACAACGAAGTATTTCAGATCGCATCACTTCCTATCTGAATCACTCTAGTGGTTCCCACTCAACTTGAATAAAATCCAAATGCCATCCCATGCAATGCAAGTTGCTTCATGCTTTGGCTCTTGATTCTTCTTGTACCAGATTTTCATCGCTCCTCAGCCCCCTGCTCACTGAAATCTAACTGGTTTTCATTCTTTTCCTGTAATAGTCAAATTCATTTCTGCCCAGGATCCTTTGCACTTGCTGTTTCTTCTTCCTTT
This sequence comes from Macaca nemestrina, assembly GCF_043159975.1. Classification (NCBI taxonomy): domain Eukaryota; kingdom Metazoa; phylum Chordata; class Mammalia; order Primates; family Cercopithecidae; genus Macaca; species Macaca nemestrina. Next base: position 133,934,669 of record NC_092125.1, read on the forward strand.
TGTGCTCTTTTTCTGGCTCTTTATACTACTGGCTTCTTTACATCATTTAATGATGACTTTCTGCACGCTCTACCCAAGGCAGCTCTTGATCCATCCTTCACTCTCTACCTTATCATTTTGCTTGATTTTTTTCATGACACTTATCATTAACTGAAATTACCTTGCCAGTTTAATACTTCACTTATTTGTTTTTCATCTCTCCCAATCTCCCACTGAAATAAGTGCTCTATGAAGTGAGAGTCTGCCAGTGTTATTTATAAGTCCTGGCACTTGGTAGGCAGGGAATACATCATTTAATAATTTAAGGAAGCAATCAATACTTGCTGATAACTAGCTAATTGAATAAATGCATAAACCTTAATTTAACTACAATAACTAGACTTGGAGTTACCAGATTTAGCTAATAAAAATACAGGTCACCCAGCAAAACCAGAATTTCAGATAGCAATGAATAATTTTTAGTGTAAGTATACCCCATGCAATATTTGAGAGAGACTTATACTGAAAATTGTTCATTGTTTATCTGAAAATCCTGACTTCACTGGGTTTCATCTATTTGGTCTCCCTAAACTAGGCACAGTGTACTTTCTAGGTTTTGTGTACCCTTTTTGTGTTCAATTATTTATTCATTCATGTTTGAATGTGCCAGGCACTGTGTAGGTAGATGTAATACATTGAACAAAAGATAGACTTGGTCATCAAGGAGCAGTAGCTTAGTGAGAGACCTGCTCTCAGCCAAACAGAAAATATCACAAATGCTTAATCTAGTGCCAGACTTTCCAGAACCTGAAAATGGAGACTTACATAACACTCAAAGAATTGCTTAGTTTAAGGCTTTGTTCCTTTAGAGGATATAATATTTATTTAAGCAAACAGGAAATGTTTTTTATAAAGACAATATTTACTACTCATGATTTCTGATTGTTTGGTTTGAAAAAACAATTTTTTAATTTTTATTTTTAGAGGACAACATTATGCCTTCTATTCCCAAGAGGTCTTTTTTTTTGTAATTAAGAAATAATTAGGTTTACTGGGGGAAAAAAAAGAAATACATAGTAAGTAATCTTGCATTATCTTTCTGTTTTTCAGATGGATGCTTTGTAGAGAACAAAAAGTATATCAAAAACATTTATTTTTTCTTATCGACTATTATTCGATCACTTCAAGTATCTGATCATTCCCCCTCACTACTTCCCTCTTCGATAGTGCACGAATAGTAGCTTTCAATCTTGACCAATAAATCAGCACTTCATGGTGCATGCACATTATTTAAATTTCCACTTAAATCCATATAAATATATTTAAGTATTAATTTAACAAGTACTTCATAAAGTGCTTACTATGTGTCAATTTTTCTGTTTTAGATATTTTAATTAATTTGACACATTTTAAACTCATTTAACCTAAAACTTTCTATTGTGATATAAGATAACTGCTATCAGTATCCTCATTTTGCAGGTGGATAAGCAGTCACCTGTCATAAGTGACAGAGGTGGATTTTGAATACATGAATTCTAGTTCCAAAGTCAACAATATCTGGAATAAATAGCTTATAAATGTTATTAAGTATTGTTATTGTTATAACTAGTAACAATAATATATTCGTTAAACATCACCTTTCTCATGAAGCTTTGCTTGATAATACCTTTTGAGAGTAATTTCTTTAGTCTTAATCCCCTAGTACTTCTTTTTAGGAAATTTCTACCCACTGCTCTTTTTTATCTGCTATAAAATAGGTTTAGTCTTTTGCTTTGCTTCCCAAACTAAAATCGCCTTAAGGCAGGGGTCTAATGGTACTGATTTCTGTGTTGCCACTAATATACATTATAGTGACTTCCAAATATATATGCATGTATCTCTCTATATAATATATGCTACATTAACATATGAATTAATTTGTCACTAATATTATGCATTAGTCTTTTCAGCCAGTAGCCTTCCTGAAACTGACAATTTTTCCAATTATATCATTTTTCCAATTATATAATTTTCCATATTAATATCTTCTACATTTCTATAGAAGCATGTTTTAAAACCTTCATTTGTTTCCATAATAAGAATCATTTTTTCGCTGGGCCCAGTGGTTCATGCCTGTAATCCCAGCAGTTTGGGAGGTGGGTGGATCATGAGGTCAGGAGTTTGAGACCAGCCTGACCAACATGGTGAAATCCCATCTCTATTAAAAAGAATCTTTTTTTCTTTTTGATATCTATTTCTCTTATTTTTTCAAAAGCATATTTACTCTGTTCCCTACATCATTTTGTTTGTGATAAAGAGTAACTTGTATAAAATCTTCATTATATTCATTATATTTTAGAAATAAATAATTTTATACATGGTGTTCCCATAGTGTAGTTTACTACCCAATGTAATGAATTAAATGACAATGTTTATTTCTAACATAATTGTCTTCAGAGTTACCTTTTTATCTTTGAAATGCTCAACAAGAGTTTTTTTTTTTTTTTGAGTGTAAGGAATTTAACAGATGGTATGTGCCAATTTTGGCACACATATAGAATTGATATGCACATAATAAAATTACACAGACTTGTTTTGATTACATTTAAAATGAGATTTTGAAAATGAGATTTAAAGAGATTTTTTAAAAGTATGTAGCCAAACACTACAAATTTTATTCTCCAGTCATGATATAGCCCTCAAAAAAGCGTGAACCAAACTTTCTTTTTTTTTTTTTTTGCAGGGGCGCCATCTTGGCTCACCGCAACCTCCACCTCCCGGGTTCAAGTGATTCTCCTGCCTCAGCCTCCCGAGTAGCTGGGACTACAGGCGTGTGCCACCACGCCTGACTAATTTTTTGTATTTTTAGTAGAGATGTGGTTTCACCGTGTTAGCCAGGATAGTCTTGATCTGCTGACCTCGGTTATCCACCTGCCTTGGCCTCCCAAAGTGCTGGGGTTACAGACATGAGCCGCCGTGCCCATCTGAACCAAGCTATTTGTATGCAGCAATAGAGAGGAGAAAAATTACCTGAGGATTAGGAAAACGGTTTATTTTCAAAAAGAAAAGATTGATTCTTATAATTACCATCCACTAAGGAACCTGTGAGTGAAAATAATAGAGCAATTTTTAAGAAGAAAAATTATAACTGTTCTAGAGAACAGGGCAAACAAAAGAAAGATGTTTCAAAATACCACATTTGCTAGTCAATATTGATTTTTCTGATGTCAACTTTAAAAAGACAAATTTAGACTATATATCCATTTTAGTGAAACATTTTATCAAATCTATCATGACACTTTATCTAGATCAGATAGCTTACTTGTTTTTAGCATGATTATAATAAGGACAAACTACTTTTCTTTGGGGAGAGTTCACTTTGCTCTGAGCCTAGGGCAAAACAGATCAGCTGCATTCTTTGCCTTCTTCATAGCCATCATGAATTCAGAGTCCTATAAGAGCCTTTTGAACTGGTGGAAACCATAGTCACAAAGGGCCAATTAATATATATGGTAATGGTGGCTCATCCATTTAGTCATTCAACAAATATCTTTGGGAGCCTGCTAGCCCAAGGCCTTGTTCTAGGTCCTGGGAATACAGTTATGATAAAACAAAATCTTTGTCCCTATGAATATTTCATTGTAGTTGAGGAAGCCAGGTAAAAAATATATATTATATATATTAAATGTATGTCAGAAATATATATATCAGAAAGAACACATACTATAAAGAAGAGGGCTGTGTAATTAAGTGCCTGAATTCCTATTTTAGATCAAGGAAAACCTATTTGAGTAGGTGCCATTTAAGCAGGGACTTGAAAGGGCAAGAAAGAACTAACCGGATAAAAACCAGGTGAAAAGCATAATCAAATGGAGGAAGTGATACAAAATGAAGTCAGAGAGGTAGATTTGCGACCAGACGTTGCAGAGTCCTGAAGTCCAAGCAGGAAGTTAGAATTTTATTTAAAGTAGGATCAGAAACATTCCGGAGAGTTCAAGCAGAGGTGTAATAGGATTTGCAATGTATTTTACAAAGATCTCTGGCTGTCAGATTGAGGATGATCATGGCGGGTCAAAAGTAGGAATAGGGTAAAAATTTAGAAGGCTGTTCAAAACTCAACAAATATGTATTGAATGCCTAGTAGGCACCCAGCACTTCTCTAAGTGTAAGGAATGTAGCGGTAAACCAAACAGAGAACTCCATGCACTCACAGAACTTACATTCTAGTGGATGCATGGCAATGGCGGAAATCCAGGAGAGATGAGGCAGCATGTCCTAGAGTTTAGTACTGGAGATACAAAGAAACTGGTAGATTGTTGATATGGTTTTGGAGACAGATATAACAAACCTTGTTTATGGCTTGATCAGTGAAGAAGATAAAACAATAAAGGTTGATTTCAAAGATGGGGTTTGAGGAATTAGGTCAGTGATGCCATTCCTTGGGATAGGAAGAAGTTTGGATGGAAAGAATAGAAGATTCTGTTTTGAAAGTATTAAAACTGTTACATCTCTTAGTTATTAAAGTAAGATGTCGACTGGAGCTAACAGGAGAGACCAAGGCTGGAGGCATAAAGCTGCAAATTATTGGTACTAGATGATTTAAGCAGCAAAATCCTCACTTTTGGAGAACAACGCTAGCATAAGACATTTCAAAGTTAAATTATTTTAGCTTTGATATAAGTAATGTCACAAGAAGGCAAAGAAAATAATTGTGTATATTCGTGCCAATCATATGCAAGATCTATTATAAGAGATAAAGGAAGATTTTAATATTAATAACACATTTAAAATGAGATGCTTGGAACCAACTTGATAAATACCCTGAAATCATATAAAATGTGAAATTTGAAACAGTAATACAGTACATTGAAATTCAATTCAAACTGGGAAAAAAATGCTAGCAGATCAAAGCAATTGTATTAAAGCCTGTAGCCATGAAGAAGGTTGTCACAGGTCAACACACACGTCGTGAGGGAATTTTCTACTTCCTACAGTATGATCTTTAGTGGTATTCTGTAGTTTTTTTTTGCCTTGTAGCTAATACAGATTAATATTTTCTTCAAATATTGATAATAATAATAAAATAATATTAGGCTTTATGATATATAAAACTATCTTCGCTCTAAGTATAGCATATTCAGATTGGCTGCAAAGAACTTCAAAAATACAGATTATAAACATACAGTAACACTTAAAGTGTCATTAAGGGAAATAATTGGTCAGAATGAGTCTGCAACATTACTTAAGGTCTAGAAGTCTAAACTGGTTTTTATACGTAAAACAGATACGGCTTGTATGACATGAATAGATACAAATTGAAACAGGGCAGTGTGATTGAGGGAAACCGGTCTGGCCTCAGGACCAGAAGAATCCAGTTTCTCCCCTTATTTATTCTGCCAGCTTCTTCTGGGATTTGGAAAAGTCTCTTAACCTTTCTGGGCGTCATTTCTTATCAATGAAATGATGGGTTTTTTTTACATTGCAATCTAATACTGAAATGCTTCATATACTGTCATGAATGAAGAATCATTTCTCTCATTTATTTCACACTGTCACTGCCTTATATAAAGCATTAGGGCCTTTAAAAAAAACTCTATTCTCTTCATAATTTGTTTCATCCTCCACAATGCTTCCAAACTAATTTTCCTAGAATTCACACCTCATCGCGCATTTAATGGTGCCCCATTAATAACAAAATAACGTGCAAACTTTTTAGAATGATATTTATGACTTTTTAAAATATGGCCTTGATCTGCCTTTCTTGGTTAATTTTGCTTTCCACCTACTCTCCACTCTCCTAAACCAGAAAGACAGCCCATGTTCCCATTATATTTATATTTCAAAAAGATGCGTTCTAGTCTCTGCTTCACGTTACAGTTCCACATTTATTTCTTATAAAAGTTGGACTTATCCTTTCAGGTTGAGGTCATAGAATTTTTTTCTCCCTGAAACCTTCTCCAGGCTCTCCACTCAGAATTGAAGACTCCATCTCATATACTACATATATAACTTTATCAAAGGATCTGTTAGTCTGCCTCTGATTATAGTTATTTATATATTACCAGCCCTTGCCCTAAGATCAAGTACTCAAAAGTGAAACCTTTGCAATTTACCCAATGCTTTGAATGTTCTAGGTGTCCAATAAATGTTCACTGAATTTAATTGAAAGAAATCAAGAAATTTTGATTAAAGGAACAAAAAACATAGACAATTTCTGAAAAATACACAGCAGGTGTTGAAGACTTAGGTGCCAGATACTAGTTAAGTTTAAAAGATTGCTATATTCAATCTACACTGTATAAAGTATCTATCAGTATCCCCAAATTACGAATGAGAAAACTGAGGCAGAAATAGTTTACATAAATTGTGCAATAGCCACAAAGCCCCCAGGTGGGAACACCCAGACTCCTACCCAGGTGTCTAAGTTGGGAAATGTGCTCAAAATTCTTTGCTCATGGAACTCATCTGGCTTTCCTCCTCCACACCGCTAAGATAACTGCATGTGGGGTGCCCATATGGGGAGAGGGGGTCCTAGGGGACAGGTGCAGTTTGAAGAAGGCCACTCTGTTTCTCTTAATTCTTATTACTCTTAAACATGTTCTCTACTCACTTATTCCTTATCATCCAAACATGAAAATTGCTTTGTTTGTTCCAATCTGAGATCTGTCTTTTCTAGAGCTCCTCTCAGTTTCGGTAGAATTTATTAGGTATGTACTCAGACCTAAAAAGCAAAGGACATTTACTGAGTTTTCATTTAGACATTTCCTCCTAATTATCTAATTTAATTCTTATAACCTCCTTGGGATTCTTAAGATAAATTTAAGATAAGGACCGTGGCCCAGATAAGTAAAATAGAACGCCTGGCTGCAAAGGCCAGTAATAGAAACCTGGTCTGTTAAATTCCTGGAAGCATGCACCACCGTGTATCCTGCTGCCATTCTGCCACATGTCACCATCTGGCACTAGTCTAGTGCTTTTCAGGAAAGGATAGCCCCAGGCTTCAATGAGATTGCCAGTTTAAAGGACACAAGGAGAGAGATGGCCATGTGTCAAGGGGTTTCAACGGCAACAACAGCAAAGGGCTGGCAGGCACTTTCAAATCACACTTTCACTGATGTGGTGCCCTCAGGTCCGGAAGGTTCTTCCCTGGGCAGTTTCTGTGAAGTCATTTGTGTTATTTTGGTTTTGGGAATATCTTAAGAGCATTTAATTATATTTTGGATATGGTCTGCTTTTATTTTCACTTTTGTCTTCCCTAGTAAATGATTTCTAATATAAAGTATCAGAAATTAGGCAAACGTAAGGTTCCAGATGCTTTCCTGCTTTTAGTGTTTCCTTTGGATCACTTTCTCTGAACATACAGAGATATCCTGATGAATGCCTGGATCATAGCAATTGTCATATGGGATGGCAGTTGTTCCTTTACGTTCTCTCCTATTCGGCCACAAGATCCTTGAAAGCAGAGAAATTGTCTTATCCATCTCTTTATCCCTGACATATTAGGTGTCCTCAATATACAATAAACTAATATATACAATAATATACAATAAACTAATACATACATGGATAATTTGAAGAGAGATGCCAAATGTTGAGATGTTCTTGCTGTATTGTTAAGAAAATATCCCCCATTTAAAAAGATCTTCATTTATTCTACCACAAGAAAATGCTTTGTATTTTGAATTTCTAGAATTCTAATGATTTCGTTAGCATTAAAAAAATCAAGAAACTTACATTGGATCCTCTATAGCAATGATAATTAATAGAGAAGTGCTACCTCACCTAATAGATGTATTAGGTTGAATGGGAAAAAAATCTGTTCTATGTTTTATACCTGAATATGAAACTACATCTTTACAGCTCTAAAAGGACCAATACAATCACTCAATGATCTAACAGTAAAGTCAAAAATAATGATAAATGGTTGTTTTATTACCTGAATATTGATCTAGCACTAGGCTTGGGGTAGTAGGTTTTGTAATCACCAGTCTTAACCTCAGGTAGTAAAAATTTGTTCTTCTTACATAATTAGACACTGAAGTATGTGTATTGTCTTGGGAAGCATTTTATTCTTTAAACCAAATTAGAGACTAAGACCTGAGGCTGAGGATCTGTATTTCAATTGTTAAAAGTAATTGCTTTTAAATCCTTTCTTCCAGCTGTAATTTCTCTTCCCTTACAACATACAGCAGACATTTTAAAATTTGGGGAATAATTGTAATTTAATGCTACTAATATTTGACAGGTACCATTTAAAGTACTTTATATGTTTGAATTCATGCAATCTTCACAACACCTTTTTGATGAAGGTACTATTATTACTGCCATCTTACAGATGAGGAATCTGAGATTACATGAGATTACATGATTTGTACAAGGTTATACAGTAAGATTCCATGATTTGTATAAGGTTATACGGCTTGTTAGCTGGATTACAAACTCAAGAAATCTGGCTTCCCAATTCATGTTTGTGATTATTGTACATACTACCTCTTCCTAGGAGCTTATACTATGGACCAATGGGTTTCCAAAGACATTGAGAAATAACAAAATAAAAGAATTAGAATATTTCTCTTTATAGATTGTTAATGCTACCCTACAATTTCTATAATGTGTGATATTGCATATATTCTTGATGTCCTCTAACAAAACTAAGACCTTAATATACTTAGATTAAATAGTGCTTTCCCTATTAGTGGGATTGTTATATTCATACAGAGAAAGCATATAGATGTTCACATAACCTGGCAAAGGAAAGACATAGTGCATACAAAACAAGCATTAAGGGAAAAAAGTCTATTGCAATAATGTCAGGCAAAAGTGACATAACTAAAACTTCTATATGAGGGATCTTCAAAAGTCACGGAACATGTATATTATGAAAAAATTGTGAATGGATTTCAATTTGTTGCACCAAAATAAGCTCATACTCACTGAAAACATGTCTGAAAAAGATCTAGTTTGAAACGCCAAGAAGGATAAGATATCAGTTTGAAAAGAACCCCTATCAGAGCAACACGAATTTTGCTCAAATTGAAGCAAGAACATCCATCAAATTTATGATGAAACTTTGGTAGAAGAATGGCAAAATCATTGATACTTTACAGAAGGTTTATAAAGAGAAGAAATCCGAAGTTTACAAATGGATGATTCATTTTAAGAAGGGAAAAGATGATGTTGAAGATGAAGCCCACAACATCAGACCATCTACATCAATTTGCAAGGAAAACATTTGTTTTGTTCATACCCTAATTGAAGAGGACTGACTACTAACAACACAAACAATAGCCAACAACGTAGACCTCTCCCTTGGTTCCGCTTACACAATTATGACTGAAACATTGAAGTTTTGCAAACTTTCCATTCAATGGGTGCCAAAGTGACTGTGGCCAGATTGACTGCAGACAAGAGTAGAGCTTTCAATGGAATTTTTTAAACAAGTAGGCCATCAAAGTCCTGAAGCATTTCTTCAAAGAACTGTAACAAGTGATGAAACATGGTTTTATCAGTATGATCCTGAAAACAAAGCACAATTAAAACAATGGCTACCAAGATGGGAAAGTGGTCCTGGTAAAGCAAAGGTGGACTGGTTAAGAGCAAAGGTCATGACAACATCATCTTGGGATGCTCAAAGCATTTTGCTTGTTCACTTTCTGGAGGGCCAAAGAACAGTAATATCTGCTTATTATGAGAATGTTTTGAGAAAGTTAGCCAAAGTGTTAGCAGAAAAATGCCCAGGAAAGCTTTGCTAGAGAATCTTTCTCCACCATAACAATGCTCATCTCTCTCACCCAAACAAAGGCAATTTTGTGAGAGTGTCAATGAGAAATCATTAGACATCCATTTCACAGTCCTAATTTGGCTCGTTCTGACTTAGTTTTGTTTTCTAATCTTAAGAAATCTTTCAAAGGTATCCATTTTTCTTCAGTTGATAATGTAAAAAATTTTGCAATGACATGGTTAAATTCCCAGGAGCATCAGTTCTTTAGGAATGGACCAAACAGCTTTTATCATTGCTTACAAAATTATCTTGAACTTGATACAGCTTATGTTGAGAAATAAAGTTTATGTTTTTTATGTTTATCTTTTAATCCCATTTTTTTCCATGAACTTTTAGAAGTCCCCTTGTATTTGAGTTATAGCATAAGAAAAGCAAATTTTTGATTTTGAGATCTAAATTGACATATAATCTTAACATTATACACACAGAAATGACTGAATTAAAGACCATCAGTGTTTCTAAATTAATTATAGTTTCATAATGTTTATTAAAATAAGGTATCAATTTTGTCATTAAACCATTTTACTTAAACATTATGAAAGTTCATATTTTCTATTATATTTATTCAATTTATTTAACAAATGTTTTTAGTATTTGCCTTGTGCCTGATACATTTTATTTGACCTATTAATTATCCAGAAAAGGAATTTCTCATCTAATTTCAGAGATTAGAACACTATAGCGTATCACAAGTTTCTCTTCCCTCTGAGCTTGTCTCCTACGTACACATCTTTATACACACTTAGATGCACACTTAGATGCACATTATGAGCCCTTCTTCAAAGTTAAAACTTTCCAGTGCTGCTGAAGGCCTTAGTTATTTAAGTTTCACTTTTGAAAAGGCTTGGTGCATGTAAAAGAGATGTTGAAGTTAAGCTGTTAATGTGGGACATTAATAACTTCTATTTTATTTTCTAACATATTAATGCTGTGATTAATTAAAGTAGGTAGGATTGTGTTATGTGTTTTACTGGAAAATGCATCAAAAAGATGAACAATATATATAAATAAAATGCTATATAACTGCCAAAGAAAGCCACTTTATTACTAAATACATAAATGAAAAAATATAACTGCTTTTGGATTGCTTGACCAACACAATCACCTGGGAAGGTAAATGAACCAATAGTAAATAGAGAGAGTGTGAGAGAGAGCTAAATTGCCCTGCCTCACTGCCCAAGCTCAGTGTCCATGCTAAAGAGCTTCTGCTTAGATTGTAAATTGCTGTCCTCTCTGTGATTTTTTTTTTTAACATGGCGTGGAAAGAATGTGGAACTGAGGATAGATGGCTAAGGACATTGTGATTCTTAGGGTCATCCCATATGAGATACCTTATACCCCGCTCCCTCTCCCTACTGTGCTGCATTGACCTCTGGAATCTTGGGAAGGTAAAGAGTTGTGGTGGAGGAAGAAACAGAGCCTGTTGAGTTTGGTTGGCTGGGGGATTTGGAATGAGGAATGAGCAGTTCTTAAAGTTTTTTGTAGTCCCATAGAGTAGGCATTTTCTAGGATTTGCTACACTTGGCCATTCTTAGTCATGTTGGAACATACATTTGAGCAGTGAAGTCTTAGCAATCTCTTCCTCTATTTCTGAACAGGACTGAAAAGACCACTAGCCTTCAAGGTCAGACAAAGAATAATGTGGCCAAGGCCAAGGCCAAAGCTGAGGTTCAGTCCAGGCTCTGTCTCCCTATATTCATTAATTAAGCTCCTAGATTTATTGACCAACACCACAACTAATGCATCACAGATCTATTGAGAGAATATCTGCTCTCTGCTATTTGTATTGTTCTACAGGCTGGAGTTTAAAAATAAATAATAAAAGGAATTTTTCTTAATTATGTCTTGGGCCAACCATCTAAAAATTACTAGAACCAATATTATCTATGGAATAGCCACTAGTCTGAAGCTTAAATATTGAGAAACATAACACCATCAAATAATTTTCCTTCATGTACATCAAATTCAACTGGAAGCTAGAAACTAAATGAGGTCTTAATGCAGAAGAGTTTTCAAAAGTTCATCTCTCTATAGTACATTGTTTATAACAGATTGCTGACCATCCTTTTTATGAGGTTTTGCCATGAAGAAGACATTATTTATGTCCAAATCTTCACAGTTGGATGTTCTCCATGTTTTAATCAGTCAAATCTCAGTTGCTACAATACAAGCATTTTCAGATCATCACCCAAGGGATAAGTAACCTGTTAATTCTTCAGGGTGTATGCAACTGCCTTAAAAAAAAGATTTCAATGAATCATACAATAGCCTAAATGAGATGACTCTTTCCCAAAGACTAAATCTAATTTATTCATCATTTTTTAGAAAGCGTAATATTCTTTATTTCACAGATGGTTCAGTTGAGGCATGGGAGGATATTTAATTTGCATTGAACAGACACTGCTGCTGATGAGTTTATATATGACACTTTAGAACTCTGGAAACCTGAGAACGGCAGTAGCTTACAGATTATGGGCCTCCCAACAACCCTGGAATAGGGACTTTCAGTAGAGTGTTACCTGGGCACTGTGTGTAGAAGATGCTCAGTAAATGAGAATTCCTCTCCACTGACTAGGTCAAGGTAAGGGTACTGAAAAAAAGTGGTCTCTATTTTGTAAGTGTGTGCATATGTCCCTCTATCTTTAAAAATGAGCAGAAATTCCAGTAAATATTTGTTGGTATTGTATTTAAACATTATAATAAACTGCTCTACCATTGTATGCACACTGTATAAAACACACATAAATGTGTGATACCAATCGAAAACAATCAGGAGAACCAGCCCCTTTCCAGGTAATCTGGTAGCATCTAAAGCCACCACAAAGTTTACTTCAGACAAGATGGGAGAGGGGGTGTTGGTAAATGGGAAAGAGAAAATTCGTTTACTAGGCCTGACTTTGCTTTAGAATTCTTGGCCATATTTTATAATTTGTATATGATTAAGGGGTCATAATTACTCTATCCTGACCACAATAGTTCAATCATTTTCAAATGAGGAAAATGATGCTTAGAGGAAATAAGTTAATTGCCAAAGATTACAAAGCTAATTGGCAGATCAAGTTAAAAAAAAAAAGCTATATTCTTTTAAGTAAAAAAATATATATATCTATATCTAATAGTTTTTTTTACCATAGGCACAAAAAATTGTCTGTGGTATATGTGCCTTATCTAACTGAAACAACTTTCTATGAAAACTAAAATTGCAAGTTCTTTGCTTCACTGATGCCTTTGAAATTTCAAATCTCAAACAATCCATAGGTAGGTCCTAGATCATAAAATGAACATAAGCATAATTAAGATATAAGGACTCATATAGACCTTGGATATTGATTTAATCTTCAACTGTTCAATAATCCACAAGGCTGAGCAATGTCTCTGATAGGGAATTTATGATCACTCTGCAAATAAAAATGTCTCCACAAGCTGATAAAAGACAGTTAAAGAAAAATTTATGTTCATATGATTAGTCTTGTTTTATTACATCCAATTAAAATTTATGGAAATTCTACAATTGACTAGAAAGTATGTCAGTGATGATTCTATATCGTTTCTATTACTTTTACCAAAAGTCACATCATAAGCAATTAATAAATATTTACTCAGTACATAAATAAATTGTTGTAAGAGTACAAAACAGGTTATACCCTGGAATTTCATTTTAGCATTCTGTATTGAAGAACATTTGATATAAGATCCGTCTCTTTTGGACTCTATCCCTGAGGACTCAATTTCTGAAGCATGTCTAGGATTTCATTAAATGGCAGTTTACCTCTAAGCAAACCCATAGCACAGACTTTTGGTAAGAGCATTAAGTTATTAACAATATAGTCACATCTACTTCCATTGCTCTCACTCCCAAACATCATTCTTTTGTTAAATGTACTGATTCCATGTTTACCTTTTCCACAAATACATTGATTTTAATTACTTGTCTTTCCCCTTTTCTTTAATTTATTCCTAAGTGGTCTAAATACCAGTTTTACACAGACAGAAACCATCTTGTTACAGCAAATAAGAAAGCAATTATCCTCCTCTATGTTGCCTGACAAACAACCAGATAGTAATGATTGGTTTAGTCCAGATAGTGCAATTGGTTCAGTCTAATTATTGATAAGAAAAACACCTCAACGTTACTTATGCCAAAATTAGCATTTCTATCCTTGGCATCCATATTTCAAAATCCACTTGACCATGAAAAGATTACTCCATTCGATAGTTAACTGTAAATAAATTTCTCAGCTAATTCATACCATAAAAGGCTACCATGATGCTCATAATTAGACATTTCACAGTTTAAATATCACCTTTTTTTCCTTTTGACCAAGATGGAAAATAGCACTACTTGAGTTTTAGACAAGTTTTTGGACTTCTCTGAGTCTTCGTTACTTAATTTTTAAAATAGAGTTTATATTTATTTCTCAGTTGCATTTAAAGGATCAGATGAGATAATGTATGAAAAATTTACATTGAAGTATAAGGGAAAATTCAAAGCTATTCTATAGCTGATGACATAAATTATATTCTTACACCTTCCCTTGTTTATGCTTTCCTTTACTATCTGTTAGAGACCTCATGTCAAGGGAGTTAATTGTGAAATTACAGGTGGGCATGTAGGCAATGAGAAAAACCCTTTCTGATTTTCTAATCTTTAGCTATTACCATGCTTTTCAAAGAGCCTAACAACTTGGAACAGTGGAAGATCCATTCATAATTGTTTAATGTAAAGTGGTCATGAAATGCGTTTGGAAGTTAGCACAAACAGCTAGCCCAATTTGTTCACATGTAGAATTAGAATGACCTGTATTTTAAATGTTATAATCCAGAGGGAAACTTTCTAATATAAGGAATTCTAGAAATAGTAATAATTAGGAAAGAGCACTAGAACAGGAGTCAGGAGACCTAGGTTCTATTCCTGATCTGATATTAACCAGTGTGTCCTTAGGTAACTCGGGCATACTTGGCATGTCCAAAGGTTAACTCAGTTAACCTTTTCAAGGCAAAATTTTCTTAGGTGATTGAAGAAACAGTAAGGCCATATGTCATTGGATTATATAATTTTATTAGACTTATCTCTGTAATAAGACTTTTAAACTCTATAAGACATTTCCTCACCTTTTAAATACAAAGGTTGCTTGAGAAATAGCCTATGCTGTATACATATGCTGAGAGAAAATGTGTTTGCTATGAGTAACATTTGTAATACATTTCCAACATAAACAGCAATAATTGTGTCTCAAATAATCTTTAACAAGCCAGTTTAGACAACCAAAATGTTTAAAGGGGTCTCCATGGTTTGCTCATAGATTGGATCTCAATCTCACACACACACACACACACACACACACACACACACACCCACTTCACTCCTACCTTCAATTTTCTAATGCTTTTTCTTCTAATCCTGCTTGGCTTGACCTCTCTCTGTTTCTATTATCTTTTTGAATTTCTTTCTTTCTATCATTTTAATCGACCTACATATTCTACTCTCCTATACTCTATTTAATTTCCAAGTCTTCCCTCTCACCCCCACCCATTGATCCTCATTAATCTTCATCAGAGACTCACGGGTGCCATTTGTGCTTGCCCAAAGGGAGCTTGATTTTAGGGGACACTGTGCCTTTCAGACATATCAAAAATTAAACCAGTTACTATTAAGTAGGAAAAAGCACTAACACAGCCAAGTTTTGTAGATGAATGTAGAGAAAAACTCTGATCCACAACTCTGACAGAGCCACAACCAGACATGTTTCAAAGACACACATCCAGATACCATGAAGCTAGCCAAGTCACAGCAGAGGCAGGGCTCTCCATTGCACTTCTTCACTAGGTTTAGCATTGTTGTTGGAAGCATGTGTGAGACAGTATGGTGTAGTCATAATGCAAGAGCAAGACGGACAGGCTCTGAAATCCTGACTCCCTCATTTCATTGCTATGCAACCCTGGTAAAAACAGTAGCTCTCTGAGCTACAATTTCTGATTCAAAAAGTAAAGATAGCAATGCCTTTTCAATAGGATAGTTCTCCAGACTAAAAATAATGTATCTAGAGAGTCCATCATATAAAGAAGACTGGAAATGGACTATTCTTTTTTATTACTATGATTATTATCATTATTATTAAAATCTCCTTGAAATTGGCAGAAGCCAAGTATTTTTTCTTTCCTGATAAAGTAGAACAAATCACATTTTGTAACTTGGCCGTGAAGAAACAGTAAGATAGTCGTGGTGTTTAGAAATAGAAAATAATTCCCTAATAGCAAGCGTTATGTTCAATACTCAGATTTGTAGAAATGTCCTCATTTAACTCTATCTCTAAAACTTAGGGCTCTAGTCTCTATTTATTTTATTTTGCATCAGAGTTTATGCATTGTGACTTTGAAAGAGAAGAGACTTGCCAACTCATCTCATTTGGCAGGGTTTGAAGTACTTCTTTGAGCAGACTCTACTTCTATACAATCTAAAGAAGAGAAAAAAA
This sequence comes from Macaca nemestrina, assembly GCF_043159975.1. Lineage (NCBI taxonomy): Eukaryota > Metazoa > Chordata > Mammalia > Primates > Cercopithecidae > Macaca > Macaca nemestrina. The sequence goes on from NC_092125.1 coordinate 133,950,881, forward strand.
ATCTACAGCTACTATTTTGGTATATGCAATGCAGAAATGTGATTTTATATTTCCTACTGATGCTGAAGTTTATGTAAAAGGGAATAAGCTAGCAATATTTCTTAGCAAGAAAATCAAGTGAGTTATGTAATTTTAACATAGATCATGAGATAGAACTGAAATCTTGTGAATTAATGTTTGCTACAATTAAAAACCTGTGGACGATTTCCAATGGGAAGAAAATAAAAATTGTATTAAGATTTTGTCAAGACACCACAATTTCAAAATGTGTTTCAAAATGTGTGTCTTTGCTCAAAGGCTTGTTGAACTTCCCCAGGTAGGATAGCAACAGAGTAGCAGCAATGGCTTCTACTCCTGAACAAACTGTTTAGTTACTGACCTTATAGTAATTAAGCTCCATTAACAAAATCCTGCAACATATCTACTGCTAAGTACACATTCAAAGTAATGAAAACTTTCTGAGTAGGCCCGGTGTGGTGGCTCACGCCTGGGATCCCAGCACTTTCGGAGGCTGAGGCAGGAGGATTGCTGGAGCCCAGGAGTTTGAGACCAGCTTGGGCAACATGATGAAATCCTGTCTCTACCAAAAATTATAAACACTGGCTGGGTGTGGTGGTGCATGCCTGTAGTCCCAGGTACTCAGGAGGCTGAAGTGGGAGAATCGTTTGAACCCAGGAGGCAGAGATTGCAGTGAGCTGAGATCATGCCACTGCACTCCAGCCTGGGTGACAGAGGAAGACCCTGCCACAAAAAGAAAAAAACAAAAGGAATGAAAACTTTCTGAGTAATCTTAATTTTTTGAGATTCAAATATTCTGAATTGGAATGCTTCAGATACTGTAATTTTATACTGAGTGGACAGAGAGATGATATTCTTACTCCATGTGTATTTGTACATACCTATGCACAGAAGTGTGTGCATACATAAGTGTCTTTGTGTGTTTTCTCATATGAATAACAGGCAATTTCAAACTCTTTTCTGTATCGGTAACCCTGTCAAAATATATTTGCATATAGGTGAAGCATAACTCTTCTGCCTTCATAAAGTTAGCATCAGGTTTGTTATAAAAATGTTATGTCATATAGCAGAATGTTTTAGGAAAAAGAATCTCATTCCCATTTATTTCATGTTAAGAATTTATATCTTTTTAGGTTTAAAAAGGTAATTTGTCATTTGTTTACATTACATAATGAATTGCTCTTTGAGCAGGATGACTAATGAGAACAAAATTGTGAGCCTGAGCCCCAGATGGACCACTGTAATCCTTTGCATAAAGGAAGTGCACTAGTCCCAGACAACCAGCCTTATCGCATACAATATTGGGCTATGCCCAAAGGATTATAACTGATTCTACTATAAAGACACATGCACACATATGTTTATTGTGGCACTTTTCACAATAGCAAAGACTTGGAACCAACCCAAATGCCCATCAGTGATATTCTGGATAAAGAAAATGTGGCATACATTCACCATGGAATACTATGCAGCCATAAAAGAGGATGAGTTCATGTGCTTTGCAGGGACATGGATGAAGCTGGAAACCAACATTCTCAGCAAACTAACACAAGAACAGAAAACCAAACATCACATGTTCTCATTCATAAGTGGGAGTTGAACAGTGAGAACACATGGACACAGGGAAGGGATCATCACACACCAGGGCCTGTGGGGGTTGGGGAGCTGGGGGAGGGATAGCATTAGGAGAAATATTTACTATGGGTGACAGGTTGATGGGTGCAGCAAACCACCATGGCACGTGTATACCTATGTGACAAAACTGCACGTTCTGCACATATACCCCAGGACTTAAAGTATAATAATTTTAAAAAAAGTTTGAAAACTCTTTTGCTAACTCTAGGTATACTGCTGGCTGCAGTTGCTACTGTAAGTGATACAGCCATCATTTGCAGGGTACTTGGGAACTTTAAGGGCATGATAAACCTTTTCTTTAGTGGAACATTCCTTTTTAACCTGCTTTTCTCTTTATCCTAATAAGATTTGGCTATGCTTATCTGAGAGTTCTTTTCACAACTTGACCTTTGTTTTCCCAGGCTGTACAGTGTAAAACTGAGTTATGAAACTTGCTCATAAAATGATGTGCAAAATTAAAAATCACCGTGTTTTTCAAATCGCCATCCAATATTACTGTCAACCATAAGCCATTTCATTAGCAAACAGCAGCATAAACCAAAAATGTAAGAAAAAATAATTCTATCCCTTAAACCAATGTGTGCTTTAACATCAGGTATGGCGGTGAACAAAGACAAGATTACTTGCTTTTAGTAGCTGAACACGAACACCTCAGCCTAATGCCCATAGGGGTATAATTAGAGATACCTTGACACTCTGCAAATGGGCTGCCAACATCTTTACTCCTTCCTTGCATCTATCCAGAGTTCTTGTTGAGGGGCACTAGCCACTAACTGATGAGCCAATGTGGGGAGTATGCACTGTCCACTAACTCTTTGTGCTTGGAGGCTCCCAGTGGAGGAGGTTGAGCTGAGGAAACCGATCTGTTGTCAGAGAAAACTGTATTACCTTTGTCAGTGTGCCCTTGCCTTACTATATCTTCCTTTTTTACCAGTGAGAAACCACAGAAAGTGACTTTGCCTATATGAATGTTCTTTCAACAAGTTGAGAGAGATTGTTATTGCAGTGGTGAAGAGCATGAGCTTTGAGTTAATACCCAGCCCTGCCTCTAACTTTGCTTTATAAAAATGGGCAAGTTGTTTAACTTTTATGAGTTTCAGTTTCTCTTCAAAACACAGATAATAATGGCTCTTTCTTAAAGAGAAACTTTGAAGATTGAATGACATGGTCATGTAAAGCATTTAGCTTATTGTTAGTACATATTAAGTACTTTATAAATGGTTGTCATTATTATTGTACAAACTTTAAATAGTACTTCACTCTCTCCATTTGTATCAATTAATACAGATCCATTTCAAGAAGCCTGTGGAGCCCAAACTGTTTCTAGAAACTGGGGAGAAGATGACTTCTTCTCAACAGTGGGAACTCTCAAGCTGGACCTTGTCAGGACTTGATCTTTTAAGTCCAAACTATAAGTAAAATAATTTATTTCAGGTCAAGAACAGTTATAAGAAAGGAAAAGAACTAACATATCTTGATTGCCTACCATATCTCAGCCATGATCCTTTAACCGCATGATATATTCAATATTCTAAGACATAGGTATAATAATTTCTATTATGTATGAATACAGGTGTATTTATATTTATATTATGTAATTTATATTATATGTGAAGAAACTAAGGATGAGAGAAGTAATTTGGCCAGAACTATTCATGTAGTATCTGGCAAAGGCGGTGTTTGAACCAAGTCAATCTGTGTGCAAGGCCCAGGTTTTTCCCAGAGCATGCTGCCATTTTCCTGATATAACTCAGTCCATCTTGATTTTAGCCCCTTTCACAACTCAAGTGAAAGTTTTCCTTGCCTCATTTTCCCAATTAAAGTTTCTTTACATCTCATACCTATCATGAATTAGTGATGTCAAACTCCTAAACTCCTTGAAAAAAGGCAAAGTGTAAGTCGCTCCTGGTGTCACTGACTTGAGAACCAGGGACTGTTTTCTCCTGAGATCTGTTTTGTTAGAATCCTCTTGTTACTTAAATTATGGTTTGAGTAACAGAGAAGGCTAAAAATATGTGCTTTAGACTGATATGTGATGGAAAGAGATTCACTCACGTTTCACTTTTCCATCTTAATTTCTAAGGTCTTGGGAAACTGTGCTGGAAAGCAAAGTGTCATTACTCTAGAGCATTTTACTAACATGCAAATTCAAGCTATGTTTATTCATCCTACAAAAGAGATGTAAATTTAGTGCATTGTCACCACCTTCAAAATGAGTCATTTCAAAGGAGCGTGGTAGTGCATCTGGTCAAACCCTTAAATAATTGTTATACTAATGCAGTCTCCCATTTTCTGGAGGCTCTTTAGTGGTTCATCATACATTTAATTTTTAGGAAGATAATTTGCAATCCAATTGTATGGATCTGTTTTTGAAGTCTGTTAACCCCAAGACACAGTGTCATCAATGCTCGTTTAAACTCCATGAATTGTCTTCAAGTAATTGTTCTATAGCTTGCCCTGCTAAGGAATTCATAGAGGATATCTGAATGGGCCAAAGTAAAAGTAATGAATCTGGGCTATTTCCACTCATGGAAAAGAAGTAACAATTGTCAGATGTCTGTTCCTAAACACACAATTCAAATGCATTATGAGGCACTTGTACTTTTAAAATTCTTGCTTAAGGGACATGTACTCCGGTTAAAGATGCCTCAAAAGTGCACACGGACATTCTGTAAAGGCACATCCTTAATTGTCTGGTTTGCATCCTCTTTCATGGGGGCATTTTCCTTGAAGCCATATAGCTGCAACCCCCATGTAGTCAGCTTCTAGCTGACCTCAGGTGTGTTGCTTCCTGGAGATGGAATTCAGACAAACTGATTTCTCCTAGACAAATGTCATTGATTCAGACACAAATGAAATCACTATAACACAAAACTACATGGATTAGCAATGCGACAAGTGGTCTGATAGATTGAACTTGAAGGCAGGTATCTCATCTTTCTATTCCTTCACCCTTTTCATTATGGAATCTTCTGCTACCTACATTTTCTTGAGAAAGCTCATTATCTTTCAACAAAAATTACCTAAATCGTGGTCAATCGTGGTCTCAAAAATCTCTTGTGAAAAGAGAAAGGATAATAAATGAATTCATTATTTTAAATACATAGGTCCTTTTTTTTTTTTGCTTCTTTTCTATGGGTCACGAATGAAGGGTCACCCATCATTTCTCTGAAACTTATGCAAGTCACATACATCTTTCTTAAAACTGAAATTATTTAAAAAAATTATGACACCTCTACAAAACTTCCAAATATATTGTTACCTATAAGAACAGACTGACAATGTCTCTTCTCCCAAGTTTCAAGGCAGTGACTATTCCTCATCACAGATAAGCCTTGCAATCATTGAATACAGAATCTACTGTTTGTACTTGGAAGGGCTAAACCTCCATATTTGGCTGAAAAGATGGCCAGAGAAGGTTATTTATGATTCAGCAACAGTCTTATAATTCTCTAGGCAACCCAGACTCTAACTACACAGAATATAGTTTTATGCCTAAAACCATCTGATTTCCCTAAACATATGCAATATACCCCTTTTGTATCTGTAATTTAGTAAACGTCTTGCTTAAAAATGTCTTCCTAATGCAATGGAGCACAGTACATAGAACCATTGTATCTGCCAATCTTTATAACTCCTACCAATTGTTTCTCCCTCAAATACTGCATTTTGGCAAGTTAGAGGGTCATGATGGATACATCTGCATTTAATTGCTTAGCTATAATACTGCTCAGCACAGTAAATACACAGATACAAATCATGTAAAATCAGATGATGTCATAGATTTGAAATATTATATGTAGTTATGTATACACACATACATAATATGTATTTTTTTACTGTGGAAAGAGGCCAGTACACCGATGATTGATGTTTAGAGATGCAGATCCAATTTCAGAAGCATATGTGAGCACCATAATAATATAATAGGAGAAGGATTTGTGGGGGGGGGCAGGGGTAATAAAAGCAATCAACAATATTTGTACTATGTAAACACCTTCAACCCTCATATGCCCTAGGCATAGCTGTGTGCACACAGAGTTCCCGACACGTACTCGGCAGGTTGAAGACACAAATCCCGAAATATGGGCATCATGGCCCCTCTGGGGCACTAGCGGACGTTGTGCACACAGGCACTACAGGAGGGCCAAGGAACTAAAACCGCACTCACTCACACAGGTATCCCTTCCCCGTAGGCCACCCAGCAGCGACACCTCTAATGGTAATCACCCCGGGCTGACAGGTATTCACAGGCACATTCGGGGAGCTGCTGTGAAATCGAGGGGAAGAGGGGAGGGTCGGGCATTTGGGGACAGCGGCGCGCGCCCTGGCACGATCTCTGCGCCTCCAACGCTGTCCAGGACCTGAATTCGCTCAGGAGATGCCCAGAGGATCTGCATTATGCCAAGGCGCTGGGCCAACTCACCTCCACGAAATAAAAGCAGGGCAGGAGGGTGACGCTGTCCTTGATCACTTTGCCCTTTGGCCTCTCCTTCGCCGACATCCCTGCCGCCTGCCCGGGTCTGCGTTCTCCCCCGGGCGAGGTGTGCACAGCGCAGCTGAGGCGAGCTGCCTCCTCCAGCCCCAAGCGTCCGGCGCCGCTGATGTCACATTCCCCGCGGCCACCGCTGGAGCCAGCGCGCTGCATGCAGCGCCCCCGCCTTCTCCCCGCCCCTTTTTGCAGCAACCCAGCGATTCTCTGAGCGTGCCAGTCCTCTTCCTCCCCTAGTCTGGCTCCTGCTCCCCGTTTTTCTGGTGAGAGACGATGTCCAGCTCCCTCCTCCAAGCTGTTGCTGCAATGGCTTCCCCTCCCTGTCACCCTCCCTCAGCTCTCTACCGCCCTTGGGAGGCTCCAAGGCTGCCGGAGCTTGACGTCAAGAATCCAAAAAGGGGGACGCACTCCTGGTTTCTGCAGTAGGGAGGTAGAGGAGCCTAGCCACCTAGTCCCCTTCTGGGAACCCTCCCAGGTCACTCTAGGAATGCTATTCAAGAATGCTAAGGATCAGAAGCTCTGCTCCAGCGCATTGACCCATAGCAAGAAAACCAACCCCTGTCTGCACGAAATGAGATCTTGGATCCCACACTAAAAGTAGGCCGAGGTAGGCACTCACTGAAAGCTGGTTACTAACCAGGAATGACAACTCCTACAGGGGATTCTACCTAGGAGACTCCTTGGCTCCCTTCCACACCGAAGCACCCACTAACAAACACTACCAGTTGCCTGGGAATGATGTGGGTTCCTTGCATCCAGAGAGGCAGATGTGTGAATGCGCAGGTAATAGGCATCCTCACTGAGCCCAGAGGCTACTGTATGTTCTAATCTCACTGTCACACTCCCAGAACAGTGTCAGTATCACAATCATAACTGTAAAAAGAAGTATGTCTTCAGATATTAATAATCTGAAATCCTTCACCTTGTTGGCAGTATACATGGCTGGTCTCAATTTTGTGACTGCTTTGGCAACCAGAAGTATCAAGTTGATACAGAAGAGAGAAACACCCAGCAAACAGGAGACATGGTATTATACTAATAAAGATAAGTTACTTTTGTGATCACATGTCCCAGGCCATTTCCAGTATCTCCAAGTCTCCATTTCAAGCATGTGATGAACAATTTCCAACCAATTTGTCCATTTCCCTCTTTTAGTTGCTCCTCCAATAGGTCTTTAGCAATATGGGACCACCCTATCTGATAATGTACACATTTCACTGCCAACACCACCTCTTGCTCCCACTTTCCTCTGCCAGGCTTGGGTTCCAAAGTCTTGCATTACAATTGCTTGTTTCCGCCTCCCAATTTGCCATACACCTGATAATATGCCAGCTTAGTTGAGCCAACTTCTTTGCCCTTACCAGAGCAACTGAAAGTTACTGGAGGAAAACACACAACTGCATGCTCCTGTCTCACATCCAACTCGTGACCACAAACTCCAAGTAGGTCCTGGAGTTGCCCCCACAATTCTGTAATTTTTTTCTGTCCAGCCATTTTTCCATTCACGACTTCTCACTTCTCAAATCTCCTCATTCTCAGTTCCTGACATTAACTCTTATTTCAGTTAGAAAATGAAGTAATCAGAAGAGAACTACATCTTCTTCCCAAACTCACTACTTGCCTCACCTCCCACCACACACAGTGACCGCCATCTCTTGCCTAGACTGGCATAACATAACAGCCTTCTAACTGTTCTACCAGCTTTTGCCCTTGCCATTCCCACAACCTACAAACCATTCCCTATGCAGCAACCAGAAAGGTCCTTTGAAAAATAACCCAATTGTGTTTTTCCCCTACCCAAACCCCCCAAGAGCTCTCTTCCACTTCAATGGAAAATCCAAACTTCCCGTCTCTTCCTTAAAGCCCTGCCTGGCCACCCTGCCTGGTTCTAGGACCTCATTCACATCACTTTGCACCTCAATGGTCTGGCCATTCCAGCCTAGCCTTTCACTGCCTCCGGAACTTACTGTTCCTTTGTCCAAGAACTCTGTTCCGCCAAAATCGCTTGGCTTACCCCCTCACTTAATTCATATCTCTGCTCAAATTTTAACTCCTCAGGGAAGTTGTCTTTGATGCACCAAGTAGATTCATAATCTCAGACCTCTGTTACTCTTTATTCTTTTATACTATTTTATTTTCCTTCATAGAATTTATCACCGTTTGATAGTATATCAAGTATTTCTGTGTCCTTTTTTTATCTTGCCTGCCTCACCCACTAGTAAACTCCTTGAGGTCCAGTACATTTTCATTATTATATTTTCTGGTAACTAGAAGTGTGCCTGGCAAAGAGTAGGTTATCAGTATATAGTGAAGAAATAAATGGAACAATAAAATTAAGTGATGCATATATAACTAGATAGCATAGTTTTTCACATAGTATATGTTCATTAAGTGCTTGTTGATTCTGTTTAACTATTACATTAATCAGTAATTATACTTTTCATTACTACCAATGTTACTTTGTGTTGTGGGGGTTGGGTATTGGGTACTGGAGGCCTTTCTTTTTTCAACCTTCTTGGTACTTCAAGAAAATTTACAATCTTTGGTGAGGTAAAAAATAAGCTAGAACATATGTAACTTAAGACAGATCTTATCATCCTGGAAACTCAGTATTTTTATTTAAGAAAGGGTGAAATATAAGACTAAACCTATACCTGCTTAATTTCAATAGCAAAAAACCTGAAGGTATGTGACAAAATATCAGAGATGTATGTTGACCATACCTCAACAATTCAACAAATTGTCCAAGTATCAGAAAGTGACCCTTTTTTTCCTCCCTAGTTGGTCTGCCCAGATTGACCTGCTCACATTGTCAAGGATTAGGAAATGTTTCAGAATTCAAAGACAATTCTTATCGTAAATCCTTTATCTTTCATTAGGTCAGATTCTCCTTCCTTCGGTCTCTCTTCTTTTGAATTTTATTTTTCTAATGTATAGCATTTCCTAAAACAATCAAGCTAAAGATTCCCTTAAATACTAAACACAATAATAATGTCTTACACTGGGGTAACAGTTTGATATATATTACCTACTTTCACTTTTGATGCTCAAAACAATGCAATGAAGTGAACACGGCAAATGATTTCCCTATTTTATAAAAAAGTCAGTAGACAGAACTCAGAGATAGAATAAATAAATAGAAAAGTTTGAACCAAAACAGAATGAAATTTGGAGTCAGAAGACATGAATTTGAGCTCAGGGTTTGTAATGTTTGAACTCTGCTCATAAGCAAGCCATTTAGTATCTCCAAGCTTTAGTTTTCTATTATGTAAAATGAGAAGAGTACTGGTACTATCTGACAACAATGCCTAGTAGCTTAATTGTGACAATATATGTGAAAGCACTTGGTGAAACGTAAAACTACCTCATCCGTTCATCAGTCCATCCATTCAGCCTATAAGTATTTATTGATCCCCTTCCATGTGAGAGGCATATTTCTCACAAAACACCCACTGGAGAAAAGAATATATATGCTTGTTGCCTTCATAGAATTCACAGGCTAATGTAGGTGAAGAGAAGACAGATACAGACAATTGATTAGTAATAGTAAGAGAAAACACCTCCATGAAGCTCACTATGGAATAGGCACCATTAACAATACTTTGCATCTTACCTCATGTAATTCTCACAAGATCCTTATGAAATTAGTATCATTACTATCACATTTTATAGTTAAAAAACTGAGACTCAGAGATGTAAACTATGATTGTATGGAAGGACCATAGACATAATTAATGGGGCTGAGATTGTTGAACTCAGTAGGTTGCTCCAGGCTATGTGATCTTAAGGGCTACATGTACTGCCTCTCTTTACAAACATATAATTATATCTTGTGATATAGACTACTAAAGAAACAGTTAAGGTGCAGTTGCAATCACTATGAGAAACTTCTTAAGAATGGTAGTTGTGGCACTATTCATAATAGCAAAGACTTGGAACCAACCCAAATGTCCATCATTAATAGACTGGATAAAGAAAACGTGGCACATATGCACCATGAAGTACTATGCAGTCATAAAAAAGGATGAGTTCAAGTCCTTTGCAGGGATATGGATGAAACTGGAAACCAACATTCTCAGAAAACTATCACAAGAACAGAAAACCAAACACTGCATGTTCTCACTCATAAGTGGGAGCTGAACAATGAGAACACATGGATATAGGAAGTGGAACATCACACACCAGAGCCTGTCAGGGGTGAGGGGCTAGGGGAGGAATAACATTAGGAGAAATAGCTAATGTAGGTGACAAGTTGATGGGTGCAGCAAACCACCATGGCACTTGTATTCCTATGTAACAAAACTGCACGTTCTGCACATGTATCCCAGAACTTAGAGTATAATAAAATAATAATAATAATAAAAAGAATGGTAGTCAAGGAAGTCCATGAGAGGAGTTGACATTCAAACCACTTACAGCACAGAGGTTACTAGAGAACATTCCAAAACTAAAAAATATGTTTCATCCCATTTTTACCATGTAAATTCACATTGAAGCCAAGTGCAAAACTTTTATATTGAATGTTGCTTCATGTATGCTAGTTGCAGCTCTACATTACAATAGTGAAATTAAAAACAATTTAATGCGCCTCACAGAACTTGAACATTTTCAATGGAAATCCTGTTTCAGTGCATTCAAATGAAAAATGGCACCCACTGAAAAAGCAGCACTCTGACATTTCACGAGACAGTACTTCATAGCACAAATAACATGGAAAAAAATATGCCTGAAAGTGCATTTGACATTATTATTAAAAGTGTCAGACTTCTCAGATAAGAAAGAAGTCATTTTTCTATATATTGGTTTTGTGTGCCCATAGCCAAATGCAAACTGCTTTTCTGTTTCCTGGCAACTACTTGCCCTTTGGGTATTTGCATGACATTTATCTTTAAGGTCATAAAAATATATTTAAATTAGTTATGTATTTCTCAGATATCAGCCCACTCCACCACATTTTGAGGGGACAATGTAAGATTTTATTGCATTTTTCTAAACAGAAGAGACTTAACATAACTGAATATGTAGATGTGTGAAGCAGGAAAAGCACTGAAATGAGAAGTTTCTGAAGGACAGGAAAGTGATGTTTTAGTTCCAGCCTCATCTTTGACTAATTCCATGGCTGTAGATAAGAGCATTTTAACTCAGGGACTCTATTTCCACATCTAAAAATGAATGAGTTAGATGAGTGAAATGGACATATGTTGTTGTGTTCAGGAGCCATCATTCCTTCTTTCTGTGGTGGTTTCTTGAATTTTCATGATAAACTGTCCCACTTCTACAGTCCAAACTGGGACTGTAAATGAAGGTATTCAGTCTGCCCTAGGCCAGATGGGATAGTGACCAAAATGTGAACAACTGGACCCTGTTCCCCAGGAATCTGAATATTGAGGAAAGTGATACAGAGACAGAAAATTGTTGGTGTTGATGCGTGGTAGAAGAAAAGAGAATGATAATTAAGGCTGGCCTTTTGATTCTCTGAACTGTCCTTGTTAACTTTCCCTTAAGAAGTCTGGCTTTTTCCTTTTCTTTTGTTTCTTTTTATATCCCCGTTGTCTTTCCAAATATATCCTTTCCTCTCTTCTTTTCTGTCTTTCTCGTTAATTTAGCCAGAGCCCATTTTCTGTGCCCACAACCAATCAAAACATTTTCTGTGCCCACAACAAAAAAATTCACATACCTTTGATAAGAAGACATGGCTTTTTTGTTTTTTAATTTAACACCAAATTTACCTAACAGCAATTCAGCAATTCTTCTGGCAAGAGTTTTTGTTTTGTTTTGTTTTGTTTTTTTGTTTTTGTTTTTGTTTTTTTTTTTTGAGGTGGAGTCTCACTCTGTTCCCCAGGCTGGAGTGCAGTGGCACGATCTCAGTTCACTGCAAACTCCACCTCCCAGGTTCAAGTGATTCTCCTGCCTCAGCCTCCTGATAGCTGGGACTACGGGTGCATGCCACCATGCCAGGCTAATTTTTGTATTTTTAATGGAGATGGGATTTCACCATGTTGGCCTGGCTGGTCTTGAACTCCTGACCTCAAGTGATCTGCCTGCCTTGGCCTCCCAAAGTGCTGGGATTACTGGTGTGAGCCACCATGCCTGGTTCAGGCAAGAGATGTTTAAAATATAATTTTATGTTTGTTTGTTTGTTTTACTATCAATGACTTTTGTCCACTATGGTCCTCTGTGATTCCTTATCAGGATATGGTAGAAACTGGTTTACATGAATCTGTGGAGCTTCATCCCACAGGAACATATCTGCCCTGGAAATCAGTGGCTATCCCAAGAAAACCTATAGCAGTGACACAGGGAATAAAATAAAAAGTTTATTGCAGAGTTGTGTTGTGCATTGTGATACTAGTGTGTTGTGAATGGGTTTCAGCTTTCCCACAAGATATTGATCCCCTCAGGGCCTTAGCAGGGTCTCTGCCAAGTCTCAATGCAGATTGCTCCTGGCTGCAATAATCCAGGTTCAAGGTGGAACAGTGTGTGACAGCAAGCTCCGAAGGCTATAAACCAGGAGAAAAGAGGAATGACTTCAGAATTTGCTGCTCCACCTCAGTGTACTAAATATAGCCAAGAGGGAGCCCCACTACCTGGAAACCTACTGGACAGCCAGCTGCGGCATATGTTACTGCCCAAGGAGCACCGGGCACACCCCTAGGTGTGGTCTGCTAAAGATGCTTGGAGAGTGGAGAGATCCAGCAGTTCTCCTCATGGGCACAACTGAGGGAAGTGATTGCTATTTCTCTTCTCTCTGTAAATTCTGTCCATGGGTACTGATATGTCTTGTATATGGCTTCCATGCTACCTACATAGCAATAGCTCTAAAAATGAATGTACATTCTGCAAATAAAGCATCATTTCTCTTTTGCAACATGTGATAAAAATATTTAATTTGATTTAGAAACATCTAAGTTTATCACAAGAAATTTAAACATTGCTTTTGTCAATGAAGGCAGAGCTGTTGAATTCTTCACATGTAATTTCAAGGGTTGTTATATTTTTAATGATTGCAAAGCAATGATGCCAGACTTTTATCACCTGCTTGTGCAAAATTTCTCTTCAATGGTTACTATCAGGGATTTAAAGAGATCAAAAGTAAAAATTCTGATGAGAAAATGTACGTAGCCATTCTCTGTAAAAGTAAGTCCAAGTTTCTCATTTAAAAACTGAATAGTATTTGGAAGTTTTAAAGTTAATATATTTCTCCAAAACTTGATTTTTCTTCATGTTCATGTACTATAAAAATGTGATATTTTTCCTACCAAGTTCTGCACAGCAGCCCTCAATTCCCTTTTAAAACATTTACCCTATTGTGCTGTATTAATACACTAGTTTATGTCTGAAAGGGTTGAGAAATACATACATATGAATTGGCTATTCCTTTTTTTTCAGTGTCACACTGCAACTGGTTCTCTACTATCTTCCTGGAAAGTAACAAGGAGTAGCTAATTAAAGTATAAGATGATCCAAACCACTCAATCTAATAATCTAGTCATCATCCTTGATTTATGCATGCCTGTGTCCCTAATATTTAGTCTCCAAATTCTTTTGAATTTCCAATGAACTTTTGCTCTTTCGTATTTTTCTCTTCCATATTTCCATTAGCATCAATTAATGCCTGGTTTCCTACAAAAGTCTGCTACGGCCTCCAGGCTCTTCCATCATACAACACCCCTCTGGGTAAGTCCTGCCCCACTAGACACTTGTCTTGTGTCCCCCTCTGCAGAGATGTGTCCTCTCCTCTGATAAGCTTGTTTGAGCTGCACTTGCACCATCTTTGTTCAGTTCCTGTGCCTCCTCACATGCTGTTCTACTCTCCTGGAATGAATTCATATCCCACATTCTGAATTTTGTCCTTGCTACTCTAGCTCTCAAAGGCATGTCGCTGAATACCAGTAGAACTTATTTTGACTGTACAATCTAGCATGTGAGTATAAATCATTTTATTTGATTTGATATATTCTCATCTTGTACTTCCAGTCGTAGGAGTGAATTGGAGAAACAACATGTCATTTCTCTTTTCTCCATTTCCTCTCTTCCATGTCTGCTTTTACCATTGTGTTCACTTCATTATTTCAGTGACAGTGTCATAGCTTACTAGCTAATTTCCCTAACCATGAATCTTCCATTTTCTGATCAAGTCTATAATTTTGCACCATGAAAATTCTCTTAAAACACAATTTTGATTATGCCACTCTCTTGCTCAAAAATGCTCTGTGATTCTTCATTGCCTATAAAATTGTATTCAGTCTTTAGCCTGGCATGTAAAGGCCTCTGTGATCTGGCCTCCACCAATCTTTTCATCTCACCTCTCCTTCTCCTTATACAATCACTAACTCCAGACATCCTAGGCTACATGGCATTTTATAAACCATATTCTCTTGTACCAAAGCCTTTTTTGTACTCTTCCTTTAATGAGTTTTCAAATTTTAAACCAAAGTAAACTCCTTATGAGATTTCCTCAAACCTTCCCTCCTATGTGATCCGTTAGAGCTTTCTTTGGACGGCTATGTAGATCACATTATAAAACTTTTGCCTTGATTGTCTTATTTTCCCCCAAAAACTATTTTGCTTCTTGAAAGTGTAAGTTGTATCTAATTCACCTTTCTTTTGAACCCTTAACATAGTAGTTTGTACATATCAAGAGTTCAGCGAATCTTTATTGAATAAATAAATTTCATTCTTTTTACCCTTCCTTCTAGTGATGAGTATAACACTGGAACAACATAAGTATTTTGAATGTACAATTATTAATTTTATAATTTATGTAAACTAATAAGCACCCTGTTGCTCTCTCTTTCTCTCTGCCAGCACTATGAGAACACTATTGGCCCCAACAAGAAGTGCATTCTCTCAATCCTTTAATGATTATCCATTGGTTGCATAGTTAGATTATGTATTATAATTAGTACAACATGGGAATATTGAGCATCTCTTTGGAGCTGCTGAGAAATGTGCTTCAGTAAAGTGGATCTGTGTTGTCCTTTCTTCTTTCCCCAGCGTCCAGCCCGATGCCTTCCATTAAATTGCATCCTAAATTCTACTGAAGATTCGCTTCCCCTTTGAAGTCTTCCGAGTTTGTTCCCAGGCTATGACAGCTCCAAATGGTTCTATAATTTATATTGTTGTCCTCTTTTTCTCTACCTGTGCATCGATGTGGCTCTTGCATACATCTTCCCACCTGTCCTGTTCTTACCTGTTGAACTCTTCTATGGACTGGGACTTTTATTTGTTACATTAAAATACAACTTTTCTTTACACGCTGTCTTAATTTGACTGCTGTGATGATAACCGTTATGTTTCAGAACCAATTGTAAGAAAAATTAGGGCAAATTCCCAATGATTTTAGAATAAATGAATAAAAGAAAACACCTTCCTGGATATGCAAAACAACTTTGGCTAACACTCATACAACTTTCATGTATACTATCTGTTATCAAAGCTCTTATCAAAAGAGCTGAAGCAAGATCATTCCTAAAATTAAGACACTTCATAACTTTAAAATAAAACATATAGAATTAAAGTTTATTTCAATTTCACAGCAATATATAAAATACATAAAAATTGGCCAGGCGTGGTGGCTCACACCTGTGATCACACACTTTGAGAGGCCAAGGAAGGCAGATCATTTGAGGTGAAGAATTTGAGGCCAGTCTGGCCAACATAGTGAAACCCCGTCTCTACTAAAAATATGAAAATTAGCTGGGCATGGTGGCATGCAACTGTAGTCCCAGCCACTTGGGAGGCTGAGGCAGGAGAATCTCTTGAACCTGGGAGGTGGGAGTTGCAGTGAGCTGAGATCGTGCCACTGTACTCCAGCCTGGGTGACAGAGTAAGACTCCATCTAAAAATAATAAAATAAAATAAAATACATAAAAATTTACCCTGTAAATATTTTTTAACCCTATACTTACTCCTTTGATGTAGATGTGTTCATTGATAGTTGAAAAATGACTCTATTTATGCTGGACTCCATTTTGATATATAAAAGTAATACAAACCTGATTTCTTTCTTTACTTTCCTTTTTTTTTTTTTTTTTCAGCGAGGTCTTTCTTTGTCACCCAGGCTGGAGTGCAGTAATGCGGTTATGTCTCACCGCAGTTTTGAACTCCTGGCTTCAAATGATCCTCCCACCTTAGCCTCCCAAGCTGACGGGACTGCAGGTATTACATGCCACCATTCCTGTTTTTTTTTTTTTTTTGTAGAGTTGGAATCTTACTATGTTGCCCGGGGTGGTTTTAAACTCTTAGCTTCAAGTGATCCTCCCACCTCACCCTCCCAAAGCACTGAGATTACAGTCACATGCCACCACTCTTGGCTGCAGATTTGATTTCGTATATATGTGGAGTCACAAACAACAGAGAATCTCTAGTCCTATCTCTGCAAATAGGGAGACTATGCTCACTTAATCTTCAGAATTCTCAGATTCATTGACTTGTCCTTTACATGGAATTGTATGTTATTAATTTATCATTCAATAAAATGTTCTTTCATAAAACTTTATCTTTGATTCCACGTGTAGGAAATATCTGTCGATTTCGTTTGCTCCCTTCTTTTGAGGGAGGTCCTCTCTTCCACATACAAGCTAATATGTGGTCCTGGACATCCGGACATTTTCTGTTAGATTGCACCACACTAATGATGGGGTGAGCACACAACTGAAGTGAAGCCTATCATTTATGCTACCCTATATCCTCTGCTCATGGAGATTTGTCCAGAGATGATCATGAAACCAGTAGGAGCCTATCTGAATACCCATCCAGGAGTGTTCTGACTAGAGTCAGGAGGGAAGAGTGCCTTTCCCTTTCTGGTGGCAAAGATGTACAGATGTAAGTACCAAAGCTTCCTGTGGTCATGTGTCCTTAAGCAAATGAAGAAAGTCTTCCACTTGTAAAAGAGAATAAAACTGGCATTAATAGAGAAGAGATGAGATATAGAAATTCTCAAGAGTTTTTAGTCCCTGATTTCAATTACTTGGAAGAAGAGCTCCAACACAACTTTCTGTTCAACCTTTGAGGTTCAGTATATGAGTTAGTAATCACCTTCTCCCCCGACTATTTTTGCCTAAGTTACTTGTTTGTGAGTTCCTTTCACTTGTAAACAAAAATCTCTGTGCAATTTGCACTTTATAAAATGCAAAAAAATGTAGAATGATACTAATGATGTTGTAAGATTTTTTTTGTGGGAGTAAGTATGAAGTGTTACCAATCAGTATCTGATTTCAAGCTATAATCAATCTTACTATGCCATCATCCTGAAATGCATCACTATAGACTACAAATTAAGCTGTAACACCAGTTACTCACCACTGCATAATTTACTGCCACCCACAACTCGCAGGGAGAGGTGATGACAAGGATGCCTATCAACCCCTCTTATGTAGTGATTCTGGAGTTTCTCTACTTGCAGGCACATATGTCTTGACCATGGGTGCAGCTCACTGGGGTTAACTGAAGCTGGCAGGTTTTGATTGGTGAATTGTGCAAGTTGTGTGAGAAGCCAGCAGGTGTGAGGTGATGCCGGAGTAAAGATAAGTAGGGCACTGGCAAGTTAAAAAGAATCAATATACAAAGCGTTGGTTTAATTTGCATTTTAAAAACTTGAGCTTCTATTCAATTTAGAATGTCTAGCCCTTCCAGAAAGGACTTCTTGCCTCCCAGGAAAATGAGCTCACACCTGAATAAGAGTTTCTTTTGAACTAGGCTAAATTTTATTTTCATGAAGACAAATTGCAAGTTCATTCTACAGGAAAAGAGAGAAGTCATCTTGGAGCAGATCTTTACTTTAAAAAGAGTTGATCTAGGCAAATGTAAATAGAATAGGACCCAACATCCCTAAGGAAGACTTTTAACGCCAAGGAAGCCACGAAAGTTGTTTGCTCTGGTATTTCGAAAAATGAATCTGTTTGATTTAATTTAAAAAGCTAGGATCCTCATGTAAGAAAGTGAAACCAGCCAAATTGTCCCATATAATTGATATTTACAGTTCAATAAACATAGAAATTGAACCTCCTAGTCTTAATTTTTTTATATTTTTTTAAACTTTTGTTTTAAGTTCAAGGTTACATGTGAAAGTTTGTTACCTAGGTAAACTCATGTCACAGGGGCTTGTTGTACAGATTATTTCATCATCTAGGAATCAAGCCCAGTGCCTAAGAGTTATCTTTTCTGCTCCTCTCCCTCTTCCTACCCTTCATCTTCAAGTAGATTCCAGTATCTGTTGTTTCTTCTTTGTGTTCATAAGTTCTCATCATTTAGCTCCCACTTATAAGTGACAACATGAGGTATTTGATTTTCTATTCCTGCATTAGTTTGCTGAGGATAATAGTCTCCATCTCCATCCATGTTCCTGCAAAGATCTCATTCTTTTTTATGGCTGCATAGTATTCCATGGTGCATGTGTACCACATTTTAAAAATCCCATCTGTCATTGATGGGCCTTTAGGTTGATTCCATGTCTTTGCCATTGTGAATAGTGCTATAATGAACATTAATGTGCATGTGTCTATATGGTAGAATGATTTATATTCCTTTGGGTATATATCCAGTAATGGTTTTGCTGGGTTGAATGGTAGTTCTGCTTTTAGCTCTTTGAAAAAACCACAATAATGCTTTCCACGATGGTCGAGCTAATTTATACTCCCACCAACAGTGTATAAGTATTCCCTTTTCTCCACAGCCTCACCAGCATCTGTTATTTTTTATCATTATTAAAAAGTCATTTTATATTTTTAAAATTATTAATTTAAAACAGTATATTAATATATAATATAAGAGCAATATATTTTATTATATTAATATGTAATTATTATTTATTATTAAATAGCCATTCTGACTGATATGAGATGGTATCTCATTGTGAACCACTCAGTCTTAAAGCTTGAGAAACACATTTGTCTTATCCGAATGGATAGATAGATAGATAGATAGATAGATAGATAGATAGATAGACAGATAGATAGTTAGATGATAGATAAAGATGATAGCAATAGTGATGATAATTTTCTGCATTCCTTTCTCAGGAAATCGACTATCAGGACTCCCAAGTAGTATTAAGGAACTGAATCTTACTAGATTCTTGCATCTGGACAAGGAGACACCAGATCCGTTATTCATCCTCATTGCCTTACCAACCACCTGCTGCCTATTGACCAACTCCTCTTACCTACCCCTGCCTAATTCTTGTTTACCTGCACTTTAGCCACATTCCTGCCCCACTATATAAACCCCTTACTTTGATCGATTGGGAAGATAGATTTGAAACTCATCTCGCATTTCCTCAACTGTAGCACCTTGTATAGTGTTGTGCTTTGAGGAACCATGAATCAGCATGAGATTGTAAAATAATAGAGCTCTAACCTGGCAGTCCCAAAGTGGGGCACTACTGGAGTCTGTGTCAGGCTCCAAGTGAGGGAGAGAGCCTCAGCATCCTCGAGGTGACCTGCACTGGACTGTGGAGGACCAGGATGTGGCAGCATATAGAGTAAAAATGCCACAGGAAAAATGAGGTTTTTCAATTTTCTCTCTTCTGACATTGGAAGTGGACTGAGCTCTTTGATGAACCAGTTGGACCTTGGGGGTTTTGGAGCCTCTAGAGCAGGGGCTGGAGAATGACTGGCTCACAGCCTGAATCCAGCTTGCTTTTGTAAATAGTTTTCTTGGAACACAAATACACCCATTCATTTCTGAATTGTCTATGTCTGCTTTGACCCTATGATGGCAGAGTCGAGTAGCTGTGACAGAGATTATGTAGCATGCAAAACCTAAAATATTTACTCTCAGGACCTTTACAGAAAAGTAAATCCTGATCCCTGATATTCAACAACTTCCACAATTTCCAACACTTCATCTATCCTAATTCTCACTAATTCTGAATTTTAGTCTCTGAGTTTGGTCTGAACTCATGTGATTGATCTTACTGTCTCTAGTAAGGACCATGACTTTTTCCTCATATACCATTTCTCACTAATTTCCCTCATGACCAAGTTCTTAAATAACATTCTACCCAACCACAATATATAGTGCTTGACTCTTTAATGTCACATTCTGTGGATGTGAATTTCTTAGCACAGTGACTTTCTGACATGACTTCAAACACACAGGAATAACAAGGACACAAAGTAGAGTTTAAAATTTATTTTTATAAAAAAGTTGACAGAAATGAAATATATTCCCTAATACACCATAAAATATAGTGAAGTAATATTTTAATATGATATTTAAATTTCAGACATCTACTTGCCTCTGCAAATATTATTCAGAGCAAAATTTAAACCTTAAAATGTCATAAAATGGCAAAAGCCACATTATAAAAATATCTTTAATTTATTCAGTCTGTGCTGAGTCCTTTGTAAGTTATTTTAAATGGCATCCAAATCAGAGTAAATTAAAGATTATTTCAGGAAAACCAGATTTTTAGATGTAATCAACATGTCATTTGACCAACAGTCTTAATGTTATTTAAACGACGAAACCAAATGTTGTGTTGATTGGAAAGGAATATGACTTGATTTAATGGAAACAATGTCTTCTATTGTTGACCAGCCACTCATTACCATCATAACACAATAATAATTTCAAAAGTATACATAATGATATACATATACATGTATATACACACATATATGTGTATTGCATACACATATAAAAGAGAGATAGCTACATTTTCATACATATTTATCAATCAAATTTAAGCTAAACTAAAAATTTGATATTTGACAAATATTTTTTGAGGGAGTATTCTAGACAAGGTATTGCACCAGGCATTAGGGTTACAGAGATAAATGAGCACAGCTCCTGTTCCCAACAAGTTCATACTATACTAATGGAAGTTATATGAAATCAAATACTTAGAAAACAGACTTCAAAAGTTTTTCTCATATGCCTCTTAAAATGATATTTAAAAATGCTTTCTTTTGACCATTCTATATCAGTATCTCAAATTTTAACAAATGTTTAAATTACTGCTAATGATATAATTTTGGCAAATATTGATATTACATAAATTAACACTCAAATGTTATATCACTTTTTTAAATGTATGCAATAGAATCAATATACCATTATTATTTAAAACTTACATTCATACATTAACAATGTAAATTTAAAAAGGTGCTTCTAGTAGTGGTGATTTAGGTAAATCAGACTAACATTCATCATAAGAACAAATAAAAAAGGCTAGACACAACATGGAAAAGAAAATATCCTTTTTTTTTTTTTTGAGATGGAGTTTCACTCTTGTTGCCCAGGTTGGAGTGCAATGGTGATCTTGTCTCACCACAACCTCTGCCTCCTGGGTTCATGCGATTTTCCTGCCCCAGCCTCCTGAGTAGCTGGAATTACAGGCATGCACCACCACGCCCAGCTAATTTTGTATTTTTAGTAGAGATGGGGTTTCTCCATGTTGGTCAGGCTGATCTCGAACTCCCGACCTCAGGTGATCTGCCTGCCTCAGCCTCCCAATGTGCTGGGATTACAGGCGTTAGCTACTGCACCTGGCCCAGAAAATATCCTCTTAATGGCATGAAACGCCCAACAAGTTAGTAAGGAATATAGTAGGACACACTCTGGTTTTGGACAAACACCTCAGAGGCTAAACTCAGGAAGGAGGATGTAAATATTACTCTGGGGATCACCCAGGCAGATAGAGAATTCTCAAACCTTGATCTTGTAGTACAACTACCCATAGGTAACTGGAAGCAGGAAACAAAATCCTCTCTGAAGAAGATAATGCCACACTGAGTCACAAACTTTATCTAAAGATACTTTTTCAAATAAAATTGGCTGGTAAATAACTTAAAATCACAATACATGTAAAGAGTTAAGTTCACACAAATCAGAATTAGCAGAATTAACAGACAGAAACAGATCCAAATTAACTCTAGATACTGGATACTGGAATAAAACAAGTGCTCAGTCTGTTCATGGAGATAAAAGTGGAACAAATTTTTTCAAGGGATTTCGGTTTGCATATTTGAAGAAGAACTATCTAAAAATTATGTAACTGAATGATTACATAGCTAGGTTTAGCAGTAGATTAGACCTTGATGAAAGTATGGAAAAAGAAACAATAAAAATAGCATGTAAGTCAAGAAAAGTTTAAATAGATCTAGAGTATGCTAAGGTCTTTGCGTTTTCTCATAGGAAAAAAAAGAGGAAAAGAAAATATAACACGTAGAGCAAATAAAAAACATACCAGGAAATGGAAGATATATATGTATTTAAAAATATATAATATGCGTATGTATAATATATTTTTGTATATAATTACATGAATTTATATTGACTAAGTTATTTAATTAAAATGCAAGGATTAACACATGATATTTAAAAATTAATTTCATCATATTTACAAAACATTTAAAAAATTTTAAAGTATAGAGAGGAGAAATAGTAAACCATACAAAAACTTAGCCAAAATAAACTAAAGTAGCTGTATTTATTTGCCACAGTATAAAAAAAAATGCAGACCCTAGAAATTAACCTAGAGTTGTGCAGGACTTCTACGGTAAACATTAAACATTTTAATGACATAAAATAAAGTCTTGATATTATACTAAGAAAGTAATACTTTTTCTGGAGTGAAACACTCAATAATAAAAAATTGTTAGTTCTCCTGAACTCACCTATAAATTCAAGACAGTCCCAATAAAAATGTGAGCAACTTGACAATCTACTTCTAAAATGTATATAAAATTAAAAAGCCATGAATTTTGCCCTTATTAAAAAATTATTGATTAGACATTATGATCATTGTTTTCTCAATTTCATAGAAGTATAATTAAAAAATATTACCAAGACATCACAAATGACTCTAAAATATACCTTGCTCATCCACTTAAAACCACTTTGTTTATCCAGTAAAACTTATATTATAGAGTAAAAGTAACTCTATAAAATTAGGTATTATTTACATTTGGAGTTTGCCCATTAATTACAAGTAAAAACTGATACGTTTATGCCAAATCTGTTTGAAACGGCACTCAAAGTACTTGAAAATATATTTTTAAAAAAAAACATAAATTGACACAAGAATTGTTACCAAGAAATTGATAATTTTTTATGGTTAAAAATTAAATTTACAATTTTGAATTTGACTTAACATAACTCTATCTGAGGAGGATAAACCGATTCTAGTTAATTGAAGCCAGTTGTTCAAAATTCAACATATTGAACCCTAGATTGCATTTGGGGTTCTTACCTACTGTAACAAGTCAAGGTGTCTGAAAATTTTATCAGTCTTTTATAAAGTAAGAGAAAGGTGATTGCCACTGAGCAGATGAGAAAGGAGAACAGCATGGCATTTTCTGAGGTAGATCAAATTTAGGAAAGAGTTTATATGGCAGTTTAGCACTTGGACAATATTTTTTAAAAAACTATGCAATACTGAAGTCTTAGTCTAGTGTATCTAACAGGATATCCATTACTCATTTTGAAGACCTCACATATAAATGATATGTTAGAAGGGAGTACACAGTATGGTTTAAAACAAGAATTGGACTTGCTCTATATACTCTTACTGTTACCAAGACTTTAAATTTTATATAATGCGAGTGACACCCAATCCTCTCTCTAAACTGACATAGAGCTGCTGGTGGAAATATCATTTTAATGCCTCCCAACTCCCATATAACTACACACGATTCATCTTTCCTAAAAATGTTCTTCTTCCTGTATTCTTTTATTAGTTTCACCCAGCCATCCAAGACACTTTTCTTAATTACCTCTCCTATTGGCCCCTGAGTCCTGCTAATTTCTTGAGGTATCCTCTCATTTACGTCACAATGCCCTAATCTATTCTCATTGAGAATACTGAAAAATCCTTCCAACTGTTAGCCCTGTCTCCAGTTTTGCGTCTGATTAATCACCGTATTCTATTGCCAGAGTAATTGTCTAAAATGCAAACCTCAGCATATAATACACCTATGATCACATTTTAATGGTGTCCCATTCCATTCAGCAGTACTTGTCAAACTTTTCCACTTTTCATAAGAGGATAATAAATTTATATCTACAAAAGAGACAAACTTATCTGAAGACTTGTATTTTATTTTCTTAATTCATGTGAACTAAGGTATCACTCTATAATATAATCATGTGTGGTGTTTTTAAAATTTTATTTATTTTTAAAATCATCACATTGTAATTACACATTGAATCATGTGTATTTTAATTATTTACCATTTAAATCTGTTCACTCCCTCCAAAGGCCTCCGTACATGAATTGATGTCTTTCCTCCTTTCCCCATTGTAAGTATTGAAACTCTAGGAAGTTGTCCTAAATTGAGTTATTTCTCTGGCTTATCAGATATTTTTTCACACAAATGTATTCAATCCCCACATATTTAAGAATAATGAATCTACAAGACAAATATAAGGTTTTACTTATATTTTTATTTTGCTTTTAAAAATGTGAAATATAATCACCCATATTGAAAAATACAGAGACAGATGTATAATTTAATAAGTTACAACATGGTTAACACCAGAGTAATTATCAGGTCAAAAAATAGGAGGTTGCCAACCTACCAGAAACTCCCGATGTGTTCCTTCTTTAGATCCTTGATTGTTTCACTCAACACGATGTTTTTAAGAATCCTCTGTGTTTGATATGTAAATGTAGTTCTTTTTTCTGTTGCTCTACAAATTTTAGTATGTGGAAATACAGCAATGATTAGGCATTTCAAAGATTACAGATAGTTAGGTTAGTTTTTTTTTTCTGGGGATTCTAATCAGGCTCCTAAGAATATTCCCATATATGTCTTGTGGTGCACATGTGCACTAGTTTCTCTAGGGTGGGTACCTAGGAGTGGAAGTGCTAGTCATAGAGAATGAATATTTTGATTTTACCACATAACAGCAAACTGTTTTCTAAAGTGGTGGTACCAGCAATGTGTAAGAATTCCCATTGCTCCACATATCCTGTATTGCGAGACTATTTAATTGCAACAAATGTGGTTGTTGGTTTGCGATACCTCATTTCAGTTTTACTTACATTTTCTAAACTTTTTGTTTTGTTTTCTTTTTTTGTTTGTTTGTTTTTTGTTTTTTGAGACAGAGTTTCACTCTTATTGCCCAGGCTCGAGTGCAGTGGCACAATCTCAGCTCACCACAACGTCCACCTCCCGGGTTCAAGTGATTCTCCTGCCTCACCCTCCTGAGTAGCTGGGATTAGAGTCATGCATCACCATGCCCAGCTAATTTTGTATTTTTAGTAGAGATGAGGTTTCTCCACGTTGGTCAGGCTTGTCTTGAACTCCCGACCTCAGATGGTCCACCTGCATTGGCCTCCCAAAGTGCTGGGAATTACAGGTGTGAGCCACTGCACCTGGCTGCATTTTCTAAACTTCTAATGAAGATGATCACCTTCTCATACATCTATGGGCCATTGAATAGTCTGTTTTGTGGTGTGCTTGCTCAGATCCTTTGCCAATTTTTCTATGAAGGTTCTTGTCATTTTTGTTTTTCTTTTGTGTGTAGATTTTAAAAAATATCTTCTGGATGTGTTCTCTTTGCCAGTTTTTTTCTGACAAATACAGTCTATCACTTTTTATTTTCTTTATGATATCTCTAAATGACATCATAAAGCTCTAAATCTTAATGATGTCCATTTGATTAACTTTTTTCTTTATAGTTATGGATTTTTGTGTCTGGTGTAAGAGTTTTCTAAGATCTGAAATCAAGAAGATAGTCTGTTAATGAACCACTAAAATCTTTAATATGTAGGTCTATAATACTCCTCAAATTATTTTTTTAAGGAATGAGTTACAATATTTATTTCCCAAAAGATACTCAAATGTCATAACATTATGTATTGAAAACTAAAACTTTCCCTTTCACTTGGCTATAATACCACTTACATAAATCAAATGTCCATATATACATGAGTCTCTGTGTGAGAATTCTATTTTATTCAGTCTATCTATTTTTTCTACCCAAGCACCACTGCCCTGCGATCTCTATTGTTACTACATGATGATAAATCTTGACATAAGGTAGAACAATTCCCTTTCATACTGTTCTTTTTTGGGTTCTTTACTTATAAATTTTAGAATGAACTTGTCAAGTTTCACAGAAATAATAAACAATCAAAAACAAGAAGAGGTTTTTAATTGAAATAGCATTAAATCTATGGATCAATTTATGGAGAATTGACCTCTTTATAATATTTAGCCTTCTAATCCATGGACACACCTATTTTTCAATATATTTACGTCTCCTATAAAATTTCCCAACGATGATTTTATAGGGGTTTTTTTTTTTGCAGAGTTTTTTTTTTCATCTCTTTTCAAAATTTATTCGAGGTATTTGGTATTGTTGGTGTTACTGTGTACATGGCATTTTTTTCCTGTTTCTTACTGTTGTATTGGAAAATGGGTTATAACTGTTTATCGATTTTACATATATAGAAACATTGTTAGACTCTGTCATTAATCCTAATGGCTTTTCTGTAGTTTTCTTCATGTTGTCTGAGAATAATGACAGTTTCTCCTCCTCATTTCAAGCTTTATATTATCTTCTTTTCTTTTCTTTTTTTTTATTTTTTGAGATGGAGTTTTGCTCTTGTTGCCCAGTACATATTCAAAATACAGATGTTTTATAATTTGTCTCCAATAACTTCTTTCATATGAGATCCTGTGGATCTTTGTTTTGTCTTTGTTTCTGCCGGTTGTCACCATCAACTTCTGTAGGCCTGATTGTTTTCAAACATATTGGTAATTATAACTAAAAAGTTGTTTTTCAGTGTGTTGAGGGGTTTATGTTAAGGTCAATTCTGACATAGTAGTTTTGCAGTTGCTCCTGCTGGGTGACTGGTAGGATTATTAGCCCGAAATCATTTTGAGTAAAGTTGAGATTTCCTGATCAGACAATTTGAAAAGGGGCTGCAATTCCTTGAAAGGGCTGTACTATTTCTGGTTCACCTTTACCCTGAGAATGTATCCTACCATGGTCCCAGCTCACTGGGGAGTAAGCCCCACTTGTTACCTGCTTTGGGCTTCTGTCACTGTTGCCCTACAAGTAACCAAGATATAGGTTCTGAATTTCCAGTATTAACAAATGCCTTAAGACCAAAAGTAGCTTCTGCGCTCAACTATCTCTCCAGGTTCTTGTTTTCTTTTTCAATTTTGGCTTAGTAATTAATCCTTACTCTCTATTAGTTCTTCAATGTTTTTAAAACAGCAAAGGGGAGATATAGATCATATATATGACATATATATGATATGTATAAGATATATAAATATATATTAGATATATATCATATATGTTTTATGTATTATATATGATATACATCTTATATATATTAGATATATATACACACACACACACACATATAATGTGAAAAAGCTAGGATTGCTTCTGGCTGCAAGTAATAGAACACACACACACCAAAGTGGCTTAAGGAAATAAGGTGTTTGCTATTTTTCACATGACAGTACCAGAAGTTGGTAGTCCAGGGTGAGTACAGAAATTCCATGAATCCCTTCTGAACCCAGGTTTCTTTTACCGTTTCACTCCTGCATTCTTACCTTGAGCTTATTTAGTCACAAGTTGGCTTCTCCATCTAAGAGGAGGAGAAAAGGCCAACAGCATCAGAAATGGCATAATGTAATTTTCAAGATGGACACATTGCCTAACCCAACAAAATCACAATTCTGACATTCAGGTGAGCAATTAGCAGTTTCTGCCTAGTGTTTGTACAGGTAAGAAACAAGTAAATGTAAGGCAATGTTTTTATATTTGCTAAACACCTTTTATTTGAATAACTTTTAGATAAATTTACTTTCAAGAGCATATGAAAGTTGAAAGAAAATTTAAGTTTCACCTAATTCAATCTAGAAATTGGATGCAGAAATTTTTTTCTTTAACATCACTAGCAGATGTTTACTAGCTTCTTCATGACAATTTTTGACTTCAGGTTGAAAAAGTGATCTGGTTAATAGAGTATAACTAGCTTAGCATATTTTCTAGAAAACACACTAATGAGGACAGAAAAATAAATAATAAAATAATAAAAACATACAACACTGAACATTATAGTTGTTAATCTTCTGTTAGAATCAGAGTAGATTTTCCATTAATTGAGAAATGTAGTTGATATCTTACTCATGCTTTGTTTCAAGAAGCTAAGCAATTCTTCCAATCTGAGAAAAGGTAAAAAAAATCTAAATTCTTCTTCAATCAAATGGCTCCTGGCTCAAGTAATGGTTTTGTACAAACCAGGAAAATGAGGGGCTATTTTTTTTCCTCTGGAATTGCTACTTTGTGGGATTATCCCAGTGTTCCTACATTTATTCAGAGACTACAACTTCCAAAAACAAACAGGGAGGGACTTGAAATGTTTCACTGAATTCAAATAACTTAATTCCCCAAAGTAAAATATAGTAAGCAGGAGTAGAGGAAGTCTGAAGAGCTACATTAAAGTATATTCTAAGGATTGCAGTTTTTCCTGGATTCCAATACATTACTGTGGGAGAGAATCAGATAGGAGGAATTAAAAAGTATTTACCTCAGTATAGCAGAACTGCACAAAGTGCATGCTTTGTACACAAAAAAGATGGTGAAGTAGTCATGCATGTATACTAGCCATCCACTCATTCATTCATTTAGCAAATATTTACTGAACATCTACTATGGAAGAATCGGCATGGGACATACAGCAGTAAACAAAAAAGACTAAGTCCCTGCCTTTCAAAGAGCTTACATTCTAACAGAAGGAAACAGATAAATATAAAAATAAAGATTTGTCAAGTAGTGAAGATGATGGGGTAAAAATTAAAGAAAGGCAATCTTATGAAAAAATGCTCAACAAAACTAATTATCAGGGAAATGCAAATTAAAACCACAATGAGATACCACCTTACTCCTACAAGAATGACTATAATAAAAAATAATAGATGATGACATGGATGTGGTAAAAAGGGAACACTTTTACACTGGTGGTAGAAATGTAAACTAGTACAGCCACTATGGAAAACAGTATGAAAATTTCTTAAAAAACTAAAAGTAGAACTACCATTCTATCCATCAATCTCACTACTGGGTATCTACCAAAAGGAAAGAAGTCATTATATGAAAAGACACGCATACGCATGTTTATAGCAACACAATTCACAATTGCAAAAACATGAAACCAACCTAATGCTCATCAACCAACAAGTGGATAAAGAAATGTGGTATATATACACCATGGACTACTACTCAGCCATAAAATGGAATGAAATAATGGCTTTTGCAGCAACTTGGAAACTTGGAGGGAGCTGGAGGCCATTATTCTACGTAAAGTAACTCAGATACGGAAAACCAAATATTGCATGTTCTCATTTATAAGTGGGAGCTAAGCTATGAACCTGCAAAAGCATAAAAATGATATAATGGATTTTGGGGACTTGGGGGAAAAGATGGGAGGCAGGTGAGGGATAAAAGACTATAAATTGGATACATTGTACACTGTTAGAGTGTACGCTGCTTGGGTGATGGGTGAACCAAAATCTCAGAAATTCCCACTGACGAACTTATCCATCTGACCAAAAACCACCTGTACTTCCAAAACTATTTAAATAAAAGACAAAAAAAAAAAAAAAAGGGAAGTCCAAGATCAAGACACCTGCAGATTTGGTATCACCGAACACCTTGATCTTGGTCTTCCCAGACTCCAGAAGTTAAAGAAACAAATTTCTGCTGTTTATAAACCACCCAGTTTGTGGAATGTTGTTGTACCAGCCCAAGTGAACTAAGGCATATAGTTTCACTTTTTTTGTAACTTGTGATAATGATATCTTTATTTTATAAGTCATAAACGTACGCTTTTGCAAATAAAAGCATGAGCAACTAATGGAGCTAGAAAGTGCTGGATTCAAAAACCAACATTTGGAGGTCTTTGTAAACATCCAAAGACCATAATATTTTCCTTTTTTAGGGCTTCCATGCTGCATAATTGCAAAGGATGCTATTCACAGAGTATTTTATATCTTGATCAAGAATTGTACAGTCAGGCTACTTTCTGGCCATTGTTTTGTTATCCAATGACACCATTCAAAAAAGAAAAAGCAATACACAATCTAGCCTACAGTTTCAGTTTATCACTCTCTCACATCTCTTCCCATCATACTTTGTATTATTTGAATATTCCAGCATCTATTTCATTGTGGTACAACTGTTTATATGCATACTGGTACCTCACCTTATGTCATAGGTTACTTGAAGACCTACAAAGAATATTAGTCACCTTTGCTTCCTCAGTCTTACATAAATATTAAGTCAGTGAACAAATAAATTTTAAAAATTAGAATTGTAAGCTTCCTTTTTTTTTTTTTTTTTTTTTTTGAGATGGAGTCTCCTTCTGTCGCCCAGGCTGGAGAGCAGTGGCACGATCTCGGCTTACGGCAAGGTCCGCCTCCCAGGTTCACACCATTCTCCTGCCTCAGCCTCCGAGTAGCTGGGACTACAGGTGCCTGCAACCATGCCTGGCTGATTTTTTTGTAATTTTAGTAGAGACAGGGTTTCACTGTGTTAGCCAGGATGGTCTCGATCTCCTGACCTCGTGATCCACCCGCCCCAGCCTCCCAAACTGCTGGGATTACAGGTGTGAGCCACCGTGCCCGGCCCCATTTCTTTTTTTTTTTTTTTTGTCTGTGTATGTCTTTTCTCACATATTTTTAAGACATGCGACAGAATATAATTTAGCATCAATTGCCAAAACAGCTTGGAACAGTTTTATCCTCTTACTTAGGGCATGCTTGTGAATGGTCTTTCCTGTGGTTTTAGTAGTCATTCTTTAAAGAGAAGTTGGTATTATAACCATAATCATACATCTGGACAGACACAGATAGTCCATTATTTTTTTTTAAAGCCAGCCAAAGAGCTTTTCAAGCTGTTTGTCAGAACCATTGAAGGCAAAATATTTGAACTTAGCTTAGGCAACAGGGGTTGTGTGATAAAGAAAATGCATCAACATTTTAAATGATTATTTCTCTACACACCTTCAATTCTCTATTCATAAAGCACATGTTTATTTCACAAGTATCTGATACATAAAATTTGCCAAATCTAAGAAAACACTCAAAACTCTTTGCTGTATAGTGATAATTAGTTACATATTAGTGCATAGTACACATACTCTTTAAATTTCGTTGGACAGTTGAGTTGTTATCATATTTTTTGTCCTCATTAAAAAATCCACAACTCTGATCATTTCTTTAAGATTAACTCCCAAAAGTGCAGAGGGGTTTGATTAATTAATTAGTACTTTGAAAATCTAATACATGGTGCTTGGAAAGTTTAAGTGGCTTAGCCAATTTGTGGCAGTTCTTCTATGACTACCCTGATGGAAGAGCTACATACATTAGCCCTTCCTTCTCTCTGTGCCAGTGACTCTGCGATTCTGCTAGAAATAAAGACATTTATCCTCCTTCGGGGCCCAGCTGTGGTGGCATTTCTTCCATTCTGTTTTCACTCTCAATACAATCACATAAGCTTTACGATTTCCAGACATTAGAAAAAAATACTGTTGGTTCTTCATATCCTGCCTTTCAACACTGATATATATTTATTATTTTTATTTGGATTATGCAGTCTCCATGGAACTCTGCCAATAAGAGGAATCAAATGTGTGTCTTCAGCCGGCAGTCTTGATTCTGCAACACAGAGTGGGGAGAGGGGAATGAGAAATGCTGTTGACTTACTCTGTCTGGGGATATGCTACAGCCCTCAACTGGGAGCTGGAGGGAGAGAGAGCACATTGTTCTTGGCCTCATCTGCCTGGAATGGAGCGTCCATGATGTCGAGCTTGAAAGGAAAGGGAGAGCACCTGTCATGGCTCACATGCCACAGACTCATGCTGTTCTTCAGATATTTAGTATATTTTCTTGATTGAATATGTTTGCATGTGCTGTTTGCCCTAACAACAGCTTACAGAGATTGTTAAGTGATTTTTAAATATAATTTTCCCAGCTATGATTGTGGCACTGGGAAAAGGATCTGCTGAGCTCCCCACACTGCTATTCTGGAAGTAGTTCTCAATCACTGCTTTTTTTTTTTTTTTTTTTTTTTTTTTTTTTTTTTTTTTTTTTTTTTTTTTTTTTAAGCCTCTTCATTTTAGGGTAGTTATTATGCAGCAAAGGGTATCTAAGACATCTGTTATCATTGTTATGATGATTATTACTCCTATAAACATTTATTTCACTGAGTATATATACTCTGTCTATGAGTACTCAGAACAGTAAGGATGTACATGGCAATAGTAAAAGACACTACTTGTGTAACTACATATTTAACAATTCAGTTAGTGATTCAAAAGATACTCATGAAATATTGGGAGAAGGGAGACGGAATTAACCAATATTTATTAAACACATCTTATGGGTCAAGAGTTTGTATACACTACATTTTTATTTTCTCAAAAGCACTGAAGTAAAAATAATATTCTCACTTTACATTTAAAGAAAATGAAACTCAGAGAAGTTAAAGTATTTGCCCATGCTGGCTCCGTGGCAAGTTTAGAGTTGAGATTCCAATCAACATTTAACTGACCCAAGTCTTTGATTTACTTACAGGTTAGTGATCAACCAACAAACAGAAAACTATAAGAAAATGTGTAATAGACTAGTCTAAAATATAAATTTTATAGAAATTTAGATAATGAAGAATCTGAAACAAAAATCTTATGCAGACTTAATGAAGGAAATAGGAACTGAATTGGACTCAATATTAATTATAAGAGAATGTGTTGGTGGAGAGGTTTATTCTTGAAAGGTAACACATGAAAAGTAAAAGTCTGGTGGCAGAAATCCATTTGTTTGTGGGGGTAGTAGGATACGTTTGGCCAGAATTAAAATGTACCTGTGGTAGGTGTTTGGTAAATATGTGGGATTTTATGAAATTGTTCTTAAACAGTAGGTAGAATAGATTCAATGGGTCCATCAATACAGGATTCCTTCATTGCCTGAGGAATGTGAACTTTATCTAAAAATTGACCACATGGTCAAGATCAGAAAGACAGGAAAAAAGAATGGAAAATAGATGGCAAAAAGAGGACTCCTTGATAGCATGAAGAATGTGAACTTTATCTAAAAATTGACGACATGGTCAAGATCAGAAAGGCAGGAAAGTAAGAATGGAAAATAGATGGTAAAAAACTAGATTAGTTGTGACTGTTCACTTACGTACTTATATTTGTATTGTTTGACTGGAATATGTTCCTGTTGATTTGTGGAGTAAATATTTACAATTAGAATAAACCATTTACTCCTCTAAAAGAGATGGGTTATAAGGTTATAGAAATTTAAACTATTTGTCTGAATAGAAGCAGAGATGAGAACATGGCCTTTAAACAATAAAGGGCATTTTAATATGACACAAATCAGTTGGCTTACTTGCTACCTTAATCCTATTTCAATAAATGGTCTTTTGTTACTCTCTTGACTTAACCAGCCACCACAAAGATTTATCCATCTCAGCCTCTCACAAGTTGACAGTCGTTTGGCCCTCAATTCCTAGGTTCTATGTCAAGCCCAAAAATTTCCAGTGGCTCTGGAGAAAAAGTTAATGGAAGCCTAGTCTACTCTTGAGAAGCTAGTGGGGCGTGAGGGTTGGGGGAACTAAATGCCCAGGTAAATTGATTGTCTTTTATCTGCCAGGAAAGGATTTGCTGAAATTAAGTACATATCTTGAGTTAGGACCAGGTGAGCTGGGAAACCAAAACCGTAAGTCAGAGAAGGAAATCTAAGCTATTCAACAAAAGTCATGTTAGAATGAGAAAATCAGAAGGCCAGCAATAAATAAGTGAGATACCTAAAGTTTGGTTCTAGACAAATATCAGTGGTGGCCAAAGTTGCTTTTGAGTATTTTCTATTAATTGATATGTGGGAGGGACAACTCATGCAAAAACTGGTAGCAAGAAAGAGGACTTTAACACTGAAAAGTAAGCAACATTTTAAATAAGAAAATCACTTTTTATAGAGGAATACAAAATTAAAGCTCACAGGGCAGGAACACCTCTAGTAATAAGAAACATGTTACTTTTTGAAGAAATCTATTCACTGTTGAACATGTTGAATTTTAATATCTCCCTTGTATTGCACTGAATTTCTTGCCATCACCAGATGGACCACCAAAACTGCCTTCTACATGACAGATCTTCAATATTTGATGACAGCTAGAGTGGTTCCATTTTAAATCTCTCCTAAATGCTAAATCTCTTCGTCGCGTCAAGTGCTTCTCGTGTAATATCAACTCTTTCTCTGGAATCTTTCAGAATGTCAGTATTTTTTCAAATGGTCACTTTATGCTATGGCATACAACCAGCCTTTTCCACCTTGGTCTCAATATCACATAACACACAAAAGTCAGTAGATATTAGATTCAGAATCCGAAAGACAACTCAGGCACACATTAGATGCGTGTCCTTAAAAAAGGAAAGTAACCCTTCTAAGCCACTCTTTCCTAATCTGCAAACCATTGATATCTCTGTGTAGTTATAAGAATTGAATGACCTAATGTTTACATCTAAATAAGTGCTATTATTAATAGTAATCCAGTGTATTTTTATCAATATAATACTATTGTCTTGTATTGGCTTTATGTCTACCTGAAGCCCAAATTTTTTCATGTGAATTGCTCTTTAGCTAGATTGCTCACATCTTGCACTTTTGCAATTAATGGCTAAAAACAGGAATTTACAAGTTTCCCAATTCTATTTCATTTTTGATACATAAGCCCACATTTACAGTGTATTGAAAAGTTTATGAATATTGATCTATCATCTTCTGAATTGGCTACCTCTAAAACCATTATGAAATATTTAGATTTCTTTCTTTCAATGGATATTTATGGAGTTCCTTCCATGTGTCAAAATGGGCATGAGAGACAACAGAATCAAAACAAATGCAATTTGATGCATGTTATAAGTGAGCTGTGGATTCAACAGCTATTAATTAGTATCTTTATTCTGAACCTATACCTGTGTTAAAGGTATAAAAGCATTATCTCATTTAATCTTCTCCCACCTTATGAGGTAGATACTATTATTATACCCATTTTAAAGATGAAAATACTGAGCCTGCATGCCTAACTCTAAAACTTTCTTATTCATGAAATCCTAAAAAGAGAAGTTAGTTGCCACTGTTGTGTGAAAGATGGATGGTATATGCAGCATGTGCTTGGAGTGCCCACCTCACTTCTGGCTTAAACTTTTCTTACTTTTCTTCAATTGTTTTCTTTTTCTAAATGTTGTTTTCATGTTTTAGTATAAATATCATTATAAGCTATGCTAAATTTCTTTTTGGAACAGGAGTGAAAATAAATAATCAGAGTGTTTGATAACAATCATTTCTACATTTTCAAGCCAAGACCAACAAGAAAAACTAACAGACATGACTGACTACTTCTTTAGGTGACATGAATCAATTTTCTTGCATGTCATTATTTAATGAACTACTTACTCACATAATACTTATTCTTATTATCCATCATTATATCACAAAAGACCATCCAGTGCTTTTTTGAAATCTAGAAACATATTAATTTCTCCAGCATTCTCCTCATCTACAACTGAGATAATCTCTTAGAGATGAAAAGAAGGACTAGTAGTGCTGGATTGCTTTTTAATAATTCTACAATGAAAACAAGCTATCATTCTTTGCATTTCTAAGACACACAAACTATCTGTTTACGTTTTAGTGTTTCTTTCTGAAGCATCCATTAGTAAAATTATATTCTTATTTTCAGAATATATGGTATTTTGTGCTGCTTCGAATACAATGAACTAGATTATCTTTACTGGGGAAATTCTCTTGGGGACCCCCCCAGCCAAAAAAGAAACAAAAAACAAAAAAACACTTTGGGAAGCTCCGCTTACTCTCAAGACCTATTAGGGCACCACTTTTGAAATTGCTTCTAAGATGCTTACAAATAAAGAGCCTTAATGACTTACAGTAATAGTTTACAAAATGGTACCTCAGTGATTCGGGAGAGTTTAATGTGCAGGCAGGGCAGAATTTACCTACTGGCTCACTATCAAGGAGTCAAGCTTCATGATTTCTAGACTAGGCTTTGTCATTAACTGATTGTGTGACTGTGGCAAATCATTAACCTTTCTAGTTCTCAGTTTCTGCATCTGAAAAGTAGGAGAGTTGGGTTGCATCATCCCCAAGAGTTGCTGCCTGCTCCCCACAGTCATGATTTATAAGAAAAGACTCAACCTTAATATGCAGCAAAACCAAAGGATTACATGGCAATGCTGTGAGTGTACATGTATACATAATATGTAGATCACAATAAATTAAGTACCATAATTTGCGGCATAATAAAGCTTAATTTATTATTTGAGACAGACCCTCTGAAAGATATTCTTCTCTCACCATATATTACACAATGTTCCTCTACAGGTCTGTTCTCTACTTCTTGCTTATTGAAAATTGTTTTTATTAAAATCTCACCTTTTGACTGCAATAGTGAAGCAACTACCCCTAGAAAGCACTTGCATAGACTCTAAAAGAAGAAAAGTTGCTTTTCAAAATTACAGATTAATTTACTACATGACTTATTGATCAAAGATTTGGGAGTGACAAGGTCAGAAGAGATTTGAGACTCATAAGATGGATGTAATGTATGTTAAAAAGTCTAACGGTTAATAAGTAATAGTTAAATTTTAACCTAGGAAGTAACTTGAGAGGTTAAAGTCTCAAAAAGATGGTCCACCCTAAAGTTTACTGACATAACAATCTTTCCAAGACTACAACCAGAAAGCTGCTTGTGATAGAGCTTAAATCAATCCTTATATCTCTATTCACAAGCTCCATCATTGGCCTTCCATGACTATATGTGTAATGCATTGGTTTCTAGAGCTGCTGTACTACAACTGTCTTTCCCAAGATGGGTGCCCAGTAATATCAGCTCTGCCAGCAAATTGGACATTCTGGAAGCACTCTTAGCACTATTTTGTATCCTGCAGGTTGCTAGAAGTATTTTGCAGAAAAACTAGATTTTTATATTTTTCTAACATTTCCGTCAATGAAGGTTAGGGCTTCTGAGAATGCACCAACCAGAGGCTGCTACAAAACCCCTCTTCCTCAAGGGAATACCTCAAGGGTTGAGTCAATTAGGTCTTTGAAGACATTGGCTTACATTTTGTGAAAACTTTTAGACAATAATTCCAGTGCACAAAAGTGTTTATACTATGCACCATGAAAAGCATCAGCAATCACTCCAGCAGTATTTACCATAGGAACACAGTAATGGCTCCGCTCTTTAAATTGTTACTTGCGTTTTCAGATTACTTTTATCATCATTGTTGTTGTTTTTAATATTGAAGGGAAAGGTGCTAAAAATATTTTGTATCAACCATAGATTACAATTTAACATTGAAGTTAAAATTATATACTTCCCTGGGAAAAGAAGGTAAATACTGGATTCTTTTCAAACCTAGCTGCAAAGAACAATGCATCCTTTGCAAATGAATTAAATATAAAGCAATTTCTTACCCTTTCATTTAAGATTTTGTATTTAAAATGTGCGAGAAGGTGCTATACAAGGAGAGAAGAATTTTAACCGGAGAGTTGCAGAAAAATACAACTTTGGGTGAAATCTATGGTGCAGTGTGAGTATTTATACCAATAGCATTCACTAGTAAGTTTCAACAAGTGCACCTGCAGCAGAATGCTACTAACTTGCCCAATTTTCATGTCAAGCTGAAGTTTTGCAAAGTAATGACAATATCGTTTTTTTTTTAATAGCAGAAAATACAAGAAGGGTACAAGTTAATCAAAACTAGCATCCTGAGCATCAATGTCAGCAGCTTGGCTTTCATTGTAATAAAAGTTACCAACCACTGTATTTGCTGGCAGTGAGTTAATTCCATAATGGCATTGGCTATGATACAGTTTAAGGGAAATTGTGGAGTAGAATCTGTCAGCACAAATCTTGAGTAGGAGTAAATGTTTTGTAGCACACTGTGTGCTTCTATGTCCATCTGGTGTTCTGTAATAAGAAAAGCCAGGGAGGTCTACAAAATGTGCTTGATGGTACATTTGACAAAGGGAAATTCAGAAAGTGATACATATTCATATTTTTGTTTTATTATAATACCTATTAGCAAAGGACACTGGACTGGACAGGCTATAACCTTATTTGCCTAAAATAAATTTTAGAGAGACTCCACCTCACAATGAAGCTAACTGTGTTGTTTACATATTTTTAATTTGTTAACAATAAAAAATTATGAATAAAATTATGACTCTAAAAGTGTCAGAGGTCCAGTTTCCAGACCAAAATGGAGACATATGCTTCTCCAGTGCACAATTCCAACTTTGAATGATTTAATTTTATCAAATTATATATGTATGTAACATTTTGGTATAAAATCCTCAATACAACAACAAAAAGAACTTGAAAACAAAGAAAATGATAGAGGAAAAACACCTTTACTCCTATTGCCCAAAGACGATCGCTTTAAGCATTTTGATAAGAGCCCTTCCAGTATCATACATATTTACACATTCAAATTATATATGCATTTCCCTCCAAAATATTGCTTACATATTACTTTGTTGCCCATTCTATTCATTTATAGTAGTAATATAACATAGATATTTCCACAGAACTGTAAATCTTCAACTGTAGCTTTTATACCACTTATGTTTAGAAATTAGCTTTCTAACCAGATTCTAACTTGATGTTCATCTAGTTGTTTTTGAAAAATAATCTGCTTCTTTGCTGGATGCAACCCTACTACTTGCTCATTGTGGTTGGAATAAAGAGATAAAACTTCAGGGACATCTGCCACATGGCACCTGATGCACCCAGAGAGCCTACTTCCTCATTGTGTACCCACTGGTTAACTGATGGACAACATGGGGCAAAACTTTCATCAGGTGCTATTTCCTGGGACAGGATCCAGAATGGTTGGGATGCACCCAGCATCAGAGAAGGACATTTCATATTTCAACTGAAGTAGTGGGTTGGAGCTCTGTTCATGCGAGAGTTATTAGTAATCAAGCAACAGCAGTCAGAAGTGGATGGTAAAAGGCCAGCTCATCTGATAAAGTGGGATTTTGCTTGAAAAAACATGATGTTTTAATCTCCTAAACACCTCTTCTATGTTACGAATGTCTCTCATAAATTCATATGTTGAAGTCTTAACCCCCAAGGTTAAAATTAGAAAATAGGAATTGATTAGGTCATGAAATCAGAGCCCTTATCGATGGGAAGTGCTCTTATAAAAGAGGCCCTGGAGAGACCCTTGTCCTTCCCATTATGAGAAGACGTGGTGAGAAGGTACTGTTTATAAACCAGGAAACAGGCCCTCACCAGAGAATGAAATCGGCCAGCATCTTGATCTGGGACTTCTGAGCTTCAGAACTGTGAAAAATAAATTCCTATTGCTTATAAGTTACCAAGTATATAATATTTTGTTACAACAGCCCGAACAGACTGAGATAATCTGACTACTAGAAATGGCTGTCATTAAAAAATGCTGTTGCCAAACAAGTTAGCAGCACCCACATTTTCTGTTTCAAAGCTTTTGCCCCATTTTGGTGTCTATTCCCTCCATCCTCCGGGCCCAAATTCCAAATGTGGTCCAGTTGCCCTAGACTCTCCAGTCGCTAGACACAACCATTTGCTATCTTGACTCCTACTAAAGTATTGTCAGAATGCGTAAGTTTTCTTTCCCAAGCACATTTTAAGTCTCAGCTTAATCATTATCTCTATCAAATCTTTTCAATTGTCCACTTCACTCTGTCCCCTGAGATTTTTTATTCCTAGTGTCACGTACAGTGCCTGGCTCACAATAGCATATCAAGAAATATTGTGTACGGCGGAGCAAGATGGCCGAATAGGAACAGCTCCAGTCTCCAACTCCCAGCGCGAGCGACACAGAAGACCGGTGATTTCTGCATTTTCAACTGAGGTACTGGGTTCATCTCACTGGGGAGTGCCAGACGATCGGTGCTGGTCAGCTGCTGCAGCCCGACCAGCGAGAGCTGAAGCAGGGCGAGGCATTGCCTCACCTGGGAAGCGCAAGGGGGAAGGGAATCCCTTTTCCTAGCCAGGGGAACTGAGACACACAACACCTGGAAAATCGGGTAACTCCCACCCCAATACTGCGCTTTAAGCAAACAGGCACACCAGGAGATCATATCCCACACCTGGCCGGGAGGGTCCCACACCCACGGAGCTTCCCTCATTGCTAGCACAGCAGTCTGTGATCTACCGGCAAGGCAGCAGCAAGGCTGGGGGAGGGGCACCCGCCATTGCTGAGGCTTAAGTAGGTAAACAAAGCCGCTGGGAAGCTCGAACTGGGTGGAGCTCACAGCAGCTCAAGGAAACCTGCCTGTCTCTGTAGATTCCACCTCTGGGGACAGGGCACAGTAAACAATAACAAACACAGCAGAAACCTCTGCAGACGCAAACGACTCTGTCTGACAGCTTTGA
Source organism: Macaca nemestrina (assembly GCF_043159975.1). Lineage (NCBI taxonomy): Eukaryota > Metazoa > Chordata > Mammalia > Primates > Cercopithecidae > Macaca > Macaca nemestrina. Next base: position 133,991,451 of record NC_092125.1, read on the forward strand.
AGAGAGCAGTGGATCTCCCAACACGGAGGCTGAGATCTGAGAAGGGACAGACTCCCTGCTCAAGTGGGTCCCTGACCCCTGAGCAGCCTAACTGGGAGACATCCCCCACTAGGGGCAGTCTGACACCCCACACCTCACAGGGTGGAGTACACCCCTGAGAGGAAGCTTCCAAAGCAAGAATCAGACAAGTACACTCGCTGTTCAGAAATATTCTATCTTCTGCAGCCTCTGCTGCTGATACCCAGGCAAACAGGGTCTGGAGTGGACCTCAAGCAATCTCCAACAGACCTACAGCTGAGGGTCCTGACTGTTAGAAGGAAAACTATCAAACAGGAAGGACACCAAAACCCCATCAGTACATCACCATCATCAAAGACCAGAGGCAGATAAAACCACAAAGATGGGGAAAAAGCAGGGCAGAAAAGCTGGAAATTCAAAAAATAAGAGCGCATCTCCCCTGGCAAAGGAGCGCAGCTCATCGCCAGCAACGGATCAAAGCTGGACGGAGAATGACTTTGACGAGATGAGAGAAGAAGGCTTCAGTCCATCAAATTTCTCAGAGCTAAAGGAGGAATTACGTACCCAGCGCAAAGAAACTAAAAATCTTGAAAAAAAAGTGGAAGAATTGATGGCTAGAGTAATTAATGCAGAGAAGGTCCTAAACGAAATGAAAGAGATGAAAACCATGACACGAGAAATACGTGACAAATGCACAAGCTTCAGTAACTGACTCGATCAACTGGAAGAAAGAGTATCAGCAATTGAGGATCAAATGAATGAAATGAAGCAAGAAGAGAAACCAAAAGAAAAAAGAAGAAAAAGAAATGAACAAAGCCTGCAAGAAGTATGGGATTATGTAAAAAGACCAAATCTACGTCTGATTGGGGTGCCTGAAAGTGAGGGGGAAAATGGAACCAAGTTGGAAAACACTCTTCAGGATATCATCCAGGAGAACTTCCCCAACCTAGTAGGGCAGGCCAACATTCAAATCCAGGAAATACAGAGAACGCCACAAAGATACTCCTCGAGAAGAGCAACTCCAAGACACATAATTGCCAGATTCACCAAAGTTGAAATGAAGGAAAAAATCTTAAGGGCAGCCAGAGAGAAAGGTCGGGTTACCCACAAAGGGAAGCCCATCAGACTAACAGCAGATCTCTCAGCAGAAACTCTACAAGCCAGAAGAGAGTGGGGGCCAATATTCAACATTCTTAAAGAAAAGAATTTTAAACCCAGAATTTCATATCCAGCCAAACTAAGTTTCATAAGTGAAGGAGAAATAAAATCCTTTACAGATAAGCAAATGCTTAGAGATTTTGTCACCACTAGGCCTGCCTTACAAGAGACCCTGAAGGAAGCACTAAACATGGAAAGGAACAACTGGTACCAGCCATTGCAAAAACATGCCAAAATGTAAAGACCATCAAGGCTAGGAAGAAACTGCATCAACTAACGAGCAAAATAACCAGTTAATATCATAATGGCAGGATCAAGTTCACACATAACAATCTTAACCTGAAATGTAAATGGACTAAATGCTCCAATTAAAAGACACAGACTGGCAAACGGGATAAAGAGTCAAGACCCATCAGTCTGCTGTATTCAGGAGACCCATCTCACACGCAGAGACATACATAGGCTCAAAATAAAGGGATGGAGGAAGATTTACCAAGCAAATGGAGAACAAAAAAAAGCGGGGGTTGCAATACTAGTCTCTGATAAAACAGACTTTAAACCATCAAAGATCAAAAGAGACAAAGAAGGCCATTACATAATGGTAAAGGGATCAATTCAACAGGAAGAGCTAACTATCCTAAATATATATGCACCCAATACAGGAGCACCCAGATTCATCAAGCAAGTCCTTAGAGACTTACAAAGAGACTTAGACTCCCATACAATAATAATGGGAGACTTCAACACTCCACTGTCAACATTAGACAGATCAACAAGACAGAAAGTTAACAAGGATATCCAGGAATTGAACTCATCTCTGCAGCAAGCAGACCTAATAGACATCTATAGAACTCTCCACCCCAAATCAACAGAATATACATTCTTCTCAGCACCACATCGTACTTACTCCAAAATTGATCACGTAATTGGAAGTAAAGCACTCCTCAGCAAATGTACAAGAACAGAAATTATAACAAACTGTCTCTCAGACCACAGTGCAATCAAACTAGAACTCAGGACTAAGAAACTCAATCAAAACCACTCAACTACATGGAAACTGAACAACCTGCTCCTGAATGACTACTGGGTACATCACGAAATGAAGGCAGAAATAAAGATGTTCTTTGAAACCAATGAGAACAAAGATACAACATACCAGAATCTCTGGGACACATTTAAAGCAGTGTGTAGAGGGAAATTTATAGCACTAAATGCCCACAAGAGAAAGCAGGAAAGATCTAAAATTGACACTCTAACATCGCAATTAAAAGAACTAGAGAAGCAAGAGCAAACACATTCGAAAGCTAGCAGAAGGCAAGAAATAACTAAGATCAGAGCAGAACTGAAGGAGATAGAAACACAAAAAACCCTCCAAAAAATCAATGAATCCAGGAGTTGGTTTTTTGAAAAGATCAACAAAATTGACAGACCACTAGCAAGACTAATAAAGAAGAAAAGAGAGAAGAATCAAATCGACCCAATTAAAAATGATAAAGGGGATATCACCACCGACCCCACAGAAATACAAACTACCATCAGAGAATACTATAAACACCTCTACGCAAATAAACTGGAAAATCTAGAAGAAATGGATAATTTCCTGGACACTTACACTCTTCCAAGACTAAACCAGGAAGAAGTTGAATCCCTGAATAGACCAATAGCAGGCTCTGAAATTGAGGCAATAATTAATAGCCTACCAACGAAAAAAAGTCCAGGACCAGATGGATTCACAGCTGAATTCTACCAGAGGTACAAGGAGGAGTTGGTACCATTCCTTCTGAAACTATTCCAATCAATAGAAAAAGAGGGAATCCTCCCTAACTCATTTTATGAGGCCAACATCATCCTGATACCAAAGCCTGGCAGAGACACAACAAAAAAAGAGAATTTTAGACCAATATCCCTGATGAACATCGATGCAAAAATCCTCAGTAAAGTACTGGCAAACCGGATTCAGCAACACATCAAGAAGCTTATCCACCATGATCAAGTGGGCTTCATCCCTGGGATGCAAGGCTGGTTCAACATTCACAAATCAATAAACATAATCCAGCATATAAACAGAACCAAAGACAAGAACCACATGATTATCTCAATAGATGCAGAAAAGGCTTTTGACAAAATTCAACAGCCCTTCATGCTAAAAACGCTCAATAAATTCGGTATTGATGGAACGTACCTCAAAATAATAAGACCTATCTATGACAAACCCACAGCCAATATCATACTGAATGGGCAAAAACTGGAAAAATTCCCTTTGAAAACTGGCACAAGACAGGGATGCCCTCTCTCACCACTCCTATTCAACATAGTGTTGAATCAGGAAAGAGAAAGAAATCAAGGGTATTCAGTTAGGAAAAGGGCAATCAGGAAAGAGAAAGAAATCAAGGGTATTCAGTTAGGAAAAGAAGAAGTCAAATTGTCCCTGTTTGCAGATGACATGATTGTATATTTAGAAAACCCCATTGTCTCAGCCCAATATCTCCTTAAGCTGATAAGCAACTACAGCAAAGTCTCAGGATACAAAATTAATGTGCAAAAATCACAAGCATTCTTATACACCAGTAACAGACAAACAGAGAGCCAAATCAGGAATGAACTTCCATTCACAATTGCTTCAAAGAGAATCAAATACCTAGGAATCCAACTTACAAGGGATGTAAAGGACCTCTTCAAGGAGAACTACAAACCACTACTCAGTGAAATCAAAGAGGACACAAACAAATGGAAGAACATACCATGCTCATGGATAGGAAGAATCAATATCGTGAAAATGGCCATACTGCCCAAGGTAATTTATAGATTCAATGCCATCCCCATCAAGCTACCAATGATTTTCTTCACAGAATTGGAAAAAACTGCTTTAAAGTTCATATGGAACCAAAAAAGAGCCCGCATCTCCAAGACAATCCTAAGTCAAAAGAACAAAGCTGGAGGCATCACGCTACCTGACTTCAAACTATACTACAAGGCTACAGTAACCAAAACAGCATGGTACTGGTACCAAAACAGAGATATAGACCAATGGAACAGAAGAGAGTCCTCAGAAATAATACCATACATCTACAGCCATCTGATCTTTGACAAACCTGAGAGAAACAAGAAATGGGGAAAGGATTCCCTATTTAATAAATGGTGCTGGGAAAATTGGCTAGCCGTAAGTAGAAAGCTGAAACTGGATCCTTTCCTTACTCCTTATACGAAAATTAATTCAAGATGGATTACAGACTTAAATGTTAGACCTAATACCATAAAAATCCTAGAGGAAAACCTAGGTAGTACCATTCAGGACATAGGCATGGGCAAAGACTTCATGTCTAAAACACCAAAAGCAACGGCAGCAAAAGCCAAAATTGACAAATGGGATCTCATTAAACTAAAGAGCTTCTGCACAGCAAAAGAAACTACCATCAGAGTGAACAGGCAACCTACAGAATGGGAGAAAAGTTTTGCAATCTACTCATCTGACAAAGGGCTAATATCCAGAACCTACAAAGAACTCAAACAAATTTACAAGAAAAAAACAAACAACCCCATCAAAAAGTGGGCAAAGGATATGAACAGACATTTCTCAAAAGAAGACATTCATACAGCCAACAGACACATGAAAAAATGCTCATCATCACTGGCCATCAGAGAAATGCAAATCAAAACCACAATGAGATACCATCTCACACCAGTTAGAATGGTGATCATTAAAAAGTCAGGAAACAACAGGTGCTGGAGAGGATGTGGAGAAATAGGAACACTTTTACACAGTTGTTGGGATTGTAAACTAGTTCAACCATTATGGAAAACAGTATGGCGATTCCTCAAGGATCTAGAACTAGATGTACCATATGACCCAGCCATCCCATTACTGGGTATATACCCAAAGGATTATAAATTATGCTGCTATAAAGACACATGCACACGTATGTTTATTGCGGCACTATTCACAATAGCAAAGACTTGGAATCAACCCAAATGTCCATCAGTGACAGATTGGATTAAGAAAATGTGGCACATATACATCATGGAATACTATGCAGCCATCAAAAAGGATGAGTTTGTGTCCTTTGTAGGGACATGGATGCAGCTGGAAACCATCATTCTTAGCAAACTATCACAAGAACAGAAAACCAAACACCGCATGTTCTCACTCATAGGTGGGGAACTAAACAATGAGATCACTTGGACTCAGGAAGGGGAACATCACACACCGGGGCCTATATTGGGGAGGGGGGAGGGGGGAGGGGGGAGGGATTGCATTGGGAGTTATACCTGATGTAAATGACGAATTGATGGGTGCAGCACACCAACAAGGCACAAGTATACATATGTAACAAACCTGCACGTTATGCACATGTACCCTACAACTTAAAGTATAATAATAATAAATAAATTTAAAAAAAGAAAAAAGAAATATTGTGGAACTAATGACTAAATGAATGAAAGAGTGATGTTTAAAAAATAAAAAACACAAACGTGTATTTCTAGTGACGCGATGGAAGGCTTCTTGGTTCAAGCCTCTCTAAAATCTCTCAAATCTAACGCAGAGTTTTGTGCCTTTTTATAAAATCAGACCTGAGTAGGCAGCAAAGGGTTTTGCAATATCCTAACATTGACACAATACTTCCATTTAGTCGCTGGAGCTGCTTTATTGCTGCTGAAGGCTTAAGAAAATCAACTTCATTCTGATATTTTCTAAACTCGGGAATTAAATAAAGCCTAAGACCATTGTATTGGTGTTGTCTGTCCCATTTTCTTCTAGGCAAGATAAAGCTCCTGTTTGTCTACCAGACAGGCTTTCTCAAAGGCTGAAGAACATAGAAACAGCTCCAGGTTTTCAATTTCCACAAAGCAATGTGAGGGAATGCTAGAGACAATAGTAATACGCACTGCCTTCTCTGATTAACCCTTTCCCCAGATTCTGGTGGAGCCACTGGCTCCAGTGGCTTTAGAAGTATACATTTTATTTGATGGGTATAATGTGCCCAAAGCAGTCCACTCTCTTTCGTTTACTACCCATTGATTGTATTGTGCCTAGTATCTCATTTATTTGTACAATGTCTCATCTTTTCTACTGATACAAACAAACTAAGTGTCCAGGACTATGTCTTATTCAGTATTATTTCACCTACTCCTAGAAAAGCACCTAGTATATAAAGTGATGTAAATCATTTCCTTTCCTAAATGCTTTGCAGTCTATCTGCTAGTTCCTACATAGAAGATATCAACTCTATGACACATTTATTTTAAAAAATAGTTGTTTTTCCTTTGTTAGATTATTTCTTCTTGGAAAAAGAAATTATTCCTGATGTTACAATGATTGATTTTCTTTTTAAACAGTTATTATTCTATCTCAGGAAATAATAATTGTGACATTTTAATAAAAATATCCATTCTATGGTTTTTGTAAGAGTGGCAGTAGTATGAGTATAGATTAACCAAATCTCTTTACCAGAAAAATTTCGTCATCCTTTATCTCTGCTTCTTTTCCAACACATCCATCCATCTGTGAAAGTTTTTTTAAGATCCCAGCCTATTGATTAATCCCAGCAAGGCCTCAGCTGAAGACAAGAGAAGCCAGAAAGGTTAGTAACTGGAAGGGTCACAGAGTAAGTAGATAAAGGCTAGAAAGCTAAAACAGCAGAAAGTATTTTGTAACATTCAGAGAAAGCATCCTAGGTAGAAAATTGAAAGAGAGAGAAATTTCTTGTTCAACTCAACTCTACTCAACTCTGTTCTCAGAGAAAAGAATACACGAGAAGAAGAAAAAGCTACCAGAATATCCATGTTAATATGGATTAATATAGTCCATATAGTAATCATTATCAATTTCTTAAATAAGTCTTTCAATAGGCCGGGCGCGGTGACTCAAGCCTGTAATCCCAGCACTTTGGGAGGCCGAGACGGGCGGATCACGAGGTCAGGAGATCAAGACCATCCTGGCTAACAGGGTGAAACCCCGTCTCTACTAAAAATACAAAAAACTAGCCGGGCGAGGTGGCGGGCGCCTGTAGTCCCAGCTACTCCGGAGGCTGAGGCAGGAGAATGGCGTAAACCCGGGAGGCGGAGCTTGCAGTGAGCTGAGATCCGGCCACTGCACTCCAGCCCGGGCTACAGAGCAAGACTCCGTCTCAAAAAAAAAAAAAAAAAAAAAAAAAAAAAAAAAGTCTTTCAAATTTTAGGTATCAGAGATAAAAATGTATAAAGAAGCAAAACAGATTGAATCCCTGGGTGGGGAAATACAACTTTTACTTACTCTCAGATCTTGTTATTGAAAACAGTAGTTTTGAGTTATATAGATACTCTTTAACTTGAAATTTTTCAGCAAATAATATGGGTAAGATCTTAGGAAATGTCTCAAAAATGATAAGAGCATATGAACAATTCTTTATCTGATGACAATATTCATTTGCCATCAGCATTCATGTGAGTTAATTATACCGTTAAATACAAAATAACTCATTTTTTTAAAATCTTGGTTTGGTGAAAAAATGTTTTTGCCCTCCTAGATTTCAAATCTGTTCTTACATTGAGGAAGAAAATGGCATTTTAAAAAAATTCTCAAAATGCTGCTATTTTACCTGAGAACTATACAATTAAAAACTAATAATGAAAACATTTTAAGTGTAAAAGACTATAGGAGATATTTTCTAATTTAAAGGCAACATCCAAATGATACAATAACAAGAAGCTTTCAGTGTAAATTTTTATGTCAAGAAATCTATTCAAGCTAATTAGAGAAGATTTTATATAAAACTTGGAGGGTTTTCATAACAAAGGCTTTATTTTAAATAACATAATTTTGAGAAAATTCTTTTTTTCTTGACAGTACTGGTTCCTCAAATGTTTCTTTAGAGGAAAGGTTTCTGATAAATAGATAGAAAAACTGAACTTAAAAAAAATCCTTCAAGTGGATATAATCTCTTTACTGTAGCCATTGACTTTAGTTTTTTTTAACCTAATGTATCTTATGTGAAGAGGTTTCCTCCACAGTTAATAATATGTACTTATGGCTTCCTATTTTGCTTAGAGAATAAATTAAAAATTAACATTGATTCTATAAAGTTATATTTGCTATAAGGAGATACAAATGAGCAGAGTATTTTGAAATGATTTGAAAATTCAAAAACGGGCTAGGAACAAGTCGGTGGTAGATAAAATCTCTCCTTTTAGTTGATTTCGGATGCTAACAATACATAAATATGAACCAAGCCAAAACCATTATAATTTTGAACCCCAGATGGAAGTTGTTTGTGAACAACTAGAGAACATCCAGTTTATTTATAGTACAGAAATCATTAACACTTGAAAAACAAAACAAAAAAAAAAAGCAATTACTGTATCTCCAACCGTGTAATGACCATGTTAGACAGAAGAATCACAAATTTAACTGCATCATGTTTAAATCAAAAGCTGGACTCTGGAGATTATGACTACATTTGGAAAATGAGAGAAAAATAACACTTTCAAAATTATAACACAAAAAAAGACAATTAAGCTGCTGCCATTATTCCTCACGACAATAAAGTTCCAGTTTGGAAAATACATAAAAGAACAAAAGTCATTAGAGAAATATTAAAATAAAAATTAATTAGATGACAATAATTAGATGACAAAACATTCTTCCGTGTTTCACTCTCTCTTTCTTCTGTGTTTTGTATCTTCTTTCATCCTTTCTTATTCGATTTCCCTTTTTTTCAGAGTCACAACTTTTACATCTCTTTTAAGTATTTATTTTTGTTTTTTTACATTCTTTCTAGTTGTTGTGTGATGTTCCACCATAATGTCCCTCTTTCCCTTCCTTTCTATGTGTTTCTTTTCTATTCTCCTCTTTGTCCCTGCATAAGAAAGAAGAGTACCAATGGAAAGAAGCTCTAAGGAAACAGTTTTCTACTCAGAAGATGAAGAACTTTCGGAAATCTGAGCATTATCTGAAATTGACACAAACGACTTTTCTGGGAGTGACCCCCTTGTTTTAAGAGATGTGCGAGAAGAAGAGGGAGAGATAATTATCAGAAACGTTGTGGAGAAAGCTTACATTAAATAAGAGATTGAATTAAATGACCTCTAAATTTCATTTCAGTGCTAAAATAATATGCTTCTATAACTGTCTCTTGAGCAAGGCAGACGGAGAAGCTTCCCATGATGCTGTATCATTCAGCACTATTTACAGAGGTAAATGATCATTCATATCTGTTTCCCCTCTGACTAGGAAAGTGAAAAAATCTTCCACCAAGACTATACTAAACAGGTATTTGATTATGCTCAGGTTAAATAAATCTTTTTTTCTGTTCTGCTTTTCTATTTTCATTTTATCATCCCTTTTTTCTTCTTCTTTCTCTTGCTTCTCTTTTTCTTGCCATATACCCACCTCCTCAGTTTCCCTCTTTCTTCATCTCATTCTCTTCTCTTCTCCATCTTTTTCCTTTCTTCCTCATCCTATTCTTTCCCCCTCCTTTTTGTACTCCTGTTCTTACCTGAAGGCTTGCTTTAGGCATTACCATTCAGTCCCAGAGCTCAGAGCAATGAGTTATTAGAGAAGGAAAGGAGATACTCTCTGGCCTCTTTCTGAAAAGATTACTCTCATCCCTCCCCTCCCTTGACACCCCCTCCTACCATGCCCTCTTTCCCCTTTAAATATTGATGGTATCACACTAGCCGCTTCCTAATGTAACTGTGGCTGGCATCTCTGCAGAGGCAAGGCGAGCTGCAGGTTCTGTAGCAGGTAAGTGACTTGTACATGTTTTCCTTCCATTACTTGCTCTTCTGTAGTCTCTGGACTTCAAGCTTGCCAAGGACAGAAAAACCCATGTGTGTGTCAATAGATTTACTACCCAGAGAGAAGCTCCACTTCTCGTGCAAGCTATACATTTTTCTGATACTTATCGGAATGTGCGGAGGCTATTCTCCCAGCAGGAGGAAAGGTCAGCTTCTGTTCATCAGAGGAACAACTGCTCAGTCAAGATTCTAGGCATTGATGTCTTGGTGCTTTTGAGTTGAAGAAAGAAAACCCATTAGATGTGGGGCTCTCTGCTTCCAAATATTGCTTATTCACAAGGCATCCTGCTGAACTATATCTGTGCCTACCTCTCTCATTGGTTTGAGTGTGCCCAGAATAAGGGCAGTGTATTTTCTGAATTTCAGTGCAGCAGCAGCAGGTCCTGGAGAATTATGAAACAGCTGGGTGCTTAAATGTGTATCACTTAATTATGTGCCACATGTAATTTCAGAGCAGTTCTATTTATAGTGAAACTTTATTTTTAAAACGCTTATATTTCAAAGTGGGAGGCGATACAAATCATTTTAGACCCTGTAATGAGCTTTAAAATGTGACTCAATGAAGCTGTAAAATTGGGCAGCACCTCAAATCGGTCACATTTAGATCAAGATGGCAAGGAATACATTAATGGCATAAAACCAAGCACAAGGGCTGAAAATTTGAGACTTTTCTTGGTGAGTGTATGTGTGTGTATAGCCTGTTTGCATTTTGCTGTGGGTGTCGGTATATGTGTGTGCTTGTGTTTTGCACAGAGGTGATTATTGCTCTGTAGTAAAGAGATGAAGTCAAAAGAAATTCAGGACATCTAACAGAAACTCGGAATTCATATAAATATCGAACAAGGTCAGATTGAGTCTGATGCATATTCCAGATGAATTACTAATGAGGAAGACATAGGTGAGAGGTAAGTATGTGACAGTGGGCAGGAGGATCAGAGCTCAGAGAACTGAAGGAGGGCCTTGTCTAGGTTTTCGGTCATGAACCAGCAGCCAGGAGAGAGGGGAGATCCTGTGCCTTCTCCACTAAGGCCAAAATGTATGTTTATGTATGTCAGTGTGTGTGTGTGTGTGTGGGGGGGGTCCATGTGTTGAGGAGAGGGGAAATAGCTAGCTTATTAGAAAGTCTTCCATCTCTTGTAGGCAGATAGATTTCTATTCTTTCCTGATTTGGCTGTGGTATAAAGTATGAGTAAAAAAGAGATCCATTTTTTTCTTCACTAAGTGAAGGCAGGAATGATTGAGTCCTGTAAATAATTTGGGTGGACCTAGAGGGATACTCAAAAATACATTGTTCTGTTCTATAAGTGACTGTAGCCCTTCATCACCTAATGAGGAACAGCTGTTTGTCTTTTCACTTCCTCTGTCCCCATTCGTCCCACATTCTACCCATGGAGATTGAGCTCAGTCTCTTTAACAATTCAGTTAGAAGGCAGAGATTGTGCTTAGCTTTAGAGTTGGCACAACACCCAGGTCTGTGGTGGGAAGTCGTGATATGGAGCATCAGTGAAAACAATTTCAGAAGCATGATCATCCGTTGATTGAATGTTTCTATTTTCTAGGACTGACTTTGGCACTGGGGAGATAGAGCTGCATATTTCTCACTGGTCTCAGCAGCTCTCTCTTATACCTCCTACTCACTTGCGCATCTACATTCAGCCTGAATTTTTACACCTACTTTTAGGCCCAACCTCTAACCAAATTTGAACTATAATTCCAACATCCCATCCACAATGCTTCTCCTTTCACCATGAATCTTAGCTCAGTGCCCACGCACTTAGGTTTGCCAAAGCAAACTCAAGCCAGTATCAGTTTTAAAAAGCAACCAAACAATAGCCAAGAGATTAAATGCATTTTCAAGATCTAGCACAATACACATTATGGAAATAAGAATGAGAAGACTGGATTTAATCCAAGGAGCCCCAGGAAAATATCACTTCTTCAATTTTTTTTAAAAAGTCAGTCTCTTTAGATATGGCTTCAAGGCCTAGAGTAGTACTCTGAAAAGATCAAATTATGTCTTGTGGAATGTTACTAATTAGTTTTCGATGGTTTGATTTTTTAATACTGGTAAGACGAAGTATGAATCTGAATATTAGCTCATAAACTAGAGTACAGCCATAAATATCTCTATTAACAATAAATAATATTATAGCAGTAATAAAAATTACTAGTAATAATAATATAGCATTATACTTATTTAGAGATTATAAATTCTGTGTTATGTTCAGTGAGTATTTAGTATTTATAGAATGTTAATAGTTTTTGCATATATGCTCTTCTCGTTCTTTTAACAATTCAGGAATCTTGTCTCACTCACATCTAAGTCTTTCACATGCCTAGTACTGCAACTGGTGATATGGACAGGAGGCAGGGAAATACTAGGTAGAAGAGGGCAGGGTCCCTGGCAAGGCCTCCACTCTCAAGCCTGGACCTGTGGCCCAAAGTGCAAACTATCCCTGTTTTCTTGCCAGAATGTTGCCTTTTGGCTCACCCCACCCCCTATCCTGTGCCTATAAAAACTCCAAACCCCAGACTCAGGACACACATACACACACAAACACAAGAAAAGAAGCAGCTGGACATCAGAGATTATGGTCAGAGAGGAGTTCTGCCAGGGATAGTCAGAGGGGAGCTCAGCCAGGGAGGGCTGGACTCCAGGGGAAGATTATCTTTCCACTTCACCCCCTTTCCAGCTTCCCTTCCCACTGAGAGCCACTTCCATTGCTCAATAAAGTCCTTCACATTCACCACCCTTCAATTTATTTGTGTGACCTAATTCTTCCTGGACACTGGACAAGAATTTGGATACCAAAGGGAAGGATATAAAAGGCTGTCACCCTGACCCTCCATTGAGCTGGTTAACACTTCGCTGTCCATGGACAGCAAATGCTAAAAGAGCACTGATTGTAACACACACCCTCTTGCGATCTGGGGGGTCACAGACACCCCCTCCTGGACAGCAGAGCTAAAAGAGCATTGTAACCCACTTGGAAGCTGCCACAGGGCCCACACAGAGCCTGCTCCCCACCAGAGAGGAGCAACTGGCCAGTTCCAGCTTTTGTTCACTCTGGTTCCCGCTCCCGTCCACTCATGTGCTCCCTCTCATAAAGGACTGAGCATGGCAGGTGAGTAAATGAGCCACCCCATTTGTGTGTCCTATGAAGGGTTCAAGGGAATTCTCCTCTCTCACTGGTACATTGTTGACACATAGCAAATATTTGTTGGCTGAGGATGAGCAGCGCAGGCTTAATGTTTGCTTTGTGAGTTCAGGACATAAACCTGTGACTTGACCATCACATCTGACTTACCACAACCTTCTACAAGAGCAGACATTATCAATTTCTACTGTTCACAGATATCAGGTCATATATTTTATAATAAATGTATGCAAACTGTGATCCCATGCCAATTTTAGAAGTTGCCATTACTGAATCTTCATCTGGAGATTGCCGGAAAGGTAGAGTTTTCTTGTACTATTCATGTATTTATGGAGCATTGAGAGCAGCAATAGTTGGCTTCCAAGAGGAGTTCTTCCCAAAAATGACATTTTACAAATTTGACTTTCATACTTGGAATGGCTATGCAATCTTGCCACTGATTACTGGGACACTACTCCAGATTTATGAGGATATTTGCTTAAATAAAGAGTTCCAAATAGATTTGAAGTTATCTAAAATATTGTTGATAAATATTCTTCAAAAAATTACCAGGGGAGATGATGGTGCTCTTTTAGGAGTAGTGGCAAAGACAGTCACCTGGGGGCTTGCTATGTTAGTAAGAACTTTGAGCCCAGGTGTCTTCATCCCACCTCAGATGTAATTGTGAAGAAGACACTGAAAGCACATCAGAAACTAGAAACCACTAGATAAATGTTAGTTGCTACTATATCTGTAAAATAGAGGTCACAATAGTACATCTGTCTTAAAAAGTTGGTTGGAGAATCAAGTGAGATAATGTGGAAAGAGATTTTGAGGACAAGAGGCTTTTCTATTCTCTAATAAAACTAATACTAAAATGTCCTCTTCAAGGACATCAATATCTTTTTCTGATGACTAAAATTAGCACAGATCTTCCTACAGAGTTCCATGGCAGTGGCACAAATTGAATAACTCTTGCCATTACATGCTCATTGATTGAGTGCTACACTATCAGCTGCTTCTTCAACATCAATTCTCTGTTATTCAATGGGTACAGTATTAAAAAATGCCATTAAAACTATAAAACCCATATGCCAAATAAGTTACCTGTTTCTTCAGCATTGATTTGTGCTCTTTAAAGAGCTGGTAACTTCAAAAGCTGCCTCCTTGGCCAGGTGTGGTGGCTCATATCTGCAATCCCAGCACTCTGGGAGGCCAAGGCAGGAGAATCACCTGAGGTCAGGAGATCGAGACCGACGTGGTCAATGTAGTAAAACCCTGTCTGTACTAAAAATACAAAAATTAGCTGGTTGCTTGAACCTGGGAGGCAGAGGGTGCAGTGAGCTGAGATCGTGCCATTGCACTCCAGCCTGGGCAACAAGAGCAAAACTCCATTAAAAAAACAAAAACATCAAAAAAAAGGCTGCCTCCTTAGAACATAAATCATTGTAATTGGAACTTTGGAAGTAATAAGGTAACTAAAATGATGAATAAAGCACAGTTGGGGAGTTTCAAGTATGAGAGTTTATGTTTCCTCTAACGCCTGTCTTATGAGAAATTGGGAAGTCAAACAATATCTGTAACAAACACATCATATGAAATCCAACTGAGTATTAATTATTCTTTTTAGCAGCTACAAAGTCCTTTCATGAATAGATTTCAATTTTCCCCAAACAGAAAGAACAGACATTGGTTGGATTGTATAGTATTTACCTTCATAAATTCCTGAGTCAGACTAATCCTCCAATTTTCAGAGGCAGATATACTACACTATTTTTGAGTAAAGCATCCATCGTCCTCACTGGTTCTGAATATACCAATGGTTCTTTTGCTCCTCAAGGTCTTTGGAAGGAGCAGTTCAAAAGTTAGAACCAGTTTTGTTTGCCATATTTAGGGGTCATATTTAGAAAAGAAGAAATGATGTTTCTGACTGCATTTGTGGTTCCTATGTTACCTTCTCTCTTACAATGTCCCTTGCTTACCAGACTTGGCAATAGGAGAATTGCCTTTCATATTCTGTTCCCCACACACTCAGTTCTAGGTTAACAATAAAATCTCAGTTTAAGAGGACAGAAGTTATAAACATAAATATGGCATAATAGATAATGAGGTCAAGTGTCTGAAAATACTTTTCTGTAATAAAGAGTGGGTACCTCTGCCACCAGTCTCTTCTAGAAACATCATTCAAGGGACTGAGAACACTTGACCTCTTTGGGTCTGAGGAACAGGACCCGAATTCTCATTTTCAATGGCTTCCAGGAACCAGCACAATCTCAACTAATTGCATAATGTATATAAATTACTTTTTAATTCAATTTAGATTATTTGTGCATAAACTACAGAGAAGCAGGCAAATTTTTGATAGGCCATATAATTAGAGTTAGTATTTCTATGTAAAGTTTTTTTTTTTTTTTTTCTTGAACTTGGACTTACTCTGTTGGATAATATCTGTCTCTTCTCCTTCTTCCCTTTAGGACCCTGTCTGGATTAGCTAGAGGGATATCTCCCAGTTCAAGCAAATGGTACATATCATAATCTACCCATAACACCTAAAATTAGCTGCTCTTACCTTTGAATCCTTGGTCCAGAGTAACCACAAAAATCTTAATTTCCTACAGGCATTTCATTGGTTTGAGCTCCCTAAATTCTATTAACTCTTCCTCTTTCTATGAGTCCATGTATTTCCCAGATTCTTTATTTCCCAGTCCCTTCTTTATCACTTTTCTCTACTGTGCCTCCTCAGGCTCTGTATTCCACATCAAGCATACCCACTTAACCTGCTTCATCCCATCTAGAGGTTTTAAAAAAATCCATTTAATTGTAAAGTGATTGCATCAACATATAGATTAATCTAGTCAGAGCTAACCAGGCTAAGTATACATTTAAAGATTTGAGTTAATCAAAATACAGGATACCAATAGGCACCACTCAGAAAAGAGGAAATTTCTTTTCATTTATTTGTGTCTTCTTTAATTTTTTAAATTTTTAATTGTTATGGGTACATAACAGTTTTATGTACTTAGGAGTACATGTGATGTTTGATATAAGCATACAATATACAATAATAAAATCAGGGTAACTGGGATATTCATTACCTCAAACACTTTTCATTTCATTCTGTTGGGCACATTTCACATCCACTCCTGTAGTTATTTTGAAATCTACAAAAAAATTTCTTTCAGCAATGTTTGATAGTTTTCAGTGTACAAGTCTTTCACATCCTTGGTTAAGTTTATTCGTAACTATTTTATTCTTTTGATGCTCTTATAAATTGAATGTTTTTAAATTTCCATTTTGAATTGCTCATTGTTGGTGTATAAAAACAGAATTGGTTTCTGTTATGTTGATTTTGTAGCCTGCAACTTTCCTGAATTTGTTTATCACATCTAATATATTTGTGGAATCTTTAGGATTTCTACTTATAAGATCATGTCATCTGTGAACAGAGATAGTTTTACTGCTTCCTTTATAATTTAGATGCCTTTTATTTCTTTTTCTTGCCCAATTTTTCTGTCTAGGGCTTCTAGTATTATGCTAAACAGATGTGGCGAGAGTGATCATCCTTGTTTTGTTCCTGGTCCTAGAGGAAAAGTTTTCAGTTTTTTACCATTAAATATGATGTTAGCTGTCGACTTTTTATAAATGACTTTTATTATGTTGAGATAATTTCTTCCCATTCCCAGTCTGCATGGTGTTTTTATCATAAGAGTTTGAATTTTGTCAAATGCTTTTTCTGCATGGATTGAGATGGTCATGTGATTTTTAATATCTTCATTCTATTAGTGTGGTGTGTCAAATTTTCATGTGTTAAATCATCCTTATATCCCAGGGATCAATCTCCCTTGATCATGGTGTATGATCCTTTTAATGTGCTGTTGAAGTCAGTTTGCTAATGTTTTGTTGAGTATTATTTTTTGTATCTATATTCATCAAGAATATTAGTCTGTAGCTTTATTTCCTTTCAGTGTCTTTGGCTTTGCTATCAGGATAATGCTGGCCTCATAAAAAGAGTTTGGTAGTTTTTGTTGCTTCTTTTTGATTTTTTGGAAGAGTTTGAGTATCCAAAGTCATCTATAGACTTAAATGCAATCCTTGTCAAAACCTCGATTGAATTTTTTTTTTTTCAGAAATAGATAAAACAACCTAACATTGATATGAAACCACAAAAGGCCATGAATAGCCAAAACAATTTAGAGAAACAAGAGCAAAGTTGGAGGCTTCACACGTCCTGATTTCAAAACATATTACAAAGCTATAGGAAACAAAACAGTATGGTACTGGCATAAAGACAGATATACAAAAAAATGGAACAGAGTAGAGAGCCACACATTTAGTCACCTGATGTTTGACAATGGTGTCAAGACTACACAAGGGGGAAAGAACAGTCTCTTTAACAATTGGTGTTGGGGAAACTGAATGTTTACATGCAAAATGAACCCTTATCTTACACCATGCATAACAATCAACTCAAAGGAGATTAAAAACTTAAATGTAAGATCTAAGCTATAAACCCTCTTGAAAAAAACATAGGGGGAAAGCCTTATAACTTTGGTCTTAGTAATGATTTCTTGGATATGACACAAAAATCACAGGTAACAATAGCAAAAATAGGTAAATAGGATTACATCAAACTAAAAAGTATCTGTGTAGCAAAGGAAGCAATCAACAGAATAAAAAGGCAATCAACAGAATGGGAGAAATATTAACAAATCACACATATAATAATGGGTTAATATCCAAAATACATGAGGAGCTTTTAAAACTAAATAGCAAAAAATTAAATAAATAAATAAATAAATAAATTAGAAAATGGGCAAAGGATTTGAATAGACATTCTTCAAAGAAGACATACAAGTAGTAAGTATGCCAAAAGATGCTCAATGTCACTAATAATTGGGGAAATGCAAGTCATTATCACAATGATATTTTACCTCATACCTGCTGGGATGGCCATTATTTTAAAAATACAGAAATAACAAGATTTGGTGAGAATATGGAGAAATTGGAACTCTTTTATACTGTTGGTGGGAATATAAAAATGATACAGCTGCTATGAACAACAGTATGGCAGTTCCTCTAAAAAATTAAAAATAGAACTGCCATATGATCCAGAAATCCCACTTCTTGATAATCATTCAAAAGTATTGAAGAGATGAGCTTGAATAGATATTTGCAATCTCATTTTCATTGCAGCATTATTCACAATAGCCAAGCCGTGGAAACAATTTAAATATCCATTGATGGATGAATGGGTAAAGAAAATGTAGTTTATACATACAATGGAATATTATTCAATCTTAAAGAAGGAAATCCTGTAATATATTTCAATATGAATAAACCTTGAAGATACTATGCTAAGTGAAATAAGCCAGTCATAGAAGAATAAATACTGTATGATTCCACTGACATGAAGTATATAAAGCAGCCCAACTCATAGAAACAGAAAGTAGAATATTGGTTGCTGGGAGCTGGAAAGAGGAAGAAGTGGAAGTTACTGTTCAATGGGTATAGTTTCAGTAATGCAAGGTGAAAAATTCTGGAGATCTGCTGTACAACAATGTACATATCATAAACAGTCCTGCACTGTACACTTAAAATTTTGTTAAGAGAGTAGATCTTGTATTACATGGATTTTCATTTGACTGGAAGAAAAGACCCGAGCCTGGTTGGTGGTGGTAGCAGGGGAAGTTGGGGTAGTGATTTTTTTTTGCCATAATTGTTGTTTTGATTACAGATTTAGGGTATTATGATTTATCAAAAACAAAAATTCTATTTACAGAAAACATTTTTGAACCTTAGCAAAGTTTCACTTCAATTGTTTCCATTCATAAATGACTCTGATAAAGCCGACATACAAAAAGCTACCATGGCTATTGTCTAAATGAAACCTGGAGGTCACTGAGTATTTGTACATCTCCAGGACAAGAGGAACTGCTCAAAATCTCCCTTACTCTAGAGTGAGGGCAAAAGGGAGTGAGTTTCAAATAGGTGAATAAATAAGTATCTAGCTCTGTTATCATGACCGACGGCTCCCAGACAGAAACTCAGGGCTCCCTAAGCGGTCAACTGGACTCTTTCTGTGTTGGGAAAATGTACTAAAAAATAAAATATTCTCTCAACCCAGAAATCCTTTCCATAAAGGTAGTAGAGAAAGAAAAAAACAAAACAAAACACTATTAAGCATTAAACCAGCATGTGATACTCATCATCAGCAATCTGCGTAAGAGATTGCAAAGACAGAAAGAAATCTCATTCTTTTCTGAAGCTAAGCAGATACAACCCAATACATCCACGTTTTCAAGATAAACAATTACTAGTCCTCAAATAAAAAGGCTTGACAACACCATTTGTCACACATAGTTGATCCCTACTTTATCTGATTAGGTAATTGAGGTGACCATCTGTGTTATCTAATTGGCTTACAATTAGGTAAACAAACTTCTCATGTTTTTATGACAGTAGGTGGTTTTGCAACTTGGAGCAGGGTGCCTGCCCACTGAAGTTAGACTCCTAGGTTCCCACAGAAACTGGAAGATAGGGGTGGTATCTTTTTAATGTTTATGTTTCAAAGAGGTGGATCCCTGGTCCTTGAGAAAGACATTCTCCAGTCATACAGTTGACAAAAGGCCTATCTCATCTTTAAATAATTTATATACATTTTAAAGAGATGATAAAGTATTTACAATGACAAGTTTTCTAATGTAAATATTCTGAGAAAGAGGAGAGGGAAATCTCTTCTTCTATTTTCAACTGCCAGAATTAAGCCTCTTATTTTTAATGCCTATTTGTCCTTGTGCTCTAACTGACAGCTTGGAGCTCCCAAGGCAACCCAATTGCATGAGGGGTGTGTTTTGGGGACTTGAGGAGCCTTAGGTTTCGGGAGGGCTCATGTGCCTCACAGCAAAGGGTGAGAGCCAGCACCATCTTCCCACTCCAGCCACGGGAGAGCCAAGTTGGGCTCTGGGTTAAGGGTTGAAAGGTGAGGACAGGGAGTTTCACAACCTCAGCAGCCCCTACCTCTCTAAGAAAACATTTTGGAACCTCACATAGTGTCAGGTGCCAAGTCCTAGCTATGCTCAGCTTTTACTTAAATTATAATAGTTATTGGGTTATTGGTGTGGGGGGAGAGGGAGGAGAGAGATTTTTTAATGGGGGAAACCTGGGTCCTTTCTATCAACTTTTTGATGACTGTGTATTTTAACATGACTTATATTTCAAAAGAACTAGATCTGAATCCTGTGTGAAGCTGTCTTTAGAAGCAGTTTGTTTCTTTTTTCCAAAAGTTAAATTTCTTCTATTAATTGGTTCTCTCTAAGCTCAATTTAATTGAACAGCTGAGTCCCAGCCACTAGCTTTTAAAATCACTTGTTAGACCAGAATCCATTCTTTTGTTCAGTTTGTGAGAGTAAACCTAGCTGTCATTTGAAATGAGGGCATGTAACACCCTTGCGGCAGTCCTAACTGTCTTGTTACCTGACACTAGACCACCGGATCGGTTGCTCAGTTAAAGCATTTAACCCAGACCAAGTGATAGTAGCAGGTGTTTGTATCATAAGGCAAGATCAAGTTACATCACCCTCATCTCTACAAACTCTGCTTTACTTTGGCTATTGCCAGTATTAGTTCTTGATTTTCCACAGATAAACCGCTGTGTTGGAATTACAATACAAATTGCAACGTGCAAAGCCCCAGCTAAACGGAAGCTGCTGTTAGGGGGACGGCCATTAGGAAGTTCTACTCTGAAGTGGTTTGAATTTCTTAGTATGAAATAAATATATGTTAGAATAAACATTGCCTTAGATAGTTTGTGCTATCCTGTATCAAGTTCATTCAGCAAAAGCTTCAACCAGTGAGCAGATATTTAGTTACCAACGACTTAAGGACCATATTAAATTTCTAAATTGTTTTATGTTGGGCATCAGACAATGGAATTATATTCTTTACATTATTTCTGATTGTTACTCACTTTCGTTCTTACTCATTTATAAAATGCACTCAAAATTTATTCGTATTTACTCCATTTGCAAATGATAATTCTCCCTCCTCAATACTACTGTGCCTTTTACTTCTTATGTCATTGACAAGTTTTAGCAAATTATAGCCTTCATTCACAACCCTACCTAACATTTGATTCCCCTACCTAACAAAAGATAATAATTTCCAAGCAATGAAATGGTAATCTGGTAATTCTCAAACAAGAAATAAAATGAGAAATATGCCTGCTATTATAGTTATTTCTCTGTACTTTGTATCTCCACATAGATTTTAAGTTTCCTAAGAAAGAGCCCATGTTTTCCACATGTCTCTCACAGCGACTAGTAAAGTGTCTAAAACATTGCTTTGCACAGTTAGATGCTCAACAAATGTCGTATTGACTGGAAGAAGAAATGCACCAGAAACAGATCCCCTTCATGATAAAGAAGATGTTTCTGAATATCAAGGAAGTTGTGGTGACAATTTTCAAGATATTTAGTTCATTAAAATGACTGTAATATTCTCATGTGTCCTGTGAGGACAGAATTCATTCAGTTTTTAGATAAGAATTTGATTTTATATTTGTTTGGGGGACTTATTTAAAAGTTCTAAGTGATCTTTGAATTTTAAGGAAGGGTTGAATGATACAGTCAGCTATGTATTACGAGTTAACACAGAGTCAAAGGAAAAATAAACTGAATTAAATTAAAATAAGCCTGGAGTAAGTAATTAAAGGCTATTCTTTTTCTTTCCCTTTCCTTCCCAAAAAAGCTGACCAATAGACGTGTGTGCTGAATATATTATATCCATAACGGAGAGCATTGACAAGTGGTCTTACAAGCTTATTTCGTTCATTAAAAATCAATTCTTTTTAAAAACTGATATCTTTACTGTATCATTAGTATAACAGATGAGCTAGTTTCTTCTTCCACATCCCTCCACTAAAGGAATCATTCTTACTATTCATATGTGACATTTTTCTTAATCAGAGAGTGGAAATGAATCTGCAAGCCTTTCTGGCTCTTGTGAACATAAGAAAATTGGCATAACTGGTTTAAGAAAGATTAAATGAAAAAAGATTTTTCTAATGCCCCTTTAAAATCAATCATATTGAACCATAATTTTGCTTCCAACATTATTATCCCATTACTCTAATAAATAAAGGATTGATCAATATTTCCGATTCTTCACAATATATTTTATGACTTTAATATAGATTTCATCACTGGTGAAACTAAAAAACTGTATGTATTGTTGAACTATTTTTTCTCACTTCTCAGTGTGGAAAAAACAGGGGCTAGTGTATTGGGTCAAAAAACACCAAATAAGCACTTCAGAAAACAAGGAAGGTGAAGAGCACTAGTATTTATTAGGGGTTTCTAACATATTCAACCCATTACCTCATTTAATCTTCTTTCAAAATAAACTGTATTGGCTCTAGTTTAGAATGAGGAAACTGGGCCTCTGTAGTTGTGCCTAAGGCTTATAGCCAGAGAAAAGTGGGAGACCTAAGATCAGAATCTAGATTTCTCCAGCTCCCAAGTAGTTGTACTAAACTATGACCACACAAAGATGAGTCAGCTGTGAAAAATAAGACATAGAATGGGACTGGAATAATTTAGCATGCAAAAGTGAATGGATGGGGCAAAATTCATGTTTTAACTATACCAACAATAGTTGCACAGAGGGTGAAAAACAGATGATCTCCAAGAGAAGCCAGGAGAACATTAAAATGGAGCATGAGGGATTTGAGTTAGATTTGTGAAAGAAGTCTTGCCTATGAGGGCTGTAAGATGTTGTAGAAGATTATTGAGGGCAGGGGCTGCATTTTTGAAAGTCTCTATACAGAAGAGATTCTCACCTATTTGTGAAGATACGGTTAGAGACTTGGGGAGATTACACTACAAGGGTGTCAAGGGCGCTTATTTGCCCTGAGTTCCAGTTTGTGGTGTCTGATTCTCATCCCTCTCTCAGTTGACTTGTTAGTTGAAATAAAGGAAAAGGACTTGAAATCTGGCACAAAAGTAGAGTCCATCGCTGGTGAAAGGTTAACAGACTAACTGAAAACCATATGTGAGAATATAGATTTGGTATGACCAAAACAGCCTTAATGTTCCCCACAGCTTGAACAAACATTAGGCAGGCTTCTTCCTGACTCTAGGCCCCTGACCTCCCTTTTCTTAGAGCATTTGCTTTAGGAAACATAATTTTAGATTCTTTCCCTGC
This sequence comes from Macaca nemestrina, assembly GCF_043159975.1. NCBI lineage: Eukaryota > Metazoa > Chordata > Mammalia > Primates > Cercopithecidae > Macaca > Macaca nemestrina. The sequence goes on from NC_092125.1 coordinate 134,014,736, forward strand.
CCCTCTGAGATGTATATATTTTTTAAAAAATACTTTTGCCAAAATTCATTCCTCCTATCTTACTGCACTTCTGTACCCACTGACCAAGTATAGTTAACAATACTGTATAGTATATTTCAAAATAGCTAAAAGATTTTGAATTTTATTACCACAAGAAGTAATCATCAATGTTTGAGGTGATGGATATGACAATTACCCTGATTTAATTATTATACAATGTATACATGTATCAAACCATTATATGGTGTCCCATAAATATGTACAATTATGTGTCAATTAAAAACAAAATACAACTTTGACAATCCTTTTGCCAGTTTTACATCCCAGGACTATCTTTCTTAAGGGTCTGAGAGTCATCCCTTTGGAATATAATCATCAGGAAGATAGCATTCCTATTTCCCAGTTTCTGTGGGAGGGTGGGAGCCAAACTTTGGTGCATGTCTTGCTCCAAGTTGTAAAACTACTTACTGTCATAAGTTCAGAGAAAATTCACTTGTCTTTTAGGTAAAGCCAATTAGCAAACATCTGACCTATGATTCCCTCTTCTCAACTCTTAAAAAAACTCCCCAGGCCTATGTTTCAACAGAGTTGAGCTGAGACTGAGCTCTGGTGTCACTCCCCTATGGCAATAGCCTTGAATAACATCTCCTTGGCTCGTTTAACTTTGTCCAGTGGATCTTTCACATTGATAGGTATTATAATACATCCTCAGTTACATATGATGAATTTATAAACGTTTGAAAGAAGCAGCAATTCAAGACAGAAAGTATAGTAATTTTCAGTTGTGCCAAAAACATAATTAAAAATGCTTATGTAATTTTACAGGAAGACTTCACAGAGAAATTGTTTCCTTCATTGCCTGTATTTTATTTTTCATTTAGGTTTTAATTAATTAAGTTGATGTGCATCTTAGAAATATTAACAAATCATTTCTTTGTTTTCTTTTTCTTTTTTTTATTATTATACTTTTAGTTCTAGGGTACATGTGCATAACGTGCAGGTTTGTTACATATGTATACTTGTGCCATGTTGGTGTGCTGCACCCATCAACTCGTCAGCACCTATCAACTCGTCATTTACATCAGGTATAACTCCCAGTGCATTCCCTCCCCCCTCCCCCCTCCCCATAACAGGCCCTAGTGTGTGATGTTCCCCTTCCCGAGTCCAAGTGATCTCATTGTTCAGTTCCCACCTATGAGTGAGAACATGCAGTGTTTGGTTTTCTGTTCTTGCGATAGTTTGCTGAGAATGATGGTTTCCAGCTGCATCCATGTCCCTACAAAGGACACAAACTCATCCTTTTTTATGGCTGCATAGTATTCCATGGTGTATATGTGCCACATTTTCTTAATCCAGTCTGTCACTGATGGACATTTGGGTCGATTCCAAGTCTTTGCTATTGTGAATATTGCCTCAATGAACATACATGTGCATGTGTCTTTATAGCAGCATGATTTATAATCCTTTGGGTATATACCCAGTAATGGGATGGCTGGGTCATATGGTACTTCTAGTTCTAGATCCTTGAGGAATTGCCATACTGTTTTCCATAATGGTTGAACTAGTTTACAATCCCACCAACAGTGTAAAAGTGTTCCTATTTCTCCACATCCTCTCCAGCACCTCTTGTTTCCTGACTTTTTAAAGATTGCCATTCTAACTGGTGTGAGATGGTATCTCATTGTGGTTTTGATTTGCATTTCTCTGATGGCCAGTGATGACGAGCATTTTTTCATGTGTCTGTTGGCTATATGCATGTCTTCTTTTGAGAAATGTCTGTTCATATCCTTCACACACTTTTTGATGGGGTTGTTTGTTTTTTTCTTGTAAACTTGTTTGAGTTCTTTGTAGGTTCTGGATATTAGCCCTTTGTCAGATGAGTAGATTGCAAAACTTTTCTCCCATTCTGTAGGTTGCCTGTTCACTCTGATGGTAGTTTCTTTTGCTGTGCAGAAGCTCTTTAGTTTAATGAGATCCCATTTGTCAATTTTGGCTTTTGTTGCCGTTGCTTTTGGTGTAGACATGAAGTCCTTGCCCATGCCTATGTCCCGAATGATACTACCTGACTTCAAACTATACTACAAGGCTATAGTAACCAAAACAGCATGGTACTGGCACCAAAACAGAGATATAGACCAATGGAACAGAACAGAGTTCTCAGAAATAATACCACACATCTACAGCCATCTGATCTTTGACAAACCTGAGAAAAGCAAGAAATGAGGAAAGGATTCCCTATTTAATAAATGGTGCTGGGAAAATTGGCTAGCCATAAGTAGAAAGCTGAAATTGGATCCTCTCCTTACTCCTTATATGAAAATTACTTCAAGATGGATTAGAGACTTAAATGTTAGACCTAATACCATAAAAACCCTAGAAGAAAACCTAGGTATTAAGAAATCATTTCATGCTGGTTTTATGCTGAAAAGGCACACAATTCCCTTATGTTTAAAGTGGAGTTTTTGAGAAATGATAGTTATTTTGCTTGTTCTCATGCTTTTAAGTTTCTTACGAAGTAAGCTTTTAATTTTTGGGGAGAAAAATTATCCTGGTAGTTAAACTCGTTGATAATACTAAAATTAATTGATCATCAATCTTTCACATAATTTATTAAGGTAGACATGATGTTTTTGAAAAATCTCATTGTTTTACTCTTTAACATGCGTTCTATTGCCTATCAGGTTTTATCGTTAGGCAAGAAATCATAATATATTTATTATAGAGGTGTACACATTATTGTAATATTATTAAGCCAAATGTCTCAAGTTAAATGATGCTCAGATTATTATTAGGTTCCCTTGGCTTCTTTCCACTTGGGGTTCTAAGAATTACTGCATACTAGTATTATGATAATATTTTGGATCATTCTTGATTTCCCAAGTAAATATGTGAGATTTGAATTCTAAGAGTTGAGTCAAAATTATACTAGATCTAGAAGTCAGATATTCTTGAGTAATCTTTTGGGCCACAACCGAGTCTTCAGTGAATCTTTGGAACCAAGCATAAGCTTAGCTAGCCCATATTCCCCACTACTTTGTATTCTCTTTCATCAATTACAGCTAAGAAGATTTGCCTCTATCCAATAGAATTTTATGTCTAGAACTAGTTTTGATTTCAGACTCAGCCCCCAGGTTTCTTCTGGTAGGCAACTCTTTTCAGATGATTCATGTAAGTTCAGACAAACATAATGACTTTTGGTCACATTTGAGATAATTAACTCAGTCTCAAGTGATTTAAATTGTCATCTCTGAACTTGTGTTTCCTTCCTCTGGGTAAATTCTAAAACCATAAAGATTTTAAGAAGACTAGTCAGGCATCTCGAGGCTGAGGTGGTGTCCAGTTTCAACCACCATATCATGAAGCCACGCAAGGAGTCCTGTGAAGAAGTCCACATGGCAAGAAACAGAGGCCTCTTGGCAACAGTCATTTGAATGAGCCATCAGGGAAGCAGATCCTCCAGCCAAGATGCTGATGAGTGCTGCCCAGCTAACAAGATGACTACAAAACTTTTAAGGACCACTGAGCCAAAACCACCCAGCTAAGCTGAATTTCTGATTCATAGAAACTGTGAGATAATACATATTTGTTGTTATTTCAAACTGCTAAGTTTAGGGATAATGGTTTTGCAACAATAAATAACGAATGCAAAGTCAAAGATGTGTGTGTGTGTGTGCACACGTGCGTGTGTGTGTGTGTTTCTTATGGTGGGCTGTCTTCACTATATTGAAGTATTTAGCAGTTAACTACTAGGTTTGCGTAGGGCCTGAGTTTGGGAGAGGACAATGGGAGTAGAGATAGTCAAAAGGGATATGTTGAAACATATTTTGTTATCATATTGTCACAGAAAATAATATCTCTGAAGAGGTGGAGGTAATGTCTTAAATTTAATAGTAATGACACCCTCAAATCCATTTTCCACACTACAACCAGAAAGCTCTTACGAAGATGTAAATCAACTATATAATTCTGCTGCTTAAATTGCTTAAAAAGTCAAAGCCAGTACTCCATAAATGATTCACAAGACCTCTGTTAACCTGTGCACTGCTTATCTCTTTAGTCATGATTCACCAACAACTCCAGTCTCTAATCTCTGGTCTTAGGCTTTTTCCTCTGCATGGAATTCCAAACTCTTACCCTGAGCTTTTTGGACTCCAAGTTATCTAGCCACATTTAGGTCTCCTTCAGGCCTTTCCTGACACCCTGACACATGGTTAGATGTTTTTCCCTAGACTGCCATAGTATCCTTGCTTACATCTGAAATGTCCTTTATTGATGAATATTAAAATTACCCTCCTAATATCTATCTTTCCCAGTATAGTATAAGAAATTTGAGGGCAAGGATTGTGTCTGTTTTATTTTGTAACTTCAGGGCACATTTGGGAAAATAATTATTATTCCATGAAGACCAAATAAATTGAAGAATAAATAAACACACAAACTTATCCCAAGCCAAACTGGTATAATGCACACAAACTTTCCAAAAAACAAATGATATTTTTTATTTCATTTTTTAAACATATAGGATTACAAATGCTTGTAAACTTTGGGAGTTATTTCATTAGCAGAAATGTCAAGATTGCATTCTTTGAGCATCATTAAATCTTTTAAAGAAACGTGATATTTTCCTCTGGGGTTATTTTAACTTGATTATTAATGATGTCCTTTGTAAAATGCATGAAAGTTTTCGTGACATTACGAATGTCCATTTCACAAGCCTTATCATTAATCAGAGCAGGTAGGTAAGGGCAAAAACTGCATTATGCAAAGAGAATGGAATTTTCCCTATAAATTCAATGGTTTAAGGCCTTTTCTTCTTCACATAATTCTCACTGAAGCAGTTATGCTCTACTTACATACCATAGTCTCACTGGTTGTCAGAAAACATTATTAATCCTATTCCAAACTTGGACCTACTGCTGTGACTCTGTATCCAGAAGGAAATAAAATATTTCATGCTTTGACATTGTCTTAGTTCAGGCTGCTGTAACAAGAATACCATAGACTGCATGGCTTAAATATCAAACATGTATTTCTCATGGTTCTGGAGGCTGGAAAGTCCAGAGCAGGGTGCTAGTGTGGCCAGGTTCTGGTGAGGGCTTTCTTCCTGGTTTCCTCAGACGGCAGAGAGAGAGAGTTGGGGGTCTCTTCATCCCCGTATAAGGGCACCAATCTCATCATGGGAACTTTACCACCATGACCATATCCAAAATCAGTTATATCCCAAAGGCCTCACCTCCTAATCCTATCACTTTGGGAATCAGGATTTCAGTATATGAATTTTGGAAGAACAGAAACTGCCAGTCCCTAGCAGATATTGACCCATATTGGATTGTATACTGGTATAAATGGAAATATTTTTTTTCCTGTCATCACAGTACATTGGTTCTGGCTCTGCACTGTTGGGTCTTTGGCTTTAAGCCAGGAATCTAACCTCTCTGAACCTCAGTTTTTCAAATGGGTGTAATAATTTCCATATCACCAGATCACTATGTGAATTAAATAAGATTGTATACCTTTTCTATTATGTAAAATGATATACAACTATAAGATGTTAAAGTATAGTTGTGTACCATATAAGGACTTTTGGTCAGTGATGGACCATATATGACCACAGTCCCGTAAGATTATAATGGGGCTGAAAAATTCCTATCACCTAGTGATGCTGCAGCAGTTGTAAAGTCACAAACACATATTACTCATATGTTTGTGGTGATGCTGGTGTCAACAAACCTACTGCACTGCCAGTAGTATAAAAGCATAGTGCATACATTCATGTACAGTACATAATACTTGATAATGATAATAAATGACTATGCTACTGGTTTATGTATTTACCATACTACACTTTTAATTTTTACTTTAGAGTGTGCTCTTTCTACTTATAGATTAAGAAGTTAGCTGTAAAACAGCCCCAGGAAAGTCCTTCAGGAGGTATTCCAGAAGAAAGCATTGCTATTACATGAGGTAACAGCTCCTTGTGTATTACTGCCCCGAAGACTTTCTAGTGGGACCAAATGAGGAAGTGGAAGACAGTGATATTGATGATCCTGAACCCGTGTAGGCCAGGCCAGTGCATGTGTTTGTGTCTTAGTTTTTAACCAGAAAGTTTAAAAAGTAAAGAAACAAAATTAAAAATAGAAACAAGCTTATAGAATAAGTATATAAAGAAATTATTCTCTACAGTTGTATAATGTGCTTGTGTTTTAATCTGTGTTATTACAAAGGAGTCAAAAGGTTTTTTAAAAAGTTTATAAAATAAAAAGTTACAGTAAGCTAAGGTTCCTTTATTACTGAAAAAAAATATCATTTTATAACTTTAATATAGGCTAAGTATACAGTGTTTATAAAGTTTATAGTAGGGCCGGGTATGGTGGCTCAGGTCTGTAATCCCAGCACTTTGGGAGACTGAGGCGGGTGGATCATGAGATCAAGAGATCAAGACCATCCTGGCCAACATGGTGAAACCCCGTCTCTACTGAAAATACAAAAATTAGCTGGGCGTGGTGGTGCACACCTGTAGTCCCAACTACTTGTGAAGCTGAGGCAGGAGAATCACTTGAACCGGGGAGGCAGAAGTTGCAGTGAGCCGAGATCGTGCCATTGCACTACAGCCTGGTGACAGTGAAACTCTGTTTAAAAAAAAAAAGAAAAAAAGAAAAAAGAAAATGAAAAAAAGAGAAAGAAGTTTATAGGAGTGTACAGTAATATCCTAGGTCTTCACAGTCACTCACTACTCACTCACTTACCCAGAGAAACTACTTAAAGTCCTGCAATCTCCATTCAAGGAAGTGCCCTATAGAGATGCACCATATTTTGTCTTTCATATCTTTTTACTGTACCTTTACTATGTTCAGATATGTTTAGCTACACAAATACTTACATTGTGTTACAAATGCCTGAAGTATTCAGCACATAACATGCTGTACCGGTTTGTAGCCTAAGAGCAACAGGCTCTATCACATCACCTATACGTGCACTAGGCTATACCATCTAGGCTTGTGTTGGTATACTCTGATATTTTTATGACAACAAAATTTCCTAAGGATGCATTTCCCAGAACATATCCCCATTATTAAATGATACCTGAATGTAAATGCAATTTTGGGGTCCAAAGAGTGGCAATATAACAACAAAAACAATTATAAAAACACAATTAGCATTTGCATTTTATCCAGGTACTTTCCACATATTAACTCATGTAATCCTCAATACAACCCAGCGAGGTAGGTATTTTTATTATTTCCTGCTATGGTTTGAATATGTTCCCTCCAAAATTTAGGTGTTGCAATGTAATCGTATTAACAGGTGAGACTTTTAAGAGATTATTAGACTTATAAACAATCACCATTCTGACTGGCAGGAGATGATATCTCATTGTGGTTTTGAGTGTCGTTTCTCTGACAATTGGTCATAATGAGCACTTTTTTCCATATGTTCATTGGCTGCTTGAATGTCTTTTGAGAAGTGTCTGTTCATGTCCTTTGCCCATTTTTTAATGGGGTCATTATTATTTTTTCTTTGCTTGTTGATTTAAGTTCTTTATAGATTCTAGATATTGGACTTTTGTCAAATGCATAGTTTGCAAACATTTCCCCGCATTCTGTAGATTATCTGTTTTACTCTGTTAATAATTTCCTGTGCGGTGCAGAAACTCTTAATTTCATTCTTCCACTTGTCAATTTTTGTTTTTGTTGCAATTGCTTTTGGGGACTTAACCAGAAATTCTTTGCCAAGGCAGATGTCAAGAAGAGGATTTCCTAAATTTTCTTCTAGGATTTTTATAGTTTGAAGTCTCACATTTAAATACTTAATCCATCTTGAGTTAATTTTTGTATATGGTGAAAGGTAAGGATCTAGTTTCATTCTACATATAGCTAGCCAGTTATTCCAGATGTTGGCGAGGCTGTGGAGAAAAGCGAACATTTATATGCTGTTGATGGGAATGAAAATTAGTTCAGCCACTTTGGAAAGCAGTTTGTAGATTTCTCAAAAAACTTAAAACAGATTTACCATTCGACGCAGCAATCCCATTACTGGGTGTATACTCAAAGGGAAATAGATCATTATACCAGAAAGACACATCATTCATGTTTATCACCACATCATTCACAATGGCAAAGACACAGAATCAACCGAGGTGTCCAACAATGGTGGACTGGATCAAGAAAATATGGTACGTATTTAAAACTCGTTCCTGAATTACAAGTTCATGTAGATTCGTGTATTCTTCTGAAGTTTTAAAGTTTTTCATTTTAGGTATAAGTCTTTAATGCACTTTGATTTAATTTTCGTGAAAGATGTAAGGTCTCTATCCAGGTTCAGCTTTTTGCATTTAGATGTTCAATTGTTCCCCTACCATTTTTTTTTTTTGTAAAGATTATTTCCTTTTCTTTGCAGCTTAGCCAAATATCAGTTGACTATATTTGTGCAGGTCAGCTTCTGAGCTTTCTATTCTGCTCCATTGATCTGTGTGTCTATTCTTTTGCCAGTACATCATCTTGATTTTTACCTGATTTTTGTTACTTTGTGGTAACACTTGAAATCAGGTGGTGTGAAACCTCCAAGTATGTTCTCTCTAGGTATTGTTTTGTTTATATTGTCTTTTGCCTTTTCACATAAACTTTAACATTAGTTTGCCACAGCTCCTAAATAGTTACTAGTGTTTTGTTTGGTATTGTATTGAATCTACAGAACAAGTTGGAAAGAGTTGACATTTTAGCAGCAGTGAGTCTTTCAATTCATGAACACAAATATCTCATTTATTTACATATTATTTCATTTTCCTCAGCATTATATTTTAGTAATTGGGTAAATATTCAGTAAAAAACTAAAGAAGTGTGAGTAAAATATTAATTATACTGAATGACTTAAATATGAGTATTAGTTCATTAATTGTGACAAATGCATCATTATATTGTAAGGTGTATTAAAGTGTTTTCTAGATGATCCCCCAACTGGGGTTCAGACCTGAGGGCCTGAACCAATGCCTGGGTTGATGAAAAGGTATGGGAATCCACATTATCCTCTCACTAAGAGTTTAGAGGCTAATTCTGCTCTTTTTAAAAATACACATGGTCTTCCAATTTCATATGCTCCAAAAATTATTATGGTGACTGCCTTCACAGTACAGAAAAGCAAGTTTACAAAAGGTTGTATATCACCTGTAAAGCAAGTTTTAGGCAATCCTAAAATACAGCTGATACTTATAAATATTATGGCTGTTTCTCAGGCTCAGTCTTGAATAAGAGTTTTAAAACTCAAGTTTAATCTAGATCCTGCCATGGCTTACTGTGCTACCTTGGATGACTTCCTTAACCTGAGTTACTTTCCTCATCTGTCACTTAGACTGTAACATCGGGCTCACTGTATCATTGGACTCCCATGCTCTACCGATCCCCCTACCTTATCCTCCTGAGTAGCTGGGACTACAGGCATGTGCCACTAGACCTGGATTTTTTTTTTTTTACTTTTTTTGTAAAGACAGGGTCTCACCATGTTGCCTAGGCTGGTCTCAAACTCCTGGCCTCAAGTGATCCTCCACTTTGGCCTCCCAAAGTGCTGAGATTATAGGTGTGAACCACTGTGCCTAGCCTACAAATACCATTTTGAGCAGGCAACTTAAATTAGTCCAGGTTATTCAAGAAGCAAATGCCAAGAGGGGATTAAATGTGCAAGTTTGTTATTTGGGAGACTGCCTACCATACCATACCTGATTAAAACATATCCTGAGCACCCTTAAAGCATTTTATTTCCTTCCACACAGGTGTTCTTCCTGGGCCGGGTACCGGATAATGAAGGACAACCTTTAAACCCTAGATCCCACTGAAATTATTCAAACAAGCCAATCCTACACCTGCTCACCTTGACTCACTCATTCCTTCCCACAGAAACCACAATAAAGGCTTATGCCCACAGTTTTTTATGCTCCCTCTGTCTCTTACCACAACCTGGCACATCCCTGTAGGGTCCTGGGCAATGTGACATGCCTCCTGATTCCAAGAAACTGTAAGTATCATTTCCATCTGTTCTTACCAGGTAAGCACCAGGCTGAGTTGGGAGACAGAGGGAGCAGAGGAAAATATGGGCAAAACCCTTTATTGTCGTTTCTGCTGGAAGCAATGGCTGAGGTAGAAACCTTGATGAAAAGGTATGGGATCCAAATTGAGCAGGCTGGTTTGTTTCAATAATGTCAGTGGGCTCCAGGGTAAAAGGTCTGTCTCTAGCTGTCTGGTGCCTGGTCCTGAGGTGATTAGGGCAAGTGGATAGTGACCCAGAGTGCAAGAGCCAGATAAAGTAGGTGGTTGGGTGTAAGGGCTTTGAATTGGTAGATATGGTTCTAAAAAGCATGCTAGTGTAGCAAGTTGTTGTATTATCTCTGGGAATTGGCTAACCCTGGGGGAAGAGGGTGGAATCCCTCCATGCTTAGCGGACTCGAGATACGAAAACATCAGAATCCAGAAAATAAAAAGACATGGTTAATATAGAAAGGAGCCAACAGATTGCGACCTGAGTCTGATCCTGAGAGATAGAAGGTTGTGTGGAAATGTTCTAGAGAAGCAAGCAACCTGAAGAAGGTTTGGCGAGGCACCTGGGGAATATTCAAGCTGAAGTTTGCCAGCAAAGGAATCTCACATCTCCCAGGAACAGGACTGAGCATCCTTGTCACACTCAGTCGCCGGCTGACGCATGGCCTCAGTGCAAACACAGGCAGTGTTTCAAGGAGCAGCACCAGGATCATGTATACTTCCTGTACCAAAGGGACTGGCAAACACAGTTTCAAGACCTCTACTGAGCATCATCTTTATTTCACAGGAGGGGAAACTGCATTTCAGAAAGTTTGAGAAACATTCCCAGAGTTACAGTGCTAACAAATGGAAGAGATGGCGTTCAGCATCAAAAATCTTAGCTCATATCCCATGCAACACGTCATCCTGGTAACAGACAAGCTATTTACCAGGCAGGGCACGTGCATAAGTGTTTCAAGTACTTAAAATAAAACCCTTTGGAGGTATGGCCTGTCTGGGTAGCTTCAGCAAACTTCCTTTATCAGTGTGAGTAATCCTTCTGCTGTCAGTTGGAAATGAGTGAATTCATCAAGAAGCTGATGAAAAGAACACAATGTTGAATGATTATTTTCATTTTTCAGACATTTAGAATTTAGGTGTTCAGCAGAGTCCAGATCACTTTAACATAGTAAGCTTAGGAAATGTTTTCCTAAAGGGAAAATAAGCTGTGTTCTTTATCATTTCCACATATTTATTCCTTGATATTAGTGGCCACGGACTTAGACGCCTGCAGTCACTACGTTACTCACGCATTGTTAGCTTTAGGATCAAGTACCCTGTTGGTTGGGGTTAAAGAGGCCAAGGTCATTGGCTTAACCATCTTGCAGTTCACGTTGGCTTTATCCAGTCCTAAGGTCACAGACATTATTATTATTATTATTATTATTATTATTATTAGTCATAGTAATAGTAGCAGTAGCAAAGTCAGCTATATTGCAAAGGCATATGCACAAGAACACCAGCATGTTTTAACATCCTGTTAGGATGGATTCACTATTCCTTTATTGCCCACTTTTAGGCATAGGCCATAAGCATTGGTCATATACACAAGGTTAAGTCTAGTCCAGAGGATGAATTTCACACATGCCTATTATATCTACTCGTCTTTGTCATCAGACTCTGGTGTGGTAGGCTTTGTCTACAACTTTGAAAAATGTGAATTACTATACACGTGTACACTACTAATGTTGTTGAATAACTATAATCCTGGTGAGATTAATGTACGTCTTATAATTTAGCAAGTATTAGTTTCTGTGGTAGGCAGCCTCTAAAAAGATCCCCAATGATCTCTGCTTCCTGGCATTCACATCCTTGTGTAATCATTTCTGCTAAGCATGGGCTGGATCTGGGGCCTCAATTTAAAGTAACAAGAATAGGGCAAAGTCCTTACACCTTATACAAAAATTAATTCAAAATGGATTAAAGACTTAAATGTTGGACCTAAAACCATGAAAACCCTAGAAGAAAACCTAGGCAATACCATTCAGGACATAGCCATGGGCAAGGACTTCATGACTAAAACACCAAAGGCAATGGCAACAAATGCCAGAATAGACAAATGGGATCTAATTAAACTAAAGAGCTTCTGTATGGCAAAAGCAACTACCATCAGAGTGAACAGGCAATCTACAGAATGGGAGAAGATATTTGTAATCTATCCTTCTGACAAAGGGCTAATATCCAGAATCTACAAAGAACTTAAACAAATTTACAAGAAAAAACCAAACAACCCCATCAAAATGTGGGCAAAGGATATGAACAGACACTTCTCAAAAGAAGACATTTATGTAGCCAACAGACACATGAAAAAATGCTCATCATCACTGGTCATCAGAGAAATGCAAATCAAAACCACAGTGAGATACCATCTCACACCAGTTAGAATGGAGATCATTAAAAAGTCAGGAAACAACAGATGCTGGAGAGGATTTGGAGAAATAGAAACGCTTTTACACTGTTGATGGAAGTGTAAATTAGTTTTCAACCATTGTGGAAGACAGTGTGGTGATTCCTCAAGGATCTAGAACTAGAAATACCTTTTGACCCAGCGATCCCATTACTAGGTATATACTCAAAGGATTATAAATGATGCTACTATAAAGACACATGCACATGCATGTTTATTGTGGCACTATTCACAATAGCAAAGACTTGGAACCAACCCAAATGTCCATCAATGATACACTGGATTAAGAAAATGTGGCACATATACACCATGGAATACTATGCAGCCATTAAAAAGGATGAGTTCATGTCCTTTGCAGGGACATGGATGAAGCTGGAAACCATCATTATCAGCAAACAATCACAAGGACAGAAAACCAAACACCACATGTTCTCACTCGTAAGTGGGAATTGAACAATGAGAACACTTGGACACAGGGCAGGGAACATCACACACCGGGGCCTGTCTGGGGTTGGGGGGCTAGGGGAGGGATAGCATTAAGAGAAATACCTAATATAAATGATGAGTTGATGGGTGCAGCAAACCAACATGGCACATGTATGCCCATGTAATATACCTGCATGTTGTGCACATGTACCCTAGAACTTAAAGTATAATTATAATTTTTTTTTAAAGAGAATAGGGCAAAGTGATGACATGTGACTTCAGACATTAGATTACAAAAAGACTATAGCTTCCATCTTGCCCTCCATTCGTCATCCTCTCCTGCTTGGAGACCTTGATCTGGAAGAAGCAAGCTGTCCTGGTTGGGGGAAGCCCACGTAGGAAGAAAATGAAGTTTCCATCTAATAGCCAGTAATGATACGAGCCCTGTCAGTAGCCATGTGAGTGAACTTGGAAGTGGATGGATCCTCTGAGGCCTGCCAGCAGCCCTGTGATTGAACTCAGAAGCAGATCCATTCTGGGTCAAGCCTTGAGATGACTGCAGCCCTGGCTGACACTTAGATTGCCACGTTGTGAGAGACTCTGAGCCAGAAAATCTCATTAGCCATACCCAAATTCCTAACCCACAGAAACTATGACATCATAAATGTTGACTTTGGAGGAATTTGTTATGCAGCAGCAGATACTTAATACACCTAGGAATGCACATTAAAAATTTGGGATGTGAAGATTTGCTGCAGATTCATAAAGGACTCACTTGAATTTCCAATGCTACTTCCCTCCCTCAGTGCCTCCAAAAGGACTTGCAACAGCAGAAGAAGTGGGAGGAGGTGTTATTCCTCCTTTTAATTTTAAAAGTATCCATTAGATATTCTCTGAACATTTCATATTAAACAATGTCCATTATTATTATCTACTGCTTATCTCAGAATAAGTTGGAAAGAGCTGAATTTTGTAATATACTTATGCTCCTAGTCAAATCAGAAGAAACCCACAAACCTCTACTTTAGAATCACCAGTGAAAGTATAAGAACATTTTGGAGTTTCAGTTGCCACTGGTGTGTTCAATAAGTGTTTTTCACAGGCATACGTTTATTTGTTCTATCCCAAAGTATAACATAGCATAGTGCTTTACAAATACCAAACATAGCACCTTATAAAATGCCATTTGGGGAATATTAGCTCAAAATTCATTGATTTGAGCATAAATCAATTTGCAGATTTTATGACCTGTACCACATCTTTTAGGCTCAGCAAAAATAGTTTCCATGTTGTTATGAAAGCCTAGGAAAATTGTGAACAGTTTTCCTTCAGCAAAGAGGTGCTACAATATAACAAAACACCATAGAGTCAAATAGATATAAATTTGAATCCTGACTCTTGCATTTTATGAGCTGTGTGACACTGGGCAAGTCACTTCCCTTCTCTTCCCTTCCCAAGAAACAGAAGCTACTGTAATAGCTCAAAAACCCTTTCACATTACAAAAACTCTTCTGAAAAGCTTTCAAACATCATAGCAGATCAATCATCCCTGAATTTACACTGATCTCCCATTTTACCTCTGCTTATCTACCATTTTTTGTCCACAATTTTAGCTCCTTCTTTATGTTCTACTTCTTGCCAAACACGAAGTGAAGGGAATATAAATTGCCCAGGCTTAAAATCTCCACACTGGTCCATCTTTTCCTGGGGAAAGCTATGGAAGATAGAGGAGAAATATATTAATAGGATAATCCCTACACACAGTTTTAGAGTAAGATTTATGTAGCATTATAATTTATGAGACATTTACTAATGCACATATAAGTGTGATCATTTGGATTTCAACCTCATATCACTAATTAATGTGAGTGATGTGTTATATGTTCACATTCATTTTATTAACAAGAAAGACAGAAATTTTTAAAGGCCAAATCATATTTGATGTAATTATGACATACATAATATTTTAAAATAATTTTGAGAGTGAAATGTACAATTGGAATGTGTCATTTGAGACATATTTTAAAAGCCATAACCAGGTAATAATGTTAACATGGTAAGTTTCAGCCATGGATTTTTAAAGTATTTCCTTATCACAGAGATAGGTCAGACAAAAATATGAGTCTCCAATGGCCCCCTCCCACCAAAATCTAAATTAGCCTTCACTGTCATTCTCTGCAATTATTACCTGTTTATCTTCACAGCTCAGAGTTATGGGTTTACTTGGTGATTTATATTTTTAATGCTCCTACTAAGCTGTTAGCTTTAGGAGGACAGGGATTGGAAAGATTTATTCACTGTGCAATACTCAGCCCAGCCCTTAGCACGGGGCTCAACAATTACAGAGTTAATGTATGTGTTCATGGGCTAGTTTTAGCTGATTACTTTTGTGCATGTTTATGTTGCGGGAAGTCAGGGACCCTGAATGGAGAGACCAGCTGGAGCCGAGGCAGAAGAACATAAATTGTGAAGATTTCATGGACATTTGTCAGTTCCCCAAATTAATGCTTTTGTAATTTCTTACACCTGTCTTTACTGCAATCTATGAACATAAATTGTGAAGATTTCATGGATATTTATCACTTCCCCAATCAATACTCTTATAATTTCTTATGCCTGTCTTCACTTTAATCTCTTCATCCTGTTATCTTTGTCAGCTGAGAATGTACGTCACCTCAGAACCACTATTGTACAAATTGATTGTAAAGTATGTGTGTTTGAACAATATGAAATCAGTGCACTCTGAAAAAGAACAGAATAACAGTGATTTTCAAGGAACAAGGGAAGATAATCATAAGGTCTGACTGCTTGTGGGGTTGGGCAGAATGGAACCATATTTTTCTTCTTGCAGAGAGCCTATAAACAGACATGCAAGTAAGAGAAATATTGCTGAATTCTTTTCCCAGTAAGGAATATTAATAACTGACACCAAGGGGAAGGAATGCATTCCTCGGGGGAGGTCTGTAGATGGCCACTCTGGCAGTGTCTGTCTTATGCGGTTGAGATAAGGACTGAAATACACCCTGGTCTTCTGCAGTACCCTTAGGCTTACTAGGATTGGGAAATTCCAGCCTGGTAAATTCTAGTCAGACCAGTTGTCTGCTCTTGAATCCTGTTTCCTCTTAAGATGTTTATCAAGACAATGCGTGCACAACGGGATATAGACCCTCGTCAGTAATTCTAATTTTGCCTTCACCTTGTGATCTTTATGGCCCTTTGAAGCATGTGATCCTTGTGACCTACTCCCTGTTCATACACTCCCTCCCCTTTTAAAATCCCTAATAAAAACTTACTGGTTTTGCAGCTTGGGGTCACCATCACGGTCCTACCAATATATGATGACACCCCCAGAGGCTCAGCTGTAAAATTCCTCTCTTTGTACTCTTTCTCTTTATTTCTCAGACGGCTGACACTTAGGGAAAATAGAAAGAACATACCTTGAAATATTGGGGACTGGTTCCCCCGATATGTTTGGAACACTGATGAGCATTTAGAAACATTTACTGACCATAGGTTCTGATAACTATATATAACTGTGTATGAATGAAAAACTGTACATGTAACTATGTATATACAACTACTGCTATAACTCTCTCTCTTTCTCTGTCTCTCTCTTTCTCTCTCTCTCTCTCTCTCTATATATATATGTATATATATATTCCAATTTACTGGAGAGGAATTATATCTTGATCCAAAATTTGAAAAACTTGCATCTTAAGATTGCAGACTTTAAAAGGTAAATAATTAAGAATTCCAGACTCAACCTTGAAGAATGATGGCAATTAGAGGTCTTCTTAAGTCTCAGTACCAATAAAGTGGATGATTTTGAGACTTCTCATTCTACCATACAGTCAATCTCTAGATACCACACAAGATGATTCTGATTGTTATAACTAGATGGAGACTTTGTCTTGTTTGTTGCTGTATCCCCAAGACATACAACAGGACTAAGCATATAGGAGGCACTCACTAAACACTGCCCAGTCCGTGTAGATGATTTTCTAACCCAAGCAAATTAATAGGCTCTTCCTGTGTTGTCTTAAGTTAACAAGTACAATTTTGTGTTGCCTAACGATGAGAAATGGGTCATTGGGTGATTTCATTGCTGTACAAACATCGTAGAGTGTACTTACACAAACTTATATGGTAGAGCCTGCTATACACCCAGGCGATATGGTGTAGCCTGTTGCTCCTAGACTACAAACCTTTATAGCATGTTACTATACTGAACGCTATAGGTAATTGTAACACAACGGTAAGCATGATGTAGCTACACATATCTGAACATAGAAAAGGTACAGTAAAAAGATGGTGTAAAAGATTTTAAAAGGTGGTACACCTGTGTAGTGCACTTACCATGAATGAAACTTACGGGACTGTAAGCTTCCCCAGATGAGTAAGTAGTGAGTGGTAGGGCCTAGGGCATTACTGTATACTACCGAAGACTTTATAAACACTGTACACTTAGGCTACCCTAAATTTATAAAACAATATTTTTCCATATTAAATTAACCTTAGCTTACTGAAACTTTTTACTTTATAAACTTTTTAATTTTTAAAAAGCTTTTTGACTTTTTGTTTTCTTAGATGGGGTCTCGCTCTGTCACCAGACTGGAGTGCGGTGGTGCAATCTCCGCTCACTGCAACCTCTGCCTCCTGGGTTCAAGCGATTATCCTGCCTCAGCCTCCCGAGTAGCTGGGACTACAGGCATGCACCACCATGCCCAGTTAATTTTTGTATTTTTAGTAGAAACGGGGTTTCACCATGTTGGCCAGGATGGTCTCGATCTCTTGACATCATGATCTTCCCGCCTTGGCCTCCCAAAGTGCTGGGATTACAGGTGTGAGCCACCACACCCAGCCAACTTTTTGACTTTTATGTAATAACACTTAGCTTAAAACACAAACATGTTGTACAACTGTACAAAAATATTTTATTTCTTATATCATTATTCTGTAAGCATTTTCCTGTTTTTTTTAAACGTTTCAAACTTTTTAATTCAAAACTAAGACACAAACACACGCATCAGCCTAGACTTACACAGCGTCAGGATCATCAGTATCACTGTCTTTCACCTCCACATCTGGTCCCACTGGAAGGTCTTCAGGGGCAATAATATGCATGGAGCTGTCATTTCCTATGATAAGAATGCCATCTTCTAGAATACATCCTAAAGAACCTGCCTGAAGCAGTTTTACTTATTTGTTTAAAATGTAGAAGGAGTGCACTACATAATAACAATAAAAAGTAGACTATAGTAAATACATCACCAGTAACAGTTATGTATTATTATCAAGTACTATGTACTGTACATAATTGTACATGCTATACTTTTATATGACTGGAAGCACAGTAGGCTTGTTAACTCCAGAATCACCACAAATACATGAATAATGTGTCACACTACAGGTGAGAGGAGTTTTTCAGCTCCATTGTAATCTTATGGGACCACTCGTGTATGGGCGGGCGTCTGTGCGTCAACATTATTTTGATGATGTGTTTTGATAGCAGTAAAGTGATCTCTGGATTCAAAAGTAACATATGCCAATAAGTAATCTTAGAGAAGATATGTTTAGAACATCTTATTATTAGTTTTCTAGATGTTTGACAGAAATACATATGCATCAATAGCTTCTAGTTATTCAATTTGGAAACAACAGAAAGACGGTTCTTCATTATGACAGGTTTTAAATGCCAATAAAAAGAGAAGATATTTAAAGAGAGTGCTCATTGGGTACAGAGAATAGCTCACAGGATAGTATCAGTCTAAAAAGTACAAATGGTTTTAGACGATGTGTTTGCTTTAGAACAGAGAAATGTCAGTCATGTGCTTTAATTCACCTTGAAGTGACAGATAATTTTGATAAGGCCGTTTTGAAGCATCCAAGTCAAAGTAGTCCTACCAAAATGTAAGAATTTTATTACCAAATCGTATTTACAACACACGTCTCAAGTTTATGCTCCTTTTATACTACACACCCTTTCCACTTTCCACTTCCCAAATAAGGAAGACTTTTTTACCTTACTGTACCTTACTCTTTGTGTTGTTGGAATTTGTAATAAGTATATGTTGATTTTACAATCAGATATTTTCATGTAAACCTGTTTTTAAGTCTTTAAGAGCTAACATTTATTAGAGTTTTTCACTTGTTTCCCATGAATGTCAAATAATTTAATGACATTAGGCTTTTTAGTTGTTGTTGGTAGCTATTATAAATGGGATTTTTAAATATTGTCTTTTTTGGATAGTTTGTTGTTAGTGTGTGGAAACACTACTGATGCTTGTGTGTTCATTTTGTATATTGCAGTTTACTGCATTTGTTTATTAGTTTTAACAGTGGTGTGTGTGCCTGTGTGTGTGTGTGTGTGTTGTGTCATCTTTAGAGTTTACCATATATAAAATCATCCTATTGTCTGCAAACAGGGACAATTTAACTTCTTCCTTTACAATTTGGATGCCTTTATATTTTTCTCTTGCTGAATTGCTCTGACCAGGACTTCCATGACTATGTTAAATATAATGCTTCTCTTATTGATAACTGAGACACCATTAGATCTTAAAAATTAATTACATCAATGAGGCCTAAATATATTTATGTTAAAAATGAACAAAAGAATTCTGCCATAGTCACAACTCATGATTTACTTATTCACCACTTTCAGTTGCATCATTATCCAGAGGTAATGATGCTTATAGTGTGGTGGGTATCTTTTGGTATTTTGGATTTCCTTTTATATAAACTTTATGCTGTTACATATGAAATATGAAATAGGTATATAAATTTTATGCAATTACATACATAATACAAACGTTTCTGCATTTCCATTTTTAAATTTCAGTGCCCTTTGCTAATTTTCCACGTTAATACTTATAGATGAAATACTATAAATGTAATTGAGGATTTCCTCTGCAATTTGTACTAAGAAAAACATCATATTTTGCCCAAATAGTCTTTCTTACCCTATCAATTTCTAAGACACAACTAATCAGATAACATTACTAAAATCAGGAAACCTACAAAGGGCCCTAAAGGTAGTTCTGCTGTATAAATGTTAAGAATTTATACAGCATGTCAAGCTGGAAATTCATCACTGCAATGCTTTTAGTTATCCAGCATTTCACACTGGAAAGCCACCTTCTTTTCTACAATTCCATGGCATATTTAGAAATGTTTATAGAAAATTTATGCCTCCAAAACAGCAAAAAACACTTTGAATTCTAACTTTAGAATTCATCAATGTTTATGCATTCATTTGCGCCTTTATTTAATATTACCAAGCTAAAGCAATGTACAAGGCACTCTGCTGGGAGCTAAGAAAGGGAAGATAAATACCTAATACCAAGAACAAAGGAGCTTGTACTTTACTACATGAAACACTTAAATAACAAATTCAGTGCAGTGTTATAAATGCTGTGACACAGGTATAAACAGTGCTGTGGGTGCACTGAGGATAGAAGATTGTTTCAGACAATCAATTAACCAATATTTATTGACCAACAATATATGAGCTAAGCACTGTGCTAGGTGCTGTCATTACACAGAACTTTTTTTCTTTTGTAAAAATAAAGTATATATTTATTTAAATGTCTTCTAATCTGATTGCTTTTCTGAATATGTTGGCAAAATATAGTTCAGTGATTAAGAGCAGAGATGCTGGTACTAAGCTGCTTGGTTCAAATCCTTGCTCTGCCCTTTTCTAATTGAGGGATCTTGAATGTAACATCACAGCTTCATCACTTACAAAATATGGATATTAATGATGTCTAATCCATAAAATTGTGGTAAGATTAATAAATGTGAAGCACTTAGTACACTGTCTGATATTGATTAATTACACAAAATGTATTAATTTCTATTATGTCATTTTTCGTGTCAATTTAAATGAACTCATTAGGCATTTTCTCTTTATCTTCAGTTTCAGAGGCTCAACTTTTTCTCCTAGGTTAAATTTTCATGGACTGCCATAAAGATTGTCAAATGTACACACTCATTAGTGACTTAGAGAAAGAGATTTAATCTAGATATCCCCATGATGAGGGCAAACAGTCACTCTGAAAATAGGTTCAAACCAGTTATACATTAATAAGCATTGAATTTGTTTCTGGGATGTACTATCAAATATAATATTTCTTTTAGAAAGAAAATAAATGAAGATAATTCAAAATAAAATATGCCATGCACATGTGTGCACATGCACCTGTGCACAAGCGCATGTGCACACACACACAGAGACACACTTTTTAAATTTTTATTTGAGGTTTGAGGGTACATGTGAAGGTTTGTTATATAGGTGAACTTGTGTCACGTGGGCTTGTCATACATATTATTTCATCAACCAGGTATTAAGCCTAGAGCCCTATTCGTTATTTTTTCTGCTTCTCTCCCTCCTCCCACCCTCTACCCTCAAGTAGACCTTAGTGTTTGTTGTTCCCTCTTTGTGTTCATGAGTTTCATCATGTAGCTCCCACTGATAAGTGAGAACATGTGGTATTTAGTTTCCTGTTCCTATGTTAGTTTGCTAAGGATAATAGCCTCCAGCTCCATCCATGTTCCTGCAAAAGACATATTCTCATTCTTTTTTATGGCTGCATAGTATTCCATGGTATATATGTACCACATTTTCTTTATCAAATCTATCATTGATAGACATTCAGGTTGATTCTATGTCTTTGCTATCACACACACTTCTGACCCAAATCTTGTTTGAGTAGTTCTTCAAGAAACTTCATGGTACAGACATTATAAATACAACATTTAAAAAGATCTAGCACTTTAGTCTCTCTCAGCTTGTGCAATGCTGCTCCTTGGCAAAATTGACTATAGGCCTTCTCCAACATGGGACAGTCGCCAGATTCAGCAAACGAAAACACAAGGCACTCAGTTAAATTTTAATTTCAGAGAGATAATGAGTACTTTTTTAGCTTAAGCATATTCCATGTAATATTTGGAATATACTTATATGGAAAAACTTACATAGTATTTACCTGAAATTCAAATTTCATGAGGCATCATATATTTCATTCGGTAATCTTAGAGGAGACACATCAAATCTGTTTCTAGGAATGCTTTCTCATGCAGTTAGATATCTTGACCTTACTTCCCTCCCACCATTCCTGTTCCAGCTCTTTAGAAATATTTTTTAAAAGCCTTCATAAATAATCACATTTTTAACATTTAAATTTACTGAAGCAAATGGTATAGCCATCCCCACAATCAAATACTATCATATCTATCATTTTCTTCTGTCCCTTCACTTTATTTTCTCCTCAATTCACCTCCATTTTATTTTGTTTTCCGTTTTGATTCCTTTTGGCCTATGTCTGTCTTTTTTTTTTTTTTTTTTTTAGAACAAGAGTCTCACTCTGTCGCCCAGGCTGGAGTGCAGTGGCATAATCTCAGCTCACTGTAACCTCTGTCTCCGAGGTTCAAGTGATTCTTCTGCCTCAGCCTCCCAAGTAGCTGGGATTACAGGCATGTGCCACCAAGCCCAGCTAATTTTTGTATTTTTAGTAGAGATGGGGTTTCTCCATGTTGGCCAGGATGGTCTCGAAATCCTGACCTCGTGATCTGCCCGCCTCGGCCTCCCAAAATGCTGGGATTATATGTCTTTCTTTTAATGATTACTTGTCTTCCTTGAACAGCATTCCTTCTCATTTGTTAAGATGAGGTGTTGGAAGAAAAGGATGGAAACAAATATTTAAAAAATGTTATTGAGCCCAGATATAATGTGTCCCTTTATTTCACTCATTCTTTGCTCTTGTCCTCATCTCCATTAATTATCTGTTCTTCCATTGTCCCTGACTGATTCAGTATGAATACTGACCAATTCAAATGTCTTCTTTCTTTTCCCGTGGAATCTGAGCATTATAATGGGAACTGCAGATTGATGCCACTATAAATTGATAGTTTACAACCAAAACTGTGTATTCAGGTCTGCCAGGAAATATCCTGTTGTTTTATTTATTTATTTTTTTCTCACTGGCTGTCTTCTCATTGTCCAGATTGGCTGTTTCAATTTTTTAATTCATTTCAAAACTTTCTAATTCCAGGCTTCACCCTTTGCTCCTAGCAAATAACTTATTCTTCAATTTTGCACAGAAAATAGAAAATAGAAACCATCACACAGGATTTTCTTCAGGTTCCTTAAATCACATACACAATTTACCTGAACTCATTCTTCCCTGATGCTTGTGTTCACAATGGAAGATGTGCAGTTTCCCATGTCTAAGGTTGAGGATTCTAAACCTGCCTATTTCCTGTGTTTTACACTCTTTTATTTGTATTGCTAACATTTTTCTCCTTGATATTTCAATTGGTTAAGAAAATTTAAACATCTGATAGTCTACTTTTTTTATGTTAAGGAAGTGAATAAGACCCTTAAGTTAACCCTACAAATCAGTTTAACCAGAGAGCTACTTCTTTCTTTCGCTTCAAACTCAAGCATTTTGAAAGAAAAGCGGTATCTAGAACTGCCATTAAATGAGGTAAAGTCCTCATTTAACCATTTACCATTCGGGGCATTAAAATTTGCTTTTTATCTTTCAAATGGAACTGTTTTCACAAAGATTCTTATTGCCATACTTATAGTCTTATCTAATAAAAAATCTTTTAGTTTCTATTTTACTTGATCTTTCTATAGCATGTGATGGCCTAGATCACCTTTGGAAATGATTTTCTCTTGAATTCTGTGATGCCACACCTTCCATCTTGTTCTTCTTCCTCCTTCCATTATGCCTGTGACTCCCAAATCTGCAGCCCTAAACTAATTTCTTATGGCTGTTGCAACAAATTACCATACACTGGGAGGTTTGAAACAACAGAAATTCACTGTCTCACAGTTCTGGAGACTAGAAAACTGAAATTAATGGGGTCATCAGCACCACACTCCCTCCAGAAACCCTATGGAAGC
This sequence comes from Macaca nemestrina, assembly GCF_043159975.1. Classification (NCBI taxonomy): domain Eukaryota; kingdom Metazoa; phylum Chordata; class Mammalia; order Primates; family Cercopithecidae; genus Macaca; species Macaca nemestrina. Next base: position 134,038,545 of record NC_092125.1, read on the forward strand.
ATCCATTCCTGATCTCTTCCGGCTTCTGGGGGCTGTTGGCATTTCTTGGTATGATGGTTAGTTTTCTGTGTCAAGTTGGTGAGGTTATAGTAACCAGTGATTTAACCAAACACTTAACTGAGGTGTTGCTGTGAAGGTGTATTTTAGATATGATTAATATTTACAATCAATTGACCTTAAGTATAGAGGATTATTAGACTGGCTAGTATAATAGCATTATTTTCAATTAGAAAAAGATATTGTTAATGTCAATGGAGCTTGTGAAGAAAGATTCTAAATTCCTAGGTGAGCCTAGTTTTCCTGGGGCTCACCCGTACCTCTCAGCTCTGGCCTCCTCTGTGTCCTGAGGCCTATTCTCCAGCCTGCCTTGTCAACATGCTCTCCAACTGTAGAGGGCCAGTGCCAGCAAGACGTGAACACTGGCAACTACAAAATACTGCTTAGAGAAATCACAGAAAGGCCAAGTAGATGAAAATACGTACATGTTCGTAACTGACACACATACTCTTGCAACCTCAATAAAAATTCGACCAGGGTTTTTTGTGTAAACTAACAAGTTCATTTTGAGATTTACATGAAATAGTCAAAGATATAAAGGAAACAGTACAATCTTGAAGGAGCAAAATAAGTTGGGGACTATCAGAAAAGATGCAGCTAATAAGACAGTATAGTATAGGAAGAAGGATGGATAAATAGATAAATGGAACAGTATAGAAAATCCAGCTGCAGCCTCATACTTATCTGGTCATTTGATCTAAAACAAAAACATCAATATATTCAGTGGCGAAAAGGGTTGTCTTTTGAAAAAGTAATGCTAGGCCAACTGGATATCTATATGGGGAGAATGTGAACTTTGATCTCTACTTCATATATCACACTTAAAAATTAGCTTTGAGAGAAAGCAGGTACCTAAAGGTGAAAGGAAAAGTTTCTGTCCATCAAAAACTACCATAAAGAAAAGGAAACATTATGCCGCAGAATAGAAGAAAATACTTGCACACGTATATCTAAAACATGTCCAGAGTAGAACCCTTCGAATCAATAAGCAAAAGACAAGCAATACAAATTTTAAAATTATAAATGAATTAAACAGGCATTTAGCCCAGGAGGATATCTAATAATCAGTAAGTATATGAATAGGTAAGAAACATCATTATTCATCATGGAAATGCAAATTAAAGTAATGAGTGGTAATATTTCCCCTGACACCAAATGGTTAAAATTTATAAAGATTGACTATATCAACTGCTGGTGAAGATGAGCAACTAGAACTCTCATATTTCGCTTTTGGGGAATATGAAATGACATAAGTCCGTTAGAAAATTAGCTGTTTTTGCTAAATCTAAACATAAACCTGTCCTATGACCCAGCAATTCAACTCTGGGGCATACACTCAGAAGAAATGAATGCTTACATTTACACTCTCTCATACAAACACTAAAGATAAAAATGTTTCTAGTAACTTTATTTATTGTAGCTGAAAATTAGAAACTACTCTAATGCCCATGAATAGAATGAAAAAATAAATTGTGATATGTTCATATAATGAATTCTACCTAGCAGTTAAAAAAATGAACTAATGGTACATGCAATGATGTGGTTGAATCTCAGAGACATTACGCTGCATGAAAGAAGTCAATTATAAGAGAGCAGGAGTTGTATAATTCAATGTATAAACTTTAAGAATAGGCAAAACAAATCAATAATGGTAACAGTCAGAATATTCTTTATTTTCTGAGATGGGGGTAAACTGGGCAGAGGACACACAGAAACTTGTGTTTTGTATCTTGATCTAAGTGATGGTTGCATGGGGACATAGTTACATAAAAACTTATTAAGGTTTTAATTTAAGCATATATAATTTTAATCTATGTTACGCCTCAGTTAAAATGTAAATAACAACTATAAAAATACTCAGGTTACAATTAAGTGAAGTCAAATTCAATATTCTAAACTGTATTATAATATGATTCCTTATATATAGGGAAAAGTGCTGGAAAATTAAAATAAAAGTGGTTACTTCTTGAACAAAACTGTTTTTGTCTAATGTGTATATTTGTGAAGAAATAATACATTTTTTATTATTATACTTTAAGTTCTGGGATACACGTGCAGAATGTGCAGGTTTGTTAGATAGGTATACACTTGCCATGGTGGTTTGCTGCACCCATCAACCTGTCATCTCCATTAGGTATTTCTCCTAATGCTATCACTCCCCTAGCCCCCCACCCCCTGACAGGCCCCAGTGTGTGATGTTCCCCTTCCTGTGTCTATGTGTTCTCATTAATCAACTTCCACTTATGAATGAAGACATGTGGTGTTTGATTTTCTGTTCCTGTGCTAGTTTGCTGACAATGATGATTTCCAACTACACCCATGTCCCTGCAAAGGACATAAACTCATCCTTTTTTATGGCTGCATAGTATTCCATGGTGTATATATGCCACATTTTCTTTATCCAGTCTACCATTGATGGGCATTTGGGTTGGTTCCAAGTCTTTGCTATTGTGAACAGTGCTGCAATAAACATACGTGTGCATGTCTTTACAGTGGAATGATTTATATTCCTTTGAGTACATACCCAGTAATGAGACTGCTGGGTCAAATGGTATTTCTGGTTCCAGATCCTTGAGGAATCACCACACTGTCTTCCACAATAGTTGAACTAATTTACACTTCCACTAACAGTGTAAAAGTTAGTCCTATTTCTCCACATCCTCTCTAGTACCTGTTGTTTCCTGACTCTTTAATGATCACCATTCTAACCTGCAGACTGACCATTAAGAAGCATGATTTGCTGGTGGGAATTTCCGGCAAGATGATTTTTGGTCTTTGTTTTGTTTGGGAAGCTGGTGGAAGAGCGACCTGTGTGCCCACGAATGGGTATTATAAGCAATCAGCTATTTGACAAGGCTTTAATATAACCATCAAGAAGCACACCCACCTAAAATGGCCAATAGACAATTGGAAATCATTTGGTTGCATTATATACTCACCTTAGGAAAAGATAACTGTGCTTTACTTTAATGGCGGACCAAGTAGGATTCATATGTTTTTTTAGAAAAAAAGTATGTAAATAAGTCTATACACCTACTATGTGCCCACAGAAATTAAAAATTAAAAAAAAATCGTAAATAGGTGCAAAAGTGGACAACTTTTGGACTTAGACTTGAAATCAGAATATCAGGTTTGAATTCCAGATCTAACTCATAATAGGCATGTAATTTTCAAGAATATAATTTATGACTAATTTTTTTATATATTTAAATGTCTTGTAAAGATAAAAATGAGGCAAGTAAGGTGTTTTTGAACTGGAAAGCATTCAAAGCATATTGTTGTATGTTATTATAATAATATATAGTTGTGTGGGTGTGCGAGGAGATATTGTAGAGACTTCCACTCAGAACAAGTCTTATATGTTTTATACACTCCTACACACACCATTTTCTAAACCCTTCCATATTGAAAAGCCTCCTTCTTAGGGGAGTTATCTCCTTCCTCTCCCAATGTGATTTCAGGGAAAGTTGGCATATTACCTGCCCCTGCCTCCTAACAACAAGTGATTGGTCCAGTCCTTGGAAACTGACCCAAGCCTGGACCTACAGAATATTCCTTAAGAATTTACGAACTAGATTAAGAAATAGACATGGTTCTTCTTTGATGGTAGAAATGTGAAAATGTATAATATTACAGCTACATTTCTCATCCAGTAGAAGTAGTCCATCCACAGTGAGAGAATAAACCATGTAGGCAAAGAGAAGCTGGATTACAGAAAGAGCAAGTGAAAGAGAAGAGAGCGTAAGAGAGTGAGAGGTCATGAGAGAGTGATCTGGCAGTCTTCACTCTGTCATTTTAGTTGTTTCTAAGCTGGGTTGCATCTCTGCTCTGTCCACTCTTTGTAGTTCAACATGAGATAGCCCAGTATCCTGATGATGAATTTCTCCCTTTACTTTAAACTAGTTTGGTTTTGACCATTTGCAAGCTAAGGGATTGACAGAGGCTGAGTTCCTTAAGAAGCAAACTCTGAGATTACGATTGGCATACAGAACATTTGCTCAGGTGTGTTCTTGGGATCAACTCCTGTGAAGGGAAGGGAAGACAGCAGGATTGGATAGAAGGAGAAGTTGAGATGTAATGCAATCTCAATGAAGACCTCAGCTGACCCGAAAGACAGCCTGGAAGCTGGAATGGCCTTAGAGGTCTGCTCTAATTTGGGGCAGGAGATGTTTTTCCCTGACATTCAGTAGTCATTAGATGTAAGCCATGCTAGAAAGAGTGTGTAAGTTATGGTGAGACATTTTTCTGCAACCAAGGCAATCACTGAAGTGGGGTGGAAGCTGAGGGTCCTTCCCTGGCCATACTCCCAGCAGCTGGGTGAGTACACTCTCCCTTTCTAAACTGGGGAGCTGGGTGGCCCTTTACAGAATCCCCATAGTCCAACTTATATCCTTTCTATCTGCATGGGTTTCAGGTCTACAGGAAAAAACACAGGTTCACCTGCAAGACTTGTGAAAGTATCTTTAAAGTTAACTTAGACTACTCCAAAAGTAGTTACTAAAATTGAATGCTTCTTGAATTCTATGTTATTTCATCATCACATAAGCTGTTTAATTTTCTTTACTGAATTTCAAAGCAGAGTTTTCAAGTCTTGTTCTGGATCAGAATACTCTGTGGAGCTTGTTAAAAATACAGACATATGGACTTCACTTTGGAGTGACTGAAACAGAAGTTCCTGAGTAGAGCCTGGGAAATCATATTTTTAAAAGCATATAAATGGCACAGTCCTTTTGAAAGGCAAGATCAACTCCTAGATATTAGTTGTAAGCTCCAGCTTCCATTGGTTTATTATTATTTAAACCACTTAAAAAGAAACAAACTATTCAATTGTACAGCTTATTACAATGCAATTAGTGACTAAAATAGGCAAGAAATTCAATGTCAGCAAGTACCCTGTGATTCACTGGCCCTCGCACTGACATGATAAACTAGGACCCTGTGTCTCCCAAACTCTCAGAACAATCCTAGGAGCAATTGTGCATTTGGCCATGTTTTTCTCTTTCCTGCCTTCTGTTTTCTTGGCCTTTCCACTGGGCAGTTGCTTTTGTTGGCAGCTGTCACATATTGCTTTCACTTCCATGAGGCGTCATTTACAATAGGCATGGTAACCATTGCAAATAGATTCTGGCACTCTACAATAAATTGGGGGGAAAAGGTACTCTCATTTTCTTTCCATTAAAGATAAAATCAGGTCTGTTTGAGTGAAATTATCTTTTACTTTGGACTTTCTGTCTTCTCCTAGAATTCAAACAAGGACAGTATCAGAAACAATTCTGAGTGATAGTATGTTGTACTCAAAAATCTTCCCCTATTTCCAATTCAGAAATCTGTTATTAGATGTGTGTGTCTACCTGTTTTGTCTTTTAGAATTAGCTTCTCTGGGAAGTTCCTTAGTCCTTTAAATAGTTAGCTCTCCAAAGTTCTGTTTGATAAGTTGACCAAATATACATGTTGATATGGTTTGGCTGTGTCCCCACCCAAATCTCATCTTAAATTGTAGCTTCCAAAATTTCCATGTGTCATGGGAGGGACCCAGTGGGAGGTAATGGAATCATGGGGACAGATTTTTCCCATGCTGTTCTCATGATAGTGAATAAATCTCATGAGATCTGATAGTTTTATAAATGGGAGTTCCCCATACATGCTCTCTTGCTTACCACCATGTAAGACGCGTGACTTTTCTCCTCATTCACCTTCTGCCATAATTGTAAGGCCTCTCCAACCATGTGGAACTGTGAATCAATTAAACCTCTTTCCTTTGTAAATTACTCATCCAAAATATATATAAAACTCAGGCCAGGTGCAGTGGCTCATGCCTGTAATCCTAGCCCTTTGGGAGGTTGAGGTGGGCAGATCACTTGAGGTCAGGAGTTCAAAACCAGCCTGGCCAACATGGAGAAACCCCGTGTCTACTAAAAATACAAAACAATTAGCCAGGTATGGTGGTGAGTACCTGTAATATCAGCTACTTGGGTGGATGAGGCAGGAGAATTGCTTGAACCTAGGAGGTGGAGGTTGCAGTGAGCTGATATTGTGCCACTGCACTCCAGCCTGGGCAGCAGAGTGAAACTCCATTAAAGAAAAAACAAAACAAAACAACTCAATATGCAATAGTAAGAAAACATAGAAATCAGTTTTTAAAATGAGCAAACGCTTGGACACTTACCAAGAAGGTTATAAGGATGGCAAATAAGCATATTAAAAATGTTCAACATCATTAGCTGTAAGCGAAATGCAAAGTTAAGCATTAATGAAATATCACCGAATACTTGTTAGAATTCAGAAAATAAAAAAATACTGACAACACCAAGTGCTGACAAGGATGTAGAGCAACTAAAACTCCCATACATTGCTGGTGGTAGTGAAAAATAGTATAGCTATTACATAAAATGGTTTGATAGTTTCTCATCAAGTTAAACATGTAGTTATGACTCAGCAACTCTGACTTTTTGGGAAATGAAAGCTTGTGTTCAAACAAAAACCTGTACACAGATGTTAATATAGTAGCTCTCTTCATAATGTATTCCCCAAACTGGAGACAGTGCAAAAGTCCTTCAATGAGTAATGGAGGAAGAAACTATGATACCTCAGTACAACGAAATACTACTCAGCAATAAAAAAGAACAAACTATTGTTTTATATCAGAATTTGAATTAATTTCAAGTGCATATAATGGGAAAAAGAAGTTAGTCTCAAAGGTTGCATATCACATGATTTCATTTATATGAAGTTCCCAAAAGATAAAAGATAGAAATGAACAGGAGATCAGTGGTTGCCAAAGGTTAGGGGAATGGGGTGCTGTGATTATAAAGAAATGACACCAGGGAGTCTGAGGTGATAGAAGGAACTCTTTTCATATCCTGATAATGGTGGCAGTTACTTAAATCTATAAAAGTATCAAACTTCAAAGACCTGTACAAGAAAGTCTGTGACTACATGATAATTTAAAAGCAAAATTAGTGTTTTTTAAATCCCCATGCTTACAACTGACAAAGATCTGGATGAGTTTGTCAGGTTCTAGCTATAAGGAGCTTATACAATAACATTAGAGGTATTTTCTCTTTCTCGACCTTACAGTTAAAAATCCAAGCAGATCTCTATGTCTCCATGTGTTAAATCTATATGTTAAATATTGTTTGTGTAAGCTATGTTTTCTTCCCTTTATCTGTGTTGGCTTCATTTTGAAAAGCTCTCCCGATAAGATGACAATAATTTCAGGTTTATGTTTGCCCCACAAGCAAAAAGAAGTTATCTCTGGCCAGGTGTGGTGGCTCATGCCTGTAATCCCAGCACTTTGGGAGGCTGAGGCGGGTGGATCACCTGAGGTCAGGAGTTTGAGACCAACCTTGCCAACATGGTGAACCTTCATCTCTCCTAAAAATAAAAAATAAAAAATAAATTAGCTGGGGGTGGTGGCATGCTTCTGTAATCCCAGCTACTTGGGAGGCTGGGCTGAGGCAGGAGAATCCCTTGAACCTGGGAGGGGGAGGGTTCAGTGAGCTGAGATTGCACCATTGCACTCCAGGCCGGGCAACAGAGCACGATTCCGTCTCAAAAAAAAAAAAAAAAGAAAAAAAGAAAGAAAGAAAGAAAGAAAGAAAGAAAGAAAGAAAGAAAGAAAGAAAGAAAGAAAGAAAGAAAGAAAGAAAGAAAGAAAGAAAAGAAAAAGAAGAAAAGAAATGATCTCTTTCTCAATAGCTTCAGAGTTTTCTGGGAGGAAACAATTTTCTTTGGCAAAGCTATGTCCTATGCCCATTCCTCAGTGTATCACTTGGAGAGGAGACAGAGGTTTCTCTTTATCTAGGCATCCATTTTATGTCCACTGTTGAGCCAGCCCCATTCATTTCCAGACAAGAATGAAGTAAATGCAGTTGACCAAAGGCATGCTGGACAGGCAGAAAACACGTCATCTCTATTGGACTTAGTGCTGGGAAAGACACTTAACTTCTCTTTGTCTCAATTTGACCATGCAAAAAGGTAATAATAATCATACTTTCTTCAAGCAATGACACCATCTATCCACAGGTAAGCTGGATTGCAAACTGGCTGCTTTATTTGTCCCAGCCATCATCACAAGATGTTAGAGATGGTTAAAATGAGTGAAGCAACAGTGCCATAGTAGCTACATTTCTTACTTATAAAAATCATGGGATGCTAGTAATGAAAGGGTTCATGAAGAGTCACCTGCCTCAGCCCTCTGATTTAAGGGAGGCTATACTTGCACATTTCTAGAAGGAGGAAGATAATATATGCTTACAATTTTCATGGCACAGTATTCTATGATAACTCTTGGTAATGTATTACCACTTTGATTCCATTCTTAGCAATCTCAGAAATGTCTTAAATTCAACTAGGTTTTCATTTTATTGCTTATAGGAAATAACATGAAAACTCACGTCCCATTTTTCTATGTTTAGTAATTTTTTAAAAAGAAAAAATATATCTGGTCACTCTATTTTAAATACCTTCATATATATGGTACTTGAAAATGTTATTAAGTTGTAAATTCTCCACCAATCATTTGTTCTCCGTATGCTAAACTCTTGATCCACTAAATTTTCTTGACAAGTTGCATTTTTTAACACTTTGAATATATATATTTTAACTCTCCAAAATTTCTGAACAATCTCTTTCAGGGCAGCAGAAATCTGAGCTCTACCCATTTTTTTCAGTAACAACTAAAAACTCCAGAAATGTCTTCAGAAGACGAAAAGAAGCACGGGGTCTGGAGAAAAGGTTATTCGAGGATTCTGAGGGAGCCCCAACACTTTCCAGACCATCTGGCTGAAATCTAATTGCTAATGAAATGAACAGATTTTTTTTTTTTATCCACAAGTATAGCCTAAGGGAATTAAGCCAGGATTTTCGAGAATGCCTGGCACAAAAGAGTTGTTGTCAAAGAAAGCTAAAAAGGATAGTGATAATGATAGTACATTAAACCACACAAAATATATATTTTCATTTGCTTTTGGAGAAGTGAATTAGGGCTGCTTATGTAATGAATTATTAGTACCCACTAATTCAGCTGCATTAATGAGAATCAATTTAATTTCTCAAATCTATTATAAAAAATGAAGACCAGCCAGGACTCAGATTTTGTTTTCCCTGAAAAAAACTGATACTGTAGCTTTAATTGTGCATGGAACTGAAAAGGTTGTCATGGAGATGGGAATCTGTGATAGGTCTGCTCCACTTCTCTGGCCTTGTTCTGAGCCTGAAGTGGAAGGTTCTATTGTTAGAGTAGGATTTCAATTTCTTCCAATAAAACCTGTGTTTAGATTTTTTTCAGTGCAATTTTGTTCCTGTTGCTATCTTTTGTGTTACGAAAACAGTGAGAGTGCTTATAATGACAATAATGAGACTGTTTTAGAATATTCTGTTTGTGATTGCTGGAGAGCACAAAAAATGGTGTCCAACAAACTGTGATAGTCACTGCAGGCTCCTGTAATCGTTTGGAAACGTTTGCCACCTAGTGGCGGCAATTGAGAAATGCTGAGAGATAGTAAACATTGTTACCTCTTGGCTAGTAGGAAGCAGAAAGAAAAGAGAATAAGAATATCTACCTCTATAAATAGATTCTTCATTTCATTTTTCTTTAAGATATAGAACAATTTTGATTTCCCATTCTTATTGCGTTATTTTAAAAAATAATATTTTAAGGGTATTTGCTTATTTCATTTAAATATTGAAATTACTGACATAACATTGTTTATATCTATTATATTTTAACATTTATAGAATCTAAAGTAATATCCCGTTTTTTATTTCTGAACTTTTTGACTTCTCTTTTTTTCTTGACCTTGGGGATTATAAATTGTGTTATATTTTTGAAGGACCAACTTTTGGTCTTCTTTATTAATTTTATGTTTGTTTTCTCTTCACTGGGCTTCTGCGTGTGTCATTATCTTTTTCTTCAACTTTAATTGGATTAATTTGCTTTTCTCATAGCTTCTTCAGATAGATATGTAGAGTGTTGATATTCAATATTTTTTTCTAATATATGCATATAAGCTTGTACATTTTACCTGTGCATGACTTTAGTTGCATCCTACATATTTGGATATGTTATCATTTATTTCCAAACATTTTCTAATTTTCATTGTGATTACTTGCTTTCTCAACCATGTTTTAACACCTATATACCTGATAGCAATTATTAAGGGTTTTTTTTCCTGTTTATCTTTTTGTTACTCCTTTCTAGTTTAATTCTACTTTCTGCAGAGAATGGAACCTCCTCTGATATTTAAAATAAATAAACTGATCCATCAAAGAAATTATTATTTAATAGACTTCTGGCCACTGTTTACACCTGGTGCTTCTCTTCATGCTGTTGCTTGGAATACCTTTAAGGATCAGCTCACATGTCAACTACCCAGTCAAATATTGGTCAATCCCTTCTTTTGATATTTCCTTAATCACAATTAATTTCTCCTTCTATTGTGCTCCCACAGTCTTTTGTTCTTTCTACTGTTACAATACCGCTTCTGTTACATTATATCTAGAGGTAAGCGTGTGTGTGTGTGTGTGTGTGTGTGTGTGTGTGTGTGTGTAGCCATCTTTTGCCAGATTAAGAATTTCCTTGAGAGAAAAATGTTTTATTCCTTTTTTATTCCTCTGTACCTACATTACTAGCAGGGGTGTGGTAGGTTTCCCATAAATATTTTTGAAATTAATGAATGGTCTGCCTTTTACTTTTCAGCCTGTCCTGAACCATTCTGCATCCCCTTACCTTTATTCTTTTTATTCCTCCTCAGTAGGATGGTGTCCCCTGCTACAGGGCCTTTGCAAATGGTTTCGTCTGCCTGGAATAACATTCTTTCCTCACCTTTTCCACCTGGTTAACACTGACTCATCCTCTGGTTCTCAGTTCAGGTATCTCCCTTTGAAGGACGCTTTAACCCAGCCCCTGACCAGGTAATTCTCCTTATGATACACTTTCATTGTATAATATTGTTATTCTTAGTGCTCATAAAATTTTTAAAATTTTCCACAAAAATAGTTATAAGAGAGAAGTTACAAAATCAATTTGAAAAAAAATATTTAACATTATTGAAAACAAAAAACACAGACCAAAACTATTTGAAGGGAACAATCCTCATTTGAATACTTGACTTATTGCAAAAAGAATCTCCCCTTAGCCCATATATGTATTGAAAACACTCAGTTATGTCTCTTGGTGGAATTTTCACAGTCTCTCTTCAGTCAGTAAATACACAAACAACCCCAAGCATGTGTGTGGGTCATTATAGTGAAGAAAACACAGCTTCGGATTCAGATCTGGTTTCCAATAGCATGGCTATTTCAAGCCAAGAGATCTTGATCTTAGAATTTTGATTTCTTCATCTGTTAAATAGGTTTAACAAAAATCATTTTATAGGACAGTTGGAAATATTAGCACACCCTTATTTTTTTAAAATCATCCTTGTTAATTCTTGCTAACCAAAATGTGGTATGAAAGCAAAAATAAAGAAGATATTGTCCTGGAACTCAAGTAGACTTGTGACAGAGTTCAATACATAAATCAATGATTATTATGATGAGAGATAACAGTGAGAGGTACGGATAATTCAGGAGCATGGACAGGTGGGCAGTGTGGTCAAGCAGGGGTGGGTGCCCCAGTGCTGTCAGTGGAGGTAGGAATAAGCAGATGGTGTTACCAATCTTCTTTTACATTAGAGGCGTATTGGCTAGTAGATCTTCTAGCACACTGATAGGGCAAAACCTTGTATCTTTCCAGACACTGGGCGCATGATTTAGGGCATATCTTTTAATCTCTATGTGCCTCAGTTTTGTCCTCTGTGATGATAGTAGTAGCTAAAACTTACAAAGCACTTACTAGGTGCCAGACACTCTTCTAATTGTTTTATGTGTCTTAATTCCCTTAATCCTTACAACAACCACATTTTACAGAAAAAGGAACCAAGGACTGATAACGTTAAATACCAAGTATCTTGCCCAAAGTCAAAGAAATAATACAAATGGCAGAGCTGGGATTCAAACTCAGCCAATCTTATCTCCAAAGTTTCATGCTGAACCATAACTGATTCTCTATAGTGCAATGAATAATAATAATAGCTACATATCCAGCACTAACCACATGATCTGCACGCAGGAAGCATTCAATCAATTTTGGCTTTGATTACTATCAGTTAACTCTAGTAGTGGAAATATTAATTTAATTTAAAGCATTTTTTAAAATTTAGTTAATTATCCAGGAAATATTTCAAAATCTTGTTTCTCTGGTTATTACCAATAGATGTAAACAGATTACTAATCATGGGCAATATTTTTGACTTTCAAGAGCCCTCTTGTGGAAAAGTATAATAATCCAGGATAGCACTTTTATTTATCTAAGGATTGTCATATATGTGAAAAGAAATCCTAAGTGTAAAGAAAATTCATTATTTTTTAAATCTGGCATCACACTTGCTTTCACTGAATGTAGGAAATGCATTATTGATGACTCACATTATGAAATTAAGTAAGTAAAACATTGCAGTGCTGTAAAAAATTAAATTAAAAAACAATTCCACAGAAAAATTGAAATCCATTTCATAAGTAACAGCAGAGCAAAACTGCATGGTGTTACAAATAGTTCCTATTAACTTTTAAAATTGTCAGAAAAATTCTAAGTTAAAACATTACAGGTAAAAATCTACTTATCTAAAGAAAATAATTACAACATTAGCATTAAGTATAAAGCGATAATATTCTTTTCTTTTGTGTCATTTATTCATTTTAAAACAAGTTTGACTAATGAATTAACCTTGAACAAATAATAACCCTGAATATGTTTAAATATACTATAGAGTTTAAAAGGTTCTTAGAGCAATTGACGATATGAACTGATTAAATATTAGTGTCTAGATGAATCATTTATTAGATGACTCTATTGTGAGAGTTAATGCCTGCCTTTTACCCGGGAGAAAATATTCCCCTGGCAATGAGTATTTATTTGTCTCTAATGTTCTCTGGTTTGTTATTGCAGAAATGTGTATCACAGTGACTTTATCTCTACTTTCATTTATAAAATGATGCTGCTATCTGCTCTGAAAGCAGGGAGACAGCTGCACTTTCTAACTCGTGTTTCTGAATCATAATGAGTGGTCCTAGCCATGTGCTTTTTTCTTGTGTGTGTGTGTGTTTTTTTTCTTCTCATCTCCACTCTAAAAATAGAGATGATATGAAAAACTTGTAATTCTTTCCAAATGAAATTTTATGTGGTCAAAGCATCTTTTAAATGCAAGCTTACTATTTAAATAATTTTCGAATCTCATCAATTTCATTTATTAGGAAGAGCTCAGTGTTAACTTCTAATTTGCTTCCAACAAAGATGTTTACTGAGCATCTATACTGTTACTCAGGTAATGTACTAATGTTTTATGGTTATTATCTCTTATTATCTTTACAATAAAAAGACACCACCAATCAGGGTAATTAAACTGCTCAAGTTCCTAGAAAAAGTAATGCAAAGCTGAGACTGGAACCCACACCTGCCTGACTTAGTGGTTTCTCAGCTATTTGTCAATGGCTTCCTTGATGCCTTAGAGACCAAGGAACATCTCAGGTGTTTCCGAGTTTGGGGGAAGGATCTGAGAAGTATCTGAGCAGGCATAGCTTGGGTTTTCAGCATGTTGCAGAGAAACATTTTAATGGTTCACATTTTGAAGTTCTCTGAAATATTTTATTTGCAAAAGAGTAAAAAAAAGTTCTGCAACTAAAAACAAGATGAATACCACTCTAACTACATATACTTCTCTCTGAATTTCTATCTCTCTGAATAGGGAGGGGTAGAAGTGCCCTTCAGTGACTTTATTTCCTGTCACCACCATCCCCCTTTTCCATCTTCCTGGATTTCACTGTAGGTTTTCTCTTGAGTTCTGATTTAGCTTGCTTTTGCATAACATACCCAAGTATGTTACAGCTTCGAAGCTCTACCCATGTTTCTTGTCCAGCTACACTTGAGATGCAAGCTAGAGAATGAAGAGGTGGGGCTTAATAGGAAAAGGAACCCACACCTGGGTTCCAAGACCAGTTGGAATGTCCAGCTAATACTAACCTGTTCTCTCTCAGAAATCTATTTCCCCATCTATAAAATGGGGATAATAGCATTCATGTTATTTTGAGGATTAAATGGACTACCCCATAAAATTCATATATTAAAGCGCTAAATGAAAGTTAAAATATTAGAGTTCTTTCTGCGTGTGTGTGTGTGTGTGTGTGTGTGTTTTCTGAGACAGGGTCTCCCTTTGTTGTCCAGGCTAAAGTACAGTGGCACAATCATAGTTCACTGCAACTTCAAACTCCCTGGCTCAAGCAATCCTCTGGCCTCAGCCTCCAGAGTAGCTAGATTATAGGCATGTGGCACCATGCCTGACTAATTATTTTTATTTTTGTAGAGACCCTGACTCAAAATAAAATATTAAAATGAAATAAAAAGTAAAAGTACTTGTGGGAAAATCTTGGAGCTACAAGTAAGCATGGATTGGAGAAGCACCCTAAAAGACTGGCAGGGAGGCAGAATCCTGGTGACCAGGTTAAAGAATCTGGATCTTATCCTAAGCATCTCTCAAGTATCATTTTCTCAGGTCCTTTCATCTTGATTTAGTTCTGATGGAACTAAAAGAGTGTAGAAACCTTCTGTTCCTAAGAAGAAGAAAAATCCTAAATTCAACTACTCCATAAGGGAGAATAGTAATTCAAGGAGGAACTAAATGACTTGTTCAGTGCTCTCCTCTGAACCACCAGTATTGCTGAGTATTTCCCATGAGCCCCCTAAGTTCTTTTCTAGTACTCTAGTTTACAAAATATGATTCCATGGCTAAGTGTCTGATTAGGCTCATAGAGAAACCCCATAGAGGCATAGTTCAATATTGCACTAAATGCAGTGACAATAAATTTACTTAGGAAATGTATTTTATTTCTTTTTAGTAAAGGGAATAGCTGCTTTTGCTATCAGAAGTCTGTCACTTTCTTCAAATATTCTAGTTCCCAATACATCTTCAAGTAGAATTTCTTTTAAAGAAGACTTGTACATGGCAGTTTTATTGCTTGGAAGCTCAATTTGTTACAGGGATAAACCCTGAGTAAAATAAATGGTATGTTTTCTGAAAAGCCTCATAGCTATTGTTTTTCTTCCTGTGTATGTCAAAAGAGATGAAGCTAGAGAAATAAGCAGGAAGACAACCTGGTTAAGATGACTTGGAAATCTCAACATATAATGTCATTTACCATTAGCAATGGAACTAAATACACCCAGAAATTATGTTAAGAAGGAGAATTGAATTAAAAGGTGAGGTAGTAGGAAGAAAAGGTGAGGTAGTAGGAAGAAAGAGAGAAAAAGAAAAGAAAGGAAAGAAAGAATGGGAAAAGGAAGAAACTCAGTTTTTACATAACTACATCAAAAGACAAAGCATCCTAACCTAGATTAGTATAGTGCATGAGAAGCTTCGAAATTACAAATGCAGATATTAATCTAGCTTTCACTATTGAGTATCTACTAGGTGACCAGGTATTTAAGTGTATTATCTCTGATCTTCACAACCACCTTTCAAGATAATTATTATTGTTTGTTTGTTTATTTATTTATTTTTTGAGACGGAGTTTTGCTCTTGTTGCCCAGGCTGGAGTGCAATGGCGCAATCTTGGCTCACCACAACCTCCGCCTCCTGGGTTCAAGCGATTCTCTTGCCTCAGCCTCCCGAGTAGCTGGGATTACAGGCATGCACCACTGCGCCTGGCTAAGTATTGTATTTTTAGTAGAGACGGGGTTTCCCTGTGGTGGTCAGGCTGGTCTCGAACTCCCGACCTCAGGTTATCCACCTGTCTTGGCCTCCCAAAGTGCTGGGATTACAGGCATGAGCCACCGCACCCAGTCTCAAGTTAATTATTATCTCCGTTTTATAGATAAGACTACTGAGACTACAGGCCAAGTAACTTTCTCATAGTCACAGAGCTAACAAGTATTGATAATGAGAGTCAATCCTGTTCTCCATTTTATGATAGAGCCCACCGTTTTTTTCTTCTGCTGTAAAGGCCTCAAACGTGACTACTCCTGTTAAAATCGGCCACAGGAATTTGTTTTTTGAGTACTACATTGAACAAACAAATAAGCAAATATACCCACTTCCCATCTCCAGTAGATGTCTCTATCCAGGTTATTTTGTGTGATCTCTACCTCTATCCCTTAGGAACATCCATTACCAGGGCTACCATCAGGAAGTGTAGCATGGAATCTGGAGTTTAAGATCACTTTCAACCCCTTGACTAGTAACTATCTTTCACAGGTAGAAACACATTTGCTGTGAGTCACTATGAGGAAATGTAACTGACTCCCAGGTTGCCAGAGACAGGCAACCAGGTAGGAAGTCATAGCAAGAGAGCTACAACTTCAAATCCTAATCACTTTCATTCATAGCAGATGTAAGTTTCAGGATGGCAGCCTGCAAGATCCTTTTGGGTAGTAAAGATAAAATCACCCACATAAACCATGGATTTGCCATCTGGAGTGTATTCTTTGGAACTGGTATATCTGAGTTTAAAAAAATTCCTTGGCAAAATATTGCTACTCTGTTGCCATAGTCATAATTACATTTTTTTCCATTTTATCATGTGTGCTTTTTTTTTTTCTTGACCTATTTCTGGGATGTATTTTAAAAATGGAAAGAAAATTCAAGTTAATGTGGTAACAGCATCTGGTTTCCCAAATTAAACAAGTTACCTTGATTACCTTTATATTTCCACCTTATTTTCTTTTAAATTATTAGTAATAGAAGTCTGTTGGTATATGTTTGGATTTTAAAATTTACGTGAGTATATTTTGAATCACATTTTTAAAATCAAGTTGATATTCCTGAAGTAATTTTTCCATTGAAGTTGCTGAGTATGATTTTATTTCTGATATTAGAAGTAAAAAAGATATAGAAAATGATATCTAAAGATTTTAATTAGACAAATATTTATGAAAAGATTTATCAAAAATATTTGTGAAGCCTGTTTTCAGTGGTTTTAATTTTTGCTTCAAGGAACTTTTAAAACATTGAGATCATTTTGTTATTTTTGTCAGATAAGAAATACTTAAATTTCCCAAACTGTACTGTGAGTGGGTATATGAGTTAACATGTATCTCTCAGAATTTGTCTAAGTTTTGTTATTGGTGGAACTGTTAAAAAACCCTGTTTAATAAAGAAGAAATAAGAGACTACTGTAGATAATAATATGTTAAAGATTTCCCTGTCAATGATGTAAGAAAAAAAAAATCTTGTTTTATACAAACATACACAGATACACCTATGTTTGTATACACACACGTAAATGTATATATATTTACCCCTACATCCATGTATTTCTAATTTCTAAACAAATAAAAATTGACTCAATTGCCTCCAAAGTGTGACTAAAGTACAATAAAATTCTCAGTAATTAAATAAAAAATTAAATGGAGCTGTAGGCCATTATTCTTAGCAAAGTAATGTGGGAACAGAAAACCAGATCTCACGTGTTCTCACTTATAAGTAGGAGCTAAATGGTGAGAACAACTGAACACAAAGGAGAACAACGCACAGTGGGGCCTATCAGAGTGTAGGGGGTGGGAGGAGGGAGTGAACAAATAATCTGCACAACACATCCCCATGACACATGTTTACCTATGTAACTAACCTGAACATGTACCCAAGATCTTAAGAGTTTTGTTTTTAAGAAAGAAGGAAAATAAACAAGAAAGAAAACAATAAGGATATTTAGCCATCTAAGCTAGCAATATCAAAACACTTTTCTGTCTTTTAACATCTTCATTAAGTTATTTGATATTGAGGAGAGGGAATAGAAGTTTCTAATTCTGTATTAATTCTGTGTTTTAAAGTAAGTCCTGTATTTTATGTTTATCTCATAGGTACTCATTTCATGAGAAAATACCTTGACATAAACTTTGCAATATAAAGAACTCAAATTTCAAGCTCTGATTATGTCCACAAAGAGAATTTAATATATTGTATATGTGAGAATATGGTTTCTTTGAAGAACCTCAAGATTTTGGGGGTTTGCTGTGGACATGGAGTGAGTTTTTTAATAATGAAAGTTGGGCCAGTAGTTTTATTGGCTTTATCTGATAAATTCCATTAATATTCATAAGATCGTATTAGCAGAAAATTTTAGTAATACTTCTTTTTGTAATATACTTTGAATAAATAAAAGAAACTCATAATAATTATTGTATCTATTTTCACTGGGACCAAGTAGACTCCAAGTGCTTAACAGATACTATTTTTTGTTTAATAATTCTCCAAGACATTCTCCAAGGTAGTTGTTAACCCCATCTTACAAATAAGAATAACATAAACATCCAGAGGTTAAGAAAAGAGCCAAACTCATACAATTCGTTAATCAACCTCAAGGTTGCTTTCAAAGCCTGTGCTTTTACTATTAGACTGTCTTTCCTGTAAACAGCATGTTTATTTTCAGCCAGTGCCAACTATTTTAGCGTTAATTTTAGGTTGCACTGCATGTGCTTGTAGTCTTTTTTCTACTTGGATCAGTCAGGGTAGACTAGGATTTGTCGTGGTAGCAATTTGACTCTGAAATGTCCATGGCTTAACGGTAACCATGGTTTATTTCTTACTCATGCACGCTGTCAAGTTGACAACTGGAGCTCTGCACTAAAGGTCCCAGGAAGACTGAGGCTTCACCTTCTGGAACCTCACAGGTGCTTCACGAGAGGGAGAGAGAAAGGGGTGCCGCACAGATTTTTCAGTGCCTTCACCTGCAGTGACGCAGTCACTTCTACTCACATTTTATTGCCCAGGTCAAGCCTGAGGGCCCCATATAACTATGGTCTTAGGGAAGCACAGCTTCTCTCAGCAGGGAAGAACAGGGGAACTGTTCATTGGTGAACACTAGTAATGTCTACCATAGCACTCATATTGTTTGTTAATTCTAATTAGCCTTAAGAAGTCTGGAAGGTATTCATTGATATAATTGTTAAAAGACTGGGCCCTCCAAATTATTTAGGGAAATGCACATAGACCATATAGCACATAATACATCATAAAAGGATCAGAGGGAGCACAAAAACAAGCACACAATCAAAAAGGATTAAATAAATGAGTGAAATAAAACAATGCATAATTATTAAAAATATTGATTAGAAAATAACATAAAGACAGAATTAAATTTTAAAAAGATGGTGTCAGCTCTACTAAAGAAACAAAGTCCAACTACAATGCATGCTATGTGGATGAGTCATATCTAAATCTAGTTAAAGTATGACTAATTTTGTATGAGTCAAATACAGGCAAAAAAATAGTAGGAGATGAAATCAGAGATGTACACAGAAGGGCAGGTATCTTAAATAGCTTCACAACCAAATACGAAAGGATCGAAATCAGTTAATTAAGCGTCCAACCCAAGAAACTGGGAAAGATCACCAAAATATATGTGAGGAAAGCAATAGCAACGATTTAATAAGAATATTAATGAATTTGGGAACAAGGGGGGAAGGCAGAATCAAACACAAATTCCCCAGGTTTGGTTCTTGAAAACAGCAGAGGTAACCACAACAGCAGCAAGATATCAAGCTTTATCAAGCATCAGTGTCAAGCTTTATCAAACATCAACTATAATGACCCAAAACATAAATGTTAATGTCACAAGAAGTAGTATATCTTTCTTCTTTCACAAAAAAACCTGTGTTTTGAATTTAATCATTCTCATCTATATGTCGTTGCTAACTCCAGCTTATTTTCTTCTATTGCCAATAAATTTGATAATCCAAATAAAGAGAAAAACAAAACCGACCATAACAAGAAAATTAAATCATGAAAGATAGGAATATATTAGAAATTAGAAACTCATAATTTTCTCAACTAATCAATAACTAAAATCCAATATAAACCGATATTGTTGATAAAATATAAATTATATAATTTGATACAAGAAGAGAAACATATCCAAAGTCTAATAAGTGGAAAATATTTTGAGAAAATTGTCAAGCGATCCTTGAACAATATTTCCAATCAAAATGATTTCAAGGATGTATTCTTTCAAAGCATGAATAGAAATAGAAACATTGGTATTTAAACTGTGCCTGATTTCAGAAAAAGAAATAAATATTTTCAATTATTTTGCAAAGTAAGAATTACACATACACTGGAATATGATAGAGACAATATAGAATTAAAAAACAAATCTTTCTCTAATCTGTGCAAATAAAAACAACCCCAGTAAAACAAAATAATAATTTAAAAAACAAAATTTGAACATTGATGCAAAAATATGGCATACTCCCCAAATGGTTAATATCATAATGTATTTAATATTTTTGTACATGAACTAGTGGAATTATTCTTGGAATTAAGGAATAGTTCAACATCCAGAATCTATTAATTTTATTAGTTATTTTAAGAAGTTACAAGAGTAGGTAAATGATCTTATCAATGACTACTAAAACAGGTTTGCTAAAACTCAACTATGATTCCTTTTTAAAAATCATAAATAGGCTCGCACGGCGGCTCACACCTGTAATCCCAGCACTTCGGGAGTCTGAGGCGGATGGATCACCTGAGGTCAGGAGTTTGAGACCAGCCTGGCCAACACGGTGAAACCCTGTCTCTACTAAAATACAAAAATTGGCTGGGAGTGGTGGCGGGCACCTGTAATCCTAGCTACTCTGGAGGCTGAGTCATGAGAATTGCTTGAACCCAGGAGGCAGACGTTGCCGTGAGCCGGGACAGTGACACTGCATTCCAGCCTGGGGTGACAGAGTGAGACTTTGTCTCAAAGAAAAAAAAATCATAAGCACAATATGGATATCATTTCTATTTCTTATACACTAAAATGGTATGTTTAAAAGGATCATTATATTAAATGCTCCTTAATGTATAACTATGATATATATCTCATGGTTTGCAAAATGCTTTATAGTGAGCTATAAAAGTATTCTATTAAAGTCATGAACTAGAAAGACACAGATACTTGCTATCATCTCTATTATTTAATATTGTCAGAGAAATGTTAAACGAGTTAAAAGTTAAAGAAGGAAATACAATGTGTATGCACTAGAAAAGAAAATATAATACATGAATGCCTCTAAATGATATTGTTATATGCTATGCCTAGAGATGCCAAGAAATAAACTGAAAAACCAATAGAAGCAAATAAGAAAGTTTGGTAAATAAAACTGCCAAATAATCTAAATAATGTACAAGATAATGTAAAAGTCTTTGTAATGCCAACAACCGCAAGATAGAGGGAAATGAAGGAAAAAGAAATGTCATCTACAATAACAATACAATGATAATTTCCAAGGAAAAAAACTGTAAATAAATTGTACAATATACATATGTACAAGCCACAGACTTTACTAAGAAGTATAAAATAAAATTTGAGTGAAAATAGAGACATTTTCTATTCTTCTTTTGAAATTCTTAAATTAGAAAGATGTTGATTCTACTAAATTAATTTAAATATGCAATGTACTACTACTCAAAATCCTACCAGAATGTTCGGAACTTTATTACGTGATTCTAAAGTTCATGTGGAAGAGTAAGCATGGGGAAAATTTAAAATATAGCAGTAATGTGGTACATAGCAATAAAGCAGTGTGGTACCACCTCAGAATGGGGAAATCAATAGCAAGGGCCAGATATAAGAGATAAATCAAATATATGTGGGATAATTTTGTCATAAAGTATATGATAAAAGTAGCATTTCAAATTAATGGCAGACAAATAGATTTTTCAATAAATAGCATTGAGATAACCAGCAAGCCTCATAGGAGGAAGTGAAATTGTCTGTAATAGCAGAGACAAAAAACCTATTGATTTGGCTCCTGGCCCTTCCATTTCTTCTCACTGCCAGTAACCAGGAGAAGCCGTCACCTCCTCTCTCCTGGACTAGAAGAGTCTTCTAGCAACTCTCCCCAACCCAGTTTTCTCTTTAACTTAAATTTAAACAAACGTAAAACAAACTATCCAGAGTTTAAAAGAAAAAAAATTCAGATTAAGATATTTCTATTAATAGGAATTTTCAGAAAAGTTTTCTGAGATGTATTACTAATTCCGTAATTTTGCTTATTGTTATATTAGAAAGCCAGTATTTTAACAGTATCTCACCAATAATATGATTTCAGACCTAGAATGAAATTTTGGAATATAGTAAAGTAAGGCTCCTGTGTTCAAATACAGTCACTTTTTGATTATTCTCTGATTTCACAATAAGAAGTAAACTTTGATGCAAATAATAAACAATATTAGATGATATAGAAACATTTCCCTTGATTTGGAATAGGTTATATTTATTTTTGGAAGTAGATTTTTCTTTGTAACAGTCACATTTTTTATAGGTTCACATTGGGTGAGGGACCAGACCTTAGCACTTACGAAGTATGATTCTGTGACTGGCTGTATTATCTTTTCCTGGGGACTTGCATGGAATGAAGAATCCCAAGAAACATCCTGTAACTGTTGAATCAGAATTTGAATTTTCACAAAATCCCCATGTGATTCTTAGGAACATTAATATTTAAGAAGCACTGAACCAGAGTGTCTTCTGGGATAATCTCAGTTCAACCTGCAATTTGAAATTTTCCTTCCCTAATACATGAAATCACAGGGAATAAACAGCTCAGTGTGTCTTTCTGTTTGTCTACCTCTTTTCTACCCCCTCACCAAATGTAAAAATTAATATATATCACAGAAAATGAGAATTGACAGAGATGTTTTGCCCTATGTTCCATGATATTAAGCTTAATCAAGCATCAACTATAATTACCCAAAACATAAATGTTAATGTCACAAGAAGTAGTATATTTTTCTTATTTCAAGAGAAAAGCAGTATTTTGCATTTAATCATTCTCAGCTATATGTCATTGCCAACTACAGCCTATTTTCTTCTATTGCCAATGAGATATATATATATATATATATATATATATATATATATATATATATATATAAATTTACAATTTAAAGCATTGTGCAAAGATGAAAACATTGAAACAATTTGGTTCAGTCAGTGTGTGCATGTGTTACTACTCTGTATGACATTTATAATCTCTCCTGGCAACAAATAACGACTTTACAGTTTATGAATGACCTTGAAAGTAGTATGAATTTGAAACCTGTATCCCAAATTTCGAGACTATGCTTCTAAACTTGTCCATTTTACATACATCTACCTACCTTCGGGAGACAGATTTTTTTTCCTTTTCATTCTTTCAGTCAAAGTAAACTTGAACAATAATTATGGGTGTACTTTTGAGACATAAATACTTTCTAATCTTTCTCTTTTTGTCACAGCAGGGAATTGCTTATTGGTATTGTGTATTTCATTTAAAAGCAGATGATCTACTCAACAAGATAAATCTTAACCGTATGTTGGCAGCCTGAAAAAAAAAAAATCCTAAACAGAAAACATGTTGAGAAAATAAGGTACTTACAAAATTGTCCAAGCTGCCCTTGTTTTAGGGATTTGGATATTGCGAATATATGCTGCTCTCCTGGATCTCAAGGTACACAATGATTTTTGTATTTTATCACAATGATAAAAGTCTCTTTTTCAACCACTGGAGTTTTCTCAATGTGTTTTCTCAGACCATGAAAGAAGGAAGAATCTCCTTTTTGTTCCAGAGGGAAACTTCATATTGAGTAAGTCCTGTAGAGGAGACATAGAACTTCGTGGAAGGAGGAGAAAGGGAGGCAGTGCTGCTGGTCTCTGAGTCACAGTGTGGTGGTGCAGGGTGAGTCTGGGAGAGGAGATGGCATCACATAGCACTCATGTTGTGGCCTCAGGTACAACGGGATACCCATGGCTACACTCTACCAGCATCTCTTCATTCGTTTTCTCAGCAATTTTCCATTGAACACTTACACTGTTCTAGACACTCAAGAAAAAGTACTCACTAAGGCAGACAAAATTGTCTGTCCTCAAGAAGCTACTATTCTAGTGAAAGAAGACAAACAAAAATAAATCAACCAAAAAGTGGAATATTAGAACATAAGAGTTATGAGTAAAAAAAGAGTTATGAGTAAAAAAAAAAAGTAAAGTTGGGGTGGGGCACAGGCAGAATTAGGAGGGGTCACTGTAGATGGCTGGTCAGCCACCCTTCAAGAATCGGTTCAACACTATTTGAATCTCAGAGTTCCCCTGTGCTTTATTAGCTAGATGCTGACAAAAGACTTCTCCCTGTCCATATCTATAGGAGATATCATTACAGTCCTGTGTCTCCAGACTAATTTCTTTTCCATTTTTGTTCATTTATCTGTTCAGCTATTTTTAAACAAATATATGCTTGATTTTATAATGCCTCTCCTCACAAGCATCTAAGGGCTTATCGTCTGTGTAAAATCCCAAATCCTTACCATGGCCTATAAGTCCCCCACCTACGAGCCCATGATCTGGTCTGCTACTGTCTGACTTCATGCCCTGCCTTTCTCCTCCTCGCTCACTCATCTCCAGCCATCATGGCTTCCTTGACACACCAAATCTTGCCTCGTGACTTTTACACAACTGTTTCCTTTACATTGAAGGTTTGTTGTCCAGATATCCACATGGCTTGTTCTTTGATCCTTCCTCAGTATATTTTCAGAGAAGCCTTTTTTGAACTTCTACCCCCACCCCCTTCACCCCATTGATCTGTCCTCTTCCTGGATCTCAATTTTATTTATAAATACAGACTGGGTATTTACATCCCTAAACTGGATGATTTATGAAAGGCCTCTCCATGTAGCTGACACTTATGCTGAGGTGCTGATATGGTTTGAGCCTGTGTCCCCACCCAAACCTCATGTCAAATTATAATCCCTAATGTTGGAGGTGGGACCTGGTGGGAAACGATTGGATCATGGGGGTGGATTCCCCCTTTGATGCTGTTTTTGCGATAGTGAGTGAGGGTATTAGTCCATTTTTCATGCTGCTGATAAAGACGTACCTGAGACTGGGAAGAAAAAGAGGTTTAATTGGACTTACACTTCCACATGGCTGGGGAGGCCTCAGAATCATGGCGGGAGGTGAAAGGCACTTCTTACATGGCAGCAGCAAGAGAAAATGAGAAAGATGCAAAAGCGGAAATCCTCGATAAAACCATCAGACGTCATGAGACTTATTTACTACCATGGGAAAAGTATGGGGAAAAGTGCCCCCATGATTCAAATTATCTCCCGCCAAGTCCCTCCCACAACACTTGAGAATTATGGGGGTACAATTCAAGTTGAGATTTGGGTGGGGACACAGAGCCAAACCATATCATCCCACCCTTGGCTCCTCCAAAGCTCATGTCTTCACATTTCAAAACCAGTCATGCCTTCACAACAGTCCCCCAAAGTCTTAACTCGTTTCAGCATTAACCCATAAGTCCACTGTCCAAAGTATCTGAGAAAGGCAAGTCCCTTCCACCTATAAGCCTGTAAAATCAAAAGCAAGCTAGTTACTTCCTTGATATAATGGGGGTAGAGGCATTGGGTAAATACAGCCATTCCAAATAGGAGAAATTGACCAAAACAAAGGGGTTACAGGGCCCCCATGCAAGTCCAGAATTCAGCAGGGCAGTCAAATTTTAAAGTTCCAAAATAATCTCCTTTGACTCCATTTCTCACATCCAGGTCACACTGATGCAAGCAATGGATTCTCATGGTCTTGGGCAGCTCTACCCCTCTGACTTTGCAGGATACAACCTCCCTCCCAGCTAGTTTCATGGACTGACATTGAGTGTCTGTGGCTTATCCAGACGAACAGTGCAAGCCGTTGGTGATCTACTATTCTGGGGTCTGGAGGATGGTGGCCTTCTTCTCAAAGCTCAACTAGGCAGTACCCCTGTAGGAACTCTGTGTGGGGGCTCCAACCCCACATTTCCCTTCTGCACTGTCCTAGCAGAGGTTCCACATGAGGGTCCCACCCCTGCAGCAAATTTCTGCCTGGGTATCTAGGCATTTCTGTATATTATCTGAAATCTAGGCGGAGGTTCCCAGACCTGAATTCTTGACTTCTGTGCACTCGGAGGCTCAACACCACATGGAAGCTGCCAAGGCTTGTAGTTTGCACCTTCTGAAGCCATGGCCCCAGCTCTACGTTGGCCCCTTTCAGCCACAGCTGGTGAGGCTGGGATGCAGGGCACCAAGTCACTAGGCTGCACACAGCATGGGGACCCTGGGCCTGGCCCACAAAACCATTTTCTCCCAGGCCTCCAGGCCTGTGATGGGAGGGACTGCCATGAAGGGCTCTGATGTGCCCTAGAGATATTTTCCCCATTCTCTTGGGATTAACATTCAGCTCCTCCTTACTTATGCAAATATATGCAGCCAGCTTGAATTTCTCCTCAGAAAATGGGTTTTTATTTTCTATCACATTGTCATGCTACAGATATTTTGAACTCTAATGCTTTGCTTCCCTTATAAACCTGAATGCCTTTAGCAGCACCCTAGTCACATCTTGAATTCTTTGTTGCTTAGAAATTTCTTCCACTAGATACTCTAAATTATCTCTCTCAACTTCAAAGTTCCACAAATCTCTAGGGCAGGGGCTAAATGCTGCCTATCTCTTTGCTAAAACATTAACAAGAGTCACTTTGTTCCAATTCTCAGTGGGAACACAGAACCAAACCATATCAGTGAGTTATCCTGAGATCTGGTTGTTTAAAAGTGTGTAGCAACTCTGCCCTCCTCCTCTTCCTCCTGCTTCGATCCAGTGAAGACACACCTGGTTCCCGCTGGCTTTCCACCATTATTGTAAATTTCCTGAGGTATCCCCAGCCATACTTTCTGTACAGCCTGCAGGAACCACTAGTCAATTAAACCTCTTTTCTTTATAAATTACCCAGTCTCAGGTGTTTATAGCAGTGTGAGAATGGACTAATATATATGCAAATGACAAAGATGGATTCAGTCAGTGAAAATCAGAAAAATGCCTTCTAGGGAAGTGGAAATTGAGGCAAAAGGTCTAAAATGGGAATGAGCTTGATGCCTTTGATTTACAAGAACATCAATGTGGCCAGAGCAAGGAGGACAAAGAGCAGGATAGTTTTTAGATAAAGTTGGAAAGATAAGCCAGGGCCAGATCATGTGAGAACTCGGTTTATAGTAAAGAGTTTAGGTGTTATTCTACATCTGATGGGAAGGCTTAATAGAATTTTAAGCAGGAAATTATTTAGGCAGGTAGAATTTTTCAAGAATCACTTCAATCATGCAGTAGTGCTATTTACAGAGACTAGGAAGGTGAGAGAAGGAGCTGCTTTGGAGGAAAATCATGAATTTTGCTTCAGCTCTCCTTGGTATGATGCACATATAAAATATCCATATATAATCATTAAATGTCCTGGAGTTCTAGGAAAATACTATGGCTACAATATTGTTAAAACGAAAGATGGAGATTACTGGCAAGATGGCCGAATAGGAACAGCTCCTTTCGGCAGCTCCCAGCGAGATCAATGCCGAAGGTGGGTGATTTCTGCATTATCAACTGAGGTACCCAGTTAATCTCGTTGAGATTGGCTGGACAGTGAGTGCAGCCCATGGAGGGCGAACTGAAGCAGGTTGGGGCATCGCCTCACCCAGGAAGTGCAAGGGGTTGGGCAATTTTCTCTCCTACCCAAGGGAAGCTGTGAGGGACTGAGCTTGAGGAACCCTGCACACTCTGGTCCAGACACTGAGCTTGTCACACCATCTTCTTCTCAACCCACAGACCAGGAGATTCTCTGTGGTGCCTACCCCACCAGGGCCCTGGGTTTCAAGCACAAACCTGGGCAACTGTGTGGGCAGACACCGAATTAGCTGCAGGAGGGTTTGTTTGTTTGTTTTGTTTTGTTTTTTCCATACCCCAGTGGCACCTGGAACGCCAGGGAGACAGAACCGTTCACTCCCCTGGAAAGGGGTGCTGAAGCCAGGGAGCCAAGTGTTCTGGCTGGGAGGATCCCGCCCCCAAGGAACCCAGCAAACTAAGATCCGCTGGCTTGAAATTCTCAGTGACAGCACAGCAGCTTTCTGAGATCATCAATCAGGGATGCTCTGGCTTGGTGGGGGGAGGGGCATCCGCCATTGCTGAGGTTTGAGTTGGGGTTTTGTGCTCACAGTGTAAACAAAGCAGCCAGGAAGTTCAAACTAGGCGGAGCCCACTGCAGCTCAGCAAGGCTGCTGTGGCCAGACTGCCTGATTTCTCCTCTCTGGGCAGGGCATCTCTGAATAAAAGGCAGCAGCCCCAGTCAGGCACTTATAGATAAATTCCCCATCTCCCTGAGACAGAGCACCTGGGGAAAGGGGCAGGTGTGGGCACAGCTTCAGCAGACTTAAAAGTCCCTGCCTGATGCCTCTGAAGAGAGCAGCAGACCTCCCAGCATGGCGTTCAAGCTCTGCTAAGGGTCAGACTGCCTCCTCAAGTGGGTCCCTGACCCCCATGTATCCTGACTGGGAGACATCTCCCAGTAGGGACCGAGGGACACCTCATACAGGAGAGCTCTGGCTGGCATCTGGCAGGTGCCTTTCTGGGACGAAGCTTCCAGAAGAAAGAAGAAGCAGCAACCTTTGCTATTCTGCAGTCTCTGCTGGTGATACCCAGGCAAACAGGGTCAGACTACCAGGCAAACTCCAGCAGACCTGCAGCAGAGGGGCCTGACTGTTAGAAGGAAAACTAACAAACAGAAAGGAATAGCATGACCACTCAAAGACCTCATCTGAAGGTCACCAACATCAAAGAACAAAGGTAGATAAAATCCACAAAGATGGAGAGAAGCCAGCACAAAAAGGCTGAAAATTCCAAAATCCAGAATGCCTCTTCTCCTCCAAAGGATTATAACTCCTCACCAGCAAGGGAACAAAACTGGACAGAGAATGAGTTTCATGAATTGACAGAAGTAGCCTTCAGAAGGTGGATAATAACAAACTCCTTTGAGCTAAAGGAGCATGTTCTAATCCAATACAAAGAAGTTAAGAACCTTGAAAAACAGGTTAGACGAATTGCTAACTAGGATAACAAGTTTAGAGAAGAACATAAATGACCTGATGAAGCTGAAAAACACACCATGAGAATTTCGTGAAGTGTACACAAATATCAATAGCCAGATTGATCAAGTGGAAGAAGGGATATCAGTGATTGAAGATCAACTTAATGAAATAAAGTGAGAAGAAAAGATTAGAGGAAAAAAAGCATAAAAAGGAACAAACAAAGCCTCCAAGAAATATGGGATATATGAAAAAACCAAACCTATGATAGATTGGTGTACTTGAAAGTGATGGGTAGAATGGAACCAAGTTGGAAAACACTCTTTGCGATAATATCCAGGAGAACTTCCCCAACCTAGCAAGGCAGGCCAACATTCAAATTCAGGAAATACAGAGAACACCACAAAGATACTCCTCAAGAAGAGCAACCCCAAGACACATAATCATCAGATTCACCAAGGTTGAAATGAAGGAAAAAATTGTTAAGGGCAGCCAGAGAGAAAGATCAGAATATCCATGAAGGGAAGTCCATCAGACTTACAGCAGTTCTCTCTTCAGAAACCCTACAAGCCAGAAGAGAATGGGGGCCAATACTTGACATTCTTAAAGAAAAAAGTTTTCAACCCAGAATGTCATATCCAGCCAAACTAAGCTTCTTAAGTGAAGAAGAAATAAAATCCTTTACAGACAAGCAAATGCTGAGATATTTTGTCATCACCAGGCCTGCCTTACAAGAGCTCCTGAAGGAAGCACTAAACATGGAAAGGAACAACCAGTACCAACCAGCCACTGCAAAAGCATACCAAGTTGTAAAGAACATCTACACTAGGAAGAAACTGCATCAACTAATGGGCAAAACAACCGGTTAGCATCATGATAACAGGATCAAATTCACACATAACAATATTAACCTTAAATGTAAACAGGCTAAATGCCCCAAGTAAAAGACACAGACTGGCAAATTGGATAAAGAGGCAAGACCCATCAGTGTGCTGTATTCAGGAGACCCATCTCACATGGAAAGACACACACAGGCTCAAAATAAAGGGAGAGAGGAATATTTACCAAGCAAATGGAAAGCAAAAAAAAAGCAAGAGTTGCAATCCTAATCTCTGATAAAACAGATTTTAAACCAATAAAGATCAAAAGAGATAAAGAAGACCACTACATAATAGTAAAAGGATCAATGCATCAAGAAGAACTAACTATCCTAAATATATATGCACCCAATACAGGAGCACCCAGATTCATAAAGCAAGTTCTTAGAGATCTACAGAGAGACTTAGACTCCCACACAATAATAGTGGGAGACTTTAACACCCCACTGTCAATATTAGACAGATCAACAAGATGGAAAATTATAAAGCATATTCAAAACTTGGACTCAGCTCTGGACCAAATGGAACTAATAGATATCTACAGAACCCTCCACCCCAAATCAACAGAATGTACATTCTTCTCAGCACCTCATCACACTTATTCTAAAATTGATTACATAATTGGAAGCAAAACACTCCTCAGCAAATGCAAAAGAGCAGAAATCATAACAAACAGTCTCTCAGACCACAGTGCAATCAAATTAGAACTCAGGATGAAGAAACTCACTCAGAGTCACACAACTACATGGAAACTGAACAACCTGCTCCTGAATGACTACTGGGTAAATAACAAAATGAAGGCAAGAATAAATAAGTTATTTGAAACCAATGAGAACGAAGACACAATGTATCAGAATCTCTGGGACACATTTAAAGCAGTGCTTAGAGGGAAATTTATAGCACCAAATGCCCACAAGAGAAAGCAGACAAAATCTAAAATTGACACCCTAACATCAAAATTAAAAGAACTAGAGAAGCAACAGCAAACAAATTCAAAAGCTAGCCGAAGATAAGAAATAACTAAGATCAGAGCAGAACTGAAGGAGATAGAGACATGAAAAACCCTTCAAAAAATCAATAGATCCAGGAGCTGGTTTTTTGAAAAGATCAACAAAATAGATAGACTGCTAGGCAGGCTAATAAGAAAAGAGAGAAGAATCAAATAGATGCAATAAAAATGATTTAGGGAATATTACCACTGATCACACAGAAATACAAACTACCATCAGAGAATACTATGAACACCTTTATGCAAATAAACTAGAAAACCTAGAGGAAATGAATAAATTCCTGGACAGATACAGCCTCCCAAGACTAAACCAGGAAGAAGTCGAATCCCTGAATAGACCAATAACAAGTTCTGAAATTGAGGCAGTAATTAACAGCCTACCTGGGATGCAAGGCTGGTTCAACATATGCAAATCAATAAACGTAATCCATCATATAAAGAGAACCAATGACAAAAAACACATGATTATCTCAATAGATGCAGAAAACTTCTTTAACAAAATTAAATACTCCTTCATGCTAAAAACTCTCAATAAACTAAGTATCAGTGGAATGTATCTCAAAATAATCAGAGCTATTTATGACATAATAGTCATAAAAAGTCATAAAAAGTCATAAAAAGTCATAACAGTCATAAAAAGTCCAGGACCAGACAGATTCACAGATGAATTCTACCAGAGGTACAAAGAGGAGCTGGTATCATTCCTTCTGAAACTATTCCAAACGATAGAAAAAGAGGGAATCCTCCCTGACTCATTTTGTGAGGCCAGAATCATCCTGATTCAAAAACCTGGCAGAAACCCAACAAAAAAGAGAAATTTCAGGCCAATATCCCTGAAGAACATTGATGCAAAAATCCTCAATAAAATACTAGCAAATCAAATCCAGCAGCACATCAAAAAGCTTATCCACCATAATCAAGTCGACTTCATACCTGGGATGCAAGGCTGGTTCAACATATGCAAATCAATAAACGTAATCCATCACATAAAGAGAACCAATGACAAAAAACACATGATTATCTCAATAGATGCAGAAAAGTTCTTTAACAAAATTCAATACTCCTTCATGCTAAAAACTCTCAATAAACTAAGTATCAATGGAATGTACCTCAAAATAATCAGAGCTATTTATGACAAACCCACAGCCAATATCATACTGACTAGGCAAAAACTGGAAGCATTCCCTTTGAAAACTGGCACAAGACAGGGATGCCCTCTCTCACTACTCCTATTCAACATAGTATTGGAAGTTCTGGCCAGGGCAATCAGGCAAGAGAAATAAATAAAGGATATTCAAATAGGAAGAGAGGAAGTCAAATTGTCTCTGTTTGCAGATGACATGATTGTATATTTAGAAAACCCCATCATCTCAGTCCAAAATCTCCTTAAGCTGATAAGCAACTTCAGTAAATTCTCAGGATACAAAATCAATGTGCAAAAATCACAAGCACTCCTATACGCCAGTAACAGACAAACAGAGAGCCAAATCATGAGCGAACTCCCATTCACAATTGTTACAAAAAGAATAAAATACCTAGGAATAAAACTTACAAGGGATGTGAAGGACCTCTTCAAGGAGAACTACAAATCTCTTCTCAAGGAAATAAGAAAGGACACAAACAAATGGAAAATTATTCCATGCTCATGGATAGGAAGAGTCAATATTGTGAAAATGGCCATAGTGCCCAAAGTAATTTATAGATTCAATGCTATGCTATCCCCATCAAGCTACCACTGACTTTCTTTACAGAATTAGAAAAAACTACTTTAAACTTCATATGGAACCAAAAAAGAGCCCGCATTGCCAAGACAATTCTACACCAAAAGAACAAAGCCGGAAGCATCATGCTACCTGACTTCAAACTATACTACAAGTCTACAGTAACCAAAACAGCATGGTGGTGCTACCAAAACAGATATATTAATAAAGGGAACAGAGCAGGGGCCTCAGAAATAGCACCACACGTCTACAACCATCTGATCTTTTACAAACCTGACACACACAAGCAATGGGGAAAAGATTCCCTATTTAATAAATGGTATTGGGAAAACTGGCTAGCCATATGCAGAAAACTGAAACTGGACCCCTTCCTTACACCTTATACAAAAATCAACTCAAGATCGATTAAAGACTTAAATTTAAGACCTAAAACCATAAAAATCCTAGAACAAAATCTGGGCAATATCATTCAGGACATAGGCATGGGAAAAGACGTTATGTCTAAAACACCAAAAGCAACAGCTGCAAAAGCCAAAATTGTCAATTGGGATCTAATTAAACTAAAGAGCTTCTGCACAGCAAAAGAAACTCTCATCAGAGTCAACAGACAACCTACAGAAAGGGAGAAAAATTTTGCAATCTATCAATCTGACAAAGGGCTAATATCCAGAATCTACAAAGAACTTAAACAAATCTACAAGAAAAAAAATAGACAACCCCATCAAAAAGTGGGAGAAGAATATGAACAGACACTTCTCAAAAGAAGACATTTATGCAGCCAGCAAACATATGAAAAAATGCTCAACACTGGTCATTAGGGAAATGCAAATCAAAACCACAATGAGATATCATCTCACGCCAGTTAGAAGGGCGATCATTAAAATGTCAGGAAACAACAGATGCTAGAGAGGATGTGGAGAAGTAGGAATGCTTTTACACTGTTGGTAGGAGTGTAAATTAGTTCAACCATTGTAAAAAACAGTGTGGTGATTCCTCAAGAATCTAGACCTAGAAATACCATTTGACCCAGCAATCCCATTACTTGGTATACACTCAAAGATTATAAATCATTCTACTATAAAGACACATGCACACATATGTTTATTGCAGCACTATTCACAATAGCAAAGACTTGGAATCAACCCAAATGTCCCTCAATGATAGACTGGATAAAGAAAATGTGGCACATATGCACCATGAAATACTAGGCACTATTCACAGTAGCAAAGACTTGAGACCAACTGAAATGTTCATCAGTGATAGACTGGATAAAGAAAATATGGCATGTATGCACCATGGAATACTATGCAGCCATAAAAAGGATGAGTTCATGTCCTTTGCAGGGACATGGATGAAGCTGGAAACCATCATTGTCAGCAAACTATCACAAGAAAGGAAAACCAAACACTGCACGTTCTCACTCATAAGTGGTATTTGAACGAGGAGAAGAGATGGACACAGGGAAGGGAACATCACACACCAGGTCCTGTCCGGGTGTGGCAGGGAAGGGGATAGGGGAGGGATAGCATCAGGAGAAATACCTAATGTAGGTGACGGTTTGATGGGTGCAGCAAACCACCACAGGTACTTGTATACCTATGCATCAAAACTGCAAGTTCTGCACATGTACCCCAGAACTTAAAGTATAATAAAAAATAAAAAAAGAAAAATCAATTAATCAAGTAGTATTTATTGAGTACCTTCTATGTGCTCTTCACAGTGTAAGTTGCCAGAGGAATACAGAAGATAGATTAGACATATTTATTTCTCTCTTTTTTTTTTTTTTTTTTTTTTGAGACGGAGCCCTGCTCTGTCGCCCAGGCTGGAGTGCAGTGGCAAAATCTCCGCTCACTGCAAGCTCCACCTCCCGGGTTCACACCATTTTCCTGCCTCAGTCACCTCAGTAGCTGCGACTACAGGTGCCCGCCACCATGCCCGGCTAATTTTTTTGTATTTTTAGTAGAGATGGGGTTTCACTGTGTGAGCCAGGATGGTCTCCATCTCCTGACCTCATGATCCACCCGCCTCGGGCTCCCAAAGTGCTGGGATTACAGGCATGAGCCACCGCGCCTGGCCTAGACATATTTATTTCCCTAAGAAACTTGCAAGCTAACTAGAAGTATGGCTAAAATCATAAATTAATTATAGTACATTTAAGTGCTAAATTTGTTAATCTCATCAATAAGAATTGGAGGAAGAGGATGATTAGTATTAGCGGTAGTTGTCAAATAATATCTAATGTTACTTTGCTAGATTCTTTTTCTAATTTAGTTATTGTCAACTGTAAATTCTTTTTTTTTTTTTTTTTTTTTTTTTGTGAGACGGAGTCTTGCTGTGTCGCCCAGGCTGGAGTGCAGTGGCGCGATCTCGGCTCACTGCAAGCTCCGCCTCCCGGGTTCACGCCATTCTCCTGCCTCAGCCTCCGAGTAGCTGGGACTACAGGCGCCCGCCACCACGGCCGGCTAGTTTTTTGTATTTTTAGTAGAGACGGGGTTTCACCATGTTAGCCAGGATGGTCTCGATCTCCTGACCTCGTGATCCACCCGTCTCGGCCTCCCAAAGTGCTGGGATTACAGGCTTGAGCCACCGCGCCCAGCAACTGTAAATTCATCTATTCTTTATAACTGGAACATAGTAGCGAGGAAAATAGACATAGTCCCACTTCTATGGAGCTTATGATCTAGTAAAAGATAAAATATTTACACAAAATCTGTGACTTAAAACCACGATGATTGTTATAAAATAAATACTCCTATGTGTTATGAAAACATTTGAGGGGCCTGGTCTAATCTGTCATCAGAAAAAACTTCTGTGCTCAAGTGTCATTTGAGTTGAATGTGAATGAAGAGCAGAAGAGAAGATAGGGGGTAGAGGTGGAAGGAAAAGCATTGGTTCCAGAGAATCATGGGTGAAGCCTCTGGATCTTTGGAAGCGTGGTGTACTTGAGGAATTGAGAGGAGACTGTTGTGACTAGAGGGACTAGATGCCCGGCTGGAGAAGAAGAGTCAAGCAAAGGCTGGTTTCATAGGTTCTTATAACTATGTGAAGAGCAGTGAAAAGCCAGTGAAGGATTCTGCACAGGGAATGTCACGAACAGATTCTCATGTTCTAAGGATCTTCTAGCATGTATATATTCAATAGGTTTGGGATAGCGTAGAGCAGGTTTGATAGGGATAAGAGATTCACATAGTAAGAGGACCTGTGGTAGATGAATGGACTGCTGGTGGTGAGGCTGTTAAGAGTAGATAAATTTGATATTACATAAATGCATAGATGGATAGATGGTAAAGTCAACCAGCTGTGGTGATACATTACATTAAGGTTTGAGGAAGATAGAGGTGTCAAATATGATTACCTGGTTGGTGATTACCTGGTTTGATGATTACCTGGTTTGTGTTGTCACAAATCAGGGAGCTGGAAATCCTCTTTGACACCTATACCTTAGAGGATGGTGTTGTCCTTCACTAAGATGGGGCATTTATTTTTGTGTCATTCTTAACAAATTTAAATAAGAAAGTATGAAGAGTACAGACAGGAAGGATTTTTCAATAATATTTATAAAAATCAATCTTTAAAATGACTCATGTTTATGACCACACATTAGACTTTTCTTATAACAAAAAGACTGATTTATTATAATAATACAGATATTTCCTTCTACCTTAAGAAAGAATAAAATTATCCCCTAATGACATATGGTATAATCTTTAGACCTGGGCTAAAGATTTTATTTAATGACAAAACATTCTGCCAAAAAATATTCTGTCTAAAGTGTTTGTTTCATGTGCAATTGGGAAAGATTCTGTCAAAAAAAGGTCTGTGATTTCTTTTCTTAAATTATTTTAAGTTCAAGAGTACATGTGCAGGATGTGCAGGTTTGTTACATAGGTAAGATAAGGCATTTAGTAATGTCACATTGCTTTCCAAAACAATGTGTTGTATTGGTCACTGCACAGTGACCTTGTAAAGTTAAATGAAATTTTAAAGCTCACACCATAATTCCAGGTATTACTTTATTTTTGAGGGCTTTATTTTGCAATGCTTTGTGTTTAAGCCAGATATATCCTCTATATACAGAAACTCTTATATATACTTGGCTGATTTTAGATATTTACTTGCTATAAGTTTACCAAGTCAATGTTGTTAATTTTCCTCACAAAAGCATATCTATAATACATTCTGACCATGAAAATCTTCTTAGCTAATAATTATGATTCGTGAAAATGATGCTGTTCGCCTCAACTCTCATCTGCTGTTTTCTCTCATTATAAGCCATCTTTATCCTTTGGAGAGAGCAAAGGGAGAAATTTTATCCAATGCGTGGCACGTATTTGCAGTTTTCTTACGTTAATCTCAAGATAATGAAAGTTTAAGAATGCGAAGATTCTTTCCTCCTGTCTGACTTTTTCACATTATTTCCTGATAACATTTTTTAAATGAAATGCACATAATAAAAAATTAACCATTTTAAAGGATATAATTAAGTTGCATTTGTTATATTCTCCATGTTGTGTAATGATCACCTCTATCAAGTTTCAAAACATTTTTGTCACCCCAAAAGAAAATCTCATACCCACTAAGCATTTACTCCCATTCTTCCTTCTTCCCAGTCTCTGGCATTCACCAATCTGCTTTCTGTTGATGTTATGTCTTCTACTACTTCTGAAAATTAACACTTATGTTTAAGAATAAAAATATTTATTCAGAATATGCTTAACATTTAAGTATATTCTTTTGCTATATAACATTTGAAAGCTTCACCAGCATAAAATTAACATTTATATCTAACCTACAAATTCTAATTTAATATACTAATTTAAATCTCCCAATTGTTTTAAATATTCGAATTCATTCAACAGAATTATAATAACTGAACACCTTCTACATACTAGGGATCATAAGGATAAAAAGAAATATAATAGGCCAAGCTTGGTGGCTCACACCTGTAATCCCAAAACTTCGGGAGGCCAAGATGGGCAGAACGAGGTCAGGAGTTTAAGACCAACCTGGGCAACACAGCAACATCCCATCTCTACAAAAAATATAAAGACAGTTGGGTATGGTGGCGCATGACAGTGGTCCCAGTTACTCAGGAGGTTGAGGTGGGAGGATTGCTTGTGCCTGGGTGATAGAGCAAGACCCTGTCTCTCTCACATACATACATACAAACAGAAGTATAATACAGGGTTCTTACATTCAGGGAATAAATTTTAATAAATTTATTTTGAGTAGTCAGTTTGAATTGTCAGTAGTAAGTTTAAATTCAGAATCTATCTCATTTCTCCAGTGGAGAAACTGAGGCTTATATGCTAGAAAATGTTTCTATATCATGCTCTGTACCAACAAGGAGCTACTGGCTAATCAGGAGTGCTGGCATTTTAATGTCTGAGTCTATGTATGTCTGGCAGTCTAGTATAAACATGTTCATTTGGTCTAGTATATAGCGGAAAAAAGAATCTGATTCTCTAGTGGGAGTTATAGTTTGAGTGGAATAATATTCATTCTAAGTAAAATTTAAATGCTGCTATTAATAAGAAAATAAAGCATTTCAAAGTATGAAGACTGGACTATATCTTTATTGGATAAAGATAGATGATAGATTAGATAGATAGACAGACAGACAGACAGACAGACAGACAGACAGACAGATAGATAGATGAAATTTATTTTAGTTGCCAACAACTACTCCATTACTTTTGCAAACAAAGGGGAGGATGTGGAGGAGATAGAGAAAATTTATTGACAAGACGCTGGACATCTTCAGTAATTTAGAAAGAGTTGAGCAACCATACTACTTAAATCTAAGGATGTGTCTCTCAGTGTCTCTCCTTTTTAGATTTCAAATGCCTAGGGAAAATTTAATTTGCCCAGTTTGGACCAGGTATCTACCAAAAGACTGATTATTTATGGTGAGTGTTAGAGGAAGAAAACAGACATGCATGGCTTCTGGGGATATTCCATTCAGTACAGTCATCTTTTCCAGTAAAGCAGAAATAATATCTATAGGATAATTAGCTCAAGAGGTTATCTATTACTAAGATATTAGTGTTTGTTTCATGTGCAGTTGGGAAATATATTGGTTTAAAGGATGTGATGTTACAAGGGTCAGACAAACCACATTTCACAATTCAGTAGCTTGAAAGGTCAGATAGGGAAAAACAAGATAAAATACCATCAAAGCTACTTTACACAACTATCAATCTTGATCACAAATACAGAATTGCAATGAAATTCTTCTATATCTTCTGGCTATGC
This sequence comes from Macaca nemestrina, assembly GCF_043159975.1. NCBI lineage: Eukaryota > Metazoa > Chordata > Mammalia > Primates > Cercopithecidae > Macaca > Macaca nemestrina. The sequence goes on from NC_092125.1 coordinate 134,077,384, forward strand.
AGTCTCTGTATTATGGCTATATATTTTACAAATAGGAAAATAAAAACAGAATTCTAATGCAAAGTTTCAGATATTACATTTCTGGATTGAAAAATATGACTCCTAAGAGAAATACTGATCATATTCATATCTCTCTGAACTCCTGTGGAAAATGTTAATTTCTTCTGCACAACCTGATTACCTACCCAGATGAGCCAGGCTGGATAACCTGCAAACTTAGAGAATATGTCTTGTTCCTTGATATGATTTAGATTTGTGTCTCTGATCAAATGTCATGTCAAATTGTAATCCCTAATGTTGAAAGAGGGGCATGGTGGGAGGTGATTGGATCATGAGGGTGGATTTCCCCTTTGCTGTTCTTGTAATAGTGAGTGAGTTCTCATGAGAGCTGGTTGTTTAAAGTGGGTAGCACCATCCCCCCACCCTCTCTTCCTTGTTCTCTGGCCATGTAAGACGTGCTTGGTTCCCCTTCATCTTCCGCCATGATTGTGAGTTTCCCCAGGCCTCCTTAGCCATACTTCCTGTGATGCCTGTGGAACCATGAGCCAATTAAACTCCTTTTCTTTATAAATTACCCAGTCTCAGGTACTTCTTTACAGCAGTCTGAGAATGGACTAATACATCCTTTAACTCAAGAGAAAGATCTGGATCATTTCTTTTTTTCCTCCTCTAAGTCTGGGTGGTACCTAAGTCATGGTAAAGATCGGATAATGCACAAGAAATCCTGCAAAAGTGCTTCTGCAGAGAAGTTCCATTTTTGTTTGTTTTGCTTCTTGTTTTCTGCTTCAGGCTTACCTTAAAGAAAGGGCTCTGCTGCTAAAAATAATAGTCAATCGATTGTAAGAAACAGGAAAGTTGCAGAAGTTTTTATGAAAAGGGAAGCGTTGAAAGGGGTTTAAGTAGATGATAAAAAGAGGAAACTCAACTCCAGGTAAAAGGAGAGTGTGAATGAAATTCAATTACACAGATGACGTAGTGATGTAAAGAACCTTCCTACAGCATCCCCAAATCACATTTTCTATGTCCCAGCATTTTATTAATGCTTTTCCTTTTCAACAATAACTGGAGGTTAAAGACAAGAAAAGAGAGTAGGGCCTGAAGTCTGAAAACCAGGGTTCCATTACGATTGTGCTATGTAATTATATTTAGTAAGCTATTTATGCTTATAAACTTCACTTTTCTTATGTACAAAGAGATCTTGTGACAATTGCTGATTTTTATTAACTAGGCCGCCATTATAGAGTTTACATCCAGTAGGGAAATAGGGATGATAAAAAATGTAAACCATGCTACTTGGTGATAAGGACAATAACATGTAAAAGAGTAATGATGGTTTAATCTGACTCCTACAATCTAGTTTGCATTATTTTCCAGGCTCTGGTCTGTACTATTGATAAGGATGCACAGAGTTTACTGTGTGAAAATGGCTGAGATGTCAGAAATCACCTACTAGTATTTTGAAATTTACTTCTTACTTCGTAAGTGCATGGTTTTCTTTATTAGATGGAGGTAGATAAGACACATAATTTCTCTTGGGGCAGATTCCTTTTAGACATGCATCTATAGTGAAAAGCACCACGGTTAGGGAGGACTGTTGTACTTTAGAAAATTGGATTAAAATTGGATCAAAGAACATTTTACTATAAATTACATAAAAACATAATCACTTTTAAAAAATATAGTATAACCCACTCAATTTAAAAGATAGCATATTGCAACTTGCACTGCTTGGTTTTAATGGGTTGTTGTGGTGGCAATCATAAGCTATTGTTCTGAGGCTTATTAACGTAGTTACTCAAATTTTAAAATATTACAACCTTTAAAAAATATTTCTCCCCTTTCTTGGCTTAAATACTTGTTTTGTGAAGGTGAACAATAAAAGGATTCTCTAGTTTTTTATTTTTGTTTCATTTTTTCTATCCTCAACATAGAACTGATTTAGTACAAAAGCTTTGGTCCAAGAATGGCTTAAATGTCAAACATTCTCAAATCCGTGATCTTCAGAAGTCCCAGGTTTAGGGGAAGCAGCAGTGGGGAATATTAGTTGGGGCAGAGTTTTTAAAAAACTGCTTATAATTATGTTTTTCAAAACAAAGAGTCACCTTATTTGTCCTTCATTTTAAAAGCAGATGGTGATAATTTCAGAAGTGCTGTTTTCCATAGCCACTCACCACTCGTTCGCATTCATCCTGCCACCTCATCTTACAATATTTGCCACCAAGACTTCTATGTTACAGGAAACCACACTTCAAAAAAATTGCCATTTACTGAATTTTTTACTGAAATGATTCACTTACCACCTGGGTTTTCTGACTTGTTGCCAAACTGCTCTCATTTCTCTACAGTCTGTTTTTAAAAGAGAAATTTAGAACTGCAAAGTTCCCACTTTTAATCCATTAATATTTTAAATAGACAGTTACCACTCCAGGCACTCCACAATCTTCTTAGCAAATAAAATCATAGACTGTACTGGTATACATACAGGTAGGGGGAGGAGTAGAGATATAGAAAGAGGAATCAATCTGTAAAGATACAGAGAAGTAAAGGATTCAACAGAGGGATGCAAAGTTCAATTTCTATATTTTTCAGAGCAAAAGTACTTCACAAAACTTTTTCTAAAAATGATACATGCAAAATTCAGTGAAAAACACAATTGGAAATATAGAATATATTTTTATTTCTTTGAAAAGTTATATGAATAACAAAGACCAATATTACAGTAAGTAGTCTTCATACGTATATAATTTGTGCCTGTTATTGGATCTATTGAGTTGTCTTAAAGATTGCTGGGTAGAAGAAAACTGTAGGATTAGAGTCAAAAACTTTAAGTTTAAGCCCAGTGGAATGACTTTGGTCATTTACATTTTCAGAACTTCTTGGATTTCCTTTATTTTTAAATATATAAATTTCCACAGTCTCCTTATCTATATTTATATCTATATCTATACTTATATCATAGGATTGATGTAAGAATCAAATAGATTAAAAATACATAAGCTTTTTGAAGGAGCAAAATATTCAGTAAAAATTTGTGATTGATTTCTTATATTATTACCTTTTCATAAATTAACAAATGACCTCTAGAAAGTGAGGGCAGAATTATGAGAATTTCAGAGGATAAAAATATAATACAATGAGTTCTACACTCAATTGTGTTATATATATATATATATATATATATATATACTATCTTAGTTCTTTCTGGCATATTTCAATCAAATTAAGCTTTCATAAAGTAAGGCATGTATAAAAAAAGAAAAAATCTTTTTATTGTATACAGCATAGGAAAAGATAAAAGAAGGCAAGCTTTGCAACAAATCATTATTTCTCATATTAATTGCATCAGAAATAGTGACTTAGATCTTAATATTTCCAGGTGGGATATGCTATTGTTTGACAAATATTTACTCCCTTCCCACACCCAATACCTCTATGGAAGTAGTACTACCTTAACCCCAGACATTGCCCTGACCTGTGGACTTCTGCCCAATAGATGAGAGTGAGAGTGTGCCAAACCTAATCCTTATGAACAACTATTCCCACTACCCTATCTGGGAGCTTCTGATTTTCCTTACGAGAAAATATACCTCAGGATTTTGCTGTACCTTCTGTCTGGGTGCAAAATGAGACACATGGAATGGAATATCTTCCCTAGTCTATCTGCAGACCTGCAAGTGACTAAATGCCTATTGTTGTATGCTACTGATTTTGGAGTGTTTGTTAGGTGGCATTATTATGACCTTAGCAAATTATTAATATTATAATTAGTCACTACTAAGCCCTAAATGAGCCTCTGACTTCTCCCCAGACTAGGTTTTAGAGTAGTATTAGTAGGGAAGTCTTTAGAATTGGAGAGAAGTTTTGGATCTTCAGAGCAGACACTAGCACCCATATCACTAATCTTAGTGGAGGGCAGGTAAAGGTAAAAGAACAGATGTTCTTGGTTTAAGATTTGGGAAAATTAAAGTTTACCTAGGTGAGAAAACAAAAAACACAAACAGCAGATAACTCAGTCTACCTTGGTGGGAGGAATCAAGGAAGTGAATCAAGAGGCTATTAGTGTTTAAGGACAATCCCTCCTCCTGGAAACTAGAAAATTAGAGATAAAGTGTACCCTCTGCACAAACATACACACTTTGTGCTTTTAATACATTGGACTTAACAATTAAGCATAAGTTAAGCAGGAGCATGAACAAGTTCTGTTATGGGATTCTTGGGGTGTCACTTTTCTGGCTGGAAACCTCTGTGGCCGGTGGCACCTTTGCCTGAGTTCTGGTCCTGTGTCCAGGAAGAATGAGGTACACAGACAAATAGAGGGTGAGCAAGATGAAGAGGAGCTTTACTGAGCGTTAGAAACAGCTCAGAAGAGACACACAGTGGGTAACTTCTCTCTGTAGGCAGGTTGCCCTGCTGAGTGTTCAGGTCTCAGCAGAGAAGAGGCCCTGGAGTGAGTGGAGGAGGAGGAGGTGCGGAGGCTCTGGAGTGAGTGAGCAGGAGAAGGCTCCTCTCTGCAGACAGATCATCCCAGTGAGTGTCCAGTTCTCAGCAGAGAAGAAGCCCTGGAGAGGGCAGCTCCTCTCTGGAACTGGCAGTCCCATCATCTCTGTAGGTCTCTGAAGTTCTCAGCAGAGAGGGTAGCTCCTCTCTGTAGCTGGTCACCCAATTATCTGCTCAGTTCTGGCTGAGCATGGGACTTTTATGGGCCTCAGAGAGGAGGAAGTGGATGCCAATTGCTCCATGAGCAGCCATGGGGGGCTTGGAAAAGGCACCACAGGTTCTCACTTTGGTCCAACGGACTGGCAGCCGGACCCCAGCCTCAGGCCCTCCCCGGCCTGAAGGTGGAGCCTCATGAGGGACCCGCCCCTTCTGCCCAGAAATCTGTCTGCCTCCTGCTGCTGTTCATCACCGCCCAGGCTCAGCAGGACTCTGCCCTAAGATGGAGCAGGTGCCAACAGCAGGGATAAGTCAGGCAGCGGGAGCAGGCACTTCTGAGACTGTGAAAGCAGTGGGAATCTTCCCAGGCTCCCAAGAGCACAGGGAGGCTCGATCCACAGCTGCAGTTTGGGCAGCTGCAGCCCCTCCGAGGAGGCCAGGACTCCAGCCTGGTCCCTGGAGCAGGACACCTGGGTCTGCAGCCACAGTTTGGGTGGCTGCAGCAGCACTCAGGAAGTACCCACTCCAACTTGGAAGGGGCGAGGCTCCCGCTGGCTCCATGGAGCGTGCAGCCTGGGGAGCACCTCCCCACTGCAGCCAGGTGATGGCAGAAGCAGGCTTTCTGGCCTCTGCCATCAGTTCCTCAAAGACAAAGGTCCACAGCTTGTCAGGCAGTTTGGCTTCTACCTTCATAAGCCCCTCCTTCTATTCCAACCACTGTCCCTCTCTACATCCTCCTGGTAGACAGTGCACATTTTACTCTGGAAGACTCTGAAGTGGGTCACTATTGTAATTAATTAAATTAAATTAAGTTAAAGGTAACGCTAAATTCAAAGCCAAATGTTTATTTTTGATTTGTGTTCTCTTCCAAAATATGACTATCCATGTGGTCTGGCATAACAATGAAATTAAGATCTTCTAATAATCAATGAAAACATTCTTGAGATGCTAAAAATTTTTACTGTAAACTTTGTCGTATTACCAAATTTCCTGGGAGAAGTTAATTCTAAGGATTAACTGTCTTTATAAATCCAAAATTAAAGTCTAAAATGAATTCAAATCTGATGTCAAATTATCTTGTCTTATGAATAAAATGTTCAAGGAAATAAAGGTCTTCCATCTGTCCCCCAAAACATTTAATTCTGCCCCCTCTCAGCTAGAAAATTCATGTTGGGTGGAGTTGGGGTTTCATCAACTGCTGCATTCTGGACTGTCTCTTAACAGAATGGGGGATTATTTTAATGGAATAAGGGATTATTCCAGGGTCTCAGAATTAACAATTTAGTCACTGACATTATGCTAAGGAAGCTCAAAGATTTAAGAAGGACATGAAAGACTTTATAGCTGTGTTCCCCTTTCCAAGATTTAAAATGAGTGACTCTCTAGCCCCTAATGAGTTAACTCAGGCAGCGCTGTGATCCTAGACACCTGCTTGTACTTACGTTGGCCACAACAGCAACAGGAGCACAGTGACATATGGGTGAAGGGGATAGATAATAACAAATCTTGATTTTAGGCTGATTCTATGCCAGTTTGTCAGAATCAGTGGCCAGTGGAATAAAACTTACTGGAGAGAAATCCCTCTACAAGAGGTTAATTTTGACATTATGAAATTCTCATCTGTAGGGAAATAAAATCTCTTTCTCTGTGTAAAATCTCTTAATTTCCATTTTGCTTTTGAACACTGAGTTTCTGGTATCCTCACACTGAATTGATTGTGGGTCTAGGATCTATCCAAACACTCTTGAGAACAGGCTTTGACGGACTTTTTCCATCATGGCTATTGCCATTCCTTTTTGCACACACCTGTTTGGACCTATCTCCCAAAATCTATCACCTAGGAAGATTTTCTCTTCATCCCCGCATTTGTTTAAATGGAGAAATCCTTTCCTCAGATTCTTAAGTTGTTAACACTATTTTAAAAAATTTATTTATTTCTTTGTTCGTTCGTTTGTGCTGCAGTCATAGCTCACTGCAGCCTCAAACTCCTGGGCTTAAGCAATCCTTTCGCCTCAGCTTCCCGAGTACGCACATGCCACCGTGCCTGGCTAATAGTTTTAATTTCTTTTTATTTTCTTTTTTTTGTTTGTTTTTTGTTTTTTGAGACAGGGTTTCACTATGTTGCCCATGCTGGTCTCAAGCTCCTGGGCTCAAGCGACCCTCTGGCCTCAGCCTCCCTAAGTGCTGGGATTACGGGTGTGAGCCACTGTGCCAGCCAAGTGTTGCTGCTACGGATGCTTCTGAAGCTGTGTCCCTGAGGGCCTCAAAAGAATCAATACCTGTGCCATGTGCCCACAAGATTCCACACACGCTGGATTCGGTAACCCTAAAGCCATGGTCAGAGCTTGTGTTATTAACTAATCCAGACCAGTTAGAGACCACATGCCGGGGCATCACACTGGAGCGTCTGAACCAACCACATGAATCCAAGATTTGTCCCTCCACAGGACTATGGGTGTAGGATGGAATTGGGAGCGGTTTTCTAACACTCTTTAGGGCTAGTACTAACAATTAAAAATCAGAAGCTCACTAATTCACAGGGACACCAGCTTCTTTGCAATTAAAAGTAGCAACTATGATGCTGCCTCCCAATGCATGAAAATAAATTGAATTCTATGTCAGCCTCTCCAGCAATGGCAGAGCAGATTGCTCCTTTGGGGACAAGAGGATAAGCTGCGCAGCTTAGGGTCTGTGAGCCCTGCATGCTTTTTAGTTAAGGCCGCTTGTCTGCAATCCTTCCTATAAAAAAGCAGCCACTCACCTCTAGGCAAACCTGCCATACCTGCAGTAATGCAGCAAGGTCAAAATCTTGCCTGGTTTGCCTGTTCGATGTCCAAGGGTTAAAGCCACTGGCTCAGTCTGCAGCCATCAGTATACCTGGAAAAATATGGCATGATATACACCAGCAACACCTGCTAGAGTCACAAACCCACATGCTCTGTACTTTGTCAAGCCTCAGCAAAGCTTGAAAGCATTCACTCTAACAACACTAGAAGTCTATTTTTTTTCTTTCCTTAAGCTAAATGCCAGACCTCATTGATCTTTCAGGTAGCCTCACCCACCCAGTCACAGGAAGCACAAGACAATATAGGTGCCTACTGGAGGGAGAAGGCAGTTACTACCAGTTTACTGCATATTTGAGAGTAGATCACTGGCATGCTCTCTGCAGACAAGCCAATCCCAAGGAGAAAGAAGAGAGAAATAGGTGGCGCTCAACCCAGGTCTTCCTGTCAAATCTATTAATGACTGTGAGGAGGTGTTGAGAGGCAAGAAGTGCTTAGAGAAATTCAGAAGGAAGGAGAAGTCTCACTGATCCCTCAAAGTAAGGGTTCAGATTTGTTTTTTTTTCTAAGCATCTGTCATTAAAACACACTTTTTCCCACTGATTTGAAGTGCCACATGTTCAATTACTTCATTTATTCCTATTCATGGACCTACAATTGTCCATTCATTCACCAATTCCCAACTATTTAAATGATAAAGGTGTTAAAGATTATATTTTAAGTGTTTAAGTAGATCATTATTCCCTCTTGCTCTTTTCCCACACTAATTTGATGGATATTTATGTGATCATTTTCCTAGATTCAAAAGTAATAGTTTTCTGATATTTTGAAATCAGATTATAGATATGGCATAGGATTCTAATATAATAAACGCTTTATAACATATACTTATTTGTACTTTTTTTCCTTCAACTTCTAGACTTTGCGCTCCAAAAGGACAAGGAGAACTTATTTTCAGCTCTGCATTTTATACAATAGTTCCCACATGTGTTGAGATTGAAACAAGTTTTTTAAGGAATATATCATTCTTTGTACCCCAACACCTTTTTAAATGTATCCTCTACTTAGATTCCTTTTCTCTAACTTTTCTATCAGCCATATTCTGTTTATTCTGCCATAACCACACAGAACGTAAACTCCTCTGAGAAGCCTTCATTTATGCTTGCCCAGGTAGAATCTTAGCCTCTCCTCCAGAATGCTGTATTACTATCTATCGGTCTCTATTTTATCCTCATCATCTTTAACTGTGTTTTTATTTATCTATCTTCCTAGAGATAACAAGTTAGGCTATTGATAGAAGAACTGTAATATTCATGTTTTTTTTTTTGCCCTGCATGTTTCCTGACAGATGCATTTGATAAATGAATGAATGCAATAAATACAAATTGCTTTTACTTTGTAATATTTGTCACAATTGGGAATACATCTTGTGTAACTGTTCTATTTTTTAATGAATGCTGTTAAAAATAATTGTAACTGGGGGCTATTAGATTGGCATGGCTCTAGCACTTTAAATTCCTACCAAAGCAAATCAAACCTCTAGCCATTCAGAAAACATCAACTAACCTCTAGGAACTTGCCATTCTAACAAATTATATAAGCGTTTGTCTTGCTTGTGCCAACACTTCATAAGTTTCCTTTCTCACTTCTCCAGCGCAGTTCCAAACTATTTGCAGTCCAGTGCTGCCCGATTTATGAATCACTGAATGCTCAAATAAACTCTTTAAAATTTGAATGCAACTAATCTTATTTTTTAACAATATCTTTCTCATCAGATAGTAAGCTCCAGGAGATCAGGGACCATGTCAATCTTATTTACCATTGTATTGTCTGGTTCTGGAACAGAGTGGCTTGTCAAAAAATATTCATCAAATAAATTATTATTATTTCTTAGGGATATTATGAGACCTTAGCAAATGTTTATGTGAAACATTTGCATAGAAAAATTATTATATAAATGATCAATAGACATTTCAGAAAAAAATCCCATTTTATAATAGGAGTCTTTAAAGTCCTTAATTTTTACATTTTTATTTTTGTTTTTATTTTATTATTATTTTTTTGAGATGGAGTCTTGCTCTGTTGCCCAGGCTGGAATGCAGTGGTGAGATTTCAGCTCACTGCAACCTCTGACTCCCAGGTTCAAGCGATTCTTGCGCCTCAGCCTCTAGAGTGGCTGGGACTACAGGTGCCCGCCACCATGCCCAGCTAATTTTTTGTATTTTTAGTAGAGACGGGGTTTCACCATCTTGGTCAGCCTGGTCTTTAACTCCTGACCTCGTGATCCACCCACCTCTGCCTTCCAAAGTGCTGGGATTATAGGTGTGAGTCACTGCGCCTGGCCTAAAGTCCTTATTTTAAAAGTCATCAAGAGACTGTGATCACAGAAGATATCTTTCAGCAAAGTAACACATTTTGCTCTAAGTCAAAATATGATGGGAAATCTATTCATAAAACATTGATAAGGTGCATATAAATAGTCTGTTAGCCATTGAAACAGCAGCCATAGGTTTACTGTGTCAACAGCAATTTATTAACATGACAGCTGGATAAAATAACATAAAATGAGCCATAATACTGCTTCATTTTTATTTCCCTTGTTACTTCCTGAAGAAATCTTGTCATTGCATTTAGATATTTTTTATTGAATATTTATAGTTTTTTAATAAGAAAGGGTCTGTAAAATGATCAATAATTCTGAAAATAATATTCCAAGGGTATATATCCAGAACAGCATATTTCTAAGGGAAAAATGCTTCCAAAACTATAGAAATAACTGGATCTCCATATATGTGGCAGAAAATATCTAGATGCCATTAATAAACAATGTACTAACCACGAACCATCAGTAAGTCATTATTGTTAATATATATGATATATATTGTACTTAATATATGATTATAGGAAAGGAAAAACAATTTTCTTTTATTCTTTCTGAGTTCTCAGATGGAAACCCCTATAGCAAAAGACAGATTAACAGGAGAAAAACAAGCAGAAGTTTTTCAACATGTGTGTTTTATATATAAAGTCATATATCACCTAATGACAAGGATATTGTCTGAGAAATGTGTCATTAGGTGATTTTATTGCTCTGCATACATCATAGAGTATACTTACACAAACTTAGATGGCAGAGCCTACTATAAACACAGGCTGCATGTATAGCTTATTGCTCTTGAGATACAACCCTGTATAGCATGTTACTTTACTGAATACTGTAGGCATTATATAATACAATGGTAGGTATTTCTGTATCAAAATATATCTAAGCATAAAAAAGGCACAGTAGGCTAGGCGTGGTGGCCCACACCAGCAATCCCAGTACTTTGGGAGGCTGAGGTGGGCAGATCACCAGAGGTCAAGAGTTCGAGATCAGCCTGGCTAACATGGTGAAATCCCATCTCTACTAAATATACAAAAAATTAGCTGGGTGTGGTGGCATGTGCCTGTAATCCCAGCTACTCAGGAGGCTGAGGCAGGAGAATCCTTGAACCCGGGCGGTAGATGTTGCGGTGAGCTGGGATTGTGCCACTGCACCCCAGCCTGGGCGACAGAGTGAGACTCAGTCTCCAAAAAAAAAAATAAGTAAATAAATAAAATAAAAATGTCACAACTATATAGGGCATTTACCGTGAATGGAAATTACAGGACTGGAAGTTTCTCTCGGGTAAGTCATTGAGTGAATGCTGAGTGAATGTTAAGACCTAGGATATTACTGTACAGTTTTGTACAGTTTTGTACAATATTGTACATAACTGTACAGTAAGCTTCAAAAACACTGCATACTTAGGCTACACTAAGTTCATTAAAATATGTTTCTTTGTTTAATAATGAATTAACCTTATTTACCATAACTTTTTTACTTTATAAACTTTATAATTTTAACTTTTTGACTCTTTTGTAATAACACTTAGCTTAAAACATAACACTTTGTACAGCTCTGCAAAAATATATAAATTTTTTTGGTTGGAGTTTCACTCTTGTCGCCCAAGCTGGAATGCGATGGTGTAAATCTCGGCTTACTGCAACTTGCGCCTTCTGGGTTCAAGTGATTCTCCTGCCTCAGTCTCCCAAGTAACTGGGATTACAAGTGTGCACCACCACACCTAGCTAATTTTTGTATTTTTAGTAGTGACTGGGTTTCACCACATTGCCTAGGGAGGTCTCGAACTCCTGACCTCAAGTGATCCACTCACCTTGACCTCCCAAAGTGCTGGGATTACAGGTGTGAGTAACTGCGCCCAGTCAAAATTATTTTCTTTATGTCCTTATTCTATAAACTTTTTTCTACTTTTAAAGTTTTTTATTTTACTTTTTACTTTTTAAACATTTTTGTCAAAAACTAAGACACAAACACACACATTTGCCTAGGCCTACAGAGAGTCAGGGTTATATATATCACTGTCTTTTCATGTCTTGTCTCACTGGAAGGTCTTCAGAAGCAATAACATGCATAGAGCTATCATCTCCTATGAATGGCTTCTTCTGGAATACCTCCTGAAGAACTGCCTGAGACTGTTTTACAATGAACTATGTTTCTAATAAGTAGAAAGAGTAGACTCTCAAATAATGATAAACAGTATAGTATAGTAAAAACATAGACCAGTAACACATTTGTAGCAGGACAAGAGGCAGACAAAACTCCTCAGACACCGAGTTAAAGAAGGAAGCGGTTTATTCGGCCAGGGGCATTGGCAAGACTTCAGTCTCAAGAGCTGAGCTCCCCGAGTGAGCAATTCCTGTCCCTTTTAAGGGCTCACAACTCTAAGGGGGTGCATGTGAGAGGGTCGTGATTGATTGAGCAAGCAGGGGGTATGTGACTGGGGCTGTGTGCACTGGTAATTAGATTGGAACAAAACAAGATAGGGATTTTCACAGAGCATTTCTATACAATGTCTGTAATCTATAGATAACAGAACCAATTAGGTCAGGGGTCAATCTTTAACTACCAGGCCCAGGGTGCCGCGCCGGGCTGTCTGGCTGTGGATTTCATTTCTGCCTTTTAGTTTTTACTTCTTCTTTCTTTGGAGGCAGAAATTGGGCATAAGATGATATGAGGGGTGGTCTCCTCCCTTACATTTGTTATCAAGTATTATGTATCATACCTAACTCTATGCGCTATAATTTTATATGACTGAAAATGCAGTAGGTTTGTTTACACCAGCATCACCACAAGTACGTGAGTGTCAAGGAAGAGTCAAACTGTAAAATGTTTGAAGGGATTTATTCTGAGCCAAATGTGAGTGACCATGGCCCATGCCACAGCCCTCAGGAAGTCTTGAGAACATGTGTCCAATGTGTTCGGGGCCCAGTTTGGTTTTATACATTTTAGGGAGGCATGAGACATACTACATCAAATACATTTAAGAACTACATTGGTTTGGTCTAGAAAGGCAGGACATCTCAAAGCAGGGGCTTCCAGGCTATAGGTAAATTTAAACATTTTCTGGTTGACAATTGGTTGAGTTTTTCTAAAGACCAGGGTTTGATAGAAAGGAAATGTTCAGGTTAAGATAAAAGATTGTGGAGACCAAGGTTCTTTTGAAGTCTTATAGCAGCTGTCCTTAGAGACAATAGCTGACAAATGTTTCCTATTCAGATCTTTAAAAGGTGCTAGACTTTTAATTAATCTTTTTAGGATTGGGAGGGCCTGGAAGAAAAAGATCTAGCTTTGTTAATAGAGATTCTTTACAGATGCAAAGTTTCCCCCTACGGAGGACAGCTTTGCAGAGCTATTTCAAGATATGGCAAAGAAACATGTCTGGGGTAAAATATTTTGATTTTCTTCCTTGTCTTGTAATGTTATGCCTCAGAGTTGGGTGGAAAAAGTAAGTCAAGATATATAGGGTTAAATAAAACTCATCTGATGAGAATTTATGATTTGTAGGGCATGACTCCCCAGACCCCTTAGATAAGAATTTGGGCAAGATAAAAATCTGAGTTTAGTCTTCATGAGCAATGTGTTGCACTGTGATGTTATGATGGTTATGACATCAGTAGGCAATGGAATTTTTCAGCAAAGATAGGACCACTGTCATATACATGGTTCATTTTTTACTAATAGGTTGTTATGTGGTGTATGACTGTACGTAGCAGATACCCAAAGAGGTAGCTTAGAATTGAGACTTAAATACCATCCTCAGAGGAAACAAAGAAATGGGGGTAAAGGAAGGCTGGTTAGGGAGGTAACCAGAAAAAGTAGGGTAAAACAAGAGTCAGGTTTGTTACACAGATTTAAATTGGTTACTTTTCCATTGGTAAGATTTTCTGGTGATTTAGTCATCCTTCTGCTGATACAGAAAGAGAGGCATCCTTACAAATGCAGATTTCCTTTATAAATGTAAATTGCTCTTACAAAAGGGTAATTTCTACTCTCTTTTCAGGGCTCCTTATGTGTTTGCTATTTCTAAAAATAATCAGCTCAAAATAATTCTTATGGCAAAGAGGCATATTTTGGGGTGGCATATTCTGATTTCCTGCATGATTATATATACTATATTTGTATGAATAACTGCAAGCATAAATCCTAATAATAAAATCCCAGGAACATTTAAAATAAATCTTTCTAGATCCTATTAAGAATACATTTGAAAACTTAACAGTAAAACCTTTTTGGAAAACTTGGTTATAATAATAGACCGATGGGTTCTTCCTGTCCACTGCACAATTATCAATTCACTTAGACAGTGACATTGTAGTAGAGAAAGGTTTTAACTGAGATGAGGCTAGCCACATGGGAGACCGGTTTACACTCAAATCAGCCTCCCCAAAGTCTCAGAGGTTGGGGTTTCTATGGACGATTTGGTGGACAGGGAGATAGGGAATGGGTGCTGCTGATTGGTTGGGGATGAAATCATAAGGGCATAGAAAATTATCTCTGTACACTAAGTCTGGGTGGGGCCACAGGACCAGTTGGGTCATGAGTCACGTGTCCAGGTGGGGTCTGTTAGTTGCAAGAATGCAAAAGTCTGATAAAAAAAAAAATCTCAAAAGGCTAATCTCAGGCTCTACAATAGTGATGTTATCTACAGGAAGAATTGGGGAAGTCACAGATCTTGTGACCTCTGGTCACATGACTCCCGAGCAGTAAAGAATTATAGAAAGTATACCTACATCTTATCAGAATTTAGGTCCCTCTCATAATCCTAACCTTGAGACTTTTATTAGTTTTACAAAAGTGATTTAGTTTGGGGAAGCACCATTATCATCCTTGCTTTAGGGATAAACTATAAACTGAATTCCTCTCCAAATTAGCTTGGCCTATGCCCAGGAATGACCAAGGACAGCTTGGAGGTTTGAAGCAAGATGGAGTCAACTATGTCAGATTTCTCTTACTGTGATAATTTTGCAAAGATGTTTTCAGCGAGATTCATTCACACTAATAATAGTTCATATATATTGAGAACTCACTATGTATCAGGTGCTGTTCAAAGCAATTTATACACATTCCCTCATTATTTGTTCCATACAACAACGTATACAGCAGGTGTTATTATTTTCCTTTGATTAAAATGGGATCTAAGACTGGTCGTGCTCAATGACAGGGCCTGAGTTAAAACTGTCAGCAAGTGGCAGAGCTAGACCTCGAAACCAGTTTTGTCTGTCATCAAAAATGGTGGATTTTTAACCACTCTTTTCATAGGACAAACTGGTGGTGTAAGAAACAGATCTTTCTTGGTCAGGAGACTGTTAAAAATATACATGAATTTGAACACATTTTGGCATGGCATCACTTTGCATCTCTTTGCCTGTTTGCATTTCTTATTACTCTCTATTGCCTCATTAAGCAGCTGATTTGGCTCATTACAGTTAGTTTACCTTCCTGGTTACAGAAGACATTTGATTTTTGAGACTCCTGCTCTATTGGATCAAAAAAGTAGCAAATTTGGAATCTGGGAGGGAAAATGAAAGGATATAGGATCACCAAGACTAGTTGAAAATCCAACCAAAAAGGCTTTAAAGAACATCTATGCCTGTATATGAGTTTGCATCTACCAACCTCTCCATCTGAATTGACTTTCAGTGTAGTTTTCATTCAATTTTGACCACATGTATGTCAGGATTTTTGTATGAAGAGATCTCAAATTGGGATTACACAGAATGGAATTGACTTAGAGGACACAGACCTTGCCCACAGTCATTTTGTGATCTACGTTAGATGACTTCTGGTTGAAAGCACCTCAACAGAGATGGTATCGAGATTGAAGTAAATGATATTGATCCCCCTAGTCGAGTATGTTCTTTTTTCTAATCTGTAATTTAGCTGCATGTGGGAGGGGTTACAGTTTGAGTAAATTTCAAGGCACTACTTGTTCCAAGTAATTTGAGGGCCTTCTTAGGACTCTCGTTCAAGCAGAACTTGACTGATACAGGCACCCATAAAAATCTTATGATGCCTTAGTGCTCTATATGTTTTGCTTTCAACATTAAGAGGAAACTTTCTCTGCTCTCCAGTCCTATTTCCAGCTTTCATCATTCTATACATCTTTCTCTGACCTTCTGCTCTGAGAAAGAATTGGCAGGTGGATACAAACTCGCTCTGCATCTGGAGCTCCTCAAGATTTTAACGTCATGCCAGCCTGTGTGTGCGCTTTAAAAGTTTGGCTGGCTTCTCCTTACCCTGTAAATTTCACCATCTATGTTGGGTCTGCATATTCTCCCACTATGTTTCTATGGATGAATTTATCAGGAGTTGCCTTTTCTCCTAGGAGGAGCTTGTAGAGCTCTGAGATTTAGTTCCTCTAACGTTTTTGTGCACCTCACCTCTCTGATGGGTATTAAAAATTATAATTTCTTTGTACTCTCTCCAAAAAATTAATTAGGTGTTCTGTTGGAAGCAACGATTGTTTGTGATTTCTATATACAAACTGAGAAAATCTTACCTTAACGATTATGAATCACTATTTTATTCTTTCTATAAGGGAAAACTTTGAGAGGATTTAAATATATCATGTGAAAACTACTTAGTTTGGAGCCTGACATTTGTAGGTGGTACCTGATATATATTAATATCCTTTCTCCATTAAGTTTGATATCAAAGGATGTCAAGTAGAGATATATGTAGCTTTGTGGGTTTTGCCTGGATAGCATTTGGAAGGGGTTAAGTTTTGAAGACAGCATAGATTGACAGTGAGGAAAAAGAAAAACTGAGTTTCTGTCTGTTTCATTATTTTTTTCAACAAATGTTTACAGAACACTTACTTACGGACTGTCCTTATGATAAGCATTGTTCTTGAAGAGACTTCTAAACCAGAGATCTTGTACCTTTTTTTTTTAATCTTATGAATATAACCACTATATTCTACAGAAGCAAACACAGTTATTTCCTCTTAGATGCCTGTTTAAAAGGGAATGGGAGATAAAGTGGGAGTTACAGAAACATAATGGAATCTGATAAAAGAAAAATTAAACCAAGTAACAAAACAAGCACAATGGGTAACAAATGAAAAGAGGAAAACCGTCCAAGGACAATAGACAATGGCTGGATGGAAATGAACTTGTAAACACTTTGTGATATTCTAGAGAAGAGCTACAGATCAGTGCTAGGATTCATCTCAGTGCTCCACACCTGGAAGAATGAATTGGCTTACTGAGGGGGTGGAGGAAAGATCAAAAAGGGAAACTGCACGGTCAGTTACACTGAACCCTGCTTGAGTTTTCTCTTGATGGTTTTCATTTACTCTGACCAAAGAGAATCTTCTTGTTAAAGCTGCTTTTTCTCTCACCAGGATAGCCAGATGGGTGACCCCAACAGGAAGATGAAGTAAGCCTTTATGTATGAAAAGACTGTTGTTGAACGGAATAATTACATTTTGGAGTACGTGGATGTTTCAAATCAGCCAGTTTTATTGCAAATACATGATTCATAGAAACAAAAGAAAAGCAGGAAATAAAACATGAGGGAGAAAAGTAAGAAGAGACTCCTGTACATTTTATTTGGGTCAGAAACAAACTAAGACCTCAATGAATTAAAATCCTATGGGAGTAGGAGTAGAGATGGATTTATCCATTTGTGATCTTGACCTATCAGCTGTTACATGAGGATTCCCAGCTGCTGGCAAAACCACTCATCCCTCCCTGGAGGCAGCAGCTGGGCTCTCATCATCCTCTCCACAATTTCCTGCTTGATCTGGGAGCATTTGATTAAAATACAAATAAAAAACAAACAACAAAAAAATTCTAACAAATATTAACATGTATATACAGGCCAGATACTTTATTTCTCCTAAAGGCACTCTTTCTCTTTCATAAAGAGAGTTCTGCTGTGTCATCTGCGTTGCTGCCATGTTATCCCTTCTTCTCATTTCCTGTATCTCCATGGAAGGAGAGATTCCGCCAGAAGTGTGCTCTCTGAACATGGACACTAAGATTCTCCTGATTGTATCATTTACTTTGTTGAATATAGCACCATATTTTTAAAATTTTATTTATTTGTATTTATTTATTTATTTTTGAGACAGAGTCTCACTTTCTCACGCAGGCTGGAATGCAGTGGTACGACTTTAGCTCACTGCAACTTATGCCTCCCAGGTTCAAGCAATTCTCCTGCCTCCGCCTTCTGAGTAGCTGGGATTACAGGCGCCCACCACCACACCTGGCCAAGTTCTGTATTTTTAGTAGAGACGGGGTTTCACCTTGTTGGTCTGGCTGGTCTCGAACTCCTGACCTCGTGATCCACCTTCCTCGGCCTCCCAGAGTGCTGGGGTTACAGGCGTGAGCCACTGCATCTGGCCCCATATATATATTTTTTAAATTACACTTATGAATAATACTCCTTGATAGCCTATTTGTGACAGTCACTACTCTAGGAAATAAACATATTCTGAGTGTTTAATTTATAAGTCACTGACCTTGATAACTATTTCATGACTGTCCTCCTTGGCATACTTGAAACCATAGTTCCCCAGGCTTACCTACATCCAGCACTTATCACATTATATCTTAATTGTGAGATGTGATGGCATATTAGAAAGTATATGAACCTTGTAGTTCATCACAACAGCTCAGATACTAGCTGTTTGACATTGGGCAAGTTACTCTAAGATTCACTTCTTTCACCCATAAAGTAGCATAATAATAAGATTTCTTTTCTACATGTGGGGCTTTAGGGAAAGTTAGTGCTAAGCAGAAGCAGATGGCACTAGACTGGCTGCCTTAGAAATTTTTATTCTTTCCTTTATCAATTCATCAATTTCTGTGTTCTTTCAGGTCAAACAGAACATCATAGTTGTACTAATTCCTCAAGATGTGTGTGGCTTGTCTTTGAATCTTTGATGCACACCTTCCTTATGTTCTCCAATTGATTCTGGTTTGAGCATTGAGAAGCCCTGATCTCTGGGATTGAGTTAGGCACAAGATCCTGTCTCTTGTGATCTGTGAGCCTTGACTGAGAAACATCTGAGAGGGCACTCTGCTTTATTTCCCCATTTAGAGTCTTTGGTGGATATTAAACAATCCAGTGACTGTGGATGTTAGAGACCCAGAGGAAAGGAATAGTGGAATTTATCAATTTCCCAATGAACAGATAAAGAATAAATATTCTTACTACTGGAGGAATGTGACTTCTTCTTAAACAAAGTTGGAGGAAAACTAAATGAAATAATCACAAGCTCAAAAGCCCCATACTTCATGCAATATAATTTGGTCTACCATTTCCACGGAAGATCTCTGAAATGCCTGCTCCATTCCCAGAGATCTTGCACGATTCTCAGTCTCTGCAATAAAAATGTAGTCTGAAAAAATTTGACTTTTGCTAATCAAATATCGAGCCCTGTTTATATGCCAATATGATCTGCTCTATTTACTTTGTATTTAACTAGCACTTAAAAAGGAAATGCTAGATATTAAGAGAGAAAGAGGCCTCAGGAACAAGGATCCTAAACAAACACACTTGGGCTTATGTAGTCACAGGTTTCTAAGCATCACAAAAGAAGGATAATTTCTTCCTAGGGAAAAATATTGGCAAAGAAATACTTTAAAATTATCAGCTACTATCTTAAATTTAGTTTTAACCCCTATCTAGTGCTAGTTCTCCAAGGAGTTAAAAATCATCACATGAATAAATATTTCTTGCCTACAATAGTGTAGACTCCTGACAAGTCAAGAACGGGTCTGCTCTTCCCAAGGCTTGCCTCTTACTACTCCAATGGCAGGAAAAAGGAATCTAGAACATACGGAAATGGGAAAGAGAAAAATGTTGACCCCAAGGTCTAGGGTGAACAGTCCTAGGATTCCTTTGCAAGGCCTTCCAATATTGAACAGCTGCTGTGGCCCCAGAGCTCCCCTCACCTCATCAATGTTTGGAAAAACACCCTAAGCAGGCAAAAAAAGGAAGCCAGAAAGACAGAGCAACGGTTGCTATTTCTTCCAACAAGTAGCTCCAATGTCCTTATTTCTATATCAGCTATTGAGAAAAACTACATTAAGAAACAGATGTGCGGCCGGGCGTGGTGGCTCAAGCCTGTAATCCCAGCACTTTGGAGACCGAGATGGGTGGATCACGAGGTCAGGAGATGGAGACCATCCTGGCTAACACGGTGAAAACCCCCTCTCTACTAAAAAATACAAAAAACTAGCTGGGCGAGGTGGTGGGCGCCTGTAGTCCCAGCTACTCGGGAGGCTGAGGCAGGAGAATGGTGTGAATCCGGGAGGCGGAGCTTGCAGCGAGCTGAGATCCGGCCACTGCACTCCGCCTGGGCGACAGAGCGAGACTCCATCTCAAAAAAAAAAAAAAAAAAAAAAAAGAAACAGATGTGGGTCCTGAACTTTAATCCATTTCTACTTCAAAAAAAAAATCTATAATATATATTGTAATTCTCTTTTTTTCTGTTTCACTTATCTATTTTATATCGAATCCTTTTTAAATTTCTGTATTCTAGAATAACATGTTAATTTTTAAAAATCAAACATTGAGTTGTCTTTCTGTAGTTTCAATTCTACTGTATATGACCTCAACTTAATTTAAATTACTCATATTTCATTTTAAGTTTTCTAGCATTTTTAAAGTTATTTCAGCCTCGGTATATTCACTTAGCTATCATTCATGAAATTCTAGTTTATTTTATGGCCCTGAAGATTGGATCTAAGCCAATTCTAACTGAGAGATTACATAGTTGCAGTAGACAATTACTTAAAATTTGGTGATGACAAATTAATATTACTTGGGAAAGTTATAGTTTCTAATTCTTAATGTATATGTTGCTAAGAAGGGATATCATAACTTATATACCCCGTTGTCTCAATATGATGTTTCTACAATACAAAAATACTGAATGCAATAAGAGAAAAATGTCCCAGAATGTAAAGCACAAAGTATTAAGAATATAAAAGAGAGTTATGAGACATGGAAAATCAAATAAGGAGGCCAAATGTACTTTGAAAAAAAATGTTCAGGTCTATTGAGCTGTAGCTAAAAGAAAGAAAATAATGTTTAGAGAAAGACCAGAGATAATACAGGAATACAGGAGAGACATTAGTCAAAGGACAAATGTGAGACTATTTACCAAATATAAGAAAAAATACAAGCCTTCAAATTAAAAATATCCAGCCATATAAGTTAAAGAAAAAAAAAAAGACCCACACTTAGGCCCATACTCCTAAGTTTTTTGAAGCTGGAAAGAAGGATCCTAAAAGCTTATGAAAGCATTTTAGAATAGAATAAAATTGGAGGAGCTAGCAAAGACGGCTGACTAGAAGCAGCTACAGTGCATGGCCCTCACAGAGAG
Source organism: Macaca nemestrina (assembly GCF_043159975.1). NCBI lineage: Eukaryota > Metazoa > Chordata > Mammalia > Primates > Cercopithecidae > Macaca > Macaca nemestrina. Next base: position 134,098,544 of record NC_092125.1, read on the forward strand.
GAACAAAAGGGGAAAGTAAATACAGCAACCTCAACTGAAACATCCAGGTTCTCACATTGAGACTGATGGGGAAAACAGTTCAAACCAGAGAATGAGAAAGTCAGGGCAGAGTGGTGGCCCACCCGGAAGCAACACAGAGGCAGGAACTCTCCCCCAACCCAGGGAAGCAGTACTGGAAAATCCAAAGTGACTGGGGACTGGAGCAGATGCCCAGCAAATCATAGCAGCCCTACAGAAAAGTAGCCAGAATATTAAAAAGAAAAAGTAAACAAAACAAACCAACAAACAACAACAACAAAACCCCAACCCCATCCAAAGATCAGCAACTTCCAAGACTGAAGGTAGATAAGTTCACAAAGATGAGAAAGAATCAGCACAAGAACACAAAAAAACTCGAAAAGCTAGGATGCCCTCTCTCCTGTAAAAGACCACATCACCTCTCCAGCAAGAGTTTGAAATGGAGTGAGGCTGATATAGCTGAAATAACAGAAATAGACCTCAGGATGTGGATAAAAATGAACTTCACTGAGCTAAAGGATCATGCTCTAACTCAATGCAAGGAAGCTAAAAATCATGATAAAATATTACAGGAGCTGACAAACAAAATACCCAGGATAGAGAATAACATAACTGACCTGATAGAGCTGAAAAACACAATATAAGACTTTCATAATGCAATTACAAGTATTAATAGCAGTATAGACCAGGCAGAGGAATGAATCTGAGAGTTTGAAGTAAGAGACAGGCAGACAAGAATAGAGACAAAATTATGAAAAGGAATGAAGAAAACTCTGTATGTAAAGAGACCAAATCTTTGACTGATTGGTGTACCTGAAAGAGCTGGGGAGAATGGAACCTATTTGGAAAATGTATTTCAGGATATCATTTAGGATAACTTTCCCAACTTTGCTAGACAGGGCAATATTCAAATTCAGGAAATGCAGAGAACCCCAGTAAGATACTACATGAGAAGATCATCCCCAAGACACATAATCATCATATTCTCCAAAGTTAAAATGAAATAAAAAATATTAAGGCAGCCAGAACGAAAGGCCAGGCCACCTACAAAAGGAAGACATCAGACTAAGAGTGGACCTCTCAGTGGAAACCCTACAAACCAGAGAAGATTGGGGGCCAATATTTAACATTCTTAAAGAAAAGCAATTCCAGTAAAGGATTTCATATCCAGACAAACTAAGCTTCATAAGTGAAGGAGAAATAGGATCCTTTGCAGACAAGCAAATGCTGAGGGAATTCATTACCACCAGACCTGCCTTTCAAGACAGAGCTCCTGAAGGAAGCACTAAATATGGAAAGGAAAAACGGTTGTCAGTCATTACAAAAGCACATTGAAGTACACAGACCAGTGAAACTATGAAGCAACCACATAAACGAGTCAGCAAAATAACCAGCTAGAATCATGATGACAGGATCAAATTCATACATAACAATATTAATCTTAAATGTAAATGGGCTAAATGCCCAAATTAAAAGACACAAAGTGGCAAGTTGTATAAAGAACAAAGTCCCATTGGTATGCTGTCTTCAAGAGACACATCTCATGTAAAAAGATACACATAGACTAAAAATAAAAGTATGGAGGAAAATTTGCCAAGCAAATGGGAAAAAAAGCAAAAAACAATGATTGCAATTCTAGTTTCCAACAAAACAAACTTTAAACCAACAAAGATTAAAAAAGACCAAAGAAAAATATATAATGAGGTAGGTTTCAATTTAAGAAGAAGAGCTATCATATATATATATATATATATATATATATATATATATGCACCAACACAGGAGTAGCCATATTCATGAAACAACTTTTAGAGACCTTCAAAGTAGCTTAGACCCCCACATAGTAATAATATAAGACTACTGGGGAACACCCCACTGACAATATTAGACAGGTCATCAAGACAGAAAATTAACAAAAATATTCAGGACCAAACTCAGCTCTAGATCAACTGGACCTGATAGATATCTACAGAACTCTCCATCCTAAAATAATAGAATGTACACTCCTCATCAGCATATGGCACTTACTCTAAAATCAGTCACATAATTGGAAGTAAAACACTCCTCAGCAAATGCAAAAGAACTGAAATCATAACAGTCTCTTGGACCATGGTGCAATCAAATTAGAACTCAAGACTAAGAAATTCACTCAAAACCATACAAATACATGGAAATTGAGTAACCTGCTCCTGAATGAGTTTTGGGTAAATAATGAAATTAAGGCAAAAATCAAGAAGTTCTGTGAAACTAATGAGAACTAAGATACAACATACCAGGATTTCTAGGACAAAGCTAAGGTAGTGTTAAGAGGGAAATTTATAGCACTAAATGCCCACATCAAAAAGCTAGGAAGACCTCAAGTTAACAACTGAACATCTCAACTAAAAGAACAAGAGAACCAAGAGCAAACAAACCCGAGAGCTAGTAGAAGATGAGACATAATCAAAATCAGAGCTGAACTGAAGGAGATAAAGACATGAAAAAGATTCATTCAAAAGATTCCATTCAAAAGATCAATGAAACCAGGAGCTGATTTTTCAAAAAAAAAAAAAAAATAATAATAATAATAATACAATGGATAGACCACTAGCTTGACTAATAAGGAAAAAAGAGAGAAGATAGAAATAAACACAATCAGAAATAATAGGGAGGATATTTCCAACACCACCACTACTGACACCACAAAAATACAAACAACCATCAGAGAATATTATAAATATCTCTATGCACATAAGCTAGAAAACCTAGAATAAATGAAATAATTCCAGGATACATCTACCCTCCCAACACTGAACCAGGAAGAAATTGAATCCCTGAACAGACCAATGATGAGCTCTAAAATTGAGGCAGTAATAATAAGTAGTCTACCAACCAAAAAAAGTCCAGGACCGGATGGATTCACAGCTGAATACTACCAGATGTACAAAGAAGAGCTGGTACCATTCCTACTGAAACTATTTCAAAAAATTTAAAAGGAGGGACTCCTCCCTAACTCATTCTATTAAGCCAGCATATGACAGAGATACAACAAAAAAAGAAAACCTCAGGCCACTATCCTTGATGAACATCAATGCAAAAGTCCTCAACAAAATACTGGCAAACCAAATCCAGAAGCACATCAAAAAGATTATTCACCATGATCAAGTAGGCTTTATCCCTAGGATGCAAGGTTGGTTCAACATATGCAAATCAATAAATGTGACTTATCACATAAAAAGAACTAAAGACAGAAACCACATGATTATCTCAATAGATGTGAAAAAGGCTTTTGATAAAATTCAGCTTCCCTTCATGTTAAAAACTACGAATAAACTAGATTTTGAAGGAACATACTCCAAAATAAGAGCCATATGAGAAAAACCCACAGCCAACATCACACCAAATGGGCAAAAGCTGAAAGTGCTTCCCTTGAAAACCGACACAAGACAAGGATGTCCTCTCTCATCACTCCTATCCAACCTAGTATTGGAAGTTCTGGTAAGAACAATCAGGCAAGAGAAGTAAATGAAGGGCATTCAAATAGGAAGAGAGGAAGTGAAACTATTCCTGTTTGCAGATGACATGATCCTATATCTGGAAACACAATTATCTTATCCCAAAAGCTTCTTAAGCTGATAAGCAACTTTGGAAAATTCTCAGGATACAAAATCAATGTGCAAAAATCTCTAGCATTCCTACTTACCAACAACAATTAAGCTGAAAGCCAAATTATAAATGAATTCCCATTCACAATTGCCACAAAGAGAATATAATATCTAGGAATACAGCTAACAAGGGAAGTGAAAGATCTCTATAAGGAGAACTACAAACTACTGTTCAAAGAAATCAAAGATGAAACAAAGAAATGAAAGAACATTTCATGCTCATGAATAGGAAGAACGAATAACATTAAAATGGCCATACTGCCAAAAGCAATTTATAGATTCAATGCTATTTCCATTAAACTACCACTGACATTCTTCACAGAACCAGAAAAATCTATTTTTAAAATTCATATAAAACTGAAAAAAGAGCCCCCAAAGCCAAGGCAATCCTAAACAAAAAGAAAAAAAATGCTGGAGGCATTACACAATTTAACTTAAAAATATACCACAGGGCTACAGCAACCAGAACAGCATGGTACTGGTACTAAAGCAAACAGATGGACCAATAGAACAGAATAGGAAACCCGAAAGTAACACTGCACACCTACAACTATCTGATTTTTGACAAACCTGATAGAAATAATCAAAGGGGAAAGGACTCTATTCAATAAATGTTGGTGGAGTAACTGGCTAGCCATATGCAGAAAACTGAAACTACACTCCTTCCTTATACCATGTACAAAAATTAACTCAAGATGGATTAAAGATTTAAATGTAAAACCTAAAACTATAAAAACCATTGGAGAAAATCTAGGCAATACCATTCACGACATAGGCACAGGCAAAGATTTTATGACAAAACGTCAAAAGCAATTGCAACAAAAGCAAAAATTGATAAATGGGTTTTAATTAAACTAAAGGGCTTCTGCACAGCAAAATAAACTATCAACAGAGTAAACAGACAACCTACAGAAATGGAGAAAATTTTTGCAAACTATGCATCTGACAAAGGTCTAATATTCAGCATCTATAAGGAATTTAAACGATTTACAAGATAAAAACAAACAACCCAATTAAAAAGTGGGCAAAGGACATGAACAGACACTTGTTAAAGGAAGATATGTGTGTGGCCAACAAGCATATGAAAAAAAGCTCAACATCACTGATCATTAGAGAAATGCAAATCAAAACCACAATGGCATACCATCTCATACCAGTCAGAATGGCTATTGATTAAAAAGTCAAAAAACAACAGATGTTGGTGAGGTTGTGGAGAAAAAGGAATGCTTTTACACTGTTGATGGGAGTGTAAATTAGTTCAACCATTGTGGAAGGTAGTGTGGTGATTCCTCAAAGATCTAAAGACAGAACTACCATTTGACCCAGTAATTGCATTACTGGGTATATACCCAAAGGAATACAAATTGTTATATTATAAAGACACATGCATGCATATGTTCATTGCAGCACTATTCACAATAGGAAGACATGAAATCAACCCAAATGTCCATCAATAATAGCTGGGACAAAGAAAATGTGGTACATATACACCATGGAATAATATATAGCCACAACAAAGAATGAGATCATGTCCTTTGTAGTGACATGGATGGAGCTGAAGGCCATTACTCTTAGCAAACTAACATAGGAACAGAAAACCAAATATTGCATGTTCTTACCATAAGTGGGAGCTAAATAATGAGAACATAAGGATACATGGAGGGGAACGATACACACTGGGGCCTATTGGAGGTTGAAGGGTGGGAAGAGGGAGAGAAGCAGGAAATATAACTAATGGATACTAGGCTTCATACCTGGTTGATGAAATAATATTTATAACCAACCCCCATACACAAGTTTACCTATGTAACAAACCTGCACATCCTGCACATGTAACCCTGAACTTAAAATTTAAAAATAAATAAATAAGATTTTAAAAACAGAATAAAACTGACTATTTTATTCTAGAAGTAAGAAATTGAATAACATGTTTTTCAATGGTAAAACACAATGAGACATCCCTCACTTAAAAAGTTTCAGAATAGGCCATGTGCAGTGGCTCATGCCTGTAATGCCAGTGCTTTGGGAGGCCAAGGCAGGAGGATTACTTGAGGTCAAGAGTTCAAGATCAACCTGGCCATCATGGTGAAATCCCATCTCTACTCAAAATAGGAAATTAGCCAGGTGTGGTGGTACATGCCTGTAGTCCCAGCTACTCAGAAGGATGAGGCACCAGAATTGCTTCAACCCAGGAAGCGGAGGTTGAAGCAGTTGAGATTGCACCACTGCACTCCAGCCTGGGCCAACAGAGTGAGACTCTGTCCATCCCCACCAAAAAAGTTTCAGAATATAAGGAAAATAAAACTTACACAAGAGTGGGCATAACATTTCTCTGTAACAGCTTAGTTATATGGTATGGCAGTGTCGCCACCCAAATCTCATCTTGAATTATAATAATCCCACGTCTAGTGTGGGACCAGGTGGAGAAAATTTAATCATGGGAGTGGTTTCCTTCATCCTGTTCTTGTGGTAGTGAATAAGTCTCACAAAATCTGATGGTTTTACAAATGGGAGTTCTTCTGCACAAGCCCTGCTGCCATGTAAAATGTGCTTTTGTTTCTCCTTTGCCTTCTGCCATGATTGTGAGGCCTCCATAGCCATGTGGAACTGAGTCAATTAAACCTGTCTCCTTTATAAATTACGAAGTCTCAGTTATGTCTTTATAGCAATGTGAGAACAAACTAATACAGTTAGCTAATCATCAGCTATAAGGATGTTTTTTCAGTAAAATCCTTAATAAATGATTGACTTTTCTGTTAAAAAGTGGAGAGTAAAATTTCTTTCTTTTCTTGAGTATGCTAAAGAGACTGTAGCTATATAAATAATACATGGAATATTTCTCAGCTAGGAGGGGAACGGCCCAGCAACAAGAACTCAGGAGCCATGGGAGAAAGACTCAGAGTAGTCACATCATGAGACCTATTCTCTGAGTTACTACAAATCAGAATGTTGGAGAAAAGCAAACCTTTCCACAGACTTTAATTAATATATTGAACTCATCACAGATGGATAAGTAAAGTCATAAAAGTTTTAAGCATCCCCAAACCAAGGTGATAGATTACCATGGGATAGTTAAGGATGAGACTCTGATGGAACATGTAGGAAGTAGAGCACCAAGAAAGCCAGAGGATTTCCAAGTAACCCCCGTAGCGAGTTTCCCTTAAAACTTGAAATAGTATCATAGCTACCAAATAGCATGATAGCATGTGCTTAAGATAGTGTGTGGTAATGAACTTACTAGTTCATGGTCCCTGTGCATTGACAAAATCTGGAGGAATATATACCAAAATGCTAGCAGGAATTATCTCTGGATGGTAAAATTATGAAATATTTTCACTTTTTCTCTTTTTACACTCATTTATAAAGAAAAGTAAATACTTTTATATTCAGTAAAAAAAGCAATTGTTTCCAACTGATAAAATAGAAATTAGAACTGTGTTAGTAATGGTAAATTCAGGCTGCCATAATGAACATACTGCTAGAAGAACTAAGAGTAGTTCAATTAGACCAAAAGAAAGTGGAAATGATCAGTAACAACCTAGAGTGCTTTTTTCCACTCCAGAGTTTTATAGCCTATGTTTATATCACATTTTCTGTTCCTACTGAGAGAAAAGGATACTGTCACAGCTCTTACATGACCACAGCTCTGAAATGCGTGGGGAGACTTTCTGATTCACCATGAAGCACCCAAGGTATACTGCTGGATATCGGCTATGCTGCTCCACATTTTACAGTGGGCTATTGAATATCACACAAAGCCTAAGGACATGGCCTCAGTTTCCAACATGGTGTTTGTGGAATTTCTGGATTCTGAACTAAGATTTCTAAAGAAAAAAGGAATTTACCTATTCTTTCAGGTGGAAGAACTTACTCATCCCTTAACTTCTTGTGTATATAAGAAATTGCAGTGGGACAGATTTCTCAGCCTCATGGGTAGTTGGCTGTGGCCTTTTGAATATGGTCTGGCCAGTCTGGAAGTGATGTCCATGTATCCTTAAAAGGATAGGACATACTTTCCTCCCACCCCTTTCCTCATTCTTGTTTCCCAGAAAGCAAACCTGGTGAAAATGAGCCATATCGGGCTACTTAGATGAAGGAGACACTGTGGAATGATAGAGTAACATGATAGAAGAAGCCTAGATCTTCAGCACTGGGCAGCTTTACCTGCCCTAGACTATGTACACCTGGACTCTTACTAAGTGGGAAATACAATTCCTTGTTTTGTTTAAACTATTGTGATTTTAGTCTTCTAATTTAGTCCTTTAATTTATATACTGAATTCATCACAAATGGATAAGTAAAGTCATGAAAGTTTTAAGGCTTTCCTAAGCGATCCACTTTTATGTTCAAAATTATTGGAATAACAAGGGAATAATAGCCTTTTCCTGGGAGAGTCAGTTTTTAAACACTTTTGTCATATTTAAGGACTCACTATTGTCAACCTAAAAGGAAGAAGCTGAGGCAAAATTAATGTAAGCAGAGAGTTTACTTAGGCCAAGCTTGAGGATTGCAACCTGGAAGCATAGATTCAAGTGGCCTTGAATATACACTCCAATTAGCAACCGTTACAAGCAGGTTTTTAAAGGAAAAGAAGAGGCTGTACCACAGTTGTTTACCAAGAATTCACAGTAAAATAATGTAAGTATTGTTTGGCTACCTGTCGTTCCTTGTATCACAGATTCTAAGAACATGAAGATAGTGGGTGAAAAAGATAGGAACAAAGTAACTTTAAACAATTGCCCCCAGGCATGCGTGTGGGGACATGACCCAGGTCCTGTGCTCCTGTCTCTCTGGGCCTGCATTCCTCCTGGAGCTCAGGCTGCTGAGTCACTTTTCTTTTCTCACTCTGAAACCAGTAGGTTTTTACATGCTGCTTCCTTACCTGCTGGAAAGCAAACACATTCACTTATGATTTTAAAATCTCGTAATTTAAAAATCAAGGTTAGAACTTTACAAAAAGGAAACTTTTATGTTTAGGTTTCCCCCCTCCCCTCTTCTCTCCAAGAAAATGCATCATATAAGCTACCAGTTTAATGACTATGGGCTGGTGAAAAGATAAGCGAGCCAAATATTCTCTGAAATTAGACAAACCCATTATGGTAGTACTCTAGAGCACACAGAGTTATTGGAGTTATTGAAGATTTTAATCTCTTTTTGTGAAATTCCTCAATAGAAGCTGCAGTCAATTGCCAGTGCGGTTATTTTATTGTAGAAGGTGCGTTCATGTTTATGCAAGTGCTTGGGACACAAGGAGACAATTAATGTAAATCAATCAGTATAGAAGATGATATTAAAACAATATATAAATGGTAATAAACTGTAGAATAATATTGTAGGGATCACTGGCAATAACAGAATAGCATTGGTGCAACACAATTACATTAATTTTGCCTTGAAAACATTATGTGACTTTTTCTGCTGATACTCACATACTTCAAGAACAAAACAGTATTACAAAAGTAGTAATGCTGCCCATTCCTCTCTCCATTTTTTGCACTAATGATGAATAGAGGTAGCGAAGTTGGCCAAATTTCTGATCTTCCCCCTAAATAATTGCTAACCGGATATATTATTGGGTTTGAGGGATGGGAAAAGCAGCAGATTTACCTTCCTAATTATGTTTTTCTGAGGCTAATATTAACATTAATTAGCATTCAATTCACACCCACAAGGAAAATGATTCTAGAATTTAAATTTGCCAAGTTAAGCTATGTGCAAATTAAGTAGGTTTTTCTGTGTATATTATTTTCCATGTGAAAAATTTTTAAATTTCCCCTAAGTGGGAAAAAAAAACCTTCCAAAATAACTTACATTCAAATAACTTGAATAATTCTTTCAAATTTTTGTCTATTTTGTAGCAATGTAGAAATTGTTTCAAGATTACACAGCTAGTAACAGTTCTTAAGATTTCCCCCCAGAATCTCATCATCTTTTATCACCACAAAACTGCTACCCAGATACCAGCTAGTACCAAATGTATATAGATAAGTATCGAATCTGAAATAGCATGTAAGTCCCCACTCTTACCACCTTGTAGCTATTACCTAATGTATTAATTTGCTAGGGCTGCATAACATAGTACCACAGATTGGGTTGCTTACACAACAGTGGTTCATTTTTCTCACAGTTCTAGAGGGTGGATACCTGAGATCAAGACATCAGCAGGTTGGTTTCTTCCAATAACTCTCTTCTTGGCTTGCGCGTAGTCATTTTCTATGATTTTCTTTATGTATGTGCATGTGTCCTAATCACCTCTTCTTATAAGGGCACCAGAAAACTGAATTAAAGTCCATCTTAACAGCTTTATTTTACCTTAATTACCTCTTTAAAGGCCCTGTCTCCAAATACAGTCACATTTTGAGGTACCAGGGGTTAGAACTTCCACATAAAAATTTTAGAGGAAAACAATTCAGCTCATAACACCTAGAAAATTTAGTCTCCCTTTTTTCTTTTCTATCACATGTATCTCAGACATAGTTTCTGAGACAGGAGCGTGCAATTAATCCATTTGGTTGGGAATTCAGGTCTGGAGGATCAGGTTCCATATTCACAGCCTAGATGGAGTGGACAGTACTTTAAAAAGCCCTCTTCATACACAGTATTGCATTTGAGCCTCAACATTAACTTGTGTGGTAGGTATTATTATTGCCCTCATGTAATAGATGAGAAAATTGAGAACCATGCAGGCTAAATGGCTTGCACAAGGTTCATAGCGATTGATAAAGCTAGGACTCAGGCAGTCATCGGACACTGTACCTCCTGCAAGGAATTGACCAACCAGCTTGTCTGTTTCTTCCCTTCCTTCCTTTCTACTTTCTTTCCTGTCTATTTTTTTTTCATTTTTGTTGTTTTAGATGCTGTATTTAACTTTTTATTTTTTCAGATGCTATAGAGTCAACAAGGATTAGTCTTTAGGAAAACACCAGATGAAAGTGCTAATATTCAAGTAGCTTTGACCTAGAAAAGCACGATTCCACATGATTCAGTTTAGAAATAATTTACAGCCAACACTGGGTTTTCTGGTTTTGTCTCCTTTGCACGCATTCACATGAGATTTACCCTCACTGTTTGCCTTTCACCTGACCCCATCTAAAACCTAGCCATGTGTCAGCCAGTTGTGCCCCTCATGATAACAACCTGAGACCAAACTAGAAGGGTCAAGGCAGACATGACAGTATGTATATTGGGGAGTAAATAAGTGAGTGGATCATGAGCAAACAGTAAAACACAGGAACCACCTCTAAGATTACTGTTGGGGATTCCCCTTCCCAGGATGGTTATTTCTTTACAAAACACAAACAGACAAAAAAACAAACCAAAACAACTTTCATCTTGACTGATATCCAATATGCTAATGCATCACTGACAATACTTACAGCAGTTATCTATTACTGTGCAAAATATTACCCCAAAATTTGACGGCATAAGTTAATACAGTTAACATCTCACAGATGTTGTGGTCCAGGTATCTGGGAGTAGATTAGCTGGGTGGTTCTGATTCAAGGTCTCTCACGTTGATGCTGTCAGGACATTGGCAGAAGTTGCTGTTATCTGAAGACTTGGCTGTGGATGAAGGATCTGTTTCCAAGGTTCCTTCCTCACACGACTATTGGCAGGGGGCCTCACTTCCTCACTGGCTTGTGGCAGGGAGTCAAAATTCCTGGCCATGTGGTTCTCTCCTCACAGCATGGCAGCTGACATGCTCTAGACCCAGAAATCTAAGAGTGAGCCAGGGAACAAAAGGCCACAGTGCTTTCTATGACCCAGTCTCTGAAGTTAAACTATCATTTCTGCTGTATGTTATCCATTTGAAGTGAGTCACTAAGTTCAGGCCACAGTTAAGAAGAGGGGAACTAGGCTTCACTTCTTAAAAGGAGGACCATCATAGAATTTGTCGACACGTCTATAACTACTGCCCATATATGCGGTGTGAAGAAACAATCAAGTTCAGAAAATTAAATGGTTCTCAAACAGCAATTAAAGTTCAAGGATGGGCTTATTTAGGTCTTAGCCTTGTCACATATAATGGAATACATTAAATAAGTTAAACAAGCCTGAACCATTTCTGAAAAGTATGTCAACAAAACAAAATACACCAGCAGTAATTTGTCTAGGCCTATTTAAAAGTACAAAAATTTTTTTTTGGTTCTAAAACATTGTACACATTAGACAACAGTGGCCTTTTATTTATGATTAGCTCATCCCTTGCTGACATGTTCTGGTTCTATTCACCTTTTGACTTTATTTAAATCCCAAAGGCATGGGTAACTTGTACTAAATTAAAAAAAAAAAGATCAAAATATATAGTTTTATGAGCAGTATGACAAATCGGTGTACAAAAGTTATCAAAAACTCCCCCTTACCAGCTCTCCAAAAGACAGCACCAAGAGCTGAAGAATAATGTCTTCATTTTCAAAGGAGGTCCCTGATACTTTATACTAAGATCTAAAAATATTTAAAATGATGTTTGCAATATGCCCTTGTAGTATCAATCCTTATTTTCATTCCAACTTAATAAATATCACATTTCCTTTTCCATCACTCATTGACTGTACATTTTAAATTTTGTGAAATATTGCATTGTGTTACATGTGGGGAGAAGAGAGGGAGGCTACGGGAACGAACGTCACGGGTGACACAGGCTGACAACACTTGCAGTGTAGCAGGTGTCTAAGGGCTACATGACCCACAGCTGAAGTAAGAGTCCGAGTCATTAGCTTCTCCCTCTCTCTCCCACCTTTTTCTCCTTCATCTTAAATTTTTGGGGCTCTCATTTTGTTTGTTTTTCATCATCGTCAGTTAGGATTAATCTTTTAATGTAGAAGTACTTCACAGTCAGCTCTACGTTTCTTCCAAGGCTTATATGAAAGTGATTTGCAAGGAAGTTCAGAAACACCTCCATCTCTTCCAATCCCTTCAGTCCTCACTGAAGTCTCCCTCCCTGCATTCTCTTGCTTCTTGGATGTCGTAGCCTGGAAAAGTGGCTGTCTCAAGTATAGTGCTGGCAATAAAGCCCAAAGTCCAGCTACTTTCTCTTGTGTCAGCTCCATTCACCCTCTGTTCAATTGCCCCTGGGAATACAGGTCACTTTTCCATGAGCCCATTTCTTCAGCCTTACCATTTCTTTCCAAGACTGTAGTGAAAGTGTCAGAGTAAAACTGAAAAATAGGTGCATTCCCAAAATAAATGGATAATTTGGATATCTAATTGTCATTGCACAGATTTAACATTATGCTCAAAAATTAAAGCATACATATAAAGAAGTAAAACAAAATGTTTTAAAATGAATCTATTAATAAAATCCAAATGTCACGCTCAACCATGGCATAAACTTCACTAGCTAGATAACATTGTATTAGATATGAATCTTTTAAAAGTCTTATATCTTGAAAACCTTACATCTTTAAATATTACATATCTGTGATCACTTCTTTGCTTTTGCCGTAACTGCATTACTGCACCATGCAATGAAAACCTCTTAAATTAAGTATGTAGTGGGGAATAATTTTTGGTGACAATATGTTCCATGTAAGTATAATTTTTATAATTGCAAAACCATTGCTCTTTTTCATTTAAGCTTCCCTATTAATTACAGCCTTCTTTTAAATTACCGGGATTTTCATATATGTTTTTATACTTTTATTATTATAATAACTGAACATATTTTCATAATAGGGCATTAGAATGTAGGGCAGGATATAGGAACAATTCTTTACTACACGTTGAACTGTCCTGTACACTGTAGAGCATGTAACACCCTTGGTCATTGTGCCTACCTATCAATAAAGGGTCTAACTCATTATGAAAACCCACTTTCCATATACCATTTCCAAATATCCTCTGAAGTGAAACATTCTATTGAAAACTACTGAACTATGAGGAGAGAGCAGTGCTTTGGCTCCTCGCAGTAAGGAGGCTGATTTCAAATGTTCATAGCAAATTGAACTTAGAATACGGGATACATCAGCATCCTGATCATGATATTGCAATACAGGAAAAAAAAAAAAATTACACTTCCTCACTGATATGGTTTGGCTGTGTCCCCACCCAAATCTCGAATTGTAGCTCCCACAATTCCCCCATGTTGTGGGAGGGATACAGTGAGAGGTAAATGAATCATGGGAGCGGGACTTTCCTGTGGTGTTCTCATGATAGTGAATAAATCTCATGGGATCTGATGGCTTTATTAAGAGCAGTTCCCCTGCACATGCACTTCTTCTTGCCTGCTGCCATGTAAGAAATGCCTTTGCTTCTCCTCTGCCTTCCAACATGATTGTGAGGCCTTCCCAGCCATGTGGAACCCTTTCCTTTATTAATTACCCAGTCTTAGGTTTGTCTTTATTAGCAGTGCAAAAGCAGACTAATACACTGACCACTTCAGTTTCATCTACAGAAGAATTTATATATGTTTTCTGTTTTGATGGGTTATAGAATCATATTCATTTTTGCACATCATTCTCTGCTACTGATTCCATATAAACATCTAATTTTAACTCTGTAAGGTCTTCTGGTGTTGCCTACTTGGCTATTTGGAAGGAGGTCAAACTATTTACTTGCGTATTTTTTTCTTAAGGATCATAATCAAAGTATTAAGTGATAATTCTGTGTAGATGATTCTACTGTTTGGACCCATGTATACCTAAATCAGGTATTTCATATTAAGAACATTTTATTTTGAAAATTTTAAACTATATAGCAGGGATAGTATGGAAACTCCTTAGATTTTGAGTTCCTGCTGCAGCTTAGGTTTCAGAACCTCTTTCTCCTTCCCATAATCTTGGGGGCAGGAATACCTTTGGAGGGGTTATTGACAAGTTTATTAATAAAAGTCCATCTAAGAAAATGCTTAAAATTGTGATGGAGCTAGGGGAAGGACAGGTGCAGAGCTGTAGGGGATGATGTTGCCATGGTACCCAGTGAACTCCAACATACTGTTTCTAGTCAAATGTGTCTCTGTCCAACAGATACAGTCAAATGTTTGTTATCTGATTATGTGTAAACTATGGTAGTAGTGAAAATGTTTGATGATCTCTCAAGTCAGAGGGAACATTTAAAAAGGAAGGATCCTTGTAGATGCTAGATGTAGCGTAAGTGGAAGATATTGATATTTTCAAACAATTACTCAGGATGCCAGATGTCAGTTCCTGGTAAAGACAAAGTTAGCTTTGTAATTAGAATTTATTCAGCTTTCACAGAGCGTGTAGCCATGTACAAACTGGATTTCAAAATCACTGTATTCTTTCCTCCTATCCCAACAGGAAAATATGTTTCCAAATCATCAAAGCCAAGAGTTTAGTAGAAGTGACACAATTTTCCCCTGCTTCATCTTTGTAGAGGTAAGAAAGCTCTGGACATTTACCATTAGAATATGTATTATTCAAAAGAAATAGACTGTTCCTTTAATACTTACTTCATGTATCCTTTTTGATGTACATTGATAATTTAACTATAGAAACATGTAAGGTCATGGGCTTGTTTCCATCTGAAGTGTTTTATGGCCATTATAGTTAGGAACACAGGTGCAGTACTTGCATCATGCGTGAATGCCTTTTTAGATCCAGAGTTACTCTTTTATTACCTCACTGATGCATCTCTTTCTATCAGTCCCCATTTTCTAGGGTCTACCCCTCTTCTCACAAGCTCTTCCTTATCCCAGGACTTCTCAGCGTTGTTTGAGAACCCCATAACGCTACCTTTACTTGATTGGATGATACAGCTACAACTGACCCCTATTTAACCAGCAAACCCTGAGGTTAATGTCAAGCACTTTGGGATCTTTCTCCTCTCTTCTGGATCAGCACTACTCACCTGTTTCAGTTGCCTCCATTTAACTTTGCTTCTCTCACCTTCGTTGCTCGTACACATGACAAGATCTGAGTTCTAGTGTTCTCTTCTTTCAGTCTCATTATGTCCATGAAGGATTGAAAGAAATACAAACTACCGTTAGAGAATACTATTTACACCTCTATGCAAATAAACTAGAAAATCTAGAAGAAATAGATAAATTCCAGGACACATGCACCCTCCCAAGACTAAACCAGGAAGAAGTTGAATCTTTGAATAGACCAATAACAAGTTCTGAAATTGAGGCACTAATTAACAGCCTACCAAGCAAGAAGAAAAAAAAAAAAAAAAAGCCCAGGACCAGATGGATTCACAGCTGAATTCTACCAGAGGTACAAAGAGGAGCTGGTACCATTCCTTCTGAAACTATTCCAAACAATAGAAAAGGAGGGCCTCTTTCCTAACTCATTTTATGAGGCCAACATCATCCTGATACCAAAACCTGTCAGAGACACAAGAAAAACAGAAAATTTCAGGCCAGTATCCCTGATGAACATCGATGCCAAAATCCTCAATAAAATACTCGCAAACGAATCCAGCAGCACATCAAAAAACTTATCCACCATGATTAAGTCAGCTTCATCCCTGGGATGCAAGGGTGGTTCAACATACACAAATCAGTAAACGTAATCCATCACATACACAGAACCAATGACAAAAATCACATGATTATCTCAATAGATGCAGAAAAGGCCTTCAATAAAATTCAACACTGCTTTATGCTAAAAACTCTCAATAAACTAGGTATTGATAGAAAGTATCGCAAAATAATAAGAACTATTAATGACAAACCCACAGCCAATATCTCACTGAATGGACAAAAGCTGGCAGCATTCCTTTTGAAAACTAGCACAATACAAGGATGCCCTCTCTCACCACTCCTATTCAACATAGTATTGGAAGTTCTGGCTAGGGCATTCAGGCAAGAGAAAGAAATAAAGTATTCAAATAGGAAGAGAGGAAGTCAAATTGTCTCTGTTTGCAGATGACATGATTGTATATTTCGAAAACCTCATCGTCTCAGCCCCAAATCTCTTTAAGGTGATAAGCAACTTCAGCAAAGTCTCAGGATACAAAAATCAATGTGCAAAAATCACAAGCCTTCCTATACACCAATAATAGACAAACAGAGAGCCAAATCATGAGTTTACTCCCATTCACAACTGCTACAAAGAAAATAAAATACCTAGGAATAAAACTTACAAGGGATGTGAAGGATCTTTTCAAGGAGAACTACAAACCACTGCTCAAGGAAATAAGAGAGGACACAAACAAATGGAAAACCATTCCATGCTCATGGATAGGAAGAATCAATATCGTGAAAATGGCCACACTGCACAAAGTAATTTATAGATTCAATGCTATCCCCGTCAAGCTACCATTAACTTTCTTCACAGAATTAGAAAAAGAAACTAATTTAAACTTCATATGGAACCAAAAAAGAGCTCGTATAGCTCGTATAGACAATTAAGCAAAACAACAAATGTGAAGGCATCGTGCTACCTAACTTCAAACTATACAAGGCTACAGTAACCAAAACCACATGGTACTGGTACCAAAACAGATATATAGACCAATGGAACAGAACAGAGACCTCAGAAATAACATCACACATCTACAACCATGTGATCTTTGACAAATCTGACAAAAATAAGCGATGGGGAAAGGATTCATTATTTAATAAATGGTGTTGAGAAAGCTGGCTAGCCATATGCAGAAAACTGAAACGGTACTCCTTCCTTACACCTTATACAAAAAATAACTCAAGTGGATTAAAGACTTTTAAATTTAAGACCTAAAACTGTAAAAACCCTAGAAGAAAACATAGGCAATATCATTCAGGACATAGGCATGGGCAAAGACTTCACAACTAAAACACCAAAAGCAATGGCAACAAAAGCCAAAACTGACAAATGGGATCTAATTAAACTAAAGAGCTTCTGCACAGCAAAAGAAACTATCATCAGAGTGAACAGGTAACTTACAGAATGGGAGAAAAATTTTGCAATCTGTCAATCTGACAAAGGGCTAATATCCAGAATCTACAAGGAACTTAAATGAATTTACAAGAAAAAAACCAAACAACCCCATCAAAAAGTGGGTGAAAGATATGAATAGACAATTCTCAAAAGAAGACATTTATGCGGCCAACAAAAACAAATTTTAAAAAAGCTCATCATCGCTGGTCATTAGAGAAATGCAAATGAAAACCACAATGAGATATCATCTCACGCCAGTTAGAATGGTGATCATTAAAACGTCAGGAAACAGTAGATGCTGGAGAGGATGTGAAGAAATAGGAATGCTTTTACACCATCGATGGGAGTATAAATTGGTTCAACCATTGTGGAAGACAGTGTAGCGATTCCTCAAGGATCTGGAACCAGAAATACCATTTGACCCAGCAATCACATTATTGGGTATATACCCAAAGGATTATAAATCATTCTACTATAAAGACACATGCACACATAGGTTTATTGCAGCACTATTCACAATAGCAAAGATTTGGAACCAACCCAAATGCCCATGAATGATAGACTGGATAAAGAAAATGTGGCACATATACACCATGGAATACTATGCAACCATGAAAAAAGGATGAGTTCATGTCCTTTGTAGGGACATGGATGAAGCTGGAAACCATCATTCTCAGCAAACTAACACAGGAACAGTAAACCAAACACTGCATGTTCTCACTATAAGTGGGAGTTGAACAATGAGAACACATGGACATAGGGAGGGGAACATCACACACTCGGGCCTGTCGGGGGGTGGAGGGCTGGGGGAGGGATAACATTAGTAGAAATACCTAATGTAAATGACCGGTTGATGGGTGCAGCAAACCACCATGGCACGTGTATACCATGTAACAAATCTGCACATTTTGCACATGTATCCCAGAACTTAAAGTATAATATACATATAATATTTATAATATATGGTATATAATTATATTACATATAATTTTATATGTAATATTATATAATATATAATGTTTATAATATATATTATATACAATATGTATGTATGTATTATATATTTTTTATATATATAAAGAAAGAAAGTTGGTTTAATGGGAAGTTAGGGTACATCTCCAAGATTTTCATATACGTACAGTCCAATCATTTGCTGCCATGAAGAACCTCATGGAAGATTTGCTGTACATCTGAAAGAACCATTACTTACATTGGCTTTTTTAGACTGTGTGTGCATAAGCAACATATCTATAGTAGTGCATCAACAATAATCAAGGGACACCCAGTTGGAACCTGTTTGGCCAGCCCAAACTACTGCTGTATATTTTCTTTTTTTAAAAGTGTATATAAAACATTAGAAACATCACAAATACATTTTTACAATGATGTCACCTTTATGATATGTATGTAATTCCCCTGTTACAGTGAGTAAAATTAATAATTTAATTAAGCCATAAATGCTAAATTGGTAATAGCGTCTTTCAACAATGACTTTAACAAGATTATACCTTAAGGCTCCGCCATTACAATTACTTTCTTGGAGTCTGCCTCCTTTTTTATGATTGCAATACTTTTCTAGCATCCTTCTATAAAATGATCTAAGGTGCTCTTTATGTATGGGGGAGGCAACGATATCAGTATAGTAAGGGAGGGTGGGTAATGAAATCATTTTTTCTTTATGTATTGGGAGGCAACGATATCAGTATAGTAAGGGAGGGTGGGTAATGAAATCATTTTCTTTTAGTTTTCAAACTTATAGATTGTTTAAAATATTTTTTAATGAATGAGAACTACAAGAAGTACAGCTCTTTTAAGAAACTATGTTTTGAAAAAAGTTCAGTAAAAATCCAAGAGTAAGGTAAAATGAACTATTTTTAGTATTTATGGCAAAGAACTTTAGCCTTAGCATGAGCAACATTTACCTAAAGACAAACTTACAAATGATGGACTGTAGACAATGCTTTCTGTATGGTTGGGTGAAAAGACATCTAACATGCTATTTCTAGCAATCGTTTTTCTCTAATCTGGGGGAAAAAAAGATTACGGCAGTAGGAAAAATTTGAAATTTTAATTTCAGACCACAAGTAATACAGGAAGAAGCTCCTAGGTAGCTGAATAGGGCTGGCAATGGGAAGCACTGATACGAGAGTTTTTGCTACTGAAAGTTCTCGAGGTTACATAGAGCAAGAGAACTGGAGCACAGCGGGATAAATGACAACCTCTAATGCCAAATCACGTTGCTCTCTACACTGAAACAATTCTGGTGTTTGGGGAGCAATGGATGTTCTTTCGAAGGATTCTAACAACTGAAAAAAATGCTTTAGGGTAAGTTGGGGATGTTAGCTAAATTATCTGTGGAGTACATCCAGGAATCCAGACAGTTAAGCAGAGACAGAAAATAGTTGAGACTGACGTAGGGAAGGTAGAAATAGTGACTAGGTGTTTTAAATTACCTTTAAATGGTATTCTGACTGATGTTATGTAGGAACAGAGGTTGTTGGTCTATTGATTTACTTTCAGTGATGTTAACCCAGGCCCCAGTCGAGTAAACTAGCGACTGGATAAAATATATATGTATGTGTGTATACATATATATATACACACACACACACACACATATATATACACACACACGTCACATAGCATTCACTTACCTACCTAACTTTGCATAACTAATAGGGGAAATCCAGGCATGTTCCTTCTTTCCCAACTATTGCACCAACTGCATCCACTCTATACTTAATTAGATAGGTGAGAATATAAAATCCTATTCTGACCTGGTTTCCTGGACCCTCCTTTGTTAGCTCAACTTCTGGACTTTCACAGACCCATGTGCATTTTCCATGCTCCATGTCCTTAGTCTCTCAAAGCAATGAAACAAAACCCGCAAGCTCTGCTGTATCATCCACGCCACTCCCGTTTTCTTCCTAGATAGCATTTTTTCTTTTTCTTACACAAAAAATAGACTTCTTTTTCTAATTTTAAAGTAATAAATATTTGTAATGTTTAAAAAATACTATAGCAAAGTTTTTAAAATTTCATTTATTCATTTCTATTTGAATGCCTTCTATGTAGCAGACATTGTTTTAGGTTCTGGAAATACAATGGTGGTGAAATTATGTAATCTGTCTCCTCATGAATGTTACATTCCAATGATCTGAGAAAACAATTAGCAAATAAGTGAGTAGAGTATTTATGGTAGTAATTGTGGATAAATGCTATGGAGAAAAACAAATCAGGAGATGAGGGTGAGGTCTGGTGATGGCAGATGGGGCCTCATAATTTTCCTTATGATATTGCTGCTTATCTGTTAATATTTTAGCTATAAATTACCATACATTTTCTTTTTAACATTTATTTTAATTTTTTATCTATTAACACATACACATAGCTTAAAAGGTTAAAAAAGTGTTGAAGATTAAAACAAAAAATTGCAGTATACTAATTCTATGTCCCCCTACTATAAAATAATTTTACCTGTTCTATATCTCCCTATTATGAAATAACTTAATCTATTTCTCCAAATAATATGTGTAGACTGCTATGTTTTGACTTATAAATGTTAAATATTATCTATTGATTTCTTTTTAAGGGAATTAAGTCTCTAGCTTTTACCCCTACTCCTTTTCCTCCTAACCATTCTCTTATAATAGATGGATCACAATTTTTGGCAAAATATATATAATGTCTTCATTATTATTATGACTACATAGGTTCTACTCAAGTGCTGTACTGTGGGTGAGTGAATTTCCTTTTCTTGACAACTTTTTGCTTAGTTTTCTTTAAATATCTGGCTAACTTGACACACAATTTAATAACTCTGTTAAAAATATCTTGCTACAATTTTCTGCATGATCAAATATATCAAATAATCTATTAATTACTTTTTTCCTCTGAATCCTTCAAGTGCCTTTTTAAAAATTTTGTTTTAAGTTCCAGGATACATGTGCAGGACATACATGTTTGTTACATAGGTAAACATGTGCCATTGTGGTTCACTGCATGTATCAACCAATCACCTAGGAATTAATCCCAGCATCCATTAGCTATTTATCCTGATGCTCTCCCTCTCACCCCTACAGGCCCCAGTGTGTGTTGTTCCCCTCCCTGTGTCCATGTGTTCTCATTGTTCAGTTCCCACTTATAAGTGAGAACGTGCTATTTGGGTTTCTGTTCCTGTGTTTGCTGAGGATAATGGCTTCCAGCTCCATCCAAGTGCCTTTTTATCCCCTTGTTTCAGATTGGTCTATTCAGTCTCTAGGTTTGGTCCACAAATGTTGTCTTGAAATTTTCTTCTGCAGCCATCTTGGGAATTACCTTTTCTTTCCCTTTCTCCTGTGTTATAGTGCCCGTATTGACCTGTATCCTAGGTCTCCTGTTCTTGATTTATTCTCCCATTTTAGTGGAGACAATCTTACCGCAGGTTCTCACAGAAGTATATGTATTCATTTTCTATTTTTTTCTGTAACAAACTACTGCAAATTTAGTGGCTTAAACAACAAAGATGTGTTACCAGGTGGTCCTATAGTTTAGAAGTCTGACTTAGATCTCATTGGGCTAAAATCAAGGGGAATATCACTTTTTTCTGTCTGTTCTAGTGTCTGGAGGCTCCCCACATTCCTTGACTGGTGACCTTCTCCTCCATCTTCGGAGCCAGCAATGGTGGACTGGATTCTTCTCACATTACCTCTGACCTCCTCTTCTGCACCCTACTTCTACTTTTAAGGACCCTTGTGATTACACTGAGTCTATCTGGATAATCTAGGATACTCTCCATATTTTAAGGACAGCTTGTTAGTAAACTTTATTCCATCTGCAACTAATTTTCCTTTGCTATTTAAAGTAACATATTCACAGATTCCAGGGATGAGAACATGGACATGTTTTGGAAGTCCGTTATTCTGAATACCACAAGGTGTTTGGAAAATGTGTCCTAAAGTTTCCATTGTACATGCACATCTAGTTAATGGATTGGCTGGGTGTACAATTCTAGGTTGAAAATAATTCCAATAAAAATTTATAAAGCATTACTTCATCTCTTGCATCTTGCAAATTGCTCTTCAACTAAGATGATGTTCTGAGTCTCAATGAGTTTTAAATCTCAAGGCCTTCTTATTATCGGTATTACAAAATTTCACAAACTTTAGTTGTTGTTTTTTTTATTTATTTATTGTTTTGGGCACTTAGGTGGGGTTCTTCCACATTTTTCCGTTCCGAATTTTTTCTAATTATTTGCAATTAGTGATGACTTCATCATCATTTTTCTATTTTCTCCATCTAGAGCTCTAACGGTTTGGACTTTCTGAACATCACACATTGTGTTAGTCCATTCTCACACTTCCATAAATAACTATGTGAGACTGGGTAATTTATGAAGAAAAGAGGTTTAATTGACTCACAGTTCCTCATGGCTGAGGAGGTCTCAGGAAAGTTACAATCCTGGTGGAAGGCGAAGGGGAAGCAAGGCATGTCTTCCCACTGTGGAGCAGGAGAGAGAGAGAGAGTGAAGGGGGAAGTGCCACACACTTATCAAACAACCAGATCTCCTGAGAACTCTATCATGAGAAAAGCAAAAGGGAAGTCCACCCCCGTGACTCAATCACCTCCCAGTCAGCACCTCCTTCAACACATGAGGATTACAACTCAACACGAGATTTGGGTGGGACCCAGAGCCAAACTGTATCACACATATATGAGATAGAAGAGATACTACACAGACATATGCATACACACAGGGTATAAATATATAAAAAGGGAAAATTATATATACACACACACACATTCAACATTCTCTGTTGTTTTATTGTTAACTCCTTGCTTTCTGAAAGATTTCCAAAATTTTCCTAAATTTTATCTTCCTACATTCTCACTGAATTTTAAATAATAAATTAATTACAAAATTTGTGATTTACAAGAATTGTACTTGGCCCCTGATCTGCCCTTTTTCATCTCATTCTTTTTCTTGATTTAGAGATGCAATGTGATGCAATGTTGTCTCTTAAATTTTTTTTTTTTTTTTTAATTTTCTTCTGTGTCCTGCACTGTCTCCACTTGCTCTTAATTTCATTTATTTCTGGATTTTTTTTTTTTTTTTTTTTTTTTTTGAGACAGAGTCTCACTCTTTTCCCAGGCTGGAGTGCAGTGGCACGATCTCAGCTCACTGAAAGGTCACATATCTCTGTTTCTGCAGAATTGGTCCTTGCTAACTTGTTCAGTTCATTTAGTGAGATCATGTTTTCCTGGATGTTTTTGATACTGGTAGATGTTTGTGTCTGGGCATTGAAGAGTTAGGTACTTATTGTAGTCTTCTCAGTCTGGACTTGTTTGTGCCCGTCCTTCTTGGGAGGGCTTTTGAGATATACAAAAGGATGTGGTGTTGTGATCTAAGCTGTATCTGCTTTAGGGGGCTCCCCAAGCCTAGTAACACTGCGGTTCTTGCAGACTCTTAGAGGTACCACTTTGATGGCTTGGACAAGATCCAGAGAAATTCTCTGACTTACCAGGTAGAGACTCTTGTTCTCTTTTCTTACTTTTATTTCAAACAAATGAAGTCTCTCTGTTCTGAGTCACCTGAAGCTGGTGGTGGAGTGTCACAAGCAGCCCTATTGCCTCCACCACTAGGACTTTTCACTGGATCCATTCTGAACCCAGCACAGCTTTGGTCTCATCCAAGGCCTGCTGTAACCACTCCCTGGCTATGTCCTATGTTCTCTCAAGGCCCTGGGGGTCTATAAGCAGAAGGTGGCAAATCCATTCAGGCCTTGTCCCTCCTTTCAGGGGGGCGAGTTCTTCCAGGCTCCAGGTGGGTTCGGTGGTATCATCCAGGAGCCAGGGACTAGAGTCATAAACCTTAGAAGTCCTCTTGGTGTGCTATTATACCACAGCTCAGCTGGCACTCAAACCCAAGATGCAGTCCTTCTCACTTCTCCCTCCCCTTTCCAAAGGCAAGGAAGCCTCATCCCATGGCCACTGCCACAACAGACCCATGGGGAATATATATTGTCAGACTACCACCAAGGTTCCTTTAAGGTTCAAGGGCTCTTCAGTCAGCTTGTGGTATGGCCTGGGGCCCACTCTTCAGCGTAGTGGACTTCTCTCTGGCCCAGAGGAAGTCCAGGAATGCTGTCCAAGAGCCAAGTCCTGGAGTCAGGGACCCAAGAGCCCAGTTGGCGGTCTACCCGCACTGTGGCCAAGCTGGTTCTTAAGGTGCAAGGCAAAGTCCTCTTTATTTTTTCCTCTGCTTTTCTCAAGCAAGAGTCTCACCCATTAGCCACCACAGTTGGAAATGTGCTGAGTCTCACCTGAAGCTAGCAAGTCTCAGAGTCTCTCCCAAGGCCCTCGATGTAGTATCTGCATATCACTGCTGGTATTCAGGACCCAGGGGCTCTTCAGTTAGCAGGCGATGAATCTTGCTCAGACTGGGTCTTTCCCTTTAAAGCACTGGGTTCACTTTCAGCCCAGAGTGTGTCTAGAAATGTCTTCTAGGCTCTATGGCCTGGAAAGGGGGTCTCACGACTCTGGCTGTTATGCCCAGACCGTTTATTCCCCGAAGAAGACCACCAGAGTCCAGAGTCAAAGCTAAGCAGCAAGGATCTTTATTACAGGTTCGAACCTGGAACTCTCCCTCGCTCGTGAAACGAGACGGGCAGGAGAGCTCCCCCACTCAGCTCCAAACAATGTTATATAGTCTAAGAAAAGTGGGCATAGAGTTATTATACAAATCAGATATATGATTGGCTAGTGTTTGAACAAGGCGATTTGGCTAACTATGATTGGTTCCTGCCATTTCTGATATTTTGGTTCAAACTTTGAGGCGGGAGAGCAGGTTTATGGCAGCAAGAGTTTATCTTACTTAAACACGTCTTGTGACCTTGCCTCAGAACTTACAAAATCTCTGGTATGTGCAAAACAAAATCTCTGGTACGTGCAGAAAACCAGGTACTCACAGAACTTACGAAATCTCTGGTATGTGCAAAGATTAGAGAGCAGAACAAGGGTGTAGCGGGTGGGGGGCGGGTACACATCTATCTTTGTGTCCTTTCATTCCCCCTTCTCATAAGTAACTGGATGTCCAATCTTGGATTTCCAGAGTCTTATAATATAGCCTCACTTTCTGGGTGCAGGAGAGGCTGGTGATGGCCACGGAGGACCATTAGTTGGATGGTATCAAACCTTTCTCTGACAAATTGTAAAATTTTATTTACCACACAGGGGCCTATAGTGAATAGAAGTAGTAAAGACATTAGGGGGCCTAAAAGGGGTGCCAGAAGGGAAAACATTGAAGAGCTCCACCAATTGTTAGGGGCTGTAGTGAATTGTTGCTTTTTCATTTCTAAGCTTAGTTCGTGTAGGCGTTGGACTTTTTCCTCAACTAACCCTGACTCATTTATATAGAAACAGCATTCTTCTTTGAGGAACATAAAGGTACCTCCTTTCTCAGCCATGAGTAAGTCTAAGGCTCTGCGGTTTTGAAGGGTGACCTGTGCTAGGGAGGTGAGCTGCCGCTGAAGGGAGGCTAGGGAATAGGCGGAGTCTTCCATAGCAACAGAGAATTGTTGTAACAGCTTGTCGTTTTCTATCATGGAGTGTTGTAGGGCCCTTCCTGCTAACCCCGCTGTGATGACAGAGGTGGTTAAGGATATTCCGGCAATTAGTGGTAGAAAAACTGCTCGTCTATGTCGCGCAGTTTTAGTTGGGGCGGTCCCTGCCCGGCCTATGAACTCTGCCGGGGTTAGCAGTGTCAGTCGGGGAACTAGGGTAACAGGGATACACAACTGTCCGTCAGAGATGCTTTTGGACAGAGTTTTTAACAGAGTCATATTACACCAGAAGAACACACCAGGGGGAACATATATGGGACTATTAGGGTATGTAGCCGATTGGTTACAGAGGCTGTTGCTAAATGCCGAATAACAATAGGGGTATTTCTCTTGGTATGGGTCACGGTACAGGGCCACATCGGGTATCGTGACTATCAATGAGTTAAAACCTGTATAGTTTGTGGGAGGGGAGGATAGAGGAACAGCTGTTAATGGTGGTCTTCCTAGGGTTGTACACATAAAGCAAGAGGACAGGTCGCCTAAACCAGTGAGGTTGGCGAATGCTAGCCCTTCCCGTAATAGAGTTAGCCAGGAGAAGGGCTGCAAGTCTTGTGATAGCTTGGTTTCTTGCCTGTGGATTTGTGTGTGGATTAAAGGTTGAATCTGGACTAGACTTCTCCACAGATATAAATGGCTACTGGGCCAGGTACTAGTTGATGAGTAATATACTCCCCTATGTTGTGGGGTTGTCCACCGAGAGTCCCATGGGTCTCTAATTATCCAAGTGTAAGTGACGGGAGACTCAGTTTTGTAAAAATACCACTCTTGTTGTTCTCTCCAGTATCGGACAGAGTGCGTCTTACAGTAGCTATATGGGCAACCTGCACTCTGGTGCCACCAATAATTTTTACAATTATATTCAGTTTGATCATATTCAAAACAGATCATGGGTATTGCTGGTTGGGCAATCTGGAACCTAGTGAAATTGAGGTAAACTATAGTATTACACCCTGAGGGGGGGCAGTCTGCGCTAGCTAGCAGTTTACCCACTTGGGGGGTTTCCCCGGGGTGAGTTTTGTTCTCATAGAGCCAGAACCTCCAGACATAGGGATTAGACGGCGCAGCAGTGAGGAGAGTCAGATGCATAAGGCATAAAAGCATAGGTAAGCTAGACATGGTTACGGCTATGGGGATGACGGCGCAGGGTTAGCTTTAAGGGATTGTTCTTAGCTTTGTCTATAGTCCATGTAACCGGTGCTCCAGACGGCTCGAGAAGGTCGGATGTTGGGTCCACTGGTTTGACGTGTGTGTAGTGGATCCACGAAGCGATGCCTTCTACTTTGAGAGCGGTGGGAGTAGTCAGGAGTACTTGCAGTGGTCCTTTCCACCTGGGTTGAAGAGTTTCTTGCCGGTGGCGCTTGACTAGGACCCAGTCTCCCGGCTGGAATGGATGAGGTGTCGGTGGAGGTCCTGCCTCGTACAGTTCTCGTAGTCTGGGCCAAATTTCCTGGTGAATTTTCTGTAAGGCTTGTAAGGAGAACAGGAGCTCAGAGACATTTTCAGTTTCAGGTTTGAGTAAGTCATCTTTTAGACTGGGGACCAGGGGTGGGGGTCTGCCATACATGATTTCATATGGTGTGAGGCCTAGTCTGTAAGGGGTATTTCGGGCCCGGAACAGAGCGTAGGGGAGAAGTACTACCCAATTAGCGCCAGTCTCCATGGTCAATTTAGTTAAGGTCTCCTTCAGAGTCCGATTCATCCTTTCTACCTGTCCTGAACTTTGGGGCCTGTAAGCACAATGTAATTTCCAATTTGCCCCCAGAATGGAAGCCAAATCCTGACTTACCTTAGCAACGAAGGCTGGTCCATTGTCTGACCCTATTTGGACGGGAAAGCCATACCTGGGGAGGATTTCTTCCAAAATTTTCTTTGCTACAACCTGAGCAGTTTCTCTCTTATTTGGGAACGCTTCTGTCCATCCTGAAAAAGTATCTACAAAGACAAGTAAGTACTGATACCCATATTTTCCAGGCTTTATCTCAGTAAAGTCTATTTCCCAATAGATACCAGGCCTAGTTCCTCTACACCTAATTCCTGCGGTGGTCTGGGTTTGGGGGCAAGCGTTGTTTAGTTGGCAGGCTTTGCAATTTGTTGTGACATCGCTGGCCAGTTCAGCTATGCGCCTGATTCTAAACTTGGCGTGCCTGATTAAGTCCATCATTCGCCGGGCACCTAGGTGGGTTGCCGGTGGATGTGTTCCAACACCTGCCGTCCTAATTTTTCTGGTAGGATGGTTTGGTCATTTATATCAGTCCACCACCCATTTTTAACCTGTTTTAGGGGAAGCGTGTTCATCCATTCGCGATCCTGTTCGGTATAGTCGGGAAAACATGGCAAATTTCGCGGGCCAGGATCGGGGAGCTGGAGCGCGAGGAGCTGACTGGGAGCTTTTGCTATGCTCCTTGCGGTTTGGTCGGCTAAGAAGTTGCCTCAAGCAATTGGCGTAGTTGGTTTCTGATGCCCAGGGCAATGTACGATAGCCAATTTCTTTGGTTTCCACAAAGCAGTTAATAGAGCTAGGATCTCTTGCTTGTTTTTTATTTCTTTGCCTTCGGCTGTTAATAGTCCCCTTTCTCTGTAGATGGCCCCATGTATGTGCGCAGTAGCGAAAGCATAGCGGCTATCTGTGTATACTGTTAGTTTTTTCTCTGCCCCTAGGGTGAGGGCCTGTGTAAGGGCTATCAGTTCGGCTCCTTGGGCCGATGTCCCTGGAGGCAAGGGTTCCGCCCAGATTACCTCAGTCTCTGACGTTACAGCCGCTCCTGCATACCGCTGGCCTTGGTGGATGTAGCTGCTGCCATCAGTGAACCAGGTGAGTTCTGTGTCGGGGAGTGGACGATCTTGCAGGTCCTCCCGCACCCCATGCACCTGAGCCAGTATCTCAGTGCACTCATGGGACGGGGCTTCCAAGTCTGGATTTGGCAGCAGTGAAGCAGGGTTTAAAGAGGTTGGGGGCAGAAAAGTTATTCTGAGGGG
The DNA here is from genome assembly GCF_043159975.1 of Macaca nemestrina. Classification (NCBI taxonomy): domain Eukaryota; kingdom Metazoa; phylum Chordata; class Mammalia; order Primates; family Cercopithecidae; genus Macaca; species Macaca nemestrina. The sequence continues at coordinate 134,127,605 of NC_092125.1, forward strand.
GTTTAACAGCAGTCCTTGATAGTGGGTGAGCCGGGCGTTACTCATCCATCGGTCCGGCGGCTGCCGGAGGACGCCTTCAATGGCATGCGGGGTTATAACGCGCAACTCTTGCCCCATGATAAGTTTATCAGCGTCTCGGACCATTAGGGCGGTCGCCGCGATTATCCGGAGGCAGGGTGGCCAGCCAGCAGCCACTGAATCTAATTTTTTTGACAAATAGGCAACTGGCCTCTGCCAGGGGCCTAGGTACTGTGTTAACACGGCTTTTGCAACACCCTTACTTTCATCCACGTATAAGTGGAAGGGCTTGGAGACATCAGGGAGCCCCAGCGCGGGGGCTGATAACAAGGCAGTTTTGATTTGCTGAAAGGCCAGCTCAGCCTCTTCCGTCCAATTGAAGGGCTGCCGTTCCTTTGTTGCCTGGTATAGGGGCTTGGCTAACTCAGCAAATCCGGGTATCCATAACCTACAGAACCCTGCCGACCCCAGGAATTCTCTCACTTGCCGTGTTGACTGGGGTCTAGGGATGCATAGGACTGTTTCCTTTCGGGCTTTGGTTAGCCAGCGTTGCCCCCCTTTTAATAGGTACCCCAGATAAGTTACCTCCGACTTGCAGATCTGAGCCTTTGTTGCTGAGGCTCGGTAGCCTAGCTCCCCCAGAGTCTTCAGGAGGTCCTCAGTCCCTTGAACACAAGTTTCCGGGGACCTGGCCGCTATTAAGAGATCATCAACATATTGCAAAAGAGTTATTTCAGGGTGTTGCCGCCGGTACTCACCCAGATCTTCATGAAGGGCTTCATCGAACAGGGTTGGCGAGTTCTTGAACCCTTGTGGCAGTCTGGTCCATGTTAGCTGACCGTTGATGCCCCTCTCAGGATCCGTCCATTGAAATGCAAAGAGTTCTTGACTTTTGGGAGCCAGAGGAAGGCTGAAGAAAGCGTCTTTTAGATCAAGAATGGTATACCACTGTTTTTTGGGATGTAAGGCACTCAGAAGGTTGTATGGATTGGGCACAGTGGGATGTATGTCCATGACCCTTTTATTAACTTCTCTTAAATCCTGTACTGGCCTGTAGTGCGTACTGTTGGGTTTACGAACAGGTAACAGTGGAGTATTCCAGGATGAGTGGCAAGCCCGTAGGACTCCCTGGTCTAGGAGTCGGCAGATATGGGGCGTAATTCCTTCTCTTGCCTCCAGGGGCATAGGATATTGCCGAACCCGAACCGGGTCCGTCCCTGGCTTAACTTCCACAAATATGGCAGGTCGATGTTTAGCTAGCCCCAAGCCCCCAGTTTCTGCCCACGCTTCAGGGAAACGCTGGAGCCAAGAGTCAATTCCCTGATCGGGGGGCTTTTGCTCTTGATGGAGTCGGTACTCATCTTCTAAGGTGACAGTCAGGATAGATATTGGCCTGTTTTGGGAATCAGTTATCTTGGGCCCTTCTGGCTCAAAGTGGATTTGGGCCCCCATCTTTGTCAGCAAGTCCCTCCCTAGTAGAGGGCAGGGGCTCTCTGGGATGACTAGGAAGGAATGGGAGACTTTTCCCGTTCCTAAGTCTACAGTCCTCTGGGTTGTCCAGGGGTATTTTTTTGATGCCTGTGGCCCCCTGCACCCAGGATGTTTTCTTAGATATTTTTCCAATTGGTTTGGTTAGGACTGAGCGTTCCGCCCCAGTATCGACCAAGAAGCGAACTGGGGACCCCTCCACTTGCAAAGTTACCCTGGGTTCGGGGAGGGGGTCCGAACCCCGTCCTCCCTAGTCAGAGTCCTGGGTAACGAGTACGGAGGTAGGGTTAGCTGGTCTCCGTTTCTTTGGGCAGTCTTTAATCCAGTGGCCACGTTCCTTGCAATAAGCACACTGATCTTTTTCTAATCCTTGCCTAGGGCCTTGCTTTTTCTGCTTTCTGTTTTGGCCATTTCCTGCCTGGGGGAAAGCTGCTACTAAGACTTTGGTCATTTCTTTGGTTGCCTTGAACTGTTTTTCTTCTGGAGTATCCCTATTATAAACTTGCTGGGCCATCTGAAGGAGGTCCTGAATCTGCTTTCCCTCTAAACCTTCTAATTTCTGGAGTTTTCTTTTAATATCTGGTGTTGCCTGGTTTACAAAGGACATTACTACCGCTGCCTGATTTTCCGGTGCTTCCGGGTCCATAGGGGTAAACTGTCTGAAGGCTTCCATTAATCTCTCTAAATACACAGCGGGGCTTTCTGTCTTACCTTGTAACACAGAATATACTTTAGCCAAATTGGTGGGCTTGCGAGCTGCAGCCCGGAGACCCGCCATTAGAGTCTGGCGATAAATGAGCAGTCGTCCCCTACCTTTTGCCGTGTTGTAGTCCCATCTGGGCCGGGTCAAAGGGAAAGCCGCATTAATGAGGTCAGGATTTGCAGTTGGCTGGCCATCATCTCCTGGAACCAGTTTTCTGGCCTCAACTTGGATTCTTTCCCGCTCCTCCGTTGTGAACAGGATTCGGAGGAGCTGTTGACAGTCATCCCAGGTTGGCTGGTGAGTAAACATGACACTGTCTAACAACGAGGTTAGATCTTTGGGATTATCTGAGAACCGAGCATTTTGGGACTTCCAATTGTATAAATCACTGGTGGAAAAAGGCCAATACCTGAGATGGGAGAGCCCGGTATCATCGAGCGATCCTATTTCTCTGAGAGGCAGGGCTACAGTGGAGTCAGGGAGTCGGGAAGCTTGGTCCCGCTGTACGCGGCCTCGTGTTCGGCCGGCCGGCCCCCCAGGTTACTTTCGCTCTCCGCTGCTTCCACTTCTCGGTTTCCCTCTACGGAAGCACCACCCTGGGGGACTGGGTCCTGCGGGATAAGGTGCGGATATGGTGGGGGAAATGTGGGTTCTAACGTTAGGGGGTCCTGGCTGTCCGGCAGCACAGGGGCCGAGGGAGCAGAGGGAGTCTTTTGTCTTGTAGGTCGCGTTACTAGGACTTTGCAGGGCTCAGGGATGAATGGAGTTATCCAGGGTGGTGGGTTTTCCACAAGATCCTGCCACACTAGAATATAAGGAATTTGATCAGGATGTCCTGACTGCCCTGGCAGGAAAATCTTAGTTTTTACCTTAGTAATAATAGAGAGACAGAAAGTTCCTTCGGAGGGCCACCCTATGCCGAAAGAGGGCCACTCCAAACGGCAGAAAGTAACTAGCTTTCCCTTCTTTAGTTCTACGCTTAAGTTACGCCCCCGAGCCTTCACATCCTTAAAATTGGTAACAAGGAGTGAGAGCGGCGTGCTCTGGTTGTTGCCCATCTTTGGACTGCTCCTACAAAGAGAAGGGGGGACGAAAATGAGTGTGAAGCAGAGGGGAGTATCCGACAGGTCCGGTCCTGGAAGGGGAAGAAAAGGTTTTATGTTTCGTTTTGGGCTTACACTTAACACTTAACAATAACGGACAGACAGTAATAACGATGAGCATTCGCGAGCACGTGTCGGACTTCCGACCTGAGTCAGACGGGGCAACCAAGGATAGAGGCCCCCAGATGGGCACTGGGGAACGTCTCCCACCAGTCCCGAGTGGCTGTCTTCTAGCACGTCCGCCAAGACCGTGCCACTTACAGAACAGACCAATACAGATTACAGATTACAGATTTCGCGAAATTTCAGGGAGACAGACAGAGACAAAGACAGAGACAGTGACAAAGCCGGCTTACCTACAGATTAAGATCCGTTGACTTGGGGGTCTGGTGGGCTTGGGGGAAATCCCGGACGAGCCCCCATTTGTTATGCCCAGACCGTTTATTCCCCGAAGAAGACCACCAGAGTCCAGAGTCAAAGCTAAGCAGCAAGGATCTTTATTACAGGTTCGAACCTGGAACTCTCCCTCGCTCGTGAAACGAGACGGGCAGGAGAGCTCCCCCACTCAGCTCCAAACAATGTTATATAGTCTAAGAAAAGTGGGCATAGAGTTATTATACAAATCAGATATATGATTGGCTAGTGTTTGAACAAGGTGATTTGGCTAACTATGATTGGTTCCTGCCATTTCTGATATTTTGGTTCAAACTTTGAGGCGGGAGAGCAGGTTTATGGCAGCAAGAGTTTATCTTACTTAAACACGTCTTGTGACCTTGCCTCAGAACTTACAAAATCTCTGGTATGTGCAAAACAAAATCTCTGGTACGTGCAGAAAACCAGGTACTCACAGAACTTACGAAATCTCTGGTATGTGCAAAGATTAGAGAGCAGAACAAGGGTGTAGTGGGTGGGGGGTGGGTACACATCTATCTTTGTGTCCTTTCATGGCCAGTGCCCTATCCTTCTGTGGCTGACCTGTTATCCAAGACGTATGACTAAGTCCTCCCTATTCTTCCCTCTCCTCTCCTCAAGTAGAAGGAAATCTCTTTTGGAGCCGTGAGCTATGCAGCCTGAGGTTAGGGGAGGGGTGATTCCAGCACTCCATTAGCTGCCCTGGCTAGTGTCTCAGTAGGTCTTTTGCCCCCAGAATCCACTGTCTCTGAGTCTAGTTCAGCACTAGGACTCACCTAGTAGTTGCAGTCCTTGTGGTCTGGACTGTTTTTCAAGTTTATTTAGAGCCCCAGAGCAATTTAGCCTATGGTGGTGAGGCTTTTGGGAACTCAAGTTCAGGAACTCAAGTTTGGACTACTGGGATTGGTGATTCCCCTCTGGCTAGGGCCGGTTTAAATACTCTCTCTGTGGCTGGGCAGCAGCTGAGTGTGGTCCAGTTTGTTTTCTGTTATAATAGGGGAGCAGTGAGCTTAATGCTTCAAAATTGCCATGCTCTCCCTCTCCCCAGAACACAGAAACGTTCTCCACACCACTCTGTCACTGCCAAGAGAGGGGGGAGGGGTGGCATTTGCAATTCAAGACTGTTTTTTCTATCTCTTCGGTGTCTTTTTCAATTATATCAAGTTAAAACCAGGTACTGTGAGTGCTCACTAAGATTTTTTGGTTCTTACTAAGAACAAAAAATGTTTTTTTGGTTGCTGTTTTTTTCTTTTCTTTTTTTTTTTTTTTTTTTTTTGAGATAGTGTCTCCCTCTGTTGGCCAGGCTGGGGTGCAGTGGCGTGATCTCGGCTCACTGCAACCTCTGTCTTCCAGGCTCAAGCAATTCTCCTGCCTCAGCCTCCTGAGTAGCTGGGATTATAGGCATATGTCACCATACTTGGCTAATTTTTGCATTTTTTTAGTAGAACCGGGGTTTCACCATGTTGGCCAGGCTGGTCTCGAACTCCTGACCTCAGGTAATCCATTGGCCTAGGCCTCCCAAAGTGCTGGGATTACAGGCATAAGTCACCACCCCTGGCTGCTGCTGCTTTTTTTTTTTTTTTTTTTTTTCTTTCTCTTTTTTTTTTTTTTTTTGTGTAGATGGTTGTTAAATCTGTGTCCTTGAGGTGGGAGGACAATCAGTGGAGATTTCTATTCCACCACCTTGCTCCACTTCAGGTCCCTGAAAGTAATTTTATTAGTGGATATTTTTCATAAAAATTAAAGTGGTGGTGGTATTCCAGATGAATCTTTTCTGTGAAGTGAAGTCTGGTAGCAGGGAGATCACACAGAGCAATATTTTATTAATTAACTTTTGTAGTGATAAAATCCTAAACTATTAAGTGGCATAGTACATAAAGAGGAAATGATGCATCTAAGGTGTTGTTTCTAAGGCAAATATCAATAGTCACTCAATGAATAAGTACCTAGAAAAGAGAATAGAGAAGTTAAAGATAACAAATACTTCAAGCTTAGAACTAACTTTAAGAAATTTGTATGCTAAGAAATAGTTTCAGTATTAGGTAGCATTCTAATACTGAAACCATTAATATTGCTATTATATAGCATATAAGTGATCTAGACCCTCAGCATTTCCTGTTTACATTTTAAAAATTTTATTCATTCTCCATTTAGTCTTATCTCTTTCTTGTCTCCATTTTTATGACCAAATTTCTGGCTTCTTCCTGAAAAGTATTATATCTTAAAAGCAACAACTCTTTAATTACTTAACACTCTGTATGTCTGTATGAATGAAATGCCCATATCATTTCTTTTCACTTCTGGATTTTTAAAAATTATTATTCAGATCATGTAGTGATTTGAATATTATAACACAGTTTCTTCATATGGGATAATTCCTAAACTAAGAAGTGTATACTTTTTATGCAAGCTTTTATAATTTGATAATATTTTTAAAATCCATCTTTTTCCCTCCTATTTTTAACATGGCTTAAATTGTTAAATAGTATTAATTGTTTTAGTCCTATGCCCAAGTTTCATTAGCATTGCATAATAAATATTTGTGGGATGAGCAAATGACTATACCTAAATGTCATGAATACTATAGATTAGTGGGTACCATCATTCCCTAAAATAAACACAACCAGGTATCTACTAATGCATGGTGTAGTACCAGACACTAGGGGTACAGACCAGATAAAATATCACAGTTGATTAGGAGAAAAAATATGCACCTAAGATGGCACACAACTATTGACAGTTGCCTGAGGTCAATATATCATTTCATGGCTTATATTAAATCCCAACTTTCTCTTTAAAACTAAGTCTTGTGCCAGTTTTCAAAGGGAATGCTTCCAGTTTTTGCCCATTCAGTATGATATTGGCTGTGGGTTTGTCATAAATAGCTCTTATTATTTTGAGATACATTCCATCAATACCGAATTTGTTGAGAGTTTTTAGTATGAAGGGCTGTTGAATTTTGTCAAAGGCCTTTTCTGCATCTTTTGAGATAATCATGTGGTTTTTTTGTCTTTGGTTCTGTTTATATGCTGGATTACGTTTATTGATTTGTGTATGTTGAACCAGCCTTGCATCCCAGGGATGAAGCCCAGTTGATCATGGTGGATAAGCTTTTTGATGTGCTGCTGGATTCAGTTTGCCAGTATTTTATTGAGGATTTTTGCATCAATGTTCATCAGGGATATTGGTCTAAAATTCTCTTTTTTTTGTTGTGTCTCTGCCAGGCTTTGGTATCAGGATAATGTTGGCCTCATAAAATGAGTTAGGGAGGATTCCCTCTTTTTCTAACTGGCAAAAGACAGGGATGCCCTCTCTCACCACTCCTATTCAACATAGTGTTGGAAGTTCTGGCTAGGGCAATCAGGCAAGAGAAAGAAATCAAGGGTATTCAGTTAGGAAAAGAAGAAGTCAAATTGTCCCTGTTTGCAGATGACATGATTGTATATTTAGAAAACCCCATCATCTCAGCCCAAAATCTCCTTAAGCTGATAAACAACTTCAGCAAGTCTCAGGATACAAAATTAATGTGCAAAAATCACAAGCATTCTTATATACCAGTAACAGACAAACAGAGAGCCAAATCATGAATAAACTTCCATTCACAATTGCTTCAGAGAGAATAAAATACCTAGGAATCCAACTTATAGAGGATGTAAAGGACTTCTTCAAGGAGAACTACAAACCACTGCTCAGTGAAATAAAAGAGGACACAAACAAATGGAAGAACATACCATGCTCATGGATAGGAAGAATCAATATCATGAAAATGGCCATACTGCCCAAGGTTATTTATAGATTCAATGCCATCCCCATCAAGCTACCAATGAGTTTCTTCACAGAATTGGAAAAAACTGCTTTAAAGTTCATATGAAACCAAAAAAGAGCCTGCATTGCCAAGACAATCCTAAGTCAAAAGAACAAAGCTGGAGGCATCACGCTACCTGACTTCAAACTATACTACAAGGCTACAGTACCCAAAACAGCATGGTATTGGTACCAAAACAGAGATATAGACCCATGGAACAGAACAGAGCCCTCAGAGATAATACCACACATCTACAGCCATCTGATCTTTGACAAACCTGAGAAAAACAAGAAATGGGGAAAAGATTCCCTATTTAATAAATGGTGCTGGGAAAATTGGCTAGCCATAAGTAGAAAACTGAAACTGGATCCTTTCCTTACTCCTTATACGAAAATTAATTCAAGATGGATTAGAGACTTAAATGTTAGACCTAATACCATAAAAACCCTAGAAGAAAACCTAGGTAATATCATTCAGGACATAGGCATGGGCAAGGACCTCATGTCTAAAACACCAAAAGCAACGGCAACAAAAGCCAAAATTGACAAATGGGATCTCATTAAACTAAAGAGCTTCTGCACAGCAAAAGAAACTACCATCAGAGTGAACAGGCAACCTACAGAATGGGAGAAAATTTTTGCAATCTACTCATCAGACAAAGGGCTAATATCCAGAACCTACAAAGAATTCAAAGACATTTACAAGAAAAAAACAAACAACCCCATCAAAAAGTGGGCAAGGGATATGAACAGATATTTCTCAAAAGAAGACATACATACAGCCAAAAGACACATGAAAAAATGCTCATCATCACTGGTCATCAGAGATATGCAAATCAAAACCACAATGAGATACCATCTCATACCAGTTAGAATGGCAATCATTAAAAAGTCAGGAAACAACAGGTGCTGGAGAGGATGTGGAGAAATAGGAACACTTTTACACTGTTGGTGGGATTGTAAACTAGTTCAACCATTATGGAAGATAGTATGGCAATTCCTCAAGGATCTAGAACTAGAAGTACCATATGACCCAGCCATCCCACTACTGGGTATATTCCCAAAGGATGATAAATCATGCTGCTATAAAGACACATGCACACGTATGTTCATTGCAGCACTATTCACAATAGCAAAGACTTGGAATCAACCCAGATGTCCATCAGTGACAGACTGGATTAAGAAAATGTGGCACATATATACCATGGAATACTATGCAGCCATAAAAAAGGATGAGCTCGTGTCCTTTGTAGGGACATGGATGCAGCTGGAAACCATCATTCTCAGCAAACTATCGCAAGGACAGAAAACCAAACACTGCTTGTTCTCACTCATAGGTGGGAACTGAACAATGAGATCACTTGGACTCAGGAAGGGAAACATCACAAACCGGGGCCTATTATGGGGAGTGGGTAGGGGGGAGGGATGGCATTGGGAGTTATACCTGATGTAAATGACGAGTTGATGGGTGCTGACGAGTTGATGGGTGCAGCACAACAACATGGCACAAGTATACATATGTAACAAACCTGCATGTTGTGCACATGTACCCTAGAACTTAAAGTATAATAATAAAAATAAATAAATAAAAAATAAATAAAAAATTAAATTAAAAAAAAAAAAAACTAAGTCTCTTTTTTTTGAGACGGAGTCTCGCTCTGTCGCCCAGGCTGGAGTGCTGTGGCCGGATCTCAGCTCACTGCAAGCTCCGCCTCCCGGGTTCCCGCCATTCTCCTGCCTCAGCCTCCCGAGTAGCTGGGACTACAGGCGCCCGCCGCCTCGCCCGGCTAGTTTTTTGTATTTTTTAGTAGAGACGGGGTTTCACCGTGTTAGCCAGGATGGTCTCGATCTCCTGACCTCGTGATCCACCCGTCTCGGCCTCCCAAAGTGCTGGGATTACAGGCTTGAGCCACCGTGCCCGGCCTGCAAAAAACTAAGTCTTAAGTGAAATTGTCTCTGTATTCTCTGCCAGAAAAAAATCTTACATATCTTAATTCCTCAAAACTGTCAGAATAGAGAATGTGTAAGCAAACAAAATAAATGAGGAAATGGAGCAACATTTCCAACAGACTACTTCTATGTGTTTGAATTTGTCTTAGATTTTTTTTGACTTAGTAGATAACTAGAACACATACTGTCTCAAAAATTCGCCATGAATACGTATAGTGTTTTCTATTCTATTTTACTATAAGACAATAGGATATTTATCTTATTTATATTCCATCTGACACATTTTAAACTCAGTTGGCTCTTAAAAATTATTTGTGACTCCTGCTGATCCTTCACCCCTCTCTCTCATGTTTCTTTTTATCTTTAGAGAAAAGACATTTTTCAAAAGTTACTTCTAAAGCATCAAAGAGCAGGGTTGTTGCCATATACAATACTCTTCCCATCAGACAATTTGAATTGCTTTGGTAACCTAGCAATTTACATTCACTCCCTTCGGGTAGCATTCAGACTCCACTAAGGCATGTTCCACAGCAGGCTTATTGCTTTTTCAAACCTATGGAGTCTTGTATGAAGACAACTTCTGACAACAGGCCTTCCACCCAACCACAACTTCTGGTCCCAGTAACACCCTGCTGTGATTCTTACATTCATCACAAGATGGCTTGATGGTTATCATTGCTAACTTTCTGGAGAAATGGTAAGAGCAGAAATGTTTAGATTTGGCATTTAAATCTCTATAAAAATTGGCCAGTTAAAAACAATTATTAAAAAAACAACCTCCAAAAAAAAAAAGTTTTTCTTCATTCTGATGAAAGATATAATGGAACACCTTGTAAAATCTACTTCCCTAAAGACAGGTAATCTGTCAAGTTCTGTATAAGTAGCTGGATGTATGTATAGTGACGAATAATTGCTTTTACTCAGTTCATTTTTTAGAGAAGAAAAATAGCTGTAAATTTAACTGAGGCTACTAAATACTAATACAAATGATGAAAGGGCAGTGCATTAGAGAGGAAGTCCTGTAAGTTGAGATGCTGAGGATCCCTGGGAAACCTGGGATCACTTTTACAGAATAAGTTTTGATTTGTTGATAATTTGGGAATTAGAGTCTTAGATTTAAATTCGTCTCAATCGAAGTGAAAGCTTAGGAAGTTACTGCAATCTCTCTTTGAGACTCAACTTTTCACACCTGTAAATGAAAATAATTATAGTGGCTACCACAGAGGATTGTTGTAAGGAATAAATAAATTATTTTATGTAATGTATTTATCAACATGCCTGATACATATTTGGTTCTCCTTAGTGTTAATTAATTCTTTTTATTTATTCAAAAAATGTCTACTGTTCTACTTTCATGTTGTAATCCTTTCTAGATATTACAAATTGAACAGTTTTGCACTCAAGGAGTCTCCAATCTAATATAAAAGATAACTTCACAGACAAGTCATTTAAATGAGCAGGACCTATAGCGGCAAGCCCTGGAGGCTGTATTTGTTTTCTGTGGTCTTGCTCTTTTGATTGCGTGATTGTACCAGGTGTTGATATTCGATTCAGTGAACCAGTCAGTTTATGGCTTTAGGGAATCTTGAATTGACATTCAAAAATGAAAACTGGCCTCTGATTATTACCTGAATTGAGGACAAGCATAGTTAGAAATTATGGGATTCATGATCAGCTAATTCCAAAATGAATCAGAGAAATTTGATAAGGTAGGAGTGAAAAAGACTGAGAGCACAGTTGCTTTGCTTTCTGTAAGTTTTCCAATTTCTGGTTCCATTTCTTTGTAAAAGCAAACTGTAATTGTTGTTTGTGGGTTAAATTTAAAAATCTGTATCTTAATCATTTTTTTTCAGTTTGTATGATTTAATTTCTATTACTTAAAACCAAAGTGGTTTAACTAAGACACATGATTTGATGTGAGGGAGTGAACTAATATTTAAAGATCTGGAAATCAAGTCCAATCTCATGTAAGATTTGTTGTTAATCATAAAAAGAGAAGCTGTAGAAAGAGAAGACTGAAAACTGAATCAAAACTGAGTAGCAAAGTTAGTGCATGCCCGGGACCCAAACCAAACTGTGTTGAATGTATTATTGCTTCCTCAGCAGACTTTTATTCTCAACCATTTATGAAATCTAAGCTATGAAACTATGGAACTTCTAATAATAACAGTGGTCAAAGTTCATTGATACTATAACTTGCAAATAATATTTGTTAGTAAAATGGTAAAAATCCCTGCCTCAAAATTGTGTGCCCCAGTAATGCCCTGACTCATGTTCTAATGTATTTTCTACATGGAATACAGTAGTGAATATATAGTAATTGCTTATTAAAATTTATATTTTGCATAACTAATATATACTGGGTTCCTGGAAAATGTTTTTGAAAACATAAGGTAATATTTTATACTAATGATATATATTAATGAACCCACATAAAATATGTAAATTACCTTCTGCTAATTCTACAGTGATTAGTTAAAGTCACTTGTTTGGGATTCTAATTTTACTTAATTAAAAAATTATAAACATGAAAAATATGTAGATTATTTTGAGACTTAAAGAGGAGCTTTCCTCAGTAGTAAAACCAATTTTATGCAAATGCATCCTTAATTCTAATTTTTATGTGTTGCTGGATATCAGAAATATTTACTTCTCATATTGGGGCTTAATTTCTGAAAAATTTAAGAAACCATTCCAAAGGAAGAGAGGTCCAAATTTAGTCCTCTAGGTGTAAGTTGAATGAGACAACAAAAATTTTCGCCTAAAATCTTACAAATTTGGAAAAGATGTCAAATGCTTTACCGTCTAAGAATTCCTTTTTCAGGAAAAGGTTTTCTGCTTTTAGAAATTATATATATATATATATAAAATATATATTATATTTATATATATCACATTTACTTTATCCAGTCTATCATTGATGGGCGTTTGGGTTGGTTCCAAGTCTTTGCTATTGTGAACAGTGCTGCAATAAACATACGAATGCTTGTGTCTTTATAGTAGAATGAGTTATAATTCTTTGGGTATATTCCCAGTAATGGATTGCTGGGTCAAATGATATTTCTGGTTCTAGATCCTTGAGGAATCACCACACTGTCTTCCACAATGGTTGAACTAACTTAAACTCCCACCAACAGTGTAAAAGCGTTCCTATTTCCAGCACATATACACCATGGAATACTATGCAGTCATGAAAAAGGATGAGTTCATGTCCTTTACCCTTGTAAAGGATGAAGCTGGAAACCATCATTCTCAGCAAACTAACACAGGAATAGAAAACCAAATACCACATGTTCTCACTCATAAGTGGGAGTTGAACAATGAGAGCACATGGACACAGGGAGGGGAACATCACACACCGGGGCCTGTTGGGGAATGAGGGGCTAGGGGAGGGATAGCATTAGGAGAAATACCTAACATAGATAACAGGTTGATGGGTACAGCAAACCACCATGGCATGTGTATACCTATGTATCAAATCTGCATGTTCTGCACATGTATCCCAGAACTTAAATTATATATATATGAAATATATTATAATATATTTACTTACAAATATACCACATTTTATTTAAAATCCTTACATGGAATTTTGCATCAGACCAAATGGAGAAACAAAAATTGTATTTGCAGTCCCATATGAAACAACTTAAGAAGCAGACGTAGTATGTAAAACAACAGTTTTCAGATGTTAGAAATCAGACAATGCCAGAAAATTATACATGAGAGAGATGAAATGATAAGGTAAGTCAAATGACTGTCTCAGCAGTTTCACAGGGGCCACAGAACAGAGGGGGAACCTAAGTACAGCCCAATGTTCTTTCTGAGTTGAAGCATTGAAGTTGAGAGTCCAGGAGCAGGGTATTAGTAAAGAGAGAGAGAGAGATAGAGAGAGAGAGATAGAGAAATACAGAGGATCCTCTTTGAATATCTAGCTGAGTATGGGTCAGTACATGCATTTGAGAAAAGTACTCAAAGCTAGAAAAAGGATTATTTAAAAGAAGTAGGGGAAACAATTGATAGTTATTACATAAGGCCAAGAATAGTTTGTGTTTGTTTTTTTGTTTTTGTTTTTGTTTTCTCTTTTACTTTAGGTTCTGGGATACATGTGCTGAATGCGCAGGTTTGTTACATAGGTATACATGTGCCATGGTGATTGGCTGTACCTATCAACCCATCATCTAAGTTTTAAGCCACACATGCATTAGGTATTTGTCCTAATGCTCTCCCTCCGCCTTTCCCCAATCCCCAGGCAGGACCCAGTGTGTGGTGTTCCCCTCCCTGTGTCCATGTGTTCTCATTGTTCAACTCTCACTTGTGAGTGAGAACATGCAGTGTTTGGTTTTCTGTTCCTGTGTTAGTTTGCTGAGGATGATGGTTTCAAGCTTCATCCATGTCCCTGCAAAGGACATGAACTGATTTTTTTAATGGCTGCATAGTATTCCATAGTGTATATGTGCCACATTTTCTTTATGCAGTCTATCATTGATGGGTATTTGGGTTGGTTCCAAGTCCTTGCTATTGTAAATAGTGCTGTAATATACATACGAGTGCATGTGTTTTTACAGTAGAATGATATATAATCTTTCTACTGAAGGATATCAGATATTGAAGATCAACTTACTAAAATAAGGTGCAAAGGTAAGATTAGAGAAAACAGTATAAAAAGGAATGAACAAAGCCTCCATGAAATATGGTACTGTGTGAAAAGACCAAACCTACTATTGTTTGGGGTTCCTGAAAGTGACAGGGAGAATGGAACCAAATTGGAAAACACACTTCAGTATATTACCGAGGAGAACTTCCCCAATCTAGCAAGATGGGCCAACATTCAAATTCAGGAAATACAGAGAACACCACTAAGATACTCCTTGAGAAGAGCAACTCCAAGACACATTATCACCAAATTCTCCAAGGTTGAAATGAAGGAAAAAACGTTAAAGACAGCCGGAGAGAAAGGTCAGGTTACCTGCAAAGTGAAGCTCATTAGACTAACAGCAGATGTCTCTTCAGAAACCCTACAAGCCAGAAGAGAGTGGGGGCCAATATTCAACATTCTTAAAGAAAAGAATTTTCAACCCAGAGTTTCATATCCAGTCAAACTAAGTTTCATAAGTAAAGGAGAAATAAAATTCTTTGTAGACAAGCAAATGCTGAGGGATTTGTCACCACCAGGCCTGCCTTACAAGGGCTCCTAAAGGAATCACTAAATATGGAAAGGAAAAACCAGTACCAACCACTGCAAAAACACACCAAAATATAAAGACCAACATCACTATGAAGAAACTATATCAATTATTGTGCAAAATAACCAGCTAGCATCATGATGACAGGATCAATTTCACACATAACAATATTAACCTTCAATGTAAATAGGCTAAATGCCCCAATTAAAAGACACAGACTGCCATATTGGATAAAGAGTCAAGATCCATTGGTGTCCTGTATTCAAGAGACACATCTCATGTGCAAAGACACATAGGCTCAAAATAAAGGGATGGAGGACTATTTACCAAGCAAATGGAAAAAAAAAGCAGGGGGTTGTAATCCTAGTCTCTGATAGGACAGGCTTTAAACCAACAAAGTTAAAACAAAACAAAACAAAAAACAAAACAGAACAAAACCAAAGAAAGCATTTCATAATGGTAAAGGGAGCAATGCAACAAGAAGAGCTAACTATCCTAAATATATATGCACCGAATACAGGATCACCCAGATTCATAAAGCAAGTTCTTAGAGACCTACAAAGAGACTTAGACTCCCACACAATATTAATGGGGGACTTTAACACCCCACTGTAAATATTAGACAGATCAATGAGATAGAAAATTAACAAGGATATTCAGGACTTGAACTCAGTTCTGGATGAAACTGACCTAATAGACATCTACAGGACTCTCTATCCCAAATCAATAGAATATACATTCTTCTCAGTACCACATAGCACTTATTCTAAAATTGATCAGATAATTGGAAATAAAACACTCCTCAGCAAATGCAAAATAACTGAAATCACAACAAACAGTCTCTCAGACCACAGTGCAATCAAATTAGAACTTGCAAAGAAATTCACTCAAAACCACACAACTACATGGAAATTGAACAACCTGCTCCTGAATGTCCATTAGGTAAATAGCGAAATTAAGGCAGAAATAATGAAGTTCTTTGAAACCAATGGGAACAAAGAGACAATGTACCAGAATCTCTGGGATACATCTAAAGCAGTGTTGAGAGGGAAATTTATAGCACTAAATGCCCACATCAGAAAGTAGTTTTCATTTCCACCAGTCAGAATTTGCAAAAAAACCCCTCACATTTCAAGAGATTTTGTTCAAAGTATTCAGAAGTGTATTGTCTTAGTAACTGGGAAAAAAAGCCATCAACTGAATGCTGCTTTGATCCAGAATAACAAGCTTAAAGCAATCATCAAAAATATCAAGCAGTTACCAATTAACAGATTCTTCACATCACATCACATCACGTTCATTCACTCATGTATTTCTATACATGAAATCCAAAGATATCCAGCACCCAAAAGAGAAATATTTACAATGTCTAGCACACAGTCAAAAACTACAAGGCATTCAAGAAAGCAGAAAATATGACTCATAATGAAAATAAAAGTTAGTCAAAGCTAACAATAGAAATTACAAAGATGACTGAATTAGTGGACAAAGACAATAATACAATCATTTAGCTATGTTTCATAGGTTCAAAAAGATAAACAAAAGATTAAACATATTAAGTAGGAATAATATATTTTAAAATACCCAAATAAAAACCTAGATATAGAAACTATAATGTTTCTATATTGCTGAAAAATATGTGTATACTGAATGGGATTAATAGCACATTAGAACCTGAAGAAGAAAAATTAGTGAACTTGAAAACATAGCAATAGATACTATGAAGAGGAAAGTACAGAGCAACATAATAATACACAAGGAACATGGTACACTTGCAGATGGAGTGCCCAAAGGTGGAGGGGGGAAGTCAGAAAAATATATAAATAAAAGACTGGGTAAAATAATTCCAATTTTCACATAAACTAGAAGTCTGCACATCCAAGAAGTTTAATAAGAGCAAAACATGAAGAAAAATTCATCCAGATATATTGTAATCAAATTTCTGAAAAGGAGACATAAAAGGAAATTTTTTTTGTCCAAGGAAGAAAAACATGACAACAGTCTTTTGGTGGAAAGTCATGCAAGGAGGCTACCATGGAGCAACATCTTCAAAGAACTGAAAAACAAATTACCAACCTAGAATTCCACACCCATAAAAATATATTTCAAGAATGAGGGTGAAATGAGGACAAGATAGTATGGTATTTTTACTAGACAAATAAACCAATAAAATAGAATGGAGAGTACAGAAATAAATACATACATCTACAACTGACTATTAAAAAATGTCAGAGTCTTACGCAGTTGCCTAGGCTGGAGTGTAGTGGTGGGATCTCAGCTCACTGAAACCTCTGCCTCCAGGGTTCAGGTAATTCTTCTACTCAGCCTCCCAATTAGCAGGGATTACAGGCATGTGCCACCACACCCAGCTAATTTTTGTATTTTCAGTAGAGATAGGGTTTCACCATGTTGGCCAGGTTGGTCTTGAACTCCTGTCCTCAAGTGATCTGCCTACTTTGGCCTCCCAAAGTTCTGGGATTTGTAAGGCCACTGCACCCAGCCTTATTTCAGATCCTTGACTGAGAAACTTGTGTATCCATACAATGGAATACTGCTCAGCAATCAAAACTACTGATATATACAACAACATAGATAACACTCTAGTGTATATCTATGACATCAAGAAGTTACTTAACTCAAGATTTCATGAATCTAATAGAGATTACTTAGAAATTATTGAGCCTACTTTTTGTGGGGGAAGTAGGCATTTTACCAAACAGGTTCACTAACAGAGAGGAAAATGGATTTCCACCGACTCACCAACACTAGTCTATTAGCAGTGGCTGCCTGAACATTGTATGGAGAAGAAATCTGAAATTAAGATTGGGTTCAACGTGAAAGAATATGATTTTTTATTATCAATATCTAAACTAGCTCAGCACATGGAGTGAAGGTTCATATGGTGTACATTTGCCATTTTTGGACTAGATTGTAAAAGATGAAGGGATTTGGATAAGAATTATTGATTCATTATTTTATTAGTTTGTTATGGCTGCCATAATAAAACACCACAGACTAGGGGGCTTAAACAACAGAAATTTGTTTCTTCCCAGTTCTGGAGGCTAGAAGTCCAAGATCAAGGTGTCAGCAGGTTTGGTTTCTCCTGAGAGCACTTTCCTTGGTTTGTAGGTGTTCATCTTCTCCCTGTGTCTGTGTCTGTACTGCCTGCATTAGTCCTCTTTTTTTATAAGGGTACCCATCATATTGAATTAGGGACCACCTATATGTCCTCATTTTACCTTAATTGCCTCTTTAAAGACCGTGCCTCCAAACATAGTCACATTCTGAGCTTCTAGAAGTTTGGACTTCAACATATAAAATTTGATGAGCTATAATTCAGTTCTTACCAGAGATTCAGATACAAATTTTTGATTCCTCCTTGACGAACTGATAGAAATTCTCAATTCAGGGAATTATCTTCAGTCTGAATTGTTTTTCTTCCAGGTTCTCTTTATTATTTTTTTAATGTAATGACTGTCACCATTTTCCTGTCGAGGTTTGTACTAGAACAAAATGTTCTTTCATAAGATACCTTACTAGTTCTTGAAGAAAATTATTAATCTTAGCTTATATATTTGCCATTTTCTACAATACATTTTTTTTTCTATATTTTTATCTTGCTGGCATTTGATCTCTCCTCCTGTGCTGTGTGAATTCACCACTGTATAAGTCTTGGCCTTGGTGAGAGGTGAGCCATTTTAATTGCCTAAATGGTTACATAATCTTCATTCCAAACTGTCTTATAGCACAGGAACATGCAATTGATCTAGGTTAAACCAACCAAATGCTATAGGTATTCAGACAGAAGCCAGTGACAGAGAGAAGCAGATATGGACATTGTGATGGTGGTTGCAGTAGACGTAGCAGTATCCTTTCAAAAGCAGTTATTACCGTGGCTCCAGTGGAAATGTCCAGTATCTAGCACTGGCCTTTGTGAAAGTGGCAGTTATAATACATACTGTGGCTCTCAGTGGCCAAAGGCAGCAATAGCAGCAATAGCTCTACCAGACTTGTCTGTGCTGTGATTCTGGCTGAGGTTCTTATTGCTGCTATCTTCCTTTGCTTCTGCACAATATTAAAAGCCTATTTCTCCAGCTTTGTCAGAAATACTGTGAAAAATCTAATACATTTTAAATAAATACTTTTTCTGCTTAAAAAAGTCAGAATCATTTCCTCTTCTTTGTAGTCAAGATCATTGACTAACAAATTTATGAAAAGCCTTCATTATTAATGAAACTAGGTAAGTTTTTGACCAAGGCAATCAGGCAAGACAAAGAAATAAAGGGTATCCAAATAAGAAGAAAGGAATTCAGGTTATCCCTGTTTGTAGATGATATGATTCTAGAAAACCCCATAGTCTCAGCCCAAAAGCTCCTTCAGATGATAAAAAACTTCAGTAAAGTTTCAGGATACAAAATCAACGTACAAAAATCATGAGCATTCCTTTACACCAACCTCAGCCAAGCCGAGAGCCAAATCAGGAACACAATTTCATTCACAATTGCCACAAAAGGACTAAAATAACAGGAACACAGATAACCAGGGAGGTGAAAGATGTCTACTATAAGAATTACAAAACACTGCTCAAAGAAATTAGAGAGGAGAAAAACAAATGGAAAAACATTTCCTGTTCATGGATAGGAAGAATCAATATCAGCAAAAGGGCCATACTGTCAAAAGCAACTTATAGATTCAATGCTATTCATATCAAACTATCAATAATATTCTTCATAGAACTAGAAAAAACTATTTTAAAACTCATATGGAATAAAGAAAGAGCCCAAATAGCCAAGGTAATTCTCAGCAAAAAGAACAAAACTAGAGACATTATGTTACCCAGCTTTAAATTATACTACAGGGCAATAGTAACCAAAACAGCATAGTGCTGGTACAAAAACAGACACATAGACCAATGAAACAGAATAAAGAGCTCAGAAATAAGGCCACACACCTATGACCATGTGATCTTCAACAAAGCTGAAAAAACAAGCAATGGGGAAAGGACTGCCTATACAATATATGGTGCTGGGAGGACTGGCTAGTCATATGCAGAAAATTGAAACTGGACCCCTTCCTTACACTTTATACAAAAATAAATTCAAGATGGATTAAAGACTTAACTGTAAAACCCAAAACTATTAAAAACGTTGGAAGACAACCTAGGCAATACCTTTCTTGACATTGAAACTGGTGAAGATTTCATAATAAAGATGACAAAAGCAATCACAACAAAAGCAAAAATTGACAATTTAATCAGTTGATTAGTTGATCTAACTAAAGAGCTTCTGCACAGCAAAATAAATGATCAACAATGCAAATAGGTAATTTATGGAATTGGAAAAATATTTGCAAACTATGCATCTGACAAAGGTCTAGTATCCAGTACCTATAAGGAACTTAAACAAATGTACAAGAGAAAAACCAAACAACTCCCTTAAAAAGTGAGCAAAGGACATGAACAGACACTTTGCAAAAGAAGACGTACATGCAGCCAACGAGCATATGAAAAAAATGTTCAATATCACTGATCATTAGAGAAATGCAAATCAAAACCACAATGAGATGCCATCTCACACCAGTCAGTATAGCTGTAATTAAAAAGTCAAAAATTACAGATGCTGGCAAGGTTGTGGACAACAGGAAACCCTTATACACAGTTGGTGGGAGTATAAATTAGTTAAACCATTGTGGAAAACAGTGTGACGATTCCTCAAAGAGCTAAAAACAAAACTACTATTCGACCCAGCAATCTCATTACTGGATGTATACTCAAAGGTGTATAAATTGTTCTGTCATAAAGACACATGTACGTGTATGTTCACTGCACCACTATTCACAGTAGCAAAGACATGGAATCAACCTAAATGACCATCAATGGTAGACTGTATAAAAAAATGTGGTACATATACACCCTGGAATGCAATACAGCCATTAAAAAAAGAATGAAATCATGTTCTTTACAGGAACATGGATAGAACTGGAGGCCATGATTCTTAGCAAACTAACGCAGAAATAGAAAACCAAATACAGCATGTTCTCACAAATGGAAGCTAAATGATGAGAACACATGGACAGAAAGAGAACAACACACACTGTGCTCTACTGGAGGGTAGAGGATGGGAGGAGGGAGAGGATTGGGAAAAATAACTATTGGATCCTAGGCTTAGTGCCTGAGTGATGAAATAATCTGTACAACAAGCCCCTGTTACAGGAGTTTCCCTGTATAACAAACCTGCACATGTACCCCTAAACCTAAAATAAAAGCTTTAGAAAAACCAGAAACTAGGTAAGTTTTGCTTCCCTCTACTTTGCTCTGTAGATGGGAGCTAGCTTTGTTACTTGGTAAACTAGAAAGGATTTTCTATCTCCTTGTTAAGATTTGCTCCTCTATATAAATTCTCTATATATTATACACCATGGTTTCTGCTACAGTACAGCAATGGGACTGACCAATTTCGTGCCTTTTGACTCTAAAAGTCTGAGATAATAATAGAAAAGTCATCTTGAGAAACATAGATATCATAAACCTTTCTTGTTACTGCTTCTAATGATGACAAATATATTCCAAATCCAACCACTTATTACATCTCCATTCCAACATCATCTCCATCATTTCCCCAAAGATCACAGAATAGCCAAATAATTTTCTGGTTCCTATACTAGTCCATTTTCATGCTTCTGATAAAGACATACCCAAGACTGGGCAATTTATAAAATAAAATTTAATGAACTTACAGTTCTACATGGCTAGGGAGGCCTCAAAATTATGGTGGATGGCAAAGAGAAGCAAGTCATGTTTTATGGATGGCAACAGGCAAAGAGAAAGTTTGTTCAGGGACACTCCCATTTTTTAAACCATCAGATCTCATGAGGCTCATTTACTATCATGAGAAGAGCACGGGAAAGACCTGCCCCCATGATTCAATTACCTCCCACCAGGTCCCTCTCACAACACATGGGAATTCAAGATTAGATTTGAGTGGGGACACAGCCAAACCATATCATTCTGCCCCTGGCCCCTCCCAAATATCATGTCCTCACATTTTAAGACCAACCATGCTTTCCCAACATTCCCCCAAAGTCTTAACTCATTTCAGCATTAATTCAAACATCCACGGTCCAAAGTCTCATCTGAGACAAGGCAAGTGCCTTCCACCTATGAGCCTGTAAAATCAAAAGCAAGTTATTTTCTTCCTAGATACAAGGGGGTACAGGCATTGGCTAAATACAGCCATTCAAAATGGGAGAAATTGGCTAAAATTAAGAGGCTACAGGTCCCATGAAAGTTTCAAATTCAATGGGGCAGTCAAATCTTAAAGCTCTAAAATTATCTCCTTTGACTCCATGTCTCACATCTGGGTCACACTGATACAAAAGGTAGGTTCCCATGGTCTTGGGCAGTTCCACCTCTGTGACTTTGCAGGGTACAGCCTCCCTCCCATCTGCTTTCATAGGCTAGTGTTGAGTGTCTGCAGCTTTCCAGGTACACAATGCACGCTGTTGGTGGATCTACTATTCTGGGGTCTGGAGGATGATGGCTCTCTTCTCACAGCTTTACTAGGTCATTCCCCAGTAGAGACTCTGTGTGTGAGCTCCAGTCCCACATATTCCTTTCACACTGCCCTAGCAGAGGTTGTCCATGAGAGCCTGCTCCAGAAGCAAACTCCTTCCTGGACATCCAGGCATTTCCATACATCCTCTGAAGTGTAAGTGGAGGTTCTCAAACCCCAATTCTTGACTTCTGTGTTCTTACAGGCTCAACAGCACATGGAAGCTGCCAAGGCTTGGTGTTTGCACCCCCTGAATCCATGGTGTGAGCTGTACTTTGGTCCCTTTTAGTTATAGTTGGAGTAGCTGGGATGCAGAACACCAAGTCCCTAGACTACACACAGCACAGGGACCCTGGGCCTGGTCCACCAAACCACTTTTCCCTCCTAGGGCTCCAGGCCTATGATGGGAGGGGCTGCTGTGAAGACCTCTGGCATGACCTGGAGACATTTTCCCCATTGTCTTGGGGATTAACATCTGGCTCCTGTTTACTTATGCAAATTTCTGCAGCCGGCTTGAATTTCTTCTCAGAAAATGGGATTTTCTTTTATATCACATTGTCAGGCTACAAATTTTCTGAACTTTTATGCTCCACTTCCCTTATAAAACTAAATGCCATCAACAACACCCAAGTTACCTCTTGAATGCTTTGCTGCATAGCAATTTCTTCCACCAGATACCCTAAATCATCTCTCTCAAGTTCAAGATTTCACAAATCTCTTGGCAGGGACAAAATGCTGACAGTATTTTTGCTAAAACATAACTAGATCCACCTTTTCTCCAGTTCCCAACAAGTTCCTCATCTCCATCTGAGACCACCTCAGCCTGGACCTTATTGTTCATATCACTATCAGCATTTTTGTCAAAGCCATTCAACAAGTCTCTAGGAAGTTCCAGACTTTCCCACATTTTCCTGTGTTCTTCTAAGCCCTCCAAACTGTTACAACCTCTCTGCATATTACCGAGTTCCAAAGTCACTTCCACATTTTCTGATATCTTTTCAGCAATGCTGGTAACAACTTATTAGCCTATTTTCATGCTGCTGATAAAGACATACCCAAGACTGGGCAATTTACAAAAGAAAGAGGCTTAATGGATTTACAGTTCCACATGACTGGGGAGGATTCACAATCATAGCAGAAGATGAAAGGCATGTCTTACATGGTGGCAGATAAGAGAAGGGAGCTTGTGCAGGGAAGCACCCTTTTGTAAAACCGTCAGATCTCATAAGACTTATTCACTATCACGAGAACAACAAGGAAAAGACCTGCTCCCATGATTCAGTTACCTCCCACCAGGTCCCTCCCACAACACATGGGAATTCAAGATGAGATCTGGGTGCGGACACAGTCACACCATATCAGTTCCTCTCTTGCCTATCACATGTACAGTTTGTCTGGCAAATAATAAACTTTAATAGTATTTCCAGGTAACTTAGAAAAAATTAAATCTAGAATCTTTACTATGGTTTATAAGACTCCATTATTTTGCTCTTGCTTACCTTTCTGATTTATTTTTTTTCTTTTTACTTTTCCTTTTCTCTTCTTTTCTTCTCTTTTCCCTTCTCCTCTCCTCTCCTCTTCTCTCTCTCTCTTCCTTCCTTCCTTCCTCCCTCCCTCCCTCCTCCTCCTCCTTCCTTCCTTCCTTCCTTCCTTCCTTCCTTCCTTCCTTCCTTCCTTCCTTCCTTCCTTCCTTCCTTCCTTCCTTCCTTCCTTCCTTTTTCAAGTCTCATTATGTTGCCCAGGCTGGTCTTGATCTCCTGGGCTCAAGGAATTCTCCTATCTTGGCCTCTCAAAGTGCCAGGATTATAGGTATGAGCCACCATGCCTGGTATACTAGTCTGTTCTTGCACTGCTATAAAGAAATACCTGAGACTGGGTAATTTATAAAAAGGTTTAATTGGCTCAGGGTTTAGCAGGCTGAACAAGAAGCATGATGGCTTCTGGGGAGGCCTTAGGAAACTTTCAATCAGGGTGGAAGGCAAAGTGGAAGAGGTACATCTTACATGGCTGGAACAGGAGGAATAGAGAGAAGGGAAACATGCTACACACTTTTAAACAACCAGATCTCATGAGAACTTAGCACCAAGGGGACAGTGCTAAACCATTCATGAGGTACTGCCCACTGATCCAATAGCCTCCCACTAGGCCCCACTTCCAACACTGGGGATTACAATTCAACATGAAATCTGGGTATGGGCACAAATCCAAACCATATCACCTGGCCTCTCTCTGATTTCATTTTCTACAACTTCCTCTCTTGCCAAACTGGGCCTTTTTGCAATTCCTTTACCATGCCAAGAAAGCTCTCATCTCAGGGCCTTTGATTTGCCATTCTCTAACTTGAGAATTCTTTTCCCAGATATTCACATAACTCATTTACTCACTTAATCCGGATGCCTGTTCCAATACCGTCCCCAAAATAGCACGTTCTTCATTGTCCTTTCTAAACGATCGTATTTGTCATTTGATCCCCATCCTACTTTATTATTTCCTTGTAATGCTTATTATTATCTGACATCATATAGATATTTATTCTTATTTATTTATTTATTTATTTATTTATTTATTTATTTATATCCCCCCATGTAAATGTGAGCTTCATGGAAAGGCAGAGACTCTTTCTTTTTTTTTTTCATGGCTATATGTCCAGTGCCTGGAAGAGTGCCTAGGACAGAGTATTAAGTGAAGGAATGAGCCACAGTGGTTCAGAATTGGGTGTTGGATAAGTGAAGAAAAGTTTTGTATAGAAACTTAGACTTTCTTTCCTACTGCTAACAAGCTGTTTTATTTAAGCTGGACTCAAGCACATCATCTTTGATATAAGCACTAACAAACTAGCCTGCCAGTTTGTCAGCTTATCACCTGACAAACTGAAGCATGCGTTAGCGGCTCACTACATACAATTAATTGGTGACCAAAATACTCAATAAACATAATTTATTTAAATAATGATGAAATGATTAAATAACAGATAAAATATTAATTAGACATGAACTTGGAAGCCTCACAAGCATTAGGAAATGTTTTTGGTGGCATCGTTTTTAAATTCTCTAATTTTTCCAGGTTTCTATATTTTGTATTCATATCACTGGTTTGATAAATTTTCTTGGATCTTTATGTTAAGTCAAAACCACATTAAAAGTGTAAATTATTTTTTAAAGTCGTAGTTGTTGTTTGGTTGGTATTTATGGCTTTTACAGCTAAGCAATTCATTTATCATCATTTATCATGAGTATCCAGGTCAATATTGTTTACTTCATTCTGAGAATACGGTGTTATCTGGTGCTTGGTTCAAGTCAATTAAATTCAGAGCATGCTGCTAGGGAATGAAGGGATTCTCTGGAGAAAATGACATATTTCCTGCCTTCAAAGAGACTGTCAGTTCTAACATTAATACAAATTGGGTCTCTTTCTGGATATGACACTTGGTTTGTCTCTAGCTGAGACAATCTTTGCCTTAGATTCCTCAGCTGAAAAATAAAGCTAATAATATCACTGTTAAGAAAAAATAGTACAGAATAGTAAGGTAATGTTTACAGTTGGAACTTCATAAGGTATAAATTAATACATTCTAGAATGTTTCCTTGTGTGAATCAATAAAGAAACTAGAGTCTGTTCTAATTTCAATTAGAGCTAGAATATCTATTAGAACTGGAATATTTAACAGCCCAGTAGTTTTAAAGTTTTTTATGAATTACATTAAATGAAATTTTAAGCTGAAGCATAAGCAAATAAGCTTGTTAAAACTGGAACTGTGCACCTGGGATTGCTTAAATAGAGTTCAGCAGCACTAAGACCTACCTCCTGGAAATTTGTCACACAGATACAAATGATTTCGAGCAGAGTCTGACAGTTTTATGGCCTCTTGCACTAATTTGGATACAGTTTTCCCATTTGGCACCATTAGACAGATATTACTCATTTCCAGGGCAGCAATATAAGTTATCCCAACACATAGAGATAAGGGAAAGAAATTTAGTTGCCTTGGTTATAAGAATAACTCTAGTCTTCATCTCAATAATATCCATTTGATATTTTTAAACTGTAGAGAGGCTTCCTTAATTCATGGCATCCAATCCTTGTATCTGTGATGTCATCTGAAAAATTAGAAACCCATCTGTGATACACTCTTGCCCTAAATATGATTATCTGTCACTCAAATGTACTCACATGCGCGCACACGCACACACACACACACACACAACCTGATTCCATTCAAGTTGTTGGTCACAACTGAAAATGAACTTGCCTCTATCTGTTCTGCCAAGACAATGTGGACAGTAGATCTCATATTCACCATTGTATCTGAAACACTTATCACAGTTCCTTTGTATTCATACATGTATGTAGGCAAGCATTTATTTACTCACCGTTCAGTTGAATACATGCATGCTTTCTCTGTATCTGACACTGTTCTAATGACAGGGAAATAGCATTGAGGAAATTGGTTCCTGCTCCATGGAGCTTACAGACCTATGCATGGTTGGTGCTTTATAAGTATTTGTTCAGTTAATGAAAACATTTTATTTGCTGATAAATAAAGAAGCAGCCATGGTAGAGTTTTTAAAAAACTAAACTTTATTTTTTCAAGCAGGTTTAGGTTCACAGCAAAATTGAGCAGAAAGTAGAATTCCCCTATAACCCCTTGCCCCAACACACAGCTTCCCTACCATTAACATCTTGCACCAGAGTGGAACTTTGGTACAATGAATAAACCTATATTGACACATATTTTACCCAAAGTCCATAGTTAACTTTGTGGTACACTTTTGGTGTCATACATTCTGTGGGTTTTGACAAATATTTGATGATTATGTATCTGCCATTAAAGTATCACACAGAATAGTTTCACTGCCGTAAAAATCTAACTAGACTTTTGAAATTCTATTTTGGGATTTATAGAAACTAAATTGATTGGCAACTTCTTTCAGATTTTCTTAACAAAAAATGTTCTGGTCTGCACAATATTTCAATTTCTGAGGTAGCAGCCACCCTGGCTGAAACATGCTTTCAGATCAGGTGATCTCACAAATGCATAAGGGATCTGGTTTCTCAATCTCTTATAGCAAAGTAGTTTCTAAAGACTTCCCCAAAATGAGACATTTCACGGAATGAAAAAAAAATCTCTGCCTTTATGATCACTATACATGAGCATAACTTTGACAGTCCTTTGTTTAGTCCTCTCCTCTCCTCCTCCTCCTCCTCCTCCTACTCCTCCCCGTTCTTCTGCTTCTGCTTCTGCAAAAGGGTGGATGATTTGATTTTCAGAAACGTGTGGTCTAGAGGTGCATCTTTATAAATTAGAAATTATGTCTGGTATGAACCTCTCATCAATCATGACACAATCATAAGGCTGAAAAGGATTACTATTCAGACTTTTCTTTTGCATTTGACCACCCAGTGGGCTCCGGTCTTTAGAGCCTAGAGAGTCTCTGACCTCAGAAAGTGGGATCCATTGAACACAGTACCCTCTTCCTGACCCAGTGATTCTTGGGACATGAAACACAATTTCAAAGTCACTGTTTCCAACTTCCTCATTTTCTAGAGAAGAAAACAGAGACCCACAGACATAAAGCTACTTGCTTCAGGGCAATAGTTCAGTGGAGACAAAAGTTATACTAGAATATCAAGATTTACAACATTAATTTTTACTGCTCTATATTAATGATATATTCTATGATGTATTGACTTTCATCAAAGTCAATTAATCATAAAACAAAATTTAATAGAATTTTACTTAGAGATAATATCTCTGATTTAGTAAAGCATCTTGTATCAAAATCAATCAAAATTTTCCCATGGAGGATACAGTTTTCAGGAAACAGAAACATGACATTTCACACCTAGGAACATTTCTTGGTCATAGAAATGTTCAAGAATCCTTTAATAACATTGCCCTTTTATTTTTGAATTCCGTGTACCAGAGCACCAGCAGTCATTTACAGGACTCTTGGTTTTCTTCAAATTATATCATTTTGTTAGATATGACTGCTTTGGACATAGGATGATTCAATTTTATATACATATATGTAAATATATACACATATGTGTATTTAACCCCATTTAAACTTCAGTGTAATTATGACCAATACAACTATGCAACTACTGAAACCAGAACAAAACAATGTCTTAAGCCTCTGAAATTCCTAGGGAACTTAGGCAAGCCATGTAAAATGATTCTCTTGGAATTTGGTCGTGGCATGAGCATAGCCACCACCACACCAGAGAGAATGGCATGGCATTTTTAATAAGAAGATACGGTAAAATACTGGTTTCTGTCTTCAAAAAAATATATCATATTTAAATCATCTAAGAATAGTGAAAGAGTTCACTACCACATCCATCTGGTAATAGAATTTTTGAAATAGATGGAAACTGAGAATTTCATTGAGTCAAAGACTACAGCATCTCTCAAGGTTTCACTGGAGTACTCACAACAGAAGGATGTCTAGACTGTTTTGAACACCTCATGTACAAAATTCCACAGAGTTTTAAAATTCCACAGAGTTTTAATTATAAAAAGTATTTATATAATATGTTAATATGCTTACACATAATTTTTCCTACTATGAGGATAAAATGAGATACCACAAGCAAAATGTTGAGCACAGAGTCTGAAACATTATAGGGTTTAATATATTTCATTTCTATGTCACCAAAAGTAAACAAAACTAAATTCCGAAGATAATAAGCTAATTGCATGTGTACTTTTTTCTACTAGACTATAAGCACTTAGAGCAGCCATTTTTGTCTGCACTTTTGGTGCCTAGCTTAGTGTATTACTGCAGAGTAGAAAATAATATGAGAAAAATGCAGAAGAATAGAGGAGGGGAGGAGGGGAGAGGGCAGGGAAATGGAAGGAAGGAAGGAAAGGGAGAGAGAGAAAGAAAGAGAGAAAGGCAGGCAGAAAGAAAGAAAGACAGACAGACAGACAGACAGACAGACAGAAAGAAAGAAAGAAAGAAAGAAAGAAAGAAAGAAAGAAAGAAAGAAAGAAAGAAAGAAAGAAAGAAAAGAAAGGAAGGAAGGAAGGGAGGAAGAAAAAAGAAAAAGAAAGAAGAAAGAGAAAGAATGAAAGAAAGAGAAAAGAAAGAGAAAGAAAAAGAAAGAAGCAGGAAGGGTGAGAATAAGGGATAGCAAGCAGGCAAAGAGATATATTTCTCCAATAATTTCCTACCACTTTCAGTATAGATAGACTTCTAACTATCTGTCATGGTTTACAAGACATTTCTTTGCTCTGGGAACCTCTGTAACCTCTATAAATACACCTCATGTTCATCTTCAGTTACACCCGATTAATGGCATTTCCTAAAATATTCAATCACAGTCCTGGGCTTTGCATTTGTTATTCCTCTAACTAGAACATATCCCCTCTTCATTTCTGTCCCTTTGTCAATCTAGCTAACTTCTTTTTTTTTTTTTTTTTTTGAGAGGGAGTCTCGCGCTGTCGCCCGGGCTGGAGTGCAGTGGCCGGATCTCAGCTCACTGCAAGCTCCGCCTCCCGGGTTTACGCCATTCTCCTGCCTCAGCCTCCCGAGTAGCTGGGACTACAGGCGCCCGCCACCTCGCCCTGCTATTTTTTGTATTTTTTAGTAGAGACGGGGTTTCACTGCGTTAGCCAGGATGGTCTCGATCTCCTGACCTCGTGATCCGCCCGTCTCGGCCTCCCAAGTGCTGGGATTACAGGCTTGAGCCACCGCGCCCGGCCAATCTAGCTAACTTCTTATCCTTTAAGCTTCAGCTAATGCATTTCATATAATTACAGTAAGTAATTTTTTATTCTTTCCTCTTACAGTTCCTTCTCTTTCTGTTTCAATAAGATGTCTTGTCATTTTTTTTCTTTTTTTATGTATTTATACATGATAGCATATTTGTTTTCTTAGAATGTACACCAAATATTTTTATTTACCATCTTATTTTGTTCATACCAAATTCACATATAATTCTTAAAACCATATGTTCACAATTTTCTCCCCAAACGATGCCAATTGTCATCTAGTTTTTTTCTACTGTGTGCTCAGCAACCAGTGTTGAACCCTTCTCCCTTAAGCAGCTGCACTCTCTTGAACTCTGGAATTCTGGAATATTCTTTAGGAGACCTTTTTTCCCCCCAATGCTACCTTTTTAAAATTAAGTTTTTTATTTTGTATAAGTATAGATCCACATCCAGTTGTAAGAAATAGTACAGAGAGATGCCAAATACCCTTTACCTAGTTTTCCCCAAAGATAACATCTTTCACAACTCTACTATGATATCACAACCAGGATTTTGATATCAGTATAGTAAAGATACAGACAAATACAGAACAATACAGAACAGTGCCATCATTGCAACAATTCCCTTGCCTTTTAGACCACAACCACTTCCATCTCCCCAATGCTGTCGTCAACAGGTGGCAACAACTAATCTTTTCTTCATTTCTATAATTTTGACATTTCAAGTATGTCATAGAAGTGGGATCACATAGTATATGACCTACTAGAATTAGCTTTTTACACTCAGCATAATTCCTGGAGATCCATCGAAGTTGTTGCAAGTATCAATACAGTAGTTCATTCTTTTCTATTGCTGAATAGTATTTCATGGTTTAGATGTACCATAGTTTATTTAAACATTTACCCATTGAAAGACAAACGGGTTGTTTCCAGTTTCTTTCTATTTCAAATAAATCTGCTATAAACATCTATCTACAGGCTTTTTGTGAACATAAGGGTACATTTCTCTGAAATAAATGCTTAGCAGTACAATGATTGAGCCACATTGTAGTTGAATGTTTAGTTTTAAAAGAAACTATCAGCTTTCCAAAACAGCTCAACATTTACGTTCCCTCCAGCAATTCTTGAGAAATCCAATTTTTCCATACCTCATCAGCATTTGGTGTTGTCACTATTTCTTATTCTCACACTTTTAATAGATGTATGATTATACCTCTTTGTGGTTTAAATTTGCATTTTCTTTTTTTTTTTATTATTATACTTTGAGTTCTAGGGTACATGTGCATAATGTGCAGGTTTGTTACATATGTATACTTGTGCCATGTTGGTGTGCTGCAACCATCAACTCGTCAGCACCCATCAACTCGTCATTTACATCAGGTATAACTCCCAATGCAATCCCTCCCCCCTCCCCCCTCTCCATGATAGGCCCCTGTGTGATGTTCCCCTTCCCGAGTCCAAGTGATCTCATTGTTCAGTTCCCACCTATGAGTGAGAACATGTGGTGTTTGGTTTTCTGGTCTTGTGATAGTTTGCTAAGAATGATGGTTTCCAGCTGCATCCATGTCCCTACAAAGGACACAAACTCATCCTTTTTTATGGCTGCATAGTATTCCATGGTGTATATGTGCCACATTTTCTTAATCCAGTCTGTCACTGATGGACATTTGGGTTGATTCCAAGTCTTTGCTATTGTCAATAGTGCCGCAATAAACATACGTGTGCATGTGTCTTTATAGCAGCATGATTTATAATCCTTTGGGTATACACCCAGTAATGGGATGGCTGGGTCATATGGTACATCTAGTTCTAGATCCTTGAGGAATCGCCATACTGTTTTCCATAATGGTTGAACTAGTTTACAATCCCACCAACAGTGTAAAAGTGTTCCTATTTCTCCACATCCTCTCCAGCACTTGTTGTTTCCTAACTTTTTAATGATCGCCATTCTGACTGGTGTGAGATGGTATCTCATTGTGGTTTTGATTTGCATTTCTCTGATGGCCAGTGATGCATTTTCTTAATGGTTATGATGTTAAACATTTTATCATATGCTTATTTGCCACTTGTATATCCTCTTTAGTGAAATATCTCTTCATACCTTTGTCCATTTTTCTAATTGGGTTTCTTATTACTGTTGAGTTTTGAGAGTTCTCTATATTAATATTCATTAACATATTAATGAACATCTATGTGTTACTATCCTTAATATATGTACCCTGATGATAATTAATTTGTAATGAATATTAGTCTTTTGTTGGTAATATGGTTTGAACAATTTTCTTTCAGTTTGTAGTAATATTTTCAACATGTTGACAGTGTCTTTGCAGGATCAAAGTTGTTAATTTTGATGAGGTTTATTTGGTCAGGTTTTTCTTTTATCAGCCATACTCTTGCTGTAAATGATAATAAGTTTATGTCTAGTCCTAGATCCAAATATTTTCTCCTATTTTTTTCAAACAGCCTTATAGCTTTATGTTTTAGATATAAGTTCACAATCCAATTGGAGTTAATTTTTGTGAAAGGTGTGAAGTTCAGCCCAAGGTTTAAATTTTCTGTCTATGGATGTCCATTGGCTCCAGCATGATTTGTGCAAGAGGTTACTTTTCTTTTATCGAATTGTGTTTGCACCCTTCTCAAAAGTAAGTTTGGTATTGCTATGGATTGAATGTGTCCCCCAAAGTCCAAATGTTGGAAACGGAATCCTCCATGAAACAGTATTTGGAGGTGGGGCCCAATAAGAGTTGATTGGATCATAAGGGCTCTACCTTCATGAATAGATTAATATTAGTATCACAAAACTGGGTTAGTTATCACAGAGTGAGTTTGTTTTAAGTGAGTTTGGCCCCCTTGCAGTCTTGTGCCCACTTGTTCTTCCACTTCTAGCATGAAATGACATAGCAAGAACACCCTCAGCAGATGTGATCTCCTCCACCTTAGACTTCCAGACTCTACAACTGTAAGAAACATACTTATTTTCTTTATAAATTACCCAGTTTGTGATATTCTGTTATAGCAACACAAAACAGATGAACGCAGGCATATTTTTGTCAGTCTATTTCTGAATTCTCTATTTTGTTTAATTGATCAATGTATCTATCCCTCCACTGACACCACACACTGTCGTGATTGCTATAGCTACATAGTAGAACTTAATATCAAGTGGTGTGGTTCTTTCTACTGGATTCCTCCTTTTCAAGATTGTTTTAGCTATTCTAGAGTGCTTTTCCTTATACATTTTAGAATATGTTTGTTTGTATCTATAAAAACCTTGCTGGGATTTTGCTAGGAATGGCATAAACCTATAGATCAGTTTGGAGATAATTGATCTTTTCATGATGCTAAGTCTCCCAACCCATAAATATGGTATGCCTCTCCATCTAGTGAAGTCTTCTTTGATTTCTCTCATCAGCATTTTGGAATTTTTAGCATACAGTTCCTGTACATGTTTTGTTAAATTTATACCTAAGTATCTCATTTTCTTTGGAGAGATTATACATGGTATTGATCCTTTAATTTCAGTTTCCACATATTCATTTTTAGTATGTATAGGAAAGAAATTGTCCAAATCAGAAAAGAAGAAGTAAAATTATGTCTCTCTTTACATGATATAATCCTATACATTAAAAAACTGTAAAAATTCCACACTGTTTGAACTAATAATTAAATTCAATAAAATTACAGGTTACAAAATTAACGTACAAAAATTGGGAGCATTTTTATCCAGAAATCACAACCCACTTAAAAAAGAAAACAATCCCATTATATTTCCTGATAAAAGTATCAAGAAATATAAAATACTGAGGAGTAAATTTGACCAGACTTATAGACTGAAAACTTTAAAACGTTGATGGAAGGAATTGAAGAAGACACAAATAAATATAAGAATATTCTGTACTCATGGTCAGGAAGAATTAATATTATTAAAATGTCCATACTATGCAAAGCAATATACAGGTTCATGCAATCCCTATCAAAATCTCAATGGCATTCTTTATGGAAGTAACAAAATCCATCAATATGAAGCCAAAAATACCCCCAAATAACCAAAACAATTCATAAAATAAAAAACAAAGTTGGAAGCATCACACTTCCTGATTTAAGACTTTATTGCAAAGCTATATTAATGAAAACAGCATGGTACTAGCATGAAAAAGAGACACATAGCCCTGCTCAATGCTGACACTACCGCAGCAGGGAGTCAGGGCACCATCTGGTTCTATTAAACTGTGTTTTACACTCCAACACCACCTTGTTGGGGAGTGGAAATTTGCTCCCTACTTCCTTGGGATGAATGAGGTTTTTTATTGGTGTTTAGCTGGAGTAGGGAGGATATTGCAAAAAAAAAAAAAAAGGAGCATTTCTGCTGTCAGGCAATCTTTTGTCATGTCTCTTGGCTAAAGGGACAGGTTTTCTTTGGAGCTTTGTGTCCATGTCTATTGGAGGTTTGGGGTTGCAGGCTTCTGGATCTCCCTGTCCAGGATATATGGAAGGCACTAAGACATCCAGTGGACCCACTGCTATGTCTTTCCTCAAGTTCTGAGATCCCTAGGCAGAACATCTTCCTTCTATATTTTGGAGGCTTCCTATGTTTGTTTACTACATATACCCTAAGTTCTTCTGTTGTAAGAAGGGTCTGGAAGGAATAGTACTACTAATCTTCATGGAATCTGGAGACCTTCAAGGCTAAATTTTCACATATTAAAAGTATTTAAGTTCATAAGTATTACATTACATAGGTGTGAATGTGTTAGCTATGTGAAAATGTAATAAAATACAATACCTGCCATAGGACCCTGTATAGTGATATGCTTCCCTTAAACAGTGTAAGATAGCGATTACATCTTACTCTCTCTTCTCTGCATTGCACTTTTCATTCATTCATTTATTTATTCACTTACTCCTTTTACCTATGTTTGTTAATTGCTTTATACAACCCACAAAACTCCAGGGATATAAAGATTAAGATATATTTTTTCTCCAGTTTTGCTGCATTTACCCAATAGCCCAAATGAGAAATTTACAAATAATTGACTTCTTCCTCTCCATTAACCATACATGCCACATACATACAATTTATCAGCAAATTTAAATATTTTCCCTCCAGTACAGGTCATAAATCCATCCAGGTCTCTCCATATTTCTTATGAGCCTCTAATTCAAGCTGCCATCATCTTTCATTAAGGCCCACCTTTCAAGTTGATCTTCCTCTTTCAACCAGCAACCAAGTAATCTGTTAAAAGTATCAATAGGAATGCGTTAGGGCTCGCCTTAAAAGCCCTCTAGTAGCTTTCCTGATGAAAGATAAAATCCAGATTCTTCATAATAGACCTTAATAATTTGCCTATACTTCTGAGCTACCTTGGACCGCTCTACTATCTCTTTTTTTTTTTTTTTTTTTTTTTTTTGAGACGGAGTCTCGCTCTGTTGCCCAGGCTGGAGTGCGGTGGTGCGATCTCGGCTCACTGCAAGCTCCGCCTCCCGGGTTCACGCCATTCTCCTGCCTCAGCCTCCGGAGTAGCTGGGACTATGGGACTACAGACGCCTGCCACCACGCCCGGCTAATTTTTTTTTTTTTTTTTTTGGATTTTTTAGTAGAGATGGGGTTTCACCGTGTTAGCCAGGATGGTCTCCATCTCCTGACCTCGTGATCCGCCCGCCTCAGCCTCCCAAACTGCCGAGATTACAGGCGTGAGCCACAGCGCCCGGCCTCTACTATCTCTCTTAAAGCTTTATACTTCTCCAAGTTGCTCAAACCCCAACCTTTTTTCTACCCTAAGTTCCCTGCCTGTTCAGTTTTCTCAGACTTAACATTCATTCCATCACCTCTTTCCCAGAAAATTTCTGTTCAACATTTTGAGCTCTTAAACCCTTGAAGTTTCTTAAGGCTTTTCATTTATTCTATAATTACTGAACATCTTCTCTGTGCCTGCCACTGTATTTGGAGCTGGAGATAAAGCAGTAGACGAGACAAAAAGAGAGTCTTAGCTTTTGCGGACCTCATATTATAGCAATGAAGACAGACAATGTATATGAAAACACAGAAATTAACAAAATTTCAGATAATGGTAAGTGCTCTGAAAAAGACAACACGATATAATATGGTGGAAATAAATATACATATACATATACATACACATATACATAACATGGTGGAAATACATATGCATATACATACACATACACATATACATAATATGGTGGAAATACATATACATGTACATATACATACACATATACATATACATACACATATACATAATATGGTGGAAATACATATACATGTACATATACATACACATATACATACACATATACATAATATGGTGGAAATGCATATACATATAATTATACATATACATACACATATACATAATATGGTGGAAATGCATATACATATAATTATACATATACATACACATATACATAATATGGTGGAAATACACTGGTGGTATGGGTATGATGGGACTGCTTTTGAAACAATGGATTAGAGAGAGTCTCTTTGAGGAGGTAATATTTGAGTTGAGAGGTAAATAGTATGGAGGAGTCAGTCATATAAAGATCTAGGGAGGAAGAGGATTTTAGGCAGGGAAAATAACTAGTGCAAAGACAGAAGAACAACAGGCATGCTTGGGAAGCAAATGAAAGGCCAGTATGGGGGAGCTTTGATGGTAGGCAGTGATCTTGAAGAGGTGGGCAGAGAGCAGACCATGCAGGACCATTCAGTTTGTGATGAGCTTTGGGAAATACCTGGAGTGTAAAGAGAAGCCACAGAAGGGGTTTAAAACAAGATACTGACCCAATTTTATTTATATGCAAAAAGGTCA
This sequence comes from Macaca nemestrina, assembly GCF_043159975.1. Classification (NCBI taxonomy): domain Eukaryota; kingdom Metazoa; phylum Chordata; class Mammalia; order Primates; family Cercopithecidae; genus Macaca; species Macaca nemestrina. Next base: position 134,164,361 of record NC_092125.1, read on the forward strand.
CCCTGGTCATGAAGTGGAAAATAGTTTGTGAGTAGGCAAAGAACAGAAGAAAACTGGTTAAGATGCTGTCTTCATGGTCTAGGTAAAAGGTAATGGCAGCTTGAAGGAGAGGAGTGAAGCGGAGAGCGTCATTACTGTTTGAAAGTCTTGCCAGTACTCTTGAAACCCCCTCACTTCTCCTCCAGGCATGATTACCCTCTCTCTCTCTCTCTCTTTTTTTTCCTGAATTTAAAACTCTTAATTTAGAAGTAAATTTTAATGTCAAAAATGCTAACTTGGGGAGGGCAGAAAGATCACACACAAGACTGCCACTTCACACTTGGAGGGCTGCACAGCTGCCAGGCAGAGGGGCTCCTCTCTTCCCAGACTGTAGGGCGGCCAGACAGAGGAGCTCCTCTCTTCCCAGACGGTCTGGGGGCTGGGAGGAGGCGCTCCTCTCTTCTTATAAGGACCACCACTACACTCACTTTTAACAGCATAGGTAAATACATTTTGTTGGGATATTTTGCATTGTCTTGTTTGGTAATTTGTGTAACTGGAATCATAATTGTTCGTGTCTTTCACTCCCATCTTTCCATATTTTAACATTTTTCCATCTTTCTGCATGCAATTATAATTTGTTAATTCTCATTGCTGTTATACCATTCAATCAGTGATTCTATCAAAATTAATTTACTCATTTGAAGGATAGCAAAATATGTCACCCCAAAATATGCCACTTTGGCAAAAGGGCTATTTTGAATTGAAGGCAGTTGAGAAGCAGATAAAAGAAAAGCTTTCTGTCCTCCCACATTTGCCTAAAAGCAGGGCATACATTTATAAAGATGTCTTACCTTCCTTCTTTACCAGGAAAAACAAAGATTGATTACCAGAGATAAATTTAGAATTTTATAAGCCAGGAGACAGAACCAGAGGAATCAACAAAGCAAACTTTATTAACTAGACTTTACCTACCATTAGTTTCCCATAACTTGACTCCTTCTTTCTTTGAGATAAAGATGTTATATAAACTAAAATTCTAGTTCATCTCTTTGAGAATTACTCATTTCTTGGGTATGTCACATGTATATATGAAATACACGTTAATAACTTCCGTTTGCTTTTTCTTTGTTAATCTGTCCTTTATTGCAGATATCCTAGCCAAGAACTCAGAAGGGTAGAGGAAAAATTACTCTTTCTTCCTATATATTTTACTGTTGATGGACGTGTGAGTAATTTCCAGTTTGGAACTATTACTGCTAGTGCTGCTATGAACATTCTAGTGCATGCTATTTGGAGATATGAAGTAGAATTGCTAGGCCATAAGACACGCGTATGTTCAACTTTAGAAGATACTGCCAAACCATTTTCCAAAGTAATTGCACAGATTTTCATTCCCACCAGCAATTAATGACAATTCCAGTTACTTGTCATTTTTCTGTATTTTTATCATAGTCATTCTGTAGATGTAAGAGGTATCAAGTTCTATTTTTGGGATATATTTATTTCTTATATTTACTCTCTAAATTTTTTTTAAGCCTTTGACCTATACTCTCTTTTTGTTTCCTTTACTTTTAGACAAAAACTTCCAAATTCGAAATCTTTTCCTTTCATCAATACGCTCACAATCCTCTGTTAGTCTATGCTGCCAAATAAAAGAAGAGCACTTGCTTTCAGTTATTGCTTTCATAAGCCTTCTTATCATTGAAATACAGAAACATTAAACTTTCAACAATCCTACATTGTCTTACATTCACCATAGGCTCTAAGCATTATTCTGTGGATTCATGGGAGTTTTATCAGCAGCTGATTTCAAAGTCCCTTACGTCTTCAATTTTTATTTGAATAATTTTCATCTTTCTTTCTTTTTGTGAATCCTCTTTCCTTTGAACCAGGCTCTACTTGTTTCTGCATCAATGGTATTTCCCCTCTTACCACCCATTTTCACCCAGTCTAGGATCCCAAAGCAACTCTTAGGTATAATTATTCCAGTGTGATAGAAAGTCATATTTTATACATGAGTTTAATTTTCCAGAAATTTAAAAGTTATTTTCTCTAGAGAAAAGGGTCATAGAGCAACACTATTTTTAAATGCTTTAAAATAGAAGGTCTTTAATAATCAAAGTAATTCAAGATCATTTTCACAAATATAGAATTATCCAACCTGTTCCTAAATCAACTTAAGAGTTGACAGTCCTTATACACTTTGGACAATCAAAGTGATTAATACTTGTGGGATTTTGCCTATCATAGCACCACATCAAAATGGTAATTACTTCAACTGAAGGTTATGGGTACTACAGTTTAGGACTGTACCTGCAGCTGTGCTTGTGGGAATACCACTGGTTCAGAAAATAAAGAGCAATAAAGGTCTACAAGCAGGCAATTGAATTCCCTGGTACATGTATTTATAAAAACATGTTGTGCCCGGCGAGGTGGCTCATACCTGTAATCCCAGCACTTTGGAAGGCCGAGGCGGGAGGATTACAAAGTCAGGAGATCGAGACCATCCTGGCTAACATGGTGAAACCTTGTCTCTACTAAAAATACAAAAAAATTAGCCAGGCGTGGTGGCAGGCGCCTGTAGTCCCAGCTACTTGGGAGGCTGAGGCAGGAGAATGGCGTGGACCCGGTTGGCAGAGCTTGCAGCGAGCCAAGATCGTGCCACTGCACTCCAGCCTGGGCAACAGAGCAAGACTCCGTCTCAAAACAAAAACAAAAACAAAAGCAACAACAACAAAAAACATGTCTTGGTGACACTGCTAGCAGTTAATGAGGTATTGAAGTGCTGCTACCTGAGTCCCGTTAGCCACATGATTCCATATTCTGCTTTTAAATAATTATAAATAGTGTTGGAGGAATCTCAGAATAAACTATTGTCTTCTCATTGTCCACTGCTAGGGCTGAGTTGAGGTTACATAAGTTACAGAACAGATTTATTAGAAATTTTTTTCATGACTAAGAAGCTTTCTACGAAAGAACATAAGCTGTGTTCTCTGCTGAGTTTCAAACATATCTGATCCTATCTGATGAATTGGTGAGCTGTCCCCAAAGAAGTCTGATTGTGAGCAGGAGATTAAGAGCTCTAGGGAACTCATTCCAAGGAACCAGGCAAATGGCTCTGAGCCAACAACAAAGCCATCAGAGGAGAAAGAACTCTGGGTACAATGTCTTGGCTGTCGCATGATTTCTTTCTAGGCTCAGCTTCACGGATCTAAAAGTTAAAACAGGAAGATTTTTGTATTTTTTTTTTTTACTAAAGACTGTAAAGCACTATATGATGCTTCCTTGATGCAGCAGCTTCTCTACTAGTGGTCTTTGCAATTCCAGGGTGTATCAGAGGCTGCTTCCTATAAAGTATATAAACACTTTGTGGCACAGGTGACACTAATTTTCACCACTGTAACAAAAATCTGTTAAAAAAATATGAGAAGGGAAACAGGACAACTCTCAAATCCTTTCACAGACCACATCCAGCTTTGTTGTAACTAAGGCCTTAGTGTGGGCATTCAGAGACCTTGGGTGCCCAGACAAGCAAGAGGCGAGTGTCTCATAACCAACAAGCTGTGTGGTGATCAGCAAGCAGCCTCTGACACACTCTGGAACTGCAAAGACCACTAGTAGAGAAACTGCTGCATCAAAGAAGCACCATATAGAGCATACAGTCAGGGGAGCAGCATCGATGCTGAATTAGGTCTTGTTGTATGAGACATTTCTTGGGTACTCTCAGAATCATTCATGGCCAGGTATGTGGAGTTAGGGTAGTGGTGCTGTGGTAGGAAATAAGATTTTTTTCAAAGGTTGGATTTTTTCTGTGTAGCCAGGGTAATTTGACTTATAATAGGTTAAAAAGTTTAAATTCTCCTTAAAATTAAGTCTTCTCTGCATATGTCCAGTCATCCAGCTATATAAACATACATGTATATGTTTTATACATATTCAGAGACTGCCTTTATTTCTTCCCTCTGAAGACAGAAACAGAATTATTTGCCCATGTGGTTATGCTTGTTATATAATTTCCTACATTTTAAAGTTCTTTGTCTTGTTTTAATAATCTTAATTTAAAAATTCTTTCTTAAATCCCTTTCTCTTTTTGCTTTAATTTTGAAAATGGTTCTTTGAGAACTAAAATAGCAATATTTCAATTAAAATGGGCATATGTGTTGTATAACTCCTGGTGCTAGCTAATTGAGAAATAGAATCAAGAGATTAAATAAGGAACAAATTTCAGTGCCAACTTTATTATTGGTAAAGCTAGATAGAGAGCCCTGCGTAGATTTGAGGCCAGATTGGCACTTCCTATGCCCTCTTCTGAACTAAGGCTACCTGGCTTTTAGGGATGATTCATCCACTCACAGGTAGAGACATTGGATCAGAGAGCAGATGACAAGCTGGGCTTGCCAGGGGTCTTGTTTGGTTTGGTTACAGAAGGATGATGGAAGTGCAAGTCAGGCCCTTAGCACTTGAGAGTAAATGGATTTTTGGAATGGGGGAGGGAAAAGGGACACCCTTAGCAATGCAGCAGTTCAACTAGTGACCCTCTGCCTCCCAGTGTGGCTCACAGATATTAAGCTCTTCAAGAACTCACCAATTAGATATTTTACCTCTGCTCCTATGTGACTATGTTCAAACTCCCCTCTCTACAAGGAATAATAGAAAAAGAAGTCAGGAAATGAGCTTTCTTCTTGAACATTCTCAAACTTTTTGTTCCCTTAACCTTTGACCACAACCAAGCATATGGTCAACCAAGGTTGTGGCTGTATCTTTTCAGAGGAGTGACTAGCAGAGTATCAGAGGAGCACCACTTCCTATTTGGGAAGACTCTTTTCACTCCCTACCACTGCCCCTCTGGACCTCCTTCTGGGACATTAGTGAATAGTTTCATTTTTGTTCCCAAAAATTTCCAGCGTAGCTCAGAACAAACCATTAACTGATGTAACTCGCAGGGTACAATGCACTTTAGCCAACAGCTCATTCTCTGTTCAATTTCCAACTTTAAATTATGCCCAGCCATATTGTCACATAGTTCTTACTAGAGAATATGCCAAAAAATTCAAACAAAAATACCTCCAATAATACAATATAACTTTATCGTTGATCCAAACTTAAATCACTTAGGATTCCCTGGATTATTATATTCTCAGAGAGAAATTAGGGACCCAAAACAAAATCAGATTAAAGTTCATTAGATTTTAAAGAAATTAAAATCTAAAATCTTTTCTATCCAATGGTTTTCTGTTTTCAGCCAGAACAATTTCACTCATGTGGAATCTGGGCTCTTTCAGAAGCAGATTGGCCCTTTTCCATGAGAATAAGTATAGCAACTTCAAAATTTAATTACTCCAATTTCAAGTCACTGAATTTCAAGGCACATCATGTGTGACATGCCATCAGACAAAGAATCCAAAAAGTCAATAGGATACATATGATGATCTCAGCTGCGGCCCTTACCCATGCAATTCAGAATAGACAAAATAATTTCAATTCCCCCAAAGCTGTTATTCCTGTTCATAATATAATGCAATATTGCAATTGCCAGCATTGAACCATAGAAAAGCAGAAGAGAGTAGATTTGAACTCAGCTTTATCAGAATGCCCAATAATCTAGGTTAGTTTATTGAATATTTAACCTATGAACTTAAATGTAAGTATGATAATATTTTAATTAAGAAGTTAATTACAGCATTGCTTCTACATTTAATACACTCTTTCATGTTGCAAAAATATATACATATAAATTTGCTGTGATGGCCTCACCAACCTTCAGGCCTTATTTGAAACTCTTTTCTTTCATTTTATATTCATTTCACATTTTTTCATTTCTGTATCTCCTCGGAGCCTTATGATGCTGGCGTGTGGATGCTGAAGGGTGAACATACTGCCTAGGGATACAACCTCTTCTTCCTCTGGAGAGCTGAGTGTCCCATATTTAAAGAGTCCATCCTCCAGAATTCATTGCATTGCATTCTCTACAATGTCAATCTTCCGCTTTTTTGTTTCTGGATTTCTCCGACCACAAAAATATCTAAAGGCATTTTTAGCAGTGTGCCATTTGTCTGCTGCTACTGCCTCCGCCTCTAGAATTCCTTGGGCTTATGAATCCTGTGCCTTAGAGGGCTCTTTCCCTTGTCTCTGCATCACAATTGCCTTGGCTGGAGATTTTCCTTCAGGAGATTCTTGAACTGAAGCAGCTGCTGCTTTTTACAAAGCTTGTACCTTAGTGGGTTAAGAGAGGACAAATGCTTCCTTTCTTTGTGCACTTCACCCAATACTGCCTTTCCGGAATTTTGGAGTTGGTAGAGCTTCAATTCCTAGATTCCTTCCATGTCATGCCAAATTCTGCTCTTTGCCATCTTTTCGGCACTTCCCCAGAGTATTCTATTTCTCTCTGTTCCCTACTTCTGTCAGTCACGCCCAGCTGAGCTTTTAAAATTTTACTAATTTCTCAAAGTTTTCTCTTCTTCTCCTCTCTTACCTAAAGCAATAATAATATTAATTGTAACAACGGACATTTATTGAGCATTTACAAGGTGCCAGATCTTATGCCTAGAGATTTAAAGGTAGGCATGCTTACTTCCAAGTTACACAGATGAGGGTATTGATGAATAATTAGGTTAAAGTATTTTTTGAACTTTACAAAATTTAGATGAAACTAAAAGATAAAGTTAGAGGAAAGAGATGAATTACCCATTGTCCACACTTTAATAGAACATCTATATCCCTAATAAAGATACACAAAATTCCTCATTTTATCAGTCACTCCTGCAATAGAGATGAGTAAACAAAGACGTGGAGATATCAGAAAATATTTGTTTTACTGGAAAAAGGCAGTGTTTCCTTGTGGTTAGTGGCCCAAACTCTCTAACTGAATTGTCACGGAGACTAAATGATTTCACATAAATTAACTCTCATTACTGAAATACTTGCTGCTCTTTCCTCAAGCATATTGCAAAAGTCTCTAACCCTCTATAGCCATGTGAGGAGAGAGGGAATAACTGTGCTCTTCAACAACAGCTAAATTCAACACACTCAGCCAAGGATGTGACTACTCACCATTATAATGGAAGGACAGCCTGGTGATGAATTCACATCACATTTCTGTCTTTCCTACAGTGTGGAGGAAGAGCTCTGTGTGTTGATTACTATTTAACTTGTGACTCTGTGACTACTTCCCTTTTATATTTTATAATAGTGCTTGGTCAGTTATTCACAGTTATATACAAACATTAATGTTTTTTCCCTAAAAAATTGCCTTGATTTTAAAATAATATAAGGCAAGTTGTTGCAAAAAATGATAAAATACTTAAGGAAGAGAAAATGAAAATCTTTGGTGATTCTACTTCCAAGAGGCAATTCCTTTAATATTTTGGTGATAATCTCTTTGGGCTTTTTCTGTTATAATCACACATACCTTAGAAAAGGTAAAGTGTTACATCCACTTTTAAAGCACTTACTAATGTTTAAGAATGTGGTTTTTTTTTCTTAATAATATATCATTGGAAAAAAACTAGGCAGGGCGTAATGGCTCATACCTGTAATCCCAGCATTCTGGGAGGCCAAGGAGGGTAGATCACCTGAGGTTAGGAGTTCGAGACCAGCCTGCCCAATGTGGTGAAATCCTGTCTCTGCTAAAAATACAAAATTAGCGGGGCACGATGGCGGGCGCCTGTAATCCCAGCTACTCAGGAGGCTGAGGCAGGAGAATCGCCTGAACCCAGGAGGCGGAAATTGCAGTGAGCTGAGATTGCACCACTGAACTCCAGACTGGGTGACAAGAGTGGGACTCTGTCTCAAAAACAAACAAACAAACAAACAAAAACAAAAACAAAATAATTATGTTAACACATATAGACATCAACATTTTTAATACTTTGAGGTAGTCCATTGTATGGATATATCTTCATTTATATATCCATTCCCAATAATCAGCATTTAAATTAGTTCTAGGATTAAAATGTGTGCTAAAATGAATATTCTTTTACATATATATTTGTGCATTTGTCCCATTATAATCCAAAGGATGAACAAATGGATCATTTTTTAGTCTTTTGCAGAAGATGTATTAAAAATCAGAGACATTTGCTGGTACATACAAATCAGAATGTGTCTGACGGGGGAGCATATACTGAGAAATCTATTTTGTTTCTGAAGGCAAAGCAAGTCTAAGTCATGATCTACTCCTCAATTCACTTTCATTGATCTTGCAATTAAAAATTCTTGCAAGAGTTTGAAACTAGCTTGACTACAAATGTAATTTCCATTGTTGTTATAAACTTTTCCATTATTCTGTGCTTTTGTAACTATTTTGTTAATATTTTTCATTAAACTCTATGTTTTTAAATATAGAGAATTGCAAATAAGATAACATGTACAACACTTTTTGAGACACAGTCTTTAATTTTGCAAGAACATTCTGTTATTTTCAACAATCCTTTCCTGTTTCGTGGGAAATTTTGTTTTATCTCTAGGTTATTCAACCATTAGTTAAAACAACTAGGTCAAAAATAAATTATCTGCTGGATTATGTCACAGTGAAGAAGAACTCTACACTTTTTTAAAGGGTAGTAATATCTGGCCTAGATATGTAGAGAAGTATCTTATGCCCATGGGAAAACAGAGGTGGATCCTTGCAGCCCTGAGTCAACTCACCACCACAGCTTTACCCATATTTTGCTATGAAATCTTTTTAGACCACCAATTAGGACCAGAAAAACTGTCAGTAAACCAAACTCAGGGACTGACCTCACAGTAAAAACAAGTAGAAGAAAAGCAGCTATGAGTAGCCAGACATTTAATCTTTCATAACTTTACTTCCAGTTGATGATTGGTCTACTACTATGTATCATGGCTAACATATGAGCCTGAACTCTGTATTTATAATTTCAACATCCATATTTCATTCTTCAGTCATTTACTCAATAGTTATTTATTGAGCATTTATTATATTCCAGGTTATACTGTAGGTTCTGGAAATATAGTAGTAGACAAAACAGAAATTGCTGCTCTCATAATTAATGAATGACTATTTTGTGATTCAGCAACCTGCCTCAGATATGCCTAGATATTTAATATCTAATTCAGATCTTTGGAATTTTTGAACATAGTGAGTTTTCTGATAGCTTTTCAGACTTGATAGTTTGAATTTTATATTTGACTCTTGACTGTCCTAACATCAATAAACTCCACATGGCAATTAGTAACAAAGACATAGCAACTTGATTTTGCACTAAATCAGTGTTTATGTTTGTAAAAGGGTCACAAATTTACACAGAAAATATGGCTTACTTGCAACCCTAACTAAAACCTAACTTAGTGATGTAATCCTTCTTTAAGACCATCTCCATGCCACCCTCACCAACAATGCTGGAGAGCAGAGAAAATATAATTTAGTTTAATTCAGTAACTTATATTGATCCAACAATTTAAACTTTGTTTTACAGATGACCATCTTTGTTGAGTAAATTCTGCATCTTTCAGGGTTCCCACCTGTCCCTCTGGTATGTCCAAGAGGGTCTCAAATTGCAAAATGGGGAGGGTTACATAACCCATAGTGGTTGAGAAAAGGTCTGCTGCACTCACAGGTCTCGCTCTCCGCTGGTGTACCATACTAACGTTTGTGCCTGGGGAATGCACTGCATCCTCCTGGATCTGATCAAGGCCCAGAGATCCTCCCCTCCGGACTCAAGCTTACCTTTACTTACTGGTGCTAAGAGGGCTTGGGTGTGACTGCAGGGTACTGTACTTGATTCCTAGATCACTCGATGCCTGCCAGACCACTGTGGAACTCCAGCAGTTACCATAGCTGGACTCCCAACTATCTCTACATCCCCACATTCACCTGGCTTTGTGGGCATGTGGTATTTTCCAAGACTTTTCCATGGCATGTGGGAGTTAAGAGTGACTTGGAAGTTTTATCTAAGGCTCTTATTCTGCCTAAGATTCCAAGAGGAGGTCAGAAGGAACATATCTGAGGCTATGTCCTCTTTGAGGTAGAGTTGTTTAGACAGCACTTAACCTAGGCCTCAGTGCAGCTGATTTATGTCTCCATGTCACAATTGGTGTTTGGTGTGATAGCCACGTGTACATGTCAGGTATGATACAAATCCTATATTCCCAGCTTGTGCTATAAAAGGTCTTTAATCTCCCGTGAAATTTTCCATTTAAGAATTGACCTAACTTAGTGATGTACATAGGATTATATGAGCTTAAGTCACAGCCCATAAAGCAGAACCACCACCACCAAGTGGCTGCAAAAGCTTTTGATTGAGGCTGACTGAGCAATTGATGCAAACAAACATAATAGAGATATATCCTTTGGCAGGTGAAAAGGTGTCTGGATCCCGCTTTGTAGTATACACATTGTTGTCAGTAGTCTTTATTTTCTCAAATTATTTACAATTTTAAAGATGCCCAGTTTGCATTAAGGCATAATGAACCTCATGTGATTTTAACATTGTCGGCCCAGTTTTAAAATGTAATTAACTGACTTGTTAATGTAGTGTGAGTTCCTAGGATTACATTAGGTCTATCAGTCTAATTAGGTTGCATGCCCACTGGGCATGGACTGTGAGTACTTTACTAAGTTTTTCTTTAACACGTAGGGCATTTTTATGTCTCAATAAATGTATTTTGTGCTAAATCTCACAAAGCGGTACTCAACCACTTATATATTACAGAAATAAAATCACATGATTTATGGAACTAATGCTTTCACTCAATTTGAAAATTGGCCTCTGATTGTTTTCATAAGAAAGAGCATTGGAACTGTTATGTAATTTCTTTCCAAAACAGTAAAGGGAAAAATTTAGTGATCTGTATATGTTAGATAGATGTTAAACTATTGTACCCCTATAATTCCATATCTACATAAAGACCATTTTAAAAAATTATACTGTATTATTTTCTTCCAAAATTCTGTAGACTGATTTGTTGGTGATTCATCTATTTAATCAGTAATTCAAGATGACCTTAGGTTACTTTACTTCCTCAGTAAGCTGAACTAACATTAACACTGGTCTATGTAAACATTACTTTTGTGCTTCACCAATAGCTGACTTTTTTTCTTTTCTTTTCTTTTCTTTTTTTTTTTTTTTTTTTTTTTTGAGACAGGGTCTCTCTCTGTCACCCAGGCTGGGTTGCAGTTGCATGATCAAGGCTCACTGCAGCCTCAACCTCCCCTGGTCAACCGATCTGACAGTCTCAATCTGCTGAGTAGCTGGGACTACAGGTACACGCCTGGCTAACTTTTTTTTTTTTCTTCCTTTTCTCTCTCTCTCTCTCTCTCTCTTTTTTTTTTTTTTTTTTGGTAGAGATGGGATTTTGCCATATTGCTCAGGCTGGTCTAGAACTCCTGGGCTCAAATAATCCACTTGTCTCAGCCTCCCAAAGTGCTGGGATTATGGGCATGAGCCACCACATCTGGTGATAGCTAACTTTTAACACTTTATTGGAACTAATCCTTTTCTACTGTTCACAGCTATTTGTAGTACATATGCAATCAGAGGTAAAACACTTCTCAAGATGCATTTTCTAATCAGATGCCTCATCATGTATCTAGGCCATAAGATCCACAAGGACACAGGCAAGTCTTTTAGAGCTTTGTTTTACAACACAGAGTCTGGATGAGGTAAGGACACAACCAAATAGGAATCAGTATATACCTGGTTCAAATCTCTCTGCACTAAGGGACACCCAAACATGTGTTCATGAGACACCATCTTGGAAAAGAAAAGGGATAGGAGCCAAGAGACTTTGTCCTATGATGCTCCAGAGGACTCGTGAGTACTTCAGTCAAGATCAAATGCTCTGTGTAGGCAAATATTTCCCCGCAAATCATACAACTGCACCTTGATTTGGTCATTGCAGCTTTGACTTCTTTTAGAACACCTTGTAGGTTTCACGGGTCTATAAGCTCCATATGAAGCACACAAAAGAGAAAATAAGCTCAACATTGTATGAACATTTTATAGTATCAGATACAATCCTAAAGTTGAGAAGATTCTCAGAAGTCATCAGTCAAAGCTTCTACCAAGACTTAGAGATTCCTCTTCACCCATAAAAATCATCCAGCCAGAATCCCTCCACTGAGCAAAATGATGTTCTTCGTAACTGTGCACTTAGGTGCTTGTCATCTGAACTTAAGAGGTGCAGACCTTAGAGAAATAAATGAGCCTGAAGAAAAGAACTGTACATGTGAGACTGAAGAAAATTTACCTGATTCAGAATAAAACCTATATTTATATCAAAGCAAATTAGTATGTTTCAAAGGCCAAAATTAATGAAAGAGACCGAATCCTTTCTACAAATGTTAGAAAAATTTTAATTTCAAGGACAAAACATCTTTTCGGTCATTAGAGGCTGCTAATTGACACCTCCCCCTTTTCCTCACCCCCCTGCTCCAAATATCACCTCTCATCTTCTTTTGTGGTAAGAATATTTTAACAGAGCTCCTTAAGTAAGGATTCTCTTTCACTGCCTCCCTTGTGTCTCAATGTGGCCATGTAATCAAGTTCTGGTCCAATGATATAAGCAGAATTTGTACATGGCTTCTAGTTCATGCCCATTCCCTGAATAGGAAGAAGTGTATCTACCACTTTGCTCCCTTTCCCCCTCCAGCTGGCTGAGATGTGAGCATGGTGGGGAGCCCTCCTCAATGTGGATAAGGCAACATTCTGGAAATGTCAGAGCAATAAGATGAAAGGACCTCCATATTAACCCTGAATTGCTTATTCTGCGGTTATTACAGAGAGAAAGACAGAGAGAAAGAAATGTTGGACTTCTTTAAGCTACTTTTACTTTAGGGTCTTACTATCACATAGTGTCCATATAGATAAACTGCAAAGAATCAGCCTTTCAATAATACAGGTGTAAATTTGTTTAACTGATATAAAACAACTTAAGGATCCTACAACAGATACAATACATTCTCTTCAACAGCTGATAAAATATTTTAAAATATGTTAGGCCATAAGAAATTCATTAAACCACAAAAGCAAAAATGTGTAAAAATGGTTTTCTTTGATCAAGAAAACAATAACAAAAATGAAAATAGATAATTGAAGAAAACTGAAAAATTTTTAAATATACTTTTTGGGTCAAAGAAGAAATTAAAGTTGTAATTGCAGATTATTTAGAAAACAGTGATAAGGAGTTTCCATTAAAACTTATGAGATACGACGTCAGTACTGTGATTATGGCATCTCAATGTCTTTTTCCAGTTTTAGGACCAGGACTCACTGAAGAAAACTAATTTCAGGTCTGGGTAAGGAAATTCACAAGATAAGTCTGGAACATTTGTCATAACAGAAAGTAAGGAAGATCTCATAGCATGCAAATTTCATATCAGAATGACTCAGCAGTAAACATGAAGACAAAGATGAGCATTTTGAGCAATAATAATAATATCTGCTCTGGATGGAAACAAATCATATATAATTAAATCCCTGAATCTATAAGGTTAAGTACTTCTCCAACTCCCCAAAATATTCCTTGAATACCTATGAAAACACTAAGGAACCAACTCAATAGTTTGAAAAAAAAAATAAGCAAAAGGAGTAATTCAACCTGCTTTTCCCATAGGAACTATATCTCAGAATAATCAAATAACTGATCAGTGAAAGTTTCTCTTTTGTGGAAATTTTGCAGCTAATAAATAAAGAATGATAAAATTGCAAATGGCCATTCTGCAACTTCTAATGTAAATCTAATGTAAACAATCTAGGCAGTAATCAGTAATGGCTGCTAATATGATAAAAACATAATCAACATATTACGTATCTCTTGATGAAAGCATAGTACTCCACCCATGAAATGAATATGCTTAAGCTTCTCAACATACAAAATAATTTATAGTGAAATAAGAGACAGAGAAAACCTAGCAAATGATGACAAAAAAAAATCATCATCATCAGAATCTATACTGTGGTAAATGCTATTGAATAATACAATAAGTTGACACCAAAAGGAAATAATCATCGGAATCTGTACTGAGGGAAATGCTACTGAATAATAGAATAAGTTTTTCTTCAATAAAAAAGGGGAGCAGGGAGGGAAAGAGACACAGAGAGGAAAGGCGGGCGGGGGGAGAGAGAGAGAGAGAGAGAGAGAAAGCTGTAGAGTATATTTGAAAGACATACCAACTTACATAAGAAGATAAGAATCGTTACATAAAACGATACAATGTCTCACTTCAAAATGATCCAATGGTGTGAGATCTATCTGGACACCTATACATGAAAGAAAATTGGCTATCAATTGATATATCTCCAATTGGGTAATCGATGCACACTGGGGGGTCATGACACTGTTTTACTTCTGTGTAGGTTCAAACTTTTCTAAAATTCAAGAGTTAAAGTTATGGGATAGGGAAAAAAAGCATTTCTCAGAGAAAATATTTTAATCATGGACGTCCTCATTATTATACAAGGTAGAAACAAGTCAATTAGCTCAAGAATTTAAAAATGAATAACAACAAAAAAACTTCAAAGAATATAAAGTAAATTTAAAAATTAAAGCAGATAGTAAGGATTTCAAAGTATGATGACATCTATGTCACAAATAGTCTTTAGTCAAGTAATTAATTCATAATTGCCTTTGTAACCTCTGTGAAGGTTATTAAGTCCAACAGTCTTAAAATCTGGTTCAATAACAAAAAAAAAATCCTTCTATTGGAATTCAGTCGAAATAAGCACCTCTCTTCATCTGCACTCCTTGTTTCTAAGAATATGTAGAACTTCTTATGGATCTTGATGTCACAGGATCAGTGGAGGTGTTGGAAATGACTTTTTTCAATCCAGTCAGAATCCTGGCTTGTTTCTGGGACCTCACAGCTATCCTCTTGGGACTGTTGACTCTCCTCTGACTTGAAATCTTGCCAATGAGCCAAGCAATAACTCACTACAGGCCTGCAAATCACTATCAACACCACAAATTCCTCAAGAAAGAGTTTCCCAGTATTCCATATATGGTTCATCTACAGTTGACTGCTGCCTTCACTGGTGTAGACTGCTGTCTCCTCTTCCCCTACTCCCACCTGGCCTCAGGCTCCTTTCCTGGTGCTTCACTTTACAACCTCCATATCGTGCACAAACATCTGGCAGGCAAGCTTTTTATATGATAAATTTCTTTTACTCAATCAAGGTAAGATTTCAAAATCAAAATTATTATACAAACAACAGAGATAATAGCCTCTTCCATACAAGGAACCCTAACATCCAGGTACTTAAATCTCTGATGCAGAAAGTCACTTTATAATATACTCCATAAATAAGTGGTAAATATCTAGTTGCAGTTTATGATATATACTTTTAAGATGTAGAATCACTTATTTAAAAATATTTCCACAAATTTTGAATTGTCAATAGTTTATGTAGGCATTATTTTATGTATCTATGTATCTAATTATTTGCTCAAGGATTTACATTCTATGTAATATTGTGAAAATATTTTGTGTTTCTGAGGGAAATCTTCATAAATAATGTTGAGATAATAACACTTATCTCATATTGATGTTACAAGGATTAAGTAAGATAACAACATGAATTTTCAACAGAACTAATTTATGATACATACCCTATATGTCTTACATTTCTCTTAAAAAATAAAAGAACAAACATTTAAACACTAAACACACATTCCTTCTAAATTGTATATTACTATGCTATTACACTAACAATGCAGAGATATTTTTTACAATAATGCTTGTGTACATTGGCCAGGACATTCTTTCCATCATTTAGGAGAATTATTTAGAGAAAATCATTTATACATAAATACAATTTAAATTATATTTCAATTTAATGACAAAGAAATTATGCATTATGCATCTAATAGAAAAAATACCATGCCAAGAAAATAAAAATGAAGCTATTAATGGTAACTTATTCATGGGTTATTGATTATACTGATTTAATTACAAAGAGTTATACAATTTTAGAATTAAAAAAATTAGAGAGCATCAAGTGAAGTCCTGATCATTTAATCTTCTGTACTTGAGAGCATTATTAATCTCCTTAAAGGGGTTATAGATCCCAATAAATAAAAAAATAAATGTTTTTTTCTCTGTTGAGTCATTTAGGGATATGAACATTATAGGAGTTTCAAAAATTTAAGGGTAAAACCTTTTGTTTTCTATATTCATTTGATTCCACTGGTGGAATGGGGTGAGTGTGGTGGGTGGGGCACAAAGAGATGAATCCCTAGCAGGGCATGGTGGTGTACCTGCAGTGCCAGCTACTCTCGAGGCTGAGGTGGGAGAATCACTTTAGCCCAGGAGTTCAAGTCTATTCTGAGCAACATAGCAAGATCTTGTCTTTAAAATACATTTAAAATGTAATAAAATTTTAAAAAGAAGAGATGAACAGGGAAATAACATTTGGTTTATTACAAGGCATAAGCTGGTATTTTTTGTTCACCAAAATATGAAATAGAGAAGACATAAAAATGACTTACTTTCAAAAATGAAATAGAAAAAAAGTAAACATACTAAAATGCATATTTAATCACATGGTTGCCTGATCAATCTCATTTTTTACTGATTTGTGTTATTATCTTCAGGGAATTTTAAAAGTTAAAATCTTGTCCAAACGACAAAGTTTTTTTGTTTGTTTCTTTTAAAAAAACATTTCACTTTAGTTCTTAAATTTGGTGCAGGTTTTCAAACCCAGAAAAATGTCTTAGTTGTGTGGGTAAAAAGGATGCATCCAATAGGGTATTTTGTCAAATTCAAAGTTCATAATTTTTGTGTGTGTGTGTCTTAACAAAAGACATCAGTCAAAAGTCACCAACCTTTGGTCCCTTCCAACAGGTAGAGCTTTCCCTCCTCCTTCTTTTTCATCACCTCCCACACATGCTCACTCCATTAAAAGATTTAGGATATTTATAATGTAGAGGCTAATTAGACCCATCTATGTGATGATCTCCATGATTCCTTGACTCACTTAGACTTTTAGTTTTCCAAAACTGTCCTTCTATTTGGAAAGACCATCCAAATATTCTGGCCATTCAAGTTCTATACAAATCTTTGATTTCTCCATTTAGAATTAGTATCTCTGCATTGTAATACCTTATCAAAACATCAACCCTGGTTAAATTCATTTTTTTCCTTTTCCTCTCCTGCCCCAAGTAGCAAAACATGGCTAGAGGAAAAAAGTCACAATGATCATTGTAATTTTAAATTAATCAACACAGACCTTAAGTTGCAAGTCATTCTACCACATCTCTTCAGCTAATTCACTTTCTCAATATCCTAGGTAAATATTTCACATTTTCTCCTCACTCATAAAACTCCAATACCCTCATCCATATGGGATGTCCTTGATTCTTATGTCATTGAGAAAATATAAGCAACAACAATACAATTTTCCCATGCTCTTATTACCAAATTTACCAAATGATGTACATCTATATTCATATAACTCATCTTCTTTCCTAGGACAATGACAAATTGATTGTGCTTCTATCTAAGAACAAATCATACCTTTGTGCACAGGGATATATTTTTCTCACTTATTCTAAGGTATTTTCCTGTAATTGGTCCTTTCTCTCCTCTATCATTAATTTTCCCCTCTTCGTAGATAATTTTTTACAGCATAAAGACATGCCACAATATCTCCCATCTTAAGAAAAAGCCTTTCTTTACCCCACATGTTTTTCCAGCTACTATTTTCTTCTTCTGCCCCTCTTTACAGCAAAATCTCTCAATAAGTTATCAATAATCACACTTTCCACTTGTTCTTTCACTCTCTGGAATCCAAAAGATATTTACTGGCTGAATAACATGTTTGATCTTCCATTATATAATGTATTATAACTTGTTTTCACTATGTATGTAGTTCCACATACATATACTTTATTTTCTTTAGAGCAACCAATGATGTCAAACACTAGACCTGCATTTTAAACACATCATCTGTTTTATATCTTACAACTCTGAGATAAGAATATTATTAATATTTTATAGATGCAGAAACACATTCAGAGAGATTAAATCTGCAACATGATTACTATTCAATAACCTCATTCGTAACCATCAAACAAAAGGCTTTTACTATTACTTTACATTTTAGTTGAATTTTCTAACATTTAATTTAACCTGTTGTTATTTTAGGAAAATTTCATTAAGTTAAGCATCAAGTTAACTCTATGTATCACATATACACTTTTGAAACTTTGATCTATAGAAATTGCAGTTGAATTAACTACTTGAACTATTTTCTCATTTGCCTTTATTTACTTCTATAATCATTAATGAAAACACATATTCATTAATGAAAACACACTTAGAGTTCTACAAAATAATGGAGTTGCCTAAACTATTGAGCATGAAAGTCTGGAAAAACACCATTTCAGCTCAGTGAGACATGGAAGTTTTTATTTTTAGAAATATTTTTGGAAACAGTAAGCTTTAATGAAGTACTATGAAACTTGAATTTAAATGTTTTATTCATCAATTTAAATTTTTCAATAACCCAACCTTTAATATTTTTGCAGGCTTTATTTTTATGCCACCAATTTTCTATTACTTTCTACCCACACTCCCACATCCCATCTCCCAGGACTTAATAGTTCTAATTCCTACAGATGCAATATAGGCTAGAGCAAATTAATGAAAAAAGTAGAAATTTGCCCTCCCAAATTCTCTCTGTAATTTTCTAGATGTGCCTCCCTCACTCCCATATAATCCCCTGTTAAGGAAGCAATGATATTAAAGTTCTAGAGTGAATCTATAAATATCTAGAAACTTGAAAGAAGCTGGAATTGACAGAGAGAACCTTTCCTTCACTGCTGACCCCCTTGGTCTTGTTCGTCTCCGTGCATGTTTATGTCATTTGTCCAGGGGCACCGTATCTATTTCCACTATCCCTGGAAATCATCCTAGGCATTTCTTTTCTCTCACCATGCTTTCTGTCCCCTAAATCAAATCAATCACTGAATCCTGTTGACTTTACCTTCTAAATAATTCTCCAGTGTATGAACATCTCTGTCTGTCTGTTGCTGCAACCCTGGCCCAAGCTCCTGCATTATAGCAACAACTTTCACATGTCTTCCAGCTGTCAAATCTTTTAAATACACAGCCATTGTGATTTATTTTAAAGACAAATCAATTCATGTTTATGCAAAACACTTCAATGTCTTCCCAATGTGTTAAAGAAAAAAGTTCAACTCCTTACCATAAACTATAGGATTCTGTGTTTAGCCTGGCTAATACCACTTTCTCTCACTGCCTACCATTCTGTGCATGCAACATTGCTGAAAGGTTTGTGGGTGAACATCCCTGTGCCTAGGATGCTCTTTCCCAAACTCTGCAGGGTTGGCTTCTTTTCACTTTCAGGTCTCAGTTTAAATGACTTTTCCTTAGAGAGGCTTCCTCTGACTACCCAAAGTAATTACTCTCATTGTATTCTTTGTCAGAGTTTTATTCATAATATTTTTGAATTTTCTTCATAATACCTTTTGCCTCACAATTACTTATTGACTTGCTTATTCTATGTGTCTTTCATTAGACTAAGCTTCATGGGACAGAGACAATGTCTATGTTGCTCGCCAGTGGAGACCCAGGGTCTAGTGCAATGCCTGGCATATGGTAGTTTCTCAATAAATAATTGTTGAATGGATGAATGAACAAACAACTGAATGAATTGCTTGATGAATTTAGTAAAGATTGACTATTCCATTTTGTTGAAATATTGTACTTTCATTTTCAAAATTCTTTGGTTTAGGTCATTTTACAAGATATTTAAGCCAATTTAAGCTTAAGTAAGCTTAAAATTATCGACAAAACAAAAATATGTACAGTCATATGGTAGGGTTTTACTTTTTTATATTAAATGAGGAAAATTTTCATTCTGGAATATCAACTTTATCAACAAAGCATTAATTATGAGACCGTATATGCTGAGGTTCCCTAATTAAAAGTGAAGGCACATCTGACTCAGGATATGGATACTCTTCTTACAATGTCCCTCATAAAAGCATCTCCTTCAGTTTATGCCTCTTGTCCTTTCCTCTACAAGGCTGAGATTTACTTAGGTTAAAGTGTTGGTCTGGGAAAGGAAGTCACGTTGTCTGCCTTCATCGCCTTCATACTCTGCCATATTCAAAGAAACTTGTGCAAATAGATGTCTGACAGCAACTGCCTCTGGAGATTCAGCAGATGTATGAGTATCTTTATTTGGGATCAACTAGGTCCCACATCATCTATACAACTACATGACACAAAAATAAAAGTTGCTTCCTTATTTTTCAAGGGAAATTCTTAATTTAAAAAGTTAAGCTAAAAGGAAAGGGAAAAATAAATATGGAAAATAAATTATAGGACATTTGACTATAGACATAATAAGTAGTCACATTATAATCTAGGAAAATTCTTTACAACGGAGACAAGAAAACATTTAGCTTTACCACCTATTCATTTTCTAAAAGACTACTAAATTTTGGGAAGAACTTGTAAAACAATAAGAACAGTTAAACTCTTTTGAACCATTGGTTTATGAGAGGTATTTTTCTAAGCACTTCATGTGAGTTAAATAATTTATGCTCTGCAAAATTTCTATGAGGTAGGTGCATTTATCCACCCTGTTTTACAGATGAGTAACTATGATATAGAGATATTAAGCAACTTTTACAAAGTCACAGAGCTAGTATATGGCAAGGATGAGATTCAGATTTAAAACCCATATCTTAAACATCATGCTACACTGCCCTCAATGTATGAATTGTATTCCAATCCATTTTTAAAGAACCTGTAGATCAGGAAAATGTGAAAATATGTACAGGCACAAGGTATTAATCTTTTCATATAATTAATAGTTATAGCTTCCAAAATACTTTCACTATACTATTACATTAGTTTACACGTGTAAATATTTAACATAATATTTGGTGTATACTACATGCTCAAAAAGTGGTACTCCTCACTAGATTCTCACCTTGGCTCTATGAAATATGAGAGTATAGGTGTCAGGTAAGAGAAGCTGTCTGTGATAATAAATTAACCTGACATAATTCAACATAAATTTATTTCTCACTCAAGCCAAGTGCCATGTGGGTCAGCATGCATCCACCTTCAGGCATAGATCAGAGAGACTAAAATCCTTGACAATGGTTACCATTTACAAGTCTTAGTGCTAGCCCATCCATCTCAACACAAGGCTACTGGATAAGGGATAGGGTGCAGTGAAAGAGGCAGACCACATGATGACTCCCTCAATCTGGTCATTTCTACTCTCATTTTCTCGATCAGAATCAGTCAAATGATCTGAAGGTAAATCCAAAAGAAGTTAGAAAATCCTGTTTTCCAATGGGCCTATAAAAAAGAAATCGTATAACAAAGAAAAAGCATTGTCTCTGCCACAAGAACTAGTATTCCTCTCTGTCAGGTTAGCATAATGAGATACGTAAAGGTTGATAGACAGGCTTTTGACCATTCAGTTAGTAAATGCAGAGCTGGAACTTTAAACAGGCTTTCAGTATTTGAAATTAATTAATGGTCTTTATGGCAAGTTTCATAACCAAATAGCTACAATTTTATAAAGAAAATAATATTTTAAGTTTGAAATTATGAGTACTTATGGAAGCGGTGCCGTTTAAACTGTTATTGAAGGATAGACGGAATTTGTGTATGGAGAGATGGGGAAGGGAAACCTAGGCAAAGTGAGAGAGTATAAACAGGAACTAGGGAATAGCTCAGTCTGACCAAATAAGGAAGATTATCCTGCCTAAGTAAAAGAATTCACCTCGATTTGATGGATATAAAAAATAGAATTGCTAAATTGATGTGGACATTAAGACAACTTATTTTTTCATAATTCGTTCAATTTGTTTTCTTTCATTTTTATACTAGTCACAACCTTGGGTTCTGAATGATGCCTGAAAACTCACATGATTTATTTAAAGTTTGCTATGGTTGAAATACTTCAAAATGTTCTTCCAATTCCCAATATGATAATTTTTGTTTAAATATTGATATGTACTTAAAATTATCAGAAGAGCCCTCATTGTAGAAATATTAAATTTAAAAAATGAACTTGCATTTATTTATTTATTTATTTATGCATCTGAAATTTCCCTTTCAAGGATTTGTTACGTTCCAGTTAAGGTGCTAGATGCAGATTAGACATGATTGGGATGGATCACTCTCATTCTCTTTACAAGCATAGGCTAATCCTTTCAGCATAGAGCTAGAATGAACAGAGTTAGCAATAATAAAAATATGCATTATATGTACTTGTATTTTTTCCCTTTAAAAATAACTCAAATTTTAAACTAGCAATAGAAGGTAAAGCTGGGTGAAATTATACTGATAGACAAAGGAACAGAATGTTATTTTATCATACCCAGAAGCATTTAAGTAAAGCAGAGAATCAGCTTTTTCTCTCTTTGTGTGTATATTATCCTAAGGAGACTCTGAAGTTATGGCAATGGAGTTGAAAAAAGAAACAAAATCTCCCTAGGCAAAGTTCTAACAAGATGTAAACTTTTTGTTTCTATGAGGCATGCTATATGTGATATTACTGGGATGAAGCAGCCAAGAGCACAGAAAACAATATAAATAATTCAGATTTCTATCTGTACCTCTTTCAAATTAGGCAACGAGGATGCACCCAAGGACAGTTTAGCTACATAAAACATGACACGTGTACTCTGTTAGAGGGCCCTTTCATGCTTACATTCTTTGGTCTCCTGGGTTATAGAAAACTGGACCAGACTAAGATTGCCTTGCCTTCATCTGTCTTGTAAATTGGAGAGTGATAAGCAAATTTTTGGCCACAATTTTACCATGCCCAGAGGTGTCTGAAACAGATAGACTATCAAGGGATGACAAAATATAATCACAATTTTTCATACAAGGTTGAAAAGACAAATTTATTTTTGGATTTTTGGCACACAAAGATGATGAATTTTGGTATGAATTACAAAGTGTTATAATTTAAAACCAACTATAGATTCTAGACTGCAGTCTAGGATTAAAGGAAGTTTTGACAGTGAATAAAAGTAAATATTGAGGAGAGATAAGATGTGCCATTTGAGGCACCCAGAAGTGCTACTCCCATGGAGAGAGACCAGATTATCAAGTAAACCAACAAACTTTGAAAAGATCTTTAGAGAGAAAACACTGAGTCAATGGAGCCATGGCTCAGACACCAAGGTTGAAGAGAGGGAAAGCTAGGAGTCCTGTGTGGGGTTGCTGAATGCCAGGGCTAGTGCCTGCCCCTCAGTAGCTACTAAGGAAGGGGTGAATGAAGGGACAGAGGGACAGCCAACACTTGCTGCACACCCCTGGGATCCTAACTACAAGAGAGCCCACGACCTCCATAGACATTTGAACTGGCAGGGGGATCTGCACCACAAGTAGGCAGGGTCAGAGCTCTTGCTTGCCCAGAGCCCAGGGAGTTTGAGCGCACAGGGCAGCTGCAGTGGAATGTGGACATACTAATAGGTGTTCAACTCCCAAGGCTCCCCATCTCCCTTTGAATAGCTCTAGTCCAAGCTGACCACAGGGCCAAGAGAGAGCACAGCAGATTTTCCACTGGGACTGGAGCACATCTGTTCTTCAGGTCTATCGGCGTGCCAGTCCCTACCAAAGCCCATACCTGGCCGCTCCTGCAGTGTTGTGTACACAGTGCAGCCTCTGCTGCCCAACTTGGGTGTTTTGCAGGGGGCCCATCTGAGTACTTTCCTGGAAGCTTCGGTGTACTTTGGATCCTCCAGTGCCACTGGTGCCCAACCTCAAGGGAACTGGAGATGGAGCCACGGGCTGGTCTCAATGCCACAGGGCTGCAGTGCAGCTCAGAAGTGCTGAACCAAGATTCAAAGCTGGTTCTCATGTTGGGAAGGAGCCCCCACTCTGAGAACACTGAGAGAGGGGAGATGCGTGGGCTAGTGGGCCAGTGCCAGAGCAGGATGTGCCTTCCTTTACAGGGCTGGTCCTAGAAGGTTGTGACCTGTCTGCCAGCTGTGGCCTCTGCCTGATGGAGCCCTATGGCTCAGAATACCTAGCAAAGGAAATGCGGGCCTTCTGCCAGAGCTTGGAGAGAGCTCCTCCAAGGCCCAGGAGGAGACAAGGTGAGGGGATCATCTTTCTCCCCCTCCCATACCACAAAGAACTGCTGCAAATGTGCTGAAATACAAAGGAGATGCATGGTTGAGTAAGAACCTATCTGCCAGTCATTACTCTTAACCATCATCTACTGGTTCACATCACAAATTATAACACCAATATACAATAAACATGGCCTGTGAAACCCAGGGCAAAAATCCATCAATAAATAAAGGTTCCACTTCCAGCATTGGGAATTACACTTCAACATGAGATTTGGATGGGGACACAGATGCAAACCGTATCAATACCCAAAGGAAAATAGATCATCCTACAGAAAGACACATGCTCTCATATGTTCATTACAGTGCTAATCATAAGAGCAAAGACATGGAATCAACCTAGGTACCCATTAATGGTGGAGTAGATAGAGAAAATGTGGTATGCATATACTATGGAATACTATGCAGCCATAAAAACAAACAAAATTATGTTCTCTTTATGTTTTGCTGCAACATGGATGCAGCAGGAGGCCATTATTCTAAGCAAATTAACACAGAAACAGGCAACTAAATACCACATGTTCTCACTTATAAGTGGGAGTGAAACATTGAGTGAATACACATGGACATAAAGATGGGAACAATAGACCCTGGCCTTTACAAGAGGGAGGAGGAAGATGGGGTGTGGTCAGAGCAACTACCTATGAGGTACTATGCTCACTACCTGCATGACAGATCATACATACCCTAAACCTCAGCATCATGCAATATACCCAGGTAACAAACCTGCACATGCACCTGCTGAATCTAATATAAACATTGAAATTATTTTTTAAAAATAGTTTTCTCTAGAAGAAGTAATCTAAATAATGTCCTCTGGAGTTACAGTTTTGTAACTTTATTATTTATTGAAAACTTTTGATGTAGGGGATGAAATTATTTACTGGAGATAGGTAGTGACAAAATGAATCTACAAGAGATTGAATATTTCAAGTAGGGCTTCAAGGTTTTGTTGGAACGGGGAGGTTAGCCACCTAAAACCTAAGAAAGACAGTGTTTCCAGGTTGTCTGTCTTAAGAAACAAAAACAAACAAAAATATTCACAATCAATAAACTTGTTATTGAAGAAGAACAGAATTCTGTCCTTTGCAGCAACATGGATGCAGCTGGAGATCATTATCCTAACTGAATTAACACAGAAACAGAAAACAAAATACCACATGTTCTTACTTATAAATGGGAGCTAAACATTGAGTACACGTGGACATAAAGCACACATGGAGCCATTGCTATAGAAAATGGGGTCTATTTAAAGGAACATTCAAAAACTTTGTGCCTGCTCCCAGAAGACAACGATACTACGTGATGAGTAGCACTGATGTCAGTACTGAGGGCTGAAGAGGATGGAGCCTAACACGCAGTAATCAGAGTAATGTAAGCTGGGACAGAATAAAGAACTAAGTTGTTGATTTTCAATCTTCATGCGGAAGTTTGGGGAGAGAGACTGTGTATAAATACTAGATTAGACAGAATAATTTCAAAAGAAAAGTGAGGCTTGAGGTGAAGCTCAAGGGTAGAAAGAATACTGAAAAGAAGGAGTTAGAGAATTCCAAGACAGGGGTATGGCATGAACAGAGATATGGAAGGAAGATCACGAAGCTTGGGAGTCAGCATCAGGGAGGAGTGGGAAATCATTTTAAGGTGACGTCAGGAGGTTCAGAGCAAACGGATGATTTTAGAATTGAATCTATGTTTAGATCAGAGTTAGTTAGAATAGAGTCAATGTTTAATATAAACTCCATTGGAAGTCATTATAAAATGTGTGATATGATCAACTTCATCCCCTCTGAAGAGTAGTCTGGAATGACTGAAAAAAAAGATGAATGGGAGGGTGAGATGTGGAACCAGGGAGATTGCAGATTGCAAGTAAGAGATAATAAGAGGCCAGGGATACTCTATGTCATATACAGAGCAAAAGATAGTCATTCTTTGACTACTAAAATTAATCTGCTCACAAGGACACTTTCTAATCCTTTCCAGGAACTGCTTTTTCATAGCTTTCCTTACCACTTTACTTTTATTTATTATCTATACCTCCCCTGTAATATGTAACATGTTTTGTCTGTTTTTCATTGCTATATATTTCCACAATCTAGAATAGTGACTGACATGTGGTAGTTGTTCAATGAATTTTTTACAAATTAATAAATAAATATTACCAAAATTTTGTAGAAGGTAGTACTATGTAGCAAACTGAATATAAAGAATGAGGAGAAAGAAAGAAAAACTAAAATAATGATTTCAGAGAATACAGCCTAAAGTGTGATTTTAAATGGGAGGAACAATTGGAAGCTTGTATGTAATGGAGGGAGTTTGGAGATGGTTTTAGATTGGAGCCTAAATAATACTGGGAAAGTATTATTTGGTTAGCACTGCTTTACCAGCACTTAGCTTGGTACCTAGCACAAGGTGTTCCCTAAAGAGATTTTTAAAGAAAACATGCTCTACTGGGTTTGAGGATTTAGTAAACATGTTTTTTGTTTGGAGTTTGAAAAATAGGACTGAAGGGCAGGAAAAAAATCCTGACAAAAAAAGCAGATTTGAACGTTGCATAAAAGCTGGACAATCTGGTGTGGCAGAGGAGTTTTTAGAGCTTGGAAATGTATAAAGAGTTTACTATATACATGTAATTAATTTTGTGTAAGAAAGGCTAGTCTCTTCGGGCCAAAATCATGTTTTAAAAAATTTAGAGATTAATTTGAGAAATTTGCAACCTGGAGGCAAGAGCATAGAAATGTTAACACTTTGAATTAACATTATGAAAATGTGTCTTTTATTAATTAGGTAAATTTCTAAAAAGCTATATGCAAATTAAATAAGGGCAAATCTAATTACATTGACTTGCATTAGAACAGTTTATTTTCTCTGCATTCCTGATTGATTTGCAATTGACAATCCTTCATAACACCTTTGCCATTTCTCTGCCCTTCAGGATATTCTGTCAATTAATTGATGAACTGTCAGCATTTAAATTCATCAAGAGCTTCCTATTTAAAGGCTGTCTGTAATGAATGCTTCAGTTATATGAAAAAATCATATTTATATATATATTTAGTTTTCTAAAGAGCAAGGATCGTGTATCATTAAATCTCAGAAGACTTTTTGTATCATCAGTTTATAAATAAAGCATAGATGGCCAGGCGTGGTGGCTTAGACCTGTAATGCCAGTACTTTGGCAGGCCAAGGTGGGCAGATCACTTGAGGTCAGCAGTTCTTCAAGACCGACCAGCCTGGCCAACATGGTGGAATCCTGACTCTACTAAATGTACAAAAATTAGCTGGGTGTGGTGTTGCACGCCTTTAATCCCAGCTACTCAGGAGGCTGAGGCAGGAGAATTGCTTGAACCCAAGGTGGTAGAGGCTGCAGTGAGCCAAGAGTGCACCACTGCACTCCAACCTGGGTGACAGAGCAAGACACTGTCTGAAAAAAATAAAATAAAATATGAGAAAATCATTATTTAGAACAGGAAATGTTGATACAAATTAGTTCATTAAAGTGTAAAAATAAGATATATGGTGTTTTTAACCAATGTGAAAATTTAGCCAGCTATTAAGATCTCTGAATTTGAATTTTCCAAGAATAGGGACTTGATATGAAAACTTGGAAATGTTACCAACTTTCTTCTATGTCACTCTCTCTGGTCTTAAGTCAGGCTTAATATTTGTACTATAAGGATATGTTAATTCCGTGGGGAGGAGGGGGTTAGTGTGTCTTCTGTATATCGTGTGTACATACACATAAATGATTAATCTTTTTTTTTTCTCTTTAGGAAACATACAGTGCACAGTTTAAATCCACTTGAGCTTTTGAAAATTTTGAAAATCCACTTTTGAAAATTAACATTTTCAAAAAATATTTTATACCATTTACGTTAAAACGTTAAGAAAACAAACTTTGAATAGGGTTTGAATCTTAGTCAGGAAGTTCTGAAATCAGGGACCAAAGTTCAAACTGAGAAGGAGGAACCTGGAGAGCAGAATGCCCATCAAATCCTCCCTTTTAGATTCCCAGAGCACTCATTGAAGCTACTCAATTAGTACTTAATAAATAATGCACCCCTTGCTCTGAAAATAATCAGATTTATTGGATTACATAGTGATATACTTATTTTCTTTTTTCTGTCTTCTGAAAAAGTAGACAAAACTATTAGCAACATGAATGAGATGAAGGCAGATACATATGTACCATGCTAAAAAATTTCAACTTTGTCTGGAAGATAATAGTGAAACACAGGAGATTTTCTGCTTTCAAAAGAACACTCAGTTGGCAAGTAAAGAATGATGTTCATTGCTTTGTGCAGTACCTGATACAGTTGGCCCATTGTATCTGTCTGTTCCACATTCATGGATTCAATCAACCACAGAAAGAAAATATATGGAAAAATTATTGTGTCTGCATTGAACATGTACAGACTTTTTTCTTGCCACTATTCCATAAAGGATACAATATAACAACAATTTATATAGCATTTACATTGTATAGGTATTAATCAAGAGATGACAAAGTATACAGGTGAATGTGCACAGGTTTTATGCAAGTATTATGCCATTTTATATCAGAAGCTTGAGCATCCACAGACTTTGGTCTCTCAGAGAGGTCCTGGAACCAATCCACTGCAGTTACTGAGGGAGAACTATATATAACAGGCACTCAAAAAACAATGTTGAGGCCAGGTGCGGTGGCTCATGCCAGCACTTTGGGAGGCTGAGGCAGATGGGTCACAAGGTCAGGAGTTCAAGACCAGTCTGACCAATATGGTGAAACCTCATCTCTACTAAAAATACAAAAATTAGCCAGGTGTGGTGGCACACACCTGTAGTCCAAGCTACTCAGGAGGCTGAGGCAGGAGAATTGCTTGAATCCAGGAGGCGGAGGTTGCAGTAAGCCGAGATCCAGCCTG
Source organism: Macaca nemestrina (assembly GCF_043159975.1). Taxonomy (NCBI): domain Eukaryota; kingdom Metazoa; phylum Chordata; class Mammalia; order Primates; family Cercopithecidae; genus Macaca; species Macaca nemestrina. The sequence continues at coordinate 134,193,340 of NC_092125.1, forward strand.
GGCAACAGAGAGAGACTCTATCTCAAAAAAAAAAAAAAAAAAAAAATGTTGAATGAATGAGTGAGTGAATGGTGGCATGTAGGACTCAGGGGAGATTGCCTGAGTATAATACATTAACCATTTTCGTCTAAATTTAGAAATAGCATACATGTAAGATCTTGGTAATGCTTATAGTGAACGTTTCTAAATAACGTAATGATTCATAAATGCAACCATTCATTTATTCATGCACTGACTTTTTCTTTAGTTTGTTCATGTGACAGATATTCTATGCAAAGTACTATATAAAGTGTCATGGGAAGCAATGATAATATATTTCGTTCTTGCAAGAAATCTAGATCCCAACAGAAGAAATAAGACCAATATTCAAATATTAATACCACATGGTCTGTGGTGAGAAGAGTAAGGAGAAACAGAAACTGAAGTTTACTTTATGCTAGCAGTTACAAATGGCTTCTGGAATAGGTGTTATTTGGGCCCAACTTTAGATAAGTAGATTTAATTTAGACTTTAGAGATAGTCAAGATAGAAGCAAATAAAGTAGGCAGCAATACCTACTTCTAATAATTTGTTCAAGTATTTTATGGTCATTGCTTAATTTACTCTGTCAATATTATGCCAGACTAGTTTCTGACACTATTTTATTAATTAATTAATTTATTTATTTATTTTTAATTTTACTTTAAGTTCTGAGATACATGTGCTGAACGTGCAGTTTGTTACATAGGTATACATGTGCCATGGCGGTTTGCTGCACCTATCAACCCGTTCATCTAGGTTTTAAGCTCCGTGTGCATTAGGTATTTGTCCTAATGCTCTCCCTCCACTAGCCCCTTAACACTTGACAGGCCCTAGTGTGTGATGTTCCCCTCCCTCTGTCCATGTATTCTTACTGTTCAACTCCCACTTATAAATGAGAACTTGTGCTGTTTGGTTTTCTATTCTTATGTTAGTTTGCTGAGGATGATGGTTTCCAGCTTCATCCTTGTCGCTGAAATGATATGAACTCATTCTTTTTTATGGTTGCATAGTATTCCATGGTGTATATGCGCCACATTTTCTTTATTCAGTCTGTCATTGAGGGGAATTTGGGTTGGTTCCAAGACTTTGCTATTGTAAATAGAGCTACAATAGACATACATGTGCATGTGTCTTTATAGTAGAATGATTTATAATGCTTTTGGTATATACTCAGTAATGGGAAAGCTAGGCCAAATGCTATTTCTGGTTCTAGATTCTTGAGGAATTGCCACACTGTCTTCCACAATGGTTGAACTAATTTACACTCCCACCAACAGTGTAAAAGCATTCCTACTTCTCCGCATCCTCGCCAGCATCTGTTATTTCCAGACATTTTAATGATTACCATTCTAATTGATGTGATATGGTATCTCATTGTGGTTTTGATTTGCATTTCTCTAATGACCAGTGATGATGAGCTCTTTTACATGTTTGTTGGCTGCATAAATGTCTTCTTTTGAGAAGTGTCTGTTTATATCCTTCACTCACTTTTTGATGGGGTTGTTTTTTCCTTGTAAATTTAATTTCCTTGTAGATTCTGGATATTAGACCTTTGTCAGATGGATAGATTGCAAAAATTTTCTCCCATTCTGTAGGTTGCCTTTTCACTCTGGCACTTGTTTCTTTTGCTGAGCAGAAGCTCTTTAGTTTAATTAGATCCTATTTATCAATTTTGGCTTTTGTTGCCATTGCTTTTGGTATTTTAGTCATGCAGTCTTTGCCCATGCCTATGTCCTGAATGGTATTGCCTAGGTTTTCCTTCTTTTTTTCTTCTTTTTTGAGATGGAGTATTGCTCTGTCACCCAGGCTAGAGTGCAGTGGCACAATCTCAGCTCACTGCAACCTCCACCTCATGGATTCAAGCTGTTCTCCACCTCAGCCTCCCAAGTAGCTGGGATTACAGATGCTCGCCACCACGCCCAGCTAATTTTTGTATTTTTAGTAGAGATGGGATTTCACCATCTTGGCCAGACTGGTCTTGAACTCCTGACCTCGTGATCCACCCACCTTGGCCTCCCAAAGTGCTGGGATTACATGCATGAGCCACTGCACCCAGTTGCCTAGGTTTTCTTCTAGGGTTTTTATAGTTTTAGGTTTTATGTTAAGTCTTTAATCCATCTTGAGTTAATTTTTGTATGATGTGTAAGGGAGGGATCCAGTTTCTGTTTTCTGCATATGGCTAGCCTGTTTTTCCATCACCATTTATTAAATAGGGAATCCTTACCCCATCGCTTGTTTTTGTCAGGTTTGTCGAAGATCATGTGTGGTGTTATTTCTGAGGCCTTTGTTCTGTTCCATTGGTCTATATATCTGTTTGGGTTACTGTGGCCTTGTAGTATGGTTTAAAGTCAGGTAGCATGATGCCTTCAGCTTTGTTCTTTTTGCTTAGGATTGTCTTGGCTGTACAGGGTCTTTTTTTGGATCCATATGAAAATTAAAGTAGCTTTTTCTAGTTCTGTGAAGAAAGTCAATGGTAACTTGATGGGAATAGCATTGAATATATAAATTACTTGGGGCAATATGGCCATTTTCACAATATTGGTTCTTCCTATCCATGAGCGTGGAATGTTTTTCTATTTGTTTGTGTCCTCTCTTATTTCCTTGAGCAGTGGTTTGTAGTTCTCCATGAAGAGGTCTTTCATGTCCCTTGTAAGTTGTATTCCTAGGTATTTTATTCTCTCTGTAGCAATTGTGAATGGGAGTTCACTTATGATTTGGCTCTCTGCTTATCTATTAATGGTATATAGGAATGCCTGTGATTTTCACATATTGATTTTGTATCCTGAGAATTTGCTGAGGTTGTTTATCAGCTTAAGGAGTTTTGGGTCTGAGACAATGGGGTTTTCTAAACATACAATCGTGTCATCTGCAAACAGAGACAATTTATTTCCTCTCTTCCTATTTGAATACCCCTTATTTCTTTCCCTTGCCTGATTACTCTAGCCAGAACTTTTTTTTTAATTATATTTTAAATTCTAGGGTACATGTGCACAAAGTGCAGATTTGTTACATATGTAAACTTGTGCCATGTTGGTGTGCTGCCCCCATCAACTCGTCAGCACCCATCAACTCGTCATTTACATCAGGTATAACTCCCAATGCCATCCCTCCCCATTCCCCCCTCCCCATAATAGGCCCTGGCCAGAACTTCTAATACTATGTTGAATAGGGGTGGTAGAGGGTATCCTTGTATTGTGCTGGTTTGCAAAGGGAATGCTTCCAGCTTTTGCCCATTCAGTATGGGTTTGTCATAAATAGATCTTATTATTTTGAGATACGTTCCATAAATACCTAGTTTATTGAGAGTTTTTATCAGAAATTGGTGTTGAATTTTGTCAAAGCCCTTTTCTGTATCTATTGAGATAATCATGTGATTTTTGTCATCGGTTCTGTTAATGTGATGGATTATGTTTATTGATTTGTGTATGTTGAACCAGCCTTGCATCCCAGGGATGAAGCCGACTTGATCGTGGTGGATAAACTTTTTTGATGTGCTGCTGGATTCAGTTTGCCAGTATTTCAGTGAGGATTTTTGCATCAATGTTCATCAGGGATATTGGCCTGAAATTTTCTTTTTTTGTTGTGTCTCTGCCATGTTTTGGATTCAGGATGATGCTGACCTCATAAAATGAGTTAGGGAGGAGTCCCTCTTTTTCTATTGTTCGTAATAGTTTCAGAAGGAGTGGTACCAGCTCTATCTTTATACCTCTGGTAGAAATTGGCTGTGAATCTGTCTGGTCCCGGGTTTTTTTGGTTGGTAGGCTATTAATTACTGCCTCGATTTCAGAACTTCAGATGAAGGGGTGGCTGCCTCTCCACACCTGTAGGTATTTCTCATCAGGTGGGATGAAAGACTGAGAAAAGAAATAACACACAGAGACAAAGTATAGAGAAAGAACAGTGGGCCCAGGAGACTGGCACTCAGCATACGGAGGATTCAACTTCTTCCTGGTTTAGTCTTGGGAGGGTGTATGTGTTCAGGAATTTATCCATTTCTTCTAGGTTTTTCTAGTTTATTTGCATAGAGATGTTTGTAGTATTATCTAATGGTAGTTTGCATTTCTGTAAGATCAGTGGTGATATCCCCTTTTATCTGTTTTATTCTTCTCTCTTTTCTTCTTCATTAGTCTTGATAGCAATCTATCTATTTTGTTAATCTTGACAAAAAACCAGCTCCTGGATTCATTGATTTTTTTCAAGGGTTTTTCATGTCTCTATCTCTTTCAGTTCTGCTCTGATCTTAGTTATTTCTTGTCTTCTGCTAGCTTTTGAATTTGTTTGCTCTTGCTTCTCTAGTTCTTTTAACTGTGATTTTATAAGGTCGATTTTAGATCTTACCCGCTTTCTGATGTGGGCATTTAGTGCTATAAATTTCCCTCTAAACACTGCTTTTCCTGTGTCCCAGGGATTCTGGTAGAGTGTTTGTTCCCACTGGTTTCAAATAACTTCGTTATTTCTGTCTTAATTTCATTATTTACCCAGTAGTCATCCAGGAGCAGGTTGCTCAGTTTACATGTAGTTGTGTGGTTTTGAGTGAGTTTCTTAATCCTGAGTTCTAATTTGATTGCACTGTGGTCTGAGTGACTGTTATTATGATTTCCATTCTTTTGCATTTGCTGAGAAGTTTTACTTCCAATTATGTGGTCAATTTTTGAATAAGTGCTATGTGGTGCTGAGAAGAATGTATATTCTGTTGATTTGGGGTGGAGAGTCCTCTAAGTATCTGTTAGGTCTGCTTGATCCAGAGCTAAGTTCAAGTCCTGAATATCCTTGTTAATTTTCTGTCTCACTGATCTGTCTAATATTGACAGTGGGGTGTTAAAGTCCCCCATTAATATTGTGTGGCAGTCTAAGTCTCTTTGTAGGTCTCTAAGAACTTGCTTTATGAATCTAGATATTCCTGTATTGGGTGCATATATATTTAGGTTAGTTAGCTCTTCTTGTTGCATTGATCCCTTTACCATTATATAATGCCCTTCTTTGTTTTTGATCTTTGTTGGTTTAAAGTCTGTTTTATCAGAGACTAGGATTGTAACCCTTGTTTTTTTGTTTTTTGGGTTTTTTTTGCTTTCCATTTGCTTGGTAAATAGTCCTCCATCCCTTTATTTTGAGCCTATGTGTGTCTTTGCACATGAGATGGCTCTCCTGAATACAGCACACTGATGGGTCTTGAGTCTGTATCCAGTTTGCCAGTCTGTGTCTTTTAATTGGGAAATTTAGCCCATTTACATTTAAGGTTAATATTGTTATGTGTGAATTTGATCCAGTCATCATTATGCTAGCTGGTTATTTTGCACATTAGTTGATGCACTTTCTTCATCATGTCATTGATTTTATATTTTGGTGTGTTTTGCAGTGGCTGGTACCAGTTTTTCCTTTCCATATTTAGTGCTTCCTTCAGGAGCTCTTGTAAGGCAGGCACGGTGGTGAGAAAAGTCCTCAGTGTTTGCTTGCATATAAAGCATTTTATTTCTCCTTCACTTATGAAACTTAGTTTGGCTGGATATGAAATTCTCGGTTGAAAATTATTTTCTTTAAGAATGTTGAATATTGGCCCCCACCCTGTTCTGGCTTGTAGGGTTTCTGCAGAGAGATTCACTGTTAGTCTGATGGGCTTCACTTTGTAGGTAGCCTCACCTTTCTCTCTGGCTGCCCTTAACATTTTTTCCTTCATTTCAACCTTGGAGAATCTGACGATTATGTGTCTTGGGGTTGCTCTTCTTGAGGAGTATCTTAGTGGTATTCTTTGTATTTTCTGAATTTGAATGTTGGCCTGTCTTGCTAGGTTGAGAAAGTTCTCCTGGTTAATATCCTCAAGTGTGTTTCCAACCTGGTTCCATTCTCCCTATCACTTTCAGGGACCCCAATCAATCGTAGGTTTGATGTTTTAACATAGTACCATATTTCTTGAGGCTTTGTTCATTCCTTTTCTATCTTTTTTCTCTAATCTTGTCTCATGCCTCATTTCAGTTAGTTGAACTTTAATCTCTGATATCCTTTATTTGGCTTAATTGATTCAGCTGTTGATACTTGTGTATGCTTCATGAAGTTCTCGTGCTGTGTTTTTCAGATCCATCGGGTCATTTATGTTCTTCTCTAAACTGATCATTGTAGTTAGCAGTTCCTATAACCTTTTGTCAAGGTTCTTAGCTTTGTTGCATTGGGTTAGAACATGCTCCCTTAGCTCAAAGGAGTTTGTTATTACCCACCTTCTGAAGCCTACTTCTGTCAATTCATCAAACTCATTCTCTGTCCAGTTTTGTGCCCTTGCTGGAGAGGAGCTCCAACCATTTGAAGGAGAAGCGGCATTCTGATTTTTGGAATTTTCAGTCTTTTTACGCTGGTTTTTCCTCATCTTTGTGGATTTATCTACCTTTGATCTTTGAGGTTGATGACCTTTTGATGAGGTCTTTTTGTTGATGTTGATGTTATTGCTTTCTGTTAGTTTTTTCTTCTAAGTCAGGCCTCTCTTCTGCAGGTCTGCTGCAGTTTGCTGGAGGTCCACTCCAGACCCTATTTGCCTGAGTATTACCAGGGAAGGCTGCAGAATAGCAAAGATTGCTGCTTGCTCCCTCCTTTGGAAACTTCATCCCAGAGGGGCACCAGTTTGATGCCAGCCTGAGCTCTCCTGTATGAGGTGTCTGTCAACCCTTGTTGAGAGTTCTCTCCCAGTCAGGAGGCACAGGGTTCAGGGATCCACTTGAGGAGGGAGTCTGTCCCTTAGCAGAGCTTGAGCGCTGTGCTGCTAGAACCCTCCTTGTCAGGGTCCACTGCTTTCTTCAGAGCTGGCAGGCAGGAACATTTAAGTCCACTGAAGCTATGCCCACATCTGCCCATTCCCTCAGGTGCCCTGTCCCAGTGAGATGGGAGTTTTATCTATAATCCCCTGACGGAGGCTGTTGACTTTCTTTCAGAGATGCCCTGCCCAGTGAAGAGGAATCTAGAGAGGCAGACTGGCCACAGGCACTTTGCCACACTGTGTTTAGTTTTGCCCAGTCTGAACTTCCAGGACTTTTTAGTGCAGTCAGGGGAGAACCACCTACTCAAGCCTCAGTAATGGCAGACGTCTCTCCCCATCAAGCTTGATCATCCCAGGTCAACTTCAAACTGCTGTGCTGACAGTGATAATTTCAAGCCAGTGGTTCTTAGCTTGCTGGACTCCATAGGGGTGGGAGCTACTGAGAAAGACAACTTGGTTGTCTGGCTTCTGCCCCCTTTCCAGGAGAGTGAACAGTTCTCTCTCCCTGGAGTTCCAGGTGCCACTGGGGTATGAAAAAATAAAAATAAACTCCTGCAGCTAGCTCAGTGTCTGCCTGAACAGCTGCCTAGTTTTGTGCTTGAAACCCAGGGCTCTGGTGGTGTAGGCACACGAGGGAGTCTCCTGGTCTGCACATTGCAAAAACCTTGGGAAAAGTGTAGTATCTGTGCCAGTTAGCACAGTCTCTCACAGCTTCCCTTGGCTGGGAAAGGGAGGCTCCCATTCTCCTTGCACTTCCCAAGTGGGGCGATACCCCACCCTGCTTCTGCTCGCCCTCCATGGGCAGCACCCACTGTCTAACCAGTCCCAGTGAGATGAATAGGGTACCTCAGTTGGAAATGCAGAAATCACCTGTCTTCTGCATTGGTCTTGCTGGGAGCTGCAGACTGGAGCTCTTCCTATTCTGCCATCTTACCAGCTAAATACAGACTACTTTTCAACTAAGTAACTAATTCAAGTAAAATAGCCAATCAAAGGTTTGCATATAAGTGAGCTCTCAAAGCACCAGCTTTTTCACACTGAGTTATCTTTTCTAACTTGTGGAACAAATATTAATAATCTCTTTTATCACCAATATTTTCAAAAAATTAAAATTTAGCAGCATTCTAAATGATTAACAAACATTATCCTTTAGAAAACAAGTGGTAACAGAGAATGATTTATTGGATATGCAGATATTGCAGACAATATGTTACATTTTATAACCCAGTGGTTTATATAATCCCTTCATTTATGTTATCTTATTTCAATAATTTATTAACAATTTGGGTAATTATGTTGCAGAAAATGTGCCAAATGATTAATAATCATGTCAGATTAAGATTTTCCATTTGACAGTAACTGAACTGTTTGTTTTGTATATCTTACCTCATTTAACCCTCAAAATGACAATATGCAGTAAACATTAACATTCCTATTTTACAAATGAGAAAGCTTAAGTGTAGAGAGCTTAGATAACCTGTCCATAGTCACGTAAATAGTATATGATGATCCAAGATTCGAATCCAGATCTGTCTTTTCCAAAATCAGTGCTCTTAATTGCTGTATATACTAATAAAGAAATAGTAAAAAATCTGACTCATCCCTAATGTTGACCAAGATAATCACCTAAAATAATGTAATACAAGTGACAAATTGGGACTGAAAGTTCTGAGAAGGCACTATCTTTTCCCTTTTGAAATGCCAATGCCACATCTTGTTCTTCAGTGTGTAGTAATCGCTTAAGATACATTTGTTGAATGAATAAATGAATGAATGAATGAATGAATGAATATAAAGAAATACAGAGGGATTGAAGCATCAGGAGTCACTTTTGCAGAAGAATAAATAAAAAAGTTAAATGTCTGCCCCAATGCCATATAGTTAACTAATCAAAATGTAGAGGCTTGAACCCAGATCATCTAATTCTAACTTTATTCTTTTTCAAGGTTACTACAACAGCCTACCTTTGGCATTATCCAGGAATATGGCACATAACAGAGATGGTGCATGTCATTTACTAAGATGACAATATCACTTTTTTGTTTTTTGGCTCTTTAAATTGTTTCAGCTTTATTGGTGTATAATTGACAAAAATTGTATAGTTTAAGGTGTACAACATGTTAAATTAGTTAACATAACCATCATTTCACATAGTTAACATTTGTGCATCTGTGTGTATGTGTGTGGTGAGAACACTTAAGGTCTACCTTTGATATGGTTTGGCTGGGTCCCCACCCAAATCTCACCTTGAATTGTAACTCCCACAATTCCCTCATGTTGAGATTATCTCGCTCATGGGAGATAATTGAATCATGGAGGTGGGCCATTCCTGTGTTGTTCTCATGATAGTAAATAGGTCTCATGAGATCTGATGGTTTTGAAAACAGGAAGTTCCCTGCTCAAGCTCTCTCTCTTTGTCTGCTGCCATCCACGTAAGATGTGACTTGCTCCTTCTTGCCTTCCACCATTATTGTGAGGCTTCCCCAGCCACGTGGAACTGTAAGTCCATCAAAACTAATTTTCTTCCCAGTCTCAGGTATGTCTTTATCAGCAGCAGGTAAATGGACTAATACAGTAAACTGATATTGAGAGTGTGGTGCTGCTGAAAAGATACTCGAAAGCATGGAAGCAACTTTGGAACTGAGTAGCTGCAGAGGTTGGAAAAGTTTGGAGGGCTCAGAAGAAGACAGAAAAATGTGGGAAAGTTTGGAACTTCCTAGAGATTTGTTCAATGGCTTTGACCAAAATGCTGATAATGATATGGACAATGAAATTCAGGCTGAGGTGGTCTCAGATGGAGATGAGAAATTTGTTGGGAACTGGAGCAAAGGTGATGCTTGTTATGTTTTAGCTAAGAGACTGGCGGCATTTGTCCCTGCCCTAGAGACTTGTGGAACTTTGGACTTGAGAGAGATGATTTAGGTATCTGGCAGAAGACATTTCTAAGCAGCAAAGTATTCAAAAGGTGGCTTGGATACTGTTAAAAGGATTCAGTTTTAAAAGGAAAACAGCATAAAATTTGGAAAATTGCAGCTTGTCTATGCAATAGGAAAGAAAATCCCATTTTCTGTAGAGAAATTCAAGCTGGCTGCAAAAATTTGCATAAGGAGGAGCCAAATATTAATCCCCAAAACAATGGGGAAAATGTCTCCAGGGCATGTTAGAGGTCTTCACGGCAGCCCCTCCCATCACAAGTCTGGAAGCCTAGGAGGAAAAAATGGTTTTGTGGGCTGGGTCCAGGGTGCCTATGCAGTGTGTAGCCTAGGGAGTTGGTGCCCTGCATCCCAACTGCTCTGCTCCAGCCGTGGCTGAAAGGGGCCAATGTAGAGCTCGGGCTGTAGCTTCAGAGGGTGAAAGCCCCAAGTCTTGGCAGCTTCCATGTGATGTTCAGCCTACAAGTGCACAGAAGTCTAGAACTGGAGTTTGGAAACCTCCACCTAGATTTTAGAAGATGTATGGAAACTGGATGCCCAGGCAGAAGTTTGCTGCAGAATCAGGGATTTCATGGAGAACCTCTACTAGGGCAGTGAAGAAGGAAAATGTGGGGTTGGAGCCCTTACATAGTGTTGCCACTGCGGCACAACCTGGTGGAGCTGTGAGAAGATGGTCACCATCCTTGAGACACCAGAATGGTAGATCCACTGACAGTTTTCACTGTGCACCTGGACAAGCCACAGACACTCAATGCCAGCCTGTGAAAGCAGCCAGGAGGGAGGCTGTACCCTGCAAAGCCACAGGGGCAGGGCTTCCCAAGACCATGGGAACCTACTCTTGCATCAGAGTGACCTGGATGTGAGACATGGAGTCAAAGGAGACCATTTTGGAGCTTTAAGATGTGACTGCCCCACTGGATTTTGGACATAAATGGGGCCTGTAGTCCCTTCATTTTGACCAATTTCTCCCATTTTGAATGGCTGTATTTAACCAATACTTGTATCTAGGAAGTAACTAACTTGCTTTTGATTTTACAGGCTCATAGGTGGAAGGGACTTGCCTTGTCTTAGATGAGACTTTGGACGGTGGACTTTTGAGTTAATGCTGAAATGAGCTAAGACTTTGCGGGACTGTTGGGAAGACATGGTTGGTTTTGAAATGTGAAGGCATGACACTTGGGAGGGGCCAGGGGCAGAATGATATGGTTTGGCTGTGTCCCCACCTAAATCTCATCTTGAACTGTAACTCCCACAATTCCCACAAGTCGTGGTAGGGACCTGGTGGGAAGTAATTAAATCACATGGATGGGTCTTTCCTGTGCTGTTCTTGTAATAGTGAATAAGTCTCATGAGATCTGATGGCTTTGAAAATAGGAGTTTCCCCATTCAAGCTCTCTCTCTTTGCCTTCTGCCATCCATGTAAGATGTGATTTGCTCCTCCTTGCCTTTCAACGTATTTGTGGCTTCTCCAGCCATGTGGAACTGTAAGTCCATTAAGCCTATTTTTCTTCCCAGTCTTGGTTATGTCTTGATCATCAGCATGAAAATGGACTAATACAAACCTCTTAGTAAATTTCAAGTCTAAAATTCAGCATTTCTAACTATAGTCAACATGCTGTACATTAGCTCTCCAGGACTTATTCATCCTCCATAACTGAATCATTTTATCTTTGACCATCTTCTCATTTCCTGCACCCCCCTGGCAACCATCACTCTACTCTGTGTTTCTATAAGTTTAACTATTTTAGATCCCAAATATTAACAAAATAAGGCAGTATTTGTCTTTCTGTGTCTGGCCAATTCACTTAGCATAATGTCTTCTGGGCTCATCTATGCTGTTGCAAATGGTAGGATTTTATTATTTCTAAAGGCTGAATAATATTCTATTATATAAATATATACCTAATTTTCTTTATCTGTTCCCTGTCCACAGACTTTTAAATTATAACCACATTTTAGCAATCACAAATATTACTGCAATGAACATGGGAATGCAGATATCTCTTTAAGATAATAATTTAATTTCCTTTGAACATTTAACCAGAATTGAGATTTGCTGAATCATACGGTAGATTTATTTTTAATTTTTGGAGGAATATCCGAACTGCTTCCATGATGGCTTTGATAATTCCACTAACAGTGTACAAGGGTTCTCTTCTCTCCCCATCCTTACCAGCACTTGTTATCTTTTGTCATTTTGATAACAGACATTCCAACAGGTGTGACGTGATATATCCTTGGGGTTTTGATTTGCATTTCCCTGACAATTAGTGATGTTTAGCACTTTTCATGTACCTGTTGGCTATTTCTGTGTCTTTTCTTTAGAAATGTCTGTTCAGTTCTTAGCCCATTTAAAATCAGATTATTTGTTTTCTTGCTATTGAGTTGAATTTCTTATATATTTTGGATACTAGCTACTTATCATATACATGGTTTGCAAATATTTTATCCCATTCTGTAGATTGCCTTTTCACTCAGATGATTGTTTCCTTTGCTGTACAGGTGTTTTACTTTGCTACAATCTCACTTGTCTAATTTTGTTTTCGTTGCCTGTCCTTTTGGGGTCATATCCACAAAATCAATGCCCAGACCAATGTCATGGAGTTTTTCCCTATATTTTTTTTCTATAAGATTTACATTTCAGGTCTTGCATTTATAACTTTAGTTGATTTGGAGTTCATTTTTATATATGGTGTGAGTTAAAGTTCTAGTTTCATTTTTCTGCATGTGGATATATGGTTTCTCCAATACTATTTATTGAGGAGACCATCTTTTCCGCATTGTGTGTTCTTGGAAACTTTGCTGTAGACCAATGGATTGTAAATGCTTGGATTTTATTTCTGAGATCTCTCTTTTGCTCTGTTAGCCTGTATGTCTATTTTTATGCCAGCGTCATACAATTTTGATCATGTAGCTTTGTAATACATTTTGAAACCAGGAAGTGTGCTGCTTCCAGCTTTGGTAAATGAAATTCTTTTCAGATAGTTCATTGTATGTGTATAGAAATGCAACCAGTTTTTGTATGTTAATTTGTATACTGAAACTTTACTGAACTTGTTTATTATAGTACTGTTTTGGTTGAATATTTAGAAGTTTCTACATATATGACTGTGTCATCTGCAAAAAAAAAAAAAAAAAAAAAAGATAATTTTACTTCTCCCTTTTCGATTTGGTTACCTTTTATTTATTTTTCTTATCTAATTGTTCTGGCTAGGATTTCCAGTACTGTGTTGAATAGAAGTGGTGAGAGTGGGCATCTGTGACTTTTACTGGATCTTAGAGGAAAAGATCTGAGTTTTCCTCCATCAATTATGATGTTAGCTGTGTGCTTTTTACGTATGATGTCTATTGTGTTAAATTCCTTTGATGCCTTGTGTGTTGAGAGTTGTTACTAAGAATGGATGTTAAATGTTGTCAAATGCTTTTTCTACATCTATTAAGATGATCATATAGGCTGGGCGCGGCGGCTCAAGCCTGTAATCCCAGCACTTTGGGAGGCCGAGACGGGTGGATCACGAGGTCAGGAGATCGAGACCATCCTGGCTAACATGGTGAAACCCCGTCTCTACTAAAAAATACAAAAAACTAGCCAGGTGAGGTGGCGGGTGCCTGTAGTCCCAGTTACTCAGGAGGCTGAGGCGGGAGAATAGCGTGAACCCGGGAGGCGGAGCTTGCAGTGAGCTGAGATCCGGCCACTGCACTCCAGCCTGGGCGACAGAGCGAGACTCCATCTCAAAAAAAAAAAAAAAAAGATGATCATGTAGTATAAATTTTCATTCTGTTAATGTGGTGTATCATATTGATTGATTTGCATATGTGGAATCATTCTTACATAACAGAGATAAATTCCACTTGGTCATGACATATGACCCTTTTAATATGCTTTGAATTCAGTTTGCTCTCTTCTCCTTCCAATATCCCCACAATACATATGTTGGTTAATTTGATGGTGTACCATATTGTATGCTTTCTTCAATCTTCTTCATTCTTTTTTGTTTATATTCCACTAACTGCCTAATTTCAAATGATCTGTCTTCAGGTTTATTGATTCTTTCTTTTGCATAATTGAGTCTGCTGGTGAAGCTCTCTATTGAATTTTGCTGTTCAGTCACTGTATTCTTCACCTCCAGGATTCCTTTTGGGTTCTTTTTAATGGTTTCTATTTTTAAAATAAAATTTCTCATTTTGTTTACATTTGTTTACTTAATTTCATTTGATTGTCTATTAAATTGTAGTTGATTGATATTCTTTAAGATTATCAAGTTCTTTGTCAAGCTGTTCATAGAACTTCATTTTAAGGATTGGTTACTGGTGCTTAATTTTCTTTGGTGGTGTCATATTTTCGTAATTCTTCATAATCTATGCAGCCTTGCCTTGGTGTCTGTATATTTGAAGGAGCAAACAGCTCTTTCATTCTTTACAGGCTGATTTTGGTAGGTAAATACCTTCTCCTGTTGAGATGATAGGTTGATGGGACTGCCTCTGAGAGCATAGTCAAGCAGGGCTGGAGCCAGGTCAAAGTATGGGATACCTTTATTCCAGTGGTATGGATGAGTGTGATTCCATCTAGGTCCTTGGGGGATGAAGTTAAGGCACAAGCCCTCTGGGCATGCTATCCAGCTACTTGAAGTAGAGGGAGGCTGGAGCTGGGTCACAGGACTGCTTCATGGTACACAGTCAGGTCTGAGGCGAATGGGCCTGCTACTGTGGGTGCTGACGAATATGACTACCTGCAAGTCCCTGGGTGGGCAGAACTGCCCCACAGACTGCAGCAGAGCAGGATTACAACCAAATCATAGGGCTGCTCAGGGTCTACATCCAGGTCCAAGGTCGGCAGGCCTGTTAGGGAGGTTATTGATGGACATGGCTCTCACCAGATCCCTGAGTGAGCAAGATTGCCCCCAGCCCATGGTAGGGTGAAGCCAGAGCTGAGTTAGAGGGCAGCTTCAGGGTTCACAGCCAGGACAGAAGTTGTCAGACCCATCTTGCTGACATCACTTTCAAGATAACAACATTCTTGAACTGGGGTTTTGCTCCACATTTACTCTAAAGCTCCTGTGTCCTATTGTATGCACCAGGAAAACAGTAGGTAGTGATTAAAAGCATGAACTCTCAGTCAGATAGACTGGGTTCAAATTTAGGCTCTCTCCTTTACTAGCTGTGTGGTCCCAGGCAAGTTACTTTAATTTCACTAAACCTTGGTTTTATCATTTATAAAATGGACATAATAGTACACAACCCATAAAACTATGAGGAATGAATATTAAAATCCATGAAAAGTGCTTAGCCAGAAAGTAGAATGGTGATTACCAGGGGCTAGGGTATGGGGTGGCATATTAGTCCATTCTCACATTGCTATAAAGAACAACCTGAGACTGGGTAATGTATAAAGAAAAGAGGTTTAATTGACTCACATTCTGCAGGTTGAACAGGAAGCATCTCTGGAGAGACCTCACAAAACTTACGATCACGGCAGAAGGTGAAGGGGAAGCAGGCACATCTCACATGACCAGAGGAGGAGTAAGAGAGAGCAGGGTGAAGGTGCCACACACTTTTAAACAACCAGATCGTGTGAGGACTCACTCACCATCACAAGAACAGCAAGGGGGAAATCCACCCCCATGATCCAATCACCTCTCACCAGGCCCCTTCTTCAAAGTTGGAGATTACACTTGAGCAGGGGACACAAATCCAAACCATATCAACTGGGGATTTGGGAAATATTGGTCAAAGGATACAAAATTTTTGTTGGAAGGAAGAAATAAATTCAGAAAATATATTTAATAGCAATACAGTATATATATAAAAATTGCTAAGAGAGACTTTACATGACTTCACCACAAAATGGTAAGAATGTGAAGTAATGGATATGCTAATTGGCTTGATTTAATGATTACACAATGTACGCATATATCAAAACCTCATGTTGTATGACATGAATATATAACATTTTAAATTTTTATTTTATTTTATTTTATTTTAGAGATGGAGTCTCACTCTGTCGCCCAGGCTGGAGTGCAATGGCGTGATCTGGGCTCACTGCAAGCTCTGCCTCCCGGGTTCATGCCATTCTTCTGTCTCAGTCTCCCGAGTAGCTGGGACTACAGGTGCATGCCATCATGCCTGGCTAATTTTTGTATTTTTAGTGGAGACAGGGTTTCATCGTGTTAACCAGGATGGTCATAACATTTTTATTTGTCAGTTAAAAAATTAAAATTAAAAAACGTGCTTAGCACATTGCCTAATGAATATTAGTCTTAAAGAACTGGCTGTTATTTTGTATCATCAGGTTTGTTAGTTTCTCAGGGCTGCCATAGCAAAGTACCAAACAATGGATGGCTTAAAACAATAGAAGTCTATCGTCTCACAGTTCTGGGAATTACAAGTCTGAAATAAAGGGGTTGGCAAAGCCATGTTCTCTCTGACAGTTCTAGGAGGGAGAATCTTTTTTTGCCTCATCTAGCTTCTAATGTTTTATAGTAACCTTGGCTTTCCATGTCTATCTTCTCCTTGTTCATCTTCACATCATCTTCCTTCTATCCAGGTCTGTTTCTGTATCCAAATTTCCCTTTTTTTATAATGACACTAGTCATACAAATTAGAGCCCGTTCTAAACTGTTACCTCTTTAAAGACCCTATTTCCAAATAAGGTCACATTCAGAGGTAATTGGAGTTAGGATTTCAAAATATATATTTGGGAAGACACAATTTAACTTGCAACACCAAGCATCGACTTTTAATACTGCTGCTCAGAAGAGCCATGTAACTTCAAATCACCCACCCCAAAAAAAGCGAGGTGAAAAGAACTCAAACTGATTATTTCTTTAAAGACCCCATTTCCAAATTAAGGTTACATTCAGAGGTACCAGGAGTTAGGATTTTTCTATATATATTTGGGAGGACACAATTCAACCTGTAACACCAAACATCCACTAAAAGTACTGCTGCTTAGGAGAGCCATGTAACTTCAAATCACCCAACCCAAAAAAGCTATTTGAAAAGCACTTTTCTGAGAACTGTCCCTTGTGCGTCCTACTTTTCTTCTCAGCCAGCTCCTGACAGCCTCAATTGAGAGTTGCCTCTTGGGTCTGATTTAGCTGTCACTCCTGGTCTAATTAGGGGAGCCACTGACTGACCTACAGCCTCTGTCCCCAGTAGGGCCCCAGTTCTGCTTTTCTTGTTTTAGTACCTGCCTCTCTAGTGATATGACTGCCTCCCTTGGAGGCTGACCTTGTCCTCATTTTACCTTCACTAATTCTCTATTGCATAAATGATAGTAGTAAGAGCTCATATTTATGGAAAGTTCTTATGAGTTATACCAAATGCTAACACTCTATAGGCATTGCCTTATTTAACTCTTACAAGTGTCCTATATGGTAAATTGACCATTTCACAGATGAGAAAACTGAGGCTCAAAGAGCTTAATTTGTCCCAAATTGCACAGCTAGGAACAGACAATACCAGAATGTAAACCTAAGTATATTTAATATCAAAGTTTGCTTCTTAATTATATAGTAAAATGCAAAGATGTATGTGATCTGAGGAGAAACCAGAGTATAAAGATTGATTCTTAACTATACAGTGCATCACTTATGGGGAAATAAGTCTATAAACACAACAACGAAGTAAAATGATTCCAATAAGAGGAAAACATAGAAAAATATGTGAACACCCCAAAAAAGGGTTCTAATCCTAATGGGAAGTATCAGGAAAGGCTTTCAAAAGATTTTGATTTATCATGTATATGTGAAAGTGTGTGTCATGGGCAGAGACAGATGAAGGGAGGGATAAGGAAGAGCCGTACAGTACACAAGAGTTTGAAATCTTAAAGCCAATAGAGGAATGGAAATTATACAAAGAGAAGATCATATTAATAATTATTATTTAAGCAAGGAAAATGACATAATCTGTTCATGTGTTGGGAAGTTCACTCTGAAAGCAATATGGAGAGGAGATTAGCGGGATACAAATTCAGAGATAGGGCATTTATCAGAGGCTATTGCCTGAAATAGGCAAGAAATGATGAGGCTTGAGTTAAGATGGTGACAGAGAGAATGAAGAGGAGGGAGAAGATTTCTAAGAGAAAGAAGTTATAATTATTGCACTTGGAATGGATTTAATGTTAGGATAAAAAAGAGGGAAAACAATGAAATAATGTCCAAGATTCCAGCATGATTTCTGGATACACAGTGATGCTACTTACTTCAACAGGGAACAAGGAGAAAAACCAGGTGTAGAGAAGGTGGGAGGCAACTATGGATTTAACTCTGAATATGTTAAGGTTGAGGTACTGTAAGTCATGAAAGTGGAGACATCTATTAGGCAGGCAGGTGTATGGACCCAGAGGGCAGGGAATCATTATAATTGCCTCCTATATGATCTTGTTTCTGTCTCTGCTCTTCGCATCCCTCTGCAACCTGTTCCCCCTACACAGTAAGTTAGATTTTGTCCCTTCCCTATTTCCTAACAATAGCTTCGCATCTCATTCAAAGTGAAAAGCTAAGTCTTGACTATGACCCACAAGGCCAGATATAATCTGCTGCTTTCTGGCCATTTCTGATCTTACCTCTTAGTACTTTCCCTCTCACATACTCCTCTCTAGGCACACAGGTGCCTTTGTTCTTTTTCAAGCCAAGCAAATTCCTACTTCAGCCAGGCAAGTTCTTTGTTATTTTTCAAGCGAGGAGCTTGAAAACTGCTACACCTGACATTCCTTCTTCCTGGAACATTCTTCCTTACAGGTAAACCTGTGATGGGTTCTTTCACTTCCCATAGATCTTTACTCAAAAGCCATCTTCTTTCTCACTGGGACCATTGTATCTAAAATTGTGTGATTGTATCTAAAATTTCAACTCTCATTTGTCATTTCATCACTTCATTCTCAGCTTTATTTTTCTCTCCTTTGTACTCATCACTATTTAACCTACACTACATTGTACTTACATGTCTTGTTTTTGTGCTCAAATGCAAGCTCCCTGGGGCACAAAGATTTTGTCTGCTTTGCTTGCTGCTCTATCCACAGTGTCTAGATGAGTGCCTGGCACAAAGTAGGCATGCAATAAACACTTGTATATAAATGAATGAATGGGAAAATCTGCTCATTCAGTAATTATTTCTTGAATATTGTTCCAAGCATTGTTCTAGATCCTGAGAAATAACAAAGCAGATCACTTATCTGCCATCATAGAGTTTACCTCCTAGTTGAGGAGGGCAAAAATGCCAGATGGTGACAAGCACTATGGAGACAAACAAAGGAAGCTAAGGAAGATGGATTTCAGAAATCATGAACATAAGATGCTAGAGTCCCACGTGAAAATGAGGGACAATGTATAATTTCTGATGTAAGGAAATACCAACATTTAAGGGATTAATGGAGGAAGGGAAATGCATGAAGAAATCTGAGAAATGGAAGAAAAGCCAGGACAGGGCAGCCTCATGGAAGTCAAGGAAGTGAAGAATCTTGAGAAGGAAGGAATAATTCATAATATTAAATTCTAACTCATAGAGGTCAAGTACTATAAAGACAATAATATGTTTTAAAAAATTGGGCATTTAGTTGAACTTACAAAGAACAGTTTCAATGGAGCAGTGAGAGCAGAAGCCATATTACCATGAAATAAAATGAGAACGAGATACAAGGAATTCAATTCGGTAGATATGATCCATTCTTCTCAAAAAGCGCTGCTTAAAAAAAAGAAAGAAAAAAACAACAAAGGAAAAACCTAGATATTAAAGGAATAAATGAATTAAGAAGACAGCTAGGGGAACACTTGAAAACTTCATTAGAACTATTTTGAATACAGTGATGAAATTGAAGGCAGCTCTCTCATTCTCTCTCTCTCTCTCTCTCTCTCGCTCTCTGTCACACACACACACACACACACACACACACACACACACACACACACTTTGCCCTCAGGGAGCTTGCATTTGAGTATAAAAGACCCATTATAATCTTAATTTTCAAAGGATGGCATTATCATAAGCTTACATGAAGTTCTCAGAGGCAGACAAACTTTGTGAAAGCTGGGGCTTGGTTAGTGGCCAGCAAACTGCAGTTTAGCTTTACTCATAGGTTTAATGCAAACATAGGTGAGTCACAAAATGTATATTAACAATAAGAGCAATATTATCAGCAACTGAAATAGAATGAGAGCAATAATTTTAGCACCAACTAAAATAGAATGACTATCTAAACACTATGCCCCACACTGTAAATTTATTTTACTTCATTTTTGAGATGTGGAAACTGAAGCTCACAGATATTAAATAACTTGCCCAGGGTTACAGGGCTTATAAAAGCAGAGCTGGGAATCAAACCCAGATCTTTTTAATTTTCATTATGATTCCACTGTACCAGGCTGCCTAAGCTATATAATGTTTTACTGTCTTATGCTATTGCAACTTGTGGATAAATTCCAAATGGGTGAAAGGCCAGAATGTAATGAATAAAGACATACAAAAACTAGAATGGATACATTAGTACTGGGAAAACTTTATTGTTTTCAAGATTGAGAAAAAGTAGAGAAAAGATTTAAAAACGTGAGTACATAAAAATGAAATAATTTCAAACTGGGAATATACTTATATTACATGTAGTAACATAATAGCCCTAACATATAAAGAGCCTTGAAAAATAGAAAAGTACCAGCAACTTTATAAAAAACTGGGCTAAACATATGAGCAAGAAAATAAATGCAGTATATTAGTAATCTATTGGCCAGTAGCAAACTATCCCCAAATTTGGCAGCTAAAAACAATACATATTTATTATTTTACAATTTCCATAGGTCACTGATTCAGGCACAGCTTAACTGTGGCTCAGGGTCTCTCACAAGGTTACCATCAAAATGTCAGCTAGGGTTGCTGTCATCTCAAGGTCAGACCAAAGAAGAATTTGCTTCCAAATTATATTGTCAATAGTTTATGTAGCTATAATGTATTTTGAAGAAAAAATATAATCACTAAAACTTAAAAGCAAAATGAAACAAATGAACTTTACTATTTTTTCAAGTTGGTGACGTAACTACATAGGGAGGAACTATTTAAAATAACTTTAAAACACAGGAATTTATTTGTCTCTATATTTCTAGTGGCAAATAGCTTAAAACCAACCAAGCAGACAGAACTGCCCCACTGTTGTGGGAAAAAGCACAACAACAAAAACACTTAACTCTTTTCAATGATTATATTATTTGTGGTAATGTCGATGTTGTTGGTCTGTTATTTGTGTGATGTGTGATAAACAGATGCATAATTAGGTTGATAACCTTGTGAAGCAGGATTTTCAGCATGAGAGAAAGTACAGATGTAAGATTAAAGAGATTAAGCACAAATCCTATATTCTTGACTGTGAATTGGAACGTCAGTATAAACTAGTGGCATATTTTCTCTGAAAGAAAAAAAAATCTAGTTCTTTCTACTGAAAAGAACTGGAAACAATGGCCAGCCAATAGGTAACAATTGGCAACCCTATTGACCAGATTTTCGTCTCTAAATAAATACCATTTCCCCCTAAAAGGAACCAAAGCACCTTGGAAAAATAGCTAGTTCTAGCTCTGAGACAAAATATATATAAGATAACTGCTACATCTTATACCAGAAGGAAGCTAATGGTGATACTGTAATTACAGTTCTGTGAAAAGGATACAGGAAATCAATTGAAGAGGCTTCTACTGGCCAAAAAGTGAATAACCAGAGTGTCAAGAATAACAACATAATGAATTGAAATATATTAAATGTCTTTAAATTAATAGATTTATGACTATAAAACATATTATATATTAATAATATATAATTATATAATTGATGTATAAGTAATATAAAATACATTAAATACTAATAACATAATCAGTTATATTAATATATACAATGTATGCAAGATATTAAAATTTATATATCATGAAATATATATACAAATAATATATAAAATATATTAATATCTAGATTGTTCACCTTTGCAGGATGCTAGGAAACCAACTCACTTTTTATACTAAAAGGGGGCTAAAGAAAAATTTATCCTGTTTTACTACATAAACTGTACTACTGAATAAATCATTGATTAGGTAAAGTTTCTCTTTATATATGTACTACAGTTAATAAATGAGGAATGAATGATAAAAATAAAATTTCAACATTTTTCAACCCCTAAAAGAATAAACAGATCTAGGAGATAATCATCGATGGTGGATAATATCAGTAATAGAGAAAAACAAAACAAAACATGTTATGTATTTCCTAATGAAAGTACATGCCAATGCCTATGAGGTATTTTTGAAAAAAAAAAAAAACAAAACACTAGATTAATCTTTTAATACATAGAAATGCAGGGGACAAAGGAACATGTCAATCAACCCTATCAGGTTGCAATTATCAAAATCTAGCCTGTGGGGACTCTATCGCTTATTTTCAATTTTTTAAAATTCTTATTTCTTTCTGTGACAAGGTCTTTCTCTGTTGCTTAGGCTGGAATGTAAATGGATGATCACAGCTCACTGCAGCCTTGACCTCCCAGACTCAATCAATCCTCCCACCTCAACCTCCCAAGTAGCTGGGACTACAGGCACACACCACCACACCTGGCCAATTTCTGTTTTTTTTTTAGAGATGGGGTTATACCATGTTGCCCTGGCTGGTCTTAAAGCCCCTGGGCTCAAGTCATCCACCTGCCTTGGCCTCGCACAGTGCTGAGATTACAGGCAACTCTATGGCTTAAATGATTAATGTTTAAAATAAATTGCAAGGGAAAAACATGTGGAAGAGGAACCTATAAATTAATATCGAAATTGCAAAATCTGAACCTTATTTGGTTCTTTATTTGAAGAACCTATTTAGAAAAGAGACAATGGGGAAATGTGAATACTGACTGGATATTGAATATTTAATAGTCATTATTTTATTTTTATTTTTTAAAAGCATATGTATACATATATGCTTACATTGCATATATACTGAATTATTTGTGGATTAATTAATATATACTGAACTATTTGTGGATGACATGACAGGTTGGGGATTTGCTTCCAAATAATCTGGGGGAAATGGAGAATGAGAGTAAAGATAAAGCAAGATTGATTATAACATGATGATTATCAAAGGTGGGCAGTAAGAACACGAGAGCTTATTATACTCTTCTCTAATTATATACATTTTGGAAAGTTTCCATGACTTTTTAAGCAGAGTTGTTAAAAATACTGTATTAGTATATTTCTGAGTCGCTATAAATAAATACCTGAGTGGGGGTAATATATAAGGAAAAAAAGCATATTTTGGCTCACAGTTCTACAGGCTGTACAGGAAGCATGGTGTCAGCATCTGCTTCTGATGAGAGGCTTAGGAAGCTTATAATTATGGTGGAAGGCAAAGGGGCACCAGCATATCACATTGCAAAAGAAGGAGCAAGAATATGACAGAGGGAGGCCTTAGACTCTTTTAAACAATCAGATCTTCCATGAATTACCTGAAGGAGGACTCACTTATCACCAAGCGGATGGTGCTAAACCATTAATGAAGGAGCTGCCGCCATGATCCAATCTCCTCCCACAAGGCCCTACCTCCAATATTGGCAGTCACATTGCAATATGAGATTTGGAAGGGATAAACATCCGAACTAACATCACTTAGTTATGGGATGTCACTGGGATTCTTTTAAGACATTATTTCTGTATTTTTCTGAAGGTTTGAAATGTTTCCTAATAATAGTACAAAAAATAGGTTGATTAGTACAGTACCTCCCATGTAAGAGACATATAAGTTATAGCTCTTATTATCACGTCCTGAAAGTAATCGGCACCCCACTATGACTGTTTATTCATTATTTTATGGATTTCAATCTTTTTATGAATTTTAAGAAACTCATTTTCAATTGAGACTAACTCATTGATTACAGGGAAATTGTTGAATTATCTTACTTCTTTTATAACTCAATTTTCTTATTTTTAAAAATAAAAACAAATGAAAGTTCATTGTTAATACAGTTTATTTTTCTGTGCTTCAAATTGCTTGAAGAAAATCATTATTCAATATAAAGGTTTTATATGAAACTAATATGTAACTTACTCTATGATCTAAAAGAAAGATTTTGATAACAGAGCTAAATTAAAGAGGAAATAGTGTTTGTTTTCAGATAAAGTTACATATAACTTTATCATTAATAAATAAAATGTTTTATATGTAACCTTGTCAATGATTACATTGCTTTTGCCTTTTGTTTCCTGCATATTTGAAACATTTTAACATTTTCTCATCAAAAAAAAAGGTAGGGCGCATAACACATTCTTAATTTTCACTGACAAGTGCTAGACCACATGAAAAACTTCGTGAAATTAATTTTCTCCTTTGCCTTTTTCCCATGCTATGCTGATTTGAAGTGCCCGTGACTTATTTCAGTCTCAAAACATGGCATTGGATCAATCGGTGAGGTTGGCATAACTTTAGTTGTTCTGACATAAGATTCTTTTAAAAGGAGTCATATTCATAAGATATTTTAGCTGCTAAAAAATAAAAATAAAACTGTGTGTATTCTTGCTATTTTTTCCAAAGGAAAAGGGAATAAAAAGGGGTGGTATGGGGAGCAGACGGAGGCAAGGGAGGGCAGGACATGTGTCCTGGAGATGGTACACTTTAGGCCTGACTTTCATCTTCAGGTCAGGCATGGGTTACAGGCGTACACCACTATGCCCAATAATTTTTCAAAAATACTTTTTGTAGAGACAGGGTCTCATTATGCTACCCAGGCAGGTCTTGAATTCTTGGTCTCAAGAGACCCCCCACGAGGGCCTCCCAAAGTGCTGGGATTTTAAGCATGAGCCACTGTACCAGGCCTACCAAATAATTTTAAACTAATTACAAAATTAGACATAGCAGATCAGCAAAGTTATATTAACTATTTCTTTAGACCCGTGACTAAAAAGGAATGTTAACATCCTCTGCCTCCCCTCTTAGTCCAAGCTCCAAGATGGAAAGAAACTACTCAAGGAGACAAAATAGATCTGTGGGGCAGACATATATACTCAGAATTGGTGCCTCCCCACAAAAAGAGAGGACATATCTCTGGATCTTTCATCTTTTAAGTAAATAACATTTGTCTAGTGGAAAAATGTGAACCAATGTATGTCACTGTCACTCCCAATAAGGTAAATCACTGCTCCCACTTGGGCGGAAATGAGGAAGACACCATGAATAGGACTCTAGTACTCTCTCCACAAGGAAATATGAAGCCATGTGTACATACACAGGGTGGGATAGTCTCCATTTTTATGTTTTGATCATCATTTTATGTAAATAATTCCTAAGTCTGTATCTCCAAGTCATTATGTGTGTCTAAACTTTCCATTATTAAAACTGCCTACTCTCTCTCTCCATCCCCTACCCCATGCTCCCCTCTGTTTTGGTCAGTGGCACTATGACTCTTCAGTAATCATCATTCGCATCATCTTTTATTCATCACTCTTCTTTGTTCTATTGGTTCTTCTTTTAAAACATGTCTCGTGTTTTTCCTTTCTCTCCAATTTGTACTTCTGCCATCCTATTCCACTTTTCATTTGTCATGCATTCATTTAACAGCTATTGATTAAGGACATACCAAATGTCAGAACATTTTTTAGGCAGTGGGGATACAAAAGAAAGGTACATCAATTCATCCTTCATGGGGCTTAGAATGAAGAGGTATCAAATAGTAGCCCAAACAAATGTATAGACTCAACACAGACAACTGCAATGTCTCAAAGACACTGAGTGCTATGTGAGCCTATAATCAGAAGATTAGGGAGGTGGGAAACAACTTCTCTGGGAAGTGACACTCAAGTTGAAATGTAGAGTATGAGTAGGAGTTAATTAGACAAAGAAAGCAGAGCAGAACACTCTAGGTCACACTCCACATGTGCAGATGCCTTAGAATTGGGGGTAGCATGGTGAAGAGAGGTTGCAAGAAGCTAAGTGCTGATTTGGGAGAACACGCTACAGAGTCAGAAAACTGGAGAGGTAGGGAGAGGCTATGTAGAGCCTTGAACAACATGTTAAGAAGTATTTTCTTTATTTTGAAATAAAAGAAAGTTATCAACACGATTAAACAAAGGGGTGACCTGATCAGACTGAATTTTCAAAAGATCACTTCTGCATTTTTGGATCACTGCCTTTGCTTCCCAATTGATTGTAGGTGTGCCCCCTATCCCTTCACTTTGTGAATTATTATACATACCAATGTCCACATAATCATCACGGGGTGCTGTTTTAATCTTATCTGTTTCCTGATCAAATAGTTTAGATGGCTTCCCATTATTTTTAGGATACAGCCCAAACTATTAGATCTGTTCTGCTAAAGCTTTCTAGCAGTCTCTGGGTTCGGTCTCCTTGTCGAAAACAGTTTTCCACTTCTTCCTAACACTGATTGGTTTGGCTAAGTCAATCTTCCACTTGCCTGCAAACACATCTATCTCACTTCTGCCTTTCATTTCTTTATTCAAAGTTTTGAGGTTTTGAGACTCCTGCCAAAATCTTTCCTCTTACTAAAATTCAAACCTATTTATGATTCCACTTAAATCCTCCCTTCTCTGTGAAATGTTCCCTAACCAATCCAGATCATTGCATGAGGGCACTGCCCCTAAACCCCGATAGTACTTGTGTAATTGTGACAGAGCTAAACAAGACTGGGCCTTTCACAGGCAGAAATCCCTTGCAAAACGCAATGTATTTCCTATTTTAGGCACCATCATCTTGGCTTCAAATGTCAATTTAGACCTATATTATGATCTTCTTAGCAATATCATTTTGTTATGTTTTTCCACTATGAATGTGATTTTTTTTTCTAAAGAAAGATGTGGAAAATAGAGAAAAAGAAAAAGAGAATAAAAGTCTAATGCTAATTCTTATAAAAGATTTTCATTCAGTGTTCTTAGAAGTTTTTTTGTTCAGTTCCCACCTATGAGTGAGAACATGAGGTGTTTGGTTTTCTGTTCTTGTGATAGTTTGCTAAGAATGAGATCACTTGGACTCGGGAAGGGGAACATCACACACCGGGGCCTATCATGGGGAGCGGGGAGGGGGGAGGGATTGCATTGGGAGTTACACCTGATGTAAATGACGAGTTGATGGGTGCTGACGAGTTGATGGGTGCAGCACACCAACATGGCACAAGTATACATATGTAACAAACCTGCACGTTATGCACATGTACCCTAGAACTTAAAGTATAATAATAATAAAAATAAATTTAAAAAAAAAGAAGTTTTTTTTGGTAATATTTTTAGTTGCTTCATGATCTACTACTGAGTTGCCATTCCACAATTTATTCAACCATGCTCTGTTTCTGGACATTAAAATTTATCCATTTCATTATGATGTAAATAGTGTGGTTAAACCATAATTTAATTTCATAGGTCCCAATTATTTTCTTAGGACAGATTTAAAAATATAGACTTACTGGGTCAAGAAGCCAGTTTTTGTCACTATCACTAAATAGCTTTCCAACAAGGCTGTACTACAAATAGTGCATGAAAATATTCATCTCAGCACAATCTCACTCACATGGGTTTTTATCATTGCATATATCTTTAGTAATCCAATAATTTAAAAGTAATATAGTGTTATTATTTTCATTTGAATATCCATATTTAATGAGGTTTAACATTTGCATACAAATTGTCTGAGAGATTGAATGTTGGGGAAATTACAGCAAGAATGGGTGCAGGACTAGAAGTTTGCAACAGCTAGAAGGCTTTTTATCCTGAGGCTAGATTCTTTGATTTATTCTGCAAATACAAGTGCTGTGCTGGCTGTGTCAGGCACTATACTCCATATCAGATTGGCCATAAAGCAGTGGTTCCCAAACTTTGCTACATATTGCAATCACCTGGGGATTATTAAAAACTGTGACTACCTAGCTCCCACCCACATACATTCTGATTTCATTGGAATAGGGTGTGACCTGGGCAGCAAGAGTTTTAAATTTCCTCAGGCGATTTCAATGAGCAGCAAAGTTTGGGAGCGCTGTCAGGGTTAAAAAAAGTGAAGTCACAGAATACAACAAGACAACAACTAGTGTTTTGAGAGTCTGTCAGACTTCCTCTGCAGTGGGTTATCTCAGAGAGTGGCTTTGAACAGTCCTGCTTGGATGACTTCAAAAGGATAAGACTAAGCATTCAGCAAAACAAGACACTGATGATGACAAAATAGCTGTTTACTATCTCAGCCTAAATCGTCGTTTTCATTTGAGAAGCCTGGTAGCCACAGATACATCAAAGGTGACCTCCTCAGTGTCCCTTGTGAATCAGTTGAATGGAGCAGAGCTTCGCCTGAGAAAGTCATTGTTAAAACAGAACTCAGGCGTTTACTCAGTATGCCTCGTAAAAAATATTGGCATAATATTGTAAATATGCTTAATATTTTGATATATATGATTATGTTAGTCAAAAATAACATACACTTTTTTATTTCCCCTGTGAATTATTTATTATAGGGTATATCTCTCCTAACATATATATAAAAAGTATGTGCAAAGATTTTTTATCAATCTTCTTTTGATTTTGTTGTCAGAACATACATCTCTGAATATAACATTTGTGAGTCAGTTGGGTGGAGAGGGGCTTTGCCTGAAAAAGTCATTGTTAAAACAGAACTCAGGCCTTTACTCAGTGTGCCTCATAAAAATATTAGCATAATGCTGTAAATATACTTAATGTTTTGATATACGTGAATTGTTTTCATTAAAAATAATACACACTTATTTTATTTTCCCTGTGAATTACTTATTATAGAGTGTATCTCTCCTAGCAAATATATATAAAGTATGCGCAAAGATTTTTTTTATCCATCTCCTTTTGATTTAGTTGTCAGAACATATAACATCTGGTACAGCTAAAGCCCATAGTCTTAGACATTTTTCTTTCATTGCACTCTCAGTCTGCACATCGTTAGTACAATTCAGATGGAAATTTTGTAGAGATGCAATATTGCTAAAAGATTGTATGTCCCCAGAAAATTTGACCCCCCCCAAATTTGATTTATTTAATATATTTGCATTTTAATGGTTTTTCTGAAAGGGTAATCTTCTAATCAAGATGGGCTGCTATGGTTTTACTGAGTAAGTCACAATTTTCAACTCATTTATATGTGTTTGCTAATATGCAATATGAATATTTACACAATGTACAAGCACATATGGATTATGTTTACCTGAAATGCATGTGTAAAAACTTGAAAGACTGAGCATTTGGTATTTTGGTTACCTTACAGATGTTAATCCTTTAGTTAACTATATTCCATTGAGTCAGTCTCCCAATTTCAAGGTTAATAATGACTAACTCCTGTGTGGTACCCTAATGTTTATAGTACTCTTCACATATATGAACTCATTTAATAGCATTCCTGAACCCTTGGGAAGGTTCAATAACCCTATGAAGCTACAAGTAAACCACTTAAAGAGCCAGCTCTTTCCCCCAAGCCTCCGTCATTAACCTTTAAAGACGCAAGTTCCTAAGCTAATTCTGAATAAGCTGTTAGATTCAGGTAGTGGACGTGGTCAGTGGATGTGGTCAGAGGGTGACCTACTATCTGATATGGCCAGATTGGATTCTGGCACTCTACCCCCCCTCATCAGCCCCAGCATCCTGCCAAACTCCACTTTCTAAGTTCGATTGACACAAATGTGTTTTGTTCCCCTCCAATGCCTCTTTCCTAGTCCCCTAGTTCTCCATAGGAATCGGTACAGTCTCCCTAATCACCGAGACAGGGTGCCTATACCTGCCACCCACTGGCTATCCTGGGAAGGAACTATGGGATTTAAGGACTTATCTAAGTTCTCTCTGGCTTCTGGATGGAATCTGCTCTTAATGCATTGATTTGTTGACTGAGGTGTCCACCATACTCCTTAGGATAAACACAGTACATACCAACTTCAAAAGACTGTTACATGTCAGTCTCCATTATTCCTAAGCATCATGTTTTATCATCTTCCAAACGCAGATACCTCAGAATATGTACCTGTCCATATGGGACTAAAGACTCTCAGAAAACACGTCACCTTCTGTGTAAAAATAAAACTATAAAAATATTGGAAGCTTTAGTATACTGTCATCCTTTCTTCTTTTTTCATGTTTCAGATATTTCTTTTTCCTTGATGTTTTTGGTATACAGGTCTATGTATTATAATATACATATAGTTCAGATCATCACTATAACAATCAGGATGCAAGACAGTTCCATCAGTCCAAAGAACTTCCTCATGATATTCTTTCATAGTCACGCCAAAGCCCTGGGAACCACCGATTTGCTCTCTGTCACTACAGATGTGTCTTTTTAAGAATGATATAAAAACAGAACAGTACACTACATAACCTTTTGAGACTGGCTTCCTTCCTGAAGTATAATGTCTTTGAGATTCATCCAAATTACGGAGTTTTTTTTTCTTTTATTGTTCATTAGTATTCTGTTATATGGATCTATCACAGCTTGTTTACTCAAATATATTGTTGAATACATGTAATGGTATTTTTGGAATTGGTATAACATATTAAAAATTGTCAATATGATGCAATAGAAATACCTTGGGAACTAGCCAGATCTAGATTCAAACATCAATTCTGCTACTTATGAATTGTGGGCAAGTAGGAAAGTACTCGAACCCTCAAAATTTGCAAAGCAGAGAGTAATGATATTACTTTCATATGATTTTCAAAATAATTATATAAAATTAAAGCATGTAAAGTGTCTGGCACAGAGTAAATAGCCAAACATGTCTATCTTTCCTCCCATCTATCATAAAGTTGAGGTAGCCTGGTATATGTTTAGAAATTGTCATCATCCTGACTTATAGGTGTGGAAACTCTTAATACTGACGTTTTTATGAATGATTTTGTTAACAGACCAGAGATAATCTATAGTACTATGCATAATAGAGATCTTTGCATATCATAAATTCTTAAGTGGGTTTCTACACAAGTGCAAAACACTAGGTAGCATGACTTTCTAGTACAAGGTTATCTTACGGAGTGAGTTCCCAGAGGGTAGGAATTTGGTACATCTGTTTGAAATATAACCAGCAGAACTGGTGACACCATTTAATCTGATGCTGATAAATGATTGAGGCAAGTTTTATCTGTTCCTTTTCATGCAGTCATATCCAACGAGAAAGAAGGAAGCAAAACTTAAGTGCAAAAAAGGCTTGGGTGGTCCAGACAGCATTAGGAAAGTCTTCTGATGAAGCTGATTTCTAAGCATCCTTATCTCAGTTGATACTGGACCGCATCACTTGTCAGTAATTGACTTGTTGCAATTCCTGAAGCATAGCATATGACTTTATCAGTATAACAAGAAGATGCAATTAAATTTCTAATCCAAAGATAAAAAATATGAGTGTGCTTATTCCAAACTCCTCATATTTTGCCATTTCCTACTTCTGGCTATATGTAAGTGAGTAAGAGTGACCTTCATTATCAATATGTATAGTATGAAAATCACATTGAAAAGGGTTTTAGTGGAGTTATTTTGCCAAATAAATCATTAAAGTTATGTGCCATTAATTTGGTTTTAATTCATGCTTTTTGACTTTTATAATGAGGTAATAAAAATTAACTTTGTCTCACACTTAACTTTAAAGAGTTCAAATCTGTCAGATTGGGAGGCATGACATCATTAAAAATGAGTACATATGATTTATTTCTCAATGTTATAATTTATGAGATCACCTAGATGGTTCAGCAATAAAGCATACCTACATGACCTTGTATAGACTGATGCAATTAAAGTTGTCAGTGAGCAAGTCTTTTTCACCTAAAGAAATGGCAACTTCACATGGTTCAACCTAATAAAACATCCCAAGATGTTGACTTAGGAGAGCTGTGGGTTCTTTTAAGTAGAATTTAGTGTGTAACACCCTCCCAAGTAGAGTCTAAGCTACTCCAGAAGCTGTTATAAACTAAATTGTATCCCCCTAAATTCATGTGTTGAAGCCCTAACTTCCAACGTAATGGTATTTGGAGACAGGGTTTTTAAGGAGGTAATTTAAGGTTAAATGAGGAAATAAGGGTGGGGCCCTAATCAGGTTCAACTGGTGTCCTTATAAGCAGCAGCAACAGCAGAAATCAATGTCTCTCTGTGCACACACAGAGGGAAAGACCATGTGAGGACAGGCCAAGAAGGCAGCCATCCACAAGCCAGAAAACGAGGCCTCACCAGAAACCAATTCTGATGGGTATCTTTGTCTTGGACGCCCAGTGTTCACAAGTATGAGAGAATAAATTTATGTTGTTTACAGTCTGTTGTTATGGCAGCTTGAGGAGACTGATACACGTGTCTACACCCAATTCTCCTCTAATCTCCTGGTTAGGTAACCAAGACAGATTATCAAATATTAAAGAGATATAGGGGCACCTACTCTTCAAACCTACAGCCTCATCTGCAGGTCCACTGAACACCAAAATGAAAACTCTGTATCACTCAGGAGTAACTTCCATTTCTATTTCCAAAAGAGTAATTTTATGCTCTTGTAGAATTACAAATATGTTAGGTTTAAAAGTCTGCAGACTCAAGCTTGAAATTTCTTGAGGTCTCTGTACTGCATGCTGTAACAGCACATGAAAGTCCTGTGCTTATCATGTATTTTGTCCACTTTGCCCCAAATTCACTTTGCCACATCCCTGAAATGCCACCATTAGCGACATGTTTCCTAAAAGTTAACAGGGCTTAAAAGTGAAACTGCAAATACACCTGTGGCAGATTCCTTTGTAACACAAGTTACAAAGTATATTTGTATATGTTCTCTCATTTATTTCTCTCAACCAAAAACACACGTTGTTAGGCCCCTTATGCAAACTGAAATTTCCCACATAAACTTTTATTCCTGAACATTTATATTAATTAGGAGGTAGATACATAAAGAAGCTTTTTTTTTTTTTTTTTTTTTTGAGACAATATCTCACTCTGTCACCCAGGCTGGAATGCAGTGGCACGATCATGGCTTACTGCATTCAACCTCCTGGGACTCAAGCGATCCTCCCGCCTCAGCCTCCAGAGTATCTGAGACTATAGACACACACTTCCATGCCCAGCTAATTATTTTTATTTTTATTTTTTATAGAAATGAGGTCTTGCTATGTTGCCCAGGATGGTATCAAACTCCTGGGCTGAAGTGATCTTTCTTCCTCTGCCTCCCAAAGTGCTGGGACTTCAGGTGTGAGGCACATCACTTGGCCAAGAAGCAATATTTTACAGTAGAAGAACATCTGGACTAAGATTCAGAGAACCTAGATATAGGACATGCTTGGAATCCTTTCTCATACAAAGTCATTTAGACAGAGTTAAATATAATAGATACAGATACACTCAGTCCAAAGAACTAAGCTACTTGATTATGATAAAAACATGACTTTGTCTTGCTGAAAATAATAACAGTAATAAAGTAAACTGGAAATTAGAAAACCAAGAGGTTCTCTTCCTTGCTCTGTAGTTACCTGACCTCAGACAATTAGTTAATTCCTTGGGGACTGGTTTCTTAGTTTAAGATGAATGGGATTCAAATTGTAGCTCAATCCAAGGTTCACTTCTGGCTCTTCTTATCTTTGAGAATGATAACAGACTTAGGAAAAACAGACCTTCCTTCATGCTCTGTCTAGTTTCCTAATCATCTGCTTTGAATGAGGTATTCTGTCATGACGAATGAAAAAGTGGACGAATTGCAGCAATTGTCTCAAGGGCGTTTTTCCATAAAAATTTCAGATGATTTTCAGAATGCTATTTTGGTGATGGTGAAAACTCTGCCCTAAATTTCATCATACTTGAATGGATTACCAAATTATGGGTCTATATTCTCCACAAGAGTTTACAACTATAAGCAAGGGATGTAATTTTCATTAAGGAAAGAAAATAACATCTTAATTGTCGAATTGGAAGATACTAAGTCATGGAACATTTTAACTCTAAAAACATAATAATTATTGGCCTGGCATGGTGGCTCACACTTGTAATCCCAGCACTTAGGGAGGCTGAGGTGGGTGGATCACCTGAAATCAGGAGTTCAAGACTAACCTGACCAATCTGGTGAAACCCCATCTCTACTAAAAAATACAAAAAAAAAAAAAAAAAAGAGAAAAATCAGCCAGGTGTAGTGGTGTGCGCCTGTAATCCCAGCTACTCAGGAGGCTGAGGCAGGAGAATCACTTGAACCTGGGAAGTGGAGGTTGCAGTGAGCCAAGATCACGCCACTGCACTCCATTCTGGGCGATAAGAGCAAAACTCCACCTCAAAAAATATATATAGATACAATTATTTAGGCCAAATGCAGTGGCTCACACTTGTAATCCTAGCACTTTGAGAGGCCAAGGCAGAAGGATAGCTTGAACTCAGAACAGTTCTTGAGCTTGAGCTCAAGAATAGCCTGGGCAACAGAGTCAGACGTACTCTCTACACAAACGTCAAAAAATAAGCCAGGTGTAGGTCCTTTCTACAAAAACGTCAAAAAATAAGCCAGGTGTAGTGGTGCATATCTGCTACCAGCTACTCAGGAGACAGAGGTAGGAAGATGGCTTGGGCCCAGGAGGTCAAGGCTGCAGTGAGCCATGATCACACCACTGCACTCCAGCCTGGGTTACAGAGCAAGATTCTTTCCCAAAAATAATAATAATTAACAATAAGTATTTATATACTATACCACTGTGAAATTAAACAAAATCATTTTGAAAGAAAGTCGGGGGAAGTATTTGGAAGAGAAGCATATCACTGTGAATATTGTTTTGTTTACTTTTCTGAGTATCACTGTTATTGTATCAGTATTTCTAAAGACATTTCATTATTTTATCAATCAACCATTATAACCAATGCTTTCATGTGTAATGATGCTTTACATGTTTAATTAATGGATAAGTACAAAATATTTCCACTTTTTTTTTAGTCACTGATGACTTGCTTTAATACATCTTTAGGCTTATATAGATCTCTAGTAAAGAGAGCAGAACACAAATAGTAAAAACTCAATTAACTTCATAAAAGTCTCATAAAAGAGGGTTTCCTGGGGAACTACAGCTTTTATTAATAGAAACCCTCTTTTCTGTCAGGACTCTTAAATTAGTAATCAAAACATGCTGAATATACTGCCTTTATCTTTGATGGTCTGACATAGGGGTCATTATTCTAACGCTCAGTTCTTACTGTTCATTACTGTAGCAGAACAAGATGTAGAAGATTGATTTTTTTTAAGTGCTGATGGCAGGGTAAACTCTGGGCCTTTTGTAAAAAAGTGTCTGATATATGTTTATTTTTCTTTAAACAAGACTATTTAGTGACTACTATACATCAGAAAGGAGGGGAGTGCTATTTTACTCACAAATTTCTGATCCTCACAACTATCTCCACTTTACTGAAGAGGTATAACAGCATTAGTTTTGGTTTACTTATCTTCCAAAAAGTGGTGTGCAGAATACTATTAAATCTTCTCCATTTAATTGAGGCTTCCAGTGTGGCAGGGGATCCAGTTATGAATAAATCAGGTTTTCATTAATCAAGATTATGAACCTTGATTCGTTCATCTGCTCTTGATCCCAGTTTTTAAAGATGAAAATTAATAGTTGATTATGGTCCAAGTGTTAACATAAAGAATGATTTTGAGTGCCTAGTTTCTGCCATATTTTTATTTCAGTCATTTACCTAGTGCAGGACACTGAAGGACAACCAGGCAAATACTGATGAGCATTCACAGTCTGAAGCTTTGACAAAGAACCTGCAGCTGTCATCAGCTTAGTTGCCCCGTGTGTTCTGTATCACTGCTAAAGAACTTTTGTTTCTCAAAGTATTAACAGGACGTGTGATTTAGTTTAGAGTGGTCCTCATTTATCATAATACAAATAGTGACTTTCAAGTGTCTTCGAGAAACGTGAAGTTACAAAAACACTTCTGTAGGAATGCTGCCACAATTTCAAATAGATCAATGAAAGGTTTGCTGATCCAGCAGTGGCAGAATTATACCAGTGTGGTGATGAATAACAATTGCAGTCATGATCAGTGGCTATCAAGAATGGCCTAGGCTCTGTACAGCATTTCGGTGAAGTAGGAAACATTAGCCTCATTTTAGGACACTGTAGACACTGAGAAACTGAAATGACCTGGTCAAGTCCCACAGTCACGATTCTACACAGCAAAGATACAAACTCTGATCTGTTGAATCCCCAATCCTTGCATTTAACCACCATATTTCACTGACACACTCTTATGTACTTTTATTAGTAATTGTTTAAAGTTATTCTCAGGGAATTTGAATATGTTGAAACATCCTCTGATTTTATAGACTCATGGATTTATACTTAACAATGTGTATTTTAATGATGAAAACATATAGTAAACAATCCAGTATTCACAGATGTGGAAACAGACCAGGCAGTGATGAATCTGAGTTTTTGTGAGCTGGAACCCACTGATGGGAAGAAAACAGAGCACCTACTTAGATTAGGCATTCTCTTTTCCTGATCACATATTTTCTAATGCAGATCTTCCCAATGCTTTGCCATTTATGAAGCATTTTATAAATATAAGCCTTTCAATATCTTTGCATAGTTAAGATTCATTCACCCAATTTTAGAGATGAGCAAACTGAGACTCAGACAAAGTAATTGCCAGGTTTACACAGTAAACATTATGAGTATGTTCCAATTAACTTTTGCTAACTTAATAATTTAAAAATGTTATGTTCACATAGGAGTGTTCCCTTACATACCAGTTAAGTATTTCATTTCTTTCCCAGCCTTAATAGTTTATGTTATTTTAGCTCTTTTCACCTGGTCCATTAATTTCATATCTGTACCCTCGGTGAAATATAACTGGATTCTCTAATAAAATATACTTTTTGTTTGTGATTACTGTGTTAAAAGTGAAAACTTAAAATACTGGAAATGTAGAACAGAATAAGCTATAATACAGACACAGAGTAAGGCATTTGTGGTCCCAAGATAAGTACAACTTGTCCAGGTCAGAAGCATCTGGCCTTTGAATTAAACATCCCATAACAACTGGAAATTCAAAGACAGACACTCCAATTACTACCCTAGCTGTTTTGCTTCCTGTTTGCTTAAGAAAGCAGCTATGTCCTAAATTAAACACTGGAAATCATTTTGTGAGGATCTTGTACTGTACGGTATCAATAAGAAGAGGTCAAGGGTGTAATCCCAAATATTCCTACCTTTTCAAATTTGCCTTTCAGAATTTTGTATCTTTGAATTTATGTGAATGTCTTTAAGCACAACATTTCTTGAGTTAACCAGATTCTACATCTTATTTTTCTTATTCAAGCTTCAGGGGCATTCCTCATATCAAGTAGTCTGGGAGTTAGTAGATTAGTGTATTTGTTCATTCCCCAGATTCAGTCCAATAATAAGCTGCTAGACACTGCCTTTTGTAGGCTTTTAGATAATTTTAGAATAAAATACCAGATACTCTTACTTATTCTGGAAGCAGTTACCTGGCCTATTAAAAAAAAAATCTCTTTCCAAATTTATCCTCATGAGATCTTCCACCAACCTATATGTTAATATTTAAAGTTCTGCATTAGTTCAAACTCATCTATCTTTGTGCACCCTTGAATCTCCTTAACTAGTCTAGCTCAGGTTTGGCATTGTGAGTATAGGTTTTGTTGTTGCTGTTGTTCTTGTTGTTGTTTAAAGGAGAAATCTATTCTTTTGAAGATGCTTCCCTAGTTTGTCTTATGTAAAACTGTCTCAATCCTTCATATTCCACTATCTCAGCTATAATTTTTTTTCTCTGTTTTTGCATACGGAATGAGAACATTTCAGGAGAATGTCTGGGCTTATGCACTATTTACCTGAAACACATGGAAACCAACATTTAACATTCTGTATTTTTTTTTTTTTTGAAATGCTCAGGTATGTCTTTGCTACCAACACTATGTCTATAAATCAATGAAAGTCAAATCCTTGGCCCTTAGAGGAAAATCTCAATCTAGCTCTTTCAACAATAAAATATTTGTTGTATAGGACCCAGTTGATAATAATCTTGAGGAGCCAGGTACAGATGTTCTGTACTCTTCTAGCAGACACCTTAGGTTTTCAAAGTTAAATAGGGAGAATACATTCACTTATCTAAGCCATCAAGAAATATTCAATCCTCGCCCATCCAAGGACTATTCAGTTTGTCTTTGTACTTCCTACCAAGATAAAGGTCCCCTCCACCTTGACTTTTTGTATGTCCATCTTCTGTCTGTGGAAGAATTATAAACCATATGGACAAGGACTATATCATCCCATGCTAGTTGAGCACCTTACTAGTTCTTACTAGAGCATATAGTATTGGGGTGGAGAGAGGAGAGGTGTTGGAATTGATAAATGTTCCTCCCAAGATTTGTCTTAACGTTTACCATGTTCATGTTTTATGGTGGAGAAACAAGGTAGGAGTGAGAGTGGTTAAGTCATGCACATCTAACTATAATTTGAATGATGAGAAATTGGAAAATAAAAATTATAAATTCCACATTTTTAACCTAGATTATTCACGCTGGTAGCAGCTGAGATAGGCACAGTTTGAAGGACAAGACAGTGTTTTGCTAAGACTGACAGCTATAATACATTTGAAAGCACAGTGATGTACCTAAGAATGAAATTAAGGATTCAGGCAGGATTGTAAAGGATCAAATATCAGTAGTGCTTTTTTCATCTAGAAAGAGTCAGAAGCAAGTAAAAATTGAGGCATGATTCCAAGGGATTCTTTGCAGCTGGAAAGATATATTTTGGAAAAGAATTAGCTTAAATGACTAATAGAAAATAAAGTGAAGAAACACCTAAATAAGTGCCTACTTTGGACCAGGCAGCTCACATATTCTCATTTAATTGCCAAAATAAGCCCAAAGGTTAAAAAAAAAAATACTTCATTTTTGCCCCCAAAGAAGCTCAGGCTTAGGAAGGTAAAGGAATTAGCCCAAGGGCACATAACTCACATGCTCTTTCATCCACCCTGAACCACTTCTATGAATATCTAGTCTGCTCAAATATTCATGGAAGGTGAATTTAATACTGGTATCCTTATAACATGTGTTAAGATTCAATATTAACTTTGAATTTCAGCACTGGGTGGTTAGTCAACCATGAATCAGTCAACAACATTCTTTCACCATCTAAAACAGACAAATATTAGGGGATATTAGAATTCTGAAGGAATATAACATCTTATTCCTGAGATGGAGAGCACTTGAAGGAGAAGACAGAATGTGCACAAATCTATAAAAAAATTTGCACAGTTACAAAAATATGGGTTCAACCAGAATCATTTTGTAAGCAATAAAATGAGAAGAAAGTGACAGGTGATGGCTGTTGAA
This sequence comes from Macaca nemestrina, assembly GCF_043159975.1. Taxonomy (NCBI): domain Eukaryota; kingdom Metazoa; phylum Chordata; class Mammalia; order Primates; family Cercopithecidae; genus Macaca; species Macaca nemestrina. The sequence continues at coordinate 134,232,335 of NC_092125.1, forward strand.
ATGCCCTGAGTTACTTGAGGTAGGTTAGATACATTTATGCCTAGAAATTAAATTTTACTAAATGTGCCAGACATAATAAGCTTAGCATCATTTAATCCTTATAGCCACCTTGTAAATTAGGTACTAGTATTATCTCAATTTTCCTGGTGATGAAACTAAGGCAGAAAGAGTTGAAGCATCATGCCCAGGCTTCCAGAAGTGGTAAGTGGCAGAGCTAGCATTTGCACTGAGGCAATACCAGAGTTGCTGCTCTTATGCTGAACCTACACCTTCTACTTCAGTGTGACCATGTAAGTATGTGGGCTGTGTTTATCCAGATTCTGACTCCTTAACCCTTGACAAATTTTCTATGTGAAAACAGTTTCCCATTGTTCTTAGAGGAGCCAGTTCATCGATTTACTTGACAAATTTTTCTTAAATAACCATAATGTGCAATACACTGCAGTGCTCATGCTGGGCACACAGTAGTGAACAGGTCAGACAAGGACTCTGCTGTGTTGCATGTAATGTGCTGGGCACTGCATATGCATTAACAACACATTACAATGAGTTTTAATTGTGAAAATAATGCACACTTTCATTAGACTGAAGAAATGAGTTACCCTTAAAAATTAACATCATTCTTCCAAAAACTGGAAAATTGTCTATAAACAAGACTTCAGGGGCATTCAGGGGCATTCCTCAGTGAATGAGATAGTTTGGGGGGATTCCTATTTAGAACCAGAGTAGCAGTTTAAATACCCTTACAGTCTCAGAATGATTTTCTTAATGAAGCCTTAAAACGTGTATCTTTATAGTAGTTATATTTTCATAATATAAGCTGCTCATGTCCATTTTGGAACAGCTTACTCCCACTGCCCAAAATTGCTTGTTATACACATTGCTTAGTGTTGTCTATCCTGTAGCTCTAAGTAATTAGTTGTGGAATTATGTTTATAACAATGCGGAGGGTGAGGTATGCATAAGAAACTCACACTGCCATTACTATCCCATCCCAAAACTACCGATCATTTGCCAGATTTCAACAGATTTTTAAGCCAACAGTGTTTTGTTTTTCCTGATGATAAAGGCCCACCTCTAAAATTCATCAAGCTACAGCCTATTACAATGAACCAACATTCTAGAACCCTGCTAAGGTGATTCCAGGTTTTAATGAGCAGGGCACGGTTCTAAAAATATTTTCCTCCTCTTGCTTGTATTCATGCTTCCTCACCCGCTCACTGGAGTAGAGGGGTGTCAGCCTGAGGCTCAAAGAAAGACCCCTTGAGAGTCTGCTGACTAAGCTTGCAGCAGGGACCCACATGGCATGACGGAACGGGCTCCTTGCATATATGCAGTTCCATAGTTAGTTACATACCCACGCATAGGCGTGGACACCCATGGACGTATGAATTTTTGTATGCATGTGCTGTGAGCCAGCATTGGTCTCCCTCTCCTTTATCCTGACCCCTGAGGAATCCCTGCAGTTCCCTGGAATTCAGGGAATAAATAACGAGATGAGGCAAATAGTCCTTTTTCCTACCCTGGTGGCTGGGACCGCTCAGTGCCTGGAATCTGCAATGCCTCCTCTCACAAGCAGCTAATAAAGACAGACTGAAAAGATGAGCAAGAGAATGCATGGATCCAGGAAGGGGCTGCTGTAGAAGAGATGATGCTTCGGGAGCTACTGGGCTATGATTTCTATTATTATTTATACATATATATACACACACAAAGCCCTGGGAGGCTGCAGAGGAGGCAAAGAAACCCCGAATCTAAAATCCTGAGATTTTTCTAACAGCACCTAGAAACCACCGCCAGGCTCGGAGCCCTGGGCTGGGTCAAGGAATTCGAGGAATGAAGGCTGGACGCACCGGTTGAAACTCGAGGCGCCGCATAGGCACTTTGCGCCTTGGTGGGCTTTGCGCTCAGAAGACGCGTGCACGCACCATTTTCCCAGGCGTTGTGCGGGTTTCTTAAACCGCTCAGCTGGTGCCTCGGAAGAGTTTCTGGAAGCTCCATCTCTACTGCCTCCCCTCCCCCCTTTTTCATTTTACCCCCGCGAGGAGCTTCTCCAGCCCCACAGCGTCCGCCCTCTGAGGAGTACAGGTGCCGCTGTCCCGCCGGCTGCCGCCCGGTCCGCCCACGCCGCCTCCTCCGGGCTGGCCAGGGGGCTTGACCCAGCGCCGCCGCTTCTCGAATGGTCTCGTGCAGGGGCGCAGCGGCCGCTGCCCGTCGCCCGGGACTCCCCGCCCTCCCTCGCGACCCCGCGCCGGGGCGGGCGGCGCTTGCGGCGGGCAGGGGGCGGGCAGGGGAGAGGGGGCTCGTCCGGGGGTAGCCTCCTCCTCTGCAGCCTGCCGGCGCCTCGAAGCCCGGACCTGCCTCCGCCTCTTCCTCCAGCGGCTCCATCCCGCCTCCCGCGCCTAGTCCTCCCGCCGCCCCCGCCGCCGCGCCCCCGGTGGCTGCCTCGGCGGACCGGGGAGGGGGCCCACCGCGTCGGCCGCCCGCTCGGCTCGGCTCGGCCCGGCCCGGGAGGCGTGCATGCCCCTGCTGCCCGCGGCGCTCACCAGCAGCATGCTCTATTTCCAGATGGTGATCATGGCAGGGACGGTGATGCTGGCGTACTACTTCGAGTATACGGACACGTTCACCGTGAACGTGCAGGGCTTCTTCTGCCACGACAGCGCCTACCGCAAGCCCTACCCGGGCCCGGAGGACAGCAGCGCCGTGCCCCCCGTGCTCCTCTACTCGCTGGCCGCCGGGGTCCCCGTGCTCGTGGTAAGCCCCGGGGCGCTTGCTCTCGCCGCCGACTCCCTTCTCTCGCCCCTCGCCTTCGGGGTTGAGGCCCCGCGGAGGGTTGGGGCGCGGTAGGTTTTGCCTTCTAACTTCCTCCAAGTTATGGGCAGCCCCTTCCCCAGAGGACATTCTAGGGCGCGTGAGGGGTGGGTGCGAAGGAAGCCCCCAGCTCTTCCCACACGCCACCCCCGCACCCCCGCACCCCCCGCGGTGGCTTCAGCTTTGGGTGACTGGGCGGAGGATGGAAGGGTGGAAGGGAAGATCGGCCGTAGGTGGTGAGGGGTGGGGATCGGGGTTGCAAAGGAGGTGAGCTTTGGGGGTGAACCTTGATTCCATTCACTCTGTGGCCTTGCCTCACTCACTGCCTCCTGTCCTATTGCGCCTGGAAGAAGAGCAGCGGCTGGCGGGCCGGCGAGGAGAGAGGGGATCAGTTGCTGGGGTGTGGAAGGGATTCCCGCTTCCCGAGTCGGGGCACGTATTTCTATTTTACCACCTCCTTCCTTTTCAGATGAAGGTGCCAATGGGACTAAGCTGACCAGGGAACAAATATCTGAAAAAAGAATTTGAGAATTTCTAAATGAAGAGGCCTCAGCACCAGTGCCTTGCTGAAAAGCAGGAGCTGTGCCTCAATTACAAGAGCACTTCGGATTTATTTAAAGGCTGCTCCGCTCCCTGGGCAGTTTAAGTCCTTTTCTCTTAGAACCTCACAGAACATGCCTTTTGGATTTATTGAGTCTATGTGTGTGCGAGAGAGAAGGAATGACTATACAGATACACGCACGTATATATATATACACACACCTCACTTATATACATATGAAATTATTGGGATAAGTTACACATAATATTAATTTTATTATAATTTACATATGTGAATATGCTACATATTTATTATTAGGAGAATTGCTAGTGTTTCTTTAGAAAACCTGATATTTTATGGTTCCTTTAAAATTGACAAAGTATTGGAGGTTCCCTTCCTGTGACGCGCGCTCTCTCTCTCCCTCAGCAGATAACAACCAGGAAATAAGAAAATGAAGGAGAAAGGAAAAATGAAGTTTTATTTTCAGTAGCTAAATGTGTAAACTGAATGTTAAGAATGTCTGTTGAATCCATTAGGTTTGGATATTCATCATTTTTTTTTAATTTATTTTAGGAGCAATGACTGACTTATTTGCAAAATAATGAAAAGTTTCTATCACATAAAATAGAATTCAATGAACAAATCAAGGAATTTCTTGAGAACCTTAAAGTAACTTTATCACATGTCCTGTGATAGTTGACTTCAAATTGCTTCTAGCATAATAGTTTGAAATGTGTTAGACCTTGCCCCAGATAATGTTTTACTATATATATAATAAGTTGCTAAAATTTGTCGAAGCCCCAAGTCCAGCCTTCATGTTTGTGTTCTCTTTTCTCCATTTGACAAGCTGGCAGAGAAATTTTGGGGTCCTTTTTACTTTCTAGAGATCGGGGTTTCCCATATACATTTTCTTCCAGGAGACTAAATAGCTCAGATATTTTTCAAGGACTGTTTTAAAGAAAAAAGGAAAAGACTGTCACTTTCAGTTCATTGGTTTGGTCATAACTATAATCAATAATGTCTGTAACTCTTCCTTTAATTATCATTCCGTCTTATTTAAATAAGATAGCACTTTTCAGTCCTAACCATCCAATCATGATGGCAGGTGCTAGTTAGAGACAAGAACACACTGGCCCACAGATTTGGATGATTCTCCACTTAGGGGGAATGTAGGACGGAGAAAAGGAATGAATTAGTCACTATTTAGTGCCTACTCTATTTTGGGTACCAAATAGTCATAGTCATGTATATTTCTCAGAGCAGCTCTTTCAGGAGATATTATCTCCAATTAATATTTGAAGAAAGTGAGGTTCAGATAATAAATTAGGAATATCTGAAAACAAAAAAAAAGGTGGGTATGGCATTTGTATGCCTATAGGACTGATGCCTGAATGTCATGCGACTTCCATTGCTTCCAAAGAGCTTGTTCTCTGAAAGAAGGTGGAAGCTGGCTAGTCAGGCAGGCATTGAGAATAAAAGTGGATAGATTTTTCTGAAGTCAGAATCCAAATTGATTTCAATGTTTTGGCTTTTAGTTATTTTAGGTACAGGAGAATGGATATGGGAATCAGTTTAGAAGAGAAGGAAGTGGCGGGTTTTGGAGGATAGCTGTGCTGCTGGCGTTTGTTTTCCCTTCTGCTTCTAGGAATAGTGCACTCTGTCACCATGTGAGGATCTGGGAGCAGTAAGGGCAGCTCTGCCTCTCCACTCCTCCTAAGAACACTGGGTTAGCATGCTCACTTGGGCATCAAAATAATAATAATAAAAATATTAACAGTACCCATCATGTATTGTTACTTTCTTCTGTATACTCTAATAAACTTTCTACATACCTTATATCCTTCTGATATTTGCATTATCTGTGAAAGCAATAATTATTATTCTTACCTAATATTGGGGAACATGAAGGCTTAGAAAGATTAATTATCTTCTCCAAGGACCAAGGCTAAGAATGTTACACCCAGAATTCTCCCCTTACTCTATCATACTCTCAAGTGTGGTTTTTCTATTACAGGATGAAAATTCAATTTGCTCGTGAATCATTCTTCTAAATAAATGCCTCAAAAAGTCTCTTTTACATTTTTTGTCCTGTAGTAATAAAGGTTCATATATATATATATCTAGATATATATGAGATATATGTATATATATATCTTTCAAACTCATTTCTAGTTCTTGAGGGTAATTTTGAAAAGTCATTCTCCTCACTACCACAATCTACAGATTTGTTTCATACTTGCTAAATTCATTTATGTACAAATTAAAAACAATATATATTTTGAATTTTATCACTTTTATATAATGCTGACTTGGGGCCCAGGTTCAGAGTCCAGTAAATTTGGATTCAAATCCAAAGTACACTCTGCTGCATTGTTAAGAGTTGGGAACTCTACTTGCTGTGTAACCTTGAACAATGTATTTAAGCTCCTTAAGCTTCAATTCCCTTCGTGACAAGGTTTTGAATATCAAATTAGTTATAATATGTAAATGTCATCTTTGGCCCATAGTTGATACTCCATAGGAGTTCACTACATAATTAACATTATTATTATTAAAAAATCAGTAAAAATTTATTGAATGCCTGTGTTCCAAGCATTATATCTGGCTGAGTAGAGGTTATAAAGGCAACTTCAGAAGTTAACCATAGTAACTGATCCTAAGGCGTTTACAGCCTAATTTGTGAAATTAGATAACCATACCGCAGCTCATAATATAAATAATTATGACAGAAGTTATACATGTGTATGTGTATATGCATATACATGCATGTGCATGTACCACAAAGACCTCTAGTGGTTCAGAAGAGGATGAGATAAATCACTTTTGTTTGGAGACAAGAGGAAAGGCTTCATGGAGAAGATGGTGGCATTTAAGGTGTGTCTTGAAGGAGAGGCTGAAATAGAATTTGAGTTAGGACATCACTCCGTGAACAGCTCCGTGAACAACCCGTGGAGGCAGCAAATGGAGACTGTACTCTTGAAACAGCAGTTGGTTAGTTTGTTTCTAAGAGTGGTGTGTGGGGAAAATGGCGTATACATCTGAAGATGAAGGCTGGGGTCACATTGGTAAGGCCTGAAATGCCATGCCAGGCTGAGAGATTTTCTCGATTTGGTAGGAATTTAGCAGAGATAAAGTATGATGGGTGGTGTTTTAGGACTTTTTTTAGGTAGTAGTGTATAGGACTCTAATGTTATCAAAATACACAATTTCAAACTCTTCATCTCCAAGTTTATTTTGCATTGTCTAATGTTATGCAATTGCATTTTCAGAAAGCACCTGTAATTTGGGCTTATTTACTCAGATGATACAGTTTATAAACTCTTTGAAAAGAGGTACTGTTCAGTTGGTTCTCTATAGCATTTGCCAGAGCACTGGACACTGCTTATACAGGTACAGGTTTAGTGAGTGATCCTTGGTGTTCATTGATTAAAAGAACTGGTGATGGCAGTGGTTGCTGCTCCCCACATTTGGATACAGTGGCCACTAGCAGCTATTGTTCCTTAGATCTCCGAGCAACATAGATGATTTAAAGGAGATGAAGCTAGAGCACCATCTTCACAAAGCTAGAATAAAGATAAAGAAAACCAGCACCAGCCAAGGCAGCCCCTGACACTGAGCATGGCAGATTTGAATGTTAAGGTGCATCTCAGATTATTTATATCTGCAACCCTAGGAAGCTCCCTCTGGACCTGGAGACTCAGATTTGAGAAATGTAGCTACTGCTGCTATCCCTAGAGTGCTGGCGTCATTGTATGTGGTGAAGATAGATGATAGAAAGTCATCTCATACCCGGAGCTCCCCACTGGATCAACGTGCCTAGAGCTTTTCCATAGACCTCTTCTCCCCCAAACCCGGCCTTGGGCTCACTGCCCATCCCTATTCCTGGAACACTCTTGTGGTGTGGTGTAGGAGACAAAGCACAGACATGGGTTTCAGATGTGTCTGGATGCTTATCCTGGTTTCTCCCACTTACTAGCCATGTAACCTCAGTCAAAATGTTCTCATTCATAAACTGGACATAAAAACACCCACCTCTCGGAGACTCAGTACCTGTAGAAGTTAAGATCACAGACTCTGGAGCCTGCTTGGGTTTGAAGGCCAGATCTGCTACTTTCCAGCTGTGAGAATTTGAGCCAGTTAGCCTCTCTATGCCTCCATTTTCTCGATGGTAAAATTGAGGTAAATATGAGTAGTAGCCTCACAGGATTACTGTGTATGAAATGGGTTAACATGTGTAAGTATCAGAGCAGTGCCCAGCTGTATATGTGTTAGCTCCTATTAGGCTTTCCAAGCCTGTGTTGATTAATCAGGAAACCTCTTTAAAGCACCTAGCAAAATACTTTAGTTTGTTAGTGGATTCCAGGGCCAGTAAGAAATTAAACGTAGATAGAAACCACCTAGTTTAGTCTGCTGACCTTCACAAATTGGGAGTCTGAATAGGAAGAAAAGCAAAAATTAATCAAAATTCAGTTCTTAGAATGAAATTAATGATTCCTATCTTTGGTGACTCCTCTGTTTGTCCAAGTGGGCTAATATTAGCTAAAATTCGTCATGCATTTCTTACACACTAGCCACTGTGTTAGGTGCATTTAACATGTTGCTTCATTTAATACTCCCTAGGATAGTACTTCCCTTAAGCATATAGGGGACTAACATTAAATATATTTATTTTATAAATGAGAAATGGGAAGTTTAGTGAGATTACTGTATGTCAGACTCTAATTATTTAAATTCATTAACATAATCAATTTTCACAACAAATTTATGAAAGAGATTTGGACGTAAAGAGGTTAGATGACCAATCTGGAGTCTCCTGATGGCAATGGCATAATCACCAAAGGCTGTGCATTTCATTTTTTGTTACATACTTTTATCCTAACATGTTAATTAGTCTTTAAAGATTTTCACTCATAGTGATTCAATACCAGGAGTCAAAATTTTCTCAAACCTTTTATCCTCGATTTCAATTTTCCTGCTTTGGTGGAAAACTTCGTGTTCTATTGTAGATGATCATTTCAATGGGTAGTGTAGGACATTGTTTCCTATTAAGCTTGGAAATGTTGCAGGGGAGTAGGTGGCAGCAGAAGGGAGTGTCAGAGATATTTCTATTGTTTTGATTTGAAGGCATGCATCTCATCTCAGTAGCACACTCTACTACAGTGCTACAAGCACCACATTTATGTGGAACCCCCCTCTGGTTCTAGATCTGCAAACCATGGTATATGGAGAGGTGAAGGTACTTCTGTTGCTAAGGCATGTTTCTTAAAATGAGACCTGGCACTAGATTTGGGAGTGCAGTGAATGCAAGGAAATTATGTGTAAAATATTGCATGTATGTATATGCATATGAAGTTTCTTTAGTAAGAGCCTCTGTGCTTTTAGTAGATTGTCGGATATATCCAAAATCCCCTAAAAGTTAAGAACTACTCTTTGGGGATATGTGGGTCTGTTTAAACTTCTTCTTGTGTCTCTTAGGATTTTGCTTCACTTAGTTACTTTCACTCATACTCATTTATTTTCTCCCTTCTTTCCTGTTTCCCTCCCTTTCTTTTTCCCTTTCTCTCTTCATTCCTCTTTGTCTCTTTTTCCATTTATTTTCTCTCCTTTGCATACTGCTAAGGAGATGGTGATGCTGAGGGAAAAGCAAAGACCCGTAACACCAGTAGTGTTTTTTCTCCCTTCACCTTTCCCACCCTTCTCTCTCTTTCTTGTTCCTGTCTCTCCCTCTGTCTTCCATTGCTCATTATCTACGTGGCTTCTCTTGCCAGTTCCTTACCTGAAAAATATTGACTTATTTCTTCCTATTTTTCAGTACTGTTGTGAGAATGAAATGGTTGAGAAAACACTGTGGAGACAGTAAATCACTTCATACATATAGGGAAAATATGTATATAACGTGATCAAGTTACATGGGTTGTGTGGCTACCTGGTCATTGGAGATGGTTAGCACTGCTTGTAGCACTACTTTGCCAACCTTAGTCTGTGGTGTGGAAAAATGAGTAAGATTTTTACACTTCTTTTCTGATTTTTCTGTAGAAAGAATAGCAAAGATTAAAAAAAAATGTAAAATGGTCTCCTAATTATTAATGCAATGCTATTTTCAAAATATTTCAATAAGCTCTGAGTATTGTCAACATGATTAGAAGGAATCGTCTCGTTCATTTTGTAATTTGAAATAGATAATGTTTCTAGGGAGCATAGCTGATACCATGTATTAAGTATGTCATGTATCATATGAATTTTTAAATTGGTACTGTGCCACAAACACATTATTTGCAAAAGTTTTGAAAGAAGACAATGTATCTGCTATGTAATAGGATTTGCCTGGGCTTCTAAAGTAAGTAAGGCATATTTCTGCCCTTCGGAAGTTCAGACAAAAATACTTAAAATTACATATCCAAGTCTCAGTTTTTTCAATCTGTAAAACTGAGGTAATACTTAACCTGATAGCTGATAAGAGTTAAATATTTGCATGCGCTAAGTGCTCAATAAGTGATAGCTAGTTATTTAACATAAATGCTAATAATTTTTATTGATAATGCAGAGCAAATGACATTAAGTGTACTTAATCATTTTTGTTGAATGAATGAGGTAAACCGTTTACTCTTTAATCCTTTCAGATAACATAGGAACATATCCAGGGAGCTTTAGCAATTTGCTCCAGTTGGTGAATCACATATCTAGGATCTGAACCTATTACTTCAGGTCCGATGCTTTGTTGGCTGCAGTTGCCCACTGATTTGATTTATAGCATAAATGATGGCATTCCTAGCAGGCAAGGGAGAGTTAAAGCATATTGAGTATACATCAATATGTTCTTTACAGTATCCACATACTTGTTAATATGTAAGTTTAGTTACAACCAAACATATAAAGAAGAAAAAAAAACTGTGTTTAAAGATAAAACTTTATTGATTCCTAAGACCAGTGGAATAACCAGTAGAACTAAATTTTCCCAGCCCATCATTCCCATTTAGAAGGTAAGTTCTGAGGTCAGAGTTAGGATCTTAACCTATAGTTAGCAGCACCCTTATAACAGACTTTGGAAAATCATAAGGAGTATCATTATTATGAAAGATATTTTAACATATGTGAAGCAGAGCTCTATATTCAGTACTATTTAAACTTTTTATGAGAATGCCAGTTTTCACTCAGCAGGCTGGTTACTTTTTTAGTCTTATTATGACAGATGTCGTTTGAGAATCACTGTCAGTAAAATCACCATTTTTTTTTTTTTTTTTTTTTTGGTGGCAAAAACGGGATTCTAGAGTTTTACTCTCCAGGCCAGGTACATTTAAAACTCTATAGATAATTTATTGTGGGCTTTTCTCCCTGATACAACATGTATGAGTTAAAGCATGTGTGTGTATGTGTGGGTGGGGGTAGTATATGTGTGTGTATAATACATTTGTAATTTCTTGTATGAATTCATTTTTATGTTCCTTTCTTCTCACCTCTGTTATGCTTCCCCCACCCCCACGGAAACAAAAACAACTTCCTGGAATGTTTTGATATATTCTTCCAAGCTAGCACCAATGCCTTTATGTAGGTCTCTTGGAGTCTCTAAGTTGAGTAACTGCATTCTCTTCTATGATCCTTTCATCATTTATACAAGTTGTGAAACTCAAATAACTTCATATTATAATTTATATTGTATTTTATTTACATTTCCATAATTAGACTTGAGCATCTCAAAGTCACGTGGTGTTATCTGATTCAAACCAATTTTGTCATGCCCAGCTTTTAGGTTATTTTTACTAGATAAGGTGTCCAGGCACCAACTGAAGTTCGTGGTGATGATGTTATAATGAATTAAATTCAAGTGTCAGAACAAATTCTGCTGTGCATACAGTTATTTAATAACAATTTATTAAGCAAACAGTTTAAATATTCTGTTCTCTAAGTTCTCTAAGTTCAGTTGATTCCCAACTCTCTGTCCTTGAGAAGTTTTTAGTTCATGAAATCCTGTATGAAAGTGGGCACAGCCACAGTGGGATTCTAGGTCCCCAAGTGGACATGATCCAAGCAGAAACCCTTTTAAACCAAGGGCTAGACTCTAAATCCATTAAGAATAAGCCATTTGGGGAGAGGGTGTAGGCCTTACTAGAGTCCTACACCCTTTTCATGCAAGAGTAGGAAGTACTCCAAACTATTTTAGTGAACCCACATAGCTTGAAAGTCTCTTTTTAAGCTTTTATTCTAGGTTCAGGAGGTACATAGGCAGGTTTGTTATAAGTAAACTGCATGTCACAGTGGTTTGGTGTACAGATTATTTCATCACCCGGGTAATAAGCATAGTATCCTATAGGTAGTTTTTTGATCGTGACCCTCCTCCCACCCTCCATCTTTAAGTAGGCCCCAGTGTCTATTGTTTCCTTTTTTGTGTCCATATATACTCCATGTTGGAGTTGAGTTGATTCCATTTCTTTGCTATTGTGAATAGCGCTGCGATGAACATACATGTGCATATGTCTTTATGCTAGAGTGATTTATATTCTTTTGGGTATATATCGAACAATGGGATTGCTGGGTCAAATGACAATTTTGTTTTAAGTTCTTGGAGAAATCACCAAAATGCTTTCCACAATGGTTAAACTAATTTACATTCTAACTAGCAGAATATAAGCATTCCCTTTTTTTCTGCAACCTTGCCAGCATCTGTTATTTTTTGACTTTTTAATAATAGCCATTCTGACTGATGTGAGATGGTATCTCATTGTGATTTTCATGTGGATTTCTCTAATGATTAGTGATGTTGAGCTTTTTTTTCATATTTTTGTTGGCTGCAAGTATATCGTCTTTTGAAAATCTTTGATTTTACCAGTGAGTTCATCTTTAGCATTCATCATGTGAATTCAGTCATTACTTTCATCAATGAAAAATTCGTTTTTACATCCACAATGCTAATTAAATCAGTTGTTAATTAACATGCAGATAGCAAAAAGACTTTGGAGTGGGGCCTTTCTGGTAAAATGCTGGTGACTATGTAGGACTTGGCATTTTGATAGCATTTTAGCTGACTACTCCTTAAATCAGAATTTAAACAAACTGGTAAGTACATATCATACAGATTATGGTGAAGTGTTTTAAAGTAAATTACAAACTTCATAACTTAGGAACTAGGTCTTCTTTGTCCTCATTATTTCTAGAATAGACATACAAAATTTGTTAGCTAATGGATAACTTAATAATTGTGGAAGTGATTGAATTTTATTTGCCATATTGCCACAATTACATTTGCTAGTCTATTGAATTCTTCAAGTTTTCATTAATTTGATGACCTGTTTTGTGTTTGGCATGGTATGGAAATATCTAAAACACTTGGAATTGAAATAGTGTAGAAAGAATGAAAGTACAAAAGCAGGAGAGTAAAGGAGGGAACTTTTTCTAATTCCATTCTTTCTCCCCTACCTCCTCCCATTTTTTTTCCTTCTCTCCCTTCATTTCCCCCTTCTTTCCTTTCTCCCTCCCTCTCTCATCCTTCCTTTCTCTGGACAAATATTTGGTGAACACCTTCTATGGGCACCATACCTTGAGATTAAGGCTTAAAGAGGTTAAGTGACTTGTGCCAAATCCTAAAACTAGGATAAAGCCCAGCCCCCACCACTCCTTCTCCAAATCATTGAAAGAAATATCTGGAAATAAAATACTTCTGAAATTATAGAGCAGTTATGTACAAATGTACCCCTGACATATCTGCATAACACTAAAATAACATGTGGCATTTCTTCTCTAAGGAAAATCGAATTTGTGTTGATATCACCAGAACCTCTGTGCTGTGTAAATTGTGTTCTAGTCCAGTGATCCCTTTTTTAAAGAGTGCTTTGGATAGTACCAGCAGAAACTGTACTTTTTAATATCCATTTCATATTTAGCATTTTCTCACACTGGGGTTCATAGAAGTACCTTTTACACTCAGAAACGTCTTGTATTTCCAGAGATCTCCTCGAAGCAGTACACTATGTTCTCACACACACCAAAATTGAGCAGTCCTGGCTAGAGATAATGCACCTGGGGATTCATCTTGTAATTTAAAATGAACTCCTAAAATTTCCAATTAAAAAAATACTAGACAGTATTTTTGGGTTGGTGACAATGTCCTCTGCGTTCACATGTGTCTTCGAAGTGTTGAGTTTGCTCAGTCACTAAAATGAAGAGACTTAGTCAAAACTACGTGACAATCTTTTAGGTCTTTCACAGAGAGATCTTTATTTCCTCTTCTCTCTGGCTCCTTATCACATGATTACTTGGGGTTCCCTTTTTATTTTTCCTGGGCTAAATCTAGAATACAGATATGAGAATTCAGTAGACACTTTTTTCAAGCCACACTATCAGGCTCTTTCTGTCATCCCATTTTTGGAAAAGATTCGTGAATCCAATGTGAAAGAGAACATGCTTCTTTATAACTGGAACTTTTTAGTCATGAAGAAGGTCTTAGAGATTATATAGTTTTATCTCGTAATTTTCAGATTAATGCCTAGAGAGACTAAGTGACTTGCCCAAGGTTATGCAACTAATGAGCTAACACAAATACACAAGTAGCTAACATCTATAGAGCACTTAGTGTGTAGCAGACATTGTTTCAACTACTTTATACATACTAACTAACATAGCCCTTACATCAGCATTATGAGACCCTATTGTTATTTCAGCTTACAAATGAGGACACTGAGGCACAGAAAGATTAAGCGACTCACCTGTGACCCCACATAAAGGAAGTGACATGTCTCGACACAATGGTTCCATATGTGCTTTTAATAAAGGGAATGGCCCTTCTCACTAGTACTATGTTATTTATTTTTTGCCACTTCCTAGAGATGTTAAGGCCATCTGCAATGAATCTTTCTTTATGGCAGTATTAATTGGAAGATAGATGAAGAGTATGTGATTACTATGAGAGTTTTTTCCGAGTGACTATACTATTGTCCCAAAAGATTTTACTGAACACTGTATTTATAGTTAAATACTGTGATAGTGAAGAGGTAGCAAAAGACAGGGAAAAAGAGCGTTTAACACCCACATCATTTGGCTTGATGATGATGCTTTTTTGTTTCTAACATCAAATCTTTTCAGACAAAAAGTAACACTACATTTGAAACTTGCTACAAGTAGATATAACCAAAATCTACCCATGTTTGATGCACAGATTTTGAATTCTTACACTGTGATTTTCACACATAATATAATAGCATAAGTAACATATGGAGTATCTATTGCACCTGAGACATAGTCATTAGTTTGACAACTACTTAAAGGCAGAAGAGTTATTCAGTGGTATAAATTTAAGAGAAAAGCATACACATTTATATATTTATATTTTGAGCTCATATTTATTTCTGAGGGGACACAATCTGTTCCTAGGAGTACTTTCAAAATAATAGCAAACATAATAGCAGGACTGGTCCAGCCGGGTACCATTTCCTGGCAAGCAGCAGTGACTTGATAACGCAGTTCTATGAGCTACTGTACTTGATGTTGTTTTCTCTGTTCTTAATTTGGATTTATTTAAACACTTTCCATCATTTAATTTAGACAGCTCCAATACTATCACTTTCCTAATCTTTCCTTAATGCTTCTACTCAACAGTAATCCATCTTTTCTATAAACTCCTGTATTTTTCCCTTATCTTATATACTTTGCATAAAATAAAAGGGTACCTGTGGGTATGTGATGGATTGCTGGAGAGAAAGCAAGACAAATGAAATGAACAGTGACTCATTGGCCTGACAGGCAGGCGCGTAAGTGTTCCTCCGTGCTCTGCTGCTTACTAGCTTTAAGCCCTTGAGAAAGTCTGGTTCTTTTTTTTTCAGCCTCTGTATCATTAGCTATCTAGTTAGCAAAGGTTTGAACTCCAACTGGGACAGGATACTGACTCATTGCTTCCCCAGGCAGCTGTTTCTATGTAAAAATCAAGTCTGACTATTGGGATGCTCTACCTTCCAATGAAATAAAATCTGTCTCTCTGAATCTCCTCACTGACCTCACTCAACCTTTTGAAGTTATTTGGAACAACTTAGGTGGTCTCATAGTGTTTGAAGTTACTTTTCAGTTCTCTGACTCTTCTTTTCTTGAACTGAGAATCTTTAACTTCATCTAACATGGACCTGAGTCCCTTCTGCTATTCTGGCTGCCCATATCTGACTGTACACAAGATGTCTTCCGTTCTTAACTGTTGTCACCACTACTGAATGTTGTATTTTAAGTGTACTTTCACTCTTGCAAGTAGAACAGAAAGTGTATCTATTTTGCATGCTATTTTTTTTTCCTCCAATGCATTAGACTTGGGGTGGGTATAAAGATACTTTATGGTTAATTTTTCTCATCCTTAGAGTAGATTCGTCTTTTTTTTTTTTTTCCAAGTAGGCAAAACACGGTATTGTGACACTGTCCTGCTTCATGAAAACAATAAATGTTGCTAAGAGATCATGGCATTTTCTCTCCTGCTGAGACTAAGCTGGGCTTCTAAACCTTAAGAGAACACTCCAGGCAACCTCATCTAATTGGATTTACTGTCTTGGAATCAGATGATTATTAAAATGCTTTCAATTGTATGTAGCATATATGATGTAGTATACTACATGGTTGTGCATTATAGTTACTTACATACACACATATTTTGGCTGTCAAAAGATTATACGTTCCCATAGACTAGGATATTTGTCTTGCATATTTTTGCTTCTTGCTCACCACATCCTGACTACCACAATGACTTTAAAATTGTAGATATAAGTAACTCTAATAGTTGTGTATTTAAAAAAATAAAATTAATAGAAATTAAAATTATTTTAGATACTCTTGTTTCTTTAAGACTATTATTAATTTCCTGGGCACTTGAATAAAATATAATTTTTATGAGAAAATATATTTAGGTGCACTGCCCATCCATAGAGGCCTAGGTTATAAAGTCCAAATTATTTTTCCAAAACTCATCTTTAGTTTTACTTTATTTCCTGATCATCACTGATTTCTAATATTTTTCTCATGTATATTCATTTCATTTTTCATTTTTCATTTAATCAAAGCTGTATAAGACAGTCCAAAATAAATCTCACTTACTTCAAATGCAGAATATTTCACATACTCATCATTTTTTTTTTTTTTTTTTTTTTTTTTTTGAGACAGAGTCTCGCTCTGTCGCCCGGGCTGGAGTGCAGTGGCGCGATCTCGGCTCACTGCAAGCTCCGCCTCCCGGGTTCACACCATTCTCCTGCCTCAGCCTCCCGAGTAGCTGGGACTACAGGCGCCCACCACCGCGCCTGGCTAATTTTTTGTATTTTTTAGTAGAGACGGGGTTTCACCGTGTTAACCAGGATGGTCTCGATCTCCTGACCTCGTGATCCGCCCGTCTCGGCCTCCCAAAGTGCTGGGATTACAGGCTTGAGCCACCGTGCCCGGCCTCATCATTTTGTTTTAAAAATCTTTAACATTGTCATATTTTGCCTGTGTAATTACTATTTCACATTCCCGTATCTTTAATTGTACATAGCACATATATTCATAACTTTAAATTATCACTACTTAAGCATTTATATAGTACTGTATGTGCTTTTACTTTTTTTGTTTTTTTGTTTTGAGATGAACCTCCTCGCTCTGTCAGCCAGGGGGAAGTACAGTGGTGTGATCTCAGCTCACTGTAACCTCCGCCTCCTGGGTGCCAGCGATTCTCTTGCCTCAGCCTCCTGAGAAGCTGGGATTACAGGCATGCACCACCATGCCTGGCTAATTTTTGTATTTTTAGTAGAGATGGGGTTTCACCATATTGGCCAGGCTAGTCTCAAACTCCTGATCTCAGGTGATCCACCCACCTTGGCCTCCCAAAGTGCTGATGTGAGCTACCATACCTGGCCTGCTCTTTCTTTTTCAAGGGTGATATTTTATATACTTTGTACACTGTTTAACAATTTTTTTTTTCTGAAATGAATCAGATGACTTAAGATCATCTTCCTTTCACTTTTATAAATCAAACCACTGTCAAAAAATTACAACAATTTTAGTTTAAGTATCTTAATTGGCTTTTATTTGTGGTACTTGAATTGGGTAACACTTCATTCTATAAAACAGAGTGAGTTCCAATGAGCTGAGCAGAGGAGTCTGGTTATATAGATATAAAAGGACTGGGGCAAGAAGAAACAGAAAACAAAAAGCAGAGTGGTTATTTCACAGTCACTTCTCTTATACAGGTTAAAGCAGAGTGGACTTCCTTATCATGCCAGCCAGAACTGGCTTGTTTGGGGTTTTGGCTATTGTCTCTTATTCTCTTGATTTCTTGGAAGGTCAGATAAATAACTTAGATTGACTTGGTGACATGGAACTTTAGCATGGATGATTACATTTAGTTTGGTTCCTTAGGCCTAGTGCAGGAGCTCAGTCCAAGCCCGTGTTCTGTACATTTTATTTAACAGTTCTCCTCTTTTGATCACACTCTTTCTTTAGGTATATTGGAGCATTACCACAACTCTGTTGCTATTATTCTGGGTTTCGGGTCTTAACACACTATTTGTGGGTTACAGTGTCCTCATGATTAAGCATTTCTTTGAAGTTTTTCTATTCCAGTCAAAGAGACCATTTGACATTCCATGAATAGTTGAATGCAAACATTTAACACTTGAAAAAATACAGCATACCAAGCAGAGTACTATTATGATTATCAGGAGAATAATTCCAAGAGTTTGGAATATGTTTCTTAGCCAGGGTCTGCATAAACCAAACCAACTAAAATTGAACAAATCAAAGACTGAGCATGTGATAATCCTGCCCATTTTAACTAAATAGGCTGTTTATTAACTTTCTGCAACTGAGTTCCTACAGTGCTTCATGTGTTTATTCATGTGCAATGAGAAGTGTCAGCAACTGCACAGACTCTTCCCTGTTCAGTTAGTAGGTAATCTGACAATCCATGACTCTGTTAAATTAAAGAGAAGTGAGGACAAACAGATCTAGAAGTCTTACTCCATAAAAGGGACCGCTGGTACAACTTGAACAGCAGTTGTGTTAGGGATGTTGCTAAAGTTACGTACTGGTTGGACTAAAGGATTCCTTAGTTCATATAAGGATCTGAGTTTGGCATGTCAGATCCAATATTTCATCAAATTACCCACAGAAGGCACTGATTGTGAAATTACAACTGTAGCATGATCCTGCCAAGGAAAAAATATAGGCATAAGCAAGGAAAACTTAAGAGAAGCAAGAATCTCATTATGATATGTTCAGACATCTTGAGAAAAGTAGTACATGGTATGAAGTCATCAACTTTTTCGCCTAATTTATAGTGTCAATGTTTCTGATTATGGTATTGGGTGTTTGGTGAGCTCTCAGTATGGCCCACACATCAGGCATGAGACTTATTCCTTGAAATTTAAATTGAGTTGTCCAGTTTTAGCTTATAGGGCTTCAGGAAAAAAGCAGATCTTGTTCTTAGAGAGTTGTAGCCCGATATTGGAGGAAATTAGATAATTCAGGATATAGTCTAACCTACAAGTTGATAATAAATCTTGAAAACAATGAATAGGGCTATAACCTAATAACAGGTATAGTATAATTTTTCTTCATAAACATAAGATTTTTCTCTGCAGTTATCCCATTTATAATAAAGATAATTAGAGTAAGACCAATTTATTTGCAACGTAGGTCTAATCTCATTAAATTTGGCCTGATTACTTACATAAATGAAACAAGAATAGTAATTGACCACATAGGCTCTTTGTAAGTTTGCTTTGTTGCAACTTTTGACAAGGAATTTCAGATTTGACTTTTTAAAATCTCTCAAGGCTGGGAAGCCAAATCAAAGTGGACTTTAGACTTTACCTGCAGTACGTATAGATTCATTCTAGGTATTTTCTCAGATACTACATCCCAGTCAAAGTTTCGGTAATATAACCAATATTTCTGACTCTATACTGTTATAAGCAGAACATATTCTTACTGAACTTGTGCAAATAACTGTATTTCCATAAAAATAAGAATGCCCATAATAGTTTCCAAATTCTGAAGGGATCAGTTATGGAGAAAAAGTAAATATTTCTATTTTTTTTTTTTTTTTTTTTTTTTTTTTGAGACGGAGTCTCACGCTGTTGCCCAGGCTGGAGTGCAGTGGCGCGATCTCGGCTCACTGCAAGCTCCGCCTCCCGGGTTCCCGCCATTCTCCTGCCTCAGCCTCCTGAGTAGCTGGGACTACAGGCGCCCGCCACCGCGCCCGGCTAATTTTTTGTATTTTTAGTAGAGACGGGGTTTCACTGTGGTCTCGATCTCCTGACCTTGTGATCCGCCCGCCTCGGCCTCCCAAAGTGCTGGGATTACAGGCTTGAGCCACCGCGCCCGGCCTAATATTTCTATTTTTGTTCATGAAAGTGTACTATACCAAATTGCTATAAATTTTGGGTAGCTTAAGAGAAAAATTTCTTAAACCTAGAAAAACAAATCAAAAGAATAAGCAATGTGTAAAAAAAACTGTAAAGTGCATAATTCTTTATCAGTTTATTTCATCTTGTATAATTAATTTTTATTCTGCTTGCCTTTGGCTAACAGTTTCATGAACCCACTGGTTTCTTTATTAGGGTGATAGAAATTCTTACCCAGTCCATGGTATGTTCTAAGGTTATCAGAAAACAGTATTTGTCAGAGTCCTTTCCATGAATTTATTTGAATGCATAACACATTGGAATTACAGTTGCTTGCAAAAGGCTTTCAGAAAAGCATTAGAATAACGCAATTAACTGTGGACAGAAGCACTTAAAATGACCATAGTTAAAGATCTGTTTTGAGTTCATTATGATAATAGTACAACTCATAGGGAAATATGGTATTTCTGTTGTATACCATGTTTTAAAATAAAAACCAAAACTATGACTAATAACAGATCAGATTTTTGGTAATTTCATACAATATTTTAGGACACTCATTAGTAACATACCCATAAATATCACTTAAAGAAAAATCATTTAATATTTGAAAGTGCTTCTCATATAATTTAACATATCAACTAAGCCTAATTATTTTAATACCTCTCTTATACTACGTAAGAGACACATCCTTAGAGGTTTTTCCAGGGCTTAAGTGGAAAATCCCAAAGTTATCTTGAGATCAGGAAGACTTCATTTAGCATTTGATTTTGGGAAGTTTGTCAGTATCAAAGTACTTAAAACACTTGATCAAAACAATATTACATACCACTGTAAAGTAATAGTCATTTATTTATCCAGAGTGATAACTGAAAGACTTTAAGAGGGAAATACAGGAGGTTATATAGTTGTCAGAAAACCTTAGCTCTTTCAATATGGAGAAGACTCAATTTTCTTAAGTAATCAAACAACTAATAAAGAAAATTTGAAGCACAGGGAATCATTCTGATAACAGAGAATCCCTGTTTCCTAGGCCAAGTACCTAAAAGATTAAAAAAAAAAAATTCAGTATTTTCTATTAAGAGCAGATCAACACTCCAAGAAAACCTTGTCATTGTAACAGAGGATCAAATTTTAATTTTGCATCAGTGTACTTTTGATGCATAATGCTCCCTATTTAGAAAAACATAAAGAGTTACCTTCTAATTTTAGCCAGCTTTATCACGCATAAAATTCTTTTCACAAGATTCATCTTCCACAAATATTCTATAATTTTCTTATCCATTCAGTTTTTGTCCTATACTTTTCCTATTTTCTCATTTTGGAATAACCAGTCTACTTTGGAACAAAGATTATTCTCTTATTCCCTTAACAAAAATATATCCTCATACTTTATAACTTCTTTTATTAAAAAAAGCCTTACTTTCCTCACATCCGGAGTTGTTCCCCTTATTATTCCTACTTTTAATTACCACATGTTAATTAGAATTTTAAATTCCTAGTAACCTTATGTTTTAGTGAAAACCTAGGAATTAAGCAATTTTGAACTCCGTGTCTTATACTAACATTTTATGAATGTTAGTACATTTTATTATTTTTAAAAATATGTTTCCTCTAGAACAATTTTTTCATGTTTACTAACAGACCTAAATATATTTAGCTTCTCCATACTGTATAAAAATAAGATGCCAAAGTATATATACTTTAAACATATGTTCAGCAATTAATGTTTCAGTATTTTAGCTAACTTAGAAATGACTTGGACATTTCATAAATATCCATTACTTAATTTAATATAATGTGACTTTAAGATTTCAAGTTACTGAAAAAATATTTTTGAAACACTGACAAGTGCATTTGTAAACTTGTATCCCATTTACATTCTCCAAATTTACTCATTCTTAACAATTATACTTCAATTGTTCCTTAAACGAAACTAGCCATTGAAGGAATTGAGGAAATGCCACCTCAAAATACGTTGCGTTGTATATAGTCATATGTCTCATAACAACAGGAATACTTTCTGACAAATGTATTCTTAGGTGATTTCGTCATTGTGCAAACATCATGAAGTGTACTTACACAAACCTAAATGGCATAATGTATATACACTGAGGCTATATGGAATAATCTATTGTTCCTAGGTTATGTACAAATATGTACAGCTTGTTACTATACTCAAAACTGTGACAGTTGTAACACAGTGGTATTCGTGTATATAAACATATTTAAACAGAAAAAGTGAGGTACAAATATGGTATGATAGATTAAAAAACAGTGCACCTGTATAGGGCAATTATCATGAAAGGGGTCTGCAGGACTCGAAACTGCTCTGGTGATTCAGAGAGTGAGTGATGAGTGAATGTGAAGGCCTAGGACATTACTGTATACTACTGTAGACTTCATAAACACTGTACATTTAGCCTACACTAAATTTATTTTAAAAAATAAAGTAGTTGTGCTACAATGTTATAATGGTATAATATCACTAAGGAATTTTTCAGCTCCACTGTAAAGGTTTTGAAACCACAGTCATCTATGTAGTCAATCAATGACCAAAATGTTGTTATGCAGCCCGTAACTCTGTTGATTAGTTTGAGGGCACCTGAAAAACAGTATAAAGCAAGGAGGAGCTTTCTGAATTCCCCTTATCTGCCTAAAGACAGATCATCCCAGAGGAACTCAGTTATTGTCAATCCTCTCCCTAGGAAGTTCCAGCAATCAGGGACGATTCACTTTTATTAAAGGAGAGGAGACTTCTTCACCAAACCTAGAAAGCAGTCATCCATTGTTCTAAGAGCTCCTTCATCCCAAACAGGAAAGGTGTAGGTAGGAAGCCAGGTTAAGACAAAATAGTCAAAGGTCAGGCTTGTTGAGACCAATGAGCTCTTCTGTTGTAAGAATTTTGAGTGGCTTTTCTTGTAGATATAAATTTTTATGAAGAGTTTTTACATAGCCAACTCAGTACAAGAAAGATACCTTTTTGGAGACAAATTTAGTTAGCTAGGTAGTTTTTTCTCGACTTAGCTTGTTTCCTTACTAGATTACCAACTACAGGGTGGAACCTATTAACAAATAGAGCAGAGAAAGTATTTTCTTTGCCTGGACTCAGCATGGATACCTCTGAAAAAGAAGCAAACCTGTTCTACCTGAGGTTCTAACCTTTATAAACATCTTAGATTTATTTTCACCTTTGGGATAGGGTAGTAACTAAGGGAAAGGGTTAGTAGATTCAAATTTTCTTATCAATTAGTCACCTAAGATTTTTATTCACCTTTGCAAAAGAATAGTTTTAAAGAGTCAATAAAATGTTTTGAAATCTTTTTAGAAGCTTCTGATAGGTGTTCCTGAGTGGGCTTAATTTCAGAGCCCTCAATTTTAGATGCACTCCTTAAAGTTCAGTGTTGTTCATTGGGAACATTCTACGTAATGGCCACATTAATTCTAGATTACCTTTAATAAGATTTCACCATTTTTGTAAGCATTTGAAACTTCCAGGGACTAATACTTACACATGTAAAAGGCAGGCATGGGGTGTACTCAGTTCTTTAGAAATTAAGGATCCCATTTTTACATTGAATCTTGGTTCTCTTAGAATAAAGATAAGATCCTAGGAGGGAAAGACTACAGGGTTGGGTCATGTAATGCTTTGACAGGGTATCTTATTGCATGGACACCCTCTTGATGCTGGCAGACACTGCCCTGTTCCATGTCCAGCTTATCCTAACATAATAGTCTTATTTTCTGTTGCCACGCTGCTTTAATAGCTCTTAAGTGCCTGAACTGAGCCCACCAGTCAAGTTGTAGCTTTGGCTTTGAGATACACTTGAGCAACTTAGATAGTGATATTCCAGTTTCTGTCTGACTCATTCAGGCACCTGAGACCTCCCTTACCTAAGTGGACAAGAAAAAGAAATTAAGAGAATAGAATTCAAATTACATGTGAATTTCAAAAACTGGAGTTTATGCCCCCTGTAGTAATAAGCACTTACTGCAGTAGCTGTCAGTTAGCTTTAAAACTGCAGCTTTTACCAGTGACTCCTCAGCCACCCCAAACCCAAGGGTTATGTGCTCTCTCACAGCACAAACTAACCCTTGGTACCTACCCCAAGATCAAATGTCTTCTCACAGCGCAAATTAAGTCTGGCTTCAAAAAACCCATAAAAGCAGCGGGTTGATGCAAAAAGATCAGAGTCCTACCTAAGAGGAACTTAGAACCCTTGGAACTCCATGAGGAAGACAGGGGACCTCAAAAGGGTCAGCACTGCCTCTCCTGCTTTCCTCAAGAGATCTCTGGAGTTGTTAGCAGTGATATTCAGGTCTCTTTGGTTTCAAGAACCATCAAAAGACAAAATTACAACACATTTAATTTAAAGATCTTAATTGGCT
Organism: Macaca nemestrina; assembly: GCF_043159975.1. Lineage (NCBI taxonomy): Eukaryota > Metazoa > Chordata > Mammalia > Primates > Cercopithecidae > Macaca > Macaca nemestrina. Next base: position 134,256,416 of record NC_092125.1, read on the forward strand.
TTTACTTGTGATTCTGGAATCTGGCAACACTTTATTCTATAAAATAGAATGAGCGTTCCAATGAGCTGGGCAGAGGAGGTTGGTTTTATGGAAAGAAAAGGGCCGAGGAAAGCAGAAATAGAAAACAAAAAGCAGATTGGTTGTTTCAAAGCTACTTTCTGTGTAAAGGTGAAAGCAGAAGGGACTTCCTTAACCTGCCTGCTAAAACTGGCTTGTTTGAGCAATTGGCTATTATCTCTCACACTTCTGATTTCTTGGAAGGTCAGATAAACAACTTAGTTTCTGTTTGATGACATGGAATGTTAGTATGAGTGACTCCATTTTGGTTTGGTTCACTGAGCCTGGTGCAGGAGGTGAGTCCAAACCATTGGCTAACAACACCAGTACAATTTACATCTTATAATGTGTATATATGATAAAATTAGAACGCTTTTTTGGATGTTGTTCTCATTGTGCATTCAGATAGCTGGCAGAGTTTCTAAATGAGATGAGTCATAATTTTATTGTCACTCAGGATCTCTGAATCATATTCTGTACGTTTTCATCAGTAATCACAGAGTAAGAGTTGAAACATTTGACTCAACACATGGAACTATTTTTGAGAAAAGTCTCTTTGTTGGGAGTGTGATAAAAATTAGTGGTACTTTAGAGAACGACATTAATGAGTAAAGGAAGATTTGGTGCTGCTTGGGCAGGCAATCACTTACAACTTCAATTAACTTCAGGCAGAACAGATAAAATAAAATTAGGATTTTATTGTTTATAGATACTGTTCATTGAAATTCAGGATTTCCCAATTTGTGAAATATCAAACAAGTGCAAATTAGCTTCTCACCTTATCATATGGGTTGAAAATGAAATGGCCTATTAGCAATCATGTTAAAGCACAATAGCTTAAGTGTGCTTAAGTCAGTATGCAGTAATTCATTCCTTCATGTAGTTATTAAAAACATTTATCAAGTCTCTCTTGGAGAAGTCTTTGTGTGTGTAATGGGTTCTAGATAGTCAGAGATAGAAGAAAGGATCCCTGTATTTGTATATTTTAACTAATCCTGATGGAGGTATGTGTAACTGGAAGTGGAATGAGGTGGAGTGGAGTGAAAAAAAATTAAAGAAGTAATCATGAAAGAGAAGGTTTCTGAGAGGAGGTGATGTTGCTAATCAGGGAAGTGAAGGACGAGTGTTCCCAGCAAACAGCATGCAAAGTTGTTTAGGCTGAAGAAAGCTTGCTAGGTTGAAGGAACTACAACAATGCCTAGACTGGGAAGGTGTATAGCGCAGAGGTAGTTAGGTTCAGAACATAAAGTTGTTTAGTCGAAAATGTGTTACAATGATATTGAGAAGTTGAAGTCAAGATTCCTTTACCAGCTTGAAGAGGTAAACCTATAATACACAATCTAACATCTTACCCTCACTTTCTTTATCTGCAAAATGGGGCTTGTAAATCTGCCTCTGTCATACAAGTAATTCTATTCCTGTGACCAATTTTAGTTTAGTAAACTAAAGAGAAAAAAATATAATATTGGTTTAGAGTTTTAAGGAATCTAGGGCAATATTTAGTGCATGGGTCTCAGCTGCTAAGTGTGTTGCAGAATTCTTAGGTTTTTCTCACTTTGAAATAAAAATTAATACTGTGAAATACATTTTTAATTAGATGGTTACTAAGAAGTTAACTTTTGCCACAAACATACTACATGACGTTAAACCATTATTTGCATCATGGACGTGCTAAAAGATAAGTATTTGTGTGATTATGAAAGTTTGTGTTGGAAATGTAGAATTAAAATTTAACTTGGTAAGTTTATTTTTATTTCTCTTGCTATGTTTTGTTTCTATAATTAACTCATCTTAACTTGCATTTTCTAAATTGCATAACAGGTGTGTTCACCTGTACAATACATGTCTTCAATCTTCTCATTATAAATTGGAAATTGAAGTGTAACACAAACACCTATATATTGCTCTATAAATTTGAGGATATGATACTGCGGTTCTTTCAGAAAAACACTGATTGTAATTAATGTGAAGTCAAACAGTACTATTCCTGGTAGGTAAAACTCAGGTTTTTCCAGTTTATACTATTAAGGATTAAATGTGTTGGGTTTCTTGCAAGATGCATTATCCTTCTAAATTTAGTCATCTAATTAAGATTTTCATTCATGGGAAATGACTTCAAAGAGCACATAAGACAGGCTTTTACACAAATAAGCTTTGATTGGATTAATTGGATTTGTGTAAGTTTTATGTGAGTATACTACAGTCTTGGCTTCTTTCACTTGTGAGAGAGATCTTGAAGGAGTTTGAAAGAGAAAACACATAAAAGTTTGCAAAGGAAGCGGGTAAAAGCAGTCGTGTTAATGGCATGGCGAGAACACACTATGAAGAACAAAAGTAGTAAAAGCTTTGGCAATATATAGGCAGGTCAAGCCAGAAAACCTGGGCATAGGAAGAAGGAAACTGAAGATTGAGACAGACCACAAGATTTTGTTGCTTCTTTCAAGAGAAAAAGGGCCTAGAGTATCCTTGATGCCTGAGGGGGCTTTGGTTATAGAGACTGCCACGGAAACCAGTAGTGCGTTTAGGACCAGGAAGACGAAGATAAGGATGGCTGCTTGGATTATGGGCAGGCAGGCAGGCATCAGGCCAATAGCTCTAATAGAGGGGTCACTTGGACATGATAGAGCAGTGCTGAGCCAGAGTTATAGAAACGAGGGCAGCCTGGGACCAGGATGCTGAGAGTTAAGGCAGATCATAGCAGTTTGGAGGAAGCAAAGGTGTGGTGAATTTGAGAAAAGGCACCTTAGTAAGATGAGGCAGGCTGATCAGCTTCAAAGTCAAGAGAGGGCAAAGTATAGAACATGGTGAGATGAGGTCCCAGGCACACGATCTGGGGTGCAGAGCGCATCAGATTACCAGCAGTCAAAGGCCAGAAATCCATTGTAGGAGGCAGAAATCTGCAACCTGGGACCAGAAATTGATTCTGAGGAGAGTCTGAGCAACAGATGTGAGGTAATATAATTATGAAAGCCTTGATATGGAACCAAACAGTCTGACCTTACATTTGCTAATACAGAAGCTACGTGCAGAACATTCATCCTAGCATTCATGTATTAAATAATAATGTGATGTCTATAATAGCAACCACATGGCCCCTTACATTTGTATAGGCTCTATCACTGAGAGAATAGCTCACAATAATCAAATGGCATGGATATTACAGTCATTTAGAGATGATAAAACTGAGGCTTAAAAATTACACTTGCTCACAGTCATGCAACCAAAACAGTAGCAAAACTTAAATTAGAACATAACCCTAGCATTTTTAAACCTTTGTTAAGTACCTTGAAGTGAGTAAAGAACAAGAAAACGGCTCTGAAGATAAATTAGAAGGGCTCTTCTGACCTCAGAAAGTTTACAGTCAACATTAAAATCATAAAGAAATAACCTAAACGAGACGCTAAACTTTCAAAAATTCATTCCAGTACCTAGAATGCCTGGGACCTGGGAGGTACTCAGTCACCGTTTCATGTATAAATGAGTATAGGTGAAACGCTGGGGTAGCCCAGTGAAGAAAATAATCGATTTGAACTCAGGATATAGAGAAGCCTTCTGTGAGAACATGCGTTTTAGCAATTCAATGACAGAATGTTTTCATGTCATCCTGTCAGGTGTATTTGGATTTGGTTGGGAAGGAAAGATAACTAATATTCATTGAGGGGAATTTAGAATCAGACATGCCTGTGTTTGAATCTTGGCTCTCCTACTAATTCTTGTAAGATGGAATGAATTATTTGACCTCATTGATTCTTAGTTTCCTTATGGTATGTGTTCATTGTATAGAAGCTAGTGCTTTTGAACATCTTAATTTTTTTTGGTAAAGAGAGCTGATTTAATCTTCACAACAGAGCTAACATTTCGTATTATCATTACCCTTTTGCAAAAGAAGAAACAGATTTAAAAACCATCATGTAATCTGCATAAAGTTAAGTAATTTGAAACCAGGTTTGCCTGGCTTCAAGATTCATTCTTTTTCCATTACTCTCCAGTAATGGCAAGAGACGTGTTACAGGGGTCCATGGGAAGTTTTGAAGACAAGGAGCTTCTACTTAGTCCATTTTATAGTATTGAGGAATTTGTAGAAAGAGAGTTATGAACAAGTGAAGAGAGCAATAATTTACATGTAGCAGAAATAAATTCCAATGCAACATCGAACCATCATTAATGGAGAAGAAGATTGAAGCTGGGATGAAAATTCTATGTGAAAATCAAAGGCTGAGCTACCAATTGAAAATGTAGCACAATTTGAACAATTGAAATATACAATTGAAAATGTAGCATCCCTCCCTCCCTTTCTTCCTTCATCCCTTCTTTAGCAATCGTTAGTTGATTTTCTTCTCTATGTAAGGAACTGGGAAGAGGTCTAGTGATACAAAGATAGAGTCAGGAATTCATTGTCGAATGTAATCAGTGTCGATGCCAGAGGAATTAAAAATCATTTCCACTTTTCTCCTCTTGCATTTGACAGACAAAATTTGGAACAAGCAAAAGATTTTACAACTTATATCTAAAGTCACATTCATGGTCTATTTCATAGCTATACCACCAGAATTAGTTTGATTTGATTATGCATGGACATTTTGAAAAAGTTAGCATTCTTGATATTCTACCATGCCATTATTATTTTTTTTCTCTGGTTACTGGTTTTTAAGACTGATTGAAAAGATACTTTTCTAAAGCCCCATTTACTATAGTATATGTATACAATATATATGATGTGAATGCTCCTTAAGAGCCTTCTCTGGGTCAGAGGCTAGGTCTCTACCAGAAGATAAACCTTTCTTCCAAGCAAATGTTAGAGATCGGTTCACCACGTATAGAGAAATTAACCTGAATAAAAACATGCCAAGAAGAAGGCATATTCAAATATCAGCATGAGGAACCAGCTAAGGGGATGTGATTCACAAAGAAGAATGTATTGAACTTGCTGCATTCAAATAACTTACGTCAATAAAGACATGATGGTCTTTTTTGCTTATTATCTAAGCATCCTAGCATCCTAGATGATAAGCAAATAGTCATAATAAGAAAAACAGGTTAGAAATTCTAGATGTATTAGCATACATTCATAGAGCCAATGAGAACATTGCTTTGGGGCAGGAAGATGGGGGAAAAAATAAGGAACAAATTTTTTGAGTTGATTCCATTGTGATCTATTTGTTTTAGTTATCATAGAATATGTGGGAATAATGGATCGTGGATTGTTACAGGTTAGACCTCAGATGTGATTGACATGTTTAAGCTGGATCTAACTCAGGAACATGAAAAATACTAGGACAATTGATTAAAATGCCCATCGAATACACTAGAGTTTCACATGTATTTATTTAATCCATCCACAAATGTATGCCCAGTTGCCTGGTGGAGTCTCCATCATAGGGCATTTTATCTTTTAAAGACCAAGTCACTGGAATAAAGAAACAAGATGAAATGTATCTAAAAGTTCTGCTCATATTTATATTTCTATTAGAAAATCAATCAGATGTGCATGCCAAAAGAGGCCTCAAAAAATCTATATCCATGATACCTATGCAGCTCTCTCCTCCACTCTGGCTCCTTTTAAACCTGGGACCTATTGAACAATTATTATTGTGGAGCAATTATCTGCTGCTGTCATAGGCCAGGGACATGAGAAGAGAATCTAGACACATGATATTCAATAGAAATATAATGTGAACCATATTTTAAATTTTCTAGTAGCCACATTTTAAAAAAGAAACAGGTGAAATTAATTTTAATAATTTATTTTACTAACTCTACATATGCAAAATATTCTAACATGTAATCAATATATACATGTATTAATACGTTATTTTTGTTGTTATTAATAAGTTATCATTTTTGTACTAAGTCTTCGAAATCCAGTCTGAATTTTTCACTTACAGCACACCTCAATCGGGACTAGCCACCTTTCTGGTGCTCAGTCGCCAAGTGTTGGCAAGGCAAGTGGTGGTTTCATCAGACAGGGCAGATCCAGATTTTTTTTTCTTGCTAATTAAAGAAACTTGGTTTCCTAGGCTACTTTTTCTGTGTGTTTAGGAAATACCATTGAATTGATATGCACTATTTTGATCTGTACTTTAGAAGATATATCTGAATAGATTTTTAAAGCCATTTTCTCAAATACTTGGTTTACTGTACCTGTTTCAAATATCTTTTTTTTTTTTTTTTTTTTTTTTTTTGAGACGGAGTCTCGCTCTGTTACCCAGGCTGCAGTGCAGTGGCCGATCTCGGCTCACTGCAAGCTCCGCCCCCCAGGTTCACGCCATTCTCCTGCCTCAGCCTCCCGAGTAGCTGGGACTACAGGCGCCCGCCACCTCGCTCGGCTAGTTTTTCGTATTTTTTAGTAGAGAAGGGGTTTCACCGTTTTAGCCAGGATGGTCTCTATCTCCTGACCTCGTGATCCGCCCGTCTCGGCCTCCCAAAGTGCTGGGTCAAATATAATTTTTACATCACCTTTTCATAAAAACACTTTTTCATCAATGTTAGGACATAGAGAAGGATGTGAAAATATTAGAACATTTTTGAAGCTTAAACTTGAATCAGGGCACTTTACAGATTTCCCTTTCATGTATCTCACCGTGGGAGGAAAAGATTCATTACTATGTGTGGATTCTCTCCCCAACCCCTCTTCCTTTTGTTAGCTCGTTTTATATGTTAAAAAAAAAAAGTTGTTTGAGAAAGGTTATTCATGGCATCATTTAGCTTTTTTTTTTTTATGTTTAGTAGGATGATCACATTTTCAGCACGTGCCTTACAGATTGCAGGGCCTGTGTATTCCGTGGAGCCACAACTGCCCTGACTCTATCACAGTCCATTTGACATATGTATTAATTAATAAACTCTTAGTGTATATATATTACATGCCAGGCAACTTGCTAGGCATGGGATCCAATAATGAAAAGGAAGTCCTCAATGATCTCACATTAGTGGGAAAATTGTATAAGAAGATTATGAATATTGACATATGTTGTTCATCACTACCCTCCACAGGACATATTATTTGTTCCTTGTTGGTTTGGTGGAGCTTGGGTGCAGATATCCTGATTTGCTGCACATCAAGAAGTGTCCCTCTCTTCCTTGACTTTTCTTAAATGTACAAATTATGTTCATGTGTATGGGTTCCAGCCGACCCTTTTTCCCGGTAAGTACTCCTATCAGGGGAAGCTTATGTCTGTTTTTATGCATAATTGTCAGAGGCATCAGATCAGGTTGGATAGATATTGAAAGAAGTCAGTGCTGTGCTATCTCCAAATAACATGTAGGCTATATTTGTACTTCTGTTGACAACTTTATTCATACTGCAAATATTGGCAACAAATATTCCACTGAAACCTTAAAAGGCTTCAGTTCATCTGTATGCATGGATCAGTGCTTCTCCCTGCTTCCTGTACGTCTCCAAGGACATGAATCACATGCCGTGATTTTTGTCGATGGAAGAGAACAATGCAAAATCTGTTTTCCTCTGGTTCCAATTTACAAGTGTTACCACTTGCCTGAATACTTTATGCAAAGATGGGATTGGACACAAAAGCCTATTATGCGTCAGGACAGGGTGAGGCAGAGTCCTACTCTATAAACCAATGAGATGAATTAAGTCAGCAAGAACTAGGGTGTGGAAATTATTTGAGACATGGATGCAGTCAAGGCATAGAAGGGTAGACTGTCCTGATGATTCTCTGGGCATCTGGTCCTGCAACAGAACATGATCTCTGAACAGAATAGTTACAAAAGAGACTGCATCAGGGAGGTCTTGTGGGGAATAGTGGCTTGTCCTAGTAGGTGGGCAGAACATAGTTCCCAGGAATCTAGGAGCAGGTGGGTGTTGAGAAAACCTGTTGCTAAGTAAGAGAACAGTGCCTTAGCCACCAAATAGGGTTTAGCAGCAAAACTCCACTGCCTGTAAGACAGACAGGAATCACAGTCCCAGACAGTCCCAGCCTTAGAGCAACTGAGGTGCGAAGTAAGTGATCAAAGCGAAAGCTCAGGAATAGGGATCTGCTAATGAAATTCAGGTACGAAGTAGAAATTGCATTTCAGGAATAATGCATACATCTTGTTACCAAATATAGGCCACAATGTACGACCTGAATTAGCAGAGGACACTTGATACTGAATCACAGCTTGGGCTGTAGCTCTGTAACTCTCTCCTGCCTCAGATTGGAGTTTTCAGAGATCAGAGACAGTTTAGAGAGCAAGGGAAAAGAAATACATTTAAGCACCTATGACTTTGTGAAGAGAGTGGGGATGGTGGGACAGACCTAAGAATGAAATAGGATGAAGCACCTGTAATCCATTTCAGAGTTTCTTCCATTCTCTACTCCTCATCTCATTGATTTCATCGTTTAAGTCAAACCCATTGCCAAGTCATCTAATGTTAGATTTGCTGTGTGTGTGGAGAATTCTTCCATTGAGTTAACTAACACATTTTTTTCTGAAAGGCAAAGGCAATGTGAAAAAGTTTTGTGCTTTCATTACTGTCAAGTTTTTTCTCAGAGGTCACCAATGACAACCTGCTTGCTTAAACATTTACTTCTTCCACTTCTTTGTGACACTGAATGTGGCTGATCGAGGACCCCCGTCTTGAAAGTCTGTTCCCTGTGGTTTCCATGGCATGATAATTTTCTTCCGACTTGGTGACGCTTCTGCCCAATGTGCTTTGTTTCCTTCTTGTTTGCTTCTCTTTATTGCCCACTCCCCAAGTGTAAGCGATCTAAAAATGGACTTTGGAGCCATCCTTTCCTTTTGCTCTTTTCTCCTCATTATTTGCATGTGCCCTTTTGCTTTCCCACTGATTTAAGCATGGTTCGCTACCCGGAAAGGATTTACTACACCAGCCACTTTCTGGGCTTTCTACCTCCTCTCTCCAGTCTCCCCTGCCTTTTTCCAGGTTGATTTTCCTGCAACACAGGTCTGACCTCACCCCTCCCCTCACCCAGAAATTGTATGGCCTCCCACTGTGAACAGAATTAAGTACCAGCACCTCACTTGGATCCCAAACCATTTACATCATGGTCCCAGGAGAATGTCCCATTAGGCCCCTGTATCTAGTCTGCATGCCAGCCATGTGGGCCCACTTACTGTTATTCAAGGATATTCTATACTTCCCCTCCTCTGAGACTTCATTTGTATTCTTCTTTGTACTATAACTATGTCAACCCTATGTCCTGGTTTGCCTGAGTCAGTCCTGGTTTATTTCTTTTGTCTTGGTATCATTATTATTAAGCCTCCCATTTCACACTCAAAAGTATAGCAGTTTGAATGATAAATTATATGATCACCCTACCTGTAAAGCTCTTCCGCTTGTTGCTTCTCTGAGTCTTATTCCCCAGTCTCCACTCTGTTTAACTTTGCTTGTGTTCAACATAACCCTGTCCTTTCAAGCCATGTGCCATATGAAAACATCAACTTTCGTAAGACTTTCTTCCTCTCTCCTTATCCTACTGTCCCTAACTTATTCTCTTCCTACTGTCAATCCCTACATTTACCAACGTGGTATTGCAGTTGTTTGTATTTATAGATAGTTATTTGTATATTTTAAATTTTATCTTCTATGGTACTTCACAGGTTCAGGGTCTTTGTAACGATTAAATTGCTTTCATCTGCACATAACAGGAAACTGTGGCTAGATATTGAAACAATTAGGAAAATTTTTTTCTTTCACGTAACAAGCAGTGTCAAATTAGGATGGCTCAGAAATGACTAATTCAATATCTGAACAACAGGTCAAAGATCCAGGTGTCTCTTCTCTGTCCACTCTGCTACAGTATGTGTCTGTTCTACTCTTGGCTGACTCCTCTCATAATTGCACAATGACCACCCTTTTCCTAAACATCACATCCAAATATGAGGATGTCTAGCATAAAAAAAAGTATTCTGTGAGCCCCTTTAAAAGAAATGAACCCCTATTTCAGAAGCATCTGTCCTACCAGAAGTCTCCTCATGCTTCATTGGGCAGAATCTCATGCCATGCCCAGGCCTACACTAGTCCCAGATCAGGGCCATCAGGACCCAACAAATCATTCATCCCTTGAGGCAAAGTATGGCCCTGACTCCCCTGAAGATCATAGCCATTCCAGCAGGTTGGTAACTGAACAAAACTAAGGATACTTGAGAAGGAAAGATAATTAACATTGATTAGGCCAACAGCATTGCTACTTATAAGTTTAAGTTCAAATAATAATTATTAAATAGGGCTTAATTTGACTTCAGAATGTACAGAATTTTGATTTACCTCAATATTCTAATGGTATCATAAATTATAAAAACTGATATTAAATATGCCTTAAACAGTATCAGTACTGCACATACCAGGTTCACTTTAATACTATTTTCCTTAAGTTCATATGGGGAGATTATAATTAAGATTTTGAAAGAAAACTTGATTGAGATTTTAATAGCCATCTAAAACTGCTGGCCGGCAAACTGTGCTCAGAATTGCTCATTAAGTAGAATTGTTTTCTGTTGCTTTTTGAGGCAATGTCTAAGTATTTGTTCATAGGATTTCAAATATATATTGCAAATTCACCTTTTGGTATTGGATTACAGAATTCTCAAATATCTGCCAGCTGTGAAATGTGACAAATAATTGGTCAAAAAATTGTGATTTTGAAATGTCTTATAGTACCAAGGGGAGCTAAGGAAGAGAGGCTGCTAAATGGGGATCCTTGTCTCTCACATCCCTTAAGAATTTTTTCTTCCCATTGAGGGTTAGTTCAGGCCCAACCCCACTCATGATCCTCCATGGTTAAGTCAGAGGTGGCAGGTGGAGAATGTAGCACAGAAGTTAGTATTGTATTCTGCAAATGGGGGCTCATTCAAGCCTCTGAAGTGTTGTCACCAGTCAGAAACACAGATGGTCCTATTGGGGAGACCGTGGGGGGGCCTTGTCTGCTCTGGGTCAACATGAGAACTCTTAACATGAAAATATTCATCAGAATGAAGGGGTCAGAAAGACTAATTCTGTTTTTGAATGAAATGGAAAGAACAGAACAGAGAGAATCTGCTTGTAAAAATTTCTCTGGGCATTGCTGCTCAGAGTTATAGACCTTGGTGCCAGGGGGCTTGCAGCTGGCATTTTATGTTCTCAGCAACACTCATGCCAACTGCTGGGATGCGATGACTCTCAATATTTTAGCAGCCCACAATAGGACTCAGTAGAAAAGCAGAATCTAAGATTGTGCATGATTTGGACATTTGGACAAATATTCTGAAGGATGAAGGGGCTAGATGAGACAGATTGCCTCACAAGTATAAAAGTCAAGGATTCCTATCTCAGAGTTTAAAAAAAAAATGGAAACGCTAATCTGAATCTTGAAGGGAGGGGAAATCGGATAAAAATTGAGTAAGTTATATGTGAAAGAGATATTGTAGTCATACTTTTTTTCCCTTAACATTTAGAATCAATAGGAAGACCTACACACCACTTCTATGGGCTTCTGCTATGCTATGCAACATCTACAAATACATACATAATCATTATTGCATTGAGAAGTGATATGAATGTGTAACTCTTCTCCAAAGTTTATTTTTCACAAATGAGCTTCCTGTTAATATTATCTGAAATCATGTTATTTTCTTCACCTCTCACCAAACTGCCCCATCACCAATATTTCAAAAGACATTTTGGAGTAGCAGGCTGCTTCTAAAAATACGATGTATTAGTCTGGGAAAACACTGCAGAAATGAACATTCCAGGCCTCATCACACTGCCCACCAATACAGACTTTGTTCTCTACTCCTCATTTGAATAAATGTCACTGTTTATTAGAGCGTCTTATTGGTTTATCAAGCATTTTTATGCCTTATGCAGAAACGCTTATTGGAAGAAATTATAAGTGCAGAAGTTCAGATAAAACGTTTTAACTTTTCTTCCTAAAATAAAACAAAATAATAAAATATTATAATGTCAAGTTTGACATTGAGTGATAAAGTAGGTTAATATGTATCTCATAAAGTGCTTTGACTCCATTCCTACAAGAATCTCTTATGGTGAATATAATATTAAAATTGAAGTCAGACTGTGAGGTCTGTCATTTAATAGCTGTGAGACCCTGGGAAAATTACTTAACCTCTTTGTGCCTCAGTTTCCTTACCTGTAAAATGAGGTGATAATATCGACCTCATAAGGTAGTTATGAGGACCCAGTCAAATTAATGTATGTAAGATGTTTATAACAGTACTTGGTCTAGGGTAAATGCTATTTGTCGCTTTTTAAAATGACAAGGAAAGGGATTATATTTATGAATTTGTATAATAAATACATTTATACTTACATATTTTAAACTGAAATTAAAGACATTTAGAATAATAATCTGTTTTCTAAATATATTTCCCATTGTGTATTGGAAACCCTTAAATTGGCTTGCATAATAAATTCAGCCCATTCCAAGCTGTTAGGGTTTCACATTTAAATTATAATCGCACCTTTTCCTGGTACACGTGAACAGTAAGCTGCAAAGCTGCATTTATCCCAAGCACAAATGAGACCAGACTGCAAAATGAGTTTATGTTCCAAGACTCATTCATTTATTTTTGGGTTTCAATCATGCTTTTCTTTGTGTATTCTCATCAAACATTTTTAATGGCTTGGTAAAATATAAGGATTTCCTATGTAATCAACATTTACTCTTCCTGTGAAAAGCGATTTAAAAATAAAGTCCTTCAAATGTCTAGTCTTTTTTTCAGCAAAAAATAAGTGGCCTTAAAAGACATTTGTTCTGGCAGTCTGTTTAAAGATGGGAGAGATGAAAGCCAAGAAAACCAGAAGAAGATGGCCTCAAGGGAATGATCTGTATGATGAATTTGAAATTGCAAGAAATACTGTTTCTGCTTTCCTAGGCAGAGCTGTCACCTCAAAAGCCTATTTTCACGAAAAGGAGAGTGTAACTCAGAGTATCACGGTTTAGTCAATTGAATATATATTCTCTGAATGCAGCAGTAGGGCACTTACAGGTGACCACTAATAATGCAGTCCCATTGTACAACAGAAACATGTATTTTGGAACTGAGGACATCTCAACCACATAGCAACATAGATTTTTCTGAACTAGCTAAAAAAGAAAAAAAGAGAAAAGAGAAGAAAGAAAGAAAGAAAGAAAGAAAGAAAGAAAGAAAGAAAAAAAGAAAGAAAGAAAGAAAGGAAGGAAGGAAGGAAGGAAGGAAGGAAGGAAGGAAGGAAGGAAGGAAGGAAGGAAGGAAGGAAGGAAGGAAGGAAGGAAGGGAAAAGAAAAGAAAAAAGAAAGAGAGGAAGAGAGAAAGAAAGAGAAAAAGAAAAAGAAAAAGAGGTAGGATTTACTGTCTGCTACCAGACATTGGCAGAGAGCTACCCCACTGATTCAGGTCCGTGATAATTCTCCCCAGATACAGTTGTCAGAGACACTCCAAGGAAATCCAGTGAGGAAAAGTATAGGTCTTCCATACTATAAGAAAAAGAATGTTATTCTTCTAAGCCATAGATCCAAAAGATCAGGTAAATCCTTATATCCTCCCCTAGCCACTTCTGCCACACATAAATCTGAACACTCTACTTAAATGTCTTTTTAGTTTCCTACCTGGGTTGACTTTTAGAATCATATTTTTTCTATCCCATGTGTGAAGTAATATTTGTTCTCGTTTGTTTTAAAGTTCCTGTTCTTCTTTTTCTAATAACCAGGGAAGTGGTGAATGAGTTTGTTACTTTCTAAAGACAGCGTTTCTCAGCCTTACTTTTGCCTTCTGAAGACCTCTAACTCTTTTCTCTATCATATCGTAGCTACACTACACTATCTTTCCTCAATCTAAGCTTCTGTCCTCTAGAAAGGAAGAAGACTTTTGCTTTTGCCTATTCCCTATAGTGTTTCTGGGCCCCGAGTTCCACCAGATATTTAAGATTGTCCCCAGAATATATATATTTCTAAGCTCAAATAAGTTTGGAAAACACTGGACAGTAAAGTTAACAATTTTCTTTAACAGATTGTCATGCTTTTGATTCATACAAGAAAAGTAGTTGGGAGGAAAGTGTACTCATAAATTCAGAGTGTCATACGAGAAAGCTTAAGCTGCTAGACTTCTCTTCCTAACATAAAGCAAAATAATAAGATATTATAATGTCAAGTTGAACTCCAAAACTAGACTGCATGGGATTGGGTCTGGCTTTGTACCTTATTAGCTGAATGACCTTACATAAGTCATATAATCTTTCTGTGCCATTGTGTCCTTTCCTATATGCTGAACACAATAAAATAATGCCATCATGCGGCTGCTGGAAATTATGAATCTTTTTACGTTATTTTTAAATTTATTTTTTTCACTTTTATGGGTACATAGTAGGTTTATATATTTATGGCGTACGTGAAATATTTTGATACAGGCATATAATGCCTAGTAATATAATTTATGAATCTTGATGAACAAGTAAGGTTTTAGCTGATGTTTTTTCACCAGAATTTTTTTTTTTTGCTAGTATCACTTAACATCCTGCTACATAAATATTATTTGAGAAACATTGACCTACGGAACAGTTAAATTTTGCTTGTGCTTCAAAGATTTATTTCTAAAATGTCCATCATCTCAAAGTCCTAGAGAGTATTTACATTTTATCATGTTGCTTTTTTATTGTTGATAAGAGGGGAAAATAATTCTAATGGGTATTTTAGAAAAACTGGAAAGCTTACTAATAACCTACATACTGATTTTTTATTAATTATAAGCTTGCTCTTTTGAGGAATGATAGGTACATTCTAACAGTACTGGCCAATGGTAGATCTGTGAACATGGAGACATCGACTTTATATATTAAAATTAAAAGCAAACTGTAAATATATAACATGAGTTTATATTACAGTACTCTTATCATTCATTTTTCTTAGAGCTTATGTTTGCTACATTTATGTGAGTGGTTGGGCAAAGCATAAACATCATGTAAAGTTTAATCAGCAGCATTTGCTTTAGCTAGGGAAGTGTTTGTTAATGGTTTCACCAGCTTCTTGTCGTTTAAAAAGGATGCTCGTAGCTTGTGAATCTTGGTGTTCTTGTTCAGCAGACTGAATCTCCTTTTTCTCTATCTTCCCACCGATCCTGCATCTACATGTGCAGTGAAAGATTAGTGTCAGGACTTTTACTTTATCCCAAATTATCAAACAACTCTATTACCCTATTCTGGGCATCCCAGACTCCTTTACTCCCTTAAAACAAACACTAATCCATCACAGATACGACTTGGAAAGAGCCCTCAGGGCTACCTAATAATGACTAAAATTTACATAGTGCTTACTCTGTGCCAGCCCCTTTACTATGAATGTTATAACAATAACCTCACAACAGCCCCGTGATGGCATTATTTCTATTGTTTCCATTTTGTATATGATAACATTGAGGTGAAGGGAAGTTATATGACTTAATTAAGGTCATTCAGTTAATTAGAGGTAAAGCCAACATTCACCCCCATGCATCACCCCCATGCATTCTGGCTCTTGAGTTCAGACTCACTGTACTGCCTTGGAGGGACAAACATTTGTCATTTTTCAGTGCTTGAGACAGAGATTCTAGGCAGTGCATTTCCATCCTATACTCTCAAGTTCTCAGGCCCTGGAGGGTTAATATTGATTACACCACTTACATGAGGCTGAGAAAGATTAGATACGTTTCTGCCAGATTGTTTCAAAAAGGAGCACTGAGTTTCTTTTTGTGCAAGTTTTGGTGAGTTGCACACTCAGTTCTCAATCATCCCTTACCCCTAATCTCATCCTTTCTTCATTTCTCTACTAGTATTTTTACACGTGTCTGCACTGGCATATGCATAAATAAGTGCAAGCGAAGTTATGAGTTTCTTTGATGTCCTCCCCGTTTTAAACATGGTGGGCCATGCAGAGCCATGCAGTAGATTCACAGACAGGATGGGAGTGGCCTTCCTGGGTGCTGAGCATTGATTGAGTGAGCCATCCTTCTCAGGATGCTTCATCTCTTCACATCTCACTTAAAATATCCAGAAAGTGAGAGTGTTGGATTTGTTTTTACTTTAGGATTTATGTAACCTCTCTTTCTATAATCCCACCCTTTTATTGCAATACCTAGAATAGCTCTTTGCACAGTGTGAGCACATAATAATTATTTGTTTGAATCAGTATCTAAAAATCCCTTTTAACATATCCTTGACAAATTCACAACGTAATATAAAGGAGTTTTAGACCCCTTGAAATATCTTACAGAGCTTAGAGGGCTTGTTGAAACACACATGGCCAGACCCCACCCCTAGAGTTCTTGAGTCAGTAGGGGTGGGGCCGGAGAATGTGCATTTCTGTCAAGCTCCCAGATTGCCCATACTGTTGCTTCAGGGACCACATTTGAGAGCTACTGTCTGTAGAGCTCTCAGAATCGACACATATACTTTCCCAATTGAAAAGTGAGTTAATAAGCTCATCCCACCCAGTGGTTGAGTTGATAGCTTCATGTTTCTTATCCTCTGGTATCTACATTTTACAGGGGTCTCCTAAAGACTGTAAATCTTAACTCAACGGATCAAATCCACAACTCAAAGGATCAAATCCAATTCTTGACCTCATATCCTTCCATCTAAGCAGCCTTTGTCCCTCCACTTCCCTTAAACTGTCCTCTTTCCAGAGTATTAGGGCTTCCTGGTTGCCACATCCCCACAATTATAACCATGGCTAGTAACATATATAGGTTACTTTATTATTTATTTTCTTCTTCTGTAATTTAGAAGGTAGGTGTAATTTAAAATCCTTCTTCTGGATTTTAATAATAGCACCTACCTCATCGGTTTGCTTTGAAGATTAAATTAGCCAATATTTGGAAAGCACTTAGAACAGTGCCTAAAACCTAGGCCCTATGTACATCAACAGTGTAAATGAGCTTTTATTATATGTTAAATGTTTCCCATATTTTCCTCTCAGGACATCACCTTCATGCCTTACATCATAGCTGCATACCAACTCAGCTAGCATTCATTTTTTCTTAAAATCAGTTCACTTTACTAACAAATTATTATAAAAGAATACATTCTATTATTACTACAAATGGAAAACCAGTATCACTTGATAAGCAGAAGGGAACCGTGAAATGAATACAAAAAGTCTACATTGTTTTAAAAATTCTAGCCAGGCATTGTTTTCTGCAAAAGACCCTGAGACTGAGACTTGCTCTGTCTCTTTTTAAAAACAGGGAAATTAGCAAGTTCCAGCTTCTGTAACAAATAAAACCCCACATTTCACTGGACTCCCACATTCAGAGTTTAAAGTTTAGGTGTGTCCCATAGCTGTACTTCTGTGGATTAATTTTGCTTTTTGGATATTATTTCACACCTCTCTGAAGGATGTGAAACGCATGCCAAATACTATCACACTGATTACATAACTTCTGTTTTGCTGCACTACATCTGAAATGGCTTTCTTGTACCAATTTCAAATCGATGCGTGAATATCTTTGAGTCACCACCAGTTAGAGGGGAGAGGAATTTCTAATTGTGTACTTACAAATGAAAACATAGAGCTATTTGGAGTTTGACATTTGATGAAAATCTACAGCGATTTTTCCCTTCCTAGTAAAACTTCAGTATTTTGTCATCAAGGACTGTAGATAACGAAGTTGGCCTATGCATAACAAAGGTTAAGGTATGAGAACAAAGTGATGTGTGCATCCTGGAGACATTTATGATTCACACCTGCATTCTTGTAGGTTGCTATTCATCAGCAGAATGGGACTTTTTACTCATTACCAAAGAAGCTAATTGATAAAAAAGAAAAAAAGGAAAAAACAAGGCTAGATACCAGACCTGTCCTCGAAGACAGGATGGAGACTTAGTTGAGAACAGACAGTGTGTAGATCCAGCTTGTTAGGCAGGGCAAGATTCCAGGAGCTTCATAATGTTCAACACTGAGATTAATAAAGCATAATGTAATGTCCAGCAAGGAGATGGAGTGTAATAAGGAATGTGATACTCAAGTTTGAGATGGTCTGTCAGTGAGGTGCAGGGCTTCTATCAGGTTGGGGTACAGGAGCAGAACTCTTCCTCCCAATCAGGTGGACTGTCAGATTACAATAAGGATGGGACTGTGACTAAGAAACACCACAGATTGCTCAGACCCAGCTCTGAATGCATAAAGTAGTGAGGCCAGGTGCGGTGGTTCATGCCTGTAATCCCAGCACTTTGGGAGGCTGAGGTGGGCGGATCGCATAAGCCCAAGAATTCAAGACCAGCCTGGGCAACGTAATGAAACCCTATCTCTACCAAATATATATATACATATAAATTGACTAAGAAACACCACAGATTGCTCAGACCCAGCTCTGAATGCATAAAGTAGTGAGGCTAGGTGCGCTGGTTCTGTAATCCCAGCACTTTGGGAGGCTGAGGTGGGCGGATCGCATAAGCCCAAGAATTCAAGACCAGCCTGGGCAACGTAATGAAATCCTATCTCTACCAAAAAAAAAAAAAAAAAATCAAAAATCAGCTGGGCGTGGTTGCACATGCCTGTAGTCTCATCTACTTGGAAGGCTGAGGTGGGAGGATTATTCGAGTCCAGGAGGTCGAGGCTGCAGTGAGGCATGATTGCACCATGGCACTCCAGCCTGGGCAACAGAACAAGAGCCTGCTTCCAAAATAAATAAATAAAGCAGTGAAAGCTCTTCAGTATTAGTTTCTGAGCCCTTGGTGGGCATCTCATCACATTCCATGTCAGATTGATAAGGACTACGAACAGTTACTCATCTTCCCTGGAAGTTGTTTGAGGGCTTCTTGTACAACTGGGAACAGGCAGGTGCTTTGCCTCTCTTGGCAGAGGAGGAGTAGGGATGGTTGAGTTTAGTGGGCCCAGATGAGGGGAGTTGGAAGTCAGATGTAAGAGAAACAGGGTGAGGGTTGACAGCTCTGCACTTACTGTGCCCGCCTGCCCTCTGTCTACCAGCAGAGTCCTTTTTCTGCTCCTTTTTCTTTCATGTCCCAGGCAATGGAGAGTTTTTGCTGAGGTGGGGGAGGATCACCTCCGAGAAAGGCTGATCCATGGGAGGCCAGTTGATCCTTCCCACCGGGACCACAGGTGTCCTTCCCAAGGTTCTGCTTCTTTCTCCTGCTCTATAGACAGTTGGTGCCTGTGGGAGGGAGGAGGGGCCATGCTGCTTCTCAGTCGATCTCAGTTAATACCGTCCATCCTCTCAACTCTGTCTAGAAACAGCTTTCATTGGTTAGTTCACAGAAGAAAGGAAGTTTTATCAAAGAAAACTATGAAGTGACAAAGCTTTTAGCATCTCTATCTCTGGCTTCTGTGATCTTGAAACCTCATATTTCCCACTCCCAGTGGGGAAAGCAAACCAGTTATGCTCTTTGCCCCAGGGCTGCTTTGGGAATCTAGTGAAAATGGTAGCCCATGATTCCAGAATTAAGAACCCCTTCTTGGCCGGGCGCGGTGGCTCAAGCCTGTAATCCCAGCACTTTGGGAGGCCGAGACGGGCGGATCACGAGGTCAGGAGATCGAGACCAGCCTGGCTAACCCGGTGAAACCCCGTCTCTACTAAAAAATACAAAAAACTAGCTGGGCGAGGTGGCGGGCGCCTGTAGTCCCAGCTACTCGGGAGGCTGAGGCAGGAGAATGGCGTAAACCTGGGAGGCGGAGCTTGCAGTGAGCTGAGATCCGGCCACTGCACTCCAGCCCGGGCGACAGAGCAAGACTCCGTCTCAAAAAAAAAAAAAAAAAAAAAAAAAAAAAAAAAAAAAAAAAAAGAACCCCTTCTTGATAAAGGTGAGAAAACTAAAACACCAGATCCTCAATGGCACTTAAGAGCCAAGGATACACAAAGAAGACATGAAGACATTTCAGTGAAAAGAGTGTCTCAAAAAATTACAACGGGGTTAGAAAGGACAATGTAAATGTTTTTGGTGTTTGTTGGAAGACTGGCTTGTACGTTAATAGGATCAGGAAAATATTTTTTTCTATACTCAACTCTCTTATACCTGGACACCAGAGGAGTCTAGAAGTCCTTTTGAGGTGCTTTATGCCCCATCTCCTACCTTTTGAAACTGTAAAGATGCTAGGAATGTGGTAGGACTCCAGTGTGTGACCTGTAAGTGGGCAGCAGAGACTGACCTATCTTAACTTGGAAAAGCTGGAGGAGAGGCTCACAAGTTCCCAGCCAGAGGCTATAGTCAAACTAAAACTCTGAACTTGGATTCAGACTCTGGCTGTGCCAGTTACCATGTGATTCAGGCATGTTCAACCTCTCTCTCTCTCTCTCTCTCTCTCTCTGTAGGTTCCCTTATCTATGAGATGGGAAGATTGAATTGCATTTTATTCATTCATACAGTATTCACATTTATTGTCAGTCACTGTGCTATAATAGTAGAAGTTTAAAGATAAATGTTATACAATCCTTACCTCAGAGAAGCTCTCAACTGAGTGGAAGACACAGATGTTACCGATACTTATAAAAGCATATGGAAATTATCATAATAAATGTACAACGTGCCATTGGAACACAGAGAAGGGAAGGATGAACTGCACCAGGAATAAAATAAAGTTGCAATAGAATAGGCAATATTTAAATCATGTCTCAAGCACAGAACCATGCACTGCCTACCAAGATATACTAAGCCATGGACCAAGCATAAAAACCTGGATGTATGGAAATACTGGATATGTTGGAGAATGAAAATGCTTAGCTGTGACTAGAGCACAGAGTGTCTGAAGACTATGTAGGAATTGCTGAAACTGTAAAAGATAGGTTTAGGCTCAGCAATAAATGATCTCTTATGAAATTTTAGTTAATCCACAAGCTATGAAGACACACTGAAAATTGTAAATAGAAAATGTGGGGCTGGGTGTGGTGGCTCATGCCTGTAATCCCAGTGCTTTGGGAGAGTCACTTCAGGCCAGGATCAAGACCAGCAACATAGCAAGACCCCATCTCTACAAAAACTAAAAATAAAAAAATCAAAGAAATAAATTGGTCGTAGTGGCACACACCTCTAGTAGTTAGTCTTAGCTACCCAGGAGGCTGAGGTGGGACGATGGCTTGAGTCCAGAAATTCAAGGTTGCAGTGAGCTGTAATTGCACCACTACACTCCAGCCTAGGTGACAGAGGGAGACCCTGTTTCCAGAAAAAGGAAGGAAAATTTGGATTATACAAAATTTGCTTTCAATAGACCAATCTGACAGTAACAGTTTGAAGAGCAGAGAAAATGGAAGCACAAATGCAAGTTCTGAGTATCCTTTAATGCAGGAAAAAAGTGAAGAGGGACTAGATTTTAAAATGGAGGTAGTGATAAAAGTGGTCTTATTTGAAATAGAGTTAAGATATATAATCAACAGGATTTAGCAATTGATGAAGATTCAGTTAGAAGGAATAAGATCTCTTGTACAACATGGTGACTGTAGTTAGTAAGAATGTGCTGTAAACTTAAAAATTGTTAACAGAGTAGATTCTAAGTGTTTTCACCACAAAAATGCTAATTATGTGAGGTAATGCATATGTTAAATAAGCTTGATTTAACCATTACATGATGTATACATATTTCACAACATTATGTTGCACACCATAAATGTATATAATTTTGTGTCAATTAAAAATAATATAAATAAAAGCAATTGATGAAAAGAGACAAATGAGGGAACTGGAGGTATCAGCATGATACGTAAATGTATGAGAGTTTTAGCTTGAGTCCAAGTAGAAATTGAATGGATTAATTGAGATGGTGACATGGACGATTAGGAGGAACACATGGATTTTATTTTGGGTGTAAAGGCTGTGTGGCCTTCCAATAGGTAGATATAAGCATGTTGAGATGTTGCTGTTTAATAGGTGGATGGAGACCTGCATCTGGGGTTTAGGGGAAATATGAAGATCTGGGATTCCTTAGTGGAGCAGAGGTTGGTGAAGTCTTAGGAGGAATGAAGTCCACTCGGGAGAGCTTCTGTCAGGAAAAGAGAGCCAAAATAAAATACCAGATAATATAGAACTTAGGTCTGTAACTCACTGACCAGAGTCTCTGATTAAATTCAAGAGGAAAAAGAGAAATGTATGCATTAGAGTCAATATGACCTGGTATTAAATTAATCATAAGGGTGGATATATAGGACAGTAGAAAATGAAAATTCCCTACTTCGTGCCTAGTAGTATGCTAAGCTTAGGAAGAAAGAATAGATATGAATATCAATTATTAATAGAAATATAAACTGCATACAACTACATATATATTAGACTGTATACTAATTAGACATTGCTATTGTTAATGATGCTCTTGTTGCCAATAATTTTTTCAACAGTTATGACAGTGGTTAACATTTACCAAATGCTACCTGCTGTGCCTCTGCCTTCAAGGCAAACTCAATCTACTTTAGCCTCTGTTGAGGTCAAGCTGAGAGCTAATAGGAGAAAGGTTACCTCCTCCTCTCCAAATACTTTCTAGTTGGAGTTGTTTTTGAATTCTCTACATTTATCTAATAACAAGCTCTAAGTGTAGTAAGGATCACACCCTGTCTATCTTTGATGCTGTGTATGTTTATATTCTCCTAGAAGCAATTATCAAGTGAGATTAGAAGTACAAGAGTTGTTAGAAAAAAAATCTGTGAAAAGCAGAAGTTGAGGGATAAGCCAGAGACAGCAAAGAGAGCCTTCAGACTGTGATGGAAGTCTGCCCCGCTCCGTGCGCGAGAGGGAGAAAGAAGGAAGACTGGGTGGGAAACACTTCAGACTAGGTTAGATAGTCTCGTTGGGGTAGTGGGATTGTATAGGAAGCATGACTCTAAGAAGGATTTGGTCAGGCTCATGGAGAATCTTTAAACCAAAATTGCCAGTTGGAGGTATCCCATGTTTCAGAAGATTAGGCTCACCTTAGTACCCCCACCATGCTTAGTCATTAGCTAGGAGGAGCCTGTAGAAGTGTGGCCTCAGCATGGATACAGTACTGGATCCAGAGGAGCAGCAGCCGGGGCCATCTGTCTGTAAACATCTCTGCAGTGGGAGATTTGAGTGACATGTGTCATTGCCACCACAGATTCCCTCAGTGACACAGTGACACTTCTTCCTAAGCATTCTCCTAGCATGTATTGTCCAAACCAGTCAAATAAAGCTCAGCCTGTGCAACTTTGTACCATTATTAATCAATTTGCTTGTGTCTACCCCATTAGATTATAAACCTTTCTTCAAACATTAGTGTCTAGCACCGCGCCCTTAACTCAGAAGGCATTTACATAAATACATTCGTCATAATTAGGATTATTTTATTTTCATTATTTGAATTTATCTGAGAGCAGGCTGGGCGCAGTGGCTCATGCCTGTAATCTCAGCACGTCGGGAGGCTGACGTGGGTGGATCACCTGAGGTCAGGAATTCGAGAGTAGCCTGGCCAACATGGTGAAACGCAATCTGTACTAAAAATACAAAAATTAACTTGGTGTGGTGGCATGTGCCTATAGTCCCACCTGAGGCTGAGACAGGAGAATTGCTTGAACCTGGAAGGAGGAGGTTGCAGTGAGCCAAGATTGCGCCACTGCATTCCAGCCTGGGTGACAGAGTGAGACTTCATCTAAAATAATAATAATAATTATTATTATTATCTGAGAACAGTAAACAATTGGAGTTTTAACTCAGGAAGTTGGATGGGGGAAGTTAAGAGAGAATATGGTTTTGATGAGGGGTTCCATGGATATCACAGTGAGCTCTGGGGGAAAGAGAACTAGGGGATGTGAATTAGACATACCCTTGGAGGAAAGCAGAAGTCCAAGTAGGTCCTTGGAGATGAAGTCCAAGTAGGTGGACAGAATGCAGTATCCAGAGAACAGGCCGGAAAGAGCTAGTCTAGACCAAGAATTGGCTGAAGGGAGTCCAGCAAGATGTGATGGATAGGCGTTTGACATCGGCATCTGAGCACAGCAACTCTGTGTTTGAGAACTGCCTTCTCTATCCACAGTGACATTTTCATGTACATGACATACCTTCTTAACCTTGGCTCATTGGACTGGGGGAGATGCCTTATCTCAACCTAAACCTCCTGGGAATTTGGAATTGAGGTTTGGAAAATCTTATCAGTTGAACTGTTTCCTTGAACTGAGCTGACAAATTCAAGATAAGCTTCTTGAAGACAATTGGGGAAATCATGTATGCTCAGAATCAGGAACACTGGCTGGCAGAAAGGCATACACAGAGAAACTGAGATGAGAGACAGTGTGACTCCAGGGAAAGAGGGAGAATGAAATGGCGTCAGTTGTTGCCTGGACTCCTGAGGACTTTCCATTCATGGGCCTAATCCCCAAGCTCCCTGCCCTTCAATTCTGAGGAAACTAACTCTAGAATAAACTTACTATTTTGGTTAACATAGTTCAAGTGTGTTTCTTATAGTAGCAGCCAACTGACAGTGACTGAGAAACTGTTCTGACAGAAATGCCCAGGACACAAATCGGAAATTCAGCAATGTGAAATGTGCTGAGACCCAGGCAAGCAAGAGGTCAGCATTAGAAAGCTACTGGGAAGAGAGCCCCAGGAAAGGTGGCCCCAACAAGGCAGTTCTTGGTCTGTTAAGACTCTGGTAACTAAAAAGAATTATCAAGTCAAGGACTTCATATACAGGCTCCGGTTTTAGGAACTAGGTACAGGATAGATCCTTCATCATAGGAACAAGCCAGAGTTGGTTATTAGAAGTCAGGCAAAAGGTTAATAGCAGACTAGGACATTCTGATCTATTGAAGCTGAGAGTTTCTTGAAAATGTGATGCCTTTATGCATTAAATAAGAATGATTGGATATCTACTACATTCTAGGGAGTTTAGCATGTTAGCCTGAGTTGGGGTTCAGTGTACCATGGAGTGGGGCCTGCCTGGGGATGGAGACCCAGTGGAAGCTGCAGTGGAGAATAGGAGGCTGAGAGGACAGCCATCATGTGCACAGCCGGTCAGCTCATGAAGTGGAATGGATGATGCATTGTTAGAGTTTGGAACATTCTGTGGTAAAACAGACCCAGAAGAAGTTGAATCTGAAAACCCAGAAAACATCATCATGGTAATTTCTTTCAAGGTGCAATGAAGAGGAGGTAGGACATGAGAAAAAAGTTATTCGGAAAGAGAGATAAAGTATCAAACACACAGTTCATCTACTTGTCAGATTCTCCAGATACTCATGAAAAACAATTCTTAAGCATCCTTTGGCTGGATGAACTGTTTCATCACACATCCGCTCTACTTCACCAATGCCAGAGTTAAAATTCAGGAGGAAGTTGGAAGTTCTTATCTCATCCAACTCTATCCAGTCTCACCAAATAGGCAAGAACTAGTCTCTTTTAATTAATTCCACTCAACGTCTTCTGATTTAACATCGAACCCTGGGCTACTGGGAAAAAGAAGTATAGTAAGAAAAGAGGAAAAGGGGGTAGAAAGAAGGATGAAAACGAAGAGATGTCTCATAATCTTCTGTTCACACTGGGGTAAAAGTAGGTCAAACACCTACTCTCCTGTAACCTCCTTCTCTACCTCACTCTTTCTATTTTGAATATCTTGTAATCATAGATATTACTTTTCATAGAGACCCCAAAAGCATTTCCCCAGGGAATGTCAGGGACTCCCTGTATGACCTGTTAATTAAGCTTGACAAGACATAATAAAAGCAAACTTCACAATGACAAATTAGTAGACACACTGTTAGCTCCAGTTTCTTTTTCTCTTAATCTTATTTCTCGTGCTGTTGTTCATAGTATTAAATAGAGTCAGAAATTTCTGCTTGGCTTCTGACTGGCCTTGAAAGGAACACATTATTTAACCTCCCTAAATCTCCATTTCCTCTTTTGTAAAATGGAATAATAATACTTGCTGTAATACCTTACTGGGTGATTTTGAGGACCATGTATAAAAATCACAACCAATGGTACAAATACCAATGTAAGATAGCCAGGTCCTTTAATTAATCAGCAGAGTAGAGCAAAGCATCTGTAACAGAACTTTGTTCCCGTTGCCAGCACTTGGGCAACTCACTTGTGTTCTAAGTCTTGGTGTTTCTTTACTTGTAAAAGGGGTAGGATGCTATTCGTAGTTTCGTATGGTTTTAATGGAGATCAAAATAACATTTATACTAAAGTATAAGTAGTATATTAATTATGACAAGTCCTAGTAATGTGTCAGAACAGGAGGCTCTCAAGGTCAATCGTGTGCAGATTTATTTTTTCTCATTTATAAAAGTATTAATATGATTTTAAATTAGTATGTGTATATCTGACGCTTTAAAAAAATATTTGCATGGAGAATCTGTTGTGAATTCTGTAGCAGAGTTAAATTTAAATAAGATAGTAATTAAAAAAAATAAAACATGGAGCTTAATTACACACCAAAAATAAATGAGTACTTCCTTACATATCTTTTGTATGTTTTATTTTTTTAATTAAAACTTTTAGAAAACAAAAAATGTCTATTTTTGTTCATAATTTTTCAATATGAGAAAAATGTGGTTTACATACATAGGGACAAGGCTGTAATCAAAGGATCTAGGAAATCGATTATGGCTCCATTTTACATTGAGATTATTACCATTCAAAAGAGTTCCATTTTACCTTTTTAAAATAAAAATATTTTACATTTATACTGGTTAAATTCTAATATTCCTTAATCTTTTATTTTCTTTCAAGATAATAGTTGGAGAAACTGCTGTCTTTTGCCTACAACTAGCCACAAGGGATTTTGAAAACCAGGAAAAAACTATTTTAACTGGAGACTGTTGCTATATAAACCCGCTGGTGCGCCGAACTGTCCGATTTCTTGGTATGTGTTCATTAAATTATTTTTAATATTTCTGAAACAGTGTCTGTGTATAAGCTAACCCTTAAAATGACTCACATTTTAACTGTTTGCAAATATTGTTTTTTTTTCTTTGAAATGTTTTAATTTGCTTTTAAAAGTAAACATTACACACTGCTTGGGTGATGGTTGTATCAAAATCCCAGACATCACCACTAAAGAACTTACTCATGTAACCAAACACCACCTGTTCCCCTAACATCTACTGAAATAAAAAATAAACGAAAAATTTTTAAAATAAACATTGCATACTACTTTCTCTGTAATATAGCAAGATCCCACTTTAGGGTGTCATTTCCACATTCCTTTAAGGCAAAAAGAACACCACCTTTGGATGTTTAATATTCTTTAAGAACCAAAAATTACATGATTACTGTGTTTATGAAAATCTTTGGACCGTACTTAGTGGGAGGGTGGTGATAATCCAGGTGGGTTGTTGAACATCACAAAGGATGGAAAAATAACTTGGCAAATAGAAGAAATGTAGCACTCCATGTGCTACTTCTAGGTTGATTTTTATATAAACAAAAACGTATTGAGGATTTTAGTAGAGGACAAGATTCACTAATAATTTAACTTTTAATCTGAAATACTAGCAATAATAAATATATACATGTATGAATTGTTGAAAATCATTTTAATTCAGTAGGAACTTAGCCTAGACACATTTTTTTTTAACTGACACAATACAATGTAATATAAATAATTGTTTCCTGGATTTGTCAGATAAAAATAAGTGTATCTGTATCTACTAAATGCCATTTAAGATAATTTTTTATTAGTATTAAGAGATGCACTGAAGGTAATGTAACTCTTTAACATAGTTCTCATACTGAAGGGAACTCTTCAACATAGTTCTCATATTGAAGGGATCAAGATGAAGACTTTGAAGATATTATGCAGAGATCACCTAATCTATCTATAAACCCATTAAAGACTAGCCAAATGTCATCAGGCTTTTGGATCTCTCTGAAGACGAAAGGCCTTCATATCCGAGACTGTTATTTTTACTGACATCAAGTTTTGTATCTCCAAAGCCCTCATTTATCCCGTTAAAGGGACAACTTTTATATGAAACCCTAAAAGTTATTTTCTTCACATGTATCAATACTATGTTCTTGACTAATTTCTTTTTGTATAAGTCATTTAATTTAAAAAAAAAGCAATATACAACAATATCTCAGAATTAAAAGTATTTAAAGAAATCGCTGCTTTCCTAAATACTGTTAAGCAAATTACATTGTGCCTATTTAAGTAAAATATTTTTCTGCATTTGCACACATATTTCTAAAGAATATTTGGCTTACAGTATGCTTTTAAGTCTCTGCATGCTTCTTATTATGTGATTTTATAAAATACGAAAGCCTTATTTGTTTCTTGTTCCCTTATGATTTGGATGTTTCTAGCTATAATAAAGTGGAAGCATGTAAGCAAAGCCTCTCTGTATAATAGTACATCATTCTGTGTAGTGACTTTATTCTTTAGGTCAGTGGAGTAGGTACACTCAAAGGATCTCACTTTAATAATTGTCTTCATAGTCAACTACAGTATTAGCCTTGGGCCTGGTGCGCTGACATTTTAATTCGAAAACATATTTGGGAACTTTAGAGTGTCAAGAGACATTTCCACATTCTTATCAAATATTTCTGTTACCAACAGGAAAACCCATTGCACCAAACAGCCTAGATTTCAAATGTGTACAAATGAAGACTTGTAATTTAGGTTCCCATGCTTGGCCATGAGATTTTGGAAGGAGAAGTTTTGTTGAGCTCGGTTCTCTTTAATTTCTCTGCCTCTCTCAAATTTCTGATTTTGATAACCTTTACTTTGTATGATTCATAGAAGGCTGGTGAGATGTTAAAAAAAGGGCTTCTTATTGTTTTCTTTTAGAATTTTTAGATGAAGAGAGAACTAATATCTTTGTTTCATTTCCATTTGTATATACATAGAGTTTTGCTCTGTGGGGGTTTTTGTATGTAAACCTTTTGTAATCTTATATAATATTTTAAAAATTTAAAAGAACAGCTATCCATCTAATACTGGAAAATTATTTGATCTAGTACAACTTTTATGGTGATATACTATACAACAGCTAATAATGATTAAAAGGCTTGGGAAACAAACAATCCAGAAATATATGACTAAAAAGAAAAACATCTAATTATTATAACATAAGTATATGACATTTTAATAAATCAATACTTTTAGAAGTATTAATTTGGGATAGTTTTAAAAGGTCCTGTTGGATTTTATTCCCAAAATTATAAAAGGATGAATTTCTTTTCATTGGTACCACATCCTTAAAGATTGTAGCTGTAAGTTTAATTTAAATTAATGCCAAAAATTGTTTTGCCTGTATAATAGAAAAATAAGTTTTAACAATAATGACCAATGACTTTGAATTTAGAAAATGTTTTTAGTATTCAAGTAAATTGGGAAGTTCCTTAGCAAAGGAGGAAAAAATATCTACACACTTAGTTCTATACCTTCAGATAACCAAAGTAAATAAATTTTAAAACTGTAAAAATAATTAATAGCCTATAATTTTGATTGCCTTATTTACTAAATAGCCCACATTGGATCAGTTGAAAGCCAATCCATAAAAGATAAGGTAGAAATAAATTACTAGCTGTTCTGTGACTTTAACAAAATGTGTTTTTGAAGGCAATGTAGAGACTGCTCTGAAAGCATTCTGCTTTACTTAAGATTTTCCATATTTAAATGAAAACCGATGGCGCTGGATTTACTGCTAATTGGCACCTCCAGCAGCGTTAACATCAGTCTCAATGGGAGTAAGAGCATAATCAAAGAGAGACAACTGCTTTGCTTTATGTTAGTGCGATTAAAAAAAAATTCAAAAATAGGGGAAAAAATAAAATTGCTGACATTAGTAGAACATGATAGACTATACCCTCTCAAGGACCACATGACTCCATGAAACAATTGCATTACCCAGAGTCTGAGAATACATGTTCTTATATTATCTTATGTCTTATAAACCTGCCATGCACAAAAACCATGTAGTAGTAGCACAATTACCACTTTCACCACTCCAGAAAGCCAAGGAAAGAACTGGAGAGGAATGAAATGAAAGGAACTATGTATACGTACGGAATATTTATAGTTTCTAAGATATTTCCATTTTGGTTTATTATAAACTGAAATTCACACACACACACACACACACACACACACACACATAAAGCAAGAAGTTAAAATTATTTGTTTTCTTCCCCAGGAATTTATACATTTGGACTGTTTGCTACAGATATCTTTGTAAATGCTGGACAAGTAGTCACAGGAAATCTGGCCCCACATTTCCTTGCCCTGTGTAAGCCCAATTATACAGCACTTGGATGTCAACAGTATACACAGTTCATCAGTGGGGAAGAGGCCTGTACTGGCAACCCAGATCTCATCATGAGAGCACGGAAAACCTTTCCATCCAAAGAAGCAGCTCTCAGTGTCTATGCAGCTATGTATCTGACCGTAAGTAAGGATTATACATTTGTTGTCTTAGTCTGTATTACTGTTAATTTTTCCAGTGTAGAAATTCTTTTTCCCTGCCATAATGAAAGTCACTTAAAGCACATTCATACATTTCTATAGGCCATTTAATCTATTTTTAATAATAGCTGTTGGTATTCTGAACAAAATTAAGACAGTTGTCTCTCATGAGATTATGTGTGGGTAGTTGGTTGTATTAAAAAATGTAGCCATTAGCATTTCTGTTTGAGAATATGTTTGTCTTTATATTAAATAGGACTTAGTGGAAACAAATTTGTTCTGTAGCATTCCCCATGAACTTGTAATAGCATGATTAAGAGAACTACCTAGGCCTCTTAGCTGCCTATCCAAGCTCTCATAGTCCCTGCTGGGGGTGAAAGGGCCCCCTTTTTTTTTTTCTAGAAAGCACTATTGTTACTGGCAACTGTATCATCATCATATCTCAATTAGCATTTAATGTTTTCTCATAGAACTAACCAAGGAATCCTTAGAAATTCTATTTTTTCCTTTAATCTTAAGTATTGGCCATCATCTTTGTGGCAGGAGCCAGGCCCCCATGCAGCTATCCTAGGACCTTTAGTTAGAAGTGAGTGAGTGCATTACCCATATACAGAAGGAGAAAGAAGGGCAGCCTTGGCAGGCAGCTCTTGTCCCCAGCAATGGTACCATCAACCTCTCCCTCCTCACAAGGATGTGCCTTGCAGCTCAGGAGGTGGACTCCAAAAGTGTTCCCTGTAGGCTTTTCCACAAACCTCTATAAGGTCAGATATTTTTTTTTTTTTTTTTGCCAGAGTCTCGCTCTGTTGCCCAAGCTGGAGTGCAGTGGTGCCATCTCAGCTCACTGCAAGCTCCACCTCCCGGGTTCACGCCATTCTCCTGCCTCAGCCTCCCGAGTAGCTGGGACTACAGGCGCCCGCCACCATGCCTGGCTAATTTTTGTATTTTTAGTAGAGACGGGGTTTCACCGTGTTATCCAGGATGGTCTCAAACTTTAGACCTCAAGTGATCTACCCACCTTGGCCTCCCAAAGTGCTGGGATTACAGGCGTTAGCTGCTGCACCCGGCCAGACCAGAGAATTTAAATGTCTTCTGGGGTTCTCCTTTCCAGTGGTGCTAAATCTACTTCCTTCCAATTTCAGCTCATTAACTAGAGATCTGTAAAGTCTCAGGACCAATTTGAAACCAAATTTGATTATTACTAATGATTTGGAAAAACTTGGAATTATTTTTCTTCGCTCAGAGAGCTATTTGATAATGGAAATGTTTTCCATACAATTTGTTATTTCTAAAGGCAGAGAGAATATATGGAATACCTTGTGACATCGCTACTTGAGATTCAAATAAAGATTACTAAATAGAAGGACAATTTAGGAAGAGAAATGTTACGTTATGCATAACATTTAGAATGACAGGATAACTTTAGAACCATAGATTATACATTTTAACATTTTTAAAGTTTTTAAGCCAAGTTAATTCTGTCCCTCACTACCTGGACATTTTAAAACTCCCATCCTGAAACTTTTTATGGAGTCAAGGATTCTTTCCTTAATCCTATCCTATTTATTTTCTCTTCTACCGCTTCCTAACTTTTCTAAAGTTTGTCCGTTACAACTCTCTCCTTGCCATCCCACTGTGCCCCCAAAGTCTGTTATTCTAATTTCCCCTGTTTCCTTTAGCCCATTAGCCTTGCTTTTTCTTGCACATTCTAAGGTACCTCTGGGCCTGATATGGAGTATGGTAACCCATGCATATTCTTTCCTATTAAAGAAATTGCTTGACCCTATGTTTCACCTCTACTAGAATATGAAGCCCTCAGCCTTAAAACAGGGATTGAAGCTTGAGTGAATCAGAAGTCACAAAATACTTTTCACTCATTGCCATCACATCTGAATTTGATGTTTATGTTTGTATCTGGGTGTGAATTGCAGATATATCTGTGATAAATACATGGCCAAGTCAATGATGGGAGACAAATTCGAGAATACTCTCTGACCCCAAATATTCTTATACAAATATTTTAATACTAATAGATATTAGATTCAGATGGGACGTGGTGGCTCATACCTGTAATACTAGCACTGTGGGAGACCACAAGGCAGAAAGATCACTTTGGAATTTGAGACCAGCCTAGGCAACCTAGGAGACCCCATCTTTACAAAAACAGAGAGAGAGGGAAAAGAAATAAAAAGCAAAACCTCAGCCAGGTGTGGTGCTGCATGCCTGTAGTCCCAGCTACATGAGAGGCCAAGACGGGAGAATCTCTTGAGTCCAGGAACTTGAGGTTACAGTGAGCTATGATCACTCAACTACATTTCAGCCTGGGTAACAAAGGAAGACTCTGTCTCTAAAAAAATAAATAAATAAAGATTTAAAACACAGTACATGTTAGATTTTGCTGTGTAACCAATGTTTGCCAGTGGTGTTGATTGTGCTGCTATAATAATATACTTGGCCTTTGTATTCTGGCAAAGTAGTGTTTCAAAGGCATTGCTACAGGAGAAAGTATTATTGTTTATGCACTAGAAAAATCTTAACATCTTGTCTTGCTACAATCTACTTGCCGCCAACATGCATTTGTTTTATAAACTTCTGAATTATAAATCATACTGTTCTGTAATAAAAATTGGAAATATTAATGATAATAATTATCATAGCAAACATTTGTTGAATATTTACCATGTGTCAGGCACCAATTGCTTCACTTTTACTAACTTAGTTAATACTTTACTAATTCCTTTGTATTTTTAAAGTTATTTATCATAATTATTATTTATTTAATAATTGATTATTTGTGATACTTTATTGAATTCTCATAACATTTTCTTAAAGTATGTGATATTATTTTACCTGTTTTGTAAATGAAGAGACTCAAAAAGTAAAGTAACTTTCTCAGACCCATAGAACCACAAATTTTTCTGGTGACGTTTCTGAATGTTCCAGAGAAGGAAACATTAGATTATTTTAGCTCTAGTGTGTGTATCTGCAGCTGAATTCTTTCCTGCATAATACCAGCGTCCAGTAAACTGTAAGGCCAAGGGTGCAGATGGTAGATTCATTTAGAGCAAAATCCCTTAATAGACACTCCAGCACTGGGAAATCTTCTACCGTTAAACACTGGTTCAGACTACAAACTAGGATTCCTGCTTGTAATTACATTGATGAGTACTTCTGTCTTTTTAACAATAGATTCTGTTCTCTGCTGTTTCTCTGTCTTACCCCACCACCCCTTTGTGTGTGTGTAAGTGTGGGTGGCTGCTATGGCAACTCTGAATATAACTCCTGCTACACATGTCAGCCTTATAGGCAGGTTTTGCTGTTGTATTTGAACTTACATACAAATATATGTTTTCCCACTTTCACTAGAGGCACCTTGGGAAAACTTGATGGTAGGAATGTTGGGGTGTTTCAAACTAATGCAGTCTCATGAAATGCTTGCCAGAATGTTGATGGGTAGTAAATAGTAGAAAACAGCCATATATTCAGTATCCTCTGTGGAAACGGCCTTATGGCTGTATTTAGTTCAAGGCATATTTATTTAATTTGATGTTGGTGTTATAAACATACATAAATGCATAAATCAAATCAATGAGCCCTGTTATGGAGTATGTAAATAATAACTGAGAAATATGTTTCTGATGCCTCTTTATGTGGATTCGGAAATTAAACTAAGGAATTTGAACTCTCCCTTAACATCTGACTTTAATTAAGGTTTTGTGGCTAAGTTGATCATGGAGGTTTATTTTGCTTTACTGAGAACTTTCAGGAATAGTGATAATAATAATAAGCTCTATTCCTATTTTTGTAAGTACTGTTGGTTCTCCAGGAAAAAAAAAAATTGTGAGAGTTATTTAACCCTCAGTCATCAAATTTACAATTCAGTGGTCAGTGACATTAGAATGTTTAAATTTACCTTTGTGGTATTTCTTTTCATATAAATGGTTACAGCTTTTTTTTTCAATTAAAAGAAAATGAACATCAAGGTTGAGAATGAAAAATTATGTTTGGTGAATTTCCAGTTAACCTCATAAATTTTTGAAATAGGCAGACATGAAATGACCTCCTTCGGTCACTTCCAATTCTGACCTTAGATTTTTGAAAATGTCAAGAAAAAAGGGTCAGTTATATGTATTGGCCTCTGTTTCTGCTATGTGTTGCTGCATTATAAACCACCCTAGACCTTAAAACAACAACAATCTGTTATTGTCAGGATATGTAGGGTTGACTTGTGGTTTTCCTGCTAGTCAATCCTGGCTTCTCTCATGGGACACATTCAGCTAATTCAGAGATCTGGGGTTTGGGCTCAGCCAAGGCAGCACAAATAGCTGGGCCTCTCTCCTTCTCAAGAGGTCTTTCTCACAAGGGTCATCTTCCCTGATGGCATCTCAGAGCTGCCTTCCAATACGGTAATGTCCCAAGCTGCAGGGTACCTTGAGACTTAGGTACTTAAGCTTGTTACACATCTCTGTCACTGTATTTTATTGTCCAAATAAATCACAGGGTCAGCCCAGATTGTTGGGAGTAGAGAAGTAGATTCCACCTAGAGATGGGAGGTGCAGCAAAGTCATATTGTAATGAGGAGGATATACTGGGATGGGAAGAATTTGTGGCATTAAACAATTTATCCCAGTCTTTTCCCAGAATACTGGTGGAAACTCTAAAATATCATTCCCTCTCTCCCCCTCCCCATTGGTGGCCAGTCGTTGGCATTATCCCACTCTCACGTCCCACACAGTCATCTTTTATAATAAGCTCACAAAGTCCCATGCACCAACAACCACTGCTCACAGGCTGCTGAGACAAGGGTTAAATAAACACAACCCACTAGTGTCTATTTGCCCCCCTCTTCTTTTGAGACTTATTACCTAATTCTGTACAAGAACATGAGCAAGCCCTCACTCGGAGGTATAAGAATTCAGGGAGTGCATGTCAGTTTACTTGTAGCAGGTGATTTCATGAGACTGGTCAGTGATTGTGTTTGGAGGAGAAACAATAGGGTGAGCCAAATGAAAAGCTCCGGGCTGCCATCATGTGCTTCTTTTCACTGGCAAAAGAGATCTGGTTGCAATCAGAAAGCCATTCCTCTAAAGCTCCCTGCTTAGGAATAATGTAATGCTGAAATGTATAAGGTCCCTATGCTCTAAATTTCAAACAAGCAAATTTGATGAAGCGTTTACTATGTAATGCATCAAAAATATTTACTGAGCATGCACTCATAATGTGACTGCTATACTATTGCTATGACTACTGGTGCCATGACCACTATTATTAGTTGATTGATGTTTCACCTATTAGCCTTCAGCTAAGTGTTATTGATGTAGTTGGGGACAGTACAAAAGACATTCATGAAGTATTCACTGGGTTCCACTATTTTCACTGCCATGGACCCCTTTCAGTATTAACCCTGTCTCCCTTTCCCCATACTCTTCCATGAACTGCATGTTTTAAAATCTTTAAAACAGTTTTTAAATCTTTAAAATACTTTCCCATTCTATCTTAGGCCCAGGTATTACATAATTGCTCATAATCATAAAATATAATAATGCTGTTTTGCAATTACACACATAAAACTATTAAAATGGCTTAGATGATGATAAACAGTTAAGTAAATGACTAAAGACCCAGGGATACTCTGCATCCTTACCTTAATTTTACTTGGCTTCCATAAAAGACACTTATATTTGGGTATTCTGTGAGTGACGTGTGGCTTTATAATGGTTTTCTGGTTCTTCAGTCACATCACAGAAATTCCCATGTCTTCAACAACCACTAACCAGCATGAGATCACCAGTGTTGCCAAATGACTTAGTGTACTCCCAGCCAAAAGCAAAGAACATTGACGTTTTCGTTAATGCATGTGGGCTTATTATGGGTAAATCTACTATTTGATTAGGCTCTTTGAAATATTGAAAAATATGCCACAGAATTATATTCATGTGTCTGGGGTTTCTTAGATGTTAGCAAACGTCAGCTTGGGTACTGCTGATAGCATCTTGAACATTCTAATTAAGAAAAGAGGGCTTTCTATTATAGGACAATATAAGATAGGGCTGTATTATGACTTCCATGGACCCTAGGTACTTTTGCCTTCATGGGCCTCTTCCACAATAAGTAAAATTAAAAATGATATTTTACAAGTGTATTTCTATAAAAATAATATATACATGCTATACAGTAAATATTTTCTTTAACCTAAAAATTCACATTTGCCTTCTGCTTCTAAAAAAAGTTATGATATTTTCACGGGTGCTTCAAAGTGTCATGAGCCCTAGGCACTGTGCTTACTGTAATGCTGGATTAGTCTGCCCTGAAGAGTGGGTATAATAAAGTTCTCTATGGAATATGATTGTTAGAGTATCTGGTAATGACGAGTCCCACCCAGTGTCCAGGAGAGATGAGGTCCTGCTGGCAAGCATCACGGGAAGTGCTTCAGAGGTGAGTGGTACTTCGGGTGAGTCTTGAAGATGGACATTATTTGGATAGAGGGAGAAGAAGTGTCCCAGGGAAAGGCAATAGCAGGAGCAAAGGCAAAAAACAAGAAACACTGAAACAATCAGAAACAGGTAAGGGGGAACATCAGCACAGGGGTGTATATTTGGAACTGCGGGATTTAAGGATTAGCAAGGGTGAATGAATCAGGAAGACTTGGTAAACCAATCTGAGGCTTTATGATTT
The DNA here is from genome assembly GCF_043159975.1 of Macaca nemestrina. Classification (NCBI taxonomy): domain Eukaryota; kingdom Metazoa; phylum Chordata; class Mammalia; order Primates; family Cercopithecidae; genus Macaca; species Macaca nemestrina. Next base: position 134,293,417 of record NC_092125.1, read on the forward strand.
GAATTAATAAGCAATGTGGAAGTGAGAAATGACATTACAGAAGCAGTGCTTCAGAATGGTTGTGTTTGATTCAATTCCATAAATATATATTGAATACGTAGAATGCATAAAGTCTCTACATACCGATATAAACTCCTTCAGGAGCTTAAAAATGGTCTGGTAGAGAGTAAAGAGGGAATTAAAATTGAAAGAAACTAAAGGCAAAGGAAAGCTTTTAAGAAGATCAGCACAGAATCTCGGGCGTAAAATCAAAATCCCTAGACAGAATCTCAGGATTTGGATTTGGATTTGGATTTAGCTGGTTTCCTTAAGACTGGGAGCCCTTATACTGATGCGACCAGGACCAGATAAAATGAAATGAAAGTCATAGTTTCTGAGGGATGGAGTAAGCTAGGACTCTGTGAGCTGCCAAGCCTGAGCCATGGTAGGGTGAGTACAGATTGGAGCTGCTAGGGAATCTCTAAGCACTTTCTCCTAAAGCACAGGAATAAACAAATCAGATCTAGACCTAGAACCAGTACTATAGTGTACACCTCAGAGTTTCTAAACCATCACCAGCTTACTTACACTATGGTTAAATGTGGCCAAGTTCATGGGCCAATTGTTCTGCTGTTTTACTTCAAACCCATGTCCCAGTTACCATTTATTGAAAAGTGACTATCGGCCTACTATTGTACTAGTTACTTTACCTTACCTCTTTATATGGCTAATTGTTTAGAGTGGCTGAAATGAAAGTACGACTGTCTTTATTTTACAGGTAACAAAATTGAGACTACGAGAAGCTAGTTAACTTGTCCAGGGTTATTCAGCTGGTATGTTTTACAACCAGGAATGTGACCCAGGCCACTGTGGCTCCAAAGTCGATATTTGGTCTTTTACATCATACTACCTCCTGGAATGTACCCCCATTGAAGAGAAGGCAGCCTAATTTTGAGTTGTCCTCAGAGTGCAGTGCTTCATGCACAGTAGGTGAAGGAAACTTGCTAGTTGATTTTAATTAAATGATGTATAATATGAATTAGGAAGATAGTTGAAAACGTGTGTGCTCCAGAAATTCCTGTCTCATGTCTTATTTTCCAGATGACCAGGTAGCTCAAGCACTAAAAGTCATATAAATAGTCTTGATTATTGGATTTTAGTTGTTCTTTAATTTTAAGTGAATGCATATTTTATAATTTTTATATGTTCTGCTCTGCAAATCATTTAAGGTGTTAAATAAGTTTGCTTTTTAAAGTGACAACTTCTAAGTGCTTTTAACTTCTTTTCCATTTGCAACAATTGACTGAGTAACAACAAAACCAACACTGGCAGTGTTTATAGCTGGGTAGAACTCCATGGTAGGTAATATCACTTTGACAAGGTGGAACAGAACAACAACAACAACCTATAATGAGCAACTCTGAATCCATGGTCATTTGATGTCAGGCCCAGCAACATGCTTGAGTCTGTTTTTCAAACAACACAATTATCTGTTGCAGGTGACATGGCCTTACTCCCAGACCCCTGCGGCGTACATTGCGATTCCCCCACTGGAACCTGCCATAAGCTCCAGACTATATGTTTTCCCACCGCTGACAGATCAATCCCTAAAACGTCTGCTGGATCACATGGCCCAAGTACCAGAGCTGCTTTCCCCACAGCCTGTACCTGCTGCTGCAGAGCCCTTTCTTGCTTCAAGTTCTATTCAAAGTTGGCAGCTTTTTATGCCACCCAGTATCTTAGTCCATTCAGATAGCTCTAACAAAATATCATAAACTGGATATAACATATAAACAAAAGAAATTCATTTCTCACAGCTTTGGGGACTAGACAGTAGAAGATCAAGGCTCTGGTCATTTAGTGTCTGGCAAGGGCCTGCTTTCTGGTTCATACATGGTCTCTACTCATTGTGCCCTCACATGGTGGAAAGTATGAGCTAGCTTTCTGGGCTCTGCCCTCAAAACCTAAGCACCCCACCTCTTAATACCATCAGTTTGCAAGTTAGGATCTCAACATACAAGTTTGTGAGGGGGATACATACATTCAGATAATAGCACTTAGTATATGGGGCGGAGCAATACTTATTGGTATGGGATGTGTTTTTCCCAAAACTCAAAGTGATCTACAAAGTACTGTGCTTCCTTCTTTGTGGTAGGGGTATGAGATGCAGTAATTATCAATTACTTTGGAGGGAATGTCTGGCATGCCGCTGACCACTGGATCCCTAATATCTTTACTGATGTCATTAGGCCCTGAATATTGTAGGATTTATCTCCCCAAATCTGGAATGTGTATGTCTTACCAAGGCCTACAGTGTGCTAGCCACCTCTTGTTTATCTTGTCAGCATGATGTCTTGTATATAAATGATCAATGACATCTAAACTGTGGGACATCCAAGCTGTCTCTATCTCTTTAGTCTAAGTTATGGCAGAGAGTGGGAGGGTTAATATAGCACTGACATCAACTATGATGTAAGGAATTGCCTGTACCAGGTGAATGTGAACTGTTCCTCATCCTCTTTTTTGAATGTAATTGGAAAGAACCCATTAAACAAATCAATGGCCAATATTAGTTGGTTGAAGATTCAGTGGTCTACACTTATCCTTCAGGATCTGAACAGTCTTGCGAATTACATGGAAATAGAAAAGCCAGCACTCCTGCATTATTGAGATCTTAAGAGGTGACATTAAATCTTCACCATCCTCCCTTCAATAATGCAGTAGTAGTTTTTATTTATTATCTTGGAGTTTCAGAAGATTTCAATTGAATTCCCCTAATAAGTAGTTACTCCTCTTGTCAAGTATTGTGCATCCCCATTTATGCACTCATGGACTGAGAAAATGACCCCTGGATATGCTCACAGACTTAAGAGATCCACTCTCAGCCAGACTTTGGCCTGAACTCATTTATTACCTAGGCTCATATGTCCCTACTCTAACAGGGGCCGTGATGACACTAATTCAGGTCTCCAGGTATCATTGTCTACATAGACCCTGTGTCCAGCCATCCTCAAAATATCTGGATTTTTTTTTTCTCCAGTCTATGGCAACCTGAGTAAATGGCTGTGGGTCTTTTTAAAGAAGGACTGGGGATGTCATTACAATGTATACCTCCTGTAGTGTTTCAGGGTCCTTCCCTCTGGGGACCTGATGCCTCTTCAGGCAATGAAGTCATTCAGTGTTGGTAACTGTGCAAAGGGTTGAAGATTTTCCCTGGGGCACCCACCCTCAGATCATACATTCCCATTTTCTTGGGATGATATATATTAGGTAATCTCGTGGCTCCCTGTCTATTTTGCCCCTCATGGATGCTATGTTCTATAAACCACCTCTATAACTTTCTGTGTATTAAATCCCTTTGGCTGTCACTCTGACTTTGTGCATTGTTGTGACAGTTGGAACCCACTGGCTTTTGGTGGTTAAGCCCAGCATCTGGCTTCTCTTTCTTCAGGGACCCTGTAATCCCCATTGATATTAAGGCACCCAGCTTTGTGACAGCCTCCCCTACCATCAGCCCTGACCTGCAGAGGAAAGGCATCACTGAACTTCTGAGTGGTGCTGGTGTCCCTCTCACCAGTACACTCTGACGCCTCAGTGAATGATGCGTCCACCCCTCAAGGCTAATAATCATCTGGTGGGCCTTCAGTTCTCACGTGATGTGTACATTCCAGCAATGCCCACTTCCTGGAGCCTTTTAATTCCTCCTTCTACCCATTTGCCAAGACAATTCAGGCCGTTCACCCTCATTCAGATAGAGCTATCACTTTCTCCATGCTTGTAGGAGCCAGATCATCAGGAAGTTTTTACCATCCAATGCACTAGAGGTGGAAACTCAGCTCACTGGTCTCCTTACAGCAGAATGACAGTATTTCTTGAAATAGAGATGAGAGAAACTTACCTCTGCGGCTGCCACACTGCTTTCACCTAGTCCTAATGCAGAGAGGACCTAACAAGCTAATGCACAGCCAGAGATTAACAGCATGATATAGTACCATCTCTGAACCTCCCTGTGTCTATATTTACATTTTAAGTGCCTTAACATATAGGAAAAAATGTATAGCACTGTAGGCCGGGTGCAGTGGCTCATGCCTGTAAACCCAGAGCTTTGGGAGGCTGAGGCGGGCAGATTACTTGAGGGTGAAACTCCATCTCTACTAAAAATATGAAAAAAAAAATAGCCAGGCGTGGTGGTGCATGTCTGTAATTCTAGCTACTCAGGAGGCTGAGGCTGGAGAATTGCTTGAACCCAGGATGCGGAGGTTGCAGTGAGTCAAGATTGCCCCACTGCACTCCAGCCTGGGCGACAGAGCGAGACTTTCTCTCTCTCTCTCTCTCTCTCTCGCTGTAATTGCAGTTATCAAACTCCTTCTAAATTGAGGATGCATTTAAATCGAGATTTCTTGGTACCTCTTCTGTTGTATTACAATAAAGGTTACCTTCTTCTTATAAGCCGTCTGCTTTGAGCTGTTTGTTTGTTTATGCCGTTTAAAGAAACTCTTGGAAGGAGAGCAAAAGCCTCCAAAGAACAAGTAGAAATCTCTCTATAATAATACAGCAAATTGGGGTATAAAAATAATTATTGTGTCCTTACTGTGCTAAGTACTTTATGTACAGTGTATTTACTGCTTTCTTTGTTCTGTCAAATACATTAATCAGGCATCTTTCTATTACAGAGACTTATGCTGTTAACTTCTGTACATCATAGGGAAATATGTTCTCCTTGGACAGGCTAAAAATTCCACTATCAAAAAAACAAAACCCACAACCGCACAAAAATTTTGAATTAATTCAAGCTACCATCCCATCTTTGAAAGAAATTTCTGGAAAGACTATTTTACACTTTCTCACCTTATAAACCGGTTACATGGGGTTTGCCCCTTCCACTTCCACAAACGCACACACGCGCGCGCACACACACACACATGCACACTCACTCTCCTGAAACCACTCCTCAGACCTCATCCCCCAGATCTTATCAAGAGCCTCTTCAGATCCTTGTCTTGCTGGCCTTCTCAGTAGCATGGATACTCTTAATTATTCCCTCTATTTCAGCTTGTCTCTTTTTAGTATGTTGGAAACATTATATTCTTCAAATTTGCTTTTCTTCTCATTAAGTGCTTTATTGCAATGTCAGAAAGCTGTTACCAGCAGTTAGCGAGTTTCTGTTCTAGATCTTTTCCTCCCTCTGTTATCCCTTCCAACAGTGATCTCATCTATTCCCACCTCCATGCCTTTCAAGTGAACCCCACAACTCCTTCATTGGCCTTAACCTCTCTCTTCAGCTCCAGACTTTATGCCTAACTTGAACATATCTCTGGAGTGTCTCAGCACTTACTCTCAGAATTTCCAAAACCAAAACCATGATCTTACCACTGCTCCCAACCATCTGCTTTTGTGTCTTCTGATTTGATTATTGGCATTCCTACCCTCCAGTTACCCAAGCCTGAAATCTCTGAGTCGCTCTCAACTGCTCCCTCTTCCACATCCCCACATCCAGATGTCTGATTAATTCTGTTGGTTTAAAATATTTGAAATATCTCTCAAATCCAGACTCATCATATATGTTATTCTACTGGTTGAATTTAGCTTCTTTGTGTTGTTTGCCTTGACTATTGCAGGATCATCTCCAATAAGTTTCCTAACATAATTCTTTTCTCATCTCTGTCCATTCTGCACTTTGCCACTGGAGTAACATCCCTAAAGCATGAGTTATCAGCACTTCTCCCTTTGCATAAAATCTCTCCATAACCTGTCCTCCCAGTGAAAGCCCTTTCAAGCGTTACACTCCTACGTGTGCTATACAAGGCCCTCTTAGACCTGGCTAAAAAGCTGTCTTCCCTCCAGATATGGACTATATTTTGTCCTCCCTTGATTCATATGTTGAAGCCCTAACCCCTAAATGATAATATTTAGAGGTGAAGCCTTTGGGAACTGATTAGGGTTAGATGAGATCATGAAGGGGTAAGGCCCCCGTGATGGGATTGTGTACTTATAAGAAGAGACAGAAGAGAGCTTGCATCCTAGCTCTCTCCACCATGTGAGGACACAGCAAGAGGGCGGCATGTGCAAGCCAGAAAGAGCCCACGCCAGTACTCAACTATGCCAGCACCCTCATCTGGGACTTCCAGCCTCTAGATCTGTGAGAAAATGAAGTTTTGTCGTTTATGCCGCTCAGCCTATGGCATTTTGTCATGGTGCCCAACCTGAACCCCCTCCCTTACTACATAATGCCCTCTGTCACTTCATGCGAACCCAGTCCATATTAGACTACTTTTGATCACTCTAGTCCACTCGTTTACACTAGACTTTTTGTGCTCTTCTCTCAACCTACATTTCCAGTGCCTCCACCCATCAAAACTGTATTCACTTTTTTGTGTGTCCATCAGCGTTCTCTACGATAAATAATAGAAAATGAGTCAAGTTGATTTAAATAAAATGAGGTGAAAGGAGAGGCTTGAAAATGAGGCCCAGGGAATGAGCAGGAACCGATAGAACCTAAGCAGCCAGAACCACAGTCAAGACCAGACAACAGGAAGGGTGCGCTGAGGATACACGGCTGTGACTGCAGGACCCTGGTATCGCCGGCACCACCGCTTCTCCATGCCTCCACCTGCACTGCCACCACTGTGGCTGCCGGTGGCGGGGATGTTTCACTTCACCCGCTTCTTTGCATCGTTTGCAGAGCATCTGGTTAAGTGTGGATCATGTGCCAGTGGCCAGCCTGCCAAGGCTTTGAGGAAGGCCACACTCAGATTTTTGTTTAGCTTTGGTAGTGGGATACAATATATGCTTCCCACACAGGAGACAATACGTGTGGAGAATTTCCCAATCACAAGAAGGGGGTTAGATGCTAAGTAGTGGGAAAAAAGAAAAAACTTATTTTTACCTTTGCAACCTAGATTAAGGCTGATCCCCTTTTTAAGGCTTTTTCTCATCTTTTTATTTAAAATTAATCTGCACATCTTCAGTAGTGCACCTAGCATATTTGACGCAAAAGCAAATCACTTTTAGCATCTCTTCCTCTATATGGAAAATTTTTTTTTCAGTAATAATTATGTGATAATAATCATTATTTTATTGATTTATTTTTTAGTTTTAAGATAAGAATAGGTAAAATATATTTTAAAAATATACTATATGTGCATTGTTAAACATTTTAAGATATATTTAATTTTTTTAACTTTTATTTTAATTTCAGGGGTACATGTGCAGGTTTGCTATCTAGGTAAACATGTGCCATAGGAGTTTGTTGTCCAGACTATTTCATCACCCAAGTGTTAAGCCTAGGACCCATTAGTTATTCTTCCTGATCTTCTCTCTCCTCTCACCCTCCATTCTTCAATAGGCCCCAGTGTGTGCTGTTCCTCTCTATGTGTTCTCATCACTTAGTTCCCACTTGTACGTGAGAACATGTGGTATTTGGTTTTGGTTTTCTGTTCCTACAGGAGTTTGCTAAGGATAATGACTGCCAGATACATCCATGTTCGTTTAGAGGACACGATCTCATTCATTTTTACAGCTGCATAGTATTCCATTGTATATATGTGCTACGTATTCTTTATCCAGTCTATCATTGATGGGAATTTAGACTTCAAGCACCAGTGTTCCAGTGTACCAGGCAGAACTTCATCTTCTTTTATGAGCCCATAGTTGATTCTATGTCTTTCCTATTGTGAGTAGTGGTGCAGTGAACATACATGTGCATGTGTCTTTGTGACAGAATGATATATATTACTTTGAATATATAATAAGTAATTTAAATATATATTTAATTTTAATTTTAAAGCTATAAATATTCAGTATGCTATTTTATGTATGGACTAAAATTTGCACTTACCCAGTAAAAATACTATACTTTTTTTTTTTTTTGGAGAAAATCGCCCTGTTTCTCAGGCTGCTTCATTATTTGTATATTCCTCACTGCAGCCCTGAACTCCTGGGCTCAGGCAGTCCTCTCATTCAGCCTTCCGAGTATCTGGGATTATAGGTATGAGCCAACACACCCAGCAAAAATACTATACTTTGCATTCACACTAGTTTACTGTTTTAAGTTTTAGGCATGAAAAAAAAATCCAGGTGGTCACATAGATTGGAAGAACTGAAATAGCTCAAGTTCTCCTTCTTCATTTTTATAATTACTATGCTGTCATGTCTTTTTTTCCTTTCTCTTTTTTTCAAATCTACAGTTTAAATGCACCACCACAGGGACTGGAGACACTAAATGTAGCAAAAGTCACAAATGATTCCCAACCTTTATGAGCTTACTCTCTAGATGATTATGAGTGGCTGAGTCCACATGTCTGCTAGGGGGCAAATGTATATAGCTGGGCATTCCTTGAATTAATTTCCACGTGTAATACAGTATTTATTAGAGATTATGTGACAAAAGTATGCTTATTTGAAGCTTACATACATATTATTAATACTCAACAATAACTGCAAGTTATTTCAACTTATATCAATGTTCTGTTTACTATTGCTCTATTACAAGCCACCCCAAACTTAACATAAAACAACCATTCTACTATGCTCACAGACTCTGTAGGTCAGATATTTGAATAAGGCAAAATGTGGCTATCTTTTCTTTTCTCCATGGTGTTTCCAACCTTAACTGGGAAGACTCAAAGACTGACTTCAAAGGTGACTTGATAGCCAGGACCTGCAATTATCTGAAGGATTGTTCATTCACCTTACTGCACCTGGGCTATGAGGAGGTGAAGAACACAACAGCCTACCCATAGTCTTCTCACGTGCCTTGGCTTCCACACAGTGTGGCAGCTCCAGGGAGTGCAGCTTCCTACAAGACTCCAAGCACCAGTGTTCCAGTGAACCAGGCAGAAATGCATCTTATGAGCTCAATCGTATGAGCTCATGGTGCCACATCTACTGTATTTTCTTGATTACAAGCAGATTGCTAAGGCTGCTCAGATTCAGAGGGAGGGAAATTTGATTCCACCTCTTAATAGGGAAGATTGAAGAATGCAAGGGGTTAGAGACTGTTACAGCTATCTTTGGAGAATACAGTGTGCCACAACCAACAGGAGATTTAGAGGGCAGGAGTGTGTTATCACTGACACTGCTTAGAACTGCTACAGCATGGCAACAATAAAAAGCAGATAGACATTTAGTAGGTTTTACTGTTGCATCCCCTCATTGCCTGCACCTGGGCAGACTGCTGCTACGCCCCACCCTTAGTTTGCCGCTGCCCATATTCTGATCTCTGCAGGTCTTGGTAGATGTGGCACTTAAAAAGGTTAGAGATTACCCTTGTCCCGTTATCATGTGTGTATTCCTACCTCATGTAGACCATAACATCTCTGAGGCTACAGACTGTTTCTCTATAGCGATCACAATGCCAGCTGGTGCGTAAATATAACCCAGACTTAGACAAATATGTTGATTTGTTCAAACAACAACAGCCATATATTCAGTGCTCATTATTTGGAAGTAAGACTTTCTAATAGATGACTTGCCCTTGTCTTCAAATAAATCTATTGTCTCGTTGTATTCCAATGCAGAAAAAATACCCAAGACTTAGAGGTTGTGCCTACACAAAGCACTGGATCGATTGTTCTGAATAAATAGGTGTAGTTCCTTAAATAAAGTACCCATTTGCATTATCTCTGACAATTCTGTTAAAGCCAAGAGAGACTGTCTGATGCACCTTGGCATTTATATAAGACCCCACACGTCCTCCTACTAAGCCTCTTCACCATTCCAGTCTCAACTGGGAAAACTTTTAAGCAATCCCATAGTTGGAGATACTGCCCGAAGGGGATCCATGCACATCCTGAGGATCAGGAAATTTTGTTGCACACCCGTAAATAATTCTGAGTACTCCCAACATGCCTGTAGACATGGAGACAACTGGGTTGAATTTGGAGATGCTGGCTGGAGGACTCCTTGACTCTAGCTGAGTCTATGGCTGCTCATAGCCATGTCCGCAGCATCTTGTACAGCACAGAACCCTTCAGCAACCCACTTCAGAATGCTCCTTACACACTAAAAAGCCCTCAAACTTAAGACCTTTTAACTCATTTTTTTCACAGAAGGGTTCACTGTATTTGTGTAAATAATAAGTGATTTCTTTCTATTATTTATGCCAGTACTGTGCTAAGTGCTTTACATAGATTATCTCATTTAATCCTTATAGTCAAATTGCATAGGTACTATTATAATTCTCAAATTAAAGATGAGAAAACTGAGGCTCAGAGAAATTCAATAGCTTGCCCAGAGTCACACAGCTGGTATATTTGCCCAGAGTCACACAGCTGGTATATTTGCCCGGAGTCACACAGCTGGTATATTTGCCCAGAGTCACACAGCTGGTATATGCTGGAGACGGGATCTGAATCCAGAACATTCCCCATGTCTATTCTCAGAACTGCTTCATTCCGTTGCCTCCCCCTTGCAGCCAGTAAACTCAGGTGCACGTTGAGGTGGCTGTCCATGCAGAATTCCAGGTCCCTTACCCTGGGCACTTCGTTCTGGGCAGCGAATGTCTCCGTAGTTTTTTTGGAAGAGAGTGGGATTTTGATTTCCAGCATGGTCTTTTGCTACCTCCATGGCCATGGCATAATGCAGTGTTCTGATACTGCGGGCTTCTCAGTAAAGAGTGAGCAAGTAATCAGAGTGCACCTGCCAGATAAGGAACGCGAAAGGAACCACTGCACATAAAGCAAGCATATTTCTTGTATTTAACTATTCTTAATGGCCCCTGTGTTCTCATATTCCTTGCTATGAAGTTTAACTTACTTATAGTGACACCCACTAATTCAGTGTGGCTATTTTCAACATAGAATCACAGAGACGTTTGACTTGTTCTTGTAATTGATTTTCCTTATCCCATAAAGTTTTCTTATTGGGTACTTTCTATTACATGAAGCTCTATGGTGTTGGTATCATAAATTGGGGGTTATTACAAATATACTTAAAATGAAGAAAATTAAATAGTAAAGGTGAACAGTCATATTACCTAGGATGATAAAACAGCTCTCCCCTCCCACTTGTACAGACTTAGTTCAGGCCCTCATTATGGCTTGCCTGGATTGCTAATAAAAATGTCCTAATAGCCTCTACTCTTGCTGGTTGAAATTCATTCATTCTTTATATAAATTGCCTACGCAACTTTCTGAAATGGAGATTATGATGTGCTGGCCTGGTTTCATGGATGTGTGACCTGCTTCAGGTCCTGTCTCCAGCACCTACCAGCTCACACAGGGCCCGTGTTCAGGAGGGCTGCATGCTTGGTTTAATGCTCTGCTGTCACTGTTTTGTAATTTGTAATGATTTTTGAAAAACAGGTCTGTCATTCATTTTCATTTTGCACTGGACCCTACAAATTATATACCCAGTCCTATAACATACAATCATGTAACCCACCCCCAACTCCATAAAGACTCCAGAAGCCCTTCTGTGAATTACCTAAGAATTCATGAATGTGGTTTAGAAGCACCTGGATTTTCTGTAAACTTCCTTCAGCTTTAATTTTTTTTAATTCTATGAACCATAAAGTGCTTTACAGATGGAGGGATGTCACAGACCTAATGTTTGTACAGACACCTCAAAAATGATCCAGTGATAATGAACCAAATATGGCATTAGTTTTGGTTTGTAGCGTGCTTGCTTAATTGTTTGATCAGACACATCATGCTCTTGACTTGTACTGACCTGGTGGTCACAGACAATCCCCAGGATTTTTCTTCTGTAGTGACCTTTATCTTTTCCTTTACATCAACAGATCTAGATTGTTGTTATTGATTAGTCATTTTCACTGTCACCAGTTATCTTAGTGTCCAATAAGAGATTTCTAAAAGGACTCAAAATATATGAATCTTGATTTCACTCTCTCTCTATATATATATATAAATTTTTTTTTTTTTTTTTTTTTTTTGAGACGGAGTCTTGCTCTGTCGCCCAGGCTGGAGTGAGGTGGAGCAATCTCGGCTCACTGCAAGCTCCACCTCCCAGGTTCATGCCATTCTCCTGCCTCAGCCTCCCGAGTAGCTGGGACTCTAGGCACCCGCCACTATGCCTGGCTAATTGTTTGTATTCTTTAGTAGAGACGGGGTTTCACTGTGTTAACCAGGATGGTCTTGATCTCCTGACCTTGCAATCCACCCACCTCAGCCTCCTAAAGTGCTGGGATTACAGGCGTGAGCCACCGCCCCCGGCCAATTTCACTCTATTTTTATATCAATTTATAACTTCTAGACTACGTATTAGAGAAGAAATATAGGTCATAAAACCAGGCAATTATAAGTTAGTTAAATTACAAAACATTGAAAATAAAAATTGATTCACTTATTAGCCAATTTAACAAACAATTACTGAGCACACAGCGGGTCTAGGAACTCAAAGGCAAAGACATGCAGCCCGTACTCTGAGGGTGCTTAACACCCAGATGCAGCCGGGAGTAGGAGGCCAAAAACAACCCAGCACCACCAATTACATGTATAATAAGTGCTCTCATGCATGGGCACAGGGTAATGGGGCAGCCAGAAGGCTTTTACGAGGCAGAAGTGATATCTGAGGAAGAGACAGGTAAGGATGGTGGTTAGTTGAGGACTGCATTCATTTTCTAGGGCTACAAATTACCACGAAATTGGTGGCTTATAACAATATAAATTTATTCTCACATGGTTCTGGAGGCCAGCAATCTGAAAGCAAGGGTTTAGCAGGACTCTGCTCCCTCTGAAGGCTCTAGGGGAGAACACTTTGTTGCATCTTCCAGCTTCTGGTGGCTGTGAGTGTTCCTTGGCTTGTGACAGCATCACTCCAATCTCCACCTCCACAAGGTCACATTCATATGGCCTTTTACGTGCATCCCACCCTTTCTTCTGTCTTTGTCTTCTCTTCTTTTAAAGATACTTCCTATTGGCTTTAGGGCCCACCCTAAATCCAGAATGATCTCATCTTAAGATCTTTAATGAGATCTGCAAAGACGATGTTCCAACTAAGGGAATATTCACAGGTTCCCAGGATTAAGACTTGGATGTGTCTTTTGGGGGGCCACTATTCCACCCACTACAAGGAGTCTGAGAGATGAGATAACAGAGCAAATTGGAGCAAACCATAAGTAGTTCACCATGGCTAGAACATAGATTCTGGAAAGGGAGGGATAGGATGAGGCAGAAAAGCAATGAAAGGCCATGTCAGGAAAGACCTTGTTCCTAATGCTTGGAAGCTGGAACTTTTTTCTGAGTGCAATAGGAATTTACTTAACTCCTTGCCACCTGGTGAGCTTTCTGTGCTCTTGCTCACTCCTTTGGGGAAATGAACTAACGGTGCATTCCTAGTCCAACTGGAAAATCTGTTAGTATTTGTCTAGCACATTTTATTTATTATACTTTAAGCTCTGGGGTACATGTGCAGAACGTGCAGGTTTGTTACCTAGGTATACACGTGCCATGGTGGTTTGCTGCACCCATCAACCCGTCACCTAGATTAGGTATTTCTCCTAATGTTATCCCTCCCCTACCCCTCCACCCCCCGACCAGTGTGTGATGTTCCCCTCCCTATGTCCATGTGTTCTCATTGTTCAACTCCCACTTAGGAGTGAGAACATGTGGTGTTTGGTTTTCTGTTCTTGCGATAGTTTGCTGAGAATGATGGTTTCCAGCTTCATCCATGACCCTGCAAAGGATATGAACTCATCCTTTTTGTGGCTGTATAGTATTCCATAGTGTATATGTGCCACATTTTCTTTATCATCTATTATTGATGGACGTTTGGGTTGTATCCAAGTCTTTGCACTATTCACAATAGTCTAGCACACTTAAAAAAATATTTTATGACTTGCCAAGCTTTTAAAGTTGATAAATGTCATATCAGAACTTTACATCTTGTTCTTGAAATATGAGTGATATGGTGGCCCTGGACTTATGGTCAGTAATGGCAATAACTGTTTGGATCTGAGCACGGCTCTCCCCTCTAGAAGGCACATGTTCTCATCTGTTGGTCTCAGTCCTCACTCATTGTTTCTTCAACACAAGGCTAGAGCCATTGGCTTTATATCACTCTGCCTTTGCTGTTGGCTTTGTCTTTACTGGGACACTTGGCTCCTTTGTATTACCTGACTTTACCTTAAGTGAATTTGTAATTCTTTCTTTACACATAGTGTCTCCTGTTTTTATCTGCCTAGAATTCCTTTCCCCTCGCTCTTCTTCTCCTGCCCCCTCATTTTTAAATCTCTCATTAAAAGGGCCCCTACAGAAAGTTTTGCCTAACAGTCCCCTCTTGTCCTGGTTGGTGGTTGCTTCCATTTTGCTTGAGGGTAAGAGTCTTTTTATACTCGAGACTTAGAAGAAACTGTTGATCAACCTGACTTCTATTTCCTGTGAATTATTTCTGTGATTTGTGCTCCTCAACATACACCTCAGTTATGCTTATTAATTAGTCTTTTATGTGTCTCCGCTTTCTCTTGGACTAAGAGCTCCTTGAGGTCAGCAGCAACAAATTTCTCTATCTCTATATTGCTAGCCCGAACTCATTATCCAGGACATAGGAAAGACACCATAAATAGTAATTGAAACTGGATGAATGAGAGTAGGAATGAATGAGTGTATTCTGCACACTTTTTCCTTCTCCTGAAGCCTCAAGCTGTTTTTAAACTTTTAATTAATAGCTTTTTCTGTATACTATATGTTCAGTGGTATTCTAGGAAATCTTTTCTTATCTGCCATGAAACATAGAGTCTGCATCCACTCTTCCTTCTGTGTTTTGCCCAGGGATGAGAAGCTTGCATCCATTGGCTCCTACCTATCAGCAACCAGACGCCTGCTCTGCTCCCTCACTATGTCCTATTGCCACCCAAGCTCCAGGTCCCAGAAAAGCAAGAGTTGGGAGAACAGGCCTGTGAAATAATTTCTCCTGTGTCCCACATTCCCATGGACATTTATCACAGAAGCATGGTTAAACTTCTCTGCCTTCTGGTTCCAACTTCTGTGTCTCCTGATGCTGCCAATGAGAGCCTAGGATCCCTGTGTTCTGTCTTCCTCCCCTGGTGCCCACCTGCCAGAAACATCTTCCTCTAGCCCCTCAAGCACCTAGGACACTACCCCCTCTCCTTTTGCACAAGTAACAAATTCCTCCACACAGCTTTCAAGGCCAAGCTAGTTTTCCCACCATGATTCTCCAGCTTTAGCCAGATACATATCTGCTCATGTTGCCCAAATCGTGCCTGACTCCCTGCCCCTTGGTGCCTTTCCTCACCTCACTACATGCATCAGAGACAACCCCAACCCTGGCTGCCCCTTTACCAGGAAAGCCCTTCCCAAATCAACCAACATTCTCCAGCTATTCGAACGGTCAGTGTGTCTTCAGCACTTTCTCAGGTTTCAGAGCCAGATGGAAATGATGGAAATGCCTTCCTGCCACCATAATTGGAGCTTGCCAAGTAGTTACAACACCAGCTTTGGTTATGCAAAGCTCAGCTTTTCATCTCTGCACTTTGTTCTTTAGTGTCATTGTCTCATCTGGTCCTCAGAACAGCTCAGTTTCATAATCCTTTATTCTTAATTCTGAAATCTTTTTTTAAAAAAGCCCTCTCTATGCAAGGAAAGACAAAATTTTGTTTGTCCCTGGATGAAAAACTTTATCTGACCTGAATATATTTGAGTTCTTTACTTATTCTGCTTCCTGTGAGTAGCCATCTGTTTTGAGGTAGAAATGTGAATGTGTTTTATGGTAGGGTGCAGCCCTGACCACACTGGAGGTATCAATGGGCAGTACATAGATCATATTACCCAAAATCTGAAAATGTTCAGAATTCTGAAATACTTCTCTACTTGAGGGCTCAGATAAAGGAGTCTGGGGCTGTAGTAAAGCAGACTTTGCTGCTTTCCAGGTTTGACCAGTGAGGAGACTTAGTGAAGATAAGTCATCACCCACCTAACATCATAGCCCTAAGGTACTGAAGGATCAAGACTGGAACTCAGATCCTCTGATGCTATCTGGGCCATTATCCACTCATTATAGGCAACTAATGTGCATGCTTACTGCAGGCTGGAGGGAAAGTAGAGATTCTTTTACCACAGCCTGTTAAGTACATTAGTTTTTTAGAAAAAATCAATAGATTCCTGGAAAATATACAGTTTCTTAGAGGTCATTTCCAAAATACAGTAACTACTACACACCTAAAAAATAGCTAAAGTAATGCATAAGGCTGAAAGGTCACATAAATTATTCATTGTGAGAGTTGCTGTACATTTTGTATATATTTTTGTTCTAATTAGATATAAGCAGTGTGATATACACAAGCCCAGCTCTCCAAAGCAGTATGTTCATTTATTCATCCATTGATTGACCCTGTGCCAGGGCTGAGTATTGAGTAAGGGGCAAAACAAACATATCCCCTGTCTCCGTGGAGGCCTAGTTGGTGTTTTAACTCAGTTGTTTGAAACTGTGACCTGATGGAAATCATGTCATACACAGAGTTTAGGTATCTAACTCAGCCTTCAAAAACCTATTTAACCCATTATGTACTTAAAATATATTATTAATCGTGCTATAGGACTACCATGAAGTACAGTGTTTCCATGAGAAAGCAGGTGGAACATCTTGATTCTTGTTGTATGTCTGGATATAATTGTACTTCCAAGTGGAACTATAGATTTCCTGCCTAGAAACTTCTGTTGGCCACTGAGGCCTGAGACTTGTTATGTTTTATTCCTCCTTCACTGCACTTTCACCTTCCACCCATGACCTCACCCAGTTCAAACTCATGGGTGCACATAAGCACGCATCCAATTAACCAAGAATTCTGGCCAGTTTAACATCCTAAATATTCCAGTCTGTTCATGACTGCAGCCATGACTCTAGTTCAGGATGTGATGATCCAGCACTGGGAACAGCTTCTTCCAAAGTGATACTTTAAAATTCAAAGGTACTCCTGTCACATTCTCATGTCCCCTTTATGTACTCCCATTTTCCTTTTAATACAAATCCCAACTCCTTCACTTGGCACACAAAGCTGTTTGAACCTGGCCCCGGTTAACCTCTCTGGCCTAATTCCTGCTACTCCCCTCTGTACTCACCCCCGCCTCCACCCACACAGCCTTCAGACTGACACACTGAGTCATTTTCAGCTCCTCCTTCAGGCGTGCTCTTGAAGGTAAGTAGTCTTACCTCTGCTTGAGGACTACTCCAGCCCCGCCTTCCTCTCCAAGGCTGAGGGAGAGAGGATCCTTGACTCCTATACTGCATATATTAATAGCATCTTTGTTAGAGCATGGGCTCTGTAACTGAACTGCTTGAGTATGAATCCCAGCTTCATCATCTTCTAGCCTTAAGTCCATGGATAATTTACTTAACCTTTCTGTGTCTTAGTTACCTCTGTTGTTGAGTACCAATGTCATGAATTGTTTGGATTACCTGATTGAGTGCATGTAAAGCACTGAGCACAGTTCTTGACACATAGTAAGCATTCATGAAATTTTAACTTTTGTTATGATTAGTTGTTACTGAGAGTGAGCCAAGAACCAGACCAGGCACTGAGGTTCCAAAGAGAAAAGGATATTTCTATCCCATATAAGCTAGCATGGGAGAAAAAGATAAATATTTTTATGTAAAAATAACTCTTTTATAATAATTATGAACAGAATACTGGTAGCAAAGTGAGAAAGAGTCATTCTGCTCCTCCAACAGCTGGGACTAAGGCTGAGGTTGTGATTTGAGGTGCAAACAGGCACTAAGCAGAGAGATGTGTTTTGACACCTTTGATAACTTAACATGCCTTAAACGCAGTTTTTGTTGTGAATGGTAGAACCTTGTAGGTGTGGGAGAAGAGAGGTTACAGAGGTTCACCCGCATCACCTTCCTCCTTCTTGAAAGGGAGTAAAGTGAGAGTTGGAAGCTGGGTGGGGACTCAGTGGGAATGGATGTAGGAAGCTTTTGGTTGAATGAAAATTGAAGGAGTTGGGGAGGAAAATCGCAAGCCTTGAGAGGGGGAAAGAAGAGCACTTCCTAAGGACCCAACTGGGAAAACTTCTCCCCTGCCCTTTACTTACTCACCGATAAGGGTTAGGAATGAGGTCAGAAATATACTATAAGCACACTCTTAATTTTAAGACATCCTTTGAAATGTCACACTGTCATTAATATTAATGATGTTTATTGAAATTAGTGTGGAGTTGATTACAGTATTTTGTTGCTGATCACAAACCTATATGTGCTGCAATATTATATTTATCTTTCTAAGGTATGATGACTCTTTTTCTGTTATTATATAATTTAAGACAGTATCTCGACAGTATCTCACGATCTAGAATCCAATTGTCACTTAATATTTAACATTTTCTGGTTCTATATATGTATATTATATACATAGTATAGATTATACAAAGATCAGACATATAGATAATCATATTATCATTAATTATAGTTTCTTTCCTTATCTGAAGAAATCCTGAGAAATATTTTGAGTCCTAAAGATTTAAGTACAAATTCAGACATCTTTGAGGACTACTCAGAGATACTTGAAATATGCTTTTATTGTTATACTACTAATTTCTTGTCCCGAACAGTAAACTTAATTTTTTTATTTATGTGTTTTAAATTTTGCAGGTTCTACTTCATTTTTGTTTAAGGTATAGCAAATCTAACCCTTCAATTCACCCAATAGTCTTGTGCATATTTTTTTTTAGTATTTAAAATTTCCAGATTAGTCTTTAACATGTTGATTTTAGTTCCTTACTTTCTTGTCAGGGAATTTTAAATCTTGGAGATGATGGGATAGAATTATAGCCATCAAATATCTTTTGCTTGCAGGGAATTCTTCAGATGCTACACAGCTTTTTTATTATATATTTTTTGTGCTTGTATAAAACCCACAAATAAGATCACAGGCATCTTTATGTAAATATCATCTCACTTTCTATCTGGTGTATGGAAAACAAGTGTTAAGTGGTGAATATGTATAGTTCTTGATTTCATAGATGATAATGTCAAGCAAAAGTGTATTTGTTCTTCTAACTGATGGATGAAATGCCACATGTGCAGTATATTTATTGGGTCGGGGAGCAGTCATACTGGAGATAAATAGTCTCCATGTAAAATCAGCCATGGCTGCATTTTAGGGATTAGGTAAATGTGTCCGTGATGAAGGAGCTGTTATTCATAACCAAACCATCAATCGGCCTTTGTGCTGTGGGCAGCAGAGTTACTGAGCATATTCAGATCTTAACTTCATGTACCAGCTGGTCCTGAACACTGAGGTTGTTGTTACTTACATCACATTTGTGACTCAGTGTTTTTCATTCAAGGACATCAGCTACAGGATAAATTCTGTGTTCATGATGATGTAATCTTTTGTTAGGTACCCATTAAGGATATTGTAAAGAAAGTGGATGTTTACTCTTGATTTTCGAATACAATAAGGAGCTTTATCCCCATGCCCATAAGTTAGAATACATTATTTCTCCTAACACATACATAGTTTTAATCCAAATATATTGTTTTAATCCTTTTAATTTATTCTCATCACAAAGCAAACAAAAATTCTCATGGTGCCATGTGACGGTAATGAAACTTACACTTCTTATGTGACTACCATTCTAAATCCTACAGATTAGTATAGTTATTTTCATTTTACAAGTGATATAACTAAGAGTCAGAGAAGTTCAGTAATTTGTGTAAGGTCACAGAGCTAACGGGTAGTAGATTGAACTTTTAACCCTGACTATTAAATTCCTAAAGCTGAACTTTTCCTCCTAGCTTACACTGACTAAATACGGAATCTCCCAAGTCTCTAAAGGTATCAATAAAATACAAAACAACCGGTTAACTTTGATGAAGTAAAGTTTTTTTAAAAGTAGCCATTATGATAATTAGAATCTGAAAAAATAGGCTGTATATGATAGTTTAACTTAGAAAACTCTAAATAATTCCATGATAGTATCATTTTATTGCACTATGTGCCATTTGAAATGGTAATATATTAACAAATATTTAAAAATAAATGTAAATAAAAATATGTGGATAAATGTTTGTCTAATGAAGCTCAGGTAGCCTAGAAAATGGTTTTAGGATCAGTACCCAACTCAAAGCAATAAAATAAGTAAAAATAATAAAGTAGCAATAACTGCGGAAATGGGTAAAATCTTTTTTGGAATATTCACTGATCATTTTGTATACCCTTTAAATTATGATGCTCTTGTTTAGGTCAGCATTGTCCAATAGAAACAGAAAGTGAACCATATATATATGATTTTAAAATGGCTAATAGTCACATTTTTAAAGTAAAAAGGTGATATTAATATTTAATGTCTTGTTTAACCCAGTATATCCAAACTATTATCAATTGTTTCAACATGTATTAATATGTTATTTCAACATGTATCAATATGTTAGTAATAAGATAGTTTGCTTTTTTCTTTTTCAAAATTTTCTAAATCCAGTGTATGTTTGACACTTGCAAAATACATCTCAGTTCAGACACTACATTTTCATCTGAAATCCTTGTTCTGTATTTAGATATAAAATTTACAGTGTAAAAAGTAGATGTGAAGCCCAATTTGTTTCAAACATATATTAACATTTTCTAACAATCTAATTGAGTACCAGTTTTGAAATCCTTTTCATTAAAATCAAATAGAATTGAAAATTTAGTACTATAGTTGGCCTCATCACATTTCAAGTGCTAATGGCTACAGTAGCTACTGGCTACGTATTGGTTCAGTGCCTCAAGGAAAGACTTCAAGATAAGAGGAAAAAGAAGTGTTTAGCTTCAGTAATTAAATGAGGCTAGCTTTGTCAAGCGAGAACAGGAATTTCTAAATATCAAAGCTTTACATATCAAAAGCAAAATTTGAATATCTGAATATTTTGAGTGTAATAAAATATTATATATAATGTAAGTATTATTATTATATTTTATTATCTGAGTATTTTATAGAGAAAACACAACTTATAAAGGGTGATAACACCAACCTAGGGGAAGGGAAGGGAGTACTTCCTGTCCTAGGAAGTGGAGGATTGGAGGAGAGGGAAGGGCTTAATGTGCCCACTTAGGTGAGCACCCATACATTAGAAAACCAAAGAAGGCAGTTGGTCACTGGATAACAGAAACTCCAGAGAGGTTGTGGAGATAACAGAAAGTAGAAGGGCTTGTACTTCATTTCTGGCTTGAAACTGGGAAAACAATTTCTCTTAATATACCTGCAGCAGGTAAGTCCGCAGAGAAGACAGTGGGAGCCCAGGGACCCTGCAGCAGAGCTTGGGAGGGTAGGCAGCCCACCTGGGACTACAAGGAAGATGTGCGGGTGATGAAAAGGATCTTTATTTCCTGTGAGCCTAAATGGACCAAGTCAGTATGGGGCCACAAGGACGTTAACAGTGGTTGTCAGTAGGGCACCAATGAAGCAGTGGGATACACACCTGGCAGTGGAGGCCAGTGAAAGCTGGTGGGTTGCCTCCCCACCTTGACCTTGAGGTCTTGCAGGCCTCCAACTAGACCCCACTGTTGTTTTTCCAGAAGAGAGAATAGTGAGAAACAGAACAACTAAGCATTTATTCAGAATTCCTCCCATCCCATTTCTATTCAGTGGAAGATGGGTGCTTATGATGAAGTTTAGATCAGTTATGGAAACTAGAGTTATTGCATGTTTTATGCAATCTAGATTATAGCACCGTACAGAAAATTTATGACTTCAATATCCCACTGCTTATTGCACCACCATTAGCACTCCTGACCCCCATCACAATCCTGAAAGGTCTGAATTAAGTGAACACAGGTCTGTCTGGCAAAGTCCATGGTCTTTCCACCATTGCATCACAATTTTGTTACACACCCCATCAGACACCTTTACATTGCTGTTTGGCAAATTTATCAATGAAACAAGAATATGAAGTCTGGGTACATAAATAAAACTTTCAGGACACTACAAGGTTGGCTAATAAATGAATGCCCCGTTTTTTTAAATAAAAATTTTATATGAAAAATGTCAGTAGCATTTTGTAAACAGATCTCAGGCGAAGTGCCATGAGGCTCTGTCCTTGATGCTGTCTTGTTATTGGTGATCTGTCTGGAGCTAACTAGAATCTGGGAGAAAGATAACTAATATACTATGATAGATGCCAGCATAAAAGTTCAAAATGGTGTTGACAGGGTAAAATATTGTTTTGAAAACAATAATAAATTTGATTTTTTGAACAATTTCAGGAGCCCAGGGTAAGGGGAACTTGATAAGGCATCAGTTCATGTGAAGAAGTCATGGAAGATTCAGTGGATCGCAAACACAGTTTGACCAATAATGCTATGAAGTTATTAAAACACACACTCTCTCTCTCTCTCTCTCTCTCTCTCACACACACACACACACACGCACACACACACTAATCAAACCCAGTGCCCTGTTAGATTGCATCAATCAAAGTCATCAAAATCTGGAAATCGGTTAAAGATAATCCAATCCTGACCTGACTATGAGAATACGGATCAATGAGTAAGATTATAGGGTGCAATCTAGAAAAGTCTCAGCTGCACTTTGGGCTGGTCAGTTGATAGTGGGCACCGGTTTGCTTAACTTTGGGCTGTACTCTTTGAGAGAAGTACTAACAGATGTCAAAAGCACTAGACTGTGCAGAGTGCTGAGGGATCTGGCCACTGAGTTATTCCCATATTGAGGGGAATTGAGGCTGTTTCATCTGTAGAAAAGAAGAGGCAAATAGTAAAAGAATACATATAATCATTTGCAAATAAACAATTAGTGGATGTCTTTAGGGCTAAATAGCACAAGAAAGGTGAAAGAAGCATGAAAACAAGAGAAGGAAAAAGGTTCTCCAAAAGCTAGACCACGATGAATAGCCTGGACTTGCCTTCTATGTCCTCACTCTAGTGAAGGAACCAATGAAAATAAATTATAACCATACATTGTGGCCAGTGTTCTCAGATGAGGAACAAGGTGCTTTGAGAACACAGCGGAGGACTGCATATGTTGTCTAGGATACGTTTCCCCCATCACTTCCCTTTTACCTGGAACTCTCATGCTCATTCTTCAGGATCTAACCATAGATGTCTCCTCTTTGAAGAAACCTAGCACAGTCTCTGGTACATAGTAGGTGCTTCATAAATATGTGTGTGTGTGTTTATTTTCATTTATTTTTATAATAGTATTGTTTTGTTATTAATAATAGTTCAATGTTTTCTCAATTTACACAAAAAATAGATATATATTATAACAAGTGAGTCAATGCATATTACAAACTAATAGGACATTATGATTATATTTTAGTAAAAGCAAACAAGTAAGCAAAACCTTTTTATATGTGTGTTAATTATTGTATATATTTGTATAAGCAAAGAGAAAAAGTATAGAAGAATATACACAAGGCTCTTAACAGGGAGCAAATGATCAGCTTTGGCTTTCTGCATCTTAGTGCTAATGGATATTTGTGGAACGGATGAATAAGCTCTGCTAATAATGATTAAATGGGTTGGCCTGCAAGGTAGTGAGCATCTACTGACCCTAGAGGACTGAGTGAATACCATCCTGCTCAAATCACACACCCTGCTGTTTGCATTTTATTTTAGCTACATTTTGACATCTGGTCAACCTAGATGGTTTCATAAGTGAATTAGAAACCAAGAGAGCATAAATAATCAATTCCTGTTCTGTATCCAACATGCTTAATAGATTATTATGCCATAATTTCCTCTTCTGCAAATTAAGAATAATAGACTTTCTGTAAGGATAACACAATTAGACTGGTTTAAAAGGCACTTATGTTCATAAAGTACTAAAGAGTTGCTGAGTACAAGTGAAAGCTCTCTTAATTTTTCTTTTGTAACATCCATGCCAACTGATTATGCTACAGAAAAATTTGTACATTATAAAGCACTGCTATGATCTACTTTAAAATTAAATCTATAACCCTTGAAATTCACATAACCCTTGAAATTCAGCCACTGTCCACTCTCCACTCTGATGGAGGGAAAAGCCAAATACCAGGCTATTCCTAAAATAGAAGCTTTTTCATGAGTTTGCATTGTGGCTAGACTGTCTGTGGGCTCCTTATAAACCTTGCTTGAGTCATTAGGGCAATTTGACGATCAACTTGACATTCAAGAGAAACTTCACAGGGATGTAGCCCAAGCCCGCATTTTACTATGGGCTCATACAACTTGGCCAAGTAAGGGCTGGGCTGTATCTGAGATGGTCTTCGGGGGCGAGGGAAAGGCAAGTGTTTTCTGAAGCCAAATAGATTCTGTAGGGTATTTTGCACAAGGACCACATTTACACTATTTCCCACTTCTCTCTAATAGCAGAGCATAGAGGTAGCCTTAGTTCTATGATTCTATGGTGGCCTCCTTTCTCCTGTCTTTAGTTCCTGACTGGCCTGCATTCACTGGTACTCAGCTTATGCTCATTGGCCATTTCCTCCAGGCAAGAAGTCAATGAAGTAGAAAGGAAGATTAGGAGATACCCAAGTGCCTTCCCTTTACTTTCCATTTACACCTGTCTTTTTTCAACAGTGCCACCGCAATCATCAAACTGTGCAGTCTTCATAATAAGCTTTGTCTTGATTCAGTTTTTAACCTATAAAATGGAGGTAATGATGATACCTAACTTAGATGATTGTTTTGTAGATTGAATGAGATAAGTAATCTGTTAATAAAATGCTTAGAACATTGCCTTGAAGAGCAATCACTCATGAAATGGTAGCTATAATTGATACTAGCAGTATTAATATTATTCAGTTATTATCCCACGTTTATTTTGTCTTAATGAGGACAGAATATATTGAGTATTAACAGATGTAAAGAAATGTAAAAGTAAGAAACAATTAACCAGCCTTATAGCTGTGTTAAAGAAAACCTCACAAGAAGCCCAAATTTTCCTCTCTATTCATACGCACTAGTCATACAAGGAGTTACTCAATTAGCTGCATCACTAGAAACCTGAAGTGGTGTGATAGCCTGGCCTTGTTATTCATGTGGGCAGAACTCTTTAACACATTCTCTCAGATTGGCAAAAGCATCATTTTCTCTTTCTCATCTCTTCCTGTTCCCCTCTCATGTATACTTATCCTCCATTACTGAAATTCTCAAGCTTTTCCAAGCACAGGCTTAGACACACAGACGCAGCTCTGAAAGTCACAGGCCAAGATAGAGACAGTTCAGCTCCCCCCGCCCCAGACTATTGAGACCTGGGATGGATTGTAAAAGGCTAGAACTTGGCTAGAGAGATGCCTTGTATCACTTGGACTGCTTACATATTTAAACAGCCCCTTTTGGCAGCTACAAGGGCTGCAAACTTTGCCCAGAAAAAAAAAAAAAAATAGAGAAGATAATTACTGGATTTCATAGTGTTCTAAAATGGCTGGTATGAACTTAAAACTTAAATTCTGATTTTAGTTTACCCTCTTAAGCAGATGTATTGTTTATTTAACCAGGGACAATAGTTAAGGGTATATATGCATTTCTAAGAATTTTTCTGAGTATATTATCAGTACCAGATACTTACTGATGTTTATACCATAAAACCTGATTACATTATCAAAGTCATCTCTTTTACAATTGCTCTACTAATGACTTGAAATAATAATTGAATACAGTCAACAAATTTGCTTATAAAGTAATGCATAAAATTAAGAGCAGTTGAGCTATAGAATAAGTTAGATGGGGGAAGGGCCAAATAATTCTTGAGCATGGTGGCTTATGACATTTCATTCCCTGCAGTCAGTTGACACCATATGTTCATTAGCGTATGTCCAGATGCCAGAAATGTAGGTATCTATTCATTGTTTTGTGTTTAGTTGACACATTTCCCTTATTGTACTTAAGTATTTTATTGTCCTAATCCTGGCTGATAAAATGTAGTTAAAGTAATTTCACAACTTCATTTAACAACATGAAAGCAACCTTGGCATTACATTGAATCTTAAATTCTTTCTTCAAAGTAACATCTGTTTGGTAGAAATCTATTCCATTTTATTTTTTCTAGTTATATTCACAATCCTGGTTTTTATGAAGTATGCATCCTCTAAATATGGCATACACAAATGGAAACATTAAAAACACTTAAACACTTCATGAGTTTTCCCCCTTCTAACAATATTGTTGAGGTTTATCTAAAATGAAAATTCAGATAAAATAAGAATGGATATAGTAAGAATAAAAAGAAAAAAAGACAATTGGACTATCTGTGCTTGGTGTTTCTAGATGATTAATAATCTTATATTAAGAATTGGCCATTTGTAACAAATTGCCATATAAGGTAAGTAAAATGAAACAATTGCTACTCTTGAATTCTGCTTTTAAGAAACTTATTTCAAAAACTTCGTAAACTCCAGTTAATGATTTGAACCATACAGCCATATGTATGTCTACAAATATATGTTTGTATGTACACATGATATTCTATGCTAATAAAGGGAATGCCTTCATGAAAAGTCATGTTTTTTATTTAACATTTCAGATGTACATTACCAACACAATCAAAGCCAAGGGAACCAGACTTGCTAAGCCAGTTCTATGCTTGGGCTTAATGTGTTTGGCATTTCTTACTGGACTCAACAGAGTAGCAGAATATCGAAATCATTGGTCAGATGTTATAGCAGGCTTTCTGGTTGGAATATCTATAGCAGTATTTCTGGTAAGTACAAATTTCTGTATATATCATTGGGTTTTTAATTAACTTGCATAATCACCTATGAGAAAATACAAGTGTGAATCACTGGGTTTGTCTAAATGTAGTATATCAAACAAGTCATTCATTTAAGTCATTCATTTCTTCCTCCTCCCCCATTTGTTCTGCCACAAGTCGGGTTTGGGGATGAAAAAAATACAAATCCTACACTTAAAGTTGAACAATATATTTTCATATAAAATAGAACTGGCCTAAAAACACACTGTCCCTCCCAAATAGTTTTTAAGACTGGGGTAAAAACTGCCTATAATATTTTTTAAGGATTTATGACAAACTTTATATAAATCTTTAAAAATGTTTCAGGACTGGTTTGGATATTTTTTAAAAATTCCTCAGGGAAGTTGGCATCATGTGGTATGGAGAGCATCCCAAAGTCCCCTAGTGCCTCCCTGCTGTACTCTCCCTGAGCCTCCATGTCCCAGTGCTTTCTAACAGGTCAACCTCACCTGTGAGATGAGGCGTTTTACGTCAGTAACTGAAAACTCATGAATAGTTTCCAAGACCGTACCTTGTCAAATCATATTTCACCACACAGTAAACAGCATACACAGTGACTTATGAAGTAAGCATTCCATGTATACTCTTATTATGAAATCTTCTAGGAATATCTCCATAGGTTTTGGTTGTTAGAAAATGTATTTTAGTCTGACTTTAGAATTCATCATTATTTATTTAACGAGAGGCAATAGTCAAGGGTTTATATGCATTTGTAAGTATTTTTCTGACTTATTATCAGTACCAAATACTTACTGATGTTTATACCATAAATTCTGATTATACTATTAGATTATACTATTAAAGTGTAGTATAATCATGAGTATATAACATTTTATGAGTATAAGTATGTGATAAACAGCCCAAACTTCCCTCTGTACTCATGTGCACTAGTCATTATGAGTATAGCACATTTTACATAAATGAAACAATGTGTAGACTATGAATCAAACATATTTTTGCATTGACACATTATAATTTTAAAAATACTTTATGTACATTTTGATTACATTTAAATTGCCCTTACATGTAACTTTACTTTGTTAGCCTCATTTTACTAGTTAATAATCAGTAAGCAAACACTTCAGTGAATCTTTCCAGCTACCAAATGCTGAAACATAATTTATGTACTGGGCATTTTAAATAAGTTATTTCCTCCAGAATCTCCTGTGGTAAAGTAGTCACCATGACCTCATCTCTGTACTGCGTCCTGTGCTTCTTTTTGATACCACTCTCTGTGATTCCCAAGGTCCCTGGGAGACTTAGACTCAACCTTCTTTCATTCCTGGAGGTATCCTCTAGCCTCATGAAAACTGGGGCCCTGGCTTGAACCAAAACCTTTTTTTTTTTTTTCATTCACTCACACAGTTGAAACTGGTTAACATTCAGAAAGCAAAACCAACAACAAACTTTACATAAATCCTTACAAAAATATTATAGGCAAAGCCAAGAGCATACACGTAGCCAAAATTTCAAAGCAGTAATGTCAGATGCAACTGTGTTTCAGCTCTGCGGGTCCATAACATATTCACTGGCATTTCATCAGCCTTCTTGTTTATCTGTGGCTATTGCCACCTTCCCTATACTTCCGGTGAACACCTTACCTTACAAGGCCAACACCAGAATGCTGGTGCCTTCCAAGTCGCTTCCCTGTCTGGTGAATGTTGAGCTGAGCTCTGGATCCCCCTTGAGCTCAAGACCCTCCAATTGCACATGTTGAGAAAATTTCATGATAGCCCTTTGAACATTCCCGTTCTCCCAGGAAAATGACTTCATGAAAAGATTATATGTAAATAATGCCTATATAATGACTAAAAATATATTTATGCATTCATTCACAACCTTTTATGAATGTGAATGCCTATAGGTATATCTAAATAACAGCCTCCCTAAAGGATCATTATAAGGCTCTATAAAGGTTAAACAAAATAGTACGAGTTCAGCGAATGACTACATGAATGACTGGAAAAAGTTCCATAAACTATAGTTTGCTTCCTCTCAGCCCCTTTTGCCCTATGTGAGATTTGTGTTTTGAAAATATATTTACAGGACGATAAGACAAAGTTGAGGATAGAAGAGATAGGTTATGCAGCACCAGGGAAACAGGATGGTGCAGATTGGTCCTCAGTGGCACAAAGAGGGAGGATATCCATCATGTCCTCCAGAATATTTAGGAGGTGGAATGGTTTGGAGCCTGGTGGAACATGGAAGGTGATATGGACGAGGCACAGGGAGCCTTCTATGATGATTCCCAATTTTCTCATTTGGGAAACTCAACACATTTATTTTGAGCAGTAACTCCAGCTCTGGCCTGTAATATGTTGTAATATCCTAGGGTGTTTCCAATTATCTTGCAGTGTGTGCAGAATTCTAAAGTGATTCCAAAATAAAATTAATGCTAATCTACTCCGGATCTCTGTCTTGGTTAAAGGAACCCAGAGTACCCAGTCACCTGGACTCTATGCCTAACATTTGCCTTTGGCTCCTTCTCCTGTTTCATTCCACACACCAGTGATTCATTTAGGCCAGGTTCATTTCCACTATAAAAATATTTCTTCCATGTCTTGTGTCTTTGCTCTCTGACCATAATTTTGAATTGTAGACATTATTGCTTCTTACTAAAATAGTGAGGCCTTCCCTGAACCATGTTTAAAATGACTACTTCTCCTTGAGGATTCCTTTCCTCATTCCCTACTTTACTTTTCTACATAGGATGTTTCAGCCTTTAATATGTAATATTAATTAATGTGTAATAAATTAGTGTGCAATATACCATATGGAACTTTTTTGGTTTTGCTTTCCTATCAATCCCACTAGAATGTAAGCTCCTTGTGAAGTTTGTTTGTTTGTTTTGTTCACTGCATATTCCCAGTAACTAGAACAAGGTCTGATACAGAGGAAGCACTGAATAAATGTATGATGAATGAATTAATACATGAAAGAATGAATAAAGAATGTTTTATTTACTTCCCAGAATTCTTTTAAGGATTAAGGGAAATCCCACATGTAAGAAGTGCAGCCTAGTGCAGACAAGACATTGAATACCACAGTCTTCACGTTTGATGACTATATTCAAACCCTTTAGACACTTGAGATTTGTCTCAGACAGGATCCAGTTTCCCCAGGAAGTTTCCCTGATTGGCTGATTTTTCCATTTTTTCCTGCATTTCTACCACTCTTTGAGTCTGTCCTCTTATAATTTAATAAGGAATTAATGCTGTGTTAATTGTATTACTCTTATCTCATGGGCATTTTGTTTCAGGTTAGACAGCAGAATCACGATACTTAGCAAAATACAAAACAAATACTAGTTGAACAATATTTGTAGATTGATTATTATATATATGACAGTGTCAGGCAGACTAGCTCAAGTTTATTGAGCTGCAACAATAGCTTGTCATGTTATGATATATAACAGTAACAATAATAGCTATTGTGCTCTTTACTACATTATTGCAATTAACCCTCAGAACGGCTCAGTGAAATGTTTTTATTGTCTTCATTTTGCAGGTTTAAAAAAAATTGAAGCCTGATTATATGAAGTAACTTGCCCATGTTCACAAAGCTAGTAACTGAGAGATCCAGGATTATGATCCAGACCAGTTTGACCCCAAAGCCCATGCACTTAACCCCATACAATAATGATGTTTCATTTACCACAAAGAGTGAAAATGAACAAGAATGGATCAGATTAAGTAATCATCACGACAGGAAAAAGAAAATATATATATAGTGATGATTTACTCATATCATCTTGGTAGGAGAGAATAGAATTACAAGAATTATACATGTGGAAGTCACTCATGTAAAAACAGAATGTCTGAAAGCAGAGTAACGTTAAATTGTATAAGCACATCAGAAAATTTGACAATTTCTGTCCTAGATGCTTGCTCATTCATTAATCTGATCCTTCACTGTGACAGTGGGAACACAGCGGTGAGCAAAAAAGAACATCTCTGCATTTGTGGAACTTGGAAGAGACACATCAATCAAAGTATTACTTTAAATGATGTTTAATTTCATACTAAGTGCTCTGATAAAAAGAATCACAGCTCCATGTGAGCAAAAAGCAAACAAACAAAAACAAAATAAACCGTCCTAGCTAGGAGTTCAAGGAAGGCATCCATGAGGAAGTGAAGCTGAGATGAGATATCACGGCTGAGTTAGATATGGCATCCAAAGACAGTGAAGGTGAGGAGTATCCAAACAGCTGGAAGTGAAAGCTAACAGAAAGTGTTTTGAAAACAGAGAAGAAAGGCTGTAAAAGTGGGCCTGGGCCAGAGTTTACACATTAAGAAATATGGAAAGCCAAGCCATGAATGGCGTTAAGGGGGTAACACAATCCAGTTTGCATTTGGAAAGATCATTCTCACATTATGGTGGAAATAGAGGGGCCAAGATTAGATTTAGAGAGATAGTTTATGAAGCTGTGTAGATATCCAGGCAACAGGTGGTAGTTGCTTAGTTTTTGGAGTTGGTGGAGGAGATAAAATGAAGAAAATATAAGAAATCAAGATACATAGATATCAAGATATTTAGAAAGTGACATTGAGCAGATTCAGTAACTGGTCATGTGTAAGAGGTGTAAAGGATTAATTCAAGTTTTTAGCCTTGTGCAGCTGCATTGGGGTGGAGGTGGGTGTTGAGGGATGGGGTGGCACGTTGCCTTTCCTTGAAAGTGTCCAGAGAAAAGATCAGGTTTGGAGTGGGTGCTGGAGGGGACAGATCTTGAGTTTAGTTTTGAGTAGTTGTTGAATTGTCATACCTTTGCCAGACAAAGAAATGAAGTTAATTTAGTGATCTGTTGCAACCTTTTCACTTTCAAATTGATAAAACTGAGACCCAGAGAACTGTCTGAGAACGTATAGACTCAGGCATGCTCAAGATCAAACACCAAGTCCCTCACTTTTTCTTATCACCATTTTTACAAACAGGACATCTGTTCCATACTTGTAAATGTTAGCAGACAAGACTTCTTAAATATTGGGAGTCTAACTCTACAGAGGATTAGGTAATTTATTTCCCGATAATTAAAATACTAAGAAGAATAATCATGATGCTAGTAGATACAATTTGATCAGTATCTGCTATGGGTTAGTCACTTAAGTATTTCATATGCAAATTCCTAGCTGCTTCAGTGGAATTACCTTGATCCTTAATTAAGGCAACGAGATAACCAATACATCGTTTCAAAGAGTTTCCAAAACCTACATAATATAAAATAATTATCATTCCAGAAGCCCATATTGTCTGTAGATAAACTTTTTTCACATGAGATCCATATATCTATGTACAGTTATTTCATTGTTAACAAATTTTACTTCAAAATAATTATCAATGTTATTCATCTTCCCAATTTTCCAATAATTTCTACTACTAGTGAAAAGGGAAATATGTGTATATGTGTATGTATTTCATGGAATGGGTGTGAAACTGCTTATTTGTTTCATTGTTGTTATTGTTGGCTAAAATTCTTGACTATATCATTTGTATTTTAGAGCAGTGGTCGGTCAGCCAACTGCAGCCCACAGACCCAAATATGATCTGCTGCCTATCTTTGTAAATAAAGTTATTTTTGAATATTGACACTCCCATTTGTTTATGAACTGTCAGTGGCTATTTTGGCACCAAAAAGGCAGTTGAACAGTTGCAGCAAAGGTTGTAAGGCTGCAAAGCCAAAAATATTTACTATCTTCCTTTAACACGAAAAATTTGCTTACTTTATCTCTAGAGCAATCAGTATCTGTTCGACCTTTGTGGGGTCATGAAGCTGATAACATCATGAGGTAGTAGTTTTATCAAGTACCCATCTCTAAGCCTTTACTGTCCCTTGCTTTAAAGATCTTTAAAGTGGCAACTGCAAAGTTGGTGTCAAATTACCAGGCTTTTTTTTTTTTTTTTTTTTTTTTTTTTTTTTTTTTTGAGACGGAGTCTTTGCTCTGTCACTCAGGCTGGAGTGCAGTGGCGAGAACTCGGCTCACTACAAGCTCCGCCTCCTGGGTTTACGCTATTCTCCTGCCTCAGCCTCCCGAGTAGCTGGGACTACAGGCGCCCGCCACCTCGCCCGGCTAGTTTTTTGTACTTTTAGTAGAGACGGGGTTTCACTGTGTTAGCCAGGATGGTCTCAATCTCCTGACCTTGTGATCCGCCCGTCTCGGCCTCCCAAAGTGCTGGGATTACAGGCGTGAGCCACCGGGCCCGGCCTAAATTACCAGGCTTTGATCTATGTTTCTAATCTGTAGTTCTTCTGGGAAGTGGAAGGATAAGAAGTCTATAACAGTTTGCAAAGAAGTATTTTTCTGACATAAAGTCTCAGTACATGTTATTATTTTATGGATTTGTAAATTTTATTTAAAAACTGGAAAGCAACCAAGATCTAATTGGCCTTTGAAGATATTCAGTAATGAATTCTACTAAAGAAAAGGCTTTTCAGTGTAACATTTATGAAAATATGAAACGTAAATGTATAATTATATATTAAGTACTTACGTTACAAAATGAACGTTAGGTTATAGCTGCAAGTAAGTCCTGTATTTTGATTTGTAATAGAATATGAAGCACAGAAAATAAAACTCAGGAATACCTTTCCCAAGAATACCTTGTTTATTGTATAAGCAAACAGTAGCAAATAATTTTCCAGGTATGTTTAATTCATTATTTCTTAAATATGATTCACCTGCATTAGAAGCTTCTTGAATGTATTTTTGAAGTGCCAACTCCTAGGCCCCATTCTTCATTTACTAAATCAGAATCTTTAGGGGAGGGCTTCAGAGTATGCATCTTTAACAATGCCAAAAATGTATTTTTATGCACATTAAGTATGAGAACCTCTGGTTTAGTTCAAATTCTGTCACCTGTGAGATATAATCCATGGAAAAAAGGGTCAATTTTCTTTATGTAGAGGGTTTTCTATTTCAGTGGTAGCCCCGGTAAGCTATTGTTGGTATGCCGAGTATATATGGGACACAATAATAGATGACAAACTAGGTTCATTAAGGGATGCTGCTAAATTAGAGAGTGCCAATTGTAAAAGGTTTATTATGAATATAATGATACTGAAGCAATGAAAAATAATTAGCATTTAAATTAAATTGTAGGTTAGCCATATTAGGAAAAGGTTAGCTTGCTATAAGTTTTTAAAAGGTTGGTGTTATGATCGATTTGAGCATTGACTATACTTTAATGAAAATTTTTGAATAGTAAAATTGTCATAATTGAGTGAGCTACATATTAACTGTGAGTTTTCTTAAACATATCTGCATTGGAGCAGCTATTAAAATTTATACAATAAACTTTACAATAAATGTATATGATAAATCGGTATAAATTCATATACATGTAACATTTAAGTAACTTTAATACTTTCTTAGATGTTTAGATTTATTAAGCTCCTCAAAAGGGTGAAAGTCACAGTGAGCACAGTTTGCTTTAACTGTAATTGTTTTCTGAAATTTTAGGTTGTGTGCGTGGTAAATAATTTCAAAGGAAGACAAGCAGAAAATGAGCATATACACATGGATAATCTGGCACAGATGCCAACAATCAGCATTCCTCGAGTAGAAAGTCCTTTGGAAAAGGTAACATCTGTACAGGTGATTCACAATTTAAATTCGAAACTATAATATCTAGAGCAAATGAATCATCATTCCTGTATGTATATCTGGAGCATGTCCACACAGTTTATGTTGATTTACTTAGCCTCAGAGTGTAATGTGATATTTAGCAAGAATTTAGCCACTAAAGAGATAATAATAGAAAAATATATATCACATTTAAAAAATCTGTAGGCTGGTCACAGTGGCTCACACCTGGCCTGTAATCAATCCCAGCTCTTTGGGAGGCCAAGGCGGACAGATCACTGGAGACCAGGAGTTCAAGACCGGCCTGGCCTACGTGGAGAAACCTCATCTCTACCAAAAAAATACAAAAATTAGCTGGGCGTGGTGGCATGCACCTGTAGTCCCAGCTACTTGGGAGGCCGAGGCACCAGAATCACTTGAACCTGGGAAGCAAAGGTTGCAGTGAGCCAAGATCATGCCGCTGCAGTCCAGCTTAGGCAACAGAGTGAGACTGTATCAAAAAATAAAATATGTGTTTGTCTTCCTCATGCTAAAAGGTGAGGAGTACCTGTATGTGAAATCTATTTAGTACTTTGCCATAGTTTCTAAATAAGGAACATTGTGTACTGGTCTCACACATAGGAAAAATAAAATAGTTTTCCTTGAGGATATATTGCAATTTTTACAAAATATATTCCGTATCTTCCATGTTCCATTTATAGGAGAAAGTGCTCAGCACAATGCCTGGCCCACATTCACAATTCAACAAGGATTTGTTGAATCTCAGTGCACAAAGGTCTGCCATCAGGAAAACACCAGTCATGCTCTTCTAATGAGGGAGATTCTGAGACTCCATTGGGCTGAATGCAGCCAGATAGTAGCACTTGGCCTGGTCGGCCAAGGCCTCATTGGGCATGGCAGTGAGCACAGAAACCAAGTATTTGACAAAAACTTTTCTTGAGACTTTTGGAAGAACCACATAGGATAATATTTCGTAAATGTTGGTGCAGTTATGTGCATTTGTAACTAGTTAAATGATTGCTCTGAGGTATACTAGTGGCTTCTCTTCAGTCTTGTTCACTTCCACATTTGGTCAGTATCTTAGCTGAAGAGTCAGTTACACACTAATCAGGTATTCAGATTGTGTGTATCTGTGAAAGATAATTAACATATTCAACGAAAGAATAAAAATTCAGTGACTGCAATGAGATGCAATTCATATTTGACTAGAAATAAAGGAAACATTTTGTATTTGGATTTTTTAAAAACTTCATGTGTAAAGTAGGGTACATCTAGGTTAATTGCACAAATGAAAAAGGCTTGGGGTGTAACAGGCACCAAGTCAACATGTGTCAACAGTATGATAGGACTAACAAAAGAGTTAAATGGTCTTAAGGCCCACTTGGGGAAAATGATACCCTGAATGAGGGGGTTGAGGGTGTGCACTGCTAGGCTCTGGTCAGACCAACTTTGAATAGTGTGTACTGATCTTGACAACACAGTTTTAAAGTGGACATTGATAAAATAGTTGATACTCAATAAATATTTGTTAAATGAGTGAATGAATTTCTTTGGGATGTACTCAACATCATGGATTACGAGGGACTGTTGGAGGAACAAAAAAAAGTGCTTAAAGAAAACTCATGAAAGAAGCAATAGCTTCCCATAAGAATCTGAAGGACTCTTGTATGACAGAGGGGTGAGATGTGTTCTGAAGGGTGTCTGAGATCACAATTAGGACAAAGCAAAGTGAGTGTAAGAAGATAAATAATGGCTAGAAAGAAGAAAAAACTCTGAAAATGAAATGGCTGCCTTAAGAGAGATAAAATTTCCTTTTACTATAGGAATTCCAGAATAGCTAAATAATTACTTGCCCATGATACTTTGGAGAGAATTCAAGCATTCAGGTAAGGATAGAAGTATTTAATGATAATAATATACTAACACTAATAATGACTACCATTTAATAATCATCAGTATGTGTCAAGTCCTGTGCTGATGGTTTATATAAATCCCACAAAATACTTCTATGCTCTACAAATACAATTTCAGTACTCACAGCAATTTTTAAACACGATCCTCATTATAATGGTAAGAACTGCTAATACTCAGTATTCCTTCTCCCCTTCTTCCTTTTAATAATTGAATCCCCTAATTTTAGCTATATTCATGACTGCCCAGCTACAATCTATGTTTCCCAGCTTCCCTTGCAGTTAGGTGTAACCATGAGACCAAGTTTAGACAAATGGAATGTGAGCAGAAGGAATAAGTTCAACCTCTGATTTATCTCTTTGAAGACTCTTGCCCTGGACATTCTCTACCCTTTCTCACCAAATGAAAAAGGTATGACTGGAGCAACCTCGGAAATCCCTTTGTAAGATGATCAATCTATCCTGCTAACCTGGGTCCCTGGATGAGCTTATGGAACAGATTTCACCCAGCCTAGATGGTTCTGAGAAAGAAGTGAACTACTTTCTCCTCTCAGCCATTAAATTGTTCTAATTTCTTTTCTATAGTGACTTAGCTGATATCCTATTACAATGCATATTCCTATTTTACAGTTAAGAAAACTGAACTTCCAACTGGTTAAGTAATTTGCAAAAGTCCAGATCATTGATAAACAGCTGAGAAAAAATATACAATGTAATGTTTTGAGACACATACCTATGTAAGAAAATGTGTTTAAAAGCTGAATAATCTGTACAAAATTAGATCTTGTTTAACTTACTAAATAAAGATTAAAAACAGTAGAATTTAGCCCAGGGATAATGGTTCATGCTTGTAATGCCAGTGCTTTGGGAGGCTAAGGGGGAAGGATCCCTTAAGGTCAGGAATTCGAGACCACCCTGGGCTGTAACAATAGCGAGACTCCATTTCTGCAAAAAAAAATTAAAAATAAAAATTAGCCAGGTGTGGTGGCATGTGCCTGTAGTCCCAGAGACTCAGGAGACTGAGAGAGGATAACTGCTCGAGCCCAGGAGTTCAAGACTGCAGTGAGCTATGATCACACCACTGTACTCCAGCCTGGGCAACAGATAGAGACCCCATCTCTGATCCCATCTCTAAAAAATAAGGGTTGTGAAATATAGGAAGAGATCTTAGACATATTTTGAATAATATGGTCAGGGTAACTATTACAACCTTTTCATTTTGTATACGTCTGAAATTAACTTCAGTAATAATCACTGCCTTCTACCTTTTAACATTTATTTGCATGAATGTTCTTTGGTAGCTTTCTAGCATTGCCAAATATTCATATATATCATTACATCATTATATCTATTAAATTATTTAAAAGGTTCTTGTCAATGTTATGCTAGTTCATTTTTATTTATAGGGAGCTTTGAAATATTTGATAGTAAAAGCAAAAATATTCTATTCATGTATAAATTGTT
Source organism: Macaca nemestrina (assembly GCF_043159975.1). Lineage (NCBI taxonomy): Eukaryota > Metazoa > Chordata > Mammalia > Primates > Cercopithecidae > Macaca > Macaca nemestrina. The sequence continues at coordinate 134,330,992 of NC_092125.1, forward strand.
AGAGATGAGTATTCGTTAATATATGTATTCATGTACATATTAGGTTAAGTGGCATGTTTCTTTTATTAATTTTTTGGTTCATAACAAATTTATGCACTCTGTTTTCACTCCGGTAGCTAGGAAATAAAAATGGTTTGAATCTGATTCAGTTCTCCCCTTACTCACTATAGTACATTGGCACCACACTGAGCTCCAGCTTTACTCTCCCATCTTTGTATTCCTGTTCCCAGGCAGGATGCTGTCTGCACAGTGCAAGTTCTGCCCCCTGCACTCACAAAGAGCATGGGATGATCACAAGGCCAGGTGCTGAGAATACATCTCAGGCATGCCTTTGGAACTGTGCTGCTGAGAGGACATGTATTTGTGTTCATCAGGCAGAAAGGGAGGAAGGCTACCACTTAAGGGAAGCCTACAATAGCTTTCTCTTTTTGTGTGTGATAAGGAGCATTTGGGATAAATACACAGCAGGTCTTCGAATGACATCATTTCATTCAATATCATTTCTTTCTAACACCGATGAGAAAAAAACAAAAACACACACACACTCTCTCTCTCTCTCTAGCTAGGGCTGCTGTCTGGAGTTTGCACATTCTCCCCATGTCTGCATGGCTTTTCTACCCTGTTTTCCTCCCACCTCCCAAAGACTACCTATTAGGTGAAGTAGCATGCTTAAATGGTCCCAGTGTGGGTGAATGTGATGTGTGTGTGTTAGTGCACCTGCTGTGGGATGGCATCCTGTCCAGGGCTGGTTACTGCCTTAGCCCTGAGCTGCTATGCTAGGTTCTGGCCACATGCTACCCTGAACCAAAATAATTGGGCAGATAATTATCATGCTTGTTTCTATTAATCTTTCTTTTTTTTTTTTTTTTTTTTTTTTTTTTTTTTTTTTTTTTTTTGAGACGGAGTCTCGCTCTGTCGCCCAGACTGGAGTGCAGTGGCCGGATCTCAGCTCACTGCAAGCTCCGCCTCCCGGGTTTACGCTATTCTGCCTCAGCCTCCCGAGTAGCTGGGACTACAGGCGCCAGCCACCTCGCCCGGCTAGTTTTTTGTATTTTTTAGTAGAGATGGGGTTTCACCATGTTAGCCAGGATGGTCTCGATCTCCTGACCTCGTGATCCGCCCGTCTCGGCCTCCCAAAGTGCTGGGATTACAGGCTTGAGCCACCGCGCCCGGCCTCTATTAATCTTTCTTAAATGTATGTATGTATAATCACATTTATTCCAGTGTTTTATATTAGAACCATTTTGGTCTTTATTTAGAAGTTTGGTGATGTCTTTGTGACCAGAAATATGCCATAGAAACTTAATTCCTGCTTATATCAATTAGCCTATGGTCAAATTGGTTTCATTATACTTCATTCTACTTAAACTTGGTTTCCAAGAGCCTGTGAACATCACTAAGCGGGTACTCACCTTATTGCATTAATCATGGCTCATATTGGTAAACAAGTAAATGCAAAATTCTTCCCAGTACTTTGATCTTAATAATTGATAGTTAGAGAGTGGCATTAGACCTTAAAGCTGGCCCTCTGAAAAATGTAAGGGAGCCTGGTGTGAAAGTTTGGTCTGCAAGCATGACCAAGAGTTTTAGCATTATTATGCCAAGCTGTCATTTTCTGGTTGTCACTTTTGTATGGAGAAGGCAAAGGGCTTCGTTTAGAAATTATGTACTTATATAACCTTTTATGTTCAAAGTACATGTTTGACAAACTATAAGCTGCAGTGTAATTATAGCATACCAGCATTCTTTATTTTTATGCCAGCAATTTATCCCTTAATTATAGGGAGTTTTTCATATAGCTAATTACCATAGTTTATGAGGAAAAGTCCTGATTTTTCTGAAAGCCAAGTATATCTGAACATTCATTACATTTGGTTTGTGAAAATAATCATCTGTGGAAACTGGCCCATTATATCCCAACGTCCACTAAATATTCAGGTTACTAGTAACTTTTGTATGACTCTTTGTCGTATTAAATCATGAAAAGCTTAAATATATATGAGTAGTGAATTATTAAATCAACGGGATCCAGTACATTGTAGTGTAGTGCTTTTGCTCTTAGGTTCTGGAGGCAAACTAGCTGAGAATTTTGGATAATTTTGAACTTAGGCAACTCACTTAAATGCTTGGTGATTCAGTTTTCTCTTTCATAAATTGATCATTATATGAGTTCAATAAGTTAATGGTAAAGCACTTAAACCGTGTCTGGTACCAGTGAAACCCTTAATAATCGTAACTATAATTATTATTATTGTTTAAAAGCTAAAATGGATGAGGTAAATCAAGACATGGGAAGTTTTCCAATATATATTGGAAAGTTTTTTAAAAAAAACTTTATATGTATATTAAATGTATATATAATAAAATCACTTAGGCAAAATACCATCTATTTATCTTTAGTAGTATAGAAAGGGACATGTGGATGAGAGAGAGAAAAAGAAAGAAAGAAAGAAAGAAAGAAAGAAAGAAAGAAAGAAAGAAAGAAAGAAAGAAAGAAAGAAAGAAAGAAAGAAAGAAAGAAAGAAAAGAAGAAGGAAGGAAGGAAGGAAGGAAGGAAGGAAGGAAGGAAGGAAGGAAGGAAGGAAGGAAGGAAGGAAGGAAGGAAGGAAGGAAGGAAGGAAAGAGAGAAACAGACACCAGTCAGAGCAATGCTTAAACTGAAGGAGTCAACTGAGGTTAGTGGACCATGACCTTATCCACATTTCTGACCTTTCTTTCCTTCCTTCCTCCTTCCTTCCCTCCTCCCTTCCTTCTTTCCTTCTTTCTTTTCTTCCTTCTTTTCCTTATTCCTACAATGAAATACTATACTATTCATGAATAAGTTTATGACTGAAAGTCATTATCTTTTTAAAAATTATTCAATTATTTAAGGTGCTCTCTGAGGAGGTTCCAGTGCTTCCTCATTGGATTGACTGCTGATACGTTCAGATAGACAAAAGGCCCTCAGAAAAACTCCCCCAGGGTAATTTAAAACCCTGTACTTCCTTAGGGCTCACACGACCTTTCTGAAAGTGTTTGGTTTAGTTTTCTCTGCCAAATTGTGTATGGAAATCTTGGGGGTATCTCTCATACCTTCATACCCAGGGTTCAGCTTTCTGTGGCACCTGCAGCCATCCCTATTTTAGGTACCAGTAGCCCTGGGGCCCTTCATGTGAGCCGTGTGCAGATGCTTCTCATTTACAGGATCTACAAACCCCCCATCCACCCAAGGACCCAGGGAGCCAAATATCCTCATGGGCCACACCACCCCTTTCTCTCAAATTCATGCTTTGCTGGCTCTGGTCTTCAGTGGCCCACATATCTCAAACAAAACAAAAGCTTTGGTGTTGCTGGCTTCAGGATATCTCCAAGACACAAAGACTCTATTAATTATTCTTAGGAGTCCAAGAAACAAATGTCTGACTCTAGGAACTAGAGATGGAGACGTTTACATTTCATTACCTTTACACTCCTATATTATCAAAAATAATGTAGGAATTAATATCTTAATAGCTGTGTCACCAAGAATGAAAACTAGATAAAGTAAAATTCTTTTGGCAGTTTGACTAGATATGGTACAAATAAACCCAGTTTTAGGAAATCTCACAAATGTCAATGCCATTTTTTCTTTGCTCTTTAAGAAATACAGTGCTGTACGAGTAGCTAAAAGTCTATGTGGCCCCAATAATATCCCAAAATTCCAAAGAGTGGGAATGAGAGCGAGGAGCAATCTCTAACAGAGTAAGGAGTTCGTTTCATTTGGAGAACATCTCAACACCTTGGATCAACACCATGTTGAGACAGAGTTAGCAAATAAGCAAATGCCCAAAGAAAGCTCTGAGACAAGAAGCTGTCCTCAGATTAGGCTTCTCACTATTAGGGGTTCATGCCAGATCAAGGAAAGCTTTTATGAACTGGATGGGTACCTCACACCTGGATGAGGAGTTCCCTTTGTCCAGAACCAAAACCTGCCTGCAAGGATTGCACATACTCCTCGAATAGAAGTTCGACTGAACTGATCGGTAGTCTTCCTGGTTTCAACAAACATAATGAATGAAATTGTATAGAGACAAAGTGACCTTCCTGAAAATGCTCATGGTCTTAGCTTCTTCTCACAGTCCTCTCAGACTGATGATATAAAACTACATCCTCCAGCTTTTCTGCTCATGATCTAAGTAGAGGATTCCCTAGCAATTCATGATTATCATTAAGAGATAACTGATGACTCCTTTCCCACTCATTTTAGGAAAATGAACTGAGCTAAATCTGTCCTATTTCAAGCATGAATAATCAGGACAAGAACTTAAATCCTTTCAAATGACACAGAAGAGAGAGAGATATTTTAATAGAGCATGGGGTTTTTTGGGGGGTTTTGCTTGTTTGTTTTTAAGAAACGAACAAACAAACAAACCTGCTCTCTGAAGAGGTTCCAGTGCTTCCTCATTGGATTGACTGCTGATATGTTCAGATAGACAAAAGGCCCTCAGAAAAACTCCCCCAGGGTAATTTAAAACACTGTACTTCCTTAGGGCTCGCACGACCTTTCTGAAAGTATTTGGTTTATTTTTCTCTGCCAAATTGTGCATTTAGCACAATTTTTTTTTAAGAAACAAACAAAAGATTACAAGAAATTTGGCTGGGCGCCGTGGCTCACACCTGTAATCCCAGTACTTTGGGAGGCCAAGGCGGGTGGATCACCTGAGGTCAGGAGTTCAAGACCAGCCTGGCCAACATGGTGAAACCTCGCCTCTCCTGAAAATATAAAAATTATCTGGGCCTGGTGGCACGTGCCTGTAGTCCCAGCTACTTGGGAAGCTGAGGCAGGAGAATCGCTTGAAACCGGGAGGCGGAGGTTACAGCGAACCAAGATCATGGCACTGCACTCCAGCCTCGGCAACAGAGTGAGACTTCATAAAAAAAAAAAAAAAGAAAAAAAAAATATATATATAAAACAATAAAAATAATTAAATTTATTGTAGATACCATCTTCTTCCCACAGTCAAGGAAATTAAAGAAAACTTGTGAAATGAATGTCAGATGAAAGATAGCTGACACAATCAGGAATGTAATATAAGAAAACAAATAATGTCATGGTGGGATTAAAACTATACTAGAAACCATAAAGAACAAAGTTCACACTGGAAAAAGTTGTTGGTTATATTATTTTATAATTTAAAAAATGAGAATTAAATTGATATCTGAGAAAAGATCACAGATGTGGAGGACATACCACAAAAACCTAACATGTGAATCATTGTATCTGAAGAAGATGACAATATTTAGAAATACACTTTAAAGGAACTTTTCTTCCAAATAAATACTTGAATCTTTAAGCTGGAAGGGTTAAAAGGATAAAAAATAACTATTGAAATATGTATTGGAATTAGATGCTCCTCAGTGAAATTTTTGAATTTCAGTACTCAAGAAAGAACCTTGTAAGTTCTGTGATAGGTAGTAGTATTGTTCCCAGTTATTAGCTATTTCCTTCCTTAGGCAGAGTGTTCTTCCTACTCCAGTTACTTTGGACTTGGTCAATAACATGTGAATAGACCTGATATAAACTTCATTAATCAGAAACATGTAGAGCTATCATGAGTTTCTGCCAGTATTCTTGCCCCTGCCTTTTTGCAGGAAAAGATCATTTTCCAGATAAGTACTGCTGCCTCAGCCTGGGCTGTAAAATGGAAAGACAGGAGAAGCCAGCCTGCCTCCAACCTGTGGCCTAGAGCAGATTAAGAACCTGGCCAACAACATGTAGTACGAGGATGAAATAAGTATTATTGTTGGAAGTCACTGAGCCTTTGGGGTTGTTATACTATATATATACACATATACTATATATATACACATATATATACAATATATATATACATACACTAGGTAATACTATATATTATAGTGTGTGTATATATAATATATATAATGTATATAATATACACACACTATATACAGCCACACACTGTATATAGCCACACACTGTGTATATACTAGGTATATAGCATTACCTAGTGAAAACTAATACAACCACAAAGACAGAAAGAGTTGTTGACCTATCCAAGGCTGACAGCATGCTGGTCTCAGACTTGTGTCTGAATAACATTAGATGCAACATCTATCCTACTCTATCTTTTCTAGATGTAGTAATGTCTTCAGAATTTTCAAGGAATTAGTTCATGACGTAATCCTATTTCTACCCAAAAGGTCATTTAAGTATTAAAACAACCATAAAATATCAGCTCTACAAGAATTCAGGAATTAAACTACTCACAAAAAGGTACCGAAAATGTTTAGCAATTAACTGAGTAATACACCAGTAACTAGAGATCAAATTAGGATATGAATGAATTGGCAGAAAGAATAGAAACCATTTCAATATAAAACTAGTAAAATTAAAACTAATTAGTAAAATAAAGTAACAAACTGTACAAAACTATAAAATTTAAGTAGAAGATATATAAGAGAAAATTAAGATGACAAAATGAGATGAATTCTAGATAATACCAGCAAAAATGTAAAAATATAAAATTCTCCAGATTTCATAAAGGTGGGACTCATTATCAGTGCTTTCATTCTTGGCATTGGTAACTAGAAAAAAATGTTCAAGCATTTTAAAAAATAAGTTACCAAGAGTAGTTTAAAATGATTTACAAAAGGCCAATTACAAAGTATAAAATATAAACAACACACATGTCAAAAAGTTGATGTCTATAATATAGAAAACAGCCTAATTGGTCAAGTTCATGAATAGGCAAATAATTAGAGAGCAAATACAATTAGGAAATAAATACATGGAAAAGTGTTCTGTGTGACCTTGGATGAAGGTGATGAAGGATGTTTTATACAACATTAAGAAGTTGATGTTTATGCTGTAAGCAACTGGGTACCTTCCAAAAAGGACTTCCTTAAAGTCCTTCCAAAAAGGACTTTAAGGAAGGAAAGGGCTTGTTCAGAGAGGAGAATAAGAGAGCAATATGAAACAACAAAAGAATCTGAAAGGCTATCGTAAGAATCCAGTTGAATGCTGCAGATGATGCTTACTAGATCTCAGTAAAACCAAGCCATGTTATGCCATCGTGACTGGCCAGATGTCATTTGGCAAAGTCTGCTGTAAGGTGCTGATTTAGAGGACTTATCTCACCTCATGATTTACAGTAGAAAAGGGCTTCCAGCCAGAGTGTCACTAAGAAAACCATCCCTCTCCCCTACCCATAGTGTATGCTGATCCTCCATCTATGGCCTTTCCCTGTTCTTTCTTCACAGCTTCCTATCCTTTATAATTAACGGGTAAGGTGTGCACTGGCATTCCTTCCAGACAATCCTCATAGGACAGACTGCAGTCACCCCAGCAGCAAAGCACTGAGCTCTGTAGTCCTCTGTCTCCTGCCTGTGCTTATTCTCACTCCAAGGACCAATGCTGAGTCTATGAGACTGGCAGAGGTCAGCACAGGGAGATAATGTATGAATTATGCATTTTAACTGATGCCATGTAGAAAATCTAGAAAAAAAGGCTTTATCTGGTAAAGGAACAAAAATACTTAAAAATAAATACAAGGATGAATAGGATTTGACAGAAAATGGGATATTTCCAGTAGATCTAAGGGAAATTAATATCCATATAGTTTTATTAAGGTAGGTACGACAGGCCACAATAACCACTCCTGGCTAATTTGAAAATGCTTTTTGAGAAAATGATTTTTTCCATCTAAACTCAGGCACTATTTTTTCTTAGGTTGATGTGCTCTTAATCAATTGAACCAAAGGGAATTCTCTCTTGCCAAAAAGAAGGGGAAAGTCATGATAGAAATAGTTTACAAGATTCAGTTTTACACCTAGGATAAGGGGCTTTTCACCAACCTACACTACCCCATGAAGCTCATCATGTAAAAGCACACCCCTCTTAACAGAAACATCAGCTGAATGACAGTGATAAGAAGTGATAATAGCTCCAAAAATTTAGAAATATTATAATGAGTATATACTATTACAGATGAAAATTGCCATGTTTAATTCCCATGGCAACTGCAAAAAAAAATTACATCGATAGGAATGTTCTGAAAGAGCTCCCGGTGACCCAAGGAATTGAACTTTACATTGACTGACTCTTTTGCAGATTTTATAAGATTACAGTGGTCATGGTGAAACGTGAAGTGGAATTTAGTCAGAGTGATGGGCTGACAGAGAGCTTGGATTTTGGAGCTAGGTTTGAAGCCTGGTGCAGCTGCATAATATTGAAATGGAGTTAGACAAATCACTCCTCTCCTTATCTGAAGAATTGATCCAATGTTGGTTTCCCTGTAGGATAATTGTTGGAATTAACACATCACAGATAAACTTCTTGGCACATAGGTGCTTCACACAAGTTAGTTCCCTCCTGCAACAATAATTTCTTTAATGAGATTTTTTTTTTTTAAATTTCACACTAGGATACTCCCATACGAAGACTTCATGGATTTAAAAGTTTATACGAATTGTCTATTTCATACGTTGCACATATGCAGGAAATATTGTAGTATAAAATGTTGCATATATTAGTGTCATAGCAATAGCAAAACAATCCTGTGGTTTCTTGCCAAGACAAATATGATTATACATTACTGCGTTTCCTGTGATAAATTCCTTTGAGGTTTCAGAATGCTGTGCGTGAGTAACTCTGGCAATCTATTTAAGATTCAGTTGATTTTCTATAATGCAAATCTTTGTTTTACAGAGCTGCTGAACTGTAATATAAATGTTATATAGGACCTTGTCAAAACAATCTTATTAGTGATTAGATATTGGAATAGTTAGTGGAACTAAATATATTCATATGTAGGCATTTTTCTTTAAGCTTTGAGCATTTATGAAAAATATTTGAAGTAAATCAATATTTACATGCTATAATGTGTTCTCATTTGTAAAATTTAATTTTGTTTAAAAAAAGGAAATTGAAAGTAGAAGCTTAAAAATTTCCAACAGGCATCAACATTTTAGGTTAAAAATACTAGCATATTCTGTTATTATTTTGCCATATGTCATTTTCCTATTTATACTCCAGTGTACTCAGTATCTATTTTTCCATACTATTTATGAATTATTACGTACTACATGAAGAATAAAAGACAGCTTTTCCCCTCAGTTATCTAACAGGCCTTTTATAAAAGCATCTTTTATTAAATTACTTTGGAATATAGACTAGAAACTTTCTCATCTGATTTATGTGAATAAATATAGAATTGATGACTGTATCTTTAAATTATATGATTCATTCAGTCACTAATTAAGGAGAGAATAATCAATGACAGATTTAAAAATCATTTCCAATGCACACATAATTAGTTACACATGGATGGGAACCTGATCCCAGTCGTTCATCTCCCTCTTTTTTCAGGTCTGTTTCCTTATTGGGGACCATCCTGGAGACACTATGGAGGGCCTTCAAAATCAATCAGAGAATCACAGTTCTGTGAAAACATTTTGTTGAAAAAATATAAAATTGTATTTGACTAAAACTAGGTAAATAAGCAATGACTCAATTCACAGTTTTATGAAACAAGAAGTTTATTTTTCATAGTTTTGATTAAAGAAGCAATTAGTAAATAATTTGTAGGTATTTATGATCTGAAAATCTGAATAAGCCAAACAAAAAATGAATAGGAAGTATCTATAGGGTTATCACAATAATCAGAGGAAACATTTTCTTAAAATAACCTTCAAGACCCAATGAACGTGTGTGTGGGTTTGTGTTGAATACAGAATTTCCCTGTATATTTTATTGCTTTTATTCACATAACAATGCATCATAGACATATAATTTCAGATCAATAAATATAACAGTCATATCAGGAATATTAAAAGCTAATCTTCAATTATAGCTTAATATGTGCTTGGAATTATGCAGAGAACTTCACATATAAAATATGTGAAGTCATTTGAGTGTGTCTTATTTCCATTTTACGGAGAAAGCGACATAGGTTACGTAATACACCCAAGGTCACACAACTGGTCTGTGTTCTGAAACAAGAATAGGAATCCTTACTTTCCATTTTCACAGAAATATGTTCCATATTTGTCACTTCAGAGCTCCAAATCATAATCACTGTGCTGCATAATAACATTGTGTTTTTAAAAGTTATAATCCATATATAAACCATTACATTTGTTAGACATAGATAATTGCTTCCACTTCCAATTTCCCACAATTATAAGTAATACTAAGGTAAATGTTCCTTGAATATATATTTTTCTAAGCTCAATTAATAATTTAAGATAAATTCATAGACGTAGAAATGCTGAAACAGAGTATGAACACTTTTAAGGCTTTTGGTTGAATTCATATCCATATGTTCTCACAACAGTGGAGAATATTGTTCTTCATAATCTTTACAATCTTATAGGCCAAAAATAATAAAGTTCTCATTTCAATTTATATTTTTGAATATTTTTCAATAAACTTATTTTGTATTTTTCTTTTGTACTGAAACAACCAGATGTTAAAAGAATAATTCAATAACTGACAAACCAAATTTTAGACATGTCTTGGCCTTTAGACTTCATGTTATGGCTGGTGGTCCTAATTTTTTTAATTGGGATTTATTAAAGCATAATTTGCATCCTGTAACATCCTTTCTTGGCATATAGTTTTATGAGTTTTGATGAGTGCCTACTTTCATGAAATTATCACCATAATCAAGTTAGATAACATTTCTGTGACTCCCAAATGTTTCTGCCTTCCCCTTTGTAGTCATCCCTCCTTCAATCTCCAACTTTGAGAAACCACTGATTTGTTTTGGTTCCTCGTGTTTTGCCATTCTCAGGATGTTATATAAGTGGACTCATGCATTTTGAGTTTTTGAGTCTGACTTATTTGTTACATGCATCTGTAGTCTGTGTTTTTCCCATTTAATTGCTGAGTAGTATCCTGTTGTGTGGATGCACCACAGTTTGTTTATCCATTTACCAATTGAAGGTTGGGTTATTTCCATTTTTGGCAATTATGAGTAAAGCTGATATAAACATTCACCTACAGTTTTTTGTGAATACATATATTTTATTTCTTTTAGATAAATACCTAGCAGTGAGAATGCCAGGTTGTATGGTAAGCATATATTTACCTTTATAAAACATTTTTCAAGTTATCTGTGTCATTTCCAATGGCCCTTATGATTTTGAATGGTTCTGAAATGAATCTAGTTGTAGCTCATTCAGATTTTTATCAACTGGTGCCTTTTTGTGAAAATAAGCAAGTTTTTTAAATGAGGAGTTTTAATCAACTCCTGGTTCTACAAGAATTTATCATGCACTTGGCCCATTATCCACATCCTCCAATTCTCCTCTGTCAAGTACTGTTAGGATGCTTATTTAGTAAATCTAAAGCATTTTAAAAAGTTAAAGGAAAATGAAATAACTAAGAAGAAGCCAATTTTATAGGTTAAAGTATTACTATATGAAACAAGGCATGGATACAATTTACTGTTGAGTTGCCTTATCATTATAATCAGATTTGTAATATATGAAATGTAACAAATATCAAATACGGAGCACTATGGTATGTCTCGTGGGGACAGAGAGAATTTTGTAATCATATACAGAAGATGATGATGACTATACCGGAGGAACACTTAAAGGGAGACCTTTAGCAACGCTTGAAGCAATGCAGCAATGCTTGAAACATCATCTTAGGGGAGAGCTGCAGGACCATGAGCCAAGTGAGGGTGAAAGAGAAGAACGTTCCGGGTAGATAATCCAGTTCATGCAACGGTTTTGTTTAGCAGGCAAGATAAGGGCACGAGGGCAAGAAACTTGAGGATGCTGTTAAAGATTGATCATATGATCAACCATGGGGTCCAGAAGGAGTGAAAAACAAGCAGAATTCATAAGGAGCATGATAGACTGGATCAGATGGATAAATTAGTAGTCAGGAAGTTTCCTCATGGCCAAAGAAACCTTGTTGTGTGAGGGAGGTAAGACAGGAGGTAAGTTGGGATTTTACATTTCAAACATGATTACTGATTGAGAATATAGCTATGGATATGGCATAGAAGTGTGGTAGAGAGGAAGGTTATTATAGTTGAGGAAGTTAACAAACTTAGAAGACAAATACCATGAACACATTAGTATTAATAGACTTCCATGAAATTTCATGTCAATACATTTGGGAAACATTGAGTTAAAGTGAAACAAACAATTAGCTGGGTGTGGTGGTGTGCACCTGTAATCCCAGCTACTTGGGAAGCTGAGGCAGGAGAATCGCTTGAACCCAGGAGGCAGAGTTTGCAGTGATCTGAGATATTGCCACCGCACTACAGCCTGGGTGACAGAGCAAGATGCCATCTCAAAAAAAAGATTGAAACAGGTATTTGCTGAAGGTCTTCTTAACACCTTTATGCATGGTGCAGCTTTAAGCATGACATATAATGTGCAGTTAATGTCAAAAGGCTTGAATTCAAAGATGTACTTTTTGGAATTATTCAAGTTCACTGATTTTTTTAAGCAATACTCTTTTGCCACTGAAAGGATAGCATCTTAAAGAAGGAATTGATTTTACATCCCCGATAATGCTTACTTCATTAATCACTTTTCTTTAACTTTAGGCCGTGGTACTCAGACTGGCATAAAAGACAATCCATTGCTTGTGGCATTTGCAAAAAAGAGAAGATATCTGGGTTTCACACCAAGACATTCTGATCCAGAAGGCCTGGGCTTGGGCCCCAGGAGTTGTACTACATCAGGCATATCAGGTGATCTGGATTTAGAGCCAGCACTTGATCTGGATACAGCTGGGCCTGCAGAACCTCTCACACAGTGGTTCTCAATATTGGCTGTATATTACAATCATCCAGAGAGCCTTTCAAAATTCCAGTAACCAGGCCATGCCTCATACCAATTAAATCCTGGTCTCTGGGGTTGCATCAGTATTTTCTTAAAGATCCTGATGATTCCAGCATGAAGCCACAGTAGAGAATCAGTGCCTCTAAAGATTTGGTGTGAAAAGCCTTAAGCTTCTTTGGCTTCTCAGGACTTGGAAATACTTCATAAGATCTGTAGCTAATACTCTCGTAAAACTGGGCCTGCCTCTGATTTAATTATCAGAGAAAGCTGCCTAGAGATTCTTTCAGAAGGTAGCTGTGTTAGCTCTTTTCTCTGAATAGTAAAAAAAAAAAAAAAAAAAAAGGAAACTTCTTAATGGAAACAAAACTCTGAACCAATATAAAACTCTGAACTGAAACAGAACCACTATATAGAAAGGTTAAAAATCCCCCCAAAAAGTCACCTTTCCCAAGAAAACTTTGGTTCTGTCCCATGATAGCTTTTATGTCTCCAGCTTCTTAAAACAACAAGAAATTGCTGAACATAAATTTTAGAATCAGTTTCACAGCTTCAAATCTGAATTTAACCAATGTCATCTTAAATGGTTTTAACATTGTTTCTCTTTACTAAAATACCAACTTCACAAGCTAGCAGAAGGAAAACAATGTGACAAAGTAGAACCTTCCAACACATACTCCATATACTCTGCTTTTTTCCTCTCTTCTGCTCACTTTCCCTTCTTTAAAGGACACAATGAAGGAAGCAAATGAATGAGTTAAAGAAGCAAATCGCAAAATAAACAGGGACAATATTCGAGATCATGACATCCACCTATCTTTTCCTGATGCAATGTAGGCTATGTCAGAATTGTTGATTAATTTATTGGACCATGATTTCTTCTCCAGAATCCTTAGTGTCAGATGCTTTTACAGAATTCAAAATATTTTATATTTTAGGAATATGCATATTCGGTTATACAAGCAGTGTCTGGAGCAACAATTGTAATCACAGATGAGAATTTCTGCAGCAAAACAGTGTGTAAATTGCCTCACAACAGATCAGGTTTTGCCACCAAATTAGTTTGCACCAATCTTAAAAGAAACACTTTTTGGGTTTTAAAGTTTGTTTGGATATGAGCATTGCAGATCGGTAGAATAGTGTATTTTATATTCAGATAGTGAGCTTTATTTGTAAAATTCTAACCAATTAAAAATTATTTATTTATTTTACTTTTTCTTTTTTTGACTTTCCTTTTTAGCTTGTGACTTTTATTAGTAACTATAAATAAATGATGAATATGTTTGAGTAGGGACAGGGACCCTTGTGTATATAATCCCATTTAATCTTAATACAAATCCATTCAAAAAGTATGTATTCTTACCTCTATTTCACAGATGAGAAAGCTGGGTCTGTGAAAGGTTAAATTGCTTGCTAAAATTTCAGTTGTGATGGAGACCACATTTAAACGCTTGACATTCAGACGACTTGACTGCAAAGACCACTGTACCACACAGCTTCCTCAGCAACAGAGTCAAAGACATAAATCATTGCATGAAAGACAGATGCACAGATCCCATTTTATGTTTAGGTTAAAAACCTATGCTGATCGTTGATAGCCTCTCCTATTCAAACACAAAAGCTTTTTATCATCAATCATCTTGAAAGAATGAAACTGGAATAATATTTAATCTCGGCATTTGGCCTAACAATGTAACAACATAGAACTTTAAATAAACTAGTACTTTGAATAAATTAAGTCAATGTTTAAATAAACATTTAAGTAATATGTAAAACACCTTTTGTAGGTGTGCCGAAATCAACCTATTGAGAATGGTGAAGAAGCACATTCACAGGAAAGGTCTTTTAAAGACTGTCTTGCCAGGCTCTTCAGCTGGATAATGGGAATAAGCCACTGTGAACACCTTCAATTAAGGCAATAAACGTATGTGCGCTGGAGCGCACTGGTGTTGGAATTGGGTTGCAAAGCTAAGACAAATGCAGAAAAATGTGTCCTTCTGTGCAGGTTTTCCTTACAACCAAAAGCAATATAGGAACTAGAGCTTTTGGTTGCTGCTGCTGTTATTATTATTAATCTTTCCAATACATGTTATTTTTCCATCATTAATATGAATTTAGCATTCCTTAACTAAGAAGCCATTAACAATGGCATTTTGCTTGTATTCCTATAGCTGTAATTCCAAACACTTCCCTGGAGTGCTCTTTTTGCATTTTCCCACATTTTCCCCTGATTTGTTGATTGTTGAGTGACGGATCTTGCCAGATGGCAAGTCATCACCAAAATTTCACATCATTAATCATGACAGTTTTGTCTTAAGTAACATTTTTTAAAATTACAGACTGTATTTTCTATGTGGAGGTATAGAATAAATAGTAAAACAGAGATTTTCATGCAGAACTTAGAGCTTTTAAAAATGGACATGCTATAGAGACTTTCAAGTTTATTAAATTTAAGTATCCAGTACAACTTTCCAGAAACAAAGTGTTTACTTTCCCTTGTGACCCCTGCACTCAAGGATCAGACTCTATTTTGCTCACTGGTTTGCTGTGCACCTGAGTGAACACTTTCTAATGGATGCTTCATGTAGCATATTCTAATCTTCAGCTATTTGGAGTCAAGCTTTGTCATCTCCATGGTAAGCCTCTGTTAATGTAATTGCAGAAGGTACCAGGAATTGTGACAGTACATTTTATGACCACTTTCATCTCGTGATTCTGAATAGAACTTTTAAGCATGAGTTTTTTGGTTTGCCTACCGCTTTTTTGCACTATCATCTAATAAGATTTAGTGTTGCATATTAAGAATTTAGCCATGTTGAAAAAGAAAAACACTTGGTCGACTACTTTGCCTCGTAGGCAGTCCATTTCTCAAGACAACAATCTGAAAATATTAAACACAATTCTGGTTTTCCATGTTACTGGGAAAAATGCTGCTGGGAAGTGAATAGACAATAACTTCCTGCACAGGAATTAGGCCATCTGTATATTTCAAATTATGCATGTACATACACCTTGGTAATGTAAGTTGTATAATGTAGCATCATATAATAGATTCTTACAAAAGGACCTCAAGTAATTATCTTGGCCCTTCTTTAGATTCCTTCAGGGAAAATCACCCCTGTGCCAGAAAAGAATTAAACTTAAAAAAAACAAAACTACTGAGATAAATAATCCATCTCTTTCATTTATGACATAGGTTAATTTGCTCTTAAACAGTAAAGTGAATGAACGGAAGCTCTCTGATATGACTGCACACTCCTGTCATGTACTATGATTAAATTTCTCCTTAATTTTCTCTTCCTAGGCACAGTCACTTCAGTGTTTTATTTTCATCTGTTTGTCTGCTAACCACAACTACCTTAAAATAATGAGCCCCAAGCAGGATACTTCTAATCCCAGTGAAATAGGAAAAAATGAAGTCATCTCAGAAGTGAAAACTTAAGTGATGTGAAATGGAAAAGCTGCTAATTTGGGGGAGGGGGCAAGAATTTTCCCTAAAATCCTGGGATCTAAAAATGAAGTCAGTCTAGAAATTAACTGTTGTTCTTGTAGTTTAACTTGGTAATATTTTGGCATAGGAAAAGACTAATATGGCTTAAAATTTATGGGCAGTTAAAGGGAGATATCATGATCACTGAAGCATGTGATTTTAAATGCTAAGACTGAATTCCAGTATTTTCTAGATCTCAATAGCTCACCTACAGTTATACATTCCATGCCTCATTATTAAGGTTTCTTAGTCTGTTTTGTGCTGCTATAACAGAATACCACAAACTGGGTAATTTATGAGGAGCTGAAATGTGTCAGCTCAGGATTCCGGAGGCTGGGAGGTCCTAGGTCAAGGTGCTCACACCTTCTTGCCGCATCATAACATAGTGGAAGCACCAAAAGAGGGAACAAGAGAGAAGGGGACTAAACTTGCTTTTTTATAACAAACCCTGACCTATGATAAAGGCATTAATTCATTCATGAGGGCAGAACCCTAGAGGTCTAATCACCTCCCATTAGGCCCTACCTATCAACACTGTTACCTTAGAGATTAAGTTTCCAACATGTGCATTTTAGTGGACACATTAAACCACAGTATAGGGTGACTTTATATTACTATTTGGGACAATCCTCATTTAAGCCTGTTGTCCTTGTGTAGTATTAGCACCCTTTCCCCCCTTCCACATGTCCATATTTAGATGATAAATTATATGGTCACCCTACAGTTATTACAGTTTTCTTTGTCACACTCTCCAGCTTGCACTGTGCACTTGGTTTTTCCTCTATTTCTGTCAAGCTGTGCACTGATCATCAGTGGTTTGCTTCTGATTATTTCTCTGTTTATTAAAGTCCTTTAATGTGTATTTAATTCTGCCTTCCAGATTGGTGGTTGTCCCCTTAAGATCATCTTCAGCAAACTTAATGAGCCTTGCGAACCCTCCCTTCATGATCTGGGTCAATGGGAACACTGAGGCCAATGCCAGTGGCCTTTGGGACACCACCCATGTTCTTTCTTACCTCATTTATTTTCTCTCTACTGCCCCTTATTGACCCTTTTTCTACCCACCAGTTGTCACTGACTGATTAATCTTTAATTTCTATCTTAACATCTTTCCAGAAATTATGCTGGTCTAGATCCTAGTAAGAAGTGTGATGTTCATGAGGATTTTGTGCTGAAACACTCTATATCAAATTGCATTTTCTCAGTCACTGGTTTCAAGTACCCGTGGGGCCACTGGAAATAAAACTGTGATGTATGATTTCCACAGTTCTTATTGTTTTAATTCAATTATAGTGCATTATATAACTCTGACAAGTCATCTTTACCCTAAAGTCATGCCTGAGCTTTTGTAAGGAAAGCAAAAGAAAACTTAGAGATGAGCTACTGAATGTTCAGGCATTTTCATCATGCATTTTTAAATGGGAAATAAAGTTTCTAAAGTGTTACCAGGAGTTAGTGAAAAACTCAGCATGCTCTGCTCACTCCTGATTCTTACTAATTTTGTTTTTCTCTAGTATTAAGTGGGTCAAGCCTAGAAGATAATGCCCTAAATTGTAATCAGTGAGATTCCTTTTGTGTGGTTTAATATGCCTAAATTCAATGAAAATGAATTTTAATTTTTTTACACACATTTTAAATATGTTTTGATGAATTAAAATACTTAAACTTGAAAAAAGCTACATGTATGTTGAGAAAATTTTATGGCGTACATTCATCATATGAAATTCTGTTTATGATATCATTTATTATAAAAAAGCCAATGCAAAAGCCATACAAAAACTACACAAAACACATTTAAAATGGGTAGTATGATGGTAGAACCCTTTTGTAATGTTGATGTTAGTTGTTGGGGCTGTCAGTCACGTTAGATCTTGACATAAGCCCATATGTAGCATGATTAATTATGTAATAGTAGTTTTTCATTGCAATACTTCAGCAGGCATGACATGGCCTGTTTCATGCCTGAATCTATTTAAATACTAGCCATTCCACAGAGTTTCTTTGTACATAATTCTGTTCCTTTCCAAAAAAAAAAAAAAAAAAGGCTCTGTAAAGAATTCTGTGGTAGAGGTAAACAACAGAGACCACAGTCTGGAGTCAGGATTCATGCATCAAAAATGAAGTGTTTAAGTAGATTATTGTCAACTAGCAAATGCCATTTTAGTCAGCATTTCACCACCTTATTCTACACCATCTGTCTCTCAGGGAGCAATTAATCTGAAACTCCAACATGCAGCATTAAAATTCCATTAACACTGAACAGAATATTAACGTGTCTGGCATTGCCATTTTTATCTTTTCAAATTTCAGAGTTAATTTTGAATAAAGCAGATATAACATTTTAATCTATTTGGATAATTAAGATTATTGAATAAAATATGTAATTAGCAGCGAAAATTATGTACTAATACATAAAACTTAGTTTAATAATGCTGGATGTTTTGGCAACTTCAACATTCAGCATATAAGCTAATGATTATTTGTAAAGGTACTACATGTTTTACAAAGCTAATGTTCCCAAGCCTCTCACTTTGTCATTCCTTTTTCTTTTTGCAGAACCACATCACTGCCTTCGCAGAAGTCACATGATATTGAAGCAGATGGCTTTTCACTGCATTGGACATCATCCCTTTTTACCATCCACTCATAACACCCAAAGTTTGTTTGATTGCAAAGGAAGTTTATAACGTTGTTTAATATTTTTTATAATTTTAAAATCAATGTCCACCTATCTGTTTCCCCCACTAGACTGTGAGCTCCTCGAGGGCAGGATTGTCTTTCTTTTTTCTGTGTCCCCAGCACTTACAACAAAGCCTAGCACAAAGTAGGTGTTCAACAAAGTGTGATGAC
Source organism: Macaca nemestrina (assembly GCF_043159975.1). NCBI lineage: Eukaryota > Metazoa > Chordata > Mammalia > Primates > Cercopithecidae > Macaca > Macaca nemestrina. The sequence continues at coordinate 134,350,115 of NC_092125.1, forward strand.
CAAATGAACAAAATCCTTCAATAAAACATTCACTTTAGTTTCTCACAGAATCACTGCAATTATGTTAAGAGAAACCTCTACATAAATCGTATTTGTATAGAAAACCTTCTATTTTGGGCTAGTTTTTTTTTTTTTTAATTTTCATATATCTAGTCAGCAGTATGCCATGTTTAATTTGAAGTGGACTTTGAAAGTCATGGGGGTTTTTATTTTATTATTCAGCATGACATTATTTCCATTCTAACATTTCAGTGTGTGAAATTCCTTTTAGAAAGTATGTTCTATAGTAAAATAATGTTTCCACATTATATTGTGTTATATTTCACTTAAAATACCATTCATACTATACATTCTAAGACTGGTGCTTCTGCTTTTGAAGGGGAAAATGCCAATTTTTACTGTAATAAGTAATGTATCATAATTAAAAATTATTTATTTGGACTTCTTCTCCTGACAATTGTGGCTTAATTCAAGACTTGTTTTTGAATGCAGGCAGTATTTAGGATAGCTTAAATCAGGAAATTCAGCACTGGTCCCTTATTATTGAGTAATTTCCCATGAGTAGCAGTGTCTCAAGAGTGGTCAAAGGCTCCATTCTTAGGCTTTTTTACTACTAAAGATTCTACATAATTTAAACGGGAAAGAACTATACCCTGACACATAATTTAAATTATATAAATGCTAGAAATATGGTTAATGTATTTTACTCTGCATTTGTGTAGTACTTTATAGTTTACAAAGTATATTTACACCAACTATTTTATGTAATCCTCATAATAACCTGGTATAAACATGAAGAGTATGGCTTTATTTTTACAGATAAGAAAAATGAAGCCACGACAGGGTAAATAACATGCCAAATCACAAACTAGTAAGAGACATAGTTGATGCCTAAATTCAGGTTTTCTGACCCTGAACTCATATTCCTTTCTAATACAGCACAGCTGTCATCTCATTTTGGACATTGAGGCCTTTCAGAGCTCAGTAGAATCCTGGGCAACTACCTATGGTTCAAAAAATAAAGAAATGCCAGAATACAATTATGAAAGCTCTGCTGTATTTTAAATGTTTGTTTTAAGAATGAACAGTTTGCAAATATACAACTATATAATAATTGTAATCCAGTTTTAAAATAACGAATATCAAGAGTCTAGATGTGAGGCTCTTTGTAAAAGAGAAGCCTAAACTCAACATCTCTCCTTCCACCCTCACCCTCAGGCCCCAGCCTCCACTCAGGAGAGGGCCCAAGGGACATACCTTACATTTAGCATGTGGAATTACAGATTAAAATCACCATTAATATAAGGAAGGCAAACTCCTCAACAATAACTTTGCAGTAATTAAAACTACCCTAAGTAACTTTAGCTTATACGGCAAAGTAACTTTGGCAGTAATTGACTGAAATGAATCTTTCTAAACTTTACAGTACTAAAGAAAGCAAACTTTTAATTGTCTCTGTAATTTCAACAGAGATCAGCAAATAAATATAACCAAAGATTGACCATTACTCCCCAAATAGATTTTATTTGCCCATTTCTATCACGGTGGAAGCTAAAACACTTCTAGTAGAGCCAAAAAGAAAAGAAAATCCCAATTTCTACTAATTTCAGACCTCTAGAGCAATTCAGTCCTGTTGGAAATTTAGAACATGGAGAAACTTTGAATGTCCTGACCCTCTTTAAAGACTTTTTAGGCAATAATAGTAATAGGGAATTCACTTATTGAGAATGAAAGTGAAGGGGATGATCATAATGTCTTAGAAAGCTAGATTACTAGTAAGGCTTCCAGAGTTTTATCAGTTCTATTGATTGTACATCAGACTTCCAAGGAGCCAACCAGGAATATTTTTCCTGTTGGAAGCCTTGCCTATATAGTCCCGTGTCAAGGTTGCTTCTTTGCACCTTGCTAAACCTGATCTGAATGCAAGTGTTATAAATTCTTCAAAAACTCAGATTTAACCCAGAACCAGAGTAAAGTCACCTCTACTATTTACACATCATGGGCTCAAGATTGTACAGTGAGTGATGCTGTCATGAAGAAAATTCAGATGAAAAACGCAAGATACATGTGAATAAGGCAAAAGCCAGAAAATAGCCCTTATTCATGATGCTATTACTGAGAATAATGAAAATCATATTTCAGAAAACATTAATATGTAAATATGTACATATGTAGGCTAGTAAAAGCAGGCAAACACATATCTTTCTGATAAAGACATCTCCTTTTTATTCTACTTACTTGGGGCCCAGGTCAGTGTAATTTGGTCAACTTGAAAATTTCAGTAGTCTCTGTTTGCATGGCAGAAATTCTGCACATGTTTTATCTGATTCCTATGATAACTTAAAAGGCTCTTTTATGTTAAAAGAGAGGTGAATCTTCTTTGACAGACTTTGTATTTTCCACTTCTAACTGGGCCTCTCTTTTCTCAGGATCTATCCTAGCCAAATATCTCAGTTACATTTACCATACAGTTTCCTTTGTGAAAGAACAGTAGGGGAGGAAATAATTCTCTGCTGTGTATTGTATTTTTCAAATAAAAATTTAAAAATTCAATTGAAAACTGATTTTTGACTTTGTGATATATTGGTCTTGATAGTGGGTAGAGGAATAAGGAATGCTTGTTAATGTGCATGAAAGAATTCTCAGAGTGACTGAAGAATGTTTGGAAATGGATCACAATGGATCAGATTAGACCAGTTCCTTGGACAGCTCAATTACCCTCTGCATCTCGTGGACCATCCTGGGATCTTACTAACGTCCTTATTTCCAAATCACAACTTCCTAGAAACTATTTGAGACACTGAGCGGGTATATGATCCACTGTATAGGCTCACTTCTATGTTGAGCAAAGCATTTAAGATTGGATGTAAATTAGCATATTCCTGCCTCTAAGGCACCATTTATTACATTTTGACTGCATGCTCTAAAAAGTTGCCCTGGAAATATACCAAATGGTTCTATTTATGCTTTGAAAATATTGATCTCAAAATTCGCCAGGCATGGGCTTTCTAATGAATTTTCCAAATTACAGTTCTTTTAGAATATCAATTAAGGGAATTTCCTCCAGACTTTAAGTGAATGAATCTCTTTTAAGAAAAACGAGAGTATTCAAATTACTCTTTCCTGTCCACTTTAGATTATAGTCTGATCTTAGCCTAATAGATCCTCAGGACATGGCCAACATTGAATAAAATAATAAGTCTGCTCTCTTTACCCCAAGTCTTACGAGCCATGAATGGATCATAGCATCTAAATTCTAAACTCAGATTCCTGTCTTTCAAATCTGTGGCCTTGCTCACAAAGGAGCTTCAGATAAGAAAATATAGATGAGTGGACACAACCGCCTTTAGTATTCACAGGAAAACTCAAAGCTTTGTCTCAAAGGTCTCATTCTTTAGACGAGTGATATGGACAGGTGCCATCCTCTGGTATGATTACCTTCATATTATTTCATTTATAAATCTGTTCTCATTTTTGCATGGAAACGTATTGCTTGTAGAAAAAGAATTATTTTTTCTTAGGAGGAGGAAAAATGAAATTTTAATTGAATTTTGTTTTAAAGGAAAACCTTTTCAAAATGGTGAGATGTTTTGAGCATTAATCAGGTATCTCTAGATGTATTGCTCCTTGTCAAGAAGCACTTTCAGCCTTCATTCATTTGGCGTATTTATTGAGTGATCCTGTGAAGCAGATAATTTGCAACGTGCTGACTAAACAGTGCATAGAAGGATCTGGCCTCTGCCCTTCCAGATTGTACACTTCAGCAGCTCTGGTGATGGAGCTGTAAGAGATCTCTTTTAAGTTCAAGTAGGAGAACTGGCTCGGAGTTAATCTGCTGCTGAGGACTAAAGAAAGGGCATTTTTATAGATTACAACAGCAGCTAGGTTAATTTAAGACAACAAAAAGCAGTGCCTCCATAAACAGTATTGTATTATTCAACTATTGGTAATTTTTAAGACCCTAAAATTCTATATAATGAGCGTTACTATCCTTCATAAGTCTATGGTTCAGCTGAGTCGCTTTTCTGGTCTGAGCTGAAGTTTTCATGCAGCCATGATCGTGTTGGGAGGCTCTGGCTGATCTTCACTGGGCTGTTCATATATGGGAGTCATCTGGCTGTATGCTGGTCTAGGATGGCTTCTCTTGGAATAACTTCATTTTTCTCTATGTGGTCTCTCAAACTCCAACAGGCCAGGTAGGCTCTTTGGCAGAATGGGCTGAGAGAGTAGAGGCATGCAAGGCAGTAGCACATTGTCACTTGGCCATCTCAGTCAATTGGTCAAGGCAAGTCCCAAGGCCAGCCAGATTTAAGAAGTGAGGGAGGAGCTACAAAGTCACATTACAAAGAGGTGAACACAGAGATGGGTGGAGAACAAGGGCCATTTTTGCATTCAGTATATCATACACTTTTACTGCTGCTAAACTTCTTCAAGCAGTACTCCCCAGAGCAGAGTTGAGTTCCTAACTTGTCCAGTACCGATTTATTCTGATAAACATGAGAAACCCATAAATGACAATAGAAAGCAAGCTTGTTGTAACTGTAAAATACTGGCCATGCCACCAATCACCGAGGACATTCCAAAATGCCTTTGTGATGGCTGTCTAGAGAACTGTCTGTCCAGCACCTGACAGCAACAGGGAGCTTGCTGAAGTTTTGTCTACAAATTTCCTAGATCTTCTTCAATAGGCAATAATGAAGGAAGAGAGCATAATTTTACAAGCAGAAATAAAAATAAAGGAGAAAAACCACCTAGGCAGAAAGAATAGGAAAGTAACTAAAATATACGATCAGGTTACGACACATTGATTCTATATATGTACCTGTGATGTGAGTGTGTGTATATATATGCATATGCTTGCTTTGTATAATTCTGATTTTTAGAAATTTCAGTTACTATGATTTAGTTAAATAACACTACTCCCCCCAAAACAGCTTTCAAATTTTAGTTACAGCATAATAACTGAGAGTAACGATCCAATGCACAAACTTTGCTGCCAGTTCTTCAGTCCAGAAATCACTATAAAAATAACAAATGCACATATGATTAGTGACCAGTCATCTCACTTCCTTCAAAGTCTTCCAGTGATCTGTCACTGAATATTTGCCGTTCTGTTCATGCACAGACAGCAAAGCATGTATGTGCTGACTCCTTGTCTCCCAGTAATAAATCCACATGACATCTTACAAAAGAATGCATAATTTAAACAGGATCTGGTCAACGAAAATGAAACTACAGCAAAGACAAAAATGTGGCAATACTGAAAGTGAAATTTGAATATTGAATATAAATAGACTTATAAAAGACATAGCGTAGCCAACCTTGGAAATGCTGAAACTGCCACCACCATCTGAGAGACTCTAGAAATGCAACCAGAGAAACTCAGTGAAAGTGAGCTTATTGATACAAATGGGAGAAAAGGTTGTGACTGAAAAATATGAAGATATCCTAGAGGAAATAATTCTGACTAAAAAAACTCACATTAAAGGAATTCTTGGAGATATTTCACAACACTGAAAATACAAAGGATAAAACATTAATTAGTAATGGATCCAAACTTAGACAAGGATATGGCAATTAGCGTAGGCACAGAAAAGATGCTTGCCCCGTATCCTAAGTTATATGACAAGAAGGCGGTGGTAAACACTGTTCAAACCTGTCTTCGCTTAGGATGCAGTGACAAACTACAATAGACTGAGTGGCTTACGTACAGTCATGCATCACTTAAGGACAGGGTCGTGTACTGAGAAAGGCATCATTAGGTTATTTTGTGGTGTGAACATCATGGAGTGTCCCGACACAGATCTAGATGTTAGAGCCCACCGCACACCTAAACTCTAAGATATATAACCTATTGTTCCTAGGCTATAAACCTGTACAGCATGTTACTGGACTGGATACTCCAGGAAGTTGTAACACGATGGGAAGTATTTGTGTATTTAATGTATCTAAACATAGAAAAGTTACGGTAAAAATATGGTATTATAATCTTATGGGACCAGCGTCATAGGTGTGGCCTCTCACTGATTGAAACATCATCAGTATGTGGCACTTGACTGTAACAGACATTTATTTCTCACAGTTCTGAAGGCTAGGAAATCCGAAATCAGAGTGCCAGCTGCAATGGCCAGGTTCTGGGGACAGCTCTCTTGCTGGCTTGCAGACGGATGCTTTCTCCCAGTGCCTTCTACCTGTCTCACATGGTGAGAGAGAGAGTGAGCTCTGGTTTCTTCTCCCTTTTGTAAAGATACTAATCCCATCATGAAGGCCCCACACTGAGGACCTAATCTAAACCTAATTACCTCCCAAGAGCCCCGCCTCCAAATACCACCACATTGGAGATTAGAGCATCAATATTCGAATTTATGGGAAACACAGTCAGTCTATAACAAAACTACTCGATAAAATTTTTACAAAGAAATAAGACATTTAATTCTCAACATTTCTGTTTTAGATAACAGAGTATGGAACAAACATCAGCTTTTTAAAATTTTTCTCTATATTTAAAACTGTCATTAAGAGAGTTTTAAATACTTCAACAAAATGTAAGCATTTTGTTAAATGTAAACAAAATGTAAACATTTAAAGGTAACATTAATTATATATTTTTTCCATTGCTTATTAAGATCACTCTTCTTGGTTTCAGCTTGCATGGTCTTTTTTTTGGTCTCACACTGCCATACAAAGTAAGGACTGCCTGTCTGTATTTATATATAGGAATATATATACAAACCCACACACCCACATATATATCCCTATATGTAAATATAAACAGGCAGTCCTGTCTATACATATATATGGCGCTATGTGTGTATATATGTATTTGATACATATATGTTTTAATACATATAGATATACACCTATTTTTAATACATATGGACACACCTATGTACACATATATAAAACCCTATATATATGAATAAAATCCCATATATATGCCTTCCTTTTAAAATAAATATTGTCTATACTTTATATTAATACACAGCAGAGAACTTTGTAGTCTCCTAACTTATTAGATGTATTTCTCTGGTCACTTATTTTCCTATGGCCAAATTTTAAAATACTGTTCTGATCAATGGATAGAAAAGTATTTGTATTAGAGTATCACTTCAGCTATTCAGAGGAAGGGGGATGAGGAAAAGTGATGTTTTTTCAAAGTTTTTCAAAAGTGATGTTTTTTCAAAGACAGAATCTCACTCTGTCGCCTAAGCCGGAGTGCAGTGGCACAATCTCGCCTTACTGCAACCTCCGCCTCCTGGGTTCAAGCGATTCTCCTGTCTCAGCCCCCTGAGTAGCTGGGATTACAGGCGTTCACCACCATGCCTGGCTAACTTTTTGTATTTTTAGTAGAGACAGGTTTTGTCATGTGGGCCAGGTTGGTCTCGAACTCCTGACCTTTGGTGATCCACCTGCCTTGACCTCCCAAAATGCCGAGATTACAGGCATGAGCCACCATGCCCGGCCTGTATTTAATATTTTAACTATCTTTTAAAATTATATTGCTCACATTCTGGCTTGGTACACATACACACATAATTTAACCCACCACACCATTTGAACATGAATCATTTGTTGGTGTTCTAATAAAGTTCTTGGAAGTTATAAAGAGCTATATAGGGGAGTTGGGTCCCTCGGTCTAAAGCATCTCAGAAACTGTGATTGTTTATTTGGTTGTTTTTTTGTTTTGCTTTGTTTTGTTTTTATCTGTTCACCTTTTTTAATGGCTTTATCTGCCCTCTGCTGTTAATTCTCATTATTTCTTGTCTTGAAAACTATCTTAGAAACTTGCTCACCTACTCCCAATCTGCTATTGTATTTGTCAGCTCAAGCTGCTATAAAAGATTATCATAGACTGAGTGACTTAACAGAAATTTATTTTCCCACAGTTCTGGAGACTGGAAGTCCAAGATCAAGGTGCCAGTGGGATTGGTGTCTTGTGAGGGCTCTCTCCGTGGGCTGCAGATGACAGCCTTCTCCATACACACATGGAGAGAGAGATCTATGGTGTCTCTTTTTATAAGGACACCAGTTATATAGGATTTGGGCTCCATCCTTATGGCCTGATTAAACCTTAATTGTCTCCCTAAAGGCCCAATTTCCAAACACAGTTACATTAAGGATTGGGACTTCAACATATGAATTTGGGGGGGGTGAAACACAATTCAATCCATAACAGCTATCTACTGTCTTGAAATTTCATCTCTTATAGTTATGCCCTGCAGAAGAACTAAAGGATGCCAATGTAGCACAGATAACCATGGTGTTATTGTATGTAAAATTAAGTCAATTAGGCAGAAATGGACTCTACTTCTGTCATATAAAGTAAAGTATCTGGGCTTTGTGAGGGATGTTTTCATTGCTGCTACTCTGACTTATTTCCTGTACTTCTGATTTCAGATGGCCCTTTATTTATGGCTCAAATTAAAGTCATCTGATCATCAAAAGTGTTACCATGATTATAGATAAGTATATCTATGATTGTGGATAAGTATATCTTTAAGTCGAATATTTTTTTTTCTCACTACTAAAAGTAAAAAAGTGAAACGTGAGGTTCATGGATGTCATGATGAAGAATAATCTTCGAGCGTCCAAACAGATCTCAGATAATAATATTTGCTCTGTTAGAGAATGATTCTAGCATATGGTTCGATGTTAAAACAGTTTTATTACAAACGAAATTTAAACCTCTGGGATCCTAAATTGCAGTGATTGAATGTGAAACTTCAATGCCATAAAAATTTCATGCAATCTTAAGTAGCTTGCTTTATTTATGATTCAGTGTTTTGTGTTATAGGAGAACAACTTGTATATTATACGAGAGAAAACAAATGATATAGACTTCATATTTTTAAATGGGAATTTCATAAGACATATGGTGACAGCATCTGGGATCAGATCCATACCTTTTCAGATGCCTTTATATTTATTCCGAGTACTTGGTTCTAATCTTGAAATACTAAAGACATATAGACGTAGCAGCTGGGCCACCAGCAATTGAAACTCTAACACTGTTCACTTTAACAACATATATTTTGAAAAATAACATTGCTATTTTTCAACTCATCTTTTTTTTTTTTCATTATTGCTTTTTATTTCTAATTCACCAAATTCCCAGGAACATTGTAAGGATAACAGAAGCAATAGTAAGCTAAATTCTCTTCTATCCAGGTTAATCCAGATGTTGTCAGAGAATTGTATATACTGTTTATATCCTGATATAAACTCACGGAAATTATTTTTAAATTTTGGAGTGTGTGTGTGTATTCCAGCATCAAAAATGAAAGACTCAAAACAAATTTTGTAACAATTCAGTTACAAAACACAGAAAAGATTAAAATGCCTAATTCTGGCAAGAATATAATATTTCTGATGCAAATATATATTTCTGCTGGCAGTGTAAATCCCTTTGGAAAGTACTTTGGCATTGCATTTCATGAGCCACTAAAATGTGAATAACCTTGACTCAGTAATTTCATTCCTGTGAATCTGTCTCCTAAAGTAATATAATTTAATAATCACAAAGATGATTGTAGCAGTGTTATTTGTGATAGCAAAAACAACCTAAATACACAGCAATAGGAGAACAGTTAAATGAATTATGGTTTACCAATTACATAGAATATTATGTAGGCATTAAATGATAATTATGCACATTCTGTAGCAACAGGAAAATGTTTATGATATAATTTTATGTTAAAAAAGATACAAATTATACCCTACAATTACTGTTATGTAAAAATCATAAATGTAAATGTGTGAGATTAAAAGTGAACGTGGAAAAGTGAAATCTGGAATGTGCAAATGTGTTGTCATTTAAAAAAACACTGTAGTCATTTCTTTACCTTTGTCAAATGCTTAAGTAATTCTACAGTACTGCTTATGTAATTGACTAAAACATATAATTAAAATGACCACAGAGAACAGTGCCTTCCCATTCAATAATTTGATCTTGACTAAAATCCTAGTATCTATATCCTGTAATCTGAGTGAACTTTATTCTATACTAATTTCTAATCATAAAATCAGCACTTTTGGGGTTTCTACTTTAAATTACTGTTGCAAATGGTGCCCTATTTCTTAAACAAATACATCTGCAATTTAGTGAATGATATAATAAGCTATAACATATGTATTAGTCCATTTTCACACTGCTATAAAGATGATACCCAAGACTGGGTAATTAATAAAGAAAATAGGTTTAATTGACTCACAGTTCCACATGGCTAGGGAGGCCGCAGGGGGCTTGAAATCTTGGTGTAAGGCAAAGGGGAAGCAAGGCATATCTTCCATGGGAACAAAAGAAAGCAGGAGAAATTGCCATTTTTAAGCCATCAGATCTCCTGAAAACTCCCTCATTATCACGAGAACAGCATGGGGGAAACTGTCCTCATGATCCAATCACCTCCCACCAAGACCTTCCCTCAACTCCTGGGCATTACAATTCATGGTGAGATTTGGGTGAGGACACAAAGATAACTCATATCAACACATTTCTAATACATTATTTTAAAACATAGATTAAAAATTTTTAGATATTTGATATCCACATTACTGAAGTTTGGAGGCAAGGCATCTCTGCCTTCATTGCTTAAAAGTGGATTATGTACTAAAGCTAGTAGTTCTCTAAAGAGAGCAAGTTTGTTCCCCAGGGGACATTTGGAAATGTCTTGAGACATTTTTGCTGTCACAATTTGGGGAGGGGAAGTTTGCTCCTGGCATTCATTGGGTAGAGGCCAGGGATGCTGCTAAACATCCTACAATGTATGGTACAGCTGCAGGACATGTCCCACAACAAAGAATGATCTGGCCTAAAATGTCAGTAGTACTAAGGTTGCGAAACCCTGGAGTAGGCAGTGAAAAAAATCTAGAATAGAGAAACCTAGCTTTTTGCTTTATTTCCACTGCTAAAAAGGATGGGTTTGTGCTAGCTGCTTACATTCTGTCCCTGAATTTCCTTATTTGTAAAGTGAAAGTATATAAGATTTATCTTATCTCACAGGATGGTTCTGAGAGTAAAATAAGAAACAAAGTTATAGTACTTTGAGAAGCTAAAGTGTACTATATTGGGTTCTGTTCCAAGATGGCTGAATAGGAACAGCTCCGGTCTGCAGCTCCCAGCGTGATTGACGCAGAAGATGGGTGATTTCTGCATTTCCAACTGAGGGAACTGGTTTACCTTATTGGGACTGGTCAGAAAGTGAGTGCAGCCCACGGAGGGCAAACCGAGGAAGGCAGGGCATCACCTCACCAGGGAAGCACAAGGGGTCGGGGAATTTCCCTTTCCTAGCCAAGAGACGCCGTGACAGACTGTACTGGGAAAATTGGGACACTGCCACCTAAACACTTCACTTTTCCAATGGTCTTAGCAAAGGGCACACCAGAAGATTATATACCGTGCCTGACTCAGTGGGTCCCACGTTCACAGAGCCTTGCTCATTGCTAGTCCGAGATAGAACTGCAAGGCAGCAAGCCTGGCTGGGGGAGAGGCGTCTGCCATTGATGAGTCTTGAGTAGGTAAACAAAGCAGTCTGGAAGCTCAAACTGGGTGGAACCCACCGCAGCTGAACAAGGCCCACCTGTCTCTGTAGACTCCACCTCCAGGGACAGGGCATAGCTGAACAAAAGGTAGCAGAAACTTCTGCAGACTGAAATGTCCCTGTCTGACAGCTCTGAAGAGAGCAATGGTTCTCCCAGATGGTGTTTGAGCTTTGAGAACGGACAGACTGCCTCCTCAAGTGGGTGTCTGACCCCCATGCAGCCTAACTTGGAGGCACCTCCCAGTAGGGACTGACACCTCATACAGCCAGGTGTCCCTCTGAGATGAAGCTTCCAGAGGAAGGATCAGGCAACAATATTTGCTGTTGTGCAATATTTGCTGTTCTGCAGCCTCTGCTGGTGATACCCAGGCAAACAGGGTCTGGAGTGGACCTCCAGCCAACTGCAACAGAACTGCAGCTGAAGGACCTGACTGTTGGAAGGAAAACTAACAAACTGAAAGGAATAGCAGCAAGATCAACAAAAAGGACATCCACACCAAAACCCCATCTGTAGTTCACCATCATCAAAGACCAAAGGTAGATAAAAGCACAAAGATGGGGAGAAATCAGAGCAGAAAACCTAAAATTTCTAAAAACCAGAGCACCCCTTCTCCTCCAAAGGATCACAGCTCCTCGCTAGCAATGAAACAAAGCAGGATGGAGAATGATAAGTTCACAGAAGTAGGCTTCTGAAAGTTGGTAATAACAAACTCCTCCAAGCTAAAGGAGGAGGTTCAAACCCATTGCAAGGAAGCTAAAAACCTTGAAAAAAGATTAGACGAACGGCTAACTAGAATAAACAGTATAGAGAAGACCTTAAATGACCTGATGGAGCTGAAAACCATGGCATGAGAACTACATGACACGTGCACAAGCTTCAGTAGCTGATTCGATCAAGTGGAAGAAAGGGTATCTGTGGTTGAAGATCAAATTAATGAAATGAAGCAAGAAAAGAAGTTTAGAGAAAAAAGAGTAAAAGAAACAAATAAAGCCTCCAAGAAATATGGGACTATGTGAAAAGACCAAATCTACATTTGATTGGTGTACCTGAAAGTGATGGGGAGAATGGAACCAAGTTGGAAAACACTCTTCAGGATATTATCCAGGAGAACTTCCCCAACCTAGCAAGGCAGGCCAACATTCAAATGCAGGAAATACAGAGAACAGCACAAAGATACTCCTCGAGAAGAGCAACCCCAAGACACATAATTGTCAGATTCACCAAGGTTGAAATGAAGGAAAAAATGCTAAGGCAGCCAGAGAGAAATGTTGGATTACCCACAAAGGGAATCCCCTCAGACTAACAGCGGATCTCTCAGCAGAAACCCTAAAAGCCAGAAGAGAATGGGGGCCAATATTCAACATTCTTATTGAAAAGAATTTTCAACCCAGAATTTCATATCCAGCCAAACTAAGCTTCATAAGTGAAGGAGAAACAAAATCCTTTACGGGTAAGCAATGCTCAGAGATTTTGTCAACTCCAGGCCTGCCTCAAAAGAGCTCCTGAAGAAAGCACTAAACTTGGAAAGGAACAATTGGTACCAGCCACTGCAAAAACATGCCAAATTGTAAAGACCATCTATGCTAGGAAGAAACCGCATCAACTAATAGGCAAAACAACCAGCTAACATCATAATGACAGGTTCAAATTCACACATAACAGTATGAACCTTAAATGTAAATGGGCTAAATGCCCCAATTAAAAGACACAGAATGGCAGACTGGATAAAGAAGCAAGCCCCATCAATGTGCTGTATTCAGGAGACCGATCTCACATGCAGAGACACACATAGGCTCAAAATAAAGGGATACACGAAGATCTACCAAGCAAACTGAAGGCAAAAAAAAAAAAAAAAGGCAGGGGTTGCAGTCCTAGTCTCTGATAAAACATACTTTAAATCAACAAAGATCAAAAGAGACAAACAAGGCCATTACATAATGGTAAAAGGATCAATTCAACTAGAGGAGCTAACTATCCTAAATATATATGCACCCAATACAGGAGCACCCAGATTCATAAAGCAAGTCCTGAGAGACCTAAAAAGAGACTTAGACTCCCACACAATAATAATGGGAGACTTTAACACCTCACTGTCAATGTTAGACAGATCAACGAGACAGAAGGTTATTAAGGATATCCAGGACTTGAACTCAGCTCTGCACCAAGCAGACCTAACAGACATCTACGCAACTCTCCACCCCAAATCAACAGAATATACATTCTTCTCAGCACCACATTGAACCTATTCCAAAATTGACCACATAGTTGGAAGTAAAGCACTCCTTAGCAAATGTAAAAGAACAGAAATCACCACAAACTGTCATCTCAGACCACAGTGCAATCAAATTAGAACTCAGGATTAAGAAACTCACTCAAAACCACACAACTACATGGAAACTGACCAACCTGTTCCTGAATGACTACTGGGTAAATCATGAAATGAAGGCAGACATAAAGATGTTCTTTGAAACCAATGAGAACAAAGACACATAATACCAGAATCTCTGGGACATATTTAAAGCAGTGTGTAGAGGGAAATTTGTAGCACTAAATGCCCATAAGAGAAAGCAGGAAAGATCTAAAATCAACACCCTAACATCACAATTAAAAGAACTAGAGAAGCAAGAGCAAACAAATTGAAAACCTATCAGAAGGCAAGAAATAACTAAGATCAGAGCAGAACTGAAGGAGATAGAGACACAAAAAACCCTTGGAAAAAAATCAATGAACCCAGGAGCTGGTTTTTTTGAAAAGATCAACAAAATTGACAGACTACTGGCAAGACTAATAAAGAAGAAAAGAGTGGAGAATCAAATAAAAAATGATATAGGGGATATCACCACTGACCCCACAGAAATACAAACTACCATCAGAGAGTACTATAAATACCTCTACACAAATAAACTAGAAAATCCAGAAGAAATAGGCCAGGCGCGGTGGCTCAAGCCTGTAATCCCAGCACTTTGGGAGGCCGAGACGGGCGGATCACGAGGTCAGGAGATCGAGACCATCCTGGCTAACACGATGAAACCCTGTCTCTACTAAAAAATACAAAAAACTAGCCGGGCGACGTGGCGGGCGCCTGTAGTCCCAGCTACTCTGGAGGCTGAGGCAGGAGAATGGCGTAAACCCGGGAGGCGGAGCTTGCAGTGAGCTGAGATCCGGCCACTGCACTCCAGCCTGGGCAACAGAGTGAGATTCCACCTCAAAAAAAAAAAAAAAAATCTAGAAGAAATAGATAAATTCCTGGACACATACACCATCCCAAGACTAAAACAGGAAGAAATTGAATCTCTGAAAAGGCCAATATCAGGCTTTGAAATTGAGGCAATAATCAATAGCCTACCAATAAAAAAAAATCCAGGACCAGACGGATTCACAGCCAAATTCTACCAGAGGTACGAAGAGGAACTGGCACCAGGAACTGGCACCATTCTTTCTGAAACTATTCCAATCAATAGGAAAAGAGGGAATCCTTGCTAAATCATTTTATAAGGCCAGCATCATCCTGATACCAAAGCCTGACAGAGACACAACAATAAAAGAGAATTTTAGACCAATATCCCTGATGAACATCGATGTGAAAATCCTCAATAAAATACTGGCAAACCAAATCCAGTAGCACATCAAAAAGCTTATCCACCCAGATCAAGTTGGCTTCATCCCTGGGATGCAAGGCTGGTTCAACATATGCCAATCAATAAACATAATCCATCACATAAACATAACCAAAGACAAAAACTACATGATTATCTCAATAGATGCAGAAAAGTCCTTCAACAAAATTCAACAGCCCTTCATGCTAAAAACTCTCAATAATAAACTAGGTATTGATGGAATGTATCTCAAAATGATAAGAGCTGTTTATGACAAACCCACAGGCAGAATTACACTGAATGGGCAAAAACTGGAAGCATTCCCTTTGAAAACTGGCACAAGACAGGGATGCCCTCTCTCACCACTCCTATTCAACATAGAGTTGGAAGTTCAGGCCAGGGCAATCAGGCAAGAGAAAGAAATAAAGGGCATTCAATTAGGAAAAGAGGAAGTCAAATTGTCCCTGTCTGCAGATGACATGATTTGTACATTTAGAAAACCCCATCATCTCAGCCCAAAGTCTCCTTAAGCTGATAAGCAACTTCAGCAAAGTCTCAGGATACAGAATCAATGTGCAAAAATCACAAGCATTCTTATACACCAATAACAGACAAACAGCGAGCCAAATCATGAGTGAACTCCCATTCATAATTGTTATGAAGACAATAAAATACCTAGGAATCCAACTTACAAGGGATGCGAAGAACCTCTTCAAGGAGAACTACAAACGACCACTCAACGAAATGAAAGAGGACACAAACAAATGTAAGAACATTCTATGCTCACGGATAGGAAGAATCAATATTGTGAAAATGGCCATACTGCCCAAGGTAATTTATAGATTCAATGTCATCCCCATAAAGCTACCAATGACTTTCTTCACAGAATTGGAAAAAACTACTTTAAAGTTCATATGGAACCAAAAAAGAGCCCACATTGCCAAGACAATCCTATGCAAAAAGAACAAAGCTG
Organism: Macaca nemestrina; assembly: GCF_043159975.1. Taxonomy (NCBI): domain Eukaryota; kingdom Metazoa; phylum Chordata; class Mammalia; order Primates; family Cercopithecidae; genus Macaca; species Macaca nemestrina. Next base: position 134,366,222 of record NC_092125.1, read on the forward strand.
GAGGCATCATGCTACCTGACTTTAAACTATGCTACAAGGCTACAGTAACCAAAACAGCATGGTACTGGTACCAAAACAGAGATATAGACCAATGAGGTATAGACCAACAGAGGCCTCAGAAACAACACCATACATCTACAACCATCTGATCTTTGACAAACCTGACAAAAACAAGAAGTGGGGAAAGGATTCCCTATTTAATAAATAGTGCTGGGAAAACTGGCTATATGTAGAAAGCTGAAACTGAATCCTTTCCTTACACCTCATACAAAAATTAATTCAAGATGGATTAAAGACTTACATGTTAGACCTAAAACCATTAAAAACCCTAGAAGAAAACCTAGGCAATACCATTCAGGACATAGGCATGGGCAAGGACTTTATGACTAAAACACCAAAAGCAATGGCAACAAAAGCCAAAATTGACAAATGGGATCTAATTAAACTAAAGAGCTTCTGCACAGCAAAAGAAACTACCATCAGAGTGAACAGGCAACCTACAGAATGGGATAAAATTGTTACAATCTACCCATCTGACAAAGAGCTAATATCCAGAATCTACAAAGAACTTAAACAAATTTATGAGAAAAAATCAAACAACCCCATCAAAAAGTGGGCAAAGGATATGAACAGACACTTTTCAAAAGAAGACATTTATGCAGCCAACAGACACATGAGAAAATGCTCATCATCACTGGTCATCAGAGAAATGCAAATCAGTAGCAATGAGCACACCCAGTGCCTTTATCTTGGTTTTAATACCATTCTCCAATAAAAATACATACCTTTTAGGTAGGACTCCTTAAAGAAATGTCAATTCTCGGACTGGGAGAGAAAATATACAAGATAAGCCTGGAGCAGTAAAGAAGTGGCACACATACACACCCACACACGCACACACACACACACACGTAGGGAAGAAAAAGAAATATCTTCTTCTCACCTATTGTGAGGTTTATGCCTGGAGTGCCTATAACAAAAGACAGATTAACAAGAGAAAAGCACATAAGTTAACTTTTTGTACATGACTCGAGAATGACCCTTCAGAAATGAAGACCCAAAGAAACACGGAAATTTGTGTATTTTTATGCTTAGGTTTAAAGAGTGGAAACCTGTGCAGAAGTATAGTTAAACAAGGTGGAGGGATGACCTTATGGTAATAAATCGGACTGAATTTAGCAAGGCCTAACTTCAGATTCTTCTTAGTGTCTCTGTGTCTTCAAGGACAGGATGTTTCTGGACCTCAGGACCAAGCTTAAGGAGATGCCTCTGGAGGAAGCTTTTATGATCTGATGCAGAAGAGAAGAAAGGCGGGAAGATGAGAGTGATCCTCCTACTTCTGCTTGTTTCTCAAATGCCAAGGTCATATTTTGGGGTAATGTGTCCTGAACCCCATGACATGTGATAGGTGAATGTTAAAGTGACATAGGGCTCAACTAAACGTTATCCCAATGGCCAATATTGGAACAATTTGAGCAAGAAAAGAAATAATACAATATTGTATGGATTATATAACATATATTAAAAGAAAAACAATGATTCCATACAGATGTAAATAAATGATTGAATTAACACATTAATAAATGAGGGAAGAATAGACACATCTACACAGCATAATTGTGAATAGGTAGATACTCCAGTCTCAGAAAGATGAAATATAGCTCCCGCTCCTTAAGTGTGTCCTACATATAGTGACTCCTGTACAGAAAGGATGATATGAAAAAGTGTTGATAAAAAGCGTAAAACTCTGTGAAGTATTTGAAGAGATTTAGTCTGAGCCAAATATGAGTGACCAATGGCCCACAACGCAGCTCTCAGGAAATCCTGAGAACATGTGCCTAAGGTAATCAGGCTACAACTTGGTTTCATACGTTTTAGGGAGACATAAGACATCAATCAATGCATGTTAGATGTACATTGGTTTGGTCCAAAATGGTGGGACAACTGGAAGTGGGGGCTTCCAGGTCATGGGTAGATTCAAAGATTTTCTGACTGGCAATTGGCTGAGAGTTAAGTTATTGTCTAGAGACTTAGACTCAATAGAAAGGAATGTCTGGGTTAAGATAAGGGGTTGTAGAGACCAAGGTTCTAACATGCAGTTGAACACTCCATGTTGCAGACTTCAGAGAATTGATTGTAAATGTTTCTTATCACACTTAAAGAGTCTGTTTTATCAGTGTTAAGGTCTGTGTTGATGCTAATGTCAGTCAGCTGGGCCTGAATTCCAAAAGGGAGGTGGGCATAATGAGGCATGTCCAACTCCCCCTTTCCATCATGGGCTGAGTGAGATTTCCAGGCTAACTTTGGAATGCCTAGGCCAAGAGAAGGGGTCCATATAGATGGTCAAAGGGGCTCAGCATTTTATTTTCGATTTACAAAGTAACTTTACAATGGAAAAACATGACAAATACTACCTCAGTCAGATGATCAAAAATAATATTAATAGCCATAAATCATGTTTATAGTATGTACCCCCCATGTGATGCACTGAGAATGGCACTTTACCTCTGTAGTATTCTCAAAACCATAAACCCAGTCTAATCATGAGAAAAATATCAATCACATCTCCATTAACAGACATTCTACAAAATACCTGGCTAGTACCCCTCAAAGTGGTCCAAATCATCAAAAACAACAAAAGCCTGGAAAACTGTCACGGCCAAGAACAGTATGAGATAAGACAGGTAAATATAATATGATATCCTAGATAGGATCCTGGAAAAGAACAAGGCCATTAAGTAAAAACTAAGAAAATCAGAATAAAGTATGGACTTTAGTTAATAATGTATCACTGAGTTCATTAACTATGAAACATGCGCCACGTTAATGTAAAATGTCCAAATGGGTTTACTAGAGTATATGGGAATTCTCTTACACCACATTCACCAATTTTTGTAAACCTATTCTAAAATAGAGTTTACTTAAAATTAATGCCTATTATATAACAATTTTTAAAAACTGTTTTTACTCATTGCATCTTCTTGCTGAACTGCCTGAATGTCACAGAAGACTTTCTTTGCTATCCAGACTTCAACATCATCTATTATTTGTTATCAGTTACTCATAAAAATGCCTAACATCTACCTGGCAGCCTCTCTATGAATATTCATTTACATATTAAGAACTAGACATTGTTGGCCAGGCGCGGTGGCTCACGCTTGTAATCCCAGCACTTTGGGAGGCCGAGACGGGCGGATCACAAGGTCAGGAGATCGAGACCATCCTGGCTAACACAGTGAAACCCTGTCTACTAAAAATACAAAAAATTAGCTGGGTGTGGTGGTGGGCACCTGTAGTCCCAGCTACCCATGCTGAGGCAGGAGAACGGCATGAACCCAGAAGGTGGAGCTCCAGCCTGGGTGACAGAGCGAGACTCTGTCTCAAAAAAAAAAAAAAAAAAAAAAAAAAAAAAAAAAAAAAACTAGACATGTTGAGATCGTTGATGAAAAATAAAGAATAATAAAGGGAAACAAGGCTCATGTCTCTTAAAGGCACAGGGCTTGCTGCCAGGCTGCAATTCGTTTCTAGCACAGCCTAAATAGGATTCTATTTGTGTGATTTCCATCTGCTTCCACTGAAAACAATGGATGAGTTAATTAACCCTCTATACACCCTGAAAACTTGTTATTTCAAGCATGGATTTTTGACTTCTGACAAGTTTGGAGTGAGACAAATTTGAGGACAGGGCCCCTCCCACCCCAGGGCGGCCACCTCTCAGTCCTATCTGCTTTTCTACATGAAAAGCCTATTCCAGGATCTACCAAGTATCCTGGGAAATTGGTCTGGGAACATGCTTAGCCTATTATTCCTGCTTATCTATAAGTCAAGAAGCTCCAAAGCTAGCATTTTGATAAATCATTTTTAGTTCATTTTGCCACAACTCTATGTCCCAAGCCCTCATAGGTTTGCTGTTATTTCTGTTTTTATGGCAGACATTGCTAATCTATGACTGAATCTATTCTCACTGAGTAGGCCAGACAGGCGGACTGGCTCATTTCCTGTTTCGATGTGGTTTAGAGAAAAAGATCAAAAACCCTTTATTCAAACTGTAGCTTACCTAACTTCCAGCCAATCAGCAACAAAAAACCCCAGAAGCTATTAACCACAAGTTCCTGCTTTAGGGGGCGAAGGACTTCCCTGTGGCTCCACATGTGCAGATAGACTTAAACTTTAACTTATAATTGCCCCTCCCCCTCATTTTAATACTAAAAGTCACACACCCAGCGGTGGAGATTTAAAATTGTAATATTACAAGTGGTGTATGAAGAAACATGTAGAGTCATTGCACAAGTGCTAGAAAAAACCCTCCTATACATGCCCTGATGAAATCCTTCCCTATAGAAAGTCCCCATAAAACAAATCCACATACTACCCTTGGGGAGCAGACTGCCCTTTTCATTTTGTGGTGCTGACTACCTTGTGCACAAGCTAAAATAATGCTTTCTCTTTCTCTTTGCTGCTATGTCTAGTGATCTCTCTTGATTTCTGTTGTAATCTTTCTTGAGACATTACAAGAACAGAAGGCACTGATAACACCTGAATGCAGCTTCAGAATCAGGCTTCACTCAGCAACTCAGTGGATAGGGAAGGCACGATCTGCTCATGGCCCTATCTTCCTTATCAGTAGATGAGCAATTATATGAGAAGTCATGATTTACTCTAATGACATTATGTCTTCTATGGAAGGGGAAAATTAATCCTAGAGATAGAATGCATCAAAGTCAGGATATCCTAAGTGTATTGACAGAGCTGAACTTAGACAAAATTATGGAAGAGACTAAATTAAACTTCAAGTCTCCTCCCACATGCCCACCTCTTAGTTTCTCCATAATTAAGCCTGCCTAGAGTGATTACCATACTGCATTCCCTTCCAAAATATATTTTTTCTATTTCCTCCACCACAAAACTTAGCAATGTATAGACTCATTGCTTCAAAAATAACCTTTTGACCTTAGCAAACCTTAGACATTTAAGAAAGTGCTGGCTTCTTTGATACGTGGGGAAAAAAGTATCAAGAAAAAAATGCCCATTAGATGCAAGGAGTGCTTCCAATTAGGTAATTAAATATGCTGAATCCTAGAAATCTTTGTATAGAAATACTTGGCAGATTACAACTGCTGGGATGACCCTTACATATACTGAATATGAAATAGTCAAATAGCAAATTGCTAGCTAGGTGGCTGGGTGGCACTGTGTTTTAAGTAATTTTTAAAACCAGCTACAGTATCTCCACCGGGAAATTTGCTACACAGAAAGTGGCCATTGTTCATAGCCATTGGCCACTCTCCAACCCAACAACTCATTTATTCTTCATAACTCTTATCAATATGCAGAAATATTTACTTGTATTATTATTGTTTATTACATATATTCCCTTACTAGAATTTAAGCTTCAAGAAAAAAAGAACCTTGACCATGACTAGATTCTTAGGAACTAAATAAATATTTGTTGAAAGAATAAATGAATCTAAAACCCAAGCCTTTGATAGTACCCCATAATTAAAACCAGAGATAATTATAGAATCCCATTCTTCTTAGCTACTGAGAATATTTTGGAAGATATTTTGTAAATTTATATGTATAATATATACATTATATACAAATATATGCATATTTTACATAAAGACCAGAAAATGTGATGTTATAACTTAATGTTGAAGAGAAAGAAAGGGGCAAAGGGAAAGGTGGCTTTTTAGACACTAAGTAAAATTTGGCCACTTGGTAATTTTGCCTTAGGTAGGACCTCATCAGAAATCCTACTTAATGCAATTGAGATCTTCTTTTCCAGGTGTCAGCCTTCATGCTGATGATATTTCTCAAAACTTCTTATTATATCTTTCAAAATAAGTAATTCCAACTTCTTTACTCATCCTTTAGGAGTCCTATTGTTTCTTCTCTATTGGATCCAGCTATGAAATACTCTGGCACTTGAGATTTCACTTGCACCTTAAATCAGACACCATGAAAGCAAATGCTTAGAAGACCAGGAAGATAACAATGAGTGATACCTTGATCTTTTTGTGAATATGTTTTTCATTGTATGAATGAGAGGTATGTGCCCAGACAGATGGGTGCAGATTGCTATGTGTAGCTCATGTCAGTTGTTGTGATACCAGAATTAAGACCCTTCACCACTGGATCATCTAATATTTCAAGAGAATCCAGAAATCTGAATTTTACGAGAAAATTTATAATGTTTAGTTGGATTGATTTTTATAAACCACTTGAGGATACACAAGTTAGGTCTGTGTATCCAATGCAACATGCTATCATTTGTTTTTCAATTCTAAAATAATGATACTCTGGTTACTTTTCTCAGGACATATGCAGCCTTTGGCTCTCTAAGACCTTTGACTAACTGTGTTAGGACACATTAGTCTACTGGACTGTGTGGGGCAAGGAACGTATCATGCGGCACCCTTGTTTAATAGTGATTACAGCAGTTTTGCCCAGCTCATGTAAATGCCTAAGACAGTTCTGGCTATTGACAATATTGTAGAATATTAGAATGACCTTGTCTTTTGTCTGGGTCATACATTCATTTTATATATATATATGGGTTTTCTGTGTTTGTTCCTTATTACAGACCTTCTCGCCTTCTTTTCAGCTTGTTGGCATTTGAGCCAATGTTATAGCCCAGCCATGTTATAAAATAATAATGATTCCCAAGTACCTAATATGTGGAGTGTTGGGTACTCTTCCCCTTCAGGGTTTTTCATAGCTAGCTAGTAATCTAATAAACTATGTTTAATTTGGCCAATTCATTGTACTTGAAGAGGATGATACATATTCCATAACTGAACTATTGATTATTCATTAAAATTCAGCCTTTCCTCTTCCCTGGACAATTCCTGTCAGTTTAATTTCTCTTCTTGTATTACAATAAGCTTTCAATTGCTTCCTGACCACAAGTCTCATTCTCATTTTGCCAGTAATTGAAACTTATGCCCAAATAACTATTTAAAATCTATGCTTCTATCATAATCAGATAATGTTCATAGTAGGTTAATGTCTATGCATCAAAGCATGTGATATTATCAGAACAAAATATATATTTAAAATGGTGCTTTTTGCCACTTTCTCAAGCAATCTAATATTTAGTCCCAATTCTGCAGAGACCACTTGCTTTCACACCTCTCTGGCTTTACCATGTTTACACTATTCTTTTCAGCTATCCATACCCATTGTATCTTTTGAACACTGACCAAATGGCAATTCTATTTGACCAGTTCCTCAACAATCCCAGATAGTAATAGTTTTCCTTACCTGTGCTATTTACCTTTACGATAGCATTCAACATACCTTTTTAGATTTTTTATTTTTCCTTATATTTGTTTGGGATCTTAAAGTAGATGGGGACCATGTGTTGTTCATTTATATAGAACCACTGCTCAAGTGCTGAAACTACAAAATAAGAGGCATTTATTAAAATATTTTAGTATAAATAAATAATTTCATGATTCTTTAGTAATAAAACATAAGGACTAAGAGGTAGGATTTGGAAAACAAAAAGAATTGAGTTCAAATTCCACTGATATTTTTAACTGGGAAATTTTAAGCAAGTCAAATTACCTGCCTTGGCCTCAATTTCTTCTTTGAAATATACCATTAAGAAAATGAAGAGGAGGCCGGGCGCGGTGGCTCAAGCCTGTAATCCCAGCACTTTGGGAGGCCGAGACGGGCGGATCACGAGGTCAGGAGATCGAGACCATCCTGGCTAACACGGTGAAACCCCGTCTCTACTAAAAAATACAAAAAATTAGCCGGGCGCGGTGGTGGGCGCCTGTAGTCCCAGCTACTCGGGAGGCTGAGGCAGGAGAATGGCGTGAACCCGGGAGGCGGAGCTTGCAGTGAGCTGAGATCCGGCCACTGCACTCCAGCCCGGGCGACAGAGCGAGACTCTGTCTCAAAAAAAAAAAAAAAAAAAAAAAAAGAAAATGAAGAGGAAATCCAAAGCCTGCAAGAAAATATTTGGAACACATATGCAGATGTTCCTCAATTTATGATGGGGTTACATCTCAATAAACTCATAGTAAGTTTAAAATATTGTAAGTCAAAAATGCACTTTAGTACACTGAATCCACCCAACATTATAGCTTGGCCTAGCCTACCCTAAATGAGCTCAGAACATTAGCCTCTGGTTAAGCAAAATCATCTAACACAAAGCTTATTTTATAATAGTAACTATCTCATGTAATATATTGAATACTATAAATGTATGGTTTGATATATGCAAATCAATGTATGTGATTCACGACAGAAAAAAATTAAGGATAAAAATTATATTGTATGGTTTGGCTGTGTCCCCACCCAAATCTCATCTTGAATTGTAGGTCCCATAATTCCTACATGCTGTGGGAGGGACCCAGTGGGAGATAATTAAATCATGGGGCAGTTTTCCCCATACTGTTCTCATGGTAGTGAATAAGTATCATAAGATCTGACGGTTTTATAAAGGGCTTTCCCTTTTGCTTGGCTCTCATTCTGTCCTGTTTGCTGCCATGTAAAATGTGCCTTTTGCCTTCCACCATGATTATGAGGTCTCCCCAGTCACATGGAACTATGAGTCCATTAAACCTTTTTTTCTTTATAAATTACTCAGTCTCAGATATGTCTTTATCAGTAGCATGAAAACAGACTAATAGAGTAGAGTGGGGCACTGCTGTAAAGATATCTAAAAATATGGAAGTGACTTTGGAACTGACAAACAGGCAGAGGTTGGAACAGTTTGGAGGGCTCAGAAGAAGACAGGAAAATGTGGGAAAGTTTGGAACTTCCTAGAGATTTGTTCAATGGCTTTGACCAAAATGTTGATAATGATATGGACAATGAAATCCAGGCTGAAGTGGTCTCAGATGGAGATGAGAAACTTGTCAAGAACTGAAGTAAAGGTGACTCTTGCTATGTTTTAGCAAAGGGACTAGCAGAATTTTGTCCCTGCCCTACAGATTTGTTGAACTTTGGACTTGAGGGAGATGACTTAGGGTATCTGGCAGAATAAATTTCTAAGCAGCAAAACTTTCAAGATGTGACTTGGGTGCTGTTAAAAGCATTCAGTTTTAAAAGAGAAACAGAGCATAAAAGTTCCAAAAATTTGCAGGCTGACAATCTAATAGGAAATTAAAAAAAAAAAATTTCTAAGGAGAAATTAAGCAGGCTGCAGAAACTTGCATAAGTAAAGAGGAACCAAGTGTTAATCACCAAGACAATGGGGCAAATGTCTCCATGCATGTCAGAGGTCTGCATGGCAGCCCCTCCCATCAGAGGCCTGGAGGCCTAAGAGAAAAAAATGGTTGCATGGGCTGGGCCCAGGGCCTCTTGCTCTGTGCAGTCTAGGGACTTGGTACCCTGCATCCCAGCTGCTCTAGCCTTGGCTAAAAGGGGCCAAGGTATAGCTCGGAGCATGGCTTCAGAGTGCAAGCCCCAAACCTTGGCAGCTTACACATAGTGTTGAGCCTGCAAGTGCAGAAGTAAAGAATTGAGGTTTGGGAACCTCCACCTAGATTTCAAAGGATGTATGGAAATGCCTGGATGTCCAGAAAGAAGTTTTCTGCAGGGGCAATGCCCTCATGGAGAACCTCTGCAAGGGAGTGCAGAAGCTAAATGTCGGGTTGGAGACCCCACGCAGAATTCCTACTGGAGCACTGCCTCATGGAGCTGTGAGATGAAGGCCTACATCCTCCACAACCCAGAATTGTAGATCTACTGACAGCTTGCATTGTGCACCTGGAAAAGTCACAGACACTCAATGCCAACCCATGAAAGCAGTCAGGAAGGAGGCCGTACCCTGTAAAGCCACTGGGGCAGCCCAAAACCATGGGAACCCACCTCTCACATCAGTGACCTGGATGTGGCACATTGAGTCAAAGGAGATCGTTTTGGAACCTTAGGGTTTAATGGCTGCTCTATTGGATTTCAGACTTGCATGGGGCCTGTAGCCCTTTTGTTTTGGGCAATTTCTTCCATTTGGAATGGGTGTATTTACCCTATGCCTGTACCCCAATTATATCTAGAAAGTAACTAACTTGCTTTTGATTTTATAGGCTCATAGTTAGAAAGGACTTGCCTTGTCTCAGATAAGACTTTGGACTGTGAACTTTTGAGTTAATGCTGGAATGAGTTAAGACTTTAGTGGACTGTTAGGAAGGTATGATTGGTTTTGAAATGTGAGGGCATGAGATTTCGTGGGGAGCAGGGGTGGAATGATATGGTTTGGCTGTGTTCCTACCCAAATCTTATCTTGAATTGTAGGTCCCATAATTCCTATGTGAGTGGGAGGGACCCAGTGGAAGAGAATTAAATCATGGGGTAGTTTTCCCCATACTGTTCTTATAGTAATGAATAAATCTCTCAAGATCTGATGATTTTATAAGGAGTTTCCCATTTTGCTTAGCTCTCATTCTCTCTTGCCTGCTGCCACGTAAGATGTGCTTTCACCCTTCCACTATGATTGTGAGGCCTCCCCAGCCATGTGGAACTGTGAGTCTATTAAACCTCTTTTTCTTTATAAATTACTCATTCTCAGGTATGTCTTTATCAGCAGCATGAAAACAGAATAATATACTATATGATCATCTCAATAGATGCAGAAAAAGTTTTGATAAAATTCTGCATCCTTCATGATTAAAAAAACACTGAAAAAAAGCAGAAAAAACATACCTCAAAATAATAAATGTCATATACAATGAACACATAGCTAATATTATCCTGAATGGAGAAAAGTTGTAATCAGTCCCATAAGAACTGGAACAAGACAAGGATGCCCACTTTTTACCACTTCTATTTAACATAGTAGTGAAAGTCCTAGGCAGAGCAATCAGGCAAGAGAAAGAAATAAAAGGCATCTAAATTGGAAAAAAGGAATTTAAATTATCTCTCTTCTTAGATGGTATGATATTACACCAAAATCCCTTAAGATTCCTCCAAAACTCTTAGATTTGATAAACATATTCAGTAAAGTTTTGGGATACAACATCCATATGCAAAAATTATTAGCATTTCTACCCACCAATAACAATCAAGCTGAGAAGCAATTTAAGGAGGCAATCCCATGTAAATAGCTACACATATATACACACACACACACACACACACACACACACACACACACCCAGGGATGTATTTAATGAAGGAGGTAAAAGATCTCTACAAGGAAAACTATAAAGCACTGATGAAAGAAACTATATATAAGATAAACAAATAAAAAATATTTTGCGCTAACTGATCAGAAGAATTAATATCACTAAAATAACCATACTGCCCAAAGAAAACTACAGATTCAATCCAACCGCTTTCAAAATACCAATATACCAATGCCATTTTAATGGAATTAGAAAAAAAAAACTTAAAATTCATATGGAATCAAAATGGGAGACTGAATAGCCAAAGCAATTCTAAACAAAAAGAACAAAGTTGGAGACATAGCATTACCTGACTTCAAATTATACTAGAAGGCTATAGTAACCCAAACAGCATGATACTAGTATAAAAATAGAGACATAAACCAATGAAACAGAATAGAAAACTCAGAAATAAAGCCATATATCTATAGCCAACTGTTCTTTGACAAAGGTGAAAAAAACATATGCTGGGGAAAAGATACCCTTTTTAATAAATGGTGCTGGAAAATTTGGATTGCCACATTGAGAAGAATGAAACTGGACCCCTATCTCTCACCATATACAGAAATCAACTCAAGATGGATCAAAGACTTAAATGTAAGAGCTGAAACCATAAAAGTACTAGAAGAAATCCTAGAGAAAACTGCTGGATATTGGTCTAGGTAAATAATTCATGACAAAGATCTCAAAAGCACCACCACCTCCAACAACAAAAATAGACAAATAGAAAGTAATTAAACTAAAAAGCTTCTGCATGGCAAAAGAAATAATCAACAAAGTGGACAGATAATCTGCAGAATGGGAGAAAATATCTGCAAACTATGAAACCAATAGAAAATTGATATCCAGAATCTACAAGTAACTCAAACAACTCAACAATCGAAATAAATAACCCCATTAAAAGGTAGGTGAAGGACATGAATAGATACTTTTCAAAAGAAGACATACAAATGGCCAGTAAGCATATGAAAAAGTGCTCAATATCATTTACCATCAGAGAAATGCAAATTAAAACTACAGTAATCTATCATCTTAGACTAGACTGAATAGTTATTATTAAAAAGGGAAAAACTAACAGATATCGGCAAGGCTGTGGAGAAAAGGGGAACACTTATACACTGTTGGTGGAATGTAAACTAGTACAACCACTATGGAAAACAGTATGGAGATTTCTCAAATAAATACAAATAGAACCACCATTTAATCTGGCAATCTCCCTACTGGTTATCTACCCAAGCGAAAATAAATCATTACATCAAAAATATACCTGCACTTGTATGTTTATCACAGCACTATTTACAATTGCAAAGATAATGAATCAACCTAAGTGTCCATTAATGGATGAATACATAAAGATAATGTGGCAAATATACACAATGGAATGTTATTCAGCCATAAAAATGAATCATGTTTTTTGCAGCAACATGAATGGAACTAGAGACCATTACCTTAAGTGAAACAATTCAGAAACAGAATTCAAAATATCATATGTTCTCACTTATAAATGGGAGCCAAATAATACATATTTTAATACATGGACATAGAGTGTGGAATGATAGATATTGGAGACTCAGAAGGGTGGGAGAGTGGGGGGAAGGCAATGGATGAGAAATTACCTACTGGGTACAATGTACACTATTCAGGTGACGTTTATACCAAAAGCCCAGACTTCACCACTACACAATACATTCATGTAACTACACTGCCATTGGACCCCTTATATTTATATAAATAAAAAACCCTTAAAACTCAATAGTACAAAGGCAAACAACCTAATAAAAAATGGGCAAATGATGACTTGAGAGGCTGAGGCAGGAAGATCTCCTGAGCCCAGAGTTTCTAGGCGGCAGTGTGCCATGATAGTGCAGCTGCACTTCAGCCTGGGCAACAGAGTGAGATCCCAACTCTAAAAACACGGTCAAAGGATTTGAACAGATAATTTTACAAAACAATATATGTGAATGGCAAATAAGTACAGGAAGAAATGTTTCACATATTTAGGCAGCATGAAAATGCAAACTAAAGCTATAACGAGTTACCACTACATATAGGTTAGAATAGCTAAATTTAAAAAATAATAGAGAGTCTGGCCATATCATGTGTTGTTGAACATGTAGGGTAAGTGAAGATGTTGTTTACAACTGTTGAGAATATAGAATGGTATCACAATTTTGGCTAACAGTATAGCCAAAACTGTTAGTTTCCTAAAAAGTTAAATATTCATTCGCCATACACACAGCCATTCTATTCCCAGATATTTACTCAAAAGAAATAAAAACATATGTCCTCTCAAAGATTGTAATGAACATTCATAGATTTTTTATTTGTAATAAACAAAAGCTAGAAAAATCCAAATGCCCATCAACAGTTAAATGAGAAAAACGAATTGTGGTAGGTCTATACAATGGGCATTTACCCAGCAAAAAAGAAAGAGGAAGGAATTATTGACACACGTAACACAGATTAATATGAAAAGTGTTATGCTGAGTGAAAGAAGTAACTTAAAATAGTATATACATTATATTTCATTTATATACAATTCTAGAAAATGTAAACTAATTTACAGTGATAGAAAGCAAATCAGTAGTTTCATTGAAATGGGAGTGGAGGAGGAATGGATTACAAAGGGACATGAGTAAATTTGGGGGAATGATGTAAGTATTCACTTTCTTTATTGTGGTGACAATTTCACAAGAAAATGCATGAATCAAAACAAATTAAGTTATACATATTCTGTATGCGTGCTTATACTTTAATTTTATCTTAGTCATTTATGCCTAGTGTTCCATTATTGGAATGCTAAGCATGTGGGAGCTATTTATATCCTACTGCTCAAGGTCATCACCAAACTTTGATTGCAAAAATTCAAAAAATTGCAACCTCAGGCATAAATGGGTGAATAAAGTTTTAGTTATATAAAAACTATACCTATCATTATATGATAAAAAGAAGATAAAGTTGATAAATTTAAAAGAATTGGCAGAAAAAATATTTTCAATTTCTTTCTAATTTTTTAATTATCCTCCTCTCCAATTACTCAAGACAAGCTGGAATTAGATGGCCATCTGTGCTGACCAGAATTAATGACTCAAGTAACAAAATAGCAAAGAGACTGTCCTGACATCCTCCATACCTGAAAACCTGTAGCATGGCACTTGCACTGAATTATTATTAGAGTCATCATGGGTTTTCTACTGATCTTATACAAAACCACCTGAATATAATTATGAATGTCAGAATGATATCTGTGGCCAAGTAACCAAGGAAAAGAAACTCATCAGCCTGTAGAATAACAGGACCCAAACCTGTAGCTCTATGCTATAACCAATTCATCTACACAGGTCTCTGGCTATGCACACTACTGGAGACCAGTCTACATATGTAACTTACGAAAAATGCCACTAGCCCTGTACTCAAGTGAGGGGGATGTGAGGGCAAAGAGAGAGAGAAAGAAGAGAGAACAAAATTCACAGATGAAAAAGGGGTGGGGGAGAGAGAGAATAAAATTCACTACTAAATAGGAAAAAGACAGAAGAAAAACAAGTCTATCATTTTACTAAAGAGTGCATTCCCCAAGGAGGGTACAAGACAGGAAATATGAATCTAATGTTTCTTCCGTAGGTATCAATCTCCCAAGTTTCTCTCCTACTATAAGCACTTTGTGAACTAAGGCTTGTGGATAGAAGAACTTTTTTAATAACATGGGCCGTAAACACTAGCTAACTTCGTCATCTGATGCTCAAAGAAGCAGAGCAACTATTTGTTGGACTTCCCAAGAGACAACATGTGAATCTCCACTCTGAGGGATTTTCAATAACAATTATGAGCATATGTAACTTATGTCTTATATTCCAACTTGAGAATTTACCCTAGACACACATACATACCCCATGACCATCTCTACCACAACCACCATCATGAGCGCTTAAAATGTGATCTCATTATATCAATCACTCAGAATTTCTACAGCATATTTTCCTAGGACTGAAAAAAAATTGCCATTTTAAAATTGTTTTTCTAGGGGAAAACTTAAAACTGTCAAAAATGATTAAAAATAACAAATCATGATTCAGTTCACAATCAAGTAACTAGTATTGTACTTACCCTCCTATAGTAAAGAATTATAAAATTGGAAAATATTATTATTTTTAAAAAATGTTTTCAGATACTGAACAATGGAAAGCACAAGGCTGTGATCCTTGAAAGAAGGGAGCCTCATAGAGTCAGTTTCATTCACTCATTCACTCATTATGGCTTTCTGTCTGGGGGAGATTTCCAGATTATTTTTCAGAAAATTGAATAAGCAAAAACCTCTACATAACTGGATAGAGAAAAAGATAAGTGGGTTAAAAAGATGGATATTAGAGTTTGAGGACTTAATGTCATCTTGGAGTTGTTAGGGCAAGGCTCTGAAGAGAGAAAACCACATCGAGAAAGTCTGAGAAATTTGCATATAAGTTTCCTGCCAAGACATTGATCAAATTCTAAGTTGTACATGCGTGGGGCATGATTCTGTGAGGATAAGCAAAAAAACTGTTGGGGAACTGAAAGGTGAATAGAGACTTCAGAGGTCTTACGGTGCTGGGGAAATATTGGCATTCCCATCCATCCAGATGAAGGCACCTTTTTGAACAATGTTAGTATTCGGCTGAGAACCTAGGAAGCCCATGCCTCAGGGGTTAGGACCACAGCCTAAGAGTAAAGACCACATGCTAGGACTCAGAGAAAATTAGATCAAAGTTATCTGCCACAAATTTGACTGTTGGTCAGCACAATGCTCTCTCTTGAGCTGGAAATGACATAATCCCAGAAGCTCTACCATATATAATTTGCAACATTCAGCATCAATAAAATTACTAAATATGCAAGAAGCAAGAACCTGAAATCCATCAACAAAAAATTGGCTTATGAAAGACCCACACATAATCCAAATTTTGGAGTTAGCAGTAAAGGATTTAAAAGGGCTAGTATAAGTATGTCAAAAACTTTAGTGAACAATACAGATAGGTACAAACAGATGGAGAATTTTCAGCAAAAAGCTGAAAGACTAGAAAAGAACCAAAGAGCAATTTTAAGTCTAAAAGTAAAATCTCTCTATGACAAACAATTTATTGAAGTGCTTAACAGCAGACTTGAAAAAGCAGAAAAAGTTTTAGTAATCTCAAAGTCAGGTCAGTAGAAATTATCTAATCTCACATACAGAGAATAAAAATAAAAGAATGGAAAATGCAGGTTAAAGTTTCCATATCAAGTGAGACAATGTCACGTTAACGTACATGCAACTAGAATCCAGAAAGCCACTGAGAAAATGGAGGACAAAAAAAGATTGGAAAAGATAATGGCCAAAACATTTTTAAATTTTATTAAAAATATCAACCCACAAGTCCAGAAAATTTCAGGAGGCTTAGTAAATATAAAGACCACATGGGGCACATCAAACTGAAACAGAAGCATACAAAAAAAAAAAAAGGGAGGGGGAGAAAATCTTAAAACCACCAAAGGGCAGATAACATTATATTCAGGGATACAACCATAAGAATGATAGCTGTCTTCTCATTATAAATAAATAGAAGCCAAAAGATAATAGGAGAACGTCTTTAATATTTTGAAAGGAAAAGTCTACTAGCCTAGAATGTATGTGTGTGTGTATATATATATAGGAATATATACATGGTATTAGTTTATATGAATATATATATTATTTTATATGAATATATATATCAGTTTATATATATTCATATATATATATCTATATATATCTCCAGGAAACATATCTATCCGCAAAAACGATCCAAAATGAAGGCAAAATAAAGATATTTTGGACAAATAAATGCTTAGTAAGTTCAATATCAGCAGACGCACACTACACAAATACAAAGGAAATTCTCACATCAAACAGAAATGCCCCCAGATAAAAATCTGAACCTACCAGAAGTAATGAAGAGTACTGAAGATGGGAAACATGAGGGTAAATATGAAAGGTTATTTTTTAAATGTTCTAATAACACATTGTTTAGAATAACAATAGAACAAAGGAAACACAGACGTATAGAAAACAAGAAACAAGACGGTGGGCCTAAACTCCACCACATCAGTAAATTCAATAAATCTAAATAGACTAAACCACTCTATTTAAAAGACAGTGATTGTCCACTAGAAAAAGACCAACTAAATGCTGTTTACAGTGCTAGGATCTATTTTAGCATTTAGGATCCATTTTAGCATTTAGGTTCTATTTTAAGTATAACGACATAGATATGTTGAAAGTAAAAGGATAGAAAATTATATACCAGGCAAACACCAATTTAAAAATTCTATGGCTATATTAATATCAGACAAAGCAGACTTTAAAGACAAAGAGGATTAATAGAGATAAGAAATAATTCATAATGATTAAAGTGTCAATTCATAAGGTAGGTATAACAACCCTAAATACATTTAGTTGAATAATACAGTTTCAAAGTATTTGAAAGAAATGAAAAGAGGAAAAGAAAAATATAGCAAAATCCACAATACAGTTGACAATTTTAACACTTTTCTCTCAGTAATTGATAGATTTAACTGACAAAAGTTCAATAAAGATATGGAAAATTGGAAGAATTTTCAATTTTATTACCTAACTTGATCTGATTGGAATTTATGGAGTACTACACCCAACAACTGCAGAAAATATATTACTTTTAAGTATACATGGAACATTCGTCAAAATAGATCATAAGCTAGCTCATAAAATTGAGTCTTAATAAATTTAAAAGACTGTAATCACAAAAAGTATGTTCCTTAACTACAATAAAATTAAATCTAGAAATCAATTTTAAAGTAGAAAAGTCTCCTAAGACATGAAAATTGAATAACACACTTTTAAATAAATGTGTCAAAGAATAAATTGTCATAAATATTAGCAAATATGTTTAATCACTCTGATTGCTATGTAAGAATAGGCAGGAAAGAGAAGCAAGAAGAGAGAGAAGGATGCCAGTTAGGTGGTTATTACATTTATCCAGGTGAGAGACGGTGTCGGCATGGATAAGGATAGTAACAGAGTGTAAGGATTGGTCAGATTATAAATATATTGTAAAACCATAGACAATAGGATTTGCTGATAGATAAATATGAGGTTTGAGAGAACAAGAAAAGTCAAGGATTAATTTGAGATTTTGGCCTGAGTATGCAAAAAGATGAAGCCACCATTAACTGAAATGAGGGAGATTAAAAAAGAACCAGGTTGAGAGCAGAAATAGTATGAGCTGAGTTTTGATCACAACCACTAGTTTAAGATGCTTGTGCCGTGCGTGGTGGCTCACGCCTGTAATCCTAGCACTTTGGGGGGCCGAGGCGAGCAGATCACCTGAGGTCATGAGTTTGAGACCAGGCTGGCCAACATGGTGAAAGCCCATCTCTACTAAAGTGTTTTAAGGAGGGATAGTGTTTCAAGGAGGAGAAAATAAGCAAATTTGTGAACTTCCACTTGTAGGTCAAGTTAATGTGAAAACTGTGAACTGACCTTTGATTTAGAACCCATCAATTTGTGACCTGAAAAATGCTTGAGGTGAAACAGTAGGAGTGTGAGCCTCACTATAGTGAATGTAAGAGAAAATGGATACAGAAGAAGCCAGTGTGTGGAGATAACTGTTTTGAGGATAGTTTTCTAAAAGAAGAGAAATAATGGGAAAGTTGGGTTAAGAGAATTTTTTAAGATATAAGAAATACTAGCATTTTTCTATATCAATAACAAAAATGTAATACAGAGAAAATAACTACAATTCAGATATTAAAAAAAGAGAGTTAGTTGAAATGATATTTTTAATTGGGCAAAAGGTGATGGGATTTAGCACCAAAGGGAAAAAGAGGTTGGCTTTAAAACAGAGGACAGGCAGTTCTATTGTAAGAGGGAACACAGATTGTACAGAAATGACAGAAACTTGGGAAATTCTGATTGCGTTATCAGCTGAGAATGAGGACGGTGAAGAGGAGGTGGAAGTTAGAAGCTTCAGGAGAGAAGAGGAAGTACTAAGTATTCATTTTGGAAAACATAAAAATGAATGGAGTGGGAAAAAGAGCACTACTGCTGAGCAGCATATACAGGCACAATTAAAGTAATCAATTGTGAATTTAAGTGAGACCAGTAATCCCGGTTGTTTGTTTTTCTCCATGCATTTGCATCTGAGCAACTACAGGTGCAAGATAGCAGAGATTTCGATTTAACCAGGATTGAGGCGTTGCCTCAATCAAGCACATGAAAGGTATTTGAGGAAATGATTATGAAGATTAACAATGGAATTTAAGGAAAGAAGGGAGGACATGAGGATAAGTAAAAAGCTGGTAGAATCAATGGATTTCATTCTCAAAGGGGGTTGAAACACTAAGTCAGAACAATAGTAGGAATGAGCAGAAAAGATAACAGATACTTTCAGAGATTAGGATGCTTACATTTAAGATTATGGAGTGATTTCAGTCATTGGAATGAATGTCAGAGACGGTTTAGAGGAAAAAAATATCATTTGAGGAGAACAGTTAAGGAAATGGAAATGTTGGGGTTTAGAAAAATAACCTATATGATTACTGAAATCACACCCAGTTATGATAGGAGTACTGTGGAAGAGATGGACAGTAAGCCAGGATTTAACATCTTCAAGGAAAAAGCTGACTTTAGTTAGGAGATAGATTGGTATATGGGCTACATCTGAGTGTCATTTGTTGACATGAGATTAACACACGAGGGGTAGGGTTTGGAAAGGAAATAAAATGTTCTGGAAGGGACAGTAGGAGCAAAAGGCATTCCTGCACCACCTCCAGGCCCTGATGCGTTACAAGAGCAGGAGGGGAAAAGCCACCCCAAAAGAGATTCACAGGAGAGCTTCAAAGATGCTCACAGAGATTCAAAAGAGAGTCTGATTTCAAACTTACTTTTGATGACAACAATCGTGGTCTCTATAAATAGCCCAGGAAAGAATGGCTGCAGTAAATCTGCTTTTCTGGCTGCTGAAGTGTCTGGTCGGTCTTGACGCTTCCTATGGTGCCATAAGAAAGTGTTACTGCTACATCTCTGGCAGTCTCAACCAACCCCCGAACTACTAACAACTTTGAAGATTTCACACCTATTGATAACAAAATCAGTTTCCATGTGATGAGATGGAGGTTCTTTCTTTCTCTCTCTCTCTCTTTCTCTTTGTCTCCCTCACTTCTTCGCTCCTTCCCTCTCTCTTCTTACCACCCTTTCTGTCGTTTAGAGAGGGAAGACAAATGAAGAGATGATGAGATATTCAAAACACTTTTGGCTCCTGTTAGAACCAGAAAATAAGAAAAATAGACTATGAGAAAACATTACATATGAAACTGAAGTATGCAATTTGTCAGTATTCTCTAGCACACTAAGCAGAATGTGATGAATTCGGAAAGCAACAAGAGGGAATTCTGAAAAATGAGACTTCCAGGCTGGGAAAATGTCGAATTATATTAAAGAAGAAAAATTATTGATGACCAGATATCCATTTCCCTTTCGTCTTTGCTACATTTCTTCACTTTAAGGTGATTCCTCAGCAGAGGGAAAATGTTCTTAGGGATTAATTTACTAGATTATTAGACTACAGTTAGAAATCAATTTCTAACATTTGTGTGATGAAATTATGTGAAATAACTTGCAGTGGACCATTCACTAAATTTTCCTTCCTAACATGTCTTGCATTAGAGATAACTGAATTTTAAATCAGGGTATTGGAACTCCAACCCTGATTCTGCTATAGGACCAACCTCTTACTCATCCTACTAATCTTACTTTCAGTATCTCTTTCTCCAAGAAAATTTTCCCCCTAAGTATGCTTCTTATTCTGATAATAGTCTGCTGTTGCAACCTGAAATTCTCTTTTGCATTCTACTGGAAATGTATACATTTTTATTTGTTTGATTAATGTATGTCTTTCCTATAGAACTGCAAGCTCTCTGAAGCCAGGGAGCTCATATTACCAGCATCTACATAGAAGGTAATCAAGAAATGCTTATTGTCTGCCTGTCTGATTTGGACAAATAACATACTGAACTTCAGTTTCTTCAGATCCAGTCTGTCAACTGCATAGAACTATGGAATCCAGTATTCCTAAGGGCACCTCAAAACCTTTAAAGTATTTATCAAATAGGAAGGATTTCTTAAGGTATCAAACAGTTTCCTGATACAATAGTATTATCAGCATATATTATTGGCAGAGAATATGTTCCAAGACATCTAGTAACTAATACCAAAATGTATATATAGTATGTTTCATCCTATTCATATGTATCTATAATAATCTAATTTATAAACTAGGCACAGTAAGAGATTAACAACAATAAATAATAATAAAATAGAACAAATATAACAAATGACAGCACCACTATTCTTGTGCTTTGGGGTCATTATTAAGTAAAATAAGGCTTTCTTGAACACAAGAAAGGCGATAACATGACAATTTATCTGGTAATGGAAACAGCTACTAAGTGACTACCGGGCAGGTAACATTCACAGCCTAGATACACTAGAGAAAGAGGTGATTCACATCCCAGCTGGAATGGAGCAGGCTGGCACAAGATTTCATCACACTACTGAGAATGCCATGCAATTTTAAGTGTATGAATTGTTTACTTCTGGAATTTTTTGTTTAATATTTTCAGACCATTGTTGACCAGGAATAACTGAAACCTTGGACAGTGAAACCACGTGTAAGTATATTCGTGATTAATTCACCATTAACTTTTACTACTTCTCCTAGTAATGAGTGTTTATTTTCCATAGGATCTGTTAACTACTTTTTGATAGTGGGCTTCAAGAAACCAAAAAAGTCCCAGGAATTTGAGAACCTACTTTAAATTTTACTAGATTTATAAATGTCCCCTGAAAACTTTAAATTACAGAATTCTGAGACAAAATGTTACGTCATGGGTTATGGAGATGCCTTACTGCCTTCTTTAAGTATGATAATGAATGGATTACCTTACTAGGTAATTTTGTTGTGAGTGGCACTTATCATCACAACCCCACTGAGTATGAGGTCAGATAAGGTGCATCCTCAACATTAATCACAAGCTGAAAATTTTACAGGTAGATTCAGGCTTCTAACTGATGGACTTATACCTTAGCCATTCATTTATACATATAACTGACCATCTGCCCATTCAACAGATATTTAGTGAGCAAGTACTTTGTGTTTAGGATACAAAGAAATGCAAAGAGGGCATTATGAGCCATAGTTTCAGTCTTATAATATTATGATCTTACATATTATAATATTATAACAATTACGTCATGACACATAAGAGAGATACATAACTCAGAACGGTAGGCTCAAGAAGCACTTTTCAGATAAGGAGCCACTTGAGCTGAGACCTAAAGAATCAGTAAGAAATCAGTGGGGAAAAATGATAGGCATATTATTTCAGGAAGAGACATGAACATACGAAGTCATGGAGGTGATACAGTGATTGGTGAATTTTTAAAAATGTTGATCATTTAATACTGTCAGAGAAAATAATATGTATCCTAGGAGGACTGGAGAGGTCAGGGAGATGAACCTGGGGAGGACTGCAGACACCCAGTCGTGAAAGTCTGCACATATTTAGACTTTATCTTAAATGTGAATGGAAGCTATAACCTGGATGTTGGTCTGTAGAGACAATTTATTCTATTTCTCCAGGTTAATAGTCTAAAAAAAAAGTAGAACTGGAAAATGGCAATTGTGTGTAGATCCCATAATGTATCATCTGAAGAGGATTTGCTAAGTGTTTTCTACCTGCTGGGCAATGTTGCAGAGGCCTTCATTTATTCAAAGAAATCTAGACAATCTATCAACAAAGACTAACGAGAATTTATTACCTAGGAGCCCTCTCTTTAGTTTGTAAAAACCAGACATTCCAAAGTCAATAGGAAGTAACGCATCATGGGTTGCAGGTCACCTGACAACTCACCATTTTAGCTGTAAGTAGTGCCTTAAACAACTGCTATTATTTATATGACAAATATGTATTCTAATTTTTGTGGAATAGTCATAATTTCATGAAATAGTTTTATTTTTGGTAAGTTGCATTTGTTCAATACATAGCTTAAAAATTAATTAAATGTAACTTAAATTGGATGTATTCATAGCTTAAGAAATACAAAAATTTAAAAATTCTCTTCTGGAGTATGTAAAGAATTTTGGTCCCCCAAATTTACTTCCTATGCCTCTACATCTACATTTATAAAAACTATTAATTGTAATGTTCCCAACACGGAGAAAACATAAATGTTAGACATGATGGATACCTGTATACATTATGTAAAGGTATCAAAATATCACATGTACCTTTAAAATATGTACAACTATTATATGTCAATTTAAAAAGAAGAATAATATAGAGCACTTCCTCAGTTATAAAAGAGGAATATATCTGATTTATTTTTAGATCAATCACATAGCGTGAAGATAGCTAATCATTGAGTTTGTAAATTTCAGTATCACTAAAAGAGTATATTTGTAATATTCTCATCACAAAAAAATGTTTAAAAAATTAACAAACAGAAAAAAGAAAAACAAGGGCATTACACAATAGTAAAGGGCTCAATTAAACAAGAATATATAATTATCCTAAATATATATACACCCAACACAGGAGCACCCAGATTCATAAAGTAAGTTCTTAGAGACCTACAAAGAGACTTAGATAACTACACAATACTAGTGGGAGACTTCGGCATGCCACTGACAGTATTAGACACATCATCAATGCAGAAAACTAACAGAGATATTTAGAACCGGAACTCAACACTTGTCCAAATACACCTAATAGACATCTATAGAACTCTCCACCCAAAAACAACATAACATACATTGTTCTCATCTGCACATGGAACATACTCTAAAATCAACCATATAATTGGACACAAAACAATCATTAACAAATTTTAAAAACTGAAATCACACCAACCACACTCTTGGACTACAGTGCAATGAAAATAGAAATAAATACTAAGAAAACTGCTCAAAACCATACAATTACATGAAAATTAAACAACCAGCTCCTGAAAGACTTTTGGGTGAATAATTAAATTAATGCAAAGATCAAGAAGTTGCTTGAAACTAATGAAAACTAAGATATAACACACCAGAATCTCTGTGACACAGCTAAGGCAGTGTTAAGAGGGAAGGTTATAGCATGAAATACCCACATCAAAAAGTTAGTAAGATCTCAAATTACCAGTCTAACATCATAACTAGAGGAAATAGATAAATTAGAGCAAACCAATCTCAAAGCTAGCGTAAGACAAGAAATAAGTAAAAACAGAGCTGAACTAAAGGAAATTGACATGGGAAAAACCATACAAAAGAGCAATGAATCCAGGAGTTTGTTGCTTGAACGAATTAATAAGATACATAGACCACTAGCTTGACTAATACATAAAAAAAAAGAGAGAGAGAGAGAAGATCCACTGAACACAATTCGAAATGACAAAGGGGACTTTACCACTGGCCCCACAGGAAAAAAAAAAAAAAAAAAACCCTTAGAAACTACTATGAACACCTCTATGCACACAAGTTAGAAGATCTAGAAGAGATGGATAAATTGGATAAATTCCTAGAAACATACAACATCTCAAGACTGAAGCAGGAGAGAAATTTAATCCCTGAATAGACGAATAATGAGTCCCAAAATTAAATCAGTAATAAAAAGACTGCAAATCAAAAAAAGCCCAGGACCAGATGGATTTGCAGCCAAATTCTACCAGATGTATAAAGACCTGGTATCATTTCTACTGAAAGTATCACACAGAATTGAGGACGAAGGACTCCTCCCTAAATCATCCTGTGAGGCCAAAACCTGGTAGAGACACAACAAAAAATAAAACTTGGCGAGGCACAGTGCCTCATGTCTGTAATCCCAGCACTTTGGGAGCCCAAGGCGGGCAGATGATGAGGTCAGGAGTTTGAGACCAGCCTGGCCATCATGGTGAAACTCCATCTCTACTAAAAACACAAAAATTAGCTGGGCATGGTGGTGTGTACCTGCAATCTAAGCTACTCGGGAGGCTGAGGCAGGAGAATTGCATGAACCTGGGAGGTGGAGGTTGCACTGAGCTGAGATTGTGCCACTGCACTGCAGCCTGGGCAACAGCACAAGACTCTGTCTGGGAAAATAAATAAATAAATAATAAATAAGTAAAACTAGAGGCCAATATTTTTGATGACCATAGATGATAAAATTCTCAACAAAACACTAGCAAACTGAGTCCAGGAGCACTTCAAAAAGCTAATCCACCACAACCAAGTAAAGTTTCTCCCTGGGATGCAAGCTTGGTTCAACCTATGCAAATCAATGAATGTGATTCATTACATAAACAGAATTGAAAAAAAAATACGCAATCACCTTAATAGATGCAGAAAAGGCTTTCAATAAAATTCAACACCCCTTCATGTTAAAAACCTTCAACAAAGTAGGCACTGAATGAACATACTTCAAAATATTAAGAGCCCTCTATGACAAAACCATAGCCAACATTAGACTGAATGCGCAAAGGCTGGAAGCATTCCTTTTGAAAAGCAGAACAAGACAAGGATGACCTTTCTCACCACTCCTATTCAACATAATCCTGAAAGTCCTGGCCAGAGCAATCAGGCAAGAGAAAAAATAGAAGACATCCAAATAGGAAGAGAGAAAGTCAAACTATCCCTGTTTGCAGATGGTATGATTCTCACCTAGAACACCCCACAGTCTCTGCCCAAAAGCTCCTTGAGCTAATAAACAACTTCAGCAAAATTTCAGAATACAAAATTAATGTACATAAATTACTAGCATTCCGATACACCGGTGCTATCCAAGCTGAGAGCCAAGTCAAGAATGCAACGCCACTTATGATAGCCACAAAAAAGAATAAAATACCTAGGAATACAGCTAACCAGGGAGGTGAAAGGTCTCTACAAAGAGAATTACAA
The DNA here is from genome assembly GCF_043159975.1 of Macaca nemestrina. Lineage (NCBI taxonomy): Eukaryota > Metazoa > Chordata > Mammalia > Primates > Cercopithecidae > Macaca > Macaca nemestrina. Next base: position 134,392,278 of record NC_092125.1, read on the forward strand.
AACACTGCTCAAAGAAATCAGAGAAGACACAAACAAACGGAAAAACATTCCATGCTCATGGATAGGAAAAATCAATATCATTAAAATGGCCATACTGCCCAAGCTGCTTATAAATTCAATGCTATTGCTATCAGACCACCAATGACATTCTTCACAGAACTAGAAAAAAACTGTAACAATTTATATGGAACCAAAAAAGAGCCTGAATAGGCAAGGCTATCCTAAGCAAAAAGAAAAAGGCTGAAGGCATCACATTACCCAGCTTCAAACTATATTATAAGGCTACAATAACCAATACAGCACGGTAGTGCTACAAAAGCAGACACATAGACCAATGGAACAGAATAGCAAGCCCAGAAATAATGCTGCACACCTACAACCATCTAATCTTCAACAAAATCAACAAAAACTAGCAATGGGAAAAGGACTCCCTATTCAATAAATGGTGCTAGATTAAATATCTTGTCACATGCAGAAGATCGAAACTGGAACACTTCCTTGCACCGTATACAAAAATCAACTCAAGATGTATTAAATATTTAAATGTAAAACCTAAAACTAAAACAACCCGTGAAGACAAACTAGGAAATACCTTTCTGAACACAGGTCCTGGCAAGGATTTCATGACAAAAACTCCAAAAGCAATTGCAAATAAAACCCCGAAAATTAACAAGAGGGACCTAATTAAACTAAAGAACTTCTACACAGCAAAAGAAACTATTAACAAAGTAAACAGACGACCTTCAGGATGGGAGAAAATATTTGCAAACTATGTATCTGACAGAGTCCTATTATCCAGAATCTATAAGGAACTTAAACAAATTAACAAGCAAAAAAACAACCCCATTAAAAAGTGGGCAAAGGACATGAACAGACACTTATTAAAATAAGACATGTACATGACCGACAAGTATATGAAAAAATGATCAACATCACTGATCATTAGAGAAATGCAAATCAAAACCACAATGAGGCCAGGCATGATGACTCACTCCTGTAATCCCAACACTTTGGGAGGCTGAGGTGGGTGGATCACTAGAGGTCAGGAATTTGAGACCAGCCTGGCCAACTGGTGAAATTCCGTCTCTACTAAAAATACAAAAATTAGCCAGGCGTGGTGGCAGGGACCTGTAATCCCAGCTTCTCGGGAGGCTGAGACAGGAGAATTGCTTGAACCTGGTAGGAGGACATTGCAATGAACTGAGACAGTGCCATTGCACTCCAGCCTGGGCAACAGAGAGAGTCTTTATCTCAAAAACAAACAAATAAACAAACACAATGAGATATCATCTCACACCAGTCAGAATGGCTATAATTAAAAAGTTAAAAAATAACAGATGTTGGTAAGGTTGCAGAGAAAAAGAAATGCTTATACACTGATGCTGAGAATGTAAATTAGCTCAGCCGCTGTGGAAAACACATTGGTGATTTTTCAAAGAACTCAGCAGAATTACCATTTGACCCAGCAATCCCATTATTGGGGATATTTCCAAAGGAATATATATCATTCTACCTTAAAGACACATGCATGTGCATGTTCATCACAGCACTATTTACAATAGCAAAAACATGGGATCAATCTAGATGCCCATCAATGGTAGACTGAATAAAGGAAATGTGCTACATATACACCATGGAATACTATGCAGCCATAAAAAGCAATGAGGTCACGTCCTCTGCAGCAACATGGTGGAGCTGGAGGCCATTATCCTAAGCAAACTAACACAGGAACCAAATACCACATGTTCTCATTCGTAAGTGGGAGCTAAACATTGAGTACATATGGACACAAAGAAGGGAACCACAGACACCAGGGCCTACTTGGGAGTGCAGGGAGGGAGAAGGGTGAGGATTGAAAGAGTTCCTATAGAGTACTATGCTTATTGCCTGAATGGTGAAATAATCTGTACACCAAATCGCCATGACACGCAATTTACCTATGTAACAAACCCATATATGTACTCCTAAATCTAAAATAAAAGTGTTTTAAAAAGTTAGAAATTTGAGGTGATGGATATGTTAACTGCCTTAATTCAATCTTTTCATATTATGTTTTAAAAGCATAACATCACTTTGTAACCAATAAATATACACAACTATATTTTGTTAACATAAAATACTATACATGTGACTGGATATATTAAGAAATAAAGTTCTGTCTGAGAAAAAGTTCATAATTTCCTTTTGTCATTTATTAAGACCAATTGAAGAGCTGTGTCTCCTTTAATCTCAAATGTATTTAACACTCAAGCACACCAAAAGGCACACTAATTTGTTTAAACCTATGCATACAACCAAGCTCAAAAATGGCCCCGAAAGATTTTTCCCTCCTGGTATTCACGATGTCGTATAGTCGTCTATACACTGACTCACGGCTTGCCTGCGTAATCAGGTGGACACTGTGGAACTGATAGTGATGACTTCTAAGGGTAAATCCAAAAACACTGTGGTTTTCACTTTGCCATTTCTTGGATTATTCTCTCTGGGGGAACTCAGCTGCCATGTAATGAGGATTCTTAGGAAGCCTATGCAGAGGGCCATTTGGTGAAGAACTGAAGCCTCCAGTAATAGCCAGCATCAACTTGCTATATGTGTGAGTGTGTCATTTTGGAATCAGATCTTGCTGCTCAGTGAGACCTTCGGATGACGGCAGCCATGACAACATCTTGACTGAAACTTCCTGAGAGAACCTGGGCCAGAACCACCCAGCTAAGCCACTACGGAATCCCTTACCCACAGAGACTATGTGAGATAATCACTGTCTACTGTTTTTTCAAGCCACAAAGTTTTAATTTGTCACATAGCAACTAAAGCTATATAATACAACCTAATTAAGATACCTGATGCAACCCAGAAAGGATTATTTATAATCACAGATAATAGTGAATCTGGTGCTTTTAGTAGCAATAGTTCAAAAAGAAAAAAAGGTTTTGAGTGTTGAAGTAGACAGAATTATGGTCTCCCAAAGATGTTCATTAGGATTCAAGGAGGTCTAAATCTCTAGAACCTGTGAATATGATACCTTACATTACAAAAGGGAGTGTAGTTGTGATTAAAGATTTTGAGATGGGGAGATTTTCCTTGGTTAGACAGGTAGGTCCAAGGTAATCACAAGTGTTCTTATGAGGAGAAGGCAAGAGGGTCATGAGATGTCAGGAGATGTGACAACGGAAGCAAGAGGTACAAATGGTACAAAAAAAAGAGATGATGATCCACGGAATGCAGGGAGCCTCTAGAAACAGAAATAGGTGAGACAATTGATTCCCCAGTGAAGCCCCCAGAAGTTGCACAGTGTTGTCAACATTTTGATTTAGGTGAACTCCAGAGTTGTAAGAGAAAAAACTGTGTACTTTCAAGCCACTAATTGTGTGGTAATTCATTACAGCAGTAATAGGAAACTAAAACAGTAAGCTGATACTGTGCCACAAGGAAAAAATACGATAAAAAGAGCCAAAAAGAGTGGTAGGCTTCGTTACTTTATCTCACGAAAGTTTCTCTGAGCTTAGTGAGAAAACAACAACAACAACATTAAGATTCTATTCTGAACAAATGTCTTCCAAAGGATGCAATCTAGAAAATGAAAAGGGTCAAATGACTCATTATTTAATTAAGAAATGCATTTGACAATGCCAAGCCTCCTGTGCTTTCACCCAAAATGCAAATGTTTTTGATGAAAGGGAAAGAAATTTTATTTCCGGTATGAGTTCAGTAAATATTTGTTGATGATATAGAGGATAACTTACCAAAAGCATTTTTAGCAAAAAAATGAATTTGGGGATGTTTGCAAACTTATTTTCGAAAGTGGATTTCATGCCTCCTGACGTGTGACATTGTTTTATCTTTTTAAGTGATAAGAACAAACCTAATAGTTATATAACCTGTCACAAACATTATCGCATACATGTCTCAAGTAATCCTCAACCTGTGAAGTCGGACTATTATTGTTATTTATATCTTATTCATTAGAATCCCAAGTCTCAGCCAGGTTGACTTCTGAAATCTCACCCAACTATGAATGATAGAACAGCAAGAGTGAATGAAAATCCCTATTCATCTACTATTCATTCACTCTTTGCTGTGCTTTTCTAGTGTAAGTTAAATATAACAAGGTTATTAGAAAAAGTAATTGGATACAGTGTTTATCATTCTCACTTTTTCTTTTGACAAGTTAACATTGAGCAATTCTATGTTCCAACTACCAGGTCTACAACAGTGAAACAGATGTGATTTCTAGCTTGAAGTTCATTGTGTAGTAGAAGAGACAAATGAGTGGGTTGATATTTACCCCGAAGACTGGCGGAGACTGTGGCAGGGCTAAGTAGCACTGTGTTAGGGGATCAAATAGCAGGGGACATTAATCTATAATTGAGGACTTAGCGAGAACTTCTCAAAGGTAGTAACTCAAATTTGTCAACTGAAGCTAAGAAGATTAGCTAGGCAAATAGAAGGTAAGTGTGGGTAAGGCAAGGTATTCCAGGAAGAAGAAACAAAAAAGTCTGGGAGTGGGCTGGGCGCGGTGGCTCACACCTATAATCCCAGCACTTTGGAAGGCAAAGGCTGTGAATCATAGGAGGTCAGGAGTTCTAGACCAGCCTGACCAACATGGTGAAACTGCATCTCTACTAAAAACACAAAAATTAGCTGAGCATGGTGGCCTGTGCCTGTAGTCGCAGCTACTCGGGGGGCTGAGGAAAGGAGAATCACTTGAACCCAGGAAGTTGCAGTGAGCTGAGATTGTGCTATTGCACTACAGCCAGGGCAACAAGAGTGAAACTCCGATTCAAAAAAAAAAGAAAAGAAAAGAAAAAGAAAGTCTGGGAATAGGTTTCCAAGAATGTTTTCATAGAACTGTCCTATATTCAGATGGAGGAACTCTCTTACTATTCAACTGATGTCACCTTGATGCCAACGATAGTGAGTGCTGAGCCTTACTGGTCCAAGAGGATACCTGAGGAGAATTTATTTTTTATTTTTCTTTTCTCAAGAAGTTGGCAGATTTTATAGTATCAAGTGTTAATTTTTTCACTTTATATCATAAAGGCCTGTTTCTGGATTCCTTCTAGGAGAAGCTCTAAAATATACATCTTTTCAGAGTAACTCCTGTTAGCTGTTGTCCATGAGGATCTCCTTCTTTTGAACCCTGCTGAACCTTTTCCCAAGATTCCTTTCCTGTATCTTGTATCCACTTGGAGCTTAATATTATTTTCTGTATACTAGGCTCTTGCACTTGGGCAAAGAGCAGATGTGGCAATAACTTTTTAAAAAGTCATTAGTATATCATTTTGCAAATTGCTTAGCACCAGAAGTATCGGGCCTGGAGTGTTTAAAGCATTTTAATAATTTAGAAATGCAAGATTAATGCAAAGCGATGTTACATTAAATAAGAGTTAATTTGCTTACCTTGTTGTATGCTATGTCATTTGATGAGCAGCCAAAATTAATTCACTAAGTGTCATGCCGGGGCCCAAAAGAAAAATGAAAACAGCTTTGCAAACTTTACTACTAGATGGAATGAATTCATTTATTAAATATAGCTAAATTATTTACTTATCTTCCAGGTTTTCAAAGGGCAGAGTGTATCTTCTTTCAGCTATTTGAAATATGAAATTAAATTGTTATAATAATGTATAGAGATAATTCATAAGGAGTCCAGAGGGGTACAGTGGACAGCACCTTAGGCTAGACAGGCACTAGTGAGTCCTCAGGGCAGGAACTTTATCTGTTTTGTTCACTACTGACTTTCCCAGCATCTAAAACAGTACCTTGCATCCAGCAGGTATTTCATGGTTATGTGTTCAGTAATTAAATGAGTGATTATCTGTTATGTTTGAATTGTGTCCCCTACACACACACACACACACACACACACACACACACACACACACACACACAAATCATATGATGAAGTCCCAACTTCAGGTACCTCAGAATGTGACCTTATTTGGAGACAGGGTCTTAGAAAGGTCATCAAATGAAAATGAGGTTATTAGAATATGCATTAATCAAGTGAGTCCTTATGAAGTCCTTATGAAAAGGAGAAATTAGGAGATAGACATGCATATGGAGAGAATGCCATGTGAAGATGAAGGTGGAAATTGGGGTGATGCTTCTACAAGCCAAGAAATGTGAAAGATTACCAGCAAACCACCAGAAACTGGGCAAGAAGCATGGAACAATAGATACTCTCTCACAGCCCTCAGAAAAAATCAACCCTTCCAACAAATTGATCTTAGATTTATAGTCTCCAGAACCATGAGACAATAAATTTCTGTTGTTTGAGCCACCTAGTTTGTGGTACTTTGTTATGGAAGCCCTACCAAACTAATGTAATATCTTTCTAGTTAAGTCTTGCACCTCCAAGTTATAGGCTATCTTGATTTTAATGTTCTATTATGACTTACTTCAGTTCTCCAGTTGCGTTTAGTGTTTGTCTAACTAACCACTCTCTGAAAGAGAAAATAAACCTATTTTCTTTGGATTTCACATATCATTAAGCTGTACACAGTGCAAGTGCTGAAAAAATGCTTAATTGTATATACTCTATAAAATAGTCTTGTCTCTTCTGTGATTGAGTACCTTCTGCATATGCTTGTTTGATGATTAAATGAGACTACTTGTGCAAAATGATAAGTTAGCCTAGATATATCTCTCCATAAGTGAAATTTGCAAAGACGCAGTTAAGCTTAGTGCAAAAGAAATGTTTTGAAATTAGACAACATGGGTTTAAATTCTTATTAACTGTATAACCTTGAGCAACATACACAATCTCTCTGTGTTCAATCTCTAGTATTCAATAAGGAACAGTTTTATTGTTACCCATTTAGTATGAAAATACTGTGCTAGATACTGAGTGGGAATTGAGCATGTAAGAAGTTTCAAAAATGAATGAGTCATTTTACTTCTTGGAAAACACATAAAAACTATTACAGTTAGGAAACGCTAGCTGCTGTAACAAATAAACCACCAAATTTCCATGCCCAAACCCAATAGATGTGTATTTCTTAGGCAAAACTCTAAGGTGATAGTCCCTATTTGACAGGCTTTCCTTGATAGAGTCATTCAGAGAACCAGGCTCCTGTCTTGTGGCACTGGATTCCCTTAAAAGTTCTGTGTCCTCTGCTCCAGCCAGCAGAAGAGAAAAGGGAGAGAGTGGGAGAGACATTGGAGAAGACATAACTAACTTTTAGGAATCCTGGTCCAAAAGTGACCATCCCATTCATGTTCCACTGATGAAAATTATTTAACCTGGATGCGTAATGGTCAGGACATATAGTTCCTAACTCAGTAGAACTTCCAGCAACAACTTCATTCTATGAAAGGAGGAGATGTAGCTTAGCTATATCTGTTACTGTCACAGAGCTAAACCTATATATAGCAACAAAATGGAGTAAGCTCCAAATGGGGAAGAAATACAGAGTATAGTATGGGCATAAAACCAGCATTCTCAAAGCTCCAAGTTGGTTCTCTGGGGTTCTGGGCTACTCTGAAATCCACTGTCTGTTATATAATCAAGAGTAGAAAATCCTACTTGGTGATAGAGGAAGGAGAGAAATAAGCAGGGGAAACGCTACTAAACCCTATTTCAGGAACGTAGTTACTATTATAGTATTCCAGAGTGATATTCTAAAGAAAGAATTTAGACATGGGTGAAGAGTTTTCACGTGGTTCTGCTTACACTTATACCTGATAGTTTAAGGCTACAAATCAGATTGGACATAATTACTGGGCACAGCCAGTCTTTAATAATACATGTGTACTCTGTGTGTGATGAGTCTGACCTTATGAGGTATGACTGAGCTTTCTGGGTATTTTGTTGTTGTTGTTGTTATTTTGCTCGATAGAAGATCATTAAAACAAAGTTAGTATTCAACAGCAGCACTTGGCTTTTGAGAAGACCTTTTCCTCAAATTAGCTAGGTCAGCAGCACGACTGTACGATTTGTTAATGCACAATAAGAAGCTCTAAATTTCAGTGCTGAGAATGTCACTCATTGAGATGCAATGCATGGCGTGCAGTTATGCAAGAAATCTGCCAGGTTGTGAAAGCATTTTCTAATACTAATAAAAGCAACCAAATAACTTATAGTGGTCCCAGACTGAGGCGGGGGGAACTATCCAAAGGGAAATATGCGATAGCCAGCATTAATTTATCTATGAGCGAAATGTTCTGTATTAAAGTGAGTCAATAGAAAATGCTTTGCTAGAGGACTTAGATGGGTTCAATATGAAAATAGCTCACTGTATTAATTTTTATTAAAAATTATATTATCCTAACAGAAGAGCAGAGTTTACTGTTATTTCCTGGGTAACTTTTGAAATTATATAATCTGCCGGGTGTGGTGTCTCATGCCTGTATTTGCAGCACTTTGGAAGGCTGAGGCAGGAGGACTGCTGGAGCCCAAGTGTTTGAGACCAGTATAGGCAACATAGGGATACGTCCTGTCTACAAAATTTTAAAAAGTTTAGTTGGGCATGCTGGTGTGCACCTGTAGTCCCAACTACTCAGGAGGCTGAGGAGGGAGGATTGCTTGAACCCAGGAGATTGAGGCTATAGTGAGCTATGATCATGCCACTGCACAATCTAGCCTGGGTGTCTCAAATATATGTATATTTTTTCTTTTTTAATATCCATCATAAGTGATGAAATCACAGAGTGACACACACATTTTCTGACTGAATAATTTCCTCACTCATGTTCCTTCAAAGGCTATTCCTTGTAAGTAATGATAAAAAATTGGTACTCTGTAATTTTATCTGCAAATATTATTAAGCCTGGGGGACAAATGATACTCAAAGAAAACATGAAGTTTCTGTGTGCTACTTTTATTTGTTTAATAATAGAGCCTTCTTAAAAATGCAGTATTGATTTAAGTTCAAAATCTATTTAAAAATTCCATTAAAGTTCATCAAAGAAAAGCACTAGCACTATAATTTAGTACAAAAAGGTAACTAGTAACAGATGAGAATAGGTATGCCAGAAATAATTATAGTGTGAGACAATTGCTTATTGAAGTTTTAGAAGTTGCATCCAATGGCTAGCCATTCTATTTACTAAGTTGGATGAAATGAGTACAATTTGTTTAACCCTGTTTGTTATACAATCAAAGACTTATGTATTTAGGAAGAAATAGATTCCGGCAGTAAAACAGGAGCCTATCTAAATGGGTCTGAGCATTTAGTGAAAAGCCACCATTTCAATGGCAGGGAAAGGAAGACCTTTTACCAATACAGAAAAAGTACGTGATAGTTTACAAATTCCAAGGAGGAAAACATAAGGTTAAGGAATGAATCGCCTGACCAATGGTAAGAAGGAAAACAAAATAAACTGTAGTCATATTCATAAGAGCTACAACCAGCAACTTATTCCAAGAGCTCCAGATATTAGAATTAATAATTAAGGCCTAGAAACTAGTAATACAGAGGTAAGCATAATAATTTCATGGTTAACACATTTTGTATCACTGACTTTCCAAATTGCTTTAATTTTTAAATAAAAGTGAGGTTCAATGGAAAGGGGATTGGTTGCTAAGTCTAGAGACATACAATGTAGGACTCTGGGGAAACCACTGTGGGCCTGTTACCTCAGATATAAAACAAAAGATTAGGTTGGATGAGTCTGTCTTCTCTTTTGCTCCATTATTTAGGTCTCTATTTCATTATTCTAGTGCTAGGGCTCCCAGTTCAGTCATAAGAAGAGGGAAGTGGTACCTCCTTCAAACTAGAGTTGAACCAGCAATCGGAGTTTTCCCAAAGATTCTGCAGTTATTTTCCAGAAGTGAAAAAGAAGAAACATCAGCTGGTGGCAATGTTGTCACTGAAACAAAGCCTTTTAAAAATATGTTGTAGCCCAAAATCAACTTCAAAAGCAGTCAGAGTAGCAAGGTGACATTACTATAAGTGGCTGCTAATCCCATATATCATCTGTAGCTTGAATTCAAGAGATAGTCTTTAAAATCACAGCAAGAAAAATTAACCAAATGTTAAGAGGAAACCATTCACTACTGAAGACAGACAATCCTTTACACAGCTGATTGATTTTATGACATCTCATTTACTTTTGCACACAATCAAAAAGTAACAGTTTTCCTACACATTGCAAATATATAGGACATCAGTTTCCAATGAAACCAGGACACTTGTTTGAAAAGTGAGTCTGAAAAGAATGATTTGATGTTATATTAATTTCTCTTGCACAATAAAGCAATATGACTTCATATGTACCAAATGCATTGTCACGTCAAAGCCAAGAAAATTAAACAAATAAATAGTTATTTCACTCTAAAATTAATTTTTAATGATGGAATCCAGGTAGTCATAAATAAGCATTTTCCAGGTCTCATTCCAAACTCAATAGTGGAGTTCAAGATAAAGACTCTGCTTATAGATTTTGCCTTTCCTCTGCCCCTTTCACCATGCAACATTTTTCAAGAGGCTGAAGCAAACAGATTGAATGAAAACTACATATCCATAGCATTCATTGTCTCTGTTTGCCTTCAGCCCACGTTCTGTTCTGTTCTGAGATGAAAGAATCTGCAGAGTCCAGAGGAAATAGGCAAAAGTGTCAGAGAGCTCAGCATTTTCCTCTTAGGCATGACAGGTAGGCACTAAATCGCCAGACCCTTTCTCCAGTCACCGGCATCATTCATGATAGTCAGCTAGCCCACCAAGCTTCAAAGCTGGTGTGTGTGTGTGTGCGTGCGTGCGTGCGTGTGTGTGCGCGTGTGTGTGTGGTGTATGTGTGTGTTTTGGTTTGGTTTTTTATTTATTTATTTATTTTTGAGATGAAGTTTCACTCTTGTTGCCTAGGCTGGAGTGCAATGGCGCAATCTCGGCTCACGGCAACCTCAGCCTCCCAGGTTCAAGTGATTCTCCTGCCTCAGCCTCCCAAGTAGCTGGGATTACAGGTGCCCACCACCATGTCAAGCTAATTTTTTGTTTTGTTTTTCCTACATAAGGGCTTTGATATAAACTGAAATTATAGAACTAGAATCTGGGTATTCTAATTTAGGCAACTTCCTGCTGCTCCCTAGAGAAAGGAGTGAGAAATGACTAATGAATGAACTCATCATGAGTGTATATATGAATGAATTAAAAAAGAAACTCTTAAATCCTCTGAACTTAAGAAATTTAGATCGGTTCTATGTTTTCACCTAACGCTGCTCCTATATAGATAATCTAAGATGTCATTTATAGCACCATCCCTGAGAAGTGTCTAAACCAAAACGGATAGACAGTCTCTGACTTACGATTTTTTGACTTTATGCTGGTGTGAAAGCAATATGCATTCAGTAGAAACCATGTTTCAAGTGCCCACACAGCCATTCTGGTTTTCGCTTTCCATATACTATTCTTTATGCCATCTTTTCTTTCTTGGATTTAATCTTCATATAACATTTAGAAAGCAAAATGAAAATATTTTATCACTGAGTATCAAGAGTTCTTATATGCTTACTAGCAGGTATTTATTTGAACATTTTATTTATGTACAAAAATTTGTACATATTTGGGAAGACAAATTTGTGAAAATATATTCTTTTAAGTTAAATTATGATCTTTGTATCAATCTTTAAATTGAGGAAAAATTTACACATAGTGATTTCAAGTACAAAATTTCATGAGATATGACAAATGGGATACCAATATCACAATGGGACAGTGAAGATATGAAATATTTTTATCACTCCTGGAATTTACCTGTGCCTCAATCCACCACAGGCAACCACATTTTATATAATTTCTATCATCATGGAGATTAATTTTGCTCCTTCTAGAATTTCTATACATGGAATTAATTATACTGTCCTTATGACTTCAACTCTGCAGTATATGTTCTTAATCGGGTGATACTGGCCTCAAGGGGATGAAAGTTGATTATTGGTGATAAGAGAAAAAAATCTTGGATATTACAATGATGTGTGGCACTCCAAAACTCAACCTTATCTGACACTTACTATGTAAGATTTAATTTCTCTCATTAGGGAGACAATTACTTGAGACTTAATTTGTCTTATTAGGGAGAATTTAAATTTAATTTTTTCTCAGGGCAGGGGGTAATAATTTTTAAAATGTTGAGATGCATTAGGAAAGAGTTGGTATTGTGCAGTTGTTTGCCATAATATTTTATTAATAGTAAATGGGGTCAAGTTTGTTGATAGTGTAACTTAAGTCTTTTATATCCTTATTGAATTTTTAGTCTACTTCTTCTGTTAGTTAGTTTTAGAAGAGCGTTAAGTCTCTATTCATAACTGTGAATTTGTCTATTTGCCCCTTCAGTTTGATCAGTTTTTGTTTCATGTATTTTGAGGTTCATTATGTGCTCTGAAGTTCCGGTTCTTCAGATCAAAAACTTAGAGTTATTCTGGGATATCTTTATCTTATACCACACATCCAAATTGTTTTTATTTGTTTGCTCTAACTTTAAAACATATCCAAGATCTAATTATTTTTCACCACCTTCACCGTTACCATGAGGCCTAAATTATCAACATCTCTCACTTGCATTGCTACAAAACCTCCTATTGGGGCCTCGATTTCTATCCTGGCAAGGTAGAAATGATTAAGCTTAGTGAGGAAGGCATATTGAAAGTTGAAAAAGGCCAAAAGCTAGGCCTCTTGTGCCAGTTAGCCAAATTATGAATATAAATGAGAATATATTGAATAAAATTAAAAGTGCTACTCCAGTGAACACATGAATAATGTGAAAGGAAAACAGCTCTATGTCTAATATGGAGAAAGTTTGAGTGATCTGGTTAGAAAATCAAACCAGCCACAACACTTTCTTAAGGCAAAGCTTAAACCAGAGCAAAGCCCTAACCATCTTCAATTCTGTAACTGTCTCAGAGAGGTGAGGAAACTGCAGAAGAAATTTTTGGAGCTAGAAGTTGGTTCATGGGGTTTAAGGAAAGAAGTCGTCTCCATAACATAAAAGTGCAAGGCAAAGCAGCGAGTGCTGATGTAGAAGCTGTAGCCAGTTACCCAGAAGATCTAGATAAGATCATTCATGAGGGTGGCTGCACTAAACAACAGATTTTCAATGTAGACAAAACAGCCTTCTATTGGAAAAATATGCCATCTAGGACATTCATAGCTTGAGAAAAGATGTCAATGCTTGGCTTCAAAGTTTCAAAGGACAGGCTGACTCTCTCGTTAGGGGTTAATGTAACTGGCAACTTTAAGTTGAAGCTAATGCTCATTTACCGTTTCAAAAATTCTAGGGCCCTTAAAGATTATGCTAAATCTCCTCTGCCTGTGTTCTGTAAATTGAACAACAAAGCCTGGATGACAGAACATCTGTTTAGGGTATGGTTTACTCGATATTTTAAGCCCACTCTTGAGATCTACTGCTCAAAAAAAGATTCCTTTCAAAGTATTACTGCTCACTGACAACGCACCTGGTCAGCCAAGATCTTTGATGAAGATGTGTAAGATTAATGTTGTTTTCAGCTAACGCAACATTCATAATCTATGGGTCAAGGATTAATTTTGACTTCCAAGTCTTATTCTTTGAAATAATACATTAAGTAAGGCTATAGAAGCCTTGTGATTCCTTTGATGGAACTGGGGAAACTAAATAAAATCCTCTGAAAAGAATTTCCCATTCTAATGCCATTAAGAACATTAAGACAGGTCAAAATATCAACATTAATGGGAGTTTAGAGTAAGTTGATTCCAATCATTATGGATAACTTTAAAGAATTCAAGAGATCTATGAAGGAGGTAACTGCAGATGTTGTGGAGAAAGCAAGAGAATATTAATTAGAAATGGAGCCTGAAGAGGTGACTGAATTGTTGAAATCTCATAAAACATAAACAGATGAGGAGTTACTTCTTATGGATGAGCAAATAAAATTGTTTCTTGAGAAGAAATCTATGCCTGGTAAAGATGTCGCAAACGTTGTTGAAATGACGACAAAGAATTTAGAATCTTTCATAGAATTAGTTAATTAAGCAGTGGCACAAATTGAGAGGACTGAGTCCAGTTTTGAAAGAAGTTGTACCATGGGTAAAATGCTATGAAACAGCATCCCATGATAGAGAAATCTTTGGTGAAAGGAATTCAAAGGATACAGAAAACTTCCTTGTTTTCTTATTTTTAGAAACTGCCACAGCCACTCCAATATTCAGCAATGACCACTCTGACCAATCAGAAGCCAGTAACATCGACGCAAGCCCCTCCGCCAGCAATAAGATTATGATTCCCTGAGGCTCAGATGATCTTTAGCATTTTTAGCAATAAAGTATTTTTAAATTAAGTTTATGCACATTTTTGACATAATGTTATTGCCCACTTAATAGACTGTAGTGTAGGATAACCATAACTTTTATATGCACTGAGAAAACAAAAAAAAAATTATTACTCACTTTATGGTGCTATTCCCTTTATTGTAGTGGTCTGGAACTGAATCCACAATATCTCTCAGGTATGCCTGTACTGGTAAGAATCTGCCACTTGTTTATAATCAAGTTGTACATTACAATATTTCAATAACAAATTAGGTATTTCACTCTCATTGCAGAAACACCACATTGGGTAAAAAATAAAAATAAAAAATAAAAAAGTGAAAAAAAAACAGTTAAAGGAAGGAACAAAGTCCTCAATTACAAACCTCCAGGTTGGTATGCATAGTATTATTACAATACTAAGTACTAGTCAATAATGTTTAGAGACTTTTCAGAATAAATTGCAGTGATCTGCTGCTCTCCTGAAGTCATTTAAAAACATACTCTTCTTGCTAACAAATTACACCAAATATTTGTTTTGCCAGATCAGATTCCTTTACAGTCAGCATGAAGAAGGAGATCCAATTAGAAGCTAAATAACATTTGCTCTCATTGATTTCCAAGTCCAAAAATCCTGGGTGAAACACAAGTTTGACTAGCATAGATCAAAATTTTTGAACACTAGTTGCTGTCAACAGAATGCATCCCTTGCCATTACTTCATCTCTGAGTAAAAGTGTCAGATAGTACCTCTGCTAATAGACTTTTCTCCTAGGATCAGGGCACATCCTCTTTTATAAACTGTTAGCCTTCATGATTCTCAGTTAAAAAATAAACTTTACATTGTTATGCATATTTTTACTTTGCAACATGCTCTCATTTATTTTCTCTTTGATCTTGGAGGATATATTAATGATACTTTTTCATAATTAGATATTTTAGTTTTCACCTTACCAAGCTCAAAATTCTGGTTGATCATGTCTACACCTTCAAAATATATTATTAATAATACACACTTGTATTTTTAATCCTCCTATTTCTTTCTCCTCTTTTCTGGTCTTCAGTCTTTCTTACTCAGAAGCATTCACATTCATGATGCTCCAGTCAAGCTTTTGCACAAGAGGAATGAGTTTAACAAATATTCTTCCTAGGTCCTTAAACATCTAATAAATTTTTAGATGGTAATAAAAATAAATGAATTTTAATTTTAGAAAAATTTGAGAACACAGATGTATAGCAAAAAAGTGAACAAATAATAAAACAATCCCAAAGAGATTAACATAAAACTGTGTTTCAAATTTCAAGCCTTTTCTTAATAAAAAATGTTTATTTTTAACATGTGCAGTTTTGATTCTTCCTCATATTTTATTTTTAGATTAAAGTATTACTTACATAGAATGAAATAAATAATTTTATGTCCACTTTGCTGAGTTTTATTCAACAGATATAACTGTGTAACCACTACTGCAAGCAAGATGTAGAATATTTCCATCACCACAGAAAATATCCTCCTGCTCCTCCTTTCCAATAAATCTACTCCCATTTCTCAAGGAAATCACTGCTCTAATATTTATCACCATAAGTATAGATTTGTCTATTGTAAAAGTCATATACATAGAATCTGTTAGTGTGTGTCTAAATTATTTAGTTATTTAGTATGGGCTAGATGACTGGCCAAATCATTTGCTTCTCTAGGTCCTTGTTTTTTCATTAGAAAAGAGAATAATTGGCCAAGCATAGTGGCTCACACCTGGAACCCCAGCACTTTGGGAGGTCCAGGTGGGTGGATCACTTGATTCTAGGAGTTGGAGGCCAGTTGGGCAACATGAAACCGTATCTCTACTAAAAATACAAAAAATAGCCGAATGTGGTTGTACATGCCTGTCATCCCAGCTACTCAGGAGGCTGAGGCAGCAGAATCACTTGAACCCATAACCTGAGTGATCTTTACTCCAGTAACTTCCTCATTTCTCTCTGAGACCTCTTTAGCCTGGCCTTCACTGTCCATATCTCTATCAGCATTTTTGGTCACAACTATTTAACCAGTTATCTAAAAAGCTGAAATCTTTCCCTCATCTTCCTATCTTCTTGGAGCCCTCCACATTCTTTCAAACTCTGCCTGTTACCCAGTTCCAGAGCTGCCTCCTCATCTACAGG
The DNA here is from genome assembly GCF_043159975.1 of Macaca nemestrina. Lineage (NCBI taxonomy): Eukaryota > Metazoa > Chordata > Mammalia > Primates > Cercopithecidae > Macaca > Macaca nemestrina. The sequence continues at coordinate 134,408,653 of NC_092125.1, forward strand.
TATCTTTATAGCAGTACCCCATTCTCAGTACCAATTTTCTATGGTAATCCATTCTTAAATTGCTATAAAGAAATACCTGAGGCTGAGTAATTTATCAGGAAAAAAAGTTTATTTTAGCTCATAATTCCACAGGCTGTACAGAAAGCCTGGTGCCAGCATCTGCTTCTGGTGAGGGCCTCAGGAAACTTGTGATCGTGGTGAAAGGTAAAGGGAAATCAGCATTTTACACGTTGAGACAGGGAGCAAGAGAGAGAGCAAGAGGAGGTCTCAGACTCCTTTAAACAATGAGATCTTGCGTGAATTAACTGAGAGAGAACTCACTTAACACCAAGGGGATATTATTAAACCACTCATGAACAATCCACCACCATGATCCAATCACCTCCCAGGTCCCACCTCGAATATTGGGAGTCACATTTCAGTACGAGATTTGGAGGAGACAAACATCCAAACCATATCACGCTGAGCACTCACTTTTAGTTTCCTAATCTCAGACATCCTTATGCTTACAATAATCCTGTAAGTTTGAAAAAATTAGTTTCAGAGTAGAGACAATCAAGACACAGAACTTAAGTGACTTGCCAGCTGAAATAACAACTTTGATCTTCTAAGTTCTTTATTGTATAATCAAAGGCTGACACATTAAGAAGGCAACTCCTACTCCTTTATTTATTTATTTATTTATTTAACAGATAGGGTCTTCATCTGTCATCTGGTTTGGAGATTGGAGTGCAGTGGCATGATTATGGCTCACTACATCTGGAACTTCTGGGCTCAAGTAATTTTCACGCCTCAGCCTCCCAAGTAGCTAGGGCTTACAGGCATGCACCATCATGCCCAGATAACTTCTTTATTTTTATTTTTTGTAGAGATGGGGTCTTGCTTTGTTGCCAAGGCTGGTCTCATACCATGGCATCAAGTGATCCTCTGCCTCAGCCTCCCATATCGTACTCTTTTTATGGTCTCAGTTTAATCATTATTTTTTCCAGAAAAAAATCTTGCATTTTCCAAGACTAAACTTGGTATACATTTATAGGACTACTTAGATCTCTATTGTTGCCTTACTACAGCACTTAGTACCCTATATTTGTCATATAATAACTATAATACAAGCTTTTTGAGGGTAGATATGGTACCTTACTCATGATGCATGTCCATTTATTTCTATAATAGAAATCTAGAGAAGTAGCCTTATCAGGGTCATAAATTCTGATTTCTGAATACCCCAGAGGGCAATCTGTCCTTTTCTCAAATATAAAGGTTAAAAACAATATTGATGTTTGATTGAAAAAAAGAAAAAAATGGCCAATAAGAGGTTAAAAAAAAAAAGAAGAAAAATATGGAAAAAAGAAAGCTCTCTTCTTTGTAACATTCCTGTTACCAAATTTCCTCACTCAATGACCTAGGGATTGGATTATTCTGTCTTAAAATGTATCTCCAAAATGAAGCAGCAATAAGAATTTTAAGAACAGGTTGCACATTAGCAGGACAGTGAAGGAAAGCACTGTGGCCTCTTCTTAGTTATCGAGCATTCCTGCTAGGCTAGTTTGAGAAGCCACGACAGAATTGTTTGACACTTATTGAAGGTCATCTTTGACAGTCAGTAGTTAATTTTCTGACTTATGGCACTTTTTTTCTTTTCTAAATTTGGAAATGATGATTCTTTTTTGTACTTTGGCTTTTCACTCATTACATTCTATAGGATTGCCAGGGAGGATTGTAGAAAGTCTTTTGAGTGACAACATTTCAGCAGGGTTTTTTTTTTTTTTGAACATTGAGAAATATTGTCACTGGGGCTTTTGGAGGATGGATTATTTTCTTGGCAGGTAGTGTGGCCTCCACAGGGCTCATTAGGCTTTCTGTTGGGAAGATCTAAAGTGCGCAGTTGAATACTGTCATAAAAAAGGGAAGTGATTTGGGCCTAATTCCTAATGGAGCCGCAAAGACTACAGCTCCTTTTTGATCTCTGAATTCCAAATAGGCCTTTTATAGTTGTCATATTATTGACTGTTCATTCTAGAGGCATGATTCTCTTTCTTTCTAAATCTTTTATGCTCAGAATGTTATTCTGATGCTTAGTATTACATGAGCAGATTGGCACCCTAGTGTATTTAATAATATCAATATTTCCTTCTAACTGGCTGTGGGGTGTGTGTGTGTGTGTGTGTGTGTGTGTGTGTGTGTGTTTCATAGAAGAGTTCTTTCTTGCAGGACCTGGCTTCTCCAGGTTAAGCAGTCATACATCAAACTCAGTTGTCATTTTCTATTTGTTCCTTGTGTAACCTCTTACTATATTCCTCAATTGATTACTGAAAATTTTTAATACATGATGTTATTTGGTGGTGTGACATAGAGGAAACAATTTCTTATTTTTGATATAAAAGTGATTTGCAAATTTTCTCAAGAATAAAAGCCCAGGTTAATCTCGGGCTGTGGATGATGACAGGACTAGAGTATTGCATAAAATTAAAGATTTCTGTCTGATAAGAAAGGAGAAAAAAATGACAAGGTAATTTTATATGTAAAACTTGCATTTTTTCCTATGAATAACTATTTCATATTGTTCTAAAGAAGTATAACTTTAAGAAAAAGAAGGGGGCCGGGCACAGTAGCTCACACCTGTAATCTCAGCACTTTAGGAGGCCATGGTGGGCAGATCATGAGGTCAGGAGATCGAGACCATCCTGGTCAACACGGTGAAATCTCATCTCTACTAAAAACACAAAACTTAGCTGGGCGTGGTGGCACACACCTGTAGTCCCAGCTACTCGGGAGGCTGAGGCAGAAGAATCGCTTGAACCTGGGAGAAGGAGGTTGCAGTAGCAAGGTTACACCACTGCACTTCAGCCTGGCAATAGAGCGAGACTCTGTCCCCACCCCCCCAAAAAAAAGAAGAAGAAAAGAAAAAGAAGTTTTATTCCACTTATGAAATAAATACATACCACTTATTCATCTTTTCTCTGTTGCAAATACAAAAGACATGAGTTCAAGTTTTATTATCACAAAACATTATTATTTGCATCTGTCACGAACTGGTAAATATTCCATGAGTAAGAACATGTTAATGTTTAAGATTTAAAAATAAAAAATGGTTAAGAATTTTTTAATAATTTCAAAATGTAATTCAGTGTTTACTCAGATTAATAGTTGATACGAGTATGACAATTTTGTTTTCCTTTTCATTAATGATTATTTTTATTTTAGTCCTTTCTAATCTTCTAGTTTATCTGGATACTTACTATCCATAGTTTATTTTTTTGCTTAAAATTATTATCAGTTAAACTTCCCAGGACTTAGTAGTTTAGTTACAACATGAATGAAGAAGATTAGTTTTGGACAAGTAGGAAAAGGTAGTATGAACTAAAAGCCTGTATTAGAAACACAGAATCCTGTAACAATTCTAAAGGCATCATATCCATTTTTACAAAGAAATCCCAGACTGTTTGTTGATGTTTCTAGAATAATCTTTTGTGCTATAATGGCACCAGATTGTCCTGCTGTATCATTTTAAAAATAAAAAAGATAGTGCTCCAACAGTCTGAATACAATTTTGTAAAAGGAAAAATAGTTACCTATAACCCTAAATCTTAACTAGCTCTTTTAATTTTTGCATGTTAGCTTCTAATCCTTGTGTATTTACATCTATATTTTTAATAAAATTTATTCCACTTAATATTTACATCCTACAGACTTCACGTTTTTAGTAATCTCTATAATTATTGTTTTCACAGTAAGTGTAGCTTTCAAGAGACTGATTTACTTTGATAGCTAATAGACTTGAATCTCCTATTCTTATATTTAAAGCAAAGAAAGATACAAAGTTACTGCCAATTTGCTACTAAATCACTGGTGCAGAGCTGCTAGCACGATGAAGATTTAGGCAGACAGAATTTTAAACGTTCTGCTGGCAGTGTTGAATTGGGAACTTTCTTCAATCAGAACCTGTAACTACACATGCCACATTCCTGTCTTCTTGGGTTCCTAAAAGTAAATATTGCAATGCACACCCAGACCTTGTGAAAAGCAAATAAGAATCCATTACCTAAAGTATCTTTTTAATCTTAAGAAACTGATGGAATTGTTCTATCTATGAAAATGAATTCTTATAATGATGATAGGGATTATTATTTTTTCAATAGCCAATGTACAAATCTTTTACAGATGTAGAAGAAAAAAGGAGTAACATTTCCTTGAACATGTTTCCTTAAAATATCAAGTGAAGAGACATTTTGAATGATTTAGCACCGTTAAACATTTATCAATGTAAAAAGTATAGATGTTTTTATAACCGACTTTGTTAATATTTCAAAATTAAAACAGTTATTGCTTGTACTTAATTATAAGATACAGTGTTGGCTTTATAAACCTAGTCCTAATTAGAATAAGAACATCATAAAATTAACTATTTAGGAGTTTAGGAAACAAAATACAAAATAGGATCAATGTAAATCATTCATTCATCTATTCACTTTATGAATATTTACTGAACACTTTCTTTGTATGTGGTAAGAATATAACAAAAGCTAATAGATCCTTCTCTTCAAGAAGCTTAAATATTTGAAATTAAATACTTTGGGAATTGAAGTCTGTTAGGAATATTAGTGGCCACACTAATATTTAGAAGAATGCAATAAATATTTAGTTTCCTTGTTTTCTTATATAAAGCACAGTTCTTATTAAGACCTGTCTGGAAAATTAAGAGCTTGAGGTATAAATATGTAAATTATTTTTCTCCTCAGTGAGATTGGATAATCTTAATTTAACAAGAATCTCAGCTTTGTGGTGGTGCTCAGCTCCCACTGAGATGTTCACTTCTTTGCCAAAACAGAGTGATCAGATTCAACTATGCAAGCACATGTTGGCTCCTTTTTAGTCAAATGGTGAATGTAACTCACTTGCAGATATGTGTGCAAAACGGCTTCCTCATATATGCCACACACGTGCTTTGCAAATTTAACAAATATTTTCTTACATGTGTTTCACCATTGATACTTTATGACCAAGGAAGCTCCATATTTGTGGTAAAGGTGTGGTTAACAATACCTCTCTTAGACGTTGGCACTTTATTCCTTGAGGTCTGGGGATCCAGTAAATATTTTTCCTCTTTTCCAGTTCACGTCAAAAAGACACTACTATTTGCAGTGTTTCCTATGACAAATATGTTTCATTTACTTTCAAAGATGTGTACTTCTAATCCATTTTCAAAGAATGAACTAGCTTAATTATTTTGAGTATTTTTTCCTTGCCAGATTAGTAGTTTAAAGAGATAATCATATGCAAACCTTCCTCTAAGCTATATCACTCCTGAGCGGGGGGCTCCTTTATCTACTTAACCCATATTTTGGTTACTTTGTTCCTGTTGGTGAATAAAGACATTCAACTGTAAATACATTCCAGAGCAGCATTGCAAGATCAGGGAATTGTTGGATAAGTAAATAATTATTAGATAATCTCTGATTACTTGACAGAGAAAGACATTATTATTTATTATTGCAGCTACATGTACATGTCCATTATATAATAATGTACATATACATCATTGTACGTGTGCTTTATAATAATATATTATAATACTGTACATTATAATACATGTACAAGTGCATTATGATAATAATGATTTCAGATTGGTTTTGTTTTATATGTTATGCTATATTTGTGTTTTAAATTAGCATTAATTAAACTATTTATAATAAACCTACAACTGCAAATAGAAATAAAGTGAGGTATAAAATGTGATCCCCGAATAAGCTCAAATTTTAGCTGAAAGAGGGATAAATATACATCTATCCCAGTGTCACATTTAAACTCGAACTAAAAGTGTGGTATTTACAACATCAGCGGGTTAGAAACACCTAATTGGATGTGGTTCCTTGGAGTCAGAAACCTGAGTGGATTTCGGTTCTGGATGGAGCAGGTTGAAGGTATCTTGGGAAACTGCTGTCTAAACTCCTCAGTATCTTTTTTTTAAAAAATCCTCTTCAGAATACTATACATTCCCATTGAGATTGTTATGAGTGTCACCTAACTGATCTTTCTACATTTAAATTTAGGCCATTCTAGTCTGAATCTGATCTGACCATTGAAGCTAAAAAAATCTTTCTAAAATATGTCTGACCTTTCCATCTCCCTGCTTAAAAGCTTCAATGAATCCCATTGCTTTTATTATAAAGTAAAAACCGTAAGTATATCTTCCAGGCTTCTGAATAATTGGGCCGGTGCTTAAATCTGAGTTCATGCCTGCCCAATTCCCGTTCACCTTACATCCTCCAGTAGGAATGAGGTTCCAGTAGTTCTTTGAATGCATCATGTTCACTGTGCACTTGGGCCTTGGATTTCACGCATGCCCTTCCCTTTGCCCTGACACTGGCAGCCTCAGTTTTCCTCCCTCCTGGCTGACTCCAATTAATTTCTTCAATTTCAGATTAGATCTCTTCATTCAGGCAAGGTTGAGGTTAGGGATATTTTGTGTGTGTGGCTACACACACCTCTGTACTTGCATCATCAATATACTTCTGACATCCTACTTGAATTTCCTATTTGCTTGTCCCAAAAGTCTTTAAGCTATGTGAGCAAAAGTGCTTGGATACAATGTTGGACAGTAAAAACTGTACTAAATTACAGTTAATAAACTATATAGAAGATGTTAGAGGTTTTGGGGAATTAGGGTACTTGAGATTCTGTCCTATAAGAAATAATTGAAAGAGAAATTAAAAGAAAATATTTCAAGGTTCTGAGAAATCTAGCCAGTTGAAAAAATAAAGGAAAAAAAAAACCTCTGGGAGCATTACATAGCAGACAACACATTTAGTGTTGTCTAAATATCCAAGGGCTCTCCTACTTTTCCCAGTCCGTTGCAGTTAGGTTGTGGCCACATGACTAGTTCTGGCCAGTGGGCAGAGAGATACATCACTTCAAGGACATGGCAATTAACAGTTACTCTGCTGCTTCCATCTCTCTTTTCCTCTGGAAAAGTAATCCTGAAGGCCACATGTTCCAGAAAGCATAGTACAGGATTCAGAAAGGCATCCTGTCCCACATGAGAAAGAAATAAGCCTTTATTTTTCTAAGACCTTAATATTTCAGGGTTTGTCTGATATGGTCAATAATTACCCAGACCAGTACAAGGAATAATGACTCTCTTCAAGTATTTTAAGAAGCCAGTCATATATAAGAGTAACAAGATATGATCTATCAGTTCCTAAGAATAGAATTAAAACCAAAAGATAAACATCTTAACAATCAGAACTATACCAAGATGGTTTGAGGTCTTAAAAAAATGAGCTCTACTGGTATTTGGTCACTATAAGAACATTGTAGAAAGCACTGGAGTGCTTCATAGATGATTAGGCCAGCACATCAACAGAGAGTCTGGAGGAAGTGGTCGTTTTTAAGAAGAGGCATGACCCCCAGCAAGGCTGCTGGGAAGGAGTGTGTTATTGACTCAAATGGCAGCAAGAATATACATATTAGCCACCTCTTGTGACCAAGCAGTTTAACCCTCACCTTGCCTGACCACCACCATTCCTTAACTTCCCAAATATCCTTCCAATTATCCCTTCACCAGTGCCCACAGCTTTTGACCCTGGCTTTTCTAGCTGTATTTTTTCTCTTTCAACAGTTCTGTTTTCATATCTACATCACTACCTTCTGGGGTTCTTTACCTATTATTTTGGACTTCACATTTGTGAACCTTGACCTTAAGCAATGTGATTATGTACCTTCCAGCCTCAAATTCAGATTAACGTGCGTGCAAGCTGATAGAAGAATACATATATTTTAGCTAGAAATAGATAGTGTATTATTTCTAATTTGTTCATTTCTTGAAATTCCTTATATACTACTTTGATTAAAAAAACTGTTCTGAGGCAAATTTGCAGTGACCCTTCCAAGTGATATATTTTTACAAAGGTAGGCATAGTTCTTGCCGATTTTACTGATTCCTAACACAACACAATTTAAGGTGGATGAGATCAACAGGCAGCAAGATGACATGCACTCAATTATTCAAGATTTGTTTATTGAACACCTGCTATATACCAGGTATGCTGGATGTATATCTGCACAGAAGAAATTCAGAGTACCTGTCTTCTTAGAACTTTCTTTCTAATGTGACTATGAAAAATAAACAAGTGGGTAAAATATATATTAAGCAAGTATCAATGTGAATGTGAAGGCGGTGTGCACAGTGCTATTGTAGAATCTGATGGAAGTGCGTAATTATTCCAGGTAGATTACTAATATCCTAGGTTAGGCTATTTGATTTATACAGAGAAATTTAAAAATTAAACTCTTGTTTCCTCCCACAATCTAACTCACAAGCTTTCATATCTCATCAGGTAATTACCACCAAATCCCAAAACATAACATTGTGTAATGCTGGCTCACAACCAACAAATACAGGGGTCTAGAAGGAAAGAGAAGATAAAGCATTCTCTTGAAAGAGGAAAGCAGAACTTTTGCCAGTGTAATAGCCAAGATACAAAATTCAAGAAATCAGCAGAAAAAGAAGGACAAAACAGAGCTGTTCAACCATAACGTCTTATTCCAGGCAGAGAAAGGGCACAGATGGACAAGGGATTACTGCCATGTGCAGCCCAGTGCCACCACCAGGCTAGGGCTCAGCAGTGCTGGGAGCCAGTGTGCAGAAGAACACCCGAACACCACACGCCATAGGCAGCCATGTGCAAGCCCCGCTGAAAGGCCGGCTGGTTGCTCTGCACTTTTTAAAGCTGGCATTTAAAATCACTCTGGCAGATGGAAGAAAAGTATGGAATAAAAGTTGACATTTAATTTTACTCTGTATGTTCGTTAAGTTAATTCTCGTATCATTTACAGGGAGATCTTCACTGAATGATGATCAGACTGTGGCAGCTTCCGGCTAATGTAAACAGTATACAGTTTCTAAGGGTCAAATAAATACTAAAAGATTGGCAACAATTAATCATAAGAATGTTATTATCTTAAGAGGTCCTTTATAAATTAAAGGTAAAGTTATAGAAGGTTAAATCTATCTTCATATACATTTTTCAACAACTTTCTCTTTGATTTGCACATTCTCAGAAAGAAAGAAAGAAGAAAGGGAGGGAGGGAAAGGGAAGGATGAACTTTTTTCATTTTGCCTTTCATTTTGTCAAAGTCATATCTCTCTGTAGTAAATCAGCATTCTCTTTTCTAATACCTTTTCTATTTCATTCAAAAAGACAGTTTTTACACAGATAACTCAGACAAAGTCATTACTTTTGACTTAGAAATGTACCCATTCACACATTCATCTCAGATAATTAAATATAAAACATTTTTGAAGATCTTTATTTTACTCGACCCCCAAAGTTATAGTAAAAGTATTTGATTTTACATAATTCTTAGAAGTTAGAGGGGAATTAATCTTTCCTCCACAAATGAATTTCCATTTTTCCTTGCTCCATTTCTGTCATGTCATCTTTATAGATGTTATTTCCTTTTTCACTTTATCCAATATGTGGCTGCAATAAATGCTGCCAGAGCGCTGACCATATACCTGTGTCTGCCACAGAGGTCACCTGTGGCTTCATAAGCAGTTGCTGTCCATGCCCATGGCTTCTTATCTCAAGCACTTGCATTTATGGAAGGGTAGAAGTGCAATAGTTTAATGATCCCAGGAGTAACACAACCAATGAGGGGCTACATCTGATGGTCTGGTACTCCAGCTTTCTCATTACTTGATGCAATTATTCTGAGTTCCCTTTTTTTTTTTTTTAACTTTATAAAGAGCCCCAGTGGACTCAGTCCCTTTTGTCCACATGGGTAGCCCAGTGTAACACCATCCTGTCTTCCCTGCCTCCTCTCTTCCCTGTCTCCTGTTCCCACTACCTCACTCTGCTTGTTGGAATACCTTACCAAATAAACTGCTTATACCCACCTCCTTCTCCCAGTGAATGCTTTTGGGAGATTCGTTTGGGGAGAACCCAAACGAAGATAAATGCTGATGAAAGAGAAATTGGAAGGAAGCTGACCATTAAACAAGCACTTACTAGGTGCTAGGCACTGTCTAATTTTTGCACATAAAAAACATATTTTATTACTTACTCTTGGAAATACTTCCCTTTAATGTCCTCCCAGAATGATATTGTTTCCCCACCCCAAAGCAAGTATAATGTTCTTATTTTAACTTATAAATTATTTATTTTCAAATATGTAATAAGAGCCCGACAGAATTGAATATTCCTATAAATCTTAGCCACAGCACAGTTCGAGCCTGTGTATTGGGGATGCCTATCCCAGTATAGCACTGTTAAGAAGCCACTGGAATTCACATTAAAAGAAATGTCCTTAGGAAAAAAAAATATACTGGCAACAGATACGATAGACAACAGGTTAATATTCTCAATATACAAAGCACATATACAAATCAATAAAAAGTCAAAATTGAAGATTTTACAATGGGCAATGAGTATGAATAGGTAGTTCAGGAATGGCCCATAAACAGGACCTTTCTCAACAGTAATCGTTGTAGCAGGTGGTGTTTTTCCAAACATGGCAGTTACAATTATCTCCCATTCCACATATTCTTCTAACAATATGACCTTGAAACTTCTTAACCAATAGATTTCAGCTGAAATGATGTTATGCGTCTTCTGAGTCAGCATTACAAAAATGCCACATACTTCCACTTTGTTTTCTTGGAATTCTCAGCCTTGGAACCCAGCTGGGAGGAAGACCCAGAACCACACGGAGAGACCTATGTGAAGAGCAACCATGGTCCCTGGCCCACAACCCTGACTGAGCTTGCAGGCAGTAGCCTCCAGTGAGTAAACCCTCATGAAAATGGCTGTCCCGTTTGACACTGCGTGGAGCAAAAAGGAGTTACATCTGCCCAAATTATAGAATTGTTAACAAATAAATGATTTTTGTTGTTTTAAGCTTCTATGATTTGGAGTGATTTGTTATGTATTAATGAGCAGCTAATATGTAACGTGATACCTGTAAATGGATACTGTCTTGACAAAGACCTAAAGCACCTGGTATTGGTTTGAGGGTGCAGTGGTGAATGGAAACTGGAAGGAATTTGAGGAGACTGTTAGTGATGTCTGAAATGGATTTGAGGAGAGTTTTAACAGATACTTAAAAGGTCTCAAGCCCGAAAGCTTGTTAAGTGAAGGCTTAAATGGGAAAAAAAAAAAAAAAAAAACTATTGCAAATACAGGAATGTGTTCCTTGTTATGTAATGGTGGAGAATTTATCAACACCATTGCCCTCTGTAATGTGATAAAAAATAGAATATGTAGCTCATGTGCTCCTTGAATGTAATGATATAGCTAAGGAGATTTCCAGCATAATATTACAATTGTCACCTGGCTTCCTTTCCAAGCCTTTGATAAAATATGAAAAGAATAAGTTGACGAATAAGAAAAAAAAAACCCCTGTTAATAAATATCAAAGAGTAAGGACTTAGGACTTACTAGACTTGAAAATAAGACTATTTTTCATTTCCAGTGTTTCCAGGTTGGAAATGATTTTCAAATTAAGAAAGGACCACACCAAAGGTCAAACTCTGGATGGGACTATAAGCTCTTTTGTTAAAACTTTAGAAAGTTCTAATATAATGCCTCATTAAAAGCTTTCAGACAAACAAAAAGCACTTTCAAGTGTTTAAGAGAATGTCTTGCAGATTCTCTGCACCAAAATGTGAAGCTTGTATTTTGGTGGGAAGCTGCTCTCAGTGATTCCAAGATAGACATGGGCCAGCCTTAAAGATACTTCTACTTGTGGCTTTCTAAAATTGGGATGAACCCTAGTAAGATTCATAAAATAGTCTCAACATTTTAAAAAATTGTTTTGGCACAAGCATTGGGATTACACGTGGAAAAGAGCAGAAACAGTACAAGATGAGAATAAACCTTTGTACTCACAATATTCTACAGGCAGAAAGCAGGCTGAGAAGACTTCTCAAATGAAACCAAAGACCTATTCTTGTGGAAAAGGAGAAACTCAGAAGACACAACCAAGAAATACTGAGAACAACTCCCAACGAATAGGACTCATCAAAGAATTGGCAAAATATGTCCCACTGCATATTACAGCTGCTATGAACCAGTGAATACCGTCTATCATATCCCCCGGTTTTGAGTAGTTATCTTATTTCTGTCCCAGAATTATATGTTGGGGCAGTGAGGAGAAAGGTAGAGAACAGATAATTTGTCTCTTTTAATTCAAAGGTGTTTAGATTGAGAGGAACTGAATTCCTTCAAGTACTGAAGAAGCTGTACTTGAGGAACTGCATCTAAGGAACATAGACCTGAGCTAAATAATGAAATACTGGGCTTTGAGCAGATGCTGTAATGAATTACACTTTGGAAATCTTGAGGCAAGGGTGGATGCATTTTACCTATAAAAGCAATGTGAATTGTTGTGACCAGAGCCTGGATTGTGGCAAACTGTATTTGCAAAGATGCCCATCATCAGCTTCTCTCATTCTGTGATCTTACAATGTGATCTTGAGTCTCCTGTGATTGAGTGGTGGTATCTGTGTCCCCTTATAGTGAACATGGGTAGGGTTTTGTGACTGCCTGCACTCACTGAGTACTGTGGAAGTTACACCATGTGACTTCCAAGTCTGGGTGACAAAAATCTTCATAAAGAAGAAATGTGTTAAGAAAAGTGGAAACAATCTTTATGAGTCATAGAAAAATGAAAAGCAGAGAATGAGTTTGGCAGTAGTTCTTCAACACTTGCTAAAGAAAACAGACATGAAATCTTAGAAACACATTTCTTACTCACTAGAGAGGTGTAACCAGTTGTGAAGCAGGGAAGATTTGAAGAGCCTCACCAAGGATGAGTAAAACCTACCTCAAACTTTCTGTTTCTCTTTCTCTGATTCTGTGCCTATCAATGAACATCCTAATAGCCAATGCAACAACCCCAGACTCTGTAACTGGGTAGAAATTTACCTGGGCAGAAGAAGGATATCTTAATGGCTGGAAATGAAAATCCCTTATTGTGAATTGGTGAAATAAAAACCAGTTTACTTAAATTTGGTTAGTATGAGTTAGTCTTTATGATCGATGAACTATGATCATGTCATTGTGTTACTGGGTCTACAAATGTGAGAAAGACAGCACAATGAGGAAAAAAAAAAAAAAACACTTGGGAAGCTCAGTTTAGAAGGCTCTTTGTTTTCCCTTTTCATCATATTATTTGAACACTATTCCATTTCTAAATTCCATGCAATGGGTTTAGAAAAGGTGATGTTAATAGAATAGGCTGAGTTGAGATGACAGGCAGGGTTAGATATAGGTCAATTTAAAAGGCATTTGTGATATTAGAGACCTTAAATAGTGGATCAAATATTTTTTCCAAAAGCTTTTGCAATAAAAATAAGCATCTAAGTATGTAAATTGTATTCATCATCTGAATAAATTCATCAACAAAAACCTGCACAGATTTATCACTCCAGCCTCCTTTTGGTTGGACATTTCCCACAGCTTTCTGCAAGCAGAAATTGTCTATGAACATCTGCTAGGGAAAAAAAAAAACCATATGATCTGAAACCCCATTAGAAATTTTAAGATTTAGAGAATAGCACTTAGAGCTAATAAATATATTCTTATAATTTTTATTTTATCATTTTGTGATTGTATTCTCTCCTTTCTGCCTTCCTTATATTTTTATATAGTCATATCTTAGAAAGTGACCATTAAATATCTTCAAGAACTTCCAGAATTCAAACCTCAGATACAGATAGGCAGTAAAGACATTTGAGAGAAGAAAGTCATGCATTTTCCATATCAGCAAATGAGAGATACATCTCTAGCATCATCTATACCTCCAACCCCTGCTTCATAGTGGACAACTTGTGCTCACCAAGCACACCATGCCGATTGCTTCCTCTGTACTTTGGAATATCCTCCTACTTCACAGTCTACCTGATAAACACCTGCAGCAGATGGCTTAATATGACATGTACTATTCTTCTAAAGGGAGATAACCTTAAACATATTTTGTTTTCAATTTCTGTTTTCATATTTTGTTTTCAATTTCATATTTTTCAATTTTTTGTTTTCATATTTTGTTTTCTTTTTTTAAGTTCTCATGTACAGGTTAACACCTGATTTTCTTTATCCTCTAAAGTGACACAATCATAAACTTCAAGAAATATCTAAAGAATAACTATTCATGTTTTAAGACTCTTTTAAAGTGTTACAAACTTTACAAAGATATCGTGGTGCCACGTTCCAAATTTCAAGATGAAAACAATCTCATTTTTTCTGTACAAGCACTGTAACGACCATAACTTCTTAGTCAAAGGATTTATAATATTTCATTAAGCTATTAATTCCCACTATAATTTGAATACTGAAAGATCCTTGAAGGTAAGTACCTACCTCTGTTCCCATGGCCCCGAACATTATTGACATCTTTAATATTTTCTGAAAGAATGGGAATGAAGAGGAGAGAGAATATGAATATAGAGAGATAGTGAAAAATGAATTATTTTATTCTGTATCCTATATTCTGGCCACATATGAGCAGAGTTGGCCTAGAATCACATCAGCCTTGGGTGAATATGGAAGACTGCATCTGTCAGAATATCCCAGAAAAAAAATGGCATAGTGAATACTGAATGGTTTCTTTTGCGCTCATTCTGGGTTAGTTTATGGTTAATTTTCAATTTAAACTACTGTGCCTTGCCTGAACACTTTCCAATGACAGAAATTTCCAAATAAATGTCTTATTTCAAGTAAACTCTTAAGGAAAAAGGTTATTTTGTTCATTTAATAAATAATAATTAAGTACCTACTATGTGTGAGACATTGCGGTAGAGGCTAGACATAACAAAAGTAAATGAGTCCAAGTTCCCTTACACTGTTAGGTGTGGTCTAAAATTGTTTGTTTGATGAGCATATTGAGAAAGTAAGGAAAGAGCCATCATTTCATACTCCCTCTGAACTAAGCCTCAAAAGCCCTTCTGTAGAAAACTGATGCACTTAGCCAGACAGTTGACCTACTAGAAAGCATGGGGTATTTATAAATGGTGTTCAGCATCAGTGATTTCTCAAAAAAAAAAAAAAAAAAGAAAAAAGAAAAAAAAAGACACAATATTTTGTATCTTGAAGCTTTCCATAAGTTATTTATCAGTTCCAAGAGCCTTTTCGAGGAGTCTTTAGAGTTTCTAGGTATGGAATCATATTGTCTGCAAAAAGAGATGGTTTGACTTATTTTTCTATTTGGATGCCTTTTATTTCTTTCTCTTGTCCGATTGTTCTGACTAGGAATTCTAGTACTGTGTTGAATAGGAGTGGGCATCCTTGTCTTGTTCCAATTCTCAAGGGGAAGGCTCCCCATTTTCTCCAATTCAGTATAATATTGGCTGTGGATTTGTCATAGACGGTTCTTGTTATCTTGAAGTATGTTCCTTTGATGCCTAGATTCTTCAGGGTTTTATCATGAAGGGATGTTGGATTTATCAAAAGCTTTTTACATGAATATTGAGATGATCACATGGTTTTTGCTTTTAATTCTGTTTATGTGGTGAATCACATGTAATGATTTGTGTACGTTAAACCAACTTTGTATCCCAGGAGTGAAGCCTACTTGATCATGGTGAATGAGATTTTAGATTTGGTTTGCTAGTATTTTACTGAAGGTTTTTTGTGTATATGTTCATCAATGATATTGGCCTGTAGTTTTCTTTTTTCTTTGTGTCTTTGCCAGGTTTTGGTATCAGGGTGATGCTGGCTTCATAGAATGAGTTTGGGAGGAGTCCCTCTTCCTCGATTTTTTGGAATAGTTTCAGTAGAGTTTGGAATAATTTTAGTAGAGTTTAATACCAGCTCTTCTTTGAATGTCGGGTAGAATTTATGAACCCATCCGGTCCAGGGCTTTCTTTGGTTAGTAGATTTTTAATTTCTGACTCAATTTCAGAACTCAATATTGGTCTGTTCAGGGTCTCAATTCCTTCCTGATTTAATCTTGGGACATTGTGTGTTTCCAGGAATTTTCCATTTCCTCTAGATTTTCTAGTTTGTGTGTATAGAGGTGTTCATAATAGTCTCTGAGGATCTTTCATATTTCTGTGAGATTGGTTGTAGTGTCACCAATATGGTTTGGCTGTGCTCTCACCAAAATCTCATCTTGAATTGTAATTTCCATAATTCCCATGTGTTATGGGAGGAACCCAGTGAGAGGTAATTGAATCATGAGGGTGGTTACCTCCATGCTGTTCTTGTGATAGTGAGTGAGTTCTAACAAGATCTGATGGTTTTATAAGAGGCTTTCCCCTTCCTCTTTGCTGTCATCATGGGAAGGGGCATGTTTTCTTCCCCTTCCACCATGATTATAAGTTTCCTGAGGCCTCCCCAGCCTTGCAGAATTGTGAGTCAATTAAACCCCTTTCCTTTATAAAGGAAAGAGTCTTGGGTTGTCCTTATTAGCAGTGTGAAAATGGAATAATACAGTAAACTGGTACCAGTAGAGTGGGGTATTGCTACAAGTTTACCCAAAAACGTGGAAGAGACTTTGGAACTGGTAACAGGCAGAGGTTGGCAGAGGCTCAGAAAAAGAGAGGAAAATGTGAGAAAGTTTGGAACTTCCTAGAGACTTGTTGAATGGCTTTGACCAAAATGCTGATAGTAATATGAACAATAAAGTTCAGGCTGAGGTGGTCTCAAATGGAGATGCAGAACTTTTTGGGAACTGGAGCAGAACTGATTCTTATTACTCTTGAGCAAAGAGATTGGCAGCATTTTGCCCCTGCCCTGGAGACCTGTGGAACTTTGAACTTGAGAGAGAAAATTTAGGGTATCTGGAAGAAGAAATTTCTAAGCAGCAAAGCTTCAAGAGGAAGCGGAGAACAAACGTTTGGAAAATTTGCCAACTGATGATGCAACAGAAAAGAAAAACCCATTTTCTGGTGAGAAATTGAAGCCTGCTGCAGAAATTTGCATAAGCAACAAGGAGCTGAATGTTAATCACCAAGACAATGGGGAAAATGTCTCCAGGGCATGTCAGAGAGCTTTGCAGCAGCCCCTCTCATCACAGGCCTGGATGTCTATGAGGAAAAAAATGGTTTCCTGGGCTGGGCTCAGGGCCCCACTTCTCTCTGAAGCCTAGGAACTTGGTGCCCTGCATCCCAGCTGCTCCAGCCATGGCTAAAAGGAGCCAAGGTAAAGCTCAGGCCATGGCTTCAGAGGGCACAAGCCCCAAACCTTGGCAACTTTCATGTGGTGTTGAGTCTGCAGGTAGACAGAAGTCAATAATTGAGGTTTGGGAACTTCCACCTAGATTTCAGAGGATGTGTGGAAATGCCTGGATGTCCAGGCAGAAGTTTGCTGCAGTGGAAGAGCCCAAATGGAAAACCTCTGCTAGGGCAGTGTGGGAGGAAAATGTGGGGTTGGAGCCCCCACACAATGTCCCTACTGGGGTACTGCCTAGTGGAGCTTTGAGAAGAGGGCCACTGTCCTCCAGACTCCAGAATGGTAGATCCACTGACAGCTTGTACTGTGAGCCTGGAAAAGCCACAGACACTCAATGCCAGCTCATAAAACCAGCTAAGAGTTGGGGGCTGTACCCTGCAAAGCCACAAGAGAAGAGCTGCCCAAGGCCATGGGAAACTACCTCTTGCATCAGTGTGACCTGGATGTGAGACATGGAGTCAAAGGCGATCATTTTGGAATTTTAAGGTTTAATGGCTGCCATATTGGATTTTGGACTTGCACAGAGCCCGTAGCCCCTTTGTTTTGGCAAATTTGTCCCATTTGGGATGGGTTTATTTACCCAATGCCTGTACCCCCATTGTATCTAGGAAGTAAGTAACTCACTTTTTATTTTACAGGCACATAGGCGGAAGGGACTTGCCTTGTCTCAGATGAAACTTTGGACTTGGACTTTTGGGTTAATGCTGAAATGAGTTGAGACTTTGGAGGATGGTTGGAAGGGTGTGACTGTGTTTTAATTGTGAGGACATGAGATTTGGAAGGGGCCGGGGTGGACTTATATGATTTGGCTGTGTCCCCACCCAAATCTGATCTTGAACTGTAGTTTCCACAATCCCCATGTGTCATGGGATGAACCTGGTGGTAGGTGATTAAATCATGGAGGAGTTACCTCCACACTGTTCTTGTGATAATGAGTGAGTTCTCACAAGATCTGATAGTTTTATAAGGGAATTTTTCCCTCCTTTGCTCTGCACTTCTCCTTGCTGCCTCCATGTGAAGAAAGAAAATGTTTGCTTCCCCTTCCGCTATGATTGTAACTTTCCTGAGTCCTCCCCAGCCCTGAGGAACTGTGAGTCAATAAACTTCTTTCCTTTATAAATTACCCAATCTCAAGTATGTCTTTATTAGCAGCATAAGAACGACTAATGCAGTCATCTTTATCATTTCTGATTGTGCTTATTTGGAACCTCTTTCTTTTCTTTCTTTCTTTTTTTTTTCTTTGTCAATCTAGCTAGCAGTCTATTGATCTTGTTTATCTTTTCCAAAGACCAACTTTTGGTTCCATTGATTCTTTAGATGAAATATTGGATCTCAATTTTGTTCAGTTCTGCTCTGATTTTCATTATTTTCTTTCTTCTGCTAGCTTTGGCATTGGTTTGTTCTTGTTTTTCTAGTTCTTCTAGGTGTTATGCTAAATAATTAACTTGAGATCTTTCTAACTTTTCGAGGTAAGCATTTAGCATTATAATCCTTTCTCTTGACACTGCATTTGCTGCATTCCAGGGATTTTGGTATTATGTATCTCTCTTTTCTTTTATTTAATTTTTTAAAAAATTTCTGTCTTAATTTCATTGTTTACTCAAAAGTCACTCAGTAGCAAGTTGTTTAATTTCCATGTAATTTCACATATAATTGTGTGGTTTTGAGAGACCTTCTTGGTATTGATTTCTAGTTTTATTCCACTGTGGTCCAACAGTATGTTTGGTATAATTTCAATTTTCTGAATTTATTGAGACTGGCTTTATGGCCAAATTTTTGAGCATGAGGGTGGTCTTGGAGTATTTGCTGTGTGCAGATTATAATGTATATTCTGTGGTTGATGAGTGGAGTAATATATTGTCTATTACTTATTTAGTAATCTAAATGTCTATTAGGTTCAATTGGTCAGGTGTTGAGTGTGAGTCCAAAATTTTTCTGTTACTTTTCTCCCTTGATGGTCTGTCTAATGCTGTCAGTGGGGTATTTAAGTCCCCCACTATTACTGTGTGGCTGTCTAAGTCTTTTTGTATATCTATAAGTACTGGTTTTATGAATCTGGGTGCTTCAATGTTGGGTGCATATGTATTTAGGTTATGTCTTCTTGTTGAATTGAACAAGAAGACAATTATGTAATGCCCTATTTATCATTTGTAATGTAATGCCCTATTTGTTTTTTGTTTTTGTTTTTCTTCTTGTTTTTTACTATTTTTTATTTAAATCCTGTTTTATCTGATATAAGAACAGCAACTCCTGCTGTTTTTTGTTTTCCAATTGCATGGTAGATCCTTCTCCAACCCTTTACTTTGGGCCTATGGGTGTTTTTATGTGCAATATGGGTCCGTTGAAGACAATGGACAGATGGACATTGTTTTTCTTTATTCAACTCGCCACTCTGTGTCTTGCAAGTGGAGAATTTAGACAATTTATGTTCAAGAATAATACTGATATATAAAATTTTGATCCTATATTGAAGTTATTAACTGGTTACTTTGTAGTTTCTATTGTGCAGTTGCTTGATAGGGCCTGTAGGCTATATACTTAAGTGTGTTTTTGTGGTAGGATTTCAGTCCACCTACAATGTTCAAGCTGAGAGACAAATCAAGAATGCAATCCCATTTATGATAACGATAAATACATCTAGGAATACATCTAGCTAAGGAAGTGGAAGAACTCTACAAGAAGAACTACAAAACACTGCTAAAAGATATCACAGATGACACAAACAAATGGAAAAATATTCCATGCTTATGGATTGAAAGAATCAATATTATTAAAATGGCCATACTGCCCAAAGCAATCTACAGATTCAACATACTTCCTATCAAACTACCAATGTCATTTTTCACAGAACTGCAAAAAATTCAAAACTTCATGTGGAACCAGAAAAGAAGAGCCTGAATAGCTGAAGCAATGCTAAGGAAAAAGAAAAGAAAGAAAGAGACATCACATTATCCAACTTCAAACTATACTACAAGGCTACAGTAACCAAAATAGCATGGTACTGGTATAAAAGCAGACACATGGACCAGCAGAATGGAATAGAGAACCCAGAGATAAAGCTGCACACCTAAAGTCATCTGATCTTGACACAGTTGACAAAAACAAGTAATGGGGAAAGGACTCTATTCAACAAATGGCATAGCTGACTGTCTATATGCAGAAGAATGAAACTGAACCCTTGCCTTTAACCATATACAAAAATTATCTCAAGATGGATTAAAGATTTAAATTTAAGACATCAAACTATAAGAATCCTAGAAAGAAACCAAGGAAACACCATTCTAGACATCAACTTTGAGTCCTCAAAAACAATTACAACAAAAATGAAAAGTGACAAGTCAGACTTAATTAAACTAAAAAGCTTCTCCGCAGCAAAAGAAACTATCAACAGAGTAAAAGACAATCTATAGAATGGTAGAAGATATTCACAAACTGTGCATCTGGCAAAGGTCTAGTATCCAGAATCTATGAGGAATTTAATTGAATAAGCAGAAAACAAATAACCCCATTAAAAATGAGCAAAATACATGAACAAAACAAGATATACAAGTAGCCAGCAAACTTATAAAAATATGCTCAACATCACTAATCATCAGAGTAATACAAATCAAAACCATATGAGAAACCATCTCACACCAATCAGAACAGCTATTATTAAAAAGTCAAAAAATTACAGATGTTGGTAAGATTGCAGAGAACAGGGAACACTTATACACACTGCTGGCGATAATATAAATTAGTTCAACCACTGTGGAAAGCAGCTTGGGGATTTCTCAATGAACTTAAAACAGAACTACCATTTGACCCAGCAATCCCATCATTAGGGGTATGTCGAAAAGAAAAAAGAAATCATTCTACCAAAAAGACACATGCACTCACATGTTCACCACAGTACTATTCACAATAGCAAAGACAGGGAGTCAACCTAGGTGCCCATCAATGGTGGACTGGATAAAGAAAATGTAGTACACGTACGTATACCATGGAATACTATGCAGCCACAAGTGGGATGAAATCATGTCTTTTGCAGCAAAATGGATGGAGCTGGAGGCCATTATTCTAAGCGAATTAATGCAGGAACAGAAAATCAAATACCACATGTTCTCACTTATAAGAGGGAACTCAACACTGGGTACTCACGGCCATAGAGATGGCAACAATAGAAACTGGGGACTACCAGAGGGAGTAGGAGGGGGAGTAAGGGTTGAAAAAGTAACTATTAGGTACTACGCTCAGTACCTGGGTGATGCAAACATTCGTAACACAAACCTCAGCGTCTGTCAGTAAGCCAGGTAACAAACCTGCACATGTATCACCTGAACATAAAATAAAAGTTGAAAAAAAAAGAAGATGGCCAACCAGTATCTGAAAAAAAGAAAAAAGCTCTACATCACTAATCATCAGGGAAATGCAATCAAAACTATGATAAAATATTATCTCATCCCAGTTAGAATGGCTACTATCAAAAAGACAAAAAATAAATGCTGGTGAGGATGGGGAGAAAGAGGAATGTTTGTACACTGCTGGTGAGACTGTAAATTAGTACACCCATTATGGAAAACAGTATGGAGGTTCCTCAAAAATCTAAAAATATGCCATATGATCCAGCAATCCCACTACTGAATATGTAGCCAAAAGAAAGGAAGTTAGTTTGGGGAGGTTGAGGCAGGCAGATCACAAGGTCAGGAAATGGAGACCATCCTGGCCAATATGGTGAAACCCCATCTCTACTAAAATTAAAAAAAAAAAAAAAAAAAAAATTGGCCTGGTGTGGTGGCGTGAACCTGTAATCCCAGCTGCTCGGGAGGCTGAGGCGGGAGAATTGCTTAAACCTGGGAGGTGGAGGTTGCAGTGAGCTGAGATCGCGCCACTGTACTCAGCCTGGTGACAGAGCTAGACTCTGTCTCAAAAAAAAAAAAAAAAAAAAAAAAAGAAAAGAAAGGAAGTTAGTATATCAACAAGATATCTGCAGTCACATGGCTGTTACACCACAATTCACAATAGCTAAAATATGGAATAAACCTATGTGTACACCAACAGATGAATGAATACAGAAAACTATTCTACAATGGAATATTATTCAGTCACACAAATAATGAAATTTTGTCAATTGTAACAATAAGGATGTCACTAGAGGTCCTTACATTAAGTGAAATAAGCCAGGCACAGAAACACAAGAGAACCTTGCATGTTCTTGCTTATACGTGGAGACTAAAAAAATGGATCTCATGGAAGGAAAGAGTAAAATGATGGTCACTGGAGTCTGGGAAGGTAAGGAGGAAGGGATAAAAAGAAGTTGGTTAAGGGTACAAAAATTCACTTAGAACAAAGGAATACATTCTAGCATTTGACAGTACAATAGGGAAATTGTAGTTAACAATAATTTACTGTGTATTTCAAAATAGCCGGAAGAGAAGAACTGTAATGCTTCCAACATTAAGAAAAGATAAATGTTTGAGATAATGGATATCCCAATTATTCTGGTTTGATGACTACATGTTTTGTACATGTATCCAAATATCACATGTACCACCAAAATATGTACAATTATGGTAAAACAATAAAAATACAAAAAAAAAGGAAACATTGGTCATCACAGAAAAGGAAAGACAATTAACTTTGAATATGTTTCATTTATGTTCAATATTATCTAGTTATCCCTCTCTCCAAAGAAAAAGAAAGGGAGCTCAGGTCATTCAAACAAGGGCAAGACTCATGTATTTGTAACTTAGTACATCAAAAGTAGTTTATTTGAAAGATCTGCTTACTGTTAATCTAAGCAACAAAAGTTACCCTTCAACCTTCAATTAACATAAAAAATAAATCTGTGTTTGAATACCTTCGAATGGATTACAAATCGTGCTATATTTTCTCATTAAATATGGTTTTTGGGCATTACATACCAGAAAGCAAAAAGCCCCATACTATCATATGCCACTAGGAAAAAAGGTCCCCAATTCACAAAACCTCTTCTAAGACCAAGTCTATATCCAGGAAACCACAAATAACGTAAAAGTCAAGGCCTTCATTTTTCACCCTTCAGAATAGCATAGGATTTTCTTCTGAGTGGTGAAGGACTTTCCTATTCCCTAGTTGATACACTTAGAGAACAATAAAACAGACACACACACGAATAAGAAAAATACATGTGAAAGAATGTAATATTTCAAAAAGTATCACGGTAGTTATCAACACACTGATGGACTTTGCCACATGTATTTTAACGATGACTACCATTCTCACTTTGAATTACCTTGAATTACCTTTGAATTACCTGAAGGCTCAGAGACTTCCGATCTCACTCAGATCCTAAACAGTGAAGAAAACAGAGCCTCATTTCCTCATTTGTAAAGGGAATGTATTTTTGACACACTTGGGGTTGGGTGTGCAGCCTACCGCATCTTCTCAACCCCCCTCCCTCCCCTACCCATGAGTTATCCTTAAAGAACTTTAACTCATGGCCCCATGCTTTGTTCAATCTGATCCATACAGGGCATTTTACTTTCTCTGCTCTCCACTCCCATCCAATTTATTCCCAGAAACTTTTAGTTGGAACACAGAGATTCCAGTAACTAGCTGTAGATGCTAGAAGTAGCAAATACATAAAATAAAATTTCTGTCTGTGATCACATCCCTTAAAAACAGATAAAAGGATTTTCACCAAATTTAGAGAATATGTTAGAGATGATGAGTCAACATTTATGGAATGTGACATAGCAAAATGAACTTTGTTGAGTCCAGTGTTGCTAATATTTTCACTTAATTTCCTCTTCATTTGTTATCCAGGATTAACTCTCAGCATCTCTATCACTAGACATATTAGTAGCCTATTTCTTACCAAAGCAGAAACAGCTCATCTAACTCCTTAACAGAATATCTTGTGCTCCATACCAGAGTCACATCTAGATATATGGATAAATTGGACAAGCAAGTAATTCCATGCACACCTAAACCACTATCTCCAAAATATCCATCCAACAATTATTTATTAAAAAAGAGAGAAAGTGTCTTTTTATATTTCTTTCATTGTATGTAAGATAACTAAGATAATCACATGCACTGCATTTAATGTAATATTCTAACTTAATTTTGAATATTCTTTTCTTTTGTAATTTTCTTTTTATTTATTTATTTATTGTAATTTTCTTTATTCATAGTTTATATGTATGGATACAGAAGTACCTTATAAGGATACATTACAAAATTCTGTTCAAAGCAACACTGAAAGCTCTTTTCTATTGTCTTTTATGTCAGCAAAATATTTTTACCTTCTCGGTAGTTCTTTCTCTCTTTTTAGCTTCTTTTGCAATTTTCTAAATCAGAAAACATCTTGGCAGGTATATTAGAGCATTTAAAGTTTAGGGGGAAAATTTCCAGTTCTCACTAAACAGCACTATCACATGCATTTTTCAATTTCAGCTCAAACTGCTGACTTCATGCAGCTGTCAACCGGCTGTTCTCAGAGTGATTGTCACCTGTTGGAAAAATTCCCAACAGAGATCCATCACAGGTGGCAAGGAATGCTTGGTTTTGTTTTAATTTTTACTCCAAAGTGCACTTCAATTTGGCAGAAGCCAAACTATGAAAGAAGCCAGCTACCAAAGGAGTTGTATGTAGAAACCTGAATTAAATGGTTGTATTTGTTTTAGAGTCCCTTATACATCGATGCACCAAATGTCTTCCTACTTGGCGCTGACCATCGGCTCTTTGCCCTTTTCCAACCACAATGTTCCATGGATTTCCATCCTAGCCTTACAATCCCCTAATGTTTGAATTTCTTGAGAATCTAAACAATGTATTCAGTTATTATTTACTGTTTCCCATCAGCAATGAAAATACCAAAGCATCAGTGATCAGTGCAACTGGCACCAGCTTGTATTTCCTTACTTAATGGCTGGTAGATTTTGAGGTTGGATCTAGTGGCTTGGAAAGTAATGGAAATAAAAATGGACAAAGGAGAAAACATCTATCCCAAAGGGAGGAAGGAAAAGGATTAAATTAAGAAGCCAAGTGAAAATTTATGTGAACCCCTCTGCCCCTCAACCCCCACCTTCCTCCAGCAATCTGGCTCATTTTCTGAGTGCCCACCATGTGCCAAGCACTGTGCTTTATCCAAATAATAGTATTTTAAAATACAGTTCTATAAACTAGATACTATTAGTCCCTTTTTAAGAATGAGGAAACTAATGTTGAGAGGTTCTTTCTCACAATATCACATCTAACAGGTCTTCAAATCCAGGTATATTAGCTAAAAAGTAAGACATCTAAGAATAAGAAAATGAACACTGTATATCCTGATACAACAGTCTGTAATCCTAAAGTGACCGAGGTAGAGATGATCAGAATCAAAGTTGCAACTAGTTCAGGGGAAATGGGAAGACCTACTTGTCTTATAAAAAAATTTTCTATAACCAATCATGTCTGAAATTTTGAAGTAAAGCATAATAGAAAGCACAGAAGATTTTCTTAAGTAAATAAAGTACTGGGAGTAAGGAATAATAGTACTAGCAAACATTTATTGAGTACTACCATGCACCAGACACTATTGAAAACATAGTTCCAAGAGTCTTTTCATTGTAATCCTAACAACAACTATGTAATTAAGGTATTACTGTTTTATTCATATAAAGATTATGAAAACTGACATCTAACAAGCTTAAATAACCTTCTCAGGGTCACAGGGTTACTAAGTGTCCAAACCAGGACTCCCACTCAGAACTGTATGCCTCTAGACTCTGTGCTTCAAACTACTAGACTAAACTACTTCTGGAAGGGAACTGATGATCCTAGTATAGGTGATCAAGTCATCATCTACCTTAGCTGGAATCCAAGCTCTACAGAAGAGGATTCCCCAAGATAAAGTGAACACCTAAGCATTAGATCATAATATATATAAATTTAATGAGGCAGTGCTAACACTGTAGCTAAGTCCTTTACCTGGATTGTCTTATTTCTTGCTCACAACAACCTATGGGATAGGTACTAATACTAACTTTATTTCAAAGTTGAGGAAACTTGAGACTTAGGAAAATTTGCTATTTTGCAGGACTTAAAACCTAGACCCTAGGAACTATCACTATTAACCACTATATGCTCCTTCAAGTCATATCTTTATGGGCTGAGATCTAATTCCATCTTTTGTAGTACTGACTTCGTAGTACCCTACTACAGTAAAATATTTTGCTCTTACATCTGGACCAGAGTCTTACATGTTGAGTAGTGGATGGAGTAGCCTCCAGCTCCTCCTAGTGGCTAGAATGGCCACTAACATTTACTAAGGAGTTGAGTATTGTGAATCATTGCAAACCAGGAACCACCAGCTTATGGGTTTGTCCAAAGGCCTGACAGGCATTAAACACCTGCAATCAAATTTATCCTAAACCTCAGAAGCCTCATTAAGTGTCTGACATCTGGTATGCACCAGGGTACTTTAGCAACTGGGGAAGAGCAACATGCAGATTAAAATGATAAAATTACCCCCAAATTAAGTTAAGCAGATGTGGAGTGGAGACACCACGAGTTCTGTTTTTCAGTTTCTTCCTTGCATTCCACAACAATAAATATCAATGCTTGTTATCTCAGCTAATTACACAGTTCTTCAGCAGTAAAGAAACCATTCTCCTTTCATTTCTGACACATAGCATTTAGATGCCTCCCCTCTAATGACCTGCTTCCTTGTCTTTTAAGAATGGAGTGCTACTGCATCCAGCTAGTAATTCAAAACTGAAAGCTTCTCCATCCTCCAACACTTATTCTTTTTAGGGTTAATTTTTAAATCATACCCTAATTACAGGAATTTACAGTCTTTAAAAAAGTAGCTATTTTCAGACCTGTTTACTAGACCACAATCTGAAACATCAGTCAAAAATAGCTTCAACTGATTGCATCCTTCTCTGGAACAGAACATCTAGCAGCAGAACATCCTATTGTAGCTGGTCCATCTACCCCATAATTGAGGTTGCATTGCAGCCCTGCTCCAAACTTATTTCTGCAGGAGAACAGCTAAGATCCCTTAGATAAGATGTCGGAATATGTGCTACTGGAATTGCATCCAGTCTGTTGGTTAACATTACCAGAGCCAATTTAGTGTTGAATTTAAATCACGGAAATGTTGGTGATATGGCAACATATATTCACAAAACTTTAGTAAAGTCAGTAATGACTGCCTTGCTCTCTGAGGCTCCACTCTGAGAATCCTCTTCATAAGACCCAGTCAAAGCTCAGTAAGGGAAACATATTGCTGTTAAATTTAAAAAAAAACTTATTATGTTCATCAACTCAATATTGCACACTTAAAAGTCATAAAAACAGCTTTTGGAATCACAGGGGATTTTTAACCACAAGTTCTTTTTTTTGTAAATATTCATACAAACAGATGATGTAATGTGCATTTTAAAAATGAGAAATTAACTTTAGGAATCAAGTGGGTCAAGGATAAGAACAGTCTGACTCAAAGAACTCAATGCCTCCTTTCAGATTAAAGTGAGAAACTCTAAAAACGAGAACAATATCGGGGAAATTTTTGATTTATTTTTTCTTTCTAAAGCAAGTTTGATGGAAACAAAAAAACAGCAAGTGTTTTCAGAGGCTTCTATGTTTATATTATGCAACCATATCCTGCTAATATAGCTTTAGGTGTTTATCCTTCAAAAGTAAAAGAATTAAACAGACCCAAAGAATTCCTCAAAGCTAAAACCAAAGAATACAATAGCAGACTAACAAAGATTTGCAGAGAACCTACTACATGCAAAGCACTGTTTTGCTGTGAGCTGCATAGTGATATAGAAAATTTGGCACAAACTGCTTGTCCCCAATGTCTACTTCAAAAAATAATTCTTTCCTCTAAAACGTGATCCCTTCTGCTGTCCCTTAGCTGACAGCCTCCTGCCATCACAAAGCCTTCCAGCCCTAAGATCTAGAGTCCATTTTTGAAGCAGCACAGTGCTATGAAGGAGAGGCAGATAACATGGATGGATCCCATCTCAGCATGCTAGGCACACAACTCCCCCTCCCCAGATTTTATGAAATCACCTCAAAAACCCTCATACATAATATTCAGATAAATTAGTCTTTCCATTTAGCTTCCTCTCTTGAGAAATGTTTTAAGAATCTAACCCCATCCAAATGCTCTTTGTTTTCTCCCCAACACAGAACCTGTGAATGAGTGTGATTTTAAGTCAATAGAAACATACATAATTTATAAGAGGATTTTTTTTAAATTATGCATTTCCAAACACAGTTGTTAAGGTTATAGCAAGTAATAAAAATGCAGAGAACATCTTGCAGTAGAGACAGGCTTTGGGAACCCCCTACTGGCTTAGCCAGAAGAAAACGACCCCACTGGTTCACTCAGCAACAGCTGTGGGATCCAGATTACAAATTCCTCCCAAGGCAATATGAATATGAGCTTGAAATATTCATCTCTCTTCCCAATACAAACTTGCTGATGCATTGCTGCCTCAATATTTCTATAAACCAAAACACCCCACCCTCAGAGCAGAGCTAGTTGAATCCTAAATTCTTAGGACATAAAGTATACAATGCTCAGAAGGCACATATGAAAAGATTTTCCTTTGGAATCTCAAAGTCAGTTGGCAGTTGGTAGCAAGACCAAACACAGAGATAAAGTCAAAGATCCTATCGCATTTTTGGTTTTTGAATCTCAAAAAGTAAACATATTTGTGGTGGGATTAATAGTTGTCAGTGGGGAGCCATCTCCAGTAAAATGCAGGCACATTATTACACAATTTAGAGAATATCTTATGTGTGTGTGTGTGTGTTTTAAAATAAACAGCACTATAGAGTTGGATGAAAACACACAGACTATATAAGAGCCAAATTCATAGCGACTGGAAAATGCTACATATGGGTGAAGGTGAAACTCTAAACTGAAGCAGGAAATCTCCCTGATCCGTTTGTAGGGGGGAGTTGGAGTACCTGGGCGCTGGACCTAGCTAGGTGCTTCCGTGGCAGCAGGGACGAACTCCACTCACTTGAACACACTGCATTCTACCCCTCACCACAGGGGGCCCACAGGTGAGCAGGTGCAGGATCCAGGGCAAGCGCTTTTGGATGCCAGCAGGAATGAATTTTGTATTGCCCCCACAGCAGCGTCTAGGGGGATGCCTGCGACCCTTGAAGCCCCAGAAGGAGTTTCGCAGAAGGAGTGTTGCAATCAGTGCTCGTTTAGCTTGCCATCTGCAGATGGCTTAAGTGTTAACAGCTCAGTGGAGGGTCAGTGTCACAGCCTTTTGCACCTGCACTCGAGTTCTTGTCCACTGTCCAAGAGGAATGATGTTGCAGGAACAAATTGGAGACGGTAAATGTGAGGTGGGGGTGGGGTGGGGTTATTGCCAACGAAAGTGGCTCTCAGCAGGAAGAGGAGATGAAAAGGGGATGGAGTGGGGAGGTAATCTTCTCCTGGAGTCCAGCCGTACTCAGAGGGACTACTTTTCAAAGCTACACTACCATCAAGCTGTCCCTCTGAAATCAAGCCTCTTCTCTCTGACATCCAACCATAGTCTCTGACATTCAGTTACTTCCCCTCCCCTCCTCTTTCTGCCAGAGAGCCTGCGGTTTTTAAGGGGCACAGGATGGGGGGCAGGGCGGGCCACGGGTGGTTTTGGAAAAGGCATTATTGAAGCGGGAGAGCGGGAAAGTATGTTCTCATTTTGGGTCGCAGTTCCAGGCTTGAGGGCGGGGCCGTCACTGGGGACCCACTCTCTTCTGCCAAGAATTTCCCTGCCTCCTGTTCCTATCAGAACTACTGGCCTCACCTGAGATTATGATAAAAGTGAAGTGTGAGTTTAATAATAGTCCAGATTTTTATTCTAATTTCAGTTCAAGTATTGGTTATAATCCATTTTCCTGATATTACATTGAGTGTCAGAAATATAAGGATAAAAAACAAATGTCCTGCCCTCAGGACATGGTCTAATGGGAGACTGACATAGTCTGATGGGAGAGACATAAGAGGTTGATGCAAAAGTAATTGCAAAAAGTAAAACCAATTACTTGTGCACCAACTTAACACATGTAAATACGCAACCACCCAAAGCATAATTTATGCCATAATGGTATCTTGGTATCTTGCATGGTAAGTGCTCAGTAGATAATAATGAATTTTTATGTTAGAAAGAGACATTTTTAGGTTACAGATATTCTTAAGAAAATAATTCTAAGTCAGAGAAACCTTCCCAAGAAAGCAGCTGTACTCAAAAGATGAATACTGCAATATTATTTATAATAGTGGACCATTTAAAACTATGTGAACATACAGCAACAGGAGATTGATAATAAATTATGGTATGTCTAAATGATTGAATTTATAATGGCTATTAAAATGAATATTTAGTACAAAAATCTCTTCTTTAATATCAAGTGAAAAAAGCAAGATACACATAATAATAGTATTATTATAATACCATTTATATTATATAATTATAATACACAACAGTATTATTATAATAATAGCATTATTATAATACTATTTATATTATATAATTATAATACTACACATAATAGTATTATTATGACATGTACTTACATACAAATAATGTAGGTAAGGTATGCCAAATATTAATAATAGTTATAACTGTATAATAGACCTATAAATATTTTTTCTTTTTCTTTTTTTTAATTTTACTTTAAGTTCCAGGATACATGTGCGGAACATGCAGGTTTGTTACATAGTTATGTGTGTGCCATGGTGGTTTGCTACACCTATTGACCTGTTCTCTAAGTTCCCTCCCCTCGCCCCTCACCCGCCAGCAGGCCCTGGTATGTGATGTTCCCCACCCTGTGTCCACGTATTCTTATTGTTCAACTCCCACTTATGAGTGAGAACATGCGTTATTTGGTTTTCTGTTCCTGTGTTCATTTGCTGAGGATGATGGCTTCCAGCTCCATCAATGTCCCTGTAAAGGACATGATCTCATTCCTTTTTATGGCTGCACAGTATTCCACAATGTTTTTGTACCACATTTACTTTAACCAGTCTATCATTGATGGGCATTTGGGTTGGTTCCATGTCTTTGCTATTGTGAATAGTGCTGCGATAAACACATGTGTGCATGTGTCTTCATAGTAGAATGAATTATATTCCTTTGGGTATATACCCAGTAATGGGATTGCTGGATGGAATGCTATTTTTGGTTCTGGATCCTTGAGGAATCGACACACTGTCTTCCACAATGGTTGAACTAATTTACATTCCCACCAACAGTGTAAAAGCATTCCTATTTCTCCACAGCCTCACCAGCACCTATTGTTTCTTGACTTTTTAGTAATCACCATTCGGACTGGCAAGAAATGGAATCTCATTGTGGTTTTGATTTGCATTTCTCTAATAATCAGTGATGTTGAGATTTTTTTCATATATTTGTTGGCCACATAAATGTCTTACTTTGAGAAGTGTCTGTTTGTTTCCTTTGCCCACTTTTTCATGGTTTTGTGTGTGTGTGTGTGTGTGTGTGTGTGTGTAATTTTGTTTAAGCTCCTTATAAATACTGGATATTCAACATTTGTCAGATGGGTAGATTGCAAAAATTTTCTCCCATTATGTAGGTTGCCTGTTCACTCTGATGATATTTCCTTTTGCTATACAGACACTCTTTAGTTTCATTAGATCCCATTTGTCAGTTTCAGCTTTTGTCGCAATTGCTTTTGGCGTTTTCATCATGAAGTTTTGTCCGTTCCTATGTCCTAAATGGTATTGCCTAGATTTTCTTCTAGGGTTTTTATGGTTTTGGGTTTTACATTTAAGTCTTTAATTCATCTTGAGTTAATTTTTGTATAAGGTGTAAAGAAGGGGTCCAGTTTCAGTTTTCTGTGTATGGCTAGCCAGTTTTCCCAGCACCATTTACTGAATTGGAGATCCTTTCCCCACTGCTTGTTTTTGTCAGGTTTGTTGAGGATCAGATGGTAGTACATGTGTGGTGTTATTTCTGAGGTCTCTATTCTGTTCCCTTGGTCTATAGGTCTGTTTCGGTGCCAGTAGTATGCTGTTTGGGTTACTCTAGCCTTGTAGTGTAGTTTGAAGTCAGGTAGTGCAATGCCTCAAGCTTTGTCTTTTTGCTTAGGATTGTCTTGGCTATATGAGGTTTTCTTTCATTCCATATGAAATTTAAAGTAGTTTTTTCTAATTCTGTGAAGAAAGTCAATGGTAGCTTGATGGGAATAGCATTGAATCTATAAATTACTTTGGGCAGTATGACCATTTTCATGATACTGATTCTTCCTATCCATGAGGATGAAATGTTTTTCCATTTGCTTTTGTGTTCTCTTATTTCCTTGAGCAGTGGTTTGTATTTCTCCTTGAAGAGATCGTTCACATCTCTAGGTAGCTGTATTCCTAGGTATTATATTCTCTTTGTAGCAATTGTGAATGGGAGTTCACTCATGATTTGGCTCTCTGCTTGTCTATTGTTGGTATAAAGGAATGCTTGTGATTTTTGCATATTCATTTTGTATCCTGAGACTTTGCTGAAGTTGCTTATCAGTTTAAGGAGTTTTGGGGCTGAGATGATGGGGTTTTCTAAATAGATAATCATGTCATCTGCAAACAGGGATGATTTGACTTCCGCTCTTCCTATTTGAATACGTTTATTGCTTTCTCTTGCCTGATAGCCCTGGCCAGAACTTCCAATATTACGTTGAATAGGAGTGGTGAGAAGGGGCATCCCTGTCTTGTACCAGTTTTCAAAGGGAATGCTTTCAGCTTTTGCCCATTCAGTATGATATTGGCTGTGGGTTTGTCATAAATAGCTCTTATTATTTTGAGATATGTTCCATCAGTACCTAGTTTATTGAGAGTTTTTACCATAAAAGGAAGTTGAATTTTATCAAAGGCCTTTTCTGCATCTATTGAGATAATCATGTAATTTTTGCCTTTAGTTCTGTTTACGTGATGGATTACATTTACTGATTTGCATATGTTGAACCAGCCTTGCCTCCCAGGGATGAACAGCTCACTGCAAGTTCTGCCTCCCAGTTTCAAGCAATTCTCCTGCCTCAACCTCCCGAGTAGCTGGGATTATAGGGGCCCGCCACCACACCCAGCTAATTTTCATATTTTTAGTGGAGACAAAGTATCACCATGTTGGCCAGGCTGATCTCGAACTCCTGACCTCAGGTGATCCACCCAGCTGGGCCTCCCAAAGTGCTAGGACTACAGGTATGAGCCACCACACCTGGATTTAGTGCTTCTTTCAGGAGTTCTTGCAGGGCAGGCCTGGTGGTAATGAAATCTCTCATTCTATTTTCACTAGCAGTTGCTCCATATTTTTGTCAGTACGTGATATGCTTGGTCTTTGGTTTAATCCATTCTAATAGGTATGTGGTGTTATTTAATTGTGGTTTTAATTTGCATTTTTAAACAACTAACAGAATTTTTTATTATTTCATTTGCTTATTTGCCATAAAGGTATATTTTATTTGGTGAAGTATCTGTTCAAATCTTTTGACTATATCTAATAAACAAATTGTTTCTCTTTTATTGAGTTTGGGGAGGATATAAATCAATAATATATTTTTAAATTTTCTTTTTATCATTGGTTTTTACAATTGGATTATAGGCTTGGTTTGGTGGATCACACCTGGAATCCCAGTGCTTTGGGAGGCTCAGGAGGCAGGATCACCTGGGGCCAGGAGTTTGAGATCAGTCTGGACAACATAGTGAGACCAGGTTTCTACCAAAAATTTTAAAAATTAGCCAGGTGTGGGAGCATATGTCTATAGTCCTAGCTACTTAGTAGACTGAAGTGGGAGGATTGCTTGAGCCCAGGAGTTTGGGGCAGCAGTGAGCTATGTTTGTGTCACTGAACTTTAACCTGGGTGACAGAGAAAAAGAAAAATTGGGTGTCTCAAAAAAAATTTTTAATTAAAAAACCCAATTAGTTGGATTATGATGAACTGTGTTATAATTGTCTTCATGTTTCTTGAATTTGGGATTCTTTGTGCTTCTTGGATCTGTGAGTTTACTGTTTTTATCAAATTTGAAAATTTTCAAACTTACTTTCTTCAGTATTTTTTCTGTCTCGCTCCCTGCTTTGGCCACTTAACTTACAAACATATTAGGCCACTTGAAATTGTCTCATATCTATATAGTCCATTCATTTTTTAAAAAATTATCCTTTATTTTTGTGTTTTATCTTGATGGTTTTCATTTTCATGTCACCATGTTTACCAATATTTACATCTGCAATGTTGCATTTGTCATTAATTCCATCCAATATATTGTTCCCCTCACACATGTTAGTTTTCATTTCTAGAAATTCCATTTTTGTCTTTCTTATAAATTCCATTTCTATACTTAATATTTGAATACATATAATTGTTATATAACTGTTTTTATGTCTTTATTTGCTAATTGTAATATCTGTGTCAGTTCTGGTTTCCAGTTGACATTTCCTTTCATTATAAATCATATTTTTGTACTATCTTGCCAGTTTATAATATTTTATTGAATTCCTGACATTGCAAACTTTACTATGTTGGATGTTAAATGTTTTTGGATTCCTATGGATATTCTTGAGCTTTCTTCTTGATACATGAGTAATTTATCTGGATACTGTTGAAGCTTGCTTTTAAGGTTTGTTACGCATGACTGGAAAGGTGTTTTAGCCTA
This sequence comes from Macaca nemestrina, assembly GCF_043159975.1. Taxonomy (NCBI): domain Eukaryota; kingdom Metazoa; phylum Chordata; class Mammalia; order Primates; family Cercopithecidae; genus Macaca; species Macaca nemestrina. The sequence continues at coordinate 134,443,450 of NC_092125.1, forward strand.
ATTATTTACTACTATTGAAGACAGGTCAGTATGCTTTACCCAGTGTTCCATGAAACATGAGATTTCTCCAGTTTGGCTGGTGGGAATGTGTGCTATGTCCAGTCTTAAGTCACCTCTAGGCAATGTCACCTTTACTCTGTTTAGGCAGTTTTTTTCCTCTGTCTTTGGGTGGTCTCCTCATGCATGGGCACTTAGCAGCACTCTGCTAAAGACATGGAGGGGCTTGCTGTTGACCTCTGGAGTTCCAGCTCTGTGAAGTTCTCTCTTCTCCAGCAGACTGTCCCACATACTCCGAGCTCTGTCTCTTCAACTCAGAGAACTGGTCCAGCTCTGCCTAGATTCTGCCTCCATATACTCTGTCCTGGAAACAATCTTGAAGGTAATAAGATAGGGAAATAACAGGGCTCACATCATTTTCTCCTGTCTCTCGGAAATCATTGTCCTACATTGCTTGATGCTAGTGTTTTGATAACATTTATTTCATACATTTTGTCAATTTGTTTATTTTTCAGGTTGGGTGATAATTCTACTCCCTCATAGTTGGAAGTGTATGTCCCTAAGTGTATTCATTTTGCTTCTAAGTGATAACTTCATAAGCCTCAGAATTCTAAATAATGAATAAAATATTCCCATAGCAGCTTTTATGTCTGACCAATCACGTAGACCCAAATGTTCCTTTGTAAAATACTTCACATAAGAAAACCTAAAAACAAAAACAAAACAAAAAACCTGATGGTTTCAACCAGAATTTTTGTTGTTGTTGTTGTTTAAGGAGCATTGCTTTCAGTAAATATTTCTCACTTTATCTTTTTAAAAATTACCTTTTAAAATTAATACTTTAATACTATTCTTGAGTAGCTGTGTTTATTAAAGTACTAGATATTAATTTTGATTTTTCATTGCCAACTTAAAGCTGTTCTCAATAGACGCTAGAGATAAATACAGAAACTATTGGTTTTACATTTTATTCTTTTTTAAAATGTAAGATACTTCTCTGCAAACTTAATTTTAGAAAAATATTTGATTATTTTTTAAAAGCACAATAAAGCAATGGAAATATTTTATAATAACACATAATTTTTGTGTGGAGAAAACATACTAACTTATAAACCTTCAAATCAATTGCTTAGACTATACCTGCAGGTAAAATGAGCTGTTTGGCCTGAATTGACTGCTTGGTTATTTCAAAATCCTTAAAAATTCAGTTAAATTGGTTGGATCATTACATAGTATGAAACTGGCAGGTTGCTTAATCAAAAATGGTTGAATTGGCTGTATGTGGAGCTATAACATGAATCTGGGAATAGTAGTCTCATGTTTGATCCTAAGGGTACTAGAAAGAACTAAGAAAACATTTGTGAATGTTTTTTATCCCATAATTGTGTTGTTTTTCATCAAAGGACTTTGAAGTTATAATAGTATTAATCTCCTTAAACCTAAGGTGTCTATGTCATTAGAGGAATGATGCTGGGTACTTGCAAATTGTCCGTGGCATGTATTATAGACATATTAGGAAATGAGAGGAAATCACAACTAGACCTCAGAATTACCCCATTTACACAATAAATAGAACACCTGTTATAACTAAATTAAACACACACCAGCAAGAAACTGGCCCAATCTTTACCCAAGGACCACTGAAAATCTTAAATGGAAACCTCAAATGGCATTCAATAAATAGATTAGTATATTCATGCTAGATTTACAAAGTATACCTCATCACTTATTGTCACTGAAGAGTCAGTAAGCGTTACAGTTACCAGGAGACCTACTTGAAAGTTCTTACTAATAGTAAGAATGGAGGTTTTGGTTTAGGATGTTATTTGGGAGATTAAAAGATTTAGACAAGCTTAACTGGGAAGAATAGCATAGTTTCTTTGAAATCATGTAGTTTAAAGCTGAGTTGACAGTTGCACATTCACTAGTTTAATTTCTTTCCTAACTCTGAATAGTTTGGCTAAGAAGGAAGAATGCAGGACGGACTGAACATTAGAAAAGAAATATCGTGATATAAAATGAGGGCTGAGGTAAAGATGAGTGTAAATGACTATCCAAATGGGATATCTCATAGATCCAAATAACTTTAGAGTTAGAAAATACTTCAACAGCCAGCTCAGATATTCCCTAATTTTGCAGATATTCTAGGAAGTGAAGCGACTTCACATGCAGACAGGATAAAAGTCCACCCAAGCAGACTGATTATTAGTAGTTCTCCAAGACTTACCAGGTAGATCACCAAATGTGTGGACACTGATAGGTCCTCCTCCCTGAGGTTCAAAAGGGTTTCTAAAGGTGAGGGAGGCTGGCTGTGTCTGGCAGCAAGCAGTGATTCTTTCTGCCTCTACATAGTGTGGCTGGCACTCTTTCTCTCTTCCAAGGCACTTTGCTGGGAAAGCTCCACTCTTCCCACGACTGTAGATCTAATGTTTCAGAGAAACACAAAGTGACTGAGGCTTCCAAAATAAATTCTTGATTTCTTAGACTGGGGAAGGGAACTTAGGGGCATGGTTAAGAGCACTGACTTAGGTGTGAATCACACTGATTGTTGTGTGAAATTGTATGAGCTATTTCACTTCTCCAAGGCTTACTTTCCTTGTGTGAATAAATATAATAATTGTTTCAGTTTCATAATACTGAGAAGGAATAATCACATGTAAGGTGCTTAACCCAGTATCTGTCAAAAATATTATCCATTGTCACAATAAAATAGGATTATCCATCTCCTATGTTTCTTTTCCTGGAAGAGCATTGTTGACTGGTAGACCCTTATTTTACTCTAGATTCATAATGGGGGAAAATGACATTTTTATAGATTACAAATTTATTGAAGTAGCCATGGAAAAAATTGTCACGCATCACATGTGAAGTATCGTAAACACATCATAATGAAATCAATACCATATTATTACAAACTTCTCTTTCATATTTATCTGGGGTCACAGGCTTCTCAAAGGACTGTGGGCTTGAAAATATAGTGTCAATGGAGCTTCAAAGCCAGTCCAATGGTGATGGCAATGACCCATAAGATTCTGGAATTGGGGCTGGGCATGGTGGCTCATGCCTGTAATCCCAGCACTTTGAGAGGCCAAGGTGGGTGGGAGTTCCAGACCTGAGGTCAGGAGTTCGAGACCAGCCTAGCCAACATGGTGATACTCCATATCTACTAAAAACACAAAAATTAGCCAGGCTTAGTGGCTCACACCTGTAATCCCAGCTACTTGGGAGGCTGAGGTAGGAGAATCGCTTGAACCCAGGAGGCGGAGTTTGCAGTGAGCCAAGATTATGCCACTGCACTCCAGCCTGGGCTATAAGAGCGCAACTCCATTTCAAAAAAAAAAAAAACCTATGGAATTGGGTACAATGTCTCTCTGCACTTCTTTACCCTCTTTACATCCTCTTTTTCCTCAAACAAGCTGGATTCAAAGAAGGGCTGGGAGCCGTGGGGCTAGTTGGTAATAGCTCCTGAAAACTCAATGTAGCACTGTAATAGGAGAGAATGAAATGGTGAAAGAGAAAAGTTTGAGAATCACTGAATTAATTCAGTCAAGTGTGTCTTTGCTTCCTGTACTAGAACTAGAGTCAATGTATGTTGGAATAGTAATCATTTATATAATTATGCTTCTCTTATTTATGTTTAAAGAACTTTGAGTGAATGAATTATTAAATTATTGAATGAAGGTGAGCATGATAGAAACAAATTTATTCTTCTCCTTAAGATTTGTTTGGACATGGTGCAAAATGAATGGCTCTCAGCCTCCAGAAAGAGTGTTCCCTGCACAATGTGCCTCCCTTTTTCTGCTGTGCCACATGTGACAAGAAAACACAATTAAACTTTCAGTTGGGTTTTGCATTTTTCTGAGCTTCTAACAACTGGGTGTCAGATATCTCAATGCATAACCACCCACTCACAATAAGATTATACATTAGACTCTTTGTTATCTACTTTTATGAAGGATTTCTGAATGCTAAAAGGAATAAATTAACTGTGCCAAATCTGTAATAAAGTTGTTCTCTCTATCCGATTGTTAATATTTCCACGATTGTAGAGTAATCCTCATCAAGGATAAGAACATTTACATTATCCTAAAAGAAGGACACTGAAAGTTATATAAAATTCATTTGATTCTTGGAGCTATATATCCATATTTGCCCTAGACTAAATATCATAATAGTATCTAATAGCCAAGTGTAAAATAACTATTAGAATAAATCTTTCCAAATATAATGAGAATACAAACCAGGAATGCAAAATTAAATATAACCATTTTATTTAAATTTCTCAGATTTTAATAATCTGATACCTAGATTTTCTTCTAAGTGCTATTATAGTGTTAATTTCCCTGTGCCCACACGTGGTAGAAAAGTACTTGCTGGTTACTGCTTGTGAGCAGAGATGTTCATCTTTTTCAACATTAACTCCATCACCAATAAGAGTGACTGGCACACATACTCCAAAATATTTGTTTATTATTGCATCAAATAGTACATAAATCATAAACTGTGAATTATGGAGATTAATATTTATTTTAAATAAAAATAATAGCTACAATGTTTGGAATAGTCTCAATGGGTAGACTGCTTCATGTATATCTTTTCAAAGTCATAAATACACCATAATATATTAGCATGATCACTTTGAAGATAAGCAAACTTTTAAAATATCTCTTTAAAATTTTCAATTTAAAAATGATTTGATTTAACATAATTTGTGCGGAAAGGCAGAGATTATATCACACGATCTGTTACTTGTGATCACTCTGCTATCATCCCCAGCACTCTTCCCCTCCCTCACTCGCATTGCTCCTATCATCCTGGCTTCCCTGTTGTTCTTCAAGACACCAAGCTTAATGTTGGCTTAGGGTATTCGTATTTACTGTTCCCTCTCCTGAGATACTCCTCCCTCTGTACCCGCAAGACTGGCTTCATCACTACTTCATCTATATCACTGTCTTCTCAAAGAGGCAGTCACTGACTACCCTGTGTCATATAGCTGCCCCACTCTCTAACCCCTTGCCTTGATATAGTTTTCTTCACTGTACTTGTTGCCATCATATTAAACATTTGCCCGTTTGCTTACTCTAGATCTCTCTCCACTAGAATATAAGCTCCAAGAGAGCGGACTTTGTCATTTTCTTCACCACTGGATCCTCCCAGTGTATAATAGTACACATAGTATCATTCAATAAGTAGATAAGTATTTCTTAAATAAATGACTCAATTGGTTGCTCTTATTTACCTAAAAATATATTTTACATGTTTTATGAATAAATTCATTTGGACTTTCTTAGTTCATTAAAGACTAGAAACAAAACTCCAAAACAATGATCTATCTAATTCTGACTTTCTTGAGACGTATTTTGAGAATATTTTGCAAAAATGATCGCCAGTAGTCATTACTGCTGTGGAGTTGCCTAAGGAGAAAAGGGATGCCTCAATTTACTATGTTAACTCAACCCAGGAAATGTTGAGATATACAGAGCCCCACCATTCCAACATTCATCAGCCATGCAAATTAAGTTTTTCATAAAAATTTTAGTGAACTCAAAAGGTTATTGTGAAAAAAAATTCTACTGATTATATTTCTGTCGCTATGTGCCAGGCATTGTATTTAGTACTTGACATGTATTAACATATTTAATTCTCACTTCAGAGCTCTCTGAGGCACTATTATCACGCTATTTGTTATGGACTGAATTACGTGCCCCTCAAAATTCATATGTTGAATGTCCAACACCATACCTCAGAATGTGACTGTATTTGGAGATGGGGTCTCTAAAGAAATGAGTTAGGTAAAATGAACTCATATAGGTGATCTCTAATCCAGTATGACCAATGTGCTTATAAGAAGAGGAGATTAGGACTCAGACAACACACAGACTATGAGGCATTGTAGTAGTTAAGAGTTCTCCAGAGAAACAGAACCAATAGGATTTTATATACAGATGTTGCCTGACTTACAATGGTTTGATGTAGGGTTTTTCAACTTTCTGATGGTGTAAAAGCAATAGGTATTCATTAGAAACCATACTTCGTGTAGCCATGCACTGTTTTTCACTTTCAGTACAATATTCAATAATTTATATGAGCTATTTAATACTGTATTATATAACAGGCTTTGTGTTAGATGATTTTGCCCAACTGTGGGCTGAGGTAAGTGTTCTCAGCACATTTAAGGTAGGCTAGACTAAGATATCCTGTTCAGTGGGTTAGGTGTACTAAATACATTTTTGACACTGGATATTTCAACATATGATGGGCTTATCAGGATATAACCCCATTGTAAGTCAAGGAGATTTATTTTAAGGCTCTCAAGATTATGAAGGTTGCAAAAACAAACAAACAAACAAAACAAAAACAAAAACAAAAAAAACTGCAGGGTGGGCCAGCAGGCTGGAGGCCTAGGAAAGAGGCAATGTTGCATGAAGGTCCAAGGCAGTCTGCTGGCAGAATTTCCTCTTGCTCAGGGCAAGTCAGTCTTTTGTTCTATCCAGGCCTGCATCACCAAGAACAATATATTTTATTCAAAGGTCATGGATTTAAATGTAAATGCCATCCAAAAACATCCTCACAGAAACATTCTGAATAACATTTGACCAGCTATCTGGGCACCATAGCTCAGCCAAGTAGGCACATAAAATTAATCATCACAAGGGCACTCCATGTGAACTTGGTGCCCATACACATCTTTAACCATACAGTAATCCCCCCAGACTCACTGTTTTGATTTCTTTGGTTTCAGCTACTCGAAGTCAACCATGGTCCAAAAATATTAAATAAAAAGTCCAGAAATAATCAATTCATAAGTTTTAAATTGTACACTGTTCTGAGTGGTGTGTGCTGAAATCTCACACCATCCCACTCTGTCCCTGAGATGTGAGTCCTCCCTTTGTCCAGCATATCCACTGTCTATTCTTTCTGGCCATTAGCCAGTTAGTAGCTAACGTGGTTGTCAAATTGACTGTCATGGTTTACAGTGCTTGTGTTCAAGTAGCCCTTATTTTACTTAACTGTGGTTCCAAGGTGCAAGAGTAGTGATACTGGCAATTTGGGTATGCCAAAGAGAAGTTATAAAGTACTTCCTTTAAGTTAAAAAGTGAAAGTTCTTGACTTAATAAGGAAAGAAAAAAATCATATGCTGAGGTTGTTAGGATCTACAGCGAAAACGAATGTTCTATCTGTGAAATTGTGAAGAAGTAAAAAGAAATTCCTGCATATTATTTATAGGTTTGGGATTATCCTCAGTTTCAGGCATCCACTGGGGGTGCTGGAACATATCTGCCACAGATAAGGGGGCTACGTACTTTAATCTCCAGTAAAGACAATAACGAGGTCATACTTCCATCTAGCATAATACAACTATCCTATGTACAACTGAAAATGCACTCTTTTCCCGGAAAAGGATGTGAAGTCCTTACATGATGTTTTCTCTTCTTGATACCTTGTAATTTAAATATTATGATATGAAGTCTACAATACTTAATACTATGACATGAAGTCAATACATCTTATATCACATAATAAGGGGAAAAGAAAGGGAAGAAAACAAAGATACTATATATTATATATATTAATACATACATATGTATGTGCATGCATACACACAAACATACTGATAACAAAACAAGGAATACTTATGACAATTACAGTACATATTTCTGCAACTGGTCACATGGTCATAGCTGGGATCTGTAATTACCTTCTTTCACTGCCCATTCTGCCTTCTATCACCTCAGCTGGTCATAGTTCCTTCCCTGGTGGGGTGACCCAAACCTTCATTCCTGAAGGGTCTGGGCCATTAGCAGTTCTATCTGGATTGGGTTGTTTTATTTTTCCATTGATTTTAATCACAGGGTATGGTAATACTATGAGAAACCCTAAGGAATCTCTTGTATTAGACAGAGTCTTACTTAGTATCCGTCCAATTTCTCCTTGGTATAATAGTTAGGATCAATCACCCCAGCGAACAAGTAATTCCCATATTTGCCTATTGATTCAGAGGCATGAGTAGCCTAAAGTGGTTGGGTGGTAGTCTTAACTGCTGGTTCAATGGAATCATTGTTATCTGTCCTAGTGGAAGCATTCCCCCATTTGGTACTGAGACCCCTAGGCAAGCAGAGCATGAGATCATAGGAACAGAAAGCAAATATTTTACTAGTTGGTTACAAATGGTACTGCTACCATTTTTACCCCTTGATTCCTGGACATTTGAGTGTCTGCTGTGGAAGAAACAGCACAATATATTGCACACGAATTCAGAGTATCTACAGCCTGTTGCAGAATATTGACCCAGCCCTGCAAGGTACCACCCCTCAGATGTTGTTGTAACTAAGTCTTCAAAAGGCCATTCCACTATTCTATCAAGCCAGCTGCTTCAGGATGGTGGGGAACAGTTCACCATGTGTGGACACAGTGAAAAAGTGGCAATCCTTAAAAACAAAAACAAGGAGAGAGGACTCAGAAGAAACCAAACCTGCTGACACCTTGATCTTGGACTTCTAGCCTCCAGAATTATGGTCTATTGTTATGGTAGCCCTAGCAAACTGATGAACTATTTTACTATTTAGATAGATAGATAGATAGATAGATAGATAGATAGATAGATAGATAGATAAAAACCCTGAGACTCAGAAAAACGGATAAACTTTCCCAAAGTAACACAGATAATAAATGATTAATTCTTAAACTCAGAGCCCTAATTCTTGACCATTAGTTAAGAGAGCACCTGGTTGCCTTATCTGCGTAACAAGTGTCAAGCACTTCTGTGGTTTTGGTCATGCTCAGCACATTAGGTGCTCAACAATTAATAACTGGTGATAAATATGTTCACTAGTCTATTTAAGGATTGTCAAGCAAATTAATATCTAGGAGGCATGAAGCTATAAAGAAAAATACTTGTTCTACATGTAAAGAGGAAGAGAATATGGGGCATTCATTTTTTGAGTGACAACATTTAGAGAGCAATTTTGAGAAAATTTTTACTTTATGAAGAAAATTTTGAAAACTTGCAATGACTTAGCAGCCCAAGCTGGCCCATGTGCTGAGGCTGAGGTGTATCCACCAGTCAACAGTGCCAAAAACAAACACAAAATCTGCAGGTGCTTCTGAACCATTTCAGGAAGAAGGTGCTCACTTAGCTGGGGTCAGGGAAGCTTCACACATTTCTTCCCTCTGAGAAAAGAGTTCTTTTTAGAAGATTTGGCAAATGTTTTCTTGGAAAACTCTTCAGCTTAGTAATAGTTGGGGCTGTAATTTACCCAAAATGGACAGAGAACAGCTAAAGAAGAAGAGAAGGATCTTCATTCAAAAGGTAAAATGTAAAAAACAATCGATACTAAGTGGGAAGGAGGGAAAATTTATATCTGAAAAAAGTAATTAGGTATTATTCCTCCCTAAACAATTATATAACATATATTTATAATGTATAAAGTTATAAATACACTATATCTACACATATATATCTTTCCCAGATATTGAATATCTTTCATGCATTATTGACTGTTGCCCCTCCCGTCTTGTATAGGTACAGGAATGCTTTAAAAATATAAAAAATAGTGACTTTTCTTTTTCTAAAACATACAATTTCCTATTTACTATCAGACTAGCAATACTCTATATATATATAGCAATACTCTCTCTATATATATTTTAGATACAGAGTTTAAATCTGTCACCCAGGCTGGAGTGCAGTGGCAAAATCATAGCTCACTGCAGCCTCAACCTCCTAAGCTCAAGCAATCCTCCTGCCTCAGCCTCCTGAGTAGCTGGGACTACTGGTGCATACCACCACACCCAGCTAATTTTTGCACTTTTTGGAGAGACAGGGTCTTGTTACGTTGCTCAGACTGATCTTCAACTGGTCTCAAATGATCCTCCCAGCTCGGCTTCACAAAGCACTGGGATCACAGGTGTAAGCCACCGTGCCCAACCTGACCCTTAATTTTAAAAGCTTTTTGTGGATGTGTACTTTGCACTGAACTTGTGCTGATGATGAATGACAGCCAAAGGGGCCTACACAGAAGCCTCCTATATAGAGCAAGGAAACTGTAAATAAAGCATTTCCCTTCCCAACTCTTTGCCATTTACTTGATGTAATTAAGAAAGATGGCATTAGATACTTGTATACTATCTGGAGTAAGGCAGCCAGACACTGTATATTAGGAGGAAAGTTATTCCAAGGAGTAAGGAGATTCACTTGAAACGATATTTGGCTAAGGAAGTGAGAGTACAAAGAGAGGGGATGAAAAGTTCTAATTCTGACTCTGTTTTCAAATAACTGGAACCAGGGCCCACGTATAATGTGTGGGGCACAATGCAAGATGAAAACATTAGGCTTTTTGTTTAAAAATTACAAGACTTCCAAGTCTGTGACAGCAGAGCATTAAACCAAGTGTTAGGCCTTGGTAAGCCTAGGAATCTGCATAGCGACACAGGTCACATGCTGTGTCCAAAGACCTGAGTTCAGTTTTATCTGTGAATTCAGGAACTGATTTGCTAAGTTAGCTTGTCTCATCCACAATTTAGAATTCCACATCATGACAGTATAACGCCTTATGTTTCTTATATGGAAAAGGTTATAACCTTCACTTGTTGTAACAGAATTTGATAATGTTTTTCTCTAAAAGCGAATTATACACCAAAATATCTTCCAGTATTTGTAGCATCCTTGCCTTAAAGAAAAAACAAACCTCATAAATGAAATTTTTGATGATTTCTATCACATATTTCCAAAGAAACACAAAGTAATCTTGCCTGTTAGAATTTGCATAAGTCCTTCTAGAAGGAAAAAGAAAATGCAGCTGTTACGTATTTTGAATCCTAAAACTTAAAGTTTAAAAGCAGATATTATATAGTTCTTTGGTTGTAGTTAAGCCTTCATTAACGGATACAAATTATGCCATCAAGCCACTTTGAGTTTTTTATGTTTTTCTAATATCATAATTAAATTAAAAGGTTTTCTCTCCAGAAAAGTATTGATTTTAGCACAATTCTCTCTCTCTTGAAATATTAGAATCTGAATTCCTTTAAAGGGGATGTGTTACATTATGACAGAAATATACAGGAGCATGAAATACCAAGAGAAAGAATGCTTATAAGAAATGAAGAAAATAAAGGGGAAAGAGGAATGAAGAAAGGAAGGGGAAAAGGTAAGTTACTGTGATGCTATTCTAAGGAATATTTATATTTTGTATTAAAGAATATTCAAAAGTAAAATTATGTGACTGCAATGATGATTCTGAAGAAATAAATAGTGGGGAAAGAATCTCTAAGACCTACGAGAGGAGCTCTGGGCAATCATGAAGTTTGGGATCAGGCTTGAAGACATCTCCTAAGACTTAGTCTTCAGGTCGGCAATTCACTGCAGCAGTCTGACAGCAGTGAGAAATGTGATTTCTGTACTGTCCACCACAGGTTGTGTATTACAGATACTGCTGGTTATCTGCCCTACATCTAGACTTCCATTTTACCCTAGTAATGGAGCTCTAATTTTATTCTGTGGAAGCTGTGTGCAAAAATAAATATTAAATTATCCAATACCCCTTAAAGGTAGGTGTGCTATGCGACTGGCCATTGAATTTGTGGTGAAATCTGGCCACTGAATTATGAACAAAACTACTCACTATAGTTAGCATGTAATTCCTAATTCCTTAGTTCTGTAGGTCCATTTCCTATAAGTTCTCTTTGGAGCAATTCACTTTATTTTTTGTTACGTATCCTGAAACTCTGTCCTTTCTTAGCTTTCAAAATAAAATTCTGAATTTTTTTCTCTAATGTTTTAGCTACTCTTTTCAAATATCTATTACCACAAGTTTGGTTAAGATCTCAGTAATCTCTAATGGGGACTACAGCAATAAATTCTAAATTACCATCTCAGCCTTTGGTTCAAATATAGCTCTTCAGTTTGTTATGCACTGAACATTTTCATATTTTTCTCTAATGGCATAGAACTAGTACAGTTTGAGGCTGAGAATATGACACAGAGAATTAGAGAATAATTATTATTCCTGTGACTGTATTATTCCCAGAATGATCTAAGCAGGTAGACTTCAGGAACAGTGGTACATGTTCCAAAAAATAAACGTAGCTATAAAGTGCCACAGGAGGATGGAGGGAAGAGTGATTCTTGGAGATAATAGGAAAATTCATCAAAGACTGGATGACATTAAGGTGGGTCTTAAATGAGTAGGAGTTTGAAAGGCAGGAAGGAAGAACTCATCAACAGAAGGAAAAACATGAGCACAATTATAGAAAGATGAAAGTGCAGCTGTGTTTGGAGAATGCTAAGTCAGTCTACGTGATTGGACTTTAGAGGAGGTGAAGAGAAAGTATGGAAGGTCTTTCAGACCAGTAGTCTTCAAACTAGCCTGGAGCTACAGAAGAAAATTTCCAGAAAGTACTCTGGTATGGGTAGTGTTTCTGGTTATCAGTTCCTAGATACTAAATTCCTAAATCTATTCTTTTCTAAAACTGTCTGCTTGAGAATATTCTTCCTTTCTAGAAGTCATACCTAATTTTCTTTCTTTCCATTTTACAGTAGACGCTCTCTCAATTTAAAAAAGAGAGGCATAGCTCTTATACATCTGGAATTTTACTATGGCTAATTGCCTAAGAGTGCAAATCCACTAGTCGCTAAACAAAGAGAAAATTAAAATATTTCTCATATTTCTATGGGGGGGGTGTGTGTGTGTGTGCTGTGTAATTAAAAATGCTGCGTTCTGGTCAATGTTGCAATGTTCAGAATAATTTTGGGTGAGGCAGGGTTTATTTAATTTTCATTTAGTGACCTCAATCTCATCTGTCTCTGGAGGATCATCAAAGAATGCTTTGCTCCAGTGACTGTGTCTCATGAGAGCAAAGCAATGAGTCTATTGAGAAATGCTGAAAGTTGTGATGCTTTATTTTATGCAAATGACAAGGTAGTAGCAAGGGTGATCTATCTATTCACCTATTTGTGCACCCATCCTCCCATCTATCACCTATCTATCCATGTAATGATCTTAAAATTCAGAAGGGAGATGATTCTCATGAAAATATGAATTTGTATGTTTATTTAAATTGAAATATAATGATTGACTTCACAATGAGGGCTGGCTTGATCATTTAGGTTATATGGCTGACATTTTCTATAAATTTCATGAGCTAAGTCTGTAACTCCAAAGTTTTGACCAAAAACTTACAATACGTAAGAAAAAAGCACTTTATCAAAAACTGTTGTCATAGCAAAGGTTTATTAAAACTAGCAATATTTAAATTTCCCTAACCTTTTCTGTTTAACAAGGTGCCTCTAAAGTGAAAGAGTAAAAGATGAGTCATTGTCACTGAATACGTTTTGGTAAAATCTGTGCTATTTTCCAGAAACTAAAAAGAGAAGAAAGACTCTGTGTGACAGTCACTTAGACAGCAGCTAAGTCTGTAGCTTAGCTCTTCTTCCAAGAGAGACCCTGTTGTGAGAAGTGTAGTTAGCTGGCAGCCCCCAACTGCCACATCTTCAGATCCACTGCGATTTCCATGCAAACATCCTACTTTCCCCCAGACTGCTCTCAGTCAGTGACAGCCTGGCGGAGGTACCGGAGCTGGGGGTCACTTCTGCCAAGCCAGGATCCATAACAGAAAAGTTTTGCTCCGGGAATGGCTTATGGCCTAAGATTTTTTAAGAACTGTGCTGCATTCTGAGGCCCTTCGAACCCAGTTTCTTCTCCTTCCACCTCTCCCCTCATAGATCCAGATCTGCACGGCAGTCTGAAGCCTTTTTCTGGCCCTCTCTTCTTTATCTCTTCTACATAGAGTTTCTATCAATCTTTGACATTTCTAATTTTGTCTTGGAGTCTGACTCTCAATCTGAGACACTCCAATACCAGGGCATCAAATCCTTTTCTGATTATTTACTTTCAACAAAATTAAGAGAGGATCTAAGCAAAGGATCCTTTGCTAAATAATAATTTCAAAAACTGGTAATACATCCAGGAGTAGGTTAAATAGAGCAAAAGTAATCTCATCCCCCTAGTTCGGGATTAGCTTAGAAACTCAGGCCTAGGCCAACTGTGTGACAAAATAGTCACAGGGATTGGTTCAGGATAGGCATACATTTCAATTTGGAGAAATGAGACACAAGGAGAATGTTGGGTATTCTGGAAAAGAGTTTTCCTATTCTTAAAAAACTAACCTGGAAAAGATAACTTCTTGCTTCCTTTCTATACCATGTATGTGGGTACAAAATTAAAAGCCACCAGTCACTTTCATACTGTAAGGGAAGGAAGTCAAAAAGCAAAATGCTCACAGACCAGGGAACTGCAGAGAAACAGGGATGGAGCAACCAGATTAAGCTGATCCTAAAGCCCACTCTACTGAGTGACTTCCTAGTTAAATGAGGATATATTTTTCTCTCCATTTAAACCTGCTAGAGTCAGTTCCCTATCACAGCCAAATACATCCTTCGTGCCTCCACTTACATTGGAACCTGCTCGGAATCCACCTTGCCCCAGCTCCCTCCCACGTGCAGTGGATCCTGTCCTTTATGTCTCAGCTGCTTTCCTGGAATGGGCATGCAGTTGTTTATCTGGACTTTGGGCTTTGCCTCTGCCTCAGCCTCCGGCTTCTTATATTTCCTCTGTGGAATGGGACAAATTTGGACGTGAATACCAGCCTGAATCAAAGTCTACCTGATTGTTTATTGGATTTTCTGCTTCTTTGTTTACACAGCTACATTTCCATCTCTAGCCCCTACAATTACCCTGTCAGTTAATGCTTTTGTGTCTCCATGGATCGTTAAGATTTCAGGGACTATGGGCATATAAAGACAGACATACAAAATAATTAACTGTTAAGCTTATCCTACTAATTAATTTTCACTAATATATGCAAGTGTACAAACATATTTGCATATATATTTTTGCACACATGCGCATGTATATGGACATAGAGATATATCTATATAGAGAGAAAAATGCCTTTCTATATATTTATGTCTGAATATCACATTTGAAAGTTCTTACCATGATATATCCAGTGTATCATAGGTGAACTAATCTGAATAAAGAACTAATCTGAATAAAGAGCTGATGCAAGAGTCTCCTAGGACCCTGCTGTCTCATGAGATGTTTTCATTTCTGAGACTTGGGGACAATCTGGGGATAGTTCTAGAAGATGAGTCAGTGGGGTGATTGGAGGCCTATGCCAGCAGTTATTTAGCAATTGTTATCAAAGTATTTAAATGATTTGTTTTTCCTACTGACATATGTCTCTAGATAGCATTAAATAGTTTAATAACAAGTATGGTTGTATTAGTGCAAACTTCCCTGAATATGAACACTGCTGATGACAATTTGAAGCCTGGTATCTTGGATTTCTATTAGTTCTACTGATGTTCTTGTTTATGCTTTAGGTTTCCTCTCCTAATTCTTCTGCTGTTCCTAGCTTCGTGTGTCCTCCGATATCCCCACTTTTGTCACTCACTATAAAGGGGGTAATAGAAAATAAAAACCATATTGATTGGGTCCCTTAGAAGTTCACACTATCCCCAACCAAGTTCTGGTAATCGCTCACAATTCAAAAAAAAAAAAAAAAAGAAAAAGATTCCAGTAAGTTTAAACGACTCATCTTGGAACCTCTTCTTTCTCGCTCACTACAGCCCAGACACCCTGGTTTTCTTTCACTTCCTCCTATGCATTAAGCTTTTTCCCATCTCAGGGCCCTTGTTTGTTGTTTCACTCAGCCACAATCTACTCCCCTTTGCCTGGTTTGTTCTTACTTTCTGGGTCTTAAGTTGTGCTTCGCTGTCTACTCAATTTAAAATAGATGCTCCATATTATTCCCTCTCTTACATCACAGCACTTCACACAATTTGTAATTATGCATTGTTAAGGGTTGAATTGTATCTCCTTTCCAAAAAAAAAAAACATATGTTGAAGTCCTAACCCTCAATACCTCAGAGTGTGACCTTATTTCACTATGGGGCCTTTATAGAGGCAATCAAATTAAAATGATGTCATTAAGGTGGGCCCTAATCCAGCAAGACATGTGTCCTTGTGCAAAAGGGAAATTTGGACACAGAGACACAGAGGGAAGACAATGTGAGAACACACAGGGAGAAGATGTCCATGCAATTGGAGTGATGCATCTACAAGCCGAGGAATGCCAAGGATTGCTGGCAAACACCAGAAGCTAGAAGAGGCAAGGAAGCCTTCACCCCTAGAACCATCAGGGAGAGCACGGTCCTGTAGACATCTTGATTTGCCACTTCTAGCCTTGAGAACTGTGAGACAGGTGTCTATTGTTTTAAGACACCCAGTTCCTGATACTTTTATAAGGCATCCCTAAGAAATAATACATGCATTAATTGAGATTTATTATTTATTGTATGATGTCTGTCTCATTAGACTTTTAGCTTTATGAGAGTAGGGTATGTTTACTTACCATAATTGTTAACAGCAAAACAGAGGATGGTGTCTGGCACCTATTACTAGTGGAATATTTGTGGAATTAGTGAATTACTGAATAAGTGGATGCATGGATAATATCTTAATGCAAAGTCCTTCAAAAGAATTTAGAATCTCAGATTGTTCAAATAAACCACTTAAAAGTAACACTAATGTAATCTTAAAATCAGTAATCATAATGCTTCAAGTAGGAAAAGAAAATTTCTGATGCTCAATTATCAAACACTTCTAACCAGTTCTGATTAGTTACTAAATTGCATGTTGTGGGATGATTCCCCTTAAAAAGGGAAAGCATTGTTCTTCTGATCTTACCAAAAGATTACCCTGTCATGTTTTAAGATAAAAAGCACAAACCATCTCTTCAATCTTCACGATTTACATTAAGAGAAATATAAACAGGAATTGCAGAAGTACACATTTTCTCTTTTGAACGTATGTAATTATAGCCTTAAAGAATTACACAAGCAAAAGTGATGGCAAACATATTTAAATAGCTGTCCCACTTTAAGGGATCTCATTGCACAATAACCTTATGAACAGGCACATAAATACATTTTCAAACCTGGGCAAACTGTAATACACGAAGACCGGGAGATAAGTAACAGCAGGCATGCCGTTGGCTTCCTGCTCCATTGATTTTTATTCCCATCTTTCCACTGATCACTATACACATTCACACACCACACATGCATACAAACACGCCACATAACACGTTTATACCATGTATATAAGCTTAAATATGTATCTATATGTATTTCTACTGACACATATGCATGACATTCTGAACATATCTTACTATGACATGCCTTGGTAAATGTGACTATTGTTTGCTTTATCTCAGGATTCACTTATGAAGGGATTTGGAGTTTTGAAGATTTAGTAGGTAACAAGGGGAAGCTGAGGCAGAACTTTTATAATCCAAAGTAAGTGGTCAAAATCAGCTGTTCGTAATTTATTCTTATACTTCCCAGCAATGTAGATCTGGCAGATTAATTCCCCCTTTCCACAGATGGGAAATCGGGGCCTAGAATAGTTAACTCACAAGCTCAGAATTTTAATGCTAAAATGACTATTTTTTTTTTACAGTATGTTCAGAATTTAATTCTAGTTCTAACAACCCATGTGTTTCAATGGAATCTTAATTCAGTATTTCCACATAAGAATATTTCTTACATATTGAACTCCTTATTCAATCAATTCTAATGTAAAGGTTGATTTTTTAATACAGATGAGTGCACTAACAACTCTAATTTCACAGTCTTGTGCTATTTTTTAGCTAACACAATTATGATTGACTTCCTATGTAATTATATATGCTGGACTAATGGTTTATTCACACTTGTAATCTCGAATAGATATTCTTTGAAGAGCTATTTTTACACGAGTCCTTGCTTGTTGAAAAATTTTAGGCATCAGAAGTGTTAATTATACATAGAACTAATATAATTCTAGATAGATAAAAAAGTATGTTCATTTAAAATTATCATGTGGACATGTATTACTCTATCTTCCCCAGCACTCTTCTTTCTTCTGGATAAAGCAGCCCCTTCTTTTAGATGGTGAACACATAAGGTGGTTGAATGAAAACTGCTGTCTCCCTTTGGTCATAACTTCTTTACCTACTGTAATTTGTGTAAAAGTAGGAACTGACCTTGGCTATGATAATAATAGCACATTGGCTCCTAGCCACAAAGACTGACCTGAGACCGGTGGGTGGGACTAAGAGTGGGCTTGGCTGTATGCTAAGCCAGTTCTTCTCTCAAGAGTTTTAACTGAATTGAAGGTGGAAGGGAAGAGCTCTCTCCTTCCTAGTAGCAAAGCTGGGCACTTGTGAGCCAGGAGCTACCAGCAGACATTAATCTAGCCCAGGACTTGTCAACCTCAGCAATGACATTTGAGGTTAAAAAATTCTTTGTAGTTGGAAGCTCTACTGTGCCTTCTTACCTCTATCCACTTGATACCAGTAGCAACCTCCTCCCCAAGTGTGACAACAAAAAATAGCTCTAAGCTCTGCTAATTGTCACTTGGGGATCACACTGCCCCAGCTGAGAACCACAGAACTAGCTTCATGTAAAGGCAGCAATAGGAGAAATTGAGGCCAACCATTCAAGAGAAGTAGGGAATAGACAGAAAGAAAAATATATCTGTTCAGGACCAGTCATGGCCAAATATATCCTTTTCTTTTTGATTATGTAAACTGTTCAATTCCTTTTTTTTTTTTTAAAGTAGTTTGATTTGTTCTTTTGTCAAGTGCTATAGTAAGAATCCTGAAACAAAGCATGGTCTCTCAACAAATAGTGCAGGGACAACTGGATACCTACATGCAAAAGAATAAAAGTGGGCCTTTTCTTCACACCATACACAAAATTTAAATAAAAATGCACTAAAGCACTAAAACTCTCAGAAGAAAGCAGGAATTAATCTTCCTAACCTCATACTTAGCAATGAATACGATACCAAAAGCATGAGCAACCTAAGAAAAAATAGATACTTTGGACTTCATCAAAACGAAAAACTTCTGCACTTTAAATGGCATAATCAAGAAAGTGAAAATCATAATTCGAGAGATTTGTATATTAAATACATAAAGAACTCTTACAACTCAAAAATAAAAGCACACAAAACCCAAATTTAAAAGTGGGAAAAATATGTGAATAGACATTTGTCCAAAAATACGTATATAAATGGCCATTAAGCACATGAAAATACGCATCAGGGAAATACAAATCAAAAACAATGAGATGTCACTTCATACCCACTAGGGCAGTTATAATAAAAAAATCAGAGAGTAACAAGTATTGGTGAGGACGTGGAGAAATTAGGACCCTTAACCACTGCTGGAGGGAATGTAAAATGGTGCAGCCACTTTGGAAAACAATCTGGCAGCTCCTCAAATGGCTAAACAGAGTTATAATATAACCCAGCAATCCCACTTTCAGGTATAGGCCAAAGATAAATGAAAACATATGTCCACCCAAAATCCTGTATATCAATATTCATAGCAGCCTTATTCATAATAGCCAAAGTTGGAAACAACCTAAATGTCCACAAGTGAAAGGATAAACATAATAGATGAACAAAATGTGGTATAACCACGCAATGGAGTATTTTTAGCCATAAAAATAATGAAGTATTGACAAATACTACATTGATGAATCTAAGTGAAGGAAGCCAGTCACAAAAGATCACATATGATTATTCTAATATGAAATATACAGAATAGGCAAATCTATAGAGACAGAAAGAAGATTCCTTAGGCCCTGGGAGATGGGGGTTGAGGGCTAAGACAGTGACAGTTAAAAGGGATGAGGAGTCTTAAAAGGGACGGGGATTCTTTTTGAAGTGATGAAAAAGTGAAAGCAAAGTAAATAACTATAAACAAGAAAATGGCTGCATAAATTGCTGTAGATTCATTTCATGATATACTTTGCAGTCACGTAAAGAGTAGAGCTATTTTTGACTTTGAAGGTTTTCCAGAAGATATTGTTAAGTGAGGAAAGAGGCAAAATAGCATGTATAGTATGATGTCATTTTTAGATGTGTGATAAAAGATATGTGTGTATAAGTATGTACAGTATATTATGAGAATGGAAAAGTGTAAGGAAGGGTACATGCTAGTTAACATGGGTTACCTGTGCAGCTATGCATGGTATGTATTTGGGAGAGCAGTCATGTAGATGGAAAAGGAGAGGGATGAGGAAAGGCTCACAGTGCACTAAAGCTGGGAGGAAGGAGGGGAATGTATTGCACTTAAAAACAAAGCACATTTCATATTATCCCATTGAATCACTTAATGATCTGATTAACTATCATTTCTCTGCCAGGTTTTCTAAGTTTACTGTATCATTTAACAACCTGTGGGTTAGAGTCTATTATCTCCATTACCTCCAGATGGGGAAACTGAAGTTCAGAAGGCTTAAAGAGCTTGCAAAACAATACTGCTGGGGCAATTTTGATAAACAGGAAGGACTCTCACCTAAAATTTGTTTTGGATGTCAAGACTCATGATGCCACAAACACACCAAGAGGATATGAAAAGGTTTATCACTTACATCATGAGGCTTTCCGGGGAGAGCAAGGCTGGCCTCTCGGACTGATTCAAAAATGGTTTGAGGCAACTGGAAAAGGAGACCAGCTAAGGTTTTTATGGTAGTTAGCAGGTAGATTCCCATCTGTAGGGAGAGGCTTGTGTTTGAACTTTATTCCAGTCAGTGCCAAAGGAGGGAGCACTTGGGCTTTCAAAGCAGCTTGTCCAGGAGATGTGGGGCAGAAGAGGAAGAGAGAGAGGTGGGACCTACAAACTATCAGCAGCCAAATGTCAAAATATGGAGCAAGACTTTTTATTACAGATGGTTATAAAATTTTATTTGCCAATATTTAAGAAAAATGTTTAGTTTTATATTTATAGCTGTGTGTGTATAAGTGAATCTCTTGTTTTAGTTAAAACAATTTAAATGTCTAGTTTTGTGACACTTAATTGACAATACCCAAAATATAAAGTCGTATGTGTAAGACAGCATGCATGACCAAATACCTCAAATTTCACAGTCCTGAGAAATATCTACTTCCAAAAATCAGCGAAAATTAAATAATCAACACATTTAGCTTTTTTTATATGGTTATAAAATTAATAGAAAAAAATCTGTATGATCAGTATTACTAGAATATAAGCTCTGAAAGTATCTTTTTCATCACTACAGAACATAAGCACCTACATCTGTGCCTTGCATGGGATAGACAATGAATGAATGGGGAAATAAACTTGATAAACACTGTACATCTTAACAAATAAAAGCTAGGTATGAGTTGAAAGAATATGCAAAAATTTTACAAAGCCCAAATATATCTACTAGTGGGAATATAATTATATAAGGATTTCTAACTAATAACTCAAATAATAATTTAAATCTTGGAAACTTTTTAATTGTGGAAAACAATTACTTAACTTATAAAAAATCAATTTTTGAACAGTTATCATCTATTTTAATAATGTCAAATAATTTTTGGTTGTTACTTTGAATTCCTAATATTAAACTGAATAGTATTCAGAGGAAATGATAATGAAATAAAATTGAATGCACAGTATACTTGTTAACACATGCTGAACTCAATTTAGAATGTTTAAGAGGCTTGAGTTACTAGGAGGCAAGGAATACACTGCAGCCAGCCACTTCATACTAAACTTTTTATTAAAACAGTCCTTACAACATATTTAAAATGGCATGTTCCACAGTCAAATATTTAAGAAAAAAAATCTATATGCAATTATTGGCACACAAATTTAAGAACATAATTAAAACCAAGCCAGATCTCTCGCTGTATTTCTATATCTATATACATATAGATATATATCCATACAGATAGATATATTTTCAAATTCATGTCAGTGACCTGGAATACCTGAGGTTTCAAGTTGTTGGTTTTCCAGATAGTACAAAACATTTTTCATCCACTTTATAAGGGACATGGCAGATCCAGAAAGAATAACTTTGGTTAATAAATGCTGTCTCCCAAAGATCAAACAGAAGTCCTCAATGGGATTAAGGTTTATCTTCAGAGGTTTCTTCCAAGTGGAGGTTGGTCTGTGATGTAAGGAATGATTCCCACGTAGCAAGGCACTGAATAATGGAAACACACCATGAGGCAATCAATAACGGTTTACTTTCAGCATTAAAGGATTAATAAATTCTAACACATCTGTTCCTATTGCAATCTGTTCTATTCTTCTCTCCTATCATCTTGTCAGAATCCTTGTCATTTTCTACATATTTTAATTCTTAATGAGGGATGCTACTGCGAAGGGGAAAACATATTAAAGGTTAAAAAGATTAGCAAGGATTAGTTTGCTGAAATAGTCTACTATTACCCCATATCAAGAGAAAAATAAGAGCTCCACGTTATAGAGAAAAAGATGGAGCCACTTGGAGCTGAGGAGGAGTGATGATACAAACACACTTCAGTCTGATTTGAATCCCATTACATCAAGTGTGAATTTGAGAAAGTTGATTAACCTTTATTAGTTTCTTCAGCTACAAATTAGGTTAATGATAGTACTTACCACTAGCACAACTGTGAGAATTAAATTTATATAATCTGTATAAATCTCTACGCAGAATGCATAACATAAAGTGAATGCTCAAAAAGTTAGCAACTGTTAGGATGGTCTGTCGGGAATGGGTGGAAAGACTTAAGTTATTAATGTGCCACAGGAAATGACACAGGATTGTAAGGGTCTGAAGGCATTCAGAACACATAAACATAAATGTGGCCTATTTGATTTTGCCTGAGGATGACCTTCCTAATAGACCAGTCTCAAGTATCTGTATGAAGTTTATCTACAGCATAATGTTAACAGTCTGAACGCACTTAGGATTCTTCTAAATCATACCTACTCTAATGTATATTCAGCCTGAGCTATAATGAATTTGGAAAGCAATTATGTTTTTTTTTTTTCAAACGTGGATAGACGGCCATAGACATGTATGTTTCTACATAATACACTCCAAAGTTGGACTGAGTAACGCTGGTCCACCTGGCTCAACTACCTCCATGTCACTTCTTCTGCCTCTAATCCTTTCACAGCTTTAATGTGTCCATATCGGACAACCAGTGCTAATAACAGACTAGAGATTTTTCAAACACTGTAAAAACTCAAACATTTAAAGCTCTCAAATTATAAGTGTGTTGCATTTCAAAAAGTATGTATTCATATAATTATGTATGTGTATGTGTATGTGTGTGCGTATGCACAAACACATTTTTTTCAAACTGAAGATTTAGAATATGGGAAATACTATGTCAATTCAGATTTTCATAAAGATTACATACTGTGATTTAACTCTGAGATAGGCTCCAATAACTTAGGAAGCTAATAATAAGCTAAAAGATTTGTATAATTACAGGAGAACAGTAAAACATTGAATGACCTAATTGTCAAATAAAAAAGGCACTGGGTAAAATTTACCCAATAAATTACTGGGTTAAATAGTGGGTATTTATTTTGTAATATATTTTGAAGGCCAAACTTGGGGTAATGTAGGCCTCATTAGAATAATCAAGTTTATCAAGACTTTAAGGGATACTTTTTCTTTAAGTAGCTTTAGAAGGTACTGAAAGTCAAGTACAATCCAAGAAGCACAGTAACTGTAATGAATCGATTCTGGGATTTGCTTTTATCCTCCGGTAAGTTACTAACTTTACGATATTCTAGTTCCTCAGATATATAATAATAATAGCCTCTCTCCTAGGGATGGAGAAATGACAAAATAAAATAGGAAGAGGAGGGAAGGGGAGGGGAGTAGAGGAATCAGGGTCAGGTAGTTACTACAGGAGACACCTAGTAAGAGTGGCCTCCTCTTAGACGGTACAGGAGAATATCTTAGATATCTTTAAGTATATCTAAATGCTTATACTAATGAAAAGGCATAAATTACTTCACATTTAGTATATTTTTCAAATTTTGGACTGTAAGTAATTTATAATTGTCTAAACTACACATGATTTGGGGGGCATGGAGGGTAGACATACAAAAATCTCTTCACTCAACAAATATTTTGGAGTTCTTACTATATGCCAGGCACTGTGACGGTACTAGCGCACAGCTCACAAACCAATAGAAATTAGGATTTAGCATGAAACCCAAGTAAGCAAATATAATCAACTATAGGATCTGTGATGTTACAGGACATGATGGGAGTAACAGTAATAGGATCTAAGATTGGAGTGTCCTAATGTTTCCTAGTGGAAGTAATCACTGAATGCAGACTAAAAGATGAGCAAAAGGTAGACCCCATAAATCTCAGCATGTTTGTGAAAGGTCAGTGTGAGGAAGTATAGAGTAGTGATCAAGAACTCAGGTTCAGGACTTCTGTTGCTGACCCAGAGGGTGTAACAGGGACTGGAAAGGCTCTTTTGCCTAAATCAATCAACCCAGTAGATACTATATATATAAAGCAATGGTTTTCAACACCCTGGAAATCAGGCAACAAAGGATAGTGGCCCCTGAGGAGAAAAACAAACAAACAAACAAACAAAACCAGAGTAAGCTCCATGATTACCCCAGTGTTATGGACTGAAGCCCTAATTCTAGTACCTAAGAAAGTGACTATATCTGGAGATGAGGCCTTTAAAGAGGTCATTAAGGTAAAATAAGGTCATATGGGTGAGCCCTAATCCAATATGACTGGTGTCCTTATAAGAAGAGGAAATCTGGACACAGAGAGGAAACCAGAAATGTGAGCAAGGAGGAAGAATCATCTGAGGACACAGCAGGAAGGTGGGCATCTGTAAGCCAAGGAGAGGGACCTTAGAAGAAAGCAGCCTGCTGACACCTTCATCTTAGACTTCTAGCCTCTAGAATTGTGAGGAAACAAATTTCTGTTGTTTAAGCCATCTAGTCTTCGGAATTTTGTTATGGCATTTGTATTGGGCTGTTCTTGCATTGCTATAAATAAATACCCGAGACTGGGTAATTTATAAAGAAAAGAGGTTTAATTGCCTCACGGTTCTGCAGGCTGTATGGGAAGCTGGTGCCAGCATCTGCTCAGATTCTGGGGAGGCCTCAGGAAGTTCACAATCATGGCGGAAGGTGAGGTGGGAGCAGGCATGCCACATGGCGAATGCAGGAGTGGTGGGGGCAGTGCTAGACACTTTTAAACAACCAGATCTCATGTGAACTCAGAGCAAGGGCTCCCTTATCACCAAAGGGATGGCCCAAGCCATACATAAGGGATCCAACACTATGATCCAAACACCTTCCACCAGCCCCAACTCCAACACTACGGATGACATTTCAACATGAGATTTGGGCGGGGATGAATATCTAAACTATATTAGCATCCCTCTAATATACCAGCTTGTTGCCTTAACAGAATTTCCAGGCCATGGTGAAGGGAGACATTACCTGGCTGACTCACTGAGTTAAAAGGATAGAGCTAAGAGTTAGAGAAAATGCAGCTAGAGTTCATAGACCAGAGTAACAGAGAAGAGAGTGGTGTATAGAGACAAACCTCTGGAGATGTGCGGAGGATGCACCATACCAAGCAGAATACTGATTGGCACATGCACATGAGAAGACTACGAGACACAGGGTAAAAAAGCCATCGGGAAGGATTAAACAGTATCCAGCATTCTCATAGGGCCTACAATAGTACAAGATCCCATCAAGCAGACTGCAAAATCACTTAATTCATTATCTGCAAAATTTATCACTGTCAGAACACACTATAAAAAATGTTAAAAAAAAAAAAAAAAAAAAAAAAAGCTTATTTGGCAGAAAAAAAAGAGACCAGATAGAAATATGGATCTATAAATAAATGACATAGTAACTACATGAGTACATATGATATATACTTTATTATTTAAACGTATTAAAATATATGAATTAAAAAAAGGAAAATCTTACAGGGCTTGTAATACATGTAGAGGTAAAATGCATGACAAAAACAGCATAAAGGTCAGGTGGAAGGGAATGAAAAAACACATTTGTAGGTTCTTATATAGGCAATATAATACTACCTGAAGGTAGACTATGACAAATTTAAGATACATACAGTAACCTAAAAATAACCACTAAAATAATAAAAGAGTTATACCTAATACAAAAGAGTTATATCTAATACACCACAAAGAGATGTAAAATGAAATCATGTAAAATTGTCTATCAATTCAAAAGAAGGCAAAAGAAGAAAATGGGAACAATGTACAGACAGGACAAATAAAAAACAGCAAGATAAAAGACTCAAATATACCAATAATCTACTCAAATGTCTATATGCTAAACACACCATTAAAAGATGCAGATTGCCAACCGAATTAAAAAAAAGACCTACCTATACTTTGTTTAAATTTCTTATAAATATTTTAAATATAAGGACAAATATAGTTAAAATTAAAAGGATTAAAAAATATCTATATGGCCAGGCACGGTGGTTCATGCCTGTAATCCCAGCAGTTTGGGTGGTTGAGGTGGGAGGATCGCTTGAGCCCAGGAGTTTGAGATAAGCCTGGGCAACACAGTGAGATCCTGGGTTTATTTTTTTTAATTAAAAAAAATTATATATATATATATGTTTTATTGTAACACATGTCAAAAGAAAAGCTAGCATGGCTACACTAGTATCAGAAATGTAGATTTCAGAGCAAAGATCATTATCAGAGATAAAGATGATCATTTCATAATGATAAAAGGGCCAACACATCTAGAGGACATAATTTAAAATGTTTACACACATAAAAGAGTTTCATAAAAACTGAGAGAAATACAAGGAGAAAGACAAATCTACAAGCATAATTGATTTTGATACCCCTCTCAAGAACTGACAGAATGTGTGGATAGAAAATCAGCACTCATATAGAAGATCTGAACCACACTATCAATCAAGTTGACCTAATTGAGATCTACAGGACAAAAGCAGAATACATATTTTCTTTCACGTGCCCATAAAACATTTACCAATATAGATCACATTCTGGCCATACAAGAAGTCTTGATAAATTTTAAAAGATTCAAGTCATATAAAGTATGTTATTTGAACATAATGGAATTAAACTAGAAATCAGTAACAGAAAGATATCTTTAAAATCACCGAATATTTGAAATCTAAACAGGACAATTATAAAAAGCCTCCAGTGTCAAAGGACAAATCAAAGGAGAAATTAGAAAGAGTTTTGAACTGAATATGAAAACACGACACAGCAACAATTTTGGTATGCCATTAAAGTAGAACATAGAGATTTTTTAGCACTAAATGCCTACATATGAAAGGAGGAAAGATTTCAAATCAATGACTTTAGTCTCTACCTTGAAAACCAAAAAAAGAACAATTAAATGCAGAAGAAAAAAAAAAACAAAAACAAAACAGAAAAGAGCAAAGTGGGACTCGATGAAAGAAAAAAGAAAAACAATCAAGAAAAATCAATGAAACTGACATTAGATCTTTGAGAAAATTAAACTTTTAGCCATGCTGCCAAGGGTCAGGAATGAGAGGTTTAATGTTAGTTCAGACTCTACTAAAGGAAAAAAGAAAATTATGAAGATCTTTATGCCTCTACATTTGACAATTCCTTGAAAGACACAAATTACCAAAATTCACCATAGAAGAAACCAATAACCCAAATGAATCTGAATTTGTAGTTAAATATCTTCATACACATACACAAATTTCCAGGCCCAGAATTCTTCACTGGTGAATTACAGCAAACATTTAAGGAAGAAATCATACTAATTCCATATAATGTCTTCCAGAAAATTGAAGACATGGGGATGCTGTCCAAAATACCAGAGCCAAAGATATTCCAAGAAAAGAAAACTACAGACTATTATTCCTCCTAAACATAGATATGAAAATTCTAAATAAAATTTTGGTAAATCAAATATAGTAATTTCTATAAACAATTATGCATCATAACCAAATGGAGTTTATTCCACGAATGCAAGATTGGATTAACATCCAATTATTTATCAAATGATAATATTAAATGCAACATTATCTCAATAGAGAGAAAACATTTATCAAATTCTAATGTCCATTCCTTATTAAAAAAAAAAATTCTCAGCAAATTAGGAATAAAGGAGAAGTTCCACAACCTGAGGAACAACACCTCCAAAAAGCTACAATAAACATCATATGCAGATATGCAATAAATATTAGCTATTATCAGTATTTTATTGCTTTTCAATAGCAAAAAAAAAAAAAACTGAGTTTCATAAACCACTCACAAATCTCTTTCACCAAATGTCAAGTTTAAAAAAGAAGGAAATACAAAAATTCCGAAGTATATCTTTAAAAAATCTACCCACAATGTTTACGAAACAGAAAACTATTAACTGGGTGGAGAGGGCTGATGGGAACAGCACCACACTTTACATTTAGAGAAAAGCCCTCAGTTTCCTTTGCAAACCATCTTTCTGCTAGAGCTCTCTGGTTTGCTCTCTGCAAACCCATACACAATCTTGTATCTGGTACCCCTGCAGGGCAGCCCCAAAGCAATTACTACTTTCAGAAGATATTAGGTATTTTTAATAACTGCAAAACTATCATTTAAATAAACTTCTGAACATTATCCAGGTAAAATTCAAAATGAAATTCTAAGCAGCCTGCTCTATTTAGAATTCTTGTCTAATAAGTGATTCAAATTGCACCAAAGATGGTGTTAGTCCTCAAGTGAACAAACTCCTATCATTTTCATATTCTGCATTAACTATGCTAGTTTAATAAAGGTCTAAGATATTCAGCAGTTGTCCATGCTAATTAGTGATGTGAGCTAATATTTTCATTTCTAAAGTAAGTACTAAAAGGGATAGTAAAACATGATAAGACAGACAAATTAGCTATTTCATGATTTCCTTATCTTCCATACCAGAAGCAGAAAAAGTATGTGTTTTGAAATACAGAATATTATAGAAAAATTGACATAGGATAGCAACAGAAATAACATTAACAACTGTCATATACTGATATGAATATTTGGTTAGGCATTATAATGATTGCTTTATATATCACCTTCTTTAAGCCTCACAATGACTACTGTGAATCCTATTTGACAGGTGAGAAAGCTGAGGCTCAAATGGTCTAAGTGTGTTTACATTATAAATCTCATCAATTGTATGCCAGTATTTTTCCATCAACAAATGGATAGTCAATCTCCTGAACCATCACCAGGGTACATTTAATAAGTCACTGGGTCATGAGAATGAGATGCCTTTCTTTCACATAGTAGAAGGATGATTTTGGAAGGAGAAATAGGTAAGAAACCCCGATTGCTGGGGCATCAGGCTGATCACATTTTAGGAAAGAGTATTTACAAAAGGTGAGTGTATGGAAATTAATTCCCTTCATGTATCTTGGAAATTCTGTATATATTTCTAGGAACGTATCTATTCTTTGAAGAAGACTGAATTAATACATGTCAGGAATATGGTAAGTGCTCAGTAAATGCAGACGACGCTATAGAGAAGGAATATATTGAACAACTGATGCTAAGATGCTGGCCATCAGAAAACTGCACTTTTCTATTTGAACACTAACCAACTGATACTTTGGTTTCTATTGCTCTCCAAACATGTAAATATTAAGTTTTGCCCTAAAAGCCTGAACCCCACTTATGTTGCTGACCAATATGGTTTTCTTCTGGGCCTGCAAAGCTGAGATCTGACCTTGAACTATGCAGTTCCTGACGCTACCAGATAACTTTGGGATTCTTGATAGCAGGTTTTTAATTAAATAAATGTAATTGCCTGTTTCCACCAATGTTTAATATTCACCCGTGTTACCTGATATCCTGCACATATATCAAATTAATGTACACAAATCTTTATAAACAACAAAAAGATGATATCTAAGGCTCCTTAAATTTCTTTGCCCTTGAGTATGAAACCTAAGGAAAAACTCAAGACATATATTGTTTATACCATATAGTTAAGTAATTTATTACAGTGAATATTTACTGTGCTCAGGATTACAATTGGAAGATATAAAGAATCGTTAATACAACCAAAAAGAATCTCAAAACCTAGTGTGAGATTTGCTTATAAGTTAATATTTTTAAAAGATGTTTCTATTTATTTGGCTTTGCATTGTCATCAAACAATTTTTTCCACTTTTAAATCATTACAGTGAGTGAAGAAAGTATCTGTCAAAACCAGAGTAGTAATAAAAAAAATATCCAGCAACACTGCTGGCCTGACATTTAATAGTTCTGGTTAGCTCATTCTAGCTTTGGATTCTCATACTATCATGGGAGAACCAACAACAACAGGAGTTCCACTTCCATTTGAATAAGATGTCATCATTTTCCATACATACTGTTTTATTTCATGCAATAATCTTCTGATGAAATCAGGTAATTTCATTTTACAGTTAAGAAAAATGACTCTCATAGTGCAGTACTGTGTTTTTTTCCAGTGCTCTATAGGAAACCATGGTGAACAGCTCCTTCTCACTGCAGAAAAAAATAAGCTGATAAATATGCTCTACATGCAACGAGCCAAGATGTGGATTGACCGGAAAAAAAGCTTATCACAAATCCTCGTTAATTGAGAATCCCGTACACGTTTCCCCCAGGTGGCTGCAGTTGTGGCCAAAGGCAAGTGCAATTTCTCTTTGAGGAGGGAACTCAGACAAAGAGAACCACCACAGGAAGGTGAGCCAGAGGTGGGGAAAACAGACCCAACAGGTAAACGAAGCCTTTCTGTTTCTACACACAGGCTGACAACCTCCTCAAATGCAGTACACACAGATAGAATACGTAGAAAATTAAGTTTTAATTCCAAAACTAACTTTCAGTTTTGAAAATAAATCTCTTGATACTTCACTAAAGGTGGTGACATTTTGCATTAGAAGAGGTAAATGTCTCTTCAGTTCTCATAAGCGGGTAGTAATCCCACAGGCAGATGTGATCAAGTTTTCTAAAGAGTAAATGGTGACAATAATGGTATTTCTATAGATAAGATACAGCTTTCAGTGGAAGCTTCCACATTTGAGAATCACTATTTTCTCAAGCTTGTGGGATATGAAGATGTTCTGTTCTACAGTGTGATTTCAGGCAAATTTCTTTATTGCTCTGGGCCTGTTTACCTATTCATAGTAAGGGTTTGAACTATGTGTGTCCGTTAAGTTTCATCCCAGAACTAAAATTGAAGATTTCCAGAGGCTAACCATGGCTGACAAGAAGTTGGCAAATGAAATCATATATAGTTTGTAAATATGCCTTGCTCTGCTTTGCTTGACCCAGTGTGGAATACAGCAAACATAAAATTTTACTTCTCCTCCTTGCATTTGGTATTTATAAGATAATTGTCATTATAATTTCCAAAGATAAGATTCATAAACATATGAGAAATATTTTCAGTACCACTACAGCTGCTTGTACTACTAGTAGCCAACATTTACTGAATCCTTATTAGACACTGAGTTAACTGCTTTTCTTTCATTCATTCATCCATTCATTCGTTTAGCAGCTTTAAAACCTGTTTTCTATGGTGGCAATTTTGGGCTCAAGTAAAATTAGTGGCTTAAGGCATATGCTGGTTAAGACTCCTGGAAATACCTGATGAGCATAAAATCTTATAAACAATTTTTAGTGACTCACTGGGAATGTTAACCTTTGCTTCCAAGACTTCTCTTTCATCTTTACGTATTCATTTCCATCCATACATATATGTATATGCACGTACATTTATATTTTAACACCCAAACAAATCTATGGCATTGTCAGCACTTCATCGATGAGGATACTGAGGCTCACTACAATAAAAAAAAAGTCCTTAAGGTCACTCAGCTAAAAGTCAGAAGTCATTTGTCCAAAGCCCATGCCCTTAGCCACCATGTGATGCCTATGTAACAGCTGATATCTCCATAGGTAATGACACCACACTGTTGATAGAAACAGCTAACTAGAAAATTTTTCATCCAAATTATTACATAAGTCAAAATAAAATATAATTATGTATTTCTGTGGTAATAAAGTAAAATAACTAGACATTTACCTAATAATAATGATACTTATTATTAGAGAATATGTAAAAGTCACACCTTCCCATATATTTATTTTAAAACGGGAAATTCCCATATTAAGCCACATAAAGCTGTTGTGCGTAAACTTTTCACCTTTAATCAAAAAGCACCTTTTAGAGAGAGTACCATAATAATTAGATCTTTCTCAATAAGCTACCAACTGGAAATATGACTGAGTTTCTTCTAAGTATTTTAACGTCGTCTCAAATGATCCTGGACACAGCTGATATCACCTACATTTGAGAAAACATTGAAGCTCAAATTGGCAATCATTTCTCTACTAGGTCAATAGCATCATGAAATTATTTATCATCTATAAAAATCATTAGGTTATGCCTACAATGACAGCAATAGGGTGTGTAACATTTTAGTAACTGTGTTTTAATCTCCTAAACCTGAAATTGAAACACTAATGAAAACTTTCAGGAGGTACATATTTTCAAATTCTGATATGTAATCAATCTGGAAATTAGAGTTGATACTACCAGAGAAAAGCAACTTTTATTATTTTGCAATAGCTCAAATTATTCATTAAATTTCATTTTTGGAAAAGTCTAAATTCAGCTTCTGAGAATCATTTGCCAATTTATAATTTTAGAAATACCAATAACTTAAAAATAACAGGATTTGCAGATTATTTTTCTAAAAATTACTTTTACATATCTCTCAAGAATGTAAGTGATAAGTGTGCACTTGTAATTATTGCAAATATTTAAATGACTGCAACACAGTTAATGCAAAAGGACTCATTAGCTACAAACGCCATCTTGTGGTCCATTTTTTTATTATTCTGTAGCATTATTCTGTAGATGTCTAACTCAAGATCTGATAAAGCCAGATGGAGCCCTAGATAAAATTTAATCCATTTCTCTCATTTTTATACATGAGGAAATTGGGGCTCTGAAAGGTCTAACATATTGGAAATCTTTATAGGAGAAATTAACATAAGAGCCAAAATTTAAATTCATATCCTTATAAACTCCTACTTTTGCTACACCACAACATCATTGTTGTTTACTTAAAACTAAGCCAATTACATGAAGTCTATCCAGTTTAATGCGAGACACTTCAGACATTAAGCTTATCTGTTTTTGTGTAAGCATACGTTGAAAGTACAACAAACTATACAGATGAGCACATTTACCTTTGGATTATTAGAAAATTAAGGTGCAACTATGATGCTTAAGCACATTATTTTATAGTGTGTTACATATGTGTTCCAGTTTTATTCTCCTAAAGACTTGTGAGGGATGTATGTGAAAGGGATATGGGGTGGGGGAAGGGAGGAATACCTCTATTTGGCAGTTTAGCAAACTGGGTATATAGAGAGGACATGATTAGGACTTTATAATTAGCTAATGCAGGCATCATGGTATCCAACTTTAATTTTTTCCATTAGAAGACCCACCTTTCTTATTTGTGATAAAATGCTGTGTGTGTGCGTGTGTGTGTGTTTAAATCATTTTTTCCTTTTCTATACAGAAACTATTATATTGGCCCATAGTATGTAGTCTGTCATTTACAAAGCACAATAAGCAGAATGTCCTTGATTCAGAAAGTAGACATTTTTAGAAATTATTTCATTATTATGTGCAATCTCCTTCCATGCAAATCCCTGATTAACTACATAAAAACTTATGTAGCCCAAAGGATGGGAAGCAGCACAGACTATGGCATGATATAACTGTCTATTTCACACCTAAGGTCACTTTATTTGCATAGATAATTGAGAACAAATTACATTACAGAATATAGGGGACTGATGAGAATATTTTCAATCGAAGTTTTGAAAACCGCAGAAAGCTGGCTGGGTGCGGTGGTTCACACCTATAATCCCAGAACTCTGGGAGGCCAAGGCAGGCAGATCACTTGAGGTCAGGAGTTTGAGACCAGCCTGGCCAACATGGTGAAACCTCGTCTCTACTAAAAATATAAAAAATTAGCCAGGCATGATGGCAGGTGCCTGTAATCCCAGCTACCTGGATAGTTGGGAGGCTGAGGCAGGAGAATCGCTTGAACCTGGGAGGCAGAGGTTGCAGTGAGCTGAGATTGGAGCACTGCACTCCAGCCTGGGTGACAGAGCAAGACTCCATCTCAAAAAAAAAAAAAAAAGAAAAAAAAAAAAAGTAAAAACCTATAAAACAACAAAAATATTTAAGACTTATATGACACATAATAAAAGGTTCACAACTAGATGGAAACATGAGCTATAGCTATGGATTTTGAAAATTTAATTCAGAGCAGAAATCACACTTAATCAAACAACAAAATAAGTACATAATAGTTAAGAATTCTGAAAATGACAACTAGTTGATTCTAAAGTTTCCTTAGAAATAAATAAAAATAAAATTCTGCTGCATTTAAACTTAATTCTACCACTGACTGTATTTTATATGCTTTATATGATGCTTGAATATTAAATCGATTATAAACTTTTAAATGAGAAAGGACACTATCTATATTAAGTATAAGAGATCAACAGACTTGTAAAAACCAGAAGGCACTTCAGAGCAATGCTTCTTAAACTATCCGTGGTGAAGAACAATGGTTTTGTTTTTTCTTCTTTCAGTCTTCTAAGGACCATTGTGGTCTTACTGGCCATGACTAGTCTGTAATTCATGCCACATGCAAATCACCACAAAGGCTGGACAATACTTGAATTGTTCCATAGAATTCAACAAGTCAAACTTCCTAATCACCCACTTGGATGTCTTGGCAATGTGGAATCGCTATCAAAGATTCCAACTGATTACTTGCAACTTCTAAATTGAATCTGTAATAACTTATGGAATGAATATCAGTCCACACTTAAAGTAGCATTAGAGATCAACACTATTACCCAAGATTTCCTAAACTATGTTCGGTAGAACACTCATCCTGCAAGAAGAAACACTGATCTAGTCAAGAAAAGTATTATGTCTTCAGATTCACAACCATATAAGCACATAAAGTACTCTGAGAACTTCTTTAGTACTAAATAAGCCTGCTTAACTACTTAATAATTACTTTGTTCTTTTTTTTTAAGTCAGAAATATCTTCTAATACAATAGGACCTTAATATGACTCTCATAAAACTTAAATTTTGAAAAAAATTAAGATTTTTTCAAAATTAATTAAGAGGTCACCAAAACAAATACCCAGAAAATTAAATAAATTGACTTCTAAAAAGCATATTATCATTCTCCATGCTAACGACTAACTTATGGAAAATAACTTTGGCTTAAATATAAAGATTCCTGCAGACAGAAACTAGTTAGATTTTAGATTTACCTCTTGGAATGTGAAAGCAGGACCTTATCAACAACATAGAAGATAATACTTACCTTCTTATTTGCTATGGTAGGGGAATATTCATCTATACATCAGTGAAAAGTTGCATCAAATTATGCAAACATAAGTTCAAAGGCAGTAGGCTATAATAGAGCAGTGTTTTAAGCCATGTTGAATTAAAATCTACTCTGTCAAGACCTCATGGTTACCTAAGCTCGTTCAAGTGGTGTTAAAATGAACACTCTAATGAGCATTAGAAATCTTATATCTCTATCATCTGTTGTTTTCCCTCTGTTTTCTAGAGAACATTTCAGACATTTACTCCATAAATGGTTTCTGTGAGCAAACAAATTCGGTATGTGAGAGGATAAAGAAAGGTGAATAGGTTTCTTTCCTAAGAATTTCTTAGAAACATAAACATGCTAAGATGCGTTGCCAACCTTCTCCAACAAAACGAAACAGTATAAGCTAAATGGGAGTAATCTGGCTATCAACTTGCCATCCTCAAGAAGTGGAAGTAAAGGATTGTGGGATAATGTATACCACAAATATACAATAATTAGAGACTCAAAGAACTATGCCCAGAGACTTCCTCTGATATTTATAATAGTCAACTTTTAAAAAGTTATTTGTGAAATATCTTAAATGTAGGTTTCCCTGAGCTCAGCTTACAATTCTTGCTTCTTCACTTATCCAAATTTCCTGGTAATAATGTGTCAAACTGAGAAGGCAGTTTCTTGGAGTCTAATGGTGGCTTGCCTCCAAAGATGTTCTAGAATCACAGAAGACTATTCCATCTCTGTATCTTTTGCTCTGACCATTTCTATGTTTCTTTAGATTCTATTTGAAATAAGAACTGATTGCTCAACAAAAAAGTGATATAGTTGGTAAAAAGGACAAGGTTAATAATCAATAACAATGTTGGTCTCTTGAAACACAAGGAGAACACTCTATTCAATGTATTGCCATTTAATGGCATTAAGAAGATGAAAAGTTGCTGTTTTCCTTTTGATGATCATCCCTAAATAAATTAGATGATCCATAGAAAAGTAGCATGATGTAACCTGAATTTCTTAATGCATTCAGGCTTCCAGTGAGTACTTCCCAATGAATAAGACAGCAGATAATGTAGGTACAAGGATGTAACGAATTGGAAAAGTTAACTGGTATAAAAATGGCTAGACTGAGTAAACTTCTAAGCTTCTTATCCTCTCAAGCTGGTGTGTTTGCTTTGCCAGAAATATAGCCTACATGTAACTGGAATCTATTCAATTTTAGGGTGTATAATGTAGTTCTGAGATATTCTTCACATAGTTCCAAAGACATAGAATGCTCTTTTCTGAAGGCCTATTTTAGCACCAGGGCATCTGTCTTCTGAGGTCTAGGGTTTAGGTCAGGCTTTAGTAACTATTAGGAGGCATGATTGTAAAAAGAAATGCACCTTGTTATGGGTTCAAAATTCCCTGTCCTGGATAACTCTGGATTATTCCAGCTCTAGTCAGCTTCTTTGTTTTCATAATAAGGAAAGAGCATTTAACTTTAAAGAAGGTGCCTCTTGACAGAGATTCAGCCCAGGAGTCTTTTTTATGGCCAACATAAAAAAAAAAAATGATTCAATACAGACCATCTATTACACCTCTGTTCCAACAATTTTAAAGAAAACTCAAACACTACCTGCCATTTCTTAGGCTAAAAACTATGCTGAACAACTCTATGTGGGTAACTCCCCTACCATATCCACTCTTCTCTCTCTAAGACAGGCTATTGACAAAGGGTTGAGCAAGTATTGACTGTGCCTGGTGTGTATCTGAAGTTACAAAGGAGGTTAACTACTTTGGAAACATTGTTCCAGTATTGCTGAAAACCTTCTCTGGGATTCACCTAGGAAAGTAACATGGCCTGCATTTCTTCTGAGTAAGTGACGGTCTGTCAGTCTTCCTTCTATGAGTAAATTTAGAATTAAGAGCTTCAACTGGGGCTTTGTAAGCACTGCTTTCAGGTTGGTAAAGGGCGGGCTTTTGCACCACTCACTGAAAAACAGAAGATACCCAGCCATCTCTTTGTAGCAATGGATAGTTTTTGTTTTATTACGTCTTCAAATGTACTGGATTTTAGTTAACTTTCATTTGTATTTGCCTAACCTTTTCATCTTATACTTTCATTCTCCTTCATGGATAAAACAGCAGTGAAATAGAAATGAGGTAGTTCTGTTTTCTTCATTCCCATTACACAGTTTCCACTAGGAATTCATTTTTATTAATTTCTTGATAACACATGAATTCCTAATTTTCTTGCTTCCAAAGAGGCTCCTCATACCTACTCTCATTTGACTCTGGTGCTGTTTGGAAGCTCTTCACATTTTTCCCCCCAAAAACTCTGTTTCCCGACATATGCTTTCACTGATATTGCCTGTGTTTTTCTGTATTCTTCCTTGACTGTATCCTCCTCTATCATCTTTGTTTCCATGGTCCATGGTCCACAGGTACGATTGTGTCAGGTTCTTTACCTGCTTCATTCTTTTCACTTTTAAGAATTGCCCACTCGGCCGGGCGCGGTGGCTCAAGCCTGTAATCCCAGCACTTTGGGAGGCCGAGACGGGCGGATCACGAGGTCAGGAGATCGAGACCATCCTGGCTAACCCGGTGAAACCCTGTCTCTACTAAAAAAATACAAAAAACTAGCCGGGCGACGTGGCGGGCGCCTGTAGTCCCAGATACTCGGGAGGCTGAGGCAGGGGAATGGCGGAAACCCGGGAGGCGGAGCTTGCAGTGAGCTGAGATCCAGCCACTGCACTCCAGCCTGGGCGACAGAGCGAGACTCCGTCTCAAAAAAAAAAAAAAAAAAAAAAAAAAAGGAATTGCCCACTCCTCTCAAGTCATATTCTCATTTAGAGTGTATGATTTTCAAAGTATAACTAACTTTTCTCTAATTTTTTAAGCTACTTTACTAAATTCTAGGAAATATGACTGAGAATGGCCAAGTTTTCCTTCTTTGCTTTCACCCCCCAGATTTTGAAAATAGTACTGTCTCCTTATGGAACTGTCATGTTAAGATAACAGTTCTTTGTCAGTCAGAATTAAGTCTAGGGAGACTATTCCCCTCATTGCTCCTTTCAACTCACAGATGAGCACAAATCGATACTTTTTCTGATTTTCAGCTTTGAATAGAATGAAATTTCTGACAGGAATCTAAATGCCATCCATCCAAATCTTGCTTAGGTAGCAGTTTTATCATCATTATCAATATAGATTAACCTCTTAAGCTCAGAATACTTGGAAATTGTCCTATTTGGACCAGGATGGTTTCAAGTAAATATATACACAATCTACAAAATGTCCCAAAGTATGCAGTATAATATTAAGTTTAAAACAAACAACCATTTCACTAGAATTTATTTCACCATTTTCCCAACACAAGAAGAAATAAATCCCTAAATAAGTAAAACTACACTTGAAGAACCTTCTGGACACTCAGCGCTTATTCATACTTATTTATTTATTTATTTACTTACTTACTTATTTATTTTTCGAGATGGAGTCTCGCTCTGTCGCCCAGGCTGGAGTGCGGTGGCGCGATCTCAGCTCACTGCAAGCTCTGCCTCCCGGGTTCATGCTATTCTCCTGCCCCAGCCTCCTGAGCAGCTGGGAGTACAGGCGTCCGTCGCCACGCCTGGCTAATTTTTTTGTATTTTTAGTAGACACCGGGTTTCACCATGGTCTCGATCTGATCTCCTGACCTCGTGATCCACCCGTCTCGGCCTCCCAAAGTGCTGGGATTACAGGGGTGAGCCACTGCACCAGGCCCATACTTAGTTTTTAGAGGACTGCTGTGAGATCTACTTTTACAAAATTTCTGTGATTTTTAAATGAGCCATAAGTAACTAGACTGGGATTTTAAGAAAACATTAGTAGTACTGTTCATCTGGCTAGATGGTATACCCTTATAATCATTTTTTTTCTTTTTCTCATTTATCTTTCAGAAATTTTCCTTTGCTATAATTGTTTTTCTGCTTGCTAGATGTCCATATAAATATGTTTGTGTTATCTGCTAAGTATAGAACCTTTTATTGAGTCTGTCCATTACAATCAAGTAAAAAAACTAATTTAAATACTTCGCCATTAGAAAAAAATAACGTTAGGGTTGTATTAATCAAATAAATGAATAAATATTTTTATATATTATTTTTCCCCAATCAACTTTAGCCTCCTAACAGCAAAACTTAAGTGTGAATTTGGATCATCTCTCCCCAGGCTGCACCACCCGTGTTTAGCACAGAGCTTCAATAACAGAATCTCACATAAATGAGTTTACATGAGGGAAGTGACATTCCTAAATAAGACTGATAGAATAAGAAATGCAGTAATCATGGACCTGCTTATTTCTTGAAATTCTTACCAAGTTTTCAAAAAGCTAATATTTATAATTATTTTTAATAGTATACTTATGATAGAAGAAAAAAAACAAATGTTCAACTATTAATTATCTAAGCTAATATACATCAGTATGATGTATCATAAGAAAATTATGACACTATGTGGAAACATGTAAAATAAATGAAAAATATGGAACTCAAAATAATATATATTCATTTTAATGATTGTGACACTAAATAACTAAACATATGTGTTTTTATGCTGACACATTCCAAAGACCCATGCAGAAAATCTAACAATAATTTAATCTTAAAATAGCAAATTATTTTCTGTAATTATATATAAATGAACCACTCCCTAGGAGAAAGGATTATATGGGTATTCTTTATCCTCATCATACATTTGTGTACTGAGCTTTTGTTGCTGTAATTGTTTGTTTTCAGTGAGCCTGTATTAATATTATAACCAGAAAAATAAGATAATAAAATAAGCATTTCCATATATCCACTAATAATTTTAAAATAAACTATTCAAAGGAATGAACTATATTATAAAATAAGCTATGCAAAGGAATAAACTATATTCCTTTATCATATTCACTTAACTACAAACTGCAATTTGGCAAAAATTAACATTAGTAGAAACTTGGGCCAGCAAGACTGCAGAGAGAGGAGAGCACTACCTCCATGAGTTACAGAGAAGGTCATGTGAGATGCCACATGTGAGATACAGAGCAGGCCCGGATCATAGCAGGTACTCAGAAATGTTAATTTAGCAGGCACATATTAAGAATCTGCATAGACACATTGGAACATAGCTCCTTTTACTAACCCTACCCTTATCATAACTCTTGTGAATTCCCTACCCTTTCTTACTATCAACCTTGTCCTTGATATGTTAGAGACAAATAAAACAAAGACATTAAATGACCAAAAGGACATCAGAGCTGTCTGTCACCTCCTTAGTAACAAAGGTGATTTCACTGGACTGGGTAGACGGTTCCCCATTTTTTGTGCTCATCCAGCCGAAAGGTAATTGTTCTCTTTTATATTAATAGTTCTTGCCAAGTCCAGAGCTATTCCAAAGCAGTTCCTAAATGGCTTCACTTTCCTGTCAAAATGTCCAAATAAGCCCTCAAAGTCTAATTGTAAGAGGACATTGGACAGCCAAGTGAATTCAATGATATTAAAATAAAGTTTTGAGAAGAATGCGCTCTTCCAGTTCATAAGATAAGCCAGGAATCACTTGCTCTCAAGCTTTCATCATTAGCACCATCAGCATTGACAACAACAAAGCAGATTTTCTTTTGCACCTTCAAGAAAAATGTTAGGAAATATCCACGCCCTGTATCCAACATGTCCTGTTTTACTGTTTTAGAATCCCTTTACATTAGCAGGAAGTCATTTTCTTTCGTTATTTGAGTATCAGTGTACTTTGAAATCATTCATCCTGCTCAAGTGGATTTTTAATTTTATTGTTTTATTATTCATTTGTTTAAAAAGACTCAACACATTTATCCTTAATTATTGGTCATATAGAACAAAATGTGAATAACATCATTTTACCTAGTAAAAGTTTCATTTGAGACACCCGTTGTGGATTGAGAATCAACTCTCTCCCAATAAATTCATACATCTAAGTACAACATGACACTGATTATTACATGTTCTTAGATGTAATAGATGCCTCTAAGTATAACATGACACAATTATTGTACAATATGATAATAACTGGAGTTGGATACAGACCCATACCTCATATTTATAATCTAATTTCCCTCTGCCATTTTAATATTTAAGTTTTAATATCTAAACAATCTGTGACCAGAACTTAATACAGGTAAATCCAAAGGCAAATGTATATATACCCTGTTTCATCCATCACACTAGGAACAGACCCTTTTGGGAATACTGATGAAAAAAGAAGTATTTCCATTAGAATGTGATGAAATTAAACAGGAAATGAATGGTCTCTGGAACATTTCTCTTCCCTGTATATCTGAGATATTCTGATGTTAATAGTTAGTGGCGGATTGTTGCTGTTTAGGCCTTAATCTTTCGCTAAGAATCCTTGACCATTTAAGGGTTCCAACTTCTTGATTTTGTTTTACTGGACTGATGTGCCAAATCTGTTACAAGTTTTTCACTCAGGAAAAAATTCAACAAATAAATGGGGCTATAAGGATCTCTGGAAGTTATACAAACGAAAAACAATGATCCCTCCAAATTTATACATTTAAGATGGAGGACACTTGATATATTTTTGTAACATTTAGAACTGTAGTACACTTGGGGAAAGAGTTAAAAACATCACACACTGATAGAAACTGCTGTGAAAAACAAAATTTGCAATATGGCACAGCGATGCTCTTTTAACTGTTTCTAAGAAAGGAACATTTTATATAAACTGAATTCAATCAATGAGACTGAAAAAAATACGTATTTACGTGAGAAGTATGGTCAAAACCCAAACATTTTAGTTGGAATGCTGTGGAATTGTTATGAACACTTTAAAAAAAATCCAAATTTAGAAAAATTGGCAGATCTTATCATTTAATGGAAAATATATTAAGTGCATTTGTCCTGTGATTTTTATACCCTAATATACTTAGGTTTTATAATCGTTTATAGAAAAATGCATGTTTTAAGACATTTTCTTATAAATTATCTCAATTAAATTTTTGATTTGTTTTGTTATTCATAACAAGTGACTTTCTTAACAATTCTGTAATTTAAGTGTAGACAATTTCTACTAAAAAGGAGAGGTAAGGTTAGCTCTATGGATTTAAACAGTTAAACGGTAATAAAGCTTTATGTTGATAAATGTGCTTTATTAAAAAGAAATATTTTATATCATTCAAAATCTGAGATTTATGGGAAATTCATTTTAGATACTTGATTTTACTTATAGTTGTTATCAGAATGAAAAATTAAGGAGAGATAGAAAATGATCTTTCCAGTTCTACCCAGTTAAAAAACAAAACAAAACAAAACAAAACCACAGATCTGTTCGATAATCTCTAGCCCACTAACATGAAACTCCTAGGTCAGTTCACATCTCTGCCTTTCCTGCCTCCTAACTAGTCTCATCATGTCCAGTGTTGCCTAACTCTGACCCATGTACAGTCAGAGTGATCTTTCCAAAAGGCAAGTCTGATGCTGTCAGTTCCCTGCTGAAAACTACTCAAAGGTTCCCATTTCCCTTAAAAGACTAAATTTATATAGCACTCTTCAGCCTAATCTTTCAATTCAAAACTACCTTCACTCTTTCTTCCTCCAAAAAAGAACCTCAGTTATCTGAACATGTTCTCTCTCCCTTCGAGGCTTTTGTACATGTGTTTTCTCTGCCTCCAACTCCATTTCTCACACCCTTATCTGGCAACTCCTTATTCTTCATTCAGGTCTCTGCATAAACATATCCTTATTTTTCCTAGATTAGGTTATATGCCACTGCAATGTCTTTCTATACCTAACCTTTATACCATTTTGTTATGCTCTCTTTGTGACTGTTCCCGTCATTGGCTGTAACTATGTGAGAAAGGGATTGTGTTTGCCTTGCATACTGTGGTCTCTCCAGGGCCAGGCACAATGTCTGGTGATAGAAGGAGCTTAATTAACTCTTGTTGAATAAAAACATCAATATCAGTTAATCTTTCAAGATATATAATATTTCAGTTTAAAGTTCTTTTAAACTGATAAGCACTATATACTCTAAATTACAGGGGTTCTCAACCCCTGGGCCATGGACCGGTACTGGTCACTGGCCTGTTAGGAACCCAGCCACACAGCAGGTGAGCGGTGGGTGAGCATTACCGCCTGAGCTCTACTCCCTATCAGATCAGAGGCAGCATTAGATTCTCACAGGAGCGCATGTAAGGGATCTAAGTTGCATGCTCCTTATGACAATCTAACTAATGGCTGATGATCTGAGGTAGAGCAGTTTCATCCTGAAACTAACCCCGCTCCCACCTAGGTCCATGGAAGAATCATCTTCCATGAAACCTGTCCCTGGTACGAAAAAGGGTGGGGACCACTGCTATAGGACATAATTTTGTTAATGTAATAATTTCATATATTCATTAATTCAGCCAGAGATAAAGTTAAAGATGTTATTTTAAAATATACTTTCTAGGAAAAGTATGTTTACAATTTAAAAAGAAAAACAAAAAACTTATCTGAGGAAAAGTTAGTTGTAAAAAAATGAAATACAATCATCTGAAAAACAAAATGACCTTAAAAAAAAAAAGATGTTGTTACTCTTTTGCTGATGGAATAGGGTGCTCCTTTGTTGATGGTTTTAGAATAGCTACAGAAGATGGGGATAGCAAGGATATAGGGAACAGGGCCTGAACTGATTTTCTGCTCATTCAAACCGCTGTTCCTTTCCTTCCTTTGCCACATCTTTATAAATGGAAAAGAGAGAGGAAAGAGGAGTAGTTAGGAGAATCATTAGAAAGCATTATCAAATGCTTTTGAAGAATCGAAATCCAAAACAACAAACTGAGGATAAAAAACCAAATGTAACTGACAACTTCATCGAAACTGAGCTACCAGAGGGGCATCAGAATGTGACACTGGTTCTTTAATACACTCTTTCAACATTGGACAGACCAAAAGTAAATGAGAATATAACTTTAAAATGAAGCAATATCAAATAACACTAATTACCTGTTCATAATAATGGATATTCTCCTCAGCCATATCTGTAAATGCTAACTTGATGTCATTTTGCATATTTTGTTTCCATCTTTCCCAATCTGCTTTCAGGGCATTATTAGCGCATTCCACTTTATCTTCAAGTTTTCCAATCTCCTCTGGAAGCTGAATTAGGTCACAAAGAGAGACAAATTGACCTATGTATTATTTCCATTAGGTGAATTCATCAAATATTAAGTTGAACAAAATACCAAAATAGCCTAAGTATAACTCTTTTTTGTTCTTAATCACCAGTATTTATCATATGTACTAACGAAAGTAAAAAGAACACGGGGTTCAGTCAGGGTTGTTGAGTACAGTTCTATGGCTGGCCACCAATTAACACTTGACCTTGGCTAAGTCTCTCAAATCCTGGGCTTCAGTTTCACTATTTAGAAAACAAAAGCAACTGAGCCAAAAATTAACTCTAAAGTCTTTTGTATTAAGACTCTCCTTACAACTACCATTTCTGGTGATAATATTTACATTAAAAAATACGGTTTCAGTCACTTCAGCTTCCCA
Source organism: Macaca nemestrina (assembly GCF_043159975.1). NCBI lineage: Eukaryota > Metazoa > Chordata > Mammalia > Primates > Cercopithecidae > Macaca > Macaca nemestrina. The sequence continues at coordinate 134,488,257 of NC_092125.1, forward strand.
GTTCTGGTCCTCATTTTTCAATTGTTTTTAGCAGAAGGCTCAATTAACTGAGAGGTTATAACATCCATACTCTAGTCCCGCCTGGAGGCCCAAGGGATTAACTTGTAAACTTTACTCAGATAGCCAGTAACAGAGGCAAGTTTATAGCGCAAGATGCCCAGATCCTAGACCATGAGCCACCAGACAGACTTAGTGTAATATTTACCCTCTTCCCCACCTTATCAGCCTTTCAGTATGTAATCCATTGATTTATTTTTTTATATTTGGCATATTCATATATATGTATTTATACATTTATATTATAGCTATTCATATATTCAGTGTATATTTACTAAGTGTCTTGTCTGTAGCGGGCATTTGTCTAAGACCTGGAGATTCAGTAGTGAAGAAAATACACAAAAATCCCTGTTTTTACCACAGCTTATACTCTACTGGGGAGAGACAAACTACAGGCAAGGTAAATAAAAAATACGAACTGTCCGCTGGTAATAAATGCTAGAGAGAAAAATGAAGCAGAAAAGTAGACAGGAAATGTTAGGATGCTGCAATTTCAGATAAGGTGGCCAGGGAAAGCCTAAATCAGGGAAAGCCTAAATAAGTATGACTTGAATAAATATCTGAAGTAGATGTGAGAGTGAACCATGGGCTTCTCAGTGGAAACACATTCCCAGCAGAGGAAACACATTCCCAGGAAAGGAAACACCAAGGGCAATGACCTGGAGGTGGAAGTATGCCTAGGTGATTTAAGAACGGAAAGACCTGTTCACTCTGATGGTAGTTTCTTTCGCTGTGCAGAAGCTCTTTATTTTAATGAGATCCCATTTGTCAATTTTGGCTTTTGTTGCCGTTGCTTTTGGGGTTTCAGACATGAAGTCCTTGCCCATGCGTATGTCCTGAATGGTATTACCTAGGTTTTCTTGTAGGGTTTTTATGGTATTAGGCCTAACATTTAAGTCTCTAATCCATCTTGAATTAATTTTCGTATAAGGAGTAAGGAAAGTATCCAGTTTCAGCTTTCTACTTATGGCTAGCCAATTTTCCCAGCACCATTTATTAAATAGGGAATCCTTTCCCCATTTCTTGTTTTTCTTAGGTTTGTCAAAGATCAGATGGCTGTAGATGGGTGGTATTATTTCTGAGGACTCTGTTCTGTTCCATTGGTCTATATCTCTGTTTTGGTACCAGTACCATGCTGTTTTGGTTACTGTAGCCTTGTAGTATAGTTTGAAGTCAGGTAGCGTGATGCCTCCAGCTTTGTTCTTTTGACTTAGGATTGTCTTGGCAATGTGGGCTCTTTTTTGGTTCCCTATGAACTTTAAAGCAGTTTTTTCCAATTCTGTGAAGAAATTCATTGGTAGCTTGATGGGGATGGCATTGAATCTAAAAATTACCTTGGGCAGTATGGTCATTGAATGGGAGAAAATTTTTGCAATCTACTCATCTGACAAAGGGCTAATATCCAGAACCTACAAAGAACTCAAACAAATTGACAAGAAAAAAACAAACAACCCCATCAAAAAGTGGGCAAAGGATATGAACAGACATTTCTCAAAAGAAGACATTCATACAGCCAACAGACACATGAAAAAATGCTCATCATCACTGGCCATCAGAGAAACGCAAATCAAAACCACAATGAGATACCATCTCACACCAGTTAGAATGGCAATCATTAAAAAGTCAGGAAACAACAGGTGCTGGAGAGGATGTGGAGAAATAGGAACACTTTTACACTGTTGGTGGGATTGTAAACTAGTTCAACCATTATGGAAAACAGCATGGCGATTCCTCAAGGATCTAGAACTAGAAGTACCATATGACCCAGCCATCCCATTACTGGGTATATACCCAAAGGATTATAAATCATGCTGCTATAAAGACACATGCACACGTATGTTTATTGCAGCACTATTCACAATAGCAAAGACTTGGAATCAACCCAGATGTCCATCAGTGACAGACTGGATTAAGAAAATGTGGCACATATACACCATGGAATACTATGCAGCCATAAAAAAGGATGAGTTTGTGTCCTTTGTAGGGACATGGATGCAGCTGGAAACCATCATTCTCAGCAAACTATCACAAGAACAGAAACCAAACACCGCATGTTCTCACTCACAGGCGGGAACTGAACAATGAGATCACTTGGACTTGGGAAGGGGAACATCACACACCGGGGCCTATCGTGGGGAGGGGAGAGGGGGGAGGGATTGCACTGGGAGTTATACCTGATGTAAGTGACGAGTTGATGGTTGCTGACGAGTTGATGGGTGCAGCACAGCAACATGGCACAAGTATACATATGTAACAAACCTGTACGTTATGCACATGTACCCTAGAACTTAAAGTATAATAATAATAATTAAAAAAAAAAAAAAAAAAGAACGGAAAGACCAGCATGGTTGCAAGAAAGAGAGAAAAAAACGAGGGCGGGGGAAAGTCCTGGGAAATGAGGTTAGAGAAGCAAGTGAGTGGCCAGATCATACTGAGCCATGTAGTCTACGGTTAAGGTTCTTGGATTTTATGGAGATCCAAAGCCAGGAAGATTTGAACAGAAATGACATCATCTCGCTCATGTTTTAAAAGGGGCCTTATATGTTACCACCATTTCACGACAAAGTATTTGTGAGAGGCCATCTTTTAAAAAGAATTCCTATTTTAAGATGCTGAAATGTAAAAATGTCTTAGAACCAATAAAATGTTACTTCCAATGCTTGTCTGAATTAGTTCCTTTTTAATATGAAATTTCACTTCTGTTCTTATTTCACAGCAGCTGTGTGTGCTTTCATTTCTCAAATAATAGATATTTGGTATTATATAAAACTTGCATTACCAATGTGAGATCTATTTCAGTAGAAAGGCTGACTTTCATGTTTTTGTCTGTGTTTTTTCACTCTCTTGTTTTGTTTGTACGGTCAAACTATATCAGTGAGAATACTTTATGGGACTCTGTAGTCTTCTGGGTAATTATTTTGCTAAATCTTAAAGAACATGTCCAATGGGATGTTATTGAATAACTAATAATGACAGGCTGTCGGTGCTTGGAAATAGGCACCTACAGCCATAATAAAATTGTTGAAAGGCCAAACTCAAATAGGATCTGGGTCTGCTAGGAGACCTCAGGGATGTTAGAGAGCCTCCTCTGGATTGTTGGATGGAATCTTGCCATTTGCATAGCCAGATGGGGATTATTAACAGAACGTCTCCATCTAGGATCAAGGGGTACATACACCAATTGTAATCACACTGTTAACTCTCCTCTGCTTAGGCTTTGCAGTTTAAATTGCCATGCAATGGCGTGGAATGCTGATAGAGTGGTTCCACTGAAATTGGCTTTCAGGAAACATAGTATCTAAATCACATAGTCTATCTTTGTCTTCTTCCTGATGCAGCTTAAAATGGTGTCCCTGCCATAAAGGATTTACTACAAAGAGTTTTTCCATGTCAATCTGTAAATCTCCCTCATTAAAGCCTTTGAAGTGGTGTTCTGGTCAGTTGGTGGCTCTGCCATAACCAGCAGAGCGTGTTCCTAGAGAAGAACTTAAGAACTCACTCTCAGAACTTTGCCCTCACTGTCACCTACAGAAAAGATTGTAGCCTTATCAGTACAGCACTGGGATTAAGAGGACTGACAGTGGGTTAGCCTGGTCTCAGTTTAAGTCCCACTTCTGTCGTTTACAAGTTATGCGACATTGAGTAAGACTACCTGTTGAAGCCCTAGTATCTTTAACTGTAAAACAAAGGTAAAAATAATAACATGCATTTCATTGGGATTCTTATAAAAACTGCAGCATGAAACAATGACCACTAATTGACTTACACAGGGCCTGAAAATTTGCCTACTAAATGTTCTCACCATCATCATCACCATCATCATCAGCTGGTGAAACTGACATTAATTTCCTCTCTTCTTCTGGTATTTTAGTCTCTGGTAATATGTCATTCTTCTACCAGTGTCTAGGTCTTAAGCCAATTTCTAGTGCTATTTCCTCAATCTATTTTCACCAGTGTAGAAAACGACACATATGCTTTAAATATGTATGATGAATTCTTGTCATTTTTTGGTGACTATATCAGGTTTTTCCTTTCTTTGATGAGTTATTCATAATTTTAGTTGGAAAAAAGGAAGGTAAAAAAATTAGGTATTTCCTCACAGTGAATCATCTTCCCATAATTTCAATTCTAAGAAACACTAACATAATAAACACAAAACACCTAATTCAAATTAGGAATGATCTGCACTACATCTTTCCCAACAATTTACAAAAGCATAATATAATTAGATACCTTTCCCCTTCGTTGACTTCAATTTTACTAAGTTCTTTGGCACAAAGACTACGCATTCTGACTGTGCCATCCATCCAAGTTCTAATAGAACATATATACTCAACAAAAGTTAACCTGAGGGGGAGAATAGCCCACTGGCAGGCTAAAGAAGTCCTTCTGGTGTTTTATTGTTCCCTCCAACACCACATGTCAGGTTTCAATAACTCTAACCGTGGGAAATTCAACTCATTTACTGCAAAATAGCATGGAAAAGACTGGGCTAGATAGGATTTAAGGCTTGGTATTAACCTTCTTTTCACAAATACTGACAGCAGTTTAGCCTTCTGTTATTGGAAAAATTGAAGAAGCAAGCAATCCTTGCTGCCTGCAAAATGTTGTAATGCCAAAATAAGTAATAATAAAAGACTGTAAGATAGTGAAAACATGCTTTATATTTAATAGTAAGGCTAATGGGTAATTTCTAGCTTCAGTTATATTCAGCTAGAAATTAGCCACACAATTAAAGTCATTAATCCTAAAAGCTCAAACAAAACAATATGTTTCTACAGTGGTGAGTACATGTCTATAGTAACAGTAACAGCAGTAATCATGACTATTTTTTGCATTGTGTCATGGGCCATTGTTTTAAGCTATATGCTTTCCATACATTATTTCACTTAATCTGCATAAGCACGTTACAAATGTGGTATTATCATCTTCCTATTACAAGCTGGGAAACCAGAAGAAAGAAAAGAGATTACATAGCTATTTGTGGCATATCAGGGATTCAAACCGATGTCTGCCAGTCAAGGCAGGTGCTCTATTCATACTGACTGAATAGCACCAGCCATTGATTGGGCAAGCTTGTCTGTGGCTTTCAAGGTTAAACTGATATAGCTGTTATCTCAAGGAGTTTGTAATCTATTAGGTACAGGTACGCAAAAGTAAAGCAAAAACCAAAGGCTATAATAAAAAGTAGAATGGGATACCATAATGGAAGGAAAAACGTAAAAGTAGTATTTACAGATACAGAATGGGAGATTAATTCTGATTGTGGGGTAGGGGACATTTTGACTTTTAATTAACTAGTCAGTGACTGGGACAAGGAAACACCTATCTGAGGATATATATGAACACAATCACATAAATACTATGCTACAGAGTGTGACAAAAGAATGGACAAGAGGCTGGTCTGGAGTTGGCAAGGAGAAGCATGGGAAATGCAGCTGCAAATGCAGATTAGAGAGACTGACAAGTAAAGGCTGGAAATGATATTGAGCATGAAAAGGATTTTGCAAGAGATGGTTATCCACTGAAGGTTTTGATCAAGGCAGAGCTGTACTTCAGCCAGATTGAGTCAGAGGTATGTGGAAATTGTTAAGAGAGAAACAAAGGAGGAGAAGAAAGGAAACCAGTTCATCTAAAATGGGACTAAGGAATCAAGAATAAAAATCAATAGGGAGGATCTGGTTGGTTCTCACTCATTCACCCAGCAGCTTCCACTCAGCATCCATCTAGTCTGCGTTAGGAACGAAAATGGAGGGGGAAGAGATGGACCTTGCTCTCACAGACTGATGCCATTGGGGAGAAATAAATAAGTAATCAGGAAAAGAAAACTTGAAAGGCATTCATGCAAAGCAAACTGCAGACGTTAGTTCACAGAAGCATGTTTACCTTGGAGTTTCTGAAGAACTACAGATGGTTCTTTAAGGTTGATACCTACAGTACAGTACGAGTAGATGAAGAGCTAAGGAAAAGGACAGAGAGGCAGGCAGTGCCAAGTCCTACAGGGATTCTCCTGCAGGTTGTTTGGATTTTTATTGAAGACAAGTGGAGGTGTGAAGGAGTTTAAGAAAGAGGACTAGAGAACAGTGGTAAAGATCAGACCCCTGATGCCACAGAAACTGAAAAGCAGCGACTGAAATGCTGGGAGGCAGAGTCAGGAGGGTCTAGCCCTGATGTAGATGGTGGGCACTGTGAGAAAAGTCTGCATTGCTGATAAGGTTAACTGGAAGAACAGTTACTGCAAGGTGTGATAGGAGATGATGGCCTGAAGGCTAACAGTGGTAATACATTCACTGTCCCAAATAGTATTGCAAAGTGAGGGACACTGTTATATAAACATTCAAAACCATTTAGTTGCAGACAGAGCAAACAATTTTTGGAGGCTAGCAGGAATCAAGATTAAAGTTAAGCTTTGAAGCTTCCAAAAAGACTTTGCTACACTAATTTGGGTAGTTTGGGCAGGCTGGGAGATAATATGGATACACCAATTGACATACCGATTGCACCAAAGCAGAGCTGACATTTTAAATTTTAAAAATTACAGGTATATGTCTAAGGAAGTAAGTAAAACTGATGTGCAGCTCTGCTCTTTTGGGAGAGACCTCTCTCCATTATCAAGGTTTTTTATTTGATGTTTCAATGATGCTTAAACTGCTTTGGAAGTCTTGTTTGAACTAAAAACGGTAACGTGGTTCATTTGGAAACTGTTAAAACATTTGGTCCTCTAAAATGAATGACTAATCCTCCTCATTCAAACACATAAATATATACATCTGTTTTTATTTGTTGACCCTGACCTCTTTGATACCTCTTTGGAAACAATTAATTACGGATGCTCCTGACTTACCTATGTAAAAGAAAACAAAAACTCCAACCTGAACCCCAATTCACTATGCCAAAAGAAAAACATTAAGCTGAAAGCTGAGTCATGCAAGAAGCTGCCTTTCCTTTTGTTCCTAAGCAGATACCTATAGATAAAAAGATTAAATATCTCCACATGTAGCTACTCTAAGTTCACCTTATCTTATGTAAAGTGCCCATTCACTGAGGCTGAGAGGAATACATAACTGACTACTCCCCTACCTGCTCCTTTTCTCTTGCAACAAGTGGATAACAGTACCCTCACTATTTCCCCTCCAGCCCACTTTTCCCCTTTAGATACTGAAGCCTTCAAAATCATCTTTGGAGAAAGTTACAGGCCACAGACTGTTTCTGTGACTCCATGTTTATTTCCTCCACGCATGTCCCTAACCTTGGCAAAATAAACTAAACGGATTAAGACCTGTCTCAGATACTTTTTGGGCTACACCTAAATCCCAATAAACCCACTGTTAGTTGAAAATATTGTAAGTCAAAAATGTATTTAATGCTGGTAACACAGCAGACCGTCTCCAATTTAAAATCATTCAACTTAGGATTTTTTGACTTTAGGATAGTGAGAAAACCAAACACATTCAATAGAAACTGTAACCCCACCTTAAAGTTGAATAATCCTAAATGGAACCATCAGAATTCACGGACCATCTGCATTTTGAAGTGCTAAGCTTTCAGGGCTATCTGAACACTGTAAATCATTTTACTGGTTATAAGTCATTCAAACGTCATTCACATTTAATTAAATCAAGTTAGTAAGAAATGCAAACAGATTCAGGAAACTTTGTAGAGTCATGTGCCACATAACATTTCAGTCAATGACAATCTGCATATATGACAGTGATTCCTTCCATAAGATAATCACATGGTATTTTTACTGTACTTTTTCTATGTCTAGATACACAAATATTTGCCATTGTGTTTCAATGGACTAAAATAAAATGCTGTACAGGTTTGTGACTCAGGAACAACATGCTATATACCACAGAGCCTGGGTGTGCAGTAGAGCATGACATCTTGAGGTTGTGTAAGTATACTCTACAATATTCGCACAATGATGAGAATGCCGAAAAACACATTTTTCAGAACATATCCCTACCACTTAATAACACATGACTGTATAGTAATTGAGTTATGTGATGTTGAGTTGAGTTCCTGTGAAAAAGAACTGAAAATTTTTCTACTGAAGTCCAAAGACAAAGAGGGAAACATTAGGGAATTCTGAAGCAGCTCATGCTCACCAAGACAACTACTTTGTGAGAATTATGAAGTAAAAATATGAAGTTTATTCACTTAGCTAATAAATATTTTTCCTGTCTACTATGGGCCAGGCACATGGTAGATGTTATGAGAGATATACTGTAATAAGCACATAGCTCCTTGAGGCACTTGAAGCTAAATAAAACACTATTCTTATACTTTAAAAAAAAACTTTTATTCTTATAAAAAACAGTATTCCTATACTTTGGAGTTTTCTTTTGTTCATTCTAAAAAAAAAAAAAAGAATAAAGGGCAGGAATAAATTTTGAATTGTTTTTAGTTATAACTATTTTTCCTGAGAGGGGAATATGACCAAACTTTGGTAAGGCTGACATATTTCTCTAAAAAGTATTATTATTAGTCTTAAAAAGTGAAAACAGAATTTGCTGATTCCTGAGAAGAAACAAAATTACAGGGGGAAAAAAAAGGAAATAATTTTTAAAAAATCACACTACAAATAAGTCCACCAATAACATATTAAATGTTATTTTGTTATTTCTTACCCATGGACAGTACAGTATAAAAGGCAGCAACGAGTGGATGAATAAAAGACGCATGAAGTTCATGTCATGCCCCATCTATTGGAGGGATCCCAATCCAGCTGAAGGTCATTTCCTCCCTTTCTTGTTAGATCTGGCTTGCTTTTTCTGATTCAGTTCAAAGTTATCTAAGGAATTGTTGCGGGAAGTCAGGGACCCCGAATGGAGGGACCGGCTGAAGCCATGGCAGAAGAACATAAATTGTGAAGATTTCATGGACATTTACTAGTTCCCCAAATTAATACTTTTATAATTTCTTATGCCTGTCTTTACCGCAATCTCTGAACATAAATTGTGAAGACTTCATGGACACTTATCACTTCCCCAATCAATACCCTTGTGATTTCCTATGCCTGTCTTTAATCTCTTAATCCCATCATCTTCATAAGTTGAGGAGGATATATGTTGCCTCAGGACCCTGTGATGACTGCGTTAACTGCACAAATTGTTTGTAGAGCATGTGTGCTTGAACAATATGAAATTTGGGCACCTTGAAAAAGGAAGAGAATAATAGCAATGTTCAGGGAACAAGGGAGATGGCCTTGGACTCTGACTGCTGGTGAGCCAGGCGGAACAGAGCCATATTTCTCTTCTTTCAAAAGCAAATAGAAGAAATATTGCTGAATTCTTTTTCTCAGCAAGGAACATCCCTGAGAAAGAGAATGCGCTCCTGAGGGTAGGCCTATGAACGGCCCCCGTAGGGGTGGTTCTTTTATGGTCGAAGCCAAAGCGATGAATTAAGCCCCCGTCTCCTGTAGTACTCCCAGGCTTATTAGGATGAGGAAATTCCCGCCTAATAAATTTTGGTCAGACAGGTTGTCTGCTCTCAAACCCTGTCACCTGATGTTATCAATGACAATGCGTGCTGAAACTTCATTAGCAATTTTAATTTCACCCCGTCCTGTGGTCCTGTGATCTTGCCCTGCCCCCATTTGCTTTGTGATACTTTATTACCTTGTGAAGCATGTGATCTCTGTGACCCACACCCTATTCGTACACTCCCTCCCCGTTTAAAAATCGCTGATAAAAACTTGCTGGTTTTACGGCTCAGGGAGCATCACAGAACCTGCCAACACGTGATGTCTCCCCAGGACACCCAGCTTTGAAATTTCTCTCTCTTGTACTCTTTCCCTTTATTTCTCAGACCAATTGACGCTTAGGGAAATAGAAAAGAACCCACGTTAAATATCAGGGGTGGGGTTTCCCCCGATAGGGAATGGTCTGATGATTAAAAGGGTCAAAACAGATGCACTGGGTTCCATAAGCACTGGCTGCGCTGTGAACCCTGGTCATCATGTTGTGAATGTTTACAGGTCACATGGGCAGGTGGGAAAAGTAATGTGATAAATCCAAGCATTATTATCAGAAAATAAAAACTACATTCTGTTGGCATGGACTCATAGGACCATTTCTAGAACTGCATAACAGAGCACTGTTTTAGTATTATTCCATTTTTAAAGAGCATATGACTACTAACATCACCACTGGGACACTAATCTCACTAGCCCATTTAATCATATTGGAGGTTTTTCTCCTTATACACTCAACACTGACTTTTGGTAAAACTAATCCAGAAACATAATATTCTAATAATTTTCATTAAAAAGTGCTTTTATAAATTCTAATTTAATATTACCTTTACAAATTTAAACTTTCAAGAACATATCTTCACATAAGCATAACCATCAGAAACAGACCTAATATTAAAGTTGCATAAATCTCTGAAAATATGGTTTATTAGCTTTTTCAACCAAATGATTAACTGGAATGTGAAGAGTAAAAAAAAAAAATCACAAAAAAAACAAAATAATTTTATTAACTTTATGGAAAAGATTAAAGTGATAGAACATTTTGGAATCTCATTAAGAGAATAAAGATAGTATTTTCTTTCTGACAAAATATGGTCTTGGAAATTGTATCACAAATATCTACATATAACTATTACAGATGAGAACTGCATTCTCACAAGGTTAGAGTAGCAAATAAAATATAGAAAATATTTTTTAATTGTTAAAAAGAACATATTCCACAAATCTAAGTTTCCAAAAATACTTTATAATAAATAAAATTTGGAGAAAAATTTAATAAAATGGGATTACTTATAAACTAAATAAGATATAAAAATAATGTATCCAGAGTGCATACATTTGATCTAATGCTAAATATTTAAAAATAACCGAGCTTTTCCTCTTAGAGAGTAAAGTGTGTTTAAAGATGACTGGGTAGTCTTTTGCTCTTAAGACTTAAGTTTGATACTCTGATGCTATTTCCCTCAATATGTGTCTATTACAGAGGCAGGAACTTTACTTTCAAATTTACTAATAGAAATAACAATGACGTCATTGAATTCACTTGACTATCCTATGGCCTCTTACAAATGGTGAGAGCTTATTTGGACTTTCGAGCAGGAGACTGCAGCTATTTACGATTTGCTTTAAAATAGCTCTGGAGTTGGCAAGAACTACAAAAGAGAACAATTACCTTTTGGAGGGATGGACACAAAAAATGAGGAACTATCTACTCAGTCTGGTGAAACCAACTTTGTTATCAAGGAGATGACAAACAGCCCTGATCTTTACATTCTTGCTGGAAGGCCTTTTGATCATCTTAATGTCTTTGTGTTTCTTTATCTCTAACATATCAAGGATAACTTGATAGTAAGAAAGGGTAGGGACTTCATGAGAGTCATAAGAGTAGGGTTAGTAAGGGTAGCTATGTTTCAGCAAGTCTACTGCATATTGCAGATTCTTAACATGTGCCTGCTAGATGAACATTTCTGAGTACCTACTATGATCAGGCCCTGCGCCATATGTCATATGTGGCATTTCACTTAACTTTCTCTGTAGCTCTTGGAGGTAGCTCTCTGCCCCTGCCCTCATGCTCCCAGTCCAGCTGGCTTACCTTTCAGTAATGCAAAAGCAGAATTAGGCATGCGATGCAAGTCCCTATGACAGTACTGCAGGCTAGTTCTCAACTATACTTTTCTTCTTCCTAATTGTTTAGCAAACTCCATCTAAGGATTTTTGTTTTTTTAAGTTCCACAATGCATGTGCAGGATGTGCAGGTTTGTTACATAGGTAAACATGCCATGGTGGTTTGCTGCACCTATCAACCCATCACCCAGGTATTAAGCCTAGTATGCATTAGCTAGTTTTCCCGATGTTCTCTCTCCCCACCACCCCCGCCAACAGGGCCCAGTGTGTGTTGTTCCCCTCCCTGTGCCCACATGTTCTCACTGTTCAGCTCCCATTTATAAGCGGGAACATGTGGTGTTTGGTTTTCTGTTCCTGCGTTAGTTTGCTGAGGATAATGGCTTCCAGCTCCATCCATGTCCTTGCAAATGACAAGATCTCATTCCTTTTCACAGCTGCATAGTATTCCATGGTATATATGTACCGTATTTTCTTTATCCAGCCTAACATTGATGAGCATTTGGGTTGGTTCCATGCCTTCGCTTTTGTGAACAATGCTGCAATGAACATACATGTGCATGTATCTTTATAACAGAATGATTTATATTCCTTTGGGTATATACCCAGTAATGGAATTGCTGAGTCAAATGGTATTTCTAGTTCTAGGTCTTTGAGGAATCACCACACTGTCTTCAACAATGGTTGAACTAATTACATTCTCACCAACACTGTAAAAGTGTTCCTATTTCTCCACAGCCTCACGAGCATCTGTTGTTTCTTGACCTTTTAATAATTGCCGTTGTGACCGTCATGAGATGGTAGCTAATTACAGTTTTGATTTGGACTTCTCTAATGATCAGGGATGTTGAGCTTTTTTAATGTTTGTTGGCTGCACAGATTTTGTTTTCTTTTGAGAAGTGTCTGTTCATGTCCTGTACCCACTTTTTAATGAGGTGATTTTTTTCCTTGTAAATTTAAGTTCCTTGTAGATTCTAGTTATTAGACCTTTGTCAGATACACAGACTGAAAGCATTTTCTCCCATTCTGTAGGTTGTCTGTTCACTCTGGTGATAGTTTCTTTTGTTGTGCAGGAGCTCTTTAGTTTAATTAGATCCCATTTGTCAACTTTTGCTTTTATTGCAATTGCTTTTGACATCTTCCTCATGAAATCTTTGCCCATGCCTATGTCCTGAAGGGTACTGCCTAGATTGCATTCTAGGAATTTTATAGTTTGGGTTTTTACATTTAAGTCTTTAATTCAACTTGAATTAATTTTTGTGTAAGGTGTAAGGAAGGGGTCCAGTTTCAATTTTTTGCATATGACAAGCTTGTTCTCCCAGCACCATTTTTAAAATAGAGAATCCTTTCCCCATTGCTTGTTTTTGTCAGTTTTGTTGAAGATCAGATGGTTGTGGGTGTGCAGTCTTATTTCTAAGTTCTCTATTCTGTTCCATTGGTCTGTGTGTCTGTATTCGTACCAGTACCATGTTGTTTTGGTTACTATAGCATTGTAGTATAGTTTGAAGTCAGGTAGCAAGATGCTTCCCGCTTTGTTCTTTTTGCTTAGTATTTTCTTGGCTAGCTGGGCTCTTTCTTAGTTTCATATGAATTTTAAAGTAATTTTTCTAATTCTGTGAAAAATGTCAATGATAATTTAACCAGAATAGCATTGAATCTATAAATTACTTTGGGCAGTATGGCCATTTTCACAATATTGATTCTTCTTACCCATGAGTATGGAATGTTTTATCCATTTGTTTGTGTCCTCTGATTTCCTTGAGCAATGGTTTGTAATTCTCCTTAAAGAGGTCCTTCACTTCCTTTGTTAGCTGTATTCCTAGGTATTTTATTCTTTTTGTGAAATTGTGAATGGGAATTCATTCATGATTTGGCTCTCTGCTTGACTACTGTCAGTGAATAGGAATGCTTGTGATATTTGCACATTTATTTGTATCCTGAGACTTTGCTGAAGTTGTTTATCAGCTTAAGAAGCTTTTCGGCTGAGAGGATGACGTTTTCTAGATATAGGCTTGCGTCAGCTGGAAACAGAGACATTTTGATTTCCTCTCTTCCTATCTGAATATTCTTTATTTCCTTCTCTTGCCTGACTGCCCTGGCCAGAACTTCCTAAGCTGAACAGGAGTGGTGAGAGACTGCATTCTTGTCTTGTGCTGGTTTTCAACGGGACTGTTTCCAGATTTTGCCCATTCATTATGATATTGGCTGTGGGTTTGTCATAAATGCTCCTATTATTTTGAGTTATGTTCCATTCATATCTAGTTTATTGAGAGTTTTTAACATGAAGGAATGTTGAATTTTATCGAAGGCCTTTTCTGCATCTATTGAGACAATCATGTGGTTTTTGTCTTTGGTTGTTTATGTGATGGATTACATTTATTGATTTGCATATGTTGAACCAGCCTTGCATCCCAGGGATGAAGCCTACTTGATCATGCTGGATAAGCTTTTTGATATGCTGCTGGATTTCGTTTGCCAGTATGTTACTGAGGATTTTCACATTGATGTGCATCAGGGATACTGGCCTGAAGTTTTATTTTTTTATTGTATTTCTGCTAGGTTTTGGTATTAATGTTGGCCTCATAAAATGAATTAGGGAGGAATCCTTCCTTTCCAGTTGTTTAGAATAGTTTCAGTAAAAATGGTACCAGCCTCCTTTTGTTCCCCTTGTAGAATCCAGCTGTAAATCTGTCTGATCTTGGGCTTTTCTGGTTGGTAGGCTATTTATTACTGCCTCAATTTCAGAACTTATTATTGGTCTATTCAAGGATTCAACTTCTTCCTGGTTCAGTCTTGAAAGGGTGCATGTGTCCAGGAACTTATCATTTTCTTCTTGATTTCTTAGTTTATTTGCATAGAAGTGTTTACAGTATTCTCTGATGGTTGTTTACGTTTTTGTGGGGTCAGTGATGATATCCCCCTTCATCATTTTTTATTGTGTCTATTTGATTCTTCTCTCTTTTCTTCATTACTAATAGTCTATTAATTAAAAAAAACAAAACAAAAAACAAACAAAAAAAACCCTCCTGGGTTTCTTGATTTGTTGAAGGGTTTTTTGTGTTTCTATCTCCTTTAGTTCCACTCTGATCTTGGTTATTTCTTGTTTTCTTCTAGCTCTGGGGTTTGTTGGCTCTTTGTTCTCTAGTTTTTTTAGTTGAGATGTTAGGTTTTTGACTTGAGATCTTGAGATCTTTCTAGCTTTATGAAGCGGGCATTTAGTGCTATAAATTTCCCTCTTAAACACTGCTTTAGCTGCATCCCAGAGATTCTGGTATGTTGTTTCTTTGTTCAAAGAACTTCTTGATTTCTGATTTCATTTCATTATTTAGCCAGGAGTCATTCAGGAGCAGGATGTTCAATTTCCATATAGTTGTGTAGTTTTGAGTGAGCTTCTTAGTCTTGAGTTCTAATTTGACTGGGCTGTTGTCTGAGAGACTGTTATGATTTCAGTTCTTTCGTATTTGTTGAGGAGTGTTTTACTTCCAATTATGTGATCGATTTTAGAGTAAGTAACATGCAGCACTGAGAAGAATGCATATTCTGTTGTTTTTGGGTGGGGGGTTCTGTATATATCTATCAGGTCCACTTGATCCCTATCTGAGTTTAAGTACTGAATATCTTTGTTAATTTTCAGTCTTGATGATCTGTGTAATATTGAGAGTGGTATGTTAAAGTATCCCACTATTATTGTGTGGGAATCTAAGCCTTTTTGCAGGTCTATAAGATCTTCTTTTATGAGTCTGGATGCTCCTGTATTGGGTGCATATGTATCTAGATTAGTTAGCTCTTCTTGCTGAATTGAACCCTTTACCATTATGTAATGCCTTTCTTTGTCTTTTTGATCTTTGTTGGTTTAAAGTCTGTTTTGTCAGAAACTAGGATTGCAACCCCTGCTTGTTCCTGCTTTCCATTTGCTTGGTAGATTTTCCTCTACCCCTTTATTTTAAGCCTATGTGTGTCTTTGCCTGTGAGATGGGCCTCTTGAATATAGCACATTAATGGATCTTGACTCTTTATCCAGCTTGACATTCTGTGTCTTTTAATTGGAGCATTTAGCTCATTTATACTTAAGGTCAATGTGGCTATGTGTGAATTTGATGCTGTAATCATGATGCTAGCTGGTTATTTTATAGACTTTAGTGCTTCCTTCAGTGGTTCTTGCAAGGCAGGCCTGGTGGTGATGAATTCCCTCAGCATTTGCTTGTCTGAAATGGGTTTTATTTCTCCTTCGCTTATGAAGCTTAGGTTGGCCAGATATGAGATTCTGGTTGGAAATTCTTTTCTTTAAGAATGTTGAATATTGGCCACCAAACACTTCTGGTTTGCAGGGTTTCTGCTACGAGGTACATTATTATTCTGATGGGCTTCCTTTGTAGGTGACCTGGCTTTTCTCTCTAGCTGCTCTTAACATTTTTTCCTTCATTTTGACCTTGGAGAATCTGAAGATTATGTGTCTTGGGATTGATCTTCTCATGGAGTATCTTACTTGGATTCTCTGGATTTCCTGAATGTTGGCCAGTACTGCTAGGTTAGAGAAGTTCCCCTGGATGATATTCTGAAGTTTCTTTTCCAACATGATTCCATTCTCCCCATCTTTTCCAGGTACCACAAACAGTCACAGGTTTAGTCTTTTTATATAATCTCATAGTTCTCAGAGGTTTTGTTCATCCCTTTTCATTCTTTTTTCTCTAACATTGTCTGCCTGTCTTATTTCAGCAAGATAGTCTTCAATCTCTGGAATTCTTTCCTCTGCTTGGTCTATTCAGTTATTGATACTATGGTTGCACTGTGAAATTCTCATGCTGCATTTTTCAGCTACATCAGGTCATTTATGTTCCTCTCTAAACTGGTTACTCTGTTTCACAGCTCCTGTAATGCCTGTAATGTTTTATCATGGTTCTTAGCTTCATTGTATTGGGTTAGAACATGCTCCTTTAGCTCAGTGAAGTTCCTTGTTACCTACCTTCTAAAACCTCTACTTCTGTCAGCTCATCCATCTCAGCCTTGGCCCAGTTCTGTGCCCTTGCTGGAGAGGTGCTGTGATCATCTGGAGAAGAGGCACTCTGGCTTTCTGAGTTTTCAGCAGGTTTTTTGGTTGATTCTTTCTCATCTTTCTGAGTTTATCTACCTTCAATCTTTGAGGCTGCTGAGCTTTGGATGGGGTTTTTGTGGGGATACTTTTGTTGATGCTGTTGTTGCTGCTGTTTTTCTTTTAGCAGTCAGGCTCCTCTTCTACAGGGCTGCTGTGGTTTGCAAAATAAATTTGGTAGAAAAGTAAACAATCATTTTTTAACAACTTATTTATTTATTTAAGACGGAGTCTCATTGTGTCGCCCAGGCTGGAGTGCAGTGGCGCAATCTCAGTTCACTGCAAGCTCCACCTCCCGGGTTCATGCCATTCTCCTGCCTCAGCTTGCCGAGTAGCTGGGACTACAGGTGTCCACCACCATGCCCAGCTAATTTTTTGTATTTTTAGTAGAGATGGGGTTTCACCATGTTAGCCAGGATGGTCTCGATCTTCCGACCTCATGGTCCACCTGCCTTGGTCTCCCAAAGTGCTGGGATTACAGGCATGAGCCACCGCACCCGGCCAAAAAAACTTTATTTTTAAGTGCCTATTGTGTGCCAGGCATTGGCCTAGACACATGACCAAGGGCACAGGATGAATATGAGAAGGAAGGTTCTGCCTCTGGGAGCTTACAGTCTAGCAGGGACTTAAAATTCACATCACACCAGGCATTCTCTGGCCTTAGAGATTCTCAATGAGTTTTCTTTTTAAAATAAATAAAATAAGTACCCTCCAAACTAAATCTTAAGAAATCCAGACTATCTAGATCCAAAAAATCCCCTTAAAAAGGAAATATATATTTATATTCAATGGATATTCCTTACTGGACTAAATATTCACTTGATGAAATTAAGGTATATACTAATATAGGTAAGTACACAATCAGACATACTCAAGCTCAGTTGAATGACATCTTTATTTCTAGGACATTTTTACATGTCCAGTGCTCTGCTGCATTTGGGGAGAAAGATATGTACCCGTTACGAAGAGGATGCAACACCTGCCTCAACAGTAAGTTTCCTGTCTCCTAATAACAAATGCTTCTGGCTCTAGGTCAAGACTCAGATTATACTGGCCACTCAGGTAGCTCCACTTTGAAGAAATACCATTTCATCTTCCTCAGTTGCCTTAGGGTATTAACAGTTTGGTGTTACCTGCTTCCCTTGCTCCTTTCTTACTAAACTTTAAACATTTACAATCACACACATTTATCAGTCAGTGATCTAAAGTCTGGGCTTTGAAGTCCTGTGGGTTCAAGTCCTAACTGTGTCAATGTAGACAAGGTCATTGCCTTAGGAGGGTGCAGTTTCTCCCTCTGTAAAATGTGGCACCCTGGTGTGATGATGAAAAGATTTTTATTAAGGTATCAGAACTGTCCTTAAATGAATCTGCCCTCTCATTTATCCTATGTTAAGGAATTGAGGACCTGTAAGAAAAGAAAACCACAGGAGAAACAAAGAGCTATCTTATTAATAACTCAGTAAGCTCTTCAATAGCCCTGACAAAGCCTGAGAGTGTTGGTGGGTGAAATGAACAATGAAATGCTTCAGGCTAAAAAGTCTTCTATTATAGTAAGACCCATCTCCAAATCAGATAGGTGAAGCCAAAAAGCCCAGAAATTACCTCTATTTTAGAAACTTAGGTTGTCACACCACCTCAATAAATTATTCCTCTCAATTACAAGAAATTTTAGTGTCTTGCAAATTACGGAATGTAAATACCCTAAGACAAACTATGCAAATGGATATTTTCCCCCGACTCTGAAAGCACTTTAGAATATACTTCCTGGTAACTGAAAAAAGCTGTCTAGCAATCTAGGAAGAATAAAAGCCAAAACCATCCCTTTCGACTTCCAAACATCTTTTCAGGCCTTTAGTTTTTTATTAGAGATCAGTTTTTTTAAAGTATATTAACTCAGCCAACAACTATTTCTTCAGCACTTACTTCATGCCAAGTACCATACTAGGCACAGTGCCCCTTTGTGAAATGTTTTTCTTCCTTTCTCATTCGTTTTTGGAACACTTCTATCATAGAGGCAAATCTTTGCCTAATATCACAGAGTCCTTCCAATCTGGATATAGTCTCATGATGAGACCACTAAGGAATGCTTTAACACGTTTTTCTCAAATTGGGATTCCTATATCTATATCAACACTCAGTGATGGCCTAAGGATCGCCAAAGTCATGAATAAACATGGCAAAATATTCATAGATATTTTACAGAGATTAAACTATTTTTAAATTAACAAATATAAATATATTATGGAGTAGTGACATTTACACGAGAATTTAAAACAGGAGATCTTAAAGAAATTTTGAGTTTGCATTGCCCATGAAGGGGTATATCTCTCAGACTTACTGGGGCATATATTCCAACTTTCCAAACTCTTTTGGTAAAAATATTTGAACTGTACACCACATTAAAATATGTGTTAAAAGAAACTCTGCTTGACTGCTAAACTATACATTTAATAAATAATATACTTTAGCATGATGATTCTAGAGGAATTAATTTTCATAATTACCAACAGTTTTATCAAAGTATCAATTATAAAAATTATGGATTGAGAAATCAGCTTCCCTACAGTCTGTTTCTCTAGGAACAGCTGCCAGAATTACAGGAGAAAATATCCAGTCAAAACCTTTTTAAATCACTGCAATTTATCATTGCTAAAAAGCAATCTAGGAAGAAATTTCACTTATCTCTCTAAGAAAGAGCCACCCATGTTGACTATTTAATTAATAATCTTCCATCACTTATCCCTGATTTTGTAATCTAGAACTACAGCAAATAAGCATCCTTTATCCTTATCCTGTGATTGTCTCTATACATACAATAGTAAGGCCATATGGCAGCACAATTAAAATTTAGAGTCTTTCCAATATTATTACTAAGCCCCTAGTGTCTAAACATCTTATGAGGTCTGGTCCTAATACATTATAAAAAGAGTTATTTCTTCATTAACAAATAATAGCATTTTCATACAAATTAATCTAGTATGTAAAAATTTCTGAGGCTAGCATTACCTTGATACAAAAAGTGCCATTTCTGGCAGAAGCAACTATAATTACAAATCATTCTTATTCAGAAATGTGGATACAAAAGTCCTAAAAAAGAAAATGAGCAAGCCAAATCCAGCAATGGCCAGAGTGGGTTTATCCCAGGGACCCAAGCATGGTTAACATGAAAAAATCTCTAGTGTAAGTTGCCACAAGAAAATAATAAAAAGTGTACAATTATCTGCGTAGACACAGAAAATCATTCTGAAAGTTCGATACTAACTTATGAATCAACCTCTCATCAAATAGGAGTAGGTAAGAACTGCCCCAGCCTGATTAAAAATATATAGGATAAAAAACTATAGCAGACATTATTACTTATGACAAAAATCTTGGAAGCATTTACTTTACAATCAGGAAAAATACAAGAATGTTCTATCACTAAGAACATTATAATGTTTTTGCCAGCTAACAATGAAAAAGGAAATATGAAGAATAATTATTGAATAAACAAAATTGCCAATATTCACCCATAATTGAATTTTCTTTCTTTATTTTTGAGTCAAAGTCTTGCTCCGTCACCCAGGCAGGAGTGCAGCAGTGCGATCTTGGTTCACCACAACCTCTGACTCCTGGGATGAATCAAGCAATTCTCCTGCCCCAGCCTCCCGAGTAGCTGGGACTACAGGCATGCGCCACTGCGCTCAGCTACATTTTTTTTGTATTTTTATTAGAGATGGGGTTTCGTCATGTTGGCCAGGCTGCTATTGAACTCCTGACTTCAGGTGATCCGCCTGCCTCGGCCTCCCGAAACAGGAGTGAGCCACTGTGCCCAGCCTAGAATTTTCTATGTAGAAAACCCATCTATAAATTATTAAAATTAAAAATAACTTAAATCATTAAATATAGAATAGATATGTAAAAGTGAATTACTTTTCTCTAATTCTGGCCAAAAAAAAAAAAAAGCCATAAAATGTTTTAAAATACAAAATTTACAATAAATACAAGCCAAAAAAATAAGGTACTTAGTAATAAATTTAACAAAAAGCATACATGGCCTTTTTGGGGAAAAAAAAGTTTAAAACTTTATTGAGAGATAGTGAAGGATTTTCAAATAGTGAAGTATCAAAAAAAAAAAATCTATTTTAAATCTTTTGCTGGTTTCTTTCATCTCAGCTTAAATAATAGTTCCCAGATAATGCTTCCCAAAACATTTATGTACAAAGCAGGGTTGTTGTTCTTTTTGTTTTTGGTCTTTGTTTTTTGCTATTTCCTATCTCAGTCCATTCTTCATTTCCTTAACATTCATTAGATCTTGCAATCATTTTATTTATTTGTCTTGTACTTTTCTGTTGGGATGTAAGGTCTACCATGAGGGTCCTTGGGTTTATCGATCTTTTCATTATTATCCCCAGTGTTTACACTAGGTGGGAATTTGGTAAATATCTGTAGATTGAATCAGTGATTTTAGGAAAGTGAAAGGTTAGTAATTAATCCAGGCTTGTTTCTTTTACTGGCTTTATGAGTATTATTTCTTTACATAGATGTCTATCTATATAAAGATATATCATGAACATTTTTGAGCAAAATAACAAAATTTGAAGATGATAGTTATTCTTACTTAAAAGTATCATCTTTTTTTTCTTTTTAAATGGCTTATCTATTATTTCCTTTTATGGAAGAAAAAATCATTCAATCTATTTATTCAAATGCTAAAAATTTCTCTTCATAATCAGAAAAGCTGGGAAATTATCATTTTGAAAAGTTCTTGAAAATAATATATCTAAATAAAAGGATTAAGATTGCCACTCCATCAGAAGACAATAGAAAATTCTGAAATTCATTTCGAATCTGACAGCTACCTCTTCTTAACAAGTATTAATTAAATTGCAGGGGAAAGATAAGAGGGCTCTTAACAATAAAATTGTATTTTTTCTGATTCGTGAGAGAGGTGAGATGTGTCTGAAGAAATTAAATGCTTGATTATACAATGCTGCTTAAGCATACATGTGATTACTAAGTAGCACCTGTTTTACATACTTTACAATACACACTTTTCTTACAAAGTGAAAACCTCTGTCCCTGAAACCCACTGCAGATTTTGTTATCCAAATGTAACTTGTGCAGTAAAACACAATGCATTTTCTAAAAATGACAAATTGAGTCATAAAACACCCACAAATGTAGTTAACGCATCACCTTTCAAGCCAGCACCTTCGACACCATTAACATCCTTCAAATAATGATTATAATTTCTTGTGACATTGCAGGAAACAGAAAGACAATTATTTAAAGGGCCACATTTTAGGACAGGTAGAGATCTCCTCAGAATCTTCTATACAACAAAAGCCACTAAATATATATGTCAGAATATAAAGGATTCATTTCTTTCTAGGTGCTTCCATCAGTCATTAATATATTTCTATTAAAAAGAAATGATGTGGCTCCTTAAAAGTAAAACAAACAAACAAACAAAAAATCACAGTCCTTTAACTCTTTAGATATAATTCCCTGCACTTTTCTGCAAAATATAACCTAAGGCTAGAAAAGCAATATGTTCAATTACCACTAGGCTTTCCAAAGTTTAGAATAATTTCAAAGCCAAAAATCAAAATTTATTTATTTCACAGAACTTCACAGGCCAAACTGTTTTGTTATTAAATATTTTTATTTTACTCACTACTTAACTAAACAATATCTCATACATTATCTCATTTAGTTCTCAATATACCCTGTAAGGTAAATATTATTTTTCCCAGTTTACTTACAAGAAAAAATAAGGCTTACTGAAGTTTAAAAGTGACTTATTTTGAAATTTCGGTCTAGAACCTAGGTTCTCTATAGCTTGTGATACAAACCTTAACATACTACAAAACTCCAAAATTGGGTAGATGAGGTTTAAGGCATATACAAGACAGCTCACAGTACTACATTAAGGAATTTCCATTTATAGTTAACTGCTTTGCATTGTTTTTAATGTCTACTTACATGCACAGTTTATAACACAAGTAAAACATGAGTATAGTACAGGTTAAGTATCCCTTATCCAAAATGCTTAGGACCAGAAGTGTTTCGGATTTTGGAATATCTGCACTACACCTACCAGTTCAGCATTCCTAATCTGAAAATGCAAAATCTAAAATGCTCTGAAGAGCATTTCCTGTGAGCGTCATGTCAGTACTCAAAAAGAACCAGATTTTGGAGCATTTTGGGTTTCAGAGACATGTGTTAGGAATATTCAACTTGAGGTGCAAGTAAATAATCTGTAAATTAAAAATTAACATCTATTGGGAGGTGTGCTTAAAAAATATTTATTTGATGGAGTATGTGATCAAAAGAGTCTGGTGACTACCATATTATTTTTGCTCTAGTACTGTGTATACTATACTTTCAATCAGGTGAATTCCCCTGATGTTTCTTTCAGACATTCATCTCTTTTCTATCTGAATCCCTATCAAAGCTAAAACTTCCATGAGAAATGATCTCCCCTCTTTGATTTGATCAACCAAACTACCATATATAAAAAACAGCTCCTAAAGCTGCAACATACCATAAAACAAATCCAGCCAAATAGAACATTCTGTGATGATAGAAATATTCCACTCTGGACCATCCAAAATGGTACCAATAGCCACATGTGACTACTGAAATTCAGCTAGTGTGACTGAGAAACTGAATTTTTAATTGTGTTTAATTTTAATTAATGCAAATGTAAGAGTAAACAGCACATGTGGCTAGAGGGTAACATAATGTATAGCATGACTCTAGAAAAGTTGTATCATGTAACTGGAATAGCATCATATGTATAGCTCAAGTATAAAAATTAGGGGTTCACTCAAAAAAGTATCCTTTAATAAGGATAAAATACCTTTCATGTGTTTTCCCAGAAATACTCTAATATTACTGAATATTTTCTCAATCACTTCATTTTGAAAAATGAGGTAATATTTTATAAGAAATATTAGCCTGAGGTAAACTCAATTGATGGTACTTTTGGATATACATAGTAGTCTACTAATGGAGTTATTTTTTAAAGAAAAGAGACAAAGATTAACAACAGAGTTATTTCTAGGTAATCTCTCATGATTCAGGTATTTGATTATTATTATAAATATTTTATAGTTTACTTTTAAAAGCTCTGTAAATAGACAAGCAAGAGGAACAAAAAGTGGGGGTAGACAAGTCCTGCCATTTATCAAACATATTACAAAACCTCCATTATTGACACAGTATGGTCTTGGAGCATTAACAAACCAAGTGAACATACAGAAAGTCTTAACATCGTTGCATATTAGAACAAATAAGGTATATTTCAAAGGCAGCATCAAATCACTAGGGAAAACATGATTATTCAACAGATAACTTGGGTGCAAGTGGGACAGTTATTAAAATATATACAATTGAATAATATATAATATATAGTTGAAATATATAGTTGATATATACCATTAAAATATATATATTACATATATAGTTGACAAAAACCTCGTAAGAATCAATTTCTAATGGCTCAAAGATTCTACTGTAAAAAAGGAAACTAAAAAATTTATGGAAGAAACCATGAGACATTTTTTCTGTCACCTGAAGTATAACACTTTCTAACTTGTCTTTAAAGGTAAAATCTTTAAGAAAAAGATAGATAAACCTGACTTTATAAAAATTAGAAACTTCTGCTAGTAAAAATCAGTACAAAAAATTGCAATATAAGTGAAAAAGAAAGACTAATTTCCCAAATAAGAAGTTCCTATAAATCAGAAAGACAGAGATCAAGAATTAATAGAGAAAACATAATGAACAAAAACCAGACACTGACAGATAAAAATAATACAAATTTTACTTAAACATATAAAGCACTGCTTAACCCCACTCATCAGAAGAGAAATGCAAAATTAAACCTACAAGGGGATACCATTTTTCACTTTTGAGGTGGCAACAATTCTACCATTCGATATCTCCCCTTAACAAGACCTGGGGTGGAGTGTACAGGTATAAGCCAGCTGGTGAGAATATAGTAGCTCTCCTGTGGACAGCAGCTGGGTGGTAACAAGAATAGCAGCAGCAGAAGAGCTAATTCTTTTATCCCTTCCTATGGGCCAGGCAATATTCTAAGCACCCTACATGGGTTAACACAGTTAGTGCTATGAGCTAGGTACTATTATTATCTCTAATCCACAAAACAAGAAACTGAGGCATGGAGAAGTTAGCTAATTTGCTCAAGATCACTCATTTAGTAAAGGGCTATCAAAATCAAATACCCTCCAATTTAGCAATTTCACTCTAAGTATTCTAAAGATCTACTGGTATACTTACAAATAACATGTACAAAATTCTTCAGCAAAGCATTGTCTATAGTCACAAAATATTAGAAATAAGTATTACCAGCAGGGGTCAGGTTAAATAAATTCTGCACAGCCATACAATGGAATATCATGTAGCTGTAAAACACCAATAAATGAAATGATCTCCAAAATATCTTACCTTAAAAAAGCAAAGTGCAGAAATCTTTAGAGCATATTACCACACGTATTAAAAAGTCAGAATGTATATTTGTATTTATTGTATATCCATGAAGAAAGCGGAAGGCTCCAGAAGTAACTAACAATAGGATGTGCTTATATTAATAACATGGGTAGTGGGACTTGGAAGAATAGGATATTGGGATGGGCACACTTTTCACTGTGTGTGTTTTTCTAAATTTATGAATTTTTAGCCATGTGAATATATTATGTTTTCAAATAAATTATAATTTGGGGTCATTTTTTAAAGCAATGCACTAATTAGTTATGTTAGAGATCAAGACTATATTATCTTATGGGATGAATGAAATGTTGAAGTACCTAATGTTATATAAATGAGAAGTGGTGGTTGGGAAGTAATATTTGTAGGGACACATTACATCTGGATTTCAGAAAATAAGGCATAAAAGTGGAGACTCTGGCCGGGTGTGGTGGCTCACGCCTATAATCCGAGCACTTTGGGAGGCTGAGGCGGGTGGATCATGAGGTCATGAGATCGAGACCATCCTGGCTAACACGGTGAAATCCCGTCTGTACCAAAAATATAAAAAATTAGCCAGACACAGTGGCAGGCGCCTGTAACCCCAGCTACTAGGGAGCCTGAGGCTAGAGAATAGCGTGAACCTGGGAGGCGGAGCTTGCAGTGAACAGAGATTGTGACACTGCACTCTAGCCTGGGTAACAGAGCAAAACACTGTCTCAAAAAAACAAACAAACAAACAAAAAAACCCACAAAATGGAGCTCCTTTTTCCTGATTGTTAAATTGTGTGTATATATTTCCTCTTCCAATAAAAGTGTTAGGTGATAAAAAGAAGTATTGAAAATGCATGTGAAAGTGGAAAAAGGTGTTATTTCTATATTAACGTATTATTTTATCCTAAAAATCACACATTCATGTGTGATCTTGACTATGTATAACAAAGTTAATCTAAATATTGTAACTAAAAATTTGACATTGGACAAAAACTATGCTTTTTGGTGAGAGACCTTCTTCAGGAAGTGTGTTAGGCAAGCCTTACATTTGCACTTCTATGTGCAATCAGTAATGACCACATCTGGCACTTCTCTCATCATCTGACCTATGTGCACGCCTCTTTCATTTCCTCATTAATGGAGTGCCCATTATATGTCTTGCATTTTCCTGGTACAAGGGTCTGCAACACCTCTTTAAATGCATTAAGGTTTATTTTGAATGCTCTTCACGGATATCTCTGTCTTTTTTCTCACTAAGTTTACATTAAAAGCTTCTAAATAAGACGGTCTCAGAAGCGACAGAATCTGCCTTCTGGGAAGGACAGTATCTTCGTAATTTTGTTATTTTGAAAATGCTTCTTACCCTCTCCCTACCCACACTGCTTATGAGAACCGCTGACATACATTAAGGAAAGAAACTGTACCTCCTTAACTCATTTCATCCCCTTTTTGTGACTGACAGATAAATAAGGCAGGTCAATTTAACCTCAAATAAACACTATTAAGACTGCCAGTTCACCGTAATAAAATATTTCAAGTCACCAATGATGTTCTGGCAAAGAGAATTTATCACAAGCTAACTCTGATTAGTATTAATTATTTGAAACATGTTGATAAGTGTTTTCTGAGGATTGTTCTGGGATTACACATAGTGGTTTCTGCTACGGGTAAAGGAGTAGTAGGCTATTTACAAGTACTGTCTTGGAATATAGTTTTCAAGTCCTGGAATATAGTTAATAGCACAATTTCTGAAGTTCTGCTTCAAAAATTTCTGCATGTGCAATGTTGTTCAAGTAATTCTATTTCTCTGTTCCTCAACTGTCACATTTATAAAATATATAAAAACTTATAAAATAAGGAAAATAATAGTACCTACACCCCGTATTATGTGAGACTTAAGTGAAACAGTACACATAGAACATTTAGGACTCTGCATGGCACATCGTGTGTGCTTAAGAAATGTTAGCTATTATTATCATCATCAATTAGTCTTGTTGATCTAGTTAACACATAATTCTATATAATAATTCCTTGAAAGAAAAAAAGACTTTCAACTCTCTGAGATAATTATAACTCTATGTATTTCAAAGCATTTCCAAGTGGCAATTTACAATTTATTATAAAATCCAAGTATATTTTTTAAAGAAGATAAAAGAAGAAAATACCAAACTTTTATTCCTTTTTGCTTTGATTTTAGTAGTAATTGTTAGTTGCCTTAAAATTTTCTCATCTCCCTATGTATTTCAAAGCATTTCCAACTGGCAATTTATAATTTATTATGAAATCTAAGTATATTTTTTTAAAGAAGATAAAAGAAGAAAACACCAAACTTTTATTCCTTTTTGCTTTGATTTTAGTAGCAGATAAATTGTTACTTGTCTTAAAATTTTCTCATCTCCATGGACTTCAGACCCACCCATTGGGAAAAAAAAATTGTATTTATGATATATCAGGCAGTACAGAGTTAGGTTACAATTCTGGCTCTGCTATTTAACTAGCTGTATAACTGCAAGCAAGTCACTTAACTTTCTTATCAAAATCTCCACTACTACCTTCCTTTTTTATGCCATCATCACCACCTACTCATGGTATTGGATTCAACACAGCTTTCTGTTTTCCCATGCAGGAAACACAGTGAGCATTTGAGAGCAACTATAAACTCTTCCATTCTCTGAAACTTCATGAAAAACTCAGCTCTAAAAGTTAATCACTGCAGGCAGAACAAGACTAATGTCCACACAGGTGGAGAAAAGGAGGCAAAGTCATGGTGGCCAAGCACAGACTGTCAAAGCAGCAAGATGAGGAGGTAGTTCCTGCAAACAGTGGCCTGAATTAGGGGGTAACTGCCCAAGTAGGATGAAGAGGGCACCATATGGGGATAGGAGGCAAACTTGGCATGGGGGAACAGAAGTGTGGTAAAGAAGAGGTGTGGCCCTTGCAGGGTGTGAAAGCCCAAGTGGAGTGGAGAGTGCCACCAATTTAGGAAAGATGACTTGGGCTATGCAGCATTGGTTATATACAGAGGGATTAATCAGATAAGCAGATATAAAAAAGATAATGAGAGCCTGTCTCTCGCTGTCAGAAAGGGAACTACAAATACGGAAAATAAAATATATCAAGAATGAATCCTTATAACTAGATTAAAATTGGAGGTATTGGTGTAAAATCATTGTTGTAATATATATGCAAATACAGATGATATAAAAACGTGTGTGTGTGTGTGTGTGTGTGTGTGTGTGTGTGTGTGAATATGATTAAACAGACATTCTCCCTAGCTCTGCTCATACAGAAGGTCTTAGATAGTGATACCTCAATAGCAATGAACACATCTAATGACGAGTTACTGTTTTCTAAATATAACTTTTTCTACTAAAAGGAACCAGGGCTCATTAGAGAAATAACTGATTCCAGGGCTGAGCCAGGTAAAGTACAAGACAGTCAGAATGTTTTGTTACATCAGAAGCAAAGAGTTGATCAAAACGATGTGAAGATGTCAAAAGGGCACAGAAGCCAGCTTGAAGATGGTCCCATTCATCAAAATCGGGTAACTCATGCATCAAAACAAGTAATGATAACATCGGGCTAAAACCCACATCCTAAAATAAAAAACAAATTCATACATGAATAAATTGAAAGTTAAAGTAGGATAAGGCATGGGATTATCAGTCTCAAAGACGCTCCCCACAAAACACTTATTAATTACATTGGAAAAAGAGTGATTTTACAGTGAAGAAGCTGGACGGACATTGCCTTAGTGATCAAAGAGCACAGCATCATTAATGGGACAAATAAGTATCATGTACTACCTAAAAGGAATCAATGAAAGGATCACAGTAATGCTTAAGTGATATTCCTTTCAAAGATTGATAATATAAATCTAAGCATAAGGAAATATGAAACAAGTTAAAATAGGAGGCATTCTACAAAATAATCTGCAAATGTAGAATGATCATGAAAGTCAAGGGAAGATGAAAGAACTTTTCCAGACTGAAGGAGATATCTAACTAAATACTGTCAAAAAACATTAGAGAACACTGGTGAAACCTGAATGGGTCTGAGCATGTGATAATAGAAATGTATCAATAATTTATTGATATTGATGGTTGTACTATAGTTATCTAGGAAAACATTCTTGTTTGTAAGAAACACAGTATTCAAGTGTTATTACATTTACGATTTATTCTCCAATGGTTCAAAAGAAATGTAGGTCTTTGAAGTACTTGCAACTTTTCTGTAAGTTTGTCCCTTTGAAACAAATTTAAAAATGTTAACACTTCGAATCACAACTCTTCCCTACTTGAAACCCTTCAGGGGCTCTCCACTGCAACCAGAAGAAAACTCAAGGCCTACACGTTCTTCGTCTGCTAGTTTTCAGTCCTCATGCTATAGTGCTGCCCCTCTGTCCTTCATATTCCGGCTACTTACAATCTAACAAGGCTCCTGGAACATGTGAATTCATTCTCATTTCAGAGGATCATGGCTTTTCCTCCGTCTTCCAACACTGGTGCTCCAGAATTTGGATCAATGGCCCCTTATAATGATTCAGCTCTCTTCTCAAGGTCATCTCCTCAGAAAGGCCTTTCTGATCACTCTAGACACTTCCCCTCCTGGTATTCTTGATCATATTACCCTGTTTTATATTCTTTATAGCACTAATCACGGTCTAAAATTATCATATTCATTTAATTATTTTTATTTATTTTCAGTCTCCTTCCACTAGAGAATAAGCTCCTAGGGAGAGGGACTTTGTCAGTCTTCTTCACCGCAGTATCTCCTCCACCTAGGGCCTGGACGTTGAAGGAGCTAAGAACTATTTGCTGATTGACTCTCTAGGACTCGATTTTCCCATTTACAAAAATGGGAACAAATTACTACGTATCTCATAGGATTAGACATTGGCTGATAAATGCGAATGCTTAGCATAGTGCCTGACATACAACATGTACTAAATAGATGTTAAATATGATTATAAAATGAAAGCACTAGTTTGGGTCTAAAAATTCTCTGAAAGTTGAATGGCCATCTGATTGGGGCATTGACACCACCCCCCCTCAAATTGACTATTGACTAAGCTTCACCAGAGAGAAAATGCTTACTCTCTGAAGTCTACTAATTATACAACTATACTTCATTTTATTGTACTGTACTTTACCGTGCTTTGCAGATATTCCTTTTTTTTTTTTAAACAAATTGAAGCTTAAGCCTACCAGCATCATTTTTCCAACAACATGTGCTTACTTCATGTGTGTGTGTCACATTTTGGTAATTCTTACAATACTTCAAACTTTTTCATTATTATCATATCTGCGATGGTGATCTGTGGTAAGTAGTCTTTGATGTTACCACTATAATTTGGAAGGGGAGGAAATGTGTCCATATAAAGTAGTGAATCTAATCCATAAATGTGTATGTTCTGACTGTACTACTGACCATTCTCCTGTCTCTGTTCTTCTCCTTCCTATTCCCTGAGAGACAATAATATTGAAATATGGCCAATTAATAAACCTACAATGGCTTTTATGTGTTTAAGTGAAAGAAAGAATTGAGCGTCTCTTACTTTAAATCAAAAGCTAGAAATGAGTGAGGAAGGCATTTCGAAAGCTGAGATTGGCTGCAAGCTAGGCCTCTTGCACAGAACAGACAAATTCTGAATGCAAAGAAAAAGTTCTTGGAAGAAATTAAAAATGCTATTCCAGTAAATATATGAATTATAAGAAAGAAAGAAAAAAAAAAAGCCTTATTTCTGATATGGAGAAGGTTTTAGTGGTCTGAATAGAAGATCAAACCAGCCATAGCATTCCCTTAAGCCAAAGCCTAATCCAGAGCAATGCCCTAACTCTTCAATTTTATGAAGGCTGGAAGAGGTGAGGAAGCTGGAGAGAAAATGTTTGAAGCTAGCAGACGTTGGTTCACTAGGTTTAAGGTTTAAGGAAAGAAGCTGTCTCCATAAACATAAAAATGCAAGCTGAAGCAACAACTGCTGATGTAGAAGTTATAACAAGTTATCCAGAAGACCTAACTATGATCATTGACAAGGATGGCTACATTATAAACAACAGAGTTTCAACGTAGACAAGTTTTTTTTTTTTTCCCCTGAGACAGACTTTCGCTCTTGTTGCCCAGACTGGAGTGCAATGGCACTATCTCAGCTCACTGCAACCTCCACCTCCTAGGTTTAAGCAATTCTCCTGCCTTAGCCTCCCGGGTAGCTGGCATTACAGGCATGCACCACTATGTTTGGCTAATTTTGTATTTGTAGTAGAGATGGGGTTTCTCCATGTTGGTCAGGCTAGTCTCGAACTCCCAACCTCAAGTGATGCGCCCGCCTCGGGCCTCCCAAAGTGCTAGGATTACAGGTGTGAGCCACTGTGCCCAGCCAACAAAAGTTTTATATTGGAAAAAGATGCTACCTAAGACTTTCATAGCGAGAGAGGAAAAGTCAATACCTAGCTTCAAAGGACAGCCTGACTCTCGTTAGGAGCTAATGTAGTTGGTGATTTTAAGTTGAAGCCAATGCCCATTTACCATTCTGATAATCCTAGGGCCCTTAATAATTACTCTAAATCTACTCTGCCTGTGCTCTATACCTGAAATAACAAAGCCTGGATGATAGTGTTATCTGTTAATAGTATGGTTTACTGAATATTTTAAGCCCACTCTTGAGATCTACTGCTCAGGAAAAAAGATTCCTTTCAAAATATTACTGTTTATTGTCAATGTACTTGGTCACTGAAGAACTCTGATGGAAATGTAAAAAGGAATTATCACTGCCTTCATGCCAGCTAATGTTAACTTCCATAGTCCATGGGTCAATGAGTCATTTGGACTTTAGAGTCTTATTATTTAAGAAATACATTTTGTAAGGCTGTAGCTGCCATAGATAGTGATTCCGCTGATGGAACTGAGTAAACTGAAAATCTTCTGGAAAGAATACACCATTCTAGATTCCATGAATAATATTTGTGATTCATGGGAACAGATCAAAATATTAACATAGGAATTTGGAAGAAGTTGATTCTAACTCTTATAGATGACTTTGAGCAAAGGGTTCAAGACTTCAGTGGAGGAAGTAACTACAGGTGTGGCAGAAATAGTAGAGAACTGTAATTAGAAGTAGAGCCAGAAGAGATGACTGAATTGCTACAATTTCATGATAGAATTCGAACAGATGAGAAGTTGCTTCTTATGGATGAGCAAAGGAAGTGATTTCTTGAGGCGGGATCTACTCCTGGTGAAGATGCTGTGAGTATTCTTAAGATGACAATAAAGAATTCAGAATATTATGTAAACTTTGATACAGCAGTGGCAAGTTTTGAAAGGATTGGCTCCAATTTCAAAAACAGTCCTACTGTGGGTAAAATGATATCAAACAACATCGCATGCTACGGGGAATTCACTGTGAAAGGAATATCGATCTATGCAGCAAACTTCCTTGTTCTCATATTTTAAGAAATTGCCATAGCCACCCGAATCTTCATCCACCACCACGTGATCAGTCAGCAGCCATCAACATAGAGGCAAGATGCTCCACCAGCAAAAAGATTACAGCTCTCTGAAGGCTCATATGACCATTAGCATTTTTAACAATGACATATTTTTAAGTAAGTTATGCACATTTTTTACACATAATGCTATTCCACATTTAATAGACTATAGTGCAAACATAACTTTTATATCCACTGGGAAACCAAAAATTTCTTGTGTCTTGCTTTATTGTGGCAGTCTGAAACTGAACACAGTATCTCCAAGCTATGCCTGTAATAAATCAAAATGAATTTAATTTAATGATATTCAAATGGGCTAGAGGAAAACTACTGGTTCTCTATTTTGTGGAAATACAATTTTTGATTTTCAGTACTAAATTATTTATACTTTAGGCTAGGCCTGTAATCCCAGCACTTTGGGAGGTCAAGGCAGGCGGATCACTTGAGGTCAGGAGTTTGAGATTCCACCTGGCCAACATGGCAAAACCCTGTCTCTACTAAAAATACAAAAATCAGCTGGGCCTGGTGGCACAAGCCTCTAATCCCCACTACTTGGGAGGCTGAGGCAGGAGAATCGCTTGAACTAGGGAGACGGAGGTTGCAGTGAGCCAAGATCGCACCACTGCCCTCCAGCCTGGATGACAGAGCTAAATTCTGTCTCAAAATAATAATAATAATTGTTATTACAATTATTATTTTTACATTATTATTATTATTACAATTGTAATAACAATTATTATTATTATTTATACTTTAAATGTTTTATAAAACCATGATGTATTATCTAATACTTTACATATTCATACTATAACTTAAAATTTTTACTAACACAAGTCCTAGATTTATAAACACTAATTCATCTTCAAAAAAAATTCTTTAAGCACAATTTCTGCATGTCAATGGATAAAGAATAATTAATGTCTGATTAAGGACACAAGTTAAATAAAAGTGAATCAAAGCCCTCTCCTGGCTTCTAATTCCCAGTGGGTTACTGCTCCAAGCATTATGAAATATTTATTACGTGCCCAGGCAGGGCCAGGAGTGAAAGAGATATATAAGACAGATCCCTAGGACATATTTCTTATTAACAAAAAGTCTAAATTAAGAAGAAATTGAATCTGTTTTGAGTTTCTATATAGGAAAGCTATTTAAACTTTCTATCTATGGCAGGTAAATCCCATAAAACACACCACAAATCCAAAGGACACCGTAAGTAGAATTTCTTAAAACCCTGAGAAGAAATGACTGGAATTTTAAACTACCCCTTTTACTTGTCCATCTGTTACTTTTTCTGTTGCAGTTAAGGCAACAGAAAAAAAAAATCTTCCTAGAGAAAGACACAGAGCTTAGTCTTTCTTTAGAAATTATCTGCAACACTGTTACACTGCCTCTCTTTCTCCAGTCTTTGTCTTCTTCCTTCTTCTCCCCTTTCACCCTCACCCACCACAAACATACACAGGCCTATTCATCAAGACTGTACATTTATATGTTCTACTTTCAAATTAGCAACCCTTAATATGCAGTTACTTCCCTAAGCAAATTTCACTGGTGAAATTTTGAAAATGGTACAGTATTTTTCACCTCACCCTCTAATATCTCTTGACAAGTTTTCTGGGTAACGGTTACATGAGTCATTCAGTGTTCAGGTTTGTGTTCATGACAGACATGCTGCTGTTGATGAATTTCAAAAGAAATGACTAAAAACACACTTGGGCAGGGTGGTCAAAATATGTGTAAGAAATGTGTGGTCTTTAAAATGATTTGGAACACTTTACCTCTAGTTCTTATTAATTTGTTTCTAATTTATTCCTTATTAGATTCCATATTCCATATAAGAGAGCTTCCACAATTGTACTCTACAAGTTTAAAGACAGAAAGTAAAGACATTGGTGCAATGAGAAAGTGAGAGTAAGGAAAAAACAAGGTAAAGTTAAGGGTGAGAGTTTGACACACACAAGACACACTTGACAGACACAAGTGGATCAGAATTGGGGCTCTCAATAGTTTAGTAACTAATGTAAAAAGTGAGATAAATGGGATAAGATCAGGTATAAAACCCAAGATGTGTATAAGCTGAAAACACACTAGCTACTCAGGAGAAATGCAACCGTATTGCTGGTGCTATAAACGAAAGCTTTCTCATGCAGTCTTATAAAAGAAAAATATAAAATAGTCAGTGCTGTTGATGTTTATCATAAATAGATTTATGGTTCTCCTTAAAATGTCCTTCTGATACATCAGTGGTACAACATCGAGTGAGTTGAGTTAAAATAATTCCATAGGAGTCCAAAGCGCAACCTCTGAATAGTCTGTATGAATTCATATACAATTTAAAGTATCTATGCAACTGCCTAGAGCAACCGGGTAGGGCAAGTGGGGGTGGTCACTACACAGCTAAAGCTAATTGCTGCCTCGCTTTTTCTTTTTTCTTATTTTAACACTGTGGAGGTCTCACAAGCAGGACTGCAGTTAACACTTTCTAATCTTTGATCTAGAAGAATGAAACTAATATATACGTCAAAGAAAGTTGCTTTAACATTGTTTATAGAAATATTTACAATCTAATCCTGGTTAGGCACTGGGCTAAGGTTTCAATATGCTCATTTAACAACACTTTACGGAAGGTATTACCCACATCTCTCATAGTTGAGGAAACTAAAGTATGGAGAATGTTAAGTAAATTGGCCCAGAACTACAAAGGCAGTAAGTGACCTCTGCCACAAAATGCTGTGCTTTAAATTATACACAACTTTGCAACTGGGATTAAGACCTTATATTAAATACTTTATAGAGACTGCTCTATTGTGAAGTGCCAGGGGCACAAAAATAAATGACAGAGAGAAAAATTCAATATAGTAAAATTCCAACCAGAGATCTCAGGCTCAACAGACTCTTATTCATAAGGCAGATATGGTGATTTTTGCAATTTAATCAAATATTCATTACTATCCTTTACAACTTTAGGAGAACACAGTTTTGCTTATGTACCTACCACTCAAGCCAATGAAGCCCTGAATGAGAGGGCTGCCTGAGAAGACACAGAGGGAGAGGAATTCTAGGCACTCCTTTGTGCTTTCTTCTGGGAGAAGCTGGCTGCTGAGGGCCTTCTTGATTACGGCATCACTCAAGCACCATTCCAAATTCCCAGCCAGCTGTGTGTGTACAAACCCACTACCCTGCTGCACTGTCTGTGGCCAGTATTTATTAGTATTCTACCCAGAATCCATCCTCTACTCTCCACATTACTTTCTGGAAAGGCCAACGTTTTTTTCAGGTATCTGTCACAGGGTGTGTCTTGTAGCTGATAAGTAAACTCTGATGGCCACATTAGCACTCCATGTGACTGGTTTGATCCTGAGTTTTCACAATTCTGACCAACAAGTTTTGAGGAAATGTCAGCCAGGTGCCTTTTAGGATAAACTGATAAAAGGAAATACGCAAGAAAAAAAGCCTCTTTTCATCCCACTGGACATTGTCATGTTCTTTACTGCTGTGTATACATGTGTGGATGGATGTGTATCTGTGTGTGAAAGACAGACACATAACTGCAAACAGACAAAAAGAAGCAGAGTAGAAAATAGATTATGTTAGGAAATGAGGCATATAGAAAGGAATAATTTGTAAAAAGTTCAGGAGAGAAGTGAGCCAGAAAATACTTAAGAAAAGGAAGAAGCAACCTTCACCCCGATCACAAGAAAGGCTTGCTATGCCAAACTTATTTCTTTAAAGCTTCCTAGAATTAGAGAGAAGGCAATCTTGCTCTGTGCAGCATTTAGTACACTACCAAGATGATCTGAAAATTAATAACCTCTATTTAAGGATGAGAGTAAAACACCAGCCAAAAATAGCATGTCATACTGAATAAGGACCAGCTTGAATAATCTGGTATATGTTTGTATCTACTGAATGTGGCTGTGCAAAATTCCAGACTATGATGATCTTATGAAAATGCATTTCTTTGCTCACATAAATATACTGCTAAACAGCTATGGCATTATATCTAGATCCAACTTTCCAATTCTATGCACATATTGCTAAATGTCAAATGTATTCATATTCATTTATATTTGAATGCTGCTTTGAGTGAAAAACTATAAATCATCCATTCAGAAATAAAAATAAAATAGATATGCAGTATTATTTAGCAGCACAGATGAACCTTATTTATTTTACAGTTAAGCAGTGAAGTGAATAAGCATTTTCAAACAGAAGCTCTGACTCTGAAAACTTATAACAAAATGGCAAAACCCACAAGTTTCTCCAAACATATGAGTTTCCTCATAACCTCAGTCATTATTATACCTTTATCATCCCCGTCAAAAATTATGACTTTCACAGGACACTATTACATTGAATATCTTCTTTATTGGAGCACATAATGCAACTCAGTTACTCTTGAAATATTGTAATCATATATAAAATTGTTTTTTGAAATGCCTCACAATTGGAGAAACTGTTTAAAAAGTTCGATGACCCTAATCAGATCTGTTTAGTTAATCTTACTGGTGCAATGATCTATCACCAGACAAAGCTACATCAAATTCTTTTCCTTCTCCTCATCAGACAAAACTTCTGATTCTTCCATTAACATTAATCTCTTAATGTTGAAATATGCCAAGGCTCTGACTGGACTTCTTTCTTCTCTCTTTTCTCACACTTCAAAGACCTTGACAAATCTCATAGCTTTAATACCATCTATTTGCTAATAACTTCCAAATATATATCTTCAGCTGAACCTATGAATTTTTACATGTAACTCCGTACCCAATAGCTCCACTGGGTGACTAACAGGCAAATCAACTTTACCTTTCCAAATCTGAGAAACTTATCTTTCCCATTAAACCTGTTGTTTTCAAAGTCTCCTCATCTCAATTAATGCCAACTATTACCTTCCAGTTGCTCCGTCTAAAACCTCAGAATCATCCTTGCCTCTCCTTATTGGCTCACAATCCACAGCCCACCAAATAGCAAACAGCTCTTCCTATGAAATATACTCAGCTTCTGACCCTTTAACATCACTTCTGCTCTGGTCCAAGCTATTATGTCTCACTGGGAATATTTTAAGAGCTACTCTCCAGCTCTGGCTTTCCTCCATCCCATGCACATACCACATGTACATCATCTTGTGCTTTCTCCAAGCACAACAATCATCTTATAAGTTAAATATGATTATGCTAC
This sequence comes from Macaca nemestrina, assembly GCF_043159975.1. Taxonomy (NCBI): domain Eukaryota; kingdom Metazoa; phylum Chordata; class Mammalia; order Primates; family Cercopithecidae; genus Macaca; species Macaca nemestrina. The sequence goes on from NC_092125.1 coordinate 134,526,133, forward strand.
TCCTTTGTTCAACTATTTTCCTATCTCACTGAGATATATAAACCTTATAAAGCTCTATATGGTCTAACCCCTGGTTTCTTCTCTGACTTCATTTCCCACAACTCTTCTACTTGCTCACTCCATTTCTGCAACACTGGCCTTCTTGCTTTTTCTGGAATGTACAAGCACACTTTCATTGTGCATGTATTGTCCCCTCTGCCTGAAAGGCTCTTCCCCCAGGTATACATATTACTCACACATTACCTCCTTGGTGACTATTTTACTGACACCTAATTCTAAATTGCACTGCTCCTCAACACTCTGTCTCCTCCACACTTATCACTATATGACAATATATTATAAATTTTAATTATTTACTCTTTTTTTTTGACCCACTAGAACATAAGCCTCATGAGGACCTGGTTTCTATCCCCAGTGCTGGGAACAGTGACATTCATATGGTAAATAATTAACTTTGCTGAAAAGTTTTTGTTGAATACCTCTACCTTAAATATCATCTTATAAATATGTAAAGTTGCACATCTCCAAATTTCTTCTTCACTTTTTATTCTGTAGCTCAGTGTAGAGAGCCACGATCTGCCCTGCTGCAAGTTAGAAATGTTAGTTATTAATAACTTGAAACATTGGCTGCCCTTCATTATTTAAGTGATGTGGCTTCTATCCTCTGCCTACCTCTTTCTCATATTAACTCGTCTCTGCAACTCCACTGCCACCTCTTCAATTCAGGTTCCTACTGGATCCATACTGAGCAAAGGATAAAGTACATATTTCTCAACCTGACAGATAAGGCCTCCTTTCTACCTGACTATAGTCCACCTTTAAGTCACATCCCCTCTTCCTCACTGTACCCTCCCCTCCACACACCAATCTGGTTTAATCAAGTTAGCAGGCTTTTTGAGCTTCTAAAGCTTTTCATAATATCCATTCTACCTGAAATATTCCTTGTGCTTTACAATGAATAACTCCATAGCCATTTTATACGGACCAATCTCAAATATTACCTCTATACTGTCATCAAAATGACAACAGCTAACAACTACTGAGTACTTACTATGCTCCAAGCAATGTATTTGCATTATATAATTTAATCCTTAAACAAGCCTATTAGAAAGGTACAAATAATGTTCTCAACCTATACATGATAAAATGAGGCTAAAAGAAGTTAGAAAACTTGTCCTGGGTCACAAAATTTAATAAACAGGTGAGCTAGGATTTGATCTTTGATTTATCCAATTCCAAAACTTAGACAACAAAACTCACATGAACCGCTGAACTGACCTTCAAATGAATATTCCGAATGTCTTTACTGACTTAGGTAATCCTGAAGCCATTAATTTTATGGCTGTGAGATAAGAACTACAAACCACAAACTCTGAGAAGGAGCCACTTTGCAACTAACCATGTAATGTATCAAGGACTCTCTGTCAGATATTATTTTAGTTTGCAGAAAAACACATACCTTTTGTGGGTATATCTGTGTGATAAGAAAAAGTAACTGTAATGCCATTATTGTTCATTTATAGTAAATGCAGGATTACAGGCAAGGTAAAAAGACCAGAACCCTTGTATTTACATGCCACAAAACCCACACGAAGGTCACCTGATACAGCCAAATGTCCTCTGGAGTGTTATATAACTGCAATCTTTCTACCCAATAACTATAACTCCTCTAACCTTTGCGTTTCTTGCTAGAGCTTCATTTCACTGACCTTTTTATTATCAGTTGCTTTGCTGGGTTTGCACATAGCATCCCACCCAAAGGTGACTTCGATGGAGCCTCTGAAGGCTGCCCCAATGTCTCCACAGAAATGGCCCCAGGGTTGTCTCCAAAATGGCCCTGTCTGAGTTGCCATGGTAAACAACCAGGCAGATTGCTATATTCAGTTCTCTGCCAGGGTCGCCATGGTGACTGCAAAGGACGGCTCCTTAGAAGGACCTCACAAGGGCACGTTGCCATGGTGACCCTATCCTGCATATTTCTAAGCAACTTCCTTTCAGTCTTTCTGTGACCAATCAAGGCCGGTTCATTTTTAGAGTAACTCTGGTAGGTTCCTCCCGAAGATACCATCATAAGACATAGGGATTTTAAAAGTGAGAAGGCCTATAAACAAATTAATTATTTGAAAATATAAACAGTTCCATTCACAAATCATTAAATCAGTCTGCATACATTTTAGGAAAAATTTGTTTTGATGATAAACAAAAACATACCTGCAATGTCTCTGTTAAATGTGTCTGTTTTGAAACTTAATCAACTGAAAGTATCTTACAGAATATAATGCAGATAATTAAAGTTTCAAATTTTTCCAGTCTTACAATGTAGCAGCTACATGGGTATTAAACACTTTATAGTAGACATGACATACACACCCAAGTGAAATCATAAATATATACTGATGATTAAGTTATAATAAAATATCAAAATCATTCTTATGCAGCAAAAGACAAAATATTTGCAAGCCCAGTGGAAAAATAAATGTGTGTGTGTGTTTTTTTAACTGAGTTGGGAAATCCCAGCCATATTTGGACCCAAGCTATTTTCTTCCTTGTGCTTTTGTGGTTGGAACAATCCCAACTAATCTTCCTTTCATTTTAAAACATGAATATAGGCCATTCTTAACATATGCTTGGTTTTTCAGCCATGCTATTATTCTCCTGAAACTTTAAAATATTCTACTGTTCCTAGTATTTCATCAAGAGCAAAATTTTGTCTAACCACTAACTTCAATATCCTTAGTTACTTAACACCTAAAAACAAATTCTAAAATTCAGAAGATGCAATTACAATTTCTATACACATGTACAGCCTTTCAGTCAATTCTAGTTGACTCTTAACTCTATATATATAGTTAAGAAATATATGTATATATGTACATATATGTATTATATATGTACACATATGTATATATATGTTTCTTAACTATATATATTGAGAGCATTAGGAGTCTATTTCTTATTAAATGGAAAAGGTTAATCTGGGGTTCTCTCTAAATCATAAAGATGATTTTTCCTTTGAGCACTATTTCCTCTAGTTCTACATTTTCTGTTATTCTCTCTCACAGATTCCTTTCTCCTACTCTGTCCACAGCAGCCCACCACTCCCCACTCACATTCCACTGGAGAGAACAGAATTTCAGTTAATATACATAGTCAAGAAACGTGAGAATAATTCATAGTATAATAATTCTAAGTTGCATACAGACATGCAAGTTAGACTTCGTAGACACAAAGACTCTTAGTATTTGTACTCATCTTTTACTGGTTTTCACAATATTAATTAAATAATGAAATAATTGCACAGTCTGATTTTGTAGAGACTTCATGCTTCAAGCCTTCAATATGCTTGCACAAATCAGAGTAGTCACTATGGTTTCCACTCATTCCTTCACTACATATTTATTGAGTGACTACGATGTGCCAGGCAGTGCACAAGGGTCTGGGAACACTCTAGTGAACACATGAAAAAAAAAAAAAATTCGGCCCTTAAGGTGTTTCAGTTATGGAGAGGGAGAGAGAAAAATATATAAAGAAAACTAATTAGGAAGTCATATGTTAGGAAGTGATTAAAGTTAGGGAGACTATTAAAGCAGGGAGGGGGGATGCAGAGTCCTTGGCCAGGTCAGGGCTGAGGAGGCTGCAACAGTATAGATTTACAGGGACGTTTCAAGGACTCCCCAACTCACCTGATGTAAGTGCACTCAACATTATATTCAATAACAACCTAAATCCTTAAATGTAAAGGAAAATTTAAAAAATATTTCATAATGCACACAGTAGAAGTTCATTAGATTAAAAGTCCACTTTTCTCACTTCTATACCTGCTTTTTGACAGGCAGCACTGTCTGAGGCAGACAAGAGACGTCATCACCTCCGATCCTATTCTGCATTTCAAGACCTATATATAAACTTAGGCAAATTACTCTACCTTTCAAGTGTCTTCTCACTTTTAAAATGAGAATAATTATTCCAACCTGACAGTATTACTCTGAAAATGCAAAGATACTAAAATATAAATATAAAACTACCATGGGTAAAATAATCTATATCTAGAATTTGCTTTAGAATACTTCAGTAAAAATTTAAACATGAGGAGAGACAATAAAAAAAGGTGAGCAAAATGTTGAGAATTAATGAAGCCCAGTTATGAATATATGAGAGCTCATATTATTAGATCTCATTTTGTTTGAAAATTTCCGTAATAAAATATCTGAAGGTAAAGATTAAACTTGCAAACACAAAGATATTCACTTTCACAAAAAGTTTAACAATACTCAGAAAAAAAGTATAGAGGAACATTAATGTATTTTATATAAAAATCTCAAAAAACTAGAAAAAAGTAGATTTATTTACTGAGTACTTACTAGCCTGGAACAATGCTAGCATTGCCTTTCACACTTTCTTCCAATACATTATCTCCTTTTTAAAAAATTATACTTTCCTAATAGTATGAGATGAGACATAAGTCAGAAAGGCAGAAAACCATCACTGTTAAGCTTGTAGACTCACATGGTATCCAATGTATAACAGATTTTAGGAAGAAATTTTACGATAATTTGCTGAATGCTTAGAAATAATCATGTAAGAAACAATTATGTAAGGACATTGCTAATAAAAATTTTAGACAATGAATTCTATATGATTGTATCAAGAAACTTAAAAACTTACCAGATCAGTATCTGTCTTTTTATAGGTCAAAGCTTCAACTTTGGAATCCAGTTCTGCTTGTATTTGGTCTCTTCTTTTCATAACACCCTTTACATTAAAACACACAGATAAAATAGGATGTACTTAGTTTTAATAATCTTTCCTATAGCAAAAATATATATTTCAGAAAACAAACAGCATCTCTTCCTCAAGCCATCAGTCATTTGGGGATATAATACATTTTAAAAGTTTTTATTTTTTTAATCTCTAAAAACTAAATTGAAAGCAAGTATATAAGAGGGTTTTTTCCTATAAATGTTTCAATTAGTTTTCCTAATGCACATTTTACCCATTTAAGCATTGTATATATGCACTACATTTGATGGAATACTCTAGGCATGTACAATTCTTCAAAAATAGTAAAGAGCAAAACAAACAAAAAATAGTAGAAGCACTGGAAATATATACTACAGCATAAACTAGTGGCAGGTGGGATGTCACATGGACCATAATCTGGAAATATCTACACTCTGTGGCAACCTTCTTACCTGACTCCAAAGGGATAGATAATCAAACAGGAAATTATGCTGGGAAATCAGAAAACTGAATTATGCATTCATATCCTAAGCATTGTATTTTTGCTCAAAATATAAAATATTCATTAGTTAGCCAAGCTTTTGATGAGAAATCATAGCCTCCTCTTTGACTGATAGGAGTTGTATCTTTTTTCTTGATTTCATGTTTCAGAGTTTTTAAACTTAAAGCACCCATGTGAAGAAATTGAAGTGCAGAATTCATCTACATCTTTCATTTTTGTTGAATTTTTACAATGTCTTTAAGTGATTCACATTTCTTCCGAGACATGTAACTTAGACTTGAGCCCAGGAGTTCCAGGCTGTAGTGAGCTATGATCATGCCTCTGCACTCCAGCCTGTGCAACAGAGCCTGTTAAACAGACGTTAAACAGGTTAAACAGCCTGTTAAACACACACACAAAAAAAAAAAAATCAAAGGAAACTAACATTTTTCCTAGTTGCAAAGAAGTCCATAGAAAACTCAACTAATTTCATAAATTCCTTTATATTTACCTCAATGTTTAATTGCCATTAATGTCAAGAAAGCCCTCCTTTCTTTGACCCAAATGACTCACTCTCTAACTCAGTCCTATTTATTTAAAGTCTGTTTCAAAAAAGATGAAGTACTGGTTTTCATATGCACAAATACATTTTAAGTAAAAGGTTGCTTCAGAGGACAACTGGTGAAAATTACATGAAATTAATCATTTTTATGGGAGGATTATTTTTCATTATTTTAGCTCAAATTGAAGAGAATGTTCCAATATCAAACAGGACAAGAAATGCAATACAAGTACTATTTATTATACCCTGGGAGTCTAAAAATTAATTCAATCAAATGAGGACCTATAAAATAATTCTATTATAATTTTTCCATATCCTTAACAATGTAATACTTCAATTACATAATTTCCATCTCGATATAATATAAAAGAAAACACTAATTAATGGAGCAGAACATACAAATCAGATCTTCTTGAAGATTTACACAAGGGGGTGACCAATAATGAAGTGAAACCAAAGGATGTAGCCAAGGAAATGGATAGAGAGAGGCAAGAGAATCATCAACAGTGAAACATCGAAGGCCTTTGGTAAGGAAGAAGCTTTGTTTACAGGAGGACTCCAATAAAGTTAAGCACAGACGAAGCCTGAAATGTCCGTGCAATATTTAATGACTCTGTCAAAGGAAACCTAAACATGATCGACGAGAGAGGCAGATCTCATGCTGAACGACAAAGTGAGCTTTTCAGACCAAAACAAGGACAAGTTTTTTAAAAAGAAAAAAATTGAAAGAAATTCCTAGAAATCAAGGGTACATGTCCAAAGAGACCATGGTTCCAATTATAAAGAATAGAAAAAAAGAGCTATATCTGAATGCAAGCTGACTCCTTCCCTCATCACCATCCTAAAACACCAGAGACCTGAGGGTGCCAATTTGCTTGTGCAAAGTATTGTAGGCACAGAAAAATACTGGATGAAAAACATTAGCTTTGCAGATAGCATTGCTAAATTCCAAATATCTGGAAACTTTAACTTGAACTGAGGAAGTAAAATGCAAAACTTTGATACAAGAGGAATAAAAGCCTTTTCAAGTAGTGAAAGAAAAACATTTTAACTTGAAAGATTTCTTTTAAAAGCAACCAGAAGGCAGAACATCAAGATCCGACTCAAGTACTTTCTACATAATGGTACTAAATATATTGCTAAATCAAATGTACCTAGAAGCAGGAGAGCAGTTCTTTCATGAAAAGAAATCCCCAAAGCACTAAAAAATTTTAAAGTAAAATTTCAAAAGGTTTGGAAAAACTAATCATATTCCCTACGTAAATTTTGATTGAGGATGCTTCCTGTCTATGTATAATCTGATAAATTGTTGGTGTTGCTATTGAGTATTGAGTATTCCTGCTTTTTAACAAAGGATTCTTTCCTTCATCTATTCAGGCACACAGTGAACAAATTATTTATTGAACATCTACATGCAAAACAACCTGCTAGGACAAAAAGATAGTAGTTTTAAAGAAAAGAAATGTAGTCGCCTTTACAAAGCTTATAATCAGGTTAAGGGACGGAGGTAAAATTCGAATTAGGTGTTCTTACCATTAACATTTCACTATAAAGCACGTACTCATGTACAACAGGAAGCAGGGCCTCTGAGAGTCCAGACATCCGCTTTTCAGTGGCCTTACAGCATCTGTCAATGCAGCCGGCAACATCCTTTAGAGTATCAACCAGATCCTCTTCTGACGCTGACCACAGAATATGAATTGGGCCATATTCTTTCATTTCATCAAAATATTCTTTAAAAAAAAGACTTAATAAGCTCTTCAATATACAAAAGTTTTCAAAGTACTTGTATCTTAGATAGTAAGAAAGGGCATTATTTCTCTTACAGTGCACATATTCTTACATAAGAACATAAGAAAATGGATATCATCCTTCATTAAATCAACCGGCCATCAGTTTGCCCAGGTCAGTATTTGAATGACTACTGTCCAAGTGTAATCAATAACAACATTCCTTTTCATTGTCAAAAATGTCTTGGCTTGACAAATAAATTAAATGACCGTCAAATCTATTATAGACTTCTGCCTACCACACAACTGTATTTGAGTGCTTCATAGGTAACATGCCCTGGAAAAAAGCTTATCATCTTCTTTCTCCCCTTCTTCTGACTATATATTCTACTTAGTGGTAACTACTATCCATAAATCTAAGCAAAAAATTGGGAGGTTATCCTAGAAACATACTTACACAGAGCCAGTCAATCACCAATTCCAAAATTTCTAGATCTTAAACTATCCATCTACCTACCTATGTACTTATCTTCACTTTCACCACCATCAGCACCTCTAATCTGTACCACTTCAAGGGTCTCCTAACTATTCTCCCTCTATTTTTGTCACAGTACAGAAACACTGACTCTTTGTAGTTAAATTAGAATTAGTTAAATTAAACCTTTATCATTAGTCCTCACTGTCTGCTTCTCCAGGTCCAATGTGAAATTCTCTGCCAAAGATTTTAACTCAAGTCAAATTGCTTGTTCATTCATGAATATCCCATGATTTCTCTTTAAAAAAGCATTTGCACATGTCCCTCTGCCTTGTCCTCCATTTCTATCACCTGACAAACTACTTCTAATCCTTTAAATTTCAGTTCAAATAAATCTCTGATTCTGTTCCAAAGGATTCATAGATGCTTTGGCCCTCAATGAGCCCATCATACCTATCATAATTTTATACTTCTATTAAAGCATTATCCCACTGTATTATCGATGTCTTATAACTCAAATGCTCTTGGCCACATACTCCTTAAAACAGGGACTGAGTCTTACTATTTTGCTATCTCAAACCCTTATGTGTAATGAGTTCAATAAATATTTTCGTATCAATGAAAGAATGCATATATGAGTAACCAAAGACCATTCAGTTTTTGATACGCTATATATTCAAAAATTTGGATTTCATTTTAAAATGTGAATATCTTTACAACTTAACATTTTTACTTTCACACTTAATTTTCAGTAATGTATAGCTTTTTGTGTAGAAAATGTATAAGCAGTGAGCATTTTTTGTTCACTATCCATATAAATACAATTAAATTGTCTATATTCAGCCATCTTACAACTCATTAGGATTTGCTGATATCTGTCATATTTCTCTAAACAATTAAACTATTAAAACTTTAAAAGTTTGTATTAAATAAAAAGTTTAAAAATATGAAATTTAAAAACAATGGAGATACTAGTTGTATCTAGTATCTCCTCTATAGTCCTTCCAAACTCCACCTTCCTGATCCTAGGCCTGTCTTTCTGGTAAATAATGACCATACTGAACTAATTTCTAGAAAAGAAAATTTTCCACTTTCTTTTCTCAATTGAGTCAATTGAGAAATCTCAAATTTCTCAATGTATGTCAATGTCTGTCATTAAACCTGAACAATATTTATGTTTATATGCAAAGCTGCCCTAAAATTCTAAACTGCACTTACATACCATTCAAATCACATCTGTATGCAAGCATTTAGTTAGCTGCACTGTAATTTGTCTGTTAATATACATATTTCCTAACTAGACTGTGAGCTTAACAGGTACCATCTTAATTACTCTTTGATACTCACTGTTAGCTTATAAAGCTCTTAACTACCAATAGTTTCCAGAGATCTCTTTGAATTGCCATACCACCTAACTACGCAGCCAGAATCTACTTAATAGAACTGGAATCACAGAACCTAGTTAAAATAATTCACCTCTTCAGGTTAAAAAAAAAAAAAAGACAAATAATAAATGTAAGGGCAAACCAAGGAGGTTTAAAACAAATTATTATACTATATTCAGTCACTACAGTAATCTCATCAGGTGTCAACGCATGAATAAAAAAGGTAGAAAAGGGGCAAAGTACATTCAGTTATAAGTTTTTTCTGTATCTCTTTTTAAAACCAATCAATTCTTAATAAAGCACATTTTCCTACACCATTCCAAATCTTATGTTCATTCGTGTTTTTTTTCAATCATTGAACAAATTTTAATTGAGTGCTTATTATGATTAAACACCATCTGAATACTAGAAATAAAATATTTCCCAGCTTATCCTGATGGGCAGTACAGTTAAGTAGAAGTCAATTAACAAATAAGCCATTAACTTAGGGACTTTTGTTTGTCTTTATGTAGTTCCTGATCTCTAATAACAAATTATATTAGGAAATTTTTGCTGACTCAGTTATCTATTTTTTAATGTAAGTAAATGCAATTAGAAAATTAGTGAAAAAATCACATGATTAGAATTAGAAAAAATTCATCATAAATCCTGACTTATAAACTAAAAAAAAAAAAAAAAAGAAAATAGGAAAAGAGGCAGATTTTCCAATACATAAATCTCTCTGCCATACTTTGACAGTATAATACAGAATACCTGTTCCCTCCAGAAAAAAATAATTACCAGAAAATGTGAAAACCTATTTCCTGAAACATCACTTCTTTGATTCTGAGCTCTGTGCCATGTTGAATACAAACTTCATAAAACTACATCCACAGTCGTAAACTCAGGGCTTACCTTACCACTATTATCTATGAATGGGAAGTAGAGCAGCTAGTGATTGATAAAAGTGAAAATGGAGACTGGCCATAACTACCTTTGAAATCATTTAGGAATCACAAATGTCCATAACATGGCTGGGAATAAGCCACACTTTGAAGCTGACATTCTAACTGCATGTTGCTATACTACACGAACAAATGTGAAGATTCATTAGAAACTGAACAACTGTGAAAACACATTTCAGTAATTCTACTTACCCCTTTCTTCCTTATAAATTCTCTGAGATATTTTATCTATCAAATTTATTTTCTGGCTAAATAGTTCAATAAAGTTATTCATTTCCATGAACTCCTCTGGGCGGTTTTTAACTCCTCTCATTGAGGATGCAACAGCTCTGACTGTTTGTCCCATCCTGCTTAGCAATCCGGGACCTTGCTTCTTATGAGAAGAGAGTTCCTAGAAACAAAAAACAAAATATTTCTAGTGAAACATGTCTCAATATTCCGAGACTCAATACAAAAAGAAACCTAATTAGGAGAATAAAATTAAGATAAAATGGTTTCATAGGCATTTAGTGTTAGCTTGAAGCAGATGAGCTTTATTAAGGTACAGTGTCCCAAGTGGCAGCCTCCTTGATAATATTCCCTTTCACAGTACTCATGTAAAACAGGTATACAGTCGTTCCTCAGACCATAAATCTTTAAAAGAACAGGGTTTAACAGACAGAATAGTGCTCAGTGAGATACTAGAGAAGACAAGGATAATATGACATACCATCTATATTTTATAACAGGAATTTAATGGAAAATGATTGAGATAAGATTTCTCAGGGCCTAAGTTATACTCTGAAAAATAAAATTGGAAAACTTCATTAATTCTTTAGATGTAATAGTAGCTAACATTTATTTAGAGCTTAATACATTCTGGGCACTATACTGACATTTTAATATACGTAATTTACCATAAACCTATGAGGTAGGTTTTATTATTTTCCTCATTTTACAGAAGAAAATAGAGGCACAGGAAAGTTAAGTAACTTGCTCAAGATCCTAGAGCAATTAAGTGACAGAGCAAGAACTGGAATCCTGGAAGTCTGATTCCAGAGACTTCATTATTAAGCACCAACTTGCTCTGCCCACTTAAAGTCATTAGGGTAGTTTGTCAATAGATACTACCTGACTATAGCACTACACCCAAATGAAGCGGGTAAACTGTGACACCGCCTTCACTGGCTGGTTGTCTGCAGAGAAAATTTTTAATAAGAAACGTAACTAGTTATTTCATACTTAACCTAGGAGGAATAACTATAGACTTGAAAAACAGATAGAAGAAATCCTATAAAAGAATATATTACACACAAACATATCCCTTGAGAAGTATGGCATAAGATAAAAGAACAAATAAAAACAAAAGAAAGGACAAGGGATTCTAATAATGGTTATGGCCTTTGTTGAAACACAAGCTTGGGATCAAATAAAATACTGCTGACTACCTAATCTACAGATAAAAATATCATATATTATTTACCCAAATATTAAATAACACATTGTCTATCTTCTTCCAGGTTTTCGTTCCTGAATATCTTACGGAAAATAATACATACAAAGTAAACTTGTTTATTTCCAATTCAGCGTGATTTTTTTTGTGCCAATAACAACAGATGCCATCCTTGACCAGGCAACACATCCATCCAAGAGTACTACAGCCTCATTTGATAGAGTAAACATTATCAGAGACAGCTCACGTCACAACTGGCAAGCTGTTACTGAAACTGTTGACTGTAGAGAATATTTCTAACAGCTTCTAAGTTCTGAAGTCAGGCCACATATTCATTTCACATAAGTCACAAAGGGCTTCCATAGAGCAGGACTATCTGTCAAGATTGAAATGAACCACTTTTTAGCTTCCACCACTGGCAATAACTGAGAGATATAAAACTCAACATTTGTCAGTAACTGTTTAATATTGACTCTTTGTCCTATCTGGTATCTTTCTTGCAGAGTTATAGCTTTATAGAATAAAAGAAAAAACAAGTAGAATGGATAAGGTTTCCATATTAGAAATTAGGCACTCTCCCACTTAGATAATTAAAGGAAAAGTAAGGAGATTATATTATCTGTCCATCCATCTGTCCATCCATCCATCCATCCATCCATCCATCCATCCATCCATCCATTCATCTATCTCCATTCATCCATCTACCCATTTAATAAGGACTTTTATCCTAGCTTAAAAAGCCCTGATCCATTATTACTCAAAATAAAGTAGACCCTTGAACAACACAGGTGTGACCTGAGCAGGTCCACACATGTGGACTTTTTTCAATAAATGTATTGGAAAATTTTTTGGAGATTTGCAACAATTAAAAACAACTCACAAACCACATAGTCTAGAAATGTAGAAAAACCAGAGAGAAAGGTATGTCATGAATGCACAAAATATATGTAGATACTAGTCTATCATTTACTACCCTAAAATGTATATAAATCAATTATAAAAAGTTAACATTTATCAAAACGTGTGCACATATTTTGGCTCACATGCCACCATTTGCAGTTGAGAGAAACATAAACAAACATAAAGATGCTGTATTAAATCAAAACCGATTAAAATTAACTACAGTACACACTGTACTACTGTACTATTTTTGTAGCCCTCCTGTTGCTATTTGTGGCTAGCTGAAGTGTTGCGAATATCCGCTTAAAACGCCATGTGACGCTGATCATCTCCGTGTGAGTAGTTCATCTCTCCAGTAAATCGGGTATAGCAGTAAAAAGTGATCTCTTGTGGTTCCCATGTATTTTTTATTGTGTTTAGTGCAATACTATAAACCTGAAATAATACCATGGGACCCATATGAAGTGCCACTAGTGATGCTGGAAATGTTCCCAAGAAGCAGAGAAAAGTCATGGCATTACAAAAAAAGTTGAATTGCTTGCTAAGTACCATAGATTGAGGTCTGCCACTGTCATTGCCCTCCATTTCAGACTGACAATTCATCTGGTAGACAGACAACATAAACTTATGGTATCAATAGATACAGTAGGATACTGTTAGTGTATTTTCTCTTCCTTAGGATTTTCTTAAATAACCTTTTCTTTTCTCTAGGTTACTTTACTGCAAAAAATACAGTATATAATACACAAAAGATATAAATATGTGTTAACCAACTGTTTATGGTATAGTTAAGGCTTCCAATCAACAGGAGGCTGCTAGTAAAGTTTCTGGGGAATTAAAAGTTACACATGGATTTTCAACTTCATAAGGGGTTGGCTTCCCTAACTGCCATGTTGTTCAAGGGTCAACTATAGTGTCAATAAAAGAAATACATTTATAGCTGTTCAGTATTTGCTATTTATGCAAGAAGCACCCTGACATTAAAACATTAAAGAGAGAGAGAGAGAGAGTGTGTGTGTGTATGTGTGTGTGTATGTATATATATATACGTATGAAGATACAAGATTTCTGTAATATTTATATGTAGATTTGACACAGGGTTATACCTGAAGGATAACTCTCCAGTGTTTCTGAAAAATTCCATCTCAATTCAAGTACACCACTGCGTGATTTGTAAAGGTAAACAAGAGGAAGAATACAATCTACTATAGATCTAGACACCCAAAGATTATATGAGTATAAATAAAAATCATTTACCCAAGCTTGTGCAGTGAGAAAAATTTTGAAGTCTTCATTAAATGTTAAAGTTGGATGATCAGCAATTCGGTTCAAAAATTTATGTAAAGCCTTCCTGCGTGTCTCAATGAAGTCATCATTAAAGCGTTCCACCATTCCTTTTACTATAAACTTTTCTGGCAATGGCTAAGGCAAAAAAAATAAAAAAGGTATTCGAGTATTATTTGCCATAGGTTTATAAGGAATTCTATGCTTTTCCTTTTTGGAAGACTAGTTGAACATCTGATCATTTCTTATAAAAAAATTTTTTTTTAAATTCACAATTTTAGAACCAAAAATGAGAAATCATAACACACTATGAAGAGTTTTTTTTAAAAGTGTACATAGATTGAAACATTTAGAAATACATGTTATTCCTAAGATAAATGAATTACAGTGAATTTAAGGTCTGAAATTAGGTTTTAGGCATTCAAAAAGACTCACTAGAAAACTGGTAGCTATTCAATGAAAAAAAATTTTTGCAAACTTACTGGAATAATCAGAGTGGGGTGTGCTTCTTCCAGTTTTCCCTTCAACCAAAGGAAATCTTGATACCGTCTCCTAACTTCAAATTCACTGGAGTCAAATTCCCCACGAGATGTCTGAAGAAAGTAGGAGAAAATAACAGCACATCCAGTATAAGATAGAAGATATTTGCCTAATGTTATTTTAGACACTGTGAAATAAATGGGTCTCTAAGAAAAATTAACAAATCCTAATTATTCAGTGTTTGTCAGCCTGTAATTTTTTTTTTTTTTTTTTTTTTGTCATCTATTCATGTAGCAGATGAAACAAAGCAAACTTTCTGGTATTTCCAGAAAGAAAGCAAATATCATACTTAAATTTAAAATCCAAACTGAAAAATCTGTCTTACAACAACCATCTGCCTTCCACAAGATTTTAACTACTATTATCTTTGGCATGACTTTCTCGCTAACAAGCAAGTGTGTTCTGAATTTAGGTTTCAAATATATTTCTTTTCTCAAGATGATTAGAATTCAGAATTTGAGGAAAGTCCTATTTTTGCAATTTGGAAAATAACCTGAATGTAACTGAGAAAAATGTTTTCTTGGAATTTGCTCAAATGAATTGCTGTGCTAGGATTTGCTTTTGGTATATGAAAATTCTAACATTTTAGAGTGATTTTACCACTGTTTTAAAAGAAGTAATTAATAGACATTTGATATGAAAAGAAAATCTTCCTGTCATTTCTCAAAGAATTTTATTTTGGGTTATATGCCTAAACTCCTAAAAATTAAGCAAATACATTAAAATATCTGTTCTCAACAAACCAAAAATCCATGCCAACACATATGACAAGAAGAACATGGGTACAATATCAACCTCATTTCTATTGCCTGAGTCCCAAGTCAAAGAAAAAATATGGGTTATCTAATGCATACTCACCTCTCATAAGAAAACAGTCACTCACACCAATACCTTATTTAACTGAATTTTTGCATATTAAAAATTACATGCAGTAATATTTAGGTTGAGATTTTCCTGCAGAAGTAAACATGGAATGACACACTGCATATATATTTCACACTCACCAGAAATATCAATCACCCACACAGATGTACACAATTGTAAAATTAAACAGTCCAAGTCATAAGATGCAATCTTTATTGTCATAAAATAAGGTCCATGAAAGCTATACTTTCCAAAGTTTATTCTCTTAAAACGAATGTTCAGAATATCATACAATGTATCTTTGTACAACATTCCCTTTATAATAGGAAAAAGTGGGAGCAAATGAAATGCAGAAATCTGAGAAACTAAATGTTCACAAAACACTACAAAATCTTAACTATTATGCAACATGGTACATGAAATGGAAATGGTAAAAACACGAAAACTAAATCAAGTACCAGCAGTTTAATAATAGAGGCTGGTTGGTGTGTGTATGTCCATATGCAAATAGACACATGCATACACACATACATATGCAGCCAAAACATGGTTTAGAGTAACTCATTAAAAAATATGACTGAGCACCTCCTTATACCAGGTACATATGTACAGGTCCACTACCAATTTCTAAGACTATACATTGTCATAACGAACAATGAAGCACTCAAAAAACAAAACAAAACAAAACAAAACAAAAAAACCAGCAGTTAAAATAAGATTGAGCTGTATATGTCTTCAAGAATATCCAACATTTTAAGTAAACAATTCTTAAGTAAACAATTCCAGCAAGAAGATATAAAATCAAGTCAAATAATTGGTTCAGTCTATCCTCATCACTCTATCATTGACTCAAAGGAATTCTCTAATGTAGTGCAATAGAAGAATAAAACAGATGATAAGTGTAAGTAACGAAAAGAATGTTATTTCTTCCTATTGCAAGATTTCATTCTTGTCTTGAAGGGTTATAAGAGATACAGATGTAGGAATATGATGAGGAAAACAGTCATTATCAGCAGAATTTGGAACAAGACTAATTTCCCTACAGCAAGGATTAGAATCATTGTCCCCTCTAAAGTGGACAAATTTGGTCATTATAAGATGCCTCAGTGGCTCACGCCTGGAATCCCAGCATTTTGGGAGGCCGAGGCAGGCAGATCATGAGGTCAGGAGTTCGAGACCAGCCTGACCAACATGGTGAAAACCCGTCTCTACTAAAAGTACAAAAATTAGCCAGGTATGGTGGTGTGCACCTGTAATCCCATCTACTCAGGAGGCTGAGACAGGAGAATTGCTTGAACCCAGGAGGCAGAGGTTGCAGTGAACCAAGATCATGCCACTGTACTCTACCCTGGGTGACAGAGCGAGACTCTGTCTTGAAAAAAGAAAAGAAAAAAAAAAGATGCACAAAAGCTTCCAAACTGTAGAAATAACTGGGTTTGATGACATATATCCAACTTAGAAATATCATGTATTGTATACAGTGCATTTGGAGTACAAATAATGCTTCTAACATAGAATACAGTTTGCTATGGAAGCAACATTGTAAATGCTGGCCAATTTTTCATGTTTGACCATAAAAGCTTGGGTACTTGAAGTTTAGTACTAATGAACTCGTGTGATCTCTACCCCCAAATACATTTATTCCAAAAATACCAACCTTCGGTCAAGTGTGAACAGTTATTCTAAACTCAGAATTTAGAAAACTTTTTCTGAGGGAAAATGAAACCTAATAGTCAGTTCAGCCAATCAAGAATATAGCTTAACTCCTAACTGTACAACGACAGGCATTTATAGGTTTGTTTTCACAAACAGGAAGTGGAAGGAAAGTATCTTGTTAAATCTCTTCATTCTCACTCTTATATGTACTAAGAGAACATACATCTCTAGATCTCCAAAAGAGAAAATACTTCTTTAGAACAGTCACTTAAAATATGCTAACCTAAACAATAAAGGATAATTTCCCATAAAAAGAACAGATGCCAGAAATGTGGTTTTCCTGATATAATCATTTACAGTGGGATCATTCTTAAGTATTCCTAAATAGTTGATTGTCAGTTTACATGTGTGAATATTCATTTACCCTTATAATCCTTAGTGTCCATGAATATAAATATTTATAAAACTAAGATTTTTCCCAGGAAGGCCATCTTTCAACCTCCAAATTAGATGGTGTATCCCATGCTCATAATATCCAATATTTTTCCTTCAAAATATTTATAACTATAAAGAAATAACTTAGTATATGATGTGGTTTGGCTGTGTCCCCAACCAAATCTCATCTTGAATTGTAATAATCCCCATGCGTCAAGGGTGGGGCCAGGTGAAGATAACTGAATCAAAGGGGCAGTTCCCCCATACTGTTCTCATGGTAGTGAATAAGTCTCATGATATATGATGGTTTTATAAATGGGGGTTCCCCTGCACAAGCTCTCTCTTGCCTGCTGCCATGTAAGATGTGTCTTGCTTCCCCCTTGCTTTCTGCCATGATTGTGAGCCCCCAGTTCCAGCCATGTGGAACTGAGTCAATTAAATGTTCCTCCTTTACAAATTATCCAGTACTGGGTATCTCTTTATTAGCAACATGAGAACAAACTAACACAGAATAAAATTAATTATTTAATATCATCATACACAAACACCCCTTCCTCAGAGTGAAAACACCAGGAAGGCAGAAAGTTCCTTTTGTCAGACCTACCCTGATCACTGATGTATTCTGAATATATAAGCACAATACTTGGGAGAAAAGGGGTACTCAATACAATCTTTTGGAATAAATAAGTAAACGATAAGTGAATAAGAAAAGACTATCTGATAACATGATATACCTGTGCTATTTATATATTTATATCTGTAATATATATTTTTATATATATAGATATAGTCCATATATTATGATATAGTAAAAGTAATGAGAAGTAGAACAAAGGAAGTTAGTTTATAATAGTTAAACTGAAAGTTTACCATATCCATACCTCAATGCACAAAAATATAATAGAAAAAATGTATACTATGAAAGTAAACTGTTTGGATTTAAATCTCAGCTCAGCTAATTACTATGCTGTGTAACCTTTAACAAGCCACTAAGCTTCAGTGTCCTCATGCATGAAATGGGGGTAAATCATAGTATCTATGTTTGAGGATTACTGTGAGCCTAAATGAGTTAACATGTAGCAACTGGTTAGAATATTACCTGGCACAAAGCAATCACACAGTAAATGTTTCCTAGTTTATACACTTTAATATTATTATTACTACTACTATTACTACTTCTATAAAACCAGTCCATTTAAAGTATGTCGTAAATAGGAAAACTCAGAGGAACAGTATGAATTAAATTAAACTCATAAGGTGACTTTAGAAAGAATGTCTTTCTGAGAGATGCGAATGATGGAAAAATAATTCAGTTTCACAAATTATTTGCTAGGATGGATAATGACAATAGATAATTATAACAGTAGTAATAGGAGAAATCTGGCTCTATTCTAGCAGTATGCCTATATGAACATTCAATTTTCATAAAGACCTTATGAGGTTAGTACTGTTGTCCTATTTACACACAAGAAAACTAATATAGAGAGGTTAAATTGTTCAAGTCACATAGCAAGGAAGGTGAGAAATCAAGATTCAACTCCATGTTGTCTTGCTCTACCACATCTTGAGATAGCTAATTCCTTCACTCATTCATCAACAAAATAAATAGTTTACTTATCATGTCCTAAGATTTGTGTTTGGAATTACGGATAACTTAAAATATAGTTACCTTCCTTGAGAAACTCACAAACTCACTGAGAATAAATACAAATAAGCATCTATTCCCATACAGGTAGATGGCAATTACAGGTAGATGGCAACTATTCCCATACAGGTAGATGGCAACTACTGAACGCTTATCATGTGTTAGGCATTTTACTAAGTGGGGTTTCCATTGATTCCTTATTCTACTGCAACCCTACAGAAGTGAGTTCTATTATCTCATGTTTATCGATTTAAAAAGACAGCTTAGTTGGATTAAATATAAGCTTTTGATGTTTTGCCATATTGACTCTAACGTTTCACATTTCTTAAGAGTTCGATAGAATAGCATAAGAAAACAGACGAAGAATAACTATTTCAGCCATGGGACAGTAACAACTAGAGAAGCCTTCACAGGCATCTAACATTTTGAGTTGTATATTGAAAACTAAGCATGACTTCTTCTGTCTAAGAAGGGGATGGACATAGCAAACAGAAGGAAAACTATATGCACAGTGATGAGAGCAAGAGATCCCCTAAATATTCAGAAAACAGAAGCAGCTCTACATGAGTGGAGAGCAAGGGTACTGAATGTGAGGTGTAAGAAATAAGTCTTCTCTGGCAAGTTGGCACCAGACTGAGAAGCCCCTTTATATGTCATACAAGAAAGTCTGCACTTCGTTCTGACTGAAATAAGGGGCAAGAAGGGATTTTAAGAATTCAAGTGAAGAAATTAGCAAACATAACCAATAGCAGTGTGGCAGTTTCATTGGAAGAAGTGATTATAGGAATATAGTTCAGAACTTTTTCAGCAAAAAAAAGAGACGTACTTTTACATACATGAAGTATAAAAGTCAAGGGTGAGGCTTCATAAACAAAATACTATAAAGAGAATTATTTTAAAATGCTATTAAATAAATGACTTAAAACACAGATTATA
The DNA here is from genome assembly GCF_043159975.1 of Macaca nemestrina. NCBI lineage: Eukaryota > Metazoa > Chordata > Mammalia > Primates > Cercopithecidae > Macaca > Macaca nemestrina. Next base: position 134,546,142 of record NC_092125.1, read on the forward strand.
CTAGGTGATTGCTTAATTGTGCCTGAGGTAAACTGTCTTTGCAGTGCTTTGCCCTATGATTAAAGAGCTCTGTGTTCTAGATCTACTTTGCCCTTGAATTATTGCACACTTAACAGTATCTCATACATGAGACAAAGTGGCCACTTGCCCCACTTTGAAAAACAAATGATACTATATTTTATAATGTTCCAAAGAAATCTGAATACCTAATATTGCAAACTGTTTAACTATTTTCTTTTTTTATTAACAACTTGAGGCCCATCTTTTCCAAAGGTATTTCTTAATAATTTTTTTAAACTAAAAACCTAGATGTTCTTATTCTAAGAAGTATAGCTGCTATAAAATCAGTGACTTTCTCAAGTCAATTTGAATTTCACTGACTTGATACAGAACAAGTGAAGGGCAGATAAGAAGCAATGTGTTAGCCAAAAGGTTTGAAAAACTAAAAGTCAATTCAGCTAAGATCCTGGAATGTTGAGAATTATAAAGAACAAGAGGTACTTACTTCCAAAGCTTCAAAAAAAGCAGCTAAATTCAAGAAAATATTCATCCAACGTTTACCTTAGTAATAATCCTATAGGTAATGAAAGTTTCTATTGTAGTAACGTGACTTTCAGGTTCATCAACTGTGATGAAGAGATCCTTTAAATCTGGTTCATCCTCAAACTTGATTTGGTTTATCATTGATAAAGGGGACGTTGGCATCATAGGGCTAAAGGAGTTCATGTCCATCAATGAGGCATCCTAAGAAATAAAACATTCAAAAATTAATATCAATAGAAAAATTAAACTCTTCCATTTCTAGATGCTATCAATATTAATGAAATAGATCAAGAACAAAAAGGATTACTGGGCTTTTAGTTAAATGTGGCATATTGAACATATATTTTTACCTGTTTCCTCTTAAAAATCCCATCCAAAAGATGACAGTAAAGAAACAAACAAACAAATGAAAAGTACAAAGCCTCAAGGATTGCTATGGTTTGAATGGTTCTGTTCCCTTCAAATGTCATGTTGAAACTTAATCCCCAATGCAACAGTATTAAGAAGTGGAACCTTTAAAGGTGATTAAGTCATAAGGGTAGAGCCCTCATGAATGGTACTAGCCACCTTATAAGAGGGCTGTAGGGAACAAGCTAGTGCCTTTCTTGCCTTTTCACCTTCTTCCATGTGAGGACACAACAAAAAGATACCATCTTGGAAACTGAGAGAATCCCTCACTAGACGCCAAAAGTGCCAGCACTTTGATCTTGAACTTCCCAGTCTCCAGAATTGTGAGAAATCAATTTCTATTATTTATAAATTACCCAGTCTCAGATACTTTGTCATAGTAGCACTAACAGACTCAGGTGAGGATAAGAAGCAAAAACTACGTAAATGAAAGGTGCCAACTACTTTTTGGAAACTGGAGAACTGATCATCAAGCGGTAACTTAAATAGCAGAGCAGAGAAAACTGGAAAGTAATACTGAAGAGAAGAGTAAACTGGAAGCAAGGATATTTATGATGTAGAATGCCAGGAAGGTTCAAGAATTGGAGGCACCAAGAACCTGTAGACATAAAGGTTGTGGCAGAGCAAAAACCAGATGATTGGTATTAAGAAGATCTAATAAAACAAAAAAGAGCTAGAACCTCAGATTCCCTCACCTACCCTAGGCAATCAGGTAACTTTCCCACCCCAATTTGGCAGAACACTGGAAGTTTACTTTCTGAAAGGTCTGAACTTGAGGGCATGCAGTAGGATAGGGGGAGAGGTCCTATAAAAAGCCAGCTATCAAGTGAAAGTCCTGCATACCAGACCCAAAGACATGCAACCCTGTTCACCGGATCCCAAGAACGTTGGCAGGAAGGTGCAATCCCCACCCCATCATAATCCATTCAGGCTGTTTATTAAAGAAAAATACAATAAACTAGGCTTACAAACAACAGAAATTTATTTCCCACAGTTCTAAACTAGGAAGCCCAAGATCAAGATGTCAGCAGATTCAGCATCTGGTGAGGGCCCACTTTACAGAACAGCTTCCTTTCACTACAATCTCACATGGTAAAAGGGGTGAGGGTCTCTCTGGGGTCTTTTATAAGGGCATCAACCATAATCATGAGAGCTCCACCCTCATGATCTAATCACCTCCCAAAGACTCCACCTTCTACTATCATCGCCTTGGCAGTTAGAATTTCTAAGTATGAATTCTGGGTGGACACAAATACTCATAACACAGCACCCACCATAGTTGGAAGTTTCCTCTCTTAGCTGATATTGGAGGAAAAACTGACAGTTGTAGCCCCCTAATGAATTAGCCAGGTCTCTGTATAACCACCCTACATTGAAACCCCTACCGCGCATGCAGAATGTCTACTCTGCTTTTTATTATTTGGTGTAGGAACTACCAAACATCTGAACATGAGGGAAGGCTCTGATGTGAAATAAAGTCACAAACAAACCAAAACAGAAGATTAAAGGAAGCAGAAAGAACAGAGCATAAACACTTTTTAAAAACCATGAAATCACCAGAAAGATAACAGAAAATATTAAATCCATGAATGAGAAAGCATGCTGTTTTTAAAAAAACAGAGAACAGCAACACCACCAACCAAAAAAGAGACTCATGAAAATTAAAATATGATAACAATATAAAAACGCAACAGAAGGTTTGAAAATCAGAGCTCAAGAACTGTCCCACTATGTGAACCAAAAGAACAAGAGATGGAAAATGAGAAAATTTTTTAAAATGAAAGGATTCAGGAAGGCAGTGCCTGAATAAAAGGAATTCCAGAAAATGAAAAAGAAAAATATCCTTGACATAAAGTATTTCCAGGTTGATAGGGCCTGTGAGGTCTCCCCAAAATGAACAGGACACTGGTTGGGTAGGCAGTACTCCTACAAGCATCCATCACCATGACATTTCATAAACTAGAGATTTTTAAATTCCTGAAAGATTTAAGAAAGAATATAAGTAAAATAAAGGAGGAATCTTGGAAATCAGAATGGCATCAGAGTTCTTAAATGGTGATGCTGGAAACTACATAATAAACTAATGTCTTCAAAATTTTGAGAGAGAAGTATTTTCCACCTAGAATTATACATACCCAGACAATTGTCATTCAAATATACAGGTAAAGTAAAGCCATTTCAGACATAGAAGATTTCAAAAAACGTCCCATGTACCTATTCTTTGGAAGCTTCTTGACTTCTCCAAAATAAGGGAATATGCCAGGAAAGAAGATACAGAATCTAAAAACAAGAGTTACAACAGAAGATCAAAGTAAAGGAAATATCCCAGAAGATAATGTTCTAGGTTAACAGTTTTGCAGCAAACCTAGAGAACAGCCCATATACACTGGACCAGGAAAATAAATATACAGGGTGTCAAGGAGATGACAGGGAGAAAGAATAAAGGAAGCGAGGAAAGAAGGAAAAGGGGATGGTGGAAAACAGAACAAGAAAGGGGAGTAAGCAAAGGAGGAAAGGAAAAAAGGAGAGAGAGAAAAACAAGAAAGGGAATGAAAAAAGGAAGTGGAAGGAGGACAAAAAAGGAAGAAAAGGAAACTGATAGAATAATGACATAAATCTGACAGGAAGCATGCCTATGTTAGATCTGCAGATAAATTATAATTGGTACAAGAAAGTTAAGGAGAGAGAAAGCAAAAGAGAGAAAAGGAGGGATGAGAAAACTTTTACTTATTGAGAGTAAGCCGGAAACATGTTGCCCCATTATTCCTAAATAGGTCTGTGTGTATTTTCAGAAAACAAGAACTCTTCTATATAACCATAGTACTGATACAGCTATTTGAATCAGGAAATTAGTACTGACATAATACAACAGTCTAATCCACAGATCCTTTTGAATTTCTGTGTCCCAAAAACATCCTAAAAAGAAAATGTTCTTCCTCTCTGGTACAGAACTAAATCCAGGTTCATCTGTTACATTTAACTGCTATATCTCTGGTCTCCTTCAATCTGGAACCATTTCTCATCTTTTACTTTCTATTATGCTATAGACCTATCTGAAGCTATTTTATAGGCAATGTTTCCTTTTCTCAAATACATACATATGTTTTTCTCTCTCCCATCATCTTAATTTATCGCCATTTTAAGGTAGATCCAGGTTTAAGAAAAAAATTATTTTTATCCAGAGCCAAGCCATATAGTGAATTATGATTACATTTTCATTCTTCTACTGCTTTAAAAAATATCTTACAGTGATAAGGTTTTGCTATGTTGCCCTGGCTGGTCTCAAACTCCTGGCTTCAAACACTCCTCCTGCCTTGGCCTGCGACAAGGTTTGGTTGTGTCCCTACCCAAATCTTATCTTGAATTGTAACTCCCACAATTCTCATGTGTCATGGGAGGAAACTGGTGGGAGATAATTGAATCATGGTGGCGGGTCTTTCCCGTGCTATTCTCCTGATAGTGAATAAGTCTCATGAGAGCTGATGGTTTTGAAAATGGAAGTTTCCCTTCACAACTTCTTTTTGCCTGCTGCCATACATGTAAGATGTGACTTACTCCTCTTTGCTTTCCACCATGATTGTGATGCTTCCCCAGCCACATGGAATTGTAAGTCATTAAACCCTTTTTCCTATATAAATTGCCCGGTCTCAGGTATGTCTTTATCAGCAGCATGAAAATGGACTAACACAGTAAATCGGTACTGAGAGTGGGGCACTGCTGAAAAGATATCTGAAAATGTGGAAGCAACTTTGGAATTGGACAACAGGTAGAGGTTGGAACAGTTTGGAGGACTCAGATGAAGACAGGAAAACGTGGGAGAGTTTGGAACTTCCTAGAGACTCGTTCAATGACTTTGACTAAAATGCTGATAATGACATGGACAATGAAACCCAGGCCGAGGTGATCACAGATGGAGATGAGGAACTTCTTGGGAACTGGAGCAAAGGTGACTCTTGTTATGTTTTAGCAAAGAGACTGGTGGCATTTTGCCCCTACCCTAGAGATTTCTGGAACTTTAAACTTGAGAGAGATGATTTAGGGTATCTGGTGGATGAAATTTCTGAGCAACAAAGCATTCGAGAGGTGACTTGGGTGCTGTTAAAGGCATTCAGTTTTACAAGGGAAGCAGAGCACAAAAGTCCAGAACATTTGCAGCCTGATAAAGCGATTGAAAAGAAAATCCCACTTTCTGAGGAGAAATTCAAGCCAGCTGCAGAAATTTGCATAAATAACAAGGAACCAAATGTTAATCCCCAAGACAGTGAGGAAAATCTCTCCAGGGCATGCCAGAGGTCTTCATGGAAGCCCCTCCCATCATAGACCCAGAGGCCTACAAGGAAAAAGTGGTTTTGTGGGCTGGGCCAGGGTCCCCATAGTGTATGCAGCCTAGAGACTTGGTGCCCTGTGTCTCAGCTGCTCCAGCTGCTTCAGCTATGTCTGAAAGGGGCTAACATAGAGCTCAGGTCATGGCTTCAGAGAGTGCAAGCCTCAAGCCTTGACAGCTTCCACATGGTATTGGGACAGACAATGCATGGAAGTCAAGAATTAGGGTTTAGGAACCTCCACCCAGATTTCGGAGGATGTATGGAAATGCCTGTATGTCCAGGCAGAAGTTTGCTGTAGGGATGGAGCTCTCCTGGAGAACCTCTGCTAGGACAGTACAAAAGGGAAATGTGGGGTGAGAGCCCCCACACAGAGTCCCAACTGGAGCACCACCTAGTGGAGTTGTGAGAAGAGGGCCATCATCCTCCAGGCCCCAGAATGGTAGATCCACTGACAGCTTGCACTCTGCCCCTGGAAAAGCCAGACACTCAATGCCAGCCCATGAAAGCAGAAAGATGGGACTATGCCGTGCAAAGGCACAGGGGAAGAGCTGCCCAAGACCATAGGAACCCCACCTCTTACATCGGCATGACCTGCATGTGAGACATGGAGTCAAAGAAGATCATTTTGGAGTTTTAAGATTTGACTACCCCACTGGATGTCAGACTTGCATGGGCCTGTAACCCCTTTGTTTTGGCCAATTTCTCCCATTTGGAATGGGTGTATTTACCCAATGCCTATACCCCCATTGTATCTAGGAAGTGACTAACCTTTTGATATTAAGTTCATAGGTAGAAGGGACTTGCCTGTCTCAGATGAGAGTTTGGACTGTGGACTTTGAGTTAATGCTGAAATGAGTTGAGACTTTGGGGACTGTTGGGAGGGCATGTTTGTTTTTGAAATGTGAGGACATGAGATTTGGTAGGCACCAGGGGTGGAGTGATATGGTTTGGCTGTGTCCCCACTCAAATCTCATCTTGAATTGTAACTCCCACAATTCTCATGTGTTGTGGGAGGAACCTGGTGGAAGGCAATTGAATCATGGAGGCACGTCTTCACATGCTGTTATCATGATAATGAATAAGTTTCACGAGATCTGATGGTTTTAAAAATGGGAGTTTCCCTGCACAAGCTCTTTTGCCCTGCTGCCATCCATGTAAGACATGACTTGCTCCTCCTTGTCTTCCACCCTGATTGAGGCTTCCCCAGCCATGCAGAATTTTAAGTCCATTAAACCCTTTCTCCTATATAAATTGCCCAGTCTCAGTTATGTCTTTAGCAGCAGTGTGAAAACAGATTAATAAATCCTGCCAGAGTGCTGGAATTGCAGGTGTGAGCCACTGTGCCAGCCCAGTTTTTGTTTTCCTGAGTGTTCATTATTCATTTATTCATTCTCTCTCACTCCAAACTATATCAGTGTATATATGTATAGTGCTATTTTTTATTTTTCAATGTTGATACCATCAATAGGTTTTCCAATAAGGAGACTAAAGAGTATAATATTTTGTTTAAATTAATTATATGACTATAGACTCAAATTAATTATATGACTACAGACTCACAGATTCCTATTTTATTCAGTGGATATAATTCATTAACATCATAATTTATTTTGATGTTTAAACAGTTCCAAGTTTGACAAGTGGGAGTCCCTTAAAGCTGCACCAGTATGTTTTTGATATGTCTTCATTATTCTTTGAGCACTTTACTTTTTAGAACAAGATGTTTCAAGTTTATAATACTTTGTTCTTTCCCTGCCCAAGCTCTGGAATCAGACATTTCTCCGAAGAGCTCTGATTCGTTTTTGAGAAGATTGGTATTTACAAACCAAGATATTAGTGCTAGGAAATAAATGTATGAGACATACACATACATATATACACTGATATAGTTTGGATGTTTGTCGTCTCCAAATCTCATGTTGAAATGTGACCCCCAATGATGGCAGTGAGGCCTAGTGGGAGGTGTTTGGATCACTGGGGTGAATCCCTCATGAATGGCTTGGAGCCATCCTCATGGTAATGAGTAAGTTCTCAGTCTATGAATTCTGGCAATATCTGGTTTATTAAAAGACCCTGGATCGTCCTCTTTCTCTTGCTCCCTCTCTGGCCACAGGACATGTTGGCTCTCCTTCACCTTTCACTACAATCGTAAGCTGCCTAAAGCCCTCACCAGAGGTAGCTGCCAGCACCATGCTTCCTGTACAGCATGCAGAATCATAAGCCAAAATGAACCTCTCTTCTTTATAAATGACCTAGCCTCAGGTATTTCTTTATAGCAATGCAAGAATAGACTAACACACACACACGCAAACACCCACACACGTACACACACACGTACACACACACACGTACACACACACAGACTCATACAGCTCTAGATCTATGGTAGATATAAAATACGAAGGGTACACAAATTAGACTTATATACCTCTATTTCTTTTTTCTTTTTTTTTTTTTTTTTTGAGATGGTGTCTCACTCTGTCGCCCAGGCTGGAGTGCAATGGTGCGATCTTGGCTCACTGCAACCTCCGCCTCCCAGGTTCAAGCAATTCTCCTGTGTCAGCCTCCTGAGTAGCTGGGATTGCAGGCGCCCGTCACCACGCCTGGCTAATTTTTGTATTTTTAGTAGAGATGGGGTTTCACCATCTTGGCCAGGCTGGTCTTGAACTCCTGACCTCATGATCCACCCACCTTGGCCTCCCAAAGTGCTGGGATTACACGTGTGAGTCACCATGCCTGGCCTATATACCTCTATTTCTAATTTGATATGTCATGGCTTGTCTAGCCTTTCCCTTTTCCATATTTATAACACTTTTTGCCGGCAGTGAGAAGCCTGGCTCCTATTATCCCAAATATGTTTACTTATTGGCTCAATTCCCCTGTACATAACCAATCTCCCAACCACACTGGCTGCCTCCTCTGCTCTGACCACATAGGTCAAGGCAGCCTTATTCTCAACCCCAACCATGCAGGATGCCTCCTCAGCTTCAATTTCAACTGGCACCACTGGTCATCTGCTCAGTCACCTTCAATAGTTTTGTCTAAATAAAAGAAAGAAAAAGATGGGAAAGGAAAGGCTACATGTTATTCTTTATAAATAAAATTAATTGAAACATAAGGATAATTACAGTAAACTTTAAATTCAAATAACGGTTCTTTCACATGCAAAGATAAAGCTAACACTCTCAATAGGATGAGTTATTTCTGCAGTGGCAGTAAGAACTTATTCTCCAGCTCTATACTTTTTCTTTTAGATACATTTGTTCCCCTAAAGTAGCGATACAGATGTTGGAATCAAAAGTTTTGTCTGTTGTTATGCATAAGACTACAAAGTTAACTGATGTATTTGAATATTAAATCTGCAAGAAAGCCCATTTTAGCTTAGCAACAAGGTTAGCTAGTACTGAGTTAAAAAAAAAAAAAAATCATTACAAAGGAGGCCAAAAATGGCTTCTAGTCCTATCTCTGCCATTGACTAAGCAGGCACTGAACCACTAATTCGGCCTTTCTATGTTAAATTACAAAGTTGGACCTGATGATTTCCAAAATATCTCAGATCCAAATGCATTAATAAAGTACTGATGTTTTAAGAAGAGATACTTTTTTGTGAAACTATGACTGGGAAAAAAAGATGAAATCATAATATGGAGTTGTTTTCTCCTCAAACCAAATCAATAAAAATGCTTTTGAATCATCAGTAATATTCAGAACACTGCTCTAAAGGCTCTTCCCACAAAAAGTTTAGCTCTGTGAACTATAACGCAACATTTAGATCATCCTTCAATGTAATAATAGAAGAGATATTATCATAGGCCATGCTAACTGAAGAAAGAAGATTAACAATAGTCATAAAGATTACAAAGATTCAGCCTATTCTCACAAAAAGATCTGTGATCATTTAAGCATTAAGCAAGAAATAAAAGACAAATTTCAGTTGGATTAATCAGATACAAAAATATAGAAGCAATAGATGTCTTGCAAAAAAATTTAGTAAAATATATCATTTTATATCTCTATGAGCAGATATAATGAATTCTATCCATACGATAGAATACAATATAGTGACTTAAAGATGATTTAGAAGACCATACAATAACTTGGAAGAACTTTCACAGTATGTTATTCAGAAAAAAAAAAAAAGGCAAAATATAAAATTTGTGTAAAACCAGATTCCAATGTGTGTGTATGAGTATGACTCGGGGGACGGGCAGGGAGGGAGAGAGGGAACTTAGCAGCTATTAAAAAAAAAAAAGTTAACAGGAATTATTCCAGATGTTGGGATTGCTGTTGGGTTTAATATTTTTCTATGTGATTTTCTGTATTTTCCAAATATTCTAAAACATATGTTATATTTTGTAACCAGAAAAAATGTTAAAATTGTTAGAGTCAACATTGTACATGATGTGCTCAGAGACAGTAAGAACCATAGTGATAAAACAGTTGCCTAGGGCTGTTTTGGCAGAATAACTTGGATTATATTTGATTTTTTTCTTAACAAGGTTGCATAGTTAAATAATGGGATGCTAACACAATGAAATACTAAGCAGCCATTAAAAACAGAATTTAGAGCTTCCAAATAAATGTGTAATCAGCATGTACAAAAATCTCTCTCAAAAACCATTTCATATAAATAGCAACTTTGTAAGCTGACAAATTTTAATTTGGTGGGCAAACGTACTTTGTATTTTACTGACATTATGTGCAAACGTGCTTTGGCATTCTTTTTGCTCACCCTTCCAACTCACCACAGCCTACTTCTTTTACCTACTACATAATTTAGCATTCTATTTCTTCTGCTTGAAATGCATCCTTTTGTAGAGTGGGAAAGATCTGCATGAATTTACAAAGGCTCACAATACCAATGAGTATAGTGTGGTGTCATAAAAATATGCTTCGATATCTAGCAAAGGCAGAAAATTACAGGCTGAAATTTAGCAACATTCCAGATTTCAGTGGAAGGATTTAAATTACTATGAATCACTCAAAAGCATTCTTAAAACCTCAATAAAACTGACTATCTAAAGTGTTTTATATTCACTTCAAAAAAAGGAAAGAAAATATACTGACAATACTTAAAAGACTTAACATTTGGACATGAATAACTGAAGAAAATAAGTGTTTGGGAAGATCCAAAGAAGCAATTAACCAAAAAGAACTCCATTTAACCTTTTGCGGTTGATGTGTTTCAGGAGAAATGGATCATTAAAATTTGTTCTTTCCAAACAAAGGTCTCACCTCCCCAATAATGGATGTGTGTCTCCCTGTCTGTCTATTTGGATATAAGACCATTATCTTAGGGTCATCTAAACAATGAAAATATATCTTTTTGCTTTTTCCTTCAACAGATTACAGCAGAATAAAAATTATCTGTGTGACAACTCTCTACTTCTTAACATTTACTCCTATAGCTAGAACACTGAAAATGCACACACACAAGAAAATCCTGGGATGGTTTCAGGCTGAGATTTGAGTGTTTAATAGAGAAGAAAGGCTGTGTTGCAAGAATTCATGGTCTTTTATCCATACTCCAAAACAATACATCCGCTGACTGTCAGAAAAACCACTTAAATAACTTAACTGAAATAAATGGATTGGAATGGTGTTAGCATGATAACAGAATTTATTGCAAAAATCACAAATTAAGTGTAAGTTTTTCTGTTGTTACTCGGGGCTTATTATAAGCATTTGTTATGGGTCGAATTGTTACCTCACCCAAATTCATATGCTGAAGCCCAAATCCCCAGTACCGCAGAGTGTGACCTTATTTAGACTTGGGGTCCCTACAGATCTGATGAAGTTAAAATGAGGTCATTAGGATAGGCCCTAATCCAATTATGACTGGTATCTTTATATAAAAAGGGTAAATCTAGACACAGAAACATGGACAGAGGGAAGAGGATGTGTGGAGACACGGGAGAACACAGATCTATAAGCCACATTGAGAAGTCTGGAACAGATCCCTCTCTCACGGCCCTCAGAAGGAACCAACTCTGCTGACTTCTTGATTTCAGACTTCTGGCCTCCAGAACTGTGAGTCAATACATTTCTGTTATTTAAGACACCCAGTCTGTGGTACTTTGTTACAGCAGCCCTGGCAATCTCACACAGCATTTCTGCACTTAAAATGGTACACAATAAAAATCTGGGGATGGAGGCAAAGTTAAAAGGAAGAAATTGTGATTAAGATATTTCAACCTTGCTCCATTCTTTTTAACAGGTTAGTAGTCAACTCCAGGAATTTCTGGGAATGCTTTTTTCCACCCTCCTTTAATGCAATTAGATGGTTCCAACATTCTACCACTGAAATAAATAAATTAGATAGCTGAAATTTAAAATAAATGATGGTTTGTCAATATTTGAGTGCTGAGGTGATAAATAGCAATAGAAATAGGTTAAAAGGTGAGATATGACCTCTTTAAGAGGTGTCCTCCTTTAATGTCCCTCATTGAAATGCTACTCAGGAATGTCTCATAAATGTAACGTGAATTACTCTGATAATACTAAATCACACCCACCATCTGTGCACAAACAGCTATCTTCTTTTTACAAGTCACAGGGAAAAAAATCCATGTGAGAAGTGTAATAAATCAGAATACTGGCATGAAAAGGCCATGCAAATAAAATTGCTGATGCACAAGAAACACGCACACCCAAGAGACATCTGGTAAAAAAGCAACTTAAGGTGGAAGGAGTTTGAGAAACCATGTTGTTAAGAAGGACACTCATCTTGATAGGCCTAAATTTAGACTTGCCAGCTGTGTTTTGGTTTACAAATCCTTCCAATCTGCCTGCTTATAATAATAATAAAAATGAGAAAGGCTTTCTGTGGAACACTGTTGAAAATGTGACTGGGGGAAAAGCCAGCCTCTGTCATATTCTATAAAGGGGCATACAACACTCTAATCTTGTTTGACATGATTTCCATCACTACATAGTATATATACCCTTACATACATATATCACAATTTATTTATCCATTCTTGTGTCTCTAGGTTTTCTACTTTGTAATGGTGCTGCCTTGAATATGCTTGTACTTCCTCAAGTTTTATATACTACAGAGCTATAGACTGACCTTAGAAATTTTACACATAATTTTATTTAACATAATTTTCCCTTCTGGCAGAAAAAAATAAGAGTGGTATAATAAGAGAAAAAGTCTCTGTACATACACAGTGCTAAAGTTAATCCAAGTTTACACATGTACCAGCTGAGTGAACTTGGTCAAGTAACTTTTCTGAGGTTCAGTTTTCTTACTTTCAACTTCTTAGAGAGGTCATAGCTCACCTTAGATCACAGAGGACTAAGAGGATAATAAGATAATAAATGTGTGGTACACAATGTCTGCTTGAAGGGTTTATATGAATTATCTTATGTAAACCTTACCACACTCCTGTAGAGTATATTTTTCCCCCTTGTTAGAAAGACAGAAATACTATTGGTAGGTGCTCTTTCTCCTCTTATTTTCAGATTAAATTACTTGTTCGAATAGTAACTGCTATTAAGTGAAAGAAGCAGGATTTGAGCTAACGGCCAATAAGCTCAAGTATGACAGGGGTCAAAATCTTACATCAAAATATGACAGGGGTCCCTGGGACTCATCACTGAATTCACTTTTTTTCAATTTCCCATGAAGTTAAATAAAAATCTAAAGCAAGAATAAGTAAATGTACGTAGTCAGTATACAGCTCTGTAGCATACAGAACGTGAGGAAGTACAAGTGTATTCAAGGAAGCATTGCTGGAAATTAGAAAAACACTAGAAACAGAAAAATGAATAAATAGTGAAATAGGCATATAAGGGTGTACATACTACAGAGCAATGAGAATAAACTACAACTTCATACAGCAATATGGCCAATTCTCATAAACTAAGTATTAGGAGAAAAAAAGCAAATTATAGGAGAATTTGCACAGGATGGTATCATTTTTTAAAGTCCTAAAACATTCAAGGCTCCCAAATCAGTAAATCTTTAAAATATATTACTTCAAGATACCTATATAAACTTCCATAAAAACCAAACAAATGACAAACATAAAATTCAGATTATCCATTTATTTTTCATAGGAGAAGGATAATCTACGGAGGGGAACACAGGGATGTCAAAATTTTTTAATGTTTTATTTCTTAACCTGAGGAGTGGAACATGGATGCAAATTTTATCATTCTATTACCAAGAATCTGCAAAAATTTTCTGTAAAGGGCCAGATGGTAAATATTTGTGGCTTTATAGGCCATCTGGTTTCTGTCACAACTTCTCATCTTGGCCACTGTAGTGTAAAAGCTGTCATAGACAATACACAAATAAATAAGTGTGACTGTGTCCCAATAAAACTTTATTTATAAAAGGTCAACCAGATTTGGCCCACGAGCTGTTGCTTGTTCTGGCTTTACACTATAGATATTATATAGACAGCTATATAATATAAACAGATATTTTATAAATATGTATATTGTTTCATATGTATCAAAATATTACATAATAAAAATCATTTTAAGTTTTCAAAAGGTATGTTTGAGTAGGATAAGTATATAGTGTCTTTCCACAGTTTTTTTTTTTTAATTTTTTTTTTGTTTTAGAGACAGGGTCTTGCTCTTTTGTCCAAGCTAGAGTGTAGTGACACAATCACAGTTTATTGTAACCTCAAATTCTTGGGCTCAAGAGATCCTCCTTCTTCAGCCTTCCAATTACCTAGGACTATAGGCAGGAGCCACCATACCTGACTATTTATTTAAATTTTTTTGTAGAGACAGGGTCTCACCATGTTGCCCAGACTTGTCTTAAACTCCTGACGTCAAGCAGTCCTCCTACCTCAGCCTCCCAAAGTGCTGAGATTATAGGAGTGAGCCACCACACCCAGCCTCTTTTCAGTTTTCTAAAGAAACTTAGAAATAAAAAAAAATTCTCTTGACAAGTGGTAGGTAGGCAGAGGTAAGTTCCAGATTTGTAGCATTTCCCTTTCTGCTAGGGACATTTTTTACACTCAGACATATACACTCACAAATCAATGTTTTTAATCACCACAATAAAGACAACTCCATATATAAGCAAGAACAAATCAACAACAACTAAAATACTAAGGCTGAAAGGTAGGCAAGGCTCCCCAACTAAGCACATCCTCCAGCACACTGGTGCAGTTCGCATTTGTGCCTCAGCGGTATGTCATATTATTGCATGTCAAAAATATTTTAAAGCCATGAATGCAAAATCTACAAACGGTAAAAGGTCAACCGAAATGGCCTTAAAACAAGCTTGGGGTAATAGATACGCACATAAAACACAGTATCAGCCAACTACCCAACTATGTTTCAGTGATGACTAACTGGAAGCAAAAGAAACCAGGGAAAACAATTACTCTAACCAGAACTTCTGAAGAGGTTTAATATATGTCCTACAGACAGATAACGCTGCAGACCCAACTCAGGAATGTAATCAAAATGGTTTTAAGGAGCACAACCAGCTGACTGTGCCCTAAATAGGCATGGCAAAAATGGATCCTGTCTTACCGTAAACCACAACTATTCCCTAAACCAAAGTGTTGTCTTTACAGATATTCTCCTATCTGTAAGGGCCTAGATATCTAACTCCACCAACAAATTGACAGAGCATTTCTCAAGAGACAATATATGCTTATACATATATCGGGAAAACCAGTCGGTGATTAAAACAGATTCACCAAACATTCTAATCTCCCAGGAATTCTAAATTTCCTGGCAGATATTACATGTAAGGACTCATTCCAAGAGGGAATTATGCACATATTGTATCACTTAAGAAACAATACTGGTGAAAGTGATACCAAAATTCTGGAAATTTAAAAACATGTGCTCTAATTATTTCAAATTAAAAGTACCCTACCCTCCTAAGTTTTATCTCCATGGAGCCTTTATATCCATAGAAAATTTTTCCAAACTTTCCATACTTAACTAAGTAGATGTACATATAGCCCTATCCAGATTATCAATTTATTGCTACAATATTTTCCCTTACATAAGTATAGGTTCCTCAAAGATAGAAACCAGTATGTTTTTGTGATCCTCTGAAGATCTCACTACAAATTCAAAGTGGCTGCTTACACAAGTCAAAAACAAAATATTAATCTTATATACCATAATAGTAAATACTGAGCACTTTCTAAGTGCCAGAGACTATGTGCCTTAGCAACATATACATACATTATTTCATTTAATCCTCTCAACAATTTGATGGAAGTATAATTATCATTGTCCATATTTTACAGTTGAATAAATTTGTGGTATAGGGATGATAATCATTCTCCCCAAGTCACTCATCTCTTAATTTATAGCAAAACTCAACCACCCTCACCATCCACAAGCACACAAAAAGCACTCAGTATAGTATTTTGATTTCATTTAACAAATGTTCACTGGATGTCACCCAAGTGTCAGGCACTGGGCTGGGGATACAATAGTGGCCAAGACTGGTAGAGTTCCTGCTCTCATGAAGCTTATACTCTATTTGAGAGGGAAGGGGAGGGTACATATAATGAGCAAATAAATATATAGATAAGTAAGATAATTTCAGATAAGAAGAGTAAGTGTTAGGAGAAAATGGAGCAGGTTGTTGGATGAAGGGGCTGCAGGGAGCAGGAAGAATGTTTTCCATAGAGCTGTCAGGGAAAGCTTCTTTGAGGAGGTAACATGAGAAGGAGTCAGCTATACAAAACACTTGGAGAGCAGGATTGCAGTCGGACCGAGCAATGAGGCCCAAGGCAGGAAGAATATTTGAGGAACAGAAAGGAGACATATGGCTGGAACACAGACTATGATGAAGGAATGACCAGCAAAGCTCATTTCCCATTTGCTGTGTCAGAATTCAAGTATTCATATGTTTTATCTAATCGTCTTTTAAAAAGGGAGGAGCGCTCTATGATAAATGAATGTTACACCTGAAAATTTCAAAGTAAAACATTTGTTGCACAACTAGAGATTGTTAGGCATCGGTATGGTCTTATTCAGACTTTTCATGAGCATTAGCCAATTGGTGGTGATTAATCATATCTAATGCAGCTCCATTAATCTTGATTACACTTGAATAATTTCTTAGTAGAAAACTTTATTTCTTGTATTTAATACTCTATTTTAAAAATTTGGTTTTATTTATTCAGAAAGGTCCAAGATGCCATTTGCCTATAACTTTGCCACAAAACCATTGTTAGAGGTGGTCTGATTGTTCCTAATGATCCCTCTTCTTCCTGTGAGAGGATTACATCTCCTTGCCAGTTGCCAGGTGATTTTCAGTGCCTCCCAATTGGTTTGGCCAGTTACTTGCTTTGGACAACGGCAGTATCTGCGTAGAAGATCTGGGAGCCATTGTCTATTTCCACCAGTGCTCATATTATTTTCCCTCTGTCATAGGAGTGGCATGTCCCAGTTAGGGGTTACTGCATCAGTCTTGATCCCAAAATGAAGACATGTGGAACAGAGTCAAAGCCTAGAGCAGAATCACAGTTTAGCCACAGCTGACAGATACACGAGCAAGAAAGAAAACGTAATTGTAAGCAAGCCACTGAAATCGCGAGGTTGTACGGCAGCATAACCTAGTGAAAGCTGATGAAGATAGCATTCAATGTTCAATTAGATTACAAAATACACATGCACATTTTTCTCAGAACAAATTAGAGATTCGTTTTTTCTAATTTTCAAGATTCATATACCAAGAATTTGCCATTTGTTTCTGGTAACACATAAGGCTTTCATTTTTATCCCAAACAGACTTTTTCTCTTAATATTTCAATTTAAATGATTAAGCTTCTGTTTATTTTAAAACAAAAACTTATCTAAAAATAAAACTATGATATAAAATCATTTTTGTAATAGAAATGAATCTAAAAATATGACAAATGAAAGAACCTCAAAATTATGATAAAGTATATATGACTCTATTTATTTGCAATTACCTAAAAAGACAAATTTATATAAACAGAAAATTTAGATGACTGGCTTTTGTCTATAACAGAGAGAAAACAGACATTAACTGTAAACAGGCATAATGGATCATATTAGGGAGATGAAAATGTTCTAAAACTGGTTTATAGTGATAGTTGTACAATTGGTTAATTATCTTTAAAATAATCATTTACCCAAAATGGGTGAATTTTATGGCATGTAAAATATACTCAATAAAATTGAATTTAAAAAGAAAAAAAGAGCATGTCATATAAAAGCATTTCTCAATGTCAAAAAATAAGACAATTTTTCTATTTCAATGTTAAAACTGTTGTTTTAACCCTATAACATAAGTAGATTTTTATGTCAGTATTTACTAATAATTTTAATTGTCTTTTTTGTTAATACTAGAGGTAACACTCTATTATCTAGCTTGATTGATATACACAATCCAAAGTTAATCAAATATTCTGTTTAAACTGAGCAAAATCTTTTAAGCATATAACTCTTTACCTGTTTATTGAGAAAACTGTAAAGTATATACTTAAGGTGAGTCCAATGTAAATGTTTAACTTTCAGTCTCATATCTTCTTTGGAAAGTGTGTGACACAAATAAACAAACATGAATAAAATAAATTTTGAACACTGTAACCACATAGCTATTGAATCTGTGTTTCCTTTTGATCACACTAGCTACCTGTAAAACTACAGCAGGCTATCAGTTCAGAGTGTGCTAGAGCATATTATCAGGACCCTCAAGGATACGAACATAAAGCTTTATCTTTAAAACTCATGGAAATAAAGTATTCTTTTTAGAGTACACTAAGTTTAAATCTGGAGTCTTTTAACATCATTTTCTCAAAATATTTGTCATAACTTTCCTTATTGCTCTTGACCAATAAATAAACAAACACCACTGTCTCTGCAAAAAAGAGCTGTAGCTCTTTCCTATAGGTCCTCACAATTTTCTTTGTTTATACAACATCCAATCCCCTTTCCAAATACAGGCATGTGTCATTTAACGATGGGGATAGAAATGCAGCCTTAGGAAATGTTGTCATCGTGTGAACATCATAGAGTTCACTTGCACAAACCTAGATGGTATACCCTACTTCACACATAGGCTATATGGTACAGCCTATTGATCCTAGGCTACAAACCTGTACATGTTACTGTACTGAAAACTGTAGGCAGGGCTGCAACACATGATTAGAAAAGGTACAGTAAAAACACAGTGTTACAGTCTTAGGCAGTCCATCATTGACCAAAACGTTCTCACACAGCACACGACTACATAACATTGGCTATAGTTTCTGCTAGTGCCTGTCCCTGTCTGCACCTGCATTTCCAGCCTTTATATCTACTCTGTGAGCAATCTAATATTCAAGATTGCACGTCTTTCCTGCCAGAGTTGGTTTCCACTACTTGTAACCAAGCTCCCTGAGACAGGTGCTATTATAGCATTAATAGCTTAATATGGTTTTTTTTCTTCAAGTAAAAGAAGGTTTCTAAATTATTATCTTTGGATTGTTTATGCTTCGTGTTTATTTCTTCTAATATAATCTAAATGGGAGATTTTGTTCAGGATTGAGGCTCAACATAGCTGTTGTATTATCAAACAATAACATTACTCACCATTAATTAAGACTAACTTAATTCTATTTAGTTTAGTATCCTGACAGGAAAGACCAATATGATACAAACTGAATTCACTAACAACAGACCACCAGCAAATTGCTGTAATAACTGTCTCTATAAATATGAAAAAAGTAGAGGCTATGCCATTCATTAATGTATTTATTTTGTAAATAGAGTTCCTACTCTCCAACCTCCAAGGAGCTTAATCTATTGAAAATAGACAAGCAATCAAGATTTTGGAAAAGAGAAATAATATCTACTTATAAGGCAGAATGTATTAAGCATCAGATGATTCGAAACACTAGTATGGAGAGCACAGACTGGAAAAAATTAATTCGAGCTGAGGATTGAAGAAGGTTCTTAGGGATGATGAGTAACAGAAAAGATTTTATTTCACTACCCTAACAATAAGTACACAAAAGTAGAAAAATACACAGTAAGTTCACATAGTGGCAAGTGGACCAACCTAGATCAGTGCTTCTCAAATTGTATGGTGGAAACAAATCACCAGGAATCCTGTATAAATCAGATTCCAATTCACTGGGTCTGAGATGCCATTTGTAACCAGCTCCCAGGTGACGTAACAGTCATGGAACTGAACAGTGAGGCTCTCCAGGAAAGAGAGTGATGGTGAAGGAGAAGGCTGACAGCCTGATCATCAACAGCTGTGAATGGCAAAAGGTGATCAGAGCTGTGTGCTCTGGAAACGCTGATTTGCTGGGAACATATAGAATGGAGGCAGAATATTAAGAGAATGAGGACCTTATGAGGCTATTTTAATAGTTCTCAGAGGTAACCACATAACCACTCCAAACATAGGAGAGGAAACTGAAAGAACGCACTAATTCCAGAGATACTAAAAAGGCAAAAATGATGGGGGACATTCAGATATATGAACAGACATGAAGAGTGCATGAGAGGGATGATTAGAAGGTAAACACTGAGGATTTTATCCTGGACACCTAAGGAATTATTACATCACTAGGAGAAAATTAAATGGAAAAGACAACGGGTTTGGGAAGAGAAATTAAGAATTGGAGAATGTCAGAACATAGTCCAATTTGGAACTAAACTGAAGGGATGAATAGGCCCATTAATTAAGACTTTCCACTGCTCTTATGGTTAAATTTAGTAAGTTAAAAATTCATTGGAACAGGCTCTTAGTAGTAAAAAAGGACAGTTCAACTGTCACACCCTCCTCTCCTCTGGGACAGTTAGTCATCCAGCTTGTTCTAGAACATTTTTAGTGACAGAATTCATGATCCTGTTGGGTAATCCCTTTCATTTTAGAACCTTTAATTATAAATCTATTTTCTGAATAAGCCTGAAACTTCTCTGTATTTTTTCACCCAATGGTCCTAGTTTTGCCCTTCAAAACTGTAAACATTTAATCCACCTGATCATAATAAGTCTTCATAAGGAGTTATTAAAAGAATTAACCCATCTCTTCCAAGCTAAATCACTTTTTGTTCTTCCCCAGACTTTCCACACAGGTTAGTTTCCTCATGGTCACCAGAACATATTATCAGTGAAATCCCTTAGTTGATTCTCTTTCATGGATAGCAAATATGTAACAAGACTGTTACTACTTCCTGTGCCAATGGAAGATCTTGTTAAAGGATCTAAGCCCTCTAAGTCCAGACCAGATTTCAGCTCCATCTTAATACAGTATTCCAAAGAATCCATAACAAGGCACTGGCATCTGAAGATGAGACCATATTCCTCTGCCATTTTTTGATATCGACTGTTAACTCTCCTTTAAAAATGCTGAGAGTGGAATGGATCTTCAGAAGTGGGATGGACGGTTCAAATTACATTAAATTTAATACCCTATATGACCTTGAAAATATGGTGTTTAAATTCAATACCATGTCATTTGTGTATACTGGTTTTTCAGTCGCTGAAAACCACTAGGCATTTTTGCACATAAAATGGTCCTATACAAGGTCTCCCCAAACTTATTCTGAAGTTTCCTTATTTTTTTTGGTTTTATTGTTGATCACATATGCTACCCCAAAAAGAGAAACTTTGAGCTTTTCACCTTTCTACTTCACCTACCTAGACTTCCTCCCCAAGGAGAAATATAAAAGAATACTTAACCTATAAGGAGGCTATAATGGCACAGAGTGAAATTTTTTTGTAAGAGAAATATAAATAGTCCTGGATCAACCCTATTTTGTTTCATTGTTTTGTTTTTTTTGTTTGTTTGTTTTTTCCTAACCATCAAAATAGTAAGGCCCACTAAGACAAGATCAGGATGTAGGCCTTAGGGAAAGGGGAACACATATATTAAGTCATGTAATCGTCATGTTAGTATTTATCCTCATTTTACAGATGAAAAATCTGACGCATTGACATTAAGTAACTTGCCTTAGGCAACAATGCTAGTAAGCAGTGCAGCCAGGATTTCAAATGCAGGCAATGTAGTTAGAGTCCCTACTCCTGCGCAGGTGCGGTGGCTCACACCTGCAATCCCAGCACTTTGGGAAGCCGAGGTGGGCAGATCACCTGAGGTCAGGAATTTGAGACTAGCCTGGACAACATGGCAAAACACCATCTCTACTAAAAATACAAAAAATGTATATATACAAAAAAAAAAAAAAAAAGAATTGCTGGGTGTGGCAGTGTGCACCTGTAGTCCTAGCTACTGGGGAGGCTGAGGTGGGAGGATGGCTTGAGCCTTGGGAGGTGGAGGATGCAGTGAGCCAAAATCATGCCACTGCACTCTAGGCTGGGTGACAGAGTGAGACCCTGTCTCAAATAAAAAGAAATGAGAGTTTCTACTCTTAACCACTAAGCTTATATCTTAATGGTATTTTTACTTACAATGACTAATGGAGCTTTCTTCAGAACTTCATATTTATGCCAATTAAATTTCATAGTCTACTCCTGAATACAATGTTCTAACTTATCAAAAGATTTGGAAAGCCGATTATGATATACAGACTATTAGCTATTGTTATAGTTACTACTGCTGTGTAACAAATCATCTGAAAACTTAGTCATATAAAATGATTTTATTGTTTTAGATTTTATTATGCCCACTAGTTCAGGCAGGAATTCAGGCAGCACACAGCAGAAATGTCTTGTCTCTCCTCCATTATACATGAGGGCTCAACTGAAAAGACTTGATGGCTGAGGGCATGTGAATGCTGGAGGCTGAAATCATGCAAACATCTTCACATGAAAGCCTGCCACTTAATGCTGGATAGTGCCAGGGCCTTCAGCTGGGGCTGCTGACCAAGCATTTACATGTGGCTTCAATGTAACACGGGTTTCCTAACATGGAGGTTTTAGGTTGCATTTCTTACATGGTGCTCCAAAAAGCACAGTGTCCCACTGGACAACATGAAACCTACATTCCCTTTCATGATCTAGCCTGGGAAGTTGCACAGCATCACTTCCACCATATCCTATAGATCAAAGCAGTCATAATCCCACCCAAGTTCAAGGAAAGCAGCATTTATTCCATCTCTCCATAGGAGAGTGGCAGGTCACATCATAGAAGAGCATATAGAATGAGAGATACTGACACAGCCACCTTTATTGAAAGGAACTCTCCACATTTTTGTACTATGTCCTATGACCCCACCCATCTATTTTCTGTGCCCTAGGAGGCTGGCACCTATGGATGACATCACCTTAGCAAGATCACTCAATGAGGAGTGCAAGCAGGAGAACCAAGGGTAGGAGAAGAGGAATTCAGGGAACATACCCCTTATTTCCTCCTGCTTTGGCACATTTCTGGCAGTAGCTACCTCTCTCTGTAAATACACTTCCTGAAGAAGTGTCCCCATCTCCACAGCTCCAGGTCTGACTGGTTTCCAGCAATGCTATTTCCATTTCTTGTCCCTTTAAAGCTAGGGATGCTAACAGTTTTTTGCCACTACAACTCTCTAAATGCCTCAGTACTCCTTGTATGTTCACTAAGTCTGCCAATAATTCCATAAATAGTCCCCACATTCAACTCTCATTTAAATCATTGGAGAGAATTCTGATTTTTATCACGGTGATGACTGATACAGGCACACAACAGAAACCAAATAGAGACTGTTCAGAGAATATATGTGAGAAATTAGTAAGCAGGACTTCCTAATCTTTGTCTAATTATTTGATAGATGAATAGTATAATTATGCTGCTCCATCACTATACTGAATTTCCAAATTGACAAACAAAAAACATATATATATAAAGACATGTATACATGTGTATGTTAGATGTCTCAACTTTATTCTTTCAAGAATAACCTTTTCAGCTGGGCGCAGTGGCTCACGCCTATTATCCCAGCACTACGGGGGGCCGAGACCGGTGGATCACCTGAGGTCAGGAGTTCGAGACCAGTCTGGCCAACATGATAAAACCCTGTCTCTACTAAAAATACAAAAAATTAGCCAGGCATGGTGGTGCATGCCTGCAATCCCAGCTACTCAGGAGGCTGAGGCAGGAGAATCGCTTGAACCTGGGAGGCAGAGGTTGCAGTGAGCCAAGATTGTGCCACTGCACTCCAGCCTGGGTAACAAGAGCAAAACTCCATCTCAAAAAATAAATAAATAACCTTTTCTGAAGAAATGAGTGATTTTTTTCTCAAAAGCCTTGCTCAATTAACTCTGATTTACCATAAACACAATCTTAAGTCTTTCATTATTCTTATAAAACATGTTAGCTTCTATTGATCATGTTTTTTTCAAAGTGTTTATAAACAACATATTAAATAATTCACTTCATGGCTTTTTTGGAGATTGAAATGAAACCTACTGTTCAGTACCTTCCAGAACTTCCTTTTTGCCCATTATTTGTAAAAACAATATTTACCTATTTCTAGCTTCAGGGAACCATTCCTGCATTTCATGACTTCTCAAAGGTAACTAGTAGTGATGAGGATGATTACATCTGTAAGTTCCCTGATTATCCTAGATGATATATATCTTACTTTATGATCCTGAATATCTTTAAAGAGGCCAATTAGAGCTATCACTTACTACCAGATAAGCATCTCAGTGCTTCATTGTGGCCTAATCACTACTCTGTATCCACAGCTGTTTCTTCCATACAGTATTCAATAAAAATAAAGGCAATTTATTTTAATTTATTGTTTTTCCCCCAAAGAGGAGAATTTTTTCCTTTAAATGTGAAGAAATTGGCCCTTTTTCTCCAGTTAAATTTTTTGGAAGCCTCATCTCATTTTGACCTAGTTTTAAAATAATTCTTAGGCTCTTGTTACCATTTGTATCTCTTTTATTTTCTTTTTATTTTTATTTTACTGTTTTTGTATGATTGGTTCTGTTCTCCTTCTAACATCTATACTTGCTCTTTTAAATCAATGTCCTCTGCATTCTCTTGAGGTTGGCATCATTTTCTGCTCACTGGATTATATGAAAATTCAGAACAACTCTGTTTTACTTTCCATCCCTCTTGATTTGTATTGCCATTTAGAGTTTCTGTCCCATCTTCCCACCTGAACTGTAAAATTGTGATAGCAAGAACTAAATCTTGTATTTCTTTTTTTAATCATACTTAACACAAAAATATGTATTTGTCATGTACTTGTAATATGTTGTGGAAAAAAAAAAAAGAAATAATACGAAGTTTTTTGTTTTTCTTTTGAGACCGAGTCTCATTCCATCACTCAGGAGGGAATACAGTGGTGTGATCTCAGCCCACTGCAACCTCTGCCTCCCAGGTTCAAGTGATTCTCCTGCCTCAGCTTCCCGGGTTGCTGGGATTAAAGGCTCCCACCACCACACCCAGCTAATTTTTATATTTTAAGTAGAGATGGGGTTTCACCATGTTGGCCAGGCTGGTTGCGAACTCCTGACTTCAAGTGATCTGCCCGCCTCAGCCCCCCAAAGTGCTGGGAAAATTCATACTCTTTAAAAAGCTTCTGGAAGAGGGCACCAGGCACATATTCATAAATAATCTAAGGGAATAAGGAGACTAAAAAGGTGAATGTAAATTGAATATGCAGGTTGCCAACCTCAAAGTACTAAAGGGGAGGACAGTCTGCTTCGTAAGTAATTGTGAGATTCCATCCTAGGGTAGGCTGAACAGCAGTGGTGTTTGCTTTATAGAAGAGCAGGCAAGGAAGGGAGTAGTGGAAAGGGAAGGCCACGTGGAGCAGCCTTTCTTAAATTTGCTTGCTTAACTACAGATAACGGTTGAGAAATTCAACTTACTGAAATGGATAAAAGTGGCTAAGTTTAAACTTTTCCAACTATTCTTTTTGGATTTTCACTAATATTATTATCTTTGCCTTAATCTATGTGGGCAGTTTCTACAGACGTTGTTCTTAACTTTTTCCAAGCATCCAAGACGCGCAGTTAACACGAAAAAGCAGGGTGGACCCAGGTGTACGGGCTCATAGAGTTTGGAAGGTCCACTTTTAAAAGAATACAAAATTAGGTGGAAAAACAAATTATTCAGATGAGAAAAGAAATCTCAATAAATGATTGGAGCCATGGAGATCTACATTCCTTAGTCTGAGAGAGCTTTAGGCAATTCACCAGAAATGCTTATTTAGAAATGCTTCTGGTTGGGACCTGTCATTTCCTTCCCACCTAGAACATCTGCAACTCCAGTAACCCCCAACACGCCCAGAGGTCTAAGCAAACGAATAGCGCTGAAGCTTCAATTTCATTAGCTTCACCTTAGATCTGCCTCTGACGAGAGGACCTCATTTAAACATCGATTCTTAAGAGCCAGCTAGGACACTTAGAATCTGGGGAAAGAGAAACCGCTTGACAGGTTTAAAACAATCCCAGGCACTTTGGCTCAAGTCTGTAATCCCAAACCCTTTGGGAGCTGAAGGTGGTAGAACCCCTTGAGGCCAGAAGTTTGAGTCCAGCCTGGACAAAAAAAAAAAAAGAAAAGAAAAACAGAAAGAAACCCCGATTTTTCTGATACAATATTGCCATTTCCAACATCCCATCCATTCCATTTTGAAAGTTGCACAATGCATCACCATAGACTAATATTTCTTGTCTAAACAGCAATGTAAAGAAGAAAAGAAAGTAAATCACTAACTGGCCAATTGTTGTTGATCTGAACATAAAGTATGTGTGGAATATAAAAAGGCAGCGTTTACCTTTTACAACTAAATATAAAATAATTCCATTGTTTTACTATTTAATAGAAAAGTCAAGAGCACAAAACTGTGATAGTCTGTTTAAATATTCGGAATACAAACCTGGGCCTATCATTCCATGTAACCCGAAGTAGAAATAAGTTTTACATACTCCTTTTTGGAGTCAGAGTATGCATGTTCACTTCCTAACTTGGATTTGCTCTCCCAGAGTAAATGCGGTGGTTAAGAGGTCGTTTGCTTTACCTAACATCTCCAGGTAACATTAAAATGAACAGGCTTCTTAGTAATTAATACAGCGTTGTGATCTGAACTCAGGTCTTCTCTCAGCAGCAACTTGAGAAACTGGAGCGACATTCAACCTCCCTGCAAGAAAGGTATTTTTCTTTTCTAAAACCCTTTAAGAAATTACAGCCACCAGTCTACACGTACCAAAAGTCTACCACTAGCCCACACAAGTCAATTTCCCTCCAACTGTAAAATAAGGAAAGAAGAGCCTTTGGTCCTAAATTTCCCGGGGGGCAAGGAAAAACGAAAGCGCCGGCTGTGGGTTGGGTGGCAGTAGCTGACCATCTGAAAAATTCTTAGCTCCTCAGCGGAGGAGCTTCCTGTTAGAAACAACCGTTTTCTCCTGTTCAGGGAGATTTCCTCGAACCTATTCCCACAGGACCTGAGACTTACCTCGGGTGTCACCCAAGTCTCAAATCCACAACCAACAACACTAAATTAAGAATAATTTCTCTAAACTCGGCTAATCTCTCTCCCAGAGTTCAGGGCTGGCCTCGCCCGAAAAGCAGCTGGCGGGGGCGGTTTCGAGCCACTAGCCTCCCAGGTTTGGGAGCTGCCGCGAGGAGATGTCTGTGTCAGAGAAGCAGAAAGGGAAAACAAATCACAACTTTGCAGACTCCACGAAGCCACAGCCCCGCCACACGGAAGGTCAAAGTGCGGAGGAGGGAGCGGCTGCGGTTTGAGGCCCCGAGGCGACGCGGCCCCGGCTGCGGCCAGAGCTGGCAGGCGGGATCCAGCAGCCCGGGGGACCTCACCCGTCCCCAGCTCAGAGCCGCCGCCCCGGGAGGGCGGGCGCGCCAGAGGCAGCCGTCAGCGCAATGCTGGCAACTCCCGGAGTTGCCTTGGAAGTTTCCCGGGACTCGCCGCCGCCGCCCTCACCTTGCTGAACACCTCCAGGTCGTCCTCGTCCTCGTCCAGATCCAGCACCTCCGCCTGCAACAGCGCGGAAGAGCCGCTGCTGCCCGGGAAGGGGGCGCTGCCCCCCGGGCTCTCCCCGTCGGCGCCCCCGGCCGGGAGGCCCGAGGAGCGCGCCTGAGATGCCCGGCGCTCGCCCTCCATCCCGAGAGTGCGCGCCCGGCTGGCCGCCACCGCCGCCGCCAGCCCGGCTCCCCCGAGCGTGCCCATTGGCTCCCGCGTCTCCTGCGCCTCCCCGGCCGGCCCCGCTCCAGCCCCTCGCCCGCTGCGCAGACGCGGAACTGCCGGGACCAGCGTCGGCCCGGGCCGGGCGCATCCCCACCTGGCCTGAGGCGGGCTGGAGGGGCGGGACTGGAACTCTCGGACTCCGGCTAGGGTGGAGAAAGAGTTGGCTGTCCCCTGGAGAAGAGGAGAGGCTCAAAGGTAGGAGGTGGGCGTCCTCGCATTGACCCAGTCGGGGGCCACCGAGTGACCGTTTCCGCGGTGGCGGGGTCGGGGAAGAAGCCACGGAGCGAACCGTCCACTTCGCGGGATCCACAGAGAGGCTGGAAGGCACCCGACCCAGCCTGCCAAGAGAGAAAAAACAGCAATAACAATACTGTATTTCCTCTATTCAGTGGTTGCCTTTCTTCTTGGTTGTGATTTTCGCGCTAATGTAAAAATAAAGACATGAAAACTTCCCCTGTTTCGTTAATTGATTTTTGACCCAGTGACTGGCCTGTGCGGTCATTTCACTGTCGAGCCAGGAAAGCTGAGCTTTACAAACTATTTTCAGCCACTTTCAAATGCATCTTTACTCCTGGATGTCTTCCTGAAGTTAATGAGCAGAATGTTACCAAGACCCAAGGACAACTAGCAAGTCTGGAAAATTGCCACCGAAAAATAATCCTCAGTCCTTGCACTGCCAAGGCAAAGCTTTAATTATTTAACTGCTTATTATTCAAAAACAAAACTAAGTTCCAAAAACAATGGAAAATTGAGCCCACATTGATATATTTTTAAATTTATCTTCAGGTTTCATTATTTACTTCCGTCAGCCCCACCTCTTTTCTGTAGGCCCATTTAAAAATGTTTAAATACATTGAGCTCTATGTAAGAATTCCTTATTTGGGAAAATAGAGAATATCTTTATTTCTGATTAGAGGCAAAGCCTTAATAATGTATTTTCTCCTATCATTCAAATGTATTCCCGTTGATTTCAGACATGCACCCACCCTTCAGTCAGGTTGGTCACTGCCCCATGAATATCCAAATTTGTTCCTGTGCTTGATGATTTCTGTACTTTAAATGCCATCTCCTGCCCATCCTTCAGAAATTAAATATAGTCCCATCTCTTTCAGAAAGACTTTCTAAATGACTGTTCTCAATTTAGCATTTAATTTTATTCCGTCTTGCAGATTGTATTTGTTTCATGTACAAGTTTTACATTCCTTAGTAAATGATAACATGTTCAGGTTGGGGATCCTGGTATGTATTAACCACAGTATCAGATGTACTCTCAAAATGCTCTCTGCTAAGGTCTGTAAAGAATATAAGTTATTAAAAGACTTTATTTTTTCCTTGATAAACTTATTCTGGCTAGGAAGGAAGATTCAAGGTTTTCTAATTGCAATCTGAACCAGGAAATTCTTAATAATGCTGTAACTCACAGAATTGCCAGAAACCATAGAGAATGGGCTCAGAAAATGGGCAGAATAAAGCAAGGCTGCACAGCTTGGATTATAGCCAAAGACTAGGCCACAGAACCAATGGTACAAACATTGCTGCTACCATTGCCTGATACTGGATGTCACACCATCTTCACCAGTGTAAATATTGTCATTAACACTGATGTTACTGGACTCCAGTTGCTGTCCCTGACAGCAGTACCACAGCTGCCTCTGAGAACTTCTCTGCTATTACTGCCATTAACATGTCTCCACTGTCCTGTTTCTCTGTATTGATTTTTCTAGTATTAAAACCCTGGAGAGTATGTGTGCTTGGCCAATCTGGCCACGTTTCATGGAAATTTCTAAGGCAGAGAAAGTTCTAAACATAGAAATGTCATATTAATGCTTGTCAACCAAAAAAGAAGAACAATAGGAAGAAGAGGGAAGGATGAGGAAGAGGAGTAGGGAAAACCTGACTATAATTTGCCTGTTTGGCTATCCAACATTAGTATTGCCTTTCTTCACATACTCCCCCTACTTCCATGCTTTGAGCACCTAAGCATGCAGTTCACAGCCCCCTAAAGGGAGAAAATTCCAAACCTACTCATTAGTACAACTCCAAAGCAATATGTCTACTCCTCCTGTAGTCTCAGCTTCCCATTAAGTGGGACTGTCACTGGGTTGATTTTTTGTGTTTTTTTGGTTTTTGTTTTTATTTTTATGAGACAGAGTCGCACTCCGTCACCCAGGCTGGAGTGCAGTGGCGCGATCTCTGCTCACTGCAACCTCCACTTTCCGGGTTCAAGCAATTCTCCTGCCTCAGTCTCCTGAGTAGGTGGGACTACAGGCACACGCCACCACACCCAGCTAATTTTTTGTATTTTTAGTAGAGATGGGGTTTCACCAGCATAGTCCAAAACTTTGAGTACAAGTATAATATTAAGAGGAGCACTACCCACTCCTGTCCTGTTTAAGAGAAATCATATCATACATTAATTTATGGTTTCATGAATATACATCTTGTGGAAAAGCTTTCTCTTCTTGTACTTTCCAGATGGGATCTCTTCAGACCATAACTTGGTCTTTAATATTCCATTCCACCATCTATGAAGTCTGCTGTTTCTAGTAATGGGTTTTGTGATGAGACAAGTTACCCCATGAGCATTGCCCAAAGGCTTTACTTCTTTTGCTAGAAAGTGATTTAACTAGTTAGAAAAAAATATAATGTGCAAAATCTGATGAGGAATAGACCAGTCAATGAGTTCATGGACAAGCATGTTAAGGGAAATCTGATGAGCAGAATAAGCAAAGACAATTTGACTTTTCCACTAAAGACAAATCATGGCATCCTGCAGTGTGGCAGGGTAAGGGCCCTGTGTAGTTGCTGCTGTGGCAAGCTGAGTGCTGAGCAATGGAAGTAGCCAATTATCCTTTAGTGAGGGGAAATCCTTATTTTTGAGCCAATGCATTGTATAAATCCCTGCCAACATGGCCACTTGGTATGTGAAGCCATAGAACAAGCACTGGAGTTTCTAGAAAAGCAGTAGGATTAACATCCACAGGAGAATAAGCATTATTGTTCAACTTATTTTAATGTTATAAATTCATCAAATGAAAAGGCTTTTTTGGAAAATATTGTTGTGGGCTACATACAAATACGCTTTTATTCTGGGGCCATTGCAAGAAACTCACCCACATACATTTTCTCCAACCTTCTTGACCCTGAGATCCTACCTTGTTTCTTCTAAGTCCCATCAAGTCAAACCTCTAGCCTTTGTCCTGGAAACAGCATAGAATCCTCATTCTAACCCCTTTGAAGCATAGTGGGCACTGTTGTATACCAAGGGGAGGATGTCCCTCGTCCACTGCCCTTTTGCACTGCAATAACTACTAACTGATTCCCGCAAATGATAAAGATCCATCTGTAAACCAGATTTGGAGTTTTTACCCCTTAGTTAACTGTTCAGATAAAACTCCCTATGAGATTATAGGAGTAGAACTGCTGGGAGCAAGAGCTAAATGCTCATGCAATGTTTCCTTATAGGACCACTTTCAAACATAACATTTCCACACAAACATGGCTTGCTGAAGGAAGGCTCGTTCAATTTTAGTATTTTTTTCATTATAGCACCCATTTCATGAGGAGCTGCTTGGATCACATGGTCACCTGATGTCACATGCTTATGTATCTAGTTGATACGGTTTGGCTATTTGTCCCCTCCTACAGTTAGGTTGAAGTGTGATCCCATATGTTGGAGGTGGGGCCTAGTGGGAGATTTTTGGGTCATGGAGGAGGATCCCTCATGAATGGCATGGTGCCCTCCCTGTGGTAGTGAGTGAGATCTTGCTTTATTAGTTCACACAAGAAATGATTGTTTTTTAAAAAGGAGCATAGCATCTCTCTCTCTCTCTCTCTCTCTCTGACTCTTTTCCTGAATCTCTCTCGCTCACTCCCTCTCTTGCCCTATGACATGCCTGTGCCGCCTTTGCCTTCTGCCATGAGTGTAAGCTTCCTGAGGCCTCACTAGAAGCCAAGAAAATGCTGATGCCATGCTTTTACAGGCTACAGAACTGTAAGCTAAAATAATCTCTCTTTTTATAAATTACCCAGCCTCGGGTATTCCTTCATAGCAACACAAAACAGACTAACACACTCGTCTTTGCCAGAACCTGATAACAAGCTAAGGGCTGATTTCTTAAATCTATCAGAGCACATTTTGCTCTAAAACATTAGTCTTTTGATTTTCTTTCAGAACTTGTCATAGGCCCCAGAGAGTATCCTTATTCTCTACAGTCTCATCAGTAATATTAACAGCGAAAGGTTGGCCAGGCATGGTGGCTCACACCTGTAATCCCAGCACTTTGGGAGGCCAAGGCAGGTGGATCATGAGGTCAGGAGATCAAGATATCCTGGCTAACACAGTGAAATCCCGTCTCTACTAAAAGTACAAAAAATTAGCCAAGCGTGGTGAGGGGAGCCTGTAGTCCCAGCTACTTGGGAGGCTGAGGCAGGAGAATGGCATGAACCTGGGAGGTAGAGCTTGCAGTGAGCCGAGATCTCGCCACTGCACTCTAGACTGGGCGACAGAGCGAGACTCCGTCTCAAAAAAAAAAAAAAAAAAAAAAAACCAGTGAAAAGTAGTGAGTGTCTACTTGAGTCACACATTCTTATAAGTGCTTTATGCATGGTCACTCATTTAATCTTCACAAACACTTTATGATGTATATGCTATTTTTACCATCCCCATTTTACAGATAAGGAGACTGATGAACAGAGAAGTTTAGTAATTTACCCAAGTTAAGTAATAAGTGGGAAATAATTTACACCTCACTGAAAAGAATGTTACATATGTTGTCTTAAAAAATAGAAAAGAGGCCAAATATGGTGGCTCATGCCTGTAATCCCAGCGTTTTGGGAGGTTGAAGCAGAAGGATCACTTGAGGCCAGGAATTCAAGACCAGCCTGGGCAACATAAGGAGACTCCATTGCTTTAAAAAAAAAAAAAAAAAAAAAAAAGCCTTTTTTCTTAAATGAGCTGTTGTTGGTGGCGCATGCCTGTAGTCTCAGCTACTAGGGAGGCTGGAGTGTGAGAATTGCTTGAGCTCAGGAGTTTGAGGCTGCCCTGAACTGTGATTGTGTTGCTGCACTCCAGACCGGTGACAGAGTAAGACACTATCTCTAAAGAAAAATAAAATAGAAAGGAGGATTTATAAGGATATTCTGGGATTCTCAGCTCTTGGAATTTAGCAGAACAGATAATTCTAAAATTCTTCCACTACCAGTCCTGAAGAACTGTAACAAGAATCTTTAAATTCACGGTTGAATTTGCAAAAAAGTAATTAACTTTCAGGAGACAAGAAACAAAGTAACCGTATGTGAGAAGATGAAATTGGTAAATATTTGGGCTGCTAGTCTGCCTGTCCCCAGGGTGGAACATGTAGGATTGGTCTCAATAATCTAAAGGTTTGCATTTGAATTATCATAGGAATAAGGGAAATACAAACTTATAAGATATTTGGTCAATAACAGTACTCTTTTGGATCAGCCTGAGCTCCACATAGGAAAGATATCTCCCCAAAAATCTTACTCATGGTTTGGGAAGTCACAATTCAAAATATTAAAAGTGTTCTTGAGTTAGTGATATAACTGGGATCTCTGGCATAATCAAATAAAAAGATCTCTTTCTCAGCTCACTCTAGACAGTTTCAACAGATAAAACTATACTGCAGATAAGATCACAATACATAATTTAAAGCATTCAAGGAAACTATCATGGATCAGAATCATCATATGAAACTTTTAGGAGGAGAGCCTCAAAGAACTTTAAATAATCAAACAATATACAGAATATAAATTATTAAATAAATAAAAGAATAACTACAACAGACTATAAAAAGAACCAAAAAGTCTAGAAATGAAAAATATAGTCAGTGTGCTGATTGTTAATTCTTTGCTTCTCTGCTCCAAATGAACTCTCATTGCCTGCTCTGTGATAATGGAGATGAGCCTTATATATATTTCTCCTTTGCCACCTGGCAAGATGTTAAACATTGTCAGGAGAGGATCTGGAGGGATATTGCAGAAGGAAGGGTTTTTCCTCTTCCTGTTTCTGGTGTGCTCCCTTACCAGTGTCCTGCAGAGAGCTCTTTTTCTCCACTGTTCAATGTGAGGTTCCTGTAGGGCAAAACTTTTTATGGTATTTGACTCACTATCAAACTCACACAGCTGTGTTGGCATAGTCCCAGATATTGTGGGCCTGCCCCCAGCCCAGGTTGCTGTACCCGCTTCCCTCTTCTTAGTCCCAGGCATGGACACACACCAGGGACACTGGAGTCCAGCCATTCCCTGATGTCTGTCAAGCACAGCAGCCAAGAGCTGACCCAGTGCACTAGACTCCTGAAGAGGAGGACTTTGTGAGGCTCCAGAGTCTGATAGTTTCCAACAAACAGCAGCTTCTCCTGGCATCTAACAAGTTCTGAGGCTCAACACCTATCAGAGGGTAGATTTCCATTAAGTCCTACCATGAGGTACTTCATTGACTTCTCCAACATTCAGGAAGCTAAAGTGGAGCTAAGGTGGTGACATCTGGATCTCACTTCTGGCAAGAGAGGGCTTGTCCGTGGGTACTTATCTCAGCACTATGGGTAGTGGTCACATTTTATATTATATTTGTGTACTTTTAGAATTACTTTGACTCTCAGCCAATTCTTCATCACTCCAATTCCCTGTTAATAATGCTTTATATTAAATTTTGCCTCCTCAAATGACTGTGATTTTTATCACCTGATTGGACCTGGAACAATACAGAATTGCTACCAGGAATGGTCCCAGAAGATAAACCTGCAAAAAATGGCATTTTGGGAATCTCCTTACAACCAAGTCACTGAGGAAGAAAAACCTCGAGCCTGGCGTAGAGATAGGTCTTCACAGTATTCTAGCACCATCTGAAAAGAGCAGCTGCAGCACTGCAGCCCCACTCAAGGGTAAACATGAAGAACAGTGGTGAAGGAATATTCTCCCAGTGACCAGAACTTCAAGTGTGACATTTGGTTATCTATGTCTGGAGAGTAAGATGGCTGAAAATACAGGTTCATATAATGCATGGGTAGTTGCAAATAGTTTAGTTGGATGGTCAAGGACTTGGAAGGAACTGTTTTAGATGATTAGTCAAAAGGGAGCTTACAGAAGAAGTATGTAGGTTGACTTTTCAGAATGGCCACAGATTAAGATGTTTGTGAATGTGAAATGCCCACCAGAGGGCCACTACTACAGAGGTGGCTTTAAGTGGATAGAGTTATGCACTCTGGGATGTCAGTCAACCTTTCTCCCTAGCCATCATATTCTTTGTTTAATGGATCCACGAACTAAGAGGCTATAGTGGCAGGGATAGAGTCTACACATGGACTCGATAACATGAACATCCCTTTACCAAAGCTGATCTGGCTAATGCAACCATTGAGTACCTAATCTGCCAACAGCACAAACTAGCACTGAGCCCTCAATATGGCACCATTCCTGGGATATAGGGGCCAAGACAGCCAACTGGCAGCAGGTTGATTATGTTGGATCTCTGCCCTCATGAAGTAGGTAGAGATTCATCCTCGCTGAAATGAACACACTCTGGATATAAATATACCTTCCCTGCCTTTAGTGTTTCTTCCAGCACCACTATTTGTGGATTCACAGACGGTCTTATTCACCACCATTGCATTCCACAGAGCATCAGGTCTAATCAAGGAATTCATTTCATGGTAAAAGAAGTCATCATGGACTCATGCACATAAAATCAACTCTTCTTACTATATATTTCATAGGTTGGAAGTAGCTGGCTTGACTGAAAGGTGGACTGGCTTACTGTAGACTCAGTTATGGTGCCATTTGGAGACAACATCCTGAAATAATGGGGTTCTATCTTAGAGGATGCAATGTACACTTTGCATCAGAGTCCATTATATGGTGCAGTCTCTCCCATAGGTAGAACACATGGGACCAGGAATCAAAGAGTGGAAGTAGGAGTGACTCCTCTTGCTGTTATACCTAATAATCCCCTTAATAATCCACTTGCAGAATTTTTGCTTTCCATCCTACCCCTTCTAGCTCAGAAGTAACTCATGTTTCTTTTGCTCATGACTTACTGGCCAGAAATGATTGCACAGCTCCACTCAACCTAAAGGGGGTCATGAAGTACAATCATACCCTGTGCTCAGTAGTCAGAGGGTCAAAAATACTTGAATAGCACAAATGACAGTTAAAACCTAAAAGCACTTAATTCTAGGTGATTAAAATGAGGTATAGCTAATCTGATGGAGGGGCTATAACCCTAAGCCTGTGATTAACACCCAGTTCTGCAAATGGACAGATCTTTACATGAAACTCCTCATTGGCTTAGAGAATTCAGGCATGTATTTTAAATTATTACCTTCAATTTTCCCGTCAACAAAGTGGAGATAATTGGTAATATATATCCAAAGGTTATGAGAATCAAAGAAACTAATATACGTGAAATCATTTGTGAACTAAAGACCCATATCCATTTTAATTGTGTTATTACTATTACTGTTAATATTATTAATTTCAGTAGTAGCATATGGTTGCCAAATCTGACCCATAATTTCATTTGGACTCTCTAGCAGTAATATTTGGGTTAGTTCTTGTAATGTAACATAATGCTTTGTAGTTTTGACTAGAATATGTGTTTTGTAAAAAGGGTTTCCTTACTATTATGGGAAACTGGCAATTTCAAGTCTTCTGTCATGTACTGTAACAAATAAATAAATGTGTTAGAATAATAAGGTAACATGATTTTAAACATCTTTAGACTAGCAAAACCCAAAGGATATGGAATATGCATGTAATTCCATGACCTATTATGGTCTGCTTTTCTCTTAAACTGGATACAATAATCCTACTACCAAAGGAAGGAATCTAGGAATGATTTTCTTTAAAAACAAAAAGCAAATTTATTATGTAACAAAACTGAAAATACAGAGTAGGGTAAACTCTAAGCACAGTGAGATAATTGTTCGTAAATATTACCCAATTAATTCTATAAATGAACTAAACATGGCTTAATATTGCCAAGCTTTTTTCTAAAGTGTTGATGTTTTTAACTTAAAACAAACATTTAGCTGTTTTTGAAAGCTTCTCAGATTCACTGTACTCAGCTTCCGTGGACAGACTCACAGGACAGATCATTGCTATCCCAGAATTTTATTTAAGTGGTACCAGTATAATGAAAATTTATCTGCAGTTCATTTCATTTCTATAACAAAAGTTCCTTTGAATGTATTTCATTTAAGAAAACTTTAGAAAAAAATTGTTTTAATAAATCATATACATTTGTTGACGGCCGTAAGTAAAGGTGTTTTAGAATACAGAGGAACCATATCTTAAAAGCAAGACTCTAACATTTATTTTCTTTTTCTTTTTAAAAATAAGACTTATTTACATATAATTCACATGACATACAATTCACTTATTTAAAGCATACAAGTCAATAGTTTTGAGTATATCCACAGAGTTGTACAATCATCACCAAAATCAATTATAAAACATTTTCATCATCCCCAAAAAGAAGCTCTATACCCACTAGCAGTCACTCCTATTTGTCCCCAGTCCCAGTCCCTGGAACTACAAGCCTCCTTTTTAATCTCTATATATTTGTCTATTCTTCACATTTCATATCAATGGAATCATATAATTGTTGTCTTTTGTGGCTGGCTTCTTTTATTTAGCTTAATCTTTTCAAGGTTCATCCATGCTGTA
This sequence comes from Macaca nemestrina, assembly GCF_043159975.1. Classification (NCBI taxonomy): domain Eukaryota; kingdom Metazoa; phylum Chordata; class Mammalia; order Primates; family Cercopithecidae; genus Macaca; species Macaca nemestrina. The sequence continues at coordinate 134,583,160 of NC_092125.1, forward strand.
GCACATATTAGTACTTCATCCTTTTTTTCATGAAATAATATCTTGTTGTATGGATATACCACATTTTATTTATATTTTCATCAGTTAATAGGCATTTAAGTTGTTTCCACTTTTTGGCTGTTATTAATAATGTTGCTATGAATAATTACATGCAAGTTTTTGTATGGACATCTATTTTCATTTCCCATGGGTACATTAGGAGTAGAATTGCTAGGTCATATTGATGACAGCAACGACCCATCTGGAGCAGTTGCTGCAAAGACACTGGCTGCAGCTGGGAAGGCACTTTTGGGGATATGTACTCCACAGGCCAGCTGGAGGTAAGAACAGGCAGAAGCCCTGCCGCTTTCTGAGTTGGAAGGGTGGGAACCCTACCTGTCTGGGCAAGCTGGAAGTCCCCCTGCCCTGGCAGACTTAGAAATGACTGCTCCCACTGCCCAGGATCCCCCCTCTCCCAGTGCTGCTCCAATTTCAGAACAAAGTTGAGGCCAAGCCTGGGCACCGTCCTGGCCCAGCTGGGTGTGCATGCACTCAGGGCAGTGCTATCATGCCAGGTTCTTGCTGCCTTGGCCTCCTCTCTGGACTTTGGGTATGATGAGCACCAGTGGGAGGCTGAGGGGAAGCTGAGGGTGACACAGTGTGGGCCTGTGGGCACCCCTCAGCACAAACATCCTGAGTGCCAGCGACATCAGGTTAATGGCAGTGGGAGGCAGACAGGTTCCTGGGCAGAAACGGGTGGGTCCCTGGTAATGCCCCACCTTCAGGCCTGGGATAGCCTGAAGCCTGGGGGCCAGGCTGCCAGTTCCATTGACCAACGTGAGAACTCATGGTGCTTTTTCCCAGCCACACATGGCTGCCCACTGAGCAATCAGCATGTACTTCCTGCCACCTGAAGCCCACAAAAACCCCTGACCTGGCCAGGAAGACCCTGACTCAGGAAGACGTCAGGATGAACTGCCTGCAGAGAGGAGCTACCCACTGTGGGTCTTCTTTAGCTGAGAGCTGAGCAGACATTGAGACGACTTGCCTGTGGATAGGAGCTACCTACTCCAGGTATCTTCTCCACTGACAGTTGCACAAGGGACAGGACAATCTGCTTGCAGATAGGAGCTACCCACTCTGGGTCTCCTCTCCACTGAGAGCTGTGCTCATTGGGATGACCTACCTGTGGAAAGAAGCTGCTCACTTCAGATCTCCTAAGAGCTATACTATTGCTCAATAAAGCACCTCATCACCTTACTGACCCTCCAGTTGTCCATGTACCTCATTCTTCCTGGATGTGGGACAAGAACGTAGGACCCACCAAATGGCAGGACTGAAAGAGCTGTAACACAAACAGGGCTGAAACATGCCCCTTGCTTACCATATTGCAGGTGACAAAAAGGAGAGAAGAGAGGAAGAGAGAAGAGCTGCAGCCCTGTGGGGACCCAGACCTAGGAGTTCCCCAAACCAGGGCTCTGACACCCTCTTTGGGGCTCTGCAGTTTCTGGCATCTGCAAGCTTCCATGCACCACCATGTTCCCTGGTGCCAGCAGTGGAGCCCACTTGCAGTACACCTGGTCCAGCTGCAGGCTCACAGGGAGCTGACACTTGTGCCTGTGCCTGGAGCTGCTTTCCCCACCATGGCCAGTGTGTCTGGACTCGCTCACTCATGCACCCCTCATCACTCCATACCTGGTTCATCCTTGGCAGGCATGGGATTTGGGCAGTAGTGCAAGCTGAGTACAGCGTTCCAGGCCAAATGGGAAGAACGAGCCCGGTGAGCCCCAGCAAAACTCTGGCAAAGTCACCACAAGCCACAAAGGTTTCCAACTGGCAAAGCAACACCCCAAGGGTCCTGTGACAATGTTTTAACTCTATGTTTAACCTTTAGGGAAACTATCTGATTGGTTTTTAAAGCAGCCATACCATTTTACATTCCCACCAACAGTGTATGAGGATTTCATTTCCTCACACTTTTGATATTACTCGGTATTTTCCTTTTGGTTATATCCATTCTAGTGGATGTGAAATAATATGTCATTGTGATTTGGATTTGCGTTCTCTGATGGTTAGATATTGACCGTGTTTTCATATGACTGTTGGCCATTTGTTAATCTTCTCAGTAATGTATCCATTCACATCCTTTCTCTAATTTTTAAATTTGGCCATTTGTCTTTATTATAGTGATATAAGAGTTCCTTAGAATTATAGGTAAAAGTCTCGGCCGGGTGCGGTGGCTCAAGCCTGTAATCCCAGCACTTTGGGAGGCCGAGACGGGCGGATCACGAGGTCAGGAGATCGAGACCATCCTGGCTGACACAGTGAAACCCCGTCTCTACTAAAAAATACAAAAAAAAACTAGCCGGGCGAGGTGGCGGGCGCCTGTAGTCCCAGCTACTCGGGAGGCTGAGGCAGGAGAATGGCGTGAACCCGGGAGGCGGAGCTTGCAGTGAGCAAAGATCACGCCACTGCACTCCAGCCTGGGCGGCAGAGCGAGACTCTGTCTCAAAAAAAAAAAAAAAAAAAAAAAAAAAAAAAAAAAAAAGTCTCTTATGACTTATATTTTATATATTTTCTCACATCCTATGAGTTGTCTTTTCACTTTCTTGTTGACATCCTTTAAAGTAAAAAAGTTTTTAATTTTGATGATGTTCAATTTGTTTATTGTTTTCTCTTGTACTTTTAGTGTTGTGTGTAAAAATGTTTTGCCTTAATTCTAGATCATTGCTATGGTCTGAATGTTAGTGCCTCCCAAAGTTGATATGTTGAAATCCTGACAACCAGAGTGATGATTTTAGAAGGTGGGGTGGTCTTTGGGAGGTGATGAGATAATTAAAACAGAGTCCTCAAGAATGGAATTAGTGTGTTTATAAAAGAGAAAAGAGAGCCTAGAAAACTAGCTTGTCTCTTCTGACATGTGATGTTATAGTAAAAGTATAACTGTCCATTAACCTGTAAGACCCTCACTAGACACTGAGTTTGCCAGCACCTTAATCTTGGTTTTTCAAGGCTCCAAAAGGAAATCATTAAATTTTTTGGAAATTTTAAAATAACTTTCTGTTTATTTGTAACTACCCCATTATGATATTTTGGTATAGCAGTTCAAATGGACTAAAACAGATAATTGGTACTGAGAAGTGGGGATGCTCCTGTAACAAATACCTAAAAATATGGAAGCAGCTTTGGAACTGGGTAATGGGTAGAGGCTTGAAGCATTTTGAGGTACATTCTAGAAAAAGATTGCATTGCAGTGAACAGAATATTAAAGAAAATTTTGAGAAGAAATAGAAGAAGAGAGGTGTAGAGAGAACCTCAGCCTTCTTAGAGAACATCTAAGTGGTCATGAATATGTTGGTAGAAATATAGATGGCAAAGGCCATTCTGATGAGGTCTTAGACAGAAATGAGGAATATAATATTGGAAAATTGGGAAAAGGTCATCCTTATTATAAAGTGACAAAGAACTTGGCTTAATTATGTTTATGTCCTAACCATGTGTAGAAGACAGAACTTTGAGCAATAAAATTGGATATTTGGCTGTGATAATTTTAAGCAAAGAGTTTAAGAAGCAGCATTTTTTTTTTAATTGAGTGCTTATAGTAAAATGCAAGAAGGGAGATGACTTAATAATGACATAGTTAATCAAAACGGAAGCAAAATGTAAAAATTTGGAAAATTAGCCTACCCATACTGAAGAAAATGAGACAGCTTTTTGGGAGAGAACATAAATGGTGTGACCAAACTTAATGAGTTTAGTATGGATCGACCATCCCAACAAAAGCTAGGTGATATTCATGTAGACAATGGGGAGATTTGTCAATCATCTAAACAGAGGCCAGGACATATTATCCAAGACAATGGAAGAATGACCCTAAAGCCATTTTGGAGGTAATCAAGGCTGTCCCCCTTATTACAGTCCCAGAGTACAAGGGTATGGGAGGCAAAACTATCTCAAAGAAGGAGCCACCACTGATGGTGTCACCTCATGTGGCAGACTTGCTCCCCACATTCAGTCACAGCACTCTGCAGCCACCCCAGGTGCAGCTCCAGTAAGCCAGCTGCAGTGTACATTGTGCTTAGCAAAGCTGTGAGGGTATAGCTACCTCTGTCTAGATTTCAAAGGATGCCCCAGGCAGAGCACTGCTGTTGGGAAGAGCCACCACAGAGACTCCCCACTAGGACAGTGCAGATCCATGGGAGTATGCCAACTCCACAATCCCATACAGAGCCAAGAGACTGTGATTACAGCTTGAGAGCACTGAAGGCATCTAACTTCAACCAGTGACAGTTGCAGTATGGGTAGCACCCAGCAAAGCCATGGAGTCAAGCCTGCCCACATTTGGAGGGTGAGATTTCTACACCAGTGGACCTAGAAGGCAGAGCGTCAAAGAAGATTATTCTTGAGCCTTAAGTTTTAATGTTTGCTCTCTTGGATTTTGGACTTAAGATCTGTGACTCTTTTCTTCTTTCTTGAATATTCCCTTGGGAATGAGAAGGTTTGTCCCATTCCTGCCTCACTATTGTATTTTGGATGCTTATAACTTGTTTGATTTTACAGGCTCACCGCTGGAGGAGAATTTCTCTTAGAATTAATTAACCTTGGGTCTCACCAATATTTTATTTAGATAACACCTCAGACTTTAGACTTGAATTGATGCTTGAATGAGTTAAGACTTTGTGGGCTATTGGGATGGAATAAATGTGTTTTGCATGCAAGAAAGATGTAAGTTTTGGGAGAACAGTGTGGAATGCTATGGCCTGTGTTTGTATCCCTCCAAGGATATTTTGAGATCCTAATGCCCGAGGAGATGGTATTAGGAGGTAGGACTTTTGGAAAGAGAGTAGGTCATAAGAACAGAGTCCTCATTAATAGGATTAGTGTCATTATAAGAGAAATTCCAGAGAACAAATTTGACCTTTTGCCATGTGAGGACACAGCAAAAACACATCTGTTTATAAGCCAGAAAGTGGATCTTCACTGGACACTGAATCTGCCAGTGACTTCCTTTTGGACTTCCCAGCCTCCAGAACTGTAAGAAATAAATTTCTGTTGTTTATAAGCCATCCAGTCTATGTTATTTTAGCAGTTTGAACTGACCAAAACACTCATGAAAATACAAGATACACCCCTACATTTTCTCCTAAGAGTTTCATGGCTTTACCTCCTCATTTGGATTGATGATCCATTTAGGTTGATGAATTTATATTTTCTATATGGTGTGAGGAAGGGGCCCAGCTTCATTCTTTTGCATGTGGATACTCAGTGGTCCCAGAACCACTTATTGAGATGATGATTCTTTTCCCACTGAATTTCCTTAACATCTCTGTTGAAAATCAATTAACTGCAATTGTGAAGGTTTATTTCTGGACTTTCAATTTTGATCCATATGTTTATCCTCCTGACAATATTACACTATCTTGATTACTGCAGTTTTATAATAAGTTTCAAAATTGAGAGGTGTCAGTCCTCCAACCATGTTATTTTTAAAGATTGTTTTGGCAATTCTGGGTCCCTTGTGCTTCAATATTAAGTGTAGGATCAGCTTGACGGTTTCCTTAAAAAGACAGCTGGAAACCATCCTTCTCAGCAAACTATCGCAAGAACAGAAAACCAAACACTGCATGTTCTCACTCATAGGTGGGAATTGAATAATGAGAACACTTGGACACAGGAAGGGGAACATCACACACCGGGGCCTGTTGTGGGGTCGGGGGAAGGGGGAGGGATGGCATTAGGAGATATACCTAATGTAAATGATGAGTTAATGGGTGAAGCACACCAACATGGCACATGTATACATATGTAACAAACCTGCACATTGTGCACATGCACCCTAGAACATAAAGTATAATAATAAAAAATATGTATATAAAAAAGACACCTGAAATTTTGCTAGGGATTTCATTGAATCTTTTGATCAGTTTGTAGAGTATTGCCATCTTAACGATTTTGAGTCTCCTATTCATGAAGGGGTTTTTCCATTTATTTGATCTTCTTTAATTTTTTTTGACAATGTTTAACCACTTTCAGCATATACATTTAGTATTTGCTTTGTTGAATTTATTCCTAAATATTTATTCTTTATAATGCTATTGAAATGGAATTGTATTTTTAACTTGATTTTCAGGTTGTTCATTGTTATTGTATGACATATAATTGAATTTTTAATATTGATCTTTTAAAAAAACTTTTTATTTTTTATTTTTGTGGCTACATAGTCGGTGTATGTATTTATGGGGTACATGAGATATTTTGATGGCATATAATGTGTAATAATCACATTATGGGAATGAGGTATCCATCACCTCAAGTACTTATTCTTCATGTTACAAACAATCCTACTGTACTCTTTTATTCTAAAATGCACAATTAAAATATTATTGCCTTTAGTTACTGTGTTGTGCTATCAAATACTAGATCTTATTCATTCTTTCTACCTAATTTTGTGCCCATTAACCATTCCCAGGTCCATAATCCTCCTCCCCACTACACTTCCTAGCCTCTAGCAACCATCATTCTACTCTCTATCACCATTAGTTCAATTGTTTTAACTAATTTTGCAGTGCTGTCTCAGCTCACTGCAAACTCTGCCTCCCAGATTCATGCCATTCTCCTGCCTCAGTCACCTGAGTAGCTGGGACTACAGGCACCTGCCTCCACGCCTGGCTAATTTTTTGTATTTTTTTAGTAGAGATGAGGTTTCACCTTGTTAGCCGGGATGGTCTCGATTTCCTAACCTCGTGATCCACTAGCTTCAGCCTCCCAAAGTGCTGGGATTACAGGTGTGAGCCACTGGGCCTGGCCCAATTGTTTTAACTTTTAACTCCCACAAATAAGTGAAGAACATGGGAAGCTTGTCTTTCTGTGCCTGGCTTGTTTCATTTAAAATAATGTTCTCCAGTTCTATCCCTGTTGTTGCAAGTGACAGAATCTCATTCTCTTTTATGTCTAAATAGTACTCCATTGTGTATCAATATGTTTTATTTATTCATTCATCTGTTGATGGACACTTAGGTTGTTTCCAAACCTTGACTATTGTGAATAGTGCTGCAATAAACATAGGAGTGCAGATATCTCTGCGATATCTTGATTTCCTTTATTTTTGGTATATACCTAGAAATGGGATAGCTGGATTATATTGTAGCTTTTAGTTTTTCTTCAAGGACCATTGAACTGTTCTCCATAGTGGTTGTACTAATTTACATTCTCACCAATAGTGTACAAGAGTTCCCTTTTCTCCACATCCTTGCCAGCATTTGTTATTGCCTGTTTTTTGGATAAAAGCCATTTTAACTGGGGTGAGATATCTCATTGTAGTTTTAATTTGCATTTCTCTGATGGTCAATGATGTTGAGCACTTTTGCATATATCCATTTGCCATTTGTATATCTTCTTTTGAGAAATGTCTATTCAGATTTTTTACCCATTTTGAATTGGGTTATTAGTTATTTTCTTATAGAGTTGTTTGAGCTCCACATATATTCTGGTTATTAACCGCTTGTCAGATGGGCAGTTTGAAAATATTTTCTCCTATTCTGTGGGCTGTCTCTTCACTTTGTTTATTGTTTCCTTTGCTGGGCAGAAGCTTTTTAACTTGATGTGATCCCATTTGTCATTTTTGCTTTGGTCGACAGTGCTTGTGGGGTAATAGTAATCATTTATCCTATAACCTTGCTTAACTTGATTATTACTTCTTATAGTTTTTAAATGGTTTATTTAGGATTTCAACAAGCAAAACCAAGTAATCTATAAATAGAGATAGTTTCATATCTTTTCCAATGTAGATTACTTTTATTTTCTAGTTGTATTTGTCAGGAGTTTTCTACAGAAACAAATAATACAGGATATCTGTCTGTCTATCTATCCATCTTTCTATCTGTCTATCTATCTATCTATCTATCTGTCTATCTATCTATCTATCTATCTATCTATCTATCTATCTATCTATCTATCTTCTATCTATCTAACTTTATAAATAAAGAGGTATATTGTTAAGTCATTGGCTTATGTGATTATGGAGACAGACAGATCCTAATATCTACAGTTGGCAAGATGGAGACACAGGGGAGTCACTTGCGAATTTGCAGTATGAGTTTGAAGGCCTGAGAACCAGGATTGTTGATGGTATAGTACATTCCAAAGGCCAGCAGTCTCCAAACCCAGAAAGAAGCTGATGTTTCAGTCTGGAGTCCAAAGGCAGTGAAAAAGCAATGTTCCATCTCGTAGGCAGTTATGCAAGAAGAGTTCACTCTTAGTCAGACTTTTTGTTTGATTTAGGCCTTCAACTGATTGGATGACACCCACCCACATAAGGAGGGAAATCTGCTTTATTTGGCCTACAAATTTAAATGTATTTGGTCTACTCATCTCCTCGGTCTACTTTATTCAGTCGACTAATTTAAATGTTAATCTCTTTAAACAATCTCACAGACACACCCAGAATAATATTTGATCAAATATCTGGGCACCCCATGGCCCAGTCAAGTGGATACATAAAACTAACCATCATAAACTACCATTTGTCAACTGCACCTGTGATTTTGTGATATAATAAGAAGTTAATAGTTGCTTTCTATCCCTGATTCCTGGGTAGTTCTCCTAAACACCTTGTAATTTCTGAAGTGATTTTCCTGGTTGCCAGGAGAATCAAATATGTGATAAGAAGGTTGAAATTTTCAGCCCTACCCTCTAACCTCTAAGTAGGGGAGAGAAGCTGCAAATTGACTTAATCACAAATGACCAATGATTTAATAAATCATGCCTATGTAATGAACTTCTCATAAAATCCCAAAGGCTGGAATTCAGAGAGCATCCAGGTTGGTGAACACGTGAAGGCGCTTAGAGAGTTGTGTTCCTAAAAACAGTGTGGAAGCTCCACAATCTGCCCCCGTACCTCACCCTAATTGTTTCTTCTATCTGACTGTTTCTGAATTTTATCCTTTTATAATAAACTGGTAACCTCGTAAGTAAATTTTTCCCCAAATTCTGTATTTCTACCAAATTATTAAAACTGAGTATGGGGCATGGGAACCCCTGTTCTATAGCCAAGTTGTACAGTTGTTGTGGGTAACCCAAGGAGACACTGCTTGCAATTGGCATCTGAGATGATAGGAAGTAGTATAGTGGAACTGAGCCCTTAACCTGGGGATACGATGCTAACTCCAAGTAGATAGTCGCAGAATTGCATTTAATCAGATGACATCCAGTTGGTGTTTGTTGGATAATTAAATTGATTTGTTGTGGAAAATAAAACCACACACACACACACACACACACACACACACACACACACACACACATCCCATGACAGGAGTGAAGTACTGAGAGTGTTGGGAATGTATAGAAGAAAACCAGAGCTTTCCCTTTTCAGCACTCATATGTATCACCTCATTTTAAACCATGCTTAATCTCCAAATAAAGACAATAACAAGGTCATAATTCCATTTAACATGATACTACTGTCCTGCATACAACTGTACATTCACTAACCCCTTTTCCAGAGGATACGGTAAAGTCCTTGAGTGATGATTACTCTTCTTTATATCCTGTAATTTTACTACGATGTAAAATTAACATTATCTGAATACTATGATATAAACTCAGTGTATCTTATGTTACATGATAAAAGAGTAAGAAAGGAAAGAAAGCAAAGACATTTGTTTTAAAATCATGATAAATTATGTCCTCATTTTTATAATTGGTCTTGTGGTTGTAGCTGAAATTTGTAACTACCTTCTTCCATACCCATTCCCTTTGCCTTTCAGCAAGCACCTCAACTGGTCATGGTTCTTTTCCTGGTGGGATGATCCAAACCTTCATTCCTGAAGGGTCTGGACCATTAGTAATACTATCTCATTTGGATTGTTGTAGTTTTCCATTGACTTTAATCACAGGACATGGTTATAATAAGATATACCTAATGAATCTCCTACATGCTGGACACACTCTTTCTTACCTCCATTGTGGAGTAGTAGTCCAATTTCTTCTGGTAGTTAGGATCAATCACCCCACACAGCAAGGTAACTCTCTTCTTTGCCTGCTGGTTTAGAGGCATGAGGAGCCCCAAAGTGGCTGGGCAGCAGTCTTAACATCCAGTTTCGTTGGTCTGTGTCTTCTTTTAGGCCAGTACCATGTTGTTTTGGTAACTATAGCTTTGTGGCATAATTTGAATTCAGGCAGTGTGATTCCTCCAGTTTTGTTCTTTTTGCTTTGGATGGCTTTGGCTATTCTGAGTTTTTTGTGGTTCCATATAAATTTTAGGATGATTTTTTCTATTTCTGTGAAGAAGGTCATTCATATTTTGATAGGGATTACATTGAATCTGTAGAGTGCTTTGGGTAATATGGGCTTTTTAACAATATTGAGTCTTCCAATCCATGAACATGGAATTTTTTTTTTTTTTTTTTGGGTGCCCTCTTCAATTTCCTTCATCAGTGTTTCATTCTTTTCATTTTGGAGATCTTTCATTTCTTCGGTTAAGTGAATTCCTAGGTATTTAATTTTTTGTGTGGCTATTGTAAATGGATTTACTTTTTTATTTCTTTTTCACATTGTTCAACGTCGGCATATAGAACTACTACTGACTTTTTAATGTTGATTTTGTATACTAGAACTTTACTGAATTTGTTTATCAATTATAATAGTGTTCTTATGGAGTCTAGGTTTTTCCAAATATAAGATCTTATCGCCAGCAAACAAGGATAATTTGATTTCTTTCTTTCCAATGTGGATGCCCTTCATATATTTTTCTTGTCTGATTGCTCTAGCTAGGACTTTTAGTACTATGTCAAATAACAATGGTGACAGTGAGCATCTTGTTGTGTTCCAGGTCTTTGAGAAAAGGCTTTCAGTTTTTCCTCATTCAGTATGATACTAGCTGTGAGTCTGTCATAAATGGTTTTATTATGTTATGTTCCTGTTGTACCCAATTATTTAATGCTTTTTTTAAATCATGAAGGGATGTTTTGAATTTTACCGAATGCTTTTTCAACATCAACTGAAATGACATATGGTTTTTATCATGCATTCTGTTGATATAATGTATCATGTTGATTGATTTGCATAGGTTGAACCATTCTTACATCCAAGAGATAAAAATCCCACTTGGTCATGATGAATGATCTTTCTAAAATATTGTTGAATTTGGTTTGTTAGTATTTTGTTGAGGATTTTTGCATCAATATTCATCAGAGATATTGGCCTGTAGTTTTCTTCTTGTGTGTCTTTGTCTGGTTTTTGTATCAGGGTAACACTGGCTTGTAGAATGAGTTTGAAAGTGGTCCCTACTCCTCTATTTTCTGGAATAGTTTGAGTAGAATTAGTATTAGTTCTTCTTTAAATGTCTGGTAGAATTCAGAAGTGCAGCCATCAGGTCTCAAGCTTTTCTTTACTGGAAGACTTTTTACCATGTCTTCAATCTCATTATTTGTTATTGGTCTCTTCAGGTTTTGGAAATCTTCCTGATTCAATCTTAGTAAGTTGTATGTATCTAGGAATTTGTTAATTTCTTCTTGATTTTCCAATTCATTGGCATGTGGTTGCTCATAGTAGTCACTAATAATCCTTTGAATTTTTGCAATATCAGTTGTAATGTCTCCTTTTTCATTTCTGACTTTATTTGGATTTCCTCTCTTTTTCTCTTAGACTGGCTAAATATTTGTCAATTTTGTTTAACTTTTCAAAAAACAAACTTTTTATTTGATTGTGCTTTTGTATTTTTTTCATTTCAATTTCATTTATTTCTGCTTTGATCTTCATTATTTCTTTTCTTTTACTAATTTGAGGTTTGGTTTGCTCTTGCTTTTCTAATTCTTTAAAATGTATTGTTAGATTGTTTATTTGAAGTTATTTTTCTTTTTTGATGTAGGCGCTTATAGCTATAAGCTTCCTTCTGAGTATTGTTTTTGCTGTAGCACATAGATGTGGGTATGTTGTGTTTTCATTATCATTTTTTTCATGAAATTTTTCAATTTTCCTCTTACTTTCTTCATTGACCCACTGGTCATTCAGGAGCATACTGTTTTACTTCCATGTATTTGTACAGTTACCAAATTTTCTCTTGTTATTGATTTCTAGTTTTATTTCATTGTGGTCAGAAAAGATGCTTGACATTATTTCATTTTTTCTCAACGTTTTAAGATTTATTTGTGGCCTAACATATGGCCTACCATTGAGAATAATCCATGCACTGAGAAAAAGAATGTATATTCTGCAGCTCTTGGATGAAATGTTCTGTAAATATCTACTAGATCCATTTGGTCTGTAGTGCAGATTAAGTCTGATGTTTCTTGTTGATTTTCTGTCTGGAAGATCTGTCCAATGCTGAAAGTGGAGTGTTGAAGTCTCCAGCTATTATTGCATGAGGGCCCATCTGATTCTTCAGCTGTAATAATGTTTCCTTTATATATCAAAGTACTCCAGTGTTGGGTGCATATGTATTTAAAATTGTTATTTCCTCTTGCTGAATTGACCCCTTATCCTTATATGTCTCTTCTTATAGATTTTACCTTTTTTGTCTCTTCTTATAGTTTTTGCCTGGAAATCTATTTTTTTCTGATATAAGCATAGCAACTCCTGCTCTTTTTTTGGTTTCCAATGGCACGGAATATCTTTTTCTATCCTTTTATTTTCAGTGTATATGTGTCTTTTTGGATGAAGTGTGTTTCCTGTAGGCAATAGATCAATGGGTCTTGTTTTTTCATCCATTCAGTCAGTCAATGTCTTTCTATTGGAGAGTATAGTCTATTTACATTCAACGTTATTATTGATGAGTAAAGACTTGCTCCTGCCATTTTGTTATTTGTTCTCTGGTTGTTTTGTAATCTTCTTTTTCCTTTTTTTTTTCCTTCTTGTCTTCCTCTAGCAAAGGTAATTTTTCTTTGATGGTATGATTTGTTTTCTTACTTTTTATTTTTTGCATGTCCATCGTATGTTTTTTGGGTTTGAGGTTACCATGAGGTTTGCAAATACTGTATAAAATACTCATTATTTTAACCTGATGGCAACTTAACACTATTTGCATAAACAAATGAAAAGAAAACTAAACAACAACAACAACAAAAACTCTATGCCTTAACTTTATTTCCTCACCTTTTAAATTGTTGTTTCTATTTACATCCCATTGTACTGACTTTGCCTTGAAATGTTGTTGTAGTTATTATTTTTGAATGGTTCACTTTTTAGTCTTTCCACTTAGGATAAGAATAGTTTACACACCACAGTTACACTGTTAGAATATACTGTGTTCTTCTGTGTACTTACTGTTACCAGTGAGTTTTCTATCTTCAGGTGATTATTTATTGCTCGTTAATGTCCTTTTCTTTCTGATTGAAGGGCTCCCTTTAGCATTTCTTGTAGAACGGGTCCAGTATTGATGAAATCCCTCTGCTTTTGCTTGCCTGGGAAAGTCTTTATTTCTCTTTTATGTTTGAAGCATAATTTCACTGGGCATACTTTTCTACAGTAAAAGTTTTCTTCCTTCAACACTTTGAATATGTCATGCCACTCTCCTGTTCTGTAAGGTTTCCACTGAAAAATCTGCTGCCAGGCACATTGGAGCTCCATTGTATGTTATTTCTTTCTTTTCTCTTGTTGCTTCTAGAATCCTTTCTTTATCTTTGACTTTTGGGAGTTTGATTATTAAATTCCTTCAGGTAATTTTCTTTCAGTTAAATCTGCTTGGTGTTCTATAACCTTTTGGTACTTAGATATTTATATCTTTCTTTAGATTTGGAAAGTTCTGTTATTAACCCTTTCAATAAACTTTCTAGCCCTATCTCTTTCTCTTTCTTCTCTTTAAGGTGAATAACTCTTAGATTTGCCCTTTTGAGACTATTTTCTAGATCCTATAGGCATGCTTCATTTAAAAAAATTTTTTTTTTCTTTTGTTTCCTCTGACTGTGCCTTTTCAATTAGCCTGTCTTCAGGCTCACTAATTCTTTCTTCTACTGATCAGTTCTGCTATAAAAGGACTCTGATGCATTCTTCAGTATGTCATTTTCATTTTTTAGCTCTAGAATTTGTGATTAATTATTTTTAATTATTTTATTTTAATCTCTTGTTAACTTCATCTGATAGAATTCTGAATTCCTTTTCTGTGTTATCTTGAATTTATTTGAGTTTCCTCAACACAGTTATTTTGAATTCTCTGACTGAAAGGTCATATATCTGTTTCTCCAGGATTGGTCCCTGGTGGCTTATTTAGTTTAATTGGTGATATCATATTTTTCCTGGATGGTGTTGATGCTAGTAGATGTTCTTCAGTGATTGGACATTGAAGGGTTAGGTATTTATTGTACTCTTCACTGTCTGTGATTATTTGTAGCCATCATTCTTGAGAAAGCTTTTCAGATATTTGAAGGCACTTTGATGTTGTAATCTAAGCTATTTCTTCTTTAGGGGGCATCACAGTAGTACTGTGGTTCTTACAGACTCATAGAAGTACTGCCTTGAAGGTCTTAGACAAAATCCATGAGAATTCTCTAGTTTACCAAATACAGACTATTGTTCCCTTCCCTAACTTTCTCCCAAACATAAAGAATCTCTCTCTGATCCACCTAAGACTGAGGTTGGAATGACACAAACACCCCTGTGACCACCACCACTATGACTGCATTGGGTCAGACTTGAAGCCAGCCCAGGGCTGGGCCTCGCCTAAGGCCTGTTGTAATCACTCTTTGGCTACTGCTTATGTTGATTCAAGGCCCTGGGGCTCTAAAATCAGAAGCTGACAAAGCTAGCCAGACCTGTGTCTTTCAATTCAGTTTGGCAAGGTCCCCCAAGACCCAGGTGGGTCTAGAAGTGTTGTCCAAGAGTCAGACTAGAGTCAAAACCTGGTATTTTGGTATTGTATTGTACCAATTTTATTGTATTGTGGGTTAGGTGGCACTCAAACCACACAACATAGTCCTTCTCACTCTTCCTTCCCCTTTTCAAAATCAGAACAGCCTCACCCTGTAGCCCGCCTCCCCCACCACAGGCCATAAATAGTATTGCCAGACTACTACTGATTTTCCATTAACGCCCAAGATCTCTTAAATCAGCTTGTCACGAATGCTGCCTGGCCTGAGACTCACCCTTCAGGACAGTGGGCTTCCCTCTGACTCAGGGCAGGTCCAGAAATGCCATCCAAGAGTCAAGTTCTGGAATCAGAGATCCCGAGAGCCCACTTGGTGCTCTACCCCACTGTGAGCAAGCTAGTATCTGAAGCCAGCAAGTCTCAGAGGTTCACCCAAGACCCTTGATGTAGTACCTGTGTATTGCCACTGGTTTTTCAGGGCCTAAGTTAGCAGGTGATGAAAGCTGCCAGCACTGTTTCTTTCCTTCAAGACAGCAGGCTCTTTTCTGGTCCAGGGTGTGTCTGGGAGCTAGGGCCTGGAACAGGGGCCTCTCAACTCTGTTCAGTGTCCTATCCTGCCGTGGCTGGGCTGGTATCCAAGAAGCAGGATGAAGTTCTCCCCACTCTCCCTTCTCCTCTCCTCAAGTGGAAGGAAGTGGTCTCTTTTGAAGTTTCAGGCTATACAGCTTGGAGCTAGGGGAGAGGTGATGCCAGCACTCCCTTGGCTTCCCCAGCTGGTATTTCAGTATGTTGTGTGCCGCACCCCACCCACTCCTACACTACCCTGTCTCTGGGCCTAACTCAGCTTGAGGACTTGCCTATGAGTGCAGTTCTTATGGCCTAGACTGCCTTTCAAGTTTACTTGCAGACACAGAGTGCTATAGCTCATCATGGTGAGTTTTGAGGGAACTCAATTTCAGACCACTATGATCATCAATTTCCCTCTGGCTAGGGCTGGTTTAAATGCTCCCTCTGTGGGTGAGCATCAGCTGAATTTGATCCAGTTTTCCTTCCTGCTCTAACGGGACAGTACTGAGTTCAATGCCTCACAGTTGCTGTGCTTACCCTCCCCCAGCACCCAGAGATGCTCACCACACCACACCGCTGCTGCCAGGGGTGGGAGAGGGTAGGCATCAGCAATTCAAGGCTGTTATTTTTTTAATCTCTTCAGTGCTTCTTTCAGCAATGCGAAGTTAAAACCAGGTACTGTGAGTGCTCACCTGATTTTTGGTTTGTACGAAGGTGTTTTTTTTTCTGAGTAGATAGTTGTTAACTTGGTGTCCTTGTGGCAGAGGATGATCAGTGGAGCTTTCTCTTCTTCCACCTTGCTCCGCCTTCCAAGCTCTTTTTTAAATCATGGTTTGCCTTTGCAGAGAGGGAGGGGGATTTGAGTGGCCAAAGGCAACTTTAGCTTTTATTCATAAGATGCATCAAAAAATTATCTCTAAAATTATTATAAAAAGAGAATACATTCATGTTTTCCTGGTTTATAAAGAATTTAAAATTTTTAAAATTTCTTTTGCCAAATACACCAATTCAAGCATTGTGTTTCCTAAGTACAATACTTAATTGTTCTAGCTTATTCTTTCAACTGTTGTCTCTATAAACATTCTAGTGTCTCTCGAGGCACTTTACTTCTCCCTAATACTTCTCTGTGCAGCTTAGATGTCCCGGTTCTTCATTTCAATTATTCTAATACTCAAACCCCGTTTCTTCTTTTGCTTGTGCCTCTAATGCCTCCAATCTGACAACTATTCATTTTCCCAATATTCACACCTGAGTAGCTGAGTGCTCATGGAAGAGAGAATCACTGAACCTGACAAGTCGTTACCAGTATAACTTTATAGTCACCCACTTCGACTGGGTCCTCACTGATGCTCAGTTATTCTACTGTATTTCTTTGTTCAGCTCTTGTTATTACTCCCTGCAATGACTGTTTCAAATGTCTTCTGAAACTTGCTTGCCCAGCCTCCCTTCTTACTCTCAGCAGGTGACTTTATCTTCTACTTTATAAAGAAAATAGAAGCTCCAGCTTTCAAACATAAAGACCCAGTAACGTCTGCCTACATGCAATCCTCCTTTCTTCTTTTTTTAACGGAATCCTTGTCCCACTTTTGAAAACCTGGACTTTGTCAATTCTACATATGACATCTGGAAATTTCGGGCCTATTTTGGGACTGCAGGAAGATTTATCCTGAAAACAAAACCAGCATGATGAATGCAGCAGACCAGAAATGGGAAAATATCTGAATTTTCAATGACAGTATTAAGTATTTTATTAAGTATATTTGGAGGTGACCTTATCAGACATGTCACAGTTTTGTATGAAGGATGAAATGATAAGTATCTTCGTTATTTAAGTTATTTGAATTATCCCTTTTTCTTGGTATTTACATGCCAAAGAACTCTACATTCTGAAAAATAAATACTAAATGCAAAGATATTTGGAAGTGGCTACATAAGAGATCCACTCCTAGTATACTCCTACTCAGATGTGTAGCCCTTTGGGAACCCAGCTTATTGTGACAGGTGACATGAGGTGCTCCTATTAGACCCTCACATTACACAGGACACGGACTCTTTTGTCTACTTCGATGAGGCTGAAAACTCTAAAATTCTATATTTCTGGATTGCCAAATACTTTCAAAACAAAAGTACATTTCATATGTTTTGAATACTTAATTCAACTTTTTTTCTGATACAGCGGTTGATCTGAAATACCTAATCTATTGCTGGAAACAGATACTATTATAGTTTTTAAAATTATAATAAGCTTTACTGGGCTGTAGTTTACATTGAATATGTTTCACCAACTTTATTATTACCATTATTATTTGAAATGGAGTCTTGCTCTGTCATCCAGGTTGGAGTGCAGTGTCATGATCTCAGCTCACTGCAACCTCCACCTCCCATGCAAAAGTGATCCTCCCACCTCAGCCTCCAGAGTAGCTAAGATTACAGGTGTGCACCACCATGCCTGGCTAATTTTTTTTGTAGTTTTAGTAGAGATGGGGTTTCACCATGTTGGCCAGCCTGGTCTTGAACTCTTGACCTCAGGTAATCGCCTGCCTTGGCCTCCCAAAGTGCTGGGATTACAGGCATGAGTCACCGCACCTGGCTATATTTCACCAACCTTAAATGTGTAATTTGATGAATTTTAATGATTTTATACAGTTATGTAACCATGACCAAAATTATGCTTTAGAATATTTCCATCAGTCAAAAAGTTTATTGGGAGTATTTGTCATATAAAAACCTGAATTCACTAAGTTTAAATTAAAATCATAATACATTTTTCGTATGTACATAATCTTTACGTTTACTGTATTTATAGACAATCTCTAAATAAATATTTCCTTTTACCCTCTTCTACATTATGTAAAAATTGTAGTATATTTTTGACTATATAAGCAAGGAAAGGAAAAGGACTTGTGTGAAGCCGAGCATTTTGAGACAACTGATAAAGTTAAGTCCCTTAAATGAATGCATGAGCAGATGGTTGTGTTAACTTAAAAAGAAGGTGCCTTTTGAGAGAGGAAGAGGACCAACATTATTGCAAGCTGACTGTGGTAGGCACTTACATATATCATCCCATTTTGTACTCACAAATAACTCATAACATTGATTTTTTTTTTAAAGCCACTATACCAATTAGTATGTAGGAGCTCAAAAGAAATATGCAAATTATCCCAGCTCACAGGGTTAGTAAGCAGTAAAACTGAGGTATGAAAACAGATTTACTTACAAAGTGCTTTCTTTCTATTTCATATGATCATCCTGTGTATTGGAAGTAAAACAGACAATAAGTTCTTTGAAGATAGAAACTCTGCCCAAGGCACCATTGGGTTTGTGTGTGTGTGTGTGTGTGTGTGTGTGTGTGTGTGTTAAGTGGGGGGCATCCATGTGAGGTCTGATAGGATTTCTTGCAGGAGGTAACATCTAAGCTGAAACTTATCAGGAAAATACGGACACTCGCTGTGAGGAAAGTGAGCGGTAAAGGTGAGAAGTGAGTTCTAGGAAGAAGGAATTAGATGTGTAAAGGCACAGAAATAAAGAGAAGCATTCTTCAGGAATTTAGCAAGAAGGGAATTGTGGGAGAAGAATTTAGAAAGGCAGATAACATGTTGGTCATTTAACAACAGATATCCCACCCAGAAGTATGTCTTGGATAGGATGGATCTGTTAGAATTGCATGTGGGTGCATATTGACCATAGTGGCTGCATAATGTCTGGAATAACTTTAACAAGTAAGGAGTTATTATTATTGTTGTTGTTATTTTAGACAACGAGAAGTCAGGCATTCCCAATATTAGGTAGCTGGTCAAGGTTGGATGATTCTTCTAGCTGCAGGCTTGGCCATCCTTACTTAACATGTGACTTCTGTTCTTCAGGTTTTATGATGACTGCTTTACCTTTATATATTGAATCTGCATTTTAGTTAGGAAGAAGTAGGAAAGGCAAAGAGTAAAATGTAAATATCATCAATCTGTCCTTTCTCTTCAAAATCAGGGAAAGACATTATGTTTTTAGAAGCATGAATAAGTGTTTTTGGAAGCACTTATATCTTATTAAATACATCTGTGTCATAAGGTCATCCCTAGCTGCAGAGGAGTCTGGAAAATTCAGTTGTTGTTTTGTTTTTTGTTTTTTGTTTGTTCGTTTGTTTTCTTACTTTTAATTAGGCAGTCTGGATTTGTTAGTAAGATCTTGAATAAATATCCAATAATATTCACAGTACCCAACATAAGAACTCTTTAATAAATAACTGTTAAAAAGTTCTTCAGAAAATACTTCCTAAATGTTACTTTCAGAAAAATATGGAAAAGGTGAAATCCATAATAGGAAAGTAGACCTTCTTCAAGGTCACTTTTGGGTGTCTGGGGTGCCCTCAGCATAAACCATGAGGTATCATAGCAAACTCACCCCTTGATAATTTGTGTCACTGGATAGTAAGAAATAATACTCCATGACAAGCAATTCAACCAGAAAGATGGATTTTCTACCTTAATTGAGTTTCAAATTCCTGATGGGAAGTATCTGATATACTATGTGTCACAACTTGCAGATAGTATAGGGGATCTATACTGGCAACTAGAGTGATAGGCAATAGGGATTCATTCATTAATTCATTAAGCATTTTTAAGTGGATGCCTTTTGGTATGTTAGATCATGGCTGGGGCAATAGTGTACTATTTTCAACAATTACTCTCCCCTCGCCCCTGTAGTCATATTTTTTGGCTACTCCTTTTAATTTTTCTTAAAAAATTTTGGTCTGTTTCATTAGTATGCATGACCTGTATTGCAATGTTATTCAACCTTCTTATTCTACTAACTCCTATCTCTGTTTCCTTCATGACAGATTATATTCGATTGGATTTTGTGGACTCTGTGCTCCTGATTATTCTCTTATCTCTGAGTGTTCCTCTTTACTCTTTGTAAGACTTTTCTTCCTCAACCTCTCCTTAAATGTCAGTGCTACTCAGAATTTTGTCTTTTACCTCCTTTTCTCTGCACAAACTCTCCCTCAGTTATATCATCCACTTAAAGGGTTTCAATTGTTTCTATAAATCAACAACAGTTAAATGTATACTTTGATTTTTTTTTTCTTTTAATCTTCAGATTAATACCTCTAACTCTCTGCAGGTCACCTCCCCTTTCAGAATCATTGATCTTAACATTTTCCAAGTTAAATTCAGAGATACTTGCAGATCTATGGTTGTATGGATCCAGCAGTTCCTACACAATAATCCCTTCCTCTTATTGCTGTAGTCCCTTCCCCTACTTTCTGCAATGATCCTTTTGAATAAAGTTTCTCCTTACTAAATGAGAATTTATCTTTTATTTGATAATTAATGGTTCCGTGCCTTCAAGGAAGTGCTGACCACCCCTTGGATCCCACTGTCTTCATCCAAGTATCCATGCTGGTTCTGGAAGCCCTTGTGTCCTTTCCTGGTGGGAGAAATCAGGATCCATGGTGATGCATCACAACTCCTCATCTAATCCAGTGCTCAGGACACTTGTCTGTTGTAGCATCAAACTAAGAAGTTACTTTTCTTCTTTGTGGCAAAGAGATTTTCCTTCACCCCCTTCTGTGTAGCCTCTTCTGTGTATTGAGGAATTCCTAATCTGGGGATTACAGATGACAATTTCCTTAGCTTCCAGAACCTCAGAGATTGTGTGGTGGGGTTCCCTTTTCCCTTGGCTCTCTGACTTTGTCTTAACTATATGATAATTCAACGAGTAACTCTCATTATGACTCCTTCTTTCCTCTTCTTCTCTGTTGACTACATGTGACAACATGCTTCACCCTATGGCACTGACTCAGTTTAATATCCTCAGAAACAGTCACATTTTACCAAAAGCAGTTTAGAACATAATGATCTCTTTGCAAAACTTGAGAACTTCCCAAATTGGCTCATCTGACATCTTGAGAGCTCCCCCTTTCCATCATTCCTGTTACCCTTTCTTCCTTTCACTACATCAGACCTTAATTATTTCTAATATTCCCAGAAATTAATGAAAGTAAGCTTATTTTGCAAAACTTGATCTCAACAGTAGTTATGTTTGTATGTAATATATCACATCAAAGTTTCTAAGGTCTTTCATGAATTTAAAACCGTAGACTTATGTAAATTAATTATGCAAGTTATGCAGGTTGTGTTTTTGTTAAGAAACAAGAAGAGTAATTTTGATCTAAAGTAAAATGACTAGTCATTCCAGGATGAGAAAGAGGGAATTATAGCACAAAATGCGAATGGATATGAAAGGTTGTAGGAGGTTTGCAGAAAAAAATAAATAAAAATAAGGAATTTTATTTCTTGTACAAAGCTAAAATTTGATGGGTTTATTTATAGGATTTGTTAAAGAAGATTTAGTATTAAACTTCATACTGATAGAAAACTACAATTTGGTTTTCTCTTCACTTAAAAATGACAACAGTTTTTCTTCAATTAGTGTTCTGCTCTTTATAAGAGATTGTAAATAGTTTTTATTTACTTGCTGAGTAAGAAAAGATTCTGCATCCTATCAGAAAAATTTCCTGAGCTTATATTGACGTTAATTCATTATTTCCCTCCCCAAGCATGATTTTCCGCTTGTTTCCCTATTACAGCAAATGGCATGACTATCAAACTAATCAGCCAAGTCAGAAACCTAGATGTAAATGCTCCGTCTCCCTTCTCATCCCCATCATCTAATATGCCAAAAGATTCAATTGATTCTCTCTTTAAAAGTATTTTGAGACTGTCCAAAAATACACATTTCAGTATAATCAGCACATTCTATCCCTGCAGTGAAGCAACAGAGGAACGGAAGAACCCAAGTCATAAGATGCAACTGCATTGATTTGCCATAAGACATCACTCTCACAGGGGTGGAAGACTGCAGTGTGTACTTGTTCATGTTGGCAGACCAACTTGGGTATCAGAAAGTGATATTTTACAATGAATAAAGGAAGTTAGAGGAACAATTTGTTCAATAGTATTAGGCTAAGTAAGAAACTGGGACATAATACAGCTATGATAAAGTGAGAGTGGTCTTTTGATGCAAATGGAAAGATTTGAAGTAACTGACTATAATTTCACACATTTATCTCAACAATAGGGATGGCATGCCACTGAAATGTAAAATACTTGGGGTTCAGGGGCTGAGACTCTCCATTCCCTAAATGTTACTTAGATGGTCATAGATTATGCTTGCTTCTCTTACTCTGATTTTTTAAAAAACCTATCTGACCCATCTTCTCTGACCAATATGTAACACTCCTGACATGGAGGACATTTCTGATGTTTTCAGTGGACGGTAAATTGTGAAACTTACAGTTCAATTCTGTTTATCTCATTTCTGAATAATTAACATTTTTAATTTAAAAATTTAAGTTCAAAACGTAATGTTCATTTGAATTCTCACATTATATTTATCTAGGTACCAACACATAATAAATTTGAATTACTCATGAGAAATTAATTTATTCCTTTTTCCATATTTTTTAAATTTGAAACTCGAAACGTCCTATATTATGTAAGAACTAAAGTGAGACATTTTTATTTTCCAAAGATAAGTATTAAGGCAAAATTACGTGTCAAGTGATGATCCTTCTTCCTTTCCCACTCACCAAAGCTATTATTTCATGCCTTTTATTTTCTTCTTAAATTTCTAATGCTGACAGCCTATCCTTTTCCTTGCCTAAAAAAGTCTGTAATTGCTATCACATTTCAAGAAAAAAATTTGAAACTATCTGATGGGAACTTAATCATCTTCCACAGCAGATGTGTTGATGCCAACCTTCTTCCCTTGTTAAAAGGAAATACATTTCCTTCCTCTTACGAAAGACTAGTCTCTTGTACCATGCTCCTGCTCTCAAGCCCTCTCATTGTCTTGCTGGCGTTCCCATGGCATAAATTTGCTAGGTTTGACATAAATATCACAGACTAGGTTACTGAAACAATGAAAATTTATTTCCTCACAGTTCTGGAGGGTAGAAATTGGAAATCAATGTGTTGGCAGGGTTGATTTCATTCTGAGGCTTCTCCCCTTTGCTTGTAGATGGTCATCTTTGTCTTCTCCCTTTGTCTTCACATAGTCTTTCCTCTGAGCCTGTGTCTGAATTTCGTCTTCTTATGAGGACACCAGTCATCTTGATTAGGCACTACCCTAAAGATCTCATGTTAATTTAATTACCTCTTTAAAAACTTCATCTTCAAATATGATATATTCTGAGGGTTAAGACTGGGGGTTAAAACTTCAACTTACAGGCTGGGCATGGTGGTTCATGCCTGTAATCCCAGCACTTTGAGAGACCGAGGTGAGAATATCACTTGAGGTCAGGAGTTCGAGACCAGCCTGGCCAACATGGTGAAACCCTGTCTCCACTAACAATACAAAAATTAGCCGGGCATGGTTGGGGGGAACCTGTAATCCCAGCTACTTGGGAGTCTGAGGTTGGAGAATCACTGAAACTCAGGAGGCAGAGGTTGCAATGAGCCAAGATCACACCATTGCACTTCAGCCTGGGCATGTTGCCATTTTAAGATGGAGCAAAACTCCATCTTAAAAAAACGAGAAACAAAAAACCTTTGACTTATGCATTTGGAGAGGACACAATCCAGCCCGGAGCAATCAGTTAGGGCCTTTTCTTTCTACATTATCGAGCTTATTTTTTCTTTATCTCTCACAACTGTGTCATTACCCAAAGCATAAAGCATGCTGTAGAAGTTCCTATTCTAAAAAATCACCCTTTGACTCCACACTCCACTCCAGCTATTGCTTTATTCCTTTGCTCTCATTTAAGCCATGTTAGTGGCATCTCTTATACATGCTGTGCACATCTTCTCACCACACTTTCACGTCTCCACCTTCTCCAATGTGTCTTCTGCCAATTTGATTTTATAAAATTAAACATAGTTGATGACTCCTTCAGTCTTGATACAGTTACCTACCTTGACATCCATGACATCTGCAAAGACATTTTGGTTATTCACCATCCATGCCTTCTTTCCCCCATCAAGTAGCAGATTTGAGTTGGGGTAGGATTGAGCCCACCCCAATTTTAGCATTGGGTCTTTACTGGACACCTTGCCCTTGCCCACATTGATTGGTTCAATACCAAGTATGGATCTGAGATTTATGTCAGTCAGCTCATAGCATTCACCTGATCACTCTGGTGGGAATGTTTTTTCATTGAATTTTTGTTTCCTTGAA
Source organism: Macaca nemestrina (assembly GCF_043159975.1). Lineage (NCBI taxonomy): Eukaryota > Metazoa > Chordata > Mammalia > Primates > Cercopithecidae > Macaca > Macaca nemestrina. The sequence continues at coordinate 134,607,677 of NC_092125.1, forward strand.
TGGGCTCTTCTTTCTCCTTTGGAAGGAAATGAGGAAGCAAGTAGTTCTGTGTTTTGCTAATATCCATCTTGTGATAAAAATGACACTATCCTGGGGAAAAGCTACCATCTGGAAGAAAACAATGATGAAAGAATTTCAGAGAGACAGAAACAGAATCCTGAGGGACTCATGTCTGAAGCTTTTTAAATCTCTGTACTTCTCACTGAAGAGAGCTAGTAATCCCTTTTGTTGTTGGTTAGATTGAGTTAAGTTTTCCATTCCTTGGAACTGAAAGCATGTTAAATGAGTCAACACCTACTTGGCTGGTCTTCCTCCCATCTATCTCTCTCTTCATGTCTCTTTCTCTGTCACAGTATTCATCTTCTCACCTAAATATTTTAGTTTCAGTTTTCCAGGACATGGTTTTGGGCCTTATACCTTTTTTCCAAACACTGAGGTTATATGAAGTAGGGCACATAGTCCACACTGAGAGAGAGATTATGTGTGGAGCAGGCCCCAGGAGACAGTCAGGGAAGACCACAAGATGAGAGGAAGGGCTTCAGGAGACCCGCTTCTGTGAGGGACACACTATCTCACAGCAATCAATATCTTTGTCTTGTCTGTGTAAGAGGAATACAAATGAAAAGACAGCTACAAAATATTAAATTCTGGCCATATTTTATATGTCATGATACAATTTCATTTTGTTTTGAATTTTTAACAAAGAAACAACATGATAAAATATATGTATTTTAAAAATTTTAAAAGTAAAAAATAAAAGTAAATTTAAAAAAATAGAACTTGCCCTGTGAAGACAAAACAAAACACACAAACAAAAGACAAGCAAGCAAACAAACAAACAAACAAAAATACTCTCATAGCTATGGTGAGAAGAGCTCATTGAAGAGGCAAGAGAGTGAGAGAGAGTCTCAAGTAGGGAGGATAGCCCAGGAAGAGATAATGGTGACATTGTTGAGGGGATGCACATGTCAGCACAATTCAAACCATTGGCCATGGCCTACAACTTCCTGAATGGTAAGAACCCTGACAACCCTTCCAATTTAACTCTGTTCCCCTTCCCCTTGCTCATTTTGCCCTAGCTACATTGCTCTTCTTTCAGTTTCTAACAATTACAGAGCTCTATCATCACCTTAAAATGTTTTCTAAGTGAAATCAATCGTGAACATCTTGTCTGAGTTAACCACTCCTCTACCCATTATCCTCTATCACTTTATCCTATTTGTTTTCTACATAGTTGTTATCACAACTGTGTAATTATTTGAGTCAGCATTTGTTTACTTATTTATTGTCTATTTCCTACTACTGAATTTGGAGAGGAGGAGTCCATGAGGAAACAGACACATCTCCTTTGCTTACCACTATATATCCAATATCTAGTAAAGTGCCTGGCAAATAGGAAATACTCATTAGATATTTATTGCATGAATGATTGACTGAGTATAATTATCTAAAGGAGTTTCTTTAATATCATTATACTGTCTTTTCAGTAGTGAATCAAAAGCAATTTCCAATCAAGTTTTGAATTCCAAATCTGTGGTTGAACAACCAAAAGTTTCAAATTTTGGCTTACAATTTAAAATTTTTAAAAAAACTCTCTCTCTATCTATATCTATATGTATATCTATATATATCTATAGATATCTCTATATATATCTATATATATCTATAGATATCTCTCTATATATCTATAGATATATCTATATATCTGTCTACATGGGTGTGTGTGTGTGTGTGTATATATATATATATATATATATATATATAGAGAGAGAGAGAGAGAGAGAGAGGGAGAGATTGAAAGAGAAAGAGAGACAGGGTTTTACTATGTTGCCCAGGTTGGTCTTGAACTCCTGGCCTCAAGCAATCTTCCTACTTCAGTCTCCTGAATAAGATTTTGCTTATGCTTAACTTGGTTTCTGGTGCATTCATGAGACACCTTAGAAGTACATAATTTAATTACAAATACTTAATTTAATTCTTAACAGAATCTTGAAGGTCCAATGTCAAAAACTTCTCAAATTAAAATTTGGAAAGTTATATAGGCTTTGATTTTTCATTGTTAAGATGGCAAATTTAAGACTTAGAGATACCATTTTAGGTTTTATTCAAGTTGTTATGAAGGAGATAAAACATTTCAAAATATCTATATGGTAGCACTTAGTATGTTTTCTGTTGAAAGTAAAAGAAAACCCAATGAACACACAAATAATAAAGGGGAGTTAGGTCTGTTAACTCAAAAGTGTAGTAGTTCTCGTTATAAATAAACTTAACAATTCTTGATGAATTAGTCGGTCAGCCATGAAACACAGTCAATCAAATAATACATCAAATTATTAACTCTATTATGTGAACCACATTAAAATTTTTCCTGAGGAAGGCCTCCAAATCTCTGGAACCACAATGACATTTGTTACATCAGCCTCGTTTACCTTAAGTCAGCATTGTCCAGTATGTTCGACAGAGCAGCAGTTTCTCAGGAGGTCTCATGAGAAAGAGATCCACGGCCGAATGCATCTTGGGGCTGGAGTGGTTAAGCTACATGGGCTTCAGAGGTGGAGAGTCTCGCTTAGAATCCTGACTCAGTCACAGTCATATTACTTACAGTCTCTAGGTTTCATTTTCCTCCCACACAAATGAGGCTGAATAGAACTAACTTAATGGAAGAGTAAAGACTAAATGAGATAAACAGCGAAACCTGTTTCTTATGGAATTCCAACTATATGCCAGGCACTTCTCTGATAACGTTATGTGTTTTATCTCGTTTAACTCTAGCCACAGCCCTAAGGATGAGTATGTTATTATGCTCAATTTTACAGATGAGGAAATTGAGGCAAACAAATGTTAAATAACTGCCTAACATCACGCAGCTAATAAGCAGCAGAGTCAGGATTTCATTTTATTTGCAATGCCTGTTAACATACTAGCTTTAGGAAATATTACTGTTATAAATGCACGTGTGGAGGTAAAGAAGCAAAGCAAACCATCTTAGTAGTCAAGTGCTTCCAAGATATAAATCAGAGCCAGCCTCAGGGAGAGCTGAATCAAGGGTTCATAACTATCTAGGATATGACAAGAATCATATTAGCTCAATAGCCGTGACCACTGTCCTCTTGTGGGCTCTTAAAAGTGTGTATATTTGCTACCTGCTGCTTACTCAAGATGGATCTCAATTTCAAAATTTCTAAAACAGAATATCTGTTTGGGACAGTTTGCCACTTTATAATATCAAGACAGTTTCTCATTAGCTGAATCAAGAGGATGACCTTCTTTTTGTCAATCCTATTCTTCCTATCCACTGTTTACCTTGGGCAAAAATCACTGCCCTTACCAGCAATAGCCTGAGAAACCAGATTACATGACCCAAATCTTGACGCTTTTGTTTGGAAAAAATGACCTGTGGATTATCTTTTGAGAAGGAGGCCTAGATGTGGCAGGCACTTATGTTTCATAAAATATTTAGTGCTAAGCTTAAAAATTTGTTTGGTTAACATTCAAATTAGCATATATATAGGTATTAAAATCTATCACTAATAATATTCATTATATTTATATATATTAAAAGAAAAATCAATATTACTTACTTCTTCTTTTTTGAGATGAGGTCTCTGTCACTCAGCCTGGAGTGCAGTGGTATGATCCCAGCTCACTGCAACCTCTGCCTCTGGGGCTTAAGCAATACTCCTAACTCAGCCTCCTGAGTAGACGGGACTACAGGTGTAGTCCACCACCACACCCAGCTAATTTTTTGTATTTTTGGTAGCAATGGGGTTTCACCATATTGCCCAGGCTGATCTCGGACTCCTGAACTCAAGCAATCCACCCACCACGACATCCCAAAGTGCTGGAATTACAGGTGTCAGTCACTGTGCCTGGCCAATATTACTTACTTCTAAACTAATTCATTTTTCAACAAATATTTATTGAACATCGAATACTTGATAGATTGCTGTTTTAATGCCAAAGTTACTGCAACAAACAAAGTCATGAAGTCCCTACCTTCATGCAACTTCCATTTTAGTGGCCGGAATTAGATTATTTGAAAGAACAAATGTATAGTATATCAGGTAGTGATATGGGTATAAAAATAAAAATAAAACTGGGTAAGGAAGTTAGAGAATGCCAGGAGTGGGGAAAGTTACTAATTTTTTTTTTTGTAATAGTAGGTTGAGGTCCTTCTATTTTATATAGTACGGCCTGATAAGGTGATATTTGAGCAAAGACCAAAAAGAAGGGAAGCTAAATAAGCTGAAGAAGAGCATTCCAGGTGGAAGGAACAGTAAATGGAAAGGCCCTGAGACACCACAATTCTTGACATGTTTATGGTGGTGAGCAAGGGGAAGAGCCATAAAGATAAGGTCAAAGGGGTGGCTAGGAGTCACATCGCTAAGGCTTTTGCAAGTGATTGTAAGGTTTTGGTTTTTAAACTGAGGAGGACAGAAAAACGTTGGGAAATCCATTGAGCCAAAAAAATCTCTCTTACATTTTGCAAGAATTACTCTGGTTGCTGTCTGGAAAGCAGACTTTAGGAGGGCAAGATAGAAGTAGGGATACCAGAAAAGAGGCTATTACAATAATCCAGGCAACAGAAAAGGGTGGTTTGGACCAAGGTAGAAGCAGTGGTACAGTTAGATAAATCCTGCAGATTTAACCAACTGGATTTTCCATCCAATTAAACATTAGGCCTTGGGTCATGTAATCCTGCTTTCAGGCTACAAGTAGTTGACCCAAGGATTTATATCCAAGGTGGAGGAGGATATAAGAAACAATAGAGTTGTCATAAAACAGGCCAATCTCTTTTAATTTCATTATGAACAGACTAAGGAGAAACCAAGGAATGACTCCAAAATATTTGGCATAAGCATTTAGAAGAATATCATAGTTACTTACTGAGATGATAAAATTCTCATTATCAGTACATACGGATATTAGGAGCACAAATTTGTATGTTAAATTTGAGAAGCCTATTAGATATCCAAATGGGGATATCCAAATGGGGATATCCAAATAGGTGGTTAGATGTTGTGACTTGAGTTTCAAATAAAGTCTAGGCAGGAGATTAAAAAACTGAAAGTCATTGTTATATAAATGGCATTTAAAGCGATGAGATTTAGCAAGCTCACCTACTGTGTAAAAGACAGAGAAGAAATCTAAAGATTGAGCCTTGGCATTCCAATGTTTAGAGTTTGAGGAGATGAAGAAGAACGAGCAAAAGTGGTTCAGAAACAGCAACCAGTGAGTTAAGAGATAATAATTTTTAAAATTTATAAATTTCAAACACAGAATGTGCACACGAGGATAACTAATCACCATGCTGAAATTATGCAATATTTAATATTGAAATCAAGTATTTAAAACAAGTATTTTAGTTTCATAGAAGAAGAAATTTATTTTATCTGTATCTTTACTTCTGTAAAAGTAGAAACATGTTGGTTATTTTGAAAAAGTTAGTAAAAATGTGATAAGCATTTTTTAAGGCAAATAAAATGAGTCTTTCAGATAAACTAATATTAAAATACACGTCTAAAATAAATTCTGCAATTAAATAAACTAAAAAATCTTTCAAATAATATAATAGTAACATAAAAAATAATAAGACCTGCCAAATTTCACTCTCTTGAAAGAAACTTAAGGCTGTCAAACTTTTCTCTTCAGTATGTCCGTTAAGCAGAAATATACCAGCAGTTTTAGGTTTGCAGGTTTTTAAATTTTGGTGTTACCTAGAAGCATTATCAAAATGATAATGGAAACAACAAAGAAAGCATAATTGCAATCTCATAGAAAATGCATTTGCTTTGCATGGTCACTTACAAAGATAGCTGTATGTCTTTTATTTAAACATAAAACATTAGAAATATTTTATCCCAGAAGAAGTAAAATTGGGATACATTTTGATGTCCGAGCTGGAAGATTTTTAGGCGTGCAGGGCAACATTTTAATCTTTTCTTAAGTTTTAGAGCTAATATAATATATACCCAGATGTGAATACACTGTCATTCACTGTACTCATGCTCTTTTAGTGTGTCATTCCCTTTTTTCAATTTTACCCAATATATGGATACCAGATTGTAATATTCTAAATGTTTTGAGATTCTGAGGTGCTTATTAAATTGAAATACCCTGTGTTTGCCTTTGAAGAAAGTGCATTTTGTTTATTATCTAATGTGTAAATACATTCTGTGCCATTGTAGACATAAAATTAAGTAAATCTTAGAACCTCAAGGAAATCACTATTTATTGGGAAAGATGTATGGATTTACTGTATAATATGAAATGTGATACTAGTAATAAAATCCTACCATTTTTAAGTTTTATGGGGACAGGAACTTTGATGATATATTCATCTCCTAGCACAATGCCTGGAACTCAGTACAATTTTTGAATGCATTCACAAATGGTTCTGCCTGGTGGCATTGGAGAAAGTGGAGGTGTCAGCTGGTTTCTGAAACATGAGGGTGTTTTCAAAAAATGGAGAAAAGGGAATGGTGGAATCCAGGCAGGGAAAAATTATGCACAAGGACACCAAAGTTTGAAAATGCAGAGCCTCTTTGGAGAGCTTTGAGTATAGCATAGGTTTGTGCACAATGGAAAGAGACAAGGAAGTGACTATTGACAGATTGTCAATGGCCTGGCATGCCCTGTTTTATGAAGTTTGGCTATATACTCCAGCTGTCAAAAGATTTCTTAATAACATTAAAATTTTGCTTATACTAACCATCCTGACCAAAATATTCAAAAATTTACCATGATTTTTGGTTCAAGATAATCATCTTGAATGCACACATTTGCATGCAAAAGAGTACTAGAGGGGGGATAGAATTAAAATTTTGTCTGATGGATAGTCTGATGGACAGAATTTCAATTCTATCCCCCTGCTAGTTGGATAGACTACCCATCAGACAAAATTTCAATTCTATCCCCTGCTAGTTGGCTCCTACTATGGACTGCATGTCTGTGTCCCACCTAATCCGTATATTCAACCCTAACTCTTAACAGGATGGTATTAACAGGTAGGGACTTTGGGAGGTAATTGGGCTTAGAGGAGGTCATGAGGATGAAGCCCCCATAATGGGATTTGTGTCTAAGAAGGCTAGAATTTTCTCTCTCTCTGCCATGAGAGGATACAAAAGAAGACAGTCATCAGTAACCCAGGAAGAGTGCCCTTTCCAGACACTGGATCTTCTAGCAACTTGATCTTGGACTTTCTGGACATCAGGACTGTGAAAAATAGATGTCTATTGTTTAAGACACCCAGTCTGTGGTGTTAAAGCCTGAGCTAACAAAGACAGGTCCTCATTATTCCTTCTTTTTCCTCTATTTCTTTTTTTGTATCATTGCTGAATGAGCCTGGAAGACCAGCAATTAACCATTGGCAAAATATTAAGGTCTTTTCTCCAAAGAAGTAAGGAACTGCTAGGGAGAAATATAGATTCCTGGGTGAATGAATGTCAGTGCCCTAGGATATTGCATTCCTTCCTTTTTCTGGCATGTGTATCCACCTTTTTTGAACTTAAGACTAGCATCCTACTGATCATAATGTGAATGTTAACAAGCCCAGTTCACAAATACAGAGCTCTAGGATAGATATCTTATTCATGAGAGGAAGTATGAAGTATAGAGTTAACTTAGATAGCTTGAGATTGCTATCACTAGATAGTCCTGATTGCAAATTTGGCCCTTGCTGGGGTCTGGGAACATGGCTCTCAGAATGTTTCAGGTCAGCTGTCAACTGATATGGGTGGTTCATTGTGCCTAGACTTTAGGAACAATATGATTTATGCTAAACACTTGCTTTTGTTTTATGTGAGTCTAGAATTTTGGAACATGCTACCCAGAGTGTGCTTATCTAACCAGCCTCCAATAAAAACCTTGGGTACTAAGTCTCTGTTGAATTTCCCTGGCACACAAAACTTAGCATTTGTGGTCCTAAGTCATTTCTGGAGAAATTAAATGTGTCCCATGTGACTTCTGAGGACTCTTGGAAACCTGTACCTGATCTCCACCAGACTTTCCCTTATGGGCCTTTCCTTTTGCTGATTTTGCTTTGTACGTTTTCACATTTTACAATCAACCATACTGTGAGTATATTGTATATCGAGTCCTGTGCAACCTTCTAGTGAATCACTGAACCTGGGCATGGTGTTAGAAACTCTTAAAACAGGGTCCTAGTAGAAAAGAATAGGCCTACAAATAGAATCCACATCAGCTATTTAGGAAAACCAACTAAGTCCTCTAGCTTAAAAAATAAACTCATCCAATATGAAATAAGAAGTGGAATAGCATAACAGAGAAGTAGAATGCATACTAGCAGATCACTCAATAAAAACATCTAGATAATCCAGAGAAAAATAAGAAAGAATATGAAAATAAAAACGAAACAAGTCAACAATTACTATAATTTACTTGAGAAATATTTGACTATATATAACCAAAAAATTATTCAAAACAGGTAAACTAGAAGGGAGAAGAAAGCTCTTAAAAATTAAACATATAGAGATTTGAAGGCAAGATGGCCAAACAGGAACAGCTCTGGTCTGCAGCTCCCAGCGAGATTGAGGCAGAAGGCGGGTGATTTCTGCATTTCCAACTGAGGTACCCAGTTCATCTCACTGGGACTGGTTGGACAGAGGGTGAAACCCAAGGAGGGTGAGCCGAAGCAGGGTAAGGCATTGCCTCACCTGGGAAGCACAAAGGGTCAGGGAACTCCCTCTCCTAGACAAGGAAAGCCATTAGGGACTGTACCATGCACTCCAGCCCAGATACCGCACTTCTCCCATAGCCTTCACAACCTGCAGACCAGAAGATCCCCTCAGGTGCCTAAACCATGAGGGCCCTGGGTTTCCAGCACAAAAACTAGGAGGCTGTTTGGGCAGACACCGAGCTAGCCACAAGAGTTTTTGTTCATACCCCACTGGTGCCTGGAATGCCAGGGAGACAGGACCGTTCACTCCCCTGGAAAGGGGGCTGAAGCCAGGGAGCCAAGTCATCTGGCTCGGCAGGTCCCACCCCCATGGAGCCCAGCAAGCTAAGATCCAGTGGCTTGAAATTCTCCTACCAACACAGCAGTCTTAACTTGACCTGGGAGTTGGAGCTTGATGCGGGGAGGGGCATCCACGATTGCTGAGGCTGGAGTAAGCAGTTTTACCCTCAAAGTGTAAACAAAGCCTCCAGGAAGTTCGAACTGGGTGGAGCCCACCACAACTGAGCAAGGCCGCAGTGGCCTGACTATCTCTCTAAATTCCCTCCTCTCTGGGCAGGGCATCTCTGAAAAAAAAAAAGCAGCAGCCCCAGTCAGGGACTTATAGATAAAAACCCCACCTCCCTGGGACAGAGCACCTGAGGGAAGGGGTGGCTGTGGGTGCAGCTTCAGCAGACTTAAACATTCCTACCTGGCAGCTCTGAATGGAGCAGTGGATCTCCCTGCACAGTGTTTGAGCTCTGATAAGGAACAGACTGCCTCCTGAAGTGGCTCCCTGACACTCGTGTATTCTGACTGGGAGATGCCTCCCAGTAGGGGCCAACAGACACCTTTTACAACAGGAGAGATCTGGCTGGCATCTGGCAGGTGCCCCTCTGGGACAAAGCTTCCAGAGGAAGGAACAGGCAGCAACCTTTGCTGGTCTGCAGCCTCTGCTGGTAATACCCTGGCAAACAGGGTCTGGAATGGACCGCCAACAAACTCCAGCAGACCTGCAGCAGAGGGGCCTGACTGTTAGAAGGAAAACTGACAAGCAGAAAGGAATAGCATTAACACTAACAAAAAGGACGTCCACTCAGAGACCCCATCGCAAGGTCACCAGCTTCAAAGATGAAAGGTAGAAAAATCCATGAGATGGGGAGAAACCAGCACAAAAAGGCTGAGAATTCTAAAAACCAGAACACTTCTTCTCTTCCAAAGGAACACAACTCCTCACCAGAAAGGGAACAAAACTGGATGGGAATGAGTTTGATGAATTGACAGAAGTAGGCTTCAGAAGGTGGGCAATAACAAACTCCTCTGAGCTAAAGGAGCGTGTTCTAACCCAATGCAAACAACCTAAGAACCTTGAAAAAAGGTTAGATGAATTGCTAACTAGAAAACCTGGTTAGAGAAGAACACAAATGACCTGATGAAGCTGAAAAACACAGCATGAGAACATCGTGAAGTGAAGTACACAAGTATCAATGGTCGAATTGATCAAGCAGAAGAAAGGATATCAGAGATTGAAGATTAACTCAATGAAATAAAGCAAGAAGACAAGATTAGAGAAAAAACAGTGAAAAGAAACTGACAAAGCCTCCAAGAAATATGGGACTATGTGAAAAGACCAAATCTATGTTTGTTTGGTGTACCTGAAAGTGACGGGCAGAATGGAACCAAGTTGGAAAATACTATTCAGGATATTATCCAGGAGAACTTCCCTAACCTAGCAAGGCAGGTCAACATTCAAATTCAGGGAATACAGAGCACACCACAAAGATACTCCTCAAGAAGAGCAACTCCAAGACACAAAATCATCAGATTTACCAAGGCTGCAATGAAGGAAAAAATGTTAAGGGCAGCCAGAGAGAAATGTCAGGTTACTCACAAAGGGAAGCCCACCAGACTAACAGTGGATCTCTTGGCAGAAACCCTACAAGCCAGAAGACAGTGGGGGCCTATATTCAACTTCTTAAAGAAAAGAATTTTCAACCCGGAATTTCATATCCAGCCAAACTAAGCTTCATAAGCAAAGGAGAAACAAAATCCTTTACAGACAAGAAAATGCTGAGAGATTTTGTCACCACCAGGCCTGCCCTACAAGAGCTCTTGAAGAAAGCACTAAACATGGAAAGAAACAACTGGTACCAGCCACTGCAAAAACATACCTAATTGTAAAGACCATTGACACTATGAAGAAACTGCATCAATTATTGGGCAAAATAACCAGCAAGTATCATAATGGCAGGCTCAAATTAACATGTAACAATATTAACCTTAAATGTAAATGGGCTAAATGCCCCAATTAAAAGACACAGACTGGCAAATTGGATAAAGAGTCAAGACCCATTGGTGTGCTGTATTCAGGAGACCCATCTCAAGTGCAAAGACACACATAGGCTCAAAATAAAGGGACGGAGGACTATTTACCAAGCAAATGGAAAGCAAAAAAAAGCAGGGGTTGCAATCCTAGTCGCCTATAAAACAGACTTTAAATCAATAAAGATCAAAAGAGACAAAGAAGGGCATTACATTATGGTAAAGGGATCAATGAAACAAGAAGAGCTAACTATGCTAAATATATATGCAGCCAACACAGGAGCACCCAGGTTCATACAGCAAGTTCTTAGAAACCTGCGAAGAGACTTAGACTCCCACACAATAATAGTGGAAGAATTTTACGCCCTGCTGTCAATATTAGTGGATGAATGAGACAGAAACTTAACAAGAATATCCAGGATGTGAACTCAGCTTTGGACCAAGTGGACCTAATAGACATCTGCAAAACTCTCTACCCCAAATCCTCAGAATATATATTCTTCTAAGCACCACATCACACTTATTCTAAAACTGACCACATAATTGGAAGTAAAAACACTCCTCAGCAAATGCAAAAGAGTGGAAATCATAACAAACAGTCTCTCAGACCACAGTGCAATAAAATTAGAACTCAGGATTAAGAAACTCACTCAAAACCACACAACTATATGGCAACTGAACAACCTGCTCCTGAATAACTGCTGGTAAATAATGAAATGAAGGCAGAAATAAAGATGTTCTTTGAAAACGATGAGAACAAAGACACAACATACCAGAATCTCAGGGACACATTTAAAGAAGTGTGCAGAGGTAAATTTATAGCACTAAATGCCCACAAGAGAAAGCAGGAAAGATCTAAAATTGACACCCTCATATCACAATTAAAAGAACTAGAGAAGCAAGAGCAAACAAATTCAAAAGCTAGCAGAAGGCAAGAAATAACTAAGATCAGAGCAGAACTGAAGGAGATAGAGATACGAAAAACCCTTCAAACAAATCAGTGAATCCAAGAGGTGGTTTTCTAAAAAGATCAACAAAATATATCGACCACTAGCCAGACTAATAAAGAAGAAAAGAGAGAAGAATCAAATAGATGCAATTAAAAAACGAAAAAGGGGATGTCACCATTGATCCTACAGAAATACAAACTACCATCAGAGAAAACTATAAATACCTCTATGCAAATAAACTAGAAAACCTAGAAGAAATATATAAACTCCTGGACACACACACCCTCCCGAGATTAAACCAAGAAGAAGTCGAATCCCTAAATAGACCAATAACAAGTTCTGATATTGAGGCAGCAATTAATAGCCTACCAGCCAAAAAGTGTCCAGGACCAGACAGATTCACAGCCAAATTCTGCCAGAGGTACAAAGAAGAGCTGTTACCATTCCTTCTGAAACTATTCCAAACAATAGAAAAAGAGAGACTCCTCACTAACTCATTTTATGAGGCCAGCATCATCCCGATACCAAAACCTGACAGAGAAACAATGAAAAAAGAAAATTTTAGGCTAAAATCCCTAATGAACATCGATGCAAAAGTCCTCAATAAAATACTGACAAACTGAATCCACCAGCACATCAACAATCTTATCCACCATGATCAAGTTTACTTCATCCCTGGGATGCATGGCTGGTTCAACATGCACAAATCAATAAATGTAATCCATCACATAAACAGAACCAATGACAAAAACAACATGATTATCTCAATAGATGCAGAAAAGGCCTTTGACAAAATTCAACAGCCCTTCATGCTAAAAACTCTCAATAAACTAGGCATTGATGGAACGTATCTCAAAATAATAAGAGCTATTTATGACAAACCCACAGCCAATATCATACTGAATGGGCAAAAGCTGGAAGCACTCCCTTTGAAAACCAGCACAAGACAAGGATGCCCTCTCTCATCACTCCTATACCACATAGTATTGGAATTATTCACCAGGACAATCAGGCAAGAGAAAGAAATAAAGGGTATTCAATGAGGAAAAGAGGAAGTCAAATTGTCTCTGTTTGCAAATGACATGATTGTATATTTAGAAAACCCCATCGTCTCAGCCCAAAATCTCCTTAAGCTGATACACAACTTCTCAGGATAAAAAATCAATGTGCAAAAATCACAAGCATTCCTATACACCAATAACAAACAGACTGCCAAATCATGAGTGAACTCCCATTCACAATTGCTATAAAGAGAACAAAATACCTAGGAATACAGATAACAAGGGATGTGAAGGACCTTTCAAGGAGATCTACAAACCACTGCTCAAGAAAATAAGAGAGGATGCAAAGAAATGGAAAAACATTCCATGCTTATGGATAGGAAGAATCAATATCAAGAAAATAGCCATACTACCCAAAGTAATTTGTAGATTCAATGCTATCCCCATCAAATTACCACTGACTTTCTTTACAGAATTGGAAAAAAAAACTACTTTAAATTTCATAAGGAACCAAAAGAGAGCCTGCATAGCCAAGACAATCCTAAGCAAAAAGAACAAAGCTGGAGGCATCATGCTACCTTACTTCAAACTTTACTACAAGGCTACAGTAACCAAAACAGCATCGTACTGGTACCAAAACAGATATCTAGACCAAGGAACAGAACAGAGGCCTCAGAAATAATGCCATACATCTACAACCATCTGATCTTTGACAAACCTGATAAAAACAAACAATAGGATTCCTGATTTAATAATAGTGTTGGGAAAACTGGTTAACCATATGTAGAAAGCTGAAACTGGATCCCTTCCTTAGACCTTATACAAAAATCAACTTAAGATCGATTAAAGACCTAAAACCATAAAAACCCTAGAAGAAAATCTAGGCAATACCATTCAGGACATAGGCATGGGTGAAGACTTCATGACTAAAACACCAAAAGCAATGGCAACAAGAACCAAAACTGACAAATGGGGTCTAAGTAAACTAAAGAGCTTCTGCACAGCAAAAGAAACTACCATCAGAGTGAACAAGCAACCTACAGAATGGGAGAAAATTTTTGAATCTATCCATCTGACTAAGGGCTAATATCCAGAATCTACAGAGAAACAAATTTACGAGAATAAAACAAACAACCCCATCAAAAAGTGGGTGAAGGATATGAACAGAAACTTCTCAAAAGAAGACATTTATGTAGCCAACAAACATGTGAAAAAAGCTCATCATCACTGGTCATTAGAGAGGTACAAATCAAAACCACAATGAGATACCATCTCACATCAGTTTGAATAGTGATCATTAAAAAGTCAGGAAACAACAGATGCTGGAGAGGATGTGGAGAAATAGGAACACTTTTACACTGTTGGTGGGTGTGTAAATTAGTTCAACCATTGTGAAAGACAGTGTGGCAATTTCTCAAGAAATTGCCAGAAATACCACTTGACCCAGCAATCCCATTACTGGGTATATACCCAAAGCATTATAAATTATTCTAATATAAAGATACATGCACACCTATGTTTATTGCAGCACTGTTCACAATAGCAAAGACTTGGAACTAACCCAGAGGCCTATCAATTATAGACTGGATAAAGAAAATTTGGCACATATACACCATGGAATACTATGCAGCCATAAAAAGGATGATTTTGTATCCTTTAAAGGGACACGGATGCCGCTAGAAACCTTCATTCTCAGCAAAACAACACAAGAACAGAAAAACAAACACCATATGTTCTCACTTATAAGTGGGAGATGAACAATGAGAACACATGGACACATGGAGGGGAACATCACACACCAGGACCTGTCAAGAGGTTGGGGGCTAGGGAAGGGATAGCATTAGGAGAAATAGCTAATGTAGATGACAGGTTGATGGATGCAGCAAAGCACCATGGCACGAGTTTACCTATGAAACAAACCTGCACATTCTGCACATGTACCCCAGAACTTAAAGTATTATTTTAAAAAAGAGTGAATAAAAGAGGAGAAAAAAATTAAACATAAAATTGAAGAATTTTAAGGCACTATTTCTTAATATAGAGAAAAGAACAAATAGATGGAAAGTGAAATAAATAATCATACATAGATAATGAATCCAAGTGGTTTAAAATCCTATAAGTAAGAGTTCTAGAATAAGAGAGAGAAGAAAGAGGGAAGAAATTATCAAAGAACTAATAGAAGAAAAGTTCCTTGTGTTGAAAAGAGACACTAGCCTTCACATTGAAATGTTCACCGTGAATAGAATAAATGTAGATGTATCCTAAAATAGACATATCAACATGACATTTCAAAATACCAAGGATGAAGAAAAAGTCCTAGAAGTTTAAATTGTGAGGGGAAAAAAAAGCCATTTATAAACCAAAGTTATTTAGGCCGGCATCTGATACCTCATCAAATTCTAGAAGACAAAAAAGAAAATCCTCCTAACTTCTAATTAAAATTATTTTCAACCTGGAATTTTATACCCAAACCATGAATCAAATATATGGGCAAATTATGCCTTTGCTGAAATGCAAATGTTCCAACCATTTACTCACTAAGGGATTACACTGAGCAATAGGAAGAAAAAAAATAAGAAAGATATATGCCAAAATAAGTGATGAAAATAACCTCCAAATCTAGTAAAAACGATCCCTCAGATGGCAGTTTTGCAAGAGTACCTGGTTCCAATTAGATCAGAAAATCAATGGACTTCAGGAAGGAGAGTGAAGTATATGATGAGAAACATAGAGCATATTGAAACCATTGGATATGGGCGAGATGAGGAGAAAAGTGTGTTTCTTCTTACAATAAAGAGAAAGGAAAGGAAGCACAAGAAAACAAGAAACATAAGAAAAAAGGTAAAACTGTGTAAGTTACCCCTGGTACAGATAGGAGGGAAACTAACATGTGGTGAAACATTTTAATATTAATGTATCAAAAAAAAAAAACAACAACTCATTTGGTCTGGAGTATTGTTCTTTTATACGAACAGTGATTGCAGTTTTAGTATACTACCTTGCCTTGAGGTGAATCACATTTATATAGTACTGTAAGTGTTTTTATTGTTCATCAACTTTCAGAATCAACCTAGAAATAAAGCATGGAATATTTCAAGATGTTTACAGGATAAACAATAAATAAGACTGCATAGTGAATTTGTTCACAGTGAATCTCTGGTATCATGAATCATTCTGATCATATAGTAGGCTATATAAATAAATGTAAGTATTTATTGACAGAGTGAGTAAAACCAGATTTAAATACAAAAGAGATCTCTAAAAGTATAACTGCTCGGAAGTTAAAAATATATACCCGTTGTCAGGCCTCTGAGCCCAAGCCAAGCCATCGCATCCCCTGTGACTTGCGCGCATACGCCCAGATGGCCTGAAGTAACTGAAGAATCACAAACGAAGTGCAAATGGCCTGCCTCGCCTTAACCGGTGACATTCCACCACAAAAGAAGTGAAAATGATCGGTCCTTGCCTTAAGCGATGATATTATCTTGTGAAATTCCTTTTCCTGGCTCATCCTGGCTCAGACAGCTCCCCCACTGAGCACCTTGTGACTTCCACTCCTGCCCGCCAGAGAACAACCCCCTTTTGACTGTAATTTTCCTTTACCTACCCAAATCCTATAAAACGGCCCCACCCTTATCTCCCTTTGCTGACTCTCTTTTCCGACTCAACCCGTCTGCACCCAGGTGAAATAAACAGCCATGTTGCTCACACAAAGCCTGTTTGGTGATCTCTTCACATGGACGCGCATGACATTTTGGTGCCGTGACTCGGATCGGGGACCTCCCTTGGGGGATCAATCCCCTGTCCTCCTGCTCTTTGCTCTGTGAGAAAGATCCACCTACGACCTTGGGTCCTCAGACCCACCAGCCCAAGGAACATGTCACCAATTTTTAATCTGGTAAGCAGCCCTTTTTTTACTCTCTTCTCCAACTTCTCTCACTATCCCTCAACCTATTTCTCCTTTCAATCTTGGCACCACCCTTCAATCTCTCCCTTCTCTTAATTTCAATTCCTTTCATTTTCTGGTAGAGACAAAGGAGACACGTTTTTTCCATGGACCCAAAACACCGGCGCCGGTCACGGACTGGGTAAGGCAGCCTTCCTTTGGTGTTTAATCATTGCAGGGATGCCTCTCTGATTATTCACCCACGTTTCAGGGGTGTCTGACCACGCTGCAGGGACGCCTGCCTTGGTCCTTCACCCTAAGCGGCAAGTCCCGCTTTTCTGGGGGAGGGGCAAGCACCCCAACCCCTACCCTCCCTGTCTCTACCCCTTCTCTGCTTTTCTAGGGGAGGGGCAAGCACCCCAACTCCTTCTCTCTCTCTCTGTTTCTACCCTTCTCTGCTTTTCTGGGAGAGGGGCAAGAACCCCGACCTCTTATTTTTGTGCCCCCTCTTATTTTTGTGCTCCAATCTCTTATTTTTGCACCCCAATACCTTACTTCTGCTCCCTGACCCCTTTCAAGCTTTTCTGGAGGGCAAGAATCCCCGAATTCCTTCTCTCCGTATCTCTACTCTTTCTTTTCTCTGGGCTTGCCTCCTTCACTATGGGCAACCTTCCCCCCTCCATTCCTCCTTCTCCCTTAGCCTGTGTTCTCAAGAACTTAAAACCTCTTCAACTCACACCTGACCTAAAACCTAAACGCCTATCTTCTTCTGCAACACCGCTTGGCCTCAATATAAACTTGACAATGGCTCTAAATAGCCAGAAAACGGCACTTTATAATATTTCCATCCTACAAGATCTAAATAATTGTCGTAAAATGGGCAAATGGTCTGAGGTGCCTGACGTCCAGGCATTCTTTTACACATCGGTCCCTCCCTAGTCTCTGTTCCCAATGCAACTGGTTCCAAACCTTCCTTCTTTCCCTCCCTCCTCTCCCCTCAGTCCCAACCCTGAACGTCACTGAGTCTTTCTAATCTTCCTTTTCTACAGACCCATCTGACCTCTCCCCTCCTCGCCAGGCCGAGCTAGGTCCCAATTTTTCCTCAGCCTCCACTCCCCAACCCTATAATCCTTTTATCACCTCCCCTCCTCACACCCGGTCTGGCTTACAGTTTCCTTCCGCGACTAGCCCTCCCCAACCTGCCCAGCAATTTCGTCTTAAAAAAGTGGCTAGAGCTAAAGGCATAGTCAAGGTTAATGTTCCTTTTTCTTTATCCGACCTCTCCCAAATCAGTTAGCGTTTAGGCTGTTTTTCATCAAATATGAAAAACCCAGCCCAGTTCATGGCCTATTATTTAGCAGCAACCCTGAGACACTTTTCAGCCCTAGACCCTGAAAGGGCAGAAGGCTGTCTTATTCTTAATAAGTATTTTATTTTATTACCTAATCTGCTCCCGACATTAAATAAAGCTCCAAAAATTAAATTCCGACCCTCAAACCCCACAACGGGACTTAATGAACCTCGCCTTCAAGGTGTACACTAATAGAGTAGAGGCAGCCAAGTAGCAACTTATTTCTGAGTTGCAATTCCTTGCCTCCACTGTGAGACAAATCCCAGCCACATCTCCAGCACACAACTCCAAACGCCTGAACCACAGCTGCCACGGGTTCCTCCAGAACCTCCTCCCCCAGGAGCTTGCTACAAGTGCCGGAAATCTGGCCACTGGGCCAAGGAATGCCCACAGCCCGGGATTCCTCCTAAGCTGTGTCCCAACTGTGCGGGACCCCACTGGAAATCGGACTGTCCAACTCGCCCCGGAGCCACTCCCAGAGCCCCTGGAGCTCTGGCCCAAGACTCTGAGTGACTCCTTTCCAGACCTTCTCAGCTTAGTGCTGAAGATTGACGCTGCCCCCATTGCCTCAGAAGCCTCCTGGATCATCGCAGAAGCTTTGGGTAACTCTTACAATGGAGGGTAAGTCCGTCCCCTTAATCAATACGGAGGCTACCCACTCCACGTTACCTTCTTTTCAAGGGCCTGTTTCCCTTGCCTCCATAACTGTTGTGGCTATTGACAGCCAGGATTCTAAACCTCTTGAAACTCCCCAACTCTGGTGCCAACTTGGACAACATTCTTTTATGCACTCCTTTTTAGTTATCCCCGCCTGCCCAGTTCCCTTATTAGGCCGAGACATTTTAACTAAATTATCTGCTTCCCTGACTATTCCTAGGCTACAATCACACCTCATTGCTGCCTTTTCCCCCAGTTCAAAGCCTCCTTCGCATCCTCCTCCCCTCGTATCCCCCCATCTTAACCCACAAGTATAGGATACCTCTACTCCCTCCTTGGCGACTGATTATGCACCCCTCATCATCTCATTAAAACCTAATCACCCTTACCCCATTCAATGCCAATATCCCATCCTGCAGCACGCTTTAAAAGGATTAAAGCCTGTTATCACTCGCCTGCTACAGCATGGCCTTTTAAAGCCTGTCAACTCTCCTTACAATTCCCCCATTTTACTTGTCCAAAAACCAGAGAAGGCTTACAGGTTAGTTCAAGATCTGCACCTTATCAACCAAATTGTCTTGCCTATCCACCCCATGGTGCCAAACCCTCAATACCTCCCTCCAAAACCCAGTATTCTGCTCTGGATCTCAAACATGCTTTCTTTACTATTCCTTCACACCCTTCATCCCAGCCTCTCTTCGCTTTCACTTGAACTGACCCTGACACCCATCAGGCTCCGCAAATTACCTAGGCTGTACTGCTGCAAGGCCTCACGGACAGCCCCCATTACTTCAGTCAAGCCCAAATTTCTTCCTCATCTGTTACCTATCTTGGCGTAATTCTCAGAAATACACACTTACTCTCCCTGTTAATCGTGTCTGGCTAATCTCCCAAACCCCAATCCCTTCTACAAAACAACTCCTTTCCTTCCTAGGCATGGTTAGTGCAGACAGAATTCTTATGCAAGAGCCGGGACCGCGTCCTGTAGCCTTTCTGTTTAAACAACTTGTCTTTACTGTTTTAGCCTAGCCCCCATGTCTGCACGCAGCGGCTGCCACTGCTTTAACACTGTTAGAGGCCCTAAAAATCAGAAACTATGCTCAATTCTCTACAGTTCTCATAACTTCCAAAATCTATTTTCTTCCCCCAACCATCGCTCAGGACAATGTTTATGCTGATAAGTTAGATAAAAAAGCAGCTAGTGTTCCAACTTCTATCCCTCACGGCAGTTTTTCTCCCTCACATCGGTCACTCCCACCTACTCCCCCACTGAAACTACCACCTATCAATCTCTTCCGACACAAGGCAAATGGTTCTTAGATCAAGGAAAATACCTCCTTCCAGCCTCACAGGCCCATTCTATTCTGTCATCATTTCATAACCTCTTCCATGTAAGCTTACAAGCTGCTTGTCCACCTCTTAGAACCTCTCATTTCCTTTCCATCATGGAAATCTATCCTCAACGAGATCACTTCTCAGTGTTCCATCTGCTATTCTACTACCCCTCAGGGATTGTTCAGGCCCCCTCCCTTCCCTACACATCAAGCTGGAGGTTTTGCCCCCACCCAGGACGGGCAAATTGACTTTACTCACATGCCTCCAGTCAGGAAACTAAAATACCTCTTAGTCTAGGTAGACACTTTCAATGTATAAGTAGAGGCCTTTCCCACAGGGTCTGAGAAGGCCACCGCGGTCATTTTTTCCCTTCTGTCAGACATAATTCCTCGGTTTGGCCTTCCTACCTCTATACAGTCTGATAACAGACCAGCCTTTATTAGGCAAATCACCCAAGCAGTTTCTCAGGCTCTTGGTATTCAATGAAACCTTTATATCCTTTACCATCCTCAATCTTCAGGAAAGGTAGAACAGACTAATAGTCTTTTAAAAACACACCTCACCAAGCTCAGCCACCAACTTAAAAAGGACTAGACAATACTTTTACCACTTTCCTTTCTCAGAATTCAGGCCTTGCCCCCGGAATGCTACAGGTTACAGCCCATTTGAGCTCCTGTGTGGACGCTCCTTTTTATTAGGTCCCAGTCTTATTCCAGACACTAGACCAACTTAGACTGCACCCCAAAAAAACTTTCATCCCTACTGTCTTCTGTCTAGTCATACTCCTATTCACCGTTCTCAACTACTCATAAATGCCCTGCTCGTGTTTACACTGCCGGTTTACACTGTTTCTCCAAGCCATCACAGCTGATATCTCCTAGTGCTATTCCAAACCGCCACTCTAAATTTCCTCCTAAAGTAAATAAATAATCTTTGCTGGCAAGGCTGTGCAGAATCTCCTTGGGCACTCTCTAATTAGATGTCCTAGGTCCTCCCAATTCTTAGTCCTTCAATACCTGTTTTCTCTCCTTTTCTTATTCAGACCTTGTGTCTTCTGTTTAGTTTTTCAATTCATCCAAAACCATATCCAGGCCATCACCAATCATTCTATGTGACAAATGTTTCTTCTAACGACCCCACAATATCACCCCTTACCACAAAATCTTCCTTCAGCTTAATCTCTCCCACTCTAGGTTCACACGCCGCCCCTAATCCCGCTTGAAGCAGCCCTGAGAAACATCGCCCATTCTCTCTCCATACCACCCCCCAAAAAATTTTCACCACCCCAACACTTCATACTATTTTGCTTTATTTTTCTTATTAATATAAGAAGGCAAGAATGTGAGGCCTCTGAGCCCAAGCCAAGGCATCGCATCCCCCGTGACTTGCACGCATACGCCCAGATGGCCTGAAGTAACTGAAGAATCACAAAAGAAGCACAAATGCCCTGCCTCGCCTTAACCGGTGACATTCCACCACAAAAGAAGTGAAAATGGCTGGTCCTTGCCTTAAGCGATGATATTATCTTGTGAAATTCCTTTTCCTGGCTCATCCTGGCTCAAAAACCTCCCCCACTGAGTACCTTGTGACTCCCACCCCTGCCTGCCAGAGAACAACCCCCCTTTGACTGTAATTTTCCTTTACCTACCCAAATCCTATAAAACGGCCCCACCCTTATCTCCCTTTGCTGACTCTCTTTTCCGACTCAGCCTGCCTGCACCCAGGTGAAATAAACAGCCATGTTGCTCACACAGGGCCTGTTTGGTGCTCTTCACATGGACACGCATGACACATGTCATAACATTTTTACTAATAATTTTTTTTAAATAACAAGCTATCTAGAAAACAATGAGAGAAGAATACATCACACCAAAATCTACGAACCCAGTGAAGTCTGAGCCAGAAGAAAATGTGTGGCTCTCTTTACCCTCATCACTAAAGAGGAGGTGAACAGCAAAACAAAACAACTAAACACATATCAATAAATTGGAAAAATAACCAAAACAATAACAAATAAAATAGGAGGTAGAAATTACACAATAAAATCTGAAATAATTAAGAGAAAAAATAGGATAAAGCCAAAACAAACACAAAAGCAAAGCTACTTTTGTAAATTACCAAGGGAGATAAATTCCCCATGAAAATCATAAAGGAGAAAAGCAGAACCAAAATATAAAAGATTAAGAATGAGAGAGGTGTTGTAGCCGAAATACAGAGACTAAAATAATTACAAAAGAATGTTATATAAACTCTATGGCCACAGATTTGATAACGGTAGGATGTGGATAGTTCCTGGCAAAATAAAATGACTTAAGGTGACAAGATAATACCAACAAAAACCAAAGAGAAACAAAAACTGGCTGGGCGCAATGGCTCACGCCTCTAATCCCAGCACTTTGGGAGACTGAGGAGGGTAGATCACCTGAGGTCAGGAATTTGAGACCAGCCCAGCCAACCTGGTGAAACCCCATCTCTACTAAAAATACAAAAATTAGCTGGAGGTGGTGGCGGGCACTTGTAATCACAGATACTCAGGAGGCTGGGGAAGGGGAATCACTTGAACCTGGGAAGTGGAGGTTGCAGTGAGCTGAGATCGTGCCATTGCACTCCAGCCTGAGTGACAGAGCAAGACTCCATCTCAAAAAAGAAAAAGAAAAAGAAAAAAAAAGAAAGAAAGAAAAAACTATAATAGAGAAATTACATGCTATCTATCTGAAAGTTGAATAAACAACTACCATTGAAAACGTCCACAGGAGAAACACATTCTTTTTCTTTACTCCCTCCTGAAACCCCAAGAAAATAAGAGCAAAAGAATAAAAAGGTCATAAGCACATAAAGGCAAACAGAATAAACGAGAAGGTGACAAAAGCCCAGAGAGGAAGCTGGGTGAATGAAACTGAGGTGACTGAGGAGTACCTGACAACATTCCAAAGCAAGCCTGGTGGAGTTGGAAGAAAAGTGGGGAAAGCTAAAAAAATTGGCCTTTCAGAAACAGCGGCCCCCAAACTTTTTGGCACCAAGGATGGTTTCATAGAAGACAATTGTTCCATGGACAAGGGTAGCAGGAGTCGGGGGAGTGGCGGATGAATTTGGGATGAAACTATTCCACCTCAGATCATCAGGCATTAGATTCTCATAAGAAATGGGCAACCTAGATCCCTGGCATGCACGGTTCACAATCGGGTTTGCACTCCTGTGAGAATCCAATGCGGCTACTGATCTGAGAAGCGGGGGAGCTCAGGCAGTCATCCTTGGCTCACCTCCTGCTGTGTGGCCTGATTTCTAACAGGCCATAGACCTGCATAAGTTTGCAGCCTGGGGACTGAGGATTCCTGAAAGCAAAGACTCTTTAGATTAGATACTCTGCATCAGATGCCTTTTCTTGCCCCCCTGCAGCTGGTTACATGCCTCCTTCCCCTCACCAAGAGGAAAGAGGAAATTAATCATATCTACCACTGCTATAGATGCAAGTAGAAACTACCCTCCTAAACAACAGGGGAAACAGGGGATAGGTAAACTATTGCAGCATTTTTAAAAACCAATTTCAGGATACATGTTAAAGTATAAAACTTAATCTATTATAATTTTAAAATTAACTTTTATTCCTTAAAAGCAAAGCAGTCGATATATCGCAATTTTTAATTACAGCAGAATACACAGTGGCTAAAACTGGAAAGTATTTAAACGTATGTTTACATGAAGAAATTGGGAACTATATCCTACAATATTATTTAGCCAGTGTCATTAATGAATTCCAGACATTAATGTTGACTTAGAGAGATTTACAAAGTATTGCCATGCCTGTAAGTAGAAATATACCCATGAACAAAAATATATTTTCTAAAGCAATGAGTTTGAAAACCTATATGCATATGTATTTATATTTAATCTTATAAATGTTTGGATATGATCATGAAGAGTTTGAAGCTGAATTTGAGGAAATAAAAGGCCAAAGTAAGCTGCAGGGAAGTGGTTGGGAGGTGGAGGAAACACAGCTTTGTAAGTACTGAACAGAGATTGTCAGTGTGTCAGGTGCAGGGCTAGGGGTATCATTCCTAACATTCTGTCCAGATAGAAGATTAAGGAGAAAAGAAGCAAGGCTTAGTGTGCAGGAGATGGCTGGAGGCTGAGGCAAGGCTTCTCCTACAGGCATCAATGTCCTGGGAGAGACAGCAAAATGAAGCATTTAAAAGCCTTTGGCAAAAGATTCCAGCAAGACAGCTTAGTTGTCCTATGGGAGTTTTGTGGGGACATGAATGATTCAGTTGCATAAACCTTGGACTCTAGGTGAGGAACAGTGATGGCAATTTCCGAACCTTGCTGGTTTCTGGGGTAAACACTCTTAATAGGCTGAACAGCTGTTTTGCCACTGGTTCTGGAAGGAAAAAGCTAGCTGAAATGCACTTGGCATAGTTTGATCTAAAAGTCAACAAACTGGCACACTGGACAAATAAAATAAACAAATTTTATTCTCACACTAGCGTTTGATTACTCTTTTCAGACCAACATTTAGCTTTTTTACATCATCTTCCAAATTTGACAATTTCCATTGTGATTATTTTAAAAAACCTTTATGAAAAATGTTTTTGTGACTTATGTTGTTACTTGATGCAATTAATAGGCATTCATTTATATTTTAAAAAGAAATTTTCTATAAATGTTTTCTTTATTAGTGTTCTAAAGAATCAATTTAGTCTACAAAAGCTGTGACTCATAATTTATGCCTGATTTTATTTGTCAGTACAGTTGACAACTGAATAGCTTTTAAAAAGTAATTGACGTTAGTACTTTAGGAATTGAAATACTGCAGACAGCTCACGTGAGAGAAACTAATGTGGCTTTTGCCTTTCATTAGAATCCATAAATGGAAGAAAGCAGAATATAAGGATGGTATATACTCTGGCATACAATATATTTAATAATATCAAGGTCTTTTAAAAAATAATAGCAGTCTTTTAAACAGAATTAACTTTTGAATGTAGTATCACGGTTGAAATTCACAAAGCAAAAATATCCATTCAGAATAATTGTGAAAGTTTATGTGTCCACTTCAGTAGTTACTATATACGTAATTTCAATTTTCCAGTGTTAGTAAGTTCTGGTATAAAACAGTAAGTATTATTTTAAGTTTTGTTACTTTGCGAAAACTAAGACAATTTCAGGTTAGTGTTTGAATTGAGTTGCTTCTACCAGTTTTATTTTTCTAAGCTTTATCAAGGTATAATTAATATAAAAATCTGTACATATTTAATGTACACAATTTGATGAGTTTGAACATATGTATATATTCATGAAACCATTACTGAAATGAAGGTGATAAACATATCCATCATCTCCAAAATTTTCTCAATGTCCATCTCACCGTTTTGGGGGGTTGGTTTGGTTTCTTTTCTTTTTTTATTTTGTGATAAGAACACAGCACTTCTACCAACTTAAAAGCATTTTAATATAATAAATCTAGTTTTATTTCAAACTTACAGAGGTATGAAAATAAACTACATTAATTCAAGTTTAATTCGTAATATAAAATTATATTTATTTATTCAGATATTTGGAATAAAAATACTTTTCCCCACAACACTGTTTTAAAAATATCTGCATATAGGACACATAAGAGTGCAGTGATTAAGATATGGATACTGGATTCAGAATGCCTAGTATAAATTCCGACTTTGTCCCTTACTTAGCAGCTATGTGATAGTGACTTAACATCTCCAAGCTTTAATTTTCTCATCACCAAAGTGGAGATAACAGTTGTAAGAATTTAATTCCTGAGACAAACTTAGTAAGATGCCCTGCAAATAGGAAATACCAAATGAATATTAGTTATTACTGGAAAAAGAGTGCCTTGCCCGTGTGTAGAGGGCCCCTTATGAGCATGCTATGATCTGGCATAGCTTTAGACCCTCACTGCTTCCAAACATCTCACATATGCAATAAAAGACTATATGGTGTAGTGAACAATGCATTGGATTTTATATTATAAAATTCAGATTCTGATAGAATCTTTTACAGTCTGAGCATGTGGCTTAAGCCTTTAATTCTAGCATATTGGGGTGCTGAGGCAGAAGGATTACTTGAGGCCAAGAGTTCAAGACCAACTCGGCCAACAAACCAAGACCCCTGTCTCAAACAAAAACAAAAACAAACAAAAAAAAATTGTCTCTACAAATTATATGAATTTGAAAAATCTATTTAAAACCTTAGTTTTTCAACAATAAAATTATAAAAATGTCCACATAGACTATTTTATATGGTCTTCTTTTACCTTCCTCTTCTCCATTTTTACAATGTTATTGAAAAGATCAAAGAAGATTATACATAAGAACCAAAAAGAATTAATTTTTTTTAATTTTTATTTTTTAGACAGAGTCTCGCTCTTTCACCAGGCTGGAGTACAGTGGCACGATCTAGGCTCACTGCAATCTCCACCTCCCAGGTTGAAGCGATTCTCTTGCCTCAGCCTCCCGAGTAGCTGGGACTACAGACATGTGCCACCATGCCTAGCTAATTTTTGTATTTTTAGTAGAGATGGGATTTCACACGTTGGCCAGGATGATCTCAATCTTCTGACCTTGTGATCCATCTGCCTTGGCCTCCCAAAATGCTGGGATTACAGGTGTGAGCCACCCACAAGGAATTTTACCATTAATAAGATTCAATATAGTGGTCACTGACGTGGCTCCCAATTGGATTCATATCTTTGTATTGGGGCATTACTTCTCAAATTGAGACATAATAGCTATAAAACTTGCAGACAGATTTTGCTGCTTTTCTTTCCTCGCATTGTCATTCTGTAATGCTTTGGTCCTAGCCCATAAATACTTTATTTTACCATATTACATCTCTATTTGCATTTGTTACTCACTTATTAGACTTAGCTCAGTAAAGTTTATATGAACTCAATGAACAGTTATAGAGTGACTACTACTATTAACATATCCAATCAGTCAAAAGATGGTGATATGAGTGTGATGCAGTTTTGTCCTTATAGTCTTGGCTTGATATTTTTAATACAATGAGGCAAATACAATAGTTAACTACCCACTAAGAGACCCAGAAGAGGAGAAATTAGAAGAGGAGCAGAAAGGCATGTTAAAAAGACACACAAAAAGTGATCTCTGAATGAGGCTTGAACTTAATCTTCAAGGATGAGTGAAAATACAGAGGTGAAGAGCCTGAGAAATGTAATTTTCCATGAGCATAACCTGCAGCCTAAGGAGAGAGAAGTGATAAGGCTGAAGGTATAGGTGGGAACATGTACCTTATCTCTATATGGAACCCTCATAACTTATGTAATGTTAGGCCCATCATAAGAATTCAATAAATATTGATGGGCAAATAGAATAAATAAAGGATCATTCAGAACACAGTACAGATAAATCTTTCCCAAAGAAAATAATAATGGTAATAAATTGTGAGAGGCCACAAGACTATAGCTTGCCATTAAATTTCCAGGGAATCAGATAGCTAAAGAAGTAGCAGTAGAACCCCAAATGTAGACTCAAATTATGTGTTCATCTCACAATAAAATTGCTTAACAAACAGCTATGACCAGACAGTAAACTAACATTTCTGGATGCTGATTTGACGGTAGATTCAAGTGTCCAGATAGGAAGAATAAACATGAGAGAACTGTAAGAGAATATGAAAGAATATTATTTTGCCATTGACTCCATGTTTGTTTGAAGCTGATGGTGGAGCCGAGGGAACATTACCATTGGACTGTCAACCCACCACAAGGTACTTATTTCTAAGGAGAAGAGTGAATAAGATCGAGTGAATTGACCTATTGCCAGGTGAAACCTCCACAGACTTGCCTGTATTTGTCTATTTCACACATAGTTCCCATGAAAATGAGAATAAAAACAATTTCAGGAATGTCTCCTTGAAGATGTAAGTACATTTAATTCTCTGACTACCCATTTGTAGTATCTAAATAAACAATGTGTACAAAGGCAAAAAAAGAGAGAGGACAAAATGTAGTAAACACCACACACCTCATATATGCTGAGCCAATATTTTATGTGAACGAATGGATGACATTTGGAATTCAACTTGTTTTAGCAACTTTTTTCTTTTAATCCCAAAGCACTTCCTTCTTAATTAAAATTTTAACTCCTAATGAAGTTGTTTAACCTGGTTAGCTGATCAAAGGGAATTAAAATTTCTTCAATGACTAACGACAGCAATCTCCTGAAATACGCAGTTAGAACACATTCAGTCTGAGAATGAACTAAATATATGAAAGTGAGAAAATTTAATTTTGTGTTTTCAAGAGTCAAAAAAATACAAATGTGATAGTATCTTACTGTAAAACCCATGAATATTTTAAAAGTAGTTTTAAATCAAAGTGGATTGAATCATCAAAGATAATGCATTTTAATAGAAGTTAAATACAGAATAACTTTTATCTAGAATTTCTCTAATGCTTATTTTTTCTCCCTTTCCAGAAAAGGCAGAAAGCTTGGGGAAGAGGAAATCTGAAATTGTTATCAGGAAGAAAATGTTTATAACATCCAAAGTAAGATTTGAGTTGATGGCTTTTTCTTAAAAAATAAAAATAAAAATATCACTTCCTGATTTTATATTAATGATAATAACCCATTCTCTATCAGATAGGTTGCATGAGTTTTTCCCAGGTGCAGCTGACCTTTCATTATTGCTTTCATTGTTCTCTGGTGTGAAATTTTTATTGTTTATGAAGCAAATCTTTTTTATGCTCCCAGTGAATGAGACTATCTCCACTGTTTCACTACAATGGTTAAGTCGTCTTATATCAGGTCCTCCATTTACAATCTGTGTAAAGATTTATTTAAAATCGGGATGATAAGTTATTTTATAGTGTTGTTGAAATGATTGAGTTAAATGCCCAATAGATAGTAGACACTATTAAAATTACTCCTAAATATGAGTTGATCATTGGTGTAAGCTTTTCTTTCTATTAAGAATATATTCTTCAATACATATTTTTTCAAAAGCATTTCAAAAATAAGAAGCAGCTGTTGAATGGTATGGAATACCTATTTAAACAAAACCTATTGATTTTGAAAAATTAAAAATAAGTTGCTGAATTTCATTTAATGTATTTAAGATATATGAATCTTTATGCAAATCAAATTGTCTTTATTATTGTTTTCTGCTTCCTTTATTGATTTTAGTTTAGAGTTATCCTAGATATATCAAATTAATTGGGTAGCTCTGTATCATTTTTCTTGCCAGGAATAAATTATGCTAACATCAGATATATCTATTCTTAAAAGTACTGAAAGCCCGTTTTCACAAAACTGTGTGGCTCAGAACCTTTTGGTCAATGATAATTATATAACACTTTCAACCCAAATTCTCTTACATAAATGGTCTGTTTAATTACTAGATATATCTTCGCATCAATTATGGTAATATTTAAAATTTCTACAAAAACACCTATTTCATCGAGGTGTATTAGCTTAGGTTTGTAAATAGTGTTCTTTTAAATTACAACAACCACCTATTATTAATTATTGCTTTTTCATATTTTTTTATTTTTCACTTTTTTAAAAAAAAGATAAGATAAAGTCTGGCTCTATTGCCCAGGCTGGAGTGTCATGGCATGAACTTGGCTCACTGTAACCTTCACCTCCTGGACTCAAAAGATCCTTCCACCTCAGTCTCCCGAGTAGCTGGGACTACAGGCACATGCCACCACACCTGGCTAATATTTGTGTTTTTTTGTTTGTTTGTTTGTGGAGATGGGGTTTCACCATGTTGGCCAGGCTGGTTTCGAACTCCTGAGTTCAAGCCATCCACTTGCCTCGGCCTCCCAAAATGCTGGGATTACAGGCATGAGCCACTGTGCCTAGCTTTTTCTCACATTTTATAATTAGAATTATCTATTTTAGTTTTTCCAGTATACTTGTTTCATAGTCGTTCCAATATTTTCCTGATTTCTAGTTTTATTGTGTTATAATTTTAATTTGTTTTCAAATTATTTTCTGAATCTTTTAAAAGTTTTAACAATAATGTCTTCATGAATATGTATGAAATTGATTTATTGCTTTGTTAAATAGGAAAATCAATGAGGCCTATTATTCTCTGTCTCCTTATGATATTTTATTTGGTTTCTGTCTTTCATCTGTTTGGAATTTGTTTTGATATCAAGTGTGAAATAAGGATCTAACTTTTTTTTCAGTAAGTGTACTTAGGGGTTCCAATGCTCTCTATTTAATCAATCATTCTTTCTTCGCTGACTGGAAATACCACCTTTATGGTAAAATAATGACTGTTAGAGTTGTATAGACTTTTGTATTTGTTCATGGGTTTTTGAGTTTATTCAATCGATGTGTCTGACACCTGTACCACACTTGTAGTGTTTGCGACTTAATGGTTAATTCCGATATCTGGAGTTAACTTCGACATTCTCATACATTTCCTTTTTTCTTTATACTGCTTATTCTAGTATCAGTCAACAAATTGTCCCCTCTACACTCTTGAATAACTTTCTTCTCTTGACTTTCATTATTCCACATTTTCTTGGTTTTACTTCTGTTCCTCTATTCAATCATTTTTAGTCATCTGCAAATGTATTTCTCCCATATCCAATCTCTAAATGCAATTTATATAATAGACATATATAAAATAAATTGAATTTATTACTTTTTCTGATTACAATAGTAATAAAAAGTTATTCACAATTTCAAAACCTCAGAAATACCTAATTCAGAATTCCAATTTTGGGCGTAAAGGGCTAACTTGTATCAGACCAATATTTCCACAACGAGCAACTGAAAAAAATTATAAATTAAAAAATAAAAACTGTTTATAAATGTTAGGTAACTACCAGGCAATCAGACCCTGAGAGACCAGGATCTCTGAGAAAACAAAAATGCACTGGGGTTAGCCTAACATTCAGTGTCACAATTTTCCTTGAAGTATTTGTTGTTTGTAAGTTGCAACTGAGAGTCTGCGAAGTCAAGCAGTGGCCAAAAATCTTCGAAACCTAGCAGAATTTTCATCACTCTTATGATATGATGGAGAAAAAATTCAGTTTAAGACTTCCCAAAGATAAAGGCTCTAGACATTCAGGTGGGATCCCTGAAGGGTTATATGCTAGGAATAAGGATAAATAGAAAAATTGGAACCCAATTTTGCAACAACTCAGTCTACCCTGGAGTAAGGTAATGTACTCCCAAGTCAGGCTGACAGCCAGACACAAATGTAAGTCTTCTCTGGAGGAAAACAACATTACTAAGAACCTCATATTAGCCTAAATATGTGTGTACACATTATCTGGCACTAAAAACAAAAGGAAATCCCCATAGAACAAGATACTCTTAAATAACTGAAGGCAAGAGAAAAACATAGGCAGTATAAATAGAACTACAGATGATTCATACAGTGGACTTACCAAACTTAGACTTTCAAAGAATGTCAATTCATATATGCTTTAAAATAAATGACAAAATGGATCATTTTAGTAGAAAACTGAAATCCATAAAAAGAGCATAATGAAAACTCTAGAATAGACAAATAAAATAATTAAAATTAAGAAATCAATAGATTGGTTTAATGGCAAACTAAAGACAGCTGAAGAGAACATTAGTGAACTGGAAGAAAGGTCAGTTGAAATTATCTGGACTGAAGCAGGGAAGTGACATAAGATACTCAGAAAAAAGCTCAAAAGATGTATGTAAATGATGAAAAGTTCTCAGATATTTATATTATGAGTCTCAAAGAGAAAAGAGAATAAGAAACAGGTAATATTAGAAGAGATAATGGCTGAGTATTTTAAAAATTAGAGTAATCAGTAAGAGATCCAAGAATTGCTGCAAACCCTGAGCAAGATAAATACAAAGGAAAGCAGATTAAGTCACCTCAAAGAGAATATCAGAAATTGTCAAAAGGAAGCAGCCACACTGCTTTAAAATAGAAAAATAAGAGGTTAAAATTTTTTAAGAGAAAAACATCATAAGGAAAACTAAAATCAGAGTGTTAAAGTATTGAAAGAGACTTATTGCTGACCAATAACACTATTCTTCAAAAGTGAAGAAGTGAAGACATTTTTGAATGAGCAAAACCTGAGAAAATTTTTTCCCAGTAGAGTCACACAAGGCTGTTACTAAAGTGAGTTCTGTAAGCCTGGGAATATGCTGCCAGATAAAAGCATAGAAATATAGAACAAAACCAAAAAGATACAAAAAGAGTATGAATGTGGATAAATTTAAGTGAGTATTAACTGAGTAATGCTCTAATATTATTTATGGGTTTAAAAATAAATGTAGAGTTAAAATACACGACAACAACAGCAGAAGAGATGGAAGATAGTTCAATGGACTTAAAGTGATAGCAGACCTTTAACTTGTTTGAAAAACGGTAAAAGGAACATTAGCTTCTAATAGACCAACAATGCATGTTGTAATGAACATGGTAACTATCAATGTATAATTACCAACCCAATGGGAGATGGAAAAAAATACTTGATTAATTCAGGAAAAGCCAAGACAGTAAAGAAAAACTAACATAGAACAGGTAGAATAAGTAGAAGACAGGTAAGATAATCTTTATTTTCAACTATATCAAAATTTACCTAAAATAAAAAACTAAAATCAAATCCTTTAACTATAAAATTAAAATCAAATACTTTCACATAGATTTCAGGCTAGGTGTAAACAAAGGATTCAAGTCAACACTTTTTACGAGAGACACACTATAAACAGGTTGCAGAAATGTTTTCAAGGAGCGAAAATACTATGAAATTATTAACCAAATAAAGTATATTTAATTATCATTATATCCGTAAAATTAGATTTTAAGTAGTTTAGTAATAATAGAAGATATTTTCTTTTTTTTTTTTTTTTTGTTTTTTTTTTGGTTTTTTTTTGTTTTTTTGAGACGGAGTCTTGCTCTGTAGCCCGGGCTGGAGTGCAGTGGCCGGATCTCAGCTCACTGCAAGCTCCGCCTCCCGGGTTTACGCCATTCTCCTGCCTCAGCCTCCGGAGTAGCTGGGACTACAGGCGCCCGCCACCTCGCCCGGCTAGTTTTTTTTTTGTATTTTTAGTAGAGACGGGGTTTCACGGTGTTAGCCAGGATGGTCTCGATCTCCTGACCTCGTGATCCGCCCGTCTCGGCCTCCCAAAGTGCTGGGATTACAGGCTTGAGCCACCGCGCCCGGCCAGATATTTTCATAATGATAACAATAGGTAACACACTAGGAAGATATGAGTTCTAATTTGTAGCACCAAATAGCATGGTCGCAAACTACATGAAGCAGTGTCAATGGAACTAAAAGAGACAAAACTACAAGCACAATTTTTAAAAAACCATTTACTTTAGTGTAATTATCATATTTATATTCTACTTTCAATAATTACCAACTCATAGCCAATAAAATTTCATATCTATTACTCTCTCACCTGTGATTTTTTTTCTGAAGCAAATCCTAGATAGGATATCATTTACTCTCAAAACATTTTTTTATATAGCCTTGAAAGAAAAAAGCCTCTTGATAACAAGGCCATACTATGTTCCACACAGATTGTAAACATGTTTTTTGACTGATTTGTTCTTTAAGAATTATTAAACTCCAAGTGATTTTTAAAATATAAACTTTTATTGTTCAAGTGTTAATATTTTATTAAAGATGAGTTTGTGACATTAATATTTTTTCCAGGTAGAATATCAACTGTGCCATGTAATGGTAGGTTAATAATGCATCATTTCAAAACTAGAGACGTTTGGGATACGAAGAATCACAACAAAGAAACTGAAGAACCATTGGATAAATAGTTTATAAATAAATTATAAATTGGTGGACATACATGGTGACAACAAGTATAGGTCACAGTGAAATTGTCCACTA
Source organism: Macaca nemestrina (assembly GCF_043159975.1). Lineage (NCBI taxonomy): Eukaryota > Metazoa > Chordata > Mammalia > Primates > Cercopithecidae > Macaca > Macaca nemestrina. The sequence goes on from NC_092125.1 coordinate 134,641,690, forward strand.
GATTTCTGCTTTCTGGTGTCCTTTCAGGATAAAGGGATAGTTAAAAATGTTAAAAGGACTATGTTATTCCAACACATATCAAAGCATGCATTAGTGTATGCACAGATATGATAAAGAAAAGAGAAGAATTCAGTGTGGTCTTAAGGAAAGGGGTTTGCAGAACTGAACAAGAACGTGTGCACACCTTGAGAAATACCACACCCTTGCCTTGTAAAGCCAAGTGGTAAATAAAACTGATTTGATACTATTAATGTCTTTTCATATCTACATTATTCCATGGACCTCAAGGAAGCCTACCTTTGGTTAGGGTATCCTCTATTGCAGGTAGTCAGAGAAAATATTTTACTTCTTGGAAATTCTTTCAGTCTACAATAGACCATTTTTTTGTTTTTTTGGAAATAGTTCCATGGAATTTCAACAAACAAGGGCATATCATATGTTTCTATTATACAAGCTTGTTTCTGTTTATTGGGTTTTTATCATGTGCATAGGTTCTATGCCATGTTTATTAGGTTTTATTCAGCAATTTTATTTAGAAGTCCTCTCTCTCCATATTCTTTTCTACTCAAATAGTCAGGCACCGGTATTAGTGTGTTCAATATCCCAATATCATTGTGTTTCTCTAAATTCCTGTTTGAGTTTTCAAACTTTTATAATCTAGACAACTTGATGATAAACTATTTGCCAATAACAAATAACAATGATATATTTTTATCAGCAGATTGTGAATTTTGTTAGCATAAAATAACTCACATTGTTTCATTGTGAACAAAGATTTTGATAATATTTTAACTTCTCTCTTTTTCCTTATGATTGATTGATGCACACACACACAAACACGTACACACGCATGCTACTATCTTTAAAATATTTTAATTTTAATTTTTTAATTATTTGTTTGGTTTGGTTTTTGTTTTGAGACAAGGTCCCTATGTTGCCCAAACTGGTGTCTAACTCCAGGGCTCAAATGATCCTCCTGCCTCAACCTCCCAAGTAGCTGAGACTACAGGCACATGCCACTGAGCTGGGCTAAACATTTTTATTTAAAATAAATAGGATCGGCAAGTGTTAGAATAGTCCTTCAGATCACTGATGCAGTGACAATAATCATTGGCAGCTTCTTGTAGAAATATTCCCAGAAATATTCCACACAAATAGATACATATATAAATTCATTTAGTCACACTTCACTACCTCCAAATATGAAATATCCACTTTGTCTTGCATCTTGTTTTTGACTTTATAAATTTATCTTTAATGTATTTCATATCAACACATAGAGATAGAGATATGCCTCATTCTTTTTCATTACTACGAGCTATGTCATTTGTGGGTGAACCATAATTTATTTAATCATTTATGGACATCTATAAAACCAAGTCTTTTGTTACTAGACAAGGCTTCAATAAATAGGTTGTATGCATGCCATTTGGAAATGTTGGTAATATAATGTATAGGCCTCTTGATGTTGAACTACTACATAAAAGAGTATGTACAGTTCTCTTTCATAGACACTGTCAAATTGTTCTTCAAAAAGTTTATGTTAATTTACACTCCTACTGGCAATGTCTGAGGATGCCTTTTATCACATACCTTCTCCAATGGTGTGAATTTTCAAATTTTCTTCCTTTCCTAAGATAATAAAAATCCCCATTTTTATTTTGCATGTCCGTATAAGTAGGGTAAAGCAACTTTAAAAATACTTAAACACCTTATGTTTTTATTATCTGAAAACTGTCCTTTGCTTTTTTATTGCTGGTGTTTTCTTTTTCTTATTGATTTGATATGCCTCTGTAGATGAAAGAAATTAGAGATTTGTAACATGTGTTGCATTTTTTCCTACTTTTTGTCCTTGGACTTTCTGTTTTTATGCAGCTATTTTAATTTTCATGCAGTCAAATTCATCAATCTTTCCCCTTTTTCCCCCTTTTTTTCTGGATTTTATTTATTTTAAAGGCATTCCTAGTTCAAATATTACTGGAGAAAAAACCTTCCCATATTTCATTTTAGAACTTTTATGATTTTACTAAATCATTGATATTTCAAATGTAATTGGAGAAAAGGTATGTGGTAGTGGTTACTTTAATATCTTATATTGAAAAATCCATCCTTTCTCCACATTTATCACTTATAAACTTTATAAGTACAGTTTTAATTGCTGTGCATTTATAATGCCTGATAGGATTAGTCTTTTTTTGTTTCCTTTTTAAAAATTGGCTAGCTATTCTCACTGACCTGTTTTTCTCTATACAAACTTTAGAATTCTCTTGTCTAGTTTCAAAACATAGAGAACTGCAATATTTACAGTATTGGTTGCTCTTATCCAAGAATATGATAAATATTTGCATTTATTCAAAAATTTTTGATGTCTCTCAATAGCAGTTAAAGTTTTTATTATACATAGTGAACATTTTTCTTACTAAGATTTTTCTTTGGTGTCTCATAGAGGTTTCTTTTGTAAGTTTAACTTTTATTTCCATTATATTTTCTAATTGGTTAGAAAAGCAATAATCATTTTTATATCTAGCAAACTAAGTAAATTATCTTATGTCTAATAGCTAAACAACTCAATCTCTTGAATATTCTAAGTATATAATAATAGGATCTGCAATTAATGATAATATTGCATTATCCTTTTAAAGTTTATGTCACTTCTTTTCCTTGCTATTTACCTTGGTTAGAGCTGCCAAATTAATAAGAGCACCAATCATGAGCATTTTTCTTATTTCTAGTTTTGATATTGATGTTTATAAATATATATATACACACACACACGTGCACACACACAGATATTTCATGTATGCTTGAAAATAAACATTATAAATAGACCTTACTTGGAAATGTTTTACTAGTTGCATTTTCATAGACAATTTTAATTTATTTTTATTTTTTAAAAAAACTTTTTCCTAGCTGGTAGACTACCAGGAACATAGGCAAGTTTTTAAAAAGAAGAAACTCATAGTATATATGCTGTACATCCCAAATAAGAAAAGGATTATTGGCCAAAAGAAGGCATTAAAGACTTTAATAGCCTTTAGAAATGGTATCTAGTTTTCAGAGGTCATTCTCATCAGAACATGAGGTGGAACTTTATGCAGCAATGCTCAGTGTTCTTCCCTAACCTTGACTTTTTTTCCACACCATCATCTCATCTCTTCCCTTTTTCTCTTTAGCACCAGGTGCTACTCAATTTGTATATCCATTAGGAGATTTCAATTTCCAGGAAGCAAATGCTGGAAACAGTACATGATGGGTTATACATTATATTCTGCATTATGTTCTGGAATGTACAGTCATATTAGGAAAAGTGCTACAATAGGGCAATAAGAAGAATTCTTGGTAGATGCTGTGATTTGAATATGATTTTTCCCCTCTAAATCTCCTGTTGAAATCTGATTGCCATTGTGGTAGTGTTACAAGGTAGGGCCTCTAAGAGGTGATTAGGTTGTTAAGAGAGATTAATACCTTTCTTATGGGAGTGATTAGGTATTGTGAGAGTTTGGCTCCCTTTTCTTTCACACAGGCATGATCTGTTTCCCCTTCTGCTTTTCTGCATTGCTATGAAGCAGCATTAGGCCCTTACCAGATGCTGCTGCCCAATCTGGTGCTTCCCAGCCTCCAAAACCATGAGCCAAATAAACCACTTTTCTTTATAAATTAGTCTGTGATACTCTGTTATAGCAATAGAAAACAGACTAAAACAGGAGATGAGTGGTTAATGGATACACACACGAGTCCATGCATAGATCCAAACATATTAGAAGCATAATTTAGTCTTTATTTAATACACCCTCATTAAAATAAGCTTGCTGTTTGAAAACATTCTGTGCTAACGTTAGAATCACCCAGAATTGACTAAACAGTACATTAAACTTCAGTAAATTATAATTCAGTGAAGTAAGTTCAAGGCTTAGTCTAAAAAATATAAAAAGAATAACCTTATCACATATCCTAAGTTTGTGTGAGAAGCTAAAGTACTTCATTAATCTCTAACTTCACATTTCTTTCCAGTTAAATGGAGATGAAAATTGAGCCAGATCATTGGCAAGTGATAAGCTAAAATGTAGAAACAATTGCATAGCACCTTAAATATATAACTTTATATAAATGCTGTGAGAAGCAGAATATAATGAATAATCCATAAAGAGTATTGGGTTTATGCTTCCATTAAAAGCTGTCTTCCCTCAAGTCTTGAATATTCCATGAACAATTCCATTAATCTTTTATCTACGGCACATACAATATAAATCACTGATATGTTGTATATAAACACCTAATAAAATGAAGTTTTTAAAAAATAACCTAAATTCTATTTTAATTCATCCTTTTACTTTCAAAAAGTTAATAGCGATAAAATGCAAGAGATCAATTATTTTTGTCATATTATAATACAGTTTTAGTTTAATGTACTTTTAAGGCTTAGTGATAGATGAGTTCGCACCAGTCTTTATGTGTCATACCTTTCTGTCTTTTGTATTGTCATCTAAAAATAAATATATAAGTATAAACTTTTAATAAGTAGGTTCTATAAAGTACACTAATCGTGTTAGTGTTTTTTTACTCTTTCTTCTTCTTCATTCCAAGCTCTTAATGATCTTCAATAATAACTTATGAGTAAACTTGCTTATTGGTCTCTTTGTTGGAATTAGCCATATGGAAAGAAAATTTCTGTGGTCTAGTTTATGTATGAATTTGAGGATGAAGGTTACTTGGTAGCTTTCAGATGGTAAACCAAAAAATGTTTCTGCATCAGGTGTAAATGTTTTTCTTTTTTATATTAAACTTTTAACACCCATTTACTTGCCATGTGAATACCTACCTGGACAATGGTGCCATGAAGAATCAGGAGTGGACAGTTCCCAATGTGCTCTGATTTAAATTATAAATGATTGTCCTGAAATAAAGAAAATTCAAACACCAAAAGGAAAATTCTTTTAATTCTACAGAAATGTGTTTGATTGCCTTCCATATAAAATGTATGTACCAGGTATTGAGGAAGTTTTAACTGGTATTCTAGGTTAAAAGATAATTTTACTTCACTTCAAAAACAAATTTACGAGAACAAAAAGTTTTTTACAAAAACATTTACAAAATCAAATTTTTCTTAGGTGGATGAAAGGTATGAAATCGAAAGACAAAACTTTAGAACTTTTTAGAATAAAATATAGAATATTTTTGTGACATTTTCTAAAACTAAGGTGTCTTATTCAGTTAGGACTGCCATAATAAAATATCATAGCTTGGATGACTTATACACATCGAAACGTTTTTTTCTCATAGTTCTAGAAGCTGGAATCGAAGATTCAGAGGCTGGCAGAATTAGTATCTGTGAGGGCCTGCTGCATGGTTCATAGATGGCCATCTTCTCACTGTTTCTTCTTATGGTAGAAAGGGAAAGGAAGTCTGTTTTATAAGGGTACTAATCCCACTCCCTAGGGTTCTGCTCTCCTAATTACTTCCCAAAATCTCTATCTCCTAGTACTATCACATTAGAGATTAGGTTTCAACGTATAGGTTTTCGAGGGGCACAAATATTCAGTCTATAGCAGAAGGCATTATTTTTAATATCATGTATTCAAAGAACAGTATCTGAAGCTAAAGTATTTTAAAATCTCCTCTGTTGCTATAAACTTAGGTAATTTACTTAAGTTCTTTTGTCTTCAATTTCCTCACTTGTAAAATAGAGGTAATAATTTTACCTAACCCAAACACTTGTTCTGAAGATAGAATTTGCTTAACTCATGTAAAGCCATTAGGAAAAGGCCTGCCACATAGTAGGTCTGTGGGTCAGCTGGGACCCAAACTGAAGGGTAGCAGTTATCACAGGAATGCTCTTACTAAAGTCAAGCATAGAAGTACTCAGAGGGACAAGGAGAAACATGATGACACCTCTATAAGCCCAGACACATGACATATTCCATCAGCCAAAACAAGACACATGGAAACACAACTTCAACATGTTAGGGAAATATATACCTCCTATGACATCATTGTGATAAGGAAGAAATATTTTGGAAATAGTATTAAATATACTACACTGTTCTTTAGGATTTGACTGGTTCTTCAGGGTTTGATTATGCAGAATTTTGGTGTAGGAGGGCGGTTTAAGAAAAAAGAACAAGGTCTTTGCAAATAGGCTAGATTTCAAAGATAGAAACACAGAAACATCTGCATATGAGGAAGTGGAGCAAAACAAATTTTAAAGAAAGTGATTTTGATCTATGTTTTCCCTCCAAAGTTTTTAAGAAAGGCCAATAAGGAAAAAATATATTTTTAAAGTATATTTTGCTAGATGTTTCTTTGATTATGCCATCAGTCTGGGCCACCAAGTTACTGCAGTCCCAATAAGCTTTTTAAAAGAATTGTGCAAAGTAATAATATAAATATCTCACTCATGTTACCATATAGATTCATCATCCATATGCAACTTCTAGTGGTAATTTGTTCTATACCCTTTCCAAGGTTTTGAGTACATACAGATGTATCCAAATATACATATATTTTATATGAGAAATATAGTGAATATATATTCATATATATACATATGTATGTAAGTATAAAGTGATTGTTTAAATATCTCATAATGTACAGATCAACTTAATTCGTTTTAAATAAGACAATTCCTTGAAAATTCAATTGCATTTATTCTTTCCTCTGAACTTTAGAATGATTTTGTACAGTTCAAAAAATTCTGCTGGTGATTGCATCAAATGTAGTTTCATTCTATTAAATATACAAATATATATGGATACACATAAATTTGTAAAGGATTGATGTTTTAAGGGTGTTAGGTCAAATAACAGTGAAACACGCAATATTTCAGCATTTATTCAGGTTATATTATACATTTTTCAATAAAATTTTATAGTTTTGTATAATAAGTTGTAATTTCCTTGTTAAAAGAGCTCAACATGATACAGCATCTACCATTCGGTTAGATCTTAATAGTTACTAAAATATTGAAATGATTTATTTACTTATTCATATATTTCTTTCATTGTCTTCTCATATGATAATTAATGGGTTCAATGATTCATTACTTGAGAAGTCGCCATATACTTGTCAGTGACTATATTCATTTTTCAGAAGCCATAAGTCAATTTATCAAGAGTCTGTACCAAGAGATTCTAACGTGCCTGCAATTTTCACAAATACTTAATGCATTATACTGAGATGCAAAGTAGTGGACATGGTAAATGTTACACAAAGTAGAAATTTAATATTGAATTATAAAGATTATATGTGCTTATAAATAATGATCAATCATTAATTATCAATGTTAACATATAAAATGACAAATGTGGTTTGTTTTTTCCCTGTAGGAGCACTAGATGCTAGTGTAATTATTGCATGAAACCACCAAAATAAAACAATCCCAACTGCAGTTGGCAAAACAGATATAAAGTTAAAAAATAGTTATTTTACAATAGAAAACAATTTAGTAAAGGCATTGAGAGACCATACTTTGTCCTCTTATACCTGGGTGTCTCTAGGTATATGCAAGGGGAGGTTATCTTTTTCTTTCTAGAGAACAGGGGAAGGTTTCCCCATCAGTACAGTATCCTACTATGTAAATCGGCTACAAATAGACAAACAGCAGCACATGAAGAACAGGAGTTATTTGTGTGCTGAAGTTTATAACATATAGTAGTAAATGTTGGAAAACAACACAAACGCTAGAGGGGGAAAACTCACAGAATGGGAGAAAATATTTGCAAACTACCCATTTGACAAGGGATTAACAACCAGACTATGTAAGGAGCTCAAACAACTCTATAGGAAAAAATGTAATAATCTAATTAAAAATGGGCAAAAGATTTGAATAAGCATTTCTCAAAAGAAGACATAGATATGGGAAACAAGCATATGAAGAGGTGCTCATCATCGTTGATCATTAGAGAAATGCAAATCAAATATACAATAAGATATCATCTCATCCCAGCTAAAATGGCTTTTATCCAAAAAAATAGGCAATAGCAAAGGCTGGCAAGAATGTGGAGAAAAGGCAACCCTTGTACACAGTTGGTGGGAATATAAATTAGTACAACCACTGTGGAGAACAATTTGGAGGTTCTTCAAAAAACTAAAAATAGGCCAGGTGCAGTGACTTACACCTGTAATCCTAGCACTTTGGGTGGCCAAGGAGGGAGGACTGCCTGAGCTTGGGGGTTCGAGACCAGCCTAGCCAACATGGCAAAACATCATCTCTATTAAAAATACAAAAAATTAGCCTGGCGTGGTGGCACACACCTGTAGTCCTAGCTACTTGGGAGGCTGAGGCATGAGGATAACTTGAACCCAGGAGGTGGAGGTTGCAGGAAGCCGAGATTGTGTCACTAAACTCCAGTCTGGATGACAAAGTAAGACTCTGTCTCCAAAAAACAAAAAGCAAAAAAACGAAAAACAACAACAACCAAAAAACACCTAAAAATGGCACAACCGTATTACCCAGCAATCCCACTGCTAGGTATCTACCCAAAATAGAGGAAGTCAGTATATCAAAGAGGAATCTGCACTCACGTTTATTGCAACACTATTCACAATAGCCAAGATTTGGAAGCAACCTGTGTCCATCAACAGATGAATGGATGAATAAAATGGGATACATATACACAATGAAGTACTATTCAGACATACAAAACATGAGATCCTGTCATTTGAAAATATAAATGAAACTGGAGGTTATTATGTTAAGTGAAATGAGTCAGGGACAGAAAGACAAACTTCCTGTGTTCTCACTTATTTGCGGGAGGTAAAAATTAAGACAATTGAACTCACAGAGATAGAGTAGAAGGATGGTTATCAGAGGTTGGGAAGGGTAGTAGCAGCTTGGAGGGGAGATGGGGGGGATGGCTAATGGGTACAAAAAAAAATAGAAAGAATGGATAAGACCCAGTATTTGTTAGTACAACAGGGTAACTATAGTCAAAAATAATTTAATTGTACATTTTAAAATAACTAAAAGATTATTATTGGATTGTTTGTAACACAAAAGGTAAATGCTTGAGGTATGGCTTCCCCATTTACCCTGATGTGATTGTTAAGCATTGCATGCCTGTATCAAAATTTCTTATGTGACTCATAAATATATACACCTACTATGTACTCACAGAAATTAAAAATTAAAATTAAAAGAAAAAGAAAAAATATATAGGACATAACATTCTTAAACATTATGAACCTATTAATAGAGTTTAAAAATAATGGAGCAAAAGCTAAGTACAGGAAAAATAGACAAATCCACTAGTATAGTAACACATTTCAGTGGTCCTTTTGCAAAAGTGGATAAAGCAAATATTTTATATAATAAAATACTAAATAATTAAGGATATAGAAACTTAAACAACAATACCAACCAAGACTACCTAAAAGGCATTTTTGGAACATTCTACCCAGCAATTACAGAATACACATTATTTTTAAGTATACACGTAACATTTACCAAGATAGGCCATATTCTGGGTAATAAAATAATTCTCCCTGAACTTGAAAGTATTCAAATTCTACAAAGTTGTCTGACTACAATGGAAAAATTAGAAATTAAAAAATAAAAAGGCCTCTGGAATATTCCCAAATATTTGGAAACTGTTTTATTCAAGATTCTTCAGACACACAGAAACAATAGGATATATACAGTTAACCCTTGAACAACATGGGAGTTAAGAGTGCAGACACTCCATGTAGGTAAAAATCTGCATGTAACTTTTAACTCCACAAAAACTTAACCAGTAATAGCTTGCTGTTTACCAGAAGCCTCACCAATAACAGTTGATTAATACATATTTTGTGTGTTATATGCTTCATATATCATATTTTTACAATAAAGTAAGTTAGAGAAAAGAAAATGTTAAGAAGATCATGAGGAAGAGAAAATATATGTAATATTCATTAGGCGGAACCGGATCTTCACAAAGGTCTTCATCCTCATGGTCTTCCCATTGAGTACATTGAGGAGGAGGAAGAGGAGCGATTGGTCTTGCGTCTCAGGGGTGGCAGCAGTGAAAGAGGTGGAGGAGGTGGAATGGGAGGCATGGGAGGCAAACAAACTTGGCGAAACTTTACAAAAAGACACTAATTTCTGTCTGACTTTTTGCTTTTACATTTCTGTAAAAATGTTTCTATATGGTACCAATCTTTCTTCCAGTTTGTTTTAGTCTAAGTGTCTGTATCATAGAAGGGTTCATTTTGTACAAGAAGTGCAAACAGTCTTGGATAATCAGAGCCCTCCTGCCAGATTGCCTAATGTCAATTTTTCTGACACTGCTCCGTTTCTATCTTCTTCCTCGTTGTCTGGCACTGGTTTGGAAATGCTCATTTCAATGAAGCTATCTTCTGTTAATTCCTTTGCTGTGGTGTTTGTTAGCTCTTGAATTTCTGCAAGATCCGTATCTTGAAACTTTTCACCCCTCACCATTTTTGCGGTATCCACAATCTCTTTCATGATTTCCTTGATTGACTCTGTCATAAATCTTGTGAAGTCATGGACAATATCTGAACACAGGTTTCCCTGATAGGAATTTATTGTTTCAGGTTTGATGGTTTTCGTGGCTTTTTCTATAACAACGACGAAATCTTCAATGGTGTAATTTTTCCAGACTTTCATGATGTTCTCCCTATTGGGGTTCTCTCATGATGTTGACAACATTTTTCCATAGAGTACCATATATAATGAGTCTTAAAGGTTTTTATGACCACTTGAGCTAGAGGCCAAATTAGATATGTTGTGTTTAGGGACAAATAGACCACTTTTATTCCTTCGGTGCTGAACTCATGAGGTTCTGAATGAGCAGAGACGTTGTTCAACATCAAAAGAATTTTTAAAAGCAGTCCTTTATTGCTAAGGGGCTTCCCAATATCAGGGACAAACCATCAATGAAACCAATACAGAAAAAGTGTTCACAGCTGGGTGTAGTGATTCAAGCTTGTAATCTTAGTGCTTTGAGAGGCCAAGGTGGGAGGATTGCTTGAGGCTGGGAATTTGAGGTCAGTCTGAGCAACATATGAAGATCCCATCTCTACAAAGAAAATGTTAACCAGGCATAGGAGTGTGTGCCTGTGGTCCTAGCTTTTAGGAGGCTGAGGCAACAGGATCACTTGAGCCAAGGAGTATAAGGTTACAGTGAGCTATGATGCTATGATGGTGTCACTGCACTCCAGTCTGCGTGACAGAGGGACAACTTGTCTTCAAACACTTTTAATTTTTAAAATTTTTTTAAGAAAAAGTATTCAGGCCTTCTTTTTGTTCAAACAAAATACTGGCAGCGCTGCTGTCTATCTTTTCAAGGCTCGAGGGCTAGTAGATTTATAGGTAAGGGTAGACTTGGTCATAAACCCAACTAGATTTGCACAAAATAGGAGAGTTAGCTTATCCCCTCCTGCCTTAAATCCTGGTCCTCGCTCCTCTCCTTTATTAATAAATATTCTCTGTGGCCTCTTATTGGGCACTGCCGTCTACACTAAAAATCTGTTTACTCAGATACCGTTTCCTCTCAGTGATTTTTCTTAATGGTATCTAGGAACTCATTTACTGCTTCTTGGTTGGCAGAAGCTGGTTCTCTTGTTGCCTTTACTTTTATTTTTTTTTTTTTTTGAGGCAGGGTGGTCTCATCCTGTTGCCAGGCTGAAGTGCAGTTTTAACTCACTGCAGCCTCAATCTTTCAGGCTCAAGGAATGCCCCCCATTTCAGCCTCTGGAGTAGCTGGGGCTACAGGTATGCACTATCACACCCAGCTAATTTTTTTTAATTTATATTTTTAGTAAATATGAGATCTCGTTATGTTGCATAGGCTGTTCTTAAACTCCTGAAATCAAGCAGTCCTCCCGTTTCAACCTCCCAAATTGCTGGGATTACAGGTGTGAACCACCATGGCTGGCTTCTTCACATTTTTTAGGTCAAATGTCCTTCTGAAATCATCAAACTGTCCTTTGCTGACATGAATTTTCCAGATTTATATCTTTCATCTTCCCTTTGCTTTGTCATATAGTAACTTCACTTTTCCTCAGGTCATATTAAGAGTCTATAGGTATGACTTTCTTAGGAAAATCCTGTAATCACATAAATGCTGCAGTTTCTACATGAGATATAAAGGTATTTTACAAAAAACTTAAAAAATGCAAGGATTTCATACCTGGTGATGTATGATAAACATAAAGCAACAGTTTATGATTTTTTTCTTTTTAAAAAATAGTCTAATGCTGGTTTTATTTATATTGAAAGAGTAGGCAACTGTAGCAGTAGACCTTAATCTGTGGTACTTATCAAACAATTCAGCTTTTTCTTGTAATGTCATGACTTTTCTCTGTTTCTTGGGAGCAGTTCCAGCTCTACCGGTGGCACTTCTTTTGAGTTCTCTGGTACTATTCAAGGTTTATGGTATTGAACTAACACAATGAAAAATAAGTAAGAACTGTGAGCAATCACTGTTTACTGTGATACATAATTTACTAGAGAGACAAAGTGCTCATATGGAGAAGATTAGAGTCATGTGGCATTTTAAAGTGGATACGTTTAACATTTGAGCTCACTGCCATAGCAACAGGAGGTGGCTACAAAATTATTACGGTATTATAGCATGTACTATAGTTAATTTTATTCAGTTATAATTTAATACTGCATCATTATATATTTTTTCATCAACTTTTATTTTAAGTTTCAGGTTACATACGCAGGATGTGCGGGTTTGTTACATAGGTAAATGTGTGCCATGGTAATTTGCTGCACTGATCAACCCATCACCCAGGAATTAAGCCCAGCATCCATTAGCTGTTATTCCTGTTGCTTTCCTTCACCCCACCCCAGCAACATGCCCGTGTGTGTGTAATTTCCCTCAGTGTGACCATGTGTTTTCATCGTTGAGTTCTACTCGTAAATGAGAACATGCAGTGTTTGGTTTTCTGTTCCTGCGTTAGGTTGGAGGAAAACAGCTTCCAGCTCCATCCATGTCCTTGCAAAAAACATGATCTCAGTCATTTTAATGGCTGCACGGTATTCCATGATGTGTATGTACCATATTTTCTTTCTTTCTTTCTTTTCTTTGTCTGTCTGTCTTTCTTTCTTTCTTTCTTTCTTTCTTTCTTTCTTTCTTTCTTTCTTTCTTTCTTTCTTTCTTTCTTTCTTTCTTTCTTTCTTTCTTTCTTTCTCTTTCTTTCTTTCTCTTTCTCCTTCCTTCCTTCCTTGCTTCCTTCCTTCCTTGCTTCCTTCCTTCCTTCCTTCCTTCTTTCTTTTTTTTTTAGATGGCGTCTGGCTCTGTCGTGCAGTGGTGCAATCTCGGCTCACTGCAACCTCCGCCTCCTGGGTTCAAGCAATTCTCCCGCCGCACCCTCCTGAGTAGCTGGGACTACAGGCACCTGCCACCATGCTCCGCTATTTTTTTTTTTTTTTTTTTTGGTAGAGATGGGGTTTCACCGTATTGGCCAGGCTGGTCTCAACTCCTGACCTTCTGATCCATCCACCTTGGCCTCCCAAAGTGCTGGGTATACAGACATGAGCCACTGCGCCCAGCCATATGTACCATATTTTCTTTATTCAGTCTATCATTGATGGACATTTAGGTTGATTCCATGTCTTTGCTTTTGTGAATAGTGCTGCAATGAACATAGGTGTGTATGTATCTTCATAATAGAATAATTTACATTCTTTTGAGTATATACCCAGTAATGGAATTGCTGGGTCAAATGGTATTTCTGCTTCTAGATCTTTGAAGAATCACCACACTGTTTTCCACAATAGTTAAACTAATTTAAATTCTCACCAACAGTGTAAAAATATTCTTTTTCTTCACAACCTCGCCAGCATCTGTTGTTTCTTGATTTTTTGATGATCACCATTCTGACTGGCATGAGATGGTATCTCATTGCGGTTTTGATTTGCATTTCTCTAATGATCAGTTATGTTAAGCTTTTTTTCGTGTTTGCTGGCTGCATGAATGTCTTCTTTTGAGATGTGTGTGTTCATCTCCTTTGCCCAATTTTTAATTTTTTTTTCTTGTAAGTTTGTTTAAATTCTTTGTACATTCTGGATATTAGACTTTTGTGAGATGGATAGATTGAAAAAATTTTCTCCCATTCTGTAGATTGCCTGTTCATTCTGATAATAATTTATTTTGCTGTGCAGAAGCTCTTTAGTTTAATTAGATCCAATTTGTTAATTTTTTCTTTTGTTGCAATTGCATTTGGTGTTTTTATCATGAAATCTTTGCCTGGGTCTATGTCCTGAATGGTATTGCCTAGATTTTCTTCTGGGGTTCTTATTGTTTGGGGTTTTACATATAAATATTTAATTCATTTTGAGTTAATTTTTGTGTAAGATGTAAGGAAGGAGTCCAGTTTCAGTTTTCAGCATATGACTAGTCAGTTCTCCCAGCATCATTTATTAAACAGAGAATCATTTTTCCATTGCTTGTTTTTGTCAGGTTTGTTGAAGATCAGATGGCTGTAGGTGTGCGATCTTATATCTGAGTTCTCTGTTCTGTTGCATTGTTCTATGTGTCTCTATCTGTACCAGTACCATGGTGTTTTGGTTACTGTAGCCTTGTAGTATAGTTTGAAGTTGGGTAGTGTGATGCCTCCAGCTTTGTTCATTTTGCTTAGGATTGTCTTGGCTATATGGGCTCTTTTTTGTTTCCATATGAATTTTAAAGTAATTTTTTTAATTCTGTGAACTATGTCAATGGTAATTTAATGGGAATATCATTTAATCTATAAATTACTTTGGGCAGTATGGCCATTTTCATGCTGTTGATTCTTGCTGTCAATGAGCATGGAATGTTTTTCTTTTTTTTTTTTTTTTGGTAGGTATTTTTCGAATTTATTTATGGGCATGTTATGTCAATTTTTATTGCTTTATGATAACTCAGTCTACATGTTAAATTTCTAAAGGAAAAGATGATATGTTTTTTTTTTATTTTATTTATTTATTTTTTAAATTTATTTATTATTATTATACTTTAAGTTGTAGGGTACATGTGCATAACGTGCAGGTTTGTTACATATGTATACTTGTGCCATGTTGGTGTGCTGCACCCATCAACTTGTCATTTACATCAGGTATAACTCCCAATGCAATCCCTCCCCCCTCCCCCCTCCCCATGACAGGCCCCTGTGTGTGATGTTCCCCTTCCTGAGTCCAAGTGATCTCATTGTTCAGTTCCCACCTATGAGTGAGAACATGCGGTGTTTGGTTTTCTGTTCTTGTGATAGTTTGCTAAGAATGATGGTTTCCAGCTGCATCCATGTCCCTACAAAGGACACAAACTCATCCTTTTTGATGGCTGCATAGTATTCCATGGTGTATATGTGCCACATTTTCTTAATCCAATCTGTCACTGATGGACATTTGGGTTGATTCCAAGTCTTTGCTATTGTGAATAGTGCTGCAATAAACATACGAGTGCATGTGTCTTTATAGCAGCATAATTTATAATCCTTTGGGTATATACCCAGTAATGGGATGGCTGGGTCATATGGTACATCTAGTTCTAGATCCTTGAGGAATCGCCATACTGTTTTCCATAATGGTTGAACTAGTTTACAATCCCACCAACAGTGTAAAAGTGTTCCTATTTCTCCACATCCTCTCCAGCACCTGTTGTTTCCTGACTTTTTAATGATCGCCATTCTAACTGGTGTGAGATGGTATCTCATTGTGGTTTTGATTTGCATTTCTCTGATGGCCAGTGATGATGAGCATTTTTTCATGTGTCTGTTGGCTGTATGAATGTCTTCTTTTGAGAACTGTCTGTTCATATCCTTTGCCCACTTTTTGATGGGGTTGTTTGTTTTTTTCTTGTAAATTTGTTTGAGTTCTTTGTAGGTTCTGGATATTAGCCCTTTGTCAGATGAGTAGATTGCAAAAATTTTCTCCCATTCTGTAGGTTGCCTGTTCACTCTGATGGTAGTTTCTTTTGCTGTGCAGAAGCTCTTTAGTTTAATGAGATCCCATTTGTCAATTTTGGCTTTTGCTGCCATTGCTTTTGGTGTTTTAGACATGAAGTCTTTGCCCATGCCTATGTCCTGAATGGTACTACCTAGGTTTTCCTCTAGGATTTTTATGGTATTAGGTCTAACATTTAAGTCTCTAATCCATCTTGAATTAATTTTCGTATAAGGAGTAAGGAAAGGATCCAGTTTCAGCTTTCTACTTATGGCTAGCCAATTTTCCCAGCACCATTTATTAAATAGGGAATCCTTTCCCCATTTCTTGTTTCTCTCAGGTTTGTCAAAGATCAGATGGCTGTAGATGTGTGGTATTATTTCTGAGGACTCTGTTCTGTTCCATTTGTCTATATCTCTGTTTTGGTACCAGTACCATGCTGTTTTGGTTACTGTAGCCTTGTAGTATAGTTTGAAGTCAGGTAGCGTGATGCCTCCAGCTTTGTTCTTTTGACTTAGGATTGTCTTGGAGATGCGGGCTCTTTTTTGGTTCCATATGAACTTTAAAGCAGTTTTTTCCAATTCTGTGAAGAAATTCATTGGTAGCTTGATGGGGATGGCATTGAATCTATAAATTACCTTGGGCAGTATGGCCATTTTCACGATATTGATTCTTCCTATCCATGAGCATGGTATGTTCTTCCATTTGTTTGTGTCCTCTTTGATTTCACTGAGCAGTGGTTTGTAGTTCTCCTTGAAGAGGTCCTTTACATCCCTTGTAAGTTGGATTCCTAGGTATTTGATTCTCTTTGAAGCAATTGTGAATGGAAGTTCATTCCTGATTTGGCTCTCTGTTTGTCTGTTACTGGTGTATAAGAATGCTTGTGATTTTTGCACCTTAATTTTGTATCCTGAGACTTTGCTGAAGTTGCTTATCAGCTTAAGGAGATTTTGGGCTGAGACAATGGGGTTTTCTAAATATACAATCATGTCATCTGCAAACAGGGACAGTTTGACTTCTTCTTTTCCTAACTGAATACCCTTGATTTCTTTCTCTTGCCTAATTGCCCTAGCCAGAACTTCCAACACTATGTTGAATAGGAGTGGTGAGAGAGGGCATCCCTGTCTTGTGCCAGTTTTCAAAGGGAATTTTTCCAGTTTTTGCCCATTCAGTATGATATTGGCTGTGGGTTTGTCATAAATAGCTGTTATTATTTTGAGGTACGTTCCATCAATACCGAATTTATTGAGCGTTTTTAGCATGAAGGGCTGTTGAATTTTGTCAAAAGCCTTTTCTGCATCTATTGAGATAATCATGTGGTTCTTGTCTTTGGTTCTGTTTATATGCTGGATTATGTTTATTGATTTGCGAATGTTGAACCAGCCTTGCATCCCAGGGATGAAGCCCACTTGATCATGGTAGATAAGCTTTTTGATGTGTTGCTGAATCCGGTTTGCCAGTATTTTATTGAGGATTTTTGCATCGATGTTCATCAGGGATATTGGTCTAAAATTCTCTTTTTTTGTTGTGTCTCTGCCAGGCTTTGGTATCAGGATGATGTTGGCCTCATAAAATGAGTTAGGGAGGATTCCCTCTTTTTCTATTGATTGGAATAGTTTCAGAAGGAATGGTACCAACTCCTCCTTGTACCTCTGGTAGAATTCAGCTGTGAATCCATCTGGTCCTGGACTTTTTTTGGTTGGTAGGCTATTAATTATTGCCTCAATTTCAGAGCCTGCTATTGGTCTATTCAGGGATTCAACTTCTTCCTGGTTTAGTCTTGGAAGAGTGTAAGTGTCCAGGAAATTATCCATTTCTTCTAGATTTTCCAGTTTATTTGCGTAGAGGTGTTTATAGTATTCTCTGATGGTAGTTTGTATTTCTGTGGGGTCGGTGGTGATATCCCCTTTATCATTTTTAATTGCGTCGATTTGATTCTTCTCTCTTTTCTTCTTTATTAGTCTTGCTAGTGGTCTGTCAATTTTGTTGATCTTTTCAAAAAACCAACTCCTGGATTCATTGATTTTTTGGAGAGTTTTTTGTGTCTCTATCTCCTTCAGTTCTGCTCTGATCTTAGTTATTTCTAGCCTTCTGCTAGCTTTCGAATGTGTTTGCTCTTGCTTCTCTAGTTCTTTTAATTGCGATGTTAGAGTGTCAATTTTAGATCTTTCCTGCTTTCTCTTGTGGGCATTTAGTGCTATAAATTTCCCTCTACACACTGCTTTAAATGTGTCCCAGAGATTCTGGTATGTTGTATCTTTGTTCTCATTGGTTTCAAAGAACATCTTTATTTCTGCCTTCATTTCGTTATGTACCCAGTAGTCATTCAGGAGCAGGTTGTTCAGTTTCCATGTAGTTGAGCGGTTTTGATTGAGTTTCTTAGTCCTGAGTTCTAGTTTGATTGCACTGTGGTCTGAGAGACAGTTTGTTATAATTTCTGTTCTTGTACATTTGCTGAGGAGTGCTTTACTTCCAATTACGTGGTCAATTTTGGAGTAAGTACGATGTGGTGCTGAGAAGAATGTATATTCTGTTGATTTGGGGTGGAGAGTTCTATAGATGTCTATTAGGTCTGCTTGCTGCAGAGATGAGTTCAATTCCTGGATATCCTTGTTAACTTTCTGTCTCGTTGATCTGTCTAATGTTGACAGCAGAGTGTTGAAGTCTCCCATTATTATTGTATGGGAGTCTAAGTCTCTTTGTAAGTCTCTAAGGACTTGCTTTATGAATCTGGGTGCTCCCGTATTGGGTGCATATATATTTAGGATAGTTAGCTCTTCCTGTTGAATTGATCCCTTTACCATTATGTAATGGCCTTCTTTGTCTCTTTTGATCTTTGATGGTTTAAAGTCTGTTTTATCAGAGACTAGTATTGCAACCCCCGCTTTTTTTTGTTCTCCATTTGCTTGGTAAATCTTCCTCCATCCCTTTATTTGGAGCCTATGTATGTCTCTGCGTGTGAGATGGGTCTCCTGAATACAGCAGACTGATGGGTCTTGACTCTTTATCCAGTTTGCCAGTCTGTGTCTTTTAATTGGAGCATTTAGTCCATTTACATTTAAGGTTAAGATTGTTATGTGTGAACTTGATCCTGCCATTATGATATTACCTGGTTATTTTGCTCGTTAGTTGATGCAGTTTCTTCCTAGCCTCGATGGTCTTTACATTTTGGCATGTTTTTGCAATGGCTGGTACCGGTTGTTCCTTTCCATGTTTAGTGCTTCCTTCAGGGTCTCTTGTAAGGCAGGCCTAGTGGTGACAAAATCTCTAAGCATTTGCTTATCTGTAAAGGATTTTATTTCTCCTTCACTTATGAAACTTAGTTTGGCTGGATATGAAATTCTGGGTTTAAAATTCTTTTCTTTAAGAATGTTGAATATTGGCCCCCACTCTCTTCTGGCTTGGAGAGTTTCTGCCGAGAGATCTGCTGTTAGTCTGATGGGCTTCCCTTTGTGGGTAACCCGACCTTTCTCTCTGGCTGCCCTTAAGATTTTTTCCTTCATTTCAACTTTGGTGAATCTGGCAATTATGTGCCTTGGGGTTGCTCTTCTCGAGGAGTATCTTTGTGGTGTTCTCTGTATTTCCTGGATTTGAATGTTGGCCTGCCCTACTAGGTTGGGGAAGTTCTCCTGGATGATATCCTGAAGAGTGTTTTCCAACTTGGTTCCATTTTCCCCCTCACTTTCAGGCACCCCGATCAGACGTAGATTTGGTCTTTTTACATAATCCCATACTTCTTGCAGGCTTTGTTCATTTCTTTTTCTTCTTTTTTCTTTCGGTTTCTCTTCTCGCTTCATTTCATTCATTTGATCCTCAATTGCAGATACTCTTTCTTCCAGTTGATCAAGTCGGTTACTGAAGCTTGTGCATTTGTCACGTATTTCTCGTGTCATGGTTTTCATCTCTTTCATTTCGTTTAGGACCTTCTCTGCATTAATTACTCTAGCCATCAATTCTTCCACTTTTTTTTCAAGATTTTTAGTTTCTTTGTGCTGGGTACGTAATTCCTCCTTTAGCTCTGAGAAATTTGATGGACTGAAGCCTTCTTCTCTCATCTCGTCAAAGTCATTCTCCGTCCAGCTTTGATCCGTTGCTGGCGATGAGCTGCGCTCCTTTGCCGGGGGAGATGCGCTCTTATTTTTTGAATTTCCAGCTTTTCTGCCCTGCTTTTTCCCCATCTTTGTGGTTTTATCTGCCTCTGGTCTTTGATGATGGTGATGTACTGATGGGGTTTTGGTGTAGGTGTCCTTCCTGTTTGATAGTTTTCCTTCTAACAGTCAGGACCCTCAGCTGTAAGTCTGTTGGAGATTGCTTGAGGTCCACTCCAGACCCTGTTTGCCTGGGTATCAGCAGCAGAGGCTGCAGAAGATAGAATATTTCTGAACAGCGAGTGTACCTGTCTGATTCTTGCTTTGGAAGCTTCCTCTCAGGGGTGTACTCCACCCTGTGAGGTGTGGGGTGTCAGACTGCCCCTAATGGGGGATGTCTCCCCGTTAGGCTACTCAGGGGTCAGGGACCCACTTGAGCAGGTAGTCTGTCCCTTCTCAGATCTCAACCTCCGTGTTGGGAGATCCACTGCTCTCTTCAAAGCTGTCAGACAGAGTCGTTTGCGTCTGCAGAGGTTTCGGCTGTGTTTGTTATTGCCCTGTCCCCAGAGGTGGAGTCTACAGAGACAGGCAGGTTTCCTTGAGCTGCTGTGAGCTCCACCCAGTTCGAGCTTCCCAGCAGCTTTGTTTACCTACTTAAGCCTCAGCAATGGCGGGCGCCCCTCCCCCAGCCTCGCTGCTGCCTTGCCGGTAGATCACAGACTGCTGTGCTAGCAATGAGGGAGGCTCCGTGGGTGTGGGACCCTCCCGGCCAGGTGTGGGATATGATCTCCTGGTGTGCCTCTTTGCTTAAAGCGCAGTATTGGGGGGGGAGTTACCCGATTTTCCAGGTGTTGTGTGTCTCAGTTCCCCTGGCTAGGAAAAGGGATTCCCTTCCCTCTTGCGCTTCCCAGGTGAGGCAATGCCTCGCCCTGCTTCAGCTCTCGCTGGTCGGGCTGCAGCAGCTGACCAGCACCGATCGTCCGGCACTCCCCAGTGAGATGAACCCAGTACCTCAGTTGAAAATGCAGAAATCACCGGTCTTCTGTGTCGCTCGCGCTGGGAGTTGGAGACTGGAGCTGTTCCTATTCGGCCATCTTGCTCCGCCTCGCATGGAATGTTTTTCTATTTGTTTGTGTCCTCTCTGATTTCCTTGAGCAGTGGTTTGTAGTTCTCCTTGAAGAGGTCCTTCACATACCTTGTTAGCTGTATTCCTAGGTATTTTATTCTCTTTGTAGTAATTGTGAATGGGAGTTCACTCATTATTTGGCTCTCTGCATGCCTGCTGTTGGTGTATAGGAATCTTAGCGATTTTCGCACATTGATTTTGTGTTGTAAGACTTCGCTGAACTTCTTTATCAGTTTAAGAAGCTTTTGGACTGAGATGATGGAGTTTTCTAGATATAGAATTATGTCATCTGCAAACAAAGTTAATTTGATTTCCTCTCTCCTATTTGAATAAGCTTTATTTCTTTCTCTTGCCTGATTGCTCTGGCCAGAACATCAAATAAATATTTTGAATAGGAGTGGTGAGAGAAGGCATTCTTGTCTTGCATTGGTTTTCAAGAGGAATGCTTCCAGCTTTTGTCCATTTGGTATGATATTGGCTCTGGGCTTGTCATATATGGCTCTTAGTATTTTGGGGTATGTTCCTTCAATACCTAGTTTATTGAGAGTTTTTAACATGAAGGAATGTTGAATTTTATGGAAGGCATTTTCTGCCTCTATTGAGGTAATCATGTGGTTTTTGTCTTTAGATCTGTTTATGTGATGAATTGCTTTTTTTGATTGTTGTATGTTGAGCCAGTCTTGCATCCCAGGGATGAAGCCAACTTGATCATGATGTATAAGCATTTTGATGTGCTGCTGGATTTGGTTTGCCAGTATTTTATTGAAGACTTTTGCATTGATGTTTATCAGGGATTTTGGCCTGAATTTTTCTTTTTTTGTTGTGTCTTTGCCAGGTTTTGGTATCAGGGTGATGATGGCCTCGTAAAATGAGTTATGGAAGAGTTCCTCCTTTACAATTGTTTGGAATAGTTTCAGAAGAAATGGTACCAGCTCATCTTTATACTCTGGTTGAATTCAGCTGTAAGTCTGTTTGCTCCCTTGCTTTTTTTGGTTGGCAGGCTATTTATTACTGCCTCAATTTCAGAACTCATTATGGGTCTCTTCAGGGATTCATTTCCTTCCTGGTTCAGTCTTGTGAGTGTGTATATGTACAGGAACTTGACTATTTCTTCTAGGTTTTCTAGTTTAGCATCATTATGTTTGTTTTACATTTCTCTCAACTGGGAATAGCACTGATCTGTATATGTTTGAGTGCATTGGTTTTAATAAATTTACACTTTTTATGATAGATTTATGTATATTTTATGGTAGTAAATTATAAAATATACTAGGATCTACATATATTTTTGTATTCATGATGTATCTGACTTTAGGTTAATTACTTATATTTCTATACTATGCAGTTCATCTGCAAGTTCCTTTAACCTGATGCAAATCTCTACCTAAAAAAATACCTAGAAATATATTTAACCAATGAGGTGAAAGATTTGCATAAGGAAAACTACAAAACACTGATGAAAAAAATCATCAATAACACAAACAAATGGGAAAAAATTCCATGTTTATGGATTGGAAGAATCAATATAATTAAAGTGAATATACTTCCCAAAGAAACCTAGAGATTAAACCCAATCCCTATTGAAATGCCAACATCATTTTTCACAAAATTAGAAAAAACAATCCTAAAATTCACATGGAAACTAAAAAGAGCCTGAATAGCCAAAGCAATCCTAAGCAAAAAGAACAAAGCTGGAGGCATCACGTAATATACACTGGGGAAAGGGCACGCTATTAAATAAATGATGCTGGGGAAAATTGAATAGTCGTATGCAGAGGAATGAAACCGGACCCACACCTCTCACTATATACAAAAATTAAGTCAAGAGGGATTAAAGGCATAAATATAAGACCAGAAACTATAAAATCCCAGAAGAAAATCTAGGAAAAACGCTTCTGGACATTGACATAGGCAAAGAATTTATGACCAAGTCCTCAAAAGAAAACACACACACAAAGAAACAAAAGTAGACAAAGGGGACTTGATTAAACTAAAAACCTTCCGCACAGCAAAAGAAAAAATCAGTAGAGTAAACATATAACCTCCAGAATGAGAAAAAATGTTGGAAACTATGCATTCAACAAAGGGCTGGATTCTAGAATCTACAAGGACCTCAAACAACTCAACAACAACAGCAAACCATTCAGAAGAGGGCAAACGGCCAGCCTCAGTGGCTCACACCTGTAATCCCATCACTTTGGGAGACTGAGGTAGATGGATCACTTGAAGTCAGGAGTTAAAGATCAGCTTGGCCAACATGGTGAAACCCCGTCTCTACAAAAATACAAAAATTAGCCGGGTATGATGGTGGGTGCCTGTAATCCCAGCTACTCAGGAGGCTGAGGCAGGAGAATCGCTTGAACCTGGGAGGTAGAGGTTGCAGTGAGCCGAGATCGTGCCATTTCAACCCAGCCAGGGAAACAAGAGTGAGACTTTGGCTAGAAAAAAAAAAAAAGAAAAAGAAAAGAAAAAGGAAGTGGGCAAAAAATATAAACAGACATTTTTCAAAAGAAGACATACAAGTGGACCAACCAACATATGAAAAAAAGCTAACATCACTAGTAATCAGAGAAATACAATTAAACCACAATGACATGCCATCTTACACCAGTCGGAATAGTAATTATTAATAGAAGTAAAAAAACAAAAGATGTTAGAGAGGATGTGATAAAAAGAAAATTCTTATACACCTTTAGTGGTAATGCAAATTAGTACAGCCTCTATGGAAAACAGTATGGAGCTCTCAAAGAAATAAAAATAGAAGGCCATTCTAGCCAGAAATCTCACTACTGGGTATATACTCAACTAGAAATAAAGTATTATATCGAATAGATACTTGCACTCATATGTTTATCACAAGACTACTCACAATAGCAAAAATATGGAATCAGCCTAAGGGTGCATTAATGGATGATTGGATAAAGAAAATATATGATAGCATATTTTATAATAAAATATATAACTATATATACTATCATGGAATACTACTCAGCCATAAAAAAAGAGACTGAAACTATGTCTTTTGCAACAACATGAATGGCACTGGAGGCCATTATTCTAAGTGAAATAACTCAGAAACAGAAAGTCAAATACAACGTATTCTTACTTAAAAGTGGGAGCTAAACAATGAATGTATGGACTTCCAGGGTGGAATAATAGACAATGCAGACTCCAAAACGTGGGAGAGTAGATGAGGACTGATAAATTACCTATTGAGTACAATATTCATTGTTTGGGTGATGACTACATGAAAACTTCAGACTTCATCACTATGCAATATGTACATGCAAGAAATCTGTAATGTACCCCCTAAATATATAAAAATTCAAAAATTTAAGAAATTGTTGCAAATCTCCAAACATTTTCCAATATATTTATTGGAAAAAAGTCTGCGTATAAGTAGACCTGTGCAGTTTAAACCTTTCTTATGCAAGGTCAGCTCAAGGTATCTTGAATCTGAATACTACAAACTCGTGCAGAATTTCTGTATTGAATTCTGGAGACAGAATTCCTTCTTTTGCAAATCTTAGTTTTTCTTCTTAAGGGCCTCAACTGATTGGATAAGGCCAGTTCACATTATGGAAGGTAATCTGCTTTACTTCAAGTCAACTGACTTTAAACATTAATTGCACCTTAAAAATACCTTAACAGCAACATGTAGACTAATGTTTAACTAAACAACTGTTCACCATAGTCTAGCCAAGTTGAAACATAAAATTAACCATCACAGAAAATACACAACACACATCTTAATTATGCATTAGTCAAAGAAGAAATTGAAAAGAAGATTAGAAATAATTTTTATCTCAATGAAAATTAAAACACAATATGCCAAAATTGGTGGGATAAAGCAAAAGCAGTACTTAGGGGAAAATGTATGCCAATAAACATTTTTATTAGAAAAGAAAATATGTCCTACTCTAATCAATGACTTCAGCTTTCACCTTAATAAACTAGAGAAAGAGGAACACATGAACCTCAGATTGAGCAGAAGAAAGAAAATCGTAAAGGTTGTAGTGAAAATCAGTGAAGTAGAAATAAGAAATAAATACTCGCTTTTTGAGAAGATCAATAAGATTGATAAACCAAATTGAGCAGATGTAGATCAATCAAGAAAAATATTTGAGAAGACATGAATTGCCAGTATAAAAAATATATATAAAGAGCTAACATAACTACAGATCCTTAAGGCTTCAAAAGAATTATAAGGGCCGGGCGTGGTGGCTCACGCCTGTAATCCCAGCACTTTGGGAGGCCGAGGTGGGCGGATCACAAGGACAGGAGATCGAGACCATGGTGAAACCCCGTCTCTACTAAAAATAGAAAAAATTAGCCGGGTGCAGGGGCGGGCGCCTGTAGTCCCAGCTACTCGGGAGGCTGAGGCAGGAGAATGGCGTGAACCCGGGAGGCGGAGCTTGCAGTGAGCCGAGATTGCGCCACTGCACTCCAGCCTGGGCGACAGAGCGAGACTCCGTCTCAAAAAAAAAAAAAAAAAAAAAAAAAAAGAATTATAAGGAAACTTTATGAAAACTTTTATGTTAAATCAGTAAGTTAGACGAAGTAGACAAATGATACTCAGGAAGAAGTATATAAATGGAATCATCCTATGTTTATTAAAGAAAATAAATTTATAATGAAAAATCTTCCCATGAAGAAAAATTTAGTTCCAATTGGCTTCTCTGGAAAATTCTACCATTATTTAAGGAAGAAATAATAGTTTTTCTAAGAAAATGAAGAAAGGGAAATGCTTCCTAATTTATTTTATAAGTCAAATATTATTCTGATATTCAAATCAGGGAAAGACATTACAAGAAAAAACAGTTGCAAAAGTGTTACTTTTTTTAAGCAAATTAAAACTTATGTCATAACCAAGTGAATTGTATTCCAGTAATATAAGATTGATTTAACATGCATAAATAATATAATTGATCATGCTACATTAGACAACGGTAATAATAAATATGATAATCTGAATAGATGTTGAATGGTATTTGACAAAATACAACGTTCTTTTCTGAAAGAAAAAAAAAAAAACTCAACAAACTAGAAATAGAAAGGAATTTCCTCAACCAAATAAAAGAGATCTTCAAAACTGCTACATACATTCATGAAGCCAACAAGCATATGAAAAAATGCTCAACATCACTAATAATTAGAGAAATGCAAATCAAACCACAGCGAGATACCATCTCACACCATTCAGAATGGCTGTAATAATAAAAGTCAAAAAATAAGTCAAAAAAGTAGAAAAATAACAGATGCTGACTGGCAAAGCTGTGGAGAATGCTTATGCACTAGTGGTGGGAATATGGATTAGTTAAGCCATTGTGGAAAGCAGTTTGGCAGTTTCTCAAAGAACTTAAAACAGAATTACCATTTGACCCAGCAATCCCATTATTGGGTCTATACCTAAAGGAATAGAAATCATTCTACTAAAAAGACACATGCATATGTATGTTCATCACAGCACTATTTACAATAGCAAAGACATGGAATCAGCATAGATGCCCATCCATAGCACACTGGATAAACAAACTGCGGTACACCATGGACTATTATTCAGCCGTAAAAAAGAATGAGATCATGTCCTTTGCAGCAATATGGATGGAGTGGGAGGCCATTATCTTAAGCAAACTAACACAGGAACAGAAAACCAAATATTGCATGTTCTCACTTACAAGTGGGAGCTAAACCTTGAGGACATATGAACACAAAGAAGGGAACAACAGACAGCAGCACCTACTTGAGGATAGAGGGTGGAAGGAGAGGGAGGATAAAAAAACTGCCTATCATTTACGATGCTTGTTACCTGGGTGACAAAATAATTTGTACACCAAACCCCCATGACATGCAATTTACCTATACAACAAACCCACACATGTAACCCTGAATCTAAAGTAAAATAATAATAAAAAACACTTAATACCTTTAACATTTCTGTGAAAAAAAATGGCCAGATTCTCTTTCTAGCCCAGAAAAGAAGAATGAAAGCCCATCTGATTGTCAAAAAAACTAGGATGACTTTAAAAACAGAAAACCCTACAGATAATATCATGCATATTGGCTAAAGAGTGAATCATTTTCTCCAAGGATCTTACAGAAAGTAAGGATTTCTGCTCTTATAATTCCTATTAAGCATCATTGTTCTGGAGGATCTATCCCGTGAGGTAGGGCAACAAAAGAAATAAAAGACATCCAAATTGTATTGAAGGAAGTAAATCTGTCTTGATCCACAGACAACATGATCATGTGTACAAAAGAAACCAAAAAAAAGTTTATAAAGGTTGCAGGATGTCAGGTGAATATATAAAAATTACTTGTGCTTGGCTGGGCGCGGTGGCTCACGCCTATAATCCCATCACTTTGGGAGGCTGAGGCGGGCGGATCATGAGGTCATGAGTTCAAGACCAGCCTGGCCAATATGATGAAACTCTGTCTCTACTAAAAATACAAAAAATAGCCGCGGATGGTGGTGCATGCCTGTAGTCCCAGAGGCTCGGAAGGCTGAGGCAGAAGAATCACTTGAACCCAGGAGGCGGAGGGTGCAGTGAGCCAAGATGGTGCCACTGCACTCCAGCCTGGGCGACAGAGTAAGACTCCGTCTCAATAAAATAAAATAAAACAAAATAAAATAAAAATTTCTTGTGGTTTATATACTAGCAAAGAACAATCAAAAATTAAAATTTTTTCTGAAGGTCTAGAGCTGAAAGGAAGTGAAAAATAATAAATAAAAATTTAAAAATTTAAATGCCATTTATAGTATAAAATATAAAAATAAGTGCAGTGTATTGCATCTAATACATCTTAATAAAGCTATGAAACAATAATTAAAAGGAAAAAATTGAGTAAAAATAATGCAAAGTGAACATTTGGAATCTCAAAATAAACTGTACCATTTTGCACAGAAAAGGAAAAACAAATTTTATTTACTTTGGAAAAAATGGAAGAAACAAAAGAACATAGGTATATCTGAAGAAAGGAAAGACAATGTAAGTGAGTTACGCATTTTTTTGTGTATTTGCTGTGCATTTATTTAACATTTTAAAATACGATCTCTATCAAACCAAGGGACACATGTAGCTATACTTGGAATTTTTTGACTGCTTATTTTGAAATACTTTTAATTGTGTCTTCTCACTAATTCATTCAATCATTTATTTCAGTGTGAAATTATGAATATTTATTTTATAGTTCCAGTTATAATTCAATCCTACATTATTAATTTTCTTGCTCAAATTGTTCTAGATTTGGCCATTAGCGGTTCTTTTTGGTTGGCGTACCTCCATTGTTTTCATTCTTTTTATTTATTATTTATTTGTTTTCCTTTTTTGAGTATTTCTTTCCTTTCTGACATCACAATATGTTCCAGGCTCACCTTGTTTTCCCCAGCTCAAGGCCTATATTCAATAACTTCGTTGTGGGAATATAATAGTTTGTTTAGCCACTCACCATTGGAGGACAATTTGATTGTTTCCAGTCCTTAGTGATTACGAATAAAGCTGCTATAAACATTCTCATAAAGATTTTTGTACAAACGAATGATCTCAATTCACTTGAATAAATATCTAGAAATGGGATTGCTAGATTTGTGTGGCAAGTGTATGTTTAACTTTAGAAGAAATTGTCGAAAGTTTTAATTTGTATGAAGTCTAATTTATTATTTTTAAATACTATCTTTTAGTATCATATCTTAGAACTCTTTGCAAAACCCAAGATGCAGTTTTTTTCTAGGAATCTTATGGTTTTATATTTTACCACTATGTCTGTAATTCTATTTTGAGTTAATTTTTTTATTAGGCTTGATATTTAGGTCAGGTTCACATTTTTTATATGTACATCCAATTGTTCCAACACCTTTTGTTGAAAAGACCATAGTATTTGTCTCTATTGAATTACTTTCGCATCTATCCCCAAAATCAGTTGACTAGGTTTTGTGGATCTATTTCTAGGCTCTTCATTTTGTTCCATTAATCCATGTATCTAGCCCTTCATCAAATACTCCGTGTTCTTTCATTTCTTCATAACTGTAGCTTTTTTAAGGAGTCTAGATATCAGATCATCTAGATACCAGTTTGAGTCTTCTAACTTTGATCTTTTTTAGAATTATTTTAATTATTCTATCATTTTGCTTCGACTTAGCCATTCCACAATGTATCAAAACATCATGTTGTATACCGTAAGTATTTATATTTTTTACTTCCCAATTTTAAAAAAGATGTCCATATTGAAAAAAATTAAGGAGAACAAGTTCTCAAATTTCTAATCAGACACAACTGTGGCCGAACTGATGTCTTCAAATATATCTAAAGAAAATGTTAATGGGTATGGAATTTAGAAAGAATAAGCCAAAAGGGCAAAGTACTGGCATTTATAGATTAGTGATTTAACAACCAGCACAGTTCAGGGAAGATGCACAGTAAATCTCAAGGAAAATGAATAAGGTTTCTGTTGTAGACAGGAATGATTCATCACATCTGTACATGGCCTGAATGAAATTACCTCCATTCGTCTGATTTCATTGCCTCCAAGCATCCGATTGATTATCATTTGGCTCCAGGTTTTGAGGTCAGAGTGTTTCAGTTCTGCTCTGCCCCAGCATTCAGTAGTTACATGCAGCTTTCTTAATTTCTTAGAACACCACCTTCCGCGTTTGTAAAATGATGTTAAAAATAAGTACTTATAGGATTGTTGAATTTACTATGGTGATGAAAACCAATAAACTAAAGGGAAATCTCCTAAGTAAAATGGAGATGACAGATATCTGAGTTTCCAGATATCAGCTCTCCAAGTTGGCACCCTTCTTAACACTGCCAGCAGAAGGGACACCAGTGGCCAGATGCGAGGAGTACCAAAGGTAGTGGGAGCGTACCAGGCTAGAGAGACGATGCATCTTGCACATGAGGGAATTGAGCAGTGGTGATTAGACTACTCTCATGAGGTTTCCCAAATGATTCAGAGGGTAGTAGAAGGTACCTACTTGGGCAGAGGGCCACATCAGCCAAGAGTAGACTATAGTAGCCCCAATTAGTAAGACTTTCACTCCTTCCCTCTATTGTCTTTCTCCTTTTCCAACTCTGGAGATGCTGTAAGGAAAAGGAGAGGAATTGTGGGGACAAGAGGAACAGGAATGTCCACCCCACAGCATGTCCTTCTCACTTGATATCTAGCAGGCACTGCCTGTGGGGAATAGGTGAGCAGTAAATTATCTATGAGACAGAACCAACCAGATTTTTAATATATTACATTTAATATTAATGAGTGCATAGCTACACATTCTGCCCAAGATATCTTAAGAGACAGAAAAGGAAAAGTAAACAAGGCAATTATTAAAGAAAAATCAAACATTTTCTTATTTGTACCCTATAGAAAACAGAGCTGCAATTAACAGTTTTTTGTTTTGTAACTCGGAACAATTCTTTCCTAATTGGACCTTCTTTCTTTTTTTTGCTTGCTTTTTCTTTGCAAGAAAAATGTTTGATTTTTCTTTTTATGATTCTAATGAAGTATTAAAAGAATATATGTGTTATGAAACATATTATTAATAAAATTAATGGCATAAACTTACCCTTGCCAGCTGAAATTCACTAACTAGAAAGTCACAAATATTTCCTCTACTAAATTCCTCTCCCCTATTATATACAGCTGCTACAACCCCACAAGTAATCACTAGCTTGAATTTTATGTCTATGTTTCTTTGTATAGCAGGCATTGTCAGTGTCCCCTGTATATCTTCTGGGCATTCATCATCCTGTAAATGCAGAAGGATTTTACTGTAAGCGCCTCTAACTTTCTTCCAAGAAGGTTTTGCTGGAGTGTACAAGGTAAACCAGAAGAACTGTTTTTTCTTTTAAAATATTGTTTAAAATGATTTAATTTTCTATGTGCACACATATGCACACATACAAACATACATATACATGCCTCTTAACAACATGTAGTTGTTTCACATGCCTTTAGCTTTGTGGTATAATAAATATGATATCACACCTTATGTGATTTTCTGGAACTTGCATTTTTCATTAAACTTTGTTGCCAAAATTCATTGTATTTTTGAGTATACCTGTAGTTCTTTCATTTTTTTTTGCTGCATATACAGTTTTATGCTATACATCAATCATTTGATTTTCCCATCTATTCTCTAGATTGTTGGCAATTTGGATTGTTTCCTTGTTCTTTCCATTATGAACAGTGTTGCTATGAACATACTTATACAAGACTCTCAGGGCACCTGTGCAAAACTTGATCTGTTATGGTGTATGAGAATGCTCATTTCAAACTACATCCCAAAGTGGTTGCAGTAATTTACCCTCCTCCTGGTGTAAGAATTTCCACTGAACCAAATTCTCTGCAACTTTTGGTCTTGAAAGGTTTCTCCATTGATTTGTAGTGCTACCTTTATTATATATAAAGTTACCATACACACAT
Source organism: Macaca nemestrina (assembly GCF_043159975.1). Taxonomy (NCBI): domain Eukaryota; kingdom Metazoa; phylum Chordata; class Mammalia; order Primates; family Cercopithecidae; genus Macaca; species Macaca nemestrina. The sequence continues at coordinate 134,673,200 of NC_092125.1, forward strand.
GGATCTGTCTCTGGACTCCTTGGAATAGTCGTTGGTTCATTCATCTGTTATTGCACCAATAGCACATTGTATTTATTACTTAGTTTTGTAGAATATCTTATACCTGGTAGAACAAGTTTCCTTCTTCTGTTGTAGTTTCCTTGAATATTTACATTAATTTAAGGAATAATGACTTTTTATAATATAGAAAACAAGAACATGAAATGCTTCTCCCTTAATCAGATCATCTTCCATGTTATTTTGAGTTTTAAAGTTTTGTCCATAGAGTTCTTGTGTATTTTTTAAAGGCTAAAAAACAATGTATTATTTTCATTGCTATTGAGAATGTTGTTCTTTTAAAGTTATTGTCTCTTTGGTTATTGTTGCTGTAGAGAGTTAAATCTCTCATAAGAAGATATTCACTTTATCTGCAAATTATGGCAGTTTTGTCTTGCCTTCTAAGCTTTTATTATTTCTTGTTTTTTCTTTATAGCCTTTACCAAAACATCTAATAGTGTGTTTTAACAGTAGCAGTGTTGATGTACCTTTTTGTCTTGTTCCTGGTCTCAAAGGGAATGCATTAATAGTTTTTCCATTAGATACAAGGTTTGTTATAGGTTTTGTTATACAGTATATCTTTTACCAAGTTAAAGACAGCACCCTTGTATTCTTAATTTGCTAACACCTTTTATGAAAAAAGCCTTGCCTTTTATCAAATGCCTTTCTAGTCCCTATTGTGAAAATTACATTTTTATCTCTTTATTCTATTAATGTAGTGAATTACAATTGACATATGAAATCAATTTACTTTATAAATATAGAAGTACTCACAGTATGTGAGGAGATAAAAAATGTGCAATCTAGAGCTGCAAAGACTCAGGGAAAGACTTTGAGAACAGAAAAAAACAGAGCATAACTAAGAGATACAGATCTTTGAAATATTGTATGCACTGTCATCAAGCCACATATGAACCTAGTACTCCCCTAAACATTCATTGAGTAAGCCAAGAAATTCCTTCTTTGCTAAAACCAGTTAGAATTTGCTTTTCTGATACTTGATATGAAAATGCTGCTTATTAATTCAGGTCTAATTGTTTTCAGCTGTCTAATGCCATTTATAAAATAGCCAACTCTATCTTTCTGATTTGAAGTGCCTCCTTTACTCTGACCTCAATTTGAAAAAAAATGAGTCTGTTTCTTAATATAAATCCATTTCTTTGTCTATTTTGTCTATTATTACACCGATGATATTCTTATTTAAAAAAATTATATCGTGTTTAATTCTTTTTTGAATGGTTTGAAGTAAGAAAATTTAAAACAGTGTATATTAAAAACTCTCCTCAACTTCAAACATCCATTAATAGGATTTCCCATTCAGAACACCCAATGTGACAGGTTTCCTGTATATCCTCCCTCAGAACTTCAAGCACATAAAAGTAAACAAATTTTAAGTCACAAAAGTAGTATATTATAAAATTGATCTGCACCTTACTTTTTGTTTAATAGTGTATCTTACATATTATTCCACTTTAGCATATAAAGCACATTCTCATTCTTTTTTGTAGCAGAATGGCACTCCGTTGAATGAATATTGTCTCATTTGTTTAACCAAATAATCTTTTCTCCATAGGCATTTAAGTTATTTCATTCTTGTTTTACTATTACAAAGGGTTATGGAATGAATAGCATTGTACATATATCATGTAGAATGTGGAAATGTGTGACTCCAGTATACATTATTTGGTGTGGAAGGTACATATGTACATTTCAGCTTTTGAAAATGTTGTGAAATTACCTTTATTTAAAGTTGTGAATTTCAGATAGCAGTGTATTTTAACACAGCCTATTACCAAAATTTTAATTTGTTCTATACTGTTGAAGGAAAATCTATATCTTCTATAATATTTTAACATCAGCTTTATTGAGTTATAAATTATGTCTGAGAAAAAAACACCCATTTTTAGCGTACACTTTAATATGTTTGACAAATTTATACACATGTGCAACTACCTCCACAACAAAGATGAAAACATTTTTAATCACCCCAATGTTCCCTTGAGCCTCTGCCAAGTGATTCCCCCAACTATCCTTGCCAGCTGGTGATCTTTGATTTGCTTTCTATTACTATATACACACGGTCTCTAACCTAATGATTTTTTGACTTTATGAATGTATGAAAGTAATATGCATTTAGTAGAAACTATACTTCATTATCATACTGTATTCAATAAATTATATGACAAATCAACACTGTTATAAAATAGGCTTTGTGTTAGATGATTTTACCCAACTGTGGGCTGATGTAAGTATTCTGAGCATGTTCTAGGAAGGCTAGGCTAAGCTGTGATGTTTGGCAGATTAGGTGTAGAAAATGTGTTTTCAACTTACAATGTTTTAAACTTGAGATTAGTTATTTTATGACATAAATGTAATCCTATTATAAGTGTAGGAGCATCTGTCTTGGATTTGTTGTTTCTAGAGTTTCACCTAAATGGAACTGAATAGTAGGTGCCCCTTTATGCCCAGACTCTCTTGCTTCACATAGGGATTTTGATATTCAACCTTGTTTTTGTGTGTATAAGTAGTTCTTTTTTAATGCTGAGTAGTATTTCATCATAAAAATATAATCATTTATTAATACATCTATTGATGAATATTTGATTTATTTTTAGTTTTTTACTCAGAATAAAGGTACTACAAACATTTGTGTTCAAATTTTTATGTGCACATATATATTTTTTTAATTTGGGGAAATTTTTAAAAATACTTAAATACTTTTAATTTGGGGAATCTCCAGGTCACACTTCAGTAGAAATTGTCAAATGGAACCAACTAGTTGTATAATTTTTCGTTCTCGTCATTAATGTATGAGGGTTCCAGTTATCACACATCCTTGCTAACATTTAATATTATCAGTCTTTTACATTTTTGCCATTCTGGCGAGTCTGTAACGCTATCATACTACAGTTTTAATTTACATTTCTCTCTTGATAAAGGATATTGGGTATCCTTACATATATACATTAGACATTCTTCTTTTATGAATGTTCATTCAATCTTTGCTCATTTAAACAAATGTAGTTGTTTGTTTATTATAAAGTTGTAAGAGTTCATATGCCTATCTATCATCACCTACCCATTATTTATCTATATAGTTTGGATATAAATATTTAGCCAGATTCAAGATATAATTGTTGATTTGTCTATTTATCCCTTGAGTTCTTTCAGTTTTTACAAGCTCTGTAATTAGACAGTTAAACATTCTAGATTGAATGTATTTTTGTTAAATTGATCCTTTTATCATAATGAAATGACCCTCTATTTCTCTGATCATATTTCTTGTTCTGAAATTTACTTTGGTATTAAAACAGCAACTCCAGATTTTTAATGCTTCATGCTTAAATTGTATATTTATTCCTACTTTTTTACTTTTTTTATATGTGTCTTTATATTTAAAAGTTTATTTCAAGCCAGCTTGGAGTTTGGGCTTATAATTTCTTTTCTTTTTTTAATTTAGTCTGATAATTACTGTCTTCTATCTTAAGTGCTTAGGTCATTTTTATTATATATAATTACTGCTGTGTTGGATTTATTTCTATCACTTTGCTATGAGATTTTAGATTTTCTCATCTGCATAAGAAAATTTCCCCTCTTTTCTAGAGATTTTAAAATACGCATATTTAACTTTTTATAATCAACCTTCAAATAATATAATGTCACTTCACCTATAAGACTCTTTTAAGTGTTTACTTCCAATCCTTTGTTCTAAGTTTGTCATACTAAATCCCAAAACATGTTATTACTATTATTGATTTAAACTATCAGTTATCTTTTAAATTAAACAACACCCTATTTCTAACACATATTTAATAATGAAAGATGTAATGGTTTCCCCCTAATATTCAAAACAAGTCAGAGTGGCTTCTTTCACCCCTGTTATTTAACATTTAACTGAGTTCTTATACAGTGTAATATGCAAGAAAACAAAGCAGAGGCATCTAGTCCGGAAAGAAAGATGTAGAAATGCCTTTATTCACAGATGACATAAGAATATATACAAAACTGCCCATTATTTTCTGATGGAAAATTAAACCTATCATTCCTTTATCATAATTATTTACTTAAAGAGAAAGAGGTTAATCTCTAAGCTCTGACCTTTTAAAAATTAAAAATATAGAAAAATTTAAATAAATTTAAAGTTTGACTTTCTGTATTTTTGAAAAACCAATCTTCAATTTCTTTCAGTTTACATTCTTGCTTTCCATTCTTCTAGGAGAGAATGAGAATTCCTTTTCTACATTCTGGTGACTTGTTTCAGAGATAGTATTTTATACGACACATAATCAAGAGCAGCCATTAGATAGGTCCAAAAAACTAAACACGATATTTTCTCATCCAAATTGTATGAAAAAGATCATTTGAATATTTGTTGAAGCATTTAGATTAATCGTATTTGTGCACATCTGAAGATTTATTATCTTTGCTCATTATTTTCTAATGGAAAATTAAACTTATTGTTTCCATTTTATTCTGAGAATGGTTTAACTGTGCTGGGAAACAATTTATTACTGTAAGTTCTTGATAAATAATTACAGCTTTTTATATCTTAATTGTTCATTCTAAAGAGTTGATAAATAGTATAATCATTCTTTATGTGTAGATAGACTTATCTATACTCTAAAAAGTAGTAATAATAATAACAACAAAAGCTATGAAAAATAAACTAAGAGTGAGAATTTTAACTAAAACACTAACAGTGAATTTACTTAATAAACTTAAAGAGATGAGATAGATTCACAGTTATTGAAATTATAACAGTATATAATCTCCATTTGTCCATATTTGAAGACATTATTTATGTCATAGTTCATCAATGTCCAAACAAATGCTTTCAATGTACTTGAATTTTTCTCTGCTATAATATTTCAATTATTATTTATTAATTTTTATATGACATTTGAAGTATTTTGTTTAATAAAGTTTCTTTACATTTCATGTGAGATGTGAGGAATGTTCTGGGGGTTGACAGAATCATATTTCTAAATGGTTGCATTTGTCACATATTCTCGTTACTCACTTTTAATTTTAACCATCATAGATAGTCTAGCTATTAAGGTACATTTTATGATAGAGAAGTAATACACATTTTGAATGTCTGCCAGCATTTGCCTGGCAAAAGTGACAACAACAACAGATAATCAAGATTTGAGCATACACTGTGATTCAGCAAATACTCTTGTATATTTTTCCAGGAAAGATTGTCCAGAATAAGCTAGCCTATAATTTAAATTTTTATTTTGAATGTATTTTAAAGTACATTAGTTTAAGACAATGCTTATTAAAACAAAAACCTTATCTTATTTTGTCTCTCTCTTCATTTCCACTAGAAGATAGCATTCCAACACAGTAATTAAGAGAGGACTATGAGTCAAACTGTCTGACTTTATCACTTCCTAATTCTGAGACCTTTACTCAAGTTACTTGGGCTCTTTGTACCTCTGGTTCCTTATATACAAAAAGGGAATGATAAGTGATTTTGCTTTGTAGGGTATTCTTTATAAGATTACATATATTAGGTGTTATAGAATGACCTGGCACAGAAGTAGCACCTAATTAAAATGAGAAGCTCTCATTACTATTCTGAATTCTTACAAAATGTTGAGTTATAAATTATTTCCATGTTTGATAAAGAATAATAAAACACCTTTGGGAAGATAATTCTCTCATTCATTCAATAAAGATATATTGAGAGATTACTATTTGTTAGGCAATGTGCTAAGTGTGGGGCAACCATAAAACATGGTCTCTGACTTAAAGGAGTTCACTTGTGGGGAGACAAGTAAGGAGACAGGAAAACATATAATAACTGGTATAATAACATAAAGAAAGAGTCAAAAAATTCTTTTCTTTCTCTCTCTCTTTTCTTTCCTTCCTTCCTTCCTTCCTTTCTTCCTTCCTTTCTCCCTCCCTCCCTCCCTCCTTCCTTTCTTCCTTCCCCCTTCCTTCCTTCCTTCCTTCCTTCCTTCCTTCCTTCCTTCCTTCCTTCCTTCCTCTCTCTCTTTCTCTTTCTCTCTCTCTCTCTCTTTCTTTCTTTCTTTCTTTCTTTCTTTCTTTCTTTCTTTCTTTCTTTCTTTCTTTCTTTCTTTCTTTCTCTCTTTCTCTCTTTCTCTCTTTCTCTCTTTCTCTCTTTCTCTCTTTCTTTATTTCTTTCTAAGGTTTCGCTCTGTCTCCCAGGCTGGAGTACAGGGTCATGATCACATAGCTCCCCATAACCTCAAACTCCTTGCTCTAGTGAGCTTCCCACTTCAGCCTCCTGAGTACCTAGGACAACAGGTATGTACCACTGTGCCCTGCTAATTTATTGTTTTAAATTTTTTTGGAGATATTGTCTCACCATGTTGCTCAGGCTGGTCTCAAACTCCTGGCCTCAAGTGTTCCTTCCACCTAGGCCTCCTAGTGTGCTGGGCACACCAGACCAATTTTTTTTTTTTTTCTGAAAAAGGCCAGATAGTAAATATTTTAGCCTTTGTTGGCCATACAGTTTCTGTTGCAACTCCTCAATCCTACTGTTGTGTTAAAGCAGCCTTAGACAATATATAAACAAATGGGGGGCATGACCGTGTTCCACGACAACTTTATTTATGGACACTGAGATTTAAATTTTATATAATTTCCACATACAGCCTTTTGTTTTCTTTTCCAACTTATTTAAAAATGTAAAAATTTTTCTTAGCTCACAGGCTATACGAAGATAGGTGGTAGTCAGACTTGGTCTATGGGCTAGAGACAGGTGATCCCTAAATCAGAGGAAAGATGAGCATTCCTGTAAGGAGTGGTTGCAGGGGAAGTCTTCCTGAGAAGAGTGTGACTGACTGAGCTTTAAATAGTACAGATAATTCTGGTGAATATGTAAAGGAATAGCATCCTAGGCAGAAAATAACATGTGCAAATAAGAATGGCCATCAATAACAGTCACCAATGCTGAGTCCTTGCTTTGTGTTACTCACTTTACATAGATTATTTAATTTACTCATCCCAATATCCTTTTGAAGTAGTCATTATTTAATCTATTTTGCAGAGTAGAAAATTGGAGCTTAAAACATTAAGCAACTTGCTATGGACACCAAGTACTAGAGCGGTGCTTTGAAACTAAATCTAAAGGATTCCATAAGCAAGCTCTTAAGTTATATAATATATGATCCCATCAGATTTGTAAATATTTAGGAAACAGAAAATATCATGACTAAGAATTTTAGTTGATGGAAGAGATGGGGCAAGAGCAATGCTCCTTTAATGACTTCAGAATTTATCCTGAGGGTGAAGAAAGAACTATTACAGGATTTCAAGCACCAGAATGTCAAGGTAAGATGCTAGAAAAGTGGTTCTAGAAACATAGTGGAGAAAAACTCAATGCCAGGCATATGAGAGCTTATTATTAAAGATGCTGAGACAGGATACTGGAAATACAGTTGGAAACTACAGCAAGGATCTAGACAAGAGGTAGTGGTGGTCTAAATGTAAACAGTGATTGGCGGAATGGGAGAAGAGATGACAGAAATATAATGGTTATCAAACTTAATTCCCTAGCACAGTTACTACAGCACTATTAACATTTTCACATGCTAAACCTCATTCCTGGAGATTCTAATTCAGTGGGCCTGAGTGAGAACTAAGCATCTGCATTTTTTAAAGTTTTAATAATTAATTCTGTCAGCCGGGGTGGAGAGGTACTAGGAAAAACTCAGGAAGTAGACTGAGGGTAAGGTATATTGTGATACACTTACTACAATTCGGAATAAACGAGGGAGAATATGATGAGTTTCATACTGAACAAGCTGTAGTTGAGTCATCTTGGATGCATTCAAATGGAGATGTCTAACCCATGCTGCATAGAGTGGCCCAGAGTTCAGGAGGGAGTAATGAACAGAAGATAGAAACAGGGTGGTCAGCATTCATTCATAGAGGAGTAAAACACAGTTTTCATAAGCTTTGTTACAGGTTGAATTCAAGATCAGAAAGCTTCAGAGGGTAATCAGGCATTTGAACAGGGGCCTATTGACTTCTTTGTACCTTTAAGGCACGCCACTTTTCAATATTGGGTTTTGTCCTTAATTAGGGTCAGTGAGGTTCTACACACCAGCATGGTGCCATAAAATTTCCAGAAATGAGCCTTTTCTAATACTCCAGCCAAAAGCAGTGTATAAGGTTGTTTTAATGAGAGCAGAATTGGCCAGAAGGAGACAATCAACATCAGCAGTAACACTCAGTGTTTACCAGCTCATCAGCAGCACCCCAGGGGAGGCAGTTGCTACAATTAGCTTAACTTCTTGCAAAGCTAAAGCAGAAGGTAGATACAAGAAAGAATGAGCCCCACACTCAGTCAACCAGTACAGCAATTTCTGGAAATCTCTCATTCGAGTACAGCAATTTCTGGAAATCTCTCATTTCATAGAAATAGTCCATGTCATCAGTGTGAAGGAGGATGCCTGTCTTTTGTTTGTTCAAAAGAGATATATGTATCCAACTGTCATAAGAATAATGAAAACAGTTTTGATTAAGAAGTGGGAAGCTACAGCAGAGCCATGTTTGTAAATTTTTACAGTTTGGACTACATCTGTCCTGAAATTATTGATGCTGAGTCAGATTAACAATAAGCTTTTGATAACTACTCTGAAGAAGCGTTATAGAAGCTTGTATTCGCATATTTTGGCTCAAGGGCCATTATCTACTAAATAAATGACCAATGGTGGATAAATGAATGCCCAAAGAGTCTTACTTATTTTTTACAATCTCATTTAATTCTCAAAAGAATTTGAGGTGGCTTACAATACAAATGTTTGCAGCAATGTTTTAAAATAATTTTTTATTTTTATCAAAAAAATAACAATTCAGATAGTGTTAACAGACCCATAATGAAACACAATGGCCTTCTCTCCTTCAAGTCCTTCTCCCTAGAAACATTCTTTCAACTCTTCCACTGTCTTTCCTGATACTATAAATAATATATGCTTACATTGCTATTATTCAAGTTAATCTTTTACATATATTATTAGCTTCATTTTATATAAATTCTGCTATATAAAATGGATTCTTCCTCCCCTTATCCTTCTAAAAATTGTCATGTCACAACATTTAGTCAAGTCAATTGTCAGCTCCTGCTGCATTTTGTCAATATAAATATTATTCATTGTGGAGACAAGTAGCATATCATGATTGTTTCCTTTCTAGCACTACCTTCTCTATCCTCCACATGCCCAGAATTAGTTATTCCTTTGCTATTTCATGTACTTATCCTTATGTATGTTTTTCTAATTGTTTTCAAGAGCACTGATAAGTTCATATAGTTTTCCAAAACTTAGACAACCAATCTATAATTCTTTGTTTTTTTCTTGCTCTTTCTGGAAAATGTACTACAGAGACTTCTGTTTATCTTCTACTCTGGGCAGATTTCTCTCTAGGTCTACTGCACGGCTGTCTCCTCAGGGGCTTCCCTCTCTACTCATCTGTGTTATATCCCTATTTCCAGGATCCTATGTCTTCCTCCTTCTTAGTTTATTGCCTTGCTTTTCTGGATGACATCCTTTAATAGCTTTCAAGGAAATGGAGCATGAAAAGCATATTTTTCAGTCTTGTTTATTTGAAAGTGTCTTTTACCATCCCACTGATTTTTTAAAATTTTGGTTGTAATATTCTAAATTTACAAGTTCTTTTTATTGTCCATTTGCCATAACATTTTTTATCTTAGAAATGCAATAAAATTTCTCTTTTTGGGTGTTATTAATTATAGTGGTGTCTTCAAGTTTTCTTTTGCTTCCCTGTGGAATTATCACAGTCCCATATTGATAGTGTAAGCCTGAAAGATAGAAGATGGTGGTTTGAGAGTGGAAATTTTAAACTGTGATTAGAGAGGGAGTGCAGTTACTGGTAATGACAAGAATTGACTGAGATCGGGTGAGGGCAAGGTAGTTGGAGAGAGATGTCAAAGAACTGAGAGTCCATGGTATAGAAAGGATTACTTATGTAACTTTGAAATTTCTGAGAACTAAGGCAAAAGTAGAGTTAGAGAAAATGACAGTGAACTAGAAGCTAAAACATTCAAAGAACAAGAGCGAATCACTTATTTTGGCATTATTTATAGATTATTGCAGTAAGGAGTGGATAGTGGATGGAATAGTTTAATATTATGAAATTAAAAATTGTGCAGTACTACTCTGTTCGCATGCTGCTGATAAAGACATATCTGAGACTGGGCAATTTACCAAAGAAAGAGGTTTAACTAAGTTCCACATGGCTGGGGAGGCCTCACAATCATAGTGGAAGGCAAGGAAGAGCAAGTCACATCTTACATGGATGGCAGCAGTCAAAGAAAGAGAGCTTGTGCAGGGAAACTCCCATTTGTAAAACCATCAAATCTCTTGAGACTCATTCACCATCATGAGAACAGTGCATGAAAGGTCCACCCACATAATTCAATTACCTCCTGCTGTGTTCTTCCCATGACAGGTGGGAAGTGTGGGAGTTACAATTAAAGATGAGATTTGGGTATGGACACAGCCAAACCATATTATGTGCATTTCACAGAAGGAAGGAAGAGTAATCTGAAAATGGCAGTGAAGAACAGGGAAGATGCAAAATCTACTTCCTGTACTAGTGGTAATGAAATTGTGAGAGAAAACATCTACAACTTGAGGGCACTATAGGTGAATTCCCATCTTAAGGAGTCAGACTTTCGTTAGAAAAAGAAATATAAGGAATGTTTAGAGAAGAGCTTAAGGACAAAGCACATGAATATGTTATCTTCTCTATTACTTATATTTGATTCTAAAATCAGAATTCTAGATTCTAACTGATGCTAAAATTAGAATTCTAGATTCTAATTGATTCTAAAATTAGTTTAGAATCATACACTGTTAAATGTTGAGATTCTAGATTTACTTAATAATCTTATTCTTAGGTATTCATTTTAAAAAATTGTCTTTTAAATTGCTAGCTTTTTATTTTATTTAAATGTTTTTATGTCAATTAATTTCTTTTTTCTGATCTTTTTAAATATTTTGTATTTGGTTTCTTTTTCCCTTATTCTTAACTTTTTAATATCTTTATTCCTGTGCTTCCACAGTCTTTTATGACCAGATCTATCATCTCACTGAGTCTACACTAATATATTCTACATTTCATTCTGCTACAATGGGTGAAATATCCATTTTTAAGGTAATTTCTTTGATGACTACACTGGATCCCGAACCCTTTTGTCCAACAAACAACTTGATTTCTGCAGTTGAAACTTCTCAATTTAGCATTAGCAATTTATTTTTGCCTAGGATATCATTTCCATAATCATATAAACATGCTATAATGTCTCCCATTTTAAAAGAAAGTAATCCTTCCCATGACTTCATAACCCCCTCAGTTATTACAGCATTTTTCTATTCCTCTTTAGAGTGAACCACCTCAAGAATCTTCCAAACTAGACTGCCTCCTTATCTTCTCTTATGACTTTCCATACTCTCTCTCTCACCTGTTTTTAAAAAGTGATTTAAAAACAGGTGTGACATGTAGTATGTATATTAGAGCACATAAAACACACATGTACACGTCATTGAGAATGACTGTATATGGAAAAAACACATATGTGCCGATCAAAGGAAAATAACAAAGTCAACATGCACATACTCACCACTAAGGTTAAAAATGAAACTTTACCAGGACCTTAAAGTCCCTTCCTAATCCTATACTCCTCTTTATATCTAGATGTAGCCATTATCTCTGCTTTTTAATTGTGATATTCAAACCATTTTCATAGAAAACTATTATTGATATATTTACACTTAAATCTATCATCCTGCTACTTGTTTTCTATTGATTTCTTCTTTGTTCCATTTTCTCTCTCTTCTGCTTTCTTTTGGATTGTTTTTGGTGACATTTTATCTTCTTTTTGGCTTATTAGCTATAACACTTTGTTTTGTTACTTTAGTAGATGATTCAAGATTTATAATATATGTCTTTAACTTATCATGGTCATTTTTCAAGTGATTGTATGTCCTTCACATATAGTATAACAACCTTACAATAGTATGCATGCATTTATCCCTTCCTGACTATATTTTCATATGCTTTACTTGCACATATGCTGTAAACCCAGCAAGACATTACAATTATATTTGTTTAAAGAGTAAATCATCCTAAGGAGATTTAAATAAAACAAAAAATATCTTATATATTTACTTCTGTACTTATTAGCTTTGGTGTTCATTCTTCTTATCATGTAGACCCATGATTCCATCTGATATCATTTTCCCTCTTCCTGAAGGGATTTTTAGAAATATTTCTTGTCATATATGTCTTCTGTTGCTGAATTATTTCAACTTTTATATGTCTGAGAACATGTATATTTTGCCTTTGCTTTTTAAAGGCATTTTAAATGTGAGTATAACATTCTAGGTCAGCAGCTTTTTTTTTTTTTTTTCCTTTCTTTCAGTAGTTTAAAGGTGTTGATGCTAATGGTTGCATTGTTTCCACTGAAAAATTTGCTGTTGTCCTCATCTTTGGTCCTCTGAATGAAAGGTGTCTTATTTCTTTGGCTACTTTCAAGATTTTCTATTATTGCTGGTTTTGAGCAAGTTGATTATGAGATGAATTAGTATAATTTCCTTCACATTTCTTCTACTTAGGGTTTGTTGAACTTCCTGGATAAGAGGCTTATAGTTTTTATCAAATTTGGCAAATTTTGAGCCATTATTTCTTCACAAGTTTTTGCCCTGCTCTCTCACTCCTCTCCTTTGAGTATCAGGATTTCACATATATTAAACAGCTTGAAGTTTTCCTTCAGTTCACTGCTGCTCTTTTCCTTTTACTCTTCTCTTTGCTCCTTTTTGGATGGTTTCTATTGTTATGTCTTCAAGTTTGTTAGTATTTTCTTGTGCAATGCTCTATCTGCAGTTAGTCCTATCCAGTGTACAGTAGTTTCTCCTTATCTGCAGTTTTGCTTTCAAGCTGTTTATGTGTGGTTAACCATCATCCCAAAATATGAAATGAAAATTTCTAGAAATAAACAATTCATAAGTTTTAAATTATGCACTGTTTTGATTAGCATGATATAATCTCACTCCATCCTGCCCGGGACATAAATCATCATTTTGTCCAGTGTATCCACACAGCATATGCTACCCACCCTTTGGTCACTTTGTAGCCAGCTCCGTTATCAGATCAGCTGCTGTGCTATGGCAGTGCTTGTGCTCAACTAACCCTTGTTCTACTTAATAATGTCCCCAAAGTGTTGGTAACTCAGATATGGCAAAGAAAAGCCATAAAGCACTTCCTTTAGGTGATTAAATGAAAATTCTCAACTTAATAAGTAAAGAAAAAAAATCATATACTGAGTGAAGTTGCTAAGATCTACAGTAAGAACAAACCTTTTATTCATGAAACTGTGAGGAAATTCATGTTAGTTTTGTTGTCACACCTCAAACTGCAAAACTTATGCACATAGGGCATGATAACTTCTTTTATAGTATATTGTTATAATTGTTCTATTGTACTATTTATGGCTGTTAATCTCTTACTATACCTAATTTATAAGTTAAACTTTACCATAGGTATGTAAGTATAGGAAAATATATAGTATCTGTAGGGTTCGGTACTATCTGTGGTTTCAGGCACACATTGGGGGTCTAGAATGTATCCCCATAGATAAGGGGGACTACTGTGATTTTCATCTCAAACATTGTAGTTTCCATATCTAGAACTTCCATCTGGGAGTTGTTAAATCTTCCATGTATCAACTTAATTGTTGATCATATGAAAAGTAATAATAATAATTGTTTTAATGAATCTACTAATTCTATCATCTTTGCAGGTGCTGTGTTTGTTTCAGTTGATTGATTATTCTTATTATGGGTAATATTTTTCTGTTTCTTTTCTGTTGGGCAATCCTTGATTGGATGTAGAGATTATGATGTTTTTCTTGGGTAGTGTTGGACATTTTATATTTCTATTATTAGTATTGAGCTGCGTTCTAAGACTCAGTTAAATTACTTGAAAACAGTTTGATCCTTTAGAGTCTTTAAGATTGTTGGATGGAATCAGAGGAGCATTCAGTGTAGCATTAATTATTCACCACTCCTGAGGCAAGACTTTCCTGAATACTCTTAACAGTGCCCTATGAATTATGTTTTTCAGTTTGGCTGGTGGTAATGGGCATCATTCCCAGTCCTGTGTGAAAACCAGACATTGTTCCTTCTATTCCTTACAGATAATTCTTTCTTCAGCCTTGGGTAGTTTCTTCACACACACACACATTCATCTGTATTCTGCAGAACTCTCTCTATGGGAACCTGCTACAGATCACCAGTATTCTTTCCCATATTCTGTCACTCTGACCCACAGGCTCCAACTGTGTTAATCTCTCCAAGCTCTCAGTTCTATCTCCTCAGCTCTGGGAATCAAATGAGCGCTTCTTCAGTTTCTCCTTCATGCACTGCATTCCAGAAACATTCTCAGGGCTGTCAGCTGTAATAACTGTGGGGCTCACCTCTTTTCTTTTCCATTTCTCAGGAATTACTAGCCTTTGTTACATGGCAAAAAAAAAAAAAGTTGTTTTTTTTGTTTCATAAATATTGTCTACTTTCTTGTGTCTTTGTTTTAAGTGAGGGAAAATCACATCCTTGTTACTATATCTTGGTTAAAAGTGGAAGCTGCTTGAGAATATTGAACTACACAATTTTTAAAACATGTAAAACAAATCAATATATATGTAGGTGACATCTCAAGAACCAGAGAAATTTTTGTTATCTGAAAATGCCCCCCAAAAATCTTGAGAAATAATCTGAATTTCACTTATAAAGCATAGAAAAGCAAGCCCTATTTGTTCAATGTGAAAGTTAACATAAGCAATATAGTAGTGAACATTTGAATTATGTTTCTTGGACCAGAGTCCACAATTTGAGAAGTGATTTTTCTTTTTCTTTTTTTTTTTTTGGATAGTACAATATGTGTATTTAAGTCTACTTAATGTAGAAAATATATGGAGGTGGTTAACTAAATTCTAATAGGGATTCTTAAAAGAAATTATCCCCATCTATCTAATCTATTTATGTAACAACATTCATCTGGCTTACTTTTTTGTTGTTAAATGGGTTGGGATATCTTCCCCTACTCTTTTCCTTATAAAATATTGTGGTATATTCTGTTTAATTAAAAAAGTAATAATTTTATGTCAAATAATTTTTCTTTAAAATTTAGTTTTTGCTACCTTGGTTAAGGGAGACATTCTATCTCACGTTCGTAAAATTAATCTTACTTTTTCCCCAAGTTTTAGAAAGATTTTTCTTTTGTTTAGATTTTTAATCCAATTGGAAATCATTTTGTGTATTGAATGTGATATGCTATGATTTCATCACTGTTTCCATAGAAAAGGCCAATTGGGTCAATGCTTTCAATGGAATATAATATTTTCTTAATTAATTCACAACTTTACATCTTACACCAGGTTTCCAAACTGGTTGTATCTCTTTCTGGGTTCTCTATTCTTTTCTAGTAATCCATCTACATACTCTTGTGCCCAAAAGACACTCTTCTAATTTCTCTAGTTTTGCAACATACCAATGAGACTGATAGGAGTTGGTAGATAAATATCTAGATTTCTTGTGCCTTCAATGGACTGACTTTGTGATGTGTGCTCTACAATGCCCCCTAGAGTTTCTTGGTGAAATTAAATTCAAATTACCTATGGTAATAAATTTTTTGACAACATATGCTTCATTGCCTTTTTTTCCCTCTGTCTCACTTCCCCACTTCCTTACTAGCGTTTTCTGAAATCGTCTATAATACAACAGAATTGTACCTGAATCCTTGTGTCAGGATCCTTTGGCAGGAGCCCAAACTGAGATTCTAATACATTTCTATATTTAAGTTATCTATTTTTTTAATTAACTAAAAGAGGTTTGAATTTTATTAAATGCTCTTTCTGAAATTAATTAGATGATAATGCCAATTTAATGAGTTATATTCATATATTTTTGTCTTAAATCTTATTTTAGAGGCTATAATTTCTTTCTTAGAGTAAGATTTATTGAGGTTCAATTTATACACAATAAAGTTCATCCTTGTTAGGTGTACGATTTTATTAATATTAACACATACTTACAATAATGTTACTTCTATCATCATAATAAGAAAATGGAACATTTACATTGCCCCAGAAAGTTCACTGGTGGCCTCTTGTTGTTAATTCCCTGCTTCCTTTCCCATTCCTTGACAACAACTGATTGGTTTCCTACCCCTATAGTGTTCCCATTTCAAGGATGTCATATAAATGAAATGATAATAAAATATACAGACTTCTAAGTTTATTTTTTAGATCTTATGTTTCAGATCATATGCTTTATTTTTTCTTGGGTTAACACATGTTTTGGGAATTGCTGAGTCATATAGTTAGTGAAAATTGAACTTCACAAATATACAAACTCTCTTTAACTGTATATTCAAATAGATACAGATATAGATATGTAACTATTCAACTTATCAATCTCATCTTGAGTAAGTTTTTGAAGTTTATACCTTTTAAAAAAATTGTTCATTTCTGTGGAATTTAGTAGGAAAAGTCACTCATCATATTGTCTTAGTTTTTAGTATCTGTAGCATCTATAATAGATGCCCTTCTTCTATTCCTGATATGGGTAATTTGTGTGTTCTCTTTTTATTATTACACATTTAGCTACAGGTTTACTGGTTTTATTGATTTCTCATAGAAATTTGTATTTTGTTACATTGACTTTATTGTGTTTCAATTTCATTGATTTCTGCTCTTGTCTTTATCATTTTCCTACTTCTGCTCTCTTTTGGTTTAATTTTGTCTTCTCTTTCTAGTTTCCTAAGGTAGAACATAAAATCATTGATTTGGATACTGATATAGTTTGAATGTCCCTTCCAAATCTCATGTTGAGATGTAATCCCAGTGTTGGAGATGAGGCCTGGTGGGAAGTCTTTGGATTATTGGAGCAGGTTCCTCATGGTTTAGTGTGGTCCTCAAGGTAGTGAGTGAGTTTGCCTGGGATCTGGTTGTTTAAAGTGTGTGGCACATCTCCCGCTCTTCCTCTTGCTCCTGCTCTGGCCATGTGACGTGCCTGCTCCAGCTTTGCTTTCCACCATGTGTAAAGACTCCCTGAGGCCTCCCTAGGAGCCAATCCAATGCCAGTGCCATGCCTCCTGTACAGCCTGCAGAACTGTGAGCCAATTAAACCTCTTTTCTTTATAAATTACCCAGTCTTAGGTATTTCTTTATAGCAATGCAAGAACAGCCTAACGGATACCTCTTCTTTTACTAATCATTTGATGCTATACATTTTTTTTCTACAGACTTCTTTGATGTATTCAAAATATTTTGATATGTGTTTTCATTTTCATTTAATTAATAATTTCTAACTTCCAGTGTAGTTTCCTCATTGATCCATGAATTGCTTAGAAATATGTTGCTTAATTTCCAATATTTGAGCATTATCAAGATACCTTTTGACTACTGATTTCTAGTTAAATTTCATTGTGGTCAGATAATATATCTTGTATGTTTTCCATTTTTTTAAAGTTTGTTAAAGTTTGTTCTAAGGCTCGATGTGTTCTGTGTTGGTAAATGCCCATATGTACTTCAAAAAATTATGTACCTTGCTTATTACTGGGTATAATGTTCCATGAATGTCAATTAGGTCAAGTTGACTGACAGCATTGTTCAGTTCTTCTATATACTTGATTTTCTGTGTATATGTTCTATCAATTACCTAGGTGTGTAAAGTAATTCAAATAATTGTGAATGTTTATTTCTACTTTCAGTTCTGTCAGCTTTATTTCATGTATTTTGAAGCTCTGCTGTAAAATGTGTATACATTTAGCGTTATTCATTCTCCTTAGTGATTACTTTTTTTATTATTATTAGCAATTACAATGAAAACATGTGATGTCTTTATTTTTTTAAAAATAATCCTTGTTTTGAAATTTCTTTAATGTCAATATAGCTGACCCATTTTCTTCTGATTAAATTTTATATAGTGTGTATTCTTTTCTCATTGACCAAGTCAGCCTTTGAATCAGTTTAGATAATTTATATTTAATGTAATCACTGTGAGTGTTAAATTTAAATATAATGCTATTTATATATTAGATTTTTTCTGATTATACTTTACTTTCACAATTGTCTTACTAGTTACACTACTTTCTTTAATTTTTTCTTAGTAGTTTCCCCAGAGTTTACTGTAAACATCATTAATTCATCACTATCTAGATTCAAATATTACAATACCACTTTATATATCCTGTAAGAAATTTAACAATATATTTTCAATTTCCTCTCTCCCATCCATTGCTATTTTTATCATACCTTTTATTTTACCTATGTTATAGATTCAAAACATTGCTTTGTTTAGATAATTTAAAAATTATTTCTTTTATATTTACTTTAATTTTTACTATTTCCAAGGCTCTTCATTTCTTTGTATACTTCCAAGTTTCTGTCTGAAGGATTTCCTTTAATATGTATAAAAGCTAATCTTCTCTTCTCACTTCATTTCATTCATTTGATCTTCAATCACTGATACCCTTTCTTCCACTTGATTGAATCGGCTACTGAAGCTTGTGCATGCATCACGTAGTTCTTGTGCCATGGTTTTCAGCTCCATCAAGTCATTTAAGGTCTTCTCTATGCTGTTTATTCTATTTAGCCATTCATCTAATCTTTTTTCAAGGTTTTTAGCTTCTTTGCGATGGTTTCGAACATCCTCCTTTAGCACGGAGAAGTTTGTTATTATGGATCGTCTGAAGACTACTTCTGTCAACTTGTCAAAGTCATTCTCCATCCAGCTTTGTTCCGTTGCTGGCGAGGAACTGCATTCCTTTTGAGGAGAAGAGGCACTCTGATTTTTAGAATTTTCAGCTTTTTTGCTCTGGTTTCTCCCCATCTTTGTGGTTTTTATCTACTTTTGGTCTTTGATGATGGTGACGTACAGATGGAGTTTTGGTGTGGATGTCCTTTCTGTTTGTTAGTTTTCCTTCTAACAGTCAGGACCCTCAGCTGCAGGTTAGTTGGAATTTGCTGGAGGTCCACTCCAGACCCTGTTTGCCTGGATATCACCAACAGAGGCTACAGAACAGCAAATACTGCAGAACGGCAAATGTTACTGCCTGATCCTTCCTCTGGAAGCTTCGTCTAAGAGGAGCACCCGGCTGTATGAGGTGTCAGTCGGCCCCTACTGGGAGGTGCCTCCCAGTTAGGCTACTTGGGGGTCAGGGACCCACTTGAGGAGGCAGTCTGTCTGTTCTCAGATCTCAAACTCTGTGCTGGGAGAACCACTATACTCTTCAAAGCTGTCAGACAGGGACTTTTAAGTCTGCAGAAGTTTCTGCTGCCCTTTGTTCAGCTATGCCCTGTCCCCATAGGTGGAGTCTATAGAGGCAGGCAGGCCTCCTTGAGCTGTGGTGAGCTCCACCCAGTTCTAGCTTCCAGACCCCTTTGTTTACCTACTCAAGCCTCAGCAATGGTGGACTCCCCTCCCCCAGCCTCGCTGCCACCTTGCAGTTCATATGTATAAATGCTAGTAATGAACTCTACTATGTCTTGTTTATATGAAAAGATCTTTATGTTGTCCATTTTACTGGGGGTATAATTCTGCTTAACAAGTTTCTTTTTTCTCTCTTTTTTTTTATTCTTTCCTTCTTTCTTATAGTGAATGCATTTAATACTGTTCCTTCTAAGTGATGCTTAGCTGCATCTCTATAATCATTGAAATATTATGATTTCATTATTGTCAATTTTAAATATTTTTCCATCTCCATTGTTATTTCTTTTTAAACTTATTTTATTTTATTGTTTTTTTTTTTTTTAACCTAGTCTGGAATTCTATAATTGTAACTTTCAAATTTTCAACTGTGGCACTCTACTGCAAAAGAAGCCATAGACAACATGTAAATTAATGGACATGACTGTGCTGTAAAAAAACTTTATTTATAAAAGCAGTCAGTGAGCAATTGCCCAACAGACCATTGTTTCTTGAATTTTCTCCAAAGGTTTCTTCAGATTTTATTACAACTTATTTTGCAGGCTAATATATACTAATTTTTATCAAAATGTTCTCTGTGTCTGTTGGAGAAGAATGTGGGTTTTTTGATAGACATATTTATATACACATTTTTCAAGCTGTTTATATTATGTTATTCAGATCATTTATGTCTTTTTTGTTTTATATTACCTTTTATAACACAAATAATTAGCATTTGAATTTTTAATTTCTGTGGGCACATAGTAGGTATATATATTTACGGGGTACATGAGATGTTTTGATGAATACAGGCAACATGAAATAAGTACATCATGAAGAATGGGGTGTCCATCCCCTCAGGTTTTTATCCATTGAATTGCAAATAATCCAACTACACTCTTTAAGTTATTTTAAAATGTCCAGTTATTATTGACTATAGTCACCCTCTTGTCCTAGAAAATACTAGGTCTTATTTATTCTTTCTAGTTTTTCGTACTTATTAACCATCCTCACCACCACCCCATTCCCAACCCCCAATACCCTTCTCAGCTCTTTTAACCATCTTTTTACTTTCTATGTCCATGAGTTCAATTGTTTTGATTTTTAGATCCCACAAATAAGTGACAACATGCAAAGTTTATCTTTCTGTGCCTGGCTTATTTCCCTTAACATACTGATCTGCAGGTCCATCTATGCTGTTGCACATGACTGGCTCTCATTCTTTTTTATGGCTGAATAGTACTTCCTTATGTATATGTACCACATTTTCTTTATCCATTCATCTGTTGATGGATATTTAGGTTGCTTTCAAATCTTAGGAACTGTAAACAGTGCTCCAACAAACATGGGAGTGCAGACATCTCTTTGATAAACTAAATTCCTTTCCGTTGGGTATGTCTCCAGCAGTGGGATTGCAGGATCATATGGTAGCTCAAGTTTTAGTTTTTTTTTTGAGGAACTTCCAAAATGTTCTTCATAGTGTTTGTATTAATTTACATTCCCACCAAAATAATTAGCTTCACAATTTAAATACTTCCAGAGCCTTTTGAAGTTCGTAGGTAATAAAATGATGGAACTATGGGCCATTACTGTAAGCATAGTTACATGGATTGAAATCAAACCTTCCTTGCTATTTTTATTAATATATAAAACCCGGTATTTCAAATGGGAAAAAAGTGTTGGAAATTTCACTTATATTGCTATTTTAAGTCCTAATATAATATATTATTTTATATTTAGCCATTATTCTGTGCATGTTTCAACTTTCCTGGACTGATAAATGTGGTCAGTGAAAAAACTATTCACTATCATTTTACTTAATCTTTTATATAGCCCTCTTGGAGGTTATCTGAATTGTATCCAAAGTAGGACAGGCAGGATTATAAGGCTGGGAAGAAAAAAAGGGAACAATGTTTCCAATTTTATTCACAATTTCCCTACTACTTAAGGTTCTCTTAAAGATCTTTTAGGAACACTGAAAGACATTTTTCTCTCTAAGTCTCATACTAAATGTTTTAATTTACACAATACAATTATTAAAAAGTGTAGCCAGCTTTATATATTCCATTTGCAGACAAATCTTAACTTACTACTTCCAGTCTTCTACTATGGGTATACCAAATATTCATGTTCAGGTCAGTGTGATGGCATATAAAAAAAAACCATTAAAAAGACTGGGAAATATAGGGTTTAAAAATAAGATTAAGAAAAAGTTTAGTCTACTGATGTTCAAGTTGTGGTGCTGCCAAATATCTTAAATTGAACTTCATGGCAGTCAAAACACAAATGGTGAACACATTACTCTAAATTTTTCATGAAGAAAATGTGAACTTATTCCTTAGAAAAAAAGTTTTTCCTAGTAGTCAGGAAACTATTTTTCTCAAAACATTTTTCAAAAAGAAGATATTTCATCATGTGAGAATGAGCTACTCAATAACTTCCCTGTAATCAATGTACTAATGGTATCACACAGCAGTTTTATTTCCATGCCTCCATGCAGAGTTTCTGCATTTCACAACTCTGGGAGACATGATTTTCAATGTCTTCTATACAAATGACTCTCGTCGACATTATGCAAGACTTACACCACCCAGCTATACACAGAGTCCCCAAGATAGATAAGTCAAGGCCACAACACTGAATGCAGCTTAGTGAAAGACACTCTTCAAGAATAAAGTAACTGTGATTTTGTTGAATAATGCTTTCTTAACAGTGGTTCCAAAACTAAGGGTCATGGAAAGACCATGATTATTATGCAGAACTACCTAACTTCTGCCTTCTCTAAGTGGCTATACAGTGTTAAT
This sequence comes from Macaca nemestrina, assembly GCF_043159975.1. Classification (NCBI taxonomy): domain Eukaryota; kingdom Metazoa; phylum Chordata; class Mammalia; order Primates; family Cercopithecidae; genus Macaca; species Macaca nemestrina. Next base: position 134,695,503 of record NC_092125.1, read on the forward strand.
GGTTATATGACCTTGCATAAGTTAGTAGACTGTCGTAAGTCCCAATTTTATCATATATAATACAGAAATAACATGTATACTTGCTTCATAAGGTGGTTATGAGATATATATTAAGAAATAATATAAAAATTGGACAAAATAGAAAACTAATTGTTGGGATTTAAGATAGTTCTTAGACTTTAATACGAGTCACTGGGTTTCTGGATACTAATGGAAATACAAATTATATTCTTACATATTTGTTGTTATTTTAATAAGAGAACTACTTAATTAAAAGCAAATGAATAACACTTATAAAGGAAGTATAATTCATTATAAACACAATCTTAAGTTAGGGAAAGTCACCTGTAGAATTCCTTCCTAGAGAGGGATTTATAAGACCCAGTTTCAAGTGCTGTCATTTCTACATAGTAAATGTGCATTCTTAGGTAGGTAATTCAATGTTTTTTGGTTTATTTCATCATCTACAAAACTGAGGGACTGGAGTACATGATTTCTGAAGTCCAATCTGTGCATTCACCCTATATAATTGCCTATTGTGGATACTACTTTTTGAATAGTTCAAAACAACAACATTAGCGAATTTGGAATCCATCATGGCCCAGAAGTCTGAGACTAATGGGATATGGAGATAGTAAAGTTACAGTGTATCAACAAATCAATATCTAACTGCTACTTTGCTATCTTCAAAATGAGACCTTTTATATCAACAGAATAATACAGACTCCTTATTGAAAAGCAATCCAAGATAGAGTGATTTAGAGAGAGCTCAAGGAAAGATAAATAAAGTCAAGGAAAACTACAAAAGTGACTTAAAAATTTTACTCAAACCAGGAATCAAATTGATGTTAGGATTTGAGCTAATATTTACTAGTTTCTATGAAAACTTCCCCTGCAAGAAGGAAAGAATGTGTGAAAGGACACAAATTTGTTGAATGTCATAGCATTTAGAAAAGGATATGGAAGAAAAAAACAGCATTGAAAGCTCTGAATCTCTTAGATTAATTTAGCAGTAGAAATTAAGTGCACAGATTGAATGAAGCTTTTTGCGTGCAACTGGAGCAACCACATCTACCAATGCTTCTCTTTGTTCCCTTACCCAGTCCAATTTCTTCTTATAATAAAAGCATCAGAGTTGCCTACAGTTTTGTTTTGTTTTAAACCTACCAATGAAAGGTATCATTAGGGTTGTTAGTAATCTCTTCTGTATTTCATGAACAAATAATGTGGGCAGTTGTCCAATCAGAATAAAATAATCCCTGCACTCTAGGGAGAACTCCATGTAATTCCCTCATACCACCTTGCAATGGCGAGTCAACTTTCCATGCAGTTGCATTCTGATTGCTTTTTATCCCTTACAACCCAAAATAGTGATATGAGAGAATGTGAAAAACTCCTTTCTATTTTATTGTTGATATATGGTGGGCTGAGGGAAAAAATGAACACATTTAACAAATTCCAAATACGTTATTTACATGGATGATTCTGGATTTCTAAGGTCAGGATATTTTGATTGAACCTTAGGAGAATTACACTTTTCCTTCTTTAGCTTACCATGGAATTATCCCAGCTGGGAATCCAAAATAAAATTTGCTGTTTGTAGTTGGCTCCAGTTTCTGTATATTTCAAATAGAAACATTGAAACCCTGTGTGGAATGATGAACTGTCATTGATTTTGAACTGAATTATCAATTATGCCGGTGGGAAGTTAGATAAACCTGTAGGCATTTATATGATTCTCTAACATGGTAAGATTTAAAAGAGTTTTTAAACCCCTTCAAAAAATTCGAAAAAGGGAAATCAGTGCTAACCAGTGTTAAAAACTCATTCAATTTGTATTATTGGGAAACCAGATGTATTTGTTTTCTTAGTGTCTGATATATATATGTGTGTGTGTGTGTGTGTGTGTGTGTGTGTATAGAATGAAGTTTTTTGCATGCAACTGGAGCAACCACACTTACATATATATAAGTAAACAGTATGTATCCTCCTTACTGACTCCTTACTGACTTAGTCAAGTCTACCATAAATATGATTGTGCAGCTTGTTTATACAGTTGACATTTTAATGACATGTTGATTCTGTAAATCATTTGTCAATCGATATTTAGAGGTTATTTTGTTTGTTTGTTTTTCATCTTCCGAAGTCTGTAAGTATGACAAACCTTAAGACTAAAATGTTTGCCAGGTGAAATGCTCACAGTCATTATTATATTTTTTTGGCAGAATTTAAAAACATTTGCTTGACCCCCTAGAGCTAGAAATATTGATTTTTTTAATGGGTACACTTTTCTCAAATGGAGTCCATTGCTTAAATCCAACATCCGCTCCTTTGTTGAAGGAGCAGTTTTTTATTTCCAACCAAGTAATTACGGTTCTTCTTTTTGCCACTGATAATGTGTTTAAGAATCTATATAGTCTCTCAAGTAAATTTAAAGTTTGTCTTCTATGCCAGAAAGCAAAGAGGCAATAGGATTTTAATAATTAATAAGTTGTTATAACTTTTTTCTTTTTCTTTTTTTAGTTTTTCGAGACAGAGTCTTGCTTGTTACCCAGGCCGGAGTACAAGAGTGGGATCACAGTTCATGCAACCTTGTACTCCTGGGCTTCAGCGATCCTCCTGCCTCAGCCTCCTGAATTGCTGGGACTATAGGCACACACCACCACTCACAGCTAATTTTTAATTTTTTTTGTAGAGACGACGTCATAGTATGTTGTCCAGGCTGGTCTCAAACTCCTGGTCTTAAGCGATCCTTCTGCCTTGGCCTCCCAAAGTGCTAGGATTATAGGCATGAGCCACCATGCTGGGCCTATAACTTTTATCTAAACATTGTTTAGCTTTATTCTAAAGAATAAACTTACTTTATCTTTTGAGATCAGGTAGGTAGAACTTCCCAGATTGGTGTAGACAGGACAGTTTTTTTCCCCTGCACAGATTTTCTCAAGAAACTAGGGATTGCAGAGGCTGTCAGAAGCTAATATTCCTTAATCTACTTTTACAAAAAAAAGAAGAAAAACATCCAAAGAGTGAAAAAGTTATGGTATCAATTTGACCAGGAGTTCCAGTCACTTGCATTATTGATCACGTAACCACTAGACCCTCTTCCAATAATCTATGATATATGGTGGTAGATGGTGGTAGGAGAGAATATTCTTTTATAGATTTGCAGTACCCTTCTTGTCTTAGGCAGGGTGGAGTTGAGACTCGTCTGTTTTCTCTCTTTTTGGATAAGGTGTAGCTCAATCACCCACTTAACATCTACTTCCTAAAATGACCTTGCTCATAGACCTGAGCTACTGATCAATACTTATTAACTGTAAAATTCCTCTATACTTTGAGAGTTCAAGGACAGTTTTCTCTGGCTCTGCACAGCCTAGAAAGGGTAGTCTAGCAAGAGAGATTTGAGAGCGCACAGTATGGTAGAAAATAACAAATAGTTCAGTGAGTGTATAATGTATTATTTAAAAGGCTCATTGTGAGAGAAGAGGCCAAAGATGTTTAAAGGAAGAGTCAGCAAAAGGGGGAAGGCACATTGTTAGATGCCTTATATGCTGTTGCAGTGTTTGGACTTGATTCTGAAAGCTGGGAGGCATTGAGATTGAGCAGGGGAGTATATTAATGAGTTGTTGTTTTTGTTTGTTTTATTTTAAGAAAATTAACTCTGGAGGCTCTATAAAGAAAAGCTCACGGAAATAAGTAGATACCATCTGACCAGCTAGAAAGCTCCTTTAGCAACTTGTTTAAGAAACTTGAATGCATAATAAATGTAGCAACTGTGGATTGATATAAATGGGACAGATTGGAAAGGAGTTGAAAGAATGAATTACGTAACATTTATTGTTTAGTTTGATATGGTAATCAAAACGTCGTATCAAAAGTGACTACAGATTCCGATTTGTGCAATTGAGTGGAATTTGAAGTCCCTTTATTTATATACTAATCGAGTTTTCAAAAGTGATTTAAGGTGGCTAGAAAGATTAAATTAAAAAGACTAGTATCAGCAGCACAAATTTTAGAAAAAAATTAAAGACAAAGAAAACCAAAGAAATGAAATGCAACCAAAAGAAAAGCATGAGACAAATGGAAAACTATGGTATAACAAAATAAGATAGAACTAAAAGTGACATGAGTACACAAATGTATTTAATGAAAGCTTATAAACTTGCTAAAGTTGGGTCACAAATCAATTCAGCACAAAGGTGTTTAGTAGGTTATTCAATAAGGGAAACATAATCAGTAACAAGATCCATGTAGCTGCCTGGAAGGTAACAACAAATCTACTGTTGCAGAAACTTGTAATCATTTCTGTTTCTGCAACAAGAAAAATTCACACCCAGGAAGTGGTGTGATTTCCTGAAAGAGTAAAGAGAAGGAATAGATTTTAGACACAAATAAGACTGAATTCAGTCTAGCCAATGTTAAGTTACTGCATCTCTAACTTAACAGGTTCCTTGCTCTTTTCAAATACTCACTGTCCAACACTTCGTGTTCTTGATTCCTATCTGTCAGCCAGGAAACAAACACTTCTTGAGAATCTATAATGTACTTCTGACAGAGAAATTTGCCTTGCATCAATGTTTTGCTCTTTTTCTCCACCTTAATAACCCTATCTTTTCTTATTCCACTTTGTTCATTTCCTAATTCATCAGTGCAGTTGTATCATATTTTTATGCTATGTATTAACAACTGTATGGCCTGGACTTCAAAGGCCTTAAATACTCTAAATCTCCTTTATTCTCCATTTGCTCATTCCAACATCAAAATTCCGTAATTCAGGTTTTATGAAATATGCAATGTGTCTCACTGATAGTGCTTGAAAAGATTTAGGGAGATACATGAATATGGTCTTAAATAACAGAATCACATACTGAGAAAATATTCCTCTTTCAATTCTCTTTCATATTTTCTGATAAATTCAAGAAGCAGTTCTCCATTTTGTTTATTTTTAGGAGTTTTTAATACTAATCTTCTTTAATCTAAAATCTCTGCTTTGGAATCTTTTAGCATCAGTGGTAGATAACCAGAATTTAGTAATTTATTTGTTTTGTTTTTATTGTATTATCTTTGATTTTCACAAAGTGATAGTGTTTTCTTTTTCTAGGGTAGTGAAGTAGAACTTCCTTTTAAAATAAATTTATTTCAGTTAAGAAGTGAATTGAGTGCATTAGTAATAATATTCAGATATTAATATTAAGTGATGTGCAAATATGGGAAAAAAAACTTTTGAAAATATTACACTTATTTCATGGATATAGCACAAATCAGAAACCTAAGATCCACATGATTAACTTTGCTAAACAACTATGATGCCCACCAACCCAACCTATATTGCCTTTCTGCACATATACTGTATTAGCAACTGTTATGCCTTTGCTGTGCTGGTACCTTAGCTTCAAAATCTCCCCTAGCCTTTTCCACTTGATGAACTCCTACTCATCCCTCAAAAATTAGCTTCTGCATCTCCTCCAAGGTGAAGCTTTTGCTTATTTTACCTATTGTACCTTGTGTAAACTGTTAGTTATTAAACTGTAATGCAAGTATTTGTTCAAGTATCAAACTCCCCAGTTGACTGCAAACTTTTCATAGCAACGTGTGATTTATCTTTGTATCTCTAATTTCTACCACAATGACAGACACGAAATAGGCAAATGTTTGATTGATGAATTAATAAAAATTGTGCATATCTCTTGTAGATGAGGAACATTTTTAGTTCGTTTAATATTCAATCTGTGTGTGTGTGTTTAAGTTTTAGCAGAATTAACAATACGAGTGTACTTAATGCCACTGAACTGTACACGTTAAAATAGTTAAAATGGTCAATTTTGTGTTATGTTTATTTTGTTACAATAGTTTTTAAAACTTTACAGAAGGTAAACAAAAATTAATATGTTAATGTTATGTATTGAGACATAATTTCTCCTGTGCATACATTAGACCCATTAAAGATGGACTAACCAAAGATTAGTTTAAAAATTTACCAGAAATTACCATACCAGAATTAGCATGTAGCCAGATTGATGTGTCAAGCTTAAAAATTGATTGCACTTGTTTATGGGGATACAAATAAAATCCAAGAATACAAAGTTAATCTCAGGCAGTAGAGCCATTTTGTAAGTAGTGTAAGTATTTCTTCAGGTTTAAAGAGTGGGTCACGTGTCGCTGGTTAACAACTTGTAGGCTCATGTGAAAATTAGTTGTTTTCTCAATATTGGACACTTTTGCTAACAGAAACAAGTGGGAGCTAAATTTAATTTTTTAAAATTGTTATTTTCCGATAAGAACTCAAAGTTGGGATGTGGCAGCAGGGCCCGAGAAGGCCTAAATTTGGGCACCTGAAGGCAATTGATAACCTAGTAGCACCGTCAGAACTCTCTTCCCTAGAAATGCTTCTCTCAGCACATCTGCTTTGTTTTTTCCTTACTGAATGGACTTTCACAAGGTGGGTCCACAATGTGTGTCCAAGTTGGCTGCCCATGTTCACATTCCATTTCCAAGCACACTGAGAAAATAACTGTGTGTTGGTTCTGACCTAGTCTAATCAACTGCACTCAAGGCAGAAGCATCTTGGTTTACATGTATGACTATGGGGCCACATCCTGTGGTAGAAGAGGGGGCAAGCCGGGAGGTCTTTGTGTGCTGAGCAGACAACCCAAAAGGTTTGCTACCCGTGCTCAGGCTTCATGGGTGGTGCCCAATGTGCTATCTTTGTCTAACCACCATGTCATCTCTATAGTATTTCAGCAATTTGAAAGAAAGGATAAATCTTCAGCCAGCTCAACAGCCTCTCGAGAAACCCTAAAATTTGGATAAATATCACCCCAGAAGCGATGTTTTCCATTCCATTAGCCAGATAATATCTGTCATATTTCTTTATTTCCTTTGTATACTTTCATCACCTTTATCCTGTTTATGTGTTTGTTTATTTACTGTTATAGCCACCACTTACCCTGAAAACTTAATCTTCATGAACGACCTTATCTGTTTTGTTTACTGTTATATCCCACTGCCTAGAAGAGTTCCTGGGAGAGACTGTTCAGTAAATACTTGTTAAATGGAAGAAGTTTAAAATAGCTCACATTCAAAATGTACTTTAAGAAATATGTACATGTTAAAGTATAATTTTAAAATAATAGATAATAGAACTATTGGGGTTTCATCCCACCCTATTAGGGTTTAGCTCACATTAGAAAGGATGCAGGGCATCTCACTCAGCACTTTCTAAAATTTATTGACTCACAAATCCTTTCACAGTAAAATTTATTAAGTGGCATGTTAAAAATCCTTAAGTCTTTTAAATTTTTCTCATAATATATGATCAATTTATTTGAAGTAAAACATTTTGGACCAATTTATTATTAAATATTTTTATAAAATTAGTTTTAACGCAAACAAGAGTATTTATAATATATTTTAAAAACTGACATATTGAAAAAAATTCTCATACTGCTTATTTTAAAATGATTTAAGCAGAAAATATATGATATAAATATTCATTTCAAAATAACATTAAACTTATTTTGTTTTCATCCTTTAGTATTTATAATGTAAAACTTGCCTATTGAAAAAAATTCTTATGCTACTTATTTTAAAATAATTTAAACAGAAAAGTGCATAATATAAATATTCATTTCAAAGTAACATTAAACTTGTTTGATTTTCATTATTGTAAATTTATTTATTTATTTATTTTTATATTTTTATTTTTTGAAACACAGTCCCTCTCAGTCGCCCAGGCTGGAGTACAGTGGTATGATCTCAGCTCACTACAACCTCTGCCCCCTGGGTTCAAGCAATTCTTGTGCTTTTGGCTCCCAAGTAGCTGGGATTATAGGCATGCACCACCACACCCAGACAATGTCTGTATTTTTAGTAGAGATGAGGTTTTACCATGTTGCCTTGGCTGGCCTCGAACCCCTAGGCTCAAGCCATCTGCCTGCCTTGGCCTCCCGAAGTGCTGGTATTACAGGTGTGAACCACTGCACCTGGTCTCATTTTAAATGTATTTGTAATTTGACTATTTGCTATACGATCAAATACACACAGCTTTTATGACCTGATGAATTTCTCTTTGGAATTCTTGTGTTTTTTAGTCTTGCAAAAATGAGACTTTTTAGTATTTCTGTTTTGTTTCTAAAAATTAGAAAAGATTTTTTGTTTGTTTGTTTTGTTTTTGTTTTTGCTTTCTTTGTTTTGTTTTGTTTTGTTTGGCAACTTACATGTAAGTACTTCTCAAAAGATTAGAAATTGGTGATTTCTGGCTAAATAATGTGAGCTAATTATGTGCATTTTCCTCCTGATCCTCTCCCCTTTCCACTAAAAGGAAAAGAAAAACTGCATAAACTCATAAAGACAAAGAATAAGAAAGGATGGTTTAATGGGTGATTGATTTCGAGAAAAGTTTACAGGTTAAGAAACAGGTGGATGGTAACTGGATGAACTGAGCAGAAGGGGCTGCAACGTTGTGTTCCTACACAGCAGGTTGCCAAAGAGGAGCAAGATGCCTTGCCTCAAGGAACCTAAGAGGACTGAGACTTGGAGTTACCTGGTTTAGCAGACAAATAAATTAATTAAAATGGAAAGAAAATCAAGACATATAAAAATAATAATTTTGGAACTTTACTTCAAAATGTTCCCTAGGAGGGGAAAGTTGGGTAGATGAAAAGGTAGGCCTTTGCTGTTCACAAACAAATCAGCCACTGTCTACAATTTTTACCTGTTTGCATGCTCTTCCTTCCTTTATCCACTTTAGCTTCCCAGAACTATTTTTCCCCCCGAGAGTCAGAGGGGAAGTAAAAAGTGGAAGCAAAATCTGATCCAGTCATCCTTCTGGACCATTCCTATTACCTTGGATCGGCCTAGGGACAGGTGGGCTTCCAGGACTGAGAATCATTGGGAATATTACCAGACATTGCAGAGCACTCAGGTACCAAAGTTACTAGAGGACTCTAGAATCATTTGAGATGGTAGAGAACAGATTTGAGTACAAATGAACTAAAGGACAGTGCAAGAGCTTCTCAGTGGACGTTGTGTGGACATTGGAGAGTTGGAATCATGATTCAGAAATCTAGGCAGACAAGACCATGCTTGAAAGCATGAGTGTCAAGATAGCATCCTATTAAATATTGCAGCATAAGAAACATTTAGTTTGGTATTTGTCATTTGCCATCTTAATTTCCTTAACCCTAATTTTTTAACACATGAGAAACCATCTCTACTAATTTCTGACAAATCTCTTACAATAATGATCAGAAAAAGTACCATAATTTATATTTTCTCAAAAAGTTAAATCTATGAGCTTTATGAAAGTGTAGTGGAGTGATAAAGTTACATGTATGGTTATTTCAGTTTCTTGGGAATATAGCATTTTATTCTTTTATGTAAACATGTCTGTTTTGAGTATATATAAATGCACCCTACAGTGTGTTCATAAAATCAACAGATGTCTAATTGCAGTCCTGGAGCATTGGTCAGTTCACCTGATCCTTCTTTAGAAGATTGATTTTTGTCAATGCAACATTTTGTTTCTACTGCTGTGGATCCTTTTCTTCTCCTTCTCCTTCTCCTTCCTCTTCCTCTTTTAATTAGCAGTACCAGCAATCCTGCTGTAAGACATATCCAAAAGAACGAAAATCAGTACATTAAAGGGACATCTGTACTCCCATGTTTATTGCAGCACTATTCAAAATAGCCAAGACATGGAATCAACCATTCATTGAGTGTCCATCAATGGATGAATGAAATAAAGGTGGTACATATACACAATTATTATTCAGTCATGAAACAGAATGAAATCCTGTTATTTGAAACAATGTGAATGGAACTAGAGAACATTATGTTAAGTGAAATAAGCCAAGCAGAGAAAGACAAATATCATATATGTAGGAGCTTTAAAAATTGATCTCATGAAGATAGAATAGAATGACGGTTACCAGTAGAGTAGAATGATGTAAGTTATCAGAATGTTGGGAAGGGTAACAGGGAAGGGAGAAAAATTATAGGTTGGTTAGTGGGTACAAAAATACAATTAGATAAACGAATAAGATCCTGGTGTTCAGTAGCATGAAAGGGTGACTGTGGTCAAGAATAATTTTTTGTATTTTGGAAAATAACTCTAGGAGTTAAATTGGAGTGTTCCTAACACAAAGAAATGATAAAGGTTTGAGGCAATAGATATCCCAATTACCCTGATTTGATCATTACACATTGTATGTTTGTATCAAAATAGCACATGTATCCTATGAATGTGTACAACTATTTTGTATTCATAAACATTTTTTTAAATACATAAAATAAAATTGGCAGGAAATGTGATATAATTTCTAATTAATGCATTATGACATTCATAAAATAATAGATTAATTGAAAGCAAATCTTTAGGCCAAAGAATAAATTTGTATAATCTCTGTAAAGGGTTTTGATTTTAATCTGTACTATTTTGAATTATAAAAGGTTAGGGTCTTTTTTTCTGAAAAACTAAAAGTGAAATTTTTCTAAATTTTATTTTTCTTCTTAATTTTACACTCTTGTAGAACAAGAAACACCTTTTTTTTTTTTTTTTGAGACGGAGTCTCACGCTGTTGCCCAGGCTGGAGTGCAGTGGCGCGATCTCGGCTCACTGCAAGCTCCGCCTCCTGGGTTCCCGCCATTCTCCTGCCTCAGCCTCCTGAGTAGCTGGGACTACAGGCGCCCGCCACCGCGCCCGGCTAATTTTTTGTATTTTTAGTAGAGACGGGGTTTCACTGTGGTCTCGATCTCCTGACCTTGTGATCCGCCTGCCTCGGCCTCCCAAAGTGCTGGGATTACAGGCTTGAGCCACCGCGCCCGGCCTAAGAAACACCTTTTAATTTCCTTTCTGGAAGGACATTACTGTGTAAAGAGGACCATTTGATAAACAAATTTTTGAAATTTTGTAGCCAGAGAACAGTTAACAGTATTATCTGGATAACTATATAGTGATACTATATATTTTATAAGGGAAATTTCCCGAATATAGCATGCAATTTAACAGACTGGAAGTGATCCTGCTCATGTGGAGACTGCAGGACTGGGAGGTGATCCAATATTACAGAAATTAATTAATACTCATCCTTAGCAAACAGTTAAATATACTCACGAGAATTCAAAAAAGTGGTCTGAAATCAGAGAAAGGAAGGTTTTAGCAAGGTCACTAAGCAGAATAATTTAAAGAAAGTATTTTAGGCCTTCATAGCATTTTGCTTGGCAAGATTCTTACCTCTGCTACTCTTCAGAACATCCATAAATGGCATGGCCTTAGAATAAAAAATGTGACTTTAGTAAGCGGAGACCAAGAAAGGACAGGAGAACAAAACATGGAAAGATAACAAGTCTTAGAACTGTGCACTAAGGCTCATGGGGACACTCAATAAATACATGTGAGTGAGTAAATATGTGAATGAAACAATAAGTATTGGGGAAAAAAGAAAGGGAAAAGGGTTCTGCATGGGGATAGCCAAGGGAACTGCTGCAAGTAGGGAAAAAACTGTGACCTTCAAACTGGCTGCAGTGACTCCATAGGCAAAAGGATATCTTTAAAGATAGCAATGAAGTCTTCCATTTGCAAGACTGGGGAAACCCCAACAATGAAGGGGTATTAGAGACTCACACATGTCACCACTTATGAACAGCTTCTCCTAATTCCCAGGATATTTTTGCAATGTTAAAAGGCTCTGAATTCTTCAGTAGAAAAAATGAACATAATTATGAAGTGCTTAGGCTTTTGAAGTCAAACAGATGTGGGTTCACAGTCCCACTCTGTTACTTCACAGCTGTATGATTTATCTCAGCAGATGACTTAACCATTTAGAGTTCAATGGGGGAACTATATATCAAATATAATGCTCCATGATACTTATGAAAACATGGTGGGCACTCAATTAAATGTGTACTTAAAATGAACAGTGTTGCATGTAAATAACCATTGAAAATTGTGTTTCTCTTTTCAAAAGAAGACATTTCTGCAGCCAACAAACACATGAAAAAAAGCTCATCATCATCGGTCATTAGAGAAATGCAAATCAAAAACCACAATGAAATACCATCTCATGCTAGTTAGAATGGCCATCATTAAGAAGTCAGGAAACAACAGATGCCAGAGAGGATGTGGAGAAATAAGAATGCTTTTACACTGTTGGTGTGAGTGTAAATGAGTTCAACCTTTGTGGAAGACAGTGTGGTGATTCCTCAAGGATTTAGAACCTGAAATACCATTTGACCCAGCAATTCTATTACTGGGTATATACCCAAAGGATTATAAATAATTCTACTATAAAGACACATGCACATGTATGTTTACTGTGGCACAATTCCCAACAGTAAATATTTGGAACCAACCCAAATGCCCACCAATGATAGACTGGATAAAAAGAATGTGGCACATATATACCATGTAATACTATGCATCCATAAAAAAGGATGAGTTCATGTCCTTTGTAGGAACATGGATGAAGCTGGAAGCCATCATTCTCAGCAAATTAACACAAGAACAGAAAATCAAACACTACATGTACTCACTCATAAGTGGGAGTTGAACAATGAGAGCACATGAACACAGAGAGGGGAACGTCACACACCGGTGTCTCTTGGAGGGTGGGGAGCTAGGGGAGGGATAGCATTAGGAGAAATACCTAATGTAAGTGACTGGTTGATGGATGCAGTAAACCACCATGACACGTGTATACCTACATAACAAACTGCCCACTCTCCACATGTACCCTAGAACAATGAAGAAAGAAAGAAAGAAAGGAAGGAAGGAAGGAAGGAAGGAAGGAAGGAAGGAAGGAAAGAAGAAGGAAGGAAGGAAGGAAGGAAGGAAGGAAGGAAGGAAGGAAGGAAGGAAGGAAGGAAGGAAGGAAGGGAGGGAGGGAGGGAGGGAGGGAGGGAGGGAGGGAGGGAGGGAGGGGAAAGAAAACTGTTTCTATGGTATAGGTAACTTTCCCTTAGATGTTCTAATTTAGCTTTAGTTTAGTTTAAGTGGTTCCGTACTATTTTCTACTTTGATCAAAATTTTCCAATGTCTGCTGACCATACATGTATTTAACATAAAGCATTATTTGCTGGTCATGTAATCAGGTAAGGGGATTTATATGTAATGGTAGTAATAATTATCTGCTGAAAAAAAATAGTGTAAAAGAAAATCTGTTCCTATTGCTGATAAAAAAAAATGTATCATAGAAATGTATCTACTGGTGGGCTTTATTTTGGAAAGAAAATGTTATCTATCCAAATTAAAATGCTACTGATTGATTGTAAAACTAAGCATCCAGTCCGAGCAAACTTATTGAATATTTTTATTTTGATGTTTAAAAACTATTTTATTACAGGTTTTATTCAAATTATTAAACAACCTAAAGTTTATTTTTCAGTTATAGAAATAGAAAACTTCTCATGATAAAGACTCTCCTATAATTACTAGGCAACTTTAGAGCTTAAGTTATCTAAGAGTTGCTGAGATTTTATTTTTTATTTATGTATTTATTATTATTATTATTATTATTTTTTGAGACTGAGTCTCTGTCGCCTAGGCTGGAGTGCAGTGGCGCCATCTTGGCTCACTGCAAGGTCCGCCTCCCAGATTCAGGCCATTCTCCTGCCTCAGCCTCCGGGGTAGCTGGGACTACAGGCTCCCGCCACCTCGCCGGGCTAATGTTTTGTATTTTTAGTGGAGACCGGGTTTCACCGTGCTGGCCAGGATGGTCTCGATCTCCTGACCTCGTGATCCACCCGCCTCGGCCTCCCAAAGTGTTGGGATTACAGGCGTGAGTCACTGCGCCCGGCCTACTGAGCTTTTAAAGTATCTACTCAAATAAATGGAAAGAAAATACCCTATTTCAGATTTCAAAAGCTATAACGATTCCAAACCAATTTTAATTTTTGGTTAATTTTACTCAATCCTTTATATTATTAGAACTTGGGAAAATGATCTGAAATAGTGGACATGCTATATCAGCCAAGATATTTTGAAAATTTGAAAATGAAGATTAATAAAGGAGACTGTCCCCTACCAATATTAAAAATCTATCTTAATGTTATAGTGATTCAAACAGTGTGGGAATAGTACAGAAACAGACAGACTCATGTAAAAGGGTGCAAAATCCAGAGTCATCATATACAGCTTGCACATATTAAAAACTCTGTGCCCGTCATGTTTTCGAGCATATTAATTACATCATTCCTTTTCTTTTCACAACTCCATAAGGTGAGCTCCTCTTCTTAGATGAAGCTTGAAAGAGTATAAAGAACTTACCTGAAGTCACCCAAATCAGTTGTAGAGACCGGATTTGTGTCCAGACATTCTGACTTCTAGAGTTCACGTTCTTAAACACTGCATTAAAACACTTCCATGTTAGGCCAAAGCAAAGGTCCTCAAAGTGTGCTTCAGGGAGCCCTAGGATTCATGAGACTCTTCTGCAGTCCAGGAGGACAAAGATGTATTTATAATAATACTAAATTATTATTTGCTGTTTTCACTGTCATTCTCTTAGGGGCACACAGTAGGGAGTTTTCCAGAGGCTACATGGTGCATCATATTGCAATAAATTCAATGCAGAAACAGTTAAGAAAATCCAACTACCTTCTATTAAGCTAGATATAAAAGATATTTGCAAATATACAAGACAAAGTCACTCATCTCACTAAATATTTTTATTGTGTAAAACATTATATTGTACAAAATCTCATTATTATATTAATATATAATAGGTCTATCATTGTTTTTCAATTAATAAATATTTTACGAATTTATGAGTTTTTAATGTCAAACACAGTATAATAGACACAACCTATTTTTGTTTATATTTCATACACAGAAGATCTATGGGGTCCTCAATAATATTTAAGAGTATAAAGAGGTTCTGAGACCAAAATGTTTGAGAATTGCTATGCTAAAGTAAGCATTTCAAATCACATGGCAGATAAAGTTTTAATGAACAGTTTATTGAACACACAATTTTAGGATTGTTGGTCAAACGTATTGAAAACTACAAGTTATATTCATCAAAACACTCTACAAATTTCTGGTAGGAATAAAAATTAGTAATAATGCTAATTATTGCTTTCTTAAAATAATGAAAATAAATATAGAAAAATAGGAGATAGGTTAAATAATTATGATATTAAGAAGTTCTAAGCAACCATTATGATGCTATAATCGAGAACTATCTATTGATGCATAAATACTTCCCTACATATTGTTAACCCCAGAACTAAATATACACATGTAACTATGTATGTATAATATATATACAATACATAAGTTTATTATAACCATGTTTTGTAAATACTTTTTATATGTGTGTACTTACATGTATGTACTGTATATACACACACTCTCTGGTCCCTGAGACTCTTCTGCACTCCATAAAGACAAAGGTATGTTTGTAATAATGTAAAATATTATTTGCCCTCTTCACTCTCATTCTCTTAGAAGAGCACAGTAGGGAGTTTTCCACTACATATGTGAACATGGAAGTACATATGTTTAACATGCAACTTCCCAACATTCAGAATATACAGGAAAAAAAAAGAAAAGAACAAATTTGGCAGAAGATGACAGTGAGTGAACATAGGTGAAAGGTACACAGGTGTTGACTATGCTGTTACTGCTTGAAATAACAGGCTTGAATCTTTTTGAAATAAATTGCTGGTTGAGAGAAGAAGCTAAATAACAATGCTAAGGAATTGCAATTAAAGAGTAAGACATACGGCAGATAATTAGCCATTAAGGAAGGTCTGGGTGGTAACATCTGTAGCATTTGTCTTTATTTTTTATTTATTATCATTATTATAATTAGTATTAGTATTATTGAGACACAGTCTCCTCCGGTCACCCAGGCTAGAGTGCAATGGCGTGATATCGGCTCACTGCAACCTCCGCCTCCTGGGTTCAAGCGATTCTCCTGCCTCAGCCTCCCAAGTAGCTTGGATTACAGGCGCCTGCCACCAAGCCGAGCTAATTTTTGTATTTTTAGTAGAGACGGGGTTTCACCATGTTGGCCAGGCTGGTCTCGAACTTCTGACCTTGTGATCTGCCCGCCTCAGCCTCCCAAAGTGCTGGGATTACAGGCATGAGCCACTGCACCCGGCCTTTATTTTTTTATTTTTATTGTTTTTTGAGACAGGGTCTCACTCTGTTGCCCATGCAGGAGTGCAGTGGTGTGATCACAGCCCACTGAAGCCTCAACTTCCCCAGAATCAGGTGGTCCTCCCACCTCAGCCTCCCAAGTAGTTGGGATAGATGCACACACCCAGCTAATTATTGTATCTTTTTATAGCAACAGGGTATTACCATGTTGCTGGGCTGGCCTCAAACCCCTCTGCTCAAGTGATGCACCTGTCTCAACTTCCTAAAGTGCTAAAATTACAGGAGTGAGTCACGGCACCCAACCTCTATTTGTTGAGTACTTTCTACATGCTCAATACATTTTTAAGTGCTGGGGAAAAATGATTACAAAGAAATTTTAGTAACAATAGGAAATGTTTAGGCAGCACATAAGACAACTTAGTATCATCATAGCTATATAAAAATAACATATGCATAGAAATAACTATTAAGAAATATAACAAACTATCAGAGTGATTATCTTTGGGCGTTACATGGATGGGTAATTTTTATTTATTTCCCTATATAATTCCTTATATTCCAAAATTTTAACAATGATTAAATATTACTTTCCTTATGATAAATACAAAGCTCTGAAATTAAATGCACCATGCCGTTTGGAAATTTTGTACTCCTAATGCATACCTAGGACATTTTATTGAGACGGGATGTTGATAACTGTTTTCCACTCTCTAGTTTGTGAGATCTAATGGCCATAATGTGAAGACACATTTATATGACTTTATCCAACAGTTTATGAACATTTCTATATGGTAAAAATTAGCAAGTGTTTTGAGTAGACTGTGCGGGAATATGTCCAAGCACTTGCTAATTAAATAAAAATTTGTTCTGAAAATTAAATCAATTAAATACTTATCTGTTGGGAATAAGCAGACTGTCAACACTTTACCATAGCTACCTGAGAAAGAATTTCAATGCATGACAGTGACAAGATTACAAAGGCAGTTGTGAAAGGTAGATTAGGATATTTTCCTTTATTATCCAATAAAAGATACATGGTCATCAGGGAGGTCATCTCTCCGTTGGAGAAGAAAGCTTTGGTAGGTCTCATCGTGTCCCAAATAAGATCATCATGTCCCAAATAAGATAACTATTTGAATTATTCTCTTGCAACTTATCTGATTTCACCCTCATCAAGCAACCTTAAAGTTATTATTCCACTTCATAGGTACCTTGACACCAGGAAAAAAATTGTTCAACTTAGGGATGAATAATAAAACCATTTCTTTTAGGAAATTAACCTAAGGAATTGACTATATCATTTATCTACTCATCTATGTACATATATCTTTTGGGAATTTGGTTGGTATGAGCTTATCATAGAAAGCCTAATAATCTCAAAGCAACTGATAAAGCACAGTGTTTGGTGATTCAAGTCTAAGGGCCAAATTCTGAATCATGACATATTCACTAAGATATGAACTTCCCTATATGGTTTCTGCTAGCTGGACTTTCCTTGGAAAGCTGCATATTTTATTTTTATTTTTAACTTAAAACATTATGGTAACATTAATTTCAAGTTTTCCATCATAACTGAAGCAATGAGTCTAAAATGTATCAAAAGTATCATTTTTTATCTAGATACGCTTGCTGATAAAATAACTTTGCATGTGCTGTCACCAATAAAGGATGGGTTGTAGGCTGTGAATAACAGATTGTCGTTACTGAAATTAGAGCATAGTGTTCAAGCACTTTAGTAGAAAAATTCTACCTATTATGGGCTAGAGATTCTAATTCAAGGAGATAATTCTTGTTTAAATAAAAAAGTGAAATTTTATTCCTTAAGATCAGAATTTAAAGTTGATATTAACATGAAAAAGGTAATCAAACTGTACTCCTTTTTGTAAACAACTTCTGCCAATATCCACAGATAGCAATCATATCAAATAGCGAATTTAAAATGCAACTCAATGTTGGATAATAATAAAGTTTGAGTGACCTCATGGTATCTTCCCAAATCACAAGATAGCCATTTTTAAAAGGTATTGTCCAAACATTTGTTTCAATATGGCAGATCAACTAAAAACAAAAACAAAAGCAAAAAAACAGAGTCATTTTTATTTCCATTACTAAAAACTAAGTTTATCAATATTATTCAAATTGATTTTCCAGGACCCAAACTGCCAAAAATACCAATATAATTTCAAAAAAGGCAAATATTAAAATTGAAATATTAAGTTCACATTTTATGTTTTGGTTTTCGGTATGGTTTGGCTGTGTCCCCACCCAAATCTCACCTTGAATTCTAGTTCCCATAATCCCCACTGGTTGAGGGAGAGACCTGGTGGTAGGTAATTTCATCATAGGAGTGATTACTCTCATGCTTTTCTCATGATAGTGAGTGAGTTCTCAAGAGATCTGATGATTTTATAAGGAGCTTTTCCTCCTTTTGCTCGGTACTTCTCTCTCCTGCCACCCTGTGAAGAGGTGACTTCTGCCATGTATGTAAGTTTCCTGGGGCCTCCCCAGCCATGCAGAACTGTGAGTCAATTAAACCTCTTTTCTTTATAAATTACCCAGTCTCGGGTATTTTTTTCATACCAGCATAAAGACAGACTAACATAGTTAGTTAGTAATTACTGCTCAGAAAAACACTCATTTAGTGTTTTTTATTTCCCTCTGCAACATTTCAATGAAATTAGTGTATGTTGACTGATTACATTTAGACATTTTTGTTTCATTTTGGCGATTGACCTCATGGTTATCTGTCTAAATAAGTCGATATTCTGAATAAATGTAGAACACAACTGAGGACATTCTGATATATTTTATATAAATTTTAATATATTTTTTCTTGGTAAAAATAAGGACGATATTCTAGTATCTAAAAAGTGAGCATTTTGACTATAGCATTCATATTATTTTTGAACAGCTTTGTTTAAATATCGAGTTTAAATTTGATCCAGAAATTCCAACTCATAATTTATTCTGGAGGTACTTAGAAAAGTGGAGAAAATATATACACGGATTATTTATTGTACCATTGTTAGTAATATTTTCAAAAATAAATACAATTTTGACACAAATTGGCTTAATCAATTTTGATACTCCATGTACCTAAGAATATGTGTTATATTTATATTTATTGATATGAAGAGAGATCTGCTAGAAATTTTGTGATGCTATCATTATATTATTATATGATATAACATATATCATAATGATATAATATAATAATATAAAATAATATCCTATATTATTATAGGGCCGAATGCAGTGGCTCATGCCTATAATTCCAGCACTTTGGGAGGCCTAAGTGAGTGGATCACTTAATGTCAGGAGTTTGAGACTAGCCCGGCCAACATAGTGAAATCGTGTCTCCACTAAAAATACAAAAAAAAAAAAAAGAAAAAAAAATTAGTCGGGCAGCTACTTGGGATGCTGAGGCACAAGAATCACTGGAACCTGGGAGGTAGAGGTTGCAGTGATCCAAGATGGTGCCACTGCACTCCAGCCTGGGTGACAGAGCACAACTCTGTCTTAACAACAACAACAAAAAATTTTATAAAGGCCCTTATAGTACAAACTTTTCTAGGATGTGTATAAGTTTGCATAATATTTGATAGATAAAAAAAATTCTATAAATCATACTCCAAACTGTTACCAGGGGGTCACAGTAATTATAGGGAGTATATTTTATATTTTGTATCTCTTTTTGGTTCTATTTGCATTTTATACAAAAATAAACTTATTTTATAATCATAAAAAAAGTGAAACTCCAACCACACTTACAAATCCTGGCCTCTGTCCTACGTTGATTGACATATTATAATGGTGTAAGCAGTCCCCTACTCTTCCACTAATGCCATCTTCATTTAGTCCACCTTCTTTGTACTCAACTTAAACATTGTTTTTTTCCTGGGGAAACCCTCCCTATCACTCCTGAGCAGATTAGACTTTGATGTCATTAATGTACTGCACTTACGTTTTGTCATACAATTTACATTTGCAGTTACTTGCTCCTATCAGTTTTTCTTACTAAATTATAATGTTCGAGCTGTGGTGATTGTGTCTGTCTTTATTTCTGCTGTATCCCTGACAACTAGCCCAGTGCCAGTCTCATGGGAGGGCCCAGGTACTTATTTCTTATATATAAATAAAAGAATTTTTTTATTATTTATTTATTATTAAGATAAGATGCATTATCTGAGAAAGAATTTTTTTCTTAGCTTGTTTACATGAAGCATTATAAATATATATTAAATTCATATTTAATAACTTGACTTAATTAAAAGAATAAAGTTATGCAGAATTGTCCTGAGATATTGAGAACACATAAGGTCTTTAAATATAGCACTGAATTTTTTTTGACTGAATGAGATTGTTAGACCACTGATCAACAATTATTATTGTTGTTATTGTTGTTGTTGTTGTTATTATTATAAGACATGGTCTCCTTCTGTTATCTAGGCTGGAGTTCAGTGACACAATCATGGCTCACTGCAGCCTTGAACTTCTGGTCTCCAGTGATCCTCCCACCTGTCTGGCTGTGACTACAGCACATACTCCCATGCCCTGTTAATTTTTGTTTTTTTGTAGAGACACGTTCTCACTACATTGACCAGACTGGTCTTGAACTCCTGGCCTCAAGCAATTCTCTTGTCTTGGTCTCCCAAAGTGCTGAGATTACAGATATCAGCCACTGTGCCCAGTCCAACAGTTATTATTTAATTCTATTTATATGTTGGGAAACTGAGGAGTTGAGTTCCTCACCCTAAAAATTCTTATTAACCTTAGTCTGTTTGTGTGAAATGCAGAGACTTGGCTTATTTGGTTATTAGGTGGTAAGAAACCTGGGGTTGAATAGACCTATGTTTTAAGTTCAGAATTGTCACTGACTAGCTCTATGTCCTTAAAAAGGCAGCTAATCTCTTTTAGGTTAATTTCAGTTACAACAAAGTCACAATTCGATATTTAGAAAGTACATACGATGTAATGATAACTCTTTGCTTGAGTTTGTGTTAGTCTGTTCTCTCACTACTATAAAAAATCTGAGATTGGGTAATTTATAAAGAAAAGAGGTTTAATTGGCTCATGGTTCCACATGGTTTCACATGGCTGCATAGGAAGCATGGTGCTGGCATCTGCTCAGCTTCT
Source organism: Macaca nemestrina (assembly GCF_043159975.1). NCBI lineage: Eukaryota > Metazoa > Chordata > Mammalia > Primates > Cercopithecidae > Macaca > Macaca nemestrina. Next base: position 134,716,738 of record NC_092125.1, read on the forward strand.
GGAGAAGCCTCAGGAAACTTACAAATATGGTGGAAAGTGAAAGGGGAGCATACACATCACATGGCCAGAAAAGGAGCAGGAAGGAGATGGGGGAGGTGCTAAACGTGTTTAAATGAACAGATCTCACAAGAACTCATTCACTGTCATGAGAACAGCACCATGGGTGTGGCGCTAAACCATTCATGAGAAACCTGCCCGCATGACCCAATCACCTCTCACCAGGTCCCACCTTCAACACTGAGAATTACAATTGAAAATGAGATTTGGGTGGGGATACTGATCCAAACCATATCAAGGGAGAGTGAAATTTTATTTTATCTTCCCTGTGGAGTTGGTTGGAAGCTGGTGCGGAGAAGGCCGACAGGCTGCTTCTGCTACTTCCTCTCTATTTGCTCTCCTCTTTTCTTTTAGCTGCTATTTTGATTGAAGCTAGGAGGCAGGGGAAAGAGGTAAAGAAGACAGGACAATGTTTACTGAGTTATTTGGCTTCATGTTCTCTGGGATTGGAAGGTTGTTAAAGTTAGTGAGGCTGAGTGAATCCCTAGAAGATTAAAGCTGAGTATCTTTTGGAGCATTTTCATAGGCTATTTAGAAAGTTTTTTGCATGCTTTTGCTTCTGGAATCCAGTTTACCCAAGAGAATGCATATATCTTTTTTGCCATCACTGGTCCTCCTTGTCCATCTGCTGAGCATCCTGCAGTCCACTTCTCACCTCATTCTGCTGAAACCTTTTAACTCAACAAGAGGACCTATTAGACAGGAGAATAGCTTGTGATGCTCTGCCTTGTACTTCACATTTGGGTCATAGCAACTCCTACTTGAACAAATTCTGTGAACACAGGATGATTTTGATGCTTCAGCAGTACTCTCCCACCACACAAGCAGGTATTCATCACTTCTCTAATCCTTTGATACCCCAGTAGGAGGAAAAGCTAGTATTAGCTTTCTGAGGCATAGAACCAGTCTTCTATATTTGGAAAATATTTGTCTAGTTTTATGCTTTGAACTAAAAGGGGATAACAGGAACTGGATATACCCTTATACCTTAAACAACTAAAAATGGATCAACATATAAGAAATAGTGATTTTCAATCTGAGAGAGAACAACCAAGGGAAGTAAAATCAATAATTTCCCCAGCTAACTGCCTCAAAATGTTTCCCAGAAGCATCACATGAAAGGGGAAGCCAAGCAGAGGCCATCAGATTCCCTGAGTTAAACAAATAAGCCCGGAGCCTGAGAGCAGCCTAAGGAAACTAAAGTTCTTAAGACAGAGTGCAGGATGGAGAGAACTCTACACAGACCTCTCACAGATCTGCAGGGGGTCTGCATTTGAGGCTTCAGCTGGAAGATTGGAAGACTTCACCAGTGTAAAGAAACTACCCTAAAATGAGAAAATCGCCCAGAAAGAGCAGCAGGAACAATTCCCAGGGCTAACACAAGGTTGAGAATCTTTTTAATTTCTACCAACTAAAGAGGTAAGCTTTATAATTCAAGGTACATTGGGTGAAGTACCAAAGGGTATTGTTTTAGGAGTGGGGCAAAATTAGCCCTAGCCTAAATACTTTTCTGGGCCTGTATAACAAAGATTAAAAGCAACCGGGAAATAATTAAATAGTGCCTAGGTAATGCACACCAGAAAAAAACTCCAGAACACTTATAGAAATACAAAAATATTTAGTACCCAACAAAGGAAAATTTACAATATTGGCATTGAACTAAAACTTACTCGGCATGCAAAGGTGCAAAAATAAAGGACGTAGTGGGGAGAAAAATATCAGCAAGTAGACACTAAACCTGAAGTGGAACAGATGATGAAATTACTAAACAAGGACTTAAAAATACTTATTAAAGCTATAGTACATGTCTTAAAAAAAGAGGAAATTTGAACACATTAAGTAAATACATAAAAGATATTTTTAAAAGACCCACATTAACCACCTAGAGATGAAAAATACAATTACTAAAATGACAAGGAATAAACAGCATATTAATAAAGATGAAAGATAAAAGTTGATAAACTTGATGACATAGCAATAGATACCATCCAACAGAAACCATAGAAAGAAAAAATAAATAAATAAATAAACCCAGCAGTAGTGAAGAGTGGGACAACTTCAAGCAGGCTAATGTGTATGTACTTGGAATCCCTGGTTGAGAGCAGAGAAAGGAGAATACACAAAAATATTTGAAAACATAATGGCTGAAAAAGTTCCAAAGTTGTGAGAACTATAAACCCAAAGTTCCAAGAAATTCAAAGATACTGAGCAAAAGAAATGTGAAGAAAACAAGTCACCTCAGAATCAAATTGCTTAGAACCCGTTATAAAAGGAATCTCTTAAAAGCAGTTAAAGGGAAAAAAACTGCTATGGTTTAGATGTTCGTCCCACTAAAGCTCATGCTGAAATTTGATCCTCAAAGCCAGGCATCCCTGTAGTCCCAGCTACTCAAGAGGCTAAGGCAGGAGGGTCACCTGAGCCCAGCAGCTGGAAGCTGCAGTTCTCTATGAAGCACCTGAGAAAAGCCACTGTACTCCAGCCTGGGCAACAGAGTGAGATACTGTCTGTAATAATAATAATAATAACAACAACAACAACAACAACAATAATAAGGAATAGAAAAAGAAGTTTGATCCTCAATGTTTAAGGTGAGGTTTAACGGAAGGTGTTTGGGTCATGGGGGCAGATTCCTCATGAATTGATTAATGCCATCCTTGTAGGTGAGTGAGTTTTTGCTCTATTAGTTCCTGCAAGAGTTGGTTGTTCAAAAGGACCTGGCACCTCTCCTTCCCCTTGCCTGCTCTGTCACCATGTCATCTCTGAAATTGCCAACAGCCAAATATGCATTCTTTTTAGGTCCACATACAACTATGTACCATGATAGCCATATTTGTGGCTAAATATTTGAAAGGACACTTTACCAAAAAAGTTATATAGATGACAAATAGCCACATGAAAAAAATGCTCAATATTATTAGTCATTAGGAAAGGGAAATTTAAAACACAATCAGATACTACCATATATCCAACAGAAAAGCTAGATTTGAAAGATTGACCATATCAAGTGTTGATAAAGAGGTGGAAAAAATGTGTATAATGGAAAGCTTTTGGAATGTTTTAAGCAGGAAATAAATATGATATGCCTATGTCTAAAGCCATTAATAAGTTATAGCCATCACAACATTATCATAACTATAACTGACACATGTTATTCAATAATCCTTTTGAGTCCAACAACTGATCTGAGTAGAGTGAAACGGACAAATGTTTATAATTTGATGTATTCAGATGTTTCATGTGGATAAGATATTGAAATCTGGAAATAATCATTGGATATTTTAAATCTGAGTGCTGATCTTTCTATCCAAGGAATTAATAGTCCCTGAAAGTGTAAATTGGTCTCACAATTGTGCAAAGTTCAGTATCATTTCTGGATATTTATAGCATACTTTAAGGAATTTTCTAAGTGTGTGTCTTGGAGGAGACTTTAGTTCAAAGTCTCACAAGCAGTAATAATAGCTCACTGCCTTCCATCCGGCATAACACGATAGTGATTATTTGGTGAAATTATTTCAGTGTATTTAATTTTCTTACATTTCACCTCCCAGGTTACTAAGGAAAACTTGATAATATTCTTGTCCACCTCAGTGAAGAGCTTAAAATAAGTTAGAGAGGATTTAAAGTAAACCAGACAATGGGTGTTAAAAAGAAGTTGAATATATTTGACACCTTAGTTTTTCATTTCCTTTTGTTGTCCTTTGAAGAATTATGGGTGAAGTTGGGCTGTATTTTCTGCAGATAGATGCTAAAGTTCTATTGTGCTAATGAGGTAATGAGAAAAAATTTTTTAAAAATGATTCACATAGCGCAGCCAATGCCATCTATGCCATTTTTTCAATGTATATTCATTAAGCACCTTTGTGACAAATGTTGATTTAGATATTGGAAATTCAGCAGTAAGCGTATCAGGAAAATTATCTGCTTTGAAGAAACTTTCATTCTAGTGAGAAACACAGAGAATAATGAGACAGGAAGTACTTCTGTACCTGGCTTATCTCACTTAACATAATGGCCTACAGTCATGTTGTTGCAAATGACAAAATCTCATTCTTCTTTATCGTTGAATAGTACTCCATTATGTATATGTACCACATTTTGTTTATCCATTCATCTGTTGATGGACACTTAGGTTTCTTCCAAATTTTGGCTATTGTGAATAGTGCTTCAATAAACATAAAAGTGCAGATATCGCTGTAATATACTGAAATATACTGATTTTTTTTCTTTGGTATATATACCCAAGTGTGGGAATGCTAGATTGTATGGTAGTGTCATTTTTAGATTTTTGAGGAATTTTCAAATTGTTCTCCATAATGGTTGCACTAATTTACATTCTAATCAAAAGTGTATGAGGGTTCCCTTTTCTCCATATTCTTGCCAGCATTTGTTATTGCCCTTCTTTTGTATAAAAACCATATTAACTAGGGTGAGATGATACCTCCTTGTAGTTTTGATTGCATTTCTCTGATGATCAATGATGTTTAGCACTTTTTCATATACCTGTTTGCTATTAGTATGTCTTCTTTTGATAAATGTTTATTCAGATCTTTTGTCGTTTTTGAAAATTGGATTATTGGATTCTTTTCCTGTAGAGCTGTTCGAACTCCTTATATATTCTGATTATTAATTCCTTGTCAGAGGGGTAGTTTACAAATATTTTCTCCTATTCTGTGAGTTGTTTCTTCACTTTATTAATTGTTTCCTTTGCTATGCAGAAGCTGTTTAATTTGATGTGATCCCATTTGTCCATTTTTGCTTTGGCTGCCTGTGCTTTTGGGGCATTCCTCAAGAAATCTTTGTCCAGTCCAATTTTTTTTTTTTTTTTTTTTTTTTTTTTTTTTTTTTTTGAGACAGAGTCTTGCTCTGTCCGCCCAGGTGGAGTGCAGTGGCCGAATCTCAGCTCACTGCAAGCTCCGCCTCCTGGGTTCACGCCATTCTCCTGCCTCAGCCTCCCGAGTAGCTGGGACTACAGGCGCCCGCCACCTCGCCCGGCTAGCTTTTTGTATTTTTTTTTAGTAGAGACGGGGTTTCACTGTGTTAGCCAGGATGGTCTCGATCTCCTGACCTCGTGATCCGCCCGTCTCGGCCTCCCAAAGTGCTGGGATTACAGGCTTGAGCCACCGCACCCGGCCTGTCCAGTCCAATTTTCTGGAGAGTTTCCCCAATGTTTTCTTGTAGTTGTTTCATAGTGTGAGGTCTGAGATTTAAGGCTTCAATCTATTTTGATTTGATTTTTTATATGGTGAGGGATAGAGGTCTAGTTTCATTCTTTTGCATGCAGATATCCAGTTTACTTAGCACCATTTATTGAATAAACTATCTTTCCCCTACTGTATATTCTTGGCACTCTTGTCAAAAATGAGCTTACTGTAGATGTATGAATTTAACTCTGGGCTTTCTATTTTGTTCCACTGATTGCTGTGTCTGTTCTGATGCCAGTACCATGCCTTTTTGGTTACCATAGCTCTGTAGTGTAATTTAAAGTCAGGTAATGTTATTCCTCCAGTTTTGTTCTTTTTTTGCTTGGGATAGCTTTGGCTATCCTGGGTCTTTAATGGTTCCACATAAATTTTAGGATTTTTTAAATTTTTGTCTAGATAGTCATTGGTATTTTGATAAGGTTTGCATTAAATCTGTAAATTACTTTGGGTAGTATGGACTTTCTAACAATTTTGATTCTTTAAATCCATGAATATGAAATATCTTTTATATTTTTGTGTCTTCTTCCATTTCTTGCATCAGTGTTCTATAGTTTTCATTATAGAGGTCTTTCACTTCTTTTGTTAATCCTTAGATATTTTATCTTAATTGTAGCTATTGCAAATAAGATTACTTTCTTGATTTCTTCTTCAGGTTGTTTGTTCCGACATATAGAAATGCTACTGATTTTTGCATGTTGATTTTATAGCCTTCAATTGTATTGAATTTTTCAGTTCCAATAGTTTACTGGTGGAGTCTTTAGGTTTCTCCAAATATATAATCATATGAACTGCAAGTAAGAATAATTTAACTTCTTCATTTTCAATTTGGATGTGTTTTATTTCTTTCTCTTGTCTGATTGCTCTAGCTAGGACCTCCAGCACCACGTTGAATAATAGTGGTGAAGTGGGCATCCTTGTCTTGTTCCACATCTCAGAGAAAAGGCTTTCAGTTTTTCGCCATTTAGTATAATACTAGTTGTGGGTGTGTTGTATACAGCTTTTATTATATTCTGGTATGTTCTGTCTATATTCAGTTTTTTTTAGGGTTTTTATCATGAAGGGATGTTGACTTTTATCAAATGCATTTCCAGCATCAATGGAAATGATCATGTAGTTTTTATCTTTCATTCTGTTGTTATAATGTGTTGCATTAATTGATTTGCGTATGTTGAAGTGGACTTCTATCCCTGGCATAAATCTCACTTGGTCATGATGCATGATATTTTTAACGGGTAGTTGAATTCAGTTTGCTAGTATTTTGTTAGAATTTTTTCATCAATATTCATCAGAGATATTGGCCTATAGTTTTCTTTTGTTCTATGTGTCTTTGTCTGGTTTTGTTATCAGGGTAATACTGGCCTGGTGGAATGAGTTTGGAATTATTCCCTTCTCATCTATTTTTGGGAACAGTTTAAGTAAGATTGGTATTAGTTCTTTTTTAAATGTTAGGTAGAATTCAGCAGTAAAGCCATTGGGTTATGGGCTTTCTTTGCTTGGAGACTTTTTATTATGGCTTCAATCTTATTATTTGTTATTGGTCTGTACAGGTTTTGGATTTTTTCATGGTTCAATTCAAACTTCATATGTATGTGTCTAGGCATTTATCCATTTCTTCCATTTCTTCTAGATTTTCCAATTTATTGGTATATGGTTGTTCTTAGTAGCCACTAATGATCCTTTAAATTTCTATGGTAACAGTTGAAATGTCTCCTTTTTTATCTCAGATTTTATTCATTTGGGTTTCTTTCTTTTTTTCTTAGTCTGGATAAAGATTTGTCAATTTTGTTTATCTTTTCGAAAAAATAACTTTTTGTTTGGTTGCTTCTTTGTATTGTTTTGTTCATTTCAATTTCATTTATTTCTGCTCTATTCATTATTATTTTTTCTACTAATTTTGGGTTTAATTTGCACTTGCCTTTTTAGTTCAAGTTGAATCATTAGGTCATTTATTTGAAGTATTTCTTCCTTTTTGATATAGGAATTTATGGCTAAAGACTTCCCTGTTTGTACTACTGTAACCCATAAGTTTTGGTATGTTATGTTGTCCTTATCATTTGTTTCATGAAACTTTTAAATTTACTTCTTAATTTCTTCATTGACCTACTGATCATTCAGGAGAATATTGTTTAATTTCCATGTTGATATGGTTTGGCTCGGTGTCCCCACCAGAATCTCATCTTGAATTGTAACACCCATAATTCCCATGTATCGAGGGCAGGGTCTGCTAGGAGTGACTGAATCGTGGGTATGGTTTCCCCCATGCTGTTCTTGTGACAGTGAGTGAGTTCTCACAAGATCTGATGGTTTTATACATGTTTGACGGTTCCTCCCACACATGCTGTCTCTCACTTGCCACCATGTAAGATGTTCCTGCTTCCCCTTCCTCCATGATTGTAAGTTTCCTGAGGCCTCCCCAGCCATGCAGAACTGTGAGTTAATTATATCTCTTTGCTTGCTAAATTTTGCAGTTGCAGGCAATTCTTTATAGCCATGTGAAAATGGACAAACACACATGTATTTGTATAGTTTCCAAAATTCCTCTTGTTATTGATTTCTAGTCTATTTCATTATGGTGGGAAAGATGCTTGATATTATTTCAATTTTTTGAATGTTTTAAGACTTGTTTGGTGACCTAATCTATGGCCTACCCTTAAGAATAATCCATGTGCTAAGGAAAAGAATGCATATTCTGCAGCTATTGGATGAAATAATCTGCAAACATCTATTAGATACAATTGGTCTTATAGTACAGATTAAATCTGATGTTTCTTTGTTGATTTTCTGTCTACATGATCTGTCCAAGACTGAAAGAGGGTCATTAAAGTCTCCAGTTATTCTTTTACTGGGGACTGTCTCTCTCTCTAGTGCTAATAATTCCTTTTAAATGTGGGTGCTCCACTGTTGGGTGAATATATACTTACAATTGTTACATCTTCTTGCTGATTTGACTCCTTTATCATTACATACTGACGTTCTTTGTCTTTTCTTAGTTTTTGTCTTGAAATCTATTTTGTCTTATATGAGTGGAGTGCCTCCTACTCTCTTTTGGCTTCCATTGGCATGGAATATCTTTTTTCATTCCTTTTCACTGCACTTGTGTTTTTATAGGTGAAGTGTGTTTCCTGTAGACAACAGATCATTGCATCTCGTTTTTTTTTTTTTAATTCATTCAGCCACTCTATATCTTTTGATTAGAGAGTTTAGTTCATTTACATTCAATGTTATTATTGATAAGTAGAGACTTACTCCTGCCATTTTGTTATTTGTTTTCTGGTTGATTTGTGGTCTTCTCTTCCTTCCTTCTTTCCTTCCTTTGTGTCTTCCTCTTAGAGAAGGTGATTTTCTCTAGTGATATGGTTTAATTTATTTCTTTTTATTTTTTGTGTATCTATTGTATGTTTTTTTATTTGACGTTACCATGAGGCTTGCAAATATTATCTTATAACCCATCATTTTAAGCTGATAACAAATTAGCCCATTTGAACAAGCAAAGAAACAAGCAAGAAGAAAATCAATAAAAACTCTACACTTTAACTTTGTCCTCCCACCTTATAACTTTCTTGTTTTAATTTTTATCGTATTGTACTGTGTATGTCCTGCAAACTTGTAATTATTATTTTTGATTGGTTTGTCTTTAAGTTTTTCAGCTTAAGAGTAGTTTACATATCACAATTACAGCGCTGTGATATTCTGTGTTTTTCTGAGTACTTAATATTACCAGTGAGTTTTACATCTTCACGTGATTCCTTATTGCCTAGTAGTGTCCTTTTCTTTCCGACTGAAGTACTCCCTTTAGCATTTAGTGTAGGACTGGTCTGATGTTGATGAAATCCCACAGCTCTTGTTTGTCTGGGAATGTCTTTATTTCTCCTTCATGTTTGAAGGATATTTTCACTGAATGTATTATTCTAGGGTAAGAAAAATGTTTCCTTCAGTGCTTTAAATATGTCATACCATTCTGGCCTGTAAGGTTTCCACTGAAAATTCTGTTGCCAGATGTACTGGAGCTCCATCGTATGTTATTTGTTTCTTTTTCTCTTGCTCCTTTTAGAATGCTTTCTTTATACTTGACCTTTGGATTTTGATTATTGAATACTTTGAGGTAGTCTTTCTTGAGTTAAATCTGCTTGGCGCTGTATAACCTTCTTGTTCTTGAATACTGGTATCTTTCACTAGGTTTGGAAAGTTCTCTGTTATTATCCCTTTGAATACATTTTCTACCCTTGTCTCTTTCTGTACCATCTCTTTAAGGTCAATAACTCTGAGATTTGCCAGTTTGAGGCTTTTTTTTTTAATGTCTTGTAGGCATGCTTCATTCTTTTTTATTTTTATTTTGACTCCTCTGACTGTGTATTTTCAAATAACCTGTCTTCAAGCTCACTGATTCCGCTTGATCAATTATGCTATTAAAAGATTGTTACATTATTCAATGTGTAGTTGGATTTTCAATTACATGATTGCTACTTGATTCTTTTTAATTATTTCAATCTCTTTGTTAAATTTATCTGATAGAATTCTAAATTTCCTCTCTGTGTTATCTTGATTTACTTGGAGTTTCCTCAAAACAACTATTTTGACTTCTCTGTCTGAAAAGTCACATATCTCTGTTTCTCCATGATTGGTCTGTGGTTCCTTATTTAGTTCATTTGGTGTGGTCATATTTTCCTGGATGGTCTTGATGTTTTTGGATGTTTGTCTGTGTCTGGGCATTGAAGAGTTAGTGAGGCATTTATTGTAGTCTTTACAGTATGGACTTGTTACACCTGTCTTTCTTGGGAAGGTGTTCCGGGTATTTGGAAGGACTTGGGTGTTGTGATATAAACCATATCTGCATTAGTGGGCACCCCAAACCTAATAATGCTGTGATTCTTGCACTCGTGGAGGTACTGCCTTGATGGTTTTGCATAAGATGTGGAAGAATTTTCTGTATTACTAGGCTGAGACTTTTGTTTGCTTCCCTTACTTTCTCACAAACAAATGGATTGTCTTGGTTCTGAGCTGCCTAGAACTGGGGTTGGTGTGACACAAGCAACCCTGTGGCTACCACCACAGGGGGGACTGTGCTGGGTCAGACCTGAAGCAAGCACAGCACTGGGGCTCATCCAAGGCCAATAGTAACCATTACCTGACTACTGCCCTTATTCGCTCAACGCCCTGGGGCTCTACAATCAGCAGGTACTGAAGAAAGTCAGGCTAGTGTGCTTCCTTTCAGTGCAGCAAGGTCCCCCCAGGCCCCAGCTGCACCCAGAAGTGTCACCTGGGAGGCAGAGACTAGAGTAAAAAAATCTCTACTTGGTATTCTGTTGTACTGTGGCTGAGCTGGCACTCAAACCATGAGATGCAGTCCTTCCCAGTCTTCCCTCCCCTTTCCATATGCAAAGGAGCCTCACACTGTGGGTTCCACCACACACCCATGAGGAGTCTTGTCAGGCAACTATTGATGTTTCTTTAAGGCCCACAGACTCTTTAGTCAACTTTCAGTGAATGCTACCTGGCTTGGAACTCACCCTTCAGGGCAATGAGCTGCCCTCTGGCCTAGGGCAAGTCCAGACATGCCATCCTAGAGCCAAGGCCTGGAATCAGGGACTCCAAGAGCCTGCTTGGTGCTCTACCCCACTATGAAAAATCTGGTACCTAAAGTGCAAGACAAAATCCCCTTAATTTTCCCTTTTCTTTTCTCAAGAGGAGTCTCTTCCTATAGTCACCATAGCTGGGAAAGTGCTGAGTCTCACCTAAAGCCAGCAAGTTTCAGAGTCTCACCCAAAGCCCATGGCATAATACTTGGGTATCTCTGCTGGCTATTTAGGGCCCAAGAGCTCTTTATTCAGCATGCTATGGGTCCTTCCGGGATTGGGTACTTCCCTTCAAGGTAGCAGGTTCTCTTCTGACCTTGATGTGTCTAGAAATGTCATCTGAGAGCTGGGGCCTGGAATGGGTACCTCACAGATCTGACTGGTACCCTATCCTACTGTGGCTGAACTGGTGTCCACAATTCCAGACAAAGTCCCCTTTACTCTTCTGTCTCCTCTCCTCAAGCAGTAGGAAGGGATCTGTTTTGGAACTGTGAGCTGTGCAACCTATCGTTGAGGGAGGGATAGCTCAAGCACTCCCTTGATAGCCCCAGATGGTGTCTCGTAGATCACATTTTCCCCACCCACTGGCTCTAAGCCCAGTTCAGCAGTAGAACCTGCCTAGAAGTTGTAGTCCTTGTAGTCTAGACTGCCTTTCAAGTTTATTTAGAGCCCCAGAGACCTTTATCCTCCAGTAGTGAGGCTTGATGTAACTGGAGTTCTGACTGCTGGGATGGGTGATTCCACTCTGGCTATGGCTGCTTTAAAAACTCCTTCTGGGCCAGGCGTGGTGGCTCAAGCCTGTAATCCCAGCACTTTGGGAGGCCGAGACGGGCGGATCACGAGGTCAGGAGATCGAGACCATCCTGGCTAACACGGTGAAACCCCGTCTCTACTAAAAAATACAAAAAAACTAGCCAGGCAAGGTGGCGGGTGCCTGTAGTCCCAGCTACTCGGGAGGCTGAGGCAGGAGAATGGCGTGAACCCAGGAGGCGGAGCTTGCAGTGAGCTGAGATCTGGTCACTGCACTCCAGCCTGAACAACAGAGCGAGACTCCGTCTCAAAAAAACAAAAAACAAAAAACAAACAAACAAACAAAAACTCCTTCTGTAGGTGGGCATCAGCTGAGCTCAGCCCAGTTTGGCTTTCTGCTGCGACAGGGCACCACTGAGTTCAATGCATTTTCATAATCACTGCACTCTCCCTCTCCCAAGTGTATAGATTCTCTCTCCACACCACATGGCCTCTGCTGGGTGATAGAGGAGGGGTGGAATCGGCAATTCAAGACTGTTTCCTAACCTCCTCAGTGCCTCTTTCAGCTATATGAGTTTATAAACAGGTATTGTTAGTGCTCGCCTGATTTTTGGTTCTTATGAATGTGCTTTTTTTGTGTGTTTAGATAGTCGTTAATTTGGTGACCTTGTAGGAGGGACGATTGGTGAAGCCTTCTATTTGGCCATCTTGCTTGCCCCCTGTTTAGCATTTTTGAGAAACAGACAGTAAATTTGTATGATTGGTGCTGAGAGAATGCGGAGGATAGTAGTCAGAGAAATTAAAAGAGTGGGAGCAGATAGGAGAGCACCATGAATGTTCTTGGGACTTAACCCTGAGTGAATTTGGATGTCATTATAAAGCTCTGAACTGAAGAGAGACATGATGGGATTTATATTTTAAAAGAATTTTCCTGACACATGAGTTACTGTAAGGAGACAAAGCTAAAAGCAGGAAGCCTTCTTGATGAACTTTACAGTCACCTAAAAGAGACATTATGTAGGGCAAAGAGTGAGTTGGCTATAACTGATGTCCTAACGGATTAGATATGGAGTGTGAAAAAAAAGGGTTAAGGATGACTCCAACTTTGAAGCTGAACATCAATTGGGAGGGATTAGAAATTAACTATGAAAGAAACAAGTTTGGAAGTAGACAATCAGAAATTCATTTTGAATGTGTAAAATTTGAGATTTTACAGACATTTATAATAGGTTGAATTATGCACCCTTCAAATCAACATAGCATGGCACACTTACCTTTCAATGGTAGTACACTGAGAACTACTTGAACTCTTTCTACAGTCTTGGTGCCAGGTCACCATACCACTGATATTATTACAGACCCAACATTACAGCAGCAGACTGTTCAGGGTCTTCCAAATTATCAACTAGCATGTCTCCACAGAGTGTCACTTGCCACCCTTGCCTCAAGTATTTTGTCTCCTTCCCTAGTACTTCTCTGACAACATTATAAAGGATGCCAGAGGTTCCACACATTGCCCACATATATGATGTGTGTAAGAGGGGAGGAATGATAGCCCGTATGTTGAATCCTTGACCGACGAGAGACAGGAACTGATTATTTTCTACCCCCATTCTCCATGGACACATAATTCTGAAATGCAGCGGTCTTCCAAAGTGTTGAAGAACTAGTCACACTTAGAGGTTAGCTGCATGATACATCCTTATTTTGGCTCTCCTTAATCTCCTTCTTCACTTTCCTTATCCCTTATTTTTTTTTATCCCTGGTATAATATTACATAATAAAATAATAGAGTGCAAGCACCTGCCTTCAAACCAAGACAACATCGAGGTGGAAATGTCTAATAAGCAACCGATAGACAAGTCTGACATTTAGGAAATAAAAAAGGTGTAGAATATGAATTTGGGAGTTGTTAGCATGTTAATAAAATTTAAAGCCATTGGATTAGGGGAGAGCACATGCAGAATGATTTAAGTAAAGATGTCTGAGGACTGAGAGTTGAACATGTAGTTATTTAAAGTTTAAAAGATGAAGAGAAATAACAAGGGAGGCTTAGGAGGAATGGTCTGCTAAGTAAGAGGAAAACAAGGAGGACATGCGGTATCCTAGAATCCCAGTGAAGAAGGTGTTTCAAGAAGGAGAGCATGATCAACTGCATCAAATGTACTCAGAGGCTGAGTATGATGAAGACTGATTTTTGACCATTGGATTTGTCAACATGCTGCTAACTACTTTCTTGGCAAGAATTTATTTGCTGGGGTGCTGGGACAAAAATCCAGACTGCAGTGGGTTCAAGAGTAAATAAGATGATGAGAAGTAAATTCAGTGAGTATAGGAAATTCTTCCAAAGCACTTTTGCCTCTAGTCTCTTTCCATTCATTCCTTTGGTGACATTAACCAGGTTAAATGTATTAAATACCATCTGTATATTGAAAATGCACATCTTCAGCCCAGATATCTCACCTTATCTCCAAAATTATATATCCAAATACTTCCCTGATATCTCAATTTGAATTTCTAACAGATATTGTAAATACAGTGTATCCAAAAGAGAATCCTGAACTCCACATATTCCCCCCCGAAAACGTATTCTCCTTTAGTCTTCCACATCTCAGTTATTGGGCACTTCCTTTAATTCTTTCAGGTTTTATGTCCAAAAATGTAGAGTCATTCGTGACTCCTTTGTCTCTACACAACTGACATTCAATTTGTCAGTAAATTATACTTCATAATGCAACCTGAACCCTGGTTCTTGGACTTATCCTATTTTTTAATAGTACTTAATATTTTGAATATATTTATAATTAATTTATTATCTTGATTAGCCATCTTATTCAAGTAGAATGTAAGTTCTTTTGACAGACATCTTTATCTGATTTGTTCACTGCTGTGTCCTTAATGCTTACAATACTGTCTGGCATGAAGTAGAAAGTCAAAGAATATTTATGCAATGAGTAAAAACTTTTATTGATGTGTGTTTGTATTTATCAGGCAGGAATGCTGACACATTTATTTTTATTTTTACATGACAAATAATAGAGGTATATAATTTGGGGTACATGTGATAGTTGAACACATTCATTTAATTTGTAAAAATCAAATCAGTGCACTTGGGATATTCATCACCTTAAATATTTCCTCTCTTTTGAATATATACCCCGTAGTGAAATTGCTGGATCATATAATAGTTCTATTTTTAGTTTTTGAAGAACCTCCATACTGTTCTCTATAGTGGCCATACTAATTTACGTTCTCACCAACAGTGTACAAGAATTTTCTTTTCTCTGTCTCCTTGCCAGCCTGTTATTGCCTTTTTCATAAAAGCCATTTTAAGTAGGGCAAGATGATATCTCATTGTAGTTTTGATTTGTACTTCTCTGATGATTAGTGATGCTGAGCATTTCTTTATATACCTGTTGGCCTTTGTATGTCTTCTTTTGAAAAAATGTCCATTCATGTCTTGTAATCATTTCTAAATAAGATTATTTGATTTTTGCTGTTAAATTGTTTTGTGGGTTGTCTCCACTTTGTTGGTTGTTTCCTTTGCTGTGCAGAAGCTTTTTAGCTTAATGTAATCTCATTGGTCTAGTTTTGCTTTGATTGCCTGTACTTCTTACATAAAAATTTTTCCCCACACCAATGTCCTGGAGCATTTTCCCAATGTTTTCCTTTAGTACTTTCATAGTTTCAAGTTTTAGATTTAAGTCTTAACTTTCATTTTGATTTGATTTTTTAGTGTTGTGAGAGATAAAGGTCTAGTTTTATTCTTCTGCGCATAGTTGTCCAGTTTTCACAACACCACTTATTGAAAAGGTTGTCCTTTACCCATTGCATGTTCTTGGCACCTTGTTGAAGATGAGTTGGCTGTAAATATGTAGATTTATATTTGAGTCCTGCATTCTGTTCTATTGGCCTATGTGTCTATTTTTTTTATGCCAGTACCATACTGATTTGGTTTCTACAACTTTGATATACATTTTGAAATCAGGTAATGTGGTGCCTCCAGCTTTGTTCTTTTTGCTCTGGATACTTTGGGTTCTTAGAGTCGTTTGGAGTTCCATATAAATTTTAGGATTTTTTTTTTTTCTATTTCTGTGTAGAATGTCATCAGTATTTGGTTAGGGATTGCATTGAATCTTTAAGTTGCTTTAAGTTGTATTATTATGTTAACAATAATAATTCTTCCAATCCATGGGCACATAATATCTTTCCATCTTTTTGTGTCCTTTTCAATTCCTTTTATTAGTGTGTGTAGTATTGTTGTATAGACGTTTCACTTCTTTGTTTAGATTAATTTCTAGATATTTTATATTTTTGTAGCTATTGTAAATGAGACTACTTTTTTAATTTCTTTTTTCAATTGTTCACTGTTTATGTATATAAATGCTACTAGTTTTTATATGCCCATCTTATATTCTGCAAATTTACTGAATTTATTAGTTCTATCAGATTTTTGGTGGAGTCTTCAGATTATTCTAAGTAGAGGATCATGTCATGAATTAACAAGGCTAATTTGACTTTTCCTTTCCAATTTGGATGTCCTTTCTTTCTTTCTCTTGCCTAATTGCTATGGCCAGGACTCCAAATACTATATTGAATAAAAATGGTGAAAGCAGACATGACTGATTCCAGATCTTAAAGGAAATTCCTTCAGTTTTTTCCCCATTCAGTATAATTTTAGCTGTGGGTTTGTCATATATAGCCTTTATTATTTTGAGGAATGTTCCTTCTATATCCAGTTTAATAAGGGTTTTTATCATGAATTGATGTTAACTTTTATTAAATACTTTTTTTGGCAGCTATTGAAATCATCATGTGGTTTTTGTTCTTGATTCTATTAATATGATATATCATATTAATTGACTTGTGAATGTTGAACCATCTTTTTACCCCTGGGTTGAATCCCACTTGATTATGGTGAATGATCTTTTTAATATGTTGTTGAATGTCATTAGCTAGTATTTTGTTGAGAATATTTGCATCTATGTTCATCAGTGATATTGGCCTGTAGCTTTCCTTTTTTCATTGTGTCCTTGTCTGGTTGCAGTATCAGGGTAATGCCTGCCTCCTAGAATGAATTTTAAAGTATTTCTTTCTCTTGATTTTTTGAACAGAGTTTGAGTAGAATTGATATTAGTTCTTCTTTAAGTGTTTGGTAGAATTCAGCAGTAAAACTGTCAGGTTCTGGACTTTTATTTGATAAAAGACATCTTATTATGACTCTTATCTCATTACTTGCCAATGGGTTATTGAGGTTTTCTATTTCTTCATGGTTCAATTTTGGTAGTGTGTATGTATCTAGAAATTTATCTATTTTTTCTAGGTTTTTTCAATTTGTTGGGATATTTTTGTTAACAATAGTCTCTAATAATTCTTTGTATTTCTGTGGTCTCAGTCGTTACATCTCCTTTTTCATTTCTGATGTTATCTATTTTTTTTTTTCGTGGTTAGTTTAGCCAAAGGTTTGTCAGTTTTATCTTTTCAAAAATCCAACTTTTTGTTTCATTTCTTGTAACTTTTTTGTCTCAATTTTATTTATTTCTGTTCTGATCTTTATTATTTTTATTTCCTTCTGCTAATTTTGAGTTTAGTTTGTTCTTGCTTTCCTAGTTCCTTGAAATGAATAGTTAGGTTGTTTATTTGAAGTGTTTCTACTTTTTTAATATAACTGTATATTGCTATAAACTTTCATCTGAGTACAGTTTTTGATGTATCTTATAAATTTTGGTTTCTGGAATTTCCATTTTCATTTGTGTCAATATATTTTTAAATTTATCCACTGATCCATTGGTCATCCAGGAGCATATTGTTTAATTTTTGTGTGTTTGCGAAATTTCTGAAATTTCTCTAATTATTGATTTCTAGTTTTACTCCATTGGGGAATAAAGGAAAGATGTTTGATGTAATTTCTACTTTTTAAAATTTACTCAGATATATTTTGTAGCCAAAGTTGAAGTGTATTCTGGAGAATGCTGCATGCACTGGTGAAAATAACGAGAATTCTGTAGCAGTTGGGTGAAATGTTTTGTAAATGTTAGTGACACCTATTTGACCTAGTGTGTAGTTTATGATGTTTCTTTGTGGATTTTCTGACTAGATTATCTGTCCATTATTTAGAATGGAGTCTTCCACTATGGCAATATTGGAATTTATCTCTCTTTTAAATTTATTCATATTTGCTTTATATACTTGTGCACTCTGCTATTGGGTGTATAGATATTTATAATTGCTATCTCCTTTTGATGAACTGATCCCTTTATCAGTTTATGTTGACCTTCTTTATCTCTTTTTACAGTCCTAGATATGTAGTCTATTTTATCTAAAGTATTGCTACTCTTGCCCTTTTTTGGTTTCCAGTTGCATGGAATATCCTTTGCTATCCCTACACTTTCAATCTGTGTGTTTCTTTATAGATGGAAAGTGGGTTTCTTGTAGGCAGTATATAGTCAGGTCTTGTTTCTTTATACATTCAGCCACTTTTTGCCTTTCAATTGGAGAATTGAGTCCATTTATATTTGGTGTTACAATTGATAAGTGAGGACTTACTACTGCCATTTTATTGCTTGTTTTCTGGTAGTTTTGTAACTCCCCTCTTTTTTTCTTACTTTCTTGCTATCTTCCTCTGTGGTTAAGTGACTTTCTCAGGTAGCAAGTTTTAATGCCTTAGTTTTAATTTAAGTATATCTATTATAGGTTTTTGCATTGTGGCTACCATGAAGCTTACAAGAAAACATCTTATAGATACAAAAAATTTATTTCAAAGAGTTAACAACGTATCTTAGATTGCAAAAAAAAAATAGAAATAAAAAAATTTCTACACTTAACTTCATCCCTCCATATTTTGACTTTTAGTCCTCTCAATTTATGTATTTTATTATTACCTGTCTCTCAGCAGGTTTCTATAGCTACTGATAGATTTATTTTGGGGGTTGCATAGTAAAGTTATGAATTGATTGCACACAATTACAGTAAGAGTGAAGCCTGAGTTGGTCTGTATACTTCATTTTTTACCAGTTGGTTTTACACCTTCAAATCTGTGTGGGGTGTGTGTGTGTGTGTGTGGTGTGTGTGTGTGTGTGTGTGTGTTCTGTGGGGGGTGTGTGTGTGTGTGTGTTTTGCATATTAGTGTTTTGGTTTTTGTTTCTTTCAGATTGAAGAACTCCTTTTAGCATTTTTTGTAAGATAGGTCTGGTGGTGATAAAGTCTCTCAGCTTTGGTCTGGGAGAGATAACTTTGAAGGATAACTTTGCTGGACACAGTATTCTTGGATGGTAGTTGTTTATTTTATTTTTATTTTTAGCACTTTGAAAGTATAATTCTTTTCCCTCCTGGCCCGAAGCAAGATTCTGCTGAGAATTCTGCAGCCAGATAAATTGGAACTGCTTTATATGTCATTTTCTTCTTTTCTCTTGATGCTTTTAGAATTCTCTCTTTGTCTTTAGCTTTTTTTTTTTTTTTTTTTTTTTGCCAGGCTGGAATGCAGTAGCACAATCTTGGGTCATTGCAACCTCTGCCCCCTGAGTTCAAGCAATTCTCCTGCCTCAGCCACCTGAGTAGCTAGGATTACAGGTAGCTGTGATTACACGTCTGGCTAATGTTTTATTTTTAGTAGAGACAGGGTTTTACCATGTTGGCCAGGCTGGTCTCAAACTCCTGGCTTCAAGTGATGCTCATATCAGCCTCCCAAAGTGCTGGGATTACAGGTGTCAGCCACTGCATCTTTGTTTTTAACCTTTACTAGTTTGTTTATTATATGCGTTGAGGTTGTCTTATTTGTGTCAAATCTGTTTGGTGTTCTTTGACCTTCCTGTTACTGGATATTTGTATTTTTCTCAAGTTTGGGAAAGTTTTCTGTTATTGTTTATTTGAATAACCTTTCTACCATTTGTTCTTGTTCAGCTCCTTCTTGAAAACCAATAATTCTTTGATTTGGCTTTTTGAGGTAATTTTCTATATTTTGTAGAAAATCTTCATTGCTTTTCATTCTGTCTTCTTTTTTCTCCTATGATTGTGTATTTTCAAATAGCCCGACTTCTAGTTCACTGTATCTTCTGTTTGACGCATTCTGATGTTGAGAGCCTCTAAAGAATTTTTTAGTTTAGCAAATATATTTCTTAGTCCCAATATTTTTGCTGTTTTTTAAATTAACATTTCAATATCTTTGTTGAATTTCACTGACAAGTTTCAGAATTGCTTTTCCATGTTATCCTTGAGATCCCAAATTTCCTTCAAACCACCATTCTGCATTCTTGGCAGAGAACTCAAATATTACCATCCTGTTACGGTCAGTTACTTGTTTCTTATTTTGTCCACTGGAAAGATAATTGTTCTGTGTTGTTGTTTCTTGTGGATGTTCATTGATGTCTTTCCACTGAAGGATTAATAATTTATTCTAGTCTTCTCTATCTGGCTTGTTTTGGTTTTTATTGATATATTTGTTTATAGCTTCTTTATCATTCAGTCACTGTGTCTTTTTCAGCTCTAGGTGATGCCTCAAGCCCAGGTTTGCCTCAGCTCTAGTAGATGATGGAAAAGCTGCCCTTCTTAAATGGGGACAGTCCCAAAGGTGACATCTCAGCAACTTGGGAATTCTGGCTTAGGGTTTGTTCCTAGGGACCCTGTGAGACAAAACTACAGTGTGGTGCTGTCGAGCAGCCACTCTGATGTGGTGTCTCTTTTGGCTGAGTTGCAGAGCAGAGTTTCCAGGGCTGGGGATGGTAGTTCCACCTCCCTGCTTTGCTTCTGCCTGTCCTCAGGGACATTTCTCTCTTCTGGCACTCGCGATGCTTCCTGTGAGTTAAAGCGGTAAAGGGTCTTCTGCCAGGGAAAACAAGGTGATGGAAAAGCTCATTATCCATTTCAATCTGTTTTCAGTGTAGAAACAGTGAGTTGTGCGAAATATTTCCACAAGCTTCCTGCCAGACAGAATTGGGGCAAAGGCATCATGGATATGGAAGTTCAATTCTCTTACCAACCGCATGGAATTTTTTTCACTTCTCTGTGGATTGGGGATTTGTCTCATCGTCACATATGAGTTCTGGGAGACTTCTGGTAATAAACTTGACACCACATATTTTCTTTTGGTTTGCTTTTGTGGGGAGAATGAAGACAGCTTGCTTCTATACTGTCATTTTGGAACCACAAGTCCTAGTAAAAATTTTTAAACAAGTTTGATATCATGTATATCAGATCAAATTCCCTTGATTGTTTAGCTTATTTTAATTTTCTCTCTCTTTCTCTCTCTCTTTTTCCTGAAAGGCGGGTTTCACTATGTTACCCAGGCTGGTCTCAAATTCCTGGGCTCAAGCAATCCTTCCACTGGTCCCTCCTGAGTAACAGGGATTACAGGTATGCACTACCATGGCCAGCACTTGCTTACTTTAAAACTAAGATAATCTTTGCATAGATGATGTAGGAAAGTTTAATTATTTTTCCTGAAGTTTCAACAATTTGAATGTATAAAACAAAATGATAACAGATAGGTTAACAGGAAAAAGGCATATAAATTTATCAATGTGTAAATGGGCATAGAGGTCATAAAATGTGAACTCTCAAAAGAGAGCGAGATGGTTGATGCTTAAATATCCCCTTCATTCATTGGGAAGACAGAAGATGAGGGTTTGGGGTGTAGAAGTAAATTATTTCCAGGGGAAATGAATAAGCTCAAAAACAGTGGCCTGGGGCCAAATTTATCTGGGTTATGGGGAGATAGCTCACAGGTTATAGGAGAGTGAAGGGAGGAAAGCATGTCAAGCAAAGGATGTCATGTTATACAGATGAAAATATGTCAGGTAATTTCAGAGCTACCCTCAGAATAAAATGATTATAGCCTGTGGTTGAGTTCATCTTTCCTTTATCTGGACAATGGGGATGGGGGGATGCTCAAAGAAAGCCTATTTATTTCAATAATGTAGATTTTTCTCTACAGATAAAAATCTCCACAAAAGGCATCTTTTCAAGGCTATTCCTGTCTGCAAGCCTTCTGAGTAACCATCTCAAAATATGTCAAAGAAGTACCTTTTGGGGTGAAATATTTTTGGTTTCCTCTAATAGCATAAAGTTTTTGATGTAAATGTTCAAAGGTGCTTACATGTTCTATCCAGCATGTTAGAATGCTCTTACTGATGTAGAGAGACAAAGATAAGGCAACACCAAGAACAAGATGAAAAGAAGGGTTTAAGATGGGGATATTTTGGAACGTTTGCTGATAGAGCACAGACTATATGTATGTGGATATAATTTTTCTTCTTCAGAGCGAGGTTGAACAACATGACCCTTTTCTAAACCTTACACTTTCCTTATATTGCCGATGTAAAGCTTATGGTGATAAGAAGGTTAGGTCCAGATTAACCTAACATCTATTTTCCTTGAAATCCAATGAAAGCATTTTATCACTTAGGAGATATATCATATTTTTGTATTCAGATAAAAAATAAAGAGAAAGGAAAATAAACATTTTACTATGGGCATTGTGAACCAGGTTTTAACCTATCAATGTAAACAACATTTTCTTCCATTTAAAAAAATGTATATATTATTTCCAAAAATATGTTTTACTTTTCCATAAAGATGTTATGAAGCTTAGCAGAGAAAAACAGGTTGTTAGCATGTGACTTAAAAATAAAACAATAAAAATATTCCTAACACAATGTCAAAAGAAAACCTAAGAAAATGTGCTGTCTTGGATTTTTAGCTTTGGTTATAGAGTGACAAATGATTGCTTTAAAACCTAAGAAATCTTTCTTTTAAAAAATTGTTATTTGCAGACTTGAAGAAAATTAAAAACA
Source organism: Macaca nemestrina (assembly GCF_043159975.1). Classification (NCBI taxonomy): domain Eukaryota; kingdom Metazoa; phylum Chordata; class Mammalia; order Primates; family Cercopithecidae; genus Macaca; species Macaca nemestrina. Next base: position 134,739,106 of record NC_092125.1, read on the forward strand.
TTATGTAAAAACAAGACAATATAAAATTGTGGGTGGATGATTGGCAATAACAACCTAGAATTTGAGATCAATGACCTTAATTGTTATTCTAGAATAAACATCAGAAGGAAAATAACCATTCATTAGACACAACAATAGGCAGAAACCACAGCTGGCAAGAAGGGTGTATTTCCCTTATGCAAAGTCTTTAAGCAGTGCTTTAGATTTTCTTAACAAGACAGATTGATTTGCATTTCCTTATATTTCTTTTTCTTGGTTGGCTTTCACCAGTGTCCTGGTGGGGCCTTTTTTCTCTTAAATTTTAATTTGTTTTCTGATATATGAGCTCATTTTTCTATTTGAAGGAATGGAACAATGCCCACAGCACAGTGAAAAATGAAGCTTTCAATCAGGAATCCAGGTATTGAGAAAACAAATGGCAATATGTTTAATAGATTACTGTATCCAAATATGTTGAATGGCTAAATTTTTGCACATTTTAATCCCTATTACCATTTTACTATTTTTACCCTGTGATTATTTTTCTTTCTTTCTTTTTCTTAATTCTTTTTCTCTGTGGTTAACATTTTTATTTGTCTTTAGGGAAAATAAATTTGACATTTAACAAATCTAAATACCTATAACATTTAAAAAATTGAAATCTATCACAGGAAAATGATTGTCTTAATTTAAAATGTGATTATTTAAATATAAAGATCATATTAAAATGATTAAATTATGACAGTGCTTTTATTAAAGGTCATATATTATAAAAATACATTAAGAATATTTTATATATTCATTTAATGACAGGAATTGTTTTAGACCTTGGCTATAGCATATAAAAAGCTATTTCTGTTTACTGTAAATATTTGTTCAAATAATTTCTGTAGAGATTTCACTTCTGGGCAAGATGAAGTAAGCATGCTACCCTGGCTCTCCAACTGGACATAAATATAACCTCTGAACAGAAGGCATAGAGAAGATATCTGAAGACTAAAAAGTAAATGGTAATGGGGAGATTTGTGAAGGAGTCCAGAATTTGATGTAACCCCAAAACTGCTAGGGGTGGTGAATCCATACAGGTCTGCAGTAACCTCAATTCTTGCCTCCTCAGGAGAAAGAATTTGAGCAAGTGAGCTTAAGGCAGAAGGAGAGACCTGACACAGACTCAAAGTTTTAGAGCAGGAGTGAAAGTTTATTAAAAAGCTTTAGAGCAGGAATAAATGGAAGCGAAGTACGCTTCGAAGAGGGTCAAGCAGGTGACTTGAGAGATTAAGTGTTCAGTTTGACTCTTTGACGTGGGGTTTTAGGTGCTGGCATGCTTCCAGAGTCTTGTGTCCCTTCTCCGTGATTCTTCCCTTAGGGTGGGCTGTCCACATGCACAGTGGCCTGCTAGCACTTGGTGGGTGAGCATGTGCAGTATGTTTACTGGAGTTGTATGTATGCTTTCCTTACCAGTCCAATGTAATATACCAGTTAAACTCCACCATTTGGCCACTTAGTGCATGTGCTTGATCTCATTCACCCATCTCCTGAGATCTTATTGGGAAGCTGCTGATCACCAGTTTCAGGTATTTTCTATATATTGGGAGACTGCCTTTCCCTGGTGCTGGCTGTGACCAATTATTATTTTAGAGAGGCAGTTTAACAACAGTCTGACAATCACCTGATGGTCGCCTGACATTCCTGGTTAGGGAGAGTCCTCTCCTGCCCTACTTATGCCAGACTAGATACCTACTATAACACAACCAGAGATTAATGTCTTTTTTTTCCCTTCTACCAGTGATAGGTGAAGCCAACTGGACTTACTGGGTCGAGTGGTGACTTGGAGAACTTTTCTGTCTAGCTAAAGGATTGTAAACGCACCAATCAGCACTCCATGTCTAGTTAAAGGATTGTAAATGCACCAATCAGCACTCTGTAAAAATGCACCAATCAGCACTCTGTGTCTAGCTAAAGGATTGTAAATGCATCAATCAGCACTCTGTAAAAATGCACCAATCAGCACTCTGTCTCTAGTTAAAGGATTGTAAATGCACCAATCAGCACTCTGTAAAAAATACACCAGTCATCACTCTGTGTCTAGCTAAAGGATTGTAAACACACCAATCAGCACTCTGTAAAATGCACCAATCAGCACTGTGTGTCTAGCTAAAGGATTGTAAATGCACCAATCAGCACTCTGTAAAATGGACCAATAAGCACTCTGTAAAATGGACCAATCAGCAGGATGTGGGCAGGGCCAGATAAGGGAATAAAAGCTGGCCACCCCAGCCAGTAGCAGTAACCCACTCAGGTCCCCTTCCACGCTGTGGAGGCTTTGTTCTTTCACTCTTCACAATAAACCTTGCTGCTGCTCACTATTTGGGCCCACACTACCTTTATGAGCTGTAACACTCACTGCGAAGGTCTGTGGCTTCACTCCTGAAGTCAGCAAGACCACGAACTCACTGGAAGGAAGAAACTCCGGACACACTTGAACATCTGAAGGAACAAACTCCAGACACACCATCTTTAAGAAATGTAATGCTCACTGCAAGGGTCTGTGGCTTCATTCTTGAAGTCAGCAAGACCAAGAACCCTCCGGAAGGAACCAATTTCAGACACACCATTATTTCCTGCCATAGACTCAAAAACAACCTGAAACCTAGAAGTACCCATTGGTGGGTACAGAGAAGGTCTCATTTTCTGTACCATGAAGCTAGAAACAAGACTCCTAAAGTCTAAAAAGAATGGGGTAAATCCCAGTTTTCTTTTCTTTTCTCTTACTATCCTTTTCACTAGGCAGAGTCTGGATAGCATCTAAAATACTACAGGCTGGATACCTTTTTTTTTTTTGACCAGAGGAATAGTTCTAAAGGCAAGTATGAATTTACTTTGAGTCATATTCTCATTCTGTCCTCCTATTGCTTAGTGTTAGATGCAGGTTCAATTTTCAGAAGCAGCAAAACAGGAAAACCCAAGGCCTGGCTTCTGACTAGAGGATCATGAAATGAGAGCACAGGCAAGCAGAAAGTTCTGAGACTGCAGGGAGAAGGGAATTCTAAGGCAGCTATTGCTTAAACTGGTGTATGAACTACTGGACTCACATTCCCATGCTGCACTTGCATGGATCTGGTCCCAAACAGCATACCAAAGGCATTAAAAACGATAGTCTACACAACTTCCCAGGTTCCAGACCAGCCACTGAGTTGTGAAAAATATTTTCAGTGGGACAATAGCCCACAGTAGGTGGACTGGAAAATATATCCTGAAGTTAAATTTGTTTCTTGCCTACTAAAACAAAACTAGACAATAAAAATCAGTCATAATCCTGAGACTTAAATGAGACCTAGAGTCTGTAACATAGTATTCAAAATGTCCAGAATATCATCTAAATGAAGAACCAGCATATGAAGAACAAAGCAAAACAAAAGAACAGATGCCAATGCCGAAAGGACACATGTTGAAATTACAAGATAAAGACATTAAAGTCATTATAAGTCTTCAGAACTAAGTCTCAAGAAATAAGACTGAACACTTTTAAGCAAATGGAAAAATAAAGTCTCAACAAAAAAAGATAAGATAGAAACAAAACCAACAGACAATTTTAGAGCTTTAAGTGAAAGGTTAGAGCAATAACCAAATTTTAAAAATTTACTTGTTGGACTCAATAACAGAATTGAAATGGCAAAGGAGTCAGTGAATTTGAAGATAAATAATTAAAAATTATCCAATCTGAACTCTAGACAGTAAAATGATTGCGAAAAAAGGAACAGAACCTCAGGGACTGGTGAGACAATACTAAAACATCTGACATTTGTCTCACTGGAGTCAGAAAAGGAGAGCAGAAAGAGTGTGGTGTAAAGAAATATATTTGAATGGCTGAAGATTTCCCAAATTTGTTGAAAGGCCTGAACTTACACATTTGAGCAACTCAGAAAATCCTAAAGAGGATAAGCTGAAAGAAATCTGTGCTAAAACACATCATAATAAAACTGTTCAAACTACAGACCAAGGAAAATGCTTTAAAAACAGCCAGAAAAATAAAATTTGATGCATAGCTTATAGGTGCATGAGATTCTAATGACTGTGAATTTTTCATCTGCAACCATGTGGGTCAGAGGAAAGTGGAATATTTTTTAAAATGCTGAGAGTAAAGAATTTTCATCCTAGAATTCTATGTCCAGTAAAAATATCCTTCAGGAATGAAGGCAAAATAAAGACATTATCAGATGAAGGAAAACAAAGAATTTCTATTAAGCAGATCTGCTAAAAGGGGATTAACTTGATTTGCTTCATTAAAAATCAAGTAAGGTTTCTGTAAGATAATTGACAGTATAAGAAATAATCTGTTTTTTCACTCAATAAATACTATAATGAATGATTATAACAAAATGTATAAAACATGTTACACACTATTGTGGATACAAAGGTATCTACAATATAGATCATGTCCTTAAGAAGCTTATGAGCTACAGTGGAAATTAGAATATGTACATAGAAAATATTGTATCATTTCTTACTAAATCCCCATGTGTAACAAACCACATGAAACTTAGAGACTTCTAATGACTCAAAACAAAAATTTATTATTCTCCTTCACAGTGATGTTTATTGATTGGGGCCAGCTAGTGGTTTTGAGTTGAGATTTCTGATATGGTTATAACCTGTTATCAGCTGGGTTGGGGACATCTGAAAGCTCCAGTGAACTGGGTTTCCAACGAGCCTCACTCAATGGCAAGCAATTGATTCTGTTTATTAGCTGGAAGCTCACCTAGTGCTATGGATAGGAATACGTATCCATGTTATCTCCATGTGTTGCAGGAAGTCAGGGACCCCGAATGGAGGGACTGGCTGGAGCTGTGGCAGAGGAACATACATTGTGAAGATTTCATGGACATTTATCAGTTCCCAAATAATACTTTTATAATTTCTTATGCCTGTCTTTAATCTCTTAATCCTGTTATCTTCATAAGCTGAGGATGTACGTCACCTCAGGACCACTGTGATAATTGTGTTAACTGTACAAATTGATTGTAAAACATGTGTGTTTGAACAATATGAAATCAATGCACCTTGAAAAAGAACAGAATAACAGCAATTTTTAGGGAACAAGGGAAGACATCCATAAGGTCTGACTGCCTGCAGTGTCAGGCAAAAAGAGCCATCTTTTTCTTCTTGCAGAGAGCCTACAAAATGGACATGCAAGTAGGAGAGATATTGCTAAATTCTTTTACTAGCAAGGAATATTAATATCAATACCCTGGGAAAGGAATGCATTCCTGGGGGGAGGTTTATAAATGGCCACTCCGGGAGCATCTGTCTTATGAGGTTGAGCTAAGGACTGAGATATGCCTTGGTCTCCTGCAGTACCCTCAGGCTTACTAGGGTGGGGAAAAACTCCACCCTGGTAAATTTGTGGTCAGACCGGTTCTCTGCTCTCAAACCCTGTTTTCTGTTGTTTAAGATGTTTATCAAGACAATACGTGCACTGCTGAACATAGACACTTATCAGTAGTTCTGCTTTTGCCTTTTGTCCTATTCCCTCAGAAGCATGTGATCTTTATTAGAACCATACTAGTAGTTCTGCTTTTTGCCCTTTGAAGCAAGTGATCATTGTACCTACTTCCTATTCCTACACCACCTCCCCTTTTTGAAACCCTTCATAAAAATCTTGCTGGTTTGAGGGTCAGGTGGGTGTCTCAGTCCTACTGATATGTGATGTCACCCCTGGTGACTCAGCTGTAAAATTCCTCTCTTTGTACTCTTTCTCTTTCTTTCTCAGCCAACCGACACTTATGGAAAATAGAAAGAACCTATATTGAAATATTGGGGCCGGGTTCCCCCGATATCCATCTGTCTTGAGTCTCTCACTGTATGGACGTTGAGTTAAATTCCCACTGGGTGTATCCAAGAGTGTGTTCCAAGAGGCCCAGGTGTAGCTGAAGGTTTCTTAATACCAAGCGTTGGAAATAACACAGAATCATTTGACCATTTTATTGGTCAAAATTCTGAGCCAACCTAGATTCTAGGGGAGAGGACAGAATAGTATTATGAATATTGAGAAGTTTGGCTCATTTTCAGAACATCTTTGTAAATGACCACTGTCTACTTTCTTTTCGACAATGATCCACATCCTTTATGAATGCAAAATCTACTCATCCCTCACCCAAAACTTAGTCACCCAGTGGGATCTTCCTGCCTACCACACAGACCGAATGAATTTACTGATACTATGGCATTGCAGTAGAAAAAGATTTTAATTGACACAAGGCCAGCCTACATGGAGGAACTGGAGTTTTATCACTGAAATCAGTCTCACTGAAGGCTCAGAAATTAGGGGTTTTATGGCCAAATTGGTGGTTAGGGGGCTAGGGAAGGGGTGCTGCTGATTGATTAGAAATAAAATCATAGGGGTGTGGAAAATGGTCCTCCTGCCCTGCGTCCACCTCTGTATGGGGCCACAGGACCAGCTGAATCATGATTCATAGGGGTCCAGGTGGGGTGAGTCTGAAAATTATCTTAAAAAAAAATCAATCTTAGGTTCTACAATAATGATGTTATATATAGGGGCAATTGAGAAGTCACAATCTTGTGACCTTTGACCACAAGACCCCTGAGCAATAAAGGATTATAGAAATTATTCCATTTTGTGACCTCTAGCCTGGACATATGACTGCTGAGCAAGTGACAGATTACAAAAATGATGCCTACACTTTAGCAGAGTTCATACCCCTCCAATAGTCGTTATTTTAGTCCATTTTCAGGATGCTGGTAAAGACATACCCAAGACTGGGCAATTTACAAAAAAAAAAAGGTTCAATGGACTCACAGTTCCACGTTGCTGGGGAGGCCTCACAATCATGACAGAAGCATGAAAAGCATGAGAAGCATGACATGAAAAGCATGTCTTACATAGTGGCAGACAAGAGAAGAGAATGAGAGCCAAGCCAAAGGGGTTTCCCATTATAAAACCATCAGATCTCGTGAGACTTATTCGCTAACACACAAACAGCATGGAGGAAACTGCTCCCATGACTCAATTATCTCCCACTGGGTCCCTCTCACAACACAAAGAAATTATGGGAGCTACAATTCAAGATGAGATTTGGGTGGGGACACAGCCAAACCATATAAATCCTATTAGTATGGCTTTTCATTAGTCTTGCAAAGGTAGTTTTTGGTCCCGTAGCAAGGAGAGGTTTAGTTTTAGAGAGGGACTATTATCATCCTTGCTTTTAAGTTAAACCATAAACCAAATTACGCCCAAAGTTAGCTTGGTCTACTAGCAAGAATGACCAAGGATAACTTGGAGGTCAGAAGCAAGATGGAGTCAGCTATGTTAGATTTCTCTTACTGCCATAATTTTGCAAAGGTGGTTTAGACCTGTAGCATCTCCTCTCATTACCACATTGGCTCAAGCTTGATGTTGAAGAGATTATTTAATTGGGTCCAGGTGCAGTATTTTCTGTTTGATTTTTAAGACCTGTTAACTAAAGACCAAAGTTATCTGTCTCTCCCCCACCCACATTATACACATTCAACATAAAACGGTTTTTTAAAAAGCATGATAAGCAGCAATAAACATTTAATTTTAAAGGTGGAGTGGAAGACAGAAATATATCTCTATTTGACTGCAGTTCTGAAACCCAGACAAACACAAATCACCAACTTCTTGATTAGGGTTCAGTCATGTGCCCTGGGAGTGATTCTCTAGTCTTCACTCTGAGTCACCCTTCATTTTTTATTAGAAATTGCCTATGTTTGCCACTGACTAACTTTCTTAGCCTGTTTCTGCCTGTAAAAGTTTAGAGCTTTAAAGGCTCTTATTTTTTAACTGTATCTGTCCTTTTTAGTTCAAGCTGGTGGTGCTTCTGCCAATACAATATTTTTAAAAATTTCATGAGTTACTTATGACTCTCACTGGGATTCAGTCCATCAAAAACTACAGACAAAAACAAAAAGCCTCACCCACAAATTCCTTTGAAATTGCTTATTTTCTAACTGTATCTGAGATTCATTGTAATGAAGGACAATGCCTTAAGATTCTTTTAAGGCAAGTCTTAAATCTTTTGGCTGCAACCTAAGGGTTCCCTCAGCCACACCCTTGATCTCAACTTTACCATGGGGCTACAATTTACTGGCAATGCCCTGAATTTGATATGTGCCTTAAGGCATTTTTTACTTTTTGTCCCCATTGGTTGTAAAATGTGAGGATGAAAATAATCCTGTCTTTTAACTCAGCAAGTCTTAAATTCTTTATGTTTTCTATGAAACTTGTTAGAAAATTGAATAGGGCTTTTTTTGGTTCATGTCTCTATATCCATACCTTTCCATATATGGCTAAAAAAAGCCAGTTAGCACTTAGAACATTATGCCTGGAACTCGCCTTCTTGAAATCCACCTGTTCTTAAACATATTTTCCATTTGCAATGTTACTGAAATCTTTGCCGCTGAATAAGAAGATCGCAATGTCTCTAGTCTCTAATAACAATTTATCACTCTTTAAGGCCTTCACTGTTTCTTTGAGGTCTTTCCAGTTTTTACCTGTGTTGACGTTAGCATCTATTTCAGTTACCCTGACCAACGCATCTACTAAAGTAATCCTTTTTTTTTTTTTTTTTTTTTTTTTTTTTTTTGAGACAGGGTCTTGCTCTGCCGCCCAGTGCAGTGGCATAATCAGAGCTCACTGCAGCCTAGAACTTCTGGGCTCAAGTAATTTTTCTGCCTCAATCTCCTGAGTAGCTGGGACTACAAGGCATGCATCACAATGCCCAGCTAATTTTTAATTTTTTTGTTCAGGCAAAGAGTCTCACTATGTTGCCCAGGTTTGTCTCAATCTCTGGGACTCAAGCAATTTTCTGGCCTTGGCCTCCCAAAGTGTAGGATTACAGGTATTAGCCACCATGCCCAGCCTATAATATCCTTTTTTACATCAGTGTCCTTGTCATTTCTTCTAAAACCGTCACTCTACAGTTACTTGCAAACTTCCACTTCTTCAATTGAACTTACTTGCTTTCGTCTTTGTTCAATTCCAAAGACCGTATCATCAATCTTCTTGTCAAATAATCAGCAGAACCACTTAAAATTACAACTATGCTATATAAGATAAATGTATTCTGCTATGATTGTATGTAGTGAGGGAATTGGCCTAGTTAGAAAGGTCAAAAGAGGTTTTCCTGAGAAAGCCATGATTAAGCCAAAACCTGAAGGAAAAAAAAAGTGGGGAAAAAATTGTGGCTTGCTATCATTTAGCATTGCTCCGATTATCTCAATTCTGAGTTTTAATTTGACCATAGTTATACTGCCTTCTAACAGTACTGTTTCTCATGTTGCCAGATCTTCTTTGTTCTTATTTCAGACTTCACACTCTCAATTTTTCTCCATCTCCTGCATTACTGCCACTTGCCTTCCTACCCCAAATCAACCTCTGTGTCAATAGTACTCACTTTACATACTAGAATATCACAGCAGGTTCATTTTTTAGTCAGTCTCCATGTTCTTCAACTGATCTAATATATTCAACCCGCCCCCCAATTACTCTTTAGTATGTCAGCCTGTTGATTTCCTTATTGTAAATTGAAGTCTAAAATGATCTTTTGTTATTATTATTATTTGCATCTGCTAATCCCATTTGACATGGAATCACCAGCATCTATAATACTGACCACAGTGTGTGGCCAATGAATATTTGTTTAAGAAATGAATAAACAAATGAATGTTTTATTTCTTTTACAAAGGAAGTGGAGAAAATCTTGATATTGGGAGTATGATAAATTTAAGCCATCTAATTTCAACTAGCATATTTAGTTTCTTAATTCCCTAAGTCTCCCTCACATTTTCTAATGCATTATTTTCTAGAAATCATTTCTGCCACTCTAATTTTCAGCAGATTACTTCTAATTAGTTAAGATCCAGAGGAGCTCCTCAAATACCTTTTCTGTTTGTTTCCTCACTTTTACGTTGGCCAGTTTTTTCAAGTGAGTTGAAAAGTATAAGCCAATTTGGTATAACGATGACCTCAACTTTGGCTCATTTATTTACTAGCTCGTTTGTCAAAAAGTGTTTTATGTTTAGAACAACAGAGGCAACATCACATTATTTCTGCCATTAAGAAGCTCACAGAAAGGCCATGTTCCATAATAACTGCATGCTCCAGACACTGCAGGGTCCAGTGTCTTTCTTTGCATCCACAGCTCATTACTCACTACATTGTAGTCCATGTACTATCCATAAATTTCCCAGTAGAACTTCTATGATTACAATAATGTCCTCTTTATTTTTGTGCTATCCAGTATAGCAGCCACTAACCTCAAATGGATATTAAGCACTTGAAGCATGGCTTGTAGGACTGAGAATTGCATTTCAAATTTTATTTAATATTAACTTAATTTAAATTTAAACTTAGATTTAAATTTAAATATGCATGTGAATTGCTACTGTATTGACAGCACAGGTCTAACTGAAACCATCTCTATAAACTTTACAAAATTAACCAGGGAAGAAGGAAGTGGGAGAAATGAAAATAAAACAAGCTTGCAGCACATTAGGCATTAATTATTAGGTCAGCTTGCTCTCTGATCTACTTCCTCATGATGGTTTGGTGCCTGTTGCCCCAGAATCATGCAGACCCTGTCACAAGATTATAATTCCTCTTAACTGTTCTATAGATAACAACTTGAACAGTGTGAAATATTAAGTTTTCCCTTTGAAATATTCTTTCAGATATTCCCTTTGAAAATTTCTTTCAGAAATGTCAATATACAATTGACATTTCTGATGCCAGCTCATCTGAAGGGCCCTATAAAGAGCTGACTCACCAAATAATGCAGTTTCTACATCCTGATGATGCCAGTGCCGCTTACCCTGACCAATCAATGTCCCCAGTATTCCAGCCCCTCCCTCTCCACAATATCCTTAAAAACCCTCATCCCAGAACTCCTCGAGGAGATGGATTTGAGAGTCCCTTCTGTCTCCTTGCTTGGCCACCCCTCAATTATTAAACTCTTTCTCTGCTGCAAATGCTGCTGTCTTAGTGTATTGGTCTGCTACCGCACAGGGGGAATATGAACCTGGTGGTCCTGTAACATAGCCACTCTGGTCTTTTATCAGTTCTGTTAGTTCCTTTTATATAGAAAATTGTGTTCATTCTCAGGGCCTATGTACATGCTGTTTTCTCTGCCTGGAGTGCCTCTATTCATGCCAGTATTCTTTCACAAAACTGTTCAAATGGCTACTTATTTCTCTACTTTTAGAGTTTGACTTAAAGAAACACTCATTCTCTTCCTGACATTCCTATACAAAGTCAGAATAGCCACACTCTCTAACTCCTTATATTTGTATTATTTTCTATCTCTTCCCTTTGCTTGTTTCCTTCAAAGCATTGATCAAAACTGAAAATATTTTGTCTGCTTTCTTGTTTATAGTGTGTTCTCCCCCATCAAAAGGTAATCTTAATGAAGGTAGGAACTATGCACATCTTATAAACCCTTGTGATTTCACAGGTTAAAAAAGTGCCTAATATATAGTAGGCATTTAAAAATATTTTTGACTGGGTGCAGTGGCTCACACGTGTAATCCTAGCACTTTGAGAGGCCGAGTCAGGCAGATCACTTGAGGTTAGGAGTTCAAGACCAGCATGGCCAACATGATGAAAACCTGTCTCTACTAAAAATGCAAAAATTAGCCAGGTGTGATCTCATGCACCTGTAGTCCCAGCTATTCAGGAGGCTGAGGCAGGAGAATCACTTGAACCAAAGAGGCAGAGGTTGCAGTGAGCTGAGATTGTGCCACTGCACTCCACCCTGGGTGACAGAGTGGAACTTCATCTCACACACGCAAAATTTTTTTTAAAGAAACAATTGTGTTTAAAAAATAAATAAATAAAAATATTTTAAATAACTGAGTGGACAAATGATGGCTATAATTTTAGCACACAAAATGTATTGTGGGAGCATAGAATAGTGAAAAAAAATTGCCTAGGACTTAAGCAGGGATGGGGTTCAGTGAAGATTTTTATGGAAGTCACATTTAAGTGGAAAAGATAGTGAAAAAAATCCTAAGCAGACGAAACAACCTGTGTAAATGTACAGAGGCATGAAAAGCATGACCCATGTAGGAATAGTGAGAAATTATATGTGACTGAAGTATTTTGCTGTTTTATCACTTGAAACCATCTTTTCCTTCTCAGAAAAGAAGAATTATTTTTTTCCAAGACAAATTCTGCCACTAGTATCCTGCATCTGATACTTCTTCCATTGCCTATGGAACATGTCCCATCAGTTATCCTTTTATATTTGCTCAATATCCACTGACTTTCTGGTTTGCCTAACATAAGGGCTTGGATGACATTCATGGTGGAAAAAAATAAAAAATAATAAAAATAATGAAACACCTACCTGTCAAGTCCATAGCCCCTTAACATCTCTTTATCCTTTTCCACATTGAATCTACAAACCGTCCTCTGCACACGGCCTCTACTTGCTTACCTCTTTGTTGCATCTTTGGTTCACCACTTGACTCATCTGCTTTCCTGAAGGCAGTACATCTTTTAGCATTTTGTTTCCTTGTCTCAAAATTTTAAATAGCCTTTTGCAGTCAGCTGGATAAAGGGTAAACTTTTACTCTTTGATTGTAAATCTCATCCTACCCTTGAACTGGCCCTGAATTATCTTTCAAAATGTTTTTAATACTACATCAGAATTTAGCTAAAATGGACTGTTTAATAATATACTTTCTATTATTGGTGTCCTTGACTGTTGCTGTCTTTGAGAAGCCATTCCTAACCTTCCTATAGTGAGCCTTTGTTGGCAGGGACTGTCTCCTTACTTGTCATTATATGTTCATTGCCCAATAAGGCCTGACCTATGGTGGTCACTCAATGTGATGGACGAGTAAAGATACTCTCTCCTTAGAGCCTAATCTTTGATTCTGAGGGAAATTATCCCTGTGCATGCTGAAATCTCAAAATTCATGTGTCCTTCATGTAAATTCAGAATATTACAGGTGAAAAGACACCATTCACTGTATTCTCTAAACGAGAATAGGCACATTGTTTTGAATGAATGAGCAACTGGATGAGCACAAACATACCTTCAATATATTTTATTCATATCAATAGTTTGCATTTGATTGAATTATCAGTAAAAAAAAAAAAAAAAAGAAAAAAAGACAGAACCAAAAAGAAAATCTAAAGCCACCTCCATATTTGTAATTTAAATTTTACTTCAGATTCTCCTACTTTAATGAAATAAATATGTATGGCATAAGGACCCAATTTAGACTTATTCCTCTGTCTTATTCAGGCACCATGGAGAATATTTTAAAAATAAGGCATTAATTTAATGAAGGTTGTAGATTTTTATCTGAACTCAACAGAAGCAGAATACATGTAAAGGATCATTCCATAGATTTCTGAATTTTAACATGTTCTACAGCTGACCCTATTATTGTTTTATATCTTTAACTAATAATTTATTTATCACAATTGCTTTTTTTTCCATTCAAGATACAACCGCACTGGCATAAGACTGTTGTTATTCCTTGCTCCCTCTTGTATTTTAAAAAACCTCAATGGCCCCATTTTTTAGTTTTCCTGTATAAAAATTAGCATGTTGGATTGAAGGTTTGCTTTCTAGATCGTTTTTTATTTGTTCAGAAGTCCCTCCTTTCCCTACTTCTTATTTCAAATATTTCCTGAATGTGTGTCCTCTAAAATACACTACCATTTACTTATAATTATTGTTCATCATCTGCTGCAGAAGGATCACATCCATCTTCCACTGAGTACTGAGGGGATGTGCCAGAGAATTTTAGTAGAGCAGACATTCTCTTTTTTGGCTCTTTCATATGGGAAAGTCATAAATGGAATCAGAAGATTTATGAGAATTTGTTCTAATCAACTGAAGAATGTTTTCTGAATATAGCTTTATACCAAAAAAGGTATATTTCCATAAAGTCGCTATAAAACTCTATGTGCAAATTTTTATAAGAGTAATAAAATAATAATTCAATAGTTAAAAAAAAGTAGTACCACATGTTACATCATGAAACTTTTATGTTATGAACAACTGCTGATTTGGCCACACATACACACAAAATCCAAAACCCACATTAACTTTTCATTCTTTCTCTGGGCAATTAGACACCATCACTTCTGTGATTTTAGGAACTGATACTGTCCTCAGTGGTAGAAAATTCTGTGGTTGACAGCTGAATCTAGAAAGTAGCCATGTTTTATAAGCCGTCTGCTCAAAAGTGCTTCTAAAATTTTGGAAGCAAGACACAAGAAGTTCCGATGAACATTCAGGCCAGGATTTCCTGTGCCTTTTATTTTCTCAAATCTAGGAGAAAAAAATGGATAGACTTTTAAGACTAGGATTACCTGATTAACATCTGAGCTTCAGCATATAGCAATTGTTGTTCTTAAGACTCATCTGTCTATGCAGGAGATGGAGGTGTGGGAGATGGTGTGATAGAGGTGGGGAAAACTAGAAATGCTATTATTATTATTATTATTATTATTATTTTATTTATTTATTTATTTTGAGACAGAGTCTCGCTCTGTCGCCCAGGCTGGAGTGCAGTGGCACCATGTCTGCTCACTGCAAGCTCCGCCTCCTGGGTTCAGGCCATTTTCCTGCCTCAGCCTCCCGAGTACCTGGGACTACAGGTGCCCGCCACCACACCCGGCTAATGCTTTGTATTTTTAGTAGAGACGGGGTTTCACCGTGTTAGCCAGGATGGTCTTGATCTCCTGACCTCGTGATCCGCTTGCCTCGGCCTCACAAAGTGCTAGGATTACAGGCGTGAGCCCCCGCGCCTGGCTAGAAGTGCAATTTAAAGAATGCAAAGAAAAAAAGGTATTCACTTCTGATATTCAAAATAGATTATGTAACAAGTCAATTTTCTTGTAAGCCAGGCTAGTACTCTAAAAGAAATATTTTCTAAATCTCTTTAATTGTCATAAAAAAAAACACAGGGTAGGCACAATGGTTCACACCTGTAATCCCAGCACTTTGGGAGGAGGAGATGGGTGGATCACCTAAGGCCAGGAGTTCGAGACCAGCCTGGCCAACATGACGAGACCATGTCTCTACTAAAGATATAAAAATTAGCTGGGTGTGGTGGCACACACCTGTAATTTCAGCTACTCAGGAGGCTGAGGCACGAGAATTGCTTGAACCCGGGAGGTGGAGGTTGCAGTGAGCTGAGATCATACCATTGTACTTCAGTCTGGGCAACAGAGGGAGAACCCTGTCTCCAAAAAAAAAAAAAAAAAAAAATTCACAGTTTACACCTGGAGAACTTCTCCCAATATGTAGAGAAGATGCCAATACAACCTGAGGGAGCAAGAACAAGGAACTTTCTATCTTAAGTAGTAATAAGAGAAGGGAGTGGTCAGGTGTGTGATTCCTAATTCTCTCCAAGGACTTCAGTTCAAAGTGAATGTATTGGTGGGGGAGGGGTTGGGAGAAAGAGAACAAAGAGGGACAAAAAGATGCTGATAACTCAATGTGGGGAGAAGAGTGGTGAGTTCTTGTCCTGACTCCCCACTTGGGGATCCAGGAAGCAGCCAGCTTGAAGTCAACATAACACAAATATGCTTTTTAACTTTCAAGAGGCATTCTTGTTTTCTGTGTTCATAGCAGGAGCACAGAAGTATGGGAGAATCTGTCTGGAGTGCTTGCCAGAGGGGACATATAAAAGGGATGTAGTGGCTCTTCAGTGAGGTTACAGAGCAATCAATCTAGGCAGGGGCTGAATTTTGCACAGCAAAAAACCACCGATGACCTGAAATAATCCCAAATCAGGTGAAGACAGTCATGGAGGGCCACTGGGCTTCAACCAAGCTGAGAGAGATGACTACTTTAGATCAGTCCAGGCAACAATTACAGACACAAATTCTGACTGGTAAGCAGTGCACAGGTGGAAAGGGGCCACCTATGTAAAACTAAAAAGACTTGCAAACATCTTATCCAAGAACATTTTCACCTGTATCACGAGGTTACAAACACCCAAACATCATCTTGAAAATGAGCTCTTGGGTTGGAGGTAGGGTGTTTCAGAGGTAAGAAAGACCAAGGAATCAAAGTAACCAGTGCAATCAAAGGAGTGTTTTACATTATTAGAATTGGTTAAGTTTAAGGTGTACACATCATCTGCATTGTAAAATCAGTTAAACATTTTACTCCATTACACACATGTGAATGAATATGTATGAATATATGCACTGTTATATGTCTTCAAAGACTTTTCCCCTTAAAAGATTATAAGAAAATATTTGCTATGTGGGTGGTAAAACACTATCATCCCAACTGGAGAATTTTTGAGACGGAAAAGGTGCTATGAATAATTACTCATGGACAGCAGACATAAACCACGACTGCCCCATGCCATCTGGGACACAATTTACAGAAGAAAAGCTGAATTCTTCTTAGATAAAAATGTTTCTTTGATTGGGATGGGAAGAGGAGAGGGCAAAAAATTTTACCTACTGTATATACTTATTTATACAAGATACATTTCCTTGGTCCTAGCTTAGAGAGTTTAAACAAACAAGACTTAAATTGTTATATTCAAGAAATAAATAGAAATTCAGTGGATGTAAGTTGGCTAAAAAGTAGGAAAAATAAGAGCCCAGAGATGAAAACAGATACTTGGGAAAATGGCAGTAATCTAATGCCTAGAACCTGGGCCAGGTGAGGATGGACGTGGTCTGTTAGAAATTTCCAGTGGAGATACAGTTACAGCTGATCAAGATTTTAAACTTCACCCAAACAGTGCTTTTTTTGCTGTCTCTATCCACATCCAGCATGGCCCAAACTTCGTGAAATCTGGAGTGTTCTTTGATTATAATTTTGGATGATTGGAGGGAAGGAATAAAGGCATAGTGTAGCAGTGAAACAGCAAAAGGATGAACATAATGAACCCCATTTTATAAAGGGGTTTTTAGCCATTCCTGCACGTAGGCTAGGATAATTTTAGAGCACTGAGATAATAAGCAAGAACAACACTCATGTAGTTTTTGAAACCAACTCTGTGATTAAAGGGGAATTATGTAACAACTAACTATGTTTCATTGAAGATGTATAAGAGAATTGTAACCTGACCAAGGACAAAGAAGTCCCCAATCTCCATAGACCACCCAGATGTCTGTGGTCATCAGTCACATCTTGATATCAAACCCCTCTTCTTCCCCATGACATTAACATAAAAAGAGTCTGAAATTTGTACTGACTTAAGATAATTCTTTAGGATACTAGTCCACCATCTTCTTGGTTTGCTGGCTGTCAGAAATAAAGTCACCTTCCTTTCTCCAGCTCCGTGCCTCTGGACTTACGGACTGTCCTGTAGCAAGCAGAACAAGTTTGAATTCAGTAACAGTAAGAGTTGTATCTAGCGAGGGGTAGAGTCAATGCACCTGGAAAATGATTCATTAAGCTCAGAAACTAAGACCTATCCGAAATTGAAAATTCACCAGAAGCAAGAAATTAGAGCAAGATGTAATGCACAAGAACAAGCCCCTTAGGAATCTAAGAATTATTTATGGGTGCAGTGGGTGGCAATGGGTTTCTACTAGTAAAGTGAGGGTCCAAGCAAATCTGTCAAAATATTCAAGAAAAGGCTGTGCTCCTAAGCTTGGAAATCTATAAATAACTAGGCTCTAGCAATTGAGGTTGGTTTCAACACAGTTTACATAATTTTCTACAATTAAAATGTAATTTCAGTGGTCATTCAATAATATTTATTGAGTATACTTTACCAGCAGACTGTTGTACTCTAGGCAATGAAAGTCTTGAACTCATAAACTTAGTTAATTCCATAGTAAAAAACAAAATAAGGGGAAAAATTTACACTAGCATTTTTCTATGATTATTGAAACGTCCTTTCCTTCTCATGTGCTAATTATAAATAAATAATGCCAATTATTCACCCTCAAGTTGTTTTATTACTATTAAATAACTATAACTTACAGTGGCATAGATTTATACCTACTGGTTACTTAAAGTTAATGAAATGCCTTTAGCTCTCTGGAGAAAATGCACTGAATGCATATAAAACAATAATAAAATAATAATATGCCCGAGGATAAACCATGTTCCTATGTTTTCATACTGTGTATATCATGGGCATTTCATAGCACAGGTTGTTTATATATGAGGCCCCCAGCTGTTACTGAGAGACTCAGGCAGAGAAAGGGAGTAAACAGAGGATAATAATCCTGATTATGATAGGAGGCTGTTTCTATAGTGAACCAGGGTGAGTTACAGTCTCCCTAGGAGTAAACTGCTCAGTCAGTAGCTCCTACGAAATACCATGAGGTAAATTACCTCTTTCCAGGTACTAAACGATACCTTGATGCCCTGGAAAAATTAATGGGTGAGTGGTTTATTCTGAGAGCATTTTATTCCCTCTGAGTCAACATAGGATTCTGCCCAATTAAGTTTTGGAGGGCCGAATTTGCCCTAGAAATAGCAGTTTAAAAGTTTAGAGTTATCAAAGCAATATAAAAGCTAGTCCCCAATGTACAGTCAAGATAGGACTTTTCACCATGGGTAAGACTTTCATTATCAGCAGTTATTATGTTTCCCTCAGTGGCCAAATGAAGGAGGGAAAGGATGGAGGGTACCATTATAACCTGAAATATATCAACATATATTTAGTATTTATCTACATACGGTTGATCATCTACCTCTTGTTCTTTTCTAAAACATGCCAAGTCATTTGGTCTATCTCTGTGTCAAAGACAATTCAGACTGTACCCACATTAGGTATATAAAGTTGCTGATTTCTCTAAAAATACATTTTCTATGTTAATGGTTTATATAGTCATTGAAACAACATAGAATTCAAATGTGTAGGCTGGAGGCATTATTGGATTTTGAAATAAGTTTTCCTTTTTTTTTAAATAGAGAAGGCCAAAATGCCATTTTGCACAGTTAATCTAATTATTACCCAAGCCTTGTTCTACAGTCAGTTAAATTAAAAAAATTTTGAGAAGGATTTTCTTAAAAGAATCTGATATTACTGTAGTTATTTAAACAAAAAAGATATACCTCTTATATAGCAAAAATGCTTAAAGGGGTTTTGAATCTAGTATAAGCAGAAATTATCAAGTACATATTTTAGCAGTAATTATTTTAGGTTGCTTTATTAGGTGAAGTTAACATTATCACACTTTTAAGGCACTTTTGTTTTCTGAGACACTTTGGATGTTGTAGTCCAATAATTAAATTGTTTCTCAAAAGGCACCTAGGAAAGAGGGAGAAGTGATACTCTATTTTTAAAAGAGCTGAGGTTTTAGGGACGGAAACCCTAAAGAGCTTTCTCTGTCTTGTCTTCCCACTCCTCCAATACAGCCTTTCTTCAAAAGTTAAATTCTGAGTATGAAACTCATCGATATGAAAATGGATGGAAATAAATACAAATGCATATGTTTGTTTTTACTATAATGATAATCAAGAAATAACTGACACAAAGCACAATTTTATTATCCAGTTAAACTGCTCAGATCTGCCTTCTGTCACAGCCACTTAATTGCTGTATAGTTGCCCTTCTGAAGGTTAGATTTCTCATCTGTAAAATGGAACAATAATCGCACCTATCTCACGCAGTTGTTCCAATGATTTTGGTGATTTAATCCATTTAAAGCACTTGACACATTGCCCAGCAATGACAAGCCCTCAGTAAATGTTAGTAGTAGTATTATATTATTATTGTCATTATAATGATTATTTTAATTTTGTGACCAGCCCTGGGTAATGTTGTGGAGGGTGTAAATGAAATAAAGTGCATCGTTCTTGCTATTTGAGGAAATTACTTGTAATTAGAAGGAAAATATTAACAAAATAAGAAGGAAATGATGAGGCGGACAGACCACCTGAGGTCAGGAGTTCGAGACCAGCCTGGCCAGCATGGTGAAACCCCATCTCTACTAAAAATACAAAATTAGCCAGTCGTGGTGGCACACGCCTGTAGTCCCAGCTACTTGGGAGGCTGAAGCAGGAGAACAGCTTGAATCTGGGAGGCAGAGGTTGCAGTGAGCCAAGATCACGCCACTGCACTCCAGCCTGCGCGACAGAGCAAGACTCCATCTCAAAAAAAACAAAAACAAAAACAAAAAAAACCCAAAAAAACCCAAAAAACAAAAAACCGGGTTACTGTTGCTGTTATTCAAAGTAGTCTTAGGAATTTTACTAATTAAAAATAAAAAGGAGTACAGGAACCAGGAATTTTTGGGGGGTGATGAGAGTGTTCTATATTGTGATTCGGGTGGGGGTTAAACAATTGTATACATTTGTTAAAATGCAGGAATTGCATACCTATAATTGGAGAATTCTATTGTTTGTAAAGTATATCTCAGTTAACATTGATTTCATAAAAAGGCCATTAAACTTGGCAAATACCAGGGTAGTATTACCATTAAAAAAAATCATTGGTATATAAGAGTCAAAAAATTGCAAAGGGATGGATGGGTACTGTAGTAGAGAAAGCAGTAAATCCTTATTTGGGAAGTATAGTGTTAATGAAAGGAAGAGCGATGGCGATGGGAGGAAAGTAGCTTGATAAAGTAGGATGACAGAAGAAAAATTCTCCAGACCATATTCGTAGCTAGCAGAAGTAAAACCCGTAGAAATTTGAGATATAAAGAAGAGAGGAAGTAATTGCTAGGGCAGTTGCTGTGAAAGAATTCAGAGAAAAATTGGCAGAATTATTTTAATTGATATGATGATACACTTTTCCTTCATGATTGAACCAAAGAAAGCAATAGTAAGATATGCTCTTAAATTATGCCAAAGCAGTCCTTTTGTCAGTAATGTAGGCAACTGAATTTATGCTTCCTCTCCACCTACCTAGACATCTCTGTTCTGTCTCTGGTACTCTGCCATGACTTTGTCTCTTCACTTGTTTCCACAAAGAATCTGCTCACAACAAGCATTTCGTAAGATTTATAGTGTTACCAAATGCCTTGTCTTTTGATATAATGATCACGTGCAATGTTTAAATCTAATAATAATGAATTTCCCATGACAACGCTGTGCTGCTTTCCAAATCAGAGGTAGACTTTTCAGATTCTGCTAAACTGGTATGATTTTTCTATATTCTTTGATCATTTGGTTGGATAAGCTTAAGACATTCACAACAATGGGAAATTACAGATGTGCTCAATTCCTCGTCTGTGGCCAAAATTGAGTACACTTTTCAGGACTATTTGAGATACGGGATGCTTTTAGCTTTCTGTTCTTTCCCTTCTAGCTCAGCTTGGAATGAATCTTGTACTAATTGAGCTTTTTTCCTTTTACACTTCTATTTCAGATATGCTTTTAGAAAAAGGGCTTCAATGCGGACTAGAAACTGGAACCAAATTTCAAGATTTTTTTTTCATCTTCCCCACCATTCAGTCTTTCTCCAGACCCTCTAGAATCCCATCTTTTACATTCTAAGACACTTGTGGAATTATTCGGGAAGACTGCTTCTCTAATCCTTCATTGCACTTCTGTATCAAAACCAAGGGGTAGGCCGGGTGTGGTAGCTCACTCCTGTAATCCCAGCACTTTAGGAGGCTGAGGCCGGCAGATCACTTGAGGTCAGGAGTTTGAGACTAACCTGGTCAACATGATGAAACCCCATCTCTACTAAAAATACAAAAATTTACTGGGCGTGGTGGTGGGTGCCTGTAATCCCAGCTACTCGGGAGGCTGAGGCAGAAGACTCCTTTGAACCCAAGAGGCAGAGGCTGCAGTGGGTCGAGATTGCGCCACTGCACTCCAGCCTGGGCAACAGAGCGAGACCTTGTCTCAAAAACAAAAAACAAAAACAAACAAACAAAAAAAACAACAACCAAGGGGTAAAAATAGCAAATGATCAACTTCTTTCTTATTCTCTACCTGACTATGTGGTGCATTCCTAAGTCTTCAGTCACTAGCCATTTTCAATGCACAGTTAACCTCTCACAAGCACTGCTTCTTTAATCCTTACATTCTCTTGCTTTCTTCAACTACCCTTAACAGAAAACTGTGTACGTGGTAAGCCTTTAATCAGATTATGTGGAAAGAATTTCTTAGCCACCATGGCTTAAAAATACATGAGTTTTGAGAAAAGAATACATGGGTTCTCTGCATACTCTCAGTAAGTACAATGCTGTTACTTTTTGAATAATTTCAAGTTAATTTGACAGGAGAGATGGAGAAAATTATATTTACCACAATTTCCTCCAGGAAGAATAATACATTTTCTCTAAAAATTTCTTTCATAAACCTGCTTGGGACTTCAGTACAGTCTCCAAAGTTCAGTCCCCAAAGAGATTCCCTGATGTGTAGAGTATTCCTCATTCAGCAATAAGGGGTGAGAACTTTCAGTGTCTCAGGAAAGAGGTAAGAATGAGGAAGAGGGAAGGGAATGGGGCTGGAGCTGATGTGGTAGAAAATGCATCCTTGTGTGATGTGAGCTCTTCTTCTGTCTCTAATCATTAGGAAAAGCTTTGAAAACTATGAAAATTGTTATATGTGAAGATGCTCTTAAGAGGTAACTTGTATATCCAGAGAGTCGGTTCAAACAGATACAGCCATCAAATAATAGGTACAGAATATATTAGATTGTGTGTTCAGTTTTGAAAATGGACTATTTGGGAAGGCTGCGAAATGTATTGAATTTTAAAACTTATTATGCACTATTTCAGAGCTGCTAAATTATAATAGATAGGTCTGGATTTGAATTTAGGGTCCACTTCTCACTAGTTATGAGCCTTTTGGAGCTTCTGTTTGTGGGATTTTAAATAGATATCATACATAGAGTACATTCTCAGATAAATAGTTAATCAACATTGTCTGTGACTGATGATGATAATGATGATGATGATGAAGAACCTGCCAAGCACAGCAGCTGACAGGTTATACTCTCTCAATAAGTTACAACCACACACTACCACAACGTCTATTAACATTAGTATAACATAGTGTTATTTAAATATTAAGCAAAGGTTTTCCTGTTATGTGTTTATATTCTTTAAAAAAGGCAAAAAGTGAGCCTGAGGATGAGTGAGCAAATATGTGTATTTTTATAACTTTAAATTAGCAAGCTTAGTGGTACCAGAAATAAAATTCACATTGGAAGCTGCGGCTATAATGACAACACTCTGTTTTCATTTCCAGAAAGATAGATTAGAGTCACTAGGAAACTGAGATTAAAAGACAATCTGAACCACAAACTACTTCTCTTAAAATAGCTTTATTTGCTTATAGTAAACATTGATATGAATTTTCTGGTACATATATGGTTGGGCTTTTATCAAAATTCAGGCCATGCTAATTCTATGATTCCAGTGTACTACAGATACATCTTCCATATAAGACTTTTCCATAGAGACTCTTGACCCTCTAGGAAAGTATAAACATGCGTTATTCTCTGTACTGGCACAGATACAAAACACCGGGATTCTTCGGGGATATGTTTTCATAAAATATTAAAAAGAAGAAAAATTTTGGTATTTAAAGAATACCTTATAACGGTCTCCATACTTCAAGGAAGCTATAGTTAACAGCATGAACAACAAAGGCAAATAAAACAGATTAATGTAGGCAGTAGTTTTTCTAAATTCCTGCTTATGGCAGAAACCACCTCATCTTCCCAAGGAATACTTCTGTCAGAATCACTGAGATTGTTCAAAGAAGCAACAGCCTCTTAAATGTCTCACTATCGTGGTGAATGTGCAGTGCTATTATTTCTAACAACACAAAGCACTGGCCATATTGCGGCAGATTAGCAGTGTCTAGCATTACCTGTTAGAGAGCAGCATAAATATGATATTCTCCTAGTTAAAGCCATTTTTAGCTGTTTGTTAAGGCACTGGTTAATTCAAAGATGCTTTACAAAACTTCCTTCATAAGTACTGGTATATATTATTACATTATTATAATATATGGTACTATATATTTTCTTTATTTTTCCTTCCTTCTTAGATGCATTCTTCAGAAATGTATACATTCTTCACATTCTTCATAACTTCCTCACATTTTAGGGATATATAATTAGGTGCAACTGTAACAATATAGTCACAAATTCTTATTTTCTTAACAAATGCATCTTCTAGTATATTCAAATTTCCACTGCATATATATATTTTTTGCTATATTCCAGTTTTCTTCTCTATTTTTGTTTGAAAATTCTAACACAGAATTTCATGCCAGAATTTTTTTTTCTTCATGAAAGCTGGAAGAAATCATTTCAAGTTTCAAGACTGTGAAAATTGACTATGCCTGACTTTTCCCAAAATGACTCGCAATGCTTTTTGCCAGGGAGATTCTAGGGCCAGTTAGTTTATGATCAAAACTTACAGATGGTACTTACAGAATACTAGCCAGTAGGGCATTTTTCGAGAATGTCAAGATCAAAAACTATAATTAAAGGTTATTTTGGGAAAAGCCAGAGTCCCCATCACTATCTCCACAACTCGACAGGGGAAAAAAATAAAGACAAAAAAAAAGAAGAAGAAGAAACGATTTTGTGACAAAGTAATTGCCGACAAAAATATCATAATCCAATGTGTCATTTGAAAACAATTGAATTTCTAGTCTTTGTGTCACAGAACCTTAGCTTTCAAGTGATAGTTAGGTTATAACATATAATGCTGACTTTTCCTTAAGATCGTAGGTTATTTCACAGCTGTCAGTCTTACACAGCCATCTTCCCTGGCACCAGTTCCTGTAAGTCGTCCCCCGCTGGTTGGTATCTTTATGCCAAACTCTCATGATATTTAATCACCATAAGAGGGAGGTCACTTGATGATAAACCTGTGATGAAGTGATGCAATTTTTACCTCTTAACAACGTACAAGTAAACATTTTATGCACTGAGGCCAAAGCAGGAAAATGATAACATCTATACTTTAATTTCCATGCATCACTGCTCATGGCAGTGAAATAAACACCAACATGAAATAACAGAGAAGGTGGGGGGGCGTGGCCAGTGGTTTAAAAAAGGAGAATTAATATCCATGAATAAAATTTCATGTATCCTTGCCAAAGGCTGTGAAAATATGCCAATTGCATGACTATGTCTGTTTCAGGGCCAGAGTTTCATTTAAAATTTAATAATAATTGCTCTCTTTTTAATTGTATAAAACAAATCAAAGTGACTAGAGTATTGCTAACAATAAATGAATTCCATGGGTATCTGCTTTTGAAAATGATCAACTTTTATACATATGTTTTTAGGTGCTAACAGATAAGTAGTTTTTTGATCTTTTTTATTTAAAATGCTGCATCAACCAACTTAATCTTGTATGTCTATAGGTTCATCATTTTTATTTTTCACTAATTCTGTAAATTCTAGGTACCGTCTATGACCACATAGTTTTTGATGTAATATTTGTAATTCAAGTTTATATTCTTTGTTAATAATGATCAATGTATAATATCCCGTTGCTAGGAAAAATGGTGAAGCATATTTTAAGTATTTTTATTTATAATTGTATTATCATGTATTACTTAAAATAGCAACATGCAAAATGTTCACGTGACAGACAACTTATTGGGGGTAAATTCAGAGTATGTGACAGTAAATTTAAGTATTCATTTGGACTCAGAATGCATCTGAATTTTGTGCTAGCTACTATAGAGTACACTTTGAAAAAACTTTCCTAATATTCATATTTCCTTCATTTCAGAAGTCCTGCTTTTCATCAGACATTTGAAGAGAAAAAGCAGACTTCCAAACAAAGACTAATTTGCAATCCTAGAAGAACATTGTTTAAAAACCCCTTTACTATATATTGTTATTTTTGTGAGACTTCTTGTTTTAAAAAACATTTTAATTCACCACAAAGAAACCTTTTCAAATGTAAAGTTTTTAAAATATAGTGCGTTATTGACCAGGGAAAACCTAAGGTGGACTAATTTTCTACTTACCAAAAACAAGTAAAATCACACGCTCATACACACACTTTCACACAAAACCTTTGTCCACTGTCTTTTCAATGTTATGATTCTGTACCTTTTCCATTAGAAGGAGACAAGTACTGTACCCACTGTTTTGCTTAGAATTGAGTACTTGGTCAGCTCTCAACAAATAGTAAGTCATAATGACAAGTGCTGAATCCAATTTGAAACCGTAAGCGGGAAAATAAAGTGGTCTCAAATGTCAGCATTTTACAAGTTAATTCAATTTGTGGAGGAGCTGCAATGCCATATTTTTATGTTCGTAAAATAATTCAAAGTATTCTCTTCTATTTTTAACTTCTGGATAGGACAAAGAGATTTTCTCACTGAAGATTACAGCCATGGCTTTCGCCAAGCTGAAAAACAAGCTTTAATGTGATGATCCACACAAGACCAAACTTGATGAGAAATGTAGAGTGTTGCTATGGCAATTCCATTTGTTGGAACTTTTCTCTGTTGGCTTCACTCTCACATTGCATTCTAAAAAAAATCGTATGAAAAGGTGTGGTGCTGTGAAGACAAACGCAAAGCCAAGAAGATGGAACTTTCTCATCTTTCCTTCTCCAGAGGAGGGGAAAATGTAGTCATTTGTAATGCCACCCAATGGAGTCAGAGGGCTGGATGAGGAGGTGTCATTCTGAGATTTCATTGAAACCCTGGGGTCTATTTCTGTTCAGCTTCAGTGGAAAATAAGCAATGCCAGTGTTATGAGCAAAATTACTACGTGAAGAAGGATGTGTAGGCTAAACTGAAAGATGTTAAGGCCCTGGCTCCTCAGAGGACCAAGATCTGTTTTGTTGTGGTTGTGGTTGTATTTTTTTGTTTTATTTTTTAGCACAGGCTTGATATAGTTAATTTCCTTGAAATATAAGCATAGAATGTAAATAAATCTCAAGTTTGAACATCTCTGATGACGAAAGGAGGCATTAGTTCACTTAATGTCATTTCTTTGCAGATAGACCTTCCTTTGGATGGTATAATCAATCCAACTGTTCATAACAACCATCTCAGTCGGGATTACATGGTAGGCATTGTGCCAAGTATTTTTTTCTCAGATTAATCTCAGTTAAACTCTTTACAAACCTCCCTATGAGGTAGACACTATTATCATCTCCGTTTTGCACATCAAGAAAGGCAGATTCAGAGAACAAAAGTAAACAGAGCTAAGGTCAGTTATATAGAAAGAAGAAAATCTGGGAGTTAAATCCAGAACTAAGACCTCAATCAATGAGTTGTTAAACAGAATTAATTGTGCCAAAATTTAATGGCTTGAGAGGAATTCCCAAACAATTTATCAAAAAGTAGCAAAAATTATATTTTTGCCATTATTGTGCAAACTTCTTTTTCTAATATACAAAATACAACTGAAAAAGTAAGATAACAAAGGTGATTTATTACAGAATATTGTGACAAAAATATTTTCTAATTTTAATTCAACTGTGGTAATTTATTGAGTTCTCATCACATGCTCTAAGCATAAAAAGACTTTTAAGATACCATTTCCTGCTTAAGTAGAATTTTTCAGTAACTGGAGGACTATAGTAAACAAGTAAAGTAGGGATCCGCCTATTTAGAAGACAACATAAATACATTTAGCTATAAGACAGAGGTTATAAATTAGCAGCCAGATGGTTTATGTGGCTCTTAGCCATGTTTAATTTGACCCACCCAACATGGTTTTGAAAATTTTAGTTTGATGAGCACATTTGAAAATTGAGAGATTTCACATAGGATCTGAATCTTTAGCTTCTCTTTAAAAAATCCAAATATGTATAAACATAACCTGTATTTTCAGTTGGCAAAAATTACATAAGCAAATAGAAAGTTTCCACTGTAGCAGTGGTGTGTATTCTCGAGTCTTCTAGATTCCCTGCTCTATTTTTTCCCCTACTCTGAAGTTTAGTGTCAACTTCCATTGTTTTTCTTATGCCAATTAATACTGTATACCTTACCATCCTGGCCCTAATAGACTTTTGAGATTGTGACTTTTGCTGCAAAGACATCAAAATTATTTGACATACAGATTATTAATAGGTAAGAATAAAAAGACAATCATTTAGATAGTCTGTGAATATACTGAAACAGCTACAGAAGAGATTTGGAATAGGAATTAAAATTGCCACTACTACTGAGTTTTCGGGGGTATGATTTATTGCAAAGCCATTTCGATTAACCTAGAAGTGGAGAGGATGTTAGGTCATTGAGATGCTCAGGTGTGATGTATAAACATTTTTAACCATTCATAATTTATGTGCAAAGAATATTCTGTTTGGGGAGTAAGAGATATGGGAGAGAAGTAACATGGAGCTAAGGGCTAGAATGACAGACTGAGGGAGAAAGGGAAGAAGGGAGAGACTTTAAGAGTTGTGAGTTTATAGCTTCTCAAACTCTTGAACACTGCTGAGGGCCTTGGCTTTTCTAGTCATTTATCCAGTAGCTTCTGATGAAATCAACTACAAAACTTTAGGTCTTGCACTTACTTTTAGCTTTGCCTAAAATGACACCTTTTTTTTTCTCCCCAAACCTTTAATTCATCTGATTTTCTCCTACTCAAATTTCAACAGCTGGTGTAGGAGGTTCATTTTCTACTCAACTTTCCCATTGCTTTTAGAGAAATGTCTTTCTTTACACTACAATTTTACCTTGGACAGGCTTCCTTTACTGGACCTATTATTTTCCACTGAGATTATGTATTTATGCATCCGTCTTCCCTAGTTGACTAGAATTCTTGGGAAGGGATCCATATTGTATTTATCTTTGTATCATTATCTCCCAGCATGGTGTAATAAATATTTGTTGAATAATGCTGGGCACAGTGGCTCATGCCTGTAATCCTAGCACTTTGGGAAGCTGAGGTGGGTGGATCACTTGAGGTCAGGAATTCAAAACAGCCTGGCCAATATGGTGAAACCCCATCTCTACAAAAAATACAACAACAACAACAACAAATTAGCCAGACATGGTGGTGCTCACCTGTAATCCCAGCTATGCAGGAGGCTGAGGCAGGAGAATTTCTTGAACCCAGGAGGCGGAGGTTGCAGTGAGCCGAGATCACGCCACTGCACTCCAGCCTGGGCAACAGAGTGAGACTCCATCTCAAAAAAAATTTTATCGAATAAATGAATAAATACACCCTCAAAAGGGAGTCAGTTTAAAGTATTTTTTAAAAGTTCCCTTGACCTATTTGACTTAATTACATAATCTTATGACTCCAATATTTCACTCAAAATAGATAGGTTACATATGTAATTATTGATTCAATTGATACAACTTGTAATAACATTCTGAAGTTATATATGTTATATATATGTTGTGTATATATATACACACACATAAATGTGTGGCTTTTATATGGATATATGTATATATTTGCATCTAAATCATCTATAGTTGACCATGTTCTCCACCTGGGGTACTATATCAGACACTCTGAGGAGTGTCTGAGTAAAATATAATTATGTAATTAAATATACCTTTAATTTTGTAATAAAATTTGCCACATCTACTCCCTCTCTACCCACTACCAAAATTACCATGTTTTTTTGAAAAAAGTCATCATTTTTATAACCTAATGCAAGGAAACAAGTCTACTATGAAGGTCTCTCTGTAGTACCTGGAATATATGTTTTTACTTTATTGAAATATAATGAGGACAACTACACACAGTGTACAATTCAACTGAACACACCCATATAAGTAGCTCCCGTGAAGGAACCTAACATTATCACCATCTCTCCAAAGCCCCTTATTTTCTCTCATGTCACTAACCTTCTTCCAAAGTTAACCACATCCAAGATTCCTAAAAGTATAGACTAGTTTTTGCTTGATTATGGTAATTGAAATGTTTATTCATTTAAAGTATCTATTGATTACCTAATTCATACATTATGACTGTATTAAAAGTATATATTCTCTTAGAATATAAATAATTAAATTAATTTTTTTAAAACATGGATTCTTAATTTTGTGGAGTTATAAAAATGGATAAGACATAACCTTGGCATTACAGAAGTTTACAATCTGGTAGATCTGATAGAAGCTGACAGTCTGGTAATACCCATAGACACATAACAGTACATTGTAAATGGGTTCAGAGTGAAAGTAGGACTCACAAAGGGGAGCTCTCATCTGTTCCATACAAAGTGTGGAAGTGCTATTGAGACTACAGAAAAGGTATTATTTTAATAAGAATTTTCTTTCAGGTTGTTAGGAACAAAGTTATTTATATCTTCATTATTGTGATAAATTTGTCTCATGGATAGATAGATGCCTTCATAATCTTTTCTTCTGATAGAAGCATCTTAAGTCACATTAGAAATGGGTAAAAGAGCACTTTTTCATGTGTCTGTTGGCTGCATAAATGTCTTCTTTTGAGAAGTGTCTGTTCATATCCTTTGCCCACTTTTTGATGGGGTTGTTTGTTTTTTGTCTTGTAAATTTGTTTGAGCTCTTTGTAGGTTCTGGATATTAACCCTTTGTCACATGTGTAGATTGTAAAAATTTTCTCCCACTCTGTAGGTTGCCTGTTCACTCTGATGGTAGTTTCTTTTGCTGTGCAGAAGCTCTTTAGTTTAATTAGATCCCATTTGTCAATTTTGGCTTTTGTTGCCATTGCTTTTGGGGTTTTAGACATGAAGTCCTTGCCCATGCCTATGTCCTGAATGGTATTGCCTAGGTTTTCTTCTAGGGTTTTAAATGGTCATCATCACTGGCCATCAGAGAAATGCAAATCAAAACCACAATGAGATACCATCTCACACCAGTTAGAAAGGTGATCATTAAAAAGTCAGGAAACAACAGGTGCTGGAGAGGATGTGGAGAAATAGGAACACTTTTACACTGTTGGTGGGACTGTAAACTAGTTCAGCCATTGTGGAAGACAGTGTGATGATTCCTCAAGGATCTAAAACTAGAAATACCATTTGACCCAGCCATCCCATTACTGGGTATATACTCAAAGGATTATAAATCATGCTGCTATAAAGACACATGCACACGTATGTTTATTGTGGCACTATTCGCAATAGCAAAGACTTGGAACCAACCCAAATGTCCATCAATGACAGACTGGATTAAGAAAATGTGGCGCATATACACCATGGAATACCATGCAGCCATAGAAAAGGATGAGTTTGTGTCCTTTGTAGGGACATGGATGCAGCTGAAAACCATCATTCTGAGCAAACTATTGCAAGAACACAAAACCAAACACTGCATGTTCTCACTCATAGGTGGGAACTGAACAATGAGATCACTTAGACACAGGAAGGGGAACATCACACACCGGGACCTGTTGTGGGGAGGGCGGGGGAGGGATAGCATTAGGAGATATACCTAATGTAAATGACAAGTTAATGGGTGCAGCACACCAACATGGCACATGTATACATATGCAACAAACCTGCACATTGTGCACATGTACCCTAGAACATAAAGTATAATAATAATAATAAAACAAATGGGTAAAAGAAGAAAAGTCAGGTGGTGATTGTGATGACAAAGCTGCTATTTCACCATTCTTGAATTTTGCTTTGAAGGAAGAACTGTTAATTAACTGCAATAGTAATTGGCAGCCAGAAAAGTGCATCAGAGGACTGAGTTTTAAAGCTACTCTTACAAAGTCATGCAAACCAGATTGAGAACTTTGCCAGAAAGTAATGTTTTGTGGGTTATGGATTGCCTGGGGTTGGGCTTCCAAGTAAAATGCCTTCCAGGTTGCAGAGGCAGAGCGGGTCAGCAGTTGTCCCTGACTGGCCAACCAACCACTGGGGAATGAGAGTGTTAGCTAGTGTATATGATGCACAATGTTTCAGATTTATGCTCTGATAAAAAAGTAATGCTATTTGTCAAATCATCTTCCACAGAAGCAGACTAGTCCTTTCTCTATTAGACAGCTGTCTGCCTAGAATCAGCTTTATCTCCTGAACTACTGGATCTCATCACAGGAAGCCTTGTGTTGCAAGCTGATCTCATTAGGCAATACTTCCTATTGCAGGAAATTTGCTTTTATATAATTGGTAATTCTTGATCCTACTTGGTATCAGCCCAAGTTTATTAGTTCGTTCTCACACTGCTATGGAGAAGTACCTGATAATGGGTAATTTATGAAGAAAAGAGGTTTAACTGACTCAGTTCTGCAGGCTGTACAGAAGCATGGCTGGGAGGCCTCAGGAAGCTTACAATCATGGTGGAAGGTGAAGGGGAAGAAAACATGCCTTATTATAGTAGAGCAGGAGAGAGAGAGCGAGAAAGAAGAGAGAGAGAGAGAGAGAGAGAGAGAGAGAGAGAGAGAGAGAGAGAGACAGCCAAGGGGGAAGTGCCACACATGTTAAACCATTAGATCTTATGAGAACTTACTCACTATCATGAGAACAGCAAGGGGAAAATTTGCCCCCAAGATCCAGTCACCTCCCACCAAGCCCCTCCCTTGGCAAGTTAGGATTACAATTCGACATGAGATTTGGGTGGGGACACAGGGCCAAACCCATATCACCAGGAAACCATTTATTTGTCTTTCCCCTCATCATCACTAAGATAATTCCCTAACTAAAGTTCTGTTCAAGAAACTCCATTTAGCTTTGGAAAAACCTGCTTCTTCAAATAAC
This sequence comes from Macaca nemestrina, assembly GCF_043159975.1. NCBI lineage: Eukaryota > Metazoa > Chordata > Mammalia > Primates > Cercopithecidae > Macaca > Macaca nemestrina. Next base: position 134,771,612 of record NC_092125.1, read on the forward strand.
ATTCAGTGCTCAGAGGTTGTGATAGTATTGCATGATATTCCTAGAACAGTGAAATTTGGCTATAACTATGCACTGACTATAACTGTTGCATCAAAACTTAACGCTCTGCATCACATCTAAACTCAAAAGAATTTATGTTCCCAGAGTCAGGGTGGAGAAAAAGTCTGATCAGGATGGAGCTGGTGTGCATTACGATGAACTTCCTTCCCTAGAGCATGATAAAGAAAGGACTATGCAGTTGAGCTCAAGCACTCAAGTAACATAATATGATGACATTAGCATAATGGCACAAAATGAACAAATAAATCCCTTCTCCCTTGAGTCCTGGAAATGGATATTCCCTGGTTACATAATAGAAAGTGCTTCTTCTATGTCCTTTTGGATAGTATCTCCCAGGATTTGCTTCAAGGTAGAATTGCTTTCTCCAAGCCTCAAATCATGTAAACACTAGTTCATAGATTCATTTAAAGGATGTGTTGAAAAGAAACTTACTTAACACCATAGTCTCAATTATGAAAAAATAACCCAAAACTATATTTTTATAGTTAGATATTTATATATCTAAAAATATTACATGTATCTAGATATTTATCTATTTTATATATATATATAGAGAGAGAGAGAGAGAGAGAGAGAAAGAGAGTGATGCCTCACGTAATGATGGGGACACATTCTGAGAAATGCATTGTTGGGTGCTTGTATCATTGTGCAAACATCATAGAGTATACTTACACACACCTAGATGGTAGAGTTTGCTGCACACCTCGACTATATGGTACAGCATATTGCTCCCAGTCTACAGACCTGTGCAGCACCTTACTGTAGTGAATGGTGTTGGCAATTGTAACACTGTGGTAATTATTTGTCCACCTAAACATAGCTAAACACAGAAAAGGTACAGTACAATTACAGTATTTATAATCTTATGGAACCACCGTTGTATGTGTTGAAATGTCCTATGTCTTATGTAGCAGATGACTGTGTGTGAGTGTGAGTTTGTGTGTGTGTATACACACTAGAGAAAAGAAAAAACATGCAATGTAACAAATGCTTTTTCCTTCTAGGTATTAAATGAACTGTCTTCTTAAACCCACTTATAATTTTCTAATTTTATATACCAAGAAATATTACTACTATAACCAGAAGTGAAACCAGGACTATTCTTTTTAAAATGTGGACTAATATAATGCATGATCAGAAACTCTGATTTCAACTCTGAGGAATCATCAGTGATTTGGGTCCCTCTGGGTTCACAATGACATTATTTAAAGAGTTTTGTCAAGATTAGGGTGTTCCCAGAGGGCGAGAGTGAAATGAGAAACTCCTTGCTCTGCACTCCTGCAGCCACTGGATGAACTGTCTCATACTGAGTTGATGTAGGTCTACATATTGTTTTACACATATTTCCTATTGCTCTTTGACCTTCTTGAGGGAAACATGTAGACCGTGCAAAGTGCCAGGTACTAATCAATACATATTCATTGAATAAATGATTGAAGGAATGAATGAATTGAAAGCATGTAAGAATGACTGAATTTCTCAACAACTTGTGAGGTTTTTAAATATGTTCTACAATCTGTCCTGTAACAATTTTAGTTACCACCATTTTAAATTCAAAGTTTGCTTTAAAAAAAATAAGTGAGAATGCTTTCTGATTTCTTTATTCCTTCCTAGAAATATACATCATCTATTTTTAAATTCTATTGTATCTACCTAAAACAGAAGTGTCTGGAGTAACTTTTGCTGTAGGAAAACTCTTGCTGTAGGAAAATGGGGACTATTTGATTGAAATTATACGTTAGATGACAGAAATTACACTTGGGAAAAATATTTATAAAACCAAGTTATATCAGGCACAGTGCTTCACACCTATAATCCCAATGCTCTGGGAGGCCAAGGCAGGAGGATCCTTTGAGGCCAGGAGTTTGAGGTTGAAGTGAGCGTTGATAGCACCACTGCATTCTAGCTTGGGCAACAGAGAGAGAAAGAGTCTGTCTCTTTTAAAAAATCAAGTTAGTCTGTCTTATGGAATCAGAATGGCCATGGTCAGTGTAAATGGAAAAAAAAAAAAAAAGAAATATAATTTGATTATAAAACCTTACCTTGAACCAAGAACCAATGAGGTAAAGATATGAAAGTTAACCAATTCTTAATGTTATATCAAAGTTTTTTGTAAGTAGTTCAATTATGAAAACACCAGGGAATATAAGAGATGAATTACTAAAAATAATGTAAAAATCTCCGTGATATTAGGCAACTGGTATAAACTACCTATTTGCTAGTAGTAGAAAGTAGCATTATTAATTATATATTAATATTTCAGGAATAGAACAAAACAGGGAGAAGCAATTTGAGCAGTAAAACAACATTTTATGAGGATAACACTTTTAAATATTTTTAGAAAGTGTTCATATTAGCTGATCTGGCTTTCCAAAGAATCTATGATTCAAAAATGAACTAGATGAGTGCCTTAAAATTTATGAGATTTCTGGTTCCCCAGTAGTCAGTGTCTTGTTAAGACATCAAGAATCTAGTTTGCCTCTTCTGAATATAGATCATTAGGTTGTGCTACTTATCTGTTGAGTGATATTTACAAAAGGGACAAATACTGGAAATGATTTTTCTGAGAAACTTAATATTTCATAGAAATCAAACAAATTCCATTCACCTTCAGTGAAAGGTTGGCATCAACAGTGTTGGCTTCTCGTTATTACTAAAATACCCATGGAAAACAAAAGGAGAAATGGACAGGGATGTCACAGGTATCATTTACTTTCTCTTAATTGTAGATCTACTCTACAAAGACTTTCATTTGGAACCTGTTCTCCAGGATTTATTACAAATATTCTTCTACAGGTAGGGGAATCGCTCAATTCCTAGACTATTCATATGATAAATGAGCATGAACCTCTCCGTGACATATCTATTATCAAAGGGAACTGTTATTTAAATCTTGCATTGCCATTTAATTTCTCACTCATGTAGTTTTAGCTCTTCAACTGGATTGTAAGGTTTGGGAAAGTCACAGAACATTATCCCATTTTCTATCCCACTCACAGTGTTTTTCAGTCTCTAATAAGAACTCAGTGTTTATTGACTTCCTATTGGGAAAAGAATCAGCTGAAAATACCAAACCTGAGTACTGCCTATCAGCTGCCAGTTCAATTCTGTGATTTGCCAATTTAATTTTGAGTGAGTATAAAGTAACTTATTCTGCAAAATGAAAAACTGGGTAAATTTGAAAAGAATATTTCTTCCTCTGATGCCATCAAAATTCGAGATTTTCTTTCTCCCTGAAAGGCCCAAACAACTTGCACACTTCTACTACATTAAGATCCATGTGTTGCAATTCAAGAACTCAGCATTTCAAATAAGCCAACCCTGTACACATACTTTCAAATATGTTATTTCCACCTACGGTATGTTTATATCACAATGAATTAGTGAATTTTACAAGCAAATTATGTACTAATCAATATAAATATTCTGTCTTGAAATACCAACCTCCTAATTTTGAATTAACAGTCAATAAAAATTATATCCAGAAAGCAGATGGAATTTCTACTTAATTTGCTTGTATCACGCTGTTAAAAAAATAAAGGTAAAAGCACAGTATTTGGAAAAAGCTGAGTATTTTCTGTTTACTGAGAAAATAATATTTATTTCAAATAATTGCTAAGATTTGCTACATCTCTACTTCAAACTGGTAAATTAGTTTAACAACTAAATGTTTTCTTAATAATATGGAGGAATACACAGGCAAGAAGAACCTTTAGTATACCACTATAGTATTGTCATTTTGTTCTAAATTATCTGTTGTACTATATCATGTTAGGTATTCCATCCTAACAATACTTTAAACATCTTAAACAGAGAAGAAAAAATACATTGTGAAATCAAAGAGAGAAATATTTAGCAGCATCTGTTTTACCCCATCACTTGAACATTTTCAAACCAAATAATATAATACTAGCAAACTGGCATAAAACATTCTGTTTAGAGAAACTGAAACATAAAACTAGAACTCGATACTTAAAAATCAGAAACTTTGTACCTATTAATAGCTTTAATATTCCTTTTCCTCCCACTTTCTCTGTAACAAAAAGAACCCGAAAACAACACTTTATCTTTGAGTAGTTTCAAAATGCAAAGCAAGGGCATGAGCCCGTAGGTGTTAATCGCTGCTTAGTTGATGTAAGAAAATTCACATGATATTATACTGGGGTTTTAAAAATTAGTGTCCATATTTATTTTGATGAAATGCTAAAAGGCTTTATTTTTCATCTTTCCAGTGAATGCAGTATTTCCATATTTTTTCAATAAAAAATGCAGGAAATCAGCAACATTATTAAATATATTGCAGTGCCGATTATATGCCTCTAGCATTTGATTTGTTGGGGGGAAATTAAAGCTAAATGGCTTCGATAACACAGAAATTTAATACTCAAAACAAATGGCATTTAATGTTTTTATAAGAAATGACGCTTAAAAAAAAAAAAACGTGTTTCAAAGGAGATATATCTTCTGCACAAATGTACAAAAAAGGTACTAGAAAAATGGCAAAGCTGTGGAGGAAGACCACAGGACTCCCGTATACTTCCTTTGTTTTGTCATTGTTGATGTGGCCACCAGTCATTTAGATTTAAAGACTGGAACTCTGCTCAAAAATCTTTCAGCTCCAACTTTCTCTTCCTAATGCTATACATATACTGACATCTACCTTTTATAGTAATTTTGTTATTTTCTTTTGTTCCTCTTTGCCTTCTTAAGAAATGTGATCTTAAAATTATTTTTTTCTACAGACACAAAAAGTTCTCAGTTCCTTTACTATTCTGGTAAAATATGAATTGAAACGATGGCCTAGACTAGAAATAGTTATTTAAATTGCCTTAGTTTCAGAGAATTGAAAAAGATAAAGCATATTTTCATTTAAGGATAGCTCATTTTAAATTAAGTTCCTTCAGGAATCTTAGTTACAACTTGCCTGACCAGTGTCCACTAGATGACACTGTTGTATAAGCACAATAATGAGTGGTGATCGCTTTGACAATAACTAATTTATCATATATATATATGTATATATATTTAGATATTGTCAGTGTCTTTCTAGATGAAACTCGCTTAGCATTTTTAATTGGATATGGCTGATAGCTACAACTTCACATCATTTATGGTAAAGTTATCCTAAGAGGTTAAAATGCAGTGTAAAAAAAGAAGCATGTATTTCACAGCATTCATACTTTTGCAAAAGAAAAATCTTTTCGAAATCTATATATTTCACAGTTAAAATAGATTTCATTATGAATTTTAAATTGTGCCATCTTAAATCGAGTGGCAATGATTGTACTGACAACGTTGGTTATCAAGTAGTGTTTTGTCAGTACTCTCTTTTTTTTCTTTCTCTCTCCCCTTCCTGGCATCCTCCCTCCCTTCTTGTCTTTTCAATTCTCTCTTTCTTCTCTCCTTGATTTTGGATTGAGAGTCGTTCTAGTGCAGTGCCAAAATCAGGGGAAGAATCAATTGCCTTAAGCTAACAGCCCCTGTGCCGCATTGTTGCCAAGCTAGGAAACTTTAGCCTGGAAAACTCACAGAAAAACAGACACAATCATGATGTGCCTGTACACATGGAGCCATATAAGGAAACTTTGACTACTTGAACCGTATACCACAGATTTCTAGACATAGACATTGTGAGGTAAAATCTACTATTTGGAAATATCATGTAGATTATTGAGATTTTTCCCCAATAACAGGATTTCTTTGTAGGCTTTCTTTCTTTCTCATTCTTCTGTTAATGCTCAAAAATCACTGTTAAATTAAGTTTGTTTGCTGTGATTTCAATTCAAAAAGAACAGTAAAGTAAAAGCATCCATGCTCCCTTCTATAGATTACCTACACTAATCTCATGCTGTTTACCTGAAAAATCTTGAGGAGGAGCCAAGCCTAAAAGAAAATTACTAAGCACAAGGGGTGATTGAAGTGTTTTATGGCATGTGGCACGTCTCAGAGGGAAGTGACAGACATGTCACCTTATTTTTTATTTTTTAAGCCAGACATGCTAACGCTAGAGAAGTGGAGATGCCTTATACTTCAGTAAGAAGCCCGCTGCACACAGGAATATCTGCACCCCAGCAGATTTGCCACACATCTTTATGGCTGAGTTTTCACTAGACAACGTTTTGTGAATACGACTCACAAACAGAACTCTCAGATCATGCCATTACATTTATGACAAGGTACAGAAAAGAATAGAAAAGGGATTCACATTCTCAAATTTGTTTTCAAAAACATGGACATCATGTTTAAACACCTGAACACTCTCTTCATAGGTGGATGGTGGGAATTCAGATGAGATGAACTTTATATATAATTAGTTTCTCTTTTTTTCATATCTCAGAGTCTCTGCTTTCTTCTTTTGCCCTCTTCCTGTTCCTCCTCCTCCCCCTCCTCCTCCTCTCCTTCCCCCTCCTCCTCCTCCTCCCCCTCCTCCTTCTTCTTCTTCTCCTTCTCCTTCTCCTTCTTCCTTCTTCTTTTTTCCTCCTTCTTCCTTCTTCTCCCTTCTCCTCCTCCTCATCTCTCTCTCTCTGTGTGGATGTGTGTGTGCTTATTCATCAAAAGGAAACTTTAACTTTAACTGAAAGCTAAAATGTTGCAGAATAAATTTTATACGCCAGTTCTCTCATTGTGGGCATACTATATAATCTCACTGAGTCTTAAATTTCCCAGTACATAATTTTGCATAGGTTGTTATAAAGATTAAGTGAGATCATAATATCTATGATATTTACATCAAGTTTTTGACATGCAGTAGGTGTGCAGGAAATACCTATAGAAAGCTTCCTAAAGAGATTGAGAGAGAGAGAGAGAGAGAGAGAACTTTCAAGGGAGGTAGGTGTAAGAAAAAATTCAATCAATTCAATGGTGGCCCAGAGAGGTCCAGAGAGAAAACAAAGGCATAAAGACAGGAATAAAAGAAAATAGAAAGTTCCATCAAGATGGGGAGAAGAGGATTTGGAAATGGTGTTACAGGCAAAACTGAGAATGAAAAGGAAATAATATTTTATTGAGTAAAATAAATGAAATGGTAAAAGAATTAACCATCTTTTGAGTAAACGTTGGGTGCTAAGCACTTTCTATACATTCTCTCATTTAATTCTCACAAAACCCCTGGAAAGAAGTTTTATGAACATGTATCTTTCCTAGTGGAGGAAACTGGGGCTCACAGAGTTCAGGTAACATGTTCAGGGTACCCTTTGCTCCTAAGTGGAAAAGCCCGTTTAAATTCCAAAGCACTTTCCAAGGCTATTAGACCATCTCCTCTCCCAATGCTTGGCAGACAGAACAAACAGGACTCCAGTTTCCACATCCCTGCAATTAAGGACTGATAAATACCATGTTTGGAAATTTTACTTGAACTCTCAGAATGCATTTTCCTCTAGGAATAAAATATTTAATGCTAGCTAGTGTTTCAATCTAACTATCAAACTTTATTGAATTTAAAATCCAGCTGATCTATAAATTAAAAAACTGTATTCTACAGTCCAAAAGAGAGTCAACAGAAAACAATACCTTTTTAATCCTAAATTAGAAAGTTAAGGCTGGCACAGTGGCTCACACCTGTAATCTCAGCACTTTGGAAGGCCGAGGCAGGCAGATCGAGAGGTCAGGAGATCAAGACCACCCTGGCCAACATGATGAAATCCTGTCTGTATTAAAACTACAAAAATAAGCTGGGCGTGGTGGTGCATGTCTGTTATCCCAGCTACTCCAGAGGCTGAGGCAGGAGAATCGCTTGAACCCAGGAGGTGCAGGAGAATGGCGCTGAACCCGGGAGACGGAGCTTGCAGTGAGCTGAGATTGCGTCACAGCACTCCAGCCTAGCGATAGAGTGAGACTCCGTCTCAAAAAAATAATAATAATAAAAAATAAAAATAAATAAACAAAAATTAAGAAAGAAAGTTAAGGCCATGCTACTCTTTATCAAAGCAGCAAGAAGCCACTTCTGTATCTTTGTCTCATGGGTAGATTTAATATATGTGAAGGTGAAGATGAAGATGGAGGATAGGTTCCCCAAACTAGAGGATGTTGTAGGAGCCATTATTATGCATTGGTATCTGAGAGCTGTTTGTAAGGTGAGTGAACATGTATGTGATGGACAATCGATGTATGTTTTAGCAGATATGTAACTGTATGTCTCTCAGTCTCAAATGCTCACTCAAATGCACAGATACATATATATGTATATAGACCTGATAATAGCTTACTGTCCCTCCTGAGATCTGAGATATATGAGGCTTGGCATTTGCCCCTTTTCCAGCATGCCTGAACATGCCTGAAATACGAAATATGGATCTCTTACCACTGAATTACTTTAACAAGTTTAGCAAAAGGCAATATGATTTCAGTAGTTGTTTATAGAACTGGAAGTACTCCCCACCCCCCATCTTTGGTGTCAAATTTTAGATTTTAAATGTGTGCACTAGCTCAGTTTAGAAGGCCTGGAGATGTGATGAGTATTTTCAATAAAACTCCCTCAATTTCTGAAGCTCTTATAGTGATGCTCTATTTGTTCTTTCCTCTATGAGAAATCTGCATGAACACCACCAGGTGATGAGTGCACCAGCGGCATAAATAACTCATCACTATTCTCAATCCACAGTTCATCACCAACCTTGCAAGAGGGAGAAAAACTAATTGTTATCTGCTGTCCTTTTTATTTTTCCTCCTGTCTCCAGCAATCCATCTCCCTGACTCCAGCATCCACTTTCTACTAACATTTTTCCATTCATCCTTCAGTATTTTTTCCTGATGACACTACCTGCAATCTATGATTATTTACTTTTCTGATTACAAATGACACTATCTCCCTATCCAGAAACCATAAGTTATAGCAAAGGTAGGGTAGTTAAAATTATGAGAATAGTTAGGAAACCCTAGTGGATCTGTTTCCAGGTACCTATGATTTTCTGATTAGTTTCCCTTAAGACTTAAAAATTATAACTTAGTACAGACAAGAGAATCTCTGGGCTTCTGAACTCAGGGATCGAATATTATCTAGGACATAGGAGGAGTTTAGACATAGTTGCTGTACTCTAAATTTTTGCTTTTAGGTACCTTTTCTATGAAACGAGACATTTCATAGGCCTGCCTTCCATGGCCTTGCCTTTGGTTAAGAAAGAATGCTGTATGTTTAGAGAGAACGATTTTTCTAGGGCATAATTATACCTTAGGAACATTAAATGGATTCTCCTATCTCTTTCTTCAAATTGACATTATTCCATGACCTTTGCAGTTACAGAAATCAGATTTTCCACGAAGGAGGAATATTTTATGCTGTGGATTTTGAAGCAGGAGAAGTGCCTGAATGAGTAAGCAATCCTACTTAAATACTGGAAAATGAGCATCTAGAGATTTCTATGTCCCCAAAACCTACGGATGACAAACATTTTTAAAAACGAAAACACTCTAGAATCTAAAGCTATTTCTTTCTCTTTCACACACAAATTTATAATTTCTTGGCAATAGGAATGTTAGTTTGAACAGGATGAAAATGATTAGGAAGTTTATTCTCAATGATCAGCCAAAACTGTATAGCACTATAAATTGCCGTTATTAAACTAGTATTCTAGAAAGACAAGGTCAAACGTTGATTATAAGGATCAAATCATTAGAAAAATAGATTATAGCTACCTGTTCCTTACTAGACCTGTAAGAGGCTGACTTTTCAGAGCAAACACATTGCTATGTATGCAGATTTTTTTACATCTCTTCAGTATATAATTCAAAGTGCCAAAAGCACTCACTTAACATCTGAGGTTTGTTCTCTTCATTTATAGAATAAAGATGTTATTATTTTGGAAGTTTCTCTGAAGATTAAGAGGCATTAGAAAATAGGTGAAAATGTTTTTTAAAGGGCAAAGCAGTAACAAATATAGAATATTATTGCTATTTCCATAGTATTGTATATATTCAGGATGAAACTATGTTAAGAAGAAAAGTCAGAAATAAATTTTTGAGATACCCTTACAACCATGAGTAGTGAAACTCAAATAGTTTCTTTTCAAATCCAAAGGACTGTCATTAAGTTGACATTTTCTTACCTGGATGTGGGCAACTAAGATTGTTGAAATGTAAGAAAAAATCTTCTAGAAACCAGATATATTTATCCAAGCAAGTAGCCACCTTCTGAAGTAGAGTGTCCCCGTCACTGGAAATGTTTTAATGTCGTCATTAGGATGATAGAACCAGCTGTCATTCTGCTATGAGTATGATGGTGGAATTCCTCATCCAAAAGAAGCAATCTCTTGCCATTTCCTAGTTCTTGCCTTAATACTTATCTCCAACTAACCCACGGTACATTTTAATTATTTATCTTCTTTATTGTCTTCTTCTTTTATTAACAGTAAACTTCACAAAGGCATGTTGTTCAGCAGTATATTCCCCATGTCTTAAAATGTGCCTGGCACACAGTAGATGTAGGATAAATATTTTTTTAACATATGAGAGATTGGATGAGATGCTTTCTAAGATTCTTTCCAGCTTCTAAGAAACTATGAAAAAATATAGGGGTGAGTCTCATTACTAATCAAAAGTTTGCTGACTTTATAAAAATATGCAAATCTTATATAGACAATTCATCTCTACTTTGACTATCTTTGCTCTATTTCTTTTATCCTTATGAGTATTTGGGAAGCAACAGTGCCCATGTACTCCCATTCACAGAATTAAGGTATAAGGAAAAATATAAATTGCTAAAAATAAGAAAATAAAACAGCATAACATGTTATTTTGTTTGTTTCTTATTTGGATTTTACATAAAAAAAATAGAGATCCATTCTTTTATTCAACAAGCATTTATGTATGCCTTACTTAATGTCAGGCACTCGATAAACACTGGGGGGAAATGTATCCTAGAAGAACTCACAGTCAGGAATAGGGGATACAGACATCACATCTTCATGTCATTTCCTCTAAGCTTGAGAATGGAAATGACGTATGCATGTGGATATAGTTACATTAGGAAGTTCTGCCCCTTCAAAGCCTTGCTAGCATGTCTGTAGACCACTAAAGTAAACAGTGGCTGAAAATGTCTATGCAGACTTTAACTTCAAGTCTACAGTGTGCCAAACAATGCAAGGATTCAAGAATATCCTTGAACTCTGGGAAGGGAAACAGACTTATAAACAGATCAGTGAAACACAATATAAGTGTCACTCATCTGCAAGTTGTGGAAGTACAGTGGAACCAGAGATCCACTCTGATTCAGAAATGGAGGTAAGGGAAAGTGTCCCAGTTAGAGTCCTGACGAAAAACACATGGCACCCTCAAATTAGGCAACAGAGGAAAGGCTTTTACAGTGACCATTTACAAAGGTGTGGACAACAGTAGGGAAACAAGATTGTGCAATATGTTGGAAATTATACTCCAGGCTTCATGGAGTGAAAGGGAAGAGCAGGGGAGACAGTAATTCCTGGGTCCTGGAACAGAAAGAGCTGTGTGGAGAAAACTGTTTAACAGGAGCTATGATCTTCAGTACATGGACGAAGGAAACCCCAGGGATGCCACTAAAGAGATAAAACCCTGCCTCACTCTCCCCTCGTCTTCTGATTTTCTGCCAGTGCTCTCACCGGCCAAAGCCAGGCAAAAGGCAAAGGAAAAGGGACCCCATCAATGAAGTCAACACGGGTCAGCTTCCTAGGCCACAGAGCAGAGTAGGGAAGAATGCAGAGTCAAATATGGTGCAGCAAACAAAAGATAGACAATGCAGAAGGCTTTGGTGCCAGGAGACACTTGAGTTGGGGCTTGAAGGTTGTGTGGGAATGCATTGGCTAGTTTAACTGGATCACTCCAGAAAGAGAAGGCACATTTTGAAGAATGCTTGACAGGGTGATTTCTAGGCAGAACAGAAAATATAGACTTTGTCTATATGTGTAGGGGATTTTGTGAGCATGCTTGCTACTGCCATGAGCTGATAGCAAAGCTACGTAGTTGAAACAGTTCTCAGTATCTGAGAATTGACCAAAATCTCTAGTAAATACCCACCAAAGCATTCCTGCAATCTTTAGATGTTAAGAGAGGATTTGAAGGCCTTCAGTCCAATCTAAGCTGAGACTGTTAGTTGAATATAGTGTTATTTTTGTGATAGAATATAATATGAAATCAAAAGTATTTCTCTCCTAGACAAAATATTAATACATACTATGAATTAAAACTCCTTTTTCAGTCAATGCAAGATGAGGCTAGATAGTTTTAAAAAAAGCTTCCATCTCAAATTATTTCAAGAGTATAATGGGCTCCACTTCCCTTGATGAGAAATTATTCTTTGTTATACAATTAGCTCCAGACCTTTTAGTTCTTCAGATTCTTATGTATGTGACATTACTGAAGAGCTGATTTATGAGTATTGTACCCTAACCCATTTTGGACAATAGCATGACCTGATGCAGTGGTTTTCAAATTAAAAAAAAAAAATCTTATTCAGAATTTCAATATATAAAGGAGGTAAAAGTAAAGAATGGGTACCTTGATAGTTTAAATCTTCACTATTGAGCAGAAAAATATTTTGTTACTTGCTCCAAACCCTGAAGCACCATTGTGAACACCTGAAGTTCCTCGGGCAACAGTTTGAAAATCATTGACCTCAAGAATATGAAATTAAGTACGTGAGAGGACACAAGAGTTTAAGTCTCAGTTTTAAATTAAATCCCCCCTCTGTGGTCTCATGAAAAGCAAGGCAACTTCTTGAGGGCCACAGAAATGCTGGTATTGATTTTTCTGGGCACCGATTCACAGACTGACTCTGGGCAAGTCACTAAACCTCTTCGTGCTTTAGGGTCCTTCTCTGTAAAATGGGGTTGCTAATAGTTACCATGTCTTTCCTTTACCACGAAGATGGGAGAAGATTAATGAATGGTTGTTCCCAAGGATTTAAAAGACCTTTTGAAGAAAGTCTGTAGATAAGACAGAGAAGAATATATTTTATTTGATCCTAACCAGTAAATGCTCTGAGAGAGTACAGAAACAAATACCTAAAACTCTAAGTGGATAGTGTCAGTTCTGATTTACTTCTTTGCCTGGGCTAAGCTTGTACTATTAGAGCCAACCAAGGATACATACCACTGGTCTCCCGTGTCTGGGTGTGCTGAAAGAAGCTGCAGGGAGAACAGTGAAGTCAGGAGATAAGTCTCGGAATCTGGGGACTGGTGAGATGGGGGCAAGTGAGGTTGGGGATGCAGAAGAAAAAAAACACTAGGGTAGCTCTTTGGGCACTGCTGGGGAACAGAGTTATTGATGTGTGTGTAAAGGAGCTGGCTATGACACACAGAGGCACTGTGAAAAATACCAGTAGTTCCTCAGAGTGTGCTGTGTGGGGAGGAAGACATCCTTGGTTCCATTTTACAGGTGTTGAAACTGGCCAGGGAGTTGTTCTAACCCATTTGCTACATATCCCTACACTTTGGCTATCTTTCCTAGCTAGACTGGCCTTGATCATTATGACAGACAAGATTGTTTTCAGATGAGAAGGACAACACTCCTGTGGCAAATGTCTTTTGTGCACCTCCTTTTCTTCCCACCCCTCACTGAAGGTCCGGATTTCTTTACTTGCAGCCTGAAATCTTTATACAGCATTCTAAGCTCAGGAATCTCTACCTGCCAATATCTTCCTTTCTCCAGCTTTAAACTGGAAAATCATCCTAAAGCACCATCTAACCTCAACTACCTATGCTCAGAAACATTACATAATGCTCTGTGCTGACATTGTATACATCAAGCTCTTCGTGTGGTTTTCAGGCTCCTTCATTATCTGAACCCACCTCACACATGCAGCCCTTCATCTTGCTACATTGTCCTGACTCTGAACACATCATATTTCTCATTGTTCTCAGAACTCAATCGATTCTACCTTCTTCTATTTCTGTGCCTCCCTCCCCCACCACTGACCAATGTAAATTGCCTTCCCATTTTGGATAAACAGGAAACCATTGATACAACTCTATTCATCCTTCAAATCTTATTTCACATGACACTCCACAAATTCTTCACTGACTTCCCTGCATTTTCCCCCTTCCCCTTTAACCTACCCCACTACTCTGCTTCCATAGCAACCTGTCACTGTATTTATTTTCACTTGGAGCATTTGTATTGGGCTTGGTGGTTCAAATTCCTTGGTTCACAATTTGTTCTCATCTATTAGTTGTGACTTAGAAAAAGTAAATTAAGTTGTTTGAGCCTCAATTTATTGACATAAATGGGAATAAAATATGTTTAAATGAGATTAAATGTATGAAAGTCTTTAGCATTGTGCATGACATAAATGAGTTACTTGGCAAGCATTTACTGAGTATGTGAATGAATGAATGAAGAAAAAATAAATTGATGGATCTTGTGATGATACAGCATATTAACTGTTGTTTGGGAAGCGTAGAATCACTCATTCTTGCTTTTCAGCTATAGAATGAGAAAACATTCCATCAAGGTATCTCTTAGAAGATCAATGTCAGTCAGCAAGTTGAATGACAGGCCTGCGAAACTTGCTAATTGCACGTAGGAGGAACCACATAGCCTGAGTGTCTGTGCTGGCTTTCTCCTGAGCTGATGCAACTTTCTATTTCTGCATGAAGTCTTTCAGATTTGTTTACCTGGTTTGTATCCAGTTTCCAGCATTATACCTGCTTCATTGTTGTCATTCTTTAAATTCTCTTTCACCAGACAAAGAGAAAAGTTTGGCTTTGAAGTTGCAGGGAGCCGCGTTGTCAGTTACCGCGGGAACCCATGGAAGTACACGTGAAAGCAGGCATTAGAGACGGTGGAGATCAGAGGGCATTTCAAAAGCTGCAGGAGCTATTCAGATTCTCTTATTTAAAGGGGCTCTGATGCCAGAAGATGGTGTGTTGGACTCTTCTGTGCCAGCAGTTTGAAATGTATTTGTGGTTTAAGCATAGAGAGTCCTGATTTAAAATTCCCATTTTCAGGGGGAAAATGTTTTCTGTTCTAGGACTCCTATATAGCAATTCTTTCTGAGGAGCCATATGCCATGCTGTTCTACCATGTCTGCCATTCCTGGGGAGAATTCAGGAGCAGGAGATGAAAGGAAACTGAGAAGATGGTCGCTCCACTTATTTTTCTTGCCCCTAGGATAAAGTGATTGGCTCAGTTTTGAACTCTGACACCAAAGTGTGTTAAAGGTCTAGCAGACATTAAGCAAATGTTTGCAGACTGATCTGTTAATTTAAAGAATTGCTTGTCCACCCTGTGAGGCAAGAATACTCTTTTTTCTTTTGTATTTTCTTTAAATACATTTAAAGAAAGAAATGAGGTTAGGTGTGGTCAACTCTGCACTTGGAGTTTCTCCGACAACTGAGTTTGAAAACTGAGAAGGAAAGAAGAGGATAGGAAACTCTCACCATTTATGTTTCCCTCTGTGCAAAGCGATAAAGTTGAAGATGAGCAGACTTATTGAACTAAACCGTTAAGTTGCATGCACAGGAAAATTGAAGAAAGCAAAATGCACAATAGCCTCTCCCTAAAAGCCTTTTATGGGCAGGGGAAAAATATGTCCCTGTTGGTCAATTTCCCTTCTCTGATAGAAGCAGAATTCTTTCTTGCTGCGGCCCATGTGACTCTTTGGTATTGTTATTTCAACTTCTGTAGTACATTGCTAGATGACGGTGATTACTTGGTTTTTAAACAATATGAACATTGAATAAATTTCATTACTTTTGGATAGAATACATTAAGAGAATAATTCCATAGATCTTCCAAACTTGAATCAAGTTTCTCAGTTGGAGAAACAACAGCAACAGCAAACAACAACATTTTTTCCCTTTATTTGCATCACTGCGCTATATTCCATTTTAGGAATCAGAAGGGACATGTTTTGCAGAACAGAAATCAAAACACACTGGGTTGAAGGGAAACAATGGTAGTGGTTCAGCTCCAACTTCTTATGTAAAAGTTTACCATATGATAATGTAGTTGTACTGCATATTCAATTTTGATACGTAACCTTTGAAATAAATTGGAATACTCTTTCCTGCTACTCTTGGCACACGCCGAGTGATCATAAACAATAATCTCATAAAGGTCACCTGCTCGATAAGCTCTGCTCTCAGCAAGAAGTAAAAAGGACTACTCTGAGATATTTTCCTTTTTCTCTAAGACTCTTAATTTATTCTTTTTTCCCTCTTTGAAGATCCAAACAACAAAAATTTTCTTATACCAAGTAGACTCACAATTTCTGGAGTGTTTATTGTTTTTCTCTTTTTCTGACACTTTACACTTTTTTAAAAAACTTAAATTGGCTGGTGAAAAGTAGGCAAAGCAGTTTGGCATCGTGGTGGGGAAGAGAGTTAAGTTATTCAGCCAAAAACTAATTGGCTATTTTAAAGCAAATGATGATTTGATTTCAACTTCTCTCTACCAAAATTAATTTATGTGAATAGACATGGCTAAAATATGTAGGCATGTATACGTGTGATGTTTTCTTTTTCAGAATTTGTTCATTTACAAAATGTATTTCAAGAACCTTATAACAAATCCCAAATGAGCTTAATTTTGCTTTACCGAAGTAACTTCAGTTCCATCTACAAAAGCTAAAAAACATATTGTGTTAAAATTGAACACCAGTTATGTCAGCTGTGCCTTTACCTTTATTCACAAGCAAAATAAGCCCAATCAATATTTTTCTACATATAGATAATTTACCTTAATATATGCTAATCACATCTGCTGTCAAATAATACAGGTGACTATTCTCCTTGTGAGGTAATGACATAAGAAAGGATTCCCTTGCCACAAACATATGTAAAGATGTTTACATAAGTCATATCCATGATATTTGGTTAGCTTTAATCCAATCTGGAAGTTGTATAGAAAGGACAGTTAAGAAAAAAATGTCACACAAAACCTTCTATGGAAAGAATTCATCCGCACGTCCAATTTATTTCAAACCTCTTTATAAATTTTAATCAAATAACAAAAATAGGACATTTTCAGGATGAAATGAGTAAAATAAACGTCTTCATTATTTTTTATTCTCCTCCACCTTGTTATAAGAGGAAGATTTTAAGCAGTTCAAAAACCTTAGTAGTAATTTCAACTTATTGTATTCCAGGTTCTATTTTATTTTTTAAAACTTTACATATAAAGCGTCTGTTTTATTTTTTAAATCTTTACATATAAAGTGTCTGTCTTAGACGTCATAGAGTAACTCAAGCAATAAATCGTGTTATCTCTCTTTCTCTTTCTCGCTCTCATAATATGGATTAAATACCATATGTTTTCAGAGGATGAATTGAGTCAGTCTCTAGTTAGAGTTATGATGAGAAGAATTATAGAATTGGTGTCATGTGGATGGGGCCTTGAGTAGGAATAGATGTGAAGGGACACTGGCGCAGGAATGCCATCCAGGCATGGAAGTCTTGGGAGAGATAGTGAGGAGCAGCATCTTTGTACCTTATATAAAATCTTGCATCATTGTGTCTTCCAAAACTTATTATAACTGTTACTGTCGAAGTGGACTTTTAAAAAGCTATAGAATCTTCAGAGATGTTCTTCGAGATCTCATATTCTCTTATAATTTAGAAATGAGACCCTATTATTGAGAAAACACCAACATTATCTGGAGCACACAGTCCTTGGAATTTAACAAAAAGAGTAATAGATTTGGACGCATTTACAAATGTTGTTAAAATGTAGATTTTGCTGTCCACTGAATCTTTTCGTCAGTCACTGAAATTATAGAATACAAATCTAACAGAAGCCCAGTTGGAGCTGACTTTGGGAAGAAGGTGAAAAGGACAGGTTGCCATGATTGTGGCTGTTTCCCACAGAGCTTCCTTCTTTGTTGATGAAGGAGAATTAATATATAATCAAAATTCGTAGTGTATTTTTATGAACTAAAAGGTGCAATTATCTCTTTCTCTGATAATTTTTAGGTTGACACTGAAGTAGGCACAAAATACCCACCCCAAACATAAAAATCTAAGGTAATTCACTTCAATGTTAAATATTTTAAAATAGAGATGTATATCTTTGAGACAAATTATGGTGTTAATATATGGTAGGACAGATGGACCAAATAAAAATTCACAACTGAACACATTTCAGGAGCTGTGAATACATTTTACAGCATATCTTCCATTTGTTCCTTTTTTCAGTTGTTTCTGTCTTTATTATGCTACTTCAGTTGTCTAGCACCTATAGGAATGTACCTAGAAAATGTGACTTGAGTTTATTAGTCCTGTAAGAATTTGCATTTATCTTTGTCAAGAGGATAACTGAAGGCAGGAAACTTTCTGTGAAGTATTCTAATTAATCTAACTCAACATATTTTGTATTCTAAAAATCCCATCAACTAAAATTCAGTTCTTAAGAAGAAGGAAAAGAGCAGAGGTGCCCCTGAGGAAGAAAAGGGAGGAATTAAAACAAAAAGAATTGAATAGAACGAAATGAAGAAGGAACCAAATAGGAAGCTTCTGAATAAACATCACCCATCTCTCTGCTTTCCTTCCCATAACCGCTGACCTTTACCTTCCTGGAGATCCAATCCTGTTGTCAGGGAACACTTAACTCTTCCAGAACACCTAGAAACTTTTCCCGAGTTTTTTAAACTCAGCCAGCTTGTTAGTCGGTGTCTGCATTCTGGCTGCCTCATCTGCCACACATAAGTAGCAGTCCCTAATGGCAAGCGAATGTGGGCTTTTCCACATGCAAAATACGCCTCTCGGTACTAAGTAAAGCAAAAGAGGCCCGATTTCTAAGACTTTGCACTTGAGAATGTGTTTGGACAATCTCTGTCCAGATGTCAGTGTGCAGATGCATATTTCAGACATTCTTTTTCCTGATTAGCATGCAGCCAGAACACCTGTTTTGCTGCCTGGAGGAATCATATTAGAAATGAAGATACACCTGCACAGTCAAATATTTGCACTGTATTTATAAACAGATCTTTTAGTGTTTGGGTCAATACCTTCCCATCAGTCCAAAGGTATATAACTGTAGCCCCTGAAATGACTTCGGTCCCATTTGGTAGACTCTCATGGGCATTTTTTAAAAACTGCATTTTAAGCAGGCTTGAAGTGTTATGTCTTCCACGGGGGTTACTCAGAACTTGTGTGTGCACTTTGGAGGGGTAATTGTTCAAAACTATAAGCAATTATCCCACATTGGCAACAGGATAAGACAGATACCATACATAAGATTTACAAATGCTGAAAAGGACAAGCAGTCATGGTACAAATGTCTGCTTTCTTTGAACATTTAAAAATGTTTAAAACTTTTATCAATTAAAAAATAACTTTAAGCTTAATACCTAGAAACATAAAATAACACATTTCTAAGAGCAATGTAAAAATGCTTACATGTGTAATTATTTTAAACTAAAATAAATAATAAATGAGAAATTATTTAAAATACAACAAAGGGCAATGATGGGAAGACTTAAAATCCTGGTAAACTCATCTTTAAGAATGTATCAAGCTTATCTAACTAGGCAGTGTGGGGAAAAAATGAAAGAGTGGCTATCTTGTGGCTTAATTTAAATGATAGAATTTGAGTAGCATCATTCATTTTTTGTGATTGATATGCTTCTAGGAACTGAGCTTTTGAACTTTTTAAAGTTCATCAAGTACTGCTTTCACTAGGCACCTCCATGGATAAATTATATGCTTCTAAAGTCCTTAGAACTGAGAACATTAGAATTAACCTTTATCAGTTTAATAATAATTCTACATGAGCCAGATTCCAGCCCTTCATAACTAAAGTTGTGAATCCCTTAGCCAAAAATAAGAAAGGAAACTCTGAAATAAGACGTTTGTGCTGTTTGAGAAAATGAAAATACAGATTGACCCTATATTTTTTCTTTAATCTGTCTAAAATCAATTAGACATTTGAATTGTGGTATTGTATTTCCAGGAAGCTTCATTGCTTTCTATTATCCTCATGACAGAAATAAACAATTCCTTTTGAAATCATAAAGAAAAATGCCTCCCACTGAGTTGATGTTGTGTGCTATTATATGCAAGAACATATGTGTAATAAAAAATGAGAAATTATGGATCAAATAATGATGTTGAAGCCACTTGCATAAACAATAGAGAGCATTTTGGATGAGCTCCAAATATCATCATTATTGTTTAATTTCAGCCCCAGTTATGTATCTGCCTAGGCTAGTGTCAAAGATAATAATCTCACCAGATAGATATAAAATGCACAACTAAAATTACAGAGCTTCATTATTCTGTTTACACATAGTACTAAACCACTCTTTTCCAGCTGACTGACCCAGCAGAGCATTTTGTTCATTCAGCTCCCTTGCAAATTCAGTGGGCTGATACCCATTTCTTTGTATATATTAAGTCATTTTCTATCAATGTAGGAATAAAGTAACTAAGAAGAGGCATGAACATATTTGCTTTCTAGTGAATCTGTTCTTTACATCTTGCCCTCTGTCTTTCACATACAATTATGGGTTTTTAAAGTAGGGGAGAGCCTTACTGGAAGTCACAAAATGCCAATTAAAAGAAATGGACAGAAGCTCAGTGCCAAATCACTCATTCTGAGAAAAAGAAGACAAAGACAGCTACGCATATCAGCCCTACTCACTGAAATGTCTACTGCCAGTCAACACGCGAGAGAACCCTCACAGGAAGGGGATTTAGAAAGTTACTCAATCCAACACTGGCTGTAATTCAAAACTACTTATCAAAGGAAGTTTTCATGTTTGATACTAGCAAAAAAGAAAAGAAATCTAAAAGAAAAGAAAATGATATCCAGAAACTTTTAAAACAGGGTTTAAAAAATAAAGCATTGCCCAATGTATGCCTAAAATAAAGGTAATTCAGAAAACTATGATATCTTGGTAGAAAGACATATCATTTCCTATTGTTAAGTTATAGATTGAAAGACAAACTTTGGTCATTTATTTTCTTTGAATGCAAAGCATTGCAGTCTAAGTAGAGCTGAACAGGATCTGCCTCTCCATCACTGACAGTTAATAATTAAATCAAACATTATATTCAGCAATAGAACATATGCATCAGCTTCTTTCAAATTGCATTTCCTTCCTGTTAGGTCCATTAGTGTAAGCCAGACTGCCTTTAGAAACCCCCTTATTGCTGCTGTCTTTCAGCACAGTTCCTGAAATGGATAATGTGGTACATATTATGGGCAATTACACAGAACTCCCCAGCGATAGGGTTTTAGAGTTACAGAATGAAACAGCTGGAATTACAGAGCTATAAGCTAATCAGGAAAAAAAAAAAAAAACAGGAAAGAGTTAAAAAAATAACCTGGGCAAAGAAAAAAGGTGGAAAGTGTGAGAGGTTCTATAAAACCATTGTTCCTAGGGAAGCTATCTGTCCCAGAAGAATATCCAGGGTTCACAGTGTAAAACTAAATCTAAACAGGTTATTTTTAAAAATGTTTTTTGCCAAGTCTTTTATACTGGTGGTGTAAAAGCACATAACAGACAGCTAGCAAATTTGAAATATTGAAAACAATAACGTTTTTCTCTCCAGCTTTACCAACGTGATATTTCCGTATTAGTAACATGGTGAAAAATCTAGTCTTCTTTTTCAATTTTATTTCCATAAAAACATAAATGGTAACAGAAGATGAAGTTTCTATTTACTAAATGAGCCACATATATAATATTTTCAACTTGTTATTTTAGACTTCGGCTCGGGTATGTAGTGCTCGTGCAATAGAGATAAGAAATTACATAATCTATCTCTCCACTTGGTTTGGGTACTGCAATTGGAATGTTCTGCTGGAAAAGTCAAACACAAACATTATATGTATACCTAAAGGAAAAAAAGTTTTATATTCAAAGAGAAAAATATATATTCTGATTTTGTCAAGGTTTTAGGAAATAAAGTAATAATGGGTTTTGATGATAAAAATGTTGCTTCAGTTGGTTGTAAGCAAAGTGCAGTTTCTAGCTTGTGTCAATGAAGTGTTTAGAAATTTTTCAGTAAAATTACCTTATAACTTGAGAAATAATGGAACTATCTGCACAGTAACTACTGGGAAATGAAACAAAAGTGGGTGCAATTTCAAACTTTAAATATAGTTACAAAACCATTTTCAAATTTGTTACTAACATATTCTACAAAAATCTGAAGGTATTAAAGCCAGAATATTTGTACGGCTCTTGGAGGACTATTTCTTTCTCTATAAAGAGATGAATTATTGGTAGGCTGAGATGAGCGGATCACCGGAGGTGAGGAGTTCAAGACCAGCCTGGGCAACATAGTGAAACCCCACCTCTACTAAAAATACAAAAATTAGTTGGATGTAGTGGCAGGCACCTGGAATGCCAGCTATTCAGGAGGCTGAGGTACAAGAATAGCTTGAATCTGGGAGGCTGGGATTGCAGTGAGCCGAGATTGTGCCACTGCACTTCAGCTGGGGTGACAGAGTGAGACTCCATCTCAAAAAAAAAAAAAAAAAAAGAAGAGGTGGATTACATAGTCATAGCCAGATTTATGCGGCTACTTATGTACTTTCATATGGATTCAGTAGCCAATATTTATTTCAACAACAATACAATGGCAGCAGGAGGAAGCTGGACATAAAACTGGCTACCAACTTGATATCCTTAACAGTCTTTGTCTTCCACTTCCCTTAAGAGCAGGGATTGTTTGTTGTTGTTGTTGCTTTATCTTTTTCTTCTTTCCAGTAAAACTTTATTATGATAGACGGGAAGGAAAGGAAACAGAGATGTTAACAAGACGCAATGTTAAAGTCAAAGGAAGACTATGTCTCCTCATTATAAAAAGTAATGTTCCCTTTAAGAGTAATGTTCACTTTAAGAGTAAAATCCTAATTTGTTTTTATGATTGAAGCTATATTGGTGACTGTATAATATAATAAGTGAATATGCTCTGAATACCCAAACCTATTTGTCATATAACAGACAAAGTTCAGGAGATTTAATTGGAGGTTATGTTCTTGTATGTCCCTGCTTATCGTAAGAAACGACGTTGAAACAGAGGAAGAAAAGACCTAAAAGAAACAGTGAGTGTTTCGGCTATAGGGATAGAGAATCTCACAACTGGTATCTAAATAAATTACTCATTTTAAATTTATATCGGCATTTATGCCAAGGAGGTAAAAAAACCCTATTATCTATTAATTTCTAATACAGAAAATATCTATGTACCCTTCTTCACACTAAATAACTATATTTTGTCTCAACATGTTTTAAATAATAATATCTAGCAGTATAAAATAATAGCTCTTAGAGCACACTTAATTCATATCAAATATTGAACTAAGCACTTTAAAAATATGAAATGATTTATTCCTCCTAAATTTATTATTGTAGGTACTTTTATTATCCTCATTTGCAGGTGAAGAAACTCAATCTGAGGGTTTACCTAACTGCTCATTTACACAGCTGTAGTAAATGGTGGAGCTGAGATGTGAACTCAGGCAGTCAAAGTCGAGGATCTAAGCACTTAAGTATTACAATATATTGTCTTTGAAGATAGGTGTGTTGCAGACGTTTATGGTACATCAATTAATCAGGTCACAGGACCCAAATCTCTCAGACAACATGACACTCTTCTCAACTGGGTCCAAGAGTGACTAAACAGCAATGAATCACACATTCACATCTGGGACCACAAATCATGGTACTGTGATATTATTTTAATTAATATTAGAAAGACTGTAAAAGTGTTACATTTACCTTAGACCTAATTCCAAAAAAAAAAAAAAAAAAAAAAAGGACAGAGACCAGCATGCTAATATCAATCTACAGTTAGTGTATCAATCGGCTAATTTTAACTATTTTTCTTCATTCTAACAGTTATTTTTCAGAAAGCTTTACACTCTTGGCTGGAATGGCGCTGAAAGCATCTGGGAAAATATACTCCAATAATCCAGTGAACATGAGATAAAAAAGGCTGCCTAGTTATAAAGCAGCCTATCATGAATAATAAATTAACTTCACATTCTGATCTCCTAAAATTTATTATGTTTTCCTTCTTATAAAAAGTGTTGATTACATTTAGAAGTTGTGTGATTTTGTAAAATGAAAATATTTAAAAAAAAAAGAAAAATATTTGTATGCTTTTGAGTTGGGTGAGTTTCTTCTAAGGAAACCAAGGCTCTCAGAATTCATAAGGAAAAGGATAAACATTCTTGAGTACATAACAGTTTTTAAATGTATGACAAAGATACTGTGAATTAAAAAAAACACTCAGATTATAGAGTAGGAAAACATTTGCCACCCATATGACATAGAAATGGCTAATACATATTAGCAGAGATAGGTACTTCCTATGTTGAGATTCTATTTTAATGCATTACCTATACTAGTATTTCTCAACCTCAGTATAAATAAGCTGTGGATCTTGTTAAAATAAAGACTGCATTTCAGCAGGGGTTTGGCCTGAGATTATACATTTTTGGCAAGCTCCATGTGATGCTGATGCTGCTGGTTTACACCACGTTCTGAGGAATATTGATCTAGAACACTCCAGTTCATGCAACACTGTAAATAACCTAACTGATTTCAAAAAAATGTAAAGAAAATTGTCATATTTTTACTCATGGAAATTTTTTGAAATGGTGGCATTTAAAATTGTTTGAAAAGGTACTTTTGCTGGACAAGGTGACTTATGGCTGTAATCCTAGCAATCTGAGAGGCGGAGGAGGGAGGATTGCTTGAGCCCAGGAGTTCTAGACCAGCCTGGGTGACATAGCAAGACCCCATCTTTACAAAAACTAACATTTTAAAAAAATTTATTTATTTATTTATTTATTTTCATTTTAAAAAATTAGCGGGTGTGGTGGTGTGCCCCTGTAGTCTCAGCTACTCAGGAGGTTGAGGTAGGAAGATTGCTTAAACCCAGGAGGTTGAGGCTGCAGTGAGCTGTGATCGTACCTCTGCATTGCAGCCTAGGCAACACAGTGTGACCCTGCTGAAAGAAAAAGGAAGGAAGGAAGGAAGGAAGGAAGGAAGGAAGGAAGGAAGGAAGGAAGGAAGGAAGGAAGGAAGGAAGGGGGAAAAGGGAAGGGAAGGGAAGGAAGGGAGAGGAAGGGAGAGGAAGGGAGAGGAAAGGAGAGGAAAGGAGAGGAAAGGAGGGGAGGGAAAGAGAGAGAGAAAGTAAGGAAAGGTACTTTAACTTTGGATTTAAGAAAGGATTTCCACATTCTTATGACCTAAAGGTGAGATGAAACCTTGTTTTTTCCTCTTATCCTCCCTAAATATGAATTTAAATAGAAGGAAAAGAAGATATTTTACCTCTTTAGTTGAATGTATTCCTTGGTAACTTTTTTTTTTTTTCTTTGCAGCTATTGTAAATAGGATTGCCTTCTTCATTTGGTTCTCAGCTTGAATGTCACTGGTGCATAGAAATGCCACTTATTTTCGTACATTGACTCTTTATCCTGAACCCTTACTGAATTTGTTCATCAAATCTAGGAGATTTTTTCTGGAGGAATCTTCAGGGTTTTCTAGGCATAAGATCATATCATCAATGAACAGAGATAATTTGACTTCCTCTTTTCCAATTTAGAATCCATTTATTTCTTTCTCTTGCCTGATTGCTCTGGCTAGGACTTCCAGTACTATGCTGAATAATATTTTAGCCAAGGAAATGAAAGATCTCTATAAGGAAAACTACAAAACACTCTGGAAAGACACTGTAGGTAATAAAAGCAAATGAGTAAACATCCTTTCTTCATTGATTGAAAGAATTAATATTGTTAAAACGACCATACTACTCAAAGCAAGCTGCAGATTCAATTCAACTCCTATCAAAACTGCCAAGATCATTTTCAAAGAATTAGAAAAAAAATCCTGAAAATCATACAAAACTAAAAAAGAGTCTGAATAGCCAAATTAATCTTAACCAAAAAGAACAAAGCTGGAGGAAACACATTACTGGACCTCAAATTATACTACGAAAATACAGTAAACAAAACAGCATGGTACTGGTATAAAAATAATTACACTGAGTAAAGGACTCCATTTTCAAAAAAATGGTGCTGGGAAAATTGGATTTCCATGTGCAGAAGAAGTATCTCTCATGATATACAAAAATCAAATAAAGTTCGAGCAAAAACTTCAGATGTAAGACCTGAAATTGTAAAAATACTGGAAGAAAACCCAGGGAAAGTTTTCCTGGACATTAGTCTAGGCAAAGAATTCTTGACCAAGACCTCAAACATACAATCTATAGAAACAAAATAGACAAATAGGGCTTCATTAAACTAAAAAGGCTTTGCACAGCAAAAGAAATACGCAAGAGTGAAAAAACCACCTGTAGAATGGAAGAAAATATTGCAAAGTATGAATCCAACAGGGGACTGATATCCAGAATTTAGAAATAATTCAAACAACTCAACCACAATAAAAAAAACAAATAACCCTATTGAAAAGTGGGCAAATGACATGAATGGACATTTTTCAAAAGAAATGTGCAAATGGCCAATAAGCATATGAAAAAAACACTCAGCATCACTAATTTTCAGAGAAATGCACATTAAAACCACAATGAGATTATTTTACACAAGTCAGAATGGCTATTATTAAAAAGAAAAAATAACAGATGTTGATGAGGATGAGGAGAAAAGGTAATGCTTATACACTGTTGGTGGGAATGTAAAAGTACAACCTCTATGGAAAACAGTATGGAGATTTATCTAAAAATAAAACTACCATTCAATCTGACAGTCCCACTACTGGGTATCTACTCAAAGGAAAATAAATAATTACATTAAAAAGGAAAATATACTCATATGTTTATCACAGCACTATTCACAATAGCAAAAATGTGGAATCAGCCTAAGAGTACACTAACAAATGACTGGATAAAGAAAACATGGTGTGTATGTGTGTGTTTACACATATATACAATGGAATACTATTAATCTATAAATATTCAGCCATAAATAATGAAATCATATGTTTTGTATCAATATGGAGGGAACTGGAGGCTACATTTTAAGTGAAACTACTCAGAAACAGAAAGTCAAATGCAACATGTCCTCACTTACAAGTGGGAGCTAAACAATGTATACACATGGACATAGAATGTGGAATAGTCACTGAAGACTCAGGAGGGTAGAAGAGGAGTGAGGAATGACAAATTTCTTAATGGGTACAATGCACATTCTTCAGATGATGGTTACACTAAAAGTCCAGATTTCACCACTAAGGAAATGTTTTGTTACATGTTATCCATGTAACAAAAGTACACTCGTACCACTTAAACTTATACAAAAAAAGAAGTATTCCAATATAAAACTGGGCAAACATAGTAAAAGGTAGTTAACATGAAAGGGTGTTCAACTGACATTAAATTTAAGAAAGTATTATTGATCTCATTATTAGTCATGAAATACCAATTAAAGGAGTAAAAATATACCTTTTATATCTATTATATTGGCAAAAATAAAGAAGCAAAAATAAAACTTTTGCTTCTTTGGAGGATGTACTAGGTCATGGCAGGTCAATGCTGCTGGTTATTAGAAAATAAAAAGCTATATAAATTATACACAACAGATGGGAAAATAGAGGCCCAGGGAAGGTAAATAATTTAACCAAGATCACACAGCTGATAAGTGATCATGGTGGACTTTGAACCCATATATTCAGGACCTAGATCTTATTACTACTATTTAACTCTACTGACTCTAAAAATGTACAAATTATTTACAGAGTCCGATGGATTTATTACTATAGTGAGTTCTGCTTTATCCAATTTTTACAAATAAGAATTAAGTGGAATGTTTAAGGTCTTTCATTACAGTGCAGATAATGAAATAAATTCAAAGAGCATTGACTTTCATGAACCTGCTCTAATGTATATACTATTTGATGGCAAAGCACACTAATAATAATAAGATCATCATACATAAGAAAAAAAAGCTCTGAAAATATACTTTTAAAAATACCACACCCTAATTATGTGCTACAGAAAAATTAATTCCAGACAATTTAGAGTTAAGTGTAAAATAAATGAAAGCATGTAATATTGAGATCAAATGCAGATTTACTATCTGATGTTAGGATAGTGAAGCCTAAAAGTAAAGGAAGAAAAAACAAAATAATTAATCATATGCTTTAAAGAGAGAGAGAGATCTGTTCTGTTCCATTGGTCTATATCTCTGTTTTGGTACCAGTACCATGCTGTTTTGGTTACTGTAGCCTTGTAGTATAGTTTGAAGTCAGGTAGCATGATGCCTCCAGCTTTGTTCTTTTGACTTAGGATTGTCTTGGCAATGTGGGTTCTTTTTTGGTTCCATGTGAACTTTAAAGTAGTTTTTTTCCAATTCTGTGAAGAAAGTCATCGGTAGCTTTGAAAACCAAACACCACATGTTCTCACTCATAGGTGGAAACTGAACAATGAGAACACTTGGACACAGGGTGGGGAACATCACACACTGGGGCCTGTCTTGGGGTGGGGGGAGGGGGGAGGGATAGCATTAGGAGATATACCTAATGCAAATGACGAGTTAATGGGTGCAGCACACCAACATGACACATGTATACATATGTAACAAACCTGCATATTGCACACATATACCCTAGAACTTAAAGTATAATTTTAAAAAAAGAGAGGGAAAATTTCTGTCTCAATACTATTTTCCTGTTAATTTTAATTATGTTCACTTATAAATTGCATTTATTCTTCTAAAAACAGGCTTTTATATTTCTGGCCAATTTTTCCTCATTAATTTGTGCATCATTATCTTATTGGTTGATAAGAACACTTTATATTAATGGCATTTACCCTCTGTCAAATATATTGTAAATATTGTTTCTCTATTTATCTTTTGCTTTTTTACTTTCTTCTTAATGTTTTGACATTATTTTAGCATATCTCTTTATAAAATATATAAATACGCTTTTCAAAGAATGAATGTGCAAAGAAAGCAAGAAAAATAGTTCAACATGACTGTTAATGAAATAAATATTTTAGAAATGAAATATTATTTCCTCCTATCAGATTAGGAACAATTTCCAAATAATGATAAGGCCTGGTGCTGCAGTAAACACAATAAATAACTCTCATAGACTTTTAGTTAAAATGTAAATTTAAACAATATTTTTGGAAGGCAATTAAAGAATTTACATCAATAGCATTAACAAGAAGTTCAGACTTATAATCCCCTCTATTCAATGTGTTCAGGACATCGTGTTAACCCCCTGGTTTACACACAAACATGACAATAGTGTCTACCCTTTTTGAATTAAGGAATCCACAATAGAGTTGAGTGCATGCTCAAGCAGATACAGCATCTGTTAATGGCAGAACAAGTTATTGAAATAATCTTCTATAAAGACCAACTAAAAATTCTGGATAACATAAAATAAAAGCATCTTCACACACACACACACATACACACACACACAATTGAGAGATAATTTGGCAAAAATCTAGATCTAAGTAAATGTAGAATGCAGATAGGTAAACGAGTGTTCTAAGCCATACTTATTTTGAATGTATTTGCCATCTGGACTAAATTTCTGTGAAATTGAGCTGGTAGTTTGTGGCTCTCAATGAATTGGTCTATTTCATTTAAATTGTTCAGTTAATACATGGCAGAGTTGTTCATAATATTTCCCTATAATTTGTTAATGTCTGTAGGGCCTATAATGATACCCTTTTTTTTATTTCTGATATTGGTAATACCTTTGTATCTTCTCTCATTTTCTTCTCTTTTAGTTGCTCTAGAAGTTTATTACTTTAATAACCATTTCAAAGAACAAACTTTTGGTTTCTTTGATTTTTCACTATTGTTTTCTGTTTTCAATTTAATTGGTTTCTTGTTTTGAATTTGTTTTGCTTATTTTGGTTTTATTTTGTTTTTTTTGTTTGTTTGTTTTTTTCATTTCTTGAGGTTAGATGATTGATTTAAGAACTTCCTGTTTTTTAAAATATAAGCATTATTAGTGCAAAAAATTTCCTTCTAAGCACTGCTTTACCTGCATCCCATGGACTTTGATATTTTGTATTTTCATTTTCATTTACTTCAATTTTTTTGCTTTTTAAAAATGACATGTATCCACCAATATAATGTCATACAGAAGAGTTTCACTGCCCTAAAAATCCCTGTGCCCTGCCATTTCATCCCTCCTTCCCTCTAACCCCTAGCAACCACTAGACTTTGTATACCTATGTGTGTGTATGTCTATGTGTGTGTGTATATATATATTATTCAGATGGTATGAACTTTAGGGGGCCTCATAAAATTACATGAAAAACTTTTCTTCTCTTTACGCAGGTTAGTTTAAATAATACTAAAATTATCTGTTCTTTATGAGTGATGTAGAATTCAGCTGTGAACCCATCTGATTCTAATTTATGTAATAATAGATTTTTAATTATATTTTCAACCTTTTCTATGGTAAATAATTGATTCAAGGTTTTAGATTTTTCCTTGGTTAAATTTTGGTAATTTATATGTTACTAAGAAACTATCCATTTCATCTAGATTTTATAATTTATCGTTATAGTTGCATGTACTTTCTTGGGGGTAACTACTCTTTAAATCTATTATTACATTTCTTTACTCATTCCTGATTGTGCATAGTTTTCACTCTTTTTGTTTGTTTGTTTGTTTGTTTTGTTTTGAGACGGAGTCTCGCTCTGTCACTCAAGCAGGAGTGCAGTGGCGCAATCTTGACTCACTGCAACCTCCGCCTCCTGGGTTCACACCATTCTCCTGCCTCAGCTTCTCTAGTAGCTGGGACTACAGGCGCCCGCCACCACGCCCGGTTAATGTTTTGTATTCTTAGTAGAGACTGGGTTTCACCGTGTTAGCCAAGATGGTCTCTATCCCCTGACCTCTTGATCCGCCCGCCCCGGCCTCCCAAAGTGCTGGGATTACAGGCCTGAGTCACCGCACCTGGCCTACACTGTTTTTTCTCCTTAATCAAGTGCATGAGGAAGTTACCTAAAATAACTTACTGTTCTTTTAAGAAAACTAGCCTTTGTAGTTATCTATTTTTTCTAATTATGTTTTCCGTTTATTAATTTCAGCCTCTGTTTTTATTACTTACATGTTTCTACTTTAGGTTGATTACATTGGATTTTTTCTGATTAATTAGAAAACTACCTTTATAGTTTTTATTTTTATTTTTAAAAACGGACTTTATTCTTTAAAACACTTTTGGATTCACAGTAAAATTAAGCATAAGGTACATTAATTTTCTATATACTCCTCTGCCTCCACATACAGTCTTCCCTTAGCCCCATCAACATCCTACACTAGAATGTAGTACATTTGTTATATTCTATGAAACTATATTGACACATCATTATCACTCAAAGTCTGTAATTTACATTAGAGTTCACTCTTGGGGTGGTACATGCTGTGGATTTTGACAAATGCATAATGACTTATATCTACCATATAACATCATAAAGACAGTTTGCACTGCCCTGAAAATCCCCTGTGCTCTTACTCTTTTATCATTTTCTCCCACTAACTCTGGCAATCACTGATATTTTTGTTGTTTCCATAGTTTCGCCTTTTCCAGAGTGTCATAAAGTCAGAATCCTGAGTATATAGCACTTTCAGATTGGCTTCTTTTACTTAGTAATAGGAATTCAGGTTTCCTCCATGTCTTTTATTTTGTGTGTGTCTGTGTGTGTGTGTGTCTGTGTGTGTGTGTGTGTGTGTGTGTGTGTGTGTGTGTGTGTGTGTGTATGGTTTGATAGCTCATCTCTTTTTTAGCACTGAATAATATCCATTGCCTGGAGGTACCACAGTTTATTTATCCATCCATATACTGAAGGATATCTTGGTTGCTTCCCAGTTTTAGCAATTATAAATAAAGTTACCATAAACATCCATGTGCAGGCTTTTGTGTGAACATTAGTTTTCAGTTCATTTGGGTAAATACTAGGGAATGCTATTGCTGGATCATACGGTACCAGTATGTTTAGTTTTATAGGAAACTACTAAATTGTCTTCCAAAGTGGTGGTATCATTTGCATTTACTCCAATAATGAATAAAAGTTCCTGTTGCCCCACATACTTACCAGCATTTGGTGTTGTCAGTGTTTTGAATTTTTGCAATTCTAATATGTGTGTAGTGGTATCTCATTGTTGTTTTAATCTGCAATTTCCTAATGACATATGATATTAAGCATCTTTTCATATACTTACTTTGTTATATTTTTAAGTTTCACAAGAGACTGCTTCTTTGACCCATGGATTATTTAGTAGTATGTTGTCTAATTTCCAAGTGCATAAAAAACACTCCTGGCATTTTCTGTTTTTCATATCCAGTTTGACTTCATTATGGCCAGAGAATATATTTTATAGAATTTCAATTTTGTAAAGTTTGTTAATGTTTGTTATAATGATGTCATCTGCCTTGATGATGTCATCTACCTTGGTGAATGTTTCAAGTTTGCTTCAAAAGAACATGCATTTTGCTCTTGTAGGTTAATATGTTCTATAAATATTTATTGGGTCCCAATAGTTGTTGGTATTGTTCAGTCCTTCTACATACTTGCTGATTTTATGTCTGGTGATTTTTTTGGTTTTTTTTGAGACAGAGTTTTGCTCTTATTGCCCAAGCTGGAGTGCAATAGTGCAACCTCGGCTCACTGCAACCTCCACTTCCCGAATGATTCTCCTGCCTCAGCCTCCTGAGTAGCTAGGATTATAAGTGCCTGCCACCACCCCCAGCTAATTTTTGTATTTTTAGTAGAGATGAGGTTTCACCATGTTGGCCAGGCTGGTATTGAACTCCTGACCTCAGTGATCCACCTGCCTCAGCCTCCAAAAGTGCTGGGATTACAGGTGTAGCCACCGCGCCCAACTATATGACTAGTGATTTTATCTGTTACTGAGAAAGGGGTATTCACCTCCCCAACTGTAGTAATTAGTTTTCCTTTCAATGCTGTCAGTATCACTTCATATATTTTAAAACTCTATTGCTGGTGCATACATATAGAGGATTATTATATCTTCTTGGTGAATTGACCATTTTATAATCACGTAATGATCTTTGTGCCTGCTAATTTCCTTTGCTCTGAAGTCTACTTTGTCTAATATTTATATAGCCATGCAAGCTTCCTTTTGATTAGTGTTGGCAAGCATATATTTTTATCTTTTTCCATTCTTTTACTTATTTTTTTTTTCTTTTTTTGAGACAGGGTCTCACCCTGTTGACCAGGCTGGAGTGAAGTGGTACAATCATAGCTAGCTCACTGCAGCCTTGAATTCCTAGTCTTATGTAATCCTTCCACCTGCATTCTTACTTTTACTTTTTTATTTTTTTTTGAGGCAGAGTCTTGCTCTGTCATCCAGGCTGCAGTGCAGTGGCATGATCTTGGCTCACTGCCACCTCCACCTCGTGAGTTCAAGTGATTCTCCTGCCTCAGCCTCATGAGTAGCTGGGACTATAGGTACATGTTACCGCACTATCTAATTTTTGTATTTTTAGTAGAAATGGGGTTTTGCCATGTTGGCCAAGCTGGTCTCAAACTTCTGGCATCAGGTGATCTGCCTGCCTTAGCCTCCCAAAGTCCTGGGATTACAGGAATGAGCCACCATGCCCGGCCCATTCTTTCACTTTTAATTTACCTGTAATTGCATATGAAATGAATTTTTTGTAAGCAATATATAGTGGAGATATGTTTTTATACCCATTCTGCCAATCTCTGTCTTATTTATATGATTAGACCACTTATATTTAATTTAATTTTAAATAATCAATCAATAGGGCATCATCCCATACTCTCTATGACCATAGAACCCAAGAATAAAGAATAGGAATACTGCCCTATTAGTGCAAAGTGGGAATTATCAATAGGCTTCGCCCAGCAGTCTCTGTGACTGCAATGTCTGATGAGTAGGGTAAATGGCACAGGTAAACCTTTAGTGGTGTTCACCTGGAGTATGGCAGGTTCAGTCAAAATAATTCTGTTCTACAGGACTGCCCTTTTCCTGGTCCTTTGGCTAGAGAGAGCATGCTTTTCTTGGAAACTTTTTTGCCTTTGACCTTTGGCCTCTTCTGATTTGGCGCTTCTCTAGAACTAAGGTCAGACTATATAAGGAGTATTATCATCTGAATATTTGTGTTCTCTTCCACCCTCCCATTCCCTCCACAAATTCATGTGTTGAAATCCTAACCTCCAAGATGATGACAATAGGAGATGAGGTGTTTTATGAGGTTATTAGATCATGATCACAAAACCCTCATAAATGGGCTTAATGCCATATAAAATAGATACAAGGGAGCTCATTTCCTGCTTCTACCAAGTGAGGACACAGGGAGAAGGTGCGTCTATGAGGAAATGGTCTCTTGCCAGACACTGAACCTGCCAGCACCTTGCTCTTTGATTTTCCAGCCTCTAGAACTGTGAGAAATAGACTTCTGTACTTTATAAGCCATCCATTTTACAGTATTTTGTTATAGCAGCCTGAGTGGAGTAAGCAAAGGCCAAACAAAACAAAACAAGCCAGAGAACTCACCACCAATCCCTACCCAACTTGCCTTCTTCTCCTCACTTTTCAGTCTTCTGATAGTTGCCATTTGCATTTTGTGTAGAATTTTAGTTTTAATTAGCAGAGGAAATTGAGTAGGGTGTACTTATTTCATCTTTTCTGGAACCAGAAATCTTCCTAGATTCTTTTTAAAAAGCATCAATATGTTCAGTAGAATTGCTTATTACTGTAATTTATACCTTAAATATTCCTTATAGTAATAAATTGTTGAACACATTGAGCTTTACCACTTTAAAAAATATTTCACTTGAATGATACTCAAGTACAGTTTAAATAACATGAATCTTTTTTAAGGAAATGTAAAATCATTATTTCATTTGTCAGAATATGAAATGAAGGGGAGATCTGTCAAATGAAGTAAGCATTAATATCAAGAAAATTAGGTTCTGGGAAAAGTTTTGGTTATCTTTTTATTGAAATGAATAATCCTTTATTTTCAAGAAGCAAATTTTAAATACAAAACTCACTAGAACATCTTTTCTATGTATTTATGTATTTTATTTTTGACGTTGCCCCTAAAATTGTCTGGGTAGTTATTCTGGTTGCATAGATGCAATGAATCATTCCCCAGCCTAGCTCCTATGTACAGTATTCATGGGCACATATCGAGTGTTCAACAAACATTAGCAAATAGACTGAGTGCTTAATTGATTATTAATTATACTTTTGTAACTTATTCCAAATTCTACTTTTCAATCTTCAATAAAATCATTGTTTTTCACATTCACTTAATTAACAAGTATTAAATATCTTGTGTTTTGTGGTAGGCATAGAGAAAAAAATAAAATGTGACCTTTTTACTCAAAGATTATAATCCCAACAAGAGAAACAAATATGTAAACAAAATCCACAGAGATAGGGGTTTGTAAATTGTTTAGGGAAACACAAAGCAGAAAGCAGCAAATTCTACCACAGGAATTGCAGGGAGTTGATAATCAGAAAAGATTTCACAATGGAGGGAAGAAGGTAGCAGGGTGCTGGGGATCGTGGGGGAAGAAAAGGCTTGCTACTGCTTGACTTTATGTTCTCATTATTTTTCACCTCCTGGTCATGTCAGAGTAGACAGACAAGAGGATTTTGGTATGGGAGATATGTCAAGGACACAAAGGCAACACAAGTTTAGATTAATTATGAACAAGAGGGGATCAAAGAGGTTTCTTAGGGGGACATAATCTATCCTTCACTGAATTTACGCTGCTTGGCGATTAGTAATACTGCTTCCTGAGGAATAAAGATTATTTATGGCAAAGCAGCGTGTAAAGCGAAAGAAGACAGAGTCCAATTTTGTTCTGAGATGCCCATTGCACATCCAGGTGAACATATCTAGTGTCCACTCTACAAATGTGTATGGAGTTCAAGGAAGAAATTGAATGTTCAGATATAGATTTGGAAGCCACTAGGACAAAGTAACATAGGGGAGTGTATAGTAAAAAGAGAAAAAGTAAAGGACATCATCTTGGGGAATAGCGTGGCTTAGTGGAAATTGGAGTAAAAGGAGCAAGAAGGAAACAGAGAAGGGAGGTCAAACAGGTGGGAGGAGAAACAGGTGTAACCGGTGTCACTGAAACTAAGGGAGATGAAATGTCCGAAGGGTCAAATGCAAGAGAGCAGTCAAGTAGAATAAGGATTGCAAAGTCCATTGACTTTGTCAATAGACAGTGTAAATAAACTGAGACTGGCTGCTTGCAGTGTGAAAGGAGGCAAGAACATGGATACAATGACTATAGACCCTTTCATCGAGGGTCTTGGCTAAGATGGGAAAAAGGCAGATAAAGAGGGAGTCTGTAGCCAAGTAGTCAGAAAGAAGGAACAGCTTCAGGAGGAAGAATTGCTGATGGAGCAGGATTCTAGCAGAGATAAAAGCATATAAAGAATTATTATCCTTGAATGGGATCACATGAGTCCCCGAAACCCAAAGAAATAAAGAATCAACACTTGTACTTAAAATGAATATTGTCTTTTAAAAAAAATCATCTCTTTGAAATGTTATAAAATTAAAATTTTGACTGAGTTGCTTAAAAGGTTTTAGGAATACTCATCTCTTAACTTTACACTTAGAGATGGATGGATTTTACACCCCCCCACCACACACACAAGTTTTCTTGTTTAAATGTAGGAATAACTTTTGGAAATTGCCCAAAGTTATTTTAAATCATGTGTGATGAACCAGGCAAGCTGGTGGATAATCCTTTGGTGTAAAATGTTTTCTGGAATGGAGTTATTAACTGGCACAAAAACAAACTTTAAAAAGAGGGTCCCCAAATGTTTGTTGTTAACAAAATATTCAATAAGTTCATGCCCTTTTTAGTTCAATACTTTTATGCATTCGTTCAACAAAAATGTATAGAAATTCCACTGTGTGTCAGACTTTAAGTGAGAAAGTACTTTTGCAAACAGGACTCAATTGCACATGTTCTAATAAATTTGTTATTACCTAGATTTGTGTAACAATATATGCTAACTTGATATGACCACACATACTTCTCCCATGAAAACCAGTAAAAAGTAAAATTTGGCTTATGTTTTTAACTCTTCCAATGATTGTATTTCTATAGGTTCTAAAGCATTTGAGTATAATTCTCCCTGACTTAATTTACAATTATGTATACTAACAAAATAATTCAGCTGAATAGAGGAAGTTCTAAAATGGCATAATGTACTGCTGCATAAAGAATCCTGGGTTCACTGAACTTAACATTGCTTATATATCTCATTAGAAGTTTGGAAATATTAGCTGCATATAGAAAATGGGCTGGCATTAAGAAGCATGGTAAATTTTCCCATAGTTGAATTATGTCTATGATGATGCTTCACTCTATTATAATAGTGCCTCAACTTTTATATCACAGTTTCTTAAGTGTGATCAGGTGGTGAATCTGCATTTTTCACAAGCTTTCTAGGTGATATTTATGCAGCATAAGATTTGAGAATCACTGCTAAAATAGTTTGAAATTGCTGGGCAAATGTAATGGGAAAAAAAAAAAAAACCACTTTGTATCCACCAGAGACAGTGCGCTTTGATATTGAAGAACTATTCCCGGGTGGTCAGGTATGGCAGTGGCGCAGGCAGGCAGCACAGTGTATTGCCCAGAATATTGATTTTGGATCAAGCAGATTTGAGGTGGACCCATGTTCACTTATTTCTAGCCTGTGTGCTTAAGAACAATGATGTAACTTTTTTGGTCCTTAGTGTCCTCCTCTTCAGAATGGTGGGAATCATTTCCTCAAAAATTTACTGAGGGGATTAAATGGAAATAGAAGTACAGTGTACATCTTTTTTTTTCTCTTTGTTGAACCTATATTCATTTCCCCACCTAGTCTCCATTTTAGAGGTACAATCTCAAACACCTTTAAGATTAGGCCCATGGGCAATACAAATGACCTAAGTAGTCAGGAAAAGGCCATAAAAAATTATGGAAACTGTGGTGAACTGGATAATGTATACTCCACCTAAGGGCATTCTAATAAAAAATAAAATCAAATAAATCACTGCAGGTCAAACAAAACCCATCTGCTAATCAAAACAGACACATGACAGTCTCCATTCTCTGCCTTAAACTGGCAAACTCAGGTCACTTTTTATAAACCATATGCCTCTTCTTAATCATCATGTTACATATTCTCGACTTCCTGAACTAAGTATGTGAACTTTAGCTCAGAAACCATGGATTTACTCCCATTTTCCTGGCTTTCTCTTCAGGTATACTGGAGAACCAGGCTTAGTTAGCTCAAGAACACTTTTTTCCTTTATATAGAGTTTCATTAAGTGTTGAGACCTCTCAGTTCTTCAGTCTGCTCAACTTCCCATCTGCTTGAGGATGGAGAATAGCACAATCACTTTAAAGATCGAGAGCATATCAGATCATCCCTCTATTCTAGTTAGGGTAACTTATTTCATTGTTTTCCAGATTCTAAAACAAAGGGACTATTGGAGGAAACCTGATATCCACCGGGAAGTAGAAAAAGATGGTTATTTAATTACATCAAATAAACCTTAGTTTTATACCCAGCTTCATAACATAGCTTCACCAACTTCTGTCAACTATCTCTCTTTTAGTTTCAATTCCCATGCTGCAAAATCAACACAATAATTCTTTGTGGTATTGTTTTGATGATAAAATGAGACAACGTTTGTAAAGCTTTTTGTACTACAAGGGTGTTCATCCCTGCTCTTTGAAGTCTTGCTAGGTATTTAGCTAATGTATTTATACATTAGGATCAATCTTAACTGAGCCAATTCTAATCACTTAGCGAGTCCATCACCATTTTTTTTTTCTTATATAAGCAACTGGGTGGGCTGGTGGTATCTAGTGCTGGGTTTGAGCACTGATGTGTGATACTTCAGGGTTGAAGTTTATTGGCTTGCGGTCTTGGGAAGAGAGAAAGCACCGTCTAGGAATTCTGAGTCAGTCATGGAATAGGCTGTAGTTGACTAACCAAATCTAGATTAAGGCAAGGCAAAGGAGTAAATCAAGAACAAAGTTAAGTTTTCATAGCTTAAAGGGGAGCTGTGTCTAAAGTTAGGGTAGAGATAAAATGGCAAAGCTAGAGAAATATTCTTGGCCAAAGAAGAGCAGCTTTTTATAGGAATTTTGGAATGAAGGTAGAGTTTACATGTTTAGGAAAACACCCTATGGATATGTTCAAATACAGCTGAGTTGTATCCTAATTGGTATAGAATTGAGACCCAAATTCTTATTCATCATGGTGTTGGCTCAGAGGACAGCCCAGCCAGCCTTGCTGTCCAGTCTGCCTTCAGTCACAGGCTCTACTCTTGTGTCAATGTAGCTGTCTAACTGAAGCAACTCAAGCAATATCCGTTGTTTTTTATGTGTATTTGCTTCTACAGTTTCCTCCTGATGGTGAGCAGCTACCTCACCCTAGTGTATTTTCTTTTAAAAAACCCTAGATTCTCTGGATTGTCTTTCTCCTGACTGCAGGCTATTGTCCCAGACCTTTTGCATTGCTTCTAACCCTGTCGTGTTCAGTCTACATGCATGCCTGTTTAAGATGCAAGTGTTATTACTCCTTTTATACACTTCTGCTTCTTACTTGGGTCAGAAAATGCCTTCGAGTGAATAGATCAACCCAGCCTAAGCCATCTCCTGATATTTGGACTTCTTCATCCTAATGCTATTCACATCTCCCTAGTGTATCCCATAAATTACCTCCTTTATATCCTTCTCCTGGAGTAGCTGTGAATACTCCTATTAAAAGGCATTCAGTGAAATTTATGGAGGCTTCCTTCTATCTTCTAATTCTCATTCTCTAATTCTAGCTTACATCTGGAAGTTGAGGGTTCGATGTGACTAAGTTTTCAAATTATCTTTCCTACAGATTTTGAAATATGTCAACAAGATAAAAAATACTTAAATAAATGTAATTTTCCCCAA
Source organism: Macaca nemestrina (assembly GCF_043159975.1). Classification (NCBI taxonomy): domain Eukaryota; kingdom Metazoa; phylum Chordata; class Mammalia; order Primates; family Cercopithecidae; genus Macaca; species Macaca nemestrina. Next base: position 134,811,494 of record NC_092125.1, read on the forward strand.
AACTATGCTAATAATGTTTCTTTGGCCCTTCCTCCCAGAAATACAAGAAGCAAATTCAATTTTTAAGGAATAGAAATAAGTATGTATAGTAGGTAATGAATACTATGTATTACCTGGGTGATACAGAAAACCACAGTGCCGCATAATACACTAACATAAATAACAGCTTACTGGGCAACATGGAGGAAGGAAAAAAAGTTAGCACCTGGTTTATAAGAACTCAAGTTTCTAAATCCCCAAATAAATCAGGAAGAAATCATTTGAATTACAAAAGATTAACTTGATTTAGGACAGCTTTCATCATAGTTCTTTAAAACAGTAAACCACTGAAATTAACATAAAATACAGTTTTGTTTTCCAAATGTCAATATTATATCTTTTTAAAAATACAACACTTGTATAAATAACATAATTCACCTAAAACATTAAATAAACCACAAATAGAACTCCTTGAATATCAGATACACAACTAAACTTCAAACCTACCAGTAAATTATACTAACTTCCTAGTCATACTGCATTATCTACTTTCAGAACAGAGATGATTACTTGATTTTGTTTTTCCTTTCTAGATTGTCTCTTTCTTCTTCCTAGGTGAGAAAAATGCACAAACACAATTTTGTTTTGTTTTGTTTGTGTTCAGGCTTATGGCTAAGGTTTTGCTAGAAGGTATATTTGGAGTAGAAAAAACATGAAAATAAGGAGGAACTGCTGGAGACATGCATTTACAGAAACAAAATTTATCATAGAATAAAATTTCACTTTATTGATAATGTGAATATATATGTATTTAAATTTTGATGTGACTAGAATATAATTAAATTGCTTTTGCTATAATTTTTCTTATTGTATATTATAAATGAAAAAATCTGACAAACAAACCTCACCCATCTACACACACCAAAAATCAGTATATGTTTCAGAGTTGCATTCTAATGCACTTATTGCAAGAAACATGTTCATAATCTGATGCAGAACATTTGTGATAATATTAAACTGGTTAATATGTTAAATCAAGGTTATGCTTAATGTAGATTTGTCTTGAATAAATGAACCATAAAATATTTAATACTCTCATTGTATTCTTATTTTGTAACATAATTATAGGAGAAATCTTTGAACAAGGATTATCAGAAGGAGATTTATTTTAACATGGACACTGAAATGCAGATTTATACTTTGCAACAATAACATGGTGGAAATTAATTAGAATCAACATCTTTTTTTTTTTTAGCCTGTTAAGCAAGTTTGTGTTTTTTTAATGAAAATATTACTTTTTGGCATTTAAATGTTGATTCAAGAGGGTGTAACAATGCATGCAAAAACAAGATCTGAATCAGTGACTATAATTATACGAGGTGTATTTACATTATTTATGTCTGTTTGAATGTAGCTTATCATATGTAGGTTTTGTGCACTAATTACTTCATGTTTTCTATAGATTTTGTTAGTTTTAGAAATATTTGTTTTTAATTAAATAGCCTGGTCCATTCATCCAAGGAAGCCTATATCTGAAGACTTTATATAATCTTATCGTTGATAGCAAATGAGCTTCACTATTTGTTATAAAAAGTATGACACGGTATCAATAACTCTTGGTAATTTAGGAGTCTTTTTGCTTTCCAAAAACATGTACTCCGATGGGCCATGAGTAGTAGTTTTTTTTTTTTTTTCGTCAGTACTTAAAGGTATCTGAAGAGCATTCGTTACCTACTTTGTGTCTCAGGACAAGCTTTCTCCTAAGCAAGCTCAAGATTATGTCCTTTTACACTTCTGCAATCAATTTATCATCAGTAAATTTCTGAGATAGGTGGTGTTTAATGACCATTATATAAATGATTAGCTGGGACCCAGAATCTTTTTTTTTTTTTTTTTTTTTTTTTTTTTTTCTGAGACGGAGTCTCGCTCTGTCGCCCGGGCTGGAGTGCGGTGGTGCGATCTCGGCTCACCGCAAGCTCCGCCTCCCGGGTTCACGCCATTCTCCTGCCTCAGCCTCCCGAGTAGCTGGGACTACAGGCGCCGCCACCACGCCCGGCTAGTTTTTTGTATTTTTTAGTAGAGACGGGGTTTCACCGTGTTAGCCAGGATGGTCTTGATCTCCTGACCTTGTGATCCGCCCGTCTCGGCCTCCCAAAGTGCTGGGATTACAGGCTTGAGCCACCGCACCCGGCCGGGACCCAGAATCTTTAAGTGAGTCATAGAGCTAGAAAATTACAGAGATTGGTCCTGAATTCAGATCTTTCGCAGCGAAGTTCATAGTTTTTCTCCTCTACTCTATGTTTAATATCTATAGTTGACTCCTCCATTGCCCCACTCGGAGGGTCTGCTATGAGTCATACATGTAGATTAATTTTTCCATGTATTACTTGGACCAATCAAGATACTGAGTGAATCCATTTTGAAGGGGCGTGAACATGCCTACTGCCAAACTCATGCATAAATGTGTCTCTGATTATATATTAATATTTATATGAAGAAATTTTGAAAATAACATCACATTTTGAAAATATTATAAGAACTTTCTATTTAATTCAATGAACATTTATTGAGCACCTACTGTGGGCTATATATATATATATGTATGTATGTATATGTATAATATTGGTATTTCCTATAGAAATGTATTATTTTTATTTGCAATAAAGATATATCAACCACCAACCTGCACATAAAATGGTATTTGGCAATTTTAATGGTCTGGAAAATGCAAATTAAAACCAAATAATGAAATATTTTTAATACTGCTAGAATTGCCTAACCACTGGAAATATTGGTGCAATTATGGATCAAGACAAACTCTCATATATCCAACCACTTTGAAAAAACAGTAAGTTTCAAAAAGTTGATCTTCCCTCTGATGCAAGAATTCTTCTCCTAGGTTTTTGTCAAAGAGAAATAAAAACATATATTTACAAAAAGATTGGTACAAAATAGCTTAACAATTTTATTTATAATAAGCCAAACTAGGAAATAACTCAGATGTCCATAAATAGAAGAATATTAGTGAAATACTGATAAAACTCAGTAACATTAACAAATCTCACAGGCATTGTGTTGAACTAAAGCGAGATATGAAAGACTACATACTGTATTACTCCAATATATGAAGGCTAGAACAGACAAAACTAATATACAGGGATAGAAAACTGACAGTGGTTGACTGTGCTAGGGAAAGGGTTAAGTGGCAGGTAAGGGGCATGAAGAAACTTTCTGGATGATGAAATGACCTATATCTTGATCTGCATGTTGGTTACTTGGGTATATCCATTTGCTAAAGTTCATCAAATTGGTCACATAAGATCTGTGCATTTCACTCTATATAAGTTGTACTTCAATTTTTTCAAAGTAGTTTTGTGATAAATCCCTTTGCAAAGAAAACAACCTGCTGGTAAGAAATTTCCACCTTTTATTTAATGTCAATAATTCATTTTAAAATTTAATATTCGCTTATAGTCAGAGGTACCAATCAGACAAAACTAGCTGAGCCATAAAAGCATGGATTTTCAAACTATTTCTTAATACTTTTGAGCTTGGCTTCAGAATAGTTTATTCATTCATTTATATACTCATTCTCATATTTATGTTTACAAATGAGAAATAACATGTCTCCACCTGGAAACTGCCATTTTTCCAGTAAATTGATAATAGCATGTATTAAAAACTCATATAGTTTCCAAGCTATGATTTGTAGCAACTGTTTCAAAATATTAAATTGTTATTTGTTAATTATTTCTAGGTGTGATGAATTTGAAAAGGACTCTAGACCTTTGTGTTTAACTGCTGCTACGTAAATGAATTGTTTTGGACAAGCACACAGCTCTCAAGCACTATATGCAACACACAGGCTCAATCATCCAGAGAGGCAAAGCGAGTTTCCCTGCCTGAGCCCACAGTGCACCTTGCAGGTGACTTGAGAGGGTTCCACCCACTCTCTTTGTGAAGAGGGTTGTCCTAGTTTCCTGGAATGTTCAATCTATGGGCTCTGTGCAGAGCCTGCCAAAAGCACTGCAATTGGTTGTGCCAGTTGTGATGGTGTTTTATGGCTCTGTTCATCTTTAATGATCTGTAGCCTCTCTCACCATGCAAGCTTCTGAATCTTGGATCCCGCCCAGCTGCTCTATTGATCTGAAATTTGGCCAGCAAGCAAAATCTTTTGTTTGTTTTTGGGATTATTTTTATTATCTGGCTCCAGACAGGGAGCACAGAATGGGGTGGAGACTTCACAGAAATGAGGACATCCACTCCTCTGGTAGGACTCCTGAGGGCCTAAGACCAGTCATCTGGTGCTATAAAAGAACACTGTTCAAAGTTGTAAAGAGAATTCACATTTGCATTGTATTGATGGTAACAACAGCCCCCAGAGCAGAAGGTATTATGCAGTTCAGAGAGTCAGGGCTCTGGGGTGCCCCTTTCCAAAGCAATCTACTGCAAAACAGCAGACACAAGTTTATAAAGGCCTGGCTTTATGTGTAAGGGGAGAAGACTCTCCCTATCATGTTAGGGCTGGGAACCCAAACTCAAGCCTTAGTTTACTCAAGCTCAACAGAGTTTTTAATTTCTCTAAACCAAAAACTGAGTTTTCAAATCTGGTTGTCCTAGTCACCCTAGTAATTTGAAATGAAAAAAAAAAAAGTGATTTCTCAAAAAAACAAAACAACAACAACAAAAAAAACAGTTCTGTGGTCAAATATTTTGGGGAAAATCTACACACAATATTTATTTTTTAAAGATTTATAATTCATATTAACCCATTTAGAAGCTGTGAAAAATCCTCTGGGGAAAAAAATCTATTTTCCTTTCTTTAAACTAACATTTTCCAAATTTCTTGACTGTGGGATGCCATTTAACGGTGGTTTTGTGAAATATGTTCAGGATTGGAATATAAGATTTTTTCATGCAAAATTTTTCAGAAAAGGTATTTAATGAACATACATTAAGGTATGAATGATTAATATAATGCCTTTACTGGGAGCAAGTTTTGATGGGGCAGAGTGTGTGTGTGTGTGAAAGAGTGTGTGTGTGTTTGTGTGTGTGTGTTTGTGTATGTGTTTTCATGTGTATGTGTAGGTATTGCGGGGGTTAGCTATTCAAAAAATCCATTATTCTCTTCCATAATTATAAAGTTGTATCTAGGATGCAGCTGCCCAACCAAAGACTATACTTTCCAGCTCTTCTTATAGCTGGGTATGGTCATGTGATTCATATTTGCCAATCAAATATGAGAAGAATTGATGTATACAACTTCTGTCTGAGGCTTCTTCCACAGAACACAGACACAAGTCCCTAGAGTATAGCATAGCCAAAATACAGAAGAAGTCTGTCCCTAAATTAACAACTAAAGGACAGCCATTTGACAAACAGGAACAAAAACCTGTACTCTTACATGAATGACAAATAAACATCTGTTGTATTGAGACATATTTTAAGATGTATTTGTCACAGCACTTTAGCCTGATCTTATTAATAATATATTGAGAGGAATGATAATCAATAATTTTTTGGAAGACATGTGAAAAATAATTAGGAAAATTACTTAAGAGTATCAAATGCCTGAAGGAGTTAAGCATTAATCATCTCCAGAGAGAATAGCCAGGACTGATGGTCCTGCATTTAATTTTGCTTTTCTCATTATATTTAAGACCCTAAGAGCACCAGCATCAGACACACCCAGTTTCAATGTTTGGCCTTGCCATTTACTAGTTTTATGTCTTTGCCAACTTTGCCAAATCTTACTTTTCACATAATAAAAATGGATAATGATTTTCAATGTGTACAGTTATTCTGAGAATTAAACAAGAAGATATATACAGTTTTTGTCACAGTATCTATCAAGAAACATACATAAAAAGTGATACTCATTAGGGCTAGTCACAAATATTTTATCTGTACTCCTGGGCGCATAGTATGATTTCATTTCTTTATCTTCTTTAAAAGTAGTCACTGTCATGTGACCTTCTGGGCAAAAGTTTTAAAAGCCACTACGCAATTTTCATGCATCCCCTTTCCTACCTCAATAACTCTGAAAGCATGGAGATGGATTTCCCTTTGGCCTGGGCCTTGAGAGAAAAAAGTTTCCAACTGGCCTGCGTTGGACACGTAGCAGGAATGAAAAATAAATCATTGTGGTTTTAAGCCACTGTAGCCTAATGTAGCTTTACTGAATGACTCGGGAATTTGATACCATAATAACTGGAGTTCTCCCACAACATGAGTTTAAAATGCACTAAAATATATAGCATGCAATTACAGTACAATTGACAGTCAAAAAAATCTGTTATTGCAGGCTGGAAAGATGGTGAACTACATTATGAAGTCACAAACTGTTTGGTAAACTTGTTGTCTGCAAAAATCTGGAAGGCAAACAAGTCAGTACCCAATGAATTTGGAGTTCTGTAAGAAGAGATTGGGAAACAGAATGTCAGCCTGTGTTAGAGTTAGTCTCGGTTGCATTTGACAGGGCATTTCAAAAATGAGATAAGCACTACAAAGCATTGGCTTGTTTGCAAGTAGAAATGAAAGGGGTTAGAGAGAGTTCAGACTTCAGCCTTTTTATAGGGTTAGAGAAGGCAACTGCTTCTCAACCCCAAGGGTAAAAGAAAAGAACTGAAAAGGCTTTTGAGCAACAAAGGACTATTAAAACTAAGCCACAAACAAACAAACAAACAAACAAAAAACTAAGCCTCATGAGAAGGATCAATTCAAGGATATGGTTCTTTTATCCATTGTTAAGATCCATGAATTAAATTCATCTCAGAGCAAAAAACCTAATTACAACAGTGGCAACCAGTAAATCCTTTTAATTGAACATTGATTGGAGAAAAGAGATTAAAAATCACTATGTGTTTCTAAAAGAGTGAGACATATGGTAAGGTGATATTAAAAAATCCAAAAAAGAGAAATAATTTAAATTACTTGAAAGACAAAAAATGGATGTCACTGAATATATGTGAGTATGTGTGTGTGTGTATATATATATGACTATAATATATGGATAAGGAACCAATTTCCTTTGAGAAATTTATACTGTCATAAAGACTATCAGCCTACATTAAAGAATTTGTTTCATATATGATGACCATCAATTTCCCAACTTCCAGGCATAATCTTCAACACCTACTTCAAATATAAGCAAGAAGGGCAATGAAGAATGCAGAACATCCCAGAAGGAAGCAGTAGAGGCCACAGAGAACACGGAGCATCACCTAAGCATCCTGGCCATTAATCTTGATGAGATATTTATGCTGAATCTGATATTTTGTGATCATGAGGTTATATTATAGTGATCATCAAAATTGTTCCTAAATATCATATTTTTCTGCCATTTGGATATGTAGTAGGATGAAATATCTCTGATCTCTTTGATCTGAGAGTGTCCAAGTTACTTGCTTTGACAAATAAGATGTGAGTGGACATGATTCACAGGGTCAATTCCAAGTGGAAATTTAGAGACTTGGCTCATATTTTGCCACATTTCATTTTCCTAATTGGCAACAATGGTAACACAGAGAGGGGACCTTTCTCAGCTTCGGGGCTAATATGAGGATGAGCTTGCCATGCACATGAAGACTGCCATGCACGTGAAGACTGAAAAATCAGCCACTGGAGTTTTAAGCCAGTGGGATTTTGGAGTTTATTACTGTATCACAGTCTAACCAATTGACTAATAGAGAAATTCAAGCTGATACAGAATTGTATTAGGTTCAGTTAGAAGAAAGACACAAAAACAGATGTGTTGGAGCAGTGTTTTTCTAATCATGGACTGTGGCTTGCTTATTATTAGGTCATAAAATCAGTTTGGTGGGTTTGGGTCCAGCTTCTTTTTCTAGAACAGGTTAGAAAATATCACATAGTAATATTAAGCATGGTTTCTCTCTCTCTCTCTCTTTCTCTCTCATTTTGTGTGTATGTGTATAAAAAATAGGAGAAAGATCAATAGAAAGTGTGTGTATTTCTTAGTATGACTCACTGTGAAAAACTTTGAAAGTTACTGGCCTGAAACCTAGTTAATTGAAACACTTGATTGATTGAATTTTGATATGAATGGCCGTCCCCAAAGGATTTTGTGGTCTGGTGATGTCAAAGAGCACCGTTCTCAAACTTTTTCTATTCAAATATTTGTTCATAGAGCTTAGTGAATAGCTTATCAATATTTTATTGAGTTCAGATTAAACTGATAAACCAACGTTGGTGATGTATGAAATGCTATGTCAGATAGAAGCTGTGGAGAATGAAGAAATTAGTATATATTGTCCCAATTTTCAGAAATTGGATACAGTTAGTGACACCTATGAGCCAGTGAGCTTGATGTTGTGACAGAAAATATTAAAAAATGATAAAATGGTGTATCTATGAGGACTTAAAGAAGTGACAGCATGAGACTTTGTGATTAAGCTATGCCAGAAGAATACATTATTTTTAATAGAATTCCTCGATATTGGTTTAGAGCTACGTTAAAGACTATGTCAAGATTTCAGGAAATCATTTGACAGAATTTCTTATAATATACTTTTAAAACATGAAGAAATTTGATCTGGGTGATTTACTACTGGGTAGACTCAGGATTTCTATAATGAGCATCTCCAAATGGGTATTGTTAATGAATCCATTTATTGGAAGGGAGATAGCTAAGGGTGTGTTAAAGGGCTCTGCCTTCATATCTTTCCTATTCAAATATATGTATTTAGTGTCGTCAGCAAAGAGCTTATTTTGGGGTGACATAAAACTGAGATGGGTATTGAATAAAGTATTTAGAGGCTAAAAGTTTAAGAATACCTTCCAAAGGGTGGAATTCTGAGCCAAACTTAAACTCTACAATTAATAAAAGTAAATGTAAATGTAAACAATGTTTAAAGACATGAACAAACCCAGAACAAGCAAAATTATAGATATACAGATATGCCTGTGTTTCAAAGACAGTAGCCAATAGTAAGAGAAAACCCTTATATAGCATTTACTTTGTGAAAAATACTTTTGTGACTATTTATATTTCCTTACCTAATCACAACAACTCTGTGATGTAGGTATGACATTTCTCACTGATCACTGATGAGAAAACCAAGACGTGGAAAGTTAAAATGACTGCCCAAGGTCACAGATCTGTTAAACCATAGAGCATGGATGAGAAGATAAGCAGTCTGACTCCAGAATCTATTCTATCCACTTACTGTATCCAACAATGTGGTTAAATGGCTATACCATTCAATGTGCTTTTGGGTTGAGGCAATAAACGAACAGGACAGATCCAAACCAAGATAGAAGCCATTCAGTGATAAGCCCTTGTCTGAAATACCATTCTCAAATACAGGCTAACTCTGTAAGAGACATTGTAACAAACAAGAATATGTTTAGAGAGGGATTGAGACTGTATAGAGTGTAAATTGTGGAAAGGATCAATAATCAAAAGAACTGATAATATACTGATAATATTGAACCTGAAATGAGAAAATGTTGAGGACTACAGTAGGCGTCTTTAGAGATTTGAATCCATGTCACATAGAAAAGAGGTTCGTGTCATTGTGTGCAAATCAAGAGAGAAGGGCCTTGGTAGAGTTAATGAATGGTAGATTTGGAGTTTGATATAAGAAATAATTTCCTAATAATTAGAGATACTTATATAATAATTAATGGGATTCCTTATTGGGTAAGTATGTTTTAATACTACAGGTATTTACTAAAGGACACTTAATAATATGCCAAAAACATTGTAGAGTTTTTACACACATAGCTGAATTCAGACTACATGATCTTAAGCATTCGCAGGTCTAAGAGTCTATGATTCCATGAATCTCAAAAGAAGTGGCAAAGTGATGTCATTTTCCTTTGTCAGATACCACCAGAAACATAACTATATTTGACCCAATTTGGGTTTATTGACTTGTTTCATCATTAACTTGTGGGGCATCTCAATAAAAGGGTATTAGAAATCACTTATTTTAGGATTTGTCTAGGGTTAGGTGATTTGGAGGAGACCTTAAGGAAGTGAGGATTTATTCTGGATTTGATGCTGGGAGGAAACAGGTAATTCTATGATTAGGCATCTCAATAATTCTTATCTTGAAGGTGAGTGAGGCAAATGTTTCAATGAGTAATGATGCAGCTACTCATATTGGCCAGAACAGAGGATATTTGGTCTATTTGTTTGGTCAGGATGATGTTTTTGTTTTGTCCATGATCATACATGATTATGTAGTTGTTTTGGTTTTGTCTTGATTTATCACAGTCACAGTATGCTCTGATGATGGTACCTATAAAATTGTTTATGTTGAACAGAACAGAAGCTTAGCCGTGAGTGCCAGTACATTTCTTCCTTAACTCCTCACAGTGCCTGTGGCAGGATCTCCTTTGTAGTTCCAAGTCCTGCTTGACGGGTCTACCTTTGTTCTAACCTCCATTGGGTAACCTGTTCTCCAAGAAAAATCACAAGAGAAGGTCCTATGTTTTATTTATCTGTGTATCCCAACAATGGAGGCTTGTATCTTAAAGAGTAGGCAGTAATATTATCATATTATTACCATATATTATATATATTATATAGCATATATTACACATTTTATTACATATAGTTATATTAATATGTGGAAGTGATCTGTAGTCAGTGTTTGTGTTTTGCTAGCTTCCTTGTCTGAATTAAGTAGAATGGTAACAATTTAGGTGGAACAGTGGTCAGCAAATAAAGCAGGATGAAATATGCTTTATTGGTCAAATGATTCCTGAAAATTTCAAACGTTAGATAATCTTGTAACTATAAGATTCTCCTTGCCAAATTTCAGTTTCTTCACAGACACATTTGCAAATCATGATGAAGAAAGCATAGAGGGTGTTGAACAATGTAACGTGCAAACCACATTTTTGGATTTTGTAGGGGCCCAGCTGGTATGTGCAAATTCACACTTCTAAGTATGTCCACTTCAATTAATGAAGACCCCTCTTAGACAGAGTTGTTGTTGTTTTACTTTTCATGTGCATCACTGTCTCCATATAGGGTCATAGCTGGGAGCGAGATTCCAATTTCTAAGTGCAAAATGTATAGCACATGTTTGGAAGCCCCTTTTTTATATGTTTGTTTGTTTGTTTTTTAAGAAAATATTGTTCACTTACACAGCAATCTAGAAAAAAATACATGAAAAGGACAGATATTTCTTAAAGCCCCTACATAGGTGAGTCATGATAAACATCAATAATGAAGTCCTCATTATTGACATTTAAAAATCCTCTGGAATGGTTTGGGGCTTGTCTGTGGTCCCTACAGTTATAGTTAGCTCATTTGGTTAGCCTCTGGTGCTAAGGAGACCAAGCTTGTGGCTTTGAACTAGAAAGCATTGTCAAGAGATTTAAAATTCCATTATAGAGCCAAAGGCTATGAAAGGCCAAATTCTAAACATGTGGTGGCCACCAGAGTGAGGAGTGAGAAAGCTGATTCTCAGTGCAAGCCAATCACTGCCTCCTAGAAAATTCCATTTAAAAGGGTTTGGTTAAAGGGTATTGGGGGTGTTAATAACCTCAGTAAGGGCAATAATAAGAATGAAATGGGGCCACATATTTACTCACACTATGGCCTAGAAGTGCACAGAAAAAAAATGTACCTTTGTTGCATCTTTAATTCGAACTTCTTGCTAAGCCGTGACACACTAGGTATTGAGGAAGGAAAATAACCTTTGGTTCTAAAACTTAGTCCGATGTAGAAAATCAAGCTGTTCCTTTAGATAATGCTTAATTCAACTTAGAAAAATGTCTTTGCTTCTCATAGTTCTATGTCTTCTGCCCTTGGAGCTCCTTTCAAGAAAGCAACCAGAAACCAAGTAGGGAATGTTGAAGTCATGTCAACATTGAGGGCAGGAGACCTTAAGAGTGGTATTGCTGGCTTTTCAGATCTCCAGCATGTTATCGCTTGTCTACCTGGTTTCTGATTATTCTTCTATGCTATGACAGAAGTTTGTCATGTCTGATGCTATGGTATCTTTTATATCAGCCAGAGGTGCTAACTCAGCCCCTCTGCAGCCTTTGGGCCTCTTGAGTCTTTTGTGCCTCGTCTTCCATTCAGTCCCTTGACAGACACAGTAACCCCAGCCTCTGCTTCAGTGTCACCTGGCCTTTTCCCAGGGTAGGTCCACTGTCTTTTAACCTCAGAGGAGGCAGTGAAGCCATGGGGACCCCTGAGTCCTATCCATAACGTGGATTCTAGATTACTCTAAAAAAGCTGAGCTGGAAGTTCGTCCGCAGGCTAACCACTCAGCACCAAGTTTGTTTAGGGGTGTCCACATATCTGGTTGGTTGACCTTCTCACACAGTCCCAATAGGGAGTGAAAGAAAGCCTCCTCCCACCCATACTCGCATCACTTTCTCTCCCTATTATCTCCCAAGTCCCCAGGGAATAGACTATCTCTCTTACTTTTTCTTTTTATCTGGATTTCCTTTATGTTAAATTCAACATTCTGGACAGCTAAGCATGTTGTGTTTAATGGGAGGTGAAAAAAATTCAATAAGAAATTACTTCTAAATAATTCCTGATTTTCACACCCATATTTTCTTACGAAAAACAAGATTGATGTCGGGGTGATTAGTTTTTTAAAAATATGGTTTGCATAGGAGGGAATTGAACAATGAGAACACTTGGACACAGGAAGGGGAACATCACACACTGGTGCCGGTTGTGGGGTAGGGGAAGGAGGGAGGGATAGCGTTAGGAGATATACCTAATGTAAATGACGAGTTAATGGGTGCAGCACACCAACATGGCACATGTATACATATGTAACAAACCTGCACGTTGTGCACATGTACCATAGAACTTAAAGTATAATAATAATAAAAAAAAACTTAAAAAAATATGGTTTGCAGAGAAATTAAAATATATTTGTCTGACATTTGCAAAGTTACTACGCTGGTTTCCTAACAAAACTAATCATTTATTGATCACTTACTATGTGCTCAGCACTGGGCTCTTTACACAATTCTTATATGATTTAATGCTTACAGCAACCTGGAGAGGTATTTTTCTTCCCATTTTTCAGATGAGGAAACTGAGGCTCGGAGAAGTTATGTGATGTGTTCAAAGTCACATCACTAAGTAGAAAAGCTAGGACTGTAGGCAGATCTGTCTAATTCTTATTCTGAGACTCCTAACCACAAAGATACTCTGTTGATCATTATACCCTTATATTATCATATTTTTCAAAGGGCATCATGTTATTCATAATATATGAGTATACTTTTTATTTGAAATAGACACAACATAACATCTTTGCAGATGGTGACCTAGAATTTGTAAATATGTTCTGCTTTGCTAAGGCAGTAATGAGTGTACAGAGGGAACCATCAAGGGTGCGGGAACATTTTCAGGACATCTGGGGCCCATCAGCATCAAATCATTTAACAGAGTGCAAACAATTTAACACTGAGAGCCTCTCAATTATCTACGTGCAAATAAATAAATGATAAAGTATACATCTTTACCCCATAAGCAAAAGAGTACACTTCTGGGTTGCCTTCCCAAATTTGGCATCATTAGTTGGTGAATGTTCAAAAAATGCACACAAAATTTAACACTCATTTGTGCAAAAATATGAGTTAGATAAATATGCCACATATGTATAAACACCCCTACAAACGTTGCAATAAGCCAAGCAGAAGTTCACTGTAGGTGACTCACCAGATTGGATTGCTCATACTATTGTCTACCAACACTTTTCTTATGTATGGGACTTATACCTGGTGCCCTAATACTTTATGTTGTTTTGAACTTTCTAGTATCATGAAAAGCGCTAAGACTTGGAAGCCAGACAGATCTTGTTTGGCTTTGAATTTGCTAACTGTGTGTCTTTTGTATTTTCTAAACATCATTTTTCCTATCAAAAAGTGTGACTAATAAAATAATACCTACCATCTCACAAGGAAAATTGTGAGAACAAAAGGAAGAAATGTGTGTAAAATGCCAGCATATAATATGTATTCATGCTATAGAAACTATTACTGCTGATGTTATAATTATTACTTTTTACTTCAGTGATTGACTAGCAGTGTTTCATTTGACTAACATATTTTTTCTTTTACATAAAGATTATGATGACAAGAAATATGAAGCCCACAAAATGACTTGTTTTGTGTATGCAAAGTCACAGCCAGATCACAAATTCCAAATTTCAGTCAATGAAATTTTCACTCTAGTTATTTCTGATTTTCTTAAACTTTGTCTTGATATCCTCTTACTTTCTTTTCCTGAGCTTCATCTTATCCTGCAGTTACTCTTCTCTCCTTCCCAGATGTCACACGGTGAATACTGAGAAAACTTATGCTTCCCAGTATAGACCTCTTTTTACATACGAAACACAAATTCTAACTGTTTTCCCTTTGATATCTCCAAAATTAAAAAAAGAAAAAACCCTTAACCATTAAAAACTTTCATGTTTGGTATTTTGGTCATCTAGGTTTAATGATAACAAATGATTCAATCTTGGTAGGTTGTATGTGTCTAGGAATTTATTCATTTCTTCTAGGAATTGGGGTAAATAAGTCTCTGGTGTATTTACGTTAATTTGGCTACGCATTGGGGCTTTGTTTAATGACTGCTACTGCTAGAGGTACCAGGATTTTAAAGTCCCCTAGTGTCTTTGATTTGTCTTTCTTCCTCACTTTTGGTTTCCCTAAAGACTCCTCCTCAAAAGTCTTTGTCTTGCATCACTTTCAGCAGTAATCCTCTGTTACTATACCAGAGCCCTTTTGGTGGGATTGTAGGATGTGGGAGAGAGGACACCCTAGAATCTTACGATTGATTACTTCTCAACCTTTGGGTAGGCTTATATTTCTGGCCTGTGACCCTTATGTGTTTTTCCTTCTATAGGTCTCCCCACCACTTGAGGGGAGACAGGAAGGCTCCAGGAAGTTGGTATGAGAAAAATGCCCTTCTCCCTTGATTTCAGGGTGAGGAGGCTCCACTAAGGTCTTTCCTCTTAGAAGTGGGCCTTTGTTTTGGAGGACCTGGGCCTATTTCACAAGGATAACTTTTCCCTGTGCTAGACAGAGCTGCAAAGTGATCTGTCTCAGATCTTCATAATGGAAACCTAGGGTGGTTTTTGGAGGCAAAGCCAGGAAAGTGTGACATTTCCTGTCTCCCAACATGGTCACCCTTGTAGTTTCTCACTCTCATGCTTTCCCACACTCAGCCTCCAACAGTTGGTCAAAACTACCAGTTAAGTGACATCAGTGTTTGATTCCAGTGACTTCTACTCCAGATAAGTAGATTTCATCCATGATGACCCTGTGGATTGACCTGTCTCCCTAGATTTGGGGGTGATCCTGCAAATTCAGTTCTCTGATAGGGCCAAAAAGAGTAGCTGATTTTCAGTTTGTCTTTTTGTTGTTGTTTTTATAACTATGAGAGTGATGACTTCCAGGCTCTTTACATGTTGGGGCTGAGACTAGAAGTTTTGATTGATTATCTTTTAAACGGATACTTGATCTCAAAGGAATATATGTTTTTATGATTATAAGTTTATTATGCTCATAACAAAAAATAGTTGAAGAAAACAAGATTAAAAGATAAAAAATAATTTAAAGTTTAAATGCCTGAGTAGTTTCTACTGCTAAGATTGTTATGAATTTCAGTATTTATGCATATACATATTTTATTTGCATTTTCCCTCTTTGCTTATTTAATTTCCTGATATTTTTACACTTACCATTATATAAATGATAAGAAATTATTTATAAACATCATTCTAATAGATGGATAATATTCATCATGAGGATATACTTTAATTTAGTGTGCCATCCTGTTCGTGGCTACTTAAATTGTTTTGTGTTTGTGTTTGTATGTGTGTGTATGTGTGTGCGTGTTTCCTTGGATCTCAAATGGTCAGACTTCCCTGGTTTTTTGTTTTGCATATTTTTGCTGGTACCAGTGCATGCAAATTTTCCTTCTAATTCTTACTTTTTCCTATTTTCCATGATCTACACTACCATTCTCATTAACTATTGGCCCTAAATGTAATGTATCTGATATATATTCTCAAGCATGCAGGTGTCCTTTTAAAATATGAGATATTTTATGTTTACATATCTTTCTGACTTTCTCATGAATAGTATAATGTTTGAAAATTTCCGACATTTTAAACTAAGGGACTTTTCTTTTCTGAGGATTATGCATTCTGCCATATATATATGCAATTTGTTACTTCTCATTGCTGTCCAGTACACACTACATTAAAATCTATTTTACTTCCCAGTCTCCAGCACCTCAAGCAACATTGGGGTGAACATTCTCATATACGTCCACGTACACATTTGGTGAGAATTTCTCTAAAGTATGTAACCCAGAATGGGATCCAGGGGATAAAGAGCACATGTGTTCTTACAGTAATGCTGTCAAATTCTAACATTTGCTTTCTAGAATGGCAGTAATAGTATCAATCACATTTGCTCTTCATGAGACTTCCTCGTCAGCACTTGGTATTATCTGAGTTATTAATTTTGCCAGCCTGCTGGATGTAACATGATACTTCTTTCTTGTTTTAATTTGCCTTCCTCAGATGACCAGTGAGTTTGACTGTCTCTTGATAGACCTCTTGATCATGGGGACCTCCCCTTTGTGCTCTGCCTGGTCATTTCCTATGCCTATTTTCTTTGTGTTTCCTTTTTTTAGTTTTAAAACTGTCTCCACAAATTATTGTCTACTTCTCCCTTTAAAAGGTGGAGCTTAATTCTCTTCTTGATGGTGAACTAGAGTTCTTAAGAATAGAATATCGCAGAAATAATGGTGCATCACTTGATATGGTCTAATTGTCACTACCTGTGCCAGAATGATTCCATTAATATTACTATGTCTTTCTGTCATGTCATAGAACCTAACAGGATGAGTGCCCAGGTTTTCTTCAAAGCTAACCTGAATATTTGTAGATTTTTACCCTTCCATAGTTATTTTAGAATGAGTTTGTTGATTCTTCCACTGACACCAGATTAAAACAGGATTTTCAAAAATAAAAATATCATCATCATCATTCTGCTACTCATAAAGAAATAGAAATTTGTTTAAAAGGTTCAAATAATTTTTATTTCCTAATAAACAAAATATTTGAATAATATGTAGCTATTACTTGTGGTACTTCTGACTCTACTCATAGATAGGACCCGTCCATTTCCAAGGGTTTTGCTGTCCTGAACTGACATGAATACAGATATCAAAATTAATGACTGACATCTATAACTGTGACAGCCAGAAATTTCCAGATAAAGGCTTTAGCAAACAAGAGAAAATTTCTGATTTTTTCCTACAAAATTTTCTGTAGCAACTGCAAGGCAAAATCTGTTCACAGAAATTCTTAGTCTTAATATACTTACTCCTCAATCCATTACTATATTCTCTCAGAATTGAATTTAAAAAAGAGTAGTAAACATTTAAAGTAAGAGTATATTTACACCTGAACAGAATTCTGATAAGAACCTATATTCATTCTACTCAGAGAACACTTGTCGTATCTCTTATAGGGACAGATCCAGCCATGAAGAGGGATTGTAATATTAGTATCTTTCCTTCTAATTAGAAGAAAAATAATATCATTACCATAGTAGGATTAGAGGGATTAATGGTTCCATTTATTGATTTTTCTTAGAAACAACAGACCATAGAGTTGTTTATTATGGATAATTTTGAAAATTAAAATTACATAGAGCTCTATTTTTCAGCTTGTTTTCCATGCATGATAGTGCCTAGATTTAAAGTAATTAAGAAAAAGCCTTACCTGAAATTAGTTATTTTGTTACTTGCCAGTTGTATGAACTAACAAATCCTGTTTTGTTTGAGCCAGTTTAGGATGGGTTTTATGTTACTTGCAACCTTGGGAGTATTAATTAATGTTGCATGATATGAAACTCATGTTAGGTTAAGAGTTTAACGGAGGCCTTCCAAAACTGTCTGGATTGGTTGCTATAACTAACAGAGGGTAAATTTCATTTGAATTACTTTGTGCTTATAAACACATCTGAAGTATCTTAAATAGTCCCAAGTAGTAAGAAAATAACCTCTAGGAGGAGTAACCCATGCCGAGAAGCTAATAGATCATTGGAAAATCAGCACATATAGATGTACAGGAAAACCAAGTGAGAAAATTATTGCTCCAGAAATTTCAGAAGTAATAGAGATATTTTGCTTCACTATATGCAGGAGTATAGAACACCATATAAACATTTTATTGCAATTCTTTTTATGATTACTATTTAAAATGCAGTGCAAGAATTCTCCCAGCAGCTGATAATGGTTTAAGATAAAATGTTCTTTGTAAAGCAATTTTCACTATTTCCCATCTACACCAATTTAATGTATTCAGTTGTTTAAAACAGCTATTTTTATATTCAGTTAAATGCAATATTACAGTTCATATCATTTTCTTTTCACAGGAAAGTAACTCTATGAATCTGAATCTAAAAATTTAAATCAAAGAAAAACAAATGTAGTATTTTTACTTGAAAAAATTGTGGAATAAAAATCAGTTATGTGATTTAACTGGGCCAACTATTCTACAAACCAACCAATTGTGTGATAAAATTGATTGGTCAATTTAGCTAAAATATTTATATAGATTTTTAATGGAAATATTTTATTTTGTCTTCTATCTTTTACTTATCCATCAAGACTCAGCAAACTAAAGATGGCATCATTCAAGAGATCTGGGACCTAACTCTTTTATCATTTCACTCCCAGTTTCCCAAAGGTTCAAATAGCATCTTGTGTTTATTTTTATCATAATCCTTATAGCAACAAGAATCTTTCATATATTGCATTTTTATAATACAATTTAAATTCTTCCACCAACACCATACTAAAACTGTACAATGTTAATTTTTGCTCTGTTTTAGCTATCATTTCCTTGTGTTGGTTTTCTTGACCAATCTTCCCTTGGAATTCCCTTTTTTCTGAGACCAAACACTATTTGTGGGTTTGAACAAAAGTTCAAATAGCATCTTGTGTTTATTTCTATCATAACCCTTATAGCAACAAGAGTTAGCACTTACTGAGTCCCAGCTATATGACAGATATAACTCTTGACATACATTATTTCACTTAATCTTCAACTAGTCTATAAGACAATTTCGTTGGTAGTGATGTAGTTCTGTTTGCTCGTTCAACAAATGAGGATGTGGAAACTCAGCAAGTTGATTTGTTTACCTACAATAAGTTAGTTAATAAATAACAAAGATAGAGAAGGTGTGATCCAAGAGACAAGAGGAAACCCATGAAGAGCGTTTAGTCTCAGAAAAAAGAGAATTCCAAGGGAAGGTCGGTCAAGAAAACCAACACAAAAAAATGATAGCTAAAACAGAGCAATAATTAACATCACATAGTTTTAGTATGGTGTTGATGGAATAATTTAAATTGCATTATAAAAATGCAATATATAAGGAAATAGTCAAGATTCAAATCTGGATCTGTTTGATTTAAAGTTTATTGTTTTTTCTGCAAACTCATAATTCTCAAACATTAGTATGCATAAGAAAGACCTAAAGAAGTTCTTGTGAATACAGCTCCATCAGTCTCACACAGCAAATCTCCAGAGTAAGGTCTGAGGTTTTTAAGAAGTACCACCCTTGGTGACTTTGAAGTTGCTAATGGACCACACTTTCAGAAACACTGCACTCTCATGCCAGCACTAACAGAGAGATTCTTGAAGGCAAGGATCTCATTGTATTTTCAGTATCCAGCACACTACTTGATTTACAATGAGAATGTAATGTAATTTTATAGAACTAAGCAACACTGTGGTTTGAAACAAATGCTTGATTATAATTTGGAAATAATCATCTTATATGGATACCATCATAAGTCCCGTAAGTTTAGGCACCCTGTGGTTTGTGTTTTGAATTTGCACACTGATGCTAAAGAATGTCCTTTTTAATTCTCCGGTGAAATCCTGAAAAAGGATGTAGTGGTTTGGATCTTTGTCCTATGAATAATTTATTTCAACCTGTAACTATTTTCATTGACTGTGGTTATAATTTTTTCATAAGGCTTTATCTTTCCTTAAAATAAATTGGCTTATCTCTACTCATTTAACCTTCTTTTTATCATATCTTGTAAATATTTTCTGATTGCAAAATCATATATGGTTACTATTGAAAATATCAAAATTTTAAATAAGAAACAGGTGAATAAATTTCTCTAATGATTCCCAAAGAAACATCATGTTATTATACCTCCTTTCAGTATTATATTTATAATTATCTATACACATTTACAAAAAAGTAGTATTACAACATATATACCATTTTGTAACCTCTTTCTGAACTTAATTTTAAACCATTAATAATTTTTACATTGTTAATTTTCTTTAAAACCACATTTTAATTGGCCCCATAGCATTAAAATGAATGCATCTAATTAAATTTTATATGTTTGCATATTTTGCAGCCATTAGGTTATTTTCAATTGTTTGGTATTATAAACAATATAGGGGGAATTTTAATATTCAGATTTTTTCTGACATTTAGAAAATTATTTTCTTAGCATACATTTCTAAAAGTAGAAATATTAGCTCAAAATATAATCAAGACTTTGCAAGATTGTCACTGAAAAAGCTTTACTGTTTACATGTCCCGATGTAAACTGTATATGCAGTGTATAAAAATAAGTTTCCACTAAGTATTAAAGGAACATATTCTTTCACACTGCATACTTCAAAATAATAAGAGCCAACTATGCCAAGCCCACAGCAAACATCATACTGAATGGGCAAAAACGGGACTCATTCCACTTAAAAACTGGCCAAAGACAAGGATGCCCTCTCTCACCACTCCTATTTAACATAGTATTGGAAGTCATGGCCAAAGCAATCAGGCAAGAGAAAGAAATAAAAGGTGTCCAAATAAGAAGAGAGGAATCCAAACAGTCCCTGTTTGCAGATGACATGATTCTGTATCTAGAAAACCCCATAGTCTCTGCCCAAAAAATCCTTGAGCTGATAAACAACTTCAAAAAAGTTTCAAGATATAACATCAATATACAAAAATCACTAGCATTCCTCTGCACCACCAACAGCCAAGCCCAGAGCCAAATCGAGAATGAAATCCCATTCACAATTGCCACAAAAAGGATAAAATGTGTAGGAATACAGCTAACTAAAACTCTGCAATCAGAACTGAAAAACACTGCTTAAAGAAACCAGAGATGACACTAACAAATGAAAAACATTCTGTGCTTGTGAATAGGAAGAATCAATATTGTTAAAATGGCCATGCTACCCAAAGAAACGTACAGATTCAATGCATTACTATCAAGTTACCAGTGATATTCTTCACAGAACTAGGAAAGAAAACCACTTAAAAATTCATATGGAACTAAAAAAAAGAGTCTTAATAGCCAAAGTGATCCTAAACAAAAAGAATGACACTGGAGGCATCATGTTATCTAACTTCAAACTACACTACAGGACTATAGTAACCACAATGGCATGGTACTAGTACAAAAACAGATACATAGACGAGTTGAATAGAATAGAGAGCCCAGACGTACACCTACAACCATCTGATCTTCAACAAGGCTGACAAAAACAAGCAATGGGGAAAGGGCTCCCTGTTCAATAAATGGTGCTGGGATAACTGGCTAGCCATATGCAGAATTGAAACTGGACCTCTTCATTATACCATGTGCAAAAATCAACACAAGACGGATTAAAGACTTAAGTGCAAAACCTGAAACTATAAAATCCTTGTAATACAATCTAGAAAATACCATTCTGGACATAAGAACTGGCAAGAATTTTATTATAAAGACACCAAAAGTAATTGCAACAAAAGCAAAAATTGCTAAATGGGATCTAATTAAGCCAAAGAACTTCTCCACAACAGAAGAAACTAACACAAGAGTAAACAGACAACCTATAGAATGGGAAAAATATTTATAAATGATGCCTCTGACAAAGATCTAATATCTATCCTCTATACAGTATTAAACAAATTTACAAGAAAAAAAACAACCCCATTAAAAAGGGGGCAAAGGACATGAATGGACACCAGAAAAAGACACACATGCAGCCAAAAATCATATGGAAAAAAACTCTATATCACTAATCATTAAAGAAATGCAAATCAAAACCACAGTGAGATATTATCTTACACCAGTCAGAATGACTATTATTAAAAAGTCAAAAAAAAAATAACAGATGTTGGTGAGGTTGCAGAGAAAAGGGAACACTTATATACTGCTGGTGGGCGTGTAAGTTAGTTCAACCATTGTGGAAAGCAGCATGGTGATTCCTCAATGAATTAAAAACAGAATTACCATTCAACCCAGCAATCCCATTACTGGATGTACACCCAAAGGAGTATAAATAGTTACAAAGACACATGCATGCATATATTCATTGCAGCACTACTCACAATAGCAAAGACATGGATTCAACCTAAATGCCCATCAACAGTAGACTGGATAAAGAAAACGTGGTACATATAAACCATGGAATACTATGCAGCTATAAAAAAGAATGAGATCGTATCTTTCAAAGGAACATGGACGGACCTGGAGGCCATTATCTCCAGCAAACTAACACAGGAACAGGAAACCAAATACTGCACGTTCTCACTTATAAGTGGGAGTGAAATCATGAGTACACATGGAAACAAAGAGGACAGACACTGGGGCCTACTTGAGGGTAGCAGATGGGAAGAAGGAGAGGATTAGAGAAAATAACTATTGGGTACTATGCTTAGCACCTGGGTGACTAAATAATCTGTACATCAAACGCCTGTGACACGAGTTTACTCAGGTAACAAACCTGCACATGTACACCTGAAGCAAAAATAAAAATATTTTACAAAAGAAATAAAATATGTTTCTAGGAACCTCATCAGCATTAGATTTTATTACTTTAAAAAATTCAGTCACTTTGATGGTGATACAAACTTTTAATTAATATTTTAATTTGGTTATGCAGAAGCTGAATTATTTATTGTACTGCAAAAGCTTCCTATGTCCTCTTTGCTGGACAGAACTATGAATAATTTGTTAGGACTTTATGACAGACCAAAAGGATGGCTTTTCCATCTCCGGTTGGAGATTCAATGTTATTTCTTGATTTCATAATTTTTGAAAGTTTTCTACCAAGCACTTCTGCTCCTCTGCTGTCAGGGTTGGCCCTGAGTTATCATGAGGATTAAGTGAGATATAGAAGTAAATAAAGGCCAGGTGCAGTGGCTCACACCTGTAAACCGAGTGCTTTGGGAGGCTAAAGTGGGAGGATTGCTTGAAGCCAGGACTTCAGGAGACCAACCTGGGTAACACAGTGAGACCTTGTCTCTACAAAAAAATTTAAAAAATTAGTCAAGCATGGTGGCGTATGCCTATAGTCCCAGCGACTCAGGAGGCTGAGGTGGGAGGATTACTTGAGCCCAGCAAGTCGAGGTTGCAGTGAGCCATGATTACACTACTACACTCCATCCTGGATAAGAGTAAGACCCTATCCCAAAGAAAAAGGAAAAAAAAAAAAGAAACTAAATGAGAAAAGAGAAGTAAAGATCTTATGTACCTGATACATAGTAAACATTCAATGAAACGTAAAAACGATCTCATTATCTTAGGCAAACAATTCTTGAAGTAACAGATAAGGAAAATGATCAAGTAAACAACAATTTATAAACAGGAAAATGTAAGTATATCCTGATGTTTCTTGTGCAGCTGGAATAATATATGTGGATAGCCTTTGAAACCCAGTAGAGAACAATGAATAATATATTCAATGTGGCAAGAGAAAATAGCATTCAACTTAGAATGGTATTTTCAGGGAGAAATAAAGGCATTTTCAGATAGATTTAATCATCTTAACTAACAGACTGTCATTCTAAAGAATATTATTTAATAAGGAGAAACGTGACCCCAGAAAGAAGGTCAGAGTTATGGAAAGACAAGTCGAGTAAAGAAATGATAAGCATGTGGTTAAATATAAATAAAAAATGAGTATACAAATAATAAAAATCTAATTGGGGGGATTTAAACACACACACACACACACACACACACATACACACACACACACACACACAGGCGACAGACCTAACATACTGAACAATCAGCAGAGGTTCTCCAGTATAACAATTGAGAGCATAATTTCTGGCCCTACATTATCTAATCTCCAATCGCATCTTGGACATTTTCTAAAGATATATCTTTTGTAAACTTAAACATTATGGGCTTTATTTTTCTCACCTGTAAAATGAAGGTAATAATAGTGCTTGTCTCACAGGGCTTTCGTGAGGGTTAAATGAGATAATTAGAACAGAGCCTGACACCCAGTGATAGCACACTGTGTGCTGTAACTAGATCTGAGTTAACTCATGCTAAGGAGTAAATATAATTATTGGGCTTAAATTTTAAAGGGTAACCAACAAAGAACAAAAATAGAGTCTACAACTTCTACAGTTTTCACAGGACTGGATAAAATAGAGAAAAAACCCTCAAACAATGAAAAGAAGACAATAAGAGAGAAAAAAGAAAAACCAAATAAAAAACAAAGAAAACTAGTAGAAATGAGCACACACATACACACATATGTTTTAAGTGTGAATCTTATAATCTCCAATTGGCTAATATATATATTTGCCTTGGCCAGATACTTTAGTACACTAATAACCTTGGTTGACTTTAATGAAAATTCTCAAAATCTAAACTGTGTTTCTTCAGTTTGTCTAATAAGAATTCAAGCTTTTGAACCATAAAAGGGCCTACTAAAGGCTATGATTTCTCAGGGAGAGAATTTTTCCTTTTCCACAGAGAACCAATGCTAAGAACTAGAAACTTTCTTGATGTCTCGGCCGGGCGCCCTGGCTCACGCCTGTAATCCCAGCACTTGGGGAGGCCAAGGCGGGCGGATCACAAGGTCAGGAGATCGAGACCATCCTGGTTAACACGGTGAAACCCCCTCTCTACTAAAAATACAAACAATTAGCTGGGCGAGGTGGCGGGCGCCTGTAATCCCAGCTTCTCCGGAGGCTGAGGCAGGAGAATGGCGTGAACCCGGGAGGCGGAGCTTGCAGTGAGCCGAGATCGCGCCACTACACTCCAGCCTGGGCGACAGAGCGAGATTCCATCTAAAAAATAAAACAAATAAAAATAAATAAATAAATAAATAAAGCTTTCTTGATGTCTCCCTCTGAGGAGAACTGCTCCTCCACCAGCCCAGTTCATCCTTTCCCTGAAGGTATGGCCTTTCCCAAGCCCTGGTTTTGGATGGGATAAATCTACGATACAAGCCCCATGTAAAGGCCAAAAGCTTTTTATTTTTATTTTTGTTTGTTCACCTGTCCACACACATTAACTGAAACTATGGTTTAGACTTCTCAAATGCCATATGTACGCAAATCATATAGGCATGTAACTAAAAGACAGATTCTCGATAAGCAGGTCTAAGGTAGGGCTCACAATTCTGCACTTCCAACAAGTTCTCAGGTGGTACCAATTCTACTGTTTTGAGAATCAGCTCTAAGTAGAGAGACTATGATTGTCACAGAAGGCAGAAGACCCAGGGGGCATTGAGCAGCTCCAATGCTGGCTCGCCTACAGTAATTCCTTCTCCCAGTTTGTTGCTGGGGTCCACAGAAGATTTCACTTAATTTCTTACAGTTTCATATATTTATTTAACAGGATGTCAAATTTTATTTAGCGTGTTTCAGGTTTGTAGTATGCAGGTTTTAGTTTACTGTGTTGTGGGAAATCGAATTCTTCTCCAAATAAGAGGAAGGAGTCTTACAATTGGTATTCATACTTAAATTGATCCCATTGAATATTATTTGTACACCATAAAATAAATTGTATGAATATAGATTTAGTCAGATCTTTTTTTGGTCATTTTAAGTGACCTTTGAATTTGTCTTAATGATGCAGGCAACAAAGAAAAATGAATAAATAAAACAAAGATACAGTAAACTTTTGCATAATTTATATAAATGACAGATGAAAAACAGATCTCACACAAACATGCTAGAAACTCATGGCTTGGCTGTTTTCTAAATCATACTTATACTATAGGAGACTATTGTACTTTTGATCAATGCATTTAAAAATAGATTTTACAATTCCTCTGATACATTATTTTTAAAAATCGGAATTGCAGGGTTGTCTTCGTAAAATCTGAATTGGTGCTTGTGCTACAAGTGCTTAGATGACTTAAAAATATCAATCCATACTTAATTGTATTTCTTTATACCTTTGATTAGATCTTTGATGATACAAAATAATTGATTTCTGGTAGTTTTATGTCAGAAAGGTGAGTTATGTGAAACACTTGCTCTCTCATTATTAAAGACACATTGCAATGACTATTTTTAAGTAATAAAAGGTTAATAAAACTGTGATTGTTTTGTTTAACTGCCTTTTAAAACAACCAACCTCTTAAAAGTTATCCTAATCAAAATCTCAAAAAGCTGTTCTAACCATCAGTGAATCTTTGATATATCTAGCGGCATTTGGATCGTAGAGGAGCTCGAGATCAAACAAATGAATGCTAAAACCATGAATATGGGTAATACTTATGAAGCCACTCAGACTATCCTTATATTTTTAAAAATAAAAAAGGATATCCACATATCCAAATTGTAAAGCATATTTTAAATAAGTACATGCCATCAAGAATAGATTTAAAAAAATAAAAAAGCAAGAAAGAACCCATTCTCTTTCCTCACACAAAAATGGTGACCCAGAAAAGAAACATCTATACTGGAAATAAAGAAAGGAAGAAACTTAACTAAGCATAGGTTACCTCAACTGCAATGTACAACTAGAACAATCAAATATGTAAGGCAGAATGGATTTATTGTAGAGAAATAAGGTGAATGAGAACATTTTCCCAAATATATCAAGGAAAATGATAAGATTAGCAAAAGGTAAAACGCATGCCACTAATGATAAACAAGGGCAAGAAATAACAAATTGCTCTTAATGGCTAATGTTCTGAATTAAGAGAGAAATAATTTGGTTCACTGAGAATCATGCAGAAACTGCAGAAAAGGTTATTGACAAAAGACATATTAAAGAAATCTTGGTTGGGAGGCCAAAGCAGGCGGATCACAAGGTCAGGAGTTTGAGACCAGCCTGATTAACATGGTGAAACCCCGTCTCTACTAAAAATATAAAAATTAGCCAGATTTAGTGGTGCACTCCTGTAATCCCAGCTACTCAGGAGACTGAGGCAGGAGAATCACTTGAACCTGGGAAGCAGAGGTTAGAGTGAGCTGAGATGGCACCATTTGCAGTCCAGCCTGGGTAACAGAGTGAGACTCCATTTCAAAAAAAAAAAGAAATCTTGGGACAACTTCAAAATGTACAAATTCCAAAATTGGATAGTACAGAATCTGAAGGCATCAGAAAAAAATTATATTAATTTTCTTTGAATCCCTTAAAATTATTCTTAAGATATCCCTAAGAACAAAACAAGTTTGAGAAGAATTAAAAAGCAAAAACAAAACAGAAAATATGAAACTTTACTCTTACGAACTGAGACAAGTGTTCTTGGGTATGGCTTAGTGTAAGTCTATTAAGAAGTAAATGTTATGAAGCTACGCCTCATAAATTGTTCAAATTCTATCTTTTCAATAAATTTATAACATTCCTGGTGATTGTTTCTCTCTGTGATAATAGTAAGGTTGTAGATAATACAGATGCCAGATTTTCCAACTCAGTGGTTCTAGTGTAAACAACAACAAAACAAGGACTACTAAGAGAAAGATGAAGACTATCTATTTGTGCATCTTCTGTTTATGCCCATAAGTGAAGTGAAGTTAGAGAAATAACACCCATGCTCCTTTTGAAAAGACATGAAATCAAATCACATTTCTCTCAGTCATTATCTGATTAAAACGGCTTACACTGCATTCTGTGTTTTTGGCTGTTTTTGCTAAGAAGTAAAGGAGGTGGCGCTTTACCACAGAAAATGAGGAGGCTAGAAATAATGTTTTAACGGACTTTTATACAGCTTACATTCTAAATATCTCCCATAATAAAATGCAAAACAATAAGCTATTAATAACCCATGTTCACATAACCTTATAAATAAGGCAGTGTACTTTGAGAATCTTAAATCACTAATGTTTTTTATGTCTGTGTTTTTTTCTCCTATATGAACAGGTCTGCACTAGTCTGCATTAATTAAATTTAAGTAGGATTTCTGAGCCTGGATCATCATTAAGTCTGTGGCCCTGATTTAAATCTGCAGTAAAACATTTCTCCATTAAGTCTTGTGCTTTTGTGTCATATTTCATACACTAGTTGTCTCTTAATTAAATCCATGATGGTCCACCAACACAGACTATTAAAATAACTATACTTTGCACTTGACATATTTATGAGACAGAGTCATAAGACTATAGACTGATACTTGAACTACTCACTGAGAAATGCTAATAACATTATGATGAAGGTAAGATTAGAACATTCCTCTCTTTTCTCTTCTTTCTAGAGATTTATTTTTATAACTGCAGTTCACTTCTATTTCAGGTCCTGACTTTTTCTCCAGACCATATGAAAGCTCTTTCATTGTAGACTAATTGCAAATTAATAGTCAATAGAAACCTAGGAAAGTGTTCATTTATATCACATGATGTCAATATAAACATTGAACTATGTTTTTTGAGTTTTGCTTTATTCACAGCTGCAAGTAAATACGTTAATCTAGACATATGTTTGCCAAGCCTTTAGGTGTTCAGAGTGAAGAAAGTTTACAAGGACTGAAACGAGAAAATAGCCCTGAGTGAGAAAGCAGTTAACTTTTAGATGGGGTGAAAGGAAGTCCACATATGTCAATCTCAGACATACTGAATTTTCAATCTGCTCGCCACAAAGAATGATGCTGTCTTTCCGGGTGAGTTTTCAGAGAACTTATCGCATCATATGGTGAAAGACAGCTTCCAGTTTATTTTGTTTGCTTTCAGTGGCCTAATGTACACTCTGGTTTTTGTTTCGTTTCTCTTACAAACATTTTTGTTTGTTTGTTGGCCATGTAGAGGTTAGGGCTTTAAGGTAGGGAAATTTACTTGAAGGATTAGGACATTTCAAATTACTGAAAGTTGTGTCAAAGTAGAGACTGTAGAAAAAACAACAAGTAGAATAATCATCAAGTGATCTAACATACACAGACATTATCTAATACAAATATAAGGAGGAGTTCGCAACTGTTAAGTCCATTATTTGCTCCTTACTAGTTCAGTAGATGTTCTGTAGCTTTTAAAAATATTGCTGTGCAATTCATCATTCAGCTCTATTTTTTCAGCAGAAGTTTTAAAAAGTATTGCAAAATAAGAGATTAACTTAAAATAAAATATAGTTTTATTATAGCAGTGGTCTGTGATGAAAAATGCAAGTATAAAATAAATTCTAATGTCTTGTCAAGAAAAGCAGCCACAGTCAGGCAGCTCCACTAAACACATTAAATCTAATAAAATCACCCTCACGTACTCCTGACACTAGTAGTAATTAAAATAACTTGTTTCAAAAAAATTGGTCCTATACATGAATACTTATTGGCAATTATTTCTTAGTTCTTCAAACCAAAGATAACATAATTTGATTCTCACACAATTTTCTTGTAAATGCAGTTCATATTGGGTTTTATATGCAGCTTAAGACTGTTAATTGCCATTTTGAGCCTCACAGTAAAATAGGGTTCAATATGTCGCTTTTCTCAAGCATACAGAAATGTTTGAGAAATGCTTGTCTTAGTCTAATGAACTGTGAATAATTTACATCCTGAGTCCTATTTTTCAGTTTAAGTGGTTCTGACTTTTCTTGACGCTTGTAAAGCCTAATCAACTTGTTACATTGATCTGATTAAAGAAAGCTATGGCAAAGTAGATGAATCCAGTGCTTCTTAAAGGAAGCTATGGTGTTTTGATTTTCTAAAGGCCACTGTTTCATTTGGATCTATTCTTCCTTTGCCACACTAGATGACATATTGTAAACTAAGGATTTTATTTATATTTGTGAGAAAATATTATCTGACTTAAAATATTTGCAAAATCCCCTACTTCCTGGCAAGCACACTCGATAACTTCCTGAATTTACAGAGACCAAACTGTTCTGTCAGGAATAAAAAGGAGCTGTTTCAGGGTGTGAACATTTTTTATTTCTGAAAGAATCACAAATAGGAGATGTGATTCCAGCTAGTTCTGAACACGTGTGTTAAGGGAACTATATCAAAGAGATCAAGGCAGTGAATGCATTCAAAAGTGACCACTGTAAACAGCAGCTTTGTGTCTCCAGCATGAGAGGGTGCTGCAGACATTTTATTGCACAGGGGGCTTGGTAAAGAAGTAAACTAATTTAATATTCACTATGTATTTGCTCAAGAATCATCTTTTGTACAAGGCTTAATTTTAAAGAGACTTCAAAATATATTAGAGAAACTGTGAGTTGAAAGGAATTTTAGAGACAATCTGAATTTGCTCCTCATTTTGTTAAAGAGGAAACTGAAGTCCAAAAAAAATAAGTAACACACTCATTATTACATAATCGTGGAGCAGAATGATTGTTAACAGAACAAAAGGACATCATGATGTTGACTATTTAACATTATGGATGTGGGGAAGAGATGTGGGAAATATCTGTGAATGGACTGCAAACAGATTCTTTCTAAGACTCTATTATGCTACAGCTGCCAGTAAAAGAGATCTCTGCTTGAAGTGACATGCCTGCCAGCTATGTGATTTCTTCATCCTCAATGTGAATTTTGAAAGACCTACATGTAGTGGAAAATGAAGAAGGAAATGAATTTATTTGCATTTTGAATCTATCTAAATATTAAAAGTCCATGAAGTTAAATGGCAGAATGGATTTCTGTTGTGCTTGAATATGTAATTCAATATACATACATTGTTCCTGATAAAAACTGTGAATTAGAATACATCAAAAGAACCATCAGACAAAGCTAAAGTATGGATATCAAGCACCCAAAAAAGTCCAGGTAAAGAAACTGAAACACAGCCACTGGCAAGAAAGATGAAGGAAACACTAAAATTAGGTTTGGTAGTAAATGAGTAACAAGGAGAGGAAGGTAGGCCAGGGGTCTTAATCCCAAGACTAGGACAAGAGAAGGATGAATAATGTATTGTGGAAAATCAAAATAAGAAAAGGGACTGGCAGGGTTTTTGTTGTTGTTGTTGTTTCTTTTGGGTGTTGGTTTTTTTTGTGTGTGTGTCTTTGGTTTTTGTTTTTGTTTGTTTTGTTTTTTGGTTTGTTTTTGTTTTTGTTTTCTATTTAGATAGTAAAGATTTGGAGTACTGAAGATTATATAGTCTCTGCCATAACCACTCCACCCTGCCAACCATAGACAATACAAATAGTAAACAAATTGGCATGGCTGTGTTCCAATAAATCTATATTCACAAAAATAGAGGCGTCAGGCAAATTTAGCCTGTGGGCTGTAATTCATCTACACCTATTATAGACAAAGCGGTAGATAATAAATATGTAGATACATAGATAATAGGTAGATAAGAGAAAGAGACAGAGAGTGAATTGCATAGAAAGAGATAGTTGTTGACATACATCTTTTCCCCTCTCTAAGCAACCTATCTTCCCATTCCTGGAGATGTATCTGAATACACTCTGAGAATGGTGGAGGCTTCTAATGAGAATGAATTGGCTTCTAATAAAAAAAAAGAACATGAAAACAACTGTTGGCAAGCATGTGGCCAAAAGGCAGCACTTTGAGGACTGTTGGTGGGATTTTAAACTAGTACAGCCATTAAGGAAAAGAGTCATGATGTTCAAAAAAAAAAAAAAAAAAAAAAAAAACCTAAAAGTAGAACCACCATGTGATCCAGCAGTCCCACTTCTGGGTATATACATAAAGGAAATGAAATCAGTATGTCAGAGAGAGATCTGCACTCCCATGCAGATGCACTATTCACAATAGCCAACATAGAGAATCAGCCTGTGTCTGTCCATGGATGAATGGATAAAATGTGGTACATATACACAACTGAATACTATCCAGTCACAAAAAAGAATAAACTCCTGTCATTTGCAAAAATGTAGATGACACTGGAAGACATCATGTTAAGTAAAATAAGCCAATAAGCCACACACAGAAATATGAATGTATGATCTCACCCATATGTGGAATGTAAATATGTATGATACAGAAGCAGAGAGTAGAACAATGGTTACCAGAGACTAGGAAGGGAGGGAAGATGAGGGGAGGTTGGTCAATAGGTACATAGTTACTCTTAGGAGGAATACGTTCTTGTGTTCTACTGCACAGTAGGGTAATGAGTTAACAGTAAAGTATAATATTATATATTGCAAAATAGCTAGAAGGGAGGCTTTTGAATGTTCTCACCACAAAGAAATAATAAATGCATGAGGTGATGAATGCACTAACTCCCCTGACTGGATTATTATACAAAATACATATGCATAGAAACATCAAAGTGTACCTCAAAAATATGCACAGAGTCAATTTAAAAATTTTAAAAATTAAAATAAAGAACATATCTTTGCTTCAAATATCTACCACACGACAACCATCATAACTTTAAAAAATATAAATTAGATCACGTCCTCCTATGGTTGAAACTTTCTTTGGTTTTCATTATAAGTAGAATAAAATCCAAGGTTTTGGACCATGTCTGACTCTGATTTCATCTTGTATCATCTTCTCCCTTATTCACTACACTTTAGCCAAACTGACCTTTTGATTTTTGGAACATTGAAATTGATACCGAATTTGGCTTGCTGTCCTCTCTGTGTGAAACCCACTTTTTCATATCATAGTATGATTAGCTTCATTTCAATATTCAGGTCTTGGCTCAAATGTAAAGTAATCAGAAATGCATTTTCTCATTTTTTCTTCATTGCATACTCATCAATATCTGAAATTATTCATTTGCCTGCTTATTTTCTGTGTTCCTAACTAGAATAAAATTGCCATCAGGAAAAGGAATATGTCTGTGATAGTCTTCACTATAATTCCAGGACTCATAACAGTGACTGACACATGGTAGATGTTTATTAAGTATTTGTAAATGAATAGATGGATGGATGGATGGATGGATGGATAAACCAGACTCTACTTTTTCATGGATTTTTTTTGGGGGGGATGCCCAAAATAGCCTTACAGTGTATTGCAGATATTATTGCCAGCTAATAAAACAAGGTTTCAAATAAGCTAAGTTGAGTGGCCCACATTACTGGCCTATAAAATGGCACAACTACAATATTAACTTGAGTGTTTGCCTCTAAACCAAGTTGACTTATTTAACTCTTATCTATCAAAAACTCTACTACATTTTACAAGTACTATCTCTTTGTAAAACCCCTATGCATAAGTACTACTATTATCATCATTGTATATGTAAGAAAACTGAGGCACAGAGACGTTAAATAACTGTACAAAGTCTCACAAATAGCAAGTGGAAGAGCTGGAAATCCAAGCCGACTGTTAGGGCTCTGGAGTTCTTAATCAGTACATTTAGCTGTATTCGTAGCCTATGTGCGGAACTCTTGGATTTGAACGATCATAAATAGCATATTTGTTTCTTACTGTTGCTATAACAAGTTACCTCAAATTAGTGAATTAACTCAAATGTATTCTCTTACAGTTTTGGAGGTCCGAAGACTGAAATGAATCTTCCAAGGCTAAAATCAAAGTGTTAGCAGGGCTGGTGCCTTCTGACTCCCAGAGAAAATTCATTTCTTTGCCTTTTCTAGCTTCCAGAGGTCAACTGTATTCCTTGGCTTATGGCTCCTTCCTTCATCTTCAAAACCACTGGCATAGCTTCTGTCTCTGGGCTTCCCTCTGCTTCTGTTATCACATGGCCTTCTCCTGATTCTGCTTCCTCCTGCATCCTTTTTATAAGAACTCATGTGATTGTATCAGGCTCACCTTTATAATCCAGGATGATATCCCCATCACAATATGTTTAATTTAATCACATCTGCAAAGTATCACTTAACATATGAGTTAATATTTGCAGGCTCTAAGTGTTAGGACATTGAGATTTTTGGAAGGCTACCACATGAAATATCTACTTAGCTGCTCAATATTGAATATTTTCACCACTTAACCAAGTATAAATGGAATGAAAGTGCATTACTAATATTGCTACTGCTCGTTGTCAATCTAGTGAAGTCTATCCTAATGTCTTATTCTAAATTGCCACCTCCACACCAATTTTCTGCATCCCTGTTCAACCTGCTTTAATTTTCTCCATAGCACTGCCATCCTTCACAACCATAAAACTTATAGTTTCTCCTCCACCAAAATATAAACTCTGTGAAGGAAGAGATTTTGATGGATTTGTTTACAGATCTACCCCATTCCTCATGCCTAAAACAGTATCTAGCATATATTGGCCACCCAATAATTATTTAATAAAGAAAAAATACATTAATAAGCATCAGTGCACAGGTCAGCTTCTGAGAGTAGGGTAAGGTTGATGAGCCAGCTCTGTACCTTCCCTCATACCTCACTGTATGCATCTCTTCATCTGCATCCCTTGTGATATCATTTATGATAAACTGGTAAATGTGAAAATAAATAATCAGTATTTTACGTGGATTATTCTGCTACAATCATATGGCTTTATTATTGAAGCCTTTGTGATGACAAAAACATACAATCTAATATAATATATGTGGAAGATATAGGTGGCTAGCACATATTAAGCTAACAATACAATTTTGAATAAATGAATGGGTCATAGATTCAGGCACAAAAGAATTAACACCTATATTATGCTCATAGCTTAAAATGAATCTTTCCATATGCTTAAAGAAAACTATGTTTATTGAGCATATCAGAAATCTATTAGTATATTCTAATACTGTGTAGATGCTCTCAGTGATAAACCCATTGTAAGTTGAAGATATCATAAATTGAAAGTGCTTTTGACTTTCTATATTTTTAATGTATGTTGGGTTTCTCCAAAGGTAACTCCATCTTACATTGGGGAGCATACTGAATTCACAGAACTTTTGCACCATCATAAAATCAAAAAATTGTAAGTTGAGCCATCATAAGTCAGGACCTTCTGTAATATTTAAATACAATGTATATGTCCTCCATAGTTTTCCATCTTAATCGTGTGTGTTAATATGTGTGTGTCTGTGCGTGCATATGACACACACACACACACACAAAGAGTTAAAAATCTCACTGTAATGAAATGGATTTTTTTTTTTACTAAAAAAAAAATTCAAATTAGAATTTAGTCTAATTTTTATTGGTACCAGAACTTCCCAGAATTATTTTGACAGAAATAAATGAAGGCCTTGAGCCCATCTACTTAAGTATAAGACTTAGAACTATCAGTCAGTTTGTACCAATCAATGTTGTATAAAATGGTACTGATTTCTCTAACCACGCCATGATTAAGATAAATCTTTAAACTGATGGGTCACTGAGATGATGAGTAAGACTAGAATGCATTGCTATACACAAATTATCTAAAAGACTGAAATTAGCTCTTATTTAGTTGTGGTCATCTCAAGAATGTTTTTCTAGATATTGTATAGTTTCTAATTCTGTCAGCCATTCTGATGTGAGGTGATAAAATTAATTTGACCTATGTCACTATATTGACTCTGTGACCTGAAAACATAATGTCTGCATTTAATTTTAATGTTAAGGGTATTCTTGACTAAAGAGGCAGACTTATTTTGTGGAGTTAACTTGTCCATTCTCTGCACCGATTTACTTTTTACCTCTCATGTGACTATCTACGAGTAACTCCTATGAAGCACTCATTGTATTTCCAAGTTGTCCTTAGTCTTAACTTAAATACCTATTTAAACAAATCTTACTTATTTTATTTCGCTTTTAAAATGTTAGCCTCTTCCATAGACAATAGTCCTTCTTCCACTTGAATTTGCGAGATTGCTTCATAGTTTACACGTGTGCTACTTATTCATTTTGAAATTGAAAGCAAAAATCCATAACTTCCAGAAAGCTTTTTAAGATTAATGTGAAATGGCTGTGCTGCCCATGTAGAAGCCTCAAAATATTTCCTGTCAGAGTGCCAAACCAGTAGTCAGAAGTGCTGAGAATACTCCTGTGAATGCAGAATTCAAGTTACCTTGTACAATATTATTGCATTGAGGTGTCTTACTTTCAAATCAGATAAACTGTAAAGCTCAGCCTCACAGAGACTGAAACTGTCTCTGACTCCCCCATCCCTCCTCTTTTTAAAATTGAAACCACCACAAAGCTGAAATTGTGAATTTTTTACTGGAATTTTTTTAAAAGTAAAAGTTGAGTTGGCAGTGATGTTAAAATTTATTGGCCCACTTCAGTAAAAAAACAAAATCTACAGATGGACTTATAATATTTCACTTTTATTCTTATTCTACATAGCTGGACTCCTGCTTAAGTAGGAGGTGTGGAAATTAATTATTTTCCTCCCATGTGTACCATCCTCTTGTGGCTTCTGTCACAAATCAACACACTGTGTGGTTTTATAACCAGAATTCCATCTCCAAGAAAGCCTGATTAAATGGACGATATCACTACCTAACTAGGTGATTGGCTCAATCTGGTCATGTGACTCACTGTTTTCTCTGTTCAGTATTGAGATAGGGCAAGGGCAGCCTCTCATTAGTTCTATTCATAGAGCGGTGGATCCAAAATGAAGAAAAAGAGCACAGAAATTTCAAGCCAAAAAGCCTTAAAGATCACTTGGTCCAACCTCCTCATTTGCAATGAAGAAAATTAGTCTGGAGAGTTTAAGACTATTGTCTAGAGCCACAGGTAGCTTAGGCTGGTGGTAGAGTTCAGTGCCTTTTCCACTACACCATGTTATCACTCTCATCAGCCTGTGAAACAAAATCCCCTCAGCAAGAAAGTCGACCCAATACCAAGGGACTTATGTGTATGTGCTAGACTTCAAGTCAGAACCTTCATGACTCAATTCAATGTTCCTTCATGACTCAATTCAATGTTCCTTCATGGTCTATCTCTTGACTTACCAGTTTCTTCTGTTACAACGACCTGAGCTGGGCCTGGTGGTTCATGCCTGTAATGCCAGCACTTTGGGAGGCTGAGGCAAGAGGATAGCTTGATGCAGGAGTTTAAGACTAGCCTGGGAAATATAGTGAGAACCTGTCTCTACCAAAAAAAAAAAAAAAAATTAAATTAAATTAAATTAGCTGAGCATAGTTATGTGTACTGTAGTTGTAACTACTCGGGAGTCTGAGATGGTAAGGTCGTTTGAGTCCCGGACTTCGAGGTTGCAGTGAGCTATGATCACACCATTGCTCTGTGGCCTGGGTGATATAGTGAGACCTTATCTCTGAATTTTAGAAAGAAAGACAGAAAGAAAAGAAAGAAAAGAAAGACAGACAGAAAGAAAGAAAGAAAGAAAGAAAGAAAGAAAGAAAGAAAGAAAGAAAGAAAGAAAGAAAGAAAGAAAGAAAGAAAGAAAGAAGAGAAAACCCACCTGACAAACAGTCTCATTAACACTCACTAAATATGCCAGGTTCCAGCACATAACGTTCTCCTTGTAAATCGTATTTATCCATCTGCCTCAAGTTCTCTTTTGTGAGAGGCAACCAGCTAACAACACCATCCTTCATGATCAGAACAAACATTACTTTTTTTGGAAGCATTTCCTAAGCCTCTCCTGATCATTCAGAGACTCTTCTCTATGCTTTCCGCAGAATACCTATCCTGTCCACCTCTTTTACATCTCTCCTAAATCTACGGTAATCATAGATCTCCTGTAATCTTCCATTAATATGAACACTTTGGTCATGGAGACTTTAACTTGTTCCCTTCTCTATTCCTAGTGCCTAACATGGGATCTCACCCTGGTAAGCATGCAATGTATGTTTGTCGAAAGGATGAATGTAAATAAGCATTTGTTTGATGATCACACTCATACTTATCTTCTCCCCATTTCATCTTCATTTCCATCTCTATGCTTCTAGCTACCACTCTTTAGACATTTGTCAGCCTTCTACTATCATTTCTCTTTATGCCAGATGAGTTTGCAATTCTTAATAAGAAGATAATTCCCAGAAACTCCTTAATTGCTTTCATTTTTTACCATAATGCTCAGGGGCACAGAACAAAGGCTAGGTCTATGCATTACAAAGTGAAGGGAGACTTGGCACTCTGACCATTAATTAGATCCGTGTAGATAACCAACCCAAATAATTTAATTCCTGCAGTAGAGAAGGTAAGTGACTTTAACATTGCGCTTTATATTTGTTAAGAAACACAGCATTGCTGGAAATTGTGTGGCTATTTCAGACTGAATTATCTCTAGGATATTTACTTAGATCGAATTAATGAAACGTGTGTTGAGTTTCCACTTCCCATTTTGCATACTCGTTGTCTAAATGGTGAGAGATTTTTTTCCTGAAATATCAGGAAAGATATTTCCTGGGAAGAAAGTATAAAATCTGTTTCACATCTTTAAAGGAGTTCTGTTATGATAGTGGGAGGTGAGGGGGAAGCAAAAACAAGAAAAAACTTGGATTTAAACTAAATTTATTACTAGGTAAGGCCCAAATTATCATGTTACACATCATGAAACCATAAATAATATTAAACTTTTCTGCTTAGCTTATCATATTAACTCTGATAAAGTTTTATGTATGTAATATTATTTTTTTCAAAAAAAGGAAGTAAAATGTTAGGCTTTCTAAGTCTTTCATTTTCTAGAATTAAAGACTTTGTTAATGGGATTACAGCAGGAATAGAGCACATCATGGAGCAACTTAAATGCATACTTCTTTTTTTTTTTTATTTTTTAAAATTTATTTATTATTATTATACTTTAAGTTGTAGGGTACATGTTCATAACGTGCAGGTTTGTTACATATGTATACTTGTGCCATGTTGGTGTGCTGCACCCATCAACTTGTCATTTACATCAGGTATAACTCCCAATGCAATCTTTATTGCAGCACTATTCACAATAGCAAAGACTTGGAATCAACCCAAATGTCCATCAGTGACAGATTGGATTAAGAAAATGTGGCACATATACACCATGGAATACTATGCAGCCATAAAAAAGGATGAGTTTGTGTCCTTTGTAGGGCATACTTCTTTTTTAAATGATCACAAAAAAGTTCAAGTTATAACAATATTTTGAGGTTACTGGTTAATGTTGCTAAAGTATTCAAATGTAATGCTTTGTAATGATTTATTCCCATATTAGAATGATAAATACTTAGAAAAATTAAGTACAAAGAAAAATAAAAATATACACTATTATATAAATATTTTTGTGACAACGTATTACAGAATAATTTTTAAAAACTGGATATTCTTTTCTGTTTGAAAATAGCTTATTAATTTATTAATTTATTTATTAATTTTAGACAGAGTCTTGCTCTGTCTCCCAGGCTGCAGTGCAGTGGCACAATCTTAGTTCACTGCAAACTCCACCTCCTGAGTTCAAGCGAATCCCCTGCCTCAGCCTCATAAGTAGCTGGGATTACAGGTGTGCGCCACCACGCCCAACTAATTTTTGTATTTTTAGTAGAGACGGAGTTTCACCATGTTGGTCAGGCTGGTCTCGAACTCCTGACTTCAAGAGATCCACCTGCCTTGGCCTCCCAAAGTACTGGGATTACAGGCGTGAGCCACTGCACTCAGCCTGGAAGGAACTTTTTAAAATAATGCTTCTGGTCTGTGAGAATGCATGTAGGAGAATGTATGTCTTATTCACTGAACCAAAAACAAAACAAAGCATCAGGAAAAAGTAAAACATATATCATGGGAAGTATTGTCTTGCCTATTCAAAACATCTGTTCTCTAGCAGTTTCTAGAATATCCATTTCTTTCTTTTTCTGTTTTTTTTTGTTTGTTTTTTTTGTTTGTTTTTTTTTTTTTTGATAACTGCTAGATACATCTTGCAAAGTGACAGCAGGGGTTTGAGAACACATGATGATAGTTTCCTTCCATGTAGGAGACAAAGAGGTCAACCTGCAAAGGGACTTCTGTGAACTGGGTCCTCTGGGCAATTTTCAGGAAGACTCTTCTTCCTCCTTGAAGTAGTCTTTAATAAAACAGGCAGCTAGATGTCTGTTACCCTTCTCCTGGTTCTTCACAAGGTCTGGTAGATTATTTCCCACCATAGGTCAGCAAACCCTGGAGAGTAAATCATATCTGATATTCAGGGTCAAAGGCATTTACATCCTGTAATCAAATTTCAGGTGTATTTTTCTCCTAAACTTTTCTAAACTTTCTCTGTTGCTCACTGAAAGAAAAGTATGGAAAGAAGAGTAGTCTGGTGGTGAAAAGATAGGATTATCGCCCAGGATCTGATAGGAGTATGATATTGATGAAAGGCAAGTTATTTTATTATTGTGCTTATAAAATGAGATAATTATAACATTTTTATAAACTATTAAGATGGCAACTTTACATATTAACATTATTAATAATTTGAGTCAGTCCTGTAATTTTTGTTTCTTAGTATTTTCTTATAATTTTCCTGTTACTATTCTTAAAATAGATTTAGTTTTTCCAAGAATGCCTAGTGAGTATAGAAATTTTACTTTTACTTCTTTTAACTTTCTCCGCAGTACCAAGAGAATTTCTATCCATCCAGTATTTCTTGATGAATTACAAGTAGTTCAATA
Organism: Macaca nemestrina; assembly: GCF_043159975.1. Classification (NCBI taxonomy): domain Eukaryota; kingdom Metazoa; phylum Chordata; class Mammalia; order Primates; family Cercopithecidae; genus Macaca; species Macaca nemestrina. The sequence goes on from NC_092125.1 coordinate 134,852,055, forward strand.
GGTATTATGGACGTTCACTGATATTTGGAAGTCATCTGACCAGTTGCTGTTTATCATCTTTCTTTCATCAGACACTCATAGTAAACCTGGCCTGATTGCTCAATTACAAGATTTCTTTTAATTAATCAATCAATTAAGCAGTCAGGTTTTCTTTTTCTATGAAAAAAAATGGTCATTTGCTATCATAACAAAGGTTACAGTTGGGTAGAATCATATCTATGAAATATGTTAACATTATAAGAATTTCCACAAAATTAACTTTTTTTTTTTTTTTTTTTTTTTTTTTTTTTGAGACGGAGTCTCCCTCTGTCGCCGGGGCTGGAGCGCAGTGGCCGGATCTCAGCTCACTGCAAGCTCCGCCTCCCGGGTTTACGCCATTCTCCTGCCTCAGCCTCCTGTGTAGCTGGGACTACAGGCGCCCGCCACCTCGCCCGGCTAGTTTTTTGTATTTTTTTAGTAGAGACGGAGTTTCACCGTGTTCGCCAGGATGGTCTCGATCTCCTGACCTCGTGATCCGCCCGTCTCGGCCTCCCAAAGTGCTGGGATTACAGGCTTGAGCCACCGCGCCCAGCCTTTAAAATTAACTTTTTAAGCAATGATCATTGTTATTTTAGGTGTCCTTGTTACAAGACACCATACTGTAGTGAGCTACGTGGTTTGTGCTGGGTAAAATCATTGCTTTACATTTTCATGGTCAGTATAGCCCAATTGTTCCCAATTCTGTGCCTGCACTCTTTCAGCTTTTAGTGTCTTTTTCAGCTAGCAACAGCATAAGGCTTTGCCTCTAGAATAACAACAGTATCATGTCAAAGAGGAAAATGGGCTTCGTCGTACCTGTGGTTTGATGTAATGGTTGTTAGGCACATATCCACAGAGAGAAATTTCACGTAGCTCAGAGACATTCAACATCTGCCATAAGCCTTGACCCTATTCTACAACAGTGTCTATAAGCTTTGGGGAAACACGTTATTGAAGGATGTCTGATTCCAAGAACCATCACAGCTGTCACTGGGGTTTAGTCTATCCACGGGCTGATATGCTTATCATAAACCACAACTCTTATATCGACTCTCGTTCAGATCTTGACTGTTCCCATTATACAAGAAAGAGTTAGAAAATAAACACTTGTAGCAGTTTCCGCTTAATGCTTTTTAGAATTGTGTTGGCTAGACAGCAAATCAAATATTCCCCTCCCTTCTTCCCTCCTTTTCTACACTTCCATTAAAACAAACACACAAAAATCAAATAAAGCATCAGATCGTAGAGATTTGTGGTCACACTGCCAATGCTTGGAACTTGAAAATTGGGCCTAAGAAACAGATATGATTTTCACCAGTGGAGATATGTAAATCAGCAAATCAGCACAAACGCATAGGATGAGACCTAAAAAAAAAAAAAAGAAAAAGAGAAAGAAAAAAGTCAGGCCTGGCAGAAATTGTGCTCTTTGAAAGTAAGAATTTAAACAACACTGTGACTCCAAGTATCAATGCTATACTATTGGTATTTGTGACTGTCAGATAGATCATTACACATATACAGGACAAGAAAATCTAGAAAAATGAGGGAAATATTTTTTCAACTTATCGAATAGGTTGATTACCTTATCTGAGAAAGTCTGTTAACCAGTTTTTTGTATTTCCATATTTTGATGGTCATTTTTAATTTTCATAAAACTGCTGTTTGTATCACCGCCAATAAGAGTTAAGATTGTATTCTTATGGACATCACTCCATTCTATGTTTAACTAGGAAGAGCTACACCTAGAAGCTGGCAGTGTTCATTTTACACACTCTAGGAAGTATGCTTGGCACAGTATACTTGCCTAAGCTCACTCCCTCTACCATCTTAACCATGGATCTTGCACACAGTATGGACTTCACAAAGGAAAAGATGAACATCTAGATTCCTGCTGCTCGTTTGCTTCTCTGTGCCAACAGCTTAACTTCCTTTATGGTTTTGTTTAGACTAGGCGGGGAATCATTTTTGGCCTCTGAGGAGTCCCTTAAAAACAATTAACAATATCTTCATTTCTCCGATATTATGCAGCTTACTGTAAAAGCTAATTACCAATCATTGTTGAGTCATCAATTCTGTTATTCCTATTGACACATTTCTGTTAGCTATCCTTGGATGTACTATGTTGTCACATCTATGTTTCCCACACTTAAAATCCTCTAAAATGCTATTATAATCAGGGTAAAAGTTGTCCTTTTAAAACATGTTCTGACTCCCCTCGCCATTGAGCAGATTTTCGCGAGGCTCCATGAGCTTCTCTGTGAGCTCACATTCTACTTGCCCTAGGCTGACAAGTGACTTCACAACAACCATATGGTGGTAAGGCCATTCATATAAAAACGCCTTTCTCATGAGCTGTAAGTTGGTCTGTAAAAATAGTGTTTTGTTAATGTGGCTATAACAACAAGTTTCTTCTGCTCAACTTCTATATGCAATTAAAAAAAAAAAATTCTCACGAGTTTTATCAGCTCCATGGATTCTGGGGAGCATGGCTTTCCGTATTCTTCCACCCCCGACCATCACTGATCCGCTGCCAACCATGAATGATCTTGATGCCAGTCTTGTATGCTGCAGGCCCCTGATTTCTAAGTCTGGCTTTGTGACACAATTATCAGGGGAACCACATTAAAACGCTGATTCTTATGCCCTATATTCTACCCCATACCTACTGAATTTGAAACTCGATGGCAGTGGTAAGATGAGCAGTTCTCAGATGAGAACGTTATCATTCTTTATGTTTTTTGAAACAAATTACCCCTCTAGTCAACCCAATCCTAGTCCGCTTATTTGCATTTGAGAATTACTGTTTATTTTGTATGAAAGTAAAGCACATTTTGCAAGACAAGATATCAGTCCTCTGGTAAAGCTAAGGTAAAGGTAGCTTATCTTTGTGCTTCCCTTTCATTTTGTGAGACTGCATTCTGTCATGAAAGGAGATTTGATATGTTTGACATGGGTACATCAGATGGTAGTTACACTAAAAAATGAATTCATGGTGACTTTCCTATCCTAGACACAGAACATCCATATTGTTTGCTAAGTATCAGAAGACCATTCATTCATTATAAATGATTACTTACTGGGAGCCCACCATATACCAGGCACCATACAGGTGTTCTGTTTCTCTGATTATACCCTGAATGATATACCCATTGTCATGTGTAATTAAGAATTAGTGATATAGATAAACCCCAAAGAAAATATCATTCAAATACTTGAATGAAATGTTGTACAGAAGTTCTTGACATTCTAATCAGATAAGCAAAGCACAAATCCACTTTATAAAGTATGAAAATGACTTTACAATAAAAGTTTCATTATGATAGTGCATATGACTATGACATAATGTCTAGGAGCCAAGGTACAGCATGGAGGCTTCCCTGAGAGGTAGATAAGAAAGCCTTAAAAATGTAAAAATGTACTGGGGCACAGAAATATTCACCAGTGGGTGTATAAAGACATCCTTAGAGCCACAGTTCTACTAGAGAGAATCCCATCAGCAGGAGACAGGGCAGTGGACCTGTTGGAATGGCAACACCATCTGGGTAGCAAGGATTATGTCACAGGTACCTGTGACTTCAAATATTACCCAAGTACTCTCTCTTTGAAACAGATTCATAATGCAGTCTGGGGGGATTTTAAACCATTGTGATATTTCTAATGTGTCTAATCTTTGTAGTTATCTCTCTGTTCCTTTACTTGCACTTCAATTTGCTAGATTATTTCTAATATGCTTAAAATTTGTAATGGAGGTCAGTCTCCAGGTTTGGCCAAAGGAGTAACTGCCGAGGTTTGTGAGTAGAGGACTTATACTGTCAAAAGGTAACCCAGTCCTCAATTTCACTTTGAATATATGGAGACCCCAGTACAGAGATTAAAGACATTTTCATTCAACTACAAATTCCTTGAAGACACGGGCTGTATCAAGTCATTAATACAACTTGTAAGAATAATTTCACTTGTATTAGATTTATTTCTTTTAAATGTCCTAATGCAACCAGACTTATTCCATAAAAACTACACTGAAGGCAATAATAATAAAATTGTCACTGTAGAGAAATTAAAAAACCCAGAACACAGGGCCGGGTGCAGTAGCTCAACCCTGTAATCCCAGCACTTTGAGAGGCCAAGATGGCAGGATAACTTGACACCAAGAGTTGAAGATTAGCCTGGGAAATACAGCGAGGCCCTGTCTCTACAAAACAAAAGTTAAAATAAAACCCAGAACACACTAGGAGAGGAAGGAGGGGATTCAATATTCTGCCATAATCCTGATTGAACTCCAAGTCGCTACTGACACCCCACTGATGCCTTATTGAAAATAGTCAGTGTTTGGTTCTAAAAGTTTTTCCAGAATTTTGACTTTGAAGTATTTCTTTTCTATTTATTTCCATCATCCTTTTGTTTGAGAATTTGTTCCTTTATTCCTAAATACTTTAGTAGCCAGCTAACCATCCTTCCTCCCTCTAGTTTGCCACATGGCCTCTAGGATTAAACTTCTTAAAACACCACTTGATTGGGCTTTAGATCTTCAATGGTTTCTTTCAATCACTGGATCCTGGATCCATAAGTCCTCAGTGAAGTCTGCCTAAATCCTCTCTCCATCTGAAAGCATTCTTTCTTTCCTTTAAACATTTTCTGTACCCTTTTAGTGGCATCTGATGCAATACTACTTTTATTACAGTAATTTTCTTGCATAGCTTGTCTTCTGGACTCTGCTGTTCTACTGTTGATGGCATGTCTGTGTCTGATTCATCTCTGGTTCCCATTAGTTTCCTGGTAAGAATGCTGAGCACATAGGAGCATAATTCTTTACTCAATGAATATTTGTAGAATGAACCAGTGGAGACTCTTGGCACTCTAGAAATAGTACTGAAAATTTCAGATTCTATAGCCAGTGCAAACTATATGTAAAGGTCTTAGCCAAATATATTTATTAAAACCTTGGAACTCTGATCTTATACCTAAGATTCTATTTAGCAAAGAAGTGCAATTAAATATAAAGCATGACTCCTAGGACATTGTGCTGACTGGGTGGCCAAATATTTACAAAACAATCCAGTTAATCATGGGCTTAGTTTTATGATCCATGAAATGAGGAGAATATCAGCCTCATGTTATTGTTGCTATGGTTGGCCAAGACATCCTATGTGATAATGTTATGAAAAGTAACAAGAACTATATAAAGATTTGGGTTATTGTATTATTTTACAAACACCATTGCTAAATTGATTATTTGCTTATCTGTTTCTCCCACATTTTTACATATGTAAATATACAGACATGGCCAAGTAAGGTGGCTCACACCTGTAATCACAGCACTTTGGGAGGCCGAGGCAGGAGGATCACATGAGGATCAGGAGTTCGAGACCGATCTGGCCAACATAGTGAAACCCTGTCTCTACTAAAAATAAAAAAAATTAACCAAGCTTGGTGGCATGCACCTTTAGTCCCAACTACTTGAAAGGCTGAGGCATAAGAATCACCTGAACTGGGAGGTGGAGGTTGCAGTGAGCTGAGATTGTGCCACTGCACTCCAGCCTGGGAGACAGAGTGAGATTTCATCTCAGAAGTAAAAAATAATAAATAAATAAACAAACAAATAAAAATTAGGGAAAAATCTATTTAAACAGTACTCACACCAAATATTTTAGTATTCTTTACTATGCCTCTAAATATTTAATAGATTATTAGTAGATATAAACATAGAAGACACTATTTCACATTTGCATGTTAATGAAAAATTATAAATTATACATTATTTGCTATGTGAAGTACTGGAAACAGTATTCATTTTTTATGGCCATAAAAACTTAGATTGTCTCCTGAAACACACATCAAATCCCCTTCTGTAATAGTGCCAGAAAGATCTGCAAGCTTTTTAAAGCATCTCTAGCGAAATCAGATAGATTTGTTTGTGCCGCTTTGCAACACGCTAGTGTGAAAGTTCATTTTAAACAAAACCGTTTTAATAATGTCATTACTAATGTACATTTGGTCATCACTAAAAAATGGGGTTTTAATATGAATGTTTCATTTTAATAAACGGCAGAGGAAGCAAGTTGCCCTGAGTCAGCAGGAAGTGGTTATACACCAGAGAACAGCCTGATTGTGTTAGATTCATCCAGAACACTGAACAGCCCAGAGACGGTCCAAGAAAAAACAACTGGCTTTATTCAAATGATTAGGCTTACTGCAGCTCAATAGTGAGATTCACACATTCTCCTATTATTTCTTGACCTTGTGCCAAAAACTCCCACTTACAGTAATAATTAGAATTAGTGTTTCCAGTGCATGCCTCCATCTTCCTAACAAACAGTAAAAAAAAAAAAGTGGCGTTTACAAACTATGCAGTTAATGAACATTTTCTTTATTTTGTTTGATTAATACAGCTCAATTTCCCTAACTCTTTACCATTACACCCAAATATATCTAACTTTTATTGCTAAATCACTACAAGTACCACTACTAGTACTGTCAATACTAACATTTTGAAAAGAACCAGTGTTTCTTTCTACCTCTCATTAAATTTTAAGAAACTCCTTTCATTTTCCTGGTCAGAGTACATATGTAAAGCTGTCTTTGACTGCTGTCATTCTGGGTTCTGTGCATTTTTGGTCCAGTAATGTAGAAAACTGTAAATACCACAAATACTGAATCACAAATGTTGCACTTAGCATACAGCACAAATTACTGTGCCTGTTGTTTTAATGCGTGCAGTTTGTGGGAAGGTCTGGAAGGGCCCATGAAATCTTTGTAGATGTTGATGAAATGCTTCTGTCTACATTACCAGTCTGAACCCCTCACCAGGCTTCTCCTTAAGCTCAGCGTGCACTTCCACGAAGGGACTGGCAAGAAAAGAGTCATGTCATATTTATGTGTTCAGTGATTCTTGTAGCACTGTGGTTATTACCACTCACAGAAGCCTAACACATACATCCTAGGAGTTTACCCTTAGTTGGCAGGACCTAATGGGAAATCAAATAGGAATCATAAGGTGTGAAAAACAAACAGGAGAAAAATAATCAAAACTTAAAAAAAATACTTAATAGAATCAATAGGAAGAGTGAACTGAATTCCTTGTAAGAGATAGAAGTCAGGATTGGAATCCCAAAACCTAGACTGGACCCCATACCTCTGCCACGAACTGATTTTAGTCTGCTTGAATGAGGCATCAAGTTAGGAAACCTGGGAACTCTAAGCCTTAGTTTTCTTATTTACAAAATCAGGCGAGCAAAATTCCTACTTCAATCACCTCACTGGTTTGTTGTCAAGAATAAATAAATGGATGCAAGTCTTATAAAGTCTACATGGCTACAGGTTGGTGATTTTTCGAGTTCATGGCAAGAGACTGTATGGTCAATCCATCACCTTGCTCCCTTGCTTCAAGCCCTTCTTGGCTTCACGCAGCACTTGGTATTCATGTCCCTTGCTTGGCCTACAAGTTCCTCCTAGCCCTGGGCTCTGCTACCCTTTTCAGCATGGTCTCATAGATGCAACAGCCACATGGGCCTGGGAAGAGGCCAAGATCATTCTCACTTCAAGACCTTTGATATGCAGAACCCTCTGAATGGAATGCCCTTTTCGGAGAACCTTATGAGGCTGACCCCTTTTCCTTCTAGCCTAGCTAAATTTTACCTCTTCAGTGGGCCTTTCTTCTCCTCTAGCTATAGTACCTTCTCCCACAGCACTCCCTATCTAACCTATTGACTTTTTGCAATCTGAAATTATCCTCCCTGCTTCTTTGCTCACCTGCTTATCCAAGGATCCTCACAGAATGTAAGCTAACTAAGAGTAGGACGGTTGCCTGTCATGTTCACCGTTTTAAAATTGGCACCTGGAAAAGTGCCCAGTCCGTAGGAGGGACTCAATAAAACTTGTTGACTGACTGATGAATATGACAGTTGGCAGCTCTCTGGGAAGGATAGATAGTGGAAAGGGCCCAGCTGGTGTTTGAAGACCCCGACCACTGCTCTTTTTGTAAACCATCTTAAATGTGTCCTGTGCCTTCATACTACGGCTCCTGGTCTCTCCCTGTCTGAACTACCCGTGTATCTCCACTCTATCTTATCTCCCAAGGTAAAAGTAATAACAATAATAATTATTATTGACAAACAAGGAGCAATATCCCTTTCCTGAGTGATAAACTGACTGATAAAAGTCAATTATCTGTCGAGAGTAATAATAATAATTGAGCACTAACTTGTAGCTAAGTATTTTACATATGTAATCTCATTTAAATTATCAGAACATTTTATTTTTGAGCGAACCAAGGATTAGAGAGATGAAGCAATTTGTAGAAGGTCTCACCACCGCAAGAGGCAGGGCTTGTCCTCAAATGCATGTTGGTGAGAGACTCTCTCCTGCATCTTACTGCTTTGTATATAGCAAAGCCCTTGCAGAGAAGAATTCACACTCTTGCTTCCACACAGCTGGACTCGTTTTTTCTGCGCCCCACCCCCTCCCCGCCCCAGTATCCCCTATCCCGGGTGATAAATTGACTGAATTATCAGAGAAATGAATCAGGCAGCTCATGCTCTTGTTTTTTCTTTAATGTATATATCTTTTCAGAAGCCTTCTGCATACAAAATAACTGGCAAAGGGACACTCCAGATTGATGATCATAATAATAGCTCACATTTATGGGGCACACACTATGTGTTAGGCATTTGAAGCTTCATGACAACTCTATGAGATACGTCCTATTTGGATCCCTTCTCACAAATGAGGAAACTGAGCCACAATAGAGTTTAATAACTTGCCTCATGTCACACAGCCAGCAAGTGGTGGAGCTGGGATTTGTACTCACTAGTATAACCAAATAGGCATTGTGCTCAATCACTATGTTAAGCTGATGGAGCCATGAGATCAACGCAAGGGCTAGTTTACTTGGCCTACGTGTAAAAAAAAAATCTCATCTTTAATAGTAACTCATTTTTCCATGTAACATCTGGCCTAAGATGAGCCCTTAAATAAATCATTTTCCATTTTTTGGCAATGTTAGTTAATGCTTCAGTCTTGTGATTATTTTTAATATTAGAATGATAAAAAGTAGCACAGTCTTGGATAAATAAACAACCTATTTTTCATTTGATACAGATGAGCCATCATCCAAACAGTATCATTAATCACCTTAATATATCTATCACCATCACTTTCTCTAGACTTGTTTCTTCCTTTGTCAATGAGAAATGTATGAAATAAAACAATTGTGTGATAAGAAATCATGCAAACAATTCACTGGCATTTCCCATTTCTATTTTAGAATTTTTGTTGTTAAAATCTCAAATATTACAGATTTTAGTTAGAACCACAATATCATTAAATTTCTCAGTTAAATAAGGGAGGATTTTAAAAAGGAGCAGAAACAGTTGCACAAAGACTCCTAAAGTAAAGATAGTTTTAATGAGACCTTCTTTTCACTAAAAATGAGATTTTTTTAGAGAAAGTCAACCAAAAGGGGAAAAATATGACAGAAATTTTGGATCAGGAATTTTCATAATTAACCACCAATTTCCAGATGATAAGGCCGAAAGCAAGCTAAGTCTTGGAGAAATTGCCCTCTGGGGAGAAAGGAAAAAAGGGATTTTTAGTCTGACAGTTCAACCTTGTATCAGCACCGTTTTCTCCTCCTGCCGGTTCAAGGAGTTCTAAGCACCCTTCTGTAAATCATCATCTCACATCTATTTATTATCTTCCAGCTCAGTGCACAATACTATCTGTTACACATGGATACCAGCAATAATACACGGGGGGCTCTGGTGTAGGAGACAGTAAGCTCTGTGCTCATCCACGTTCGGAGTCTCATCCTGCAACAGGGAGTTCCTGCTCATGCTGTAGCCACCATCATCAGCAATTAACACAAAGGTATTATGTTTCTAGTATTTGTTCCTCTTTACTTAGGCAATATGATGTTAGCCACCCAATGCTATATGGATACAGAAAGTGTCTGACTGCCTTAAGGCAGCATAAGGTAGAAGAAATTATGTTTATTTATTTAATTTTTTTGCTGTTAGAGAGGGCAATTTAATAGGAATTTGGTAACCTGTGTTGCAAGATACTTGTATACACAGTAGCACTGTTTCTGTTCAGTGGAGAGCTAAAATAAAATGAATTCCACATCCCTGCCAGAATGCTACAAAAGTGTTAGCTATTATCGCAGAAGAGGAAATCAAACCCAGTGGAACAAAAATTAAGAACTTTAAATGTATGCTATGTTGCAGTGATTCTCAACACAGGCTCTGAAAAGCTTCAAAAAAAAAAAAAAAAAATCCAGACACTCAGTGCCTATCCACGAGAGATTCTGATTCAATTAGTCTGGGGTGGGACCCAGTCACTTGTATTTAAAAAAAAAAAAAAAAAAAAAAAAAACAGATAATTCCAATTTGCCCGCAGGATTGAGAACAACTGGTCTGGGGACAAAACTTCAGAGCCCAATTGTTGTTTTAGTACTAGCACAATCATTTACTGGTGAGACTTTCTACCAGTGCTTCATCTTTCATTTTGTTTCTAGGTTTCATCTATCATAAAGAGCTGTCATAACAATTAATTAAATCTTGTAAGTGAAACTACCTTGATAAGCATAAAATGCTATAAAAATATAAAATAAAAAAGAAATGAAAGAAATCTCTGAAATCAAAGAATCGTGAAGTCTATTATCAATTCTAACATGATTTTTAGACTCAGAATTTTTGTCTGACTTCAAGCACATCCTTTTACATATCTTAACTTTAGTTTCTGTACCTGTAAAATGGAAACAATGTGTTCAACCTGCAGCTCATAGCAAAAGAAGATAAATACCCCTATTTTATAGAAGTGTGAGGATTAAAAGACAATATTTTTAAGGTACGATTACAATCTAGTTTAGTTTTGTTCCTCTCCCCTAAAGGTTTCTCTGAGAATCAAATAAGTTAATATATGTGAGAGCATATTATAACTATGATTTATTATCATTATGCTGTTGTTGTTGTTATGTTTTCATTATGCCTCATTTTATTTAGCTGTAAAATGAGAGTATTGAACTAAATCATTCTAAAAACATCCTCTAAGCACTAAAAATCTGTGATTGTTAAAAAACATGGACAACCTTTGTACTCATTTGATTCTGGTTCTGTGTGTGTATGTGAGAGAGAGAGAGAGAGAAAGAGAGAAAAAGAGACAGAGAGAGAGAGAGAGAGAGAGAGAGAGAGAGAGAGAGAGAGAGAGAGTGTGTGTGTGTGTGTATGTGTGTGTGTGTGTGTGTGTAAGTTTCAGGAAAAATAATATTAATGAAAGGAAGTTTCCTGAGTTGTCTTAGCCTAGAATTCATCACACTTCGCGATGGCATTATTCCTCTGGGACAATTCACAGGAGAATTCTGAAGAGTTCACAAATAAGGATCTTGTTGTGTTCTGGAATTTAGGTATACCTTGACTTCTGCTGATTTTAACTGGTTTGGATGCTGAGATTTAACTTTGTTTTAAGCCAAAAGTCGAAAGGAGCAAGCCCAGTAACTATATACTGCTCTCTGGAATGGCCTGAAGATGTCCATTTCAAGTTGCTGGACTGTCTAAATCACTTAGAAGCACCGAACCTCCTCAAACAGACCCGCGTAGCCAAATTTCTGATGCTAGATTTGGAGGAGCAAAACATATTTCTGGATTTCTGAAAGCATTCAAGAGAAGTAACAGGAAAATGCTGCGTTCTATTAGTAGGTGTGTACATGTGCGGCTTCTCTATTGTGTGAATCTTTAAACTGGTCCTCTCTGTGGGATCATTTTCTTTCGAGTATAAATATGTTCAGGTTTCTCCACTCTTAAAACAACATCAAAGTAAAAATAGAAATTAAAAATCATCTCTTCCACCAAATATTTCTTTTTAGCTGCAGCACTACCTCTCTTCTTGCTTTCATAACCAACATGCTTACAGCACCTTCTACGTCTGCAAACTGTTTTGCCTTTTCTGATTCATCCCTTAAATCCCCTGTAGCCTGGCCTTGTCTCTACCTTTGGCCAAGATGGGCAGTGTTCTCCTATGTGTTAGTTTCAAAATGCCAGTTCTTCCCTTATGTGATCTTACTGAGTACTACTGCACTTCTAATTCCACCGACCACTCCTCTTATCTCACACCTTATCTTCCCTTGGGTTTATAACACTGATCACTCCTAATTTTTCTTCTCCCTCTCTGCCCTGTCCTTAGTTTTCTTCAGGCCCTTCTCATGCTATTTGGTTATTATACACTGATTTCCCAGGAACCTACCCCTATACTTTTCTTCCAATCACTCTACACACACTTTCTGGAGAGGCTCATTCACTTGCATGGTAGCAATCACTACCATTCCCCAGTTCCTCAAAAGCAGCCTAAGTGGGGCAAATCTTCACATGCTACTACTTTCTTAGGAAGTACAATCTCAGAAAAGCATGAATGAGCAAAAAGGAAAATGAGTAAGGGAAGGAGTAAGAACAAACACAGCTGCAGTTTTGTGAAAAACACAACTGATTTTTCTCTCACAGTTCGCTTCAAAAAGGCTGTATATAATCCTATGTGTCTGGACAGTGTCCTATGCATCTTCAAATCCAACATATGCAACTTTAAATTGAACATCTTCTTCACCCTTCCAGTCTCAATATCTGCTCCTCCAACAGCATGTTATTTTTCTGTGAGTGTTACTTAAATGACTTGCCAATGCTTTCAGGATAAGGGTGGAAGTGCCTAGCATAACATGATCTGAACTTGACTTCCACTTCAGCTATACTTTGCTCCATTCCTCTTTTTAAGCTTCGAGCTTTAGCCACATCGAATGACCTGTAAGTTTCTCCAGCGTGTTGTGTCTTGTTATGGCATTCTTCCTCTGCACATGCTCTTTATACTAATTATAATGTCCCCCTCCCTCAACTTCTTCTTCTAACTTATACCTGCTCATCCTGCCAGACTTATACCCGCTTCCCAAAAAATCTTAACCTCACCCAGTCCCCTTCCTGCCATATGGGCTCAGCACCCTTACCATTTGCTCTCTTTACGTGCTAACACTGCACTTCTCACACACCGTACTGTGAAAATATTTTTTAACAAACATAAGTGAATGGCTAATTTTACCTGTACTTAACTGGGTAAAGGGATGCCTAGATAGTTGGTAAAATATTATTTCTGGATATACCTGTGAAGGCGTGTTGGAAGAGATTTGCATTAAAATTGATTGAACGCTTAAAGAAGATCTGCCCTCATCAATGTGGGCAAGCATCATCCAATCTATTGAGGGCCTGAATAGAGCAAAAGGGGAGAAAGGGGAGACTTGCTCTGTTTGACGTGAGACATCTTCTATCATGTAGCTCCTATATGTGTATTTCCTATTGGTTCTGTTTCTTTGGAGAACTCTGAAAATACAGTAAGTCTTGGAGATTTCCTATTTGCAGGCACTGTTTAACCAAACTTGCCAAATCTTGGGTGCCTGGGAAGGCTGAGTAAGCCAGTGCCTGTGAATAAATTAGGCTATGCTAACAACAACAAAAAGAGGTACTGGATGATTTTCCAGCACTCGGATTGTGTCAGGCAGAGTGCTAAGTATTTTACATATATAATCAAGTTGTCAAAAAATTAGTTTTGGGATAGTCTATTTGCATTCCTTTTTCAGACCCAGGTTAAACCACAGGCAAAGGTATCCTTGTGATCAGGATCAGATTTCCTTTCCAGCATTCCCTGCTGCTGTTCCAGGACTCTTTCTCCTACTAAGAGCTAATATTTATTGTGCTCTTACTATGTTTGAGCCAGGCACTGAGCTAAGCCTATTAATCTTCACAGCAACCTGATGTGATAAAGACTATTATATCCCTTTGCTGCAGAGGAGAAAAATATAGCGCAGAGAGATAAAGTAACTTTACCAGGATATATTTATAGTAAGTGCTGGAGCTGGGATTTCATTATAGACCCCAGATTCCAGAGCCTGCACACCACTCGACATACCATTCCTATAGCCAGATGATATTGTGGTTGAAGGCATAAGAAAATACAGGAATTGAGAAACCTGGCTTCTGGTCTCTGTTCATTTTTATTAAGCTACAAACCTTTGTCGTGATCACAGGAACTCAGGTTCCTCATCTATCAAAAGTGTGGAGTTTAATTCTGATATTCACTATGCTTTCTTCTGACTTCTATTTTGGTGACTCTATTCTAAATGTTAAACTGAGCGTCACAAGCTCAATGGGAAAGGGAATCATCCATGTAGTCTTGACAGCCAAAAAACCCATTTGTTAAAGATTAAAGAAAAAAAAAAGAGCCATTCACCAGAAAAGTGACTGGACAGGTACAGGCCCACACACCTTATACCAGGAATCCAAATGTCCCTTTGTATTGGCCTATTCTAAATGACTTCACTGGTGCTTTTTAAACCAGTTTATTATGGAAACAGTTTATAAAATTATTCTTCTTTTGTTCAGTTCTCTTGAATTTTTATCTTTTACTTGTTTTGCCAGTTAGATAAATAAAGTTACTTTTCAGAACTACTCGGGCACATCCTTCAGGGGACTGAACATCCACAGGGAAGCCACTTTGTAGCTCGTGTCTCTGAAGATGAGGACCCCCATGCTAAGGAAAACACCAAACACCATATTTCCAAGGATACATTTAGGAAAAAAATATGACTCCAAAAGAAAGCAGCCTGTGTGACACAGTCTGTATCTTCCCAATCACCCTAATTGTGAGATCATGGTTGTAAATCTTACCTAAGCAACCCCCAAAAGTAGGGATGTTGTGGGGGAGGTGAAAGGAAGAATTAAGTGTATGTGTACAAGGGTCCCTTTCCAATGGAGGTCTCTAAATTTTGCAATTAATGAAAGATTAAGAGCTCTGGCTTCAAGCCCTGACTTTCAGTCCGGGCTGAATTAGCTACACAGCCTCCGATGTCTCCTCCTCTCTCTGAGTCTCTGATTATCTACAAAACAGGTAGCTGGAAAAAAATGAGCTCTTAAGTTCCTCATAGTTCTAAGCATTTTATAATGCTGATTTTTGCTAAGGCTCCAGAATTTGAATTTAGTTTGTAATCCCAGATATTGCCACTAAAATGTTTTTTGTTCAGCCGGTTTCATAAGCTCGGAATTTCACACTTAGTACAAAACATAATAAAGACAAACAAAACAAAACCCTAACAAACAAAAATCCCTCCTATCCCTGTCATTGAGTTTAAAGATGAGGAAGTGGGCTGCCGGGGATTGTCTGGGTAAACTGCAGTGTGATTGCCTTGTCCTAGCTTGGGACCCTCTTCTCTTGGATCAGAACCAGACCAGCTTTACGAGGAAGCCAGTTGCCTCTCTACATTTCATCTGAGTTACATTTGAATGAAAAAATTGCAAATAAAACCCCAAAAAGGTTTTTTTTTTTTTTTTTTTTTTTTTAGAAGTCAACAAATTGCTATAACTAAAAGGTTGTTTGGGCTCTGAATCAACTTTATTTCTTGTCTTTTTGCTCTTTTGAAAATAAAAAATCTCATTTCCAGCTCATAAAGTAGCATTAGTTCTTATTATTCCATACATTAGAAGTCAACTGGTAATTCATACAAATTAAATTAGTTATTTTGCATTTAATTTACTGACGACAAACTATAGGATTCAGCAGTTTGGCTCTGATAACCTTTAAAATGTATTAATTTCACCAGTGATTTACATATGGCTTTATTTCCCACTGCTATAGCTTCATTCTCCAAAGCAGAAATGCCCCATGGTTTTTCAATTTGTTACCTAATCAGCACAATATATTCCTCCTTTTCTTCCTCTTATATTGTCTCCTAAATTTGAGGCTTCAATATTTGAAGAAATTGTACCAAGAAATCTCACATGGCTTTTCTATTTCTGGGAACCTTTAAAGGAATAAACTGAGAAAAATTATTACATTGAACTAGTGGTACTGCTTGCAAACACAGCAATCTTAAGATGATTGCATTCAAATGAATTTTTTTTCAAATCATGATACTCGGACATTTCAAAAATATTTCCGCAAATCCACCTAAAGCTCCTAATATCAATATATCAAAATCCTTGGGAACTACACCAATGACAAATATTGAAGTTCTGAAAAGCAGTTTCCTAAGGCGATTCTGATGAGGCATACTGTGTGACAAAAGCTATTCTCTACTCCCTAAATGCCCCTGTTCTGGCACCAGACGGAGGAAGTAAATTCTCTCCAACCTTGCCCTTCTTTATTGTTATCTCCAGGTTAGAGGACCCCAGAGACAACTGGGGTGAAGCCACAGTTAAAAAAAAAAAAAAAACCTCAAGCTTTGCTAGTCAGACAGAAATCCAGTTTCTTTAACTTACTATAATTCTATGAGCATCATAACTATATACTTCACATCTAGTTAAACCTCTGGCAAAAAACAAAAGACACTTTTTCAAATTTTAAGATAATTTTGGAGGTGTTTGTCTTGCCTAAAGGCAGTGAAATCAAACTGTATATTGGGAGTGAAATATTCTATTTTTCCAAACTCAATTCAACAAAAGTGCTTATCTCACAGGAAAAAAAACACAGCGATGAGCTGCTAGGAGCTACCAAAGTCCCCACCACAAGTGTCCGGTGCTCCATGTTGGGGGTGTAGAACATATGGCTGAATCAAGGGGGTGGATGCTGGGGGGCAAGAGTTTGGGAAGAAATGAAGGTGTATTTGGAATTTTGTACTGGGCAAAGATAAGTGTTACAGAGAAAATGGGAAGAGATTTGGCCATTTGAGTAGAAATATCTACTTTCTAATATGCCTTGGAAAGTTGACAAACAAGAAACCTTCAAGGGAACTCTTCTTTGAGGGCTGCCCTAGAGAAACTTGTTTCGAATGTAAAATGAAAGAACAAATATGACAACAACAGTAACAGCCTTAAAGAGATTCAGTAGTCTATAGGGATGAAATGCAGTCAGCCCTCCATATCCATGGGTTCTGCATTCGTGGATTCAACCATCCCTGGATAAAGGCATTCAAAAATAAATTTTAAAAACAACAATACAATAGTAAAAATAAGAAACACTACAGTGTAACAACTATTTACATGGCATTTACATTGTGTGAGGTATTATAAGTATGTAGAGATGATTTAGAGTATATGAGAGAATGTGTGCAAGTTATATGCAAATACTATGAGATTTCTTTATCAGGGACTTGAGCACTGGCAGATTTCAGTGTCTGTCGGGGGGTCCTGGAAACAATTCCCTGCAGATACTGAGGCACAGTGGTAATACTCATAAAAAGTCCTTCCTCTTAAGTCATCGTATTCTTTTAATTGTGTTGTATTTGTTATATCTATTCTTCACCATGTTTGAGTTCTTCTGACACTGAATCTGTGAGGTAAAAATATATAATGTACTACAAGTTTTATTCATAACAAAATAAGACATAACATGATATAAGCTATGAAACATTACTTTTATATTACTAAATTTGCTTTTTTATTTATTTGCATTTCTTATGAAATACAGTTTCTTATGTAAATGTTTCAATTTTCTTTGGGCACTGTTTTATAAACAATCCCCTTATCTTTTTCTTAATGTTTATTTTTATGAAAGAGGCTCTGGTTTTATTTATTTGTTGATATTGTGTGACATTTAAGCCAACTCCATTTCTTACGCCTTCTTTTATTGTAATTCACATTTTCTGACTTAGTAGCTATTCTAGATGAATGTTAGAAACCATGTTTTTTTCATTTTCCATTTTCCAAATAAACTCTCTTGGTTGATTACTATTCTTTTTTTTTTTTTTTTTTTTTTTTTTTTTTTTTTTTTTTTTTTGCTTTGTATTTTACATTCTCACATTTCCACTACAAATAAAAAGAGAAACAAAGATTACAACTTTGACTTAACTAGAATCTATGCTTAATCGATGTGATGAATTTGTTTTCAGTTCCCCCCAAATCCTCACTGTATCTCCAGTTTCTAGAACAGTATCTGGCACACAGTAGGCAGCCAAACATATTTTTTAAGGAATTAATTATTAAAAACACTCCCGAGATCAGTTGATCCATGAATCTTCCCAAGGCCAGTCCAGGAATGGTGCCAGTCCAAATGGTCTGCACCAAAGTGAAGCGGGTGGGGATTTTGCTAAGCAGAGATGAAAGCAGTCTAATGAATCCTATCCCCAAAGGGAAGCTAGAGGTCAAAGCCATTGTAAAATATCATTTTACCTAGAGTGTAGATAGAGTGCCAGTTCTTAGCCTCTGCCTCAATGTTCCATCCTGCTTTTATTAATTGGGCATGTCCCATTAATTTCTAAGGCATGGCAACATCTATGATTTCACTGATCATAATGTGGGTAAAATCAATCTGAAGAGCAAGACTGTATCATATTTTTGAACCAAACAAGTGACTTTTAAAGTGTAACTGGGAGAGCAAAAAAATACCAGTGAAAGGAATTAGAAGTAAGCCGCTAACCCAGGTCATTACTTTAAGATTGCATAGTAAATTCTCAGTCCAGGTGACTTGTATATTTATTGCACTGAAAAGAAAACAATGTATGTATTAATCAAACAGTATAACATCATTCTTAAAAATATATGTATAAGCCTCATGATGAGCATTTGAAATATTTGCCTTTTAAAGTTACATATTCTAAAATAATATCCAATTTACTCAGTACAAGTAAGGATATAGATTATTGGAGTATTTGTATTTTATTTAAACTCTTTTATGCAAAATATGCGTGTTTATCAGAAACTAACCTCTAGAATGTCTGACCTAATAGATTTTGGATGTATCTCTGTGAGACTGCATTAGTTTGTTATGGTAATACAAGCCAAAGTTTAAATGTATAACATGGTTAAGAAAGATACCTTTAGTTATTCATTTAGTTAGTTATTTATTTAGAGAAAAAGACCATGTTCTAGTGCTTAAGGAAATTGATTTGCAAACAAGCATCCTACATCTTGCTTTAGTCTCTATTTTTGGCATTTTATGTAGTCTTAGGCAACCACCTTTGCAGTTTGTCCTTAGTGCCTGCATTTGGAGAAGCTTCCTGCCAAGGAGATTCCAGGAGTCAAATCAGGGAAGTTCTGACACAAGATTCTGGTGGGAATCGGCACAACTAATTCTTGCCGTAACACAAAAAGGTTTCTAAAATGTGAAGATGACTTCTACACTACCAGCTGTTCCAAATGTGTCAGATTATTTTCCATCTGCTTATGAGTGGGAGCAATGGGGAAAAAGGCCTCTCCTTTGTGCACAATTTGCAGCATTAAAATGTCTAGTCATAATGTTGACGTTTCTGTGATTGTAGTACAGTCGTCTTCCACGTAATGACATTTTGGTCAACAATGGACTGCGTGTATAATGGTGATCCCATAAGATGATAACAGAGCTAAAACTGTCCCTATCTCCTGGGGACGTTGTAGCTGCCATAACATCATAGCCCAATGCATTACTCACTGGTTTGTGGTGATACTGGTGTAAACAAGCCTACTGTGCTGCCAGTTGCATAATAGTCTAGCATATATGACTATGCTTTCCTTTTTCTTTTTTCATGTTTAATGTATCCAACTGATTCATTAAGGTTTTCTTTTCATATTTAATGTAATAGCACATGCATTTATGTACAGTACATAATACTCAATAATAATAATGAATAATTATGTTACTGGTTTATGTATTTACTATACTATACTGTTTAGCATTATTTAGAGTATATTCCTCCTACTTATAAAAATTATTAAACTGTAAAACAGCCTCAAGTGGGTCCTTCAGGAGGTATTCAGAAGAAAGCATTGTTACCATAAGAGAGGACACGCCTTGCTTGTTATTGTCCCTGAAGACCTTCTGACAGGACAAGATGTAGAGGTGGAAGACGGTGATATTGATGATTCTGACCCTGTATAGGCCTAGTCTAATGTGTGTGTTTGTGTCTTACTTTTTAAAAAAAGATCTTAAAAAGTAAAATACACAAATAAAAAATTTTAAAACAGAAGAATGCTTATAAAATAAGGATATAAAGAAAGAAAATACTTTTGTACAGCTGTACAATGCATTTGTATTTTAAGCTAAGTATTATTACAAAAGAAACAAAATTTTTAAAAACTTAAACAATTTATAAGGTAAAAGGTAATAGTATGTTACTGTTAATTTAGTATTGAAGAAAAAAATCTCATGTAAATTTATTGTAGAAAAAAAACCTCCTCTAAATTTATTGTAATTTAAGTGTACAGCATTTGTAAAGTCAACAGCAGTATACAGTAATGTCCTAGGCCTCCTCATTCACTGTGAAGACCACTAGGCCTTCACTCACTCACTGACTCACCAAGAGCAAATTCCAGTCCTGCAAGCTTCGTTCACGTAAAGTGCCCTATAGAGATGGACCACATTTGATCTTTTATGCAGTATTTTTACTCTATGTATTCTACATTTAGATGTGTTAAATATACTTGCGTTATAATTCCTTGCAGTACACATTATTACATTGTGTTACCATTGCTTGCAGCATTCAGTATAGAAATATGCTGTATAGGCTTGTAGCCTAGGAGCAAGAAGCCCTGACATATAACCTAGTATATGCCTGGGCTATACTGTCTCGGCTTGTATAAGTGCACTCTATGATGTTCCCACAACAATGAAATCACCTAACAATGCATTTCTCAGCACCTATCATCATTATAAGCTACACATGACTGTATGCAACATTTTTTTTTCCTTTCACCCAGACTGGCGTGTAGTAGTGCAAAAACAGCTCACTGCAGCCTTCGTCTCTGGCTCAAGTGATCCTACCCGCTCAGCCTTCCCAGTAGCTGGGACTATAGCCGCACGCCACCACACCCAGCTAATTTTTGTAATTTTTTAGAGATGAGGTTTTGCTGTGTTGCTTGGGCTGGGCTCGTCTGGAACTCCTTTTAATGGCAAAAGACACAATTACTCTTGTACCAACCTAATATATGTGCTTTAGAAATAGAATCGATGCTGTTTCACTTAGTTGACAACTCCTGCTTATTCTTTAAAGCCTATCTGTTACAACAGACCTGTATTCTAAAGCAGAGGTCCCAAGCACAGATACTTCCTTTTTTTGTGGTATCCCTGTGGTTTCTATATTCCTGGATTATGGCATTCATGCAACTACTTATACAATGGCTTTCCCCACTTCTACTTTCTTTTGCCCTTAGTTGAGATTTGGGATTATGTTATTCAGTGATATTCATCTCCACATTTTGCCTATCACACAAGAGACACAAGGTAAATTTGTTTTACTTATTGAACATGCCACAATTTTATTTTTATTCTCAGAATCAAATTCTGTTTTCTTGTATGTAGGCAGATGCTGTAGTCTAAGGGTTAGCAACCTTTTTCTGTAAAAGGCCAAATAGTAAATGTTAGCAATTGTGAGCCATAGGGTCTCTGTTGCAGTTACACAGCTCTGCTATTGTATTGCAAAAGCAGCCATAAACAGTATCTAAATGGATGAGCTTGGCTTTTTGCCAATAAAACTTTATTTACAAAAACAGGCAGTGGGCTGACTTTGGTCTATAAGCTATAATTTGTCAATTCTTGCTTTAGTCTACTAAAGAGATTCTCTCTCTACTCCTTGCCCTCATTTTTCTTTCTTCCTACAATGTGTTTCCCTAATGCTACCATGAGTTCCTGTCCTCATTCTCTCTTCTTTTGTCATCTGGTAAATTCATTCTTAAATATTAAGACTCCATTCCATCAGAACCTCCTTTATGAAATATGTCTTGACCTCCTTAAAAAGCATTGACCTTTCTCTCCTTTGGGCTTCCACCATGGCTCTCTGTTACATGATGGATCACATCTAATGACATTCACTTGTGTAAATTTCTGTCTGTTGTTTTTGACTGTGAATGCCTGGTGGTTAGAATTGGGGTAATTAATCTGAGTATCCCTATTACCTAGCATATGTCTGGCACACAGTAGGTATCCCATAAATGTCTGCCAAATTTTTAGAAATAATTGATTATTACCTGGGATCCAGAGTACTTAGAGATAGATTATAAAGGATGAATATATAATTTCAAATAGGTGTTACACTTTTTCATTTATATTTGCTAGATTTGCAAAGTCAACAACTAGCCCGTAATGTAACCAATTATGTCATGAAGCAGCCAGCATTTCAATTTCTTCCATTAGGATAGAAATCACATCCTTTCATTGAAAAAATATGCAACTGGGATAAAAGTGAATTCCAAGTCTCAGGGATAGCAATTAGCAAAATCAGTGTCTGGGGCACTGCCTGTATGTAATTGGACTCATGGACTATTGCCTGTAACAATTGCAATAACAATATCTAGCACTTGCCTTGCTCAAGCTGCTTTGTACAAAATAATCCATTAGAGCAGGCTTATAGATCCAACAGCAACATACCACACCCCTAAGTAAACTCTGAGCTGTTGTCTGTGCTGAATTTTATTGCTCTTGATGGGCTGCACTTTTCAATATGCTGCTTCCCACATCTGTGGCCCTATTTCTAAGAACAGAAAGGATATGTGGAGCTTACTTTCCTAGTCAGAAATTTTACTTTTTTAGCATAGTCACGCCTACAAATCTCAGGACACTTGTGTCTCTGAGAAAGAGTTGAGCATCTCCTTTTTATTGTTTTTTTCTTAAGTATTGATGAGAAATTACTGTGCAATTCTGGTTGGGCTTTCACTATGGAAATAGAATGGATTTTGAAAGCTCTGCCGAATACTAGCAGGTTAGCACTGTCTAGAAGGATATTTTAGGTCTGATTTAAGTTAACACCTACCCTGAATTCCTCAGAATTGGCGTTTATATCTAACTTTCATTGCCACTTGCACTCAGGTGATTCTTAATCTATGTCCTTAGTCTTAATTACTCTCTGAGCACCAGATCCTAAATTTAGACAATACCATACAGAAACCAATTCAGAGCTTATTTAATTTTCTCAGCTCAAAACCAAGCTAAATCTTCAAGGTGCCTCTAGGAAGAAAGCCAACTCTGTCACTCACTAGCCAGAAAACACTTCCTGTGTCCATCTCATTCCTCTGTGAGACTCCCCATTCCTATTCAAATCTCCCCATTATCCTTCTAAGAGAGAGAAAGTAGAGAATTTGTTAAGAGCGAACTCCGGAGTCTGTTGGATGCCCAGTTAATGCAAACACAGGATGTCCAGTTAAATTTGAATTTTAAATAAAGAATAAATAATTTTTAGTATAAGTATTCCCCCGAATTGCAGAGTAATTAAACATCCTCTCTTATTATTGTGTTGCTCCGCCAAATTGCAAGGAACATACTTATACTAAGAAATTACTCATTGTTTATTGAAATCCAAATGTAACTGAGTGTCCTGTATTTTTATTTGTTAATTTTCACAATCCTGAATTCTACCACTAATCACCTAAGCTTGCCAAATTTCTTTGCCCTTCTGCTGAATGGCTACAATAAGGGTACCTACCTTCCTAAGGTACTTAACCATGTAACATGTTAAAACAGTGCTTGGCACACAGTGAGTGATTAATAAGTGTTCGCCAATTTTATTATTCTGATAATCTAGAGAAGGGATGGACAAGCTTTTTGTAAAGGGCAAGATAGCGAATATTTTACACTTTACAGGCCATATGGTCTCTTTTGAAACTACTTGACTCTGAGACTGTAGTGTGGAAGCAGCCATAGACAGTTTCTAAACAAATGGCAATGATCATGTTGCAATAACAATTTATTTATAAAAATTGGCAGTGGACTGAATTTAACTGGTGGACTAGAATTTGCCACGATCTAGATTAAAACTCTATCCACTATATTTTATAACATTTATCCACTTCTATTAAAATATTATTGCCCCACCCTCTTTCATTACATCTATTCAAAAGAAACTTCTGATGGATCACTATTGCCTAATTATCTAATAATTCTAATACTACCTTATATTTAGATAGAGTGTGTGTCTTTTTTTTTTTTTTTTTTTTTTTTTTTTTTCCTGAGATGGAGTCTCGCTCTGTTGCCAGGCTGGAGTGCAATGGCATAATCTCAGCTCACTGCAACCTCCAACTCCCCGGTTCAAGCGATTCTTCTGCCTCAGCCTCCTGAGTAGCTGGGATTATAGGCACGCACCACCACACCCAGCTAAGTTTTGTATTTTTTTAATAGAGACAGGGTTTCACCATGTTGGCCAGGATGGTCTCGATGCCTTGACCTCATGATCCGCTCACCTCAGCCTCCCAAAGTGCTGGAATCACAAGCATGAGCCATCGCGTCCGGCCGAATGTGTCTCATTTTTTAAAGTGCTTCAGATGAATATAGCTAGTGAGAGTCTAATGATACCTGTATATGTATGTGCACATGTACATGTGTATTGTGTATTTCATTCTTCACAGCAGTATCATGGAGTAGGTTAGTATAAACTTTTCCCTTATATTTCTTGATTTTTTTTTCTTTTGTAGATTCTATTTTTTTTCTTCTATGCATTATCTTTCACTTTCTCCCACAGTCTCCTGTAAGTCTTCTATATTGCAGTCAACCTGGAAAATTTGCTATTTCCTGAAGATCTTCCTGCCTTTCATCTGTACAGCTTTCTGCATGTTCTTTCTGTATTGTGATATGTTTTCTATCCCTTCTCTCCATGTAATAGTCTGTATATTCATAGAACTAGTAGAAACCTAGAAAGACCATGTTTCTAAAACAGGAACCTAGAGGTTGTCTGTACTCTCCTCATTTTAAAACTGTGGGTGAGTGTATGTATATTTATATATACTTGTATATGTACATATATTCCAGCCAGTTTGCACCTTCCTGTTTATCCCCTTTGAAGTCATATCAGTTCTTTGTCCAATGTTTGAGAAATAAGATACCAATGTGCCAAGATCCAATTTGGCATCATGTTTCTCGATACTACCCTGATTGCTGTTGTCACTGAGTGACTGTGGCTCAGCACACTAATAGCTTTGCAACAAAGAAGGCTTAAAACCAGAAGAGAAGTCAGTTCTTTAAAGAAAAATTTAAAACAGTTGAGAAATTAGAAGCCCTCTCTTATTATTGTATTGCTCTCCTTTCATCTTTAGCCTTCTGATGTTTTCTTTTCATTTCCTCCTTGATGCTCTGAATGTATTAACAGACATTTTAATGAGATGTGGCTAGGTCTAGCCCTGGCCAATAATTAACTCCTTCTTCTCTGTCAGACTGTAAGCATTTTCTGGCATTTCTAGCCTCCAGGAGTTTAAGTCTGGGACTTCAGTAAGAAAGTGTATATCACCTTCACAATTTCCAGGATAAGCTGCTTCTCAATCAGCAGCGAAGAATTCCACTTAAGAAGGCAACTTCAGATAGATTCCGGGAATGGGGAAACAGAAAAAGCAGGAAGATAGAGGCTCAAATACAAAGGCAATTTTTGACTGGCTTGGAAGAAGTATGATGTGACTTAAAGAGAAGATGAGGCTGAGGAGAAGATTGCCACAACAATCACCACAGACAGCGAGAGACATATAGTCCCAAAGTCTCAAGTGAGACAGGGGTTGAAAACATTAATCTACAATCCTCCTCATCAGAAATTAAATTTCACAAAGGGGAATGTGGAAGAGATAAAGTTTAAAGTTCCAATACAAGAATCCTATTTTTCCTCCAGAAATATAGGTTAAGAATTTGACGAGTTTTGCCAAATGTGTATGCATGTTCTGTATCTCTGCACAACTCAGAAATCATTGATTACGTGACATTTTGAAATGGTTCAATTAGGCAGCTCAAAATGCCTGCAACATGAATTATACAAACATTGCTGAGAGAGTCTCCGTTTCAGTTTTAAAGCTTTGCTGGTTATATTCCTTTTCCTTCTTCAAATCACTGTGCTTTCACATGAAAAGCACATTACTCTTTCTCATAAACATACCTCAATGAAAGCTTCAGAGCATTTTGCCATTACCTACAATTTTTAATACTAGGGTTTCAGAATATTTAAGCAGTGAGGAGCCCAGTTGTCCTCATCAGTTCAAGAGAAAGTTTAGAAGGCAAGAAGTTTTCATACAATCTGGTTTCACAGCCTCATCTGCACCCTAAGGATCTTTTCTGTAAGGTGATAGCTAATGAAGATTCCACAGAACACAGCAGATTGCTGGGCAAAAGGACTTGGAGCAATGGAACAAGAAGCTTAACGGTTCCCAAGGGTCACAAATCAGAGGCGTCCCTACAAATCACAAGCACCCCATTGGGAGTGCTAGCTCTGGCAACAGGAATGGCTGCATTGACCCTATGGTGATTTGGGCCCTGCTCTTCTGCACTCTTCTTCCTTCTCAGCCTGTTGTGTGAAACTTCATTGGTGTTTGGTTTCCTGGCTTACTTTTCCCCTTCCAATTAGCACTTCCATTTCTTTGCTGAGAAATAACATCTCTTTCCTTTGGACAGATTCCAGTGTGGCTAAAATCAGGTGTCCTGTCCAGCCGTGTCTTAACGTACAAGGAGGCACATGACCCAACCTAAGCCAACCACTAGTTCTGGCTTAGAATGTGAAGGATAAGTACATGACACATAAATAGAAATGGTAGTAGGGTCCATTCATCCCACACCCCGGCAGCAGGACTTGCAGCCTTTCCCACAGTCTCAGATTCACAGACTTTAGAAACACCACCGTGCCTGCGGTACACCCCTGATGGCAGCAGCCACCTGTCTGGAGTGGCTGCTGAAAAGACACTGGCTGCAGCAGGGGAGGAGTGGCCAAGGTTGCGTACTTTGCAAAGTCAGCGGGGTTGGGGAACATATGGGGGCCCCACCCCCTACCAAGTTGACAGGGTGGGAGCCCCATGCTCCTGGGCACAGCTGCAGCCTCCCAGCCACAGCTCCAGACCTGGGCATCCCTGCACTCTCAGGGCTCCGGAAGCCTCCCTTCCCCCACAGGCTTGGAAGTACTGGCTCCTGCTCCATAGCCTTGTCCCACTCCCAGGGCCTGCTCTGAGGCAGAGCAAAGTCGTGGCTGTGTCCGAATACTGTTGGAACCTGGTCAGGTGTGTATGCGCTTGGGTTAGTGCTAACATGCCAGCCCCCTGCCACCACGGTCCCCTCCAGACTTTGAGCACAAAGACAGGAGGGAGGCCGATGCAAGGCTGAGGTCAGCTCAGCATTGGCCTGTATATGTCCCTGGGCAGGAACAGCCTAGGTGCTGCCAATGGCATGTTGATGACAGCAGGAGACAGACAGGCTCCTGGGTGGAAAGGGGAGCCTCCCCGGTGATGTCCCACCTTCATGCCACAGGTACAGCTTGAAGCCTGGAGGCCAGGCTGCCAGTTCTAGATGGAGTCCGTGGCCTAGAGTAAGAACTTACTGTGCTTTTTCTGGTCCCGCCCACAGCTGCCCAGACCAATCAGCATGGGCTGCCTCCCTTCTGAGCACATAAAAAGCCTGGACTCAGCCAGACATGAACAATCATTGGGACTATGTGCCTGTGGAGGAAAGGTACCCACTGTGGATCTCCTGAGGGCTGTTCTACTGCTCATTGAAGCTCCTCTCCATCTTGCTTTGCCTCCAGTTGTTCACATGCCTCATTCTTTCTAGACTCGAGACAAGAACTCTGGACCTGTCAGTTGGTTGGGCTGAAAGAGCTGTAACACAAACATAGGTGAAATGTGTCTCCCTGCTCCTTGCTACATCATGGGCAATGAGAAGGAAAGAAGAGCTGCGATCCTTCAGGAATCCTAGGCCTAGGGGCTCCTGGAGCCAGGACTGTGATACCCTCTTTGGGGCTCTGTGGTTCCTGGCATCTCCAAGCTTCCAGGTCCTGCTGTGTTCCCCTCATCCACACATGGGTGCCCTCAGCAGAAGCTGTGTGTGGTACATCTGGTCCAGCTGCAGGTTTGCATAAAGCTGGCACCTGTGCCTGCACCTGGAGCTGCCCGCCCTGCTACAGCAGCAGGTGTGCCTGGCTGTGCACAGTGGCCAGACCCTGCACTCACTCACCCACACACCCCTTACTGCTCCATGCCTGATTCTCTCTTGGCAGGTGTGGGATCCAGGTCAGTAGTGTGAGCTGAGTGCAGCCTGCCAGGCCGAGTGGGCAGAATGAGTCCAATGGTCATGAGCAATACTCAGGCAGAAGGCACCACCAGTCACAGAGGTTTCCTCCTGGTTAGGAGACACCCCCAGGATCTCATGATAATCCCACACCTGATTTCTAGCATTCCTATAGATTCTATGAGCCTCCAGTATCCCTAAAAAATACTTTCTTTCTCAAAAGTTAGTCAAAATGAGTTGCTCCTGCTACAAGCAAAGAAATCAACTGACAGGTCCAAGTTTGTGGTAAGAAATTGCCAAGAAGCATTTACTGTACTCTTAGGGAAATTGTGTGTGTGTGTGTGTGTGCATGTGTGTCTATCTGTATATTAGTTTATTTTCATGCTGCTGATAAAGACATACCCAAGACTGGGCAATTTGCAAAAGAAAGAGGCTTAATTGGACTTACAGTTCCACGTGGCTGTGGAAGCCTCACAATCGTGGTGGAGGCAAAGAGGAGCAATTCACATCTTACATGACTGGCAGCAGGCAAAGAGAGAGAACTTGTGCAGGGGAACTCCTCTTTTAAAACCATCAGATCTCGTGAGACTTATTCACTATCACAAGAACAGCGCAGGAAATACTTGCACCATGATTCAATTACTTCCTACTGGGTCTCTATCACAACAGGTGGAAATTCAAGATGAGATTTGGGTGGGGACACAGCCAAGCTATATCACTGTGCATGTGTATATGATGAAGAAAAAGATGGGTACAGCAACATTTTCATCTGGAACTTATAGAAACCAGCACACAAAGGTGAAGTTCTTTAAGCTCTGCCCAGCACAAGAAAACACTACGGCTATGCATTTTCATGCTTCCCCAACAAATTAGAAGGAAGAAGTCATGGGAGATTGCTCAATCATGTAATGTCACTTCCTCCCTCTTTGAAACACCACCAGGAGCTGTTAACAGAATATTCTTGGTTTTTAACATGGCGTACAGTAAGAATAGCTTGAAATAAAGTAGGAGCTCGTTGCCTTTAAGTCCTAGGAAGGTGAAATCTCATTAATGGTTGCTGCTTTACCCACATTCACCTGCATTTTATTGCCCTCCGTTCTTATGCCGATCTTCCAAAAATCTCCCTAGTGTTGGAGTACTGGGGTTCCACTGGGGCATGTGCTTTCATTAAACCTCCACTTGCACAGGCCAAACCAACTCTTCAAAGCCCCCAGCATGAAATTCAAAAGAAAAGGAATATCCAAATTTAAGTACTTTCTTTCAATTGTTTTCTCTACCTTTTCCTCTCTCAACAATTTGATTAGAGAAATTTCCTACTTTAAATGGCATTCCTTTTCTGGAAAAAAAAATGCTTAAAGAAGGGAAATATTTAGGAACTCCAGATTTCTTTTTACTTTACCACTAATTGCTGTGTAACTCTGGGTGACACAATGATTCTAGAAAATGGAAGTGACATTATTAAAGATAAATTAAAGTTTTTTAAAAGTTGCATTGGATTGCAATTTAAAGAATATTTGGGAAACTCTTGCCTGTCTTTGATTTAGGGTGGAAAAGGGGAGGTGAGGAAGTGCTAACCATGAAAATTTTTATGTAAAAGTTGAACAACTCCCTGCTCAGGAAGAATTAAAAGAATGGCTTATGAAATAACCTTAATATAACTCATAGAACTAGATAATAAATAACATTATTCACCAGGAAATTTCTTAGAAAATATTGGTTCTTTGCACTGAGCCACATTTTCAAAGCTTCCTGTGGTTATTTCAAGAAAAAAAGAGTCATAGGTTGCTCACTGCACTAAACACATCCCTAAGCAGCACATCCCCATGTTAAAGTTGGACATGTGAGTTATTTTAGTGCCACTCCAAATACTTTGACATGGAGCATGCAGTTGTAGTATGTTTATATGTGGAATATAATAATTCAGAAACAATAATCTTAAATGTACAAGAACAAAGTGGTGTATACAAATGATGCTTTCCTTAAAATGGAATTTTGAGAAGTTTCTTCACTTTGTCCTTTAACCATTTTTTAAAATGTTTGTAGGCTTCATGAATACCCAAACTCCAGAGGAGGCCTAATCTTTAACCTACATGAGATGTGATAGCAGACATAAGGAATATAGAAGAAAAAGGTCAGTGAACATGGACAGACAGGTGATCGCTGTCACCTTTCCTCTGGCCCCAGTTAGAGTAAAGAAATCAGCTACCAGTGCCTCAGTTGGCAAAAATGACTACTGTTTCTATGGAAAATAAAAGGAAATTATACAGGTAAAATATTTTCCATAATGTTTTTATCATCATTATAGAAAATCAGAGATTGGGGAATGTATTTTGGACATTAATTACTCTTCACAATCTTCATTTGAAAGTTCTTAAAAATGCATCTCATGTTTATAGATGGTGGAAACTTAAAAGGAAACAACACTTTATTCTTATTTTGGAGAGTTTAGTTTACACACACTGATATGGTTTGGCTGTGTACCCACCCAAATCTCATATTGAATTGTAGTTCCCATAATCCCCACATATCGTGGGAGGGACCAGGTGGAGAAAATTGAATCATGGGGGTGGTTTCTCTCAACCTTTTCTCATGGGCTAGTTCTCATGAGATCTGATGGTTTTTTTAAGGGCCCTCCACCTTCTCTCGGCTCTCATTCTTCTCCCTGCCGCCATGTGCATAAGGATGTGTTGGCTTCCTCTCCCACCATGATTGTAAGTTTCTTGAGGCCTCCCCAGTCCTGCAGAAATGTGAATGAATTAAACCTCTTTTCTTTATAAATTACCCAGTCTTGGGTACGTCTTTATTAGCAGCATGAGAATGGACTAATACAGTAAATTGGTACTGGTAGAGCGGGGTGCTGCTAAAAGGATACCCAAAAATGTGCAAGCAACTTTGGAACTGGGTAACAGGTAGAGGTTGGAGCAGTTTGGAGGGCTCAGAAGAGGACAGGAAAATGTAGGAAACTTTGGAACTTCTGAGAGACTTGTAGGGCTCAGAAGACAGGAAGATCTGGAAAAGTTTGGAACTTCCTAGAGACTTCTTGAATGGCTTTGGCTAAAATGATGATAGTGATATGGACAATGAAATCCAGGCTGATGTGGTCTCAGATGGAGATAAGGAACTTGTTGGGAACTGAAGTAAAGGTCACTCTTGCTATGCAATTAGACTGGTGGCATTTTTGCCCCTGCCCTAGAGATCTATTAAACTTTGAACTCAAGAGAGATGATTTAGGGTATTTGGGAGAATGAATTTCTAAGTGGTAAAGAGTTCAAGAGGAAACAGAGCAGAAAAGTTCGAAAAATTTGCAGACTTAAGATGCAATAGAAAATAAAAACGCATTTTCTGGGGAGAAATTCAAGCCTGCTGCAGAAATTTGCATAAGTAACAAAGAGCTGAATGTTAATCACCAAGACAATGGGGAAAATGTCTCCAGAGCATGTCAAAGACATTCACAGTCAGTCCCTCCCATCAGAGACCTGAAGGCCTAGGAGGGAAAAATGGTTTCATGGGCTGCATCCCAGCTGCTTCAGTTCCAACCATGGCTAAAAGGGGACAACATACAGCTCAGACCATTACTTCAGAGAGTGCAAGCCCCAAGACTTGGTGGTTTGTACGTGACATTGGGCCTGCAGGTGCACAGAAGTCAAGAATTGAGGTTTGGGAACCTCCACCTAGATTTCAGAGGATGTATGGAAATGCCTGGATGTCCAGACAGAAGGTTGCTGCAGGAGCAGAGCATTCATGGAAAACCTCTACTAGGGCAGTGTGGAAGGAAAATGTGGGGTTAGAGTCCCCAAACAGAGCTCCACTGCCTAGTGGAGCTGTTAGAAGAGGGCCACCATCTTCCAGACCCCAGAATGGTAGATCCACCAACAGCATACACCATGCACATAGAAAGCCACAGACACTCAATGCCAGCCTGTAAGGCAGCTGGAAGGGGAGCTGTACCCTGAAAATCCACAGAGAGCCTACCTCTTGAATCAGTGTGACCTGGATGTGAGAAATGGAATCAAAGGAGATCACTTTGGAACTTTAAGGTTTAATGACTTCCTTATTGGATTTCAGACCTCCATGGGTTCTGTAGCCCCTTCATTTCGGCCAACTTCTCTCATTTGGAATAGGTGTATTTACCCAATGCCTGTATCCCCTTTGTATCTAGGAAGTAGCTGACTCGTTTTTGATTTTACAGGCTCATAGGTGGAAGGGACTTGCCTTGTCTCAGATGAGACTTTGGACTTGGACTTTTGGGTTAATGCTGGAATGAATTAAGTCTTTGGGGGACTGTTGGGGAGACATGATTGTGTTTTGAATTGTGAGGATATGAGATTTGTGATGGGGCCAGGGGCAGAATTGTATGGTTTGGCTGTGTCCTCACCCAAATCTCATCTTGAATTGTAGTTCTCATAATCCCCATGTGTCATGGGAGGGACCAGGTAGAGATAATTGAATCATGGGGAGATTCCCCCATACTGTTCTCATGATAGTGAGTTAGTTCTCACAAGATCTTATGGTTTTATAAGGGGCTTCACCCTTCACTGGACACCCATTCTTCTCCTTCCTGCCATCATGTGAAGAAGGACGTATTTACTTCCCCTTCTGCCATGATTGTAAGTTTCCTGAGGCTTCCCCAGCCTTGCAGAGTTGAGTCAATTAAACCTCTTTCCTTTATAAATTGTCGAGTCTTGGGCAGTTCTTTGTAGCAGCATGAGAATGGACACACACACACATTCTGCACTTAGGTTTTCACAGGCAATAAATATTTCTCCCTAATGCACTCCTTCCTCTTTCCCTATTTTTTGTCCTCTTCCTCCTTCTTCTTTTCTTCTTCTCCTTTGTCTTTCTGTTACTCTTTGATTCTGTCTTCATACCTGAATGCTACATAATTAACAAATAAGTATACGCTTGGGAGTATGAACAAGAGAGCAAGTCAACTGATAAAAGATAAAATTAGAGTTCTTGAAGAAAAATAGCAACTCCCTTGTGTCTTTTGAGGATTATTGTGTATATAGTGAGTTTCACATCTTTTGCACACAATGCTATTCTTTTTTTTTTTTTTTTTTTTTTTTTTTTTTTGAGATGGAGTCTCACTCTGTCACCAGGCCGGAGTGCAGTGGTGTGATCTTGGCTCACTGAAACCTCCACTTCCTGGGTTCAAGAGATTCCCTTGCCCCAGCCTCCCGAGTAGCTGGGACTACAGGCGTGCACCACCACGCCCAGCTAATTTTTGTATTTTGAGTTGACACGGGGTTTCACCACGTTGGCCAGGATGATTTATCTCTTGACATCGTGATCCACCTGCCTCTGCTTCGCAAAGTGCTGAGATTACATGTGTGAGCCACAGTGCCCAGCCCACATCTTCTACATTTTTTTAAAACATCTAGAAAATGATACTAAATAGCCCATGCTGAACATATACATGATAATTGGTTAATGTTTGATTGTCCTACGAATGGACCAGGAGAAAGATAAAGAGATTTATGGATTAAAAAAGAAATTATATAATTTCAAGTTCAAGAAGATTGTGTTATAGCAGAACAACCTTTTTATTCATTCACTTATCAACAAAAAGCTACTGAACATATTACATTTCTTTTGAAATAGTTCATCCTAGAGTAAGACAATGAGGAAGAAACATTTATTATCTGTACTAGGGTAAATCCTGAAAACTTACCCTCAGTTGTATTAAAAGGATTCCTATTTTAGAAAGTTACTTTCCAGGACACAATGACGCCAGAAGTAAGAAGCTGTGATGTGTATTATCAGAGATAGTTACTAAAGGTGGACTGGGGACAGTTCACCAAAGGAGAAGCACTGGCCATCTCAATAGAGTCACAGTTGGGAAGGGCACCACAGTAGCCTCCAGTGGAATTACAAAAGTTTCCATGAGAGAGAGAACATGACATATCAGCCAAGTCCAGAGGTAATGAAGTCATTTAGGAAGGTAATTCTGTCAAAGAAAAAATAGGTAGTAAAGTGATAAAAACACTTTATTCAGGATTACTGTAATATGGGAACAGAGATCTCAGTATAAAGCTGTGCTCAATTCCACTGGGCAAGTGGGAATTTATAGCCAGAGGACAGGACAGGGGTCAGTGGATGTAAAATTACTAAAAAGAAACATTAGGGGTAGTGAGGATTCTGGCTAACCTAACCTAACAGGATTTTTGCAGAAGATAGGTCAGGATGATCAGATATCACCTGCAGGATAGTGGAGGGGGATGAACCTGACTAGATCTCTAGGTTGATAAGATATGGAGGGTAGAGGGTTCTGGCTAAAATGACTTAGCAGGGTTCTTGCTAAAAGTGGATTTTACAAAAAAGTGCACAGATGGACCTACGAGAAGTTTCAATCATCAGCCTGACTAAAGTTTGGTCAAGCAAGGAATCTTTGTCATGTCTCACTAGTATTTTCCTGCTCCCACTCCATATCCATGTTGGAGGAGAGAACAGCTAGTGAGAGGGGTTGAGATGAGAGAACCAGTGAGAAGGTCAGAAGCCTACCTTAGTCTGTCCCAGCTTGGGGAAAGGGTGATTAAAATTAAAATGTTGATTAATGTATCAGGCTAAACACTTTGTGATTATTAACTTGAGACTGTACTTAAAGAGACAATAGGGCTTTTAAAACCATTTTTATTTTATTTTATTGTATTTTAAGTTCTGGGATACATGTGCAGTATGTGCAGGCTTGTTACATGGGTAAATGTGTGCCATGGTGGTTTGCTGCACCTATCAACCCATCACCTAAGTATTAAGCCCCACATGCATTAGCTTATCTTGATGCTGTTCCTTCCCACCACCCCCAACCACAGACATACCCCAGTGTGTGGTTTCCCTTCCTGTGTCCATGTGTTCTCAGACAATAGGGCATTTTATTACCTGGGTATTACTGGAAAACTTATAAGATTGCTCAAGTTTCTATCTTGGGAGGACAACCCACACTGAGGACATTTAAAGGATGACTGATAGATAAAATGAAAGATGCTTTTCTGATTACTCCCTACAAATCATGCATGTTCCATAGGTAGGTCATGAGCAAATTGTTTCATCTTAGTGGATGAGATTTTCCTTTTCCTCGATTTATTCTTCCTACCCGTTCAGTTGCACCCATACTCTGGAAATCATGACCATGCCTTTCTCCACAATGAAAACACCACTTCATCTTGCAGCTTGTAGCCTTAATTATTAAGCCACACTGAATTACAATCAGAAGGATCTCATAAAGCCTGGTCCATGTGCTATCGGCAGTCAGCTCACTCAGCCTTTTCTCTGCAGCATATGAACTGGTTTAGAAATATTTCTTGAGTGAGAACTTTTTTTTTTTATTGCTTTAAAGACAACAGGGGTTTACTGTTATGTAACTGTGGAGGCCAGAAGCCTAAACTCAGTATTACTGGGAAGAAATCAAAGTGTCCATAGGGCCACACCCCCTCTGAAGACATTGGGGGAGAATTTTTTCCTTGTCTCTTCCAGCTTCTGGTGGCTGGCCGGGTGCTGTGGCTCACGCGGTGGCCAGCACTTTCGGAGGCCGAGGCGAGCGGATCACGGGGTCAGGAGTTGGAGACCATCCTTGCTAACACGGTGAAACCCCGTCTCTACTAAACATACAAAAACAAAATCAGCTGGCGCAGTGGCAAGCGTAGTAGTCCCAGCTACTCGGGAGGTTGAGGCAGGAGAATGTCGTGAACCCAGGAGGTGGAGCTTCCAGTGAGCCGAGATCGCGCCACTGCACTCCAGCCTGGGAGACACAGGGAGACTCTGTCTCAAAAGAAAAAAATAAAAAAAAGAAAAAGAAAGAAAGAAAGAAGAAAGAAGAAAAGGGGAAAGAAAGAAAAAAGAAAGAAAAGAAGAGAAAAGGAAAGAAAGAAAGAAAAGAAAGAAAGAAGAGAAAGAAGAAAGAAGAAAGAAAGGAAAGAAAGAAAGAAGAAGAAAGAGAAGGAAAGAAGAAAGAAGAAGAAAGAAGAAGAAAGAAGGAAAAGAAGAAAGGAAGAAAGAAAGAAAGAAAGAAGAAGAAAGAAGAAGAAGAAGAAGAAAAGAAAGAAAGAAGAGAAAGAAAGAAAGAAAAGAAGAAAGAAAAGAAAGAAAGAAGAAAGAGAAAAAGAAAAAGAAAGAAAGAAAGAGAAAGGAAGAAAGAGAAGAAGAAGGAGAGAAGGAAGGAAGAGGAAGGAAGGAAGGAAGAAGGAAGGAAGGAAGGAAGGAAGGAAGGAGGAAGGAAGGAAGGAAGGAAGGAAGGAAGGAAGAAGGAAGGAAGGAAGGAGAAAAGAGAAAGAAAGAAAGAAAGAAAAGAAAGAGAAAGAAAGAAAGAAAAGAAAAGAAAAAGAAAGAGGAGGAGGGAAAGGAGGAGAAGGAGAGGAGAGGGGAGGGGAGGGGAGGGGAGGAGAGGGCAGGGGAGGGGAAGAAAGAGGAGGAGGGAAAGGAGGAGAAGGAGAGGAGGAAGAGGAGGAAGAGGAAGAGGAGAAGCAGCAGCAGCATGATTTGTCTCTAATAAACAATTTTAGAAGAATTATAATGTATACATCTGGGACTGGCTATGAGTTAGGCTGCTCTAATGTGGCCAAAATGACTGATTTAAACTAAGTAAAGTTTATTTCTTTCACTTAGCAGTCTGTGTGTTAACAGTCTAGTTCTCACTGACAGTTCACTCCATGAAGTTGGGACCAAGGTTCCTTCATTCTGGTTCTATGATCTTTCACACAGGGCTCCTACCTTCTTATCTAAGAGGGCTTATCCAGCACAGGCATCATATTAAAATTCCAGCTGATGGGGAAAGGACGAGGAAAGGGGCAGTATAGGAATCCACACTCTTATTTTAAAGTATAGGAATCTATAGTTCTAAATATCTTTTTGTTGTTGTTGTTCACATTCCATTGGCCACAACTAATTTAAAAGGAGCCTGGGAAATGATCTCAGTTAAAGTCCTATTAACACAGAGGAAGGGGAGAATAGATAATGGGGAAAACTACTGGCAATCTCTCAGGTGTATGCAAAGACTTTTAAAAAGAGCTCTAGTAATAATCACCCTATTGTGCTACTGAACACTAGATCTTATTCATTCTCTCTAACTGTATTTCAGTACCCATTGACCATCCCTACTTAACACCCCCC
The DNA here is from genome assembly GCF_043159975.1 of Macaca nemestrina. Lineage (NCBI taxonomy): Eukaryota > Metazoa > Chordata > Mammalia > Primates > Cercopithecidae > Macaca > Macaca nemestrina. The sequence continues at coordinate 134,889,057 of NC_092125.1, forward strand.
CCCCCAGATTTCCTTCCCAGCCTCTGGTAAAATATATTTTAAAATAACTAAAAGAATGGAATCAGAATGCTCCTAACACAAATAAATAATACAGTCTTGGGGTGATGGATACCCCAATTATCCTATTATACACCTGCATCAAAACATCACATGTTCTCCATAAATATATACTACTATTATACACCCATAATGTTTTTGTAAAATAAATAACTCCAGTATAAAATTTCATTTCAAGTAACATACGTGCTTTAGGATAGTTCTTCCAGATAGTAAAGTCTGGGGAAGTATTCAAGTGCTGATATTGGGTTTGCAAGGTACTGACTGAAAGTGTTGAGGATGAAGAAAAAAAATGGGAAAGTGAAGCAAAGAAAATGCCATAGTAACGTGATTTGATGCATCACTATGGCCATCGTTTGTCAAGGAGCTGTGAAGACCACAGCAGTCGTTCAACATGTATTATTTCTTCATCATGCAAGACTTCTTCACAGAGCTGACAAGGAAAAACTGCACCCAAGAGCAGTTCACAAATGGGAGAAAGGAAGGAGATATTATCCGCCCGTTTCCTGCCCAATTCTTGTTTTCCAATAGCCAAGGCTTAACCCTCAGGGTTCTAGGTCTTATGAACATCTGAGTCAGTGCTTTTATTCTACTTTGAAGGGTGAGCGCCAACTTTGTTCCAGAGAAACAATTTTTTAAAAGATAGAGACAGCTGAAGGACTCAGAAAGTGTAAAACACTGTATCTAATATAATACATTAAGGCAAGAAATCTAATACTTAGTTCCCATTCCTGATGTCTCTTTTTATGTGGAAGGATTTCCATTAGAGTCATAGTTTTTGCCTTTCTCCCAACTTTCTCATTTACTCACCTCCATGGAAAGAGGAATGATTTATGTGACTGGTAAAGTTGGATAAGGAAACTCGGCACATGTGGCTCAGCCACTTCCCGGTGTTGTGATCTGTCTGTTTGCAGAAAGCATGTTCTCTGGTTGGCTTGGTGCCACGCAGTAAGCTTGCTGATGAGGCCCTGCCCCTGCAGATGTAGGGAGGCCTGCAGTTGTCTAGTGGGCATGTCAGCTTCATTCTGAGACTGGCCATTAGGAGCTGTGTCATTGCCTTGAACTTTAGCTACATTCTCTTGTATCTGTTTTATCAGTAATAACGATGATCATTTTATTTCCACCTGCCTTTTCTCTCTGTCTACCTCAGAATTCTGTTGGATAGAAGGGAGTTACCTATTAGCTCACTAAAACGTCAACAACAAAAAAGAGAACACAATGATTGTCTCTATAGAGTGACTCTCTGCTGCTATTTAAAAAGGGAGGAAATTATAGGTGGTCACCTTATTTTTGTTTTTATCATAACTATAGTTTATTAAGAGGAACAGTGGTAAGCACTTTATGAACAATATTTCATTTATTTCTATAACAGACTTGAGAGATTTGTGCAGATAAGCAAGCTGAGCCTTATTTCTAAAGATTAACTCATTTATTCATTTAACATGAATTTATTGAATACCTACCATGTGTAATTAAATGAAAAAGTAGGGAGGATATACCGTCATGTAATACAGAGTTTAGAGATACTCATTAATCAGTTATTCATATGAAGTGTAAACTAGCAACTGTAATTACTGGCATAAAATAAAAATAGCTTGCGATATGTACAATAAGAAAGAAATGACTAAAGTGGGTTCTCAAGCATGAGTGAGAATTAACTAAATTAGGTATGTGAACATTGTGGTTGTTTAGGGGTGTAGGAGTGGCAAGAGAAGCTAGAACTCCAGACAGAGGTAACAGCATGTACAAAGGCTCTGTGATATAGAGAAGTATGGAGAGGACAAAAGATAATATGAAATGACCAACATGGCTGGAGTGAAGAGTGAGAGCAAGACTTGAGTAGAGACAATGGTAGATATGTATAGGGGTTAGACTGTGTTTTAGGCCCATTAAAGGCATTTTTACTTTATTTCAAAAGGAATCAAAAGCCATTGTGAGGTTTTAAGTGTGTTGTGGTGCAATGATACTTCCTTTTATTGCAATTTGGAGACTGGATCAGAGGCAAGTCAGAATGCTTTTTATCAGTCAAGGAACTGTTGCCAGCATCCAGGTGAGATGAACTGATGCATATACTGGAAAGATGTGTATAAATTTTATTTATTGTTATTATTATTGGGACAGAGTCTCACTCTGTCATCCAGACTGCAGTGCAGTGATCTGATCTCAACTCAATGCAACCTCCACCTCCCAGGCTCAAGCAATTCTCCTGCCTCAGCCTCCCAAGTAGCTGGGATTAAAGGCACGCACCACTGCTGCCCAGTTAATTTTTGTATTTTTAGTGGAGACAGGGTTTTACTATGTTGGCCAGACTGGTCTCAAACTCCTGACTTCAGGTGATCTACCCACTTCTGCCTCTCAAAGTGCTGGGATTACAGGCCCACGCCACCATGCATGGCTAATTTTTATATTTTTAGTAGAGACGGGATTTCACCATGTTGGCCAGGCTGGTCTTGAACTCCTGACCTCAAATGATCTGCCTGCCTTGGCCTCCCAAAGTGCTGGGATTATGCGTATAAATTTTTAAATTGTGTAGGGGATAGACTGGATTACATATGAGGCATGAGGGAGAACAAGGTGTCAAGAATGGCACTTATATACCGGGATAGGGTGACTTTCTAAGAGGATAGAAGCTGGTGTACCAATTTACAAGTCCAGACTCTTTCCATTGTAAAATAACCATAAACACATCTGCTTAGAGAGAGATACTTAGAGAGTTTACTTAGAGAGAGAGAATCCAGCACACTGCTTGACTAGGTTTGCAACAGGTTATTTCCCCCCTTTATGTTTGCAATAAACGTCTACCTTTAAAAATCATAACCAGAACATTTCCTTTAAGCATTTTCCAAAATATGTGTTACTGGGATAGAAAACAATACAAAGTTGTCCTGATGTCCACTTAGACACTTGGTCAAAAGTATACAATTGTTCTAAGTTTCAGATATATTCTTTCCTATGGTAAATAAATATTTCAATGTTAACCAGGTATATTTTGTGAACCTGGTGGACAGAACTACTTAATATGATTGTACTTTTGGATATCTGGTAGGGTTTTTCTCATTGACCAAATTTCTGGGAGCTTATTAGTGGGTGTGAAAGGTAAGAAACAAAGGAAAGGTGTAGTCAGCCAAAGGCTGGTTTTTATTTAGCGGGTCCTATTTTTGCCTCTTCTTTTCACACACTGCAGATCCCTAAGACAGATATAACTATACCAAAATACCTATTGTGTTTTGCAGCTGTGTGATGGATGCTTTGCTAGTTATGGATTCACAAATACCATGTCTTAGCTTAGCTAACAAGGCCTTTTTTTTTCTTAAATGAAGCAGAATAGTTAAGTGAAAGCCCCTTAATTTGAGCATGAGCGCTCCATTCCAATTAAGCCTGAAGAATCAAAGAAAAGAGAGCTGATTTCATTTTTTTTTTTCTAAAGTGAAAAGTAAAAGATGAAAATGGTACAGTGGCATCTGCAAATCACACATTTTTATTCAGAACTTAGGTTCAATGTGAAAAACCCCAAACTACGGTATGAAAAAATAAAACTTACACACAATTTGTTATTGTATTAATAAGTAGATGAGACAGACATTAGCCAATGCATTTTTATTTACCTTAAAATTGCAAATGCCAAAAGCAATCAATAGCACCATTTCATTATTGCCATGCTGTGCATGGCAACATAATATCTGTGTATGATTACTGTCACTTTTATTAACATTTCCTCTGACCGCATTGATATAGAAGGCACCATTTCTAGAAACCATTTTACTATTTGAGGAATGCAAGTCTACAGTCAGCTGTTGCACCCTGCCGCCTATATTGCTGACTTTGTCCTATTAATTACTGTTGGGTCAAATTAACCGAAGATGTTAGTCAAGATAGGCTGGGATAGGCTGGAGAAATATATTTACTTTGAGGTCTCAGACATTTTACACAGTAAGCTATATGTACAGCTCTGGTTGGGGGTGGATGGTCAGGCGGGCACTATTACAACTGTCTGATGCTGCCATTCCAACACATGGCTTCTAGGACCTGCTTCTAAGCACCTCAAACCTACTTCCATGTCCACTTCCACTCCTAGCCAGAATTCATCATCCAACTTCAACGTAATTACAAAGGATGCTGGGAAAAGTAGGGGAGCACATGTAATATTTAGTAAGCACTACTGTATTTGTTACACTACATTAGTCAGCTCTGTACAATATAAGATTGACCAGATGGCAAACTTTGATTGAAATTCTTCTAAAAAAAGAATTTGAGCATGATTTCATGAGAGGAGTGTTACAAAGATTCATCATTAAAAAGAGATTCTGTCTAGTCTGGAGAGGCGGCACAATGAGCATGGTTATTACAGAAGATTGATGTAAAGGGGTAGAAGAAAATGAAGTAGTTAAGGGAAGAAAGAAGAATAACAATCTAAGATTCCACACCCATGGAAACAGGCTAAATAAACTAATTAGCCAAGATGACCTTGGAAGAATAAAAATAAAACATGAAAACTAAATATAACATCTTGAGAGCTTTAGTGTTCTCATGAGGAATTTTGACTTCACATGATGAACCTCTGAATAATTTTGAATACAGGTACAATATATATGCAGGGGACCTAAGGCAATTCCAACTGTGGTGTTTTAAACTGAGCTAAATCAAGATTAGTATCAAAGAGATGCAATGGTCTGGAAATTTGTTAAGGACTTGAGAATAGAGAAGAAGGTGCATATTAAAACGATGAAATATAATTTCGGGAACTCAATCAATGTGTGTGTAATTCAAAAAGCAGAAATGAACTGTGATGACCGTTAGAGTTGTTTATCATAATGTTTAAGAGTTTGACAGGAAATGGGGGGAGAGTTATAAATGCGCAAAACAACGGAGAGAGAAGGGTACGAGGAAACGCATCTGCTTGGTCTTGAACTCCTGGGCTCAAGCTATCCTCCCACCTCAGTCACAAGTAGCTGGAAGAACAGGCATGTGCAATCATGCCCAGCAAATTTTTGTCATTTTTGTACAGAAAGGTCTCACTCTGTTGCCCAGGCAGGTCTCAAACTCCTGGGCTCAAGCAATCCTCCTGCCTCAGCCTTCCGAAGGCTGGGATTACAGGTGTGAGTTACCACGCCCAATCTGATTCTGGTCTTTTAAAACTTGAAAACATGCATCTATATACAAAGAGGTGCAAAATATTTTTCTCTTTCCGTTTTACTTTTCATCATATTAATAATGGAAATAGCAATAATTTAAATTGGTCACAAAGCTCTATAATAAATACTTGATATATATAATCTTATATTTATAACATATTATGATCCGGTTCATTATGGCAAATTATGGCTTACAGATGGCAAGTAACTTACCAAGATCAATTAGCTGATAAACTAGACTTGAGTCCAGATTTATGCAAAATCAAGTTGCCAATGAAACTTTGCCTCTCAAACTCTCTATTTTTCTATTTTTCATTTCTCCAATTTTTTTTTACTAATTATTTTACATCTATATATGCCATACTTCACAGTTACAAAAACACCCTCCCCCCAAAATTGGGATATATTTTACAAATGAAACGAGGGAGATAACAAGACAATCAAAGGGGGTAAAATGTTCAGGTCCTCATTTTTCCTAATTCAGATCCCACTGGCATTTAGTAGAGAAATGAAACAAACAATGAATGTAGCATACAAAGACTTCCATATTAACTTTAGATATCAAATTGTGTTTCCACAATTACTAAACAACTCATTTATAAACAAAAAGAACTACTTATCCATTTTCTGCAGTTGGCTAGGGCTACATAATCTGCATGTTATCAATTCTGGACAATAAAAAATAATAGATCATCTTGGTTTTCTAATTGTGGAGAAATTGCAGTACTTACTCTTTTTTTCTAGTCTTGGTTACACTTTTATATTTTCAGGCATTTGACTTGGATTTTAGGTTTTCATCTCATAAATTAAGTTCTATGGAACAATATTTCATTTTATTTTCTTTTTTATTATTATGCTACACAATATTACCCAGAGTATTTCAACTGCTTACTCAATTTCTCCTTGGATTCTCTTGGATATTACTTTAAAATTACTACAATTGACTTACAGACTTAGTTGAAACCATTTCCCCACACTCCCCAAACCCCAACTCTTACTTTTCCCTCCTTATTTCATGAAATTCAAAATCAATAATAACCTTGGCAAAGATTATGGCATATACAATGAACAAAATAAAATGAAGACAGCAGAAACACTGTTGTCAGTGCACTTCCTAATGCCTGATACTACAGTAAGATGTTTGGAAACCCCAAAGAGCAGCAGTGATTTTACAAGCAGGTTACAATTTTTATTGACCTCCATCTTGAGTCCAATATCTTTGTTCTAAAGAGTGGAACTAGCACTTATAAAAGAAAATTTCTTCATGTTAGGAATCCCAGCTGCCTTGTTTTCCCCAACTAAGTTATGTGTAAAACATAAAGAGAATTCTTAGATCTGCTGGGACAGAGGGTTGCTAGGGTGACTGTTAAAGAAAGTGAGTGTGAGACTATGAGAGATCAATAAGAAAAGGAAGGCACTAGGGGCTAAAGTTAGAAATATTAAATCTTTGGACAAGAGCTTTTTTCTCTAAAGCTTAGAGATCTAATTGGTTTTCTTGGTTTTATCTTTCAGCAATGGTTACCTAACATACAGACACCCCTTTTCAGATCATACACCTGTTATCTCTCTTCTTTCTTCACACTTCTTCAAGACAGACATGAGATAAGTAAAAATTCATAACCAAGAAAGAGGTGCTGCTTTTGGCAGTCATATTCCATAACTCACATGATCTCATTATTGGCCCCCAAATTTCTCTCTGCTTATTTTTCTCCATTACCCCTGCAAGAAGATAAATGGCCCATAACCTTCAAACTGAAGCCTCCTCCCACTATAAGGAGACATCCCTACCTACATAAATAATAATGAACTGCAACTGAAAACATCACAACAATGTAGTAAAAGTGTATTTCTCACTCTACACAGTGATCTCACATAGGAAGAAGGAAGAAAGAGGAATGGAAATAAGGAGAAGGCATGCATGCCTTTTAAAACCTGTGACCTAGAAGTGACACATCCAAAATCCATTGATAACTTATTACTTGGCCATACCCAAATACAAGGGTGGGGAGAGGATTGGAGATTATAATTCCTGATTGGGTAGCAGCATTACGGCAACAAATGTACAGTAAAGAGTCTATAATGAAGATTCTATACCATGAACAGAAAAACAGAAATGTTGATGGATAGTTGGCTATTTACAATACTCTTTAAATGTTAACATCAATATAATATAATAAATGTGCAATGAAATATCTGATGTTATGCTACTGTTTGGCTGATTTATTTCCTTTGGTTGATTAAACGAATGGTTTATTGATTGTGTGCTTATGATGTGGCCAGACACTCTTCTAGGTGTTGGATATGTAGTAGTGAATAAAATAGACAAAAATTGCATCCCTTATGAAACCTACATCTTAAGAATAGTAAGTCAGAAACTAAGAAAAATCTATACTAAATTCTATAATATAATTAAAGAGACTAGTGGCACAAAGCACAAGAAAACTGAGGAAAGGGATAGGAAATGTGAGAAGTGAGATTTCAAGGATGGTCACGGAGGATTATTGAGAAGGTGATATTTGGATAGACCTGAATGTGCTTAGGGAGAGAGCCACTCAAGAGCATTTCAAGTAGATATAGAAGTTCAGCTGACATGTACATGGAGCAGAAATTTTTGTGGCTAGAGTAAATAAGGAGAGCATTAGGAGATGAATTCATGAAAGTAATGAAGGAAGGGTAGATCACACAATCTTGCGCCCTATAGAAAGGCTTTGTATTTCACTCTAGAGTAAGAAAGTTATTTAAGGCTTTGATCTGAAAAGTGGCATGTTCTGCTTTTACATTCTAACACACTCACTCTAGCTACAGAGTTGAAAATAAACTAAAACAAATGCAAGAGTAGAAGCCCATAGAATAGTTAGGAGGCCATTAAATAATTCAGGTAGGCAATACTGGTAACTTAGATCGAGCTGCTAACTAGAGGTTGGTGAGACACCCTCGCATTCTGGATACATTTTAAAGTAGAGCCAGAACGATTTGCTGAGAAACTGGATGTGGGCATGAAGGAAATATAAGGGTCAAAATGACTGTAAGATTTTTTGGTCTAAACAACAGGGAAGTTGCTGTTGCCATTAAGAAATGGACGAAGACTTTCAATCAGGTTTGAGGAGGGATATAAAGAGTTCTATTTTGAACAAGTTGAGTGGAGATGCTTATTAATCTTCAAAGTGGAAATGTAGGCTAAGAAATTGGATATAGAAATCTAAAGTTGGCCAGTTGCAGTGGCTCACCCCTGTAATCTCAGCACTTTGGGAGGCCAAGGCAAGTGGATCACGAGGTCAGGAGATCAAGACCATCCTGGTTAACACTGTAAAACCCTGTCTCTACTAAAAATACAAAAATTAACCGGGCTTGGTGGTTTGCGCCTGTAGTCCCAGCTACTTGGGAGGCTGAGGCAGGAGAATCACTTGAACCGGAGAGGCAGAGGTTGCAGTGAGCCGAGATCACACCACTGCATTCCAGCCTGGCGACAGAGCGAGACTCTGTCTCAAAAAAGAAAAAAAAAAAGCAGAGAAATGTAAAGTTTAGGAGACAAGAACTACAGATGTGAATTTGGGAGTTTACAGCCTATACGAGACATTTCAATCTATGAGACTGGATGGGATCACCAAAAGGGTGACTGTTAAAGGAGGATGTCCCAGGGATAAGCAGTGGAGCATACAGATGTTCACAGATTGGGGGAGACATTTGTCTTACTTCATTCTTCATATCTGGAAAAGTAGACTAAAGGACGACTGAAGTTCCCAGCATCACAGTCAATAGGCCTATCCTGAAGATAACTCAGAACAATCATAGTTAAGAAAAATAAATGGATTGTACGCATTGTTTTAGCAAACCTATAAGAGCTAGAATGCATACAATTGATTATACATATATATTTCCTTAGACTTCATTTCACATAAAGAATTCAGAGTTCTGACAAATTATCATTTTCAATGAACTTAGATGTTAATTCATTCTTAAAACAGGAAATAGGGAGTTTCCCAACATTAGCTTTCCATCATAAAATAGGCAAATTTCCACAAGTTCAGGGCTAAATCACAGCCATTTTGCTGGGATGCCATAATCTGGATTAAGAAGGTATTTAAATGACAGTAAGTTTTCCAAGTAGAGATACCAGCATAAAATAACTATAAATTTCCAGTCTAAAAACTTCAAGTTTAAGAGTTCTATTAACTATTCAGCCTACCAAATTCTATCTTCTCTTCCTAAATAACAAATTCTCTCTGGTTTCCATTCTACCTCTAATTAATGGAATTTCAAGCCAGCCATACCCATATGGAAAATACTGTGGAAATTAACTTAAAAACGAGGATACTAATAATCACTAAACAAAATTTTCAAAAGAGACTGGGAAGAGTACACAACAATCAGTATTATTACAGCTAATACTTAAATAATTGTTTCTATGTATTAGTGACTTTCCATAGCACTTGATAACTATTTAATATAATATCATAATAATCCTACACAGCAGGTATGATTATAATATTTCTTTTACTGATGAAGAAACTCAGGCACAGAGAGGTGTAGGAACCTGCCTAAAGTCTCACAGCTAATTAAAAAAAAAATCAGGATCTGGACCCAGGCGTTCTTGCTCCCAAATCTCTGCTTTTATCCACCATGCTATGATTACGTCATCATCAAATTTTTTCATTATTTTATTTATTGCTCAACATTATGTTGTTCTTTGACCTATTTATTTCTATCTGTTGATTAAACCAAAGATTTCCTTAGAAGAATTTTGGCATTTTTGTCATTCGCTGTCACAACAAATAGGCTCACTCACCATCATTGGTTAATTTCACTCACTCGTTCAATTAAAAAATACTAAAGATCCGATTTATGTCAGAAATTAAATTAGGTTCTAGGTTTTGTTGGTCAAAAGAGTGAAAAGGAGTATTGGGTATGTAAATTTGATTAGAATTTAATTTGATAAATGATATAGATCTGCACTGGATCCTGTGGGAGCAAGAGGAAGAGGATCAGGAACAAATTATTCTAATTCCAAACTTACAATGGGATTAGTAGCCACTCATCTGATGAAGAAGGAAATAAGATGGACAGGCAGGTGTAACTGTGTGAGCAAAGATATGGAGACACAAATAAGTACATGAAGGAGAAATCTCAAGTAGTTCAACTTTTATCCATGTTTCAAAATTATTGAGGACCCAGTAGGTGCCACAGACTGCCCTAAATGCTGAGAATTCAAAGAATAAGACATAGTCACCATCCTCAAGAAAGGGTAAGTCTGAAAAGAGCAAATTTTTGTGGCATAAATTCCTTAAGATCTTTATGATCATTGCTGTTTAATTCTGGCTTCTCATGAGTAGCAAAAATCAGTAGATCCTAATACTTGGGGACTGTAGTCTTTGTATAGAGGATATTTCCATTTCCACATAATGGTCTTCCCTCACAAGAAGAAGGAACTTAACTTACAGGGCCCTATGTTCCTGGCTGTGAAGCTCTGACTTTATACTAATGGCAAGGGAGTCTTTGAAGGCCTTAAATCTGAGACTGACATGATATGGAAATGTCCCATGCATTATGCGTTTTAATGTGCTGCTTCTCCAGCTATAATGTCCCTTTTAAAAAGAGTTTAAATCCTGAAAAATGGATAACAGAATCATAAAACAGTAAACCTCATATAGCAATTTACTATAAAGCAGAAGCTTCGATATAAAATGATGACAGATAAACTAGGCATATAAGTTACCCTTAACATCTGTGCCGAATAAATTTAAAATACTCGAATTTCAGATGCCGAGAATAACAATTGTGTTTGCTAGCCAGAGTCTGCTTTGGTTCATTTGAGAAAAGCATGTCAGTCATTCTTAATGGTCTCTGCAAAACCCTAACCATGTCTTTGCCAAGACTCTCATATAATAGTTAACATGATAAGCCCCACTGTGCTTCACAGTAAATCAGGGAGTTCCACAGCTAAGTTACACGATGAGCCTTGCTATATTGAACAGTAAATCGTGGAATTCCTCAATAAAGTTACACACTAAAACTCCCTAGCTTATTTATTTATTTTTTCTTTATAGTATTATCTCCCAGTGGTGGATAAAGGTCAGCAACGTGCCTTCTGCTGAGCTACTTTCCTTTATCCCTTCTGCATACACATTTCCAGAGAATGCTTCAAGCCCCTCCCATCACAGCTAGAAAATGGTGAATACAAAACTTGACAGAAACCTCAAAAGATCTCAGAACTGGAATCTATATCGATAGATAGATGAGGATGGGAATGTAGGATGCAGAAAGTGTATGTATGTGAGGTGAGAACTCCATGACAGAGAAGGAGCAAATCTACGAAACCCTAATATACCATTTGTTCACGACGAATCAATGGAACATAGGTAGTAGTGATATCAATAAAATTTCTCTAATGGTAATTTAATGATTATAAACTATTACATTACCAAGATGAAGTTGTGTTTCCCTAAAGGCATTATGAATATTATTTAATGCACACCTGCAGATACCTAGTACTTTATCCAGCTATGACAGGGTACTAATGGAGCCTGGGAGTAAAGAGTAATCATAGTCTGTCCTCTCCCCGCTGCTCCTCCCCAGGAAACAGAGTCATATGTAGAAATAACAAACTATGCTACTCGGTAACAGGAAACAAGAGGTGGTCTTCATGATTCACTAGTCATGAATCTATAGACTAGGAAGACCTTTTATCACAAAAGTCTGTGTACACCTTGAGACAGAGTTCCTTCTATTCAAGTTTAGTTATACATAACTGACATGCACAAATATGGCAGCCTAAAATAAATACAGCATACTGAGATATGAAAATGGCTAACTAGTGTATGCTCAAACCTCAGTCTCAAATACAAGCACCGATTTTAAAAATTAGACATGACATCTAGCTTATCAGAAAAGATTTGCAAGCAGAGTAGTACATTGGCTGCTCATATTACTAAAACTTTATTACTGTAGAAAGTAGCCCACAGTACACTTATAAGGACACTATTATCATAAATAATTAAACTCAAACAATAGTGAAAATAAATAACCAGAGTACATTTTGTACTTTAATAGTCTTTTGACTGTGGTTGTTTGAGGACCATTGGGTGTGTATGTGTGTGTGTGTGTGTGTGTGTGTGTGCGGGGGGTGGTTAATTCTTATTTACTTAAGTGCTAATTCCCTTAAATTGGCAACCCACAATTTTTTCTCCCAGTTGTTAATTAAATTTAATAAGGACATATTGTATGGGCATTGATCTTATGCAAAATACTATACTATTAGTACAGCTGTACAAGAAAGAAATTTAGTAAGAATTGCAAGTTTCAAAATTTCAATTTTAAGCACATTTTACCTAGTACAAATGTATGTATTTTTTTCTATTATTTATCAACATGCCTCAAAAATTCAGTCAGTTTAAGTGTGGGTCTTAAGGCTTATTTCCAAGCTTCAAACAGCTTATACTGTGTTTTCCTTCCAAAAAAAAAAAAAAAAATGCTTTATTCCAATGATCCATAAACAGAAAGCATTGTGATTAAGAGACATGCATTAGCATAAAAATTCAGCATTAATTATATGTTTCTGTGATTCTCTAGAGGGATGGATGCATGGATGGATGGTTAGATAAGTAGATGGATAGCTAAATACTCACAATTTTTTTAAAAACACAAAAATACATAAAAGGAAATATGTGCCATTTGCTGGACATTTAATGAGTCCTGAGCTACTTGTATTTAATACACATTTTTTTTAATCCTTGTGACCACATTTTGATTACATTTTTGCACATGGTAAAACTGAGGTTCAGGAAATTAATTTTCCTAAGCTCATGTAGTTAATAAGAATCAGAGCAAGGATTTAAACTTAGATTTACCTGGTTACCAAGTCTGTGTCTTTCCCCTACACTGTACTTTCTTACACTTTCAAATGTGAGAGTGGTTTTATGGTCTCCCTCTGAACATATCAAATTGCACAGAGATTGTCCAGGGCTTCCCATTGCCTGTCTGGTGAAGAGATGAGTAGGAAGAAAGGTTCATTCACTTTCCTTTATATAATAGGCTGGTTTCTTCAAATTACATCAAAAAAGAGGGTAGAGTCAGGGAGCAGTTACTTGGTGCTACTATGTAATAGTCACTCCAAATAAAAAGCTTGTAGTGGGTAAGAAACACACACACACACACACACAGAAGCACAAAAGCAATACATTGTATAAACTTTTTCTAATTTTCTTAAATTTAGAAAATACTTTCCAATTAATATATTTTCCGAGAATGATATTTAGAGTTTTCAGATGATCCGTATTCAGATTCAGATTTTCTTAACCATGTGACTGGGATGAGAATAGATGAGAAAAGGTGAAATGTGTGGAAATTGTTTCTTCAGAAATTAAAATTTTTATGTGTTGAGTTGTTTACTCATCCACTTTCAAAGCAGATTTTTCTTTTCATGCACCACTAGTTCAAAAATAGCCTTCATCAGGACACTCCTGGGATTGGCCTAGAATGCGTTGGTTTTTTTTTTGGTTGGTTGGTTGGTTGGTTGGTTGGTTGGTTGGTTTTTTGCAAGGCTCTTAGCCATCTCTGGAACTTGGAAAGGAAGGCTAGTAGATGTCTTTTTATCTTAAATCTAATTACTCTTCTCATTGAAACCTCATAAGCTTAGTGAAAGTCTTGCCGCCTCTGATGATGTCTGACTACCAGGGAGTCATTACACCACTCGCAAGTATTGGCAATGCAATGAAAATCCTGTTTAGCAGGAGGGGTAACATGAGGTGAAGGGAGGATATGACCCTGTCCTCCAACTTTAGGAATTAGGTCCTGGGGTAGCATTGAGTGGTTTGTGCTTCAAAATGAGCAATGTCTTAAAGGGTAGATTGTTTCATTGAGTAGAATGAAGAATTTTCTCTGACCAGTGCCAAATGGAATGCTTCCTGTATTGAAGAAAGTGGACTTGATGTTATCTGGGGAAGGAAGAGCACTCATGCAAGATCCTGAGCTGTGGTCACAGGAGGCAGAAAGGGAAACCAGTGGGTGTCCCTGTCAGGTGAAGAGAGTTACTCTTTGACAAGATCAATGCAGGCAAGCACCTTTTGGGCAGTGCTCAATGTGACAATGCTGAATGCCTAGGGACAATTAGGTTTCCTGGTAAGTATGCATTCTCCAAAATGCTTTTAGAAGCATATTAGCCAAAATTTTTTTAAATTTAATTTTTTTATTATTATTATTATTATTATTTTTGAGATGGAGTTTCACTCTTGTCACCCAGTCTGGAGTGCCACTCTTGTCACCCAGTCTGGAGTGCAACAGCATGATCTTGGCTCACTGAAACCTCTATACCCCGGGTTCAAGCAATTCTCCTGCCTCAGCCTCCCGAGTAGCTGGGAATACAGGCGCCTGCCACCATGCCCAGCTAATGTTTTTATTTTTAGTAGAAATGGGGTTTCAGCATGTTGGTCAGGCTGGTCTTGAACTCCAGACCTCAGGTGATCCGCCCGCCTCAGCCTCCCAAAGTGCTGTGATAACGGACGTGAGCCACCACACCCAGCCCAGGAAGTTTTAATGCTAAAATTTCCCTCCAAGTCAAACTAAGTCTTTGTACATATTACCATACTATTTTACCAGAAATATTAACTATTTTATGCCTCTTTCCTGCCTGAAGAATATCTAATATCATCTGTTTACTTAATGAGAAAAAGCACATACACTTCAGCCTGGCAGTCAAAGCATTGTACTTTCTGGACTTGATCAACACATCTTCTTTTAAACCCTACATTGTGCTGTTCAAATTCTTTCACTATAATTATTTTAATCTATTCACTGTCACTTAAAAATACCCAATTTGCTCATCTCCATGCCTTTTGCTTATGCTATTTTTCTCTTCTAATCTGTTCTTCTTCCTCCCCTTTGCTTCATTCAAGGCTGCAAAGACTCCATAAAGCCTGTTTGAACTCACTACCCCTGCAGTGACTTCTCCCACTCCTGAGCTCCTATAGTATTTAATGTTTGGGAACCTCATTTGGTTGACACTTGCTGCCTTCTATTGTTTATCTTTATGTAAATGGTTATTTCCTTTTCTAAGATTTGTGTAAGCACTTTTCTACTCATGACTATCGTTGATTCTCTTTTTTTAAATTAATTACACTCTCCTCCTCTAGCACCTTAGCATTCAGTAGATACATCTTTAAGGTTTGAAAATTTAGGTTGAAAAATAAATGCTAAGAAAGGATGTTAATGCAAACATATTTAATAATTACTAAGTTCATTTTTCACATTTTATCATGTAATTTTTCAAAACAGCTCTGGAAGGTAAACGGTCTCAGTTTTACAAGGCAGGAAAGTAAAGCTCAGAGAGATGTTCAAACACGCTAAAGTCAGACCATCCAGTTGATTATTTCGTGAGAAATATCTCTTATCTACTTCTAGATCCCCAAAATACATTTCCTTGCACATAAATAATTTATTTTCAATCAGTTTGCAATGATTGATTTTTTAAAAAAACTAATGAATATATGTTGGAGTGATGTTTGCTTCTAAATTCCAAGCGTTGTATTTATGGTATCAAAAATTTTAGGGATTTGGTAAGTTCTGACATATTTGTCATGTAGAAGTAACTTAAAACTGGTTTGTATCTCTTGAAACTTAAAAAAGTATTAACTCTAAACAGCTGCGAAATAGTAGGAGAATTTTCTGTCCTAAAAGGGGATATAAAACAAATATATATAGAATAGAGATTTAGGTCGCTGTTTTCCAAAATTCAATCCAAAGAACTTCCACAGGATATCATTAGATGTTCTATTTCTTCTCTTTCTGTCCTTCCTTCTTTCTTTGTTGTGTGCATGTGTGTGTGTGGTTGGGGTGTTCTCTCATAAAAAGTGTTTGAGAAACACTGACTTAAACAAAGATTCTTTACACGACTTTAAATATGTGAAGATATATCATGACTCTCTGGGGTGAAGACAATATGGAACATTTCCCAACAGAATTTAACCATAGAACTCTTTCTCACAACACCTCATAATACTGGAAGTCCACAAAACAAGCTTTGAGAAACATTCTTAAGGTTATGACTATATATGAAATATTTCTTATCAGTTCCTAAAGGAGGTATGGATGTATGTGGTAATTCCTAAAATTAAGAATGCTGTCAAGAATGTATCCTCCTAATATGTCCTTTAATATGCTGGAGGGGTTGGATAATGTGACTATGGGTCTAAAGTACAATCATGTTTCTACTCATAGCTTAGAGCTTATAATTGTGTGCTTCATCATCAAGTTTTCATCCATTGATTTGGGATTCCAATTGTGAGTGAGACAGCTCAGATGTATGTTTACTGTGTGCAGTGCATATTTATTGTGCTTTTCTAATCATAGCCCCTTCTCCATTCTTCTGGTAACAGTGCTAGCTTTCTGTGGGCAACTGCCTTTCCTCATGCCTGTGTGGTTCCAGTGGGCCTGCCAAACATGCATCCAAGGGGCTGGGCGAGTGACACAGGTCTGGTAAATCACAATGTACATTCCCCTTGCCAGCGATAGGTCTAGCAGAGGGGAGGGCATGTGCTCCAAGCCTGGCCAATCAGAGTTCTTCCCAAAGCTCTTAGGATTTGTATTTGGAGGAGAAGAGGTCCTCCAGCTTCTGTATTTTGGAAGGATGCATCCCTGGAGTTACCAGTGCTCAGTCACATTCTCCACAAATCAACAAATAAAGCAAGCCAGCTTGCTTACTATGAGAGTGAATAAAGCTGTTCTGAGACAGATAGAAATGAGAGAGAAGGATAGATAGTAAGAAAAGCAGACGGGGGTGGTGGGGCTAGATTTTCTGAATCCCTGCTTTTGATCATGTCTGAAGAATGTGTCAACTTGGACTTCCCAGTCACAGGAGCCAACAAATTATTTTTTTCTGCTTAACTAGCTTGAGTTTCTGGAGCTAATAATAGTTATCCCAATGTCAGGGTGGCTTTAGCTAGTGTGCTAAGGAAAGCATATTGTCTTACTGGTTTGGTATGTGTCTGGGTGCTGAGGGTCAGTGTGAGTGAAAAGTTTGATTGCAAGTTGTTTAATTTATCAAGTACTGCTGTTGAGACAAGACCCTGAGAAAATACATAATCTAATGCCCTGATGGTGCAGGTGAAGAAGCTGAGGCATATAACGCTGAAGTGACTTGTCTAAATATATGACATCACTTTAGTGGTAACACGACCAGGACCCAACTCAAGTCTATCTTCTTTTCCATTAAAACATATTTGCCATTTTTCCCCATTTAGTAGGATTTAATTTTCTGTATTGGGAGGCAGCTTATGCCAGTGGAGAGAACACTGAAATCAGAGTGGGAGATCTGCATTTAAATCCCAGGTCTGCCATGTCCTTAAGCAAGTTACTTACCTCACCAAACCTGAGCTCCGAGCTCCCCTGCACAGAGAATGAGGCTAGTAGTTTATAACCTGCATACTTAAATGGATGATTTCTGTTAAAGCATTTTGCAAATTCTTCAACATTATTCAAGAGATATTCTAAAAAGATTATTCTCTATCATCATAAATTTGCTTTATTTTCCTATTTTGTAAAATTAAAGTTTTATAACTCATTTCAGGGGCAGTTCCCCCTTTATCCATTTAGGGTAATGACCTTATGTTTTGCAGTAGCTGTTTCATCTTATTCTCAAACTGGTAAATGCTAGCTTCCCTAATATCCATAAAGCATGTTTAATTCTAGATGCGTATTTCTGGACGGCAGTATAGACATATGCTACAACTAATAAGGCCTATCCAATTTTTCTGATTCATATTCCTTATGGCAGGGTCATTTGACAGATTGCTCTTTCCTCAGCAAGTCCAGCACACTGATTGACACTTGATTTTTTTAAATTTAAAAAATCATTTTATTGAATATTTTTCTACTATGAAATCAACATGATAATTCTCCCTATAAGATTATCAGAGAGAGGATGGGTGCTAGTTGCCAATCTAAATGCCCTCAAAAAACTTGTGTCCATATATCTCAAATGACATAATTATAT
This sequence comes from Macaca nemestrina, assembly GCF_043159975.1. NCBI lineage: Eukaryota > Metazoa > Chordata > Mammalia > Primates > Cercopithecidae > Macaca > Macaca nemestrina. Next base: position 134,907,228 of record NC_092125.1, read on the forward strand.
AAAAACTTTCAGATATGTTTATGTAGAGAGGAAGTAAATTTTATTATCCTTTCCAAAACTGGTTCCCTTTTTTATTCTTCCCCATCCCACTAACATCAGAATTGACCGTGTAACTTGCTTTGACCATTGGAATGTGAGCAAAAATGACATATACTACTGCTAAGAAAAGTTTTAAGAATCATTGAGTTCTTCTGTCCTCTTTCTTTTTCCCTCTCCCATGATACTAACAATATCCCAGATTGGGGATGATACTCTAGTCCTACTCTCGGAATGAAGAACCAAAGAAAACACTCAATACATATGTGACATAAATCAGAAATGCACTTTCATTTATGCAAACCCCTACACTTTTAGGTCTTTTGTTACTGCAGCATAACTTGGCCTAAACTGGTTGACTCTGTAATGATATGTTGAGTAGAATGACCTACCATGCATCAGTAATGGTATTTCCTTTTTAATATAGATGGAGACAACTGAGATATAACAAAGAAAAGAAACCCATCCAAGAGAAAAGTAGAGAAACATGAACTAAGGAAACTACATGTTATCAGTAATTTACTGTGGCTTCTTTTTTTTTCATTACACAATTCATTTTAAAAAGATAAATTCAAAGATTTTCAATGATGTTCCTATATATTCAACAATTTCTGGTCATGGAATCTAAACTCTGCTGATTGATAACCCTGATACCAATCCATAGATGTTCTTTAAAGTGAAAGCAAATCATAATCACACAGTAGCACTATTGACTTTTATTGTATTTTACTAGAAAGAATTAACCAAAATTGCCCTTTGAATTCCCCCACCATAAATTTCTTCACTGTATCATTTTTTTCTTTCTTTATTCAAGTACATTTATACAATATCACTTGGTCATCAAAAATTTCCTCCAAAGTTTTACTCAACAAAGAGCATGCACTTTGTAATTGACAATAGATTTTAAATCCAATTTGAATATTTATCATTTTCACATATAAACCCAAGCAATGCATATTTGATCACATTATCGTCTGCTGTTTATTTTTTTTTAAAGATAAAGAATAAACATGCTTGCCCTCTCCTCTTAGAAGAAAATTGACTTAAAATACAAAGTTTGCTTCAAATGCTATTTAAATTGTGTGTCTCCAAGACAATCATCAAACCAAAATAATGAGGAATATGTGAAACAATTTGCAATATAACCTGACTTACTTCTTAATCTCTCTGTCCAGTGGCATAATATCAGCTCGCCAACAACTATGCTTATGATATGGTTAGGCTTTGTGTCTCCACCCAAGTGTCATCTTGAATTGTAATTCCTATAATCTCCATAATCCCCACATGTCAAGGGAGAGACCAGGTGGAGGTAACTGAATCAAGGGGGTGGTTTCCCCATGTTGCTTTCATGATTGTGAGTGCGATCTCACGAGATCTGATGTTTTTTTAGGGGTTCTGCCCACTTCATTCTGCACTTCTTCTTCCTGCTGCCTTGTGGAGAAGGTGCCTTCTTCCTTTCACCTTCTGCCATGATTATGTTTCCTGAGGCCTCCCTACCCATGCCGAACTGTCAGTCAATTAAACCTCTTTCCTTTATAAATTACCCAATCTCAGGCAGTCCTTTATAGCAGTATGAGAATGGAATAATACAGCCTGGTTTGTACAATTTAGGTACATTCCATTCTAATTTGCTTATAGATTTTATCAAGGTAAAAATCATAGAATAATAAAAGGGAATAAAAAGCACCAACTTTCTGAGCTTCTTTGTTGTATTTACATCTTAAGAAATTTTGTCTTTAGTTGTGAATTAAAAATGAGTTGTCAAGTTCCCTTAATAATTAATGTTGAAATGAACAACTGTTGCAAGTACAACACATTCCATTTAATGTTAAACAGCATTATATTTACTGTAATTCCACCTTTCATCCTAATGTCAACCTTTAAATCTTTAATGCTTTAATCACACTTCTTTTGCTGATATCCCTCGTGAGTTCCTCAAACCAATGCCCACTCTTTTGTGATAAGGTGGGCATTTTATGCTGCAAGGGTTAGTCAGCAGCAATTGTTAATTATTAAGGAAAACAAAATGCAGCTGCTGGAAAATTGTGTTTGTTCCCAGCAGGGCATGTTACCTTTAATCTCTACTGACATTGAGGCAAGTGAAGTCATAAAAGGGAGATAATGCATTTCAAGAACATGGCCCCACAGAAAATTAAAGAATTTCCTATAAAATTAATGAGCCTAATTACCAGATAATGTCTGTATTTGCCTTTCAGTAAGTTATCCGCCTTTCTGATAGAGAGCTGGAAAGAGAGGAAGCAGTGGGTGGGGCCCCAAGGAACAGTCTTGCTGCTGGTTGGGTGGAGCCAGGAGAAACAGAAAGAAAATCTAACCATGTACCTTAGGGCTTCTATTTCTCCTGGAAATGGAGAAGAAGATGAAAGGCTAACATTTTTGTTAAGAACATTCTATGTACATGTTCTCACTTTTAAATGAAAGCTAAATATTGAGCACCCACAGACACAAACATGGGAACAATAGACACTGCAGACTACCAAAGTGGTCGGCAGTGTGGGTCAGAAAACTACCTATTGTGTACTATGCTCAGTATCTGAGTGCATTATATCCATGTAACAAACCTGCACGTGTACCCCGTATCTAAATAAATGTTGAAGAAAAGATCTCAATAGACAGGTGGAGTACTTTTTAAAAAATACAAAACAGAGATCATACTAAAATATTTTATGTCCTTTGTCTCTTAATTACATAAGTTTGGTCATTTTTTCATAATTGGCTAGAATCTGAAATCAGACTTCGCTAATTTGGTTCTTTAGAAAATTAACTCTGTAGCTGGACATGGTGGCACACACACCTATAGTTTTAGCTACTCAGGAGGCTGAGGTGGGGGTATGGCTTGAGCCCAGGAGGACAAGGCTGCAGTGAGCTATGATCATGCCACTGCCCTCCAGCCTGGGCAAGAGAGCAAGACCCTGTCTCTAAAAAAAATTAAATTAAATTAAATTAAAATAAAAAGCATGTGTTGTGTGCAAGGCAATAAATGAGTCCTCGGGTTATTATTTTGACTATCTCAGCCTTAATTCCCTCACTTTAAACTGGGGCTATCTAAAGGATTAACTTGACATATTTTATTTTAAGCTCTTCATACAACGCATGAAATAAAAAAAAAATCACTCATTAAATATTACCAAATAGTCATTTAATTGCTACTGTTCTCCTGAGAATTATATACTATTATCTCCACTATCGTTATCTCCCAGTTCAAACAGCTAGTATGGAGGGGGCACAAAAATGAACCTGGGTCTCTCTGGTTACAAAAATTGAACTGAGATTGTGGCTTAGGTGTATCTTAGATGTGTTTCTCCCTGCTCCAAAACAGGCAGATAATAGTGATTGAAGATTTACCCCCTTTCTTCAATAGATACATTTTGTTTCTAACTTAGTATTTATGTAAATTCAAGTGGGAAAAATGGCTGTATGGAAATTTTAAGAAGGAAGGGCCTCAGCGAAGAGCCCCTCAAAGAAACCTAAATTTTCACATTTTTAAAGGCCTACTTTGCATTGCTTGAATGCAGTATCATTCAGGAGTCAAAAGCCACAATTATCATCCTAACAATGAATCTAGAGTAGTAAGAATAGATACAGGCAATTACACAAAGCCTAAATATGTTTTAAAAGGTTTTGGGGGCAGTTAACTGAGCTTATATAGCTTCTGGGGCAGAGGGAATTTTATTTGGCCAGATGTTTCGGGACCCCAGAATTTACGGGGACCCCCAGAATAGTCCCAAGGTAAAAAATAAAAAGAATCGTAACCATGATTCTTTTGGTGGTTCAAAGTGGCCCATGAACCAGTTTGAACATCTTTTGAATCCTGTGCATATTCTGCTGAGAAAAGGAAATGCATGTATGTACTTAGGTTAAGAATCCCATATAGATTTTGCTTTTGACATAGTGATTTTTAAGAGTTTAAAGTCTAAGTTAAACTCTTTGAAATCTAAATCCAAAACAGTTGTAAGCCAGAACAAGTCTTTTTGTACTATGCTCAGCCCAGGAGGCTTCCCTGAGGATTAAGCTTGGCCCTGATGTGCTCAGCTTGCTGCTGAGTGATCACTGGGTAGTCAGGGATGCCCAGACCACAGTGTACACCCAGAACTGGTGAATCGGTACTGACTCTTCTGGAACATCTGGCCCAGCCTAATGGTGAGGTCCCCTCAGAAGCTGTATCTTTTCAACCCTCCAGATATGCTAGTCAAATGGATTACTACTACTACCAATAATATGTGTTACATATAATGTATTTCATAATGAATATTTTATATGATTAAGTATATATGAAGACACTTTTAAAAATTATAAGGTATTATATGCAAGTGATAGTTCAGGAAAGAGATGAAAAAAGAAAGAGAGAAACGAACAGTTTCCATTATTTCATATAGTTTATACAGCAGCCCTCAATAATAACTCTATTTTACACTTAAGGAAATACATATAAATGTTTAAGAAAAATTTTCTCACTAAATAGCCTAAAGTTGTTTAATACACTTCTCTATGATGCCAAGATTAAATAAATCACTAAGGTATGAAACTTGGGCAGAATATTCTTTAATGAAGATACTCCTTACTGACTTTAGATTGATGTTGTCCCAATCAAGGAGAAACTGCATTCAGCAGCTGCACTTCCTCAGCTGTAGGAGAATACTCATAATGCTCAGAACCTATGCAACATGACAGGATAAATCTTAGTTGTTAAAACCATGATCAGATTCAGACACAACTGGATTGGAATCCTATTCCCACCATTTACTGAGTGTATGACCTAGGGCAATTTACTTAATGTCTCAGAGTCCTATTTGCTTCATCGATTGAAGGAATTTGTCAGAGGCTGCTGTGTAGACGAAGTGACAGATGCAAGTTGAGTACTCAGCATAGGTCTGGCACATTGTAAGCCATCTCAGAATGTTATCATTTGTCCTGTCATTTGTCCTGTATTTATTACATAAACACTATGAGTTCCTTTACCATTTATGGGAAGTTGAAATTCCAGGAGAGTCAAAATACCCCTTTATACAGTTGTTGTATCCTTCTGGAGTTTTATCCCTTTCTCTTAGGTGTTATCCCCTATGCTCCACTTCCACTCATACCATGCCTTTCTCCTTACTCTCACTAATCAGGCTTTTTGCTCAGCACTGGGGGAAACAGAGATGAAGAATGCAAAGTGCCTGCCCCGATGACTGCAAAGTTTAGTGTGTCAGAGCAGAAGATGTCAGTGACTAACTGACACAAAAGTGCTATGGGGGCCCAGACAAGGAACAAAGAAAAGACAATTACCTTAGCTGGGGTGGGTGAGGGACAGTTTGACATAGGAAGCAAAGCACAGTGTGTACCTATGGTTGCAGGTGAGGCTAGTGAGACATCTCGAGGGCAAAGGATGGAGGCATAATAAACCTCAAGAATCTAGACTTTCCCCTGAAAGAAATGAGGCCTTAAGGATGTGCGGAGGGAGAGGATGTGAGGGAAAGGGAAGACAACTCTCAAGAGGGAGGCTAGAGTCACAGAGGAGAGGGGTGCCAGGCTTGATCTAGAGGTTCACATGGAAGAGCAGATTTAGGGAAAGAAAATGACTTCAGTTTGGAGCACACTGGTTTGGAGGTTTGTAAGGATGTTGAACGGTTATTTTTTTTTTCCACCAAAACATGAAATTTGAGATGTGGACCTGTTTATTAGCTTCCCAAGGCTGCCATAATAAAGTACTTCAAACCAGATGGCTTAAAACAAGTTTATTTTCTCACAATTTTAGAGGCTAGAAGCCCCATATCAATGTGTTGGCAGGGCCATATTCCGTTTGGCTCTAGAGAAGAATCCTGCCTTGCCTTTTCCCAATTTTTCGTAGTTGTCATAAATCTTAACGTGTTCCTAGGCTGGTAGATGGGTCACTCCATTCTCTGCCTGTAACTTCACCTGACTTTCTCCTCCCCTATATCTTTATGTCTAAATTTCCCTCTTCTTTTTAAGACACTCATCATTGCATTAAAGCCCACCCTAATCCAGTATGACTTTATTTTAACTTTATTACATCTGCAAAGACTCTATTTTCAAATAAGATCACATTCACAGCTTCCAGCGAATATGAATTGTGGGGGAACACTATTCCACCCAGCACAATCCCTAACAAGGGTAAAAGAGAGGTGGCATCCCCTTTATGAGGGTGCTATCAGTAGTTGATGGGCTTTAGGGAAGCCTGACATTGATCCAAGGAAAGTATGCGTACCACTTGGGAAAGACCATCAGTTGGTGAAGGCCACCAGAAGCACAGAGAACAGAATGAGCAAGAATCTGCCCAGTAGCTTAAACAAAGAATCTCATCCTCCTGTGTCCACCTTCCCTGCCCAGACCTGGTAGTGCTTAGGAAAAGAGGTGTCCCAGGGATCTACATAAACCTCCGGAATAGGAAAAGGTGAAGTGAGAGGGCTGGTCAAAGCCACTCTCCCCACTTAAAAACAATGAAGGAGAGTTTGGATTAAATATGGAATTAAGGTTATAAACTAGACTGGACTACATTTTAATACTTGACTGTGGCTGAAAAGCTCTGGAATCTTCCCGGATGTCATGAGATCCAACATAGTAAGGTTGAATATTACTAAGGCAGCTATTGGAAAACAAAATTCAAATCTATACCTTAATATATGGAGAGAGGGCCCCTTGATCATCTGATGACAGGCATTTGTGAGATGTCTAATTAGGCTAAGATGTCACAATGAAGGTGTAGCCAAAGGTGTTAACAGAACTCATGAGAGTAGAGGAAGATACCGCAATAAGCTGATCTAGTCCAGCATGTCTGTTAGGCAGGACAACGCCTAAATGTAGTCACAGAGAGAATTTCACACCAAATGAAAATAAGAAAAGTTCTCATGTTCTGGAAGCCAAAGCAAGCCCCAGAGGACTTGTACTACACTGACTTCCTTCTCTAGTTCTGCCTTTTCCTTGTCTTTTTACCATCTGCAAAGGAATTTAAGTTTTATACAGTAATATTCTTTTTTTCCTCAAAGCATTTTCTTTCTCCAATCAGGTCACGATAGTTTCTGGCACAGACCATTCATCCTTTTTAAAATATCCAGTGCCACTTTTCAAAGAGCTAACCCCACCCCGCTGTCAGTCAACCACATTCCCTGAAGATGCCCGCTATATGCAGAACAGGATATTAAAAGCCAAACAAGCAAACTGAAAAATGAAAAAGGAGTATTGGAGCTGATCAACATGAGGAAACTTCATTAGCCACAGTTTCAATCCCCTCTGATCTGAATAGGCATTCCAAACATACTGTGGGAACTGGGGTTCACCATAAGATACATTTTTTAAGGTCTGCTTTTCTAGTATTATCATACCAGCTGGAGTTACTTATTTCATTCCAGCTCAGTAGGAATCTACAGGCTGCATAAAAATACATTAAGGAATATTTATAAGATGGCAAACAGGACCAAATGTATGGGAAAGAATAATATTGTGCATTGCTCATTACAAACATGATTATTTTGTGTATGTAACGGATGTGTTGTTAAAGCACAGTGGGTTGTTTGAAGTTTACAAGTTTGTTATGGATTGATTTATTCATGAAATGCTTTGTTTCTATGACAACTTTATTGGTTTGCCTGTGGTCTAAATACATATAGGCATGGCAGGAATTCCACGGTACAAAACAAATTACACAGTCCCCCCTGAATCACTTGCTGCCTTTAGGGAGTGTAGCAAAAGGATTTCCAACCAGGGCAGACATCACCATTCCCAGAGCCAGCATTAGAGAGATCATATAACAAAGGAGAAAAAGACTTTTTAAAAAGAACAACTTAAAAGTCTCCAACGGCCTCCAAGTCTGTCATATAAGGAAAGATTGAAATGAGCAACGAAATGCCCAACATAAGATAAGAGAAATACAATCTACCCACAATGCGTGAGGGTTTTATTTAAGAAAAACACTGATCAAAGACCCATATTTCCTGCTATAAATAATACCCCTTGAAGAATACCATTAATATTCACAACTGTTGTGTAACTACAAAAGAAACTGAGAATTGTTGTTTAGAGAAAATAATAATGGATTTTGGAAGATAAAAGGAAAAGGTGGAAGAGAAAAAAAGACAGAAAAAAAAAGATACTTACTGCGGACCAAAGATTGGTATTCAGTGAAACTTAAGTCAGGGAAATCATGCCTAAGGGGACTTAGACCTTGTGAAAGCTAGAAAAAAGAAAGTGGAATCCAAATTATATTCCTCATATTACCCCTGAAATGCATCCCCTGTATGCATGGGAAGAAACATTAAATGAGAACGATTATTTAGAATAAAATTATTGCTCTTCATAAATTTAAAGAATCTCATGCTCCATCATGAAAGTAGCCTTAAACATAGGGACACAGTGATCATTTCAGTGAAAAATACATACGAAGCAAGATATATTTTCCCCAAATCTCTTTATATATTTTTGTAAAAGCTCCTTCAATTTTTCTACTCTTCTTTATATTTTCATTAACTTTTGTTGTATGTTGATAAATGTCAGAGATTGATTATGTGGTTTATGATGACATACAAAACTTATAATTTCCATTCCTCTTTCAATTCCCACTATAGGGCTGGATTAGACAGCCATGTGTCCACCATGGTACTCAGCCATCACACCATGGCATATTAAGTCAGAGGTGAACATCTGACCTAGAGAAATCAATCCATTTCCTTGCCAGCAACTAATTCGTTTCTTTCAATAAATTGCATATTTAGAAAATAGTAAGGGAGGGGAGTACAAAATGAAAGGTCACATCAAGTGAGGTTTGGAGCAGCCATTGTCAGCCATGACACACCAATGTCCTTCTCTAGAGAGAAGTAGAAATAATGAAGCAGAGGCACGCAAAGAAGATAGATTGCATCGGCCACTAAAGAGGTGAGGTGAAATGGAGCAGGTAGATGCCTCAGTCCCTGGGAGCTCTAGTTCCCAAGAGAAGTGATTATAACTTATTTCTCTGAAGACATCATACCTTAACAACACATTGTTTATTTGAGCTAACTTGAGGAAATTTCCACTGCAACTAAAGAGCCTTTATTAAACTGTATAATCAGAGCTTGTCATTTCTAACCATGGTTAATTCATATTTTCAGTTGAAATTTGCTACTTAAGGAAAGTTATATCAACTAGTGACATGGTGTAGGTGCAGAGTCCTGGTAACTCACTGAAAAAAAACCCAAAAAAACAAAAAAACAAAAACTGAAGCATACCCTAGACATAATCAGTCCCTTGCTTGGATAAAACTAACCAAATTTCTTGGTGGTCCAATTGGTCTAAACACCAATCATCAGTAACATTTCAGGCCAATATTGGTGGCAAGCATCTCTGCAGCAACAAAGCAATGTTGTATATATCTTGTATACTACACAAGACATAATTGTCTTTATTTGCTCCATTTGATAGTGTCTAGTTCGATAAATTTGGAATATGGAACACCCTAGAAACCATCTCTTCCTAAAAAAAAAAAATTAAAATTAAAACAAGTGCACTGTTGTATAGTTTACAAAAACTGTCCTTGTGTTAGTGAATCAAGACTATATTCACATACAATAGTTGAATGTTTCGTCTTTTGACTTTAGGCTTCAGGGTGTTTACTGTGATACTGTGAAGAACTTGCATTGCACCATCCTGCGAGGCTGCCACTGCCATGCAGTATTAGGAAACGGCCCCTTACATACTGTCATGTTTCTCTTGAATTCAAACCTCTCCCACATTTGAAAAGAAATCAGTAAACATGTTAATAACTATATCCCACCAAAATCAGTTTCACAATTTGACTCAGAAACACAGAAAAAGAATGAGTAGACTTTCAAGTGCACTGAAAAAAGTTTTTCTTGGGAAAATTTAGGTGCTATGGTTACTCAGTTATTCATATATCCTTTTAATAAAGGTTGTTTGAGGTCCTTTGATGTACAATACTGGGTCCCTCCTTGGAGATTACTGACCATCGGATAAGCCAGATAATTCGTAAGTAAATAAAGCAATAGGATACTGACAGATGATGACAAATGCTGTGTGGGAAACCAACATGGGGCTGAGAAAGGTACAAATAGAGAGAAGGAGGAGAGAAATAACTTTAGATAGAATAGTTAGGAAGTGATTTTTAAGTATAGCCCCAAAGGGCAAGAAGAATTTAGCCATGGGGTAAGAAAGTGGAAAGGGGCAGAAACTTTCTAAAATATAGGGGAACAGTAAAAGGAGGTCTTGAGGCAAGAAGGAGCTTGGTATGTTTAAAAACTAATAGTGATAGTAAAATTCACAGCTAACACTGTTCTAAGTGCTTTACTTCTGTTTGGTAATTTAACTGAGAGAGAACCAGTGTGACTGGCGCATGGAAAGTTCTTAGTATTTATTGAATGAATAGATTTTTAAAATAACTGCCTGCATCCTTTACAATGTTAATTACTTATCCATGTGATGCAAAAAGTAAGACGGGAAAGGGCACTGATGTGAATATTGCAAAAGATACTGAGGACACTGATTTGCACATCTGCGATTTAAGTAAATACTGCAGTTCTAAGTCACAAGTATATTTTCAAGGTGCAGCTCCTGAATATATACTTTTTACTCCATGGTTACCAAAAGGAAATCGGTCCTGATGAAAGGCCACTGCATCGCACAACTCCTGCTTTGCATGACTTCATGGGCACCTTTCACATCATACTCTTTGTGAATGGTGCTGTCTAGAATTTTGTAATGTGGCAGCCCTGCTGACTAAGCCATAGTTCCACGGAGGTCACCAGGAGTCTGACTTACCATGATCATGCTTACCTCCAAAGGTAAAAAGAAAAGCGAAGAAAACTTGGATCTTCTTGGAAGAGGCACTCCAAGAATCCTTCTGGGGAACACATACCATGTGAACATTTTATCTAACACTTTGGTGCCTGCACTGTTTTGCTAATTTGACATGGGAAGCACTAATAAGATAAAAAGCTCAGGCGTCCTTATCCCATTAGTGCTTCCTCGATAGTTTCTCTGACCCACATTCTGACCTGATCTCTCCCTTATTCCCCATGGTTTGTATTGTACTGATTCAAGCCTTCATCCTTTTGAAAAGATGCTGGGGAATTGTCTGGATTTAACTAAAATTTCCAGCTTAAATTACTGTGTGATTTTTAGCTGATCAGAACCCATTTAGCATAGGCGGCAGTGGCCCAGTCAGGGAATAGGCGACCGAGTGCACAGAGGATGCAACCAGAAGGAGCCAGTTAATAGGCAATTAAGGCTTCATTGCCTTCCCACCACCACAAAGCTCCTTATCTGGGCTCACAAACACGAGCAAGAAAGCCAGCCAGTTGAAATTGCTGTTTATTTTGTTTGGCTATATCAGAGTTTTCTTTTTGTTTTGTTTTTGGTGGTGGTGGTGGTTTTCTTTCCAGATTCATCTGCATTTAGTCAGAACTCATATTTTTCAACCTCCTAGCTTTAATCCTGACCAAATGGTTTTAGAATGTCTTTGTATTAGAAACATGTAGATTTCTCATTATTAGAAACATGCCAGTTTATTTTAGAGAAAAATAATTAAGGGATACAGTTGTATTCATCCCTATCACTCTAAGTGAAACATATAATCCCTCTTTGCTCTTCCCCCTGCCAGGGTACATATCCAGGCTTCAGTTATTTCCTGTTTTAATTACCACAACCGCCTACTTCTTGGCCTTTGTTTCCTATATTTTCTCCTCCTAGTTCTGTTTAGATGATTACTGCCAAGTCAATTTCCCTTTCCTGCTAGGGACCATGTTGACGTAGTCCTTGGATTCGACACAGGCTTCTCTAATATTTATGCTTCAACCTCGGACTCTGTCACCTTCAAAATTCCTTTCCTTTATTAGCACCTTGTTTCCTGCCTCTCCACCCAGCTCAGGTTCTCAGTCTTTTCTCTCTTCCTGCTCACAGTTTGATGAGTTTGATGACTGTATGTAGGCAGAAGGCCTATCCATCTTTATTCTATTGGTCAAAGAGGGCACCGTACTAGCAAATAGGAGATCTGGTGACTGTCTAGCCATCATCTGGCATGAGTGTTCATTTCACAGAGGAGTAAACTGGGGCACAAGAGGTGCAGGTTGCTGGTCCACAGTCATGCTGCAGGTCGGTGGCAGGGGCCAAGTGAAATCCTGATTCTTCCCACGGCTCTTGCTCTTCACCAGTGGTTCCCAGTGTTTCCAAGCATGAGGGCCCTTTCTTGATGTTAAAACTTTTGCAAAGAGATTTCTGGTTAAAAATGGTAGCTAGAGGACATCTGTTTATCCCGTTTCCCTAACAAAATTCCTGTAAACACTCTAAAGATATGAATTCATATTATCTCCAGGAAAGAAAGAAGCCATGAGTGCATCAGTGGATAAGAAAATTTTACCAAATTCTGGAAAACAGTGGTTTAAAAAATGACTGCTGATGCATCAAGGACAAAAAAAATCATAGACTCAAACCGAGTTCTTTATTTTTTGTATTAGTAGCCCTGTCAATAAGAATATTTTAAATACCCCCTTTCTCGTATATATACACATATGAACATGTGTGTGTGTGTGTGTGTGTGTGTGTGTGTGTGTGTGTATAATGTGTCTTCTTAAATTACTTGGCTTTCTAAGCAATAAAATACATTGTTTTATTTATCACTTAGACTGGAGTGCAGTGGCACAGTCATAGCTCACTGTAACTGCTAATTCCTGAGCTCAAGCAATATTCTTGCCTCAGGCTCTTAAGTAGCTGGAACTACAGGCATGTGCCACCAAGCCTGGCTAATTTTTAATTTTTTTTCTAGAGACAGTGTCTCACTATGTTGCCCAAGCTAGTCTCAAACTCCTGGCCCCAAGCCATACTCCTGCCTCAGCCTCACAAAGCTCTGGGAATACAAGCATGAGTCACCATGCCCAGTCCCTTGTTTTGACAAAAAATAAAAAAGTACATTAAAAGAAAAGGCAACATTTTAAAATTGAGCAATCTTGTATAACGGAAATTGCATTTTTACTTTTGAGTGACTAAATGCTCAAAAAAGTAGTTTAAATTCAGGAACGTTTTTAAACAAGTTTCTAATTTATCAATCAATTAGTATCTGCATACATATGAAACATAGTACATATACATGAAGTGTCATTTTTTCAATATATAAGTACTGTTTGATATCTACCCGATGATCAGACCCCTTGAAGTTATGGTGTTTGGGGAACTACCACTACAGACTATTCTATCCATTTGCTAGGGAGTTTAATGACTAACTGCTTGAATCCAGTTAAGATTAGAAAATAATGGAACAGTAAGATTCTTCTTGTCAAAACATGATACCTGAGCAAAAGAAGACATTATTTCTTTGTGGGACCCAGTTCCAATAGAAGATTTACTTACACTACAGCAGATTTGAGCATTTGAAGAAGGAAGAAGGGAAGGAGTCATGAGGCAGAAAATTTATTTACCTATGGAAAGAGAAGTAGAGTTGAATAACAAATCAATGCATTTGAACATTGCAAAAGGCTCCTTAAAATCATACTTAGGCGATTGGGCTCAACTGGTACCAACTCAGGCCTGATTCCTTTTCCTAAATAATTCAAATAATTGATTTTTTACTTTCTTATGTCTGTTTTCATAATTTTAGTTATTTAGGTAATTTCAGAATAACATTGCCTTCAGTCTCCATTTGCTTTTCAGAAACAGTGGCAGATCTGTTCCACTAATGAGTATATCATAGGCAGCATTCCCATTTTCTCCGGACACTTTCAGTCAGTCCCAACCTTTTTCTACATCCTGTGTGTAAGGGACATTTATCCAGAACCTCCAGCAGCAGTTCTGGCTTAATTCAAAGAAAATGACTAAAATTGCTTTATTCTATATTCAAGCCAAAATTAAGACTTCTTTTTCAAAAACAGAAAATCCCTCTAATACAGAAAAATTTGTATTCCTTTCCTCTGGAGCAACTCACAGTTACTATTATCTTAACTTCTTTAAAAGCACATTTCTCTCTCTCTTTCACTTTCTCTTTCCCTTTATTTTCTCTTTTTGTTTGTCTCTGTCCCTCTCTCCTCTCTTACCGTCTTAATTTTGTGTCCCTCAAAATTTCAAGATGAGGTATGAGGTACTATGATCATGTTGGAACTTTGAATAACATTTTTGTGACAGTCGTGATTATACTTATCTTAACCAATAGCCTCGTAATGAGCAGATAGATTTCTATGTAAGTATAATTCATAAATAAAAAAACAGGTACACTCAACTTCTCTTTATTAGACTTAAAGAATAAGTTGCTTATAGTCAGAACAATAGACAAAGAAAAATTATTTTAAAGAACAACTCAGTGAGTTAAATTAAAGAAGCATAGACTTCTTAGAAAAAGTTATGATTTCAGCAAAAATTTTATCCTTGTGCATGACAATTGTCAACAAAAACGAAGATAATAAGTAGTATAGAACACAAGCCATTGTGAACATAGCAATAACTATTATACTATTAATAATCATGCGACTTTTCTGCAAAATGTTGGAAACACATTACTTTTGTTTATGATCAGTCAAGTCAGTAACAGACAAGACTGTTACAGGGATTTGGCCTGATACAATTGTGAGGGCTAAACACTTTCCGTAAGGCTGCTGTCTTTGTGTCTGCTGCTTGGGCCTGAAGTCTAGAGGGCAGACAGTGAGAAAGAGAACGTGATGTAATCGAAGGATATTGAGAAAAAGCCGGAACCCACAGGCATGAACTGGAACTCCTCAGAACAGAGTGAAACCACATTTTTTGGCTTTGGTGGTATGGGTGACCTGCAGAAGCAAAGGCCCTTCATCATAATGCTGTTGACTTGGTCCAAAAGTTGGAGAAGCTGAAGGAAAGTTTAGAGGAAAGTTGAACAGTTGCAGGTTCAGCTGCTGCCTCAGGCCAAGGTGATGAATCAGCAGATTAGCGACAATAGGTCTGAGCCACAAAATAGCTGAGGCTTCCTTCCTGCCTTCCAAATCTTGCGAGAATTTCTCCGTGGCCCACTCTCACCAGAAATGTAATTCAGCCTAACCAAAGTGGCACATTATAAAGCCACCACAGTTTGTATATGGGTCATTCTTGGAATTACCCTTTTCCTTACCCCTACTTTCAATCAAATGCATTTCTATCAAGTCTACCTCCAAAGCATGTTTTGAATTCATCTTTTCTTTTCTATCTCTATGTCTACTTTCTAGCAAAAGCCTCCATTTTCTCTCATCTGGACTCTGCATTGTTTAATCGTTCTGTCTTCATTCACTCTTGCAGATCTCCAACCATTCTCATAAAAGCAATCATGCCTCTGCCTTCTTTAAGGTCTATCAAATCTAATTTCCTATAAAATTAAATCCAAATTTCATGACAACACAATGCTCAACATGATCTCACCCCAACCTCATCTCAGGACACTCCCTCCCTAGTCAAACTGGTTTCCTCTTGCTTCATTCCTGAAACCCTCTGAGCACATTTCTGCTTCAGGCCTTAGCACATATAGTTTGCTCTATCTGAAATCATATTTCCTCAGATTTCTATTATGCTGACTGCTTTTAATCCTTTGGAAATGCCACATTCTCAGAAAAGTATTCTCTGAACACACAATTAAAATGAGTGTCCCCCTCCAATTCTCCAAGTGTTTTTTCTCAAAGCACCATGTTTTTTCATTCATAACATTATGATAGTTTGGAAATAAATAATTATTTGTATCCATTTTCAAGATATCTGCTCCTGGCCGGGCGTGGTGGCTCACACGTGTAATCCCAGCACTTTGGGAGGCCGAGGCAGGCGGATCAGGAGGTCAGGAGATCGAAACCATCCTGGCTAATATGGTGAAACCCTGTCTCTACTAAAAATACAAAAAAATTAACTGGGCATGGTGGCTCACGCGTGTAATCCCAGCTACTTGGGAGACTGAGGCAGGAGAATGGTGTGAACCCCGGAGGCAGAGCTTGCAGTGAGCTGAGATCGTGCCACTGCACTCCAGCCTGGGCGACAGAGTGAGACTCTATCTCAAAAATAAATAAATAAATAAATAAATAAATAAATAAATAAATAAAATATCTGTTCCTGCCTTCCCCCACTAGATTATACATTTTTCTAAGGCCAGGGATAATAAATTTTCTGTCTACCACTACATACCTAAAGACTAACTCAGTACTTGGCCTCAACTAGTCAATAATGTATGTGTAATGTATGATTGAATGTGGCATTTCTGGATTGCATGAATTTATACCAAATAATCAGCTTAATTTCACAAGCAAGATAAAACAGAGAAGAGATATATTTACAGTTGTAATAGGAACAGCAGGGATTATTTCAGAGACTCATGGCATATCCAGTAAATTATTATGTTATATCAAACTGATGATTTTTTAAAAAAAAATATCATGTGGAAACAGAGAAACTACTTAGGATATAATGTTAAATTAAAAACCAGGGTAAAATATATTTAACAGATTATAACCAATTTGTAAAAAGATAGATGGGAAAGCAAGGGAAAGGAAATTCATTGATAGGTTAGTATTGCTTTACTGAGATCGCAAGATTATGATTGTCTCTTGCCCCTGTTTTTTAAATTTTCTGTGGCAAGGCAAAAATAGAAATGCCAAACTTTTTTCATATTGAAATATTATTTTTTTAAAGCAGTTGTTGGTTCACAGTAAAATTGAGAGGAAGGCTCAGAGAGTTTCCATGTACCCTTTGCTCCCACATATGCATAGCCTACTCTATTATCAACATCTCCCATACATTTGCTATAATTGATAAAATTATACTGACACATCAGAATCACCCAAGTCGAAAGTCTGTATTAGCATTTGCTCTTGGTGTCCATTCTATGGCTTTGAGCAATTGTATAATAACATGTATCCATCAATACAGTATCATACAGATGCTATATTTTCACTGCCCTGAAAATCCTCTGTACTCTGCTGATTCACACCCTCCTCCCCACCCCCCGTTGCCTCCCTCCTGGCAACCACTGATCTTTTTACTATATTCATAGTTTTCCCTTTTCCAGAATGTCACATAGTTGGATTATACAGTATGAAACTATTTTTGGTTGGCTTCTTTCACTAATAATATGCATTTAAGGTTCTTCCATGTCTTTTCACTGCCTAATAGATATTATTTCTTTCTAGCACTGAGTAATGTCCCATTGTCTGGATGTACCGCAGTTAATTTATCCCTTTATATACTGAAGGACATCACGCTTGCTTCCAAGTTTTGGCAATTATGAACACAGCTGTTAGAAACATTAAAGTGCAGGTTTTGTGTGGACATTAGTTTTAAACTTTTTGGGTAAATACCAAACAGCTGATCATACTATAAGAGTAACTTTAGTTCTATAAGAAACAACCAAATTGTCTTTCCAAGTGTCTGTACTATTTTGCATTCCCACCAGTAATGAATGAGAGTTCCTGTTGCTCTACATCACCAGCATTTGGTGTTGTCAGTGTTCCAAATTTTGGGGATTCTAAGAGGTATTTAATAGTATCTCACTATTGTCTTAATTTGCATTTCCCTAATGACATATGATGTGGAACATGTTTTCATATGGTTATTTGCCATCTGTATACCTTCTTTAGTGAGGTATCTGTTAAAGTCTTTGGCTTACTTTCACATTGGGTTGTTTTTTATTGTTGAGCTTTATGAAATCTTTGTGTATTTTGAGTAACAGTCCTTTATTAGAAGCACCTTATGCAATTACAGTGACATACAACATAATGATGCTTCAGTCAATGACAGACTGCATGTAAAACAGTCATCCCATAAAGTTATAATGGAGTGGAAAAACTTCTATCATCCAGTGACATTATGGCCATCAATAGTGCAATGCATTATATCAGAGTGCAATGCATTATATCAGAGTGCAATGCATTACTCATGTGCTGGTGAAACAAACCTACTTCTATTCTAGTCATTAAAAAGTATATATAGCCCATACCACTTCTCTCACTGACTTATAATTTTACTGTACATTTTATGTTTAGATATGTTTAGACACATAAATACTTACCATCGTATTACAGTTGCCTACACTGCAGTAACTTCTGTACAGGTTTGTAGCAGGGGCAATAAGCTATAATATACAGCCTAGGTATGTGGTAAGCTATATCATTTAGGTTCATGTAAGTACACTCTATGATGTGAGCACAACAACGTAATCACCTAATGACACATTTCTCAGAATGTATCCCCATTGTCAAGTGACACCTTGGCTGTATTTTCTTCCAACCTGTGGCTTGACTTCTCATTCTCTTGACGTTTTTCACAGAAACTTTCAACTTGAATGAAATGCATCTTATTAATTCTTTCTTTCATGGATTATAC
Source organism: Macaca nemestrina (assembly GCF_043159975.1). Classification (NCBI taxonomy): domain Eukaryota; kingdom Metazoa; phylum Chordata; class Mammalia; order Primates; family Cercopithecidae; genus Macaca; species Macaca nemestrina. The sequence goes on from NC_092125.1 coordinate 134,925,555, forward strand.
CTTTGGTATTGTTTCTAAAAAGTCATCACCATACCCATGTTAGTCTAAGTTTTCTCCTATGTTGTCTTCTAGGTGTGTTATTTAGGTCTGTAATCGATTTTGATTTAATTTTTGTGAAAGATGTAAGGTCTGTGTCTAGATTCTCTTTTTTTCTTTTTCTATTTTTTCTTTGTTTCTTTTTTATTTTTTGTTTGTTTTTGGTTTTGCATCCAGCAGTATTTGTGGAAAAGACTATCTTTGTTCCATTGTATTACCTTTGCTTCTTTGTCAAAGATAAGGTGACATTATTTATGATGGTCTACTTCTGATCTCCATATTCTGTTTCATTGATCTATTTTCATTTGTTTATTTTTTCATCATTACCACACTGACTTGATTACTGTAGTTTTATAGTAAGTTTTGAGATTGATCATGTTGTTCTACCAATGTTGTTGTTCTCCTTCAATATCCTGCTGGCTATTCTGGGTCTTTTACCTCTCCAAATAAACTTTAGAAGCAGTTTATAAATATTTCCAAAATAAGTTCCTGAAATTTTTATTGGGATGGCATTGAATCTATAAGTCAAGTTGGGAAAAACTGACATTTTGAATATTGAATCTTCCTTTCCATGAACATGGATTATCTCTCAATTCATGTAGTTCTTTGATTTCATTCATAAGAGCTTTATAGGTTTCCTCACATAGATCTTGTACATATTTTTGTTAGATTTATATGTAAGTATTTCAGTTTTGGGGATGCTAGTATAAATAGTATTGTGTTTTTAATTTCAAATTTCACTTGTTCATTACTGGTGTATAAAAAAATCAATTGAAGTTTTATATTAACCTTGAATCCTGCAATCCTATCATTGCTTTTTAGTTCAAGGAGTTTTTTTGTCCAGTCTTTTGCATTTCCTACATAGATTATAATGTCAAAGACGAAAAGAGTTTTATTTCTTTCTTCCCAGTTCACATATCTTTTATTTCCTTTTCTTGTTTTAGTGCCTCATCTAGGACATCTAGTATGCCATTGAAAAGGAGTAATGGGAGGGGTATCGTTGCCTTATTACTAATCTTATTGGGAAAGCTTCTCGTTTCTTACCATTAAGTATGAGGTTATCTGTAGGTTGTTTTCTTTTAATCAACCTAAGGAAGCTTTCCTCTGTATTAGTCAGGGTTCTCTAGAGGGACAGAACTAATGGAATGGATATATATATATACTCACATACATATATATATATGCACATATATATGTGTATATATGCTCTCACACACATACATATATATATGAAAGCTTATTAAATATTAACTCACAGTGTCCCACAATAGGCCATCTGCCAGCTGAGGAGCAAGGAGAGCCAGTCCAGTTTCCAAAACTGAAGAACTTGGAGTCCTGTGTTCGAGGGCAGGAAGCATCCAGCATGGGAGAAAGATGTAGGTTGGGAGGCTAGGCCAGTCTCTCTTTTCACATTTTTCTGTTTGCTTATATTCTAGCCACACTGGCAGCTGATTAGATTGTGCCCACTGATTAAGGGTGGGTCGGCCTTTCCCAGCCCCCTGACTCAAATGTTAATCTCCTTTGGCAACACCCTCACAGACACACCCAGGATCAATACCTTGTATGCTTCACTCCAATCAAGTTGACACTCAGTATCAAACATCACACCCTCTAAACCTAGTTTACTGAGAGTATTTATCATGAATGGGTGTTTAATTTTGTCAAATGCTTTTTCTGCATCTACTGATATGATTGTGTGCTTTTTCATTTTTAGCCTGTTGATGTAATGCCTGACATTTTATGTCCTTGATTTACAGAGTAGTTTCACAAATATTATTTTAAGTGATACTCAGCAGTTCTCCATGGTGCCCAGTGCTGTACACAAAATCTCCACTTTATAATCAAGAAGCTGAAAATTACCAAAAAAAATGAAATTGTTAGTTACCCAAAGTCTTGCAATGGTGGTGGTAGGGCTGGTTAGTATATGAGTCAGGCCAGACTTTACAATTTTAGTTCCAAAGCCCTTTCTACATTATCCTATTGCCTTTTAGACAATGCTACATATTAGGACAGCAAAACATTGAAGGCTAAAGCCTAGTATGGGAATGGCAATTACGGTGCCACTTCCCACCTCCACGCCAGATGAGAAACTGCTAAATCTATTGTGGGAATTTTTCTGAGCCCAGAGGTAACTTCAGAATCCTCCCTAACACAAAACTCCAGCAGTCACTACTGATGCAATACATGTTGACTATCACAAATTCAAGCCCGCCTAAAAGAGAGAAGAACAAAAGCAGTGCAACTGGATAGAGAGCTATGGCTGTGGCCAACTATGATCAAATTTATTGTCTACGAAAACAAGTAACTCTGGTGACTGAGAGACTTATTAAATAATCCTTTGGGCTTTACATAGATACTGGGTGTAATAATCAAATAGCATCCAAATACCAAAATATAATTGTTAAGATATACTAGAGAGTGGTAAAGATACGGAAACATGTTAAATATTATCCGTCATGTATATTAAAAGAGACGTAGGGGTTGAAAACCAGTGCTATGAAAAATAAGTGTTAAAAATATGGCAAAATTCAGGAAATGGAGGGTTCATTGTGATAATCTAGAGAGCTCTCATGTGGATATATTAAAACTTAAGACAGACCTTAAAAGAGAAGCATTATTGAGATAGGAAATAGACATTTCAAGTGAAGGAATTGGCAGGTGCTATGGTATAAAGTGTGGACAAAACACTGTAAAGGTAGAATAAACAAGGGATTCTTAGAATAAAGGGTAGAATTGTAACTCTTTCTATCATAGAATTTAAGACTGAGGAGGAGTTACATGTACTATCATCATTATTATTGGTCCAGCCTTTCATATTATAAATAAGTCTGAGTATCAGAGAAGCTACATTATTTGACAATGATTACATAACCAGTTAGAGACTGAATACATAATATAATCCACTTCTCTTAATTCCCACTATAATGCTTCTTCCACTCTCCTGCATGACTTTCACATTCATTGGACATGAATGGTGGAAGAAGAGGTAGCAAAAGTAGGAGTCAGATCTCTTAAGCAGATAAAGCATTTGCTTTTTGTTCTTTAAGTAATGGAGAACCTCTAAATATTTTAGAGAACTATAGTGATATCATGGAAATTGTATGCTAAAAAGATTAATCCGAAAGCAGTGTACCAGGTGTTAAGGATCAGGAAGAGTGCACCAGAGGTTTTGCAGTTGTCCAGATCTGAAACGGTAAGGGTCTTCACTAAAGTGACAGTTGTTAAACATGGGAAAAAGAGTGGGTGGAATATAAGCAATACATCTACAGGACTTGGTAACTGGTTTGAAGAAAGGAGAATTTGAATTCAAATTACAGTATATACATACACATATATGTATGTGTGTGTGTATATATACACACATATATGTGTGTATATATACATGTATATATGTGTGTGTGTATATATGTATATAATCTTATGATAAGTGGGCAAAAGGACTATTAGAGTACGAATAGAGAGGAAAATGATGATTTTGTTTTTGACATGTTTTGTTTGGGTTAAATCTGTGACACTCAAATGCAAACATCCTCAGACAGTAAGAAGTGTTGGCTATGTTAAAAGAATAACAAAAACGAAGATAGATTTGAAATGAAATGAGAGCTCTGAACCAAAACCTAGAAAAACAATAGTAGTAAACCACAGACAGTGCCTTGGGACAAAAGTGCATTGAAAGAGCATGGGGACTTCTAAGTAAAAAAAGGACAAGTGCTATAAACATTTGGGAGCTCAATAAAAATTGATTTATTTTTCAGCATGTTACTAGGATAGAGAAAACTGTATTATCTTGAGGTAAAACTACAACACTAGAAGGATCTGCTCTTCATAAAGACATTTTACAATTCCAAATGTCTCTTCCATCTGTCACTAAAGTGGGTGGAACATACTGTACTGTCTTAGAAATTTGAGGGCATTTTTATAAAAAGTACTTGGGCAAATGGCAATTTCTACCACAATAGAAGCATATGTAGAATTGTATAGTGTTCTGCAAGGCTCAAAGAATTTTCCTTCACTGTAAGTTCACTAGATCAGTAGTCACAATCTGAAGGAGATAAAGGAGTTTCTGAGTCATATTTATGTTAAGGACATAAACCCTTTATTGCATTCAGATGAATGGGAAAGGAGTTGGCAGCAGTACACAGGGAAGACCAGGCATGGCTGTTTCTAGGGTGAAAGTTTTGGAACTGAGGAGGAAAAACTAATGTACAGATTTGCCTCTCTTGGAGAGGGTTGTGATATAGAGGAAGTTGCAACCTCAGCACACTGGTGCGGGGCAGGCTGGACCTTGATCCTGGCAGACACTTCCAGTCTCTCTCTTGACTTTCCCGAGTGATAGTGTAGTTGGCCTTCTGTTTCTTTCCTTAAATTGAGGGTTTCTATTCCAAGCCATTGAATGTACCTTAAAATTCCAGTGCAGTGTAGATCAACATATATGAGGAGAAAATAGAACACGGAAACACTGTATTTCTGGTCTTCTTTTTGATTCACTTTGGTCATTTATAAATTTTTGTTACAACCAGGTACGGTAACTCACGCCTATAATCCCAGCACTTTGGGAGGCTGAGGTGGGCGGACCACTTGAGGCCAGGAGTTCAAGACCAGCCTGGCCAACACGGCAAAACCCCGTCTCTACTAAAAATACAAAAATTAGCCAGGTATGGTGGTGCTTGCCTGTAGTCTCATCTACTAAAGGAGCTGAGACGGGAGAATCACTTGAATATGGGAGGTGGAGGTTGCAGTGAGCCAATGCACTCCAGCCTGGGAGACAGAGTGAGACCCTTTCTCAAAATAAATAAATAAATAATAAATAAATAAATAATAAAATAAAATAAAAACAAATTTGTGTTACTTCTGCTGCTTTCATTTTACTTATTTTGAATTTCAAAAGCATTTTGTATGGAGCATTTTTTTAAAAACTGAAAATTTGACCCACTTTTAAATAAAGTTCTCATTTTATTTTTCCCTGGAAACTAAAATTAGATGTTTGGATTTTTTTTTTTTAATAAATACAAACATTCAGTAGTGCGGTTTGTACATGAGCAACAACTTCTGTTTGCTATTTGGCACTTTTCCCCCCTCTGATGAGTCACATTTGTATAGCTGAATTTAGAAACACTTTACTAGAAACATTGCCAATCTTAATATTATACTTTTAACTTTTTTTTTAAAACCACTGATTTAAAATAGTAGAAAAAAATCATGACAAGTAAAAGTGACACAGGTGAAATAGCTGGAATCACCTTACTTTTCTCTTTGACAGCAAAATGACAGTTGGATCATAGAGAAGCCTCATTCACACTTGATAAGCTCTAGATCTTAAAGGATATTCTAAATGCCTTTCCACTTATTTCTGATGGAATGGTAACTGTATAATAGGTGTTCCATAAATATTTGTAGAATAAAAGGAGAAGGGAATCAATATTTCTTAAATTTTTAAAAATAGAGATATACAGATTGAGTTTTCCTTTTAAATACATGAAACTCAAAAAATTTAAATGAAAGCTTTGTCAGGTGTAAACCTTACAATGAAAATTTTTGCTTGATGCCAAGTCCAATGTGCTGCCAAATTCACTTATCTATGTTAGCAACTGTATTTTTTAAAGGAAAAAAACACCTTATTTAATATATCTTTTTATTCATCCATTTGTTCTTAAAATAAGATCCTGCGGGTTGATGAGTGACTGGCAGCTCTGCATTAAACTAGAATTCGGAGACTTCCACTCATGTCTCATTATGTATCCAAAGCACCACAACCTGCCATGGAACCACACAGCCACAGTTGGCCGTGGCACAGGCTCATTGCACACTCTGAAATGATAGCAGGTGGCTGTTAGCTGAAACCAACGGCTAAAATTATCTTTACAATTGTGCCTTGACCCAGTGCCTACAAATATAAGAAGCAATAATTGTGTATATAAGTTATAAAAAGGTATCTCTGGGGCTTAATTTTTTATTTTCAGTGGCTGTGGTTTATGTATGTATAATCATGAGTGTGTGTAAGCTTTGTTTTGACAGATAGATGATTGATAGATAGAAGATAGGTAGGTAGGTAGGTAGCTAGCTAGCTAGCTAGCTAGCTAGATAGATAGATATTTAAAGTTAGCAAAAGAGCTTACACATTATTTCCCTTTAGGATATACCAGTCAATTTGGCTTCTAAAGCTAGGTTAATGTCCGCATTTGGTGTTTTTCCAATTTGTAACAACAGCAATAGAATGACCTTTCAGATTCTCACATAGAGAGAGTCACACAAATCAGGAACCTTAAGTCCAGAAACCTTTTGTGCTGCCTATAAAGTATAGACCTAGTGTTTCAGCAACTGTGGAGCTGTCATCAGCAAGAGAGGAAGGCCTAGAAGGAAAAAGAATGAATATTCATACAACAAATGCCGCCCAGAGAAGCTGGGAAAATAACTGATAAACCAATATATTTGGCTGAGGTATTACACATGATTGAAAGAAAAAGACATTAAAATATGGATGGGTGGAAGGCATTTCAGGAGGAACTAGTCACCAGATGGTAAGTAATTATAAAGCTCTCGTTCTTTGTATCTGTAACTTAGAAAAATGGTCATAGTGAAAGGATCTCTGAGAAGGATACTTTTTTTTTTAAGTGATCCTCAAATAAAGAGTAAGTTCATGTTGATTTCGAACAAAAGATTAAGCAGCATATTTTGAATTCTTTTTATCCAAGGTGCCAAATTCTTTAAAAGTTAGGAAATAGAAAAAGCTGTATATATTTAAAATTCACTCTCATTGTTTATGGAGTGAAACAGCACAAAAAAAAAGAGATGTAAACCACAAATTTACCTAGGGATGCCAGAAGCTTGTTTCCCACAGAGAGTTTTGGCCCAAGGCATTTTAAAATTAACTGACTGGGTCAAGGGAAAAGTACTTTATAGCCTGCACTAGCTAAAACTGATCATAAACATGTTGGTGATGGCATAATAAACTTACACTCAAAGCCACTAGGCCAAGTAACTAGATTCTGAAAGTTACATTATACTTTGGCCCAGAGTTCATAAGCAAGTAACACACTATGGACTTTATTCCCCAGAGAGTTTGAATCAACTTGGGGTCCATACGAATTTGTGAAGTGCATGCATTACGGGCTTCAAGGTTCATATGGTGCCAGTTTAGAGGAATTAAGTCATATACAAAGATGGCAAATTTATTTCTGAAAATGATAGTGGTGAATCGTATTACAAAATGATTTATTTAATATGAAATTTATAGTTCAAGCTACTGTGTATGCAGCACCCTAAATTCAGAGGAAATAATGTGCTCCTATCTCCCAACTCTGTCAGTTTCTCTGGAAAAGCCACCTGCATTTCTAGAAGAGTGCCATATGTTTATACACAGAAAGAGATAAGGGCCTTTAGTGGTATGCACATTTTTCATGGGCAGTCTGGAGGGAAGGAAAGAGTTCGGGATCTTGTAACTGCCGCCTGCTCTTTCCCTACACAGGTTGGTCAAGGGTCTGGCGGAGTCTAGCACCTGAAAGTTCTGCTCTGCTCAGTTCATGTACTCTGGAAACTCTGCCCAATAGTATGTAGGGACCACCTTCCAGTAACAATGGTTATTATGATCAGGAAATTCCCCGACTTGCCTCCATACCTTTTGTGCCCAGGGTTGCACAGAGCCCTGGTGGCCCTAGATTATGTGGCTGTGGTCATGAAAGTAATATCCCTCACACTTCTATAGTCTATCTAATATCTTCTTATAAACCTCTATCCTCTGATAATCAAACCAATCTATACTAGAAGAGAAGCCTAGCCCTAGGTCATTTTCTTGAATTTGGTATTTGTTTCTGGTGTCCTTGTGGCTATTCAAACCTCAATGTGATGCTGAAATCTGCCATTCACCAGAAATCCAACGATTGTGTTCTACCCTCCCTTCTCAGATTGGGCTCCTTTGGAGAACACCTCTAGCCTAGAATTTATAAAAATTTGCTATTGGCCTTGCCCTGATGACTTGGACTGTTGAGCTCTAGAAAATATCTGTTCAGAATCTTTTTTAAGTTCCTACTGAGACAAGTATCCCCTTTCTCTATTCATTCACTTGGAACTCCCAAAACATTTTGGAGTCAAAGTCAGCCCAGCCATATCAAACTGAAAGTCAGTAAAACCAGGTTAATGCTGACTTGCTACCAACTGTGTAACTTATAGCAAGTTTCATAAAATTCTGGAGCTTCAATTCAATTTCCTCATTCACATAAGCACTAAGTTTCCAATGAGGTTCCCCCTGATTTCCAAAGTCCTTTGATTTTGTGGCTACATATCAAAGGTTAAGAATAGCTGTAAGAACTAAACTCTTAGTAAAAGGCTTGTTTAGGTAGATGTTCCTTAGAGGTGAACAAAAACACCAAAGGAAGTTTCCTTTGAATGTATACCAAATAAATCTAAGCATGACCTGAATTTTTTTAGAAACATGATTACAGGCATCACTGTCCTTTGTATTTGAAGAGAGTGCTACTGATAGTGATTGCTACGTCTGTGGATAGGAAACTAGAAACAGCTAAATGTGCTAGAAAACCCTTTTCAAACACACTGAAAGGGTAATCTTATTTGCAGAGCTTATCACTGAAGGTAACTTTTGCTGTATTATGAACCACCTTTCCCTTGTATTACTGACCATCAAGTAAATCTGTCTGAAGCTAATATTTGCAACTGCCCGAAGCACTACATGATTGGAAATATTTTCTCAATGTGCTTCAAAGGGAATTTTAAAACTATTTTTAATAGAAGCGTTACATTCATCTTATTATTAGTGGCATTATCACTATTAGTATTCAACTGTCTCACTTATAGTCATCAATAATTTTTAAGCCAGAGGCTTAAGCCTAAGTAAATAAGACAATTGCATGAAATATGCCAGCTTCACTGATAACACAGAACCCAGCACTCTGTAAAGTTTTGGGAGTTATTTAGAAGGTTATCAAAATTGAGGTGCTTAGTTCACAGCTGTCATAGAATTAGCAACAATTCTTCCATTTTTATAGACCCCAAAACACTGAAATCACCTTAACTTTTTCTTTCATTCATTTCAAAAAGGAAGATATATGCATCAGTTAAGTCTCACTAACATATTTAATCTTCATATCAACTGTCATTCAGCAATGAGGTAACTGAGTCTCAGATAGGTTAAGGCATTTGCTCCAAATCACACAGCTAAGAATACCAGAAATTTTTTAAAAAGGAGATTTAATTTCTTAAAAATCTAAAACCTGTTTTTTATAAGTTATCATGAAATAAAATTCTAGATATTTGACAAACTGGGGAATTATTTGTAGACAAATGGTTAATCTTTTTAAATTTTTTATTTTTAATTTCTGTGGGTACAGAGTAGGTATATATATTTATGGGGTACAAGAGATGTTTTGTTATAGGCATGCAATTCATAATAATCACACCATGGAGAGTGGATATCCATCTCTTCAAGTATTTATCCTTTGTTGTGCAAACAATCCAATTACACTCTTTTAGTTATTTAAAATGTACAATTAAGTTATTATTGACTATACTCACCCGGTTGTGCTTCAAATATTAGATCTTACTCATTCTTTCTATCTAATTTTCGTATCAATTAACCATCTCCACCTTCCCAACCTACCCTTCCACTACCCTTCCCAGCCTCTGATAACCATCCTTTTACTCTCTATGTCCATAAGCTCAATTGTTTTGATTTTTAGATCCCCCAAATAAGTGAGAACATGCAATGTTTATCTTTCGGTGCCTGGCTTATTTCATTTAGCATAATGCTTTCCAGTTTCATCCATGTTGTAAATGACAGTATCTCATTCTATTTATGGCTAGATGGTACTCCATTATGTGTATGTACCACATTTTCTTCACCCATTCATCTGTTGATGGACACTTAGGTTGCTTCCAAATCTTAACTACTGTGAATAGTGCTGCAACAAACATGGGAGTGTAGATATCTCTTCCATGTACTGATATCCTTTCTTTTGGGCATAAACCCAGCAGTGGGACTGCTGGATCATATCATATCTCTACTTTTAGTTTTTTTGAGGCACTTCCTCCAAACTGTTCTCCATAGTGGTTGTACTAATTTACATTCCTACAGTGTACGAGGGTTCCCTTTTCTCCACATCTTCATCAGCATTTGTTATTGTTTGTTTTCTGAATATAAGTGCCAGAGTTTTTATTTTAATGGAAGTCTACCTAAATGCAAAATCTCAATTTACAACCCGCCTGTGATTTTTTTCATTTTGCTTATTCAATTATAGATCACTCTTTAATTACAGAAATGGAGCTATACCAGATTATGAGAAAATGAAGATCAGCAGTACAGAATCCTTGCCCTTCAAGAGAACACAGTCTACGTGGGGAGACATTTGGCAAAACACTTTACACCACTGTGTGGTAGGTTCTATGAAAGAGAACAGCACAACAAGCCAGGGAAGCACCATGGGAGGAGGGATAAAGGATGCACCTAGCTATGTCTTCAAAGGTTGAGAAAATATTAGCCAGCAGTAGCAATAGAAAAAGAGCGTGGAAGCATGGAGACCATACGGACAGTGGTGCTTGTAACCAGTTCTGTATTGGAAGAACAAAGAGTACACACTGAGAAAATGACTTGGAGAACTAGGATAGGGTCTAGAGTACATATACAATGTATAAGTTTCAATGTTATTTTGAAAGCAATTATGATATGCTAATGGATTTTTGTTAGTCATGACAGTATGGAGAGTAGTTTTCAGGAAAGAAAATTAAAATAAGGTCTGTTACAAGCACGTATAAGTCAGTCAGTTAAATAATTAAATCCTGAATTCACTAAGAGGCAATGAACGTATAAGGCCATAAGATTAGGAGAGTGGACACATTTGATGGAGATTAAAATATTACAATGTGCCAGGTACAGTGGTTCATGCCTGTAATCCCAATACTTTGTGAGGCTGAGGCAGGCAGATCATGAGGTCAGGAGATCGAGACCATCCTGGCCAATATGGTGAAATCCCATCTCTACTAAAAATACAAAAATTAGCTGAGTGTGGTGGCTTGTGCCTGTAGTCCCAGCTACTAGGGAGGCTGAGGCAGGAGAATCGCTTGAACCCAGGAGGCAGAGGTTGCAGTGAGCAGAGATTATACTACTGTGCGGCAGCCTGGTTACAGAGCGAGATTCCGTCTAAAAAAAGAAAAAATTACAATGCACAGGATCTCGATAATGAGTGAATATAAATGAAAGAAGACGGGAGATAAGAAAGATATTTTCATATTTCTAGTTAGACAAGGTAGAGAATCTAGGTAGAAAATCAGATTTGGAGGTGGGGGTAGCATGTTCTATTATGAGCAAGTTAATTTTGAGGTAATCATGGGATCCTAAATAGAGGCACAGGCATAGCAAACAAATTTATTTAAAGTATTTGAATGTGACAGTCTAGTGCAAATTTAGTTCTGAGAATCATCGATACAAGGTGTAGATGGTGAAATGGTTTGGCTCCGTGTCCCCACCCAAATCTCATTTTGAATTGTAATCCCCATGTGTGAGAGAGGGACAAGATGTGAGGTGATTGGATCATGAGGGCGGTTTTCTCCATGCTGTTCTTGTGTTAGTGAGTGAGTTCTCACAAGGTCTGATGGTTTTATAAGGCAGTTTTCTCTGCTCTTGTGCTCTCTCTCTCTCCTGCTGCCATGTGAAAAAAGATCTTTGCTTTCCCTTCACCTTCCGCCATGATTGTAAGTTTCCTGTGGCCTCTCCAGCCATGCAGAACTGAGTCAATTAAACCTTTTTCCTTTATAAATTGCCCAGTCTCAGATATTTCTTTAGAGCAGTGTGAAAATGGACTAATACAGAAGGATTAGGCAAGAATTTATTAGTTAGAAAATGGTCTAATATATAATCCTAGGAATAGTAACATATGCTTTTTTTTTTTTTTTTTTTTGAGAAAAGGAAGCTGTTAAGAGAGAACTAGAAGTAACTGTAAGAACAGACCCACCTCTGACATTTACAGGGCCCAGGACAAAAGCACAAAATGGATCTATAAAAGATTCCACCCTTTTCTCTTCTCATCCCTGACTCCATCCTGCTATTTGTGCATGTTACGTGGATAGTGGACAACCCAGTCTGTAAATCCAAGTTCCATTACAGTCCCTTCCTTTGCAAATGCCACTCTTTGCCACTGTTTAGGCCAAGTGAATATGCATTGTAGTAGCATAGTTGCCCGAGTAGAACAGATTTAAAGAAGAGGACAGTTTAGTCCTAGAAGCAAGCTCAGAGCCATTTGGTGACACAAGTTGTTGGAGCACATTCTGAGGGTAGGGGGAAAGCTTCAGATAGGTGTGTCTCTTTGGTCCTGAGACTCTTCACCTGTTGAGAAGTACACACCAAAAGGGGGACCCAAAGAGGAGCCTCTAGTGCATGAAGACAAGGGAAAAGTGCCCCAAATGGCCTGACCTAAGGGTAGTATTGGGCGAGATATGGAAATTTTTTTAACAGCCATGGAAAGAGAAGGTCCCAAGATATTAAAAGGCAACAGAAATGGCAAGTAAAAGACAAGTTTAAAAGTGTTCATTATTAGTGAAATTAATATTTGATAATATTAAGGAATTTTTTTGGTGTGATAATTGTATTGTTTATTTATTTATCTTTTTTTCTTATGCCTATAGCACTGGGCATGTTTCTCTGTAGATTACAGCTACCCCTAGAACTATGACACCAATATCACTCTTCTGAATTAGACAATGTCTGCTCGTTGAATTTTTAATGCTCATGACATGACCACAAAATCCAGCATCTGTGACAATCAAATGTAACAAGTAGTAGGATTTAATTTTTGAAAAGAAAAAAAAAGTAGGAAATATACACATACACACATACACGTACAACAGAACTTTCAAGGACAAAATCTGTTGTAGTGAGATAGATGGCAGATTATTTTCTAGGATTTGTGTCTTTACCCTAAGTGATGTACCTTTACTGATGTCAAGAAGAAAGACAAGTAAAGAAAAAAGACCCTAACAGTTTATGGGGTTGATAACCTGACTTATGTTCCTTCTGAAGTGCCTAGCATAGTGCATTATGCATAGTAGATACCCAACAAATAGTTGTGAATGATATTTGAACCCACTGGAAATAACAGAAGTGCTTCCCATTCAGAAGGATGCACTACTTCTAAGTATACCATAATAGGAAGCCATTCTAGAGTGACCAATAATTTTGGTTTGCCTTGGTCTTTACCAGTCATCACAATGGAAGTCCCACATCCTAGGAAACCCTTTAGCCCTAAGTAAATGAGGACAATTGGTCATTCTGTGTTTGACATACATATTAGGTGTACCTCAGAAATGTTTTTTCAGGGACACTATTCTTTTAGGAAAGATGCCAGATTCACCAGATGAATTCATCTTTTCTCTTTCCCAAGACCCAAAATGAAAGAAGAATATTTATTTTTTAATACATTATATCACAAAGAAAATGAGCAGTCAGGCAAGCTATTTCAAAAAATGTTTTAGAAAACAGAAAATAAGTAGAGAAATAACTACTGCTACAACAGGGCAAAGCAGACTACAGGGTAACGCGAGCTAAGGGGACATGAGCATTGAACCCCTGAAAGCTTCAGGACTTTGAGGCACCAGGTAAAGCAAACTGGGATTGAGGTGCATGTTTAGAATGGGGAAAGTATAGAAAGCCTGTATACTGGAGAGTCAGATAGCAAGCTTCCTTCTTCACACCGGATAGCTATCTGATGAATAGTAAGCATCCCTCCCTGCCCACCAACACACACACAAAATGGAGGAGGCAAATTTCCCGCATAAATTGAAACAAAATGTTCAGAATTTAGGGACACTAGATGTGGTAAACAGTAAGGGTAAAATTTCAGATTGACAGAAGGGTCAAATGAAAATCTGCATATCAACAGGAAACACCACAGTATCACTCCCTCCACCACTTCCAAAAAGACAGCAGTCTGTCAATCAAGAACCAGACTAGACAAGGATACCTCCTGACATCAAGGACTCTGTATCTACCTCTCATATGCCCTTTCTTAGAAAGCTGTTAGAGTAGTGTATTTTATCCACCTTTACTGGATAAAAGTGAAAAGAAACCAGGATGACAACTGTGTGGCATGCCTAAAAATTAACCTGTAATTAGCACAGATACAGATAAAAATAATTTTAGAAAGATTTTAAAATCTATAATTAATACAGATCTGAGTAAAATGAAAGATTTTTAAAGGGAAAAGTGGGATTAACATATTTTGGTATTTTTGAGCATTTGGAAAAATAGTGATAAATGTATGATAGCATATATAAAGTAATTTTAAATGTTGAAATATATATAGTATAGTGCACATGTGAAAAAATAAGACATTTCATAATTGCAGGAAAAAATGTAAAAGAAATGAAATAGATTCTTAAGACATTACTTTTCTCTGCAGTAATATTTACTTACATTAATAATATAAATTATTGTTTTACCTAAAAATTATTAGAGTACAAAACTCCAGAGGAGAGTGGGTGATGCGGGAATGTGCAAGAGAGGTAAATTACCATTCATCTTAACAAGAAAAGCCTAGACCCATCTGAAAATAATGACTTAGTTATGGTGAGCACAAAGCCCTTTCTGAACTTTATAGATATGAATTTTAAAAAGCCCAAATAACTGAAGGAAGCTAAGCAGTCAACTTCACGGTGTTGGGTAATTTCTGAGCCCATACAGAATTTCAGGCAGAGTGAGCCTGGTAGTCATGCCCTGGAAGAAGAGAATTTGATATGGAGTCCAGGCAGCTGGGCAGGTTTGAGGTGAAGGTAGAGCTGTACAGAGAGGTGAAATCTTTGAGGGTTGTGTCAAGTATATTAAAGAATTTTATTTTAATCCTAAGAGAATTGAGTGAACATCCATCACATCAGCAGTACACGGAATGTGATCTGAAGAGCCCTGAAGGTCCTTGTAGCTCTTTCGGGGGATCCCAAAGGTCAAAACTATTTTCCTAAGTAATACTAAAAAGCTCTTTATCTTTTACACACTTTCTCTCACAGTGTGTGTTCACAGTGGAGCATTCCAGAGCTATGTAAACTATGATGTCATTTCTCAGATGACTATCTGCATATCTGTATTTACTAAGGTCATAATCTTAATGTATAGATATTTGCATTTTCAAAGATTAACTCAGTTTTTTTATCAGTACTTTCACTGTATTCTTACTAATTATTTTTGTTATATCTGCTATAATTTTTGTAGCCCCGTTATCTTTCAACAAACTATTATTTTGAAACCCTGAAGTTTTCTTTGCACCCATACAGAAACGCACAAAGAGCTCAAATTACTTTCATGTCTGGTTTTGCATTCATATTTTTTAGTTTTGCAAACTTTCAAAATTATTTTTTTCAAAAATGTTGCTGTCTTATAGTGAAATAATATTCTGTTCTAAAATTTAAAAAATTTATTTATAATAAATTTTTGTTATATGTTAGGATAGATCATTGACTTTTAAAGGGAGATTTAAAGACTTGCTTTCTTAACCCATAGCTGTACTAGTGAGGTCTAAAGATGCTAAGAAGATGAAACTGACATATCAGAGAGTTCTCTGACTCACAGAAGAGAGGAATGTACTGCAAAGAAATGGAGCAAAACTGTAAATAAGAAATGAAACTATGACAAAAGCTATCTTTTCCTCAGCATTACTGATGTGTTTTATGCAGCAGAACTTTTGGAATAATATTTGGTGCTAGTAAAGTTGTGGCATCATTTTAAGTAGAATCAATCAGAGTTTAAAGGAAAAGGAATTGAATATTTTATATGTAGGTAAGATAAGCTCTTTAAAAGCCAAAAATTGCTCACTACTTTTCAGACCAGAAATGAAAAATCCACTATAACACCTTACAGATTAAGTTATATTTTGTTTTAGATGGAGACACAATCACTGAAAGACTAACAAATCTCTGTAGAGTTGACACTGCTGAAGATCTCTGGAAGAAAGTCGGTAAGAGAGGGCTGGGCGTGGTGGCTCATGCCTATAATTCCAGCACTTTGGGAGGCCTAGGCAGGTGGATCACTTGAGGTCAGAAGTTCAAGACCAGCCTGACCAATATAGTGAAATCCCATCTCTACTAAAAATACAAAAATTATCCCAGCATGGTGGAAGGTGCCTGTAATCCCTGCTACTCGGGAGGCTGAGGCAGGAGAATTGCTTGAACCCAGGAGGCGGAGGTTGCAATAAGCCAAGATAGAGCTACTGCACTCCAGCCTGGGCAACAGAGGGAGAATCTGTCTCAAAAAAAAAAAAAAAAAAGAAAAAGAAAAAAAGAAAGAAAAAAAAAAAAGAAAGTCAGTGAAATAAATCGTGGTACTGTCACATTCCAAAGTGCAGTAGTTTGTTGAAGACTTAGGTACAAAGATGAGGACTGAGTTTATTTCTCCTCTGAGAATTGTACTTTTGCCTTATGAGTGAACCAACTCTCAGATTTGTTAGGTTATTGTTTTGCTTGTAGGCATCTAATGTCAGCACCAACTAATCATTGAAGAAAATGTATTGCGTTTTAATTTATACCATTTGTGAAGTGGTACTGAAATATTCAGAGTTGAATACATTTTTCTAACCTCATGGTTTATTCTAGAAAAAGCCATATCACTACTCACACTGTTGTGCAGAAGCAACGGAAGGAAGCACATTAGCATGAACAAATTGAGGCTGCTGCTCTGAACTATACTAGTAGTGACTGCACTCTCCCAGGCACTTCCAAGGACAGTGGGGAGCCAGAGTCACTTAAGGATTCCCTGGTGCGTGGTGGCAGGCGCCTGTAGTCCCAGCTACACGGGAGGCTGAGGCAGGAGAATGGCCTGAACTCGGGAGGTGGAGCCTGCAGTGAGCCGAGATCTCGCCAGTGCACTCCAGCCTGGGCGACAGAGCGAGACTCCGTCTTAAAAAGCAAAAAAAAAAAAAAAAAAAAGAATACCCTGGTGAAGAAGCAAAAAACATCACTCCCATTAAATATCAACCTTTAAGCTGTGTATTTTTTTTTTTAAAGGAAAGTATGATTGTTGCCTTGAGGACAAGCATTTGTGCAATTATTTGAGTTGCAAACTGATCTAGCTGATCTTTCCACAAAACTCAATTTTTACTTGAAAGAAAGATTTATAGTCACACTATGGTTATTTAGAATTGGTATGTGACAGATATTTTACAAGAATGCACTGAGTCCATCATTTCAAGAAAAATACTAATTGTTATAAATGCTAAAATTAGCAGTTTCAAGTGAACGCTGGAAAATGTGTATCTACTACCATGAGCTTGACAACTTCCTAATTTGTAAAGACTTTTTATATGTGTGGTAGTAATATTAACAAACATGATATTTTGATGCTGTGTAATGAAATGTGTCAACATTTGGGAGATCTAAGTAACTCAGTAAGCTAGTCTTTTCCGAATGAATGCATGATATAAAATCACTCATAAGTAAAGGATCCATTCAAAATGCTAGACAGACCAATGAATTTTAATATAACAGAAGACAAAAAGTTCATTGATATGTTTCCAGATTCCACATTGCAACTACCTTTTAAGAAACATTTGTCAAGTTTTGGTGTAATATCACGAAAGAATACCTGAAAAGGCTATTAAAATACTCCACTCTTTTCAAACTGTATATCTTTCAGAAACTGGATTTTCTTCACATGCTTCACCTAAAACAATATATTGAAATAAATTGAATGCAGAATCAGAGAGATTCTGCATTCATATGAGAATCCAGTCTATCTTTTGTCAATCTAGACCTTAATAATATTTGCGAACTGTATAAAACAATGCTGCACTTGTCACTACCAGTTTGGGAAAATACAGTTGTTTTTCATCTAAAAAGTATTTCTAATTTGTGATGTGCTTATGGTTATTTTAAAATGAATTAATAAATAACCTTTTAAATTTCCCAGTTTCAATTTCTAATATGGTACCTATCAATAGATATATCCACAAAAACGAAAAGGTTTTGGAGTCTCTCAATAATTTTAATAGTATGAAGGACTCCTGAGACCAAATCATTTAGAATCCAATGCATTAAACTTTTTATACAAGGGAATATCATGTAAGAATAGGTTTGTGTGAGATAGAATGGGATTAAGGAATACTCATTAAGAGGCCCTTGCAGTATCCCATTAAGAGATGAAAGTAAATTAGGTTGTTGTTTGTGGAGGCTGAGAGTAGTAGACAGATTTGAAAACTATTAAGTGATAAGTCTAACACTTGGAGAAGGACTGGATATGGATTGATACAGGAACATGGTTGAGGAAGGCACCGTGTTGAGGAAATACTCTCAGGTTTGCGATCTTCGTAAGAGAATGGACCATCTTTCAATCCATAAAACATAGGAAGCGAACAAGAATAAGAAATTGGAGAGAGATTTTAATTTGTGGTATATTTCATTTGAATTTCCCCTGTTTAGCCAACTAAATTGTATACACTTCCCCCATAATTAATATCAAACTAAAAGTTACTTGGAAATGGCCTTGAGTTAACAGATACAGCAATGCAACTTGCAATTCTGAAGATTCATTTATAAAAGACAAAAAGTTTTGAGCACCGAGGCCAGTGAGAGGCAAAAATTGCTGTTTGGACTTGTTAACCATAACATATTTTCTCATTAATTATGTGGTGCTTGCATTTTTTTCAATGAACTTTTCCCCACAACTGCTAAGAGTGTGTTCTTTTCACATTTTGACCATGAGATACGATGTGGGTGGGATAATCATCGTGTTATCTTTAGTGTTATCCTGACAAATTAAATGAATTGCTGACAAATTCACACTGCTGGTAACTTTACTTAGATGTTTTGCAAATTATATAAAATATTTCAAAATACAATTATGATACAATATTGATAGATTATTACGGTCAGCAGCATCACTTAGCACCAGACAAATAGCAAAGGATTGTCACAAAACATTGACGAGATTTGAAATTGTAGTTTTTCTTAAACAAGTTCAAAATTAATATCAAATAATCCTTTGTCTATCCTGAAGACAACCCCACAGCTTCGTATTTATCTTATGTGGCTGCATTAGCTTACTGACTCTCTGAAAACTGTAAGCTAAACACTAAAGCATCCAACCTTAGTGAGAGACAAAAAGGGAAACTACGCAGGAACTAACAAATAACCTGCTTAGTGCATTCCAGACATTCATGGTGGGCATTTATATGTGAGAAGAATGAAAAAATAAATGGCAAATGCATTCCCCCTTAATTTCCAGGGACTCCTATCCCTGTCGAAACCGCCTGTGTGAATGTGTTTGTACACACACATGAGTTATATGCAGGAACCTTTTTCATTAAGGGTGCGGTGTTTTTCATGCTAGTGCAGCACCTATCTATCTTCTTTCTGGCAGGGCTGTCTGCTTTTCAGTCAGCATCTGACTAAAGATCAATGAGAGAAAGCTTTTTGAAGGTGCTTTCAGGTCCTGCGGCAAGGGAGATGATCAGAAAGCTGCCATAAGCTTCAGACCCACTTGACGAATTAGGAACTATTTTGGTGCTCTATAAACTGCTGTCACATCAGTTACAAACACTAATTAGAGATACAATACTTTGATAGTTAAAGTGTCCAGTGCATTAAATACCACTTTTGCTTACTGCAATTAGCTTTTACATTGACTTACACTTCGGACTGTAAGACAGTCAGATTAAAATGCATCGACCATTATTAAAAAATTTATAAGGTAAATATGAGCTAACCGTCAAATAGCTTTTTCCTGTTGCCCTTTGACCCTTCCAGATCTTATTTTTCAATGCCTTTGCACACAATTTTTTTTCAACCAGCTTTCATTTGTCTGGGCTAAATGTCATACCTTATGATGGCCAATCATCCAACATCAATTAATCAAATTCTGCATCCTGAGAATAAGGTGTGGAAAGAATACTGCCTCTGGTTTTTATAAAGCAATTAGCCATTGAGCCATTATGGGATACAGCAGTCCTAAACACAGAGAATTTTATGCTTTTTCAGTGCTGTCCCAGTGATAGGGCATTATTGATGAATAGGCATTTAAAAATCCATCCTGTTGATTTTTGAAAAACTACTTTAAAGTTTTTGTAATGACATTTCCATCTTGGTAGCAGGATACGCCTGCATTTGAAAAAAAAAATCTAGCAATAACTGACAGAAGTGGTGTGTTTTTAACACAAGAAAACAGTGGGAAAAAGTGTCAGGATTTTGGTGCTGATTATCTCTAGAGCTCCAAGAATATTTCTTTTTTTTTCTTTCAAATTTTGTGTGTGTGAGTGTGTGTGTGTGTATTTATGTTGGGAGGATATATCGGAAAACTTTTCAAAGATGAAAAAGTGTGTGAAATATAAAAAACAACTTATTTATTATGCATCTTTGAGATGGCATATGAAGCATTATTTAATGTATACTCTGGCTTCCGAAACAAATAAACTAAACACTTTTTCCTCCCCCTACCTACCCAGTGCAGCTTCCAATGCAGTATTTTTCAAGGAATTGCTCCAATAATGTTTGTTCAAGAATAGAAGGCTACGCAATAATAATTTATGCATGAGTATGAAGTAGAGGTAACAGAAATTCACTCAAAAATATAAAAAAGTGAGTCAAATTAAAAGGTGTTTTTAAAAAGCAAATCTTACAATAATAGATTAGATGGATAGAGCTCAAACTATTTTCTATCTTGTGTGTGTACCCGCACCTCACAAACAGGAAACTAAGTCATCCATTTTAAGTGCCTAAAAATCAGACATTACTTAATTTCATGGAAACAAGCTCTGGGATCCAAATCTCTCTGTTCTCTTCCCACTTCAATTTATAGCAGGGAGGCAGCATATGGTGGAGGACAGCCGAAGGCCTGCAAATCACCACTGCAGAGGTGGTTTCAATGGCAACCCATTGAAACTCAGTCTAGAAAATGGATGCAATAATACTCATCACTTCTCTACTTCAAAGAGGGCTGGGAGGATTAAAGAGCTAGCGCTCCAAATTCAAATTCACATTTTCCTCTAAACCTCAGCAGAATTCTTTGTCATCCCAACAGAGATGATCTGAGCGAGAAGTGCCATTAAGGAAATAGTAGCACACTCAGAAGAGCTCCAGGGGGATTCAGAAGAGCTCTGGCAGAAGTTCCGGGCTAGATGTAAACTCAGCCCATTGCTCATAAAGCACGTTGAAATCCTCAAGTGATAGGCACTACATGGGAACAAATCATTCTTAATTTAAGATATAAATATGCCATATCCAGAACTAATAATGAAGGGGCAGGAATAAATACAAGACTATAATGATTATGATCGTTTATCCCTAAATCTCGTGTAGTCTCTCAGTGACAGCTGTAAATATTAAGACAATTGTTGTCTGCCCTGCATTATATACAATGCTGGCAATGTTCGAGGTTTCTGGTGTTGCTCTCACTGTTCCTAAAACAATAGCAGACTAAGCAAGATTGATCAGCCTCCAATGGCTCAACCTTCTTTCAGCACCTACAGAAACATGCCATTCACAGCCTTAGCAATTAGGAAAAGATCCTGTGATTTCCAACCTGTGTACCTGCTCCACATATATTTCCTTAGCTATATATTTAAAAGGCAAATTGTGTACACAGGATCAGGCCACCAGTGTTTAATATCAGAGATCACGCTATCTGCACCTTTGAGAATAATGAAATCTGCAATGAAGGAAGAATTCTAATCTACTTTTTGACAATTTTGCCATGTAATATTTTTTAGCAAAAGGTTATTTTCTCCTAATATCAGTTTCTGTTTCAAAAGACACTTGCTGTAAAAGATTATTTATTCAATATACTAAGGTTGAAATTATAAAATATTTTAAAGAACAGAATAATCTCTACCTATAAGTTGGATTTCTATTATGAATCTTGTAATCTTATGAATGCATTATGAACTTTGCATTACAAATCTTGTAATCTTATAAGATTCATAATGCAAATCCAACTTACAGGTCTAAGACTAGTACTCTACTAATTGGAATAATGTGGAAGTATATATGGGATGTGACCACAAAGCAATGTTAGTGGTTCAGATTTCTATCAATCCACTAGTCAACAGTATGGATATAGTCCACCTACCACTTTTGAACCCATCAATTGTCTACTGCTATTTCATTGTTATCCTTCATTCTTTCTCACATGCTTTGACCAGTGACTTGCTAAAATCCAAACACACTATGTCTATAGAATTTTTCTATCTACAAATTTAGTCACCCTAACCAAAAGCAGTTTGTTGAGTCTCATATGCGTTGTTTTCAGTGCTTTACTTAAACCATGCTGCTTCTCAGTTAACGGCTTGCTGAAAATTTGTTTGTTTGCTTGTTTATTCTGGAATCTGCTAGCCATTGATAAAATGGGCTTAGGTCTCACAGTGTGAATGGGCTTCATCTTTTTTATGCAATATTTCACCATTAACATAATACATTCCCATACGCTGTAGATGAAATTCATTGAATTTGAGTCATATAATTTGTATACACAGGAGATTATTAATTGTGATGTAATCTGAGTATGTTATGTTTCTAAGGTGGAAACAGGGTTTAGATGGCTTCAGTGTCTACCTTTTAATGGTTATCACACACTCTTACCATGAATGAGTGGGAAGAGAATAGCTTCAAAGCCACAGTTCAGTTGAACTTGCCTCTTACTACCTGAATGACTTTAAGCTGTTACTTAAATATTATGAGCATTCCTTTCTTACTTTTGTTCAAATACAAATATAGTGTGTATCTTGAAGGACTTGAGATTTCGATATCTATATCTATATATCAATGTTTTATATATAGATATATATCTTATGAAGTCTTTCGAGATACACACTACATATCTATTTGAACAAAATACACACACACACACACACAAACACATACCTCTTATATATCAAAAATATAACAAATGGCAGTTTACTTCTACTTCATTCTTTCCAAAGTTTCTTTCAGTCCAGTTTCAATAAATAGTTCCTCATTGTTTACAAGGATTAAGCTTTTGGTTGGTTGGTTGTTCTGAGACAGGGTCTCATTCTGTCACCCCGGCTGGATCACAGTGGTACCCTCACACCTCACTGCATCTTCGACCTCCAGGCTCAAGCAATTCTTCCACCTCAGCTCCCAAGTAGCTGGAACCATAGGTGTGCACCACCACACCCTGATAATTTTCTTTTGTGGAAATAGGGTCTCACTACGTTGCCTAGTGTAGTCTTGAACTCCTGTACTCAAGAAATCCTCCTGCCTTGGCCTCCCAACATGCTGGGATTACAGGCATGAACCACCGCACCTGGCCTAGGATTAAGTTTTGACTTGGATTTCCATCTATCATTCACATATTCTCACTTATAAATGGGAGCTAAGTTCTGGGTACACAAAAGCATACAGAGTGGTGTAAAGGACACTGAAGACTCAGAAGTGAGTAGAATGGTGGGGAGTAAGGGATGCAAAACTACCTGTTGGGTACAGTGTGCAGTACTCCAGTGATGGGTGGACTAAAATGTCAGACTTCTCCACTCTACAATTCATCCATGTAACCAAAAACCACTTGTACCCCTAAAGCTACTGAAAATTAAAAAAAATTAAAGATATGCATAAAATTGACAAGGTTCATCAAGTGTTTATTAAATTGTTTTAATTTTAAAAAATTATCTCAGAGTCAACAGACTTCTATCAAACTTGACTCATTACTTTTCTATTGTTTTCTAAAAAGCAAAGTTTCAGGATTTGGATGAGTTTCACTCATGAGTAACATAAATCTCCAGATAACAATGACCTTAAGAAGAGATTATTGTATTTCTTTTTGATCAAGAGTTAGAGTTTATGTCAAGCTATTCTATAGCTCTGAGATTCATACCTCTTTCAACTTCCTATTTTGTGGCCCAAGGATTCATGGCTCAGAATGGACTCCCATGTCACATCCATGTTCACTAGCTGAAGGGCCAAGAAGAGGCAAGTGTGTATGCAAGTGTTTGCTTTCATTTCATCAAATAGTTATTGTGTACCTACTATGTGTCAAACCTTATTTTAACTTCTGATGATACAACAGTAAAGACGCAGATAAAAATATCTGCCCTCCTGAAGCTTCTGTTATAGATTTACCCTACAAGGAAAATTCCCGGAAGTTTCCACATGATATTTCTCCAGCTAAGATTCTATAGAAAATAAAGAGAGATAAAATGTAGAGGAAACTCTTACAAAACTCTTCATGAAATATAGAAATGAATATTTTCACCTGCGAAGGTATTTTTTAAATTGTGCTTAAAAAATGAGTATTGCTAGAATTCATAATGGAACCATCCACCCAAAATTAATACTCAAGATTAATTTACACAAATAAATCCTGGTAGGTTTCTTTTAAAATTCAGAGTATTTAATAATGCATATATACTTTTCAGAACAAATAAAATTAATCAAAAAGAAAAAGAAAACAGAACAGAAAAAAATCACTCCAACTCAACTGGAAATTTAAAATGGCAAAGTATTTATTTAATATGTAATGATTTTTATTATAAATTTTTTCAGTCTAAAATTATGTCTTTTGCACATGACCACAGCAATCACAAGGCAATGTCATACATATAAAAACCACTCCCACCAAAACACCAAATACGCCTGGCCTGCACAGATGGAAAATCTGAATGGATATCACAAGCCCTCAAGTCTTCATTTGTTATTACTTTTTCTTAGTATTCTTTTTTTTGTTGACAAATAAAAACTGTACGAATTTGTGTGTACAATATGATGTTTTGAAATGTATATACATTGTGCAATAGTGAAATCAATCTAATTAACTTATGCATTACCTCACATATTTATTTGTAGTGTAAACACTTAAAATCCATTCTCAGCAATTTTCAAGTACACAATACATTGATATGAAGCATAGCCACCATGCTGTACAATAGATCTCTTGAATTTATTCCTTCGGTCTAACTGAAATTTTGTATCCTTTGACTAACATCCTATTTGTACCCTTTGAGCTGTATCTCTGTTTAGTTGAACATTAAGAGAATAAAGATAGATGATAGCCTGCTAACAAAAGAGACCACATTAAATTACAAATAAAAATATAAAATAATTCAAAACATATTAAAATATGGTTTTAAAGTACATAGAGTTAAACAGTAAATATAGCTTCTGCATACATTAGATAACTTTCTAAGAGTGATTTCTGAAGTGATGTATCTAATATCCAGTTCTTAAAAATGCTTCCAATGCCAGATTTGTTTATTCTTCTTTTAGCCCTTCCTTTCTTCCTCTCTTCCTCCATTCCCCCTTTTTCTCTTCTCTCTCCTCTCTCTCGTTCTTTCTCTCTCCTCTCTCTCGTTCTTTCTCTCTCTCCAAACTTTCAATATAAATTCAAAGCATCTATCAGATATAGAGCTTTCAGCAGATTCAAGTCTGAGATAGATTCTCACTTCACAAATTCTGTTTAGCCTAGAGATTCTTTGGTAATTTACCTAACCACCCTTGGTATAGCTTTCACCAGAATGTAATATTTATGAAAGGAGACTCCAAAAACCAGTAAATAAACTTTGTTCATTCTTTTTTGAATCATAATTCAAATTTTAAAAACTAACAGCCTGCCTCTACTGTTCACTGGTATGGTGCGGCTGAGAAAGTACTGGACAAGCAGTCAGAAGGTTATTTCCACTGTAGAGAACCTTCTATGTAGTTACATCATCCCAGGGACATTGCTTAACCTCCTTGAACCTCAGTTTCTGCATCTTCAAAATGAAAAAATTGACTTACTCTACAATTCTATTATTATAATTCAATATCCTACTTGGGAATATATTCTTTAATAAGAAACAATTTATATGTGTGTGTATGTGAGAGAGAAGGTATCCTAGTCACGGTGCTGGATGCTGTTACCTAGAGAGTGACCAGACTCTCCAGACTGTCTATCACAGTTCAGTCTCTGTGGGACTATTTTAGCAATGAATCAACCAATCAAACAAAGTCAAGTATGCCTTATTATACAGAAAATCAGCAATGATACATTAATAAACTAAGAAACTGCCAATAGCAGGAGGTAGATAATTCTCTGTATAAAATTTTCATGTATTCTTTCTGTTTTAAAAATATTAGACATTTAATGCTATCTTTGGAATAATCATCTCTGCTGGTTTTCTATGCATAAGGAATAAGACCTTTATAATCAAAGTGTAGTCTGTAAAAGAAACACTTTTTTTAGAAAAGCTAAATGATTTTTCAGTCCAGGAAATTCCATTTTATAGATCTGTTGGAATTTTTTTCTTCTATTCTTTTTTAAACAAAGTAAGCCTAAGAAAATTCATTATTGTTTCACAATTTAATGTTTATGTCTGTGTTCCTCATAGTGCATAGTATAGTATATAATATATTATTAATATTAATAAAAAGTTTCTAAAATATTGATTTTCCCAAACCATTAATATTTTCCTTAAATATATGATGGAATTTTTTGTCCCCGACAATCAAAGAAGTTAGTGAGCATGGTCATCAACAAGTCAAGTATTTTTCCTCAAACTGATGCACTTACACTGTTTTAACATTGAGAAAACTCACCTGTAATAATATCTAGTTTCTTCAAGAAAAGAGAAAAGAAAGCAGTCATATTTTAGGTTGAAGTGTGGGAGGTGAGCAGAGTACGTTGATTGCCATATCTTAAAAATCAAAATCAGAAAATCTGAATTAATATCAGAAAATCTAACTTATTCATGCTGGATCAAAATTTTTCAATAAACTATGAATTTACCATTAATTTCTCAGAAAAGTAATAATATATATTTCTGGCCAATAGCTGACATCACATATTTAAGTTAGTAATACAATAAGGGTGCCCACTATTACTACAGAGACATACTATTATTCTAAAATTTCCCAACAAGTGATAAATAAAAATATGAAGGGACTTCAAAAAGTTCATGGAAAAACTAAAATAAAAGATAGAAATAAAAATATAAATTTTATTTCTCAACATAAGTTCCAAGTTCAAGACACTTTTGTTAGTGATGATACCAGCCAGCCATTTAATCCATCCATAAAGAACTGAGGGTCCTGGGGATTCAACCATGTCAAGGCAGAGTTTTTTTTGGGGGGGGTTGTTTTTACATTATTAATTGAAGAAAAATGGGTGTCCTTTACAGATTCTTTAAGATTGGCAAAAAAAAAAAAAAAGAAAAAAAAAGAAAAGTCAGGGGTCAAATCAGGACTGTAAGGTAGATGCCTAATGATTTCCCATCAAAACTCTCACAAAATTGTCCTTTTGAATAAGCAGGAGCACTGTCATGGTGGAGGACTGTCTGGTGAAGCTTTCCTGGGTGTTTTCTGTTAAAACTTTGGCTAACTTTCTCAAAACAGTCTCATATTAAACAGACGCTATTGTTCTTTGACTCTCCAGAAAGTCAACAATGCAAAATGCTTTTAGCACCCCAAAAACCTGTTGCCACGACTCTTGATCTGAATGGTCTCCTTTTGCTTTGACTGGATCACCTGCACCTCTTGGTAGCTATTGCTTTGATTGTGCCTTATCTTCAGGATCATAGTGGTAAAACCATGTTTCACCTCCTTTTATAATTCTTCAAAGAAATGCTTCAGGATCTTGACCCCACTTGTTTAAAATTTCCATGGAAAGCTCTGCTCTTGCCTGCAGCTGATCTGAGCACAACCATTTTGATATCTACTGACTGGAAAGTTTGCTCAACTTTAATTTTTAAGTCAGAATAGTGTAAACTGAACCAGTTAAGATGTCTATGGTGTTGGCTATTGTTTTTGCTGTTAATCATCAGTCCTCTTCAATTAGGACTTTTCATCATGAAGACTTTTCATCATCTTTTTCATCATGAAAAAGATGAATTTTTTCTTGCAAATTAATGTGGATGGTCCATTGTTGTGGGTTTCATCTTCAATGTCATTAGTCCTTTTTAAAAACATATTATCCATTTATAAACTACTGATTTCTTTGGGGGCGTTTTCCTCATAATCTTTCTGTAACGCATCAATATTTCACCATTCTTTTACCAAAACTTCACCATAAATTTGATGTTGTTTCTTGCTTCAATTTTAGCAGAATTCATGTTGCTCTGATAGGGGTTCTTTCCAAACTGATATCTTGTCCTTCTTAGGGCCTCAAACTAGTTTGAAATCTATGCATAGTTTTTCATAATATGTATTTTCCATGAACTTTTTGAAGACCCCTGGTATAGCTGAAGTGAAGCAATAGAAAATAATTTGCTTTTCTGTGATGATTAGTGATGATGAGCATGTTTTCATGTGTTGGCTGCTTATATGTCTTCTTTTGAGAAGTGTCTGTTCATGTACTTTGCTTGCTTTTAAATGGGATTGTTTACTGTTTGTTGATTTGTTTAAGTACCTTGGAGATTCTGGACTTAGACCTTTGTCATATGCATAGTTTGTGAATATTTTCTCTCATTCTGGAGGTTGTCTGTTTACTCTGTTGATAATTTCTTTTGCTATGCAGAAGCTCTTTAGTGCCATCTCACACCAGTCAGGATAGCTATTATTAAAAAGTCAAAAAAACCAACAACAGTAAATGTTAGCAAGGTTATGGCAAAAAGAGAATGCTTATACACTGTTGGGGAGAGGTAAATAAGTTCAGCCACTCTAGAAAGCAGTTTGGAGATTTCTCAAAGAACTAAAAATAGAACTACCATTCAACCCAACAATCCCATTACTGGGTATAGTCCCCAAGGAAAATAAATTGTTCTACCAAAAAGACACATGCACCTATATATTCATTAGTGCACTATTCAAAATAACAAAGACAGGGAGGAAATAAACTCAGGAACCCATCAATGGTGGACTAGATAAAGAAAATAAACATATATACATTGGAGTAATACCCAGCCATGACTATGAAATCATGTCCTTTGTAGCAATATGGATGCAGCTGGGGGCCATTATCCTAAGCAAACTAAAACAGGAACAGAAAACCAAATGTCACATGTTCTCACTTGTAAGTGAGAGCTAAACTTTGGGTACACATTGACATAAAGATGAGAACAATGGACCCTGGGGTCTGTAAGACAGTGGAGGATGAGAAGGAGGAAAGGGCTGAAAACCTATCTACTTTGTACCATGCTCACTACCTGGGTGACAGGTCCAATCATACCCCAAACTTTAGCATCATGCAATACACTTTTATAACAAACCTGCACACATATCCCTTGAATCTAAAATACAAGCTAAAAAGAAAAAAACAATAATGCAAAATAATATAATGAAACCACTCTATAGGTATTTTCAAAAGACATTAAAGCCAAGCTAGAATACCCAAGCATGTGAGTATGTTATGCAATGTGCAGATACAGAGTAAATATGCAAAACAATAGCTTTCTTTTATGCTACAAATAATCATAAAAATATAACTAAATAGTAACAGAAAAACAAAAAAAAATAGTTAACAAAAATGTTAAGATATAGGAAATTTAGAAATTTTTTAGAGCTAATGAGAAAAATATTATGAGTCTCAAAAGTAAAACTTAAATAAATGCTGAAATGTAATGTTACTAAATGGAAAATCTAGTTACTGTGGAAAAATGCCAGTTCTTTCTCAAATTAACTTACAGAGTCAGTGCAATTCCAGTCACAATTTTAATGTTTTATTTGGAACCTAACAAAAATGATTTTAGAGTTCATCAGTAAGAAAAATGTTTGAGACTAGCCAAGACAAAAAATATTAAACATATGCATAGTTGGGAGCTGAAGGAGAGGACAGAAAGAAAGCTATTACCAGATATTGAGACATAGAACATGAAATCTTAAAAATAAAGCCTAGCATATGAGATAATATAAAATTAGTGTATGAGAAAAGTTCATTTCTAGTCAGTGAGAATGAAAGGATCATTTATAATACGATTCAGAGATATTGAATAATTATTGAAATGTAATATAAAACAGAAATTTAGAGATACCTAGCACATAAGTTAGAGTAAAGTTAATTCTAGATAATGTACTAAATTGAAGGTTAAAAAAAAGAACTAGAATAAAATAAACTGCAATGCTTATTGATTCCTGGAAATGAAAAGAATTTCATAAATATAACAGTAAGGGTAGAACTAATAAAAATGTAAATGACAGATTTAACTTAATGAAAAAATTAAAACTTCTCAATGTTTAAAAGCACCAAAAACAAAATTATGCAAGTTGAGAAAAGTATTTATAACATGTTTGACACATAATAATTTAATGTAGAGTGCTTACAAATAAATATTTTAAGTTAATTGCTATAAATTTTTATGTATTTCATATTTTTTCAATTTACAGGAAAATATAGATGATGTATTTCCTGTGTTTACAGGAAATACAGACCCATGTACTTATCACTCATTTTTAAAAATATTACCATTTTTCTCATATTTGTTTTAGATTTCTTTATTGTTAACAGTATAGGGGGCTGGGGGAAGAGTTAGAGCTTCAAGTAAAACTCCAGTTCACACAACACTTACCACTTCCTCTTCTTCAGAGGCAGTCATTACCCTGGTTAGTATGCATGCCATCATTCCACTAAATGTTTTCATGCTTGTCTCAGTTTGTATACGTGTCCAAAACTATTTCAATAATGTAAATGTTAAGACAATGTATACAATAATTGTAACTTTCTTCTTTCAATAATGCTTATGTTTTTTAATTATTCATATTGACACATGCAGATATAATTTATTCATTTGAATTTTTTTGTTTAAATTTTATTTTATTTTAAGTTCCAGAAACATGTGTAGGACGTGCAGGTTTGTTACAAAGGTAAATGTGTGCCCAAAACATGGCTCTTAAAATTTGTTTAGAAATTGGAATTTGCCTTACTCTTTAGGTCTCAAAGGAGTAAGGTCTGTGATGTTCAGAGGATTATGTCTCTCAGAATGTGCTCTTCCAATTTAGTAAGTCTCTGATGTTCAAAGAATTAGGTCTCTCAGGCTGTGATCTGAAGTCAATGCCAACTAAATCCCTTTAGAATTATTTCAAATATCTGAACCATTCTCTACCGGTGACATAAATATTGGCATCAACCTCTTTGTAAAACTATTCTCCCAAATGATCAAGAAGATAGAGCTTAATTGTGGGATCTACTTTAGAAACTGTTATCAGGCAACCAACTGGCCCCTCTAAAACTCGCACCAGGGAAAATTCTGGTGAGAAAGAATTTAAAACTCGTTTTTGCTAGAAATATTTTATTTTTTATTATTATACTTTAAGTTCTAGGGTACATGTGCACAACGTGCAGGTTTGTTACATATGTATACTTGTGCCATGTTGGTGTGCTGCACCCGTCAACTCATCGGCACCCATCAACTCGTCATTTACATCAGGTATAACTCCCAATGCAATCCCTCCCCCCTACCCCCTCCCCATAATAGGACCTGGTGTGCAATGTTCCCCTTCCTATGTCCAAGTGGTCTCATTGTTCAGTTCCCACCTATGAGTGAGAACATGCGGTGTTTGGTTTTCTGTTCTTACAATAGTTTGCTCAGAATGATGGTTTCCAGCTGCATCCATGTCCCTACAAAGGACACAAACTCATCCTTTTTATGGCTGCATAGTATTCCATGCTGTATATGTGCCACCTTTTCTTAATCCAGTCTGTCACTAATGGACATTTGGGTTGATTCCAAGTCTTTGCTATTGTGAATAGTGCCTCAATGAACATACATGTGCATGTGTCTTTATAGCAGCATGATTTATAATCCTTTGGGTATATACCCAGTAATGGGATGGCTGGGTCATATGGTACTTATAGTTCTAGATCATTGAGGAATCACCATACTGTCTTCCATAATGGTTGAACTAGTTTACAATCCCACCAACAGTGTAAAAGTGTTCCTATTTCTCCACATCCTGTCCAGCATCTGTTGTTTCCTGACTTAATGATTGCCATTCTAACTGGTGTGAGATAGTATCTCATTGTGGTTTTGATTTGCATTTCTCTGATGGCCAGTGATGATGAACATTTTTTCATGTGTCTGTTGGCTGTATGAATGTCCTCTTTTGAGAAATGTCTGTTCATATCCTTTGCCCACTTTTTGATGGGGTTGTTTGTTTTTTTTTCTTGTAAATTTGTTTGAGTTCTTTGTCGGTTCTGGATATTAGCCCTTTGTCAGATGAGTAGATTGCAAAAATTTTCTCCCATTCTGTAGGTTGCCTGTTCACTCTGATGGTAGTTTCTTCTGCTGTGCAGAAGCTCTTTAGTTTAATTAGATCCCATTTGTCAATTTTGGCTTTTGTTGCCATTGCTTTTGGGGTTTTAGACATGAAGTCCTTGCCCATGCCTATGTCTTGAATGGTATTGCCTAGGTTTTCTTCTAGGGTTTTTGTGGTATTAGGTCTAACATTTAAGTCTCTAATCCATCTTGAATTAATTTTCGTATAAGGTATAAGGAAAGGATCCAGTTTCAGCTTTCTATTTATGGCTAGCCAATTTTCCCAGCACCATTTATTAAATAGGGAATCCTTTCCCCATTTCTTGTTTTTCTCAGGTTTGCCAAAGATCAGATGGTTGTAGATGTGTGGTATTATTTCTGAAGACTCTGTTCTGTTCCATTGGTCTATATCTCTGTTTTGGTACCAGTACCATGCTGTTTCGGTTACTGTAGCCTTGTAGTATAGTTTGAAGTCAGGTAGCGTGATGCCTCCAGCTTTGTTCTTTTGACTTAGGATTGTCTTGGCAATGCGGGCTCCTTTTTGGTTCCATATGAACTTTAAAGCAGTTTTTTCCAATTCTGTGAAGAAAGTCATTGGTAGCTTGATGGGGATGGCATTGAATCTATAAATTACCTTGGGCAGTATGGCCATTTTCATGATATTGATTCCTCCTATCCATGAGCATGGTATGTTCTTCCATTTGTTTGTGTCCTCTTTGATTTCACTGAGCAGTGGTTTGTAGTTCTCCTTGAAGAGGTCCTTTACATCCCTTGTAAGTTGGATTCCTAGGTATTTTATTCTTTTTGAAGCAATTGTGAATAGAAGTTCATTCATGATTTGGCTCTGTTTGTCTGTTACCGGTGTATAAGAATGCTTGTGATTTTTGCACATTAATTTTGTATCCTGAGACTTTGCTGAAGTTGCTAACAGCTTAAGGAGATTTTGGGCTGAGATGATGGGGTGTTCTTAATATACAATCATGTCATCTGCAAACAGGGACAATTTGACTTCTTCTTTTCCTAACTGAATACCCTTGATTTCTTTCTCTTGCCTAATTGCCCTAGCCAGAACTTCCAACATTATGTTGAATAGGAGTGGTGAGAGAGGGCATCCCTGTCTTGTGCCACTTTTCAAAGGGAATTTTTCCAATTTTTGCCCATTCAGTATGATATTGGCTGTGGGTTTGTCATAAATAGCTCTTATTATTTTGAGGTACGTTCCATCAATACCGAATTTATTGAGAGTTTTTAGCATGAAGGGCTGTTGAATTTTGTCAAAGGCCTTTTCTGTGTCTATTGAGATAATCATGTGGTTTTTGTCTTTGGTTCTGTTTATATGCTGGATTATGTTTATTGATTTGTATATGTTGAACCAGCCTTGCATCCCAGGGATGAAGCCCACTTGATCATGGTGGATAAGCTTTTTGATGTGCTGCTGGATTCAGTTTGCCAGTATTTTGTTGAGGCTTTTTGCATCGATGTTCATCAGGGATATTGGTCTAAAATTCTCTTTTTTGGTTGTGTCTCTGCCAGGCTTTGGTATTAGGATGATGTTGGCCTCATAAAACGAGTTAGGGAGGATTCCCTCTTTTTCTATTGATTGAAGTAGTTTCAGAAGGAATGGTACCAGCTCCTCCTTGTACCTCTGGTAGAATTCAGCTGTGAATCCATCTGGTCCTGAACTTTTTTTGGTTGGTAAGCTATTAATTATTGCCTCAATTTCAGAGCCTGCTATTGTTCTATTCAGGGATTCAACTTCTTCCTGGTTTAGTCTTGGGAGAGTGCAAGTGTCCAGGAAATTATCCATTTCTTCTAGATATTCTAGTTTATTTGCATACAGATGTTTATAGTATTCTCTGATGGTAG
The DNA here is from genome assembly GCF_043159975.1 of Macaca nemestrina. Taxonomy (NCBI): domain Eukaryota; kingdom Metazoa; phylum Chordata; class Mammalia; order Primates; family Cercopithecidae; genus Macaca; species Macaca nemestrina. The sequence continues at coordinate 134,959,544 of NC_092125.1, forward strand.
TTTGTATTTCTGTGCGGTCGGTGGTGACATCCCCTTTATCATTTTTTATTGCATCTAATTGATTCTTCTCTCTTTTCTTCTTTACTAGTCTTGCTAGCGGTCTATCAATTTTGATGATCTTTTCAAAAAACCAACTCCTGGATTCATTGATTTTTTGATGTTTTGGAGGGTTTTTTTGTGTCTTTATCTCCTTCAGTTCTGCTCTGATCTTAGTTATTTCTTGCTTTCTGCTAGCTTTTGAATGTGTTTGCTCTTCCTTCTCTAGTTCTTTTAATTGTAATGTTAGAGTGTCAATTTTAGATCCCTCCAGCTTTCTCTTGTGGGCATTTAGTGCTATAAATTTCCCTCTACACACTGCTTTAAATGTGTCCCAGAGATTCTGGTATGTTGTATCTTTGTTCATTGGTTTCAGAGAACATCTTTATTTCTGCCTTCATTTCGTTATGTACCCAGTAGTCATAGTCATTCAGGAGCAGTTGTTCAGTTTCCGTGTAGTTGAGCGGTTTTGATTGAGTTTCTTAGTCCTGAGTTCTAGTTTGATTGCACTGTGGTCTGAGAGAGAGTTTGTTATAATTTCTGTTCTTGTACATTTGCTGAGGAGTGCTTTACTTCCAATTATGTGGTCAGTTTTGGAATAAGTGTGATGTGTTGCTGAGAAGAATGTATATTCTGTTGATTTGGGGTGGAGAGTTCTGTAGATGTCTATTAGGTCCGCTTGGTGCACAGTTGAGTTCAATTCCTGGATATCCTTGTTAACTTTCTGTCTCGTTGATCTGTCTAAAGTTGACAGTGGGGTGTTGAAGTCTCACATTATTATTGTATGGGAGTCTAAGTCTCTTTGTAAGTCTCTAAGGACTTGCTTTATGAATCTGGGTGCTCCTGTATTGGGTGCATATATATTTAGGATAGTTAGCTCTTCCTGTTGAATTGATCCCTTTACCATTATGTAATGGCCTTCTTTGTCTTTTTTGATCTTTGATGGTTTAAAGTCTGTTTTATCAGAGACTAGGATTGCAACCCCTGCTTTTTTTTGTTCTCCATTTGCTTGGTAGATCTTCCTCCATCCCTTTATTTTGAGCCTATGTATGTCTCTGCATGTGAGATGGGTCTCGTGAATACAGCAAACTGATGGGTCTTGACTCTTTATCCAATTAGCCAGGCTGTGTCTTTTAATTGGACCATTTAGTCCATTTACATTTAAGGTTAAGAATTTTTGCCCAATAATCTATTGTACTAACAAAACAGGTTAGCCCATTTCCCTACCAAGGAACAGTTAAGTTATGTTCACTTTTTTTGCCATTACCTACAGAGCTGCCATGAATAATACTGGTCAATTCCCCCTCTGTGCAGAACTGAAATTAGTGGCACAGGTGGTATATAATGTCAGATTTACTAGGTACCACACCTGAAATCAGTCTTCTAAAATAGTTATAAAAACTTTTACCCTCACCAGCAATGCACAAGTTCCTACTTCTGTGCATTTATGTCAATTCTTACAATTAATTTCAACTTTATTGCATTAGTGTCTTAGAACACGAACTATATGGTATCCTTTTCTCCTTTTCATTTACAAACACTTGCTTTGGGTCTATAAGGTGGTCAATTTTTCTGTCCTCATTTCCTGCAAGCTTAAATAGACTAAACATTCTCTAATTGTTCCAAGGATGTTCATGTATGTCCATTTAGATTCGGTTTGTTATGCAAGTTTTGTTCAGACATTACTTTGTGTGCACTTCATCTATCAATATTTGAGAGAGGTGGGTTAAAGTATATGACTAGGTATTTTCAATTCCTCCTTGTGATTATGTCAATTTTGATTTTCCATATTTAAGGCTGTATTGCGAGCTGTCTATAAGCTCAGTACTATTGCATCTTTCTGATGAATTGATCTATTTCTCAATGACCTACTCCTTTATTCCTATTAAATAATTCTGCCTTATGTTTTGCTTTGTTTATGTAACCACACCTGCTTCATTTTAGTCAATACTTGCCTTGTACATTTTTTCTGATCCTTTTACTTTCATTTCAGCCTTTCCAGTCATTATTTTTTAAATTGCATCTTCTGTTAATCACACAGACCTGGCTATACGCATATAGGTATGTAGTCTGACAGTGTCTAGTTTTAGCTAGCAAGATTTTATTTTAGTTTATAATAATGTGATTGCTGGTATTTGGATATATGTCTATCACAATATGTGGTGATTAATCACAATACCCTTTGTGTGTTTCTTTTTTGTTTCTTTTCCTTTAATTTCTTGGATCAATGACATTTTTCTAATCCCTTTTCCAAGTTTTACTGGTATGGAAGTTCTGAATATAACTTCTATTTTTTTCAGTTATTACTCTTAAATGTTTAACATACATATTTGAAATAGCTAAAGATAAAGTTAATCCTTTTTGCACCTTCTTAAAATCCAAATCTTCTTCATTCCCATTTTTTGTCATTATTTTCAATAAATTAGATGTACTTTGTTTTTAACCACTCAAATTGGTTATTATTAAAATTATTGATTTTATAGTCAATACAAATTTAGATTTATCTATATACCTGTCAGTTCTTCACTCAACATTGCCTCTTCACTATTATTCCTTCCTTCTGGTTCAACTTCTTTCTTAATGAAGAAAATACTGTATAATTCTAGGAGGTCCTGCAAGTGACACTTTGTTTCTGTTTCCCAAAAACATCATTTGGAATTCATTCCTGAAGGATAGTTTATATAGTTTTAGGCTTCTATGTTGATGGCTTTGTTCTACTCTAGTGCTTTGAAGTATTAGGTTGGTGCAAAAGTAATTTCAGTTTTCTATCACTTTCAATGGCAAAAACTGCAATCACTTTTGCACCAACCTCTAACTGTACTATTTTTCAGCTTCTATGGTTGAGGTTGAAAGTCTGTTTTTATTTGCATTTCTCTGATAACCAGCGATGAAGAGCATTTTTTCATATGTCTGTTGGGTACATAAATGTCTTCTTTTCAGAATTGTCTGTTCATATCCTTTGCCTACTTTTTATGGGTTTGTTTCTTGTAAATTTGTTTAAGTTCTGTGTAGATTCTGTATATTAGTCGTCAGATGGGTAGATTGCAAAGATTTTCTCCCATTCTGTAGGTTGCCTCTTCACTCTGATGATAGTTTCTTTTGCTGTGCAGAAGCTCTTTAGTTTACTTAGATCTCATTTGTCTATTTCAGCTTTTGTTGTCACTGCTTTTGGTGTTTGAGTCATGAAGTCTTTGCCCATGCCTATGTCCTGAACGGTATTGCCTAGGTTTTCTTCTAGAGTTTTTATGCTATTAGATCTTATATTTAAGTCTTTAATCCATCTTGAGTTAATTTTTGTATATGGGATAAGGAAGGGATCCAGTTTCAGCTTTCTATATATGGCTAGCCAGTTTCCCAGCATCATTTATTAAATAGGGAATCCTTTCCCCTTTGCTTGTTTTTGTCAGGTTTATCGAAGATTAGATGGTTGTAGATGTGTGGTGTTATTTCTGAGGCCTCCGTTCTGTTCCATTCATCTGTATCTCAGTTTTGGTACCAGTACCCTGCTGTTTTGCTTACTGTAGCCTTGTAGTATAGTTTGAAGTCAGGTAGCATGATGCCTCCAGCTTTGTTCTTTTTGGTTAAGATTGTCTTGGCTATGTGGGCTCTTTTTTGGTTCCATATGAACTTTAAAGCAGTCTTTTCCTATTCTGTGAAGAAAGTCAGTGGTAGCTTGATGGGGATAGCACTGAATCTATAAATTACCTTGGACAGTATGGCCATTTTCACAATACTGATTCTTACTATCCATGAGCATGGAATGTTCTTTCATTTGTTTGTGTCCTCTTTTATTTCGTTGAGCAGTGATTTGTAGTTCTCCTTGAAGAGGTCCTTCACATCCCTTGTTGGATTCCTGGGTATTTTATTCTCTTTGTAGTAATTACGAGTGGGAGTTCACTCATGATTTGGCTCTCTATTATTGGTGTATAAGAATGTTTGTGATTTTTGCACATTGATTTTGTATCCTGAGACTTTGCTGAATTTGCTTATCAGCTTAAGGAGATTTTTGAGTGAGATTATGGGGTTTTCTAAATATACAATCATGTCATCTGCAAACAGAGACAGTTTGACTTCCTCTTTTCATAATTGAATATCTTTTATTTCTTTCTCTTGCCTGATTGTCCTAGCCAAAAACCACAATGAGATACCATCTCCTGCCAGCTAGAATGGTAATCATTAAAAAGTCAGGAAACAACAGATGCTGGACAGGATGTGGAGAAATAGGAATGCTTTTACACTGTCATTGGGAGTGTAAATTAGTTCAACCATTGTGGAAGACAGTGTGGTGATTCCTCAAGGATCTAGAACTAGAAATACCATTTGACCCAGACATCCCATTACTGGGTATATACCCAAAGGATTATAAATCATGTTACTATAAAGAGACGTCCACACCTGTGTTTACTGCGGAACTATTCACAATAGCAAAGACTTGGAACCAACTGAAATGTCCATCAGTGATAGACTGGATTAAGAAAATGTGGCACATATACACCATAGAATACTATGCAGCCATAAAAAAATGAGTTCATGTCCTTTGCAGGGACATGGATGAACCTGGAAACGATCATTCTAAGCAAACTATCACAGGGACAGAAAACCAAACACTGCATATTCTCACTCATAGGTGGGAGTTAAACAATGAGAACACATGGACACAGGGCACAGAATGTCACACACTGGGGTCTGTCGGGGGCTGGGAGGCTGGAAAAGGGATAACATTAGGAGAAATACCTAATTAAATGACGAGCTGATGGGTGCAGCAAACCAACATGGCACATGTATACCTATGTAACAAACCTGCACGTTGTGCACATGTACCCTAAAACTTAAAGTATAATCAAAAGAAGTCTGTTTTTAGTCTAATTATTGGTACTTTGTAATGAATTTGCATTTTTCTGGTTGTTAAAATTTCTCTTTTTCTTTGATGTTATTACCAGAATTATTACCATTATTATTCCTGGAAATTGCATAGCTTAGGATTGGAGATATATGACTTTTATTAATTCTCAAAAATTCTGAACCATTCTTTTTACTTCTTCCTGGAATTCTTATTAACCCAAGTTGAAAGTACTCCCTATCTCTTTGTCTTTCTGTACTGTATTATAGTTTTTTTCCCACAACAGATTTCTCTTCCAGCTCACCTTACTCTCTCACTCTTTAGTGATCTCCAATCTGCTGTTTAGATCGTCCATTGTTTCTTCTTTAATGATGATTTGTTTAAGTGTTTAGACTGTGTATTTTGTACCTTTTCAAAATGGAATTTGTTTTTGTTTTTAAGCCAATCTCCTGTCCTCTTGTTTTGTTTCTATAACTTATTTCATCACATCAATAGTTTTAAATATCTCACTTTACAACCTCTGTAATAGCATTGTTCTATTATCTCATATTTTGTAGGTGTTATTTCTCTTGTTTTCCTAAGTCTTATTCACAGTAGATTGTTTCATTTAGTGTTTAGTCATTTTTTATATTATCTTATCTTATGCAAAGCATGCCATTATTATGGAAATTATGTGCATCTTGGTTTTTGAAGTGTCTCCCCAGAAAGCTTTGCATTTGATCCCAACAGACACCAGAGATGTATCAGTGGCCAGAGACCAATTCCCATGTTTATTTCTCAGTGTATGTGATGCATGTGCATGTGTTTTAATACCCAACTAGCTTAAATTGGACTCCAAATTAATTGTGAGCACAAACTTGGATTTTGAATTCTCAAAAGAGATGTTCTGTGCCATCCAGAGTCAAGGCAAAGCCAAGTTTAAGTGTTGCCTTTTGCAACCAGTCTGATTCCACAGCAAGACCATAGAAGTTGAGTTGGGTGGCAATGCTGTATCCTGTACACCAACACCATCACATTTGGCCTGCCATAGCATCGGCTGGCATAATCATTGGTCTGCCTCTCAGCTACCTCTCTGCTTCTGGTACATAAAGTTTCCCTTTCTTGCATGCTTGATAAGGTCAGCCATTCTCATTATTTATTTATTATTTTATCACGAATATAAAGGTAGAAGGTTTTCAAAGCTAGTATAACCAACTATTTTACAAAACTAGAACTCTGAAGCCTTTGAAATTAAAAAATAGGTAAAGGTCATTAATTGTAACTCACTAGTGAGTAGTACACATGGCTAATAAAAATGGAAAATATTCAATGCTACTTGTTCACTCATCAAAATAGAGAAGACCAAAAAGAATGGTAAAGTGTAAAGATGCAGGGCACCCTAATAAAATGCACAATTTCTGAAGAACATTTATCTCTCTATATAAGATACTTTAAATATGAATATGTTAATAAATAATTATTTAGCCTGGGCACGGTGGCTCACGCCTGTAATCCCAGCGCTTTGGGAGGCCGAGGAGGGTGGATCACAAGGTCAGGAGATTGAGACCATCCTGGCTAACACGATGAAGCCTCGTCTCTACTAAAACTACAAAACATTAGCTGGGTGTGGTGGTGGGCACCTGTAGTCCCAGATACTCGGGAGGTTGAGGCAGGAGAATGGCATGAACTCAGGAGGTGGAGCTTGCAGTGAGCTGAGATCATGCCACTGCACTCCAGCCTGGGAGACAGAATGAGACTCTGTCTCAAAAAATAAATAAATAAATAAATAAATAAATACATAAGGTCCAGGAGATTTTTCTTAAGGAAATAATCAGATTTAGCTATAAATTTTTCATTGGAACTTTATTGATAATGGCATTTTAAAAATCTTTAAATAACCAATTGGGAAGAATTGAACTAAATTATGGTACATCTAATAATGGAGCAAAGAGTAACTATCAAAATTAAAATTACAAAGTTATAAATATTGACATGGGAAAATATTTATGGTGGAGTGTTAAGTAAAACACACAAAAAAACAGGTGCTAAGCAGTATATACTCAGATGTGTAAAAACACTTCTAGATATAATTTCATGTGGATAAAAGATGGGAAGTATATACACAAAAGTACTAAAGATATGAATTTCCTAAAATTGATATGTTAGTTTTATAATCAGACAACAAAAATGGGAAATGCTATTTTTAAAAGCACTGTGTTAGGCTGTTCTTGTACTGCTATAAAGAAATACCTTCCTCCCTGAGACGATAAAATAAAAAAGGAAAAAAGAAATACCTGAGACTGGGTAATTTATAAAGAAAAGAGGTTTAATTGTCTCACAGTTCTGCAGGCTGTACAAGTTTGGCACCAACGTCTGCTTGGCTTTTGGGGAGGCCTTAGGGAGTTTTACTCACGGCAGAAGTCCAAGTGAGAATGGGCATGTTACATAGCCTGAGTGGAAGCAAGAGTGTGCAAAGGAGAAGATGCCACACACTTTCAAGCAACCAAATCTCCCAAGAACTCACTGACCAACAGGAAACCAGCACCAAGCCATAAGGGATCAGCTGTCATGACTCAAATACCTCCCACCAGGCCCCACCTCCAATGTTGGGGATTAGAATTCAACATGAGATTGGCAAAGACATGTATTCAAACTGTATCAAGTACATATTCAGTCATTTCAGTAAACTTTTGTGAAGCTACACAAACTTCTTATCAGTCTCTGGTAATATTCAGTTTATTTCACTGATTCTCCCCTTACCACAAAGCGAGTTACAGAAAGCACCCATTGTTTTATTCATTTTTATGGTCTCAATCAAAGCTCATAATAAATGCTCAATAAAAGTATGTGTAACCTAACGAATGAATAAATAACATTAGTGAATAAACACATTTTTAAAATGATGTTATTATCAACTTTCTACAGGATAATAATAATTGAGAAAGCAAAATGAAACGGATCAATGAATTAAAATTCACTACCATAGTAAGTCTAAAAAGCAAATAAAATATTTTGGGAATTGATCTTTTCAAATAAATAATATTTTGAGATACAATAACTGTATGTATACGGTTTACATTTGCACAGGCTTTTTTTTTTTTTTTAGATGGAGTCTCACTCTGACACCCATGTTGGAGTACAGTAGTGGATTTTGAATTCACTGCAACCTCATCCTTTCTGATTTAAGCGATTCTTCTGCTTCAACCTCCCAAGTAGCTGGAACTACAGGCATGGGCCAGCACACCCAACTAATTTTTGTATTTTTAATAGTTTAAGTGATTCTTCTGCCTCAATCTTCCAAGTAACTGGAACTACAGGCATGGGCCAGCACACCCAACTAATTTTTGTATTTTTAATATAGATGGGGTTTCACTATGTTGGCCAGGCTGGTCTTGAACTCCTGACCTTAGGTGATCCCCTTGCCTCGGCCCCCCAAAGTGCTGGGATTACAGGCACGAGTGACTGGGCCTGGCCTGTACAGGCTATTAATAAAAGAAGGATGTAATAATATATTTTAACTTAGTTTGAGAATTTCAGTTTATCAGTAATATCTTCAGAAATGATCCCCCTATAATCCATTTCAACCAAAGAATTTAACTGGGTTGCACCTGCTAATGGCTCTGGATCTTATGCTTTTTGAAACAACTCATAGGAAAGGAGAGGGGGAACACTTTCAATGGATTCAATACATTCAGTACTACACTTCCTTTCCTAGCCTTATTAAGCTTCATCATAACCAGGTACCAAAAGGGGCCTCAAATCTCTGCTAAAGTGCTAACTCCACATGTAAGTATAATTATTTTTAAAACCCAGAAGAAAAATCTAAGATGAAATAGAAAAAGTCTTAAAAAGCAAATATTTAATGTATGTATGACACCGTGAGGCTGAGACACACGTAAAGGAAGTGCCTTCTGCTTTGCTATTTTGAAACGTCATTCCACTCTAGAAGCCGGTCAAGTTTTGTTAACGTGCACTTGGTACAAATATTGCCCTCGTATTTTTAAAATTGAATCAATGTTCAATAACATATCACATGTAATTGTGAAGGGTAAGCATTGGGATTTAAAAGGAGGAGTGACGTTGAAGAAACAGCATTTTACTAGTGTTTTAAGTCCAAAGCTTTTTTACATGTCATGGAGAACAAATCCGTAATTCAGCCCAAAGTGTTAACAATAATACAAAGAGAAGTATACTATGAAAATCCATTGTGAAATTCCATTGTTTGATTGGTGTATATTTTTAATCAATCCAAAATTTGTGATTTGGGGATTTAGTACCAGTGATTGCTGTTAATTTCTTCAGATTAGTACTCATTATGAAAAATCGTATTTCTCTATGAGTTTTTCTTCCCTTCATAAAATCTTATCCCGAGACAGCTAAAATCCTTCTGAGAGCCTGAACAGTCAAACCTGGGCTCATAATGCACAGATAAAACACTCTTTATAGCAGCATTCATTAAAGTACTAGACAGAGCACAAAAAGCAGCAACGGGGAGCTTTCCCCTAAAAGCTTTTAATACAACTCTTTCCAAGACTCATTAAATTGGCCCAGCACTAAAGCCTCTGGCCACCCCCATCTATTGATCCCCACCACTGTGGAGCCCCCTACTCTGTCCAACTGAAGTCGGAGGTAATTTATCTCTGATGAATATATCGTCCACAGAAAAGTCCCTAGTACAAAGCTGCAAGTCAGAATCCCAACTCTAAGTAAGGCAATTATTGTGTGTTTTCTGTATGTTCCTGAAAAGCCCCTACAAATATAACCATTCTGCAAAACTCTTTGTCTTAATTTTCATTTGACTTACTCAAACAGACCCTACTAACAGGTAACATTCATTGAACATATATTATGTGGCAGCACTAGGATTCATGTTTTAAGCATTGTTTTTATTTAATTCTTACATCAGCATGATGGACAATTTATCTCCATTTTGCATATGAAGGAAATGAGGCTCAGAGAGTTGAAGAAACTTTCCAGAATCTCAAAGCCAATAGGTGGCAGAACCACTGTTAAAAAAAACCTTATAGTGAATCTTTCTGTTCACTTAACTGATATTTTATTTTGGATACCATGTACTAGGACCTGTGGTAAATTAAATGGACATGCTCCCTGTGTTCAAGGTGCTTCCAGCTCTGTGGGAGCAAAAACTTTAAACAAGCAAATGGGAAATAAGCAGCAAATTGTAGTAATTATTATAAAGAACAAAGTATGTAAAAATATTATTCTTATTCCAGCATTAATAACTCCACTAATCCCTTTGTTTCACATTTATTTGGCATGTGTAGATTATACTTTCAACAAGATACACCATAAAAACATGTTTGCCTTTTTCTTTCTAATCAACAGAATGACTCACAGCATTATTAATTTGGAAGAGCAGAAGTTCTTTTGAATTGATTATCCTTTATCCATAAGATAACCATTTATTCTGAACCAAACAATCTCAATTATGATTCTAATCTCTGTGCTTTCTACTTTGACAGTTTCTTTTCTGAAAAGAGTTATGATCACTCTACTTTTACAATATTTGGAACTGATTGAAATGTGTTTTGGAGAAAATAGTAGTGAACTGAAAGAAATGACTGTGTCCTACTTTCTGCTGGGATCTTTACCTATGTAATTTTACTTAATCTTCTTCAGACACCTCACTGAGGTCACAATTGCTATACCCACTTGAAGAAAAGTGTCTCAAAGATATCTTTTTTTTTTTTTTTTTTTTTTTTTTGAGACGGAGTCTCGCTCTGTCGCCCAGGCTGGAGTGCAGTGGCCGGATCTCAGCTCACTGCAAGCTCCGCCTCCCGGGTTCACGCCATTCTCCTGCCTCAGCCTCCCGAGTAGCTGGGACTACAGGCGCCCGCCACCTCGCCCGGCTAAGTTTTTGTATTTTTAGTAGAGACGGGGTTTCACTGTGTTAGCCAGGATGGTCTCGATCTCCTGACCTCGTGATCCGCCCGTCTCGGCCTCCCAAAGTGCTGGGATTACAGGCTTGAGCCACCGCGCCCGGCCTCAAAGATATCTTATACAAAGCATATGTTTACATATCCTAAATGTCTCTCAAATATCTCCTCTCTCCACTTCATTCACTCATTCTGCAAATATTGATTTAACCCCTTCTTTGTGCCAGACATTGTGCTAGGTGCTAGGATATAAATGAGAACAAGATAGAGTAGTTTGTTCCTACCTTCATGGAGTTTGTCATTTAGTAGAGAAGGCAGGCAAAACCAAGCAAACAAAAATAAAATACAATAAATATAAATTGTTCTAAGTGCTATGGAACTTAAGTAAAACAGAGTTCTGTAGCTTTCTCATAGGTTATCTTGTTCCAATACTCCAAAATTATTTCACTGTTATAGAAAGTTCTGAATACAAATTTGATAATGTTTCTTTATTATTTACATCTCTTTCAGGGATCCTTAAAATCATCAGTGTGAATTTGTATGATGCAAGTCACTTTATAATTTGTTCTCTGCTTACAGGCACAAAAATAATTTGAACAGGAATAAACAGGTGAGAATGCAAGCCTCCAGTCTTTTCATATTGCAGAAGTTCCACTCTTTCTTAAGGAAAACTTGTACCTTAGTGACATGTGACCATTGACTGTCAGTACATTAATATGTATCTTAATTTTTAGATAAAAATATAAGCATAAATCTTTCTTCTACTGGATAGCTTAGAACAACCTGTACATATGCACAACTGGCTTTGGAGATCCATAGTGTGTTTGTTTACACCATTAGACTGCAGAGTTTTTTGAGAACTAAAACTACAGGATTCATTGTTGTGCATTTGGCCCTAGAGGGCTTAGCATGTGATCTGGATCAAACCCAAGAGGTCATCATTGTTTGCAGACTGACTGACTAAATGAGGGAAGAATTCAGTCAATCCATTGAGCACATGCAGAGTGCTCATGACTTGTAGCATGTTAGCAGTGGTAGGACCAACATAAACATGGAGGATACGATACAAGTGTCAACATTTCTCTGACATTTCTAAGCATGTCAACAAAATCCCACTATTACTGGGGCTGTAGGGAATGAAGTCCTCAACACACATTTCTCTTAAGTAATCTTCATTTGGTTGGTTGTTTTTAAATAACTGTTACACAAAAGATGAGATTTTTCCACAGTGCTCTTTCAAAATAGAGTCCCAGTGTTCCCGAACCAAACTGAGGGTCGGGCTGCTATTTCTCGTGTCTCAATAACGAGATGCAGACGAACTGGGGAGGAAGAGAGTTTTATTCCTATAACTCAGTTACGAGGAGAAGACATGGAAATTATGACCAGACCAATTCAAAATACAAAGTTTTCCAGAGCTTATATACCTCCTAACCTATAAGTCTACATGTAAGTCTGCATTTGTCTAAAGACGTAAGTGATTAACTTCTTTTAATCTATAAGGTCTGAGTCCTGAAGTCCTTCCTCTAGAGCCTCAGTAAATTTACTAAATCTAAATGGGTCCAGATACTAGGGTGGTTACCCTTATCTTGTCTCCTGCTAAATCACGGAGGTTTGGGTATTCTTTCAGACCCCTAATAAACTTGTATGAGAGTTTCTTCAGATCCCCAATAAAACTTGTTTAATCCCAAATGGGTCCTGTTAATAATTCCTTCACTGTTTTGTCATGCTTTAAGGCCAAGGAAAAGCCTAGGCAAGATTCTTGGTGGGCTTTTGTTACATTCCAGCCTTTGCGTAAGGGCCCTGGCATTTTCAGCTTTTAGTATTTAACTTAACCACTCAGTCAGTGCTGAAACGGTTGTCATGGAGGCTTGTATTAGCGAGGCCTGGCCTGCCACACCAGGGAAGTAGGTTTCAAACTTAGGGTAAAGGATGATTCATGCTCACTGGCTCTAATACACATGATTTTACCATATTACAAGTACTATAAATACTCATGAGACTGTAGGCTACTTGACTAAAAGCTGAATGTCCCTAAACATGGTACAGGTGCCTCTGCATGATGATCTCCTTATGGAGTCCACTAACATAAGCAAAGAAAAAGTAATCAAAGCTATTTGCAAATCAAAAGAAAAAGCAGAAGTCACTTTTTAAAGGACATTAAAATGAATAAGGGCAGAAATGCTAAAACTAGGACCTAGATATACATATAAACACATTTATGCAACAAAAAGATTAGTGAGTTTTACTGTAATCAATAGATTGAAAAGTTCTTTTTTTGATCTGAAAAACAATCATTACCTTAAGAAAAGAACATATGTATGTGGATTATAGGAAACCTTAAAAAATAAATAGGGAGGAAAGGGGGATTATACTGCACCAACCTGGGAGGCTGGGAAAGAAGTTAAGCTGAGTGAATGAGCCTTATGTTAGCTGACAAAGGGTGCATTTAGTGTTTACCCACCCCAGGCAAATCTGTGAATCACAGATAGCCTTTTACAAGAATCCTTTACCTGCAGCCATTATGATGGAGGTGGTGGGAGCAGGGGATGGTGGGGGAGGAACAACCAAAGAATATACAGTGAGCTGCTGATTATCCATGTTGACCCAGATAAGTCATGTCACAATTTATTCAAAAATCAATGTAGATTTAACTTTATTGTCATTGTACATAAATTTGAATATATGGCTTAATCTGAGGTTCTAAGTATTCTACAGAGTAAAAACAAATACTAAAATGATTTCATTATATCTTAACAGGGAAAACTGAAAAAATTCTATGTTTCCCTGCTCAGAACTCTTCCCTCATAAGGAAGCAAGATATTTAATCTATGAAAAACTTCCATTTTTGTGGACTGCACATTTCTTGAATTGGGGGAAGGTAATTAAGGCTGCAGATAGTCAGAATGAACTAAATATAATCTATGCAGGAGAGTCTGAAAGATACTCATATTTTTTTCCCTTACACTGAAAAAAAATGTGGAAGCTTTATGCTCTTCATCTGATCTGAACATTATCATAATCCACCTACTGGGAAACAGGTGGAAAGGAAAATCTAAATTTTAGCCTTACGTGGTAAACTTTGCCTGATGCAATAATTTAAGTGTTCCCTTTAGGTGATACCTAGAATTTTTAGGTTAAAATGCATAGTCTTCTAGTCTTCCATAGCCCTCCTCTGCTCTTTTGTGATATGGGTGAGGCGTACAGCATTGGTGAGAGCAACAATGGGGCTTGGGAGCTCAGGAACTTGCATCAAGTTTCGTAACCTCACTCATCTCAACTCAACACAAGCCATGGACAAGACGTCTGCTGAAATTGACTAGCACTACCTCAGGACTTCTGTTGACTTCTGACACTATAATATGCTTAGGTTATATATCTGTGATACATATTTTTCTCTCAGGCAGCTAGGATTCAGTTGCATTCCCTCTTGATTAGGTACCTTGATTCTGGACAGCTCTGTAGACATTTTGTAACATTTGTCATAACTCTTATCCATCTTCTTCCTGAAATGTGTCATGTAGCTGAATTACCTGGTACCTTGGTACACTTCAAGGGAAAACCACAAGCCCTCAACTATACCCCTTCTACAAATTCCTACAGAGCCATCTGAGCCTTTTTAATTTCTTACAAAAACTAAGGAATAAATCTGACTCACTCTCTACCTTATCTTGCTGCCTGCAAAGTTTACTTTGATTTAATTATCCTCTAGGTTGATCTAGGGAAACCTTTGAAGCCATCCCTTATGCTAGCAAAATCCAAGAATGGGCAGCATGGGACCCAACTGTCTCACTTCCATCCAGCTTCCCTGGCAAATACCGTTGCACCAGCCAGTTGAAACACTCAGGTGGCATGAAGAGCTCCCCCTCCACATTTCCATGTTCTCAATGGTATGTGAATTGATTTAATCGGCAGAAGCTAATTCATGTCTTGAATTTTAACTGCAATAAAGTCTGGGAATGATATAATTTAAGCTTTTAGCTTCTACAATACAGGAAGACAAGCTAGGAGAGTGAAACCACCATATCCATTTTAAGTAAGCCCACAATCACTCTCACTCTTATAACCTTACATAGATTTATGCCTAGCTAAGAAGTTTGCTTACTCTGTTGTATTTTCTGGGCATCCTTATGGAAATATAAGTCTCATATCATCCATATCTCCATAAAGCAATTTTCATTTTTATAGGAATAAAGAACATTAATAAATGTCATTATTTTCCTAGGATAGTGTGCCAAAATGCTAACAAGTTTCCTCTATTAAGGTATCTGCAAGTTTATGCTGAGGAAAAATGAAGTGCATAGGCAAGTTCCAGGTCTTCTTTTGGTTCCCTCTATACTCCTTTATTTAGAGGGCAGCTTGTCCCTTTATTTAAAAGCCTAGTAAGAAAGCCTGGGCTTGAAATTTTGCTCAGCCAGGCCTAATGTGATGATACCCAACGGGGATTTAGTACCTTCTGTTATCTTAACTCCCCAGAAACTAAAATAGATAGAATGGCCCTGTGTTAGGCCATTCTTGTATTGCTATAAAAGAATACCTGAAGCTGGATTATTTATAAAGAAAAGAGGCTTAATTGGCTTACGGTTCTGCAGGCTGTACAGAAAGCATGGTGCCAATATCTGCTTAGCTTCTGGTGAAGCCTCAGGGAGCTTTCAATTATGGCAGAAGGTGAAGAGGGAAGCCAGTCATCTCACATGGCAGGAATAGGGGCAAGAGAGAGGGAAAGAGAGTGGGAGGCACCACACACTTGTAAACAACCAGATCTCACATGAACTCACTTATCACCAAGGGGATGATGATAGCCATTCATGATCTGCCCCCATGATCCAAACACCTCCCATTGGGCCCTACCCTCAACACTGGGGATTACATTTCAACATGAGATTTGAGGGGACACATATTCAAACTATATCAGGCCCAGTATATTCTTTTATCCAAAAGCTAACTACGAGAAGCAGATCTACCATCTCTTTTGCAAACAATCCAAGCCTGTAAGCAGGGATAGTTGGATCTAAACTTTTTCATGACCACATACAGGGTTTGGTCAATGTGTTAGTAATTTTGTTAGAAGACAACATAATACAGAGATTAAGAGTACAAGCTCTGGAGCTAGACTGCCTGAGTTTGATTCTGGCTGCTCAATTTATTAAGTGTCTAATCTGGGGTTAATACCTTAATCTCTCTGCACTGCATTTTCCTCATCTGTATAATGAAGCAAATGATAACACCTACCACATAAACTTTTATGCGGATTGAATTAGTATATGTGAAGTTCTTTAAATGGTGCCTAGATCTATATAACACTCAATAAACTAATAAAATTCTTTCTACTACTTTTTTTCTTAAACTTTTATCGTAAGTTCAGGGGTACAGGTACAGGATGTGCAGGTTTGTTACATAGGTGAAACATGAGCCATGGTGGTTTGCTGCACAGATCATCCCATCACGTAGGTATCAACCCCAGCATCCATGACCTGTTTTTCCTGATGCTCTCCCTCCCCCTAATTCCACCACCAATGGACCCAAGTGTGTGTTGTTCCCCATGATGTATCCATGTATTCTCATCATTCAGCTCCCACTTATAAGTGAGAACATGGAGTGTTTGGTTTTCTTTTCCTGCATTAGTTTGCTGAGGATAACAGCTTCCAGTTCCATCATGTCCCTGCATAGAACACAATCTTATTCCTTTTCACAGCTGCATAGTATTCTATGGTGTATGTGTACCACATTTTCTTTTCCAGTCTACCATTGATGGGCATTTAGGTTGATTCCCTGTCTTTGTTACTGTAAATAGTGTTGCAAGGAGCATGCGTGCGTATGCATCTTTACAATAGGATGATTTATATTCCTTTGAGTATATACCCAGTAATGGGATTGCTGGGTCAAACGGTATTTCTGCCTCTAGGTCTTTGAGGAATTGCCACACTGTCTTCCACAATGGTTGAACTAATTTACACTCCCACCAACAGTGTAAAATCATTTCTTTTTCTCCACGACATTGTCAGTATCTGTTATTTTTGGACTTTTTAATAATCACCATTCTCACCGGTGTGAGATAGTATCTCATTGTGGTTTTGATTTACATTTTTCTAATGATCAGTGATATTGAGCGTTTTTTTCATATTTGCTCCTCCATGTATGTAATCTTTTGAGAAGTGTCTGTTAATATCCTTTGCCCACTTTTTAATGGGGCTGTTTGTGTTTTTTCTGTAAGTTTGATTAAGTTCCTTGTAGACTCTGTATATTATACCTTTGTAAGAAGGATAGATTGTAAAAATTTTCTCCAATTCTGTAGTTTGTTCACTCTGATGATAGTTTATTTTGCTCTGCAGAAACTCTTTTATTTAATATGATCCCATTTGTCAACTTTTGTTTGTTGCAATTGCTTTTTGCATTTTCATAACAAAATCTTTGCCTGAATGGTATTGCCTAGATTTTCTCTTCTATAAACCAAAAACTTTATAGTTTTGGGTTTTAAGTTTGTTTTAGTCTGTTTCCATATTGCTGTAAAGAATTGCTGAGACTGGGTATTTATTAATAGAAAGGAAAGAGGTTTAATTGACTCACAGTTCAGCATGGCTGGGAAGGCCTCAGGAAACTAACAATCATAGTGGAAGGTAAAGGGGAAGCAAGGCAGTTTCTTCACAAGGTGGCAGGAGGGAGAAGTGTTGACCAAAGGGAAAAGAGACCCTTATAAAACCATCAGATCTCATGAGAACTCACTCACTATCATGAGAACAGCATGGGGGAAACCGCCCCCTCATCTAATTACCTCCACCCTGTCCTGCCCTTGACATGTGGGGATTATGGGGATTACAATTCAAGGTGAGACTTGGGTGGGGATCCAGAGCCAAACCATATCAACTTTAAAGTCTTCAAACCATCTTGAGTTAGTTTTTGTAAAAAGCATAAGGAAAGGGTCTAATTTCAATTTTCTGCATATGGCTAACCAGTTCTCCCAGTACCATTTATTAAATAGGGAGTCCTTTTCTCATTGTTTGTTTTTGTCAGGTTTGTTGAAGATCAGATGGTTGTAGGTGTGCATTCTTATTTCTGAGTTCTCTTTTCTGTTCCATTGGTCTATGCATCTGTTTTTGTACCAGTACCATGCCATTTTGGTTACTGTAACCCTGTAGTATAGTTCGAAGTTGGGTAGCATGATGCCTGCAGGTTTGCTCTTTTTGCTTAGGATTGTCTTGGCTATTTGGGCTCATTTTTGATTCCATATGGCTTTTAAACTGGTAGAAGACAAGAATGCCCTCTTTCACCACTCTTATTCAACATAGTATTGAAAGTTCTGGCTGGTGCAATCAGGCAAGGTAAAGAAATAACGGGTATCCAAATAGAAAGAGAGGAAGCCAAATTATCTTTGTTTGCAGATGGCATGATCCTATACCTAGAAAACCCCATTTTCTCAGCCCAAAAGCTTCTTAAGCTGATAAGCAACTTCAGCAAAGCCTCAGGATACAAAATCAATGTGCAAAAATCTCTAGCATTCCTATACACCAACAATAGGCAAGCAGAGAGATGAATCATTAATGAACTCCTATTCACAATTGCTGCCAAAAAAAAAAGATACCTAGGAATACAGTTGACAAGGAAAGTGAGGGACCTCTTCAAAGAGAACTACAAACTAATCCTCAAAGAAATAAGAGAGGCACAAACAAATGGAAAAACATTCCACGCTCATGGATAGGAAGAATCAATATTGTGAAAATGGTCATACTTTCCAAAGTAATCTATAGATTCAATGCCAGTCCCATTAAACTACCACTAGCATTCTTCACAGGATTAGAGAAAAAAAGAAAAACTATCCTTTCACTACTTTTATTAACAGGATACTCTGAAGTATCTTCTAGCTCTATAAACTTTGCATAGTGTTGTAAATGTTCAAGGGGCAATGTAATCTCACTCAGAAAAAGGAAGTGTGTTCACTTGAGGTAGACCACACTGCTAATTGCTAATTTTTCTCTCTAACTTACGTTTATTGAATAACATGTATCAAGCCCTATGCCACCAGCTTTCCCATATCTTATCTCCTTTACCCTTTACAACAATCCTCCAAGATGCTAATTATTTCCATTTTAGAGATGACACAACTGACACACAGAGATTGTTTACATTTTCCTATAAAGAAGATCTAATAAGGTGACTTTCTAGGATTCCAGGTTAAATTAGTCAGAGTTCAAGTCCAATGCCTTTTCCGTTGCTCTGTGTTACCTCTTTAAATAACAGTATATCTGTAGTTATTTAAGCAACTGTGCATGCATTACTTTATTTAACTTTCAGAATAATTCTATGACATTGAGCATCAAGATGGCTCAACTGCAGGTAACAGAAAACCTAGATGGCAATAATTTAATCAGATAAGGGTTTATTCCTTGAACATAATAATACATCTATGTTTAGGTAACAACAGCTTGGTTGCTGGCCTTGCATGGAGGATTCAATGATGCCATCAAGAACCCAGGCTTCTTCCATCTTTCCCCTTCATCATTTGATACATGTTGACTTTTCATTCTTCACTTTGCCGTCTTGTATTTGAATAATATTTTTCACAGCTTTAGGCAAAACAAAGCCAGAAGCAGGTAGTTGGGACAAGTGTTGGCAAAGGAGTGAAACAAACAGAATTTACTTCTTTATCAAGGAGAAAAAAAATGTTTCTCAAAAACCTATCCCAAAAATCTTATCAAGGGATATGTGAGTCACATGGCCATACCTAGCAACAAAGAGACTGGGAAGGTAATAAGTTGGCTTTTTACAGTCCCTCTGGCGGGAGGCAGAACAAGGACAAAGGAGGTTACATATAGCTCTTAGAGACAAGACAATGAATGGTCTCTTTCACTCCTAGGTATTATATAAAATTTTTTAGATAATGTCACATGTCCAGATAGATTGTGACTTGTCTATTGTCACAGAGGTAATATGTAGTGTCCTAGGGACTTAAATCAAGGGTTTTTTGACCCGACCCTCTAAAATTTCCACCATACCATGAAAGCCGTGTAACTAGGCATTGTTTCTAAATTTTTCAGATGTACAGTAAGAAGAATGGTCCCTGGGGAAATTATTTATTTCATAAGTTATAACTTTTTTTAAAAAAAAAGAGAGGAGGCCGGGCGCGGTGGCTCAAGCCTGTAATCCCAGCACTTTGGGAGGCCGAGACGGGCGGATCACGAGGTCAGGAGATCGAGACCATCCTGGCTAACACAATGAAACCCCGTCTCCACTAAAAATACAAAAAAATTAGCCGGGCGTGGTGGCGGCGCCTGTAGTCCCAGCTACTCGGGAGGCTGAGGCAGGAGAATGGCGGGAACCCGGGAGGCGGAGCTTGCAGTGAGCCGAAATCGTGCCACTGCACTCCAGCCTGGGCGACAGAGCGAGACTCCGCCTCAAAAAAAAATTAAAAAATTAAAAAAAAATAAAAATAAAAATAAAAAAAGAGAGGAATATAAAGTATATATCTAATAATATTGTCCAAATTAAAAAATTTTTAAAAACAAAAACAACATGGAGAAATAAAATATGCTAACCACAAACATTATAGATTTATTGCAATTTATTTTAATATTTTGTATATATTGATGGAGAGAATCAAATAGGTTTATGAAATTTCCCCTTATTTTAGAACTTAGATGAAACATTACAAATCTGAAAGACAAATTCTTTTCCATTACTATATTCAAAAAATAATTTATCATTTGTAAGTGTATAAAAAGGACATTGAAGAACATAACAAATAACAACTTCAAAATTAATTGTACAAAATAAACTATAAATGGGAGGTGATGGTTAGATTGGCTAAACTAATATTTTTATGTTATCTTTATGTTCTCTATCTGGACATGAGTTTAGAACTTAGAATGATTAAAGCACTGGCTGAACATATTTCTTATGCTATCTTCTACAGGCATCAGTTCTCTCAGCCAGGCTTTCTTTTTGCATAGACATTTTAACCTTAATTACAGAGGTAATACGTGTCAAATGGGAATACACACACACACACACACACACACACACACACAAAGCAAAAAAGCAAAAAGTGAAATAAACCACCGCTAATCCTACTGCCCAGAAAACTGTTTACACATTGCTGTGTGTTTTCAGCCAATAATTTTTCATGCATAAAATATATTTTTTCCAAAAATATAATGATACTGTATATAGTTTTTCTGTCTATAAATTAATTTATGGATGTATCAGAAACACTATTCTTTTTTTTTTTTGAGATGGAGTCTCACTCTGTCACCCAGGCTAGAGTACAGTGGCGCAATCTCGGCTCACTGCAAGTCATTCTCCTGCCTCCGTCTCCCAAGTAGCTGGGACTACAGGCGCCCGCCACCACGCCTGGCTATTTTTTTGTTGGTTTGTTTGTTTGTTTTAGTAGAGACAGGGTTTCACAGTGTTAGCAAGGATGGTCTCGATCTCCTGACCTCATGATCTGCCCACCTTGGTCTCCCAAAGTGCTGGGATTACAGGCGTGAGCCACCGCGCCCGGCCAGAAACACTATTCTTAATCAATGAATAGCATTATACAAAATAATTTTAAATTTCAGTTTCATATTGCACTGTAAACATATATCGCAGTATTGTAACCAATTTTTAAATTTAGATATTTAGGTTTAAAATTTTCCATATTATAAGCAATAAAGTCCTTACCATCATCATACATATATCTTTGCACACATTTCTGATAAATTATAAAAAATTGAATTTCTGTGTTGAAGTGTTGAAGCATTTTTAAATCTTTTGTCACATACTGCCAAATTATCTCCAGAAATTTATTCTCTCACCATCTCAGCCAGACTTTTGACAGAAGCTGGCTAGCAGATAATTTGAATTATACTCTCTGATGAGTACCACCATGAAGCACTACCATGACATTTCAAACAACCCTCTCTATTTTCTAACCTCGAGTTTGGAGGTGAGATGGGACACCTGCCCTGGGAATCAGAAGACATGGGCACTGGGTTGGGGTATTATTATCTGGTCTATCTGTTTGATTGGTCATTGTTAGATCAAATGACATAACATATGCAAAAATTCTTTATAAATGTCATTGCAAACATAAGAAATTGTTAACTCAATAAGGACATTCTATTAGGGATATCCTAGAAGGAAGAGAGATTTATCTTGACCACAAGTGAAAGAGGAGCAAGAGAATGTCCTTGGGGAATGCTCAGAGGGGCGGAATTGCATGTTCTCAGAATCTCTTGTGTCATATTTTGCTTTGTCTTTTAGGAGATATTTAAAGAAATGTTAACACACACTCAGTCGTACAGGCTTCTGGCTGGGTGTCAGTCTGTTAGTGATTTTCCCATAAAGCCCAGAGGCAACTGGATATTAAAAGACAATACAAGAAAGGCAAGGAGTAGCTCTTTACTATTTTCTGATACATAGGGAAAAACTGAGCTTAGTGTTCATGAAACACTTCAAGTTTCCTGGCAATAAATGTTATGCTTTGTATTTTTTTAAAGCTCTTTTATATAGTGAGTGCATTTAAAAAAGCACTGAAACTATTCAATATATGTATTTGGTTTGACAGGATTATTATTCTTGCCAATTCTACATCCATTCGTATTGAGTGAAATCACTATTATCATCATTGTCTTCTCTGGAACCTTAGCTTTTTTCCCTGCCTATTTATATTATCAAATAGGATAACATGTTAAAATTATTTGTTCAATATAAATGATGGTAAATAGTCAAAATAGCAAAATGTGTGACTGAAATGATAAAGTTTGTTGAACTTTAAACAAGAAAGTCCCACGCCAATAATAATTCTTCATAGCCTTACTTTAGTAAGTTTGTCCGAACATAAATATCATTCGATGTCATTTTTTGTTGTCTATCCATTTGGCAGAGAATGTCAGAGTGTATTCCATTTCTCTGACAAAATTTGACTCTTGGAATCAAAGAATTAATAGCATTGAGTTTAGGGAAGGAGGAGTTTATGCACTGATGCTTTTCCATGCAGTTTTCTCTTCCTGTTAAATCAGCTGTTCACAAAAAAAAGTATTGCTGCACTTGTCACGTCACATGATTCTATGCTCAGACAACCCCTGAAATTCACAGCATTTTTCCAGTGTCACATACTGCATGTCACGCTGGCTGCAACTTCAGTACTTTTTTCCTCCAATATTTTAATGGGCAAACTTGAGTAATATATTTCCCAATTTCAAACCCTTCAGCACTGACAGTCCAAAACTCCTGAGGATATGAACTAATGCAAAAGGCTCTGGCAGAGCTGAGCATCTTCAGCTCTGGTCTATCAGTGTCAAGTCCTCAAGCTCTTGAGAAATAATTTTACTTATTAAAACACATTTTCCCTCAAAAATACTGTAGAAAAGACAAAGCTCTCAGTGACCTCTCAGAAAATTGTTGAATTAAGGAGAGAAGTCTACATAACTCCTCCATTTTAAAGTCTAGTGAAAGTATAATTAATGTACCAAGAAAGAGCTCTGCTTTTCGTTCACAGATTTGAATTATTGAACTAAGCCTGTACCTTGGGACTATGTTGCAAACACATTGCTTCCCAGTATTTTCTTTCTCTCAAAAATAGACAATGCCAACAGGTTGGCATATATTTTCAAGCTTTTAGTTAATGTCTTAGAATCTTTTAAGATTCTCTCTTCCCTCAGGAATTTCATAGAGCTGAAGTTGAAACTGTCCCATCAGTGTAGTCATGATGAACTCTTCAAATATCTGAAAACCCATTGTGCACACAGCATTTTATTCATTCAATTTCATGGAACAGGTTAGCAACATGGTTACAGGTGTCTATTGAGTTAATGTCCCTGTATAGGAAAAAACTACTTGCAGATTCATTAATTTAGGTTCCTTGGTGATTTTATATTATGTTTTACAGAAATATTATATACCTCCATGATGTCTTCACGAAAATATTCACTGAAGCAAAAGCCTTTTTAAAAAATGTAAGTTACATTATTTATTTCTCTGTGTGTATTTCCATCACAACACACTAGCCTTCCTTTTAAGGTAGTAATGATTAGTAAAAGTTAGCACTATGCCAAGTGCAGGGTCAATAGCAGACAAAAATCATTTGATTTATTAGAATAAAGCAACCTCAGCTTAAAGAAAACCTTCTGATTGAGAATCCTAGCAAAGATAACTCTCCGAGTTAAATATTTGATAAGTCATTTCTGAAAATATTGTCTTTATTTGGTAACAACATCCTCTAGCCATCAAGTTACTTACAGTCCAATGGGAAAGAGTAAATAAGTCCCAATGGAATGTCAAAAGAGGACTAAAGGAAAGCTCTGTAGAGCAGAGCACACACATTTTAACTGTGCACACTGCTCGATAAAGGACAAGGAAATCTTTGGTGAAATTGTCACCAAAGATTGGCATCATGTCATATGCCATTACCATTGGCCCTTCCTTCGCTCAGACTGACATCACACCTAGGCATGCAACTTTTCAAAAATACCTCATAATTCATTCTAATTTATTCTAAGGAAATTATCATAAAACCTCAGAGTTAATTATTTAAAATTTCAATGCAACGTTGTTTACAGTATCAAAAAATATGGACTCAATTTTTGAACAGAGGAGATTGATTATAAAATAGTACATTCAAGGAAAAGAGTAACATTATATGCTGTAGAAGACTATTAAGATATTCAAATATTTGAGAAAATATGAAAACATAGGCCGGGCGCAGTGGCTATGCCTGTAATCCCAGCACTTTGGGAGGCCGAGACGGGCGGATCACGAGGTCAGGAGATCGAGACCACCCTGGCTAACATGGTGAAACCCCGTCTCTACTAAAAATACAAAAATTAGCTGGGCGCAGTGGCGGGCGCCTGTAGTCCCAGCTACACGGGAGGCTGAGGCAGGAGAATAGCGTGAACCCGGGAGGCGGAGCTTGCAGTGAGTGGAGATCGCACCACTGCACTCCAGCCTGGGCGATAGAGCAAGCCTCCGTCTCAAAAAAAAAAAAAAAAAGAAAGAAAAGAAAACATAAACACATAAATGTATATTTAAGTTTCGAAGAATATACATAAAATATAATGTAAAATTATCAGGAATGATAGAACTTGGGATGATTTTCCTTTGTTTAGTAGTATTTTCCAAGTTATCTAGAGTACATTTGTCTTGCTTTGTAAAGGAAAAAAGACTTTTTAAAAAGAATTTACACAGTTTCCTTATTGACTTAACACTAGTTGCTAACTATCCAAGAAAAATATCATGGTCTTAGCAGCCAATTATAGTGTTGTTTGTATTACTTGCATTATTATTTTGACAGGGAATTTCTGAAAACACAGTTACTTAGTGTGGAGAAATAAACCCTTAATAAAAAAATTTCTGACTCTGTAACCATCATTTGGGATCTTTGGAAGGAGCTTACAGGAACCACTCTGAAGATCTTTCTTATAGCTTGATCCAAGTCACCCATCTAATTCCATGTGTAAATTTCATGAAGGAAGAAATTTGGGGAAAAGCTTTAGAACTAGGATGGGAACAAGGGCTAAACAAGAGCAGATACTGCTAGGGGCCTTTTTCAGATAGGAAATATTGCAGATCAAATTAAAACTTTATTCTTTTAGCCCTAAAAGATTATCCCTGACTTTTAATAAGTACAATGATCTAAATTTTTATAGCACTTCTATCCTTTAATTTATTCCCTATTTAACAAGTATAGCAGGATAGAAAAATATATATATTTTATTACTAGTTGCCTTCAGTTCTACGCTTAGGGAAAGGATTGCCATGATTTAGGGGTGCTTGATAAGTTGCTGGTTTCTAGAAGCTTGGAAGAAAACAGCAGATAAGGAGAAATAGGGATTTCAGGCTATCTAATTTCTTATGTGGTGGGGAAGTGTATGGGTTAGAAACAAATAATTCTCTGTACTGTCAGATTTTAGAAAGGAAGTCATGTATCCAATTCAATCCAACAAGCACCCTACCAGGGTGGAATACAGATTTGTAGCTACAAGCCCTGCCCCCAAGGAGTATTTAGTCATCACAATCTATACTGTAATTTGTAAGCTGTTCATCAAATCACAGTAAATTACTGGAAACATTAAAATTTAATAATAAATAATATTCTCCTGGAAAATTAGAAAGCTATGTCTAATTTGAAAAATCTTTCCACCTTTCTAGCATTCAGTAAAGCATACACCTGCCTCTGTAATTGCCATTTTGTTGAAGAATAACAGAGCATGAAGCGTAATAACCACAGTATGTCTAAATAACAGCACCCTTAAGTGTATAAAAGCATTGACTTTGCCATGTGGTCCACCCTGATGCAAATCAAACAGATTTTCTCCGTACTTTAGTATGTTAGGGATATGTTACACAATTTTAGTCATTATTTTGCCACATATTTTTGTCATATCTATGTTTTACTAGTTTTTTATTTAATATTTTTATATGTAAATTTAAATGGAATCACCTTTTTACCTTAGCTCTATCCTGAGCAATATCCATGAAATCGTGACTTTGATGTGCAAATTGCATATTTCTAATGTAATTAAAATAAACACTATTAAAATTAAAACTGTTCATCAATGTGTCATCTAAAAAGCCACATCACACCACTTCAGTAGCAACACAGCCTAGACATTAAGATGGAGGCAGTCAAGACTGCTCGTGTCCAAACTCTAGCTTTATAATTTACAGTTATGTGACTTTGGATAAACTCTGTGAACCTCATCTGTGTTTACCTTCTAGGTTTGTTGTAAGAAATAAATGACTTAATATACGAAAACGAATGGAACAAAATAAGCCTGTAATAAATGTTAGCTGGCATCAGTTAGCATTACACCACAAATTAGGAGTATTCCAGGGACTGGGAACAACTAATACCCTCCCTTGAGAGTATTTACAACAAATAAGGTCATGCCCAGAAAGGATCTGAGTTCTTTAACATATTCAATGAATGTGTTCAGAGCCTGTCATGCAAAAGACTCCAACCCAGAAAGGAATGCACTCCAGCATCCCTCCAGGAAGCTACAGTGTAGTAGCAAAGTCACTGGGAGCATACGAACCTCTGTCTGACTGCATCTAATGAATGAGAGATGCTTTAGATGTCCAGGGGTTTGCATCTTTGCAAGAGTTTGCCAAATAAAAAGCTCCCTGTTCTCTTACAGATTCAAAATGGAGAAAGCACAAAGTTCACGCCTTAACAAAATGACTTATGGGAACTCATAAGCTGACTTTAAGAAAAGGAAAACCTGATATGCCAATCCTTGTGTTTATATCACCTTTCTTCATTTCTCCATTCACAGTTGCAGCCGATGGTGTGAATGTAACATATTCCCACCTAAGGCCAAACTCTAAATGCACTGATTAACTTATACTCTAAAGTATAATTTTCTGACTTTGAACATCAGGGTCTAGACACAATATAATGTAATCTCAAATCTCATTTGCATTTCAAAGTAGTTGTATAGACAATGTGTGTGACTGTATGTATGTTTAAGCCTTCTGAAAATGAGGCTAACTAGTGAGGTGAAGCCTTAGGTGGAAAATTTTATTTACAGTGTATCATTACTATTTGTTAACTGCATTCCTGATTTTGGATAATCATAGGGGAAAACACACATACACACACAAACACTAAGCCATAGTTCTTGAGCAAACGTGAAGAAGGGCAGGAGCAGGCAGCCTCTCATTATACAGCCATTTCCCAACAGGTTCTTCAGGCACATAGAGGGTCTGACTGAATTTGAATGTGCTGTGCACCATGTTTTTTCTGTGCTAAGTCAGTTTGCCTATTCTATAATCTCCAGTAGTGATCTGTTTTGAAAACACTGTTCCAAATAGCAGAATTAAGTACACATCTTGACGGTTTGCAGGTACAAAAATATCAAGTTTTCCTAATCTGGGGGGCTGAAATACAGTGTAGTAATTCAGTACCAATTGAGCATATACTTGCACACACACAAGTATTATATATAATATTAAATATAATTTGAACATCCTAACAGGGTGTAACAGGCTCTGGAAGCTATGGGGTGTTCCAATGCCTCCAGCCTCATGTTGTGCCCTTTTTCTCTTTACTCTTTGCCTTCTGATACTCAGGAATTGCTTCAAAAATGAGCCTATATGTCTCTGGCATTTCAGGCACTTTCAAACATGCTGTTCCATCTGTCTGGAAGGCATTCTATTCTCTATGTGGCTACTTCCAACTCACTGTTGCTCAGAATCTAGCTTAAATATCAATTTATTCATTTATACCTTCACTCATTCAATTATTCCTCCATTTATTTACGTCATTTGTATTTATTGAACACGTGATAAATTCACGCACTGTGTTAAACCTTGAATATGTGAACAAAAGAAATGCAGCTCTCACTTCCTTGAAGCTTAAAACTCAACAGAAAATACAAACAATGAATAATTACATAAATTCACATGTAACACATGTATGATAATGGGTTTGGAGGGACACAATGGAATGCTATGAGAGACAAAAACAAAGATCTAATTTAGATGAGCCTGAGATGTGGTGGGAGAGAAGGTTAAGGAGGTCTCTAAAAAGTAGCTGTTAGAGTGAGATCTGAAACGAGAGTGGGAAGAGTGTTCTAGGTATAGGAAACAGCACAAAGACTCCCTCTTCATATTTTGTTCTTATAGCATTTTATTCTCCTTTGTAATATTAATCACAGTAATTATTAAATAGTTATTTGGAAAACACCTGCCTCTCCCACTAGAATGTAGCTCTCATAAGGCCAGTGGGAATAGTATATGCCTTTCTCTGCTCTTTCCTAAGCACCAAGCACAGGGAGAGTCTAACACATGGTGGATGCTTACAAAGGTCTGCCGATGAATACAGACAGTATTAGTGGACTGGGAGGTCAGCAAGGGAAGTACTGCATTACAACTTTTAATCGATACTAAAGCTTTGCTTAAATATGTGCAAGGTGCACTTTGCCCATTTAAAAAAATTAAACTTAAGTATGCATGTTAGAGGACATGGTGGGCATAATACTGAAAGGGAAAGATCAAAAGGTAGAAATATTTATTCATTCAAAATTGACATATCACTTAGTTAACAAAACTTGCCATTCGTGTTGCTATCACTATGTAGCACAATATCCTTTTGGCACGTAGTAGGCACTCAAATATGTGTGCAATTAATGACAGTGAATTAACTAATGGAAGAAATATTTATAGGTATGTTCACTTATACCAATTTATTTATTCAACAATATTTATTGTGTGCCTATACCTGGAGTTTTGCTGAGTGCTGAAAATCCACAGATAGGTCTCAAAGAGCTCAGAACTCAAAAGAAAAATAAAAATCAAGGTTTGCAATTGTAGTGAGGTAAGTGATGAAGAAGGCATAATATAGCTTCCTATGTGAGTTGAAGATGGGGAGAAGAGCAGGGCATTAGCTAAGTCTAGGGTGGATAACAACTTTTTTATTTTTTATTTTTTATTTTTGAGACTTAGTTTCACTTTTGTTGCCCAGGCTGGAGTGCAATGGTGTGATCTCAGCTCACTGCAACCTCTGCCTCCCGGGTTCAAGCAATTCTCCTGCCTCAGCCTCCCAAGTAGCTAGGATTACAAGTATGTTCCACCATGCTCAGCTAATTTTGTATTTTTAGTAGAGATGTGGTTTCACCATGTTGGTCATGCTGGTCTCGAACTCCAGACCTCAGGTGATCTGCCTGCCTCAGCCTCCCCAAGTGTAGGATTACAAGCATAAGCCACCACACCCGCCCAGATAACAACTTTTTCAAGACATGATGACAGTTGCTATGCTGCTTAGGACCAATAGGGGTTACCCAGATACAAGCAAGGGAAGAACATGCATCCCAGCTATTTAACATTTTAGCTGTTGATAAATCACTTGGCCATTCGGCCTTCCCAGTCATAAGGAATTGTCTAACAAAAATGATATGTGCCACTGAATTCTTCAGGCAAAGTTATTTTTTATGTTATAGATTGCTAAATAATCTGCATTAAAACTGAACATGAGAGGCTTAACTCGATTGAGGATAGAAATGTATTCCTTAAAATGGGTAATTTTGTTTTTGTTTACATCCTCAATGATCTGTGCATTCTTTTAGACCTGAGTGGATTTAGGGAGGAGTTTTGTTCACAGAAGAGAATTTCTAAAACAACAGTAGCTTGAAATTTACTCATGATCTTAAAATTGTGGTGAACGTGGCAGAAATGATTCACTGTGACTGAAACCTGTTTGTTGTGAATTGCTAATTAGTATAATTATTAACATTCAGAGAATTGCAAAGCAGAAATTTTTAGCCTTGACTGCTTATTATTCACATGACAGTACTAAATTAAAATAAAATAACACAGTCACAGAATAAGCAACAAAAGGTTCTTAAAAATATATCAGGAGCAATCTATTTGAGAACTATAGAAATTGCTCAGCAATGCAGATTGACATTTTATTTTATTTCTATAAAACATTTTTTAGAAATCTCAGAGAAAGTACTTTGTAAAGAGAAACATCTACAAAGGACTATATTCAGTTTTTTTCCAGATCATAGTGCAAGAACATATCTTCAATATATGATCTTTCTACCAGCCCCCAAAAGTCATTTCTAAAATGTAATGTTGAATCTCCTTTATCGCTCACACAAAAGCTGAAAATTGTGTTCTAAAGAAATCAATACATATTCTAAGCAGAAGAAAATTCATGGAAATATCCAGGGAACGTTGGAGATTATAAAGAATTTTTACCTATGCTTATTGAAAAAAAAGAAATAAGGAAAAGGCATATTCATACAAAAAGTATCCTCAAATACTTTGAAATTGCTTTCTATCTGAAATTCAGTTCAAAATTGCTGACTAAAATTAGTATTTATCCTTGAGCTGGGAGTTGAACCAAACCCTAAACAGAAATCTGGTTTAGATTAGTTTCAATTTAAATCAAAAAGTAAACTCTAATCAGTATTTTTTTATTTTGTTGAAACTCTTTTTGAACTAAACACAAGAAAAAAATTACTTAAGTTTGAAAAGCAGCAGTTAATGAGATTGACACCATCCACATCATATCTGTGTCCTAAGCTATGAAAATAGATATGAGATCTCTTAAAATTGTGGCCCTCACTACATAAAAGATAGACATATATAAATGAGCTGACACAACTCCCTACAAAGCCTGTGACCCAACATGTACATATGTAGTATGAATTTTAATATCTAAGTATTTATATAGGACACATTAATAACAAAATACCTTTTGGAAACACTGAGTAAGCCTCCATCTTATGTACATATAGGTAAAAATAGTATATATAAACAGGCAAATTATACATTTTAAAGTTCATAAAACATTGTTTAATTTATTTATTCTTGCTTATTCAACATTGAGTATCTCTTCTATGTACTACACTATGCTTGGTGTTAGCAATGCAAAAGAATGAGCTTAATATGATCCCTGCCTTCAAAGAGTTTTAATCTAGGAAATACTTAAAATCCATTTGATGGTAATCAAATTGTTAAAAGATTCACTTTTTGTAGAGCAGATAATAGTAAACGCATTCCATAAAGTATCTCAATATATTTTTCCTTTCTTGATCTTTACAATACAGGTTAAGATGAAGGACACAGAAACTATTCAGATGACAATCAGAAAACAGAACATTTGGACTATCATAACAGATCCAGAAATAATTGTTCAACTAAATAAAAAAGTATTATTAATAAAATTTTAGTACAAAGAAACAACCATAAGAGCAAAGGTCTTTGACATGCATAGAATTTAGGCACCACTCTGAAAGAAAGTAAACTTAGAACCAGAAGAGAAACAATTCCCTTAGCTACATCTGGCTAAAGGTTTTATCATTTTCTAATGCAAAAGTGGAAGTTAATTGAAAATATTGCTTTGAATTTTTTTATAGTCATGTAATATAATCTGTGTAGTTTTTACTCTGTGGTCTGGGTTCATCCAATCTCAGTTAAACATCTCAACTTTTTTATAAAATTCCAACTTATAAAAACACTTTAGATATTTTTGCAAACAAACTCCTGGCTCCCATTTGACCATTATAGTCAAGTGTGCCCATAGTAAACCTTTCTGATACTATATCAGGGTTATTTTTGTTAGAGTATGTAGTACAAATTCTTTCTGTATACTTGGATTAAAATTTTGGTATAGTCTACCATCATATCTAATGTTGTTCATGAATTTCCTTGGAATATGGTCTATCTAGTAAATAGGCCACTGAAGCTACCCATGTGCTACATGAACCCCAGATGAGAGAAGCCAGCTGTGAGTGCTATCTGGAGATCATAGCAATATCCCTGGACATAATTCACAATTTACCTTTTTGGAAAAAAAAATATTTCTTCCACTCTTGTCTATTGTCCATCCTTTTGTCTCTCTAGCTGCATATTGCATAATTTATTCCTAACTATTGTCCATTTCACTAATGCTCTCTTTGGTTGTATCTATGCTGCTGCTAAAACTATTCACTAAGTTTTTCATTTCTGTTGTTGTATTTTTATTCCTGGAATTTCTTTTTTTCAAATTTGGCATTTTAGTCTATATAACTTCAGTTTCCTGCTATAATTTTCAAACTTGGCTTTCTTTTCATTCTTAATCAGATAATTTCCTATTTTAATCTATGGTTGATAGTCTATGTTTGATACTATATATCAAGTTTTTGCATATATGTTTGTCCATTGAGTTTTCTGATGCCCATACATAGTATCTTATTCTTTATGTGTCTATGCATCTTTGACAAGTACAAAGAATGCTTCTTGTGACAGAAGCATTCTTAGCAGGAATGACAGCAGATTTCTTGTTGGAAACAGGGCCAAACCAAAAGCCTGTGGGTGAACTTCTTTAAAATGATGAAATAAAACAGATGCTGTCATCTTACAAAAATATCTTTCAAATATTAAGGTGAAATGAAAACATTTGTACGTATACAAAGTCAAAATAATTCATCACCAACAAAGTTATACTATAAATAATGTTAAGGAATATCCTGCAAACAGGAATAAAATGATACCAGGCATAAATATGAATCCACAGAAAGGATTATAGAATACCTAAAATGCTAAATAAAATGCTAATTAGATTTTTAAAATTTAAATTTAAAATCCCCATAAAACCTAATTAAATGTTTAACGAAAATAATAACAATGAACTGTGGGGTTTATAATATGTGTAAAAGTAAAAATACCTGACATCAGAGAATGAAAACTTAAAGTGAAGAAATAAAACTATATTATTGTAAAGTTCTTCTACAAAATATGGTTTTATGTGGTAATACTTTAAGACAAATTGTGTAAAATTGTACACTATATACATTTTATTAAAACCAATAAAAAAATTTCAGTGAATAAACAAACCTAAGAGCTCAAATGGAATAATAAAAGGGTAAAAAGTGCTAAATTCAAAGAAGGCTGAAAAGGAGAAAAAAGGAACAAAGAACAAATGTGACACATAGAAAAAAAATGAAAGATGTCAGATTTATACCGAACCTTACTAATAAATATATTAAATGTAAATGGTCTAAATAGCCAAATTAATGTAAAATGTTAATTTGTATTTCTTTAAAGATTCAAATTTATTTTGCCTACAAGAAATCCTTAAGTATAAAGAAACTGATTAAAAGTCAAAGAATGAAAAAGATATACTTTTTCAACACTAATCCAAAGAAAGCTGTAATAACTGTATTAATATTAGACAAAATAGGATTCAAAACAAAATATTATCAGGAATAGAATGAATAATTTAATAATGAATATGAGGTCAATTCATTAAGATAATATAATAATTCTAAAAGTTTATACACTCATACGGTTTGGTTCTGTGCCCCCCATCCAAATCTCATCTCAAATTGTAATCCCCATAATTCCCATGTGTGAAGGCAGGACCTGGTGGAAGGTGATTATGTCATGGGGGTGGTTTCCCCCATGCTGTTCTTCTGATAGTAATTTCTTAATAAATCTGATGGTTTCATCAGTATTTGACATTTCTTTCTGTACACACTCTCTCTCGCCTGCCACCATATAAGACATGCCTCTTCCCCTTCCTCCATAATTGTAAGTTTCCTGAGGCCTCTCCAGCCATGTGGAACTTTGAGTCAATTAAGCTTCTTTTCTTTATAAATTACCCAGTCTCAGGCAGTGCTTTATAGCAGTATGAAAATGGACTAATACATATGCCTGATAATAAAAGTTTTACTTCATGATACCTGAAGTAAAAACTGACGTAACTGCAAAGATAAATAAATCTATAAACTCAGAGATTTTATTACCATTCTCTCAAAAATTGATAGAACCAGTAGACACAACTTGATCTAATTCATATTTATAGAACACTCCACCAAATAATGGAAACACCCAAAACAGTCTTTTCAAGGACTCATGGAACATCTATCCAGAAATAAGTTGAGGAGTTTAATAAGTCTTCTGGATATATAATCAATATATACAAACATACCAAGAATACATTTAGAAAATATAATTTTAAAAATATAACATTTATTATAAGCAATAATAATATATATAAATAAAAATAGCAAAAATCTGTGTACAATCTATCCATAAAATACAGAATTATGAAAATATCTTCAGAACACCTACAAAAATGAGATACCTTACACCTGGATAGGATAATTCAATATTTTAAGATGTCAGGTTTTCCCTGACTTTAAATATTTTCCATGGATTTAAATAACTTTTAATGACAATTCAAATAGAGAAAAACTAGACAAACTGATATCAAATTTATATAGAAGAGGAAAAGTCAAAGAATAATGAGGAGAGTCCTGGTAAAGTATAGGGTGAAAGGGGTCTTGCCTTTTCAGATATCAAGATTTATTACATTTCTTTTTTGATTATTGCTTTAAGATATTTATAGATTCTGGATATTAGACTTTTGTAGATATACGGTTTGTGAAGTAGGTTGTCTGTTTACTCCTTTGATAGTTTCTTTTGATAGTTTCTTTTGCTGTGCATTAAAATTTAGTTTAATTGATAATTTTTGTTTCTGATGCAATTGCTTTTGAGGACTTAGCCGTAAATTATTTGCCAAGGCTGATATCAAAAAGTGTATTTCCTAAGTTTTATTCTAGGAGTTTTATAGTTTTATGTCTTACATTTAAGTCTCTAATCCATCTTGAGTTAATTTCTTTATATGGTGATAATTAGGGGATCAGTTTCATTCTTCTGCATAAGATAACCATTTATCCCAGCAACATTTATTTAATAGAACTCTATTCCCTATCACTTATTTTTGTTGTGTTTGTCTAAGATCAGATGGCTGTAAGTGTGTGATTTTATTTCTGGGTTTTCTAGTCTGTTCCATTTATCTATGTGTCTGTTTTTGTACCAATATCATGCCGTGTTGGTTACTGTAGCCTTGGAACATAGTTTGAAGTTAGATAATGTGATCCTCTAGCTTTGTTCTTTTAGCTTAGAATTGCTTTGGCTATGTGGGCTCTTTTTTCATTTTATAGTAATTTTATAATAGCTTTTTCTAATTTTGTATACCTTTGTAACAAACCTTAACATGTACCCCTTGATTCTAAAATAAAAGTTAAAATAGAAAAAAAATACTTATCATACAACTGTAATAATTAGAACTATTTAGTATTGATGATGAAGTAAGACTACTTCACTACTGGTACAATTTGAAGACTTCAGAAACAGACTCACACGTGTAAACAAAGTTAATATATGTGAACATTACAGGAAAAAGAAACCTGAAGTGATCAACGAGAATGAACTGACATTAGACTGCTATTTCACATTATACATAAAAATCAATGCATATGAATGAAAAGCTTAAATATAAAAGACACAATGTTAAAAATTAGAGAAGAAACTCAGGGATAGAAGTTATATCTGTAGAAAGACTAAGGTCAGAAGCAGTGTATAGGTAGAGGTAACACTGTCATATTCTAGTTCTTAATTGTTTTCGCATATATTCCTGCTAATGTTCTGCATCATAACCTACATCTGTTCTTACATGCATTCTTTTGTGTAGTTCAAATATGATAAAATTTTTTAAAATCTGTTGACCTCACTTTAGAATAATACTCAGCTTCAAAAGGGTGAAGTTTGCCCACAGCATCACTTTCTCCAGTCAAAATCAATCAATGCCACCTGTCCTCAGTAACCCTTCCATTTTTTTCTGCCCCATATTGAACCATCCTCATTCTCTTATAATTCCTCTGCTATCATAAGACATAAAAAATGAAGTTGTATTCAAGTAACTGTTGAGTGTTTAAGGAAGATTTCTTTCTAAATATTTCTTGTTACTTTACTGTTAACATATTTCATTGCCAAGTGAGTTGTTTGAATAGGAGTACTCTCACTGACTCATTTTAAGCACAAAAAGCAGTAATGCCTAGAAATTGATTTCCTTTATTTTAATTTATTTTTATCACATTATTTAGTACATGGCACTTATTTCTTTCAAGGATAACATAATTAGTTTGTGAAAATCACCCTAAATTGGAGGTCTGTCTCCAAAAAGGCTGATAACTTCATTTAAATTAAAGTAGATCTATTTGACACCTAACTATCTGGTCAATATAAAGTAGAGAAAGCATCTGGAATCTTAGGTTCTGGTCCTAGTTTTTCATTGACAAGCAGCATATTCTTATTTAAATTAATCTCACATTCCAAATCTCAGTGTTCTTATTTACAAAATGAAAGAGTTGGTATAGTTCTCCCTTAAAAAACTACTGAATTATATTTCTAAAATAACATAAATTGCATTATTAGTTTTTTGTAGAAATAAATAATTTATATGAGACACAAGTCTAGTGTTGGATGCATCAAAATTGTTAGTAAGATTAATACTCAATATTTAGGATAATAGTCTTTCTCTAACTTCATTCCCTGTGCTGTCATAGATTCAGTGAAATCTCGCTCACTTTATTTAAACATTTTCCTAAGAATAATCTTCTCAGAGCGAAAGTAGATATAGCCTAAACGATTAAATCTATTGTGCTTCTGGATGCTGTTTTACATACAGTCTTGAAAACAATGGACTTGAGTTATTTTGAATTCCAAGTTTAACGTAAAATATCAGAGACAAAGCATAAAATTACACACACACACAAACACACACACACGCACACAAAGTAAGAATGCATGATAACGTAGGAGTTAATTTTCTCTCCAGAAAAAAAGCAGTCAACAAGATATAGGGAAAGAGACGTGAATTGGTATAGGAGAGCAATTACATAAAACAGAGGATATCTCCTTTGAAGGTCTCAAGCTCTAGCTTTCTTATCCTTGGTTACCATGAGATAGAGAGAGGAATATAAAGATCTTAAGTTTGTTTTATGATGTGAGAACAGAGAGAACACATGCCTTGCTTTCTATGTAATAGCCATAGGGGATACACCAATTATCTTATTGAAGCCCCACTTCCCTTGTGATGCCAGATCAAGAGTAGCAATGGCTGAACTAGGCCCTTGACTAATAATGGGCCTGAGACACACCCCAGTTTCCTTCAAAGAATGGTAGGGAAGCATGACAATACTAAGAGAGAACTGGCAGACCTGCATACGAATAAGGAAGAGGAGTCGTCAGATTACTTAGACCTGAATGCTAAAGGCCATGGCAGAACTGTGAACCTCAGCACACCTGTTAGCATATGATGATAACAGCCAGTTGAAGGAAAGTACACCACAATCACAGAAAACACCAGACGTGGTCATGAGCCAGAATACCCCCTTCCATGATGCTATGTATGCCTAAAAAGATACCACCCTGGGAAAGTGAAAGGTCAAGAATTTGATGTCACTGAGTCATCATTTCCTTAGAAAGATTTTTAATCTAACAGAGTCTGAGTTACACTTCTGGCTATGACTAAGGTTCCCTACATGAAGTGAAAATAGGAACATATTAGCTAAGTAAATTTTTATTCATAAAGAATACAACTTTTTTTAATATTGAAATATATGGCTATGATATGTTCATCTGCTTTATCAATATTATTGTTATTATCTTTATTGCAGTTGTGGTAACTATTTTCACAAGATCCCCTTTAACTCTTATGCACCTTGATCAATTTTATTTTTAGTTAATTTATAAATTTATAATTGAGATACAATAATTATGCATTTTTTTGGGGTGGAGTGTGATGTTTCAATGCATGTATAAATTGTATGATGACCAAATCAGAGTAATTACACATTAGTTATTTTAAACTTCTATAATTTCTTTGTTGTGACAACATTCAAAGTCATCTAGCTATCTTGAATATACACTGTGTTGTTATTTGCTATTGTATTCATCCACTTTCATGATGCTGATAAAGACATACCTGACACTGGGTAATTTTCAAAAGAAAGAGATTTAATGAACTTACAGCTCCGTGTGGATGCGGGGGCCTCACAATCTTTGCAGAAGGTGAAAGGCATGTCTCACATGGTGGCAAACAAGAGAAGAGAGATTGTGCAGGGAAACTCCCCTTTTGAAAACCATCAGATCTCATGAGACTTTTTCACTATCATGAGAACAGCATGGAAAAGGCCTTCCCCCATGATTCAATTACCTCCTACCAGATCCCACCCACAACATATGGGAATTCAAGATGAGATTTGAGTGGGTACACAGCCAAACCATATCATTTGACCCCTGGCCCCTCCCAAATCTCATGTCTTCACATTTCAAAACTAATCATGCCTTCCCTACAGTCTCCCAAAGTTTTAGCTAATTTCAGCATTAACTCAAAAGTCCACAGCCCAAAGTTTCATTCGAGACGAGGCAAGTCTCTTCTGCTTATGAGCCTGGAAAAGTCAAAAGCAAGTAAATTACTTCCTAGATACAATAAGGGTATAGGAAGTGGGTAAATACACTCATTCCAAATGGAAGAAATTGGCCAAAACAAAGGGGCTACAGGCCCCATGCAAGTCCAAAATCCAGTGAGGCAGTGAAATGTTAAAACTCCAAAATGATCTCTTTTGACTCCATATCTCACATCCAGGTCACGCTTATAGAAGAGGTGAGTTCCCATGGTCTTGGGAACTCCACTCCTTGGCTTTGCAGGGTACAACCTCCCTCCAAGCTGCTTTCATGGACTGGCATTGAGTGTCTGCGGCTTTTCCAGGTACACAGTGCAAGCTGTTGGTGGATCTACCATTCTGGGGTCTGGAGGATGGTGGCCCTCTTCTCAAAGCTCCACTAGGTAGTGCCCCAGGAGGGACTCTGTATGGGGGCTCTGATCCCACATTTCCTTTCTGCACTGCCCTAGCAAAGGTTATCTATGAGGGCCCCACCCCAGTAGCAAACTTCTGCCTGGGCATCCAGGCACTTCCATACATCCTCTGAATTCTAGGCAGAGGTTCCCAAACCCCAATTTTTGACTTCTTTGCACTTGCATGCTCACCACCACGTGGAAGCTGCCAAGGCTTGTGGCTTACACCCTCTGAAACCATGGCCCAATCTCTACAATGGCCCCTTTCAGCCACATCTGGAGTGGATGAGAGGCAGGGAACCAAGTCCATAGGCTGCAAACAGCACAGGGACCCTGAGCCCAGACCTCAAAACCATTTCTTCCTCCTAGGCCTCAGGACCTGATGGGAGGGGCTGCTGTGAATACCTCTGACATGCCCTAGAAACATTTTACCCATTGATTTGGGGATTAACATTTGTCTCCTTATTACTTATGCAAATTTCTGTAGCCAGCTTGAATTTCTTCTCAGAAAATGGGATTTTCTTTTCTATTGCATTGTCAGGCTGCATATTTTCTCAACTTTTATACTCTGCTTCCCTTATAAAATTGAATGCCTTTAACAGCCCCCAAGTCACATCTTGAATGCTTTGTTGCTTAGAAATTTCTCCCAGCAGATGCCCTAAATTATCTCTCTCAAGTTCAAAGTTTCACAAATCTCTAAGGCAGGGGCAAAAATCAAACCAGTCTCTTTGGCAAAACATAACAAGAGTCAACTTTGCTCCAGTTCCCAGCAAGTTTCTCATTTCCATCTGAGACCGCCTCAGCCTGGACTCTATTGTTCATATCATTATCAGCATTTTGTGCAAATACATTCAAGTCTCTAGGAAGTTCCAAACTTTCCCACATTTTCCTGTTTTCTTCTGAGCCCTCTGAACTGTTCCAACCTCCTGCCTGTTACCCAGTTCCAAAGTCACTTCCACATTTTTGGGTATGTTTTCAGTAGTGCCCTGCTTTACTGGTACTAATGTACTGTATTAGTCTGTTTTCACATTGCTGATAAAGACATACCAGAGACTGGACAATTTACAAAAGAAAGAGGTTTAATGAACTTACAGTTACATGTGGCTGGGGAGGCACATGTGCATGTACATGAGTGCATTTGTGTGTGTATGTGTGTATATGTGTGTGGTACATTTTTTTTATCCTTTCATCTGTAGATGAGCAGTAAGGTTGATTCAATAGCTTGGCTATTTTTAATAGTGCTGCAGTGCTGCAACAAATTTGGGCATGCAGATGTCTCTTCAACATGCTAATTTCATTTTCTTTGGATGTATACCCAATATATAGGATTGCTGGATCATATGGCAGGTCTATTTTTAATTTTTTGAGGAACTTCATACTATTTTCCATAATGACTACAGTAATTTACATTCCCATCAACAGTATATGAGTGCCCCTTTCTTCACATCCTTGAC
This sequence comes from Macaca nemestrina, assembly GCF_043159975.1. Taxonomy (NCBI): domain Eukaryota; kingdom Metazoa; phylum Chordata; class Mammalia; order Primates; family Cercopithecidae; genus Macaca; species Macaca nemestrina. Next base: position 134,999,858 of record NC_092125.1, read on the forward strand.
AGCATTTCTTTTCTGTCTTTTTGATAATAGTCATTCTAACTGGAGTAAGGAGAGATCTCATTTTGCTTTGGACTTGCATTTCCCTGATGATTAGTGATGTTGACTATTTTTTCATGTATCTGTCGGTCATTTGCATGTCTTCTTTTGAAAAATGTCTATTTTAGCCTTTTTCACATTTTTAATTGGATTATTTGGGTTATTTTTTGTTTTTGGATGATGAAAGAAATTGAAGACAGCATAAATAAATGAAAAGATATCCCATGTTTATAGACTGGAAGAATTAATACTGTTAAAATGTCCCTAATACTCAAAATGGTCTACAAATTCAGTGAAATCCCTGTCAAAATACTAATGACATTCTTCACATACATAGAAAAGAATTATCTTAAATTCATATGCAAATTCAAAAGATGCCAGACAGTCAAAGCAATCATGAGCAAAAAGAACGAAGCTGAAGGCATCACACTACCTGAGTTCAAAATACAGTACAAAGTCATAGTAACCAAAATAACATAGTACTTGCATTAAAACAGATGCATAGACTGATGGAACACAATAGGGAACCCAGAAAGAAGTCCATACATTTACAGCCAATTGGTTTTCAGCAAAGTCAACAAAAACACACATGGAGGGGAGGACAGTTTTCAATAAACAGTACAGTGAAAACTGGATATCCACATGCAAAAGAATAAAATTAGATCCCTATTTTTCACCCTATACGAAAGTTAACTCTAAATGGATTAAAGACTAAAACATAATATTCAAAACTGTGAAAATACTGGAAGAAAACCTAGGGAAAATGCTTCATGAGTTGGACTGAGCGAGGATTTTTAAAATAAGACCTCAAAAGCACAAGGAACAAAAGCAAAAACAGGATTACATTGAATGAAAAAGCTACTGTACCACAAAGTAGGCAATGAATAAGGAGACAAACCTACAGAATGAGAGATAGAATTCAATAACTGTGGGACAATGCTGAATGATCTAATGTAAATGAAATTGAAGTCCTAGACAGAAGGAAATTTGACCAAGAATTTCTTGAAAGTGAGTGAAGACATCAAGCCACAGATGGAATAATCCCAACATAAGCCAAGTGGGATGTTTAGCCCTACTATGCAAGTTAGAGGTCAAGGGAGTAACATCTTTAAAGTACTAAAAGACAAAAAAATACTATGAACCCATAATTCTGCACCCAGGAAAAATACTTCTCAAAAGGAAGGTAAAATAAAGACTTTTTTTCAGTCAAACAAAGCCTGAGAGAATTTATGTCAGTAGAACTGCATTTTAAGAAATACTAAACAAAAGTCTTTAGGCAGAGTAAGTCATCATATTAGAATTGAATCTCCACAAAGAAATGAAGATTGGTGTTAACTACGCAAATGAAGGTCAATATAAAAAGCATATATTTCTCATTTTTAATCTCTTTAAAATATTTGAGTGTTTATTGCAAGACTTGTGACAATATTATGGAGTTTAAACTCTATATAATATTAAAATATGTAACAACAATATCACAAAGGATGGGAAAAGGGTTTGGAAATATTCCGTTGTAAGGTTCTGATGCTATTTATGGCGAGTATATATAATTTTTTTGAGACAAGAGTCTTGTTCTGTCACCCAGGCTAGAGTGCAGTGGTACAATCACAGCTCCCTGCATCCTCAATGTCTCAGGCTCATGCTATCCACCTGCCTTAGCCTCCTGAGTAGCTAGGACTACAGGCTACGACACCATGCCTGGATAATTTTGTTTTGTAGAGACAGGGTTCTCAATATGTTGTCCAGACAGGCCTCAAACTCCTGGGCTCAAGCAATCCACCCATCTTGGCCTCCTAAAGTGCTGGGATTACAAGTGTAAGCCACCATGACCTGCCTATATTATTATTTGAAAGTAGCCTCTGATAAGGTAAATACGTGTACTAACCCCTAGGGAACAACTAAAAGGTGGTGGAGGGATATAAGTAATTAACCAAAAATGGAAATAGAAGCATTTTTTAAATATTTAATTTAAAATAAGATAGAAGAAGTAACAAAGAATCAAATGAATTAATTAAAAGCAATTAGTAAGGTAGTAAATTTAAATCCAATACTATTAATAATCATACGGAGTATAAATTGTCTAATTATCCTAATCAAAAAGCAGAGATTTTAAAAATTGGGTAATAAAGGAAAATCTAATTATACATTGTCTACAAGAAATTCATATTAAATATAAAGGCAAGTATAAGTTAAAAGTAAAAGGATTAAAAATATTGTAAACAATAATTTTTAAAAGCTGGAGTGGTAATATTAACATCAGATGAAATAAACTTCACAACAAGCTGTATTACTAGGGATAAAGAAGGACTTTACATAATGATAAATGGGTAAGTTCATAAAAAAGACAAATCATTCCTAAATGTCACCAGATAAGATTAAATATGTGAAAAATATAATAGTATGCTTATATATAAATTAATGCAATAAATATAAATATAATAGCATTGAAAACATTAACAACTTAGGTATTTAATGGGATAATCTGGGGATATATCTGACAAAAGAAATACAAAATTTGTTATACTGAAAACTATAAAATACTGATTTAAATAAATCAAAGCCCTAAATAAATGAAGAGAATAACATGTTCATGAGTCAGAAAACAGTACTCTTAAGATTTCAATTCTCTCTGATTTGGTCTATAGATTTAGTGCAATCCAAATCAAAATCTCAAACAGGCCTTTTTTTGTTGTTTTGGTTTGGTACGGGGTTTTTATTTTGTAAAAATCAGTAAGCTGATTCTAAAATTTAGGTGCAAAGAGCAAAGAACCTAGAATAATGGAGGCAATTTAAGAAAAAATAAAGGAATAAAAATGAAGAACCTTCATTACTCAATTTCCAGATTTACTGTAAAGCATTGATATATAGAACAATTGAACAAAATGGAGTCCAGAAATAGACCCAAACATATACGACAGATTGATTATTTACTAAAGTTGCCAGGGCAATTCAGTGTATAAAGAATGACCTTTCCAAAAATGATGCCAGAACAATTGGACATACATTTTTTAAAAGTATTTAAATACTCATGTCATCATATTTATAAATAAACTCAAAATGAACCATAAACCTTGATGTAAAACCCAAAACTTTTAAGAGAAAACACAGGAGAATCTTTGTGATCTTAAATTAGCAAAATATTTTAGAGAAGACAGAAAAATCACAATTCATTAAAAAACTGGTAAATTGGAACCATAAAAACTACAACTGCTCTTCAAAAGACACTATTAAGAAAATGAAAAGGCAAAGCACAGATTAGGAGAAAATATTTGCAAAGACGTGTTTGAAAAAGAACTTGTAGCCATAATATATAAAAAACTCTCATGAAGTGAGACTAGGATAACAAACTACCCAATTTAAAAATGTTGGCAAAAGAATTGAACAGACACTTCAAAAAAGAGATATTGATGGCATGAAAAGATGCTCAACATCATTCGTCATATGAAAATGCGAATTAAATCCAAAGTGAGGTGTCACAATAGACTCATTAGCTAAACTTAAAAGCTGACAACACCAAGGACTGCTGAGGAGACAGAGCAATGGGAACTCTCACACATTACTGATCATAATGAAAAACAATACAGAAATTTTAGGAAAAGTTTTATAGTGTCTTATACATTTAAGCATACACTTAGACCCAGTAATTCCATTCCTACCTATTTATCCAAAAGAAAAGACAACTTATGGAAAAACAGAATTTTCATATCCATATTTGTAATCACGCCCACAAATTCTAGATAGCAGAAATGACCAGATTTAAACTCCACTTGCTGTTCACTGTCACTTAACTAATGCCTTGTAAACTCTATTGTTGTAACCAGAGATTAAAATACTGAGTAATATAGGGCCTGAGATTATCCCTTGTGGAAACTGATTGACTCTCCAACATAACAATTGCAATAATTTTTTATAAGTTCTTCCATAAAACTTTCAGTTCGGTGCAAAGCCTTTTGTAATTCATGCATATTACACTAATTGCACTCCCTTAATAAATAAAAAGCTTAAGGGATCTGCTATTTTTGAGGTGGTGTGGATGAAATCACAGCACCATAGTGGCAGGATTAAGAATGGAATTGGGAAACAGAAAGGAAACAACAATCTAAATTAAATTACTAGAACACAAGTAAAAGATACCTGTACAGTAATAGAAAAATGAACACTCCTTAAAAGTAATAATCACAGTTCATTTAATGTATGTTAGTGCAATATTTTACAGTAAATATGAATGAATGCATGCGATCAAGAAGAAAGGTATAATGGGCATATATTTTTCAAATATAATTTAATGTTAGTAGGTACATGCAAAACATGGTGACTAATCATTGATTTAAGTATATTTTTAATCATTACTTGAAGAAAATTCATCATTTTCTTTGCTCCATTTACCATTATTCAGCTTCTGATGAGTTCGCTATGAAGGAAGTTGCACTTCATTGCACTGGGGGCAAAATGAGTGCTTGCTTCCAATTCATTTGTTGACTACGGTTGTATCACAGAGGAAGAAACCTAAAGAGCTCTTTACCTGGCTGCTCTTATTCTGGATTCTAAATTAGAACTACCTCTACCAGGAAGTCTCTGTTTTCTCCTCTTTGACCTGTAAAGTAGCTGCCCTAAAGCTCTAAAACTGTGCTGTCAATGTGGTAGCCACTAGTCATATGAGGCTATTTAAATACTTTTTTATTTCAGAGACTGCAGTGGAGTGAACATAGCTAACAGCCTTGACCACTTGGGCTCAAGTGATCCTCCCATCTCAGCCTCCTAAGTAGCTGGAAGTACAGATGTGCATGCCACCATGTCTGGCTAAATTTTTTTTCTTTTTCTGTACAGATGGAGGCTTGCTGTATTTCCCCAGCTGGTTTCAAGCTCCTAGCCTAAAGTGATCCTCCTGCCTTGGCCTCCCAAAATGCTGGGATTACAGGCATAAGCCACTGTGCGCAGCCACTATATAAGTTTAAATGAATTAAAGTTTAATGAAATTAAAAATTCATGTCTTTAGTTGTAGTTGTCCCAGGATAAATGCTTGAGAATCATAAGCAAGCTAGTGCCTTCTGTATTGAACAGTGCAGATTACAGAATTTTTCCCTAATCACAAAAGTTCTATGGGTCATCACTAACCTAGAGCCAATAATTTTCTATCTAAAAGTATCTGCTTATAATAATGGTAATCTTCCTCAACTGTTGTCCTTTTCCTTAGGTCTACCTCTATAATGCTCTTATTTTTCCATCAAATTATTCCTCATAACATTTGGTCTGAGGAAGTCATGTGTATGCTCTACTCCTTCAAGGTGTACCCAATCTATAATGAATGTAGTTAGCATTGAAATATGTTGCCCTTCTAAAATGGAGCATTTCCTGTCTTCCTGCACTGCTACTTCCCAGAGCCCTACTCTGGGAAAATTATTATATTAAATGATATGGGAGCTCACAACATCATGAAATGCAACTAACAAAATTAATTCTAATTGCCCTAAATAAAAGTACCATCAAAATGGATTAAATAAAGGATGAAAGTCTATAAGCAGAGAATAAAAAATGGTTCTATTTTCAGTTCAGGTTTGGTGTTGCATAGGCTGCCAAGAAGTTCTTTGTTCAGTATGGTTTTATTTAACAACATTATTAATGATTTGGAAAGAGAAGTAAACACGTCTTTAATGAAACTCATCGATGAGGCTGACTGGGTAGTGTTACAAACACAACTCATGACAAAGAAATTATCTAATGAGATGGAGAGGGCAGTGAACTATTGACAAAAGCAGTCCCAAATTATATTCTACTTTGTAAAAATTAATGCTTAGTAATAAGGATGCCTAATTCAAAACAAAACACAGACATAAAGAAAATAATTTCTGGTCTTTGCAATATTAAACCCTGCAATAATATGCTTATAAAGGAAGCAGTGGGCTTTATGTTCTTTGATTAAAGTTGTATTATCTGACTAGAGAAACATAATTTTTTTTATGCATGGCACTATCATCTTGGGATGTCTGGCTAATCAATAAGTAATAAGTTAGAGTAAGTTTGACTACTATTTTTCACTGAATTGATCTTCAGGTTATGTTTTTGAATTAGGTTATATGTATGTGCAAACAAGTTCATGCAAAATACAAATATAACTAGAAATGTTACTGATGTTATTTTCTATCCTATTCACAGTTTCTTATAAGGAACTCTAGCATGTATTGAGAATATATGTTTATATACACACATGCACATGCACACATACACACATATATTTGGTTATATTTCTTACAAATTTTACTTATATACTTAATTACATTTGAACAGTGGAGAAGAACAACAAAAATAGAAATTACTGCTGATTTTATAAATACAGTTATAAGTTAGAGTTATTTTAGTGTTATGCAACTCATCTTATTGTGCTAAAATATAAATAAAATTTACCATTTAACCCAGTCTTTTGGTGTATAGCTCAGCAACATTAAGTATACTTACATTGTTGTGCAATCATCAGCGCCATCTCCCTCCAGAACATTTTCATTTTCACAAACTGAAACTCTGTACCAATTAAAAAACAACTCCCCCTGCCCTCGTCTTTTCAGGCCCTGGCAATTACCATTCTATTCTCCAACTCCACAAATGTAACTACTCTAGTCACCTCATATGAGTGGATTCATACAGCATCTGTCCTTTTGTTTCTGTCTTGTTTCACTTAGCATGTCTTTGAGATTTTTCCATGTTGTAGCATGTTTCAGAATTTCCTTCCTTTTTCAAGATTGAATAATATTTTATTGTGTGTATATATCACATTTTGCTTATCCGCTCATTCATTGATGGACCTTTGGGTGGTTTTCATCTTTTGGCCATTATGAATATGCTACTATGAATGTTGGTGTACAAATATATATTTAATTCCCTGATTTTAATTCTTCTGAGTAGATACCCAGTAGTGGAATTGCTGGATCATATGGTAATTCCATGTTTAACTTTTTGAAACTGCCATACTGTTTTCCATAGTGACACAACCCATCATATTAGCTCCTTGCCTTTTTCAGTATCGCCAGATTCTAATACCTCTGAGAAACGGGAAAATATTCACTCTGACCTTGAAATTTTCATCAAACAGTTCTATCTTTGTATTTGCTGAGACTCCTTCCTGCTCGCAGAGTGACCATTTGTTCATTTCACAGCTGGCCACCCATCCCAAATCCCTAGGAATACACCATAGAGAAACTCTTTCACATGTTCATCAAAATACATACATACATACATACATACATACATATATATATATATATATTCATAGCATTAGTGTTTATTAAATGGAAAATAGAAACAACACAAACATTCATCAACAGGAGAAGGCATAAATAAATTATGATACCTGTACACAATGTAGTTTTGTATAATAAACTATAGCGACATGTAACAACATAGAAGAATCTCAGAAAAAAAAAATAGTATTTAAAAACTAAGCTCCAGAAAACTTCATACAATGTATCCTTTCTTATCAATTTTATAAATTTCGAAAGCAAGATAGTATAAATGATACACTGTTTAAAAAACACATGACAAAAATATTTTTTGAAGATAAAGGAGTAATAAATGTAAAATCAAGGAAGGGCATTATTTCCAGGGGTCAAAATAGACAAAAAAAGAGCACACAGTAATGTGCAGCACTACTGATCATACGGTAGATCTTAATTTGGGTGGGGTTTTTTCTTTTCTTTTTTTTTAATGGGAGCAGTCTACCCCTTGTAGAACTGCTGCTTAGAATTCTCAAGTATGTGTGAAAAGGTGAAAATTGGAAAGGCTATACTTCCCTTACTACCGTAGACTTTTACTTCCCACACTCCTGTCATACCACAAGGGGAAGTTTTTTCACTGCAGACCATCCCACAGGAGTGTGACCCACAGAGTGAGTCTCTCGTTTGAAATACAATATTTTTCTTAATTCTAAGTCATTGCTTGGCTTCACATTATTAACATTCCTGATTATTAACATTGCTGGCTTATCCACAATAGCTGTGTACATGTGTAAAATAACAGTGGTTATTTAAACTATTTTCCACTCACTCAGATCTATTCTTAAATTGGGGAAGTGTTTTTACATGAATGAAGAAATAAGCACATGAATAAATGAGTGAAATATCTGTTAACAGATTATTTAAAAGAATTAAAATAGTCCGATGCAATTAAAAATTATATGCCTGGGCCGGGCACAGTGGCTCATGCCTGTAATCCCAGCACTTTGGGAGGCAGAAGTGGGCAGATCACGAGTTCAGGAGTTCGAGACCAGCCTGGCCAACATGGTGAAACCCCATCTCTACTAAGAATACAAAAATTAGCCGGGCATGGTGGCGTATGTCTCTAATCCCAGCTTCTCAGGAGGCTGAGGCAGGAGAATTGCTTGGACCAGGGAGGCAGAAGTTACAGTGAGCCAAGATCACACCACTGTACTCCAGCCTGGGCAACAGAGCAAGACTCCCTCTCAGAAAAAAAAAAAAAAATGAAAATGAAAGTCATGTATCACCCCAAATCATTGAGGCATGTATTTATGTAGGAAAAACGTAAAATATATATATTTTTAGGTAAAAGCAAGTTTTAGAATACACTTTTCTATTTGTTTAAAATTTTCAATGTTATGAATACTCAGGAGCAGATTAGGGCCACATTGATATGCCTTTTATAGAAATTGTATGTTTTTTAGAAAGTAATCCATGAGTATTTTAAACTGAGACTCTTTTCATGTATTTCCTCACATCTCCCCAGAATTCCTCCAGGGCAGTTCTGATGTATAGTGCTGTATTTTCTACCTTCCTTTTGGGTCTCTTTTATAAATCCTGACCCCTTCACTCACCATGGAGCAAGGTGAATGTTTGTATTTACTAAGCCTCCACTCTCCCATATCATGCCAATTGTAGAACCCACCACACCTGTCTAATGTACCTGTGGCTTTTGGAAATAGTTCTATTGTAAATTTATTCTCATTAATTTCCTCCTAAAACAGGTTCTTTGAATTGCTGACATCTTGGGTTTCCCCATTTAAACAGCTACGCACTGAATACTCACCTGCAGTAAAGCTTACTGATTGACAAACTCTATTTTTATGCACAAAATTTCCAGTCAGTTTCTTAGCACTTTTAAAAACATTTTAATTAAATTATGATGCATATATAGGAAGTACACAAACTTAAGGGTGTGGCTCACTGAATTAAGCCAAAGTGAGGAAACCTATGTAACTACCATCAAATTAAGAAATGAATCATTGCCAGGATCCCAAAAGTGCTGCTGGTACTCCCTCCCTAGCCACTCCCACCTCCTCAAAGGTAACCATTATCCTGACTATAAAAACTGTAGTTTAGCTTTAGCTTTATCTATTTTAAAATGTTTTGTAAGTGGGATTATATATTATGTATTACTTTGTGTCTGGCTGGTTTCCCTCAATGTATTTGTGATATTCATCCAGGTGTATATGGCAGTTCCTTCATTCACATTTAAATTTAATTCACTTTATCCATTTGATCATTGATAGATGTTTCGATTTTGGGATGAGTATTTTTTTTTTTCAGCACCAACAGCTACAAAGTGTTTGATACCCTGTTCGCTAGTACATACAAGAACAAAGGTAAACATTTGACTTGGAAGCATTCAAGCCTAAAAACTGTCAGGTTGAAAATGAAAACAGCACATTTTTCATGATCCTTCCCGATGTGAAAACTAGGACCATAAATTATACACAATAATTTGCACATTATATATAAAAATAAAAGGATCCCATGTTCTGCAGCCCTCTTGGTTGACCTTTCCCTTTTTGAATTTTTTTCAACTTTTATTTTTAGTTTATGGGTACATGCACAGGGTGTGCAGGATGTTAAATAGGTAAACATGTGCCATGGTGGTTTGCTGCACAGATCATCCCATAACCTGGGATTAAGCCCAGCATCCATTAGCTATTCTTCCTGATGCACTCCCTTCCCTCAGCCCCCACAGGTGCCCAATGTGTTTCATTCCCCTCCATATGTCCATGTGTTCTCTTCATTCAGCTCCCACTTATAAGTGAGAGCATGTGGTTTTTGGTTTACTGTTCCTGCATTAGTTTGCTGAGGATAACGGCTTCCAACTTTATCCATGTCTAAGGGACATCATCTCATTCCTTTTTATGGCTGCATTGTATTCCATGGTGTATGTGTACCACATTTTCTTTATCCAGTCTATCATTGATGGTCATTTTGGTTGATTCCCTGTCTTTGCTATTGTGAATAGTGCTGCAATGAACATAGGTGTGCATGTATCTTTATAATAGAATGATTTATATTCCTTTGAGTATATACCCAGGAATGGGATTGCTGGGTCAAATGGTATTTCTGCCTCTAGATCTCTAAGGAATCACAACACTCTCTTTCACAATGGTTGAACTAATTTCCACTCCCACTAACGGCATAAAAGTGTTCCTTTTTCTCTTCAACCTTGATGGCATCTGTTGTTTTTGAATTTTTTTTTTTTTTTTTTTTTTTTTTTTTTTTTTTTTTGAGACGAGTCTCTCTCAGTCTCCCAGGCTGGAGTACAGTAGCGTGGTATCAGCTCACTGCAACTACAGTAGCATGGTATCAGCTCACTGCAACCTCCACCTCCATGGTTCAAGCAATTCTCCTGTCTCAGCCTCCCCAGTAGCTGGGACTGCAGACATGCACCACCATGCCCAGCTAATTTATTTGTACTTTTAATAGAGACAGAGTTTTACCATGTTGGTCAGGCTGGTCTTAAACTCCTGACCTCAAGTGATCCACCTGCCTCGGCTTCCCAAATTGCTGGGATTACAGGCGTGAACCACTGTACTCCTCCTGTTTTTGTACTTTTTAATAATTGCCATTCTAACCAGCATGAAATGGTATCTCACTGTGGTTTTGATTTGCATTTCTCTATTGATCAGTGATGTTGAGCTTTTTTTCGTATATTTGTTGGCTGCATGTATGTCTTCTTTTGCGAAGGGTCTGTTCATATCCTTTGCCCACTTTTTAAAGTGGTTGTCTTTTGCTTGTAAATGTGTTTAAGTTCCTTGAAGACTCTGCATATTAGACCCTTGTCAGGTGGATTGATTGAAAAAGTATTATCCCAATCTGTAGGTTCTATGGTCACTCTGACGATAGTTTCTTTTGCTGTGCAGGGGCTTTTTAGTTTAATTAGATCCCATTTGTCAATTTTGGCTTTTGTTGTGATTGCTTTTGGCATTTTTATCATGGAATCTTGGCCCATGCCTATGTCCTGAATGGTATTCCCTAGATTTTCTTCTAGAGTTTTTATAGTTTGGGGTTTTACACTTAAGTCTTTAATCAATCTTGAGATAATTATTTGTATATGGTGTAAGAAAGGGTCCACTTTCACTTTTCTGCATATGACTAGCCAGCACTCGCAGTACCATTTATTAAATAGGGAGTCTTTTCCTCATTGCTTGTTTTTGTTGGATTTGTCAAAGATCAGTTGGTGGCATGTGTACAGTCTTAGAAGAGTTCTCTATTTCACTCCATTGGTCTGTGTGTCTGTTTTTGTACCAGTACAATGCTGTTTTGGTTACTGTAGCATTGTAGTATAGTTTGAAGTCAGGGAGCGTGATGCCTCCAGCTTTGCTCTTTTTACTTAGCATTGTCTTGGCTATATGGGCTCCTTTGTTGTTCCATATGAATTTTAAAGTAGTGTTTTCTATTTTTGTGAAGAATGTAAATTGTAATTTAATGGGAATAGCATTTAATCTATAAATTACTTTGGGCAGTATGGCCATTTTTACAATTTGGATTCTTCTATCCTTGAGCATGGAGTGTTTTTTTATTTATTTGCGTCCTCTCTGATTTCTTTGAGCAGTAGTTTGTAGTGCTCCTTAAAGAGGTACTTCACTTCCTTTGTTAGCTGTGTTCCTAGTTATTTTATTCTCTTTGTAACAATTCTAAATAGCAGTTCATTAATGATTTGGCTATCTGCTTGTCAATTGTTGGTGTATAGGAATGCTTGTGTTTTTTGCACATTGATTTTATGTCCTGAGACTTTGCTGAAGTTGCTTATCAGTTTAAGAAGCTTTTGGGCTGAGATGATGGGGCTATCTAAATACAGGATCATGTCATCTGCAACAGATAATTTGAATTCCTCTCTTTCTATTTGTACACCTTTATTTCATTCTCTTGTCTGATTGCCATGACCAGAACTTTAAATACCATGTTTAATAAGAGTGGTGAGAGAGGGCATTCTTGTCTTCTGCTGGTTTTCAAGCGGAATGCTTCCAGCTTTTGCCCATTCAATATGATATTGACTGTGAATTTGTAATAGATGCCTCTTATTATTTTGAGATATTTTCCTTTAATACTTAGTTTATTGAGTTTTTAACATGAAAGATGTTGAATTTTATCAAAAGTCTTTTCTGCATCTATTGTAATAATCATGTGGTTTTTGTCTTTAGTACAGTTTATGTGATGAATCATAGTTATTGATTTGCACATGTTGAACCAACCTTGAATACCAGGGATGAAGCCAACTTATCACGGAGGATAAGCTTTTTGATGTGCGCTGGATTCAGTTTGCCAGTGTTATAATGAAGATTTCTGCACTGATGTTCATCAAGGATATGGGCCTGAAGTTTTTGTTGTATCTCTGTCAGGTTTTGGTATCAGGATGATGCTGGCCTCATAGAATGACTTAGGGAAGAATTCCTCCTTTTCAATTTTTTGGAATAGTTTTAGTAGAAATGGTACCAGCTCTTCTCTGTACCTCTGGTAGAGTTTAGCTGTGAATCTGTCTGGTCCTTGGCTTTTTCTGATTGGTAGGCTATTTATTACTGCTTCAACTTCAGAACTTGTTATTGGTCTATTCAGGGATTCATTTTCTTCCTGACTCAGTCTTGGGAGGGTGTATGTGTCCAAGAATTTATCCATTTCTCCTAGGTTTTCTAGTTTATGTGCATAGAAGTATTTATGGTATTGTCTGATGATTGTATTTCCATGGGGTAAGTGGTGATACCTGCTTTATCCTTTTTTACTGTGTCTATTTGATATTCTCTCTTTTCTTCTTTATTAATAAAGCTAGCATCTATCTATTTTATTATTTTTTTGAAAAACCACCTACTGAATGGATTGATTTTTTGAAGGGTTTTTAGTCTCTCTATCTCCTTCAGTTTGGCTCTGATATTGCTTATTTTTTGTCTTCTGCTAGCTTTGGGGTTTGTTTGCTCTTAGTTCTCCAGTTTTTTAAGTTAAGATGTTAGTTTGTTAACTTGAGATCTTTGAGATCTTTCTAGCTTTTTGATGTGGGTATTGAGTGCTATAAGTTTACCTCTTAACACTTCCTTAGCTGCATTCCAGAGATTCTAGTATGTTGTCTTTTTGTTTTCTTTAGTTTCAAAGAACTTCTTGATTTCTGCCTTAATTTCATTATTTACACAGGAGTCATTCAAGAGTGGATTGTTCAATTTCCATGTAGTTGTGTGACTTTGAGTGATTTTCTTAATCTTGAGTTCTAATTTTGTTGTGCTGTGGTCTGAGAGACTGTTATGATTTCAGTTCTTTTGCATTTGCTGAGGAGTATTTTACTTCCAATTATGTGATCAATTTTAGAGTAAGTGTTGTGTGGTGATAAGAAGAATGTGTATTCTGTTGTTTTTGAGTGGAGAGTTCTGTAGATATCTATCAGGCCCACTTGATCCAGAGCTCAGTTTATGTCCTGAATATCTTTGTTAATTTTCTGTCTCAATGTCAGTGTGGTGTTAAAAATCTCTGACTATTATTATGTGGAGGTCTAAGTCTCTCTGTAGATCTTTAAGAACTTGCTTTATGAATCTGGATTCTCCTGTAATAGGCACATATATATATAGAGGATAGTTAAGTCTTCTTGTTGAACTGAACCCTTTCTCATTATGAAATGTCCTTCTTTGTCTTTTTTAATCTTTGTTGGTTTAAAGTCAGAAAGCAGGATGGCAATCTCCGCTTTTTTCTGTTTTCCATTTGCTTGGTAAATTTTCCTCCATTCCTTTATTTTGAGCCTATGCATGTCTTTGCTCATGAGATGGATCTCTTGAAGACAGCATACTTGTGGGTCTTGGCTCTATATCCAGTTTGCCATTATGTGCCTTTTAACTGGGGCACTTAGTCCATTTACATTCAAGGTCAGTATTGTTATGTGTGAATTTGATTCTGTCATTATGATGCTAGCTGGCTATTTTTCAGACTTGTTTATGTGGTTGCTTCATAACGTCACTGGTATGTGTGGTTCCGTTTGTTTTTGTAGTGGCTGCTAATGGTGTTTCCTTTCCATAGTTAGTGCTTCCTTCAGGAGCTCTTACAAGGCAGGCCTGGTGGTGATAAAGTCCCTTAGCATTTGCTTGTCTTAAAAGAATCTTACTTCTCCACTTATGAAGCTTAGTTTGGCCGGTTATGAAATTCTGGGTTTGAAATTCTTTTCTTTAAGGATGTTGAATATTGGCCCCCAATCTTTTCTGGCTTGTACGGTTTCCACTGAGATGTCCACTGTTAGTCTGATGAGTTTCCCTTTGTAGGTGACCTGGTCTTTCTCTCTGGCTGCCCTTAACATTTTTTCTTTCATTTCAACCTTTGAAAATGTGATGATTATGTGTCTTGATGTTGATCTTCTCATGGAGTATTTTACTGGGGTTCTCTGGATTTCCTGAATTTAAATGTTGGCCTGCAATGCTAGGTTGGAGAAGTTCTCCTGGATTATATCCTGAAGTATGTTTTCCAACTTGGTTCCTTTCTCCCCATCTTTTTCAGATACCCCAATCACCCATAGGTTCAGTCTTTTTACATTATCTCATCTTTCTTGGAGGTTTCATTCATTTCGTTTTTCTCTATTCTTGTGTACTAGTCTTATTTCGGATAGACAGTCTTCCAGCTCTGAGAGTCTTTCCTCTGCTTGGCCTATTCTGCTATTGATACTTGTGATTGCATTGTGAAGTTCTCATGTTGTATCTTTCAGCTCCATCAGGTCTTTATGTTCCTCTCTAACCTGGCTATTCTGGCTATCAGCTCCTTTGTTGTTTTACAATGATTCTTAGTTTCTTTGCATTGGGTTACAACATTTTTCCTTCAGCTCAGTGAACTTTGTGATTACCCACCTTCTGAAACCTATTTCTGTCAATTCAGCCATCTCAACCTCAGCCCAGTTTTTGCTGGAGGAGATGCAGTCATTGGGAAAAGAAGAGGCAATCTGGTTTCTTGAGTTTTCAGCATGTTTGCATTGAATCTTTCTCATCTTTGTGGGCTTATCTACCTTTGATCTTTGAGGTACCTCTGAATGGGGTATTTGTGGAGTCTTTTGTTGTTGTTGTTTTTTGTTTGTTCTTCTTTTAATGTGTCACTTTACCATAGGGTTGCTGCAGTTTCTGGGGTCTGCTCCAGACCCCAGTTGCCTCAGCTTCTCATGTACCTGGAGGTATCACCAGTGAAGGTCGGGAAACAGCAAATATGCCAGCTAGTCTCTTCCTCTGGAAGCTCCATCCCAGGAGGGCATTGACCTGTTGCCAGTCTGCATGCACCTGTAGGAGGTGGTTGGGGACCCCTGCTGGAAGGTCTCATCCAGTCAGGAGGAACAGGATCAGAGACCCACCCAAAGAATCAATCTGGCTGCTTCTTGCTGGAGCAGGTATGCTGCACCAAGGGGACCCTTCTTCATCCAGACCACCTGTATTCTCCATAGTCAGCAGGCTGGAATGGCTGAGTCTATGTAGCTGCAGAGATGGCAGCTGCCCCTCCCCATGGTAGCTCTGTCCCAGGTTGAGATCAGAGCTATATCTATAAAACCAAGGTCCCACCCAGTGAGGAGGAATGTGTCAGGGTCCTGCTTAAATAAGCAGTCTGGCCATGATCTGGCAAGGCAGCTGTGGTGTATTATCGGGGAGGACATTCCTTGTCTGAACAATCTGTTTTCTCCACAATCAGCAGGCTGGAATGGCTGAGTCTACTGAACCACAGATATGGTGGCCACCTCTCCCTCTGGGATCTCAGTCCTATCTCAGGCAGATTCCAACCTGCTGCCATTGACTGCCTGGGATTACAAGCCAGTGGGTCTTAACTTGTGAGGGGCCATGGAAGTGGAGCCTGCTGCTTGGCTCCCTGGATTCAGCTCTCTTCCTAGGGATATGTACAGATGGATTTTCTGCCTTGCCAGGGATCCTGGGGCCAGAATATGTAAAACTCTTGTGTCTCCGTGTGTGCCCAAGCAGCTGCTCTGCTGAGCCTCCACACAGCTCTACACAGTTCTTGGGTTATATTGAACCTAAGGCCCTCATGGCATGGGCTCACAAGGGGATCTTCTGATCTGCAGGTTGCAAAGATTTGTGGGAGAAGCATGCTTCTCTTGGTCTATTCTGCTATTGATACTTGTGATTGCATTGTGAAGTTCTCCTGTTGTGTCTTTCAGCTCCATCAAGTCTGTTATGTGGTGATGTTACGTGGTGAGGTCACACAACCACTCACCACTTCCCTTGCCTAGGGGTGGGAGTTCCTTTGGTTCTATACTGCTCCCGAGTGGGCCATCACCCCGCCACCCCACTTTTCTTTGTTTCCGTGGTTCAAGCTGTTTGCCTAATCAGTCCCAATGCGAGAACCTAGATATTTCAGTTGAAGGTGCTGAATTCACTCTCCCCATTTCCTTCCTCTCTGTGAGTGCCATGGAATGCAGCTGCTTCTAATTGGTCATTTTGCCTCGTGATTCAAATATTGTTATTATAAACATTATTATACACGTCTATTGGTGAACCTGTGCTAGTTGTAAGGTATGCACATGTTGAACTTGATAGACAATAATAGTTTTCAAAGCCAGTTGTAATCATTCACTCTACCATCAATAATATTTGAGCATTTGTACTAGTACCTCATTTTTGTTTCAACATGTATTTCCCTGACAGTTAATGAATTTGGATCTTATGTAAAATGTCTGGTCAAATTATTGCCCAATTTTCTATCGGTATGTCATTTTTCTTATTAATTTAAATGAATAAGTTATATATCCTAAATAACAATTTCTTATAGTTACGTATGCCAATCTGTGGCTTGCATTTTCACTCTCTTAATGGTGCCTTTTGATTAAAGAGTTCCTAATTTTAATATAGTCCATTAATTAGTTTGTATTTAATGGTTTCTGCTTTTTGAGTTCTATTTAAGAAAGTGTCCCCTACCTCCAACAGCTTGACTATATTCTTATATTGGTTTATAGAAATTCCTGAAAATTTTTTTCAACAGATCCTATTGAGAATCTGAGGAAGAGTATGAGCACTTTTCAGAATAATTAAGTGAATAAAATAAAATACACAGCATTATAAAACAAGAAATTATTATGAAGGGGACTCCTATTCTGGGACTCAAAAGATTAATAAATCCCCCTTGTAGCTTTATTATTTCATCATTCATATATCTATAATCTACCTGAACATAATTTTTACATATGCTACAAAGAAAGGGCCAAGTTTTTCTTTATAAATATCCAATTGACCCTAGACCATTTTTGAAGACTTTCCTTTTGGCATTGCTCAGATGAACTAGATTTTTATAAATCAAGAGTTTAATATTGTGCAAGTCTGTTTCTAGATCTTGAAAATTATGTCCACTAGTCTGTTTTATATTCTTCAGAGAATATCAAATTGTTTGTTACTATAGATT
Organism: Macaca nemestrina; assembly: GCF_043159975.1. Taxonomy (NCBI): domain Eukaryota; kingdom Metazoa; phylum Chordata; class Mammalia; order Primates; family Cercopithecidae; genus Macaca; species Macaca nemestrina. Next base: position 135,017,506 of record NC_092125.1, read on the forward strand.
CAAAAAATTTCTGATAAATAGTAGAATAAATTCTTCTATCTTGTTTTATTAAGAACGCTTTGGCTATTTTTGACCATTTGCATTTCCAAATAAATGTTAAAATTAATGTATTTTCTGTTAAATAGATAATAAGTGGAATATCATTTGAGATTGCCTGGCATTTATAGATCAGTAAATAACTACAATTACTTCAACATAGTCTTCTCATGCATAAAAATTACATATCACTTTATTTGTTTAGGTCTTCTTTAATTTCTCTCAATAATATTTTATAGATTTTTCTATAAATACTGTGTATCTTTTCTCTTAGAATTATTTTTATGAATTGAATATTTGGTGTATTATAAATGCTATCTTTCTGTGTTTCATTTTGGAATTGTTTATTCCTTGTGTAGAGAAATATTGTTAGTTTTTGGATATTGAATCTGTGTCCAGAAAACTTGCTAGACTAATTCATTGATGCTAATATTTTATCTTTAACTCTTTCAGATTTTCTACATATACAAGCACATCATCAGCAAATAATGACCATTTTATTTTTTCCTTCAAAATCCTTAATGCAGTAGTTCCTGCTTATCTGTGGGGCATACGTTTCAAGGTCCCAAATGGGTGCCAGAAACTGTAGTTAATACTAAACCCTGTATCTACTGTTTTCCCTATACATACATACATACCTATGATAAAGTTTGATTTATAAATTAGGCACAATATGAGATTAACAATAACTAATAATAAAATTAAAACAATTAGAAAAATACACTGCAATAAAAGTTATGTGACTGTAGTCTCTTTCTCTCCCCTCCTCAAAATATCTTATTGTACCATATTCACTTTTATTGTGATGACATGAGATGACAAAATGCCTCTGTGATGAGATAAAGTGAGAGGAATGACATAGAAATGTGATACAGTGTTACACTATTATTGACCTTCTGATGTTATGTTAAAAAGAGGATCATCTGATTCAGGTGATCCTGGATCATTGAGCCATTATGATATTGATGGCTGGATATCAGCAGCACAGGATGTTGATGACTAACAGACAGGTGGTATACACAGCATGGATACTCAGGACAAATAAATGATTCATATTAATGGCTGAACAGAGAAGGACAACGTGAGATCTTATCACCCTACTAAGAATGGTGCCCAATTTAAAATTTATTGATCATGTATTTCTGGAATTTTCCTTTTAGTATTTTTGGACCACAGTTGACTGTGAGCAACTGAAACTGTGGAAAGCAAAAACACAATAAAAGAAGACTACTGTGCTTTTATTTTTTTCTCTTGCCTCACTGCACACGCTACCATTGTTAAAGTGTTGAATAGGAATTGTGAAAGTTGACCACTTTATGTATCTTCATTATCCCAGTTGAAAAGATGTCAATGTTTTTCCTCTTATGATGTTAGTTGTATATTATTTCCTAGATCCATCATATTCTTAATTTCCCAAATGTACTTTTAGCATGATTAGGCATTAAATTTTTTGAAATTATTTTTCTGCATCTATTCAGATAAAAGCTTCTTCTTTCTTCTGTTAATGTGATTAATTATACAGACTGACTTTTAAATACTAAGACAACTTTTCATTCCTGGATAAATGCAATTTGGCGGTGGTGTACCACTCAGTATACCTATTGCTGGATATATTTTGATAATTGTGTTTGCTATTTTGCATCTATACTTACAAGTGAGATTAGGCTGTATTATTTATTTATTGAATGTCCTTGTCAAGTTTTCAAATCAAGATTAAACCTGGATTGTAGAATGAGTTAGGAGACATTTATTGTTTTTCTCTTCTCCAGAAGAGATTGTAAAACTACATGGCAGAATTCACTTGTGAAGCCATCTTTGCATGGTATTTTTTTGTGAAGAGGTTTGAAATTACAAGGCTAATGTCTCTAAGCATGATAGGACTATTAAGATTCATTATTTCTTCTTCTGTCAGTTTTTGTAAAAAATATATATATATTATATATACACACACACATATATGTGTATATATACACACACCTATATGTATGTGTATGTTTATATATGGTGTTAAAATTAAGTATTTTTACATAATTTGATCATTTCATCCATTTACTCTTCTTTTTCTACTTTCTTAATGTGAATGCTAAGTTATTGAGAACCTTCCACTTTTCTAAGAATATAACTTGATAACATTCCCTTTGGCACTGCTTCATATCCCAGAAATTTTGATATGATATGTTTATATTTTCACTGAGTCCAAACTATTTTCTAATTTCCCATGCGTTTTTTCCTTGACCTCTGGGTTATTAGGGACTTATTGTTTAAATTCTAAATATTGGTACTTTCCACATATTGTTCTGCATTTCTACTGTAATTTTGAGGTAGTCTTACAAGCCACCAACCCTTTTAAAATCCAACCCTCCATAATTTCAACCCCCTTAAAATTACTAAGACTTGTTTTATTGGCTAATGCATGGTCTGCCTTACCGAACGTTCTCAAGGCAACTAAAATGAAGGTGTATTTTGCTGTAGTTGATAAAGTGGTCTACAAATGTCAATTAGGTCAAATTGGGTAATAGTACTATTTAGTTACTCTATATCTTTATTGATTTTTCATTTACTTATTCTGTTAATTATTGAAAGTGTTGACATCTCCAACTATACGTGTGTATTTATTGATTGTCCTTTCAGTTTGATCAGTTTTTGCTTCATGTATTTTAAAGGTCTGTTATTATGCTACTACACATTTAAAACTTTATGTCCTTTTGAAGAATTGATGATAACCCTTTAACTTTATGAAGTGTCTCCTTTTATCCCTGGTAATATTCTTTGTTCTGAAGTACACTTCGTCTGATATTAATGTAGCCACTCTAGCTTTTGTGATTAGAGTTTGCAGGGTATGCCTTCTTCTATTCTTTTATTTTTAACCTTTCTATATCTTTAGATATAAAGTCTTTCCATAATCTTCTGGTTTGCAGAGTTTCTGTTAAAAAGCATGCTCTTACGTATATTTTTGTTTTTCTGAACATAAGGTGTATTTTCTTCTCTAGCTGCTTTTAATATTTTTTCACCACAGATTTTCAATAATTGTTATATAATGTGCATTGATATGGTTGTCTTTATGTACTCTTAGATAGGTTCATCCAACTTCTTGGATATGTAGTTTGTAGGCAGAATAGTGTTCCCCTAATATGTCCATTTTCATCCACAGGACATGTGAATATGTTATATAACAGCAGAGAGGAATTAAGGAGGCAGATAGAATTTAACCTGCTAATCAGATGACCTTGAGATGAGGAGACTACTCTGGATTATTCAAGTGGGTCTGATGTAATCACAACGGTCCTCGTAAGCTAAAGAAGGAAACAAGAGAGTCAGTGTTAGAGTGATGCTATGTGAGAAAGACTCAGCCAGCCACTGCAATGCAGGAAGCTTCTGGCATCTAGAAAAGACAAGAAAATTAATTCTTCTCTGGAGCTTTCAGAAAGCAACACAGCTGAGCCTGCACCTTAATTTTAACCCAATGAGACCTTTAGTGGATTCCTGACCTCTGGAATTGTTAGATATATATTTTTATTGTCTTAAACCACGAACTTGTGGTGATTTGTTACAGCAGCAATAGAAATACAATTTATGTACGTTTATAGTTTTCCTTAAATTTAGAAAATTCGAAGCCATTATTTTTTCAAATATTTTTTCTGTCATACTCCCACTCCCCCATCTTAGGACTTTAATTACATGTGTGTCATATCACTTGATATTATTCCAGAGGTCACTGATGCTCTGTTGATTTTTTTCATATCTTTTTAACTACTGTACTTCATCTTAGTTATTTGCTATTAGTATGTCTTAATACTTACACACATTTTCTTCTTTAATGTCTGATATGCTTTTATTTCACCCAGCATATTTTTAATCTGTGTTATACTTTTTCAACTCTAGATGCTTAATTTCAGTCTTCTTAAATCTTCTCTTTCTCACCACAATGTGTTCATATTTTCTTATACGTCTTGAACACATGGACATATTTATATCTGTATTACTGTTCTTTTCTGCTAATCCCACTATCAGTAATTTCTGGGTGTGTTCTATTGGTTGTTTCTTCTCTTGGTTATGACTCATTTTTTTCCCATCTTCTTGGCATGCCTGGTAATTTTTAATCGGATCCCAAATACTGCCAGTTTTACCTTTTAGTTTTTGATTATATTTGTTTAAATAATACCAGATTCCTTTCTGGCATCTCATTTGTTCTTTGCACTCAGGGCAGTGGGAACATGAACAATTCCCAATCCAGTATGAACTCTAGAAAGGATTCTCTCTCCTCCTTTCTGTTAGATCTTTCCCCTATTCATATTGTCTCCTCTCACATAGGTGCCAATCAGTACTCAGCCAAAGACTTGAGAGAATGCCTCTGCATCTCTCTGGATATCGCTCTCTGTGCAGACTCCTACTCGCTGTACTCAGCCACACAAATTCTAGCCACTTTGACCTCCTCAAATTCGATCTCTGCCATATCAATTCAGTGGCCATTTGAATTCCCTCTCCTTGCATTTCAACCTGGTAACTGCTTGCAGGGGCTCAATTTGTTATGGGGCTCAATTTGTTTTTCCTTTTCTCGGGAATCATGATCTGGCATGATCTGTTTTCTAATGTCTGCAAACGGTCATGTCATTGATTTTGTCTGGTTTCCCAGTTGTTTAAGGTGAAAGAGTAAATCATGGCCCTTGGGCCAGAAGAAGGCGTCTGTCCACGTTACCTAATGTTTTATTTTATTTTTATCAAGTTGTTTAAAATACCTTTTAATTAGGGAGTGATGTCCCTTTGTCATTCCTGACATTAGCTTTTTTTCATCTCCTTTCAATTTTTTCTTCATTAGTCTTGGAGGGATTTATTAATTTTGTTTAACTGTAAAACAAAACAAAAACTAACTTTGGGGTTTATTGATACTCTATTGTATATTTGTTTCTATTTATGTAATCTTCTCTTCCTTTCTTCTTGTTTTCTTTACGTTAAATTTGTTGTTCTTTTGCCGACATCTTAAATTTGATGCTTATATCATTTGTTTTAGTCTTTCTTCTTTTTTATCTTATAAATTTAAGGCTGTGCACATTTATTTAATCAGGACTTCAGATACATTTTCCATTTGGTATTGAATTTATTATCATTCAGTTAAAGCTATTTTTATTTTTTTATTTTCTTAATAATGGGGATTTTTCTAGTCATTCTCTTATATTAATTTCTAGCTTAATTTCATTATTATAAGCTTATATAGTCTATATAATTTCAATTTTGTTGAGACTATGTTAATGGCTCAGTATGTTGTTAATTTCTGTAAATATCACTTGTGTACTTGAAAAGAATGTGTTTTGTAGCTGTCAGGATAAATATATATATATATCTCACATATATACATATACACACATATATATACACACACATACACATATATAATTTAATGATGCTATTTAAATTATGTATATAACCAATTGTAATCATGCTATTGAAATCCTCTTCTGTATACTGGTAAAAATCTATATTCTTCCAAAATCAATATTCCTGATTTTTTCTCTGCCTTTTCTATTGTTACTTATAGAGGTGATAAATTCTTTTTCCTATGATTTTTGACTAGTCTATTTTTCTTCTAATTATTGTAATTTTTAATATATTAGGTAGTGTGATTATGTTAATATAAATTAGGAATTATTCTAAATCCTTGCAATTTAAACTTCTATTAGTTTGAAATGTCCCTTTTTATAGCTGTTCTTAATATAAGGGTTAATTCAAATCACCTAGGCTGCCATTACAGACATGAAACCAGTAACTCACTCTGCAAATAGGAATGAATGTCAGCAGATTAGAAGGTAATTTAGGAAAGCTTTTTGTATGAGATATAGAATCAAACATAATCAAAAGTGAAGTGGGGGATGGGACACAGAGAAAAGAGACACTACTTTAATTAAAACTCTCTAACTTATTTTCTCTGAGATATAAAGACATAACAAGATATTGTATCCAATAAAATAGAAGGATGTATAAATCAAAGGAAATCAGAGAAAATGAAAAAGATTCTTGAAATCAACAACTCAGTAATCAAATTAATATCAAAGATAAGATTTTAAAAATCAGGAACTCTCACAAAAGAACAAAAATTAAGACATATAGAAAATAGAAGTGAAAAGATAAGACAATGAGAGACTCAGTTAGATAAGTAAATGGAGGTTTAATGTTGAGCTCCTGAGGAACATTCACCTAATAGCAGTCTAAACGTAGAGGTCAGAAGGAACAGAAGGGAGAGTTATTAAAAAATGATATTAGGGAAATTTGAACCTATACATTGAAAACATCTGCAGTTTATTCAAAACTATATATAACACTTTTAAAACAGATAGTTTCATAATCATAGAGTTTCAAAATAGCAGCAATCAGATGAGATACTAAAAGCTTCCAAAGAGGGGGAAAAAGTAGTGCATATGATATGGAGAAGTCAGAATGGCATGGGACTTTCCAGAGGAGAGAAGAGAAAGCAATTCCATGGAGTAATAGAAAGACCCCACCTCAACATCTAAGCAGCTGTCCTAGAGCGCAAGCAGTACAAGCGGGATGAGGAAATGGAGGTCTAACACTGGGAAGGTCCTTGATGGAGGGAGGGGAAATTGAACTACTGGATCATTTGATGTATTTGAGAATTTGGAAAAAAACTAAAGATATGCATGGAAACATTTGTCAAATTATAAAAGTAGGTCTATAGAAATCTAAGGAAATGAAAAACAAAAATAGTTCCTTATCATAGAAAGCAAAAAATTGCACAAAATAAAAACTATAATCATAATTCATTATGTGAATCATCAGAGAATGTTTACTTCATCTTATTCAAGTAACGATGAAATCACTGGACACCAAAATTATAATATTATTAAAATGGGAAAATAGTGAAAAATAAAATAGAAGATACAAAATGTTCAGAAACCATAGCAGCAAGTCAATACCAGAAATTAATAATTCAAGAAATCGTGGGATATAAATGTTATTTATGAATATGGTGGTAATGCTAACGTTAAAAAATTAAAAATTAAAACTTTAATTGTAGTTAAAAATTTGTTTAATTAAAATTTTAAAAATAAAATGAGTTTTGAAAATCTGAAAGTCATAATCCAACTTTGTCTCAAATCTCATTTTTCTTGATTTCCACCACTACATACCTTTCTATTCATTCTACACATGTCAGCTCCAGTGAGTTTTCAAAATGCAAATCTTATCATTTTAATCCAACTCCTAACTCCATATGGAGCTCTTCAGGGGATTCCCACTGCCTCTGACCTTTCACAGGCTTGGAAGGCCATGCATACAAAAGTTTCTTCCTCCTTCCTGCTTCTCCTCACTCTACTCTTCCTCTTACCTTTTATGCTTCAGCCACACTGACCATGTTTTTTTTTTGGTTGCTTGTTTGTTTGTTTAGGCAGTCTCGCTCTGTGGCCCAGGCTGGAATGCAGTGGTGTGATCTTGGCTCACTGCAACCTCCACCTCCCTGGTTCTAGCGACTCTCAATCTTCAGCCTCCTGAGTAGCTGAAACTAAACGTGCGCACCACCACGCCAGGCTAATTTTTTTGTATTTTTAGTAGAGACGGGGGTTTCACCATGTTGGCCAGGCTGGTCTCAAATTCCTCATCTCAAGTGATCTACCTGCCTCGGCCTCCCAAAGTGCTAGGATTACAGGCGTGAGCCCACACCCAGCCTGATCACGTTTTAATTCAAAAATGTCAAGCTCCCTGTTGTACTGACATACTATGCTGCTCTCGTGGTTTAAAAACATCCTGCCACCCGGTTCCCACACCCTTTTCACACACACGTACTCACCTTCTATTTCATAAAGGTAGAGGCTTATTTTGAGGGGAGATATTGATGACTCCAGGTCTACATGAGCATCCTCTGGCTTGAGCTATCCTTTAGAGAATTACTTGGTTTTCCATTTTCCATTCCTAAGTGAGTATCTAATTGATTTCCTGAACCCACATCTTTCCCTCCTTTTGTTAGACAATAAGCTTCAAGAAATGACAAATATTGTCTCTCTTTGCTCATCATTGTACACTAGTATGTAGTACAATACTTAGAACAGAATTGGTAGTCAATAAATGTTTTGTAAACAAATGAAAGTTTTAAAAATATACTGAACATCTAAATTCTAGGTGAAGTATTACCTTGATTTGTCACTAATAAGTGGTATTGTGCTGTGTGACACTGAGCAAATCATTTAATTGTTCTCAGCTGGAATTCCTCATCTCCAAAACATCACAATAATACATAGTTTAAAATTATTTTAAGGATTAAATGAAATATAACACATGTAGAATTAATTTTTCCTCTGTGTATATGCTACATAAGTGTAAACCTTCTTTTCTTTCCTTTCTTTAAATCATTAATGATGACCTTGGCATATATTTGATTATAACATGTATTCTTTAAACTTAAAAGGAAAAAGGAAAAGAGACAGTATTTCATCAAGAGCAGTGTGCTTCAAGGGACAGTAGAGTATCTGTGTTCACAGAGTAAAAAGGGCAAGGCTTCGCTAAGCTTTAAAGTTTTCAACCCAGTTCATCATTATTCACATACTGCCACCAAAACAAGTTTGACTGTGGCACAGTTCATAAGTGCAAAATATTTCATTTGTGGCTGGAATAAATGAGACACGTAATCTCATCAAATGTATATTCAGTAGGATTTCTACTCTGCCATCTGTGGGTTTTCACATACTTCAGTGTAACTGAATTTCTAACAGAAAATCCAGCTCTCAATGACATTATGTGAATTTGTGACACCACTGTAGGACACTTGCTGGGAAGGTAAAATAATGAACATACTAGATTTTTTCATCTATCTAGGAGATTCATCCGTGACAGATGTAATAGTGATAATAATTTAATCATAATTATGCTATTATGCCATATTATTATGACAGTTAAGGTTATAATTTAATGTCACACCCTTTTAATTCAATAAAAGTTATTAATATATTAGAAATCTTTTACTAGTAAAGATTTACTCGAGCCGAGTCTTTTCTTTCTCTTGATGGTATAAAAATTATCTGCTCAGATGAAAAGTAACCTCATGGCTTGAGCGACAAAACTAGGTATTAAATTTAGATTCTAAACAGATATCAGTTCTCAGGGGTCTTGGTAATTCTCTTAAATTTTGACCCATGCATATTCTCTCTCTATCCCTCTCTCTCTATCCTTCCATCTCTCTCTCTCTTCCTTTCTGAGACCCTTGTTCACCGCTTCACCAAGTTTGCTTATTTTTAAAATTTCCCTTGCCAGTTTATTCTATTTTTGTGCATTTGCTCTTTTGACATCATCCAACTGTGTTCCCTTCATGCCCAGACTGGAGCTGAAGTGAAAGCATATATGGGCATGAGACACAGGTCTAGACAGAAAGAGAAAAAGAAAGATAAAGAAGCTATTGTGATAATGTTGGCAGCTTGCCAAGTCTCTACTATTTTGATGTGATTTCCCCTGAGTCTGGCTAGAAAGATTGCTGGTGCCTTAGCCACTCTAAATCCCATGGCAACCCCTCCTAGCAGTCTCCTTCTTCATTAGAGTACTGAGCCCCAGGTTTATAGACAGCACTGCAGGTCAATTCAAGCTCTCCAAAGTAAGTAAAAATACCAACTCAGCTTCTATTTAGTAAATCAGTCACCTAGACTAGTGCTTCTCAAAATTTAATGTGTCCATTAATCACCTGGTGATCTGGTGAAAATGCAGATTCTAACTGGGTAGGTCTGATGCGGGGATGAAATTCTGCATTTCTAACAAGTTCCCAGTTGAATCTGATGCTACTGACTCCTGGACCACACTTGCTATTCAAACAAGGACTCAAAATATCATCTATCCCCTTAAACATAACCCCACTAAGACACTATCTGACTCTTCTCTACCTTTCTTTCCCACTTCTCTTGGATTCCCACATTTTTATTCTACTGCTTATATTAATAGTTTTTTTTTGTTGTTGTTTAACTTCAGCCCAGAATGAACCAGGCTTATATGGAATACAGAAATACTATCCAAGGAGTATTTCTTTGATTCCATGGTTTTCTAATTCTTAGAATGGAATTGTTGAACATACACTGGCTGTGTAATTACACTGAACTGGGTGTGCATTCCAATCACAGCTCTTAGTAGCCAGGCAATTTTAGGACAATTTATTTAATTTCATGTCAGTCTTCTCATCCATAAAATGGATATAATAATATAATGATATCTACATCATAGAGTGTTTATGAAGCCTACATAAAATTACATAAAATAGCCCCTGTGATACACAAGTTCCTGATAAATGTTGGGAAATAGTAATTTGATACACTCAGCTCAATGGAATTACTCAGCATTATATAAATTATTTTTAAGTTGGAATTCAGTGTGTAAAATACATCAAAGATTAAACGAATGCTTTTTAGAAAGAAAACCAAGGCTGTATTAACTATTACATGCTTGGCAAACAGTCTATTTTTAAATTTTGAATTTCATTTGAGATAAATTATTTTGTATTATAAAGCGGCTGGCAGGTTTTTTTAATCAGCTTTCACCGCCTTTGAAATACATTTGTTAATTGGAAACAAAATAAGTGGCTTTAAATTTCTGTGGATGCAGCAACTCTAGTTAATATTTCCTAAATGGTGCTTGAAAATAAATATGTATGGATCAAAAAGTACCTGATAAGCAGCTAAATATGAAGAAAAACAACTCCCTCCAAAATCACTAATGCATCAAGATATATTGATGCATTGATAGAATGGTCTCTAGTAATTTGCTGCTAATCAGTTTTAAGAAACAGATGACAGCAAGGTACTTTTAAATAGTTCCTATGCCATTGACATGAATTTGGATTATGTGAACTGACTCGCCATTTAAATTTGACTATACAGAATGGTGTGCCATTGGTTCAGACAGTCCTTGACCTGGGGGATAGGACTTGACTTAGCTGAGGAAGCCAGCATTTAGTTTAGAATGTATTGCCTTTCAGCATCTCTGCCTTTTGACAACAACAAAATAGAAAGATTAGGAAAGCAGACAATGAGTTAATGCAAGAAAAGTTTCCCAGCTTTACCAAACTATTCATGGTAGGAAATGAATGACAGCCTCCCCTCCTAAGGAAAAGCAAGCCAGGCTTTGGGGATATTTTTGACCCCCACCCCTACATGGTTTGATTCACATTTTGAGGTGAGCAAGTCTGGTTTCTTTTCAACGTCACTATTTTGTCTTCCTAATGAACACACTGTCTGAATTTCCTACAAGGTCTTAGATTTGAGGTGTGAAGATATGCTGCCAATATGAGATTCAGCTGTGTAAGGATGTACCTGATTCCACATTGGAAGATTGTTAAATAAGTTTAGAGAACATCTTCCATAGTGGAGCTTTTTATTTTCACTTTCACAAATGGGAAAACAGAGCACTGTGATGAAGACAGCATGTTTTCTAAGGGAGTCTTCTCCGGTCAGAGTGATACCAAATCTCATGGTTGAAAGCAGAGCTTCCAGCCTAATATTTAATTTTATTTCCTCCAGGTAACAACAGCTTCTTGTTCTCCTCTCTCCTCTCTTGTTTTTTAAAAGCTTCTCCTTCCATCTCTTGATATGTAGAGATATCTATAGCACATGCGCTCTCTCGCATGTGTGCCATCTATACACAAGATTCTGCATTTCTAACAAGCTCCCAGGTGAATCTGATTATGGATAGATAGATGATAGCTAGCTAGCTAGCTAGCTAGATAGCTAGATAGATAGATAGACAGATGATAGAAAGATAGATAGACAGATAGACATAGAAAGAGAGATGAGAGAGAGAGACAGATGCACACATATGTTCATCCTCACTGTTGCTTAGCCCCTCTCTTCTTACTTCCTAACCTTGTGTATGGGTGAAAATAAAGAAGTACATTATATTAATTATTGTCTCAATTTCAGAGCCTGCTATTGGTCTATTCAGGGATTCAACTTCTTCCTGGTTTAGTCTTGGGAGAGTGTAAGTGTCCAGGAAATTATCCATTTCTTCTAGATTTTCTACCAATCAAAAAAAGTCCAGGACCAGATGGATTCACAGCTGTACCAGAGGTACAAGGAGGAGCTGGTACCATTCCTTCTGAAACGATTCCAATCAATAGAAAAAGAAGGAATCCTCCCTAACTCATTTTATGAGGCCAACATCATCTTGATACCAAAGCCTGGCAGACACACAACAAAAAAAAAGAATTTTAGACCAATATCCCTGATGAACATTGATGCAAAAATCCTTGATAAAATACAGGCAAATCGAATCCAGCAGCACATCAAAAAGCTTATCCACCATGATCAAGTGGGCTTCATCCTGGGATGCAAGGTTGGTTCAACATACGCAAATCAATAAACGTAATCCAGCATATAAACAGAACCAAAGACAAAAACCACAAGATTATCTCAATAGATGCAGAAAAGGCCTTTGACAAAATTCAACAGCCCTTCATGCTAAAAACTCTCAATAAATTCGGTATTGATGGAATGTATCTCAAAATAATAAGAGCTATTTATGACAAACCCACAGCTAATATCATACTGAATGGGCAAAAACTGGAAGCATTTCCCTTGAAAAGTGGCACAAGACAGGTATGCCCTCTCTCACCACTCTTATTCAACATAGTGTTGGAAGCTCTGGCCAGGGCAATCAGGCAAGAGAAAGAAATCAAGGGTTTTCAGTTAGGAAAAGAAGAAGTCAAATTGTCCCTGTTTGCAGATGACATGATTGTATATTTAGAAAACCCCATCATCTCAGCCCAAAATCTCCTTTTGCTGATAAGCAACTTCAGCAAAGTCTCAAGATTCAAAATCAATGTGCAAAAATCACAAGCATTCTTATACACCAGTAACAGACAAACAGAGAGTCAAATAAGGAATGAACTTCCATTCACAATTGCTTCAAAGAGAATAAAATACCTAGGAATCCAACTTACAAGGGATGTAAAGGACTCTTCAAGGAGAACTACAAACCACTGCTCAGTGAAATAAAAGAGGACACAAACAAATGGAAGAACATACCATGCTCATGGATAGGAAGAATCAATATCATCAAAATGGCCACACTGCCCAAGGTAATTTACAGATTCAATGCCATCCCCATCAAGCTACCAATGACTTTCTTCACAGAATTGGAAAAAACTGCTTTAAAGTTCATATGGAACCAAAAAAGAGCCCGCATGGCCTAAGTCAAAAGAACAAAGCTGGAGGCATCATGCTACCTGACTTCAAACTATACTACAAGGCTACATTAACCAAACCAGCATGGTACTGGTACCAAAACAGAGATATAGACCAATAGAACAGAACAGAGTCCTCAGAAATAATACCATACATCTACAGTCATCTGATCTTTGACAAAACTGAGAAAAACAAGAAATGGGGAAAGGATTCCCTATTTAATAAATGGTGCTGGGAAAATTGGCTAGCCATAAGTAGAAAGCTAAAACTGGATCCTTTCCTTACTCCTTATATGAAAATTAATTCAAGATGGATTAGAGACTTAAATGTTAGACCTAATACCATGAAAACCCTAGAAGAAAACCCAGGTAATACCATTCAGGACATAGGCATGTGCAAGGACTTCATGTCTAAAACACCAAAAGCAACGGCAACAAAAGCCAAGATTGACAAATGGGATCTCATTAAACTAAAGAGCTTCTGCACAGCAGAAGAAACTACCATCAGAGTGAACAGGCAACCTACAGAATGGGAGAAAATTTTTGCAATCTACTCATCTGACAAAGGGCTAATATCCAGAACCAACAAAGAACTCAAACAAATTTACAAGAAAAAAACAACCCCATCAAAAAGTGGGCAAAGGATATGAACAGGCATTTCTCAAAAGAAGACATGAATGCAGCCAATAGACACATTAAAAAAATGCTCATCATCACTGGCCATCAGAGAAATGCAAATCAAAACCACAATGAGATATCGTCTCACGCCAGTTAGAATGGCAATCATTAAAAAGTCAGGAAACAACAACTGCTGGAGAGGTTGTGGAGAAATAGGAACACGTTTACATTGTTGGTGGGATTTTAAACTAGTTCAACCATTGTGGAAAACAGTATGGCAATTCCTCAAGGATCTAGAACTAGAAATACCATATGACCCAGCCATCCCATTACTGGGTATACACCCAAAGGATTATAAATCATGCTGCTATAAAGACACATGCACACGTATGTTCATTGTGGCACTATTCACAATAGCAAAGACTTGGAGTCAACCCAAATGTCCATCAGTGACAGACTGGATTAAGAAAATGTGCCATATATACACCATGGAATACTATGTAGCCATAAAAAGGGATGAGTTTGTGTCCTTTGTAGGGACATGGATGCAGCTGGAAACCATCATTCTCTGCAAACTATCACAAGAACAGAAAACCAAACACTGCATGTTCTCACTCATAGGTGGGAATTGAACCATGAGAACACTTGGACTCGGGAAGGGGAACATCACACACTGGGGCCTATTATGGGGAGGGGGTAGAGGGGAGGTATTGCATTGGGAGTTATACCTGATGTAAATGACGAGTTGATGGGTGCTGACGAGTTGATGGGTGCTGCACACCAACATGGCACAAGTATACATATTTAAGAAACCTGCACGTTTTGCACATGTACCCTAGAACTTAAAGTATAATAATAAAAAATAAATTAATTTAAAAAAAAGTGCATTATATATCCATCAGAATTAACTGACAGGGATTACACTTTGGAAGGGACTATTAAGCTTGGTGATTTTTGTTTGTAATGGTATCCTCTTTTATTAAACAATAGAAAATAGCATCTTTAAAAGTGTTCATAATCTTCAATATGCTTACACACACACACAAACACACACACGCACACACAGAATATGCTTTAAAATGTGATTGTTCCACGAATAGGGAGTCACGATATCTGCATAGCTAATTGAAATCCACAGATAATTTTAAAAACTCTTCTCTTATTCAATGAGTTCAACTTTCTCTCTTCAAATTTTCATCAGAATTGCTCACAAGTAGCACATGAATTCATCTGAAGTCTGAAAGTATTAATTACTTTCTGTCCTTTGTGCAAACACTGAAATGCCAGAAATAATGATCATCAAAGGATTAGGGGAAAATGGTAAGTTTAGGTTTACATAATATTAACATAACATATTTAAGTCTCAAATTAAAAGTGAGATGTGTGTTTTATGGGCTATGAATCAAGTCAAAACATGGTTATGTGATTATATACATATACATACAAATACATATACACATATATCAATAACATTTTTTATTTATCAATTGATTTCATCTATGCAATTCAGGAATGGCATTCCACACATTCTCCACCTAGAAAATTCGCTTTAAGATAGTTCAAATAACATAATTCTCTTCGGTAGTCTCTCAATACTTCAGGATGCATAACTTTTAAAAAAATGAAAGCATGTGTATTGGAATATGTGTAATCTACCTATGAACTTATTTTATACACCTTTACAATGTTAGGTCTTTGAAGCTGAAAGTATGCACACACACACACACACACACATACACATTATATGTATTTCTAAATTCTTTCAAATTTCTTCTCATTGTAATAATTCTATGTGTCAAAGAACTAATAAGTAAACTGCTGAAAATAAATAATCAACTTCCTAATATTTTATAAGCATATGCACCAATTCTATCATCTCCAATGATAAGAACCTAAAGCAAATGATCCACTATATTTGAGAGACAAAAAAAATCAGACAGACAGACACACATGGCAGGAGAGAGAGTATTTTGCCTGGCAAAAGTATACGTTTCAGTACTTTTTAAAATACTCAATATTTGCCAAAGTAAATTGGGCCAAAATGTATGCTTAAAGAGTCATAAACAAAGCAAGTGAGCCTTGTGAAACCACACTCTACATACGGGAAAGAAATGTGAACTGTGTGAATTGCATAATGCAATCCATACTTATTTTATTACATAAGGACCTAAATGTTATTTACCTAAGATTAGTGATACATCACGATTATCACTCTCTTCCTAGGAAATCACTCTATGAAACAGTTCAGTGTCACAACAGGAGCACTGCTGTTTTTGATGGGCATAATATTAGGTAAAGTAATTGCTTCCAGTGACCTTCCTGCTTCTGTGTTTTATAGCCTATGCTCACCACAGTATACTGTCTGCAGCTAAAGTTCTTTTCATTACTTCCATTTATAAATAAAAATTTTCCCAGTTATGTGCACCAGTCATTTGAATTCTAAAAATTCAAAACTGTGAGCTATTTACATTCTTAGCCACAAAATAACTGCTTATTATTTTATTTATTGGTGTTATTGGTGTTCCTATATATTTTTGCTAATGCTAGGCTGTAAGAAGAAAGTAATACAGTACCCTAGCTTTAATTTCAAGAAAGGAAGGCAGCAATTTCAGGTATTTAGTCTTTCTTACAGACTAGTGTCTCTTGATACATTGAAAAGACTAGAGAAGCTGTTACAATGATAATGGAAGAAGCTTATACATTTTCATTGACATCAAGTTGTCATTGACATCACAGAATTGACAAGGTAATGGTTTTCACACATACTTCCATTGACACCATAGCATCAGAAGTGTCAGACACAATGGAAGTGTCTTTTACAAGATCTATTGATATTAAAAAAGGAAGCAAAGTAAATTCAGAGGGCTATTATAATATAATATTATGTCTCTTAGCATTCCTAATTGTCCATAACTTCATCTGATTTATAATGAACTCCTATTGCAGATATCACCTTTCACATACATGCACATACACATCTGGTAAAGGGGAAAGGTGAGAAAATTGAAGGTGATGAGTGTTAAGGCTATTGTGATTGACGTAAAAATAAACTTCATCTGGGGCTAACATGTATAAACTACAATGTACAATTGCTCAAAACTGAGAACAGGCTGTGGTAATGAGAAAATAAGAAACTCACACCAATTTGGTATTTTAGGTTAATCGCTTTATCATTAATACAGACAGGTTGCACATTAGTTCTCTATAATTAAACAGAAATTATGCAGTGTTTGGTAATTGTAGCAGGATTCAGTAGTTGGTTATAACTTTGTGCTGAACCAATATAAAAAATAAAGAATTACAATCTTTAAAAAGAGACACATAGTTGACATCAGAGCATAACTTGAAGCAGAAGCTGATATATGACAGATTTTCATTATTTCTGCAAGGTAAGTTAACTTGATCATATCTGCATGACAGAGTATTAATAAGATACTAGGTGATATTTTTAGGGTAACTGAAAGTACTTCCAGCGGCTAGAGATTAAAGTTGTTTTCTTCCCACTTATGAACATTTTATTTCTGAATTACTTGTTCACTTTATATCTTTAAATTAAGACTGTAGAAATGTAGCTGGTACTGAATCTTTTCTGTGATGTTTGTTACAATTATGCTTATCTAAACAAAAATTTTAATCTCTATAAACTTTAATGCATTATATATTTCAAACACCTCTGAAGCCTTGAAGACAGGGAAATGATCAAGACAGACATAGCCTCTGTCCTGCAGACACTAGGTTTCTACAGGGGAGGCAGAAGCAGAACAGGTAATTTCCTAATTGATATTTAATTACAAGAGAGTTAAATGTTCTCTTGGAGAAATCAGGGTGCTAAGAGATCATATAAAAAGGCAGACCTGAACTAGCCTTGGAGACAGGCAAGGCTTCTCAGTAGAAATGGCATTTGTCTGAAACCTGAAAACGGAATAGGTTAGCTGGCACAAGGAGAGAAAGTGATGAAAATATTCAGATTAAAAGGAACAATTCATTCGAAAGCCTCAAGGCACAGAGTATGAATATGGAAGAAAATCAGGCTGCCACGCCGTGTTCCTTTAAAAATGTGTTTATTTTTATTCTACATATTTGAGTGAAATACACCCAAGTGAAGAAAAAGCATCATCTACTTTCCTGTAAATTGGCCACTGTTGCCAGCTCAGTGTATCTGCATAACTTATTTGGGGATGCTTCCTTCCATCATGCTGTCATCTAGACAATCTTGACATGGTTTTCCCTTCCTACCCCCAACTTACTTCAGAACACTTCTGCTTACAAGACCAGTGATGGGGTCAACTTTTAAGAAGTGAACTTAATTTCTTGCTTATTATCTGATTTATACCTTGAACTTACCTGTTCTGGCAATTCCCATTAGAAAGGTGGCAAGTTATTCTCTCAAAAGTTGTATTGCCAGGCTGGGACTACACTATTGAACAAGATACCACACAGCCTTGCCCTCTCCAAGCTTATTGTTGGTCGGTGAAATCAAATAAAGTACAGCAAGTAATAAGATAGGAGACTGTAAAATTGTAAGATAGTTCTAAGATATAAATTAACAATTTGGAGCATGCAAAGATGAGAGAAATTTATTAATTCCACAAATCTACTCTCTGCCAGACATTGTAATAAAACTTAAACCTGTGAAAAAAATATAACATATAAGCTACAAGCTTCTCAATTTCAAAACTATACTGACTGCAATTCAACTAATGTTTATTGAGCACCTACTATGTAAAGCATTGTGATTCCACTATTCTCTCACTCAGCTTCACCGCTCCAGTTTCCTTATTGCTCCTCGAACATGCCAGGCACATTTCCACATCAGGGATCTGCACCTGTTGCTCTCTCTCTCCAAATATTCTTCTCCTAAGTTATCTCTACAGCACCCTCTCACTTCCCTCACTTCTTTCTCCCATGTCAACCTCTCGATGAAACATTCTTTGACCACCCTGTCTAAAATTGCATCCCAGAACCCATATTCTCCATCTCTCCTTCATACTTCAGATATATCCATAGAAAATGTTTCTTTACCCTCTAATATGCTATATCATATGCTCCTAGCATTCAGGGACATAGCCTATGATGATGACATTATTAACATTATTTATACATACTGATTACAGAGAGCTAGTAATTAATTTGGCAGTTTGATCATTTGCTGGGGTTGATTATCTCTGTCTACATTATTAAGTAAGATATTTGAGGTCGTGCGCGGTGGCTCAAGCCTGCAGTCCCAGCACTTTGGGAGGCTGAAGTGAGTGGGTCACATGAGGCCAGGAGTTCGAGACCAAGTCTAGCCAACATGATGAAACCACATCTCTACTAAATGTACAAAAATTAGCCAGGTGTGGTGGTGCAGCTACTCAGGAGGCTAAGGCAGGAGAATTGCTTGAACCCAGGAGGTGGAGGTTGCAGTGAGCCGCCATCACACTACCGTGCTACAGCCTAGGTGACAGCGAGACCCTGTCTAAAAAAAAAAAATACTTGGATAAATTAGGCTAAACTTAAGTAAATAATTAACATTGAAAAACCATAATTTGTGAAATATGAAGAATGACAAATTTTAAGTAAATAATTAACACTGGAGAAAATAATAATTTATGAAATATAAAGAATGACAAATTTCCATTTTAAAAATAAAACTTTTTAGTTTTTTTCTTACTACAAAAGCAATCCATGTTCACTGCAAGAAAACAAAAATGCAAAGAGAGACAAAAAAGAACACAAATACAAACCATATTCCAAAAACCCAAATATAATCATTGTTAACATTTTAAGTATTTCTACATCAAAAATAGAATCATAATAATCATATAGTCTGTAATCTACTCAATCAGTGTCCTTCCTGCATCAAACACCCAGGCATCTCCTGGGTGGGCTCTGACCTACTTCAAACATGCATACCTGAAATGCCTTGGGCATGAATAACCTGGAAGTGTGTAACAATTAACACCCCAGAGAAAAAAAAAATACTGACCAATAGATACAGAAGCCAGTGGACACATTCTTCCCCCTTTCTACTTTCAACCCTTACTCTACAGAGTCTAGAGAGATGGTTTACATGGCTACTTGAGGAGGGCCCAGCCTCACTTAACCAGTAATGAGTTTAACTCAGCAGTGACCAACATCACTATCAATATCAATAATGCCTTGTCCTCCTGTTGGCTCTCCCTTTCTTCCCTGCCTTACTACCCTGCTCTGTCACTTCTCTTTCCTGGGATAGTACTTGCTAATAAAGCAATAGTACATAAGCCATCTACCATTAGATTTGCTTCCTGGGAAACCCAGGTTTAGCCAACTAATGTTTCCCTTAAAAATATATATTAAATGTACTTTCCTGTCACTATCAACTCTTCCACACGTAACAAATTCAATAAGATCATAGACCTTGTTTTTCTTCCTTAATTCTTTATGCTCAGTATCTAGAGTAGTATCAACACATTTTCAATGCATGTAAGAGTGTATCATTGCTGTGAAGGTATAAGTCCACCTACTTACATTTTCACTAGAGTATACCTCCATATGTTCATTCAGACCACAATGGATCATTCAAGTTGTTTCTAATTTTACCTATTTTAATCTGCCATGATTAGGCAGCAAACTCTCAGCTCAGACACATGATTATTTCTATATTCTTAAAAGCATATCTGAGTCAAAGGTTATGCACAATTTTAGGAATATTTTACATGCATTTGCTATCCAATTTGAATAAAAATTATTGTCTTCTATTTATTTTTATCTGCCAGCATTTCTTCTAGTGAACAACGATATTCTCATAGCATTGGCAGAGGACAAGGCATAACCCATGTTCACCTTGTTCATCAGCTTATAATCCATGTGCTTTTATGGGTGGCAATGAAGCTGATGAGTGGGCTCAAGCCAGCAAACTCGAGGGGGTAGGGAGGGGAATTAAACCTTAAAAATCCTTGCTGCTGAAACAATATTTTTTTTTCTTTTCTTCTTTTCCTTTAATAATGGTATCCCTCTTGCCACTACCCTTTCCAATTGTAATTTACTTTTCATGTCACAGAACTCACCACCAAACAAATTACACACCTTATCCACAGCTATAAGCTCAAAATGCTCAGACGGCTGTTTTCACTATAAACTACAGGCGAAGTGATTCCAGGGTGTTTTTTTTCTGATAGTAAAAGAAATCCTGGAAACTCTTTACAATTATTACTGCATGGATCAACATGGCGTAGAGGAGTAGTCCAGGGATCAGTAGGAGACATATTTGAAGCTGAATCCATGCTGACAAATAAATACTTGCCCTTCCTCAAATACTTGAAGTACCTCATTTCCTATGAACTGGATTATCTCTTCATAAATTGTGGGCAACAGCTAAGATAAGTTGAGCCCCTTCCTTTGCTACCATATGTGGCAGGCAGATCTGTGAGTACTGGAGACAAGCAAGTAATCAGTTTCAGAAACCCCCTCCCCTACCACCAGAAAGAAAGAAAGAGAGAGAGAGAGAGAGAGAGGAGAAAGAAAGAAAGAAAACACAAGAAAACAATTTTCATGGTTTGGGAAACTAATCAGTCCCTTCTCTGCATGAAAGAGAAAGTCACACTTAGAAATCTGTTTGCTGCAATGAGTTTGAATGCCTCATACCTGGCTTGGTATTAAAACTTTATGTTGGGATTTGGAAGACTGCTTTCATCTAGTATTGAGTTAATTATTGGACAAGTGCATTAAAATGGGTTAATCTCAGGAAGTCAGCTAACAGCCCTTAGCACGCTCTTCTATATCAAAGCAATGTCACTGAGCATCACTACAAACAGTTAAAAAATTAAGGCTTTTTTTCCTCTTAAAATCTTTTCTGTCTCAAAAAGTTCTTTACAATGTGTGATAAACTCCTTTAAATAAGATTTTGTCACATTTTCTTTAAAAGTTTCAATTAAACGTGTATCTTTTAATGGGGGCAACCGAACCATATCATGGATGAAAAATAAAATCACCAGGTATCCGACAGAAGGGCCAGTGGGTAAATCAGTCTGCCTGGGCTGAGTGTAAAACGGATCTGTTCATTGCAGAACTTGGGGGATTGAAATAAAACCTCCAACACATGTCATCAATACATTTCTGCTTTAATAAACACAGCTTAAATTTCCGCTGGCGTTTTTAAAAAACGCATATTAAAAAGAAGAACATGCACAACCCAGGCTAAGGACGAATCTTGAGCCTTCTCAAGTAGAAATGTGTTCAATTTGATATTTTTAGTGCTGTGTCTATGGAGAGAATGAAACTTGTGTTCCACCCCCACCTACAAATTTTTGTGCACCTATTGAAAAAATATGTAGATGTCCTTGGCCAGATAAAAAGACAAAAAGAATACTGCCTGCCTGCCTGCACAAACCATGACTGCAAACCATCTAAAGACCTCTCTCTCTAATCAAAACAATTCACCAAGGCTGAGTGATGGTCTGAAAGAAAAAAAAAAAGAAGATAAAATAACAAAGAAAATAAACCAAACTAGCACATTTTTAACCTACATCTGTTGAAATACAATTTCTTACAAATAAACAAACAAAAACATGATGTTTTGATTAAATGTTTTTAATGATGCTTACTTTAAACATACATAAAAGAAAGACCCAATTATAGAATAAACATTGCCAGGGGAACAAAACCTATACAATTTACCACAAATTCGCTCTTTCTTTCATTTTAGCATAGACACGACCTTACCTTTTATATGTTAAATGATTAAAGATTATACTATTTTTGTTTTGTTTTATTTTTAATTTTGTGGGCACATAGTAGGTATATATCTTTAATAGGGTACATAAGATGTTTTGATACAGGCATGCAATGTGTAATAATCACATCATAGAGAATGGGGCATTCATTCCCTCAAGTATTTATCCTTCATATTACAAACAGTCTGATTATACTCATCTAGTTGTTTTAAAATGTACAATTATTATTGACGATAGTCACTCTGTTGCGCTATCAAATGGTAGGTCCTTTCATGTTTCGGTCCATTTTTTTGTGTGCCCATAAATCATCCTAATCTCCCCTTTATGCCCCACCCCACCCTCAAATGCACTACCTTTCCCAGCCTCTGATAACCATACTTTTACTCTCTATGTCCAAGAGTTTTTGTTGAGTTTTAGATCCCACAAATAAGTGACAACATGTGATGTTTGTCTTTCTATGCCTTACTTATTTCACTTAACATAATGATCTCCAGTTCCATCCATGTTGTTGCAAATAATAGGATCTCATTCTTTTTATGGCTGAATAGTACTCTATTGTGTGTAAGTACCACATTTTCTTTATCCATTCATCTGCTGATGGACACGTTGCTTCCAAATCTTAGCTATTATGAACAGTGATTCAACAAATAAGGGAGTGCAGATATCTCTTCAATACACTGATTTCCTTTCTTTTGGGTAGATACCTAGAAGTGGAATTGCTGGATTATATGATACCTCAGTTTTCAGATTTTTTTAAGGAAAATTTTCTTTTTAAAGAAATTCTGATTTATCTTATGCCTGTAAACATCTAGTGTCAGCAACTGTCCAATAAATGATCAGCTGATAGATTTCAAGCCTTTTACGCACCAAGTAGGATCTCCAAGTATTCTATGTAAATAATTCGACTCATTTCTATGTCAACTACCTGCACTAATTTCAACATAAATTAAATTTTAAAACATAAAGGAAATTTTCCATGAAACTTGGACTTGATTCTTCAATGACAGATTCCTACTAGATTAAGTTTCAGAAAGGTGTGCTGCTTTAAAGACTATCCTTTTCTTCGTAAAACTAATCCATCTACATAGAGTTTTGGCAACATAAAGGAGATTACTGTCATATTCTCAAAAGCTGCCTTGTTTCCAGAATCATAAATGTTCTTCATTGTTAAAATCAATAATACATTCCTTATGCACATTTTCTTGAACACATCAATTGTGTATGTTTAGATTTAACAAATATTATATTCTAGCTCTTTTCACCTCTTTTGATTACTGGAGATTGTTCTGACACCATGGTGAAATGTATAAAGACAAATATTAAATGCCACACTAGACCAGGCCTGTCAGTATCACTTTGGAGTGAGCTTTTCAATGCTAAGCCACACGACAACTGAACAGTTCCTGCCAGACATAAAGTGGACTTGTATTCAGTTGACATTTCAGCACTTCTTTGGAACACAACCACTTTTTAGAAATACAAGGTTTTCTTAATTGAAAGTAGATTTTAAAATTATAGTAGTTGTTAAATACTAGGAGCTAAATTTTCACTTGCATGCAAAAGCTGTTATTTGGAGCTGAATCGGGCATGCAGTTTAACAAGCAACAGGAAATGTTTAAAATCACCACGATCATTATCCAGTAAAATTAAAATACCCAAACCAGAGGGCTAAGCATTATGTGGGAATTTGCAAGTGAAACCAGCATCATCACTAGGAACACATCTGGGTAGGTAAAACTGTTAGAAACACTGGGGTACCTGAGAAGGAGAAGAGCAGACCAGGCCATCTCCAGCCTAAGGGATGTCATACTCCCTAAGGCTGCAGACATGGACTGGGGGGTACAGTGTAAGAGACCCGTCTGCTCAGGTGAAAGTGACTGTGCGAGTGACCTTGTGGTTTGTGCTCGTGTACACATGTATATGTAAATCCTATTTCCCCGGACTCTTTCCTGGACCTGTGGATAGGGTGGGAACAGACACGGAGTTTAAGACAGGGGTCCTGAACTGACAGCGGCAAACAAGTTAGCAGCCTACGAAGTAGTGGTAGGTGGAATAATGGCCCCCTAAAGATGTCCCCATCCTAGTCCTTAAAGCCTTTGAATATGCCACTTTACATGGCAAAATCGATTGTGGAGATAAATTAAATTAAGGATCTTCAGATGAGGAGATTATCTTGGATTATCTGGATAGGCTCAAAAAAGAGGATAAAATGGTCCCCAAAGAGGGAGTCAAGAAGGTCAAAGTCAAAGGAGATGTGACAATGAAATCAGAGATCAGAGAGGAGAGAAGATGCTATATTACTGGCTTTGAAAATGGAAGAAGGAACAAGAAGCCAAGGAAGGTATGTGGACTCCAGAATCTGGAAAAGACAAATGACTGATTTTTCCCTAGAGCCTCCAGAAGCCTTCTGATTCCTTCAAGGTGTGGACACCTTCGTTTTCCCACAAGTGAGATAGCTGACCTTCCGAAATGGAGATAAGTTTGTGGAAACGTGTTACAAGAATAATAGAAAATTAATACAGATGTTTTATCGAAGTTTAATGAGAGGCAGCTTGCATTCCAGCAGGAAACATTGAACCCGTGCCCACCTGGTATGCATGGTGGTGACCAAGATGGTATTAACCAGAGGTGTCCAATCTTTTGTGTTCCCTGGGCCACGTGGGAATAATTGTCTTGCTCACACATAAAATACACTAATACTAACAATAGTTGATGAGTTAAAGAAAAAAAAAGTCACAAAAATATCATAATGTTTTAAGAAAGTTTATGAATTTGTTTTGAACTGCATTCAAAGCCATCCTGGGATGCCTGTGGCCCACAGGCTGCAGTTTGGACAGGCTTGGTCTTAACATTCCCCACAGATTGACTAGAATTTTGACAGGTCTTTACTTCTTCCTTCTTTTCCTTCTTTTTTTCTTTACTTCCTTCCCTTTTTTCTTCCTTCCTTCCCTTTTTTCTTCTCTCCTTCCTTCTCTCCTTCCTTTCTTCCTACCTTCTTTCCTTCCTTCCTTTGTTCCTTCCTTTCTTCCCCTTCCTTCGTTTCTTCCTTTCTTCCCCTTCCTTCCTTCTTTCCTCCCTCCCTCCCTCTTTTCTTTTTCTTTCTTCCTTTCTTTCTTTTCTTCTTTCTTCCTTCCTTCTCTTTCTTTCCTCCTGCCTTCCTTCCTTCCTTTTCTTTCTCTCTCTTTCTTCTTTCTTTCTCTCTCTCTCTCTTTCTCTCTCTCTCTCTCTCCCCTTCCTTCCTTCTTTCCTTTCTTTCTTCCTGTCTTTCTTTTTTGAAACAGGGTCTTGCTCTGTCACCCAGGCAGAGTACAGTGGCACTGTCACAGCTCACTACAGCCTCAACTTCCCAAGCTGAAGTAATCCTCCCACATCAGCCTCCCAAGTACCTGGGACTACAGGAGTGTGCCACCATGCCTGGCCTTTTTTTTTTTTTTTTTTTTTTTTTTTTTTTTTTTTGTAGAGACAGGGTCTCATCGAGTTACCCAGGCTGTTCTCAAACTCCTGGGCTCAGGGAATCCTCCCACCTCAGCCTCCTAAAGTGCTGGGATTAAAGATCACAAGTTTCTTTGTGATTTAGGCACTTGACTTCCCTTTTCTTAGATCACTCACTTAGAGAACTTGCAGTTGTAAATTCTTTCTCTACCTCTTTGACATGTAAGTCTTCTCCCAACCCAAGAATGTCTTTCTCAATGATTTGAGGCCATCCCTTTGAAATGTAATCATCAAAGGAGAAAGCACTCCTGTGTCACAGTGGCTGGGCAGGTAGCTGCATAACTTCCATAAACAACAATTAGCAAACACAAATGTCCTAACCATATTTAACAACCTCCTCCCTGATATCTTCCAGTACTTTTCAACTCACTCCAGTGCTTAAAGCTCTCACTTTCACCTTTTGTTTCAGTGGATTTGAGTTCAATCTCCGTTTTCTACTGCAATAGTCTTGAAATTCCTTCATTCTGTGCTACATTATTTTTCAACTTAATTTACCCTATTTAGTACACAGTGGACCAAAAATCTGTGTGTATATATTTTTTGAATGTGTAACTTTTTCTATGTCTTTGATCATTTTCTCTTTTCCATTGTTTCTCTGTCATTAAAGATCATGTTACATAGAGGGTGAATCTGCTGTATCTTCCTTCTACCATTTTCAGTATTTTCAAATATTATTTATATTTTTGGGAAGAGAGTTCCTTGACCTTATTTTCCAAATCATTTGTTTTAGCTTTAATACTATCTTTTACATTATTCAGTCTATCTACGAAATTTTAATTTAACAATTATAATTTTAAGTTAATTAAATAATTCTTATTCGGAGTTCTCTTTGTTCCAAATAATACATTCTCATTTGAATATTGAACTATTCTCGCATTTCTCCTTGTTAATCATAATTAAAATTTTTGTAGTAGTCATAAGTTCTTTTTTAGGATCATCTTCTCTATGTTCGTTTATCTGTGTTTCCTCTGGCATCAGTTGTCCCATTCTCTGATCTTTGCCTTCTCCGTTCTATTGTTGGTTTTGCTCCACAGTGGAAATACTTTGTTATTGGTTTGTGGCTATTTGTTGGTTAGTATACCTATTAATATATTTTTCCTCTGCGGTCATTTTAGGTCTTTTACCCTAACAGAATTCTTCCTTAAATGGAAAGGCAAATGGCAGGCTATGTGTATGTTATGGAGTATGTGAGTGCAAGGTAGACAGGAAGGCCAGAGACTCTCTGGCAGTGCAGAATTTTAGTAAATTTCTCTTCTGGTAATATTATTTTTTCATATTCCACTCCATGTTTACTTGAGGGTGCAGCATTACTTCTATCTTGATTTGTTCCTCTCCTACAATGACACAGAATCCTCTTCACCTGGTGGCTTACTTTTTGCAAAAAAGAGATGATCAGCCACCACAATCTGTGAATGCCTGGGAGAGGGAGAAAATGGTACCAGCTGGGCCCAATCTCTCTGATTGCACTCTGGCCTACACTGGCTCTTTCCGTAGTGACTCTAAATTTGGAGCATCTCTAGGCTATTTCTAGTAAGACTTACCTTATTCGGCTACTTTTGACCAGTGGATCACTCCTCTCGCTTTTCTTCATAATTCTCATTTCAGTCTTCCAAGATTTCCTTAAAATCCTCAAGCACTGCCTGCTTCCCTTCTTATTTTCCAGTACGATTATGCTATCAGTGGTGTGTGTGTGTGTGTGTATAAACATATATACACACATATAAACATATATACATACATATAAATATATAAACATATATAAACATATATACAAACATATAGATACATATATAAACATACATATATGTTTATTGGGACTTGGTGGAGGGGATGGTAGACCCACATGCTCAATTTGTCATTTTATACCTAATTTTCTGTTCTTAAAATGTTCTTTAAAATACTCCCACCAGATTGAGCTTTAGCCCCACCCCATCCCCAACACACATACAGCCATTTATTTAGCTTCTTTCTCTCTTTTCTGCTCTTCAAAAATAAAAATACCCAAGCAAAAATAAAAAGAAAAGTCTCCCTATTTCTTATGCCAAGAAATTCAGCTTTCTTTATCCCCTGTCTTCAGCCCTGGATCTTTTCTGAAGATTCTCTTGTACACTTAAATGAGTCATCTACTAAGCATCTCCCTCCACTCCCTGTCCCTGATCCCCATCCCTAACTTCCTTCACCAGTTTCTGCTAAGGGGATAAGATGATATAGAGCTCTATCTCCACACTGGTACAAGTTACAGCATCTCTATTCAAGGACAGAAACAGCTACAAGTAGTTTGAGCTTTAAATATCTTTCTTTCCTATTACATTTTATTAAACTACACATAAAAATCATAAAGCAGCTTTATATTCATAATGGGGGAAGAAGTGGTTGTAAAAATACAGAGGAAGAAATATGTTGTTTGATTTCTCCTTTATCTTTTCCAAACACATAGGCTCTGGGCTCTTTTTTATCATAACAATATCCATGTTCTGTTCTGACTAAAGAGTCCAAAAAGTTTAAGGCAAGTGAGTGAGTACCATGCATTAGTATCATTTTCCTCTAAGAATTGTTCAGTGGACCTGGATTCACCTAAAAATGAATATTCCTATGTACTTTCTCAATGGGTAGAAAACAGTAAGAGTGAATAATCACTTTGTCAACAGCTACTAAACTTATACCACTAGGTGAGTGGACTGAGGATGGCAACTGGTTGGAAATATATATCCCAGTTACCAACTAGGGTAATAAAGTATTTTCCTCTTTTCATACAGAAAGCAACATTGTTGGGGCCCTTCCAGAGGAAAAAGGGCCATATCAATTAAAATCACTCATCAACTTGAGCTGGCAGCCCAAAATCCATCCTTTTTTCCCCTTTCTTTTCTCTTCTTTCTTTCCTTCCTTCCCCTTCCCCTTTGTCTTTTCTTTCTCTGTCTCTCCCTTCGTTCCTTCCTGAAAGTCAAAGATCAGTCAGAACAGTCAAGTCCTGGTGAGGGTTCTCTTCATGGCTTGCAGATGGCCATCTTCTCACTGTGTCCTCACATGGCAGAGAGGGAGAGAGAGAGAAAAAAAAGAGAGAGAGAGGAGACAGAACTTTCTGATATCTCTTCTATAAGGGTACTAATCCCATCATGAGATCCACCCTCAAAAATCTTACCTAAACCTAATTTTCTCCCACGGGTTTCATCTCCAAATACCATCACATTGGAGGGTAGGGCTTCAACATATGAATTAAGAGAGAAGACAGGACACAATTTAGTCCATAGAAGGATCTCCAGTAGGGATGTGGAGCATAAATTTGAAAGAAGCAGTGGATGCTGGAAAAATCTGGGAGGGCATTTATTAAGTGAAGTTAAGCAAGGCAAACCAAGACAGTGTCAGCATGGGGAAAAGGAGATTAATTTTATAGATATTTCTGAGCTAGAAGCAACAAGTTTTGTTTTGTTTTGTTTGATGTGAAGAATGAGGAAAAGCAAGCGTTTAAATATAAGACAAGCTTTAATGTACTGGCTTTAGCTTTTCACCTGCTGGTGGAGTCTCTAAGCTTGCTTCACCACAGCATTCAGTTTTCCACTTCTTAATAGTAACTATTTAGACTCAATCACAAATTCTGTACCTTTTGCTTAGCCTTTTGCCTTCAAGCCTAAATAAATGCAGCAGTATTTTATGTTGAAGGAATAAATCCTTTGGATCTCAAAGAAGAATGCCCAACATAATTGATTTCCCTTTGCGTGGGCTTAGAAATCGTCACTGCTTGTGCCAAATCCCGTAGATCATGAGCAGGGCCCTAGCAGTCTCGGTAAGTCAGTCTATGTCAGCCAGGAAGATAGATTGGGAATCTTGGCATGTCGACTCTTTGTTGGATTTTATGTGCCTCTTTATAGGTTGAGAAAATGCAATGGGGCTTTCAGAGGCCAAGAAAAGTCAGGAAGAGCATGAAACCTCAACAATTTAGTGAGGTCATCGGAGTGTTCATAGAAGGAGAAATGAGAAAAGATGCAGACGATTAAGTTTGTATAGAAGAGGGAAAGAACAGTGCAAGAAAAGCAAGTCTGATGAGGTAGCAGAGTCAATGACATAGGATGAGTAGCCTCTGGTGAAGAGCGGGTTTATTTGTATAAGGAAAACTTATCTAAAGTGTATTTATAAGGAAAATTAGCAGAGGAATACAAAACACATATTGGCCACTCCAGTGATGTGCTAGCAGTGCAAAGAAATACAAAAGCAGTTGGAGATATGAGCCCTCCCACCAAACACATTTACATTTTATTTTCCTCTTTTCAGCATTTCCAGTCCCACTTGTCTTCTCTCTTTTTTACAAATCATTTCAGAATGACATCAAAATACAGAATGCCGTGAGAACACTTTAAAATGTTTTGTATTTCTCTTCCCCCACACTTTGTATCCTATAATTTAGATCTCTTGTTAATACATGCATGGATATGTATGCCTCTTTTAATGCATTTATCTTAACTGTAAGCTTCATACAAGCAGAGATTAAGGAAAGTGCCTCCAACCCCTTCTAAGTGCCTAGCACAGTGCCATGTGAACAGTGACATCTTAATGTTAATTGGTATTCAGTTCTGGCTGAGATGACTGCTAAATAATAATTTCAAGCTGTGTGCATTGCTATTTGGATCTCCACAGCAGTAATATAACTTGGGTACTTATTTTAGTCCTGAACTTTTCATTTGTACAAAAAGCAAAATATGAATCCCAACAGATGAATCCTAACCCTGAGACCACTTTTTTAATACTTAGTTGACCCTTGTACAAAGCATCCCTATTCCATTGTACTTCCTTTGACCCTTCCATCTCATTAAATTTATGCCTCTAGCAGGTAATAGAAGTACATTCACTTAATTTAGTTGTATTATTTTCTATTAAAACATTTATACTTTATTAAAAATTAATTGTATAATTTAAAGGGATTATTTTTATTAGTACATTCAACTCAATTAAGTAGGAATTTAATATCCACTGTGTGTCAGTATTTTGTTATTATGATGGAGAAACAGAAGTCATGATAGAATTTGGTCCTTAAAATTCCAGTGGGGAGAAAACAAGATATATACAGACACACAAACAAAGTTAAATATCAGTATCAAGTGCTGTGCAAAGAAGCACCAAATGCCTCTTCTATTAGAATTGTATAGAATGTCGATTTTACTATGAGCCAATAAAAGCAAGAAGAATTCAGGTACCATGAATGTGGTGGCATTTGAGCAGAGAAAAAAATCAAGTAAGTGGAGAAGAGAGATTAGAGGATTCTGGGGGGTCCGGGTGGAGAAGAGGTGGAGAAGCAAAAACAAAGGAAGAGAAATACAGAGAGCCTGCTCAGAGGCCTATGAGGTTTCAGACGGCCTTGGTGGCCTGAAAGGCTTGGGAGGGAGCAGGAGCAGATAGGCTGAAGGATGGGGGAGCCAGAATATAAAAGACTTCAAATGTGGACTTATTTTCAGTTCTCTTCAAAAAAATCAAGTAATCCCAACCTCCTAGTGTAAATAATTCATTCCTCCATCATGAGACTATTGTTGCAGGTACCTATAGCACAAAAGTTTCAGAGCAGAATACAGTGATTACTCTGCTAAGGTTTGGAGTCAGGCATACCCTGCTCTTCTACTACTCACAAGTTATGTGATATCAAGCAAATTACTTAAACTTGCTGAACCTCATTTTCTTTATAAAATAAGGATTGTATTATCTATCTTAGAAGTACGTTGTAAAGATTAAATTAAATTATGTGATGCATGTGAAGTTCACAGCCCGATGCTTAACACTCATTCAATAAATGCTGGCTGCTATTGTGGCTATGATTATTATTCCTTCTTGGTGACCCTGGAAAAGCGACCTAACTTCCAAGAGCTTCATACACCCATTTCTTCAGGCTATTATTGAAATCAACATTGAGCATCATTACGTGTTCAGTAAATTATGACTATTTCCATTATCTAGTTACAATGTTTACTATCATTGCTTCTCCATTATCTATCTCATTGATATATAATTGCATACTACGTATTAAATAGTTATTTAATAATGGTTTTATATTATTGAGTGACTTCTATATCAAATTCATTGTGTGGTGGCTACTGGGTATATATATATTATATATATATATTTAAATTTTAATTTAAATTAAAATATATATTTACTATATATAGGGTGTGTGTGTGTGTGTGTGTGTGTAGACCTTGCAGTCTGTCACAACTACTCAATTCTGTTGTTAGAATATTCCTATTCTTGAGAAATACTTGATCTGCCAAACTGTGCTAAGATTAGACATAAATATCTAAATCAGAATATACATTTTGTTAGGGCAGTATATACAGATTTCATAGAAGGCGGTAACTAACTCAGCGGGCTGATCAAAAAAATTATTATAACAAAAATATTTGGAACTACCTTTAATTAAAGCTAAACTTCATTTAAAAGATTAATTTGGTTATTTATTCATTCAATAAAAATCCATTAATAGCCACCATATGCTAGGCACTGTCCTGGGTGCCTGGAATGTGGCAATAAATAGAATAGACTAAGACCTGACTCAGTCGGAGTTTACATTCGAGTGCAGCAGGCAATATACAAATAAATACATACATTCTTAATATAATGTCAGTTGTTTTAAAGAAAAAGAAACAAAATAAAGGAATAGAGTGGATACAGTGAGTACTCTTAGGATGGTTAGGTAAGACTCCTTTGAAAAAGTGACATTTAATAGTGACCTAGGAGCATAAGTCATGCATGTACCTGGGGGAAGAATATTACAGGCATAAGGACAGCAGGTGCAAAGTCCCTGAGGACAGTACCTTATGTGTTTGAGGAAATGTACTCACTAGTACTTCCTATACTATACCATTGCTTAAAAACGTTAAGTGTGAAGACATTTTATCTCATTTAATTCTCCCAGCAACTTTATAATGTATGTAATATTATTATTCTCATTTTACAAATGTAGAATTTAGCTCTGAAGAGGTTAAGTAACCAACCCAAGGTCATAGAGCCTTTAAATGGGAGCACTTGAACCCAGGTTTGTCTAACTCTAAAGCCAAGGCTCTAAATCATTGTATTATGCTGCTTTGAAGGGCATCTACAAATTGCACAGATGCAGAAAGATAAAACGCAGAGGACTATATCTCTAATGTGGGATGTGTTTGGACAACAGCAAAATTTCTAATTTGTCTTTATGAGCCATTAGACAAGATAATGTACAAAAAACAGGTTGGGAACACATTGTGGTAGGCCAAGAATTCCAGGCAGAAGAGTGTGTTCTTAATCCAATTGGTAAAAGGAAGCCATTGAAGAATTGTGGTAGTGAAATAGGTGGATCAGTGCTTTGGGAAGATCAGCCTGGCAACAGTGAATGTGATGGATTTGTGTAGGGAAGGCTGGAGGCAGTGGAACTAATTCAGTATTCATTGCATTAGACCAAACAAACTGCAATGAGAAATTAAACCAGCGAGATTGTTTTAGGAAGGGACAAAAGAGGAGGCAGAATCTGTATACTATGACAACTGACTGACATGAGGAAGATAAAGAATTCAAAGATGACTGTGAAGTTTTAAGCTTGGAAGAAGAACATTGTGACCATAAACAGAAAGAAGAAAGTGGAACTGGCTTTGGGACAAAAGGAGAAACCAGGGTTAAGGTATGTGGCAATGAGTCTGGCAGAGGGAAAGGTTGATCAATGACCTAGGAGATGGGACTAGAGATGTATAACAGGAAGTTGTCTATAAATAAGTGACAGCTGGCATTAGATGAGATGATAAGATCGTTGAAGCAGGAGTATGAAACAAATCATAAAGGGCCTGAGACCAGAAACTTTAGGAAAGCCTATGTTTAAGGGAGAGAAGGAAGAGAAACTGATGAAGTGTCTAAATGCTTTACATATACCCACCCACGAACAATGAGTTGCCATGGGTAGAGTACCAGGAAATGAGAAATATGTCTATAAATACCTACTGATATGGCTGCCACTGGGGTGGGTGATGGAGGGTGACAAGGAGGGTATGGCTGTGCATCCAGGGCTCTGAGACCTCACACTGCAGCCACACCCTGTGTTCGAATTAGAGTAGTTCTACTTTCATGTTCTATGTAAGATTTCATTAGGAAAAAACAATGGGGCTCTGCATGCTAAAAATGTGATGAAGTCTGTCAGCTTAGTATTTGAGGAAGGAATGACCTCATGCGCAAAATTTTCCAGTGGTAAGAAAGAAGGAATGATCAAGATTAAGGGAACATTCACAAATGGGTAAGAAGCAGGAGGAGTTATTGGATATTTATGGAGGAAAAAAGGTATGAATGGCTTTTAGGATTGCCCCCTTGAGGTTAGTGGTCATGAATTTGAAGTGAGAGCTGTCAACACGTCATTACCTACTCTGCAATATCCCAGGAAAGCAAACATGAAAAGGTGTTGCCTCTAACCTTAAGGAAAGAAAGGAATTGGATCTTACTCTTTACATATTATCTTGCTTAATATTCATTACAATATTATAAAGTGAGGATTAAATATAGTGTTGCATTTTATATATAATTATACACACGTGTATACATATGTGTGTGTATGTATATATATTCAGTCATGTGCCAAATAATGGTGTTTTGGTCAATGGTGAACTGCTATGATGATGGTCTCATTAGAATGTAATGCTTTATTTTTACTGTACATTTCTATGTGTAGATATGTTTGGGTACACAAATTCTTATTGTGTCACAACTGCCTGCAGTACTCATTCAGTACAGTAAAGTGCTGTACAGGTTTCCATATAGCTTAGGTATGCTTTATGATGTTCACTCAATGACAGAATCACCGAATAATGCATTTCTCAGAATGTAGTCCCATAGTTAAATGATACATGACTGTATTATAGTAGAATATGCAACTTACAGAGAGCCACTCTACTCAAATGAAGGACAGATCGGGAATTCAAATGCTGATGTATTCGATCCCAAATACATCAACTGACTCTTATGACATATCAATGGTTTCATCATCACCTATTCATGAGCCTTTAAATTGAGCCATGTTCCCAAGGTGTGGGGGTTAGTAGCTCAGCCACAGCTGATAGGCTATATCGTGTAGGTTTTCACATTTTCTAATCATGGCACAGTTTTAATTAGGAACTCAAATTGCTGGTGACCTATTTAAGAATCTTATAGAGTTATTTTTTTGAAAATGTAGAAAACTGTATATTATATATTATCATGTTGATTTCATTTGATTGCTCTTCATCACTGGGTTACCATTGAAACAGAATAATTAGCTTATTTGACTACGTTTCTTTATATTTTCAAAACTGGAATATTCTCGTGTTCCAGTAAATACTTCATTTTTCTTTGAGACCAACTTAATGTTTTGTGAAGTCACATCATCTACCATTAACTTGTAGAAAGTCACTGAGTAGTATCGATTTAACCCATATGGCAAGACTTGCTAGGCTCAGTGTTCCATCTGACAGTGTAGCCTTAACAATACAAAATATATCTATAATTTTAATAAGGTTGTATAACTGGCATGTTGAAAGAGAAGCACTCAATGAGTGAATTATGATGCAATTTCATTCCTCCCCCACTATTCTTCAAACCTCCTTTGGAAATCACTTATTTCCAGGCAGGTCACTTAACACTCCTGATCCTTTTTAGTCGCAGTGTCATTCCAGGCACTAAAATGACCAGTCCCTTTTAATGTAATACCCTAATTTGAAATTTACTTCCAGGTTATGTCTTCCGTTTTCCCAGCTAGGGTTTGTCTCTGGCCTGAAAGCCTTAGGTGGGGAGTGTAATATGGTACTTTCTTCTTTCTTCCATTGTCTGTCTTACTCTGATAGTGAGAGCTTCAAAACCTTCTGGGTCCAGCCTCAGGGGAAGAAGGAATCAGAAGGCAAGGACACAGTCTTACTTTGTATAAGGGTGTGGGGAATCCCTGGATACAACTCTTTTTTTCTAAGCAGGCTCTTGTAGGTTCTTTAGAAAACAAAAACAGAGCTCCTTAGGTAAAGGCAATGCTGTTTTTCTGACTTTACTCTAATCATTCAGTCATCCACTCCTGCCCTCATGAGCATCCTACAATTCAGAAATTGTAGGATACGGTGTCTTGTTTTGCTTGCCTTGCTTTTCCTATTCAGGTCACCTTGCTCTTGGCTGGAAGATGGAAGACCTTCAAGGTCTCCTTTAAAACTATTTTGGGCCAGCCTACTCCCACGGACCACTTGGTCTATGGGAAACTCATGCACTCCTGTGCTAGTCGGGTGGAAGTGCAGCTTACTCACTCCCAGCGCAGCCTTTCTCCTCTTTGATCTTCCACCCCAAGCCAAAACTCTGTGGACATATTTCAACCCTCCTGGAAAGTCCCCTCAATAACTTGATTACCTCTGTAAATAATGAATGAGTGAATGAATGAATGAATGAATGAATAATAAATTTAATTAAAAAATGAAACCGAAAGTCCTCTCAAAGCTTATGTCACTTGCAGGAGGAGGTGAAACTATGGCACTCCAAAAACTCTTTCCACAACATTCTCACTCTTCTCCAACCTCTTCCACTTACAGAGACTAGAGGTGAGAGATTGCTGAAGTTGTCTGGACTAGTCTCATTATCTTTTAACATGTCCTGATTAAGTGGACTAGCTCTTTGGTTTAGGGCATAGAATAACAAGGTATCTTTGTATTGTTCTCAGTCTGTGAGGCTTTGGATAAAACAGGATAGAACGAGTCCCATTTTATCATCTTGTCAGATATAAAAATATTGTGGACATTGATAACCATTTGATAGCACACTTTGGAAGGCTCGTGGCACCCTGTTTAAAAGGTTCCTTTCTGCTTACTGTGGCAAGTCTTTGTAAAAACATCCATTTCTATTTTGATGTCTTTTGCAACACCTTTGTCTCACACTTATTTTGCCTCCTTGTTCCCAAAGACTTCGGTTTTCATGTCACTTCCACGTTTCTTAGATTTTAGCATAAGTAATAGTTTTTGACCTAGAGATGACATATTTTCTAAACAACCTCAAACTCATTTCACTATTTTCAGCACTCAACTGAAGGACTTGCCTCTTTTGTACACAGACAACGATTAAAGCAATTGGAAAAGACTTTCCATAAGCTCCCACTACTACATCTACCTACTTACCTACATCTGTGTCCAGATGCCCTGCCTTTTCTTCTGTTCCTAGAAATGAATTGTTAGTGTTCCCATTAAGGCCACCACTGCCAGCACCCCACCCTGCACAAACTCACACTTGTGCTTAAGATCTGGTCCCTTACCCACTTAAGGATATCTCTACAGCCAATATTTTGTTACCTAAATCATTTGTTTTTCTATTTTTTTTCCAACATTACAGACATGGTACTGAATCCATCATGTAAAAAAAAAAAAAAAAAAAAAAAAAAAAACACACACACACAAAAAACAAACTATCCAAAAATGTTTCTGCTCAGTATTCTTTTCTAGTTAAAATTCTATGTCTTTGTTCTCTTTCCAAAGGAACTCCTCAAAAGTTATCTCTATGCATTGTTGCTAATTCTTCCCCTCTGGTTTTGCCTTGATCCCAGGTTTTTGTCCCTTCCATTCCAGTGAAATAGCCCTTATCAAATCACTGAAGACCTTCAGGTTGTTAACCTTGTTGCTCAGTTGTCAGCCCTTGTCTTACTCCAACGATCTGGAACATTGAATAAATTATATTACCACCTCTATTTTTAAGGAAAGAAAAGGAAGGAAACTTCATCCATGGCTTCTCAGGCCCCTCTTCGTTGGCTCTCCTCTTACCTCACTGGCCACTTCTACTCACCTCCCTTGTTGGCTCTTTTCTTTCTTTTCTTTCTTTCTTTCTTTTTTTTTTAAATATCCTTGGTCTTAAATGATGAAAAGTCCCAGGGCTCTTTCTTTAAACTTATTTTCCATCTACACCCACACCCTTTGTGATCAAAATAAATCTCAGGGTTATAAACCTATGCTGATAACCTATACTGGTAACTACCAACATTACATCTCCAGCCTGGCTCCCTCTCCTGAACAACACATTCATCTATTCAACCACCTATTTCATATTTCAACTAGGATATCTAATAGGCATCTTAATCTCAACATGTCCAAGACAGAATTCGTGCTTTTTCTCCAAGACCTGCTCCTCCTGCAGTCATACCAATTTCAGTAAATGTGACTATCCTTCCAATTTTCCCAGACTAAAAACCATGGAATCATTTCTGCCTCATCCCTTCCCTGTTGATCCTACTTTTTAAGAATAGATAACTTCTGCTTAACATCAGTAAGCGTTCCTGCACATCAGATGTTCTGCACCAAAACACGAATCAGAAGCCTATTTCACATTATTTCAAGTGAGAAAAATACAATGAGTTACATCAAAACAAAAGTCCCCAAATAAATTTCTGAAGGATACCTAAAATACAGTAAAAGTTGTTAGATTTTTCATGTTAGAGTTGTTAGATCTTTCATGGTAAATAATATTTATCCAAAATATGCAGGCAAAATATACAAAGGTACAATAAAAAATAGACAATACTCTAATACATACTTACCAAGTGAGTTGGACACTTGAGGCTTGGCAAACGTTGAGATGGAAAAAGGGTAAAAGATTAAAGTTATCATTGTCACTTACTTTAGAAGGTGGTGGTACTGACAATTTGGGTAATGAATGGGCAATTTCAGGCAAGTTATCAAACTCAGAGGAACTAGTAGAGATTCTCTGTCATTTGGGTATTTGTAGAGATCTTTGAAAAGTCAAAACTTGAACAACAGATTTGATATGTTTAGATAAAAAATGCAAAATCGATTTTTATTTACCTTTCCATTATTTTTTGCACAGAGCTATAAGGGATTGGATGCTTTAAAATGTTAAGCTTCTCATCTTATCATCCTCATGTTTAAAGATAATGCTCATCATTCCTGCGAAATGTGATGCCGTTAGGCCTCACAGCATATGCAAAATCCAAAATGCACATCCTTTTTTTTTTTTTTGCCAATTTGTTGTTATTCTAATATCTACACATAATTCTGGACTTCTAGCAACTATTTTTCAGTTTCAAGTTTTCTCCTGCATATTATATTTTTAAATGTTTGTGTGTTTAGGACACAAGTATTAATATTTCCTATATTAGTACAGTCTTAAAAATGTATTGAGAGAGTTGAATATGAGTAATATGAAATGTGGGTAATTAGACAAACAAGGGGTGTTCTTATTTATTAGAGAGATTTTATATAAGATATGCCTGTGTATTCAAAATCTAACCACTTCTAACAGTGCTGTCAACCTTTTTTCAAGAGCCCATCCCCACAGCCTGGATCTGCCCTGTAGCTGTTTTCCTTACTTGCTTCCTAGCATGTAATCAACACAGAAGCCCAAATGATCCTTTTAAAACATGAGTCAAAGCATGTCACTTCTGTGCTCAAAACTATGTAATTAATCCCATTTACTCAGAGTAACAGCCCAAGTCCTTCAAGAACCCATTGAGGCCAGGCGCAGTGGCTCACGCCTGTAATCCCAGCATTTTGGGAGGGCGAGGTGGTCTGATCACGAGGTCAGGAGATTGAGACCTTCTTGGCTAACATGGTGAAACCCTGTCTCTACTAAAAATACAAAAATTAGCTGGGTGTGGTGGTGCATGCCTGTAATCCCAGCTACTCGAGAGGCTGAGGCAGGAGAATCACTTGAACCAGGGAGTCGGAGAAATGCAGTGAGCTGACATGGGGCCGCATCACTTCAGTCTGGCGACAGAGTGAGACTCTGTCTCAAAATTAATTAATTAATTAATTAATTAATTAAAAAAATAACTCCCTGACTTCTCTCCTGCTGTTCTGCCCCTCACCACTCTACTGGAACCACACTGGTCTCTTTGCTGGTCCTTGAATGGTCCAAGCAAAAGTCTGCCTTGGAGCTTTTGCACTTGCCTGGAACACTCTTCCCTGCATTATCTACTGGCCTTCCTTGCTCCTTTCTCACTAAAAGGCTTTCCGTGACATTCTATATTAATAGTAGTGGCATTCCCTCCTGCAAACTCCTTTGTCCTTTACCCAGCTTATTGTTTTTGACAATACTTATTGTCAGCTGATATATATAAAGGGGAACCTACTAATGTTTCACTCTCGACAAAACACTTTGAGATTGAAAGGGGCTCTATTTATAACTCTGCTGAGTTTCCAAGTTTATTTTCTGTTGCTTTCTAGGAGAATGGAAGCTCCAGGAGGGCAAGTAGTTAGTTTTACTGACAGCTGTATGGCAAGATTTCAAAACATCTGAGACATAGGAAACAACAAAAAATGTATTAAATGAGTGACTAAATCAATGAAGGAGTGTGTTGGTTTGTATTTATTCTATTTAAAACAGAATTATGAAGAATGATCTGTGAATTTCTCCCCAGGGAGCATCCTTCCCTCTCCAGATGTCCATACTTTCTATGGAGGAAATTCAATATGGAAGATTTTTTTCCCAGGAAACACAAAACCAGCAGTTTTTACTCAAAATAAGGCTGTCAATCTTATTCTAATCTAGAGAAATTTAACTGAGACATCCTAAGTTAGAATCCCATTTAAAATGCTAGCCCAATATATACTCATCTTTTAAGTGGGTAAATTAATATGGTTTACTATAAAGAATTTCTTACAAATTCAGCGTTTTGTGTTACATGATTTATTAAAGTATAATTTTCATGAGGCAGTGTTACTTTACAAATTCTTAGTCCTCTGGTTTAAGCTCTAGTATACTACATACCACTAAAGTCAAAAATCCTTTACTCCTCATCTCAGTTTCAGAACTGAAAATCATATCATGTTTATTGATCCTGTAGCCTCCATCAAACAGCTGCACAAAGCTATTTGCTCCTCTTTAAAATGCACAAAATCCTAAACCTGTTCCCTCTCTGTAAGTAATGAATGAAATTTACTAGATGGAAACTAAATGATCAGAGTTTAAATAAGACCACCATTTTATCTAGCATATTTTGTTTGGGCACAAAAAAGACTAAGATTGAAATGCTTAGGTACAATTACAGTAGATTTAAAAAGAATAATCATATACTTCACCTGGCCTGGATTTAAATTGAATATTTAATCCTGTTAGTAGTAGAAGTTCATTAACCTTACTGGACTTTGTGCAGTAACAAGCACAAATCACTGCCTTTTCCTTCTCTGATGCTTGCAGTATTTAAAATATAATAGGACATTTTTATAACCAAAGACATTCAGAAAGACAGAAAAACACAAGTAAACAAGAAAAATGATCCTAAATATATTATGATGTTATTCTATGAAATGTTTTAATCTTAATAAAAGAAACGTTTTAAGCAGTACTGCCTAGGCAACTGTGCTTTTATTTTTATTTCACTATGAAGCAGCTCTGAAGTCTTATTATTGTATATATGTGCACGTAAGGCTCCTCAAGTCTTTGAGATGCCATTTCCAGAAGCAGTTTAAAGTACCAAACAGATGGAGTACAACAAGGTGCATTCATTTAAAAATGCACACAAATATATGTGAGCATCTGCCCAATTTTGTGGAAATTTTTCTGAAGCACCATAAATCTTCTCTATTTGTATTAGAATATGTGTGAATTTTGAAATTTCTTCTGAATAGAAAAAAAGTTTTTAAAAAAGTTTATAGAGTTTTATGAGTATCCTGATACATTGTATAAAAATTTTAAAAGATTATATTCCATTTATTACGTTTCAAGAAAAGACTTGGAGATATCTAATTTCAGTAAAAAATGGTAAGTAATATGAGCTGCTACAATGTAAAATTCTCACTTATATAAACACAAACCATAACAGTTTGTCTTCTACAGTTTTCCCACTACCTCAGTGGTATAATTGTTCTTTTATTAAGCTGCTCTAATCTTAGCCATTTGTATTAATCCTTTTATTTGCATTACCACATCCAAACAATAGAAAATATTCTAACCTGGAAATACTAGGTTGCAAGGAATATACATCCGTGAAAATAACTTAGGAAGATCAGGAAAGAGGGTTGAAATAATGAAAAAAAAATCTAATATATAACAACTAATATTTGCTCCTCTCCAACTTTCACTTGTACATGATAGCTGTGATATTGACACTGATTCCAATGTTATATTAGTCTTAGCTAAGGATCTAATCAATGACTGACAAAAGTTTCTATCTCACAGTTCCACTTCTCATCAAAGAGAATCTGATTTGTTGCTGGTCAACCTTTTTATAATCCAACCAGATAATTACAGTAATCACATTGTACACCAGGTTTCCTCTTTACAGCGACCCTGTGAAGTTCAGATTCTATAGACACTTCTAGAAAGAGACACAACAAGTTAAATGAATATCTCCAGAATACTGATCTTACTGAAACAATGGCAATACTCTCATAAAATATTCCTATAAAATATCTGCTTAAGTTGTATAAGTAGATTCTTAATCTGAAAGACTAGCTTTCAAATTTTTGTGACTCAACACAAAAAGTAATTGCAGACACTTCCTACAACTACACAGCATATACAAAGATTAACAAGTTATTCTAAGAACACATTATAACACAAACAGAAAATATGAATTTAAAGGATGAAATAAAATTTTGATATAAATGAATGTTTATTAATTTCCCTACATATCCATGATGAGACCACCTTTCCAGAATATTTTGGAAATTTACTTGATTAACAAACCCATATATTATACTCGAGCTCTGTCAAGCACTATTCTAAATGTTGTTCAGACAGTAACTCACTTAATTATCATAACTATT
Source organism: Macaca nemestrina (assembly GCF_043159975.1). Taxonomy (NCBI): domain Eukaryota; kingdom Metazoa; phylum Chordata; class Mammalia; order Primates; family Cercopithecidae; genus Macaca; species Macaca nemestrina. The sequence goes on from NC_092125.1 coordinate 135,060,204, forward strand.
CAATGAGAAAGGCGCTGTTATTATTTCTGTTTCGTACATAAGGAAACTGATGCATCAAAGGTTAAATAGTGTGCCCAACATCACAAAACTAGTACGTGAAACCACAAAAATTTTAATGCTGGTACTATTGTAACTACTACCCTATGCTTCCTCTTGGGAATCACCTACTTCAAGAGTCACAGTGACTCCTCTGTCATAAAACCAATCCACAATTCCCAGGTGCCTCCATGGTCTTTCTCACACACCTCTCCATAATTTAAGTTTCCTTTCTTTATTTTACCCTGTTTCACACGCTGTTCCACTCTGTTGCCCCTTGTCTCATTAGAAGTAAATATCTCCCACATCATTGACAAAGAAACTGATGAGATCTCCAACAGTCAAATTACTGCAGGGAAAAAGCAATTGTAGAAAATCCTCATGTATATCACCGTAATGATAAACATGGAGACATTCCTTGGTGGATTGGTCTTGGCATGTGTATTAAGAAGAAACCCAGTGGGCAATATCTCGGGCAGCATCTATTCTGTCTTTCCTGACTATGCTGTCTCAAGGGCAACTTAGTGTGAGTTGCTCAAGATATTTTTTCTTTCTCCCAAGCAAAAATGAGCTGGATAATTCACGCATGATGAGATGTCAAACTAATTATAATTTTGCTTTCTCTGTTTTCAAAGTAGAAAATATGTCAGAGTAGCTTCAGAAATGGTTAGATGATGCAACAAAGGCCCCTTGTTGATCACCAGAAGAGTTCTGGGAGTACGTTTTCCATATCTATTCTTTTTTTGTCTTTATGCCATGCCTGTTACTTTTTGTTCTTGACATTACTTCTCTCTCCTTGTGAATTATAAGACTAAGTTGCTTTAAGAAAATAACATTTGTTGTTATAAGTGTTTCCATGGTCATCTGCAGAGATCCATGTTTTACTTTGAAAGGGAGTAGGCAATGATTTTAAACACTGAGTTATAAGTACCTAATCTGCCCCATTAGGGTTCCCTACTCTAGAGGATATTGAATATAATTATTTTACTGTCTAACAACCTTCAATTATCCTCATGTTGTCTGGAGCCTGCTTTTATTTTCTTTGTACATCTTTTCATCTTTTCTATCTAATCCTGAAAACATCTCTCTTAGTTTGTAATAGAACATAACCATATGTTGATTTGAGAGGAACTTGAGAAGGCAAGAGCCACTTTCTGGTAGTTTCCTAAATAATTTTTATGACTTTTTGCTCAAATGCTCTGGTTCTGACTCTTCCCTTGAGTAACCTTTATGCTACTCTTCCTGCCCTATGAAGGAAAGAAACACCTCAAAGTTGTGGAATTCATTGAAATATCAATTGAGGCAAGGAGTCTTTATCAGAGTTCTCAAAGTTCATAGACTTTCTGAGTTTTCAGTTAGCCTATACGACTGGAATTGAGCTTCTCAAGTTAACAGAGGACTTATACTAATCTAAGTAGAGAGAAAAGTCACAAAAGGCACTGCTTCTGCCCAAGGGAGATCAAGCCTTCTGCTTGCATTTCAGAAGATACAGCACATTTGGGGGAAATAAAAATAAGCCAGAAAGGTCAAGAAACTGATAGCTTTAAGAACTTGCCCATAGGTTTCAAGACTTCTCCACTGTTTTCCCTGTAGGAGTTCAGCAGCAATGGAAATAGTCTGTGAATAGGTATTGGTCTCAGATCTTTGACTCTGCAAAGAGAGAGTCCCAAGATGCCAAACACAGCTTCAGGGAAGGTTGTCTTTGATATGTACATAACATGGGAAGACAAGAGACATAATATAAGTTCACAATCCGTTCCATACTAATATAGTCCTACAATAAGCAGTAAACAGAAAATGAATTGTGGGAAGACCACAGGGAAGGAAGTTTGTCAGGAAGTAAAGCTCTGGGGAAGTGGCAAAACTGGAAGAAAGAAGAAAAGGTGGCTGCAATAGAATGGAAACAATGGAAATATGTTCTACTTCAAGGCAAAGTTGTTGAGTTTTAAGAGAAAAAGAGGCATGAATTTTAAAGCCTGCAAAACCAGTCCCCAGACATCTGAGTTGGTCAAATTCTAGTGCTCCTGCCTAGGATGCCAAAAAGCACAATCCCGGGGGACTGGGAGGAGAGAAACTAGGAAGTATTTCTTTCAATAAGCACATCTCAGTGTTCAGACTTCCCACATGCAATTAGACTAACAGGCTCCCCTTAACCCACTCATTCAATAAATATCTACAGAGTTTCTAATATATATGAGGCTCTGTGCTAAGTGAAGATACAACTATGAAGAGATGGGGCACCTGCCCTGTCCTCGGACATCTCGTCATTCAGCAGAAAGATGAACATACAGAAAAATAGAAAAAGCAACTGTTCTGAGGAGCACTGGAGACTGAGAAAACAGAAGGAAGGAATCAAGTTTCATAGATGATCGAGTATTTGCACTGAAGCTTTAAATATGATTACAAATGTCTTTCATTATTGAGAAATGAGACTGCATTTTTGTCAAAGGGACTAATATGTACCAAAGTACACAAGGATGAGAATGCCTGGCCTCTCCCAGAATACATGATGAAGACTCAAAGCTATGAGAGAAGAGACAGAAGAACAAACCTGTGACAGTGTCAAGAAAAGGAGTGTTTGTCAGTTTCTTATTTCGTCTAGTGAGTGCGCGCTGCTTTAAAATTTATTAAAAGTTTTATTAAAAGTTTTAACGTATTAAACTTTATTGAAAGTTTTAATGTAACTGCTAAGATAGGTGATAGATAAGAGATAGATAGATAGATAGATAGATAGATAGATAGATAGATAGATAATAGATAGATAGAATAATTAGAGACCTATCATGCATTTCAGATGTTCCCAAGTGGAAAAGAAGATAATCCAACTCATCAGTTTTTCATGAAGATAATTAGTAGTGACAGTGGATAAGAATTCAACAGCATTGTTGTTACACAATTAAAAAAAAAAAAAAACCGGAAATCTGGCCGGGCACAGTGGCTCATGCCTGCAATCCCAGCACTTTGGGAGGCTGAGATGGGTGGATCACGAGGTCAGGAGATCGAGACCATCCTGGCTAACACGGCGAAACCCCGTATCTACTAAAAATACAAAAAATTAGCCGGGCGAGGTGGCGGGCGCCTGTAGTCCCAGCTACCCTGGAGGCTGAGGCAGGAGAATAGCGTGAACCCGGGAGGCGGAGCTTGCAGTGAGCCAAGATCGCGCGGCCAGCACTCCAGCCTGGGTGACAGAGTGACACTTCGTCTCAAAAAAAAAAAAAAAAAGAAAAAAGAAATCTGAATTGCCTTCTCAAGCACATGCCCTTTTCCCCACTTAAAAATCATTTTATCCTGAATATACAAAAAAAGAAAATGCAATGATTCTCCATACAAGCATCAAGATTTTCTTCCATTTGATTTGGCTATTTTTTACTTTTGCTGATCTATTTTAAGTCCCACACCTCCTTTCATTTAACTCTTATATATTTCAGTGTATTATTTTAAGAATATGTCATTTTCCTAGGCAATTATGATGCCATTGTTACACCTAAAACATTAATGATAACTCACTGTCATCGCCAAAGGAACACTCCATAATCACATTTCCCTGGATGTATTGTAAAATGTCCTTTTCACTGTTGGTTTACTTGAACCAAAATTCAGACAAGATCTACCTATTATATTTCATTGTTTAAAATAAAGCAAGCCTTTATTCCTGACACCTGTTTTGCCCACATCATTGCTTTACAGCAAAAATTGGTTTATTTATTCTGGAGAATGGCTCATTTTTTGATTTACCTATACTTTTTGCAATGTTATTTAAGTTTATATTTTTATTTTCTATTTTTCCTGTAAATGGAAGTTAGCTCTGATGGCTTGATTAAATACAGAATCAACTTGCTTTGTGGCAAGAACACTCCATTAGTGCTCATCAACTGGAGCTATTTGTTTACCTTAAAATATACTTAGTAAAATACAGAAGAGTAAATATAGAATAATGTGTAATTATTTCCTGGCAATTGCTAATTATCAGAATAAAAACTTAGTACTTCTCACTTTTTTAAAAAGCAAAGCACTTAATATTGTCCAGTCAGATTAAAAAAAAAATTTAGGGAAACTACCAAGATAAGAAAGCTTGAGCTTGAGTATTTTCCCTTTCTATATTCCACACTTCTAAAGGTAAAATGTTAAACTGTCAGACTTACTTGGGACCATATTTAGCAGAGTTCCATATGAAAATAAATCCTGAATAAAACCCTAAATCGTTGTACAGATGTAATTTTGCCACTAACTAGCAATATACTCCTAATGACCAGTTTTATCCTTCTCTCCCACTCTAGAATTTTCATAATAATATAATATTATGGGGAAAAAAACTAGCCTGTCATCCCATCTCCTATTCACAGGAACTTAGAAGAAATAAGCAGGAAGTCAGGAAATATGTTGTCACTTTCTATTCCTCAATTCTGGGGATTGTGAGAAATACAAATTTTGGCAATAGATGTATGGGAATATAGCAAATGCTCTATAATCAAAAAGTAGCATTGCTAACTTTTCACTCTAATCTGGAGAGCAAAAAGATGGCCTTACTACAGGCATAAAGCATTTGCGTGCTTTCATAGGATGACTTAAGGACCATGCTCAATTACATTTTCTCCAAAGGGTATCATTCATAACTGGCATTCCTAGCTCCATTTTCACCACCCCACAAAGGAAGTCTACAAAAAATAAAAAATCCCATTTGAAATGCAAGATCATAAATTTCTCCTCCAAAAGATAAGCAATTTCATCTAGGTACAAAATAGCTACAACTATTTTTTTTAAACCTGAATATTAATGTGTTGTGAAAAAAGCATGAACTCCATAAGCAGATAGATCATCAACAGGGGGATTAAAAAGCCCTCAAAAGACTCTCCAAAGAGCCATTAGAAATTGTCAAGGAATCAGAAAATTCCATAGTAAATGACCCAAATGACTTTGAGAGATGAAAAATAAGGAAGCTGAAATAGCAAAATAATAATAGTACTTGCTACTTACATAATAGCTTTCTTGAGAGAATTCTGAAACACTTTCCAAACATTAATCCAATAATTTTTTGTCATTAGTCTACACAGCACAAGGGAGCCTTTTATATTATTTCTCACTGAGCACTTGGGGGAAACTAAGGCTTAGAAAGACAAAGATGGTGTGACTTTAATAGATTTGCTCCTGATGTTGGAAAGTCAGTTCTAGAAGAGAATTCTCAGAGAAAATATAATACAACCTCATTTTCCATTCTAGTATTACTAGACAGCATTGATTCAGAATTAATTTGTTAATAAAGACAACTGATATAAAAAATTTGTCAATAGTTATCTAAAACTCGAGGAATTCATTAACTTCAAAACAAGCATACGTAAAATGAAAAGCTGGAGAGAATGTATACTACACATTTGAAAGATATTTCGGAAACAAATTTAATGGAAAGATGATTACATGCACACATTTTTTGTTAAAGTATTATATTCCATTATATTCTAAAGCAACACTTAAGACAGCAGCTTAAGAAAACAGTTAATATGATACAATTATAAATGAAAAGTAACTACTAATGAAGAACAAGTCAGGTAACTAAGACCAAATTTCAGGAAAGAATCACAGCCTTCTGGTAATGAATTCACAGCTTCTTTGATACAAACTCACAGTTTCATACAAACAGCAAAGCATCCGAGACTCACAAACTGCTGCTGATGGAAGTAAACCAGGTAAGGAACTCTGCAGGAGAGAACAATATAAACCAGCAGCAACAGGAGGAAAATTCAGTTTGCAGTAGGAATTGTAGCAATACCAAAGAGCATCATACAACGGACAGAACAACCACACAGTAAAGAGGGAAAAAGCATGCCTCTTCCTATTTGTAAAGAAAGGCAACTGGGTGAAGGAAAACCCTATGTGCTTTTAAATCTCATTTCTAGAAAATAGATTCCCTTATTCCTAAGAGAAAACATTATTTTTATGGGTGATATGTGAGATTAATAATTGCTATGAACCACATGGTGAAAAAGGTGACTAACTTCTGGGGTGACATTGTGTGTGTGTGTGTGTGTGTGTGTGTGTTTGCACGTGCACACACACATGCGCGCAAGAGAGAGAGTGTGTTTATGGCGGTTCCCACTTAGCCATAGGAGATACTTTCCAAGTCCCTCAGTGAATGCTTGAAACCTCGGATGGTACCGAACCCTATACATACTATATATTTTCCTATATATACATATGTACATACATATGATAAAGTTTAATTTACAAATTAGACACAGAAGAGATTAAAAACTAAAACATAATAAAATAGAATAATTATACTAATAACAATATACTGTAATGAAAGTTGTGTGCATGTAGCCCCTCTCTCTCTCAATATCTTAATATACTGCACTCATCTATTTTCAGGATGCAGTAGACTGCAATCAACTGAGACTGTGGAATGGCGGATTAGGAAGGACTACAGTATACTGAAGGGTGAGGGTGAGGACAAGAGAAAGGAAGGTGGTTGAGATGATTATTCAACAGTCAAGACTCTGTTAGTACACAAGACACCAGAAATCCGGAAGACCTCTCCCTGCCCCGCCAAAACGGGAGAAAAAATAAATTTCTGAAAGACTTTGATATATTTTAAATAAAGAAAGAAGTAATCATTTTGAGTAAATTCTAAGAATTGTTAGGCTTCATTATATTGACTTGTAGTTTGGTATTGTTTTTATTTCAAATCTGACATTGAAGATGCACCATAACCTTTACAAGGCTTGGGACCTCTGAAGGTCCCTATCTCGGTACTGAAGACTAGTCAGAAAATAAGATCATCCCTTAGGAGGGAAAAGCGTCCCAGAACACTAGAGATGACACTCTGATTATGATAGCTCCAATTCATAAACCCTGTGCATGCGGTCATGTATGACACATCTTAGAATCCAGCTTAATGACAGGCTTGGGGTTCTTATTCCACTGAGTTTAGGCCTGAGAGCCATGAGTTTCTTCTTTCTAATTTGCAGAATCCATGCTATCTTTTTTTTTTCTTTTGACAGAGATTTGCAAGCTCTGAAGTCAGACTTTCCAGCTCAACCACATGCTAATGCGTATCATACTGGATTGATGAGTAAATTAAACGGGATTAAAAGAGATAATATATATTCTAGCCTTAAAATTGTACCTAAACCATAATAAGGACTCAGTAGTATTAAGCAAGTTTAGGTCACTTTCTGCCACTGTGGCTGAATTGATCAGGGTCTAGGCAACAACATTTTGTCTAATCCTGACACCAGCAATTGGAAAATATGATTCTTTTGGATTGGAAACAGAGTCCTAGTAGAAATTATTCTTTCATGATTTTAGAAAATGGCTTCCACTTTTCAGACTAGAGAAACAAGCACTGGACACCCATGGTGGCTTTCCAGATCTTTTAAGGTCCCTTTTACAAGTTCTGTGTGGGCCTCCCCCAACACCTGCCTGCTTTGCCTCTGAAGACTGGCCTTTGGTATTGAGGAAAACCAGACATGCCCAGAGGTCAGCACTACTGCTTCCAGGCCCTTCTTTCTCCAAGGACTTCCTAATGGACCAATTGGCATAAGAGCGTAAACAACCTGCCCCTTTGCTGAGTAGGGAACAAATTATCAAATTCTGAAGTATGGCTTATACTCTAAGTTGGATTTTAAAAAACCACCAAAGCCAGGCTGGGCTTTTCCCCCTCTCTATTCTGCTGCCTATTCCCTTCATGGTACCTCTGGAGAACAAGTCCTTGATAAAATCATCTGCACTCCAAATCCTTGGTTCAAGATCTGCTTCTAGAAAAACCTGACCTAGGATGGCCTTAATTTGAAATTGTCCTGAGAGAAAAAGTGAAAGGAGGTAATAGAACAGAGAAGGGAATATATATTGCAACTTAGGTAAGCAAAGATTGCACAGTCATAAGTTAGTTTGATTCTGTCTTCCATTCTTGTTTCACAGTCAGTTTCTGTTTCCTTCTAAAACTTGTTCCACCAGTGGACAGGTAGAGAGGGACAGAGGCTAAGTGAGTTAGGATGAAAGCTAACAGCAAGAAAGACACATTTTTCTAATCCCCTTTTCCCTTCCAGAACGTTGTATAGGGCTGATTCAACTGACCTGGGGAATGCAGTGTTAAGGTGAAAAGCACACAGAGACTGAAATTAAATATAAAGTTCTGTCTTGAAGACAGGACTGAGGGTCAGTTCAGATAAACAGAACCAAACAAGGTGTTTAATAACAGGACCTGAGATAACTAGAAGCCAAAGATCAGAGCAAAGGTGAGTCACACAGCCAAGGATCATGAAAGGAAGTAATAATAATTAATTTGGTTGGTACGAGTACTGGAGGTCGATCTAAAGTATCCCCTTCTCAGAGTGGCACAGAGCAAGGTTTTCACCCATGTTCACAAGCCAAACACTCTGGCAAACTCTTGTATTCATGAGGTAGAATGTAAGTGGTTGTACCTCAACTTTTATCCTAAACCGCCTATGAAAGGGGCAGAGGGTAGATTTAGGGGAAGATAGGGCTGATCATAGATTACCTTCAACAGGTGGACTATGCATGGCCTGAGAAAAGAGCACGCCATCAATATCTGTCTCTCCCTCAGATGTGCTAAAGCAAGAATATTCTTCTTACCAATTCCTTGTGTAGTGGAGGCGATCGCAAAAGACCCTACTTAACTAGTCATTTGTCTACAGTTGGTGAAGCTTAGGGTGTTTGGGGTACTGGGAGGTCAGAGAAGTAGCAAGGTTGTGGGTACACATAGTGGGTGAGGAGGTTAAGCTGATTGTTATTAGCCAGTCCTTAAGTAATTAGATGAGTCAACTAGCCATGTTGACTTTACAGATATAATAAGCCAATGCAGTTCCTTTCAAACTATTTCAAAAGGATAAAAGGCTGAGCAACTGAATCATAATCCAGTCTCTCTCTCTCTCTCTCTCACACACACACACACACACACAAACTATAACCAAAACAAATGTTTCACAAAACTAATACTGTCCATTATTTTGTATATACATGCTGATATTTTATATTTTATTCTATTTTGTATATATAATAAACAAATTTTACCCAGAGGATAAATTCTATCTGGGTGTCATTGGTCTGGGATGGGATTGGTTGTTGACAGATACCCACAATATAGGGTACAGGGCAGTATTTTCCAAAACTAAGTTATAAACTGTAAATCAAAGTCTGAGACAAGATGGTGTCTGAGATTATACTTACAGCAAGTTTTGGGGACACTGAAATACACCTTTTGTGGATGTGGTGTATCTATATGATGAAAAAAAAAAAAGCTTCTCTTTATTGTATTAGCCTCTCTCTAACCTTTCTTGAGCCCCTTATCCCAAAAGAATCATTCTATTTCATCATCTCCCTCACTGGCCTGAATTACCTTAGGTCTTCCTTAATATATTCAGCTATTATAGGATAGTAGGAGGTGGAAATACAAGGTGTGTGTATATCATAACAGATAAGAATGAGATAAAGATTCTTATCTGAATCTTTAAAGAATGAGATAAAGATGAGACAAAGTGTCAGCTCAGGTATGGGAAAAAAAACATTAAGCAAAAGAAATATTTTTTGAATAACAGTCCTTTTCTCTACCAGAAATTCTACCAGAATTTCTGTATGTTGAAAGACACCTCATGTGATAAAAAATAATTTATAGTAAGGAATTACTAGAACCCCTGACAAAAAATCAAGTAATCACTTGATTCTCACTGTCTAGGAACCAATTTGAAAATCTCATATCAAACTTATCTCTTGTTTTGATGACAGCCAAATCAATTAATGCACTTTCATCATTAATGACAGGACGTAACATGTTTTTGAAATTATCTTTTGGGCCTTTATTCTCCATAAAATGACATATTACAGCAAGCCACCCTTATGGCCTTTTGCATCAATTATTTAAAATCAAAGAGCCATTAATTCATATATCTGTGTATCTGTAATAGTACTGTTTAAAAAGGTGGGGAGTGAGAGAAAATCTGTCAATAAAATCACTGGACCTTTCAAGACTGATATGATTTATATAGAATCATTGCAATTCTATTTAGAGTGCCGTGATCTTAGTGGCTAGGTATGAGGGGGCTGAATTATTCATGTTTTCCTGGTCAATATATATTCACACACACAGGCACACACATGTACACACTAAGCAGTTCTTCATTTTTAGGCTGCTTGCATGAATTTCTGAATTTGGTTCCTTGTGGAGTGATTCAGAGTCCATCAGTAACAAGCCGTGTTCTCCGCACATGGATACCAACAGAGGCTTAAAAATAGGAGCCATGTGCAACAGAGCTTCTTGTGCCAACCAACAGATTCTTTCTGCATCTGCTACATATGGATTGACAGGAGAGGGGCCAAGTATACGTTGGTGTGAAGCAGCTTGCTGCTTCTGTTTTGAGAAAAGCTCATCATTGTACAAGTCCTGAACAAATTAGCCTTCCAATCACAATGCAAGTATATTGAAATAGGGTGAAAAACCTAGATGGTACCGGGCCGTTCTTGCCAAATTAGTAGAGGATTAAAGAAGGGGGAAATCATTTGAAGACTGATAATTAGTAAGATAGAAAAGATGTGAGGGTATGTGACTGAAACTTACATTTAAAAAAAAAAAACAAAACAAACAAACAAAAAAAACTTGTTGCCACTGGATGGAAAGTAGCTGGAGTCAAATGGGTACAAAATAATACAGAGCTTTGAACTGTTTTTTGGTTGGAAACAAAATAATTAGAGTCAAGGTTGTAAGGGAAGGTTAGGTAAATTTCTGGATCTGGAAGTCATTTTCCAAATTCATTGGGCTGACAATAGGCAATCTGAAGGGAAAATGAGATTGAGTGCATATTAAGACTAATTATTATGAAACAATAGTATGAAAGTGCTCTGTAAAATATAAAACCATGTACAGATTTACTTCTGGTTATTTTACTATCTGAACATTCTAATCCTTTTATAACTATATTACCTTATGTGAAATAGATAACTTAGTCATTTTCCAAGTGCACAACATAATTAAATAAATGAATAAGTCAAAGAGGGTGTGTGAACAGGCCCATATTTTCATACATTCTTTTGTCTCCTAAACAAATTGCAAAATTTAGTCTTTGTGAAAATTAAAAGGGGATAATAGTGGATAGGGTCCGTATCCCATCAATTTATTTATGTTACTATTACTATTACATGTAAATTTTCACTTCATATCCCCTACACCTGCATTTCTATCAGAGGAGTATATATATCCTTAAGGACACAGGCATTAGAATATAGCTACTTGCATAGGTAGCTCACCCTCTCAATCATGAACAACAATCACATAAAAATTATTAAGCACCTACAATATACCACGCATTGTGCTGGGCAGTGGGCACACATGCTGCCTGTCCTGGTAGAGCTTATAAACTGGAAGGGAAAGCAAAATGAGAAAACAGAGTAATTGTTACAGGGCACAGAGCTGAGACAGAAGAAACAGGATGCTTTGGGAGTACATGGGAGGGACATCAAGCTTAGACTGTGGTGGTCAGAAAAGGCTTCTTTGAGGAAGGTTTTACATTTAATGTGGATTTACAAGTCCACATTAACCTATCCTGGAAAGAACAAGGGAATAGGTGAAAATAAATCATCTGAAAGATAAATAAGAAGGACAATCCCAGTGTGGAATTCACAGGCATGTTTGTAGTATGAGCAGGACTTGAGAACATTTGGTTTTGTGGCTTGGGGAGGAATTCATAAGGCATCTCACATTCAAGTTCAAAGGGACCCATGAGGAAACCATGAAGGAATATGGAGATTGTGAGTCCTGTGTGTGACCTTCTATGGATACCAGATCCAAAGGGGTCTGTGGGTTTTCTGCACCAAAGACCATCTAATGACTTATAGCCTGAAATAATACTTGCATTAATGCTCAACATTATGAATAGCTGAGATATACTGAGTGTTATGTGCCAAGCACTAAGTATTTTACATATATTATCTATGTTAGCCCTAAGAGCACTGGGCATAGGTCCTATTACTATCCCTATTTTACAGAGAACATGCAGGGAGGTTACACTGGCAAAGTTAGGCTTCCACTCCAAATCTGTTTAAAAGCCTGTGCTTTTAAACACTCTATTGTATTTCCAGGCAATGGTATCATGTTGTTGTGTTGTTATTGAGTTGCCATTTTATCTCCCCATTATTCATTTTGGAATGCTTATAAAGTTTTTATAGTCAAAAACACCGATTAAAAACACGTTGGTATTTCCTCATATCTTTTGCATATTACCTCTTGGGAAAGTAGCTAATACTGCAGAGTAAAGAAGAAAAAAAAAAAAAAAAAAAACCTCTCTTGTCTGAGTTAGAAGGGATACATACTGTGGCCTTAGTTATTAATTAAATGTTTTAAAACATTATTTATCAGTGTGCTTTTTCACTGTCAGAATGCCTTAAGGCTCGGCACAGCAGGTCCTCCACAGCTTTCAGGGAAGAGCTGCCAAGAGTCCTTGCCCAGTGTTCACGGCTATATTTGTTCATTCTATTACAATATATACTTTGCTTCTCCTAGTGATTTTACTTTAATCTATGTAGCAAATCATGCAAAAACATTAAGATATTTCAGTGGAGTAGATAACAAAGAAATTGAGATTATGTAAATTGGACATTTTCTCTTCTTCTTCAAGATAACAAAATATTTATATGCCTGTTCATTAAAAATTGTCCAGAGGAAATTTTCAAGAATACCATTTCCTAACCTCTGCATTTCTTAGTGATTCAAGGTGACAATTATGACATATGCAGTAAAAAAATGATGTGAATAAATATTAGCATAGGGGCATAATCTCTCAACTCTTCCACAGAGTCTGTATGTATTCCAACGACTATTTTTGAAATAGTGGTTGCCTTTCAAAGTGTCATTACTTTTATTAAATGCATTCCTTTGTATAGTTAGTATAGTAGCAATGAAATAAAACACTGAGTTGGCCAGCTTGTAAAACTGTCAACTATTATATTATTAATGGAGTTTAACAGATGAGTGCACAACTAGGCCCTATCATCTATGTGACCATGTCAGCAAAGAGAAGACAATCTGGTTTCTGCTCTTACGTCAGTCCAACTAATAAGGAATTGAAGCACCTGAATTAAACAATTTGCAACCTGTCAAAACCTAGCAAGATCAAGCATTTAAACAAAACTGTAAGTTTTGAGGGGAAATTTTTTATTATTATAGTATTTTTAATAACTGAAAATTGAAAACAAAGTAAAACAAGCCTCTTTCTTAATAGGGGATTATGGATTAGGAGCATTTCACTAATGGGGACTTCCACTTAAGGTACACTATTGAAGAATAAGTTTCCTGTAGGCATATGACTTATGGGCACAGTCTAATTCCCTTATATTTACATTTTGAAATGAGAGTTCTGTATAAGCATTGCATACTGAAAGATCTAAGGAATAATCTACCAAACAAAAGCCCCACATGAATGATGCAAGTAATTAAATGAACTGAAGAATTTTACTGTAAATATGAGGATGCTGTATATTACAGTTGGGGAAAGTCAAGACTCTTAACCTTTCTATTTAAGGATGTTTCCTATGTAAATTTTCACCTAAGCTACCAAGAAAGCTGGGCATCAGAGAAGGGGCAGAAAAACTAGGGAGACTCAGAAGAGGGAGGATTCACTGGAGTCTTTTCTCTTGAGTAGTGTGGCTGGTGTCTACATTTGCTTCATATCCTATCTGCCTCCTTTCCGAAGCTCAAGTTCACAAAGTGGGCATGGGATTACCAGAATATTTGAGCTATTGAACATGAAAATGAGGTTCAGGAAACAGGTGATTCCAAGTGTCCCACCAGTGATAGGATGGAAACATTCCTCTCTACAGGTAATAATACCATCGCTAATTAAATATTTCCCAGCTTGCTTTCATATATATAATGCAACATTTAATATGTCCAACATAGCCAAAATAGATATCATTAAGTACTTACCATATGACTAAGAAGACTAGCAATTGCAACTTTATGAAAGGATTCTTCATGTACTTATATGAAAAGAATGCCTACTTTGTTTCCTCTGAGCCTAGCCAATCTAAATTTAACTTATTTCTTCACTAACAATATGTTCTTATTAGAGGAAAATTCTATTTCCAATAGACCTCTCTAGTGGAAAATATGAATTCACAATGTGAAAGTCCACAGTTAACATATATAGTAAGTGTACCTTTCTTAAGGAAGTTTCCCACACAACTTGGTCTCTGTCAACAGGCCACAAAAAATAACATAGTGTTAATTAAGTTTAAAAATGTTCTTTCCATTTTAAGACTAATTAGCATATAGCACTTTCATCAGGTTTATTGAAAATTTATACCAGAGAATTAGCTTCATGGAACATTACTTCATGGCATAGAAAACCCCTCCTCCCATACTTCTCCAAATGCAATGCATGGATTTAATTAGTTGTTATCTAATAGAATAAACAGAATGCTTTAATTCCTGCCACTTACTTCCACCTTCTATGTTAAAGATTTTAGTTCTATTTTGTTAAAAAGAATTCCCCTCAAATTAGTCTTCATGCCATAGGGGTTTATGAGGATGACTTCAACTGCTGTGTTCTGAATTGACAGCAATATTTCTGGGGAGAAGCAGTCAGGGTTGCAATAGGAAGCTACTGCAAAATTCCAGGTCAGAGATAGTGGTGGCATGGGCCAGGATAAAAACAATAGAGGTGGCTAAATGCATTTGGATTCAGGATATATTTACTAGGTAGGCCTAATCGGTTTCACTAATTGGATACACAGTATGTGAGAAAGAAAGAAGTCAAGCATGAGCCTAAGGATTTTTGGCCTGAGTAACAGGAAGGATGGTATTAGTGAATTGGGAAAGACTGAAGAGAATAGTAGTGGGAGTTGGGAAGGTGAAGTACAGTGACTGGGAATATGCTAATTGTATTATACCTCTGTTCAGTATCTAGTAGACATGCTAAAACTTTAATCTTGGGAGTTGCCAATAGGTAGGTGGAATTTTAAATCATGAGTCTAAGTGACATTAAGGGTGAAGCAGTAATCAGCTTCAGTGAATCGAGAGACTGACCAGCAATAACTGGAATCAGCAGTTATAAAACTCTGAGTTCTGCTAAAAAGAGGGCATTAAAAGGGGAAATTTGAAGGTCAGGAGAAGTCGGAGAATTCTTTTTTGTTTGGTTGGTTTTGCTTTTTGTCTGTTTGTTTGTTTTTAGACGGAGTCTTGCTCTGTCATCCAGGCTGGAGTGCAGTGGTGCAATCTCAGCTCACTGCAACCTCCGTCTCCCATGTTCAAGCAATTCTGCTGCCTCAGCCTCCCAAGTACCTGGGACTACAGGCACGTGCCACCAAGCCTGGCTAATTTTTGTATTTTTAGTAGAGATGCGGTTTCACCATGTTGACTAGGCTGGTCATGAACTCCTGACCTCAAGTGATCCATCTGCCTCGGCCTCCCAAACTGATGAAATTACAGTCATGAGCCATTGTGCCCAGCCAAGAATTCTTTTAATTGATTGAGATATATGAGTGTATCTGATGCTAATGAGCATGATTCAGTAGATAACTGAAAACCTGATGAGTGAGAGAAGACAACTGAGTCAATGAAAGGAAATGGGACAGGTGCACATGGGCAGGAAGGAGTGGGGGCAGTGGGGCTTTTCCCTATGCAGCATCATGTTTAGTACATCTTCAGCAAGAGGAGAAAAGAAAGAATATGTATGTACACATGCTGCTAATTGGGTAAACAGTCAAGAGAGCTTGTGTCCAATCTCTTCTAATTACTTCCCTTTTCCTATTAAATCATCAATTGAGACATAGGCAGAGGAAGAAGTTTGAGGGTGGTTGAGAAGGTATGAAAATTTCCTCCAGTGGATAGAAAAGCAAATAATTGGGGGAAGGTTATAGAATTTGATGGAAACCAATTGGACCCCATTTGAGACTAGTTTTCATGAATCTGATGCGAGACAAGTTAGCATGGCAGGATGTCTTCGTCTATGTGCAACAAGCTCCACACCTGCAGAAGCTGACCAAGGAAGGAGTGGATTAGGCCATGACGGGGCTATTGCCAAGTGTGTACAAATAAAGCAAGAAGATCGTGAAAGGTAAGGATTATGGGTAAAGTATTGAGTCTACTGTTCCATTAGGAAATTTAGAATATGTAAAATGTAACTTGAGAACATGACGGGGCTGAGAGATAGTGCAACTATGGTAAGATCAATGGATTATGGGTTCTGGCCAGGTTGAGGGATTATTGAAGTTGAGATACCAGAGGGAAAATAGAAGGTTGCAGACAGAGAGTTAGATCATTTAAAAGTGAGATGATGGAAGGTTTACAACTGTTATAATGATGAGACAAGGGAAAAAGTGAGAGAATTTCTGAGGTAACGTGGTACACAACTCCCTTGAAGAAGAGGTTACTAAAGAAGAGAGATGCCAAGGTATTCAAATCATCAGGAACTAAGGGCACAGCAGTGTTGGAAAGGCTGAAAGAGAGGCAGTGTTCTAGGAATAAAAAGCTTCAGGGAGTAACAGGCAACAGCTATTGAGTGCTTACAATGAGCCAGACACTAATCTATGCAAATAATGACTCTTTTAAACCTCACACAACTCTATATGGTATTCTTATTATTATCATTATTTTTCAGTCAAAGAAATTGGGGTGCAAGCAACTTCAATACTTTACTGAAAGTCACACAGCTAACAGGTTGAACTCGTATTTGATCCCAAGCTGTCTGTGTCCCTAATTATATTTTTAAACCATTCTGCTATGTTTCACGGAACAAGTGAGGAATGATTCATGTGTTGTGTTAGACTGCAGAAGGGGTTATAGCAGTTGGGTTATTTGATGGCATGAGACATACATCTGGGAAGACTGGTTTGTGTCAGTGAGGAGCAAGGAGCCCCTGCAGCATGGGAAATATAATAAACTGGTATCTGACTCCTTCCTGGAAAATTCAAAAGTGAATATATGAGGAGCTATCTGCTCTGAAAGAAGTAGTAAAAAAAGAGGTGACTAAATCGCTACGAATGTTCTCCTAGAATTTTTCAGTATAATGATGCCTAAATGTTCCTCATTTATCAGATTTTGTCCACATACTCTAAGAGTTGATATAAGGTTCACATATATCATGCTCCATAGGACCATCCAAAAGGACTCTAGAAGTAGTTAATGAAGAGGCAGAGAGAGCATCCCTCATCAGTAAGATTGCAGGTGACTGGGGGTGTAGGTAGAGTTGCTGATTAATCATAAAAGTACTCCAGAAAGGAAAGCATGAGTTCTAAATATCAGATAGGCATAGAGGGAATTGAGGTACCAGGCAAGTCAGAGCCTTCCTGCCCCAGTTCCCCTTAGCTTTCATTTGTCCCTCCATCTCCCTTACCAGGAAACAGAAACCACACAGTAGGAGGTGGAAAGAAGCCAACCACAATCCCTGCCCAGATGTAGGCTTTGCACCTGCAACAGGCTTGAGCTTTGAATGAAAACTAAGTGTCGATTATTCTATGTGAATGCACATTCTAACTTTGGAAATAATTCTAAGTGAATAAAATTCATCTAAAATTAATCAGAAAAGACAGAATGGTTCACATTTTCAATGAACGTGAGGGAAGAACTTCCCTTCCTGAAATAAATAATGAAGGGACATGAGAGAAAAAAGGTGCTACATAATTCCAACTCTGAGTCCTGCCTCTTCTCCATGCTCGTTATGCTAGTCTTTGTTTCCACTCTTATTTCCTTACCATCCATCCTCATCCAGTCATCAGAGGGAAGTTTAAAACAGAAAACATATAACAAAGCTAAGTTCAGCACTGGTATTTTATTGTACTTAGAAAAAAGTTCAAACTCTTTTCTGTAGCTTACAAGGCCCGTATTATTTAATTCATACCTACTACCTCTCAGACCTCATCTGTCACTCTTCTCCCTTCTTTAGAACTTGCTAAGTTCTTTCTCCTCTTAGGCCTTTGCACTTAACTGTTTCCATCTTCCTGGAATGTTTTCTCCCCAGATCTCTATGACATGGAGGTGGTCCTCCATGCCACTTGTTTCTGTTCGAATGACAACTTCTAAGAGTGCTTCTTTGACCTCTTGGTCTAAAGAAGCCATCACTGCTAGTTATTCTCTCTCAGATCTCCCTGCCCATTTCCTTCATAATATACGCACTATTTGAAATTATCTTACGTATTTGTTTTCTTTTTGCTTGTTTGTATTCCCCCCTCCAACTGGAATGCAAATATCTATAAAATCAGAGGCATTTTAAGCTTATTTACTATTACATCCCCAGTTTGAGAGTTTTGCTTAGTATGTAGTAGTTGCTCAATAAACAGTATGCAAAAAATCCATAGATTTAAATTTCAAAGGTTATGTTGTATATAATAATTTAATAATATTTGTGAAGAAAATAATCTTTATTGGCACAGAAAACTTTGCAATGGAGCAATTTGGAAGACACGGGAGCTAGTCTTTCAGCAGATAAGCATATTGAGGAAATCGATTGGAAATCATACTCCTGAGGAATGCTTTAACATGACAAGTTACATCAGTGTATCACTAATGTGGGTTCAGTCAGGGAAGCAAAATGATTATGAACTATGGGATGAGAGATTTGCTGTAGGAATTAGATCTTCCTAAATGAATGTCTGAAAGGAAAAATTGGGAAGTTAGAGGAGTCAGAAATCAGTCGGTCTGAGAAACCACTGATTTCATGTTCAGACACATACATGGAACTGAGTAATGGGAGGTGATGGAGAAGTCTCTGGAAGAAGTCTAGGGGTCTGCCTCCAAGTACCTGGTGACAGACATGAGGCCTTTATTGGTCAGCAAGATCAGCAGTTGGCAAGATTGCTGGACGTGGAGAAGAGGAGATTTTTAAAGAACAAGCTGTAACCCATCAGTTTATCCTCACTCAGTCTGCCACCACAGCCTCAGATCTCATCACAAGACTGTCATCACAACCTTCAGAGAGCAATGGATGCTGGTTTCCTTCTTCTAAACAAATCTCATGCAAGTACCACTTTCAGCCAACTCTAGCCGAGTATTAAGGGAAGGGTATTCTGGAAAGTGTAGGTCCAGCTTAGCCAAGTGAATGACAGGCAGACCCCTCGCAGTTAGTTGGGACTCATTTTACTTGCAAGAAATAGAAATTCAATAAAGCAACACCAACTAAATAAATTTATTGTAAAGGATCTGTAGGTATCTCTTAAAACTCACATATAGGAAAGATTATTATGGAATTATAAAGCCCTCTATCCATCTCTAACCTTTGTTTCTACTCAGGTTATCTCCTGTTTTTCTGGGAAAAAACAAAAAATCAAAAAAAAAAAAAAAAAAACTACCTTCTTCTTTTTCTTTCATTGAAGGTAAACTTGGCCTGATTAACTTAACATAGGTAAGCCACAGGAAAAGCAACTGAGTACTCTCTATTTGCCTCTTTTTCTCTCAATTTCAAATTCTTGGGAAAAACCTTTGATTTACCCAGGTTACCTAGATGCCAACCGTTAATCCAGCCAACTCTGGCCATTGAGAGGAATCAGGGTATAAAATTGATGTCAGGGACCCATGACTAAGAGATAATACTCAGAAAATGAGCAAAAATGTTATAAGTATCCAAAAAGATGAGATAAGTACATGTTAATACATGAATACTGGTCTGAATATTGCAATCAGTATTAAATATAGTTCTATATCTAGTAAAATAATATGGTTATGAGCCTTTTTCTAGTTTTCAGCAAAGTAAATAAGAATTATAAGTTTACATTCTGTCATTCCCTACATAAATGGATAATGATAATAAATATTTTCAATTAAAAGAGAAAAAAACACAACTAGGCTTCAAATTAAGGTAAATACACCTGAGATCCCAAAATGGACTAGAGGAGTGAGCAGAGCTGAAGCTGCAAACCAGATGAGCTTCTGATTCAGAAATAGACTTGGGGCTGGAAGAGTCTGAGGAACAACAAATAGCAAAGTGTCTTATGTTACCAGGGAGACCAGGCTAACTGATTGAAACCAGTGGCTGGTATGATGAAGCTCCCTATTTTAAAAGAAATCTGAAAAAATGTCTGCTTCCTGGGTTAGTTATTCTATGAATGTTACCTAAGGAGGTGGGAGGACAAGACAGAAATATCTCCGTGACAGGACCTAAAGAAATATACCAGCTGGCTTCAGGACTAATCACCATGGTGCAGCTGATACAAAGTATCTTTCTGAAACAGCAGTCCTCTGGGAGGCAGTTCAAAGCAACAGGTAATGTGGGAACAGAGATTTAGATAAAGACGTTGGTGGGAAGGGGTAAAGGGGAGAACAGTTCCTATTTAAATAAGCCTGAATCCCAAAATTACATGAAAAAAAATGTAGTTCTTAGCTGAAAAAATTAATTCAAAATCTAATGCAGATAATATGAAATGAAAACAATAGAAAAGAGGTACAAAGTTTAATTAATAATAAAATAACTAAGGAAATAAAAATAATATTCAAGAAAAGAACAAGAAATACTGAAATTAAACCAGCAAACCGTAAAACAAAAATTGATACAAATATATATTAGTTTTATGGGTAACAGATTACCACAAACTTAGTGACTAAACACACCATACATTTATTATCTCAAAGTTGCTGTGGTCCAGGAGGCCAGTTGCAGTGTATCTGTCTCCTCTACTAAGGGTCTCCCACATTGTAATCAAAGTGTTAGCCAGAGGTGTGGTCTCATCGGAGGTTTGGTGGCCTCTTCACAGCACATATGGTTGTTGGCAAAATGTATTTCCTTGTAGCTATGGAAATCATGGCAACTTGTTTCTTCAAGGCCCAGAGAAAAGCAACCCCACTGCCCCCATCTATGACCTCTGGACCCTCTTTAAAACGGTTTGATTGGTTAGGACAGGGCCACCCAGGATAATCTCCCTTTAGACTACTCTAAAGTCAATAGAGTAATTTTGACTACATCTGCAAATTCTCTTCAGTTTTGCTGTACAGCAAAACATAATCATGGGAATAATATTCCATCACTTTTGTTGAACTGAATTGGTCAGAAGCAAGTTACAGTTCCCACCTACATTTGAAGGGAAAAGCATATATACCAACATGGACATGGATCACAGAAATGACCTTAGAATTCTTACCATCACAATATAAAAATAAATAGGCAAATAGAAATTTTGGCTATAAAAAATATAGCCATTGTGGGAGAAAAAAATCTTAAAAGATAGAATAAAATCTAGCCTGGACACAGTAGCAGACAGATGAGAAGAGATTACGTGGATAATAGTACTGAAGTCTTCACCCATAATGCAGCATAGAGTCACAAAGCGATTTAAACGGGAACCAAAACAGTTAAGAGACATAGAAAATAGAGGAGTTCCAACATCAGAGTTCAGATTTTTTAAAGTGATGGAGACACAAAATTTAAAGATGAAATGAGTGAGAATTTTTCTAAGTAGAAAGGAGACACTACTTCTGAACTTCAAAGTGTTTTAGCAAGATAAATGAAAACAAACTTACACCTAATTGCATCATTGTGAAATGTAAAAGCATTAAGAATAAAGCGATAACCACAAAAGCTATCTCAGGGCAAAAGGATTATGAACAAAAGAATGAGGATTAATCTGACAGGGTATGTCCCATTAGAAGCAATATATAGAATAAAGTAATACTGAAATGCTGAAGAAAAACAACTGTCAACCTCAAATTTTAAATCCAGGTAATAAAGAGCTGTTCGGATATTCAAAGATGAGAGTTTAAGCTCCAGACTCACAGTGAAAGGCTGTTGGAGTGACATTTACCAAACATTTTTAAATCATGGCATACTTAGAAAATCATAATGGGAGTGAATAAGCAAAGCTATGCTCAGCTGGAAGCGCTTGGTCACCTAAAAATCACTGGTTCACCGTTAGGCCTGAGGAGATCAATATTTAACCATTCAGTGTGCTGAGAAACAACAATTTGGAACTATTGAAGGTTATATATAATAAAAGAAAATTGTGCCCTGAAGAAAAGATAAGTAAAAACAACAGTGAACAGATAGGTTAATAAATGTTTGCGTCAAATTGTATTTAACTGTTGATTTTTAAATGAAATAGTTTATTAAGTATTTTTAATAATAAAACTATTGTTCTAAACAGCAATAGCAATGTGAATGTATACATGTATGCACATGGAATTGGGTGAGACGTTCAAAGGAAAGTTAAACTTGACTAAGATCTTTGTGGTGTGTTTGTGATTAAGAGAAAAACACTAAATTAATGTAGGCCTTGTTAGAAAAATATTTAATTACTCCTGTAAAAACAATTAAGGGAGACCTTGCCCCAAATAGCAATTGAACACAGATCCTGTAAACCTGCATAGGAAATAAAAAAGAATTTTTTTCTAAAGAAGAAAGAAAAGACAGGAAAACGAATACTTAGAAAAAATTACAAAATAAAGTGGTAGCAATGAGTCTAAATATGTTAATATTTACGATAAAATATAAGTGCATCTTTTAAAAACGAAAGTCTGAAATATTGGCAAGACACCAAAATTGAGCTAAAAACCATTTAAAAGCCTAAAAAGGAAGGGGTAGGTGGGGGAAATTACCAATATTACTATCAGACCAAAGAGAATTTAAAGTCAAAAACCATCATAGCAATAAAGAAGGAAGTAACACACAAGACTAAGGAATAAACACAAAAGATATTAATTTTCATGTTATTTTTTAAAGCCTAAAAATTCCTACCTCAATAATTGGTAGAATTTCAAGAAGAAACTGACAAGACCACTTATAATGATAGACTTTAATGTACTAATATCATAACCTGATAACTCAAACCCCTATGTAAAAAATGAAAGCATCACAACAATAAGACATATCTACATCATATGTCACCTGACATGAAGCACAGAGACAACCAAAGATCAAGGTCATTTCTGTGGTATTCTGGCCCAAAATACATAACCCGAGCTTAATCACAGAAACATCAGACAAACCTGAAACAAAGATCAGTCTACGAAATAACTGGCCAGGATTCTTTAAAAGTAACAAACTGTAGACTGGGAGATAATATTTACAAACCATATATCCAATGAGCAGCTTATATATGGCATATATAAAGAACTTTTTTTATGCTTTGGTGACAATAGGGAGTGAAAAGATAATTTTATTACCGAGAGTAGAGAACTCCCCCCATATAACCACAATTAACACTAACATAACAGTTAGCACTATTAACACAATTAACACTAACATAACACTAACATAACACTATTAAGCATTTGTAGGAATTATTAGGATGTCTTGATGCAGGTATGTGCCCAAGACAGAATGTGATGGCTAATGACAACTATTCCTCTTCCAGTTCCTACAAGGAGAGCTAGACTAAATATCAGGAATAACCCTATCCCTTGAAATTCAACAATAAGAAAATAACCCCCCAGAATAAGCAAAAGATTTGAATACGTAGTTCCTCAAAGAACATATGTGATGGCAAACAAGCACATGAAAAGAAGTTTGAAATCACTTACCATGAGGAAAATGCAAATTAAGACCAGAATGAGGTGCAGATGAGACAATAGTTAGAATGGCTAAAAAATAATAAATAAAAGATAATATTGAGTACTGACAAGGATGCGGAGTAATTGGAATCCTTGCACATTGTAAAATGCTAACAGTCACTCTGGAAAACAGTTTGACAGATTCTTATAAGGTAAAATAAGCACTTACCTTTGTTATTTGCTTTGGAGAAATGAAAATGTATGCCCACACGAAAACCTGTTCAAGATTATTTATAGCAGCAAATTCACAATCACCAGAACTGAAAACAACCTAAATATCTTACAGTAGCTTACTAGATAAACAAACTGTGGTACATCCATACAATGGAATAGTATTCAGCAAGAAAAAGAATAAATTATTGATACATGAACCAACATGATTAAATCTTAATCGTGGAAGAAACCGGACTCAAAGATTACATATTGTATATTCAATTTCTATGACTTTCTGAAAAAGACAAAACCTACAGGAGTAGAGAACAGATCAGTGGATGCTAGTGTTTGGGAGTAGATGGAGAGTTCACATAGGGACAACACAAAGGGATTCTTGGAGTGATGGAACTATTCTGTATTCTGATTGTGGCAGTGGTTACACAAGTCCATTCATCTGTCAAAGCTCACACAAAAGTTTAGTCAAAAATAAAAACAAAAAAGAATTTTACTTCATGTAAATTAAAAAATACACTTTTCAAAAAATGCAGATGAACCAAAGAACTACATCTGAAAATCAAAGCTAAACTTAGAAAAAGGAAGCATAAGAGAAAATATGACATTGTGGTTTTGATGACTCAACAGATCTTAAAGAAAATAATTATAAATTTAATTCTATCAAAATTTAAAACTTTCGTGCAAAAAAGGAAAAAGTGAAAGGCAAGCTACACATTAGGAGAATGTATTTTCAATACCTATAAACAAGTAAAAGGTTCACATCCAAAATATACAAAAACGTCTACAAATGGGTAAGAAAATGTCAAAGAACCCAACAGAAAAAAATAAATGAACAAAGAAAATGAGTAAGAGTTAATGTAAAATGTAAAAATAAGGGTCACAAACATGAAAATATGTGCTATCCTGCTGATCGTGACCAATAAAATTTAAGGCAAGATATACTTTGTACACCTTTATATCTGACATAAGACATCCAAAAATAAAAATTGTAGATCTACTAAATGTGCAAGCCAAGAATTCCAGTTTTGCATATAACACAAGAAAAGCTTTCTCACATATGTACAAATACACATGTATTCATACAATGAAATATTATAGTAGCTAAAACAAACTAGCATTTATTTTTATGTATATGTATCTGTATGTACAAATACAGATAAATTTAAAGGTCATTATACTAAGCAAAATAAGCAAGCACTTACATAAAGATCATATCACAGGTAGCAATTCTCTTGGAGAGAAATGGAAGGAGAAAAAGAACTGTTTGTGGATAAATACCTATGCAGATACAGTATAAAGCCATGAATGACAACCATAACACTGACATTTCAGAATAATTGTTACTCCGGAGTTAAAAGGATGGCACAAGGGACAGAGAGGAATAGACAGAGGATTTTAAATGTTTCTGTATAGCTTTTTATTTTTAAAAAATTTTCAAGTAAATTTGGCAAAATGCTAAGATTTGTAAAAGTTGAATGGAAGCCAAGAGTTACATTATATTTTACAGTAAAAATTTTTCAAAAAAAAAAAAATAATACACAGAGATGGATTTGTATGTCCCATCTCTAAAGCATGCTATTCTCCACATTTGAGGTAAAGGTAACATCTGGGCCAGAGATACATCCCAGACAGTTTATAAGACCATTATAAAGGAAGAAAGAAAATGTTTAATTTGTAATTATACTTATATTTCTAACCTTTACTAGATTTCCAAAATTTTATTTATGACAATGTTTACAACTGGTAATTGAACATACACCACATACGTGCAGGATATCAAAAGCTTTACAAATTGGTGGCTGGTCAAATATTTGGAGATTGCTGCATGAGGTTGAGATTCTTCAGCTTCAGATTACATATGTATCACCTGGGGGTGTGTTTAAAATGCAGGTTCTGGGGCCCCATATTAGATGTTTCAATTTAGTCAGTTTGGGGTTAGACCCCTAGTCTGCATTTTTAACAAGCACCTCAGATGACTCTGAGGCAGGTTTCAAGGGATCATATTTGGAAATCAACTGCTCTAGCACAGCACTCTCATAAGCAAGTATCACAAAGAGGAGGTGGCATCTTAATCTCTCTAAATTTCTGCAGTAGAGCAAGCTTTATGCTTTCTATATTATTTCAGTGACAGAATGTCACATTAGGCCACCTAGTTTCTATTTCCATTGACAGTGCAAGAAAAAAAAAAAACAGAATATGGCTTTTAAGATAATTTCCAGATAAAGAAGTTTTTTCTTCTTTTTTTATCTACAGAGAACAAAATTGAATGAGAACTTCCTACTCTGTGTATATTATTTTAAAATATGCCCCATGGTCAGAAGGCAACAATGACATTATCCTTACTCCTTCTGCATGTGGAGACCATTGTGAAATGTATCCCCTTATATCCTCACAATAGTTTCATGAGACACGCATTCTCACACCTTTTACAGGTGCAAAAACAGTAACAAGTAGAAAGAGACAGAGCAAGGACAGACCCTCAATTGACCCAACCTCTAAAATTTTACACTGCAACATGCTCCTCAAGCATTTTTCACAGCTGTGCTTAAATATGAGCACTGCTATTATCCCCAGTGAAGTCCATGTGGCTTGAAAATTCCACAGAAACTTAAAATTCTTGCCGAAAGGGGTTGGATATACAGGGTTTCATTTTCCCATTAGTTACTTCTAAAACTCTTGGGCATATCTTGGTACAGCACCTTCTGAATCCCAAATCAAAATTACATTTATTGGGAATTAAGAGTCACAATTTGGAGAACAAAATCTTTTTGTGCATCATCAAGTCAGCCTGTCTTGAGTCAGCTGCTTTGCTGACCCTGGTATTCTTAGGATTCAGCCT
Organism: Macaca nemestrina; assembly: GCF_043159975.1. Lineage (NCBI taxonomy): Eukaryota > Metazoa > Chordata > Mammalia > Primates > Cercopithecidae > Macaca > Macaca nemestrina. The sequence continues at coordinate 135,086,720 of NC_092125.1, forward strand.
TCTCTGTGGGGTTATCCAGTCCTGAACTTTTGAGTTTTCACTGCAGGGTCTCTAAAGAGAACTAGATCTATGCTTATGAGTCTCTAATATCACAATATGGGAATTCTGGGAAAATGAGATATGTTTATTACCAGGAAGTATGGAGTTCTTAATCAGCCAGGTTTTAAAGCATTTATAAATGTCTTGCTAGACAGAGTACTTTGCTCAATATTAAAGAGATCATGATGAACAATCCCTGATTTTAAAGAGCTTCTTCAATCTGTTGATCACATTCAGCCAGAATCCAGAATCCCTATATTCTTGACTTGCCACTACCTATTGGCTGCTCCTACCTGAGTGAGCAACTTGGAGAAGAAAGACCAAACAAATGCAACACAGATTATGATTGCTTTGTTACTTAAAAATATATATATAATATTAGCAAACTGCACTAACTTGGTATCTGGTTATCTGATATCTGGTTCAAAGTATGAGGAAAATTATGTTAAAATATTTGTATATATACACACATAGGAAGTTCTCCCTTTCTTGGTACAAAAGAAGTTGGAGAACCCCATCCAATAAAGCAAGTTTGAAGGAGTCACCCTAAATGCAAGAATTCTTTTGGAGAAAAATGGAGTGCCCAACTTAAATTTATCAGTGTAGGCTCTTCAAGCTATGGAATAAAGCTGTAGAATTTATGGGTAACATTGTTCTTAAACAAATGGAAAGCTATCTGCACAGAGACAGAATATGACTGCATAATTTCTTGGTCTTTGAGAGGAGAGAATCTTATCTCCACCATTAAGCATATATGTGTTTTTTTTCAAATGTAACGTATATGATAAGACACACACTATTCTTTTTTTAAAGCTTAAGTTCTTCTGGGTCCCTTTTATTGGATTTCACGGTATTATCACAGGCTGTTTTGGATTTGATCATTGGGAGAGAAGTTTCTACTGGCAAAGAAATATAGAATTTTAGAGCTAGGTCATTATGCTTTGTTTAAACTTAGTTTTAGTTATGAGCTCTTTCTAGAGAAAAATGAATTTATTTGATCTAAAATATGCATCTTGTGTGCCAGAAACGAAAGTAAAGGCAGAAGGAAAAGTCAAAATGTGTTGTACCTGAGAGAAATCAGATCCATCCACTTAGTTTGATAATTATATGGATTCTAATACAGTTTTTAACAGATTACTTATCTTGAAATAACATTGATTGCTCATTAAGAATGGGGCAGGGAGCCGGGCGCGGTGGCTCAAGCCTGTAATCCCAGCACTTTGGGAGGCCGAGGCGGGCGGATCACAAGGTCAGGAGATCGAGACCACAGTGAAACCCCGTCTCTACTAAAAATACAAAAAATTAGCCGGGCGCGGTGGCGGGCGCCTGTAGTCCCAGCTACTCAGGAGGCTGAGGCAGGAGAATGGCGGGAACCCGGGAGGCGGAGCTTGCAGTGAGCCGAGATCGCGCCACTGCACTCCAGCCTGGGCAACAGCGTGAGACTCCGTCTCAAAAAAAAAAAAAAAAAAAAGAATGGGGCAGGGGATAAAGTACAGACCAAAACAGAAAGATAGTATGTACCATCTTTATGAAGATAACCTCAGTAATCCAGGGGGTTATTTATTGGGTATGGTGAAAAGTAGCCTATCTTGGAGATAGAAGTCAAGTTGCTTCCCTGACCCATTCATTAATTTCTATGCATTATCAAGGGTGTCCATTTCCCCTAATGATTTGTATGCTTCTTTGCATGTAAAGACATCATACCCATTATATATGCACAATAACACTTACAAGAGCAGTTTGTTCAAAACTTTATGACATATTGTTTGTTAAATAAAAAATATTTTAAATTTATTGAATATGAAAGAAAATGAGACCCAATTTTATGATATAATGAATGCAGTTGATCAATTATTATTGGTACTATCTAAATTTATGATATAAAAGAAGAAATTCAAGTAAAATGTCCAATACAGTTATTCCTGAAGATACTTGCAGTCATAATTTTGGTTTACTTTGGTAAGGCAAGCATGAATTTTACCTGCTGGCTTTATAACAATGTAAATCAATAGCAGTAAAAAACAATTCCATTTGAAAATTATAGTTTATCTGCTTTGGACTAGTAAAGATCTGAATATCCTGGCCGTCTTATTCAAAATAATGTTATTAAATACTATAATGGATTACAATTTTATCTGTCAATGCATCTTTGAAAAGTAAAATGTTAAATTGTTGAATCACAAGTTGGAAATTTAAGTCTTGCTTCTGTTGACACCAAAAATCTGAAAGAATATCTTCTTATATACTGATGACCACATCAGATTATATTAGGTGAAAAATGAATGATTAAGACTATTAGAAGTGAAAACTACCTATTTCTCAAATTATTATGGATGTAGACCATGTGGTATGGTGAAAAGCTTCAACAATCTTTTAGGTGTTTATGACAGAGAAAGTAGCTACCATTACTTGTAATCTCATCATGTGCTATACCTCGTTTTGAATGTTTTATATAAGTATCCATTATCTATTGAATCTTTGCATAATCCCCAGAGATGATAGTTATTATCCACCATTTTATAGATATGAAACTGAGGTTCAATGACATCACGTGAATAGCCGAAGGCCAACTAGTAGATTAGGGATTTGGTGATAAAGGTTGTGCTCTTAAGCTTCCCAGGCAAGGCATAGTTGATGGTGGATTTCTTCTGAAATAACTAGAAACAGCAGCAAAATATGAGTAATGGAAGAGGAAGAAGACTAAGCACATTAGATGACATAATGCATGGAAATACTAACAATGGTTTTGGTTATAAATGCAGAAACCATACTGAGTATAATAAAAGCACAATATAACTCTGTATCCACTGAAAGTGCTTGCACAATTCCTGTTTTAAATGGAGTACTAACCAAAGAAGGCATCAAGTAAAGGATATATTTTTTAACATGAAGTTAAAATCAAAGTAAACCTATTATTACTAATATCTGTCAGTCAGATTGGATTTTCTTTTAATTTTTAGTTTGGGGCTGATACATGAAGATAAATAGCATTTAAAATGTGTTCAGTGGTGTGGGTTCCTCACAGTGAAGGAAAGAAAACAAAAGTAACATTTCCTAATTTATATTCATTGAAAACATTCCTTTGTATTTACTCCTCCAGATAGCTAATGAATACTTACATGTTCTTACTATGTTTTTTTTATTTGACGTACTTTGCAGAAACCAACAACTGAAAAGAATATCCAAAAGAAGAAGAAATAAAGGAGGCATTAGTGTCTACAGTTTCCTGTGTTTTTAAACTTTAATGAATGTACGCCCTGTTGTTGTAATGTTTTCCATCATTTAAAAGAAAAATAAAATAAAAAGCACTTTTTTGTGACAACGGTTACAATGCAAGCAGTGTAAAACTTACAGAAGTTCTCATAGTATTTCTGATCACTCAAAGGTGATAAAAAAGATTTTTTAAAATTAAGTGTTAGTATATTCTAGTTTTCAATTAACTTTTCACTGAGGTACTAGGGAGACAGCTAATCAGAAGCTGAGTTGGGTAATTTGACAGAAAACTATGCACAAAGATTATTCACCTTCTAATATCACTAATATTTTTTCTTATATTTCCTTGTGTTTCTGTTTTCTGTTTCCAGTCTAACATTCTTTTTACAAAAAATCTGTATTAAGTTATTTTCTCGTTGTTATAGTACCTGCATTACATTTCCTCTATCTGTGACTTATGATGCTATGACAACACTAAGAGAGCGAAAGTAGTTTATCAAACCTAAAAGTTAGCCTGTTTCACAATGGTGAGACCATTATATATTTTATTGGAGGTGTGCATTTTATTAGCCTTTAGCCATTAAAGTATACACATTTAAAATGCACTTTTGATATTTTCCCACCCATGTGAGTGGTCAGGCTTTCCACCTGAGATCACTTTTCAAACCACACAGGTGGAACCCCTGTGTAGAAAATGGGCTTGCTGAGATGAACAGGCAGAATATACTACAGAACTACTGAAGTGACTGGAATTTTCAGGATGGGGGCTATTAGAGAGGCAAGAAGCTGTGTAAAAGGAGAGGTTGACAAGTCTCACTGAAGGTTTTCCATGAGACACTAATTTAGGACTGAGTGGGTCCTTTACCTGAGAACTAAGACAAGAAAATATAAGAACTTCCAGGGTTTCTATCACTTTGGGTTTTACATTAAAGTCTTTAATCCATCCTGAATTAATTTTTGTATATGGTGTAAGGAAGAGGGTATAGTTTCAATCATCTGTATAAGGTTAGCAAGTTATCCCAGCACCATTTATTGAATAGGGAGTCCTTTCCTTATTGCTTGTTTTTGTCAGCTTTGTCAAAGTTCAGAGAGTTGTAGGTGGCAGCCTCATTTCTAGCTTCTCTATTCTGTTCCATCAGTCTATGTGTCTGTTTCTGTACCAGTGTCATGCTGTTTTGGTTACTGTAGCCCTGTAGTATAGTTCAAAGTTGGGTAACGCCTATAGCTTTGTTCTTTTTGCTTAGGATTGCCTTGCCATTCAGGCTCTTTCTTGCTTCCATAAGAATTTTAAAATAGTTTTTTTTCTAGTTTTATGAAAAATGTCATTGTCATTGGTAATTTCATAGTAATAGCTTTGAATCTATAAATTGCTTTAGGCACTATGGCCATATTAATTCATTCTTTCTATCCAGGACCACGGAATGTTTTTCCATTTGTGTCATCTCTGATTTCTTTGAGCAGTTTTTGTAGTTTTCCTTGTAGAGACCTTTTACCTCCCTGGTTAGCTGTATTCCTATGTTTGTGTGTGTGTGTGTGTGTGCGCGCACGTGTGTGTGCATTGTGAATAGGACTGCATTCCTTATTTGGCTCTAGGCTTGACTGTTGTTGGTGTACAGGAATGCTAGCGATTTTTGCAAATTGATTTTGTATTCTAAGACTTTGCTAAAGTTGTTTGTCAGCCTAAGGAGCTTCTGGGACAAAACTATGGGGTTTTCTAGACATAGGATCATGTCACCTACTAACGGGTATAATTTGACTTCCTCGCTTCATATTTGGATGCCATTTATTTCTTTCTCTTGACTGATTGCTGTGGCCAGAACTTCCAATGCTATGTTGAATGCGAATGGTGAGAAAGGGTATCTTCGTCTTGTGCCGGTTTTCAAAGGGAATGCTTCCAGCTTTTGCCCATTCAGTATGATGTTGGCTGTGGGTTTGTTATAGATGACTCTTATTATTTCGAGGTATGTTCCTTCATTACCTAGTTTATTGACAGTTCTTAAAATGAAGTGATGTTGAATTTTATAGAAAGTATTTTCTGCATCTATTGAGATAATCATGTGGTTTTTGTCTTCAGTTCTATTTATGTGATAAATCACATCTATTGATTTCTGTATGTTGAAGCAACCTTGCATCCCAGGGATAAAGCCTACTTGATCATGATGGATAAGCTTTCTAATGTGCTTCTGGGTTTGGTTTGCTAGTATTTTGTTGAAGATTTCTGCATTGATGTTCATCAAGGATACTGGCCTAAAGTTTTCTTTTTTTGTTGTGTCTCTGTCAGGTTTTGGTATCAGGAGGATGCTGGCCTCATAGAATGAGTCAGAGAGGAGTCCCTCCTCCTCAATTTTTTGAAATAGTTTCAGCAGGAATGGTACCAGTTCTTCTTTGTACATCTAGTGGAATTCAGCTGTGAATCCGTCTGGTCCTGGGATTTTTTTTTTTTTTTTTTGGTTGGTAGGCTATTTATTACTCACTCAATTTCAGAGCTCATTATTGGTCTGCTAAGGGATTCAGTTTCTTCCTTCAGTCTTGGGAGGGTGTATGTATGCAAGAATTTATCCATTTCTTCTAAATTTTCTAGTTTATGTGCATACAGGTGTTCATAACATTCTCTGATGGTTATTTGCATTTCTGTGGTGTTAGTGGTAATATCCCCCTTGTCATTTCTAATTGCATTTATTTGGATTATCTCTCTTTTATTTTTTATTCATAAAACCCAAAACTATAAAAACCCTGGAAGACAACTTAGGCAATACCATTCTGGACATAGGAACAGGCAAATATTTCATGAAGACAATGCCAAAAGCAATTACAACAAAAGTGAAAATTGACAAATGGAATCTGGTTAAACTAAAGAGCTTCTGTACAGCAAAAGAAACTATCAACAGAGTGAACAGACAACCAATAAAATGGGAGAAAATTTTTGCAAACTATACGTCTGACAAAAGTCTAATATCCAATATCTATAAAGAACTTATTTTTACAAGAAGAAAACAAACAACACTATTAAAAAGTGGGTAAAAGACATGAACAAACACTTTACAAAAAAAGACATTCATGTGTCCAACAAGCATACAAATAAAAGCTGAACATCACCAATCATTAAAGAAATGCAAATCAAAACAACAATAGAATACTGTCTTACACCAGTCAGAAAGGCTGTTGGTAAAAAGTCAAAAAATAACAGATGCTTGTGAGATTGCAGAGAAAAAGGAACACTTATACAATGTTGGTGGCAATGTAAATTAGCTCAATCACTGGAAGACAGTGCAGTGATTTCTCAAAGACCTAAAAACAGAAATACTATTATACCCAAAGGAATATAAATTGTTCTACCATAAAGACACATGCACATGTGTGTTCACTGCAGCTCTATTCTTGAGCATGCCATTCACAACAACAAAGACATGGAATCAACCTAAATTCTCATCAGTGGTAGACTGGATAAAAAAATTTGGGGGGTACATATACACCATGGAATATTATGCAGCCATAAAAAGAATGAGATCATGTCCTTTGCAGGAATATAGACAGATCTAGAGGCCATTATTCTTAGCAAACCAATGCAGGAACAGAAACCAAATACCACATGTTCTCACTTATTAGTGGGAGCTAAATGATGAGAACACATGGATACATAGAGAAGAACAACACACAGTAGGGCTTATCGGAAGGTGGAGGGTATGAGGAGGGACAGGATCAGGAAAAACAACTCATGGGTACTAGGTTTAATACCTGGCTGATGGAATAATCTGGACAACAAACTCCCATGACACAAGTTTACCTATATAGCAAACTTGCACATGTACCCCTGAACATAAAAGTTAATAAAAATACAAGATGTAACAGAGTGGCCACTATAAAACCAAGACCTAAATGAAGGCTACGAAAAAATACAACTTAGTCCCAACCAGAGTGAAGAAGTCTCACTGAGCACCTGAGGCAATAAGTTGAGACATAATAAGAAGAGGCTCTAGGATCAAAACTACAGAGTGAGGCCTATGCCCAAAAACTGAGATAAAAACAGAACCATCCTAACAAAGCATAAAACTAAGCCTGACAAGATTAGGAGTACCTAACACTAATTTAACAGCGTGCCAGGACAAAATAAAACACAATTTAAAAAAATAACATAATTCAGCCTTCTTCCATTGTATGTTCGCAATGACCAGTATACATTTAAAACTTAGTAGACATGTGAAAAAGCAAGAAAATATTCCCAATATCAAAGAGGAAAACAGAGTCAAAACAGACAAACACAAAAGATGACCCAGATGTTGAAGTTATTAAACAAGGGACTTTAAACTAGTTTTACAAATATGTCCACAGTCTGTAAAAACACTCTGGAATATAAGCAGAGAAATAAAAGGAATCAATTATAAATGGCAAGTACAATACCTGAACTGAAAAAAGAAATCACTTGACAGCTGATTGCAACCCAATCTGAAAATCATGGTGGGGAAAGATGAAAAGCAAAATAAATAGAGCTTCAGTAACCTGTGAGAAAACACTAACAGTATAAATATGTATAATTGGAGTTCAAAAATAAGAGAAAACAAAAGAGATAATGGGGCAGAAGAAGATTTTTTGAAAAACAATTGCCCCAAATTTCCCAAATATGATGAAAAATACCAACCTATAAATCCAAGAAACTCAGTAGGCCCAAAGATACAGACATTCAAAGAAAACTACATCTCAATCCATTGTTGTCAACTGATGAAAACCAAAGATGAAGAGAAAATTATAAAAGCAGCCAGAGAAGACGAATATTACATACAAAAAGAATAAGTCTAACAGGTAACTTCTCATCTGAAATAATGAAGCCCAAAAGATAATAAGGTGATAACTTTACACTAGTGCAAGCAAACTAAATTACTATGTGCAGTGAAAATATTAATATTTTTCAAGTAGGTAGGTGGAATAAAGACATTTGCAGGTAAACAAAAGCTGAAATAATTTGTCTCTTCTGTGCTACAAGTAATGCTAAAGAAAGTTCTTCAGCACTGGACAGAAATGATACAATATGGAAACCTGTATCTATAATAAAAAATGAATGACAAATGATAAACATGTAGGTAAATATTAAAACCTTTTCTATTTATTCTATTAACTTTTGAAAAAGACAAACTACTTCCCAAAGCAAAAGCAATAAAATTTTATTGTGGAGTTTATAAGGTACACATATATATGTGAAATAATGACTGTAATACAGTGGATGAGGGTAAATGGAATATATTATTGTAAGGTGATGTAGTTTGGATGTTTGTCCCCACGCAAATCTCATGTTGAAATGTAATCTCCAATGTTGGAGGTGGGGTGTGGTGGGAGGTGTTTTGGTTATGGGGGTGGATCCCTCATGACTTGATGTTGTCTTGCAATACTGAATGAGTTCTCATGAGATCTGGTTGTTTAAAAGTGTGTGGCACCTCCCACTCCTTCTCTCTCTTGCTTTTGCTCCTGTTTCTGCCATTTGACATGCCTACTCCTCCTTCACCTTCTGCTATGATTGGAAGCTTCCTGAGGCCCTCACCCAGAAGCAGATTCTGGCACCATGCTTCCTGTATAGCATGCAGAACTGTGAGCCAATTAGACCTCTTTTATTATACATTTTCCCACCACAGATATTTCTTTACAGCAACACAAGAGTGGCTTAACACATAACTAATTTATATTTTACAGTAATTCATATAATATTAATTCTAACCACACTGTAGTTAGAGATGTGTATTGCAATTCTTAGAGCAACCATTGGCTGAAAGGTCAAAAGGAAATAAAATAGAATGCAAAACATTTGAATACAAAAGGGGAAAAAATACGGGGGCAAAGACCAAATAAAGATGACAGACTCAACCCCATTACATCAATAATTACATTAAATGTAAATGAACTAAACACTTCAACTAAAATCAGAGATTTTTTCAGACCGGATTTTAAAAAGCAAGTACATGTTTTCTACAAGAGATATTCTCTAAATCAATATTTCTCACATACTCCTGTATGTGTAGTACTCTGTAATGCATTTATATCTCAAAAACAGTGTAATAATCTTATCACTTGAAGAAGTTTAAATCCAGTTAGGAGTTGGATAAGAGGAAAATACTGTATAGAAACACATAAAGCAGTTAAACTAATCAGATTTTTCTTGAATACAAGACACTGAACAGGTTTTGCTGTTTACACTAATTCTTTTTTTTCTCTGATAGTGGAAATAGCATCCTATTTGTATTGATCCATTTGTAGTAAAATTTATTGATCTTCTTATATTTTTGCTTTGTCTTCTTAGACTACTTCATTTTAGTTAAAATTACCTTCATTTAACTTTCTTATTAACTTCCTATTTTAAATGTTCTATTATATTTACAAGGTGCCAGTTAGGTGTCTTTTAGGCATAATCTGCTCTTCTGTCATTACAATTCTATAACAATATATAACATAGAGAATATGTTCCAGTGCCTTTCTTATTTGTACTTAAATTGCATTAACTCAGAGTTGAACACTAACAATTTTTTAAATGTACTTTATTTTTTAGAAGTTTAACATTTACCAAAAAGTTGATGAGATAGTGCAGAGAGTTCTCATATGCTTTTTTAAAATGTTAATAGCTTTGGCGGTACAAGTAATTTTTCATTACATGCTTGAATTATATAGTGATGAATTCTGAGATTTTAGTGCACTTGATACCCGAGTATTGCACATTGTACATAATGTGTAGTTTTTTTAATCACTGGACCTCTCCCACCTTTCCCCTTCTGAGTCTCTAAGGTCCATTATATGACTCTGCATGCCTTTGTGTACTCATAACTTAGCTCCCACTTATAAGTGAGAACATACAGTTTCTGGTTTTCAATTCCTGTGTTGCTTCACTTAGACTAATGGCCTCCCACCATATCCAAGTTGCTGAAAAATGCATTATTTCATTCCTTTTAATGGCTGAGTAGTATCCCACATGTATGTATACCACATTTGCTTCATTCACTCATTAGTCGATGGACTCTTAGGTTAGTTCCACATTTTTGCAACTGTGAATTGTGCTGCTATAAACATAGGTGCCTGCACTAACTTTTGCCTATTATTAACTTCTTATAAGAGTTTTGTTCATTTGTTACAGTTAGTGAACCAATATTGATATATTATTATTAAAGTCCATAGTTTGTTCATATTTCCCTACATTTCCCCGAATCTCCTTTTTTCTGTTTTAGGATCTCATCCAGCATACGATTTTACATTTACTTGTCATATCTATAAGCTCCTCTTGGTATGACAGATTCTCTAATTTCCCTTGTTTTTAATGACCTTGACAAGTTTTGAGGAATATTGGTCAGGTATTTCATAAAATGCTCCTCAAATGAAATTTGTCTGACATTTATCTCAAAATTAGACTTGGGTTACGAGTTTGAAGTAGGAAGATCACAAAAGTAAAGTTACCATTTTCATCATCTTACATCAAGAATACATATTATCAATGTGCTTTATCACTGTTGATGCTAACCTTGATCACCTGGCTGAGGTAGTGTCTATCATGTTTCTCCAAGGCTAAGTTACTCCCATACTGTACTGTTTGGAAGGCAGTCACAGTGCACAGCCCACACTTAGGAGTATGAAGTTGTGGTTCCCCTTTGTATCAGTTAGGATTCTCCAGAGAAACAGAACCAACATGTATGTGTATGCACTTATATTTATACATGAATATTTATAATTTATATGTTTTCACATATATTTAAAGAATACATGTTTATACACATACATACATATATACACAACTCCTTAAAATAAATATGCATGAAAATACAAATTATAATATACACAGTTGACTTTAGAACAATATGGGTTTGAACTGATCAAATCCACTTACACACAGATTTTTTTCAACCAAATGCAGACTGAAAATACAGGGATGTGAAACCCAAGTAGATGGAGGGCCAAGTTTTCACATATTTGTTTCTACAGAGTTGACTACAGTACTTGAGTATGTGCAGATTTTGCCATATGTGAGGGGTCCTGGAACCTATACCCCAAGTATTGGAACAAATGCCCCAAGGGACAACTGGAGCAGGAGTGAGTGAGAGAGATGACAAGAGAGGGGGGAGGGTTGATTGATTCATTTTAGGGAATTGTCTCACAGAGTTATGGTGGCTCACAAGTCTAAAACCACAAAGCAGACCAGCAGGATGGAAACTCACAGAGGATTTCTACATTACAGTCTTGAGGCAGAATTCCTTCATCTTTGCGAAACCTCAGTTTTTGCTGTTAAGGCCTCCAACTGACTGGAGGGAGCCCACCCACATTACTGGGGGTGATATCGCTTACATTAAGCCAATTGTTAATCATATCTACAAAACACCTTTACAGTCGCATGGGGACTGTCATTTGATGAAACTACTGGGCAACATATCCTAGTCAAGTTGACACATAAAATTTAACCATCACAACCTCCTTGAGTGTGCTGTATCCGCATAAATTATTTGGAATTGTTCTTCTGAGGGCTTTGTCTCCTCTCCCCTTTTTATTTATTGACTTATTTATTTATATCAACATGGACACCAGAATATCTATTTATATTTGGAGTTATAATACAACACTCATTAATTTATTTTGTTGCTCAAATTGTTTTAGCTTTGGCCATGGGAAAGTCTTGATTTGCCCCTGTGGCCCTTTGACATACTTCCACCATTTATTTTACATTTTTTAGCACTTCCTTACTGTTTAGCACAAGATGCTCCAGGTTCATCTTGTATACATTCTTCCCAGACCTATAATCAGCCATTTCTTTAAAGAGCCCTGGTTTATGTTATTGAAGAATGGTATTAGAAACCAAGATCCCAGTGCCAGAAGTGATCATTGCTACTGGTGTTACACTACTTTTAGGCTTTCTCAGTGGAGGGAGCAAGGAAATATGTGCCTGTATACTAAACCATGTATAAACTCATATCTATAATATTTCTATACATAACCATCTGTGCCTATATTAAGCTAAACATAAGTTCATACTGATGTCACCAACTCTAATTTATTATCACATGAATCATTGTAGCTTCATCCCCTTGCTTCCACTCCGACAGTGAGATACCTGGCTCTCACCATCCACCATTAACATAATTGTTCCATTCATATATATATATATACACACACACACAAACACAGACACACATATACATACACATCTACAGATATACACACACACACACATATATATACACACACACACACACCAGTATCAGAATTGTCAACCCTTTCCTGATGAGAAACAGTTTTATCAACTAGAATATAGTGATTACATGCAAGTACTTTTTATTTTAGTCTTACGGAGTCTACATATTTCCAAAGTTACTTTTCTTCCTAACTTATTTACTGAGATTGTTACATATATTAGTAACACAGTTAGACTCTTTTTCCCATTACCATCACATTCATCCTGGGGTACACTAAATCCTAAATGACTTTTTAAAATTTGCACCCTTTAAGATTCATTTCTTGTGATACAAAATTTAATGGGTTTTGAAAAATACATAAGGCCATGTATACACCATTACAATTATCAAACTGCATGGTGTCATCACCCTAAAAATTTCTGTATTCTTTATTTAATCTTCTCTCCTTTCTCCCAAATCCGCAGGAACCACTGAGCTTTTACAGTTACTTAGTTTTGCCTTTTCCAGAATATCATGTCATTGAGATCATACAGTATGTATTCTAAAAGAAGACTGGCTTCTTTATTTAACGATGTGGATTTAAGCTTCACCTATGCTTAACAGCTTATTTCGTTTTACAGCTGATCAATGTTCTATTGTATGGACATACCATCATTTATCCATTCACTTACTGAAGGATACCTTGGTCACTTCCAGTTGTTAGCAATTATGAGAAAACTTCTATAAACATTTGCCTACAGGTTTTATGTGTACAAAAATTTTCCAATCAGTTAAGTAAAACCTACAACTACAATTGCTGGAGACTATGTTAACATTATGTGTGGCTTTGTAAGAAATCACCAAGCTGTCTTCCAAAGTGGATATACTATTTTGTATTCCAATTAGCAATGGATGATAGTTTCCTTTCCCTCACCAGCACTTAGTATTGTCAGGTTTTTGTTTTCTGCATTTAATTTTAGCCATTTAATAGGTGAATTCTGGGGTTAATTTGCAATCCCCTAAGGACGGGATGTTCAGCATCTTTTCATATGATGTTTTTGCAATTTGTGCATCTTCTATGGTAATGTGTCTATTTAGATCTTTGCCCACTTTGTAATTAGGCTATTAGTTTTCTTATGATTGAGTTTTAAAAGTTCTTTGTGGTAATCAGTTTTAATTTTAATAATGTTTTGATGCCTACTGGAGAAACTCACAGCAATCATGATTGTCTATTATCTAATTCTACATTTGGAGTTTTTTAAATTTAATAACTGTTTAATATGATGTGCCTACCACCAAGAACCTTTCAGTAATATTTTTGAACATACAAATGATTATTTCATTCCTAATTGCCCAACCATGAAATACCAAATTCCCTGCCTTCTTAATAGTTTATCTTTTCTTCACTAAGGAAATACTGTTCAGCCTATAAAATTTCGGCTGTTTCAATACTTGGGTATTGTATACTTCCAGCCAAACAGCCTTGAAAGAAAAGCAGAGTAGAATTATGGTTTGTGTCTGGCAGTAACAATCACAGGAGACTTTTTTCTCACAGAAAAAAAAAAATCAAGAAAGACAGAGGTTCACAAATGGAGACAGTTATTCACCAAGTAGCTCTTCAGCCACAAATAATCCATATTTTGATGATTTCATATTTTACAGTCCCCCAAATAATACCTTAAAGTGCTTCACTTTTTATCCACATCCTCATAAATCACTCTTGCCTCAAACTGCAAAAACGGTAGGGGAAAAATACACCGGTTGTTTTTCTAAATTTTTGCTTATTTTCTGGCCTGTGAGAGACTGGGGGAAACTTTTCTGGACATCTTTTACAAGGCATAAGAGACAGTGTAGCAAAGTGGTTAGAAGTCCAGGCTTTGAGCCAGACTGCTTGGGCTCTTACCCGCTCCATAGCACTGAAGTCATAGCAGCCTGCAGAAAATTCCTTGACTTCCTCGTATCCCAGGTCCTTTATCTCTAAAATAAAGAGAATAATGATATCTACTTCCCAGAGCTGACAGGAGAATTAAATTAGTTAACACTTTGTTATAGAAAGAGAATAGTACTTAAAATCTGAAGTAGAAAAGCTGAATGTATTCTATCCTGAAGTAAGATCTATGCTGGTCAGGCATAGGCTCATTGAGCAAAGCAAACTGTTGAACATTTATTAGGGTACTTGAGAAATGCATGATTTGCAGATGTCTTAGTTACAAAGGCAGGAGTTCTCTAAATCTCTCTTGGAAGTGTGGTTTGTGATGTAGTAGCGGACTAATATCAGTCTCAGCTTTAAAAGTATATTCACTGGCATAAGTCCACTACTGATTGACCAGCTTTGAAGACTATCATTTGTTGGCTGGCTTTCAGAGATGTGTTAAATGAAACAAATTGTCATTTATTCATTAAATAAGTTTGAAACCAGTTCTGATATATACTTATTATCGTGGTTAAACTGTCTCTTCTTTACTACATGCTTGAGGAATTACTCGTTTTTTAACTTAGATGCCATACAAGTAATAAGTACTCAGTTAATGTTAGCTACTATTGTGTAGGGAGTTGATTTGGTTAATAATGAATAGTTGGGTACAATACATCTGTAGCATATTTTTATTTCTGAGTCACAAATTTCTAATTGCAAAAAGTAGAGCGTGAAGAATTTAAGAATCTGACTTACAGCCTCCTCCATCATTCTAATAAGTGCAGTAGCCCTATACATTGAAACAGCTACTATTTTCATTCAGAAATGCAGGACTGTACAAATGAATGGGCAGGAAGAAAGGTGGAAAATTGTCATAAGTAAGTAGTATCATGAATTAGAACATGCGATATGCTACATTTATGAGATATCCTCTACCTGCACTCTGTGTGGAGAGCAGAGATGTGGTTTCCTTTGGGGAATCCCCACGCACACTGAGGCCATTCTAAACATGTCTGAAGGAAAGGGCTCTGCAAAGCCAGAACGTATACTAAAGCTGCAGAGCAGATAGTAGGGCCAAATGTATGGTCTGTCTTTGTATATTGTCTTATTTGTGTATGTAAACTTCATTCTATGAGTAAGGTACAAATTGAATCTTTTACTTCTTTGTCTACATTTTTTCAAAAACAGTTAATGAAACCTTGTGGGATACAAATGGGGTGAACCACGTATAGCAGAGCTTACTACATCTGCATCATATCCCAAAGTCCTTATGACTCTTGCGTAAGTTGAGCATTATTTTTTCTTCTTGTTCTTCTTTTGTACTCAAATACTGAAATGCACTCATATATTGAGATGTACTCTATAAATCTTTTTCAATAGTTTCTAACTAATAATCCTCTTACCACTGAAATGTACACTAATATTTCCACTTTTCAGAGAGTAAGAAAAATTAGAGCTATATGTCTAGTGTTAATCTTCTAATAAATTACACAAATCTGAAAAGAGTTGACTTTTTTTCTCTTACCATTGTGAGGAAATCAATACATTTCATCTTTTTCTTTGGAAAAACATTCCCCGAAGAATTCCCTCCAAAAAAAGTTGAGGCTTCCTTATCATTTTGCATAATAATCTATGTATAAAATTACAACTTGATATCACAAGTTGTTAGCCATCCATAAACAATTAAGTATGACTTTAAAAAGAGAGAGAAATGGCTTGACTCTGCAATATAAGACAATTCTAAATCATTTCCCCATTAACATATGTGTATGTGGTGAGTGATAATGAATGTCTAAGGTGATGAAACATAACTATGATTCAGTGAGGTGTTGTCAAGATTTTTTTTAAATTTCCAATTAGTGTTTGGAGAGCTTTCACTACAATGTCATCAGCTACAGGCCTGTGTGAAGGCATTTTCACTGCTGACGAAACCAGAAAAATATCATGTCTTTCCAAGACTTACAAAAAGTGAGAAATGTAATGTTGCACACAGACTTTTTCAGGATGGAAAATGACATTTTAAAAAACTTAACTCTTGTTCCACTGACTTTGCATTAACTCTTCTAGGCCATCACTGCTACTCATTAGGAAGGTGGGACTTAATGAGATAAAATATATTTTTCCATCTTAAATTAAAACTGTTTGCCTTATTATTAATTTAGATTTTGCTGATTTTATAGACAAATTTTAGCTTATCCCTAATGGGGCAACCATATAAGGAGTTGGTGTCTAATAGGTCACGAAGAATTTCTTTGATTTTAGAAGAAGCTAGCTCTCACGTACCCTTTTATGTTTCTAAAGCTTGCCTAGATAGCTAGCTGTTGGCTATTCCCCAGGTGTTGCAGACCGCAGACTAGACTCCTAGTGAGAAAGAAAAGCAAAACAAAATATCACCTATTTACCAAGCGAATAATTACATAAATATGCCTATGTCAATATTTCTCTTTAATCCAACAATATATGATCAAATATAACAAAAAATGATTTTAGAGAAAATCCAATGATTTGGCAAAACATTTCATTTTCATATTATTTCAAATATTATTTTGTAATATGCAAATTGAAGTAAGTTATTAGGGATTTATTTCTTAATCTAAATGTCTCAATTCTACTTTCTAACCCTATTCCAATCTCTCTTCCCTTTGCTACATTATTAGTTAAATGCTGAATAGGTTAGCATTCTTCAAGAATAAGATGTGATTTTATATTATACTTGAATAAGATAGCAAAAAATAAGACCTTATTACAATATTATATAATTTTAAAGAACACATTCAAACCTTTCAATCAACAAGTGTATACTAATACTTAAAAGTGTTTAGCACTGAAATCCATGTGATGCCGCATCTCTTATTTCTCAGAGCTTATAAAATAGAGAGCAACAACAAACACATATGGATGAAATAGTTCAGCGATAATGCAAGGCAGTATGTCCATAATCACCATAAAGAAAGATAAGTCAGTCAAATACTGTCATTTCTTTAAGCAGCCTAGAAAAGTACCAAAATATAACAGGAAGGAAAGTGAAGGGCCTCAAATCATGGTTGCTTGTAACTAGTTAACCTTTTTGAAATTCAATTTCTTCTTGTTGTACCATGCACAGGTATATGTTCATAGTTTCTGAGGTCCCTAAAAAAAGGTAGATCCATTGAAACTGGAAGACTCAGAGAAGCTGAACAAAGGAATTAGAATTTCAACTGCATCAAGAAAGTTGAAAAAGATTCGATTAGTGAG
The DNA here is from genome assembly GCF_043159975.1 of Macaca nemestrina. NCBI lineage: Eukaryota > Metazoa > Chordata > Mammalia > Primates > Cercopithecidae > Macaca > Macaca nemestrina. The sequence continues at coordinate 135,104,249 of NC_092125.1, forward strand.
AAGGAATAACAGGAAATGGGATCACTATGAAGAAAATCTGGAAATAAAAGCAGAAAATGCCATGGTCAGAAGATAGTGACAAACGCAGAATGAAAATGAAGGTGGATTGATAGAGAAAGGCTAAGATATAGAAGTTAAAGGCCATGCTGAGGATTTGAACTTTTTCTGTAAGATGTACAGAAACACTGGAGATTTTTTAGCAGGGCAGTGATAAAATCTCTCATTTAAGACTACTAATCATATGTAATGGGTTGATTGGAGAGGAAAGACCAGGAGATAAATGAAAGAATAATTGTCTTTGTGTGAACATAAAGAACCAGAGTAAGGTGATAGAAATGAGGATGTACATGAGGCATTGACATTGGAAAATATTTAAGAAAGAAGACAGAGTGTCTGGTGACTGATGGGAAGGTGCTGAAAGAGAAGGGAGAGTCAGGAATGCCTCCAAATTTTTATTGTGGGTATATGAAAGAAGGGTGATTGCACAGAGGAAACAGGGGAAAGGAGTATGGGGAGGCAGGGAATGGTCATCAAAAAATCATGAATCTTCATTTAACTAACAATCTCTGTCTCTATGCAATTTTAAGAAGTGGCTTGGAAAAAGTCAATCTATATTAATTAGGAAGTAATTATGGAAATTCTGAGGAGTCTTGGTAGAGGTGCAAGGCCAAGCAAAAATTTGTAATATCTTTAGCAAATTTCTGCTTACAGGTTTGAAAGAGGTGCATATATTTTTTTTTTTCTTGAACCATGGGAAAAGGTATTTTTCCAGTATAAAATCGCTTTTGGCAACAATTACACTGATAAATTTCATTAATTTAAATCATTCTTTCATAAGCATTTTGACTGCAAAAAAAATCAAGTTAAAACTTGGCTCATAGCTGACTACTTACTACATATAGCATATATTTTGTTAAGCTAAAATAAATCTACATAATTAAGTTTACTAGCAACTTGTGCCATTATATTTTGTCAAAACCAAGAGGTGACATGCAATTAAACTTACTTGGCTTTGTAACTTTTCCTGTTAAGATAGGTCTTTTAAACATGTCACTGGCAACTTTTCTCAGAAGCAGGATTTTGATCTTGTAGAAGCAAATACATACTTGAGAAAACGATATTTGTTAGCACAGAATCTTATTACTTTGTCTTAATGAGACCCAGTCAGTGTTTACTGAGTAGAATTTATTCAATATACGAACATGAATGCAATTATGCTCTCTACTTGACAGTTAAATGATCCCCTTACCTAAGAAGGCCTCTTATCTAGAGATTTTATCAGCATAAATAAACTAAATCTTTACACCTGTAATACAGCTATTATTCTAAATTTTCATATGGATGTCCCAAAGCATAAAAAGGATAGCAATATTTTCATAGGAAAGTGAGTATTCTGTCAGGACCTACTCAACCAAATAGAATAGGTCTTATAACCTCCTTCTACATCTTTTGCTTTTGCACAATAATAAATAAATGCGCAGTGTGTGCTCAATATTTAACTTATGAATTAAAAAGTTCTGAGATTTACTTCTTTGGCATTTAAGTTATTTTTATATCCAGGGCCAAGTAGTGAATAAACAATAGATAAGTAGGTATCAAATAGATAATTTTTTAGACTACCATAACTAAGGCCAAAGAAATATTTTTGAATAAATGAACGTGCTTCTAAGGTTAATCTTCCTAACTCCCGTGTAATGAGTATCTTAGCTCCAGAGAATGATTCTGATAGTGTCGGTGTAAGGTTTTGGGGCAAGTTAGTAAGACTCTTGGTAGTTGCTATTTCCACTTTAATAAAGGGTGATGTTTGAATGTAAAACTTAGTATCAATTTTGGCACCAAAGTATCACGAAAAAAATTGGAGCCACCATTTCCCAATCCTTTCAGTATTACCCATCTATGACTAAACATTGACAAAAGAGTTGAAACTAGCATATAGGTCAAATCTTACCCAGTTTTGCCCCCATCTCCTATCTGCTAACTGCTCTCAACCTACCAAGAATGAGACTTCTTTATCCTAAGTGAATTAACACAAGAACAGAAAACCAAATGCTACATGTTCTCACTTATTGGTAGAAGCTAAACACTGAATATCCATAGAGAATAGATACTGGGGATGTACTAAAGACAGGGGAGAAACGAAGGGGAACATGGGTTGAAAAATCTCCTATTGGTACCATGGTCAGTACCTGGGTGATGAGATCATTTGTAGCCCACACCTCAGTGTCATGCAATACACCCATCTAATAAACCTGCAAATGTACTCTTTAATCTATAATAAGTGTTGAAATTATAAAAGAAGAATGGGACTTCAGCAATATTACTAGTGTATTTGGGGTCCCAGAACCTCCAACTCTCAAAACCAAGGAGAACACAGGCAATGCCTGAGTGGGTAGAGTGAGTATAATTAAAGTGTGTTTTATTTGCAGGAGGGCCTGATACCTTCTAGGAGAAATAGATAATATGCCCATTTAAACTTACATATAGGCTTCTGGGTTGCTGAGGAATGATTGCCACTCATTAGCCTTCCAGGCCATGTTCTAAACAAGAAAGGAAGTTGTTCTGAAAGGAGAGTCAAAGTATCCAGGATTGGTGCTAGGTGACAAAGCAAATAGAGAACTTTAAAGGTAGCATACTAGAGTTCATTCCCATTTGTCCTCTGGCATAAATCATCAGACACTTTTATCAAATTCCCAACTCAAGGGAAGGAAGAAATATAATGAGCTGAAAAAGCCATACCTCCAGATGTACTAGAAAATAATAATTTCCAGAAATGAGCTGCTTCTACCTAGGAGATGTACAGGATAATCTACTGGAATAAGAAATTATAAAATAATATACCACATGTTCTCACTTACAAGCAGGAGCTAAATGGTGGGCACACATGAACATATATAAGGAAAAAATAGACACTGGGGACTCCAAAAATGTGGGAGGGCAGTGAGGATTGAAAATTTACCTACTGAGTACCACGTTCACTATTCAGGTGATGGGTACACTAGGAGCCCAATCCTCACCACTACACAATATATCCATGTAACAATCCTGCCTGTGTACCTCCTGAATCCATAAACATTAACAAACCAAGAAAGAAATTATATTTATAGTTTTTCCAAAATGTAAGAAATATTATTTTAATAGTATTTATTATACATCTGGACACCAGCACCCATACTAGGACATATGTCACGTCACCCAGCTTCATATCATACACAATAGCACAACATTTGTTAGCTCTCAGAATACTGTGATTTACTATATTTTAAAGTGATTTATGGGTTATATTGTCTTTTATAATGAATGTTCATAATTATTTGAAATAAGAAGTGTATGTAAAAATCTTTTTTACTGTATCTATGAATACTAGTTATCTCAAGACAATATATTTAAGAATTGTCCAAAATATGTTATTTATTTATATTTCTATCTAAATGTATTTGTCCATATCCATATGTCATCATCAATCTATATCTATCCATTTATTCATTCATTCATTCATCTATCTATAAAGGGGTATTCTAAAAAACTGTGTGAATTTGGTATACATTCAAAATGTTTGAACACCACCGATATGGAAAACAAACAGCACAAGCTCATTGCATCTTGTAACCTCATGTTATCTTTTCAAACGAATTGATAGAGCACATTTTCTCTACCTCAGGATGGTGGCAGAATCCCCTGTCAAAAGATAAGATTTTAATGCTGAGAAAGTAGTAACTTCCTCCATGAAAATTAAGAGCAGTCAAAGGGCCTGGAAACTGTTCTGAGAGGGGGTTGAGAAAAGTAAGACATTTCATGGATAAGAGGGTGAGGATGTTTGTGCTAGAAGATTATCCCAGTGTCATCTAAACATAGAGATAATTATTTCATTCATCCATTCCTCAATCACCTCAATCACCCCAAAAGCTAGGCCCTGGAATGTGAAAATGAAAATGATACATCCCAATCTTCAAGATATTTATGGTCAATGAAGCTAATTCATCTAAACCAATTTATTTTATAATATCAAGATATGACTATTACTTTAAAAATCAAAATTAAAAGGTGAATATATAGTGGTGAATGTTGTTTGCCTTTTCCTTTATAAAGAAAGAAAAAACACAAAGTACAAAAATACCAAACATCATTTCATAAAAGCAACTGTTGTCTACGTTTAATATTATAAAAACACTGTTAAATTTCAATGTACATTTTAGTAACTCTTGATTTAAAAATCAATATTTTAAAATGTACTTGTCGATAAGTCATGCTTTTTCTAGCACAATTTACCTAAAGTAAATGAAACAACCATGCTTGACATTTAATTGAAAGAAAAATTAAAATGACTTTATATGTTTTGACTGTTATTAGAGTGTATTAAAATGCATTTAATAATATAATATTTAAAAGATACTAACCTGACTTTAAATATTTTAAAATCACTTATTTATTTTCATTGAAAAAAATTAAAGGATGACTAAGTATTCATAAGGGATGATTAAAGCTATTTCAGGTAAAAGAAAGGAGTAAAGAAAGAGAAAGGGAGAAAGGGAGGAAAGAAGAAAGGAAAGGAAAAGAAAATAATGAGCTAAAGACTAAACTGCAATTAGTGTATTAAGAAGGAACACCTAAATCTAATGTTTATTGAGCACTTTCTAAAGACCTTCACCTAAACCAGTGAAGGCTTTATGTCTTGGTGATGACATAAAGTGGTTCCATCTTGATGTCACAGGTAGACAACTTTTCCTGTAAAAGGCCGGATGATAAATATTTTATATAGATATGGGCCACATGGTAGTCCAACCACTCAACTTTGCCACTAGAGTGCAAAAACAGCCATAAACAACCATGAAACCTCTGTAAACACTGTTTTTTGCACTAATGACATAGTTAACTTTCTCTTAAGCATATTAAGACAGGTATGACTAAATGGATACTGAAATTTGAATTTCTCACACCACGAAATATTCTTTCAATTTTTTTTTAACCATTTAATAATGTACAAACCAATCTTAGCTGGCTGGTCATACAAATCAAGCATTGGGCCAGATTTGGTATGCAGACCACAATTGCTACATCTTTATGATGTTCTATTTAACACTGAGATTAAGATATTTCTAAACCATCCTGTGAGATGCCCTGGGGCTAGCCTTCCAGAAGTTTATTTGCACGAGATATTGAGAAATTTTATCAGGGAGACTTTCTTCCAAGGGAAAAATAAATTGGAGAGAAAAGATTGGTCTAAAGGTAGAGGGAGAATTTTTATTTCAATATACTTTTTCATATTGTTTTGCCTCATAGGGTAACCTCTATGAACTTGCATCTAAATTCTCACAAAGGGCTTAAGTTGAAATGTTTTAAGAGCTTTTTGTTCCTCTACGAATTTTATAACACATCAGAATAGAAACAGCACTGTTCCATTATCTAAGAGTATTACACAAAAAGGTGAAATCAGCATTTCTCTTGACTTGCCACCAAATAATCTGTAAGCTTTGGCAATTTGGGGACTCTAGAATAGCTTTGGCACAGATATGATCCAGTAAAGATGACGGGGCACAGTGGGTAGGGTGCAGAACAAGAAAGGGTAATCCCATTTTTAACCCAAGCTTACCTTAGGGAACTTGGGGTTCCACACTTAATCTTTACAGTAACTATGTGAGGACAGTGTTTTATTCTTCTTCTTATCCCTAAGCTAATTCTGAGAGAAAGTAGGCCTAATGGGAATGACAGCAGATCTGAAAGGAATACATCCTGCTGCTGTCTTTTTTGTCCACACCTCGCCTTGGTATTATTTTTGCAGAAACGTTCGTGTGTGGAACTGAGTATATCTCATCCAAGAATATGTTTTTGATTTGGGGGTTTAGTTTTAGTTTTAGTTCCAGTTTTGTTTTTACCTAGTGTTGTTGAGAAAATGACAATCTAAAAGTCTAAATAAATGTTTGAAATGTTGATTGTTGTAGAAAAATATTTTTCAAGATTGATCTTAATATAAATACTTTTAAATATTGATTGATAACGGAGCATTTACAGTTCTGAAAAGTTGCTCTCATCCATTAAAAAAATGTATTTCTGAACACATTAATAATTGTATCTTACAATTTATTTTTGGAATTAATTTCCATTGGATCATCATCTCACATCACCTACCAGCCCAGGACGCAAAACTACCATCTTTGAAGTTGTCACTCAGGGGTGGCTTCGATGAACACAGCAAGAAGAAAACTATCAGAGAATCACTTTTTTAAAAAATTATTGAAATTGTGGAAACAATTCAGAAATGTGCCTTTGTTTTCCGATGCTGTGAGTGAATAAAGTTGGCTCTTGAACAACACAGGTTTTAACTGCACAGGTTATATGTGGATTTTTTTAATATAATGAAAAATCTTTTGGAGATTTGTGACAGCTTGAAAAAACTTGAGGCAAAGAACTTGCCCTAAAAATGTGGGGAAAAAAATTAAGACAAAGTTAAGTATGTCATGAATGCAAAAAAATATATATTTAGATACTAGTCTATTTTATCATTAACTGCCATAAAATATACACAAATCTATTTTAAACAGTTAAAATTTGTCAAAACTCAAACACTTACAGACCATACATGGCACTATTGGCAGTAGAAAGAAGTATAAACAAACTTGAAGATCCAGAATTAAGTCATAACTGCATAAAATTAACTGCAGTACATAGTGTATTGCTGTAATAATTTTGTAGCCACCTCCTGTTGCTACTGCTGTGAGCACAAGTGTTGAATGTATTCCCTTAAATCACCATGTGATGCTAATCATCTCCAGGTGAGCAGTTCTTCTCACCAGTAAGTTGCATTACACAGTTAAGTGTTCTTTCATGGTTCTCACGTAATTTTCATCGTTTTTTTTTTTCAATACTGCTTTATTTATACCATCGACTGAGGTCTACAGCTATGGTTGCCCACCATTTTAGATAGATAATGCATCTTGTAAACAGAAGACATACACTTACAGTATCAATAAATACAGTAGAGTACTTTAAATGTATTTTCTCTTATGATTTTATTAATATTTTCTTTTCTCTAGCTTGCTTTACTGTAACAATATAGTATATAATAGATGTAATATACAAATATGTGTTAATCAACTATATATTTATCAATAAGGCTTCCTCTCAACAGTAGGCAATTAGTAGATAAAGTTTTAGGGGAAAGGAAGAAAAGGAAGGAAGGAAGGAAGGAAGGAAGGAAGGAAGGAAGGAAGGAAGGAAGGAAGGAAGGAAGGAAGGAAGGAAGGAAAGAAGAGAAGGAAGGAGACTCTTCAAGGATGAAACAATGTCAGCCTACAACAAATCTGTTTTGTCTGCGGAGGAGACAATTCATGTTCATAGATTCTAGTCTGGTGGCCATTAAGATCCATCAGTATTTCATTTCCACCAAAACACATTGTGATACTCTCAAACTCTCTGAAATTGTGGTGAACATGCACAATCATGGGATTACGAACTTCTTCATCCATCACAAATTTTCAATCAAAAAACACACCTAACTTATTAAGTTGCATCTCCGGCTGACTTTGTATTCCATTTTCTTCCTGCATTCAGCTGGAAGCATTCACAAATAACAAAATATAATACTTCCCATGTTATGTGTTGCCAGGCAATCAGGGCAGAAATAATTAACACGAGAAAGTGGACTGCCAGTATCCTGCTGAATGGCTCTGGAAAGAGTTCAAATATGACAAACATTCTTAGCTGTCCCTTCTGGGACACGTGCTCTGAAATAACAGTTTGAAAGGACAACTGCCAACTCCAGTTTCAAACAGTTTGACAGCACTACAGAATTTCATTCTAAAATCTGACTCAGTTTTTATTTAAAGAAGAATTCATCTATGCACACTATGGCTTTTTGTGCCCATTTGTAAAAGGGTCCTTCCTGATCTCCTGCCACCTCTGTTCAAGCCCAACTGCCTAATGAAGCTAATGCTGAGCACTAGATCTTTCCATAAATGCAGAATTCACACTGAATTCAAAGCGAGACCTGGGTCTGTGAAGAGCCTTGTGTCAGGCAAGCCAAGAGGATCGCAGATTTCTTTTTAATGCCCTATCTCACTTTCTCTCTAATTCTGTTTAAATAAAAAACAAGTTGGAAAACGAATCAATTCAGTAAACACTTTCACACAAAGAAATCTTCAACCAGGAGTACCTCACATGAGAAGCGATGTGATAGACATCTAAATACTTTCAAAGAATCTTAGTTGAATTTGTTGCAAGTTAGGTCAATGAACATTTGTCGAGTACTTGTAAGGTATAAGGTCCCGTGGTAAGTGCTGGAAACCATTATAAAAACACAGTCTCAACTCTCGTATACTCGACTCTAACTCTGGTGAGGAAAACACGAATGTAAACAGTTACTTCAGTGCAACTCAATAAATTGCTAAAATAGAAGTATAGATAGGGTGCAGTAGGCATAAAGATCAGAGACTCCAGAGCTAATTTAATTTTATAGTTGTTACTTCTGGAAGGGACCGTGGTGACTATCTGGTACAAGTCACACCTAACACAGAACACCACTGATAAAGGATCACAAACCTTCTATTCACACACTTCAGGTTTGGAAACCTTGATTCCAGTTCTGTTTCCAGTCATTCATCAATGCAGTTATTAAATACTTATTGGTACATTATTATGTACGTTTGTCCTGAGATATTAAATACATAATTAATGCACCTGACTTCATAGATAGAACTTATTATTTGGTGTGAAAGACAGATATTTGGCAAAAAATTGAAAGTGTGCTGGCAGTATGAAAGAAGGCATACAACTTTATGCTGCTCCATTCTTGCCATGCATGTGTGCATGCCTCCACTTCTCTTGACTTCAATCCCTCATCCATCACATGAGGGAGTTGAAGCATATCTCTAATGTCCCTTCCAACTCTAAAGATACTATAATTTCTAGAGGGAGAGAGCTAACTGTTTTGTGAGAGTAAATATGCTCCTTTTTGAAATCACTGAGCTCTTTTGAAACTTGGTGTAGTGGAAAGTCTCTATCTTTGGAGCCCAACACAACTGTTTTAAAACCATCACACTGATATTTACCAACAGTGTGATCTTGGGGTGATTTGTAATTTCTGTGAGCCTTATCTTCCAGTGTAAAGTAGGAATAGAAAACTGAGGTTTATCAAGATTATTTTTTAAAGAGATAATATATGTAAAACAAGTAGTATAGTGTAGTGGCTGGCACACAGATACAAAGTATTGCTAGCTATCCTCCCCTGCGTTTTTTTCCACTAGCTCAAAATCACTCACTCAATTCACTAATCTCTCTCTCTTAATGACATTTGACATTCATAGAATTTATTGAACAATTAGATTTATTGAGTGCCTACTTATGTGCCAGGCATTGTGTTAGGTGATGGGGATACCTAAAAAACAAGACAGTCACTCAGTTCCTGCCCTCATAATAGATAGGTCTGATTTTTCTCCAGATGTCAACCTACTTTCTAAGGTAAAGCTTTTGTGGTCCTAACCTGCTTCTCTGGGGTGCTTCCAGAACAAGACTCTGAGCAATGCCCTCAGTGATCCTCAGCCATTTTCACAAGGTACTCTCCAATGATTTGTCTATGCTTCTGCAGCAGCTCTTCCCTAAAAGCATCAACCTACCTGGAAACTACCAAATAAACTCCTGCTTTATGCAATCACAAGGAAACCTCAGCTAGTTTTTTTCAACCTGATTAACTTAAAATGGACCCTAAGTGCAAAAATTTCTCACCTTTGAAAACTTCCATCACTGTAGTATATCTGTTTTTAATTATTGGTAACTAAAATAATCTTGCCTGCCTGAGAAATTGGGGAGGTGGGGGAACTGTGTCTATGCACTTCTAATTTTCAAGTCCTTACAGAGGCTCACATCTTCCCTTTAGTGTCCACCTTTGAAGTTCTTTTTTCCAAAGTTGCATTCCCCTAATTAGTTCCCAAATAGACAAAATTATTGGAGTTACCTTTATCTTCCCCAGATCAGCTGTTTTCAGTTATGGCATTTCTAACTTCCAGAAAGATTCAGAGTGAAAAAATTTGTCCTGATGGGCTCGCTCAACCTAATTCCAATTACAGAATAGATTTTTTGACCTTAGTTTTAACAATTAGGTGTCCCTCTTTCTGAAATAACTAAGGTTATGAGTGTATTTCTCTGTGTTAGCATCTCAATAATCTTCTTGGCTATCTGAAATAGATTAATAACATCCTTCTAATGATTTGCCTTTTTTTATTTTTGTTTTAAGAATAGTTACATTGGAATTCATTGGCTATCATTTTAGTCATTTTCTTCAGGCAATACTGTTTCCATTGCTTGTGGATTAACAGACAGTTGCTTCCCCATGCCCCTGTGGAACAGACAATCAGAGAGTTGCACTGGTCAATGAGCCCTGATGAAGTGTGATCAGTAAATTCTCTTATCACCATGGTAACTGGTATACTCCTTAGATGCTGCACTATCTTGGTACCATGGGGAGAAAGCTTGATGACACATCACTGTGCTCTCCTTCTACATTAACCTTGTTTGACTCAGTCTTTGGGATATCATTGTTCAAATAATTATAAATCCATAAAATGTCCACATCTATAATTCTGCATATTATCTGCAATATCATAAGAAAATGTGCCAGATGCTTGGATAAGTCAATGTAGGTGATGTACAAATTTATTATTTTAAAGATCTTCTACAAAAAGAAGGGAAATGATTTAGCTGAATTGTTCTTTAAAACACCAAACTGAGTCTTAGTGTTCTTGTTTTACATAAGGGCTCACAAAACATTGCTTTAATTTATATCAGAGTTTTCGGTTTCTGGTTTAATCTTGACATACTACAGACTTTCCTTGATTTGATTTAAAGCTTTTTTTTCTCTATTTTCCTTGAACTAATCAATACAGTTAGCCCATTTTCCAATTTTGTATAGAAGCTGCTTTTCCATGTCAGTTTCCATGTCAGTGGATATCTTTGTGTGATATGACCCAATTAAATTCCTACTGAAACAATCTTAGCTATTAGAATTCTCAATTCCAAGTTTTTAGAATTGTAGTCATTTGCAAAAGAATGTAGCAGGTTAGTTGTAGGTTATTTGCTGGTCTACATGGGGGAGGGCACTAATTGTCTTTTAATTAACTAAGCCAATATGTTCTATGCCTCCAAACCATTGTTTTTCAATTATTAGCAACCTCCAAAAACCATATCTGTTTCTGAGACAGTGACCTTACCCAGGCTCTTTCTTAAGGGCTTATCTCTGCTGGATGATAAACACCCCACAGGTCTTGGGAGTTCACATTTTGCATGCACGATAATGTAGGAAGTGATATACCTAGCCAAGACTAATGGCTTATCTACTATAAACCATAGATGGGCATTGGCAGGTTTTCAGCTTTCCACTCAACATTTTCGCAATTTAAGGCAGACTCTTAGCATCACTTGGATGTACTTTTTGCGTTTACTTTATCATTATTCAGTGCCATGTGATTTCATATCACAGTCAAAGTGAATAATGGAAGTTTTGCATTATTATTAGCCACAAGCATAACTCAAATGTCCTGGGACTTCACCTGTCTATGGGTGGATCCACAGGAGATGACATTAACAATGCCAAATGGGTTGGTTCATAATCCCAAATTTAGTCACCATCACAGTCATTTCTGTGAATCTAGCGAGAGCTCATGAATGCTAATGACATCAATCCTCTTGATGTCTCTTCACTACGGCCAATCTTGCCCCAAGGAGTCACTTTGCCAATGACAGAGTCTCTAGCATCCTCTGTGCAAAACTGCCCCTCTGCAATGTGTGTGTGTGTGTGTGTGTGTGTGTGTGTGTGTGTGTGTGTGTGTTACCAAAAGATTCCCAATGTTTCAAAAACAACCCTGCAAAAGTCTCATGGTGCTAAATAATACTGAGTTACTTTCATCCCTCATTCTTATAGTACCAACAGATGCCTCATAATTTACTGACAGCTATGGGGTCAGCTCCAGACCCTGGGTCCAGAGGAGCAGAAAATCACCCTGACCTGTGCAGCTCTCTAGTCTCTGACTTCCCAAAAACTTCTGTGCAAAACAACTCTTTAAGCATTATTATTGCTCTTATGGTATCAGTGTACCTGAGGGGGTTGTAGCAGCCCAAAGCATCATTAGACACTATCTCATTTTATCTTCTGTCAGAACATCCTGCTTAAGTAAATGGAAAATATGTTTTAGCAAAATGAAACAGTGGAGAAGATGACAAAAGGGAAATCAGTCTATCTATTCTTTCTTTTTAAAATTCCCAGCCAGGAGGGAAGCAGCTTCCTTCCAAGAACAGTTAAGGAATAGTGACGCTTGCGTCTGCTCCAAAGATAAGGGTCACAGCTGGAACTGTTACACAGACATCTCTTATGACCAAATCACTGTTTAGTGCAGGTCTGTTTCTTTACTCCTAATGAATCCTGGCTTTAGAATTGCAGGAATTCATCCAGCAGAAAAGAGGACTGCACTCATGTGTTATTTGCCCATGAGTGAATCACCTTCGATAGAGTCTAAATTCCATAATTTTGTATGATGGATGCTTGAGTGTTTTGTGAGTGGGCCCTGAAAATCAGGATCCAATTTGGAAACATGGGTAAGGACGCTGCAAATGATTGTTGTGTTACTAAGCACACATTTGTATACTTTAAACCAATCTCAATTACAAAGAATAACATATGTAGAATAAAGTGATAACTGGCAAAATGACAAACACCAAGGCTTAACTCATTCAGGATTACATTCGATATCTGAAATAGTAAATTTTCTAGAATAGTGTTGTAGTGATTTCCATGAAATATACCTTAGTGAAGCAAGGTAATTTTCTCACCATCAAGCCATCTGCTGCCATTAATGCCCTTGTTTTCAGAACAGAGAATCAACAATCATATATCCTAGAATGCTTTAAGACTTGCTCTCTTCAAGGCAGATTTCTTTGTTCTCTGATCACTATTAAAATCAAGTATAGCTAAGGCAAATGTCAACTAAACAGGTGTCATAAATGAGTGAACATAATAAGGAGATGAAGGCACAACAGTGAACCTGAGACAGAGTTCCATCCACACCTAACCCTTCAGGGTGCATTAAAAAAAATGACTGTAAAAAGCCAAATAAATACATCCACACGCCACACCTTACATCTGTTACGAGTCTATTTGGTGCCTTCTGCAATCTGAGGCCCCTGTGCCAACCTGTACCACATCTGTTTGCACCTTCTAACTTAAATTTATTCATATTCATATTTCCTTCTTTCAAACCACAGACACTTTTGAAATAACAGGTTACACATACTCACATCGATGAGGCAGAATTCATGTTGTATTCCTATTTTTGTAAGAGTGATTTTGAAAAATGATACAAATAGTAACTAAGTAGAACTGTATATAACTAATCCTTAACTCAAAGTCATCAGTTATTTTTAATCTCAAATATGGACTTTTTCATTTTCTGTATGTGCAAAAATTCTAGTCATTGATAAATTCAGATGCCTATATTTACATTACACAGTGCAAATAAAACTAAAGATAAAGCAATTTGCTAATATTGGTTTCAGCTACTAAATAGAAACTTCAGCCATCCTTTAAGATAATAATAGCAAGTCAATGGTTGCCTTCCAAATATTTTAAAAGCTGAAAAAGGTGAATACTGTATTAACGTACTTCTTAATTTGCACATTTCACAGATTTTAACTAGTTATTGTAGCTATTGCATGTTTAAATAAGTACAGAGAAGGGGTGTACTCCAGGAATACAGTTATTTGGTTTTACAAATAATGTGAGATTCAGACAGTTTTTCTATCTCAAAGTTAAGCCTCTTAGAAAATAGTTAAGAATAATGAAATGGTTCAGATGGCAGGATGAATTTTCAAGAAATAAGTGAATGTACCATAAATATTCATAATCGTGTTAGCTTCACTTTTTAAACAATTTCCAAGATGTTAGCTTGCTTCAGTGTAACTGCTGGTCAAATCAGAGACACAAAGGTTAGGGTATGCTTCCCTCATTAATGATTTGGCTCAATGCACACAGCAGTATAATGTATTTTATGAGTGAGGGAAATGATATTGGTTTGAGAGGTCTCATGTAGCAGTCATATCCTGTCCAAATATAATTTTGAAAACAATCAGAGCCATTATGGCTCATACAGAAAGAAAGATAAAGACAGATAGCTGTATATGGGTTTTTAATAAGTAATTCACCCTGGGTCTTGAAACATCAGATTGCCAAGTAATGTTATTAATGTATAAGCATGTTAGTAAAATCATGTATTCTTTCCATTGGCTGGCTTTAGATATGTTTCCAATGCAAATATTGTGTAAATGTATTGAATCCAAGTTATGCAAATCAAGAATGTAATTCATCTTTCAAGAATTTTGCTTGATTATTTCACATGCCAATAAGCATTTTTCTGGCAACAGTATACTGACTATTTATATCTAACATATTCCACTGGTGAAATCATGCATCGTTTGCTGAATATTGGATATTTATTGTTTAATATATTGATCACCTCTCAATCTTTAAGGTTAGCATCTTGTGAAACTTCTTATTTGGGTCTTCCATAATGAAAGAAAACTATTGGCATTATCAAAAAAAATTTTTTTTGCAAGGAGCAATATGTGTGCCCATAAATGAGAACCTCAAGAAAAGACTTGAAAATAAAAGATCTTATATCCAGAATGCTTGATCATCAGTCATATTGTTGGGGCAGATTTCAAAGACGCTCCTTCTTCCAACTGGCCACTCTCCTTTCCTCATGCTCATAAAACACAGTGGGTCTCTGTGATACAGTGTGCCCTCATTTACACACCAAAGTTCCCATTGGGAACCTTAATGGCTGCTCTCATATTTAGCACTACTCAACATCTGCTCTGAGCATCACCTTCCTACACAGACCTACACAGATTAATTTCCTACAGTACTTGTGTGCATACGTATCTTCCTCATTAAACTGGAAGCACCTTTGCGTGTGTTCCTGTATCATATTCATCTCTGACACTTTGCCTCTACTCTGCCTCTATTTAACATCGACATTTGTATGTAGTTAGTACTCATAATAAAGTGACATTTATTGAGCACTTATTATATGCTAGGTACAGGTCTAAGGACTTTATATTATTATCTCACTGAAAACTTACAATCAACTTTTGAGGTGGGTACTATGATTATCCCCAATTAGCAGATGAAGATAGTTAGACACTGAAGTTATAGTCTTACAGTTAGTCAAGATTGGATAGTTTTACTCCAGGACCTTCATTCTTAGCCAGTAAACCCAACTGTACTCACTATATTCTAAATATTTTAAATATACAATAGTAGTAATAATAACTAAAACTAAACACTTTCTATGTGTCTTTCCCTGTTCTGAGACATGTTTCTAATAGTTGATAGAAGATGTAGTATTACATAGTGGTTAAGAACTCTGCTCAAGTGTGGGATGATCCTGTTTCCAAATATCAGCTCCACCTCCCAGTAAAACTGTGACTTTGGCACTATCCCATTTTGCAGACAAGGAAATAAGAAATCAAAGAGTTGGTCGGGTGCAGCGGCTGATGCCTGTAATCCCAGCACCTTGGGAGGTCAAGGCAGGTGGAAGTTCAAGACCAGCCTGGCCAACATGGTAAAACCCTGTCTCTACCAAAAATATGGAACTTAGCCAGGCATAGTTGTGGACATCTGTAATCCCAGCTACTCAGGAGGCTGAGGAAGGAGAATCATTTTAACCCAGGAGCTGAAGGTTGCCATGAGCTGAGACTGTGCCACTACACTCCAGCCTGGGCAACAAAGTAATACTCCGTCTCAAAAAAAAAAAAAAAAAGAAAGAAAGAAAAAGAAAAAGAAAAGAAAAGAAAAGAAAAGAATGAAAGGAAAGGAGGGAGGGAAAGAAGGAGGGAGGGAGTGAGGAAGGAAGAAAGGAAGGAAGGGAGGAAGGAAGGAAGGAAGGAAGGAAGGAAGGAAGGAAGGAAGGAAGGAAGGAAGGAAGGAAGGGAGGAAGGAATCAAAGAGTTAAATAAACATGATCTAATCAAAATTGATGGCTTGCATCACTTTACAATACCTTCCAACTACGATTATTCAATCAAGAGCTAAACCTCTCCAGATGAAGAACCTCAACTTCTACAGGTGACACATGCCATCCTTGAGCAGCACAAAGTTTTGGAAAGTTCCTGCTTTATTTAACAGAAATATCTAACATATTATTTCTATCCATTAGTTTTAATTCTCTTTATTAGGTAATGACCATGTTTATGTGTTGCAAATGAAAATTCTAGAACCCACAGTCCAGCCTCTTCTCCAGTCTCCGTACTTTTTTCAAAAACTCAGAAAAAGATAATGTAATTTATTTTATACTTCATGGTCCTTTAAGTATTTGATGCCTGCCCTCTTGGGTGTTTACCATTTTCTTCTTTTCAAGAAAGAAGGATTTTTTTCTTCAACCACATTTATTTAGAAATCTGTGTCCTCAGATGCATTCTACAATTATTTTCTACTTACTAACCCTGAATGACTTCAAACTGTATTTTTCTGACCCGGTAGTTCTCCCACCCTGAGTAGGCCTTGTCTCTGTTTGATCTGTTCCTGAATGGGTCTAAATTTTAAGAATAATTTTTACATAAATAAAAAAATTAGAGACTCTCTAATGATACTTGTGGAGCATCATGGAACATTAACCCTGTGGCACATACATAAAGATTTTACAGTTTAACCATTTCGTTTAATCACTGAGTTAGAGAGAGATAAAATGAAAGAGTGAGAGAGATGCATATGAGATGCACGTAAAGGTAGGCATATGCACATATAGTTTAAAGATATGACTGCAGAATGCAAAACTGACCTACTATTCAATATTTTTGATACATAGCTGTCAACTTCAGCAATCTTTAGGTAGTTGTATTTATTAGTCCTTTTTTATGCTGCTGATAAAGACATACCCAAGACTAGGAAATTTACAAAAGAAAGAGGTTTATGGGACTTACAGTTCCACGTGGCTGGGGAGGCCTCACAATCATGGTGGAAGGTGAAAGCCATATCTCACATGGTGGCAGACAAGAGAAGAGAGCTTGTGTGGGGAAACTCCCCTTTTTAAAACCATCAGAGCTCATGAGACATATTCACTATCATGAGAACAGCATGGGAAAGACTTGCCCCCATGATTCAATTACCTCCTACCAGAACCCTCCCACAACACATAGAAATTCAAGATGAGATTTGGGTAGGGACACAGCCAAACCGTATCATTGTACTAATCTCTGGTGACTTCAGTTAACTGAAATTGTTTTCTAGTCACTGAAACCACCATATTTTCTTCTATTTTTTTCCTGTTATCATTCACTTGGTATGTTTATCAACAATCACTTCCAACCTCTCTTCAGCTGGCTTCTCTAATCTGTGGATTCCATTCCCTATAGTTTTCTCTATGATTTCCAGTTTACTCTACACATTTGCCATCAATTGCTCCTACTAGCTAAAATTTATCATTAGAAGTTAATCCTTTTGGATCTTAAAAGCTACCTATTTTCAAGAGTACTTTACTAAAATGAAAGATTTTCAAGTAGAGGAAACTCTTTAAAAAATTATACCAGCTGTGAATGAGGCCATAAGGTGTGATAATGGCTTACAAGAAGGGAAAGCCAAATATGGCTTGATTCACACCTCTGCATATGGTTCTCTTATCATCACAAAACAAACAAACAAAATCTAAATGATAATATGCTTCCACCTGTGTATGCACTGAATCCTGCCAAAGTTACATAAAAATCAATTCAACAAACGATCTGTATCTTGACTCCTTACAAAGGAACACAGTTAAGAAACTTATAGGAGCAGTTAATGGATCCCAAGAACAGGACTAGAATTAGGCTGTAATGTGCTGGAAAAACTTTGGGATTTATTTGGGGCTGGGAGGCATTAAGCAGGCAGGAACAACATTTTTAAAAAATCAGTGAAATTTGGTTTTCCTTTTAGGAAAGAAATGAGAATATAATTTATGTATTTTACATATGCATATTTAAGACTAAATTTTACATTTCCAACCATTCATTGTGAAACAGCAACATAGAGATACATACCATGGACATCCCCAAATCTAAACAAATCCCAAACCTGAGATTGCAAATGAAACAGAGCTCTACCCATATATAGTCTTCATGTACTGTGTGCTATCACTTTAACAGTGGTCCTCATAGTACATTATATAGTCCAAGAGAAGAGAAAGTATATTCTTTCCCCCACAACATGTTATTGGTTCTTATAAAATGCTCCCTTGCAAATAATATTTAAATTTGATCATGGCCTATGTATAATTTCCAGCTTTGAAATCTTGGTAGGGAGAGAGAGGGAAATGGAAGATAAGAAAAGTTATTTTTTTTTCTATTTTAGTTCAGTAATTATTGAATATAATTGATACAGAAAATTAGCATGCTACATCCTCACCCGTGTTTGTTTATCTATTCATTCAGTCAACAATGATTTATTGCCTACTTTGTGCCAAGCTCTATATATACATATCTAAATTACAAGACACAAACACTATGAAAATGGTGCAATCTTTTCCCTTCTTTAAAGTGCAGTTCAAACGCCACTTCCTCTGGAAAACTTCACTAACTAACCTAAGCAGAATAGTTCAGATTTCTTCCATAGCCCATGGGTGTTTGTCTACATCTTTATTAAAGTGCTTTCCACCATGTGCTGTGATTTACCATGATTCTATGCACTTAATAGAGTTTTAATAAACGGATACTCACTTTCCAGCTGTTAGGCCTTCCATCATATCATACGTTAGAGCAACAACAAAAGAAATCCTACTTATTTTGCCAAATAATTGGAAGTCTATGGAGAAATTTTCTAAGGAAATATTGACACAAAATATCAAAGCAACAATTTGTGCTGATTTTTTAAACATAATTAACCTCTTAAGGAAAACTCAATCATTTTTGACTTACTAATGCTCTAAATCACGGTCCAAAATTGTTATGTCTCTTCTGCCAGAGACATGGACTCCAAAGGAGATGAGTTCTCACAGGAATGGAGAATGAAAAAACACATAAAGTGTAAGTAGTACAAAGACTGGAAAACATGATGGATAGTGTTGGAAGGAAGAGAAACACAAACACTTATTTTGCCTCTCTCCTAGAGGTATTTCATTCATTATGTATATGTGAATCATAGACATATATGACCTTGAAAGAATTGGCAAAACTGCAAGAATGCTCACAGTAATCCCATCCTACTTCCATGTATTCAGTGTTCATAAAATGCAAGGTCAACTGTCTGCAAATGCCCAGTGTGAAGCTGATCCTGTAGACTCTGGCTAACAGTGACTGGCTCTACAGTCAAAAATTTACAGTGTTCTTTGGATTTTACTGGCTTTTTCCATGAAATCCAACCTCTCATTACCAAATGTAACTTTTTTTTTCCTATTCTTTAATTTTCTGGGTCTGTCCTTATGCTGCAAGTACATTTATATTACTATGACAACAGATTTACAAAGCAAAACATTGACTTGGTTTCTTATCTAAGATTATATTTTCTAACAAAAATATAGACAACTTCTTTCAAGTTCCATAAAGAATTCTGTAACTTTTAAAAGGATTGTAAATGCCTGCAATTCTTGATATTAATATAACTATAAAGCTATAAGTACAAGCATAAAGATAAAAAGTATGCTTTAAATATCTAAAATATCTAAATATCTCAAAACTACTGCTCTAAAATATCATTGGGACTTTATTCGTCCTATAAAGTGAAATGTCTCTTACTCTTATAATGCTTAGGGAGAAGGTTTAGTGTGGAATCTTCAGATTTGGGAAAGAATAGGCATGAATCTGGCACATTATGAAACCCCATAGAAATAGTTCCTTATATTCAGTGAATTCTTCCTCCTGAATCATTTCTTGCTTATTTTCCACTAAACCAATTGATTCCTCTCCAATGTCACTAAACAGTCTCTGTATGTGTCTCTGTTTTTGTCTCTATGTTACAGACACACATGCAAACACACATTCACACACATGGACAGGTTTATTGAGATTTTGACATCTTGTCTTATTAACAAATGAAATGCTGATTTACTGTATGGCTCACCAAACAGAAAAGCAAAATGCAGTTATTACTTATACATTTATATACATAATACTGGAACTCCAGTGTAGTACAAAGAATGGTATCTTACTTAGAACCCTGAATGGTTTATATGATAACACACCTGCCAAGATTACTGAGTACGGAAGCTTAGAATCTGAAGTTATCATTAACATCACCAAATCCAAACTTCACACTTAAAGATGGAAAAGCTGAGGCCCATAAAGGTCATAGAACATGACTAAGGTGATAATATTTCATTATCGATTATAAAGGCATTTGAATTCTGCCAGATTCCTTTAACACAGGATTAATAGCATGCTCTTTAGTCTCCCTTGTAGATGGGTAAGCCAAGAGGGATCGTCTTTTGGGATTCTCAGCATTATTAGAGTTATTATTTTGGCTGGATTAATATATCTTTCAAATTGTGGTATTTGGAGCAAGAAACACCAAAAAATCATTAATGACATCACTACTAATGTATACGAAGTGCTGCTCAGCTAAATTTAGGTTTATAGTTGTAGAAAACGGCAGCAAAAAATATCATTTCGTGAATTTGCATAAGCACATCTCAAAGACATTGTGTAGGAAGCATATCATTAGGAGTCTATAGCTGTAAACACTGCATAGCCGTTAAAGTTGTCAGAATTGGCATTGGATTTTTCTTTATATTTCAAAGACTTTATTGTCATAAGTATAGTACTAGAGGAGTATGTAACTTTTTCTACCTTCCCATTTCCAGTAATGGAAAATATATGCAAATACGCCAAGCAGAGTTAATTTTTTAAAGAAAATAAAATTAACACTTCAATTCGGTAACATAAATTCCAGCTCTGTTTATTCTGCATAAACTAAAAAATTAAAATATATATTACTGATAAATATAATAAAAATAAGATACAGTCTGGGAGTAGCTAGACAGGTGTCACCAGGTTCTCATGTTCAGGAGAGAAAAAAAAAGTCTTAAAGCTGGCAGATGGTTCAGAACCTTGGACAGTTGCCCAGTTGCCGTTGCCACTGCTGAACTTCCTTGACCCCCCAAAATGTGATTCTCCTGACTTAACAAATATTTAGCAGTTTGTAGTCTATTAGGATTGCTGTAGATGGTGTGTTAGTGGCCCCAGAAGAGACAAAACCAACTGTCAAATATATGTTAACTTTAAAGACACTCTGGATGCAAGATTTTTAATCATCTGGACATTTATATAATATCTTATTTCCATTTTCATAATCTTTTTTGTGATAGTCTACAGGAAAAAAAAAAAAGATCAGCTGCATTTCTGAAAAAGTGTACCAGTAGCACCAAAAACTAATATTTTTATTTGAGACATTTTGCTCTTCACAGATGAAGGGAACTCTTAATTGAAATAATTAAATAGTTTCTTAGTTTAAATTCACTCTGCAATGTCTTCAAAGAAGCATTTCAGAACACACAGTATAGAACACTTAATTTAAATACCAGGTGAAAAATAATCAAATTCATTTATTTAAACTGCCTAATACAGATCATACTTAGAAAAACCTACACCATGTATTCAGGAGCGCCTGAGAAACCACTTCACTTGCCAGCTGGTTTTGGTGGCAGTGCAGATTACATTCATGACAGAGCTTGAACCTTGTCAGAAACACGAGATTTCAACAATCTCAGGCAACATCCATAAATCTTTTGCAAAATCCAACAACTAAAGATAGGCCAGCAGCTATTCTTTTTTTCTATTTTAAAAAGAATGCCTATATATTTAAGTAACAAATATAGGATACGAATGGCCCTCAAAACATATAACTTCAAACACAATAGGATTGTTATTTCATTCAATATGTCCCTTATCTCTGCAGGTCTGGCTGTGCCTGGAAAATATAAAATCACTGCATATAAGCTTTGTAAACAAAAAAAAATTACTGTCTGAAAACTCTATGCTGTGTGAATATTGTTACAACGAAGGCTTCCTTTGGTTGACTTAATATACTATTTTAGCCTAATAATAATGGGTGTGAATTTCTTCCAACTACTAAAATTTATTTAATCAAGTGATTCTCTTCATTTATAATTTATTTGCATTTTATTAATTACCTTTTTGAAGAGTTGGCAGCCAATCTACTGCAATTTTTTAAAAAGACTGAGGGCTCTCTGCAGGCTTTGGTGTTAACATTAAATGAAGGAGCCTATCCTCATCCTTTGTCCCAGTCTAGTTCTAGTATCTTCAGATTTACACAATCTATCCTACCCTGGAAGAAGCTGGGCCCGGGATAAATCTGGATAGTTCATTACAGACTGGCAATGTCTCCAAGAGCACTCTCCATTTCCACAACAGTCTGAGAATTCCTGAAGCCCTATGAGAGGATAAACCAGTTTTGAGGACCAGCTTTGATTATAACTCACTTTGCAGCTTACCTCTTCCTCTACAAGGAAGGCTGGAACTGACAATTGTTCTTCATCCAAAAGGAACTTTCTTTTTTGTAAACATAGAGATTTTCTAATATATCTGGAAGTTTTGTCTCAACCTGAATTCCTTGGTAGTTGTCAGGAATAGCTTGATTTGAGTGAATGTGAGTCTTTTCATTCAGTTATGCCAAATGACACGGAAATAAACTGTGGCAACTTGGTGTCACCTTTACACTTTCATATTTCACACATGGCAATTGACTAATTTTTGTATAAATTATAAATTTTTTTTAGATGGAGTTTCACTTCATCACCCAGGCTGGAGTACAGTGGCACAATCTCAGCTCACTGCAACCTCCTCCTCCCAGGTTCAAACAGTTCTCCTGCTTCAGCCTCCCGAGTAGCTGGGACTACAGGTGCGTGCCACCGTGCTCAGCAAAATTTTGTATTTTTAGTGGAGAAGGGGTTTCACCATGTTAGTCAGGCTGGTCTTGAACGCCTGACCTCGTGATCAGCCCACCTCAGCCTCTCAAAGTGCTATGATTGCAGGCATAAGTCACTGTATAACCTATAATATTTTTAAAACCAGAGATGAGTGGTAGGTTAGAGCTGAAGAAAAAAAATCACGTTTTCTAAAAGGAATAATATATATTATTATATAATATATTAATATAATATATAATACATAATCTTCTTCCTTTTATATTTTATTGGGATAATTATACTAATTGATACAGCTTATGTCAAACTCTGTGACTTGTACAAATATTGTTAATTTTTCTATTCAATGATGATATCCAATCAGTATACTAGTGGGAGAACTTTGATACCATTTTGCAGATGAGAAAACTGAGCACAAATGAGGCTCAATGTATTGGCCATCAACTTGGTAAAGTATCAGACTTGAAACTTTAACTCAATGTAAGAGAGATTTGTATTATATACATTCACTCACATATGATTTGATATGTATTATGAAATTAATGGGACTGTGGTCAACTATAGAACCTACAATTTATATGCATATTTTTAAAACAGAAATACTGAGTAAATATTCAGTGTGCACTAGTGTAACAATTTTTAAAGATAATGTACTTCTGGGACCTCCCAGACCTACTAGCATGTGAATTACATAGCAGTAAACACAAGATTTATTTTCAGATAGTCGGCATATGGTGCTAGTGAGAACAAATATGTAGGTTTTATTTCTCATTTGGGCCAGTTGATGTAATTCAAGGAAAAGACATATTCCAGAGCTGCATGACAATCGCAGTTACACAATTTAAAGATATGTAATCAAAAGAAACGTAGGTGAGAGAATACTATTGACTCAGTGAAGTAGGCAAAACTCGGCTATTCTACAGATCAACTTCTTACTATCAATTTCATAGTAACAGTTCTTTTCAAAATTCTCTTTTGTTTTATCTAGAAGTTTACTCATTACTTTGACCTACAGGTGTTGAAATAATATCATTGTGTGGATTTAAACACTTGTAGATTTATGTTTCTTGAATCCAAGTTCTATGATTTATATTGACACCACAAAATTTTTTCAATGAATATCTTTTTCTCAATGAAGATCAGAATTTCAGAGATGAATCGTGATTTATAAATTGTTTCCAATATCATGTTGCATGTTTCTCAATAATCCATGCTTAAGTCTAACAATAGCATAGATAAAAATCTAATTATTCAAAATTAATGCCAGAAAATCTGGGAAGAAGCAGCTATCACTAATTATTGACCTACTGTTGGTCTTGGTTTCTTGATTGAATTGTGATAACTCATTTAATTCTTCACATCTTTCAATTATGTTATTTATATTTTTGCACTGAGCCATGTTTAATTACATAGCTCTTGCAAACTGTCCTGCACTGGTCCTGAAAGGATGCCAAAGGTAATAAAGAAAACTGAGGCCACATAGTTGTATTCAATGTACCAACCAGAAAGTTTAGGGAAATATGATTCTGGACTAGGGATTACACGTTTTCTCCTGTAACTTTGCATATTTATGACCTATTTCTGATCCTTCTGTAGGGAACCTCTTCTTAATTTAATAATTCTTACACTCTTACTTGTGTAATTCTTCCTGCTGCTGAATATCAAGAAACTTCAAATCTTCTCTTCGCCTACCTCGCGTGAACATATAGGTTTCCTGCTATCTAGAATTAGAAACCAATTTCTAAAATTTTGAGCATCTTCTGAATACGTCACTATATTTTGTGGAAATCTGTGCTGAGCTTACTGTATCTGAAGGAAAACCACCCTTTCTAACTGATATCCTTGACACCACCGTCAAATGTCATTTTAAATCCTCTATGCTTTGAGGATGAATGAGCTATCCAGAGAAAACCTCAGATACTGTCTTTACAAGAATTACTCTGAACTAATCAACTAGTAGTATCAAGTGGAACCCAAAACAAAGAGAATCAAAGATGGTTGTTTTTGTTTTTTTTTTCTGCCTACCATACTGTTCAGTATTCTCACAGCATTCTATGCTGCCCCTTAATGTCTAAACTTGGCAAAAACTAATTTATGACTTTATCTTTTAGTTCCATTTTCGAAATACAGAATTCATATAACATTTCTTTCTGAGTAAAGAACACTTACCTTTCCAAAAATAAAAATAGAAATGTTGCTTTTGGGTAGTAAATAAATTTGCTTATTCATGAGAGCCGTATCTTCTTTTAAAGCATCACAGTAACATTCCCCCGTTTCTGTTTTAGAATAATGTTTGTTTTTTCTCCTTTGACACCTCAGTACCATGGCTTTATGACACAACAGGGTACACTTGGTTGGTGTGTTAATATCACAGTTTGAATGCAGTAAGCTATGAATTCAAAAGAGAGAAACTACAAAGGACCAAAAAGTGTATTACTGGTTGAATAAAGCACATCCTGAAGTGGTAATTCAAGTTTTATTTAGTCACTTTATTAATGATACTCATTATGTTATAGGGTATTATATTACATAAAAGGAATCATATGCCCCCAACTGTACATGGATGATGCGGTAATTCCATCAAGGCATTCTAGTAATGCTGCAAACTACCTAAGCAAAGCTTGAATAACTTGTTTATTAGCACCAGAACACAGAAAGGAATAATAGCTCTTATTTTATATACATTGGGGATACATTATATACCACAATATATATTTATGTTAGTCAGGTGTAGTAAATGAACACAATTAAAGTGAAATTGTGCAAAGAAATAATCAATCATTGCCTTATAAAGAGAATTACCACACAATCTCTTTGGAGCCTCAGATCTCTTTCCATTTCTGTCCATCAAAGAATCAGGAATGGCAGAAAGAGAAGGAAACAAATGTATCCTGCCCACATGCAAGAAGAGGAATTCTTTCCCCAAGTTAGCAATCTAAACAGCTACTGGAGCTTACAGTTTTCTGTGCTGCATGGAGAGCACACCCGAGAGTGTGCTATGTCTCTGTCTGCTCACTATAATGCTGATGCAGAGGTACATTGCACAAGGCGTCTTCACTCTCTTCTGGGGACCATGCATGCTTTAACACTTTTCCCATCAAAATCCAAGACAACCCTACTGGGTTGAAATATAAATCATAGGACACATTAGCAAGGATTGAAAACATCAATTGTTCTTCTAGAGTGCTCGGAGCCCGTAAGTTAATGCACGGGAAATCATGGAAAGAAAAGCTAACATTATTGAATATATACTACGTTCCCACACTAGTTAAGTGTTTTATATACATCATCTGATTTACTCCTACGACCCTATGAGTAGGCGCTATTATTAATGTCATCTGCCAGAAGAGGAAATCTACAGCTCGCAGTGGTCGGAGACCTAGACTAGGATCTGAATGTCTGTAAACATGTGAGTCTAAGTAAGCAGAGTGTTCCAAGTTGAGCTGGCTTTGAAATCACTGCACACAACCACATAAATGGTACAGGGATTAGTGTTTCCTCCACTTTTCCAGAGAGAGGAGTTATACTAGGGGAAGGCTGCTGAGCAACTTCATATCCCTATTTGGTAAGCTTCACCCTCATAGTTAAATAGACTTTTAAAAATCACATCATTACATTATGTTTTACCTTGTTCCCCCCAATTCTTGGTTCTTTGAAGAAGCCATCCCTTTACCTTACAAAAATGAAAACGAACAGTCTTTCATAACATCTTTCTACAAGGTTCTGAAGGGAAAGGATGGGCACTCTGACATGGAAAATCCAGAAGACTTAGGGTAGAGAAGCAAAATCCAGGTGGCTGGGCCCAAGAACTGTGCTGAGAGTTCTGGTTGAGGGAGATTAAGTGGAGAAACATAATACTTCACCTAGACATACAATGGGTTCAAAGATGGACTTTCAGACAGCTAAACCTCAATTTAAACCAACTTTAACAAACACACTAGATATATGGCTTTCAGAATATTATTTAATATTTCCAAATCTCAGTTTCTTCATATGTAAATATTATCTGCTTCAGAATATTTTCATTAATATCACATAGTATAAGCTAAATAAAGTAAATTGTGTATGCCTGGCATGCTTAAAGTAGGAAATTCATTTATAATTATATAAATGGAAAGATGACTAATACAGGAGTACCTTTTATGATGATGTTTTATTCTACAAATATCAGAGTTACTTTTGTTATATTAAAATGTTGTGGTTTCAGTGAGGATGGCATGAGTAAGAATGCAACTCCGTGGACAATGAACAGATCTTAATCTAAGTGCTAAGTTTGGTTTTGGTGCACATTTCCTGCAGGACAAAGTGTTAACTCTTACACTCTCCTAGTCTTGACCTCAAGGCAGTCAAGAAATAGTAATGTGGGTAGTGGGTTTTCTGTTGGCCATCACATGGTGGGAGATGACAAGCTTGGAAGAAAACCAGCAAAGAAATCACAGAAAAAGAATGAGGCCAGCAAACAAGAACAGCGAGCTATATTTTTCTAAAGCAGGTTATCTGTATCAGCACTGTTCAACATAAATGTAATGTGAGTCATAAATGTGAGCCACAAGTATAATTTTAAATTTGCTAGCATCCACATTAAAAGAGATAAAAATTAAATTCAATAATATATTCTATTTAACCAAATAAATCAGAAATACTGTCCTTTCTGAATGTAATCATTGTAACAATTAATAGGATTTGTTGTATTTTTATGTCTTTGAAATTCAACCAAACAGTGAATGGGATATGTCACAATTTTTTATCTTTTATAGCACGTCTTTACTCAGACTAGCCATATTTCAAGTGTTCAGTAGTAGCCACAGGTGTCTTGTAGAAATTGGTAGCATATTACCCATGTATCTCTTCCGGCCAGGAGCTACTGGTAAAATCTAGTTGTAGTTGTAGTAGCACCCTCATTTTAGCTTGGGTTAACAGCACCCTCACTCGTACCCATGCCTGGGTTTTAGAATATTATCAAGAAAGCAGTGTCCCCTGATGCCAGTGAGATGCAGCCGACAGTCAATCAGGGGGAACTCCAAAGGGAAGGTAAATGTCACAGTAAAAAGTTAGATCCATGGACCACACAACTCCTCCTCATCAGGAGATTCTCCTTCTAGAACGCTCCTGTTGAGGAAAGGAGAAAGTCTGAGTTTTCATTTGGTTAACTAAGGTACATTCTACAGAGTGGCATCCCATTTTGTGTAATAAAAATTAATAATCCTTATATAGGGATACTTTACACATGCAATGTATATATTAGTCTATTTAAAATAGTATATTTGCAGATGAAGAAACCAAGATACAATGAGTTCCAGTAACCCAGACAGTCCAGCTCCTAACCATGGTTCTATCACCCCAGTGCCTTAGTCACATGTCTACCCTTTGAACTAACGGCAGTGACAGGAATGACAGCAACAGTGTGTGTGATTATGGAATGAAAACTAGATGCCCTGATCTTCATCAGCCTGGGGCTCTAACTCCTAGTACATGTATTAATATAAATGAAATAAAGCCCCAGACCTTCCACTGTATCAGCACTTTTTTTTTTTTTTTTTTTTTTTTTGACAGAGTTTTACTCTTGTCGCCCAGGCTGGAGTGCAATGGTGAGATCTCGGCTCACTGCAACTTCCAACTCCTGGGTTCAAGCGATTTTCCAGACTCAGTCTCCCAAGTAGCTGGGACTATAGGTGCCCGCCACCATGCCCTGCTAATTTTTTATTTTTATTTTTATTTTTAGTGGAGAAAGGCTTTCACCATGTAGGCCAGGCAGGTCACGAACTCCTGACCTCAGATGATCCGCCCACCTCGGTCTCCCAAAGTGCTGGGATTACAGGTGTGAGCCACCACGCCCTGCTTATATCAGCACTTTTATAAGCAACTCTTTTAGCTTAAAAAAATTAAGCTTCCCTAACATCTCTGCATATATTCAAGAAGGACATAGCTGTTACATTCAGGAGATACTTGGCAGCTAATGGACAACTCCATAAAGGAAAAAAAAAATTGGCTGAGGTGAAACGCCTTTTGTTTTGTTTCCCCCTTCAGTCTTTTTCATTGCCTCTCATATCTACAACAGTGTTGCATGACTTTAAACTTTTTGTAGGAAAGTTCCAAAGACACAGAGATTTGAGAAATATTCTTGGTCAAAATGTTAAAGTTCCAGCAAGTTAAACAGGGGAATAAATGGGGAAAAAATGAGACAGAGCCCCCTTTCCAATTTGATCAATGAGGCCCTGAGAAACTCAAATGCATATCAGCCTATGATCCCCTTTTTTTCTCTGCCCTGCCCCAATATTCCTCAATGCAAAGGTTGAGAAGAAGAGGGAGGGGTTTTGCAAAGAAAATGACCCATTTTCATCCACCCACCCAACCTTCAGGATTCCTGGTGCCTATTCAATGCTGCTTTTCCTCTCCAACACTGTTTGCAGGGCTCAATAAGTGGAAAAGGAGTGGACTTTAGAATTAAACAAACCTGACTTGAATTGCTTCTCTATTTATTTATGAATATTGTGACTTTAATCACAACACTGAATCATTCCGAGGTTCAGTATGTATCTGCTAAATGTGGATAATAACACCTACCTCTCGAAGTTATTGCCAAAATCAAGTGTGTACAAAATGTGTCACACAGTGCCTGGCACATAATAGCTACCCTTTAAATGATAACCATTAGATATTTTTATGAGTGTAAACTGAAGCATCCCTCTCTGAGAGATTCTTTTTGTCCAAGTCTGGTAGTTTTAATGCGGAACATCCAGGGACTGTACAGGCATTAATAAATATGAACAGGTGCCGGCCTTCGTGTAGCTCTTTTCAAGCATAACTGCTGAACAGTAACATTGCCTTTATAGTTGTGGTCCTATGGTCTTCCAAATTAAGGCGGAAGATAAACCATGTAAGGAAATATAAAATCCATGCACCAGAGTCAATGAAGAGAGCCAACTGCTACTCCCAGTATTCTTCCACTCCTTTTCAAGTAGTTGTAAAGTTCCTTTTGGTGAGGATCTAAAATACGTATTCTGAAGATACAGAAAACATCCTGTCCTGTAGCCCCTTTCCAGCCCCACAAGGTGTGCTAATTGCCTGACACGGCCTCAGAGACAAGCAAACATCTTTCCTCTCCAGGTCTCTGTGCCCATGAATTATGTCCTTTTCTAACCCAGAACTGAAAAGTCACACTGGGCAGCCCACACAGCCCTGCAAACCACAACATTTCTCTCATAAATAAAAGTAGAAATGGTAAAGCAGGGAGTGTGTGGTCATCACCCATGGCTGAGCAGAAGTCAGAGCAGCATCCAGCCCTCCGCTGCTTTGGTGAGTCACAATAACAGACTGGCCATTTAGAGAATTGTGTCTGCCCCTGCCAGTCTAGGAGGGGTTGGGGTGTTGGGTTTCTTGCCTCCCTCTCCAAGCAGCTTCATATAGGCCCAGTTACAGATTCAGGGGAAGAACTAAGCCCTTGGTCTTCTTCATAGCAGATTTGTTCAACTTTCAAGTGTGCATGATATTGCATGAACACATCAGCATATGCTATATAAGATGTCTACACCAGAGCATAGAGGCCTACTGATGAAATACTGAGAAATAAAGGGACATACATTAAATTCATGTAAAAATTCAAGAGTGAGGTATTATAAAAGTGAACTCCATTTTTCCACCTCTACTTTGCCTTGCCCTCTAAATATGTCAATTATACAACCCTTTAAGGTAAACCAGAGTAAAGAGATTAAATTTAAAAAAAAAAAAAAAAACCTTTCTTCATTCAGCAGACACTGATTAAAGATCATTTATAGACAAAGGATGGAAGTAAGACATAATTACTTTCTTTAAGTTTGCTGTCTACCGACAGAGGTGAAGCCTATATAGTCACAACAGGATACATTACACACTGGGAGGAAGGCAACTCCACATACCACTAGGTTAATCTGTGTAGGGTGAGTATAAACATTGGCAAATACCACAATTTAAGGGGTGGATAATGGAAGAAAATTCAACACCACCACAAATAAAAATAATGAAAAAAGGAACTCCTCAAGAGTCCTACTCCAATCTCAGTAGATTACCTTTATTTCAACATCATTGAGAAAATCCTGACAATCAAAGGCCATTTCCATCAACTTTTCATCCCCACACAATCAAACTCATGGTTAGGTTCACACAGCCTTCTCCTCCTTCCTCCCACCCCAGAGAATGAGGTGTCCCCTCCACTGTCATGACAACACTTCTGAATTCTATCCCTACCCCTCCCTGTCTTCTCAGAAACACATTTAAACCAACTATCTATTCTCTCTTCTTTACTCCAGTCTCTTTCCCAGCAGTTTCCTACAGCTGATAGAAATGCACAAGACTCATCTAATAAAAGCTCTCCCTTAGTGACATATACCCTTTCCTCACCAATTCTCACTGAGAATACTCAAATATTTAGTTTACCCTGCCTATTCTCTTAACTCGTCACTGGAAGCCACCTTCCTTCCTCCCACTTTACTGAAAGTGCTCTTGCCAAGCTCACCAATGACTAATTGCCAAATGGAATGGACATTTTACAGCCATTATCTTATTAAATCTCTGCTGTATTTGACACTGTTCAGCACTTGGAAATCTCTTCTCTAGTCTCTTACTGTCTGTGGCTTTGAAATTATTGTGGTTCTCCTTAATGCCTCTTCGATGGCTCCTTCTCAGTTTTCCTTCCTGTGCTCTTTTCTTCCATCTGCCACTTAGATGTGCATGTTTCCCAGAGTTTTGTTGATGCTTCTAGCTGCTTAGCCTCCACCTTCTCCTGCCTGTTTTCTAAATTCCAGAGTTCCAGTTGCATTTGTGACCTATACAACACATTTCAACAACCACTTTTATTTTGGGACTAAATTATCCAGAGTCAATTTCTATTGCTAGAAACTAAGAATGGAGGAGATTTGGCTGAACTGCAATTCTGGTGAAAAACAACAGGAAATGCAGTTATATATAAGGACAACATGAGTAAACTGGAGCCACCCTGCAAACAAAGAAGCAAACAACAAAGTAACAAAACAAGCACCTTGGTAGACATACAGCATTCAGATGAAATAATGTGATACTCCTACTTTACTTTGCAGTAAAGTATTTTGTCCAGTTTGGGATATCACATTTAGATGAGCAAACTGCATTAAACAATGTTTATTGTATTCTACATGACAAATCATACTAGGCAGTGAAAATAAAAAGATTAGTAAGATTCCTGTCCTTTTGATATTTATTCTACTGGGGAAGATAAAGTTAAGTGCTGTATTAATATAAAAGAAGTACTGGTAGTGCAAAGGGGGTATAGCCAAAGCTGCTTTGAGGCACAGGAATAGTAATATTTGAGATGAATACTGAGTGATAAATAAGAGTTCACCAAGAAAATAATGAAAAGGTGAACATTCTAGGCAAAATCAATGGCATTCAGAAAAGACTGAAATGACAGATGGTCTAGAATGTAGGATAGAAGAGATAAGGACACTCCAAGATAAAAACGGAAAAGAAAGGTGGAGTCTAATCAAGAAGGGCCAGTTTGTAAGTCAAGCACTAGCTTTCACAATCTAAATATTAAAAGGCCTAAACACCGTATCTTTATGGGTCAAATAAGGATAATGGGTTGTTTTATTGTAAAATGCAGTGTACAGAAAACAAAACGTTGCCAGGCAATTGAAGATACGTCTTTCAAAACTGAAGTTATACAAACTTTTTGCCTACGTAGTTACACAATTCAAACAGAATTTACTAATAATTGGATCAGCTCTACAACAGAATGGAATGTCTTGTAAAGGAGGTTAGTTCTCTGTTACTTGCAGTATTATTCAAGCTGGTCTAGAAACTTATAAATAGAATTAACTGTTTGGAATTTAGGTAATATGAACTTTAAGATATATACTATTTATTTAGCTTTCTACTATTCTTTCTATTGGTTTTGTTGCTGACATATTTGTGTCCTTAGGTTGGAAGCTCTATTGTTCATACAACACTGTCTCTTAAGATTCTGTGCCAATAGCAGCAGCAGCCAGTGAAACTACCACTCCTTTCTCTTTTAAGGAAAATATGTTTAGGTCTCAGAAAAGAATACAGATTTGCAATCAGAGTTTTAGATCAAATATTACTCCAGTGATTTTTACCTTCATTGTATTTTAATAATCAACTCCTTTCTATCTTCTCATTTTCCATAATTATTCTAACTTTGAAGGAATAAAAATCCATATATTGGTGTCTGTCCATAATTACTTTTTCCACCAAAAAGTAAGTTCCTTTACCCCCCTTCAATTTTTGTCCAGTTTATTTTGACTTGCTTTCTTTCTTGCCACACCTATTCCACATCTGCATTTTCAGAATGGGCATTTTCATTCATTCTCATCATCAAATTTTGAATGAAATTACCCTTCAACCAAACCCATACGATAAATGCCCAAACCTAAATTAAGCCTAAATTTTACTTTCTATACTCCTCTATCCTAACAGACAGGAAGAGTTTCTTTTCACAAGTATATCAGCTAATGCTGCAACACTTCCTGTAGTTGTCAATCCTGGCTGAGTCCTCATCATGGTAATTACTTAATTTTCCTTAGCCAGCTCATAGTTCCCTCAGTGGATATTCCAGAACTTCTATCTCCCCAAGACTATTTCAAATCTCACCAGATTATCTTGCCTTCTACCTCACAGGCAAGTGTGAAAGCATCTAGTACCCCTCATTTTCTTACCACAACTTTTAAAATTATTTGTATTCATCTTCATTCTTCCTCTTTGCCTTTTGACTAGGCTATTCCCTTAAATTACGCTCTTAATTCCCTCCCATGTCCCATGTCATTATGAATCTTGAATCATTAACTAACATCTCCCTACTATATCTTCTCTTTCCTCTGAGCTGAGAAATATTCTAGCAATTTTTTTTCATTTTTATATAGATCACATAATATGTTACCGATTATGAAGAGAATAGACTTGGAGATATAAAAATACAGGTAAGGAAAATTTATATTGCTTCAGGAAGAAATCATAAAGATATGAACAAGAAAACAGTAGTAGTGATAGGGAGGTTAGAAAAGTTCAATAAATAATTAGGAGATAAAGTAAGTATAGTGATTAATATTATTACATATTATAAGAAGTACATGCTGTTACTGCCACTGAAAGTGAATGGCTCCTACTAAAACCACTGATGCTAATTATCTCAGATACCACCATACCCCCTGCAAGATTAATACTTCACTGTCTTTTATTCCTGAGTTACTAACTTCAGATTTAAAGTCTTATACTAGCACATCTGATTGGCCAAGACAAGGTCATATATCTATTTTCGAGCTGCTTAGGAACATTGCCCCAGGAAAGCAAGTTATTCGGTATTATGAGCTTCTGTTTGGAGGAAAATGAGCTCACCATTTTGGGAGAGGGATTAGATCTCAGGGAGAAAATACAAATGCGAATTATACTCAACGCCAGGGCTTTTTGAACACAAAGGCAATTTTTTCAATCAATTCCTATTTAGCAAATGTTTCAGTATTTTACCCTGTTTTAACCTCTTTATCCTTCTTCACCTTAAATATGTCCCAACATTTTAGTTATCCCCCAAGATTTAAACCACTCACAGATTCAATAAAAATGGCTATCCTAACACAAGCCTCTGGCAAAATTGTGTATGGCAGAGACCAGAGCAAAGGTCTGTGAAATACCAAGATAAAGACCTTCAAATTTGAAGTTAATCAGCTCCCACTGAGAGACCTGTTCAATGGGCTATAAAGATGCTTAACTGTGCTTTCCATTTTTTACGTTGTTCCTAATCATGCAACCAGAATTCTTCTGACATTGTGGCCAACTATAATCTAAGTGCACTGTGTCCACAGTATTCTCTTGAATTACCAGGATGATGAAACTATAAAAAATGGGGAGGGGATCATTTTATCTTAGTATTTTTTTAATTGGTAAACCAAGGATGGAAAATAAGAATGAAAAGATGGAGAAATGTCTCCTGGGTGAAGTGGAAAATAGGAACAGTCCCAGAGTAGCTATTAAAGAACATTAGACTCTGAAAGAAATTGGGTAATCCACCAATAGATAAGCAAGACGAGACTGTATGATTGATGATCTATCAATTTACCTATTGGTAAAAAGTGCTATGAAAGAGGATGTGTCAAATATAAAATGTGGCTAGAAGCCGTGCAACAAAATGTTCACCATAAATAATTTGCCCCAAACTTATTGCTTTGAAAACCAACAGGTGTCAACTAATTCATAACTTCAGAGAAGAATCCAGAACTGCTGGCAAAAGGCCCTATACCTTTAGAGCCACAATTTTTCCCAACCGGGGTCCCCTGCAGCTTCAGAACTGGCACACCAGGCAACAGCTCTGTAGCAAAAGGCTTTTTCAAACTGCATTTTTTTCAGCAGTTAAATCTGAGCTGTAACATTTGGCAGGTTTCCTTGCTAACATTTGGCAATAATTGTTTATCAAATGCTAACAAGGAATGCTGCCAAATGTAACAGCTCCGACTAAACCATCTAAAATATAATACTGAGGCAAACGTCTACAGACATGTGCTCAATTCTTTCTGACTAATCCTAGAAATAGGATCCTGTGCCCTTGGTCATCAGACCATGCTGCACCACAGCAGGGAGGCACAAGGGACCAGATTCTCTTTCCTCTGCACAGTGTATTATTTCCTTTGATTTCCAAGTGAGCTTCCGAGAGAAAGATGCCTGATAAACAGAGACGGAAATTTACAACAGGACATACAGTGTAACTTCATCAATTTGGATACAAATTTGTGAAATATCAGGCAGCAAAACAAAGACAGAATTATCTTTGATGGACAAACCATTTTTCATTCATATTGGTCCCCCAACTGTGCCTTGTTATCCACATTGAAGGCGTCATTCCTGTGCCCATTCGGTCTCCTCATTCTAGCTCTTTGGGCAGTCTGGGTCTAACCTCCCCTGCCTTTGCTGATGAAAATCTTCACAGTTCTAGCTCAAATTCCACTTTCTGTAGGAAGACTTCCCTGCTCCACCTTCCCATTATTCCTGTCCTGCCTTCTTAAGTTACTTTTGTTTTAAACCTGTATTGCCTAAAGCCGTATTTGGCCCTTGATACTATTCCTTATTACTACCATTGTTCCCCAGGCAGTTCAGTACCTTAAGTCCTTCCTTCCCCAATAAGCTTACTGACCCCTTGGGGGCAGGATCTGACTGCATAACTCACAGAATTTCTAACAAGGAGCTGCATACAATACTGTACTTATGACTCTTTAGGGCACAAATTATAGATCAAATGATTTTCAAATGGTTTATAAGCACTCATTTACATATTGATATCTGATATGCTAACTGGAAGGTATACTCAGTTATTCACCAAAATAGGTCATTTCAGATACTTTCCCAGGTCATTTTAGCTTATGTTAGCTAAATTTGGGTAGGTACATATGTTTGAAAGGAATCAAACTGCTTTTCTTCAGAATTCTAATTGAAAATTTTATGGTGCTGGGAAAATTGGCTAGCCATAAGTAGAAAGCTGAAACTGGATCCTTTCCTTACTCCTTATACGAAAATTAATTCAAGATGGATTAGAGACTTAAATGTTAGACCTAATACCATAAAAATCCTAGAGGAAAACCTAGGTAGTACCATTCAGGACATAGGCATGGGCAAAGACTTCATGTCTAAAACACCAAAAGCAACGGCAGCAAAAGCCAAAATTGACAAATGGGATCTCATTAAACTAAAGAGCTTCTGCACACCAAAAGAAACTACCATCAGAGTGAACAGGCAACCTACAGAGTGGGAGAAAATTTTTGCAATCTACTCATCTGACAAAGGGCTAATATCCAGAACCTACAAAGAACTCAAACAAATTTACAAGAAAAAAACAAACAACCCCATCAAAAAGTGGGCAAAGGATATGAACAGACATTTCTCAAAAGAAGACATTCATACAGCCAACAGACACATGAAAAAATGCTCATCATCACTGGCCATCAGAGAAATGCAAATCAAAACCACAATGAGATACCATCTCACACCAGTTAGAATGGCAATCATTAAAAAGTCAGGAAACAACAGGTGCTGGAGAGGATGTGGAGAAATAGGAACACTTTTACACTGTTGGTGGGATTGTAAACTAGTTCAACCATTATGGAAAACAGTATGGCGATTCCTCAAGGATCTAGAACTAGATGTACCATATGACCCAGCCATCCCATTACTGGGTATATACCCAAAGGATTATAAATTATGCTGCTATAAAGACACATGCACACGTATGTTTATTGCAGCACTATTCACAATAGCAAAGACTTGGAATCAACCCAAATGTCCATCAGTGACAGATTGGATTAAGAAAATGTGGCACATATACACCATGGAATACTATGCAGCCATAAAAAAGGATGAGTTTGTGTCTTTTGTAGGGACATGGATGCAGCTGGAAACCATCATTCTTAGCAAACTATCACAAGAACAGAAAACCAAACACCGCATGTTCTCACTTATAGGTGGGAACTGAACAATGAGATCACTTGGACTCGGGAAGGGGAACATCACACACTGGGGCCTATCATAGGGAGGGGGGAGGGGGGAGGGGGGAGGGATTGCATTGGGAGTTATACTTGATGTAAATGACGAGTTGATGGGTGCTGCCGAGTTGATGGGTGCAGCACAGCAATATGGCACAAGTATACATATGTAACAAACCTGCATGTTATGCACATGTACCCTAAAACTTAAAGTATAATAATAATAAAAATATATATATATATTTAAAAAAAAAGAAAATTTTAAACATTCAGTAATCCTTTATTGAGTCTGAACTATGTGCTACTTTGCAAG
The DNA here is from genome assembly GCF_043159975.1 of Macaca nemestrina. NCBI lineage: Eukaryota > Metazoa > Chordata > Mammalia > Primates > Cercopithecidae > Macaca > Macaca nemestrina. The sequence goes on from NC_092125.1 coordinate 135,141,934, forward strand.
GCTCTTGGAATACAAAAATAGGAAAGACATTGCCTTATTCTTCACTGTCCCACTCCCCTCCCCTCAAAAAAACATGCTGGAAAATGGCAAAATATTATTTAAATAACAAAAAATAACCCAATGTTATTTGAGGAATAAAAATAAATAACTCACCATTTTTAAATGTTGATTGAAGAAAATTTTCATTAAAGATATCGCCTATAGGCTTTTGAAAATATTTCTCATTTTATATAAATACATACTCACATGAGACATACATACAAGTCACACATAGTACTACAAGCCAAAGGATTTAAGAAGTAGTTCATGGGAATAGAACAGTTAGAAAAAGCAAAATCAAGGTTCTCATCTCTACTATAAATACATGGCAAAAGTACTTCCAAATGCAAGATTTTGGTATCACAGGAAAAGTATCTAGATTCTAAGCACTCTCTGCTTTGCCATTTAACAGCCAAGAGTCATTGGATAATTTTATTAAGTTCTCAGCTATTCAAATCCCTTATATAGAAAATGAGGATAACAATGCCTTCCTTGATTTATGTCAAAGGCCTCCGCCAAATACTCTCTCTGAGTCTACATATAAAACCAATGAATCTCTTGTTTAGGAAACTTAGATAACGAGAGATATAAAGCAGTTAAGAGTAAACTAGAACATATAGTAATAATTTTAAGCCTTTAGATTTTTCACTTAAAATGCATAATTCTACTCCAGTCTTAAATTGTGCCCAGGAATGCAATCAGATTCCCCTTAACTACATAAAAGGAGACACAGGTAGAGTTTTCCTCATAATATTCCAAAAGATTGTTGGACATGAGACATACAGAGTTACCAGCAACAGGGATGTCTGCCCTGTGCCTTCCTCAACCTTAAGTTCCAGTTAGAAGGCCCCAATGTTTAAACGGTAACCAGGCAGAAGAGTGAACCTTCGCACAAAGATTTTCAGCCAATAAAGCACCAAATCTGGGCAAGCCTTCTTGGATAGGTGCCAACATAGACTAATTCATAAATTTGTCAGGGCTTGGGCCTTCTCCCAGCTGTGCAAGTTAAACCTTTTTAGTGCGTCTCTATGCTATTCCTTCCTCCTGAACCTCACAATGTCCAGCTGACATTCAGTCTGTGGAAAACTGTATTGCCTTTCTTGATGGAGGAGAATGGAGTCTGCGCTACCCCAAGGACACTGAGGATATGCCTTTTTGCTGTAAAAAGAGGCCATCACAGCTTACACAGTGCTTCTGCTCAGAAGAACACCTCCTCATTATTTTTTCAACAGATGTCTTGGTGAAGCATATTTTACTATTTATGTTAGCCTCCTGTAAAACATCTGAGAAAATTCAGAATAACAATAAAAAATGATTGTGTTCACAAAATCAAGTAAATCCAATAATATTTCTGACAGAATTGATTACAATAATGTCAAACGCCCCTCTCCACTCTCTTTGAAAGTTATTTCAAACATAAAGATAATGAAATATGTTGCCTGTCACTTGTAAATTGTGTGCTGAAAGTCTAAAGAGATAATTTAAAGATTTCCAGGTAGAACAATACACTTGCTTTATTTTATTTGTCAAGTAAATATATTAGTAGGAACTTTCTACTGTGGAAGTTGGAAACCCCACAAGAGAAGCAGACATTTAAATTACAATATGAAATTTTTTCATGGGTCACATTCCTGAATTGTAGAGGCTTCTTTACAATTGGTGGTGGTGGTGAGTGGAGACAGAAGCAGATACTTAGTAAATATTTCCATAAAATGTAGAGATAGGTTTTGCTATGGTGGCATAGCATAGTGGTTAAGTGCATGAATGTTTAGTATTAAAACACCTGGGATCAGGTTCCAATTCCATCACTCACTATCTGTGTGACCTAAGAAAATCACTTCACCTCACTGTGCTTAAATTTCCTGCTCTGTAAAAGGAGACAATACTAATTAACTCACTGGTGTATAGTGAACAAAATGAGATGTATAAATAATTTTATGGCATGAAACACATAGTAATTGCTCAATAATGATAGCTATTTTATTACTGAATGCACTGATAGCTATAGTTGTTATCAGATACAGTCCTCTACGTATATTCCTTCAGTTCTATTTCTTTCTAGTCCCCCTTTTTATTATTTTAATCCCATAATTACATCACACTTCTCATAATCTATACCCCTTCCTCATTGATTGCTCACTAAACTTTGTAATGAGGGGCTTATGATCTTATTTCTAAACTGGTTGATTTTTTTTATTCTTTGCTTTCCCCACTATATGTAAACCCTGCGTGGGTATGTCTTGATCCTCACTGGCTCCTCCAAATCTAGCACTTATCTGTCATGTGTCAAGTGCTCAACACACGCAGTTAAATAAATGAGCGCATCATTGTGCTTCATTTACAGATAAGGAAAGTGAGGCCCTGAATATTTAAGGAAATTGCTTAAAATCAAAGTCAGTTCAACTAGCAAATGGAGGAGCTAAGATGTGGAAACTGGTTTTCACTATCCGAGCTCACGCTCATTTCCGTGCACTCACTGCCTTGTTGAACCTAGAGCTGCATGTGGCAGAGCTCTAGAAACCTGACTCACACGTTTTCGTAACAATTTTTCAGAGCACACTTTCCCTCTACAATATTTTTAATGGAATATCAAAGGGGGCTACTTGTAAATCTCAGTTAGTGGAGTCCTTTTGAACACCAACCACTGACATTCAAGCAGTTAGGCAATTATTGCTGCTGGAAATCCAAAGGCCCAACCTGCATGCTACCAGTACTTCCATCTCCAGTGAATTTACCACCAGGGACAATAAAAAAGAAAGTAGTGAAATGGTACAGTAAGTGTCTGATGGTTAAATGTCACAATAACAGATTTCTACAGCTTAATTGTTGTTTGGGGGGTGAAAGGGAATGTTCCTTGGGAAACAGTAGGGAACAGTTGGTAGTAAAGCCAATTTATGCTCATATATTTTGCTGTCATCAACAAAAGACATCGCCTAGATCTGGCTGAGGCAGTATTTTATTGCTTAACTCTTTTAGATTCATCAAATTTGATATTCATTTTAACACCTTTATCTCTAGATATAATAATAATACACATTTTGTAGCGTTTCAAAATTCTTCTCACTGCTAGTATACATCGATTATCTTTGATAGTTACAGTATCCTCAGGTTGGCCAAGGAAAGACTTATTTTCCCCATTTTCCACATGAGGTCATTGAAACAGATCAGAAGCTAAGAGATTTCTGTGCCATCCCACAGACTATGACTGACTCAGGACTAGAGCTCATCCCTGACTTGAAGTCCAATGCTCCTTCTTTAGTGAATATACAAATATGTTTGGGAGCTCCACTGACATTCTGACTTAATTCCAAGCCATTTCAGATATGTCAAAGTCTGATATTCATCAAAGAGCAAGGAAACTGACACAATGTAGCTTTTGCATTAGCCCTTTTTTTTTTTCCCCTGCAGTAAATTTCAGTTTCTATCAGTACACAGGCCACTTAATATCCTTCTCATGTTTATTTGGGAGATTCCATTTTTCTCACTTTCAATAAAATCCCATAGATTTTTTTAAAAAACTGAAAACAAAACACAATAATGAGAATACTTAAGGACCGGTATCCAAATCTGATTAGCATCCCCAAAAGAGTACTTCCACTTATTTCATAGCGCAGCCTTAACTGTATTTACCTTGTTCAGAGCTAGAATGTCAACATTACTCAAGTTGCCGGTGTGTGGGGTCTGCTGTGAAATCACAGTGAACACATAAGGGACCGATTAGCATGACCTGCTATTTATTAGGCAACCATGGCATTTTGACCACATCATAAAAAATCCTTCTGAAGAAAACAGTTTTCTGGCCCTTGGCTACTTAAATCAGAAAAGGGCTTCTTAGACAAATGTGTACTTTGCCTAAATATCTACATTTCGTAGTCAGAAAGACATGATAGGCTTCTGAATTTTAAACATCAGAATGCATGGCTGTGAAACATGTAAGTAGCTCACCTTTATGACAAAGCAGGGGTTTCTATTTGGACCCTTTTGTTCCTTTCAAAGTAAGACAGCACTTGTTAACAAAACTCTTCCCTTTGTTACCAATACTTTGCTAGGCACAATAGGGGGAAATAAGATTAAGGTTAAAAGTCTTGACCTGAAAGAAACTGCAGTGTCACCGGGAAGAAAACATCGAAACAATAAGTGCACTCAGAAGATGTTGTTAAGTTAGTAGCCATTTGATGAAATTTGTAGAAATGTCCCACCCCCTCTCCCCAGCAAAGGTGCTTCCTACTTTAAGGTACATTTTGTTAATAATTCTTGGTTTTCCTGCAGCCAGGAAATTCCTTAAGGGAACCAGTATAACCCAGCGGGGAAGATCCTCTGTTATAGGGTTGGACAGCTCTAGATTTGAAACCTGGTTTCCACTTTATATGCTGAGGAATCTTAAGCAATTTATTTAACCTCTCTGTGCTCAGGTACTTCATCTTCAAAGGTGTAGACAGGAGAGTGCCACGCTGGATATATACAAACTAGAGGTGCCACAGAATGTTAATCTTCCTACTTTCTTACATCATATATTTTTGTATCCCAAGATACCTTGCACCCTGCATTTGTAATTGCTGACCTTGATGTAAAGCAAAGGAACAAGAATGCTATTAGGCATCCACAAGAGTTAAATAGCAATTTTAACCCAAGGAGGAGGCCCAAATTAGATTAATTTGTAGATATGAATGTAGGCCATTCTGTTGAGATGGTCAATTAATTCAAAAGAAGATCTTCCTTTGCAGAAAGACAGAACCCTACCAGAAAACAAATCCCCTTTCATGTTGTTCTTAGCCAAGAGCAGATGTCTGGCAATATGAAAACATAGTGGTTATTTTCACAAATGAGATCTTTCTTTCTGCAGGCAGCATTGCAAAGCTAACTCTGGCTCCTATTTGAGGCTCAAAGATTACTATCTGTGCAGTGTTTATAGCAGTATTCCTGCAGCTGCATTAAAAGGTACCATGACCTCTTTAAGTACATGAATAATCTTCTTCAATGTGCAGTTGTACAGGTTCGGAATTCATTGCTCTTAAACAACCAGCAGGTTCCCAAACTTGACTCCCTTAGGAGGTTCAATTAGCCTCGGATTATTTTCATATTGATCATTTCTTTCCCCACCCCTCTTTTATTTTTAACCGTACATCCTTATTCTGCTAGTGTGAAACATATATTGAGTTTGTCAAACCACTTTTCCTCCTGATGCTTTACACCAGTATTTATTTGGAAAATGCCCCAGTTTACCTGTGCCCACTTGCTCCTTATAATAGTAAAGGGTTGTTTTATCTAGCATTAATTACATGTTATTTCAGGAACTTTATGAGCATGCATAATTCAATATTGCCTTTCTCATTGTTTTGCAGACCAAATTACCCATTGCCTAGGCTGGAAAAAACAGTTCAAAAGCACCAGCCCTGACTCAATTTAGGATGTGGCTCCAGCAAGTTCATCAGCCTACTCTTTAGATATTGATCATCACTGCAAAGAAAACAATGCAGTTTTCTTTTCTTTTCTTTTCTTTTCTTTCCATATTGGACCCAGCCTTTGGTACAGTTTGTTTACAGAAGCAAAATAATTGTGGAATAAATCAGGGAGCACAAGTTATATGGACTTCATAGAAGGATCTAGATAATTTAGACCAGAAAGCTAAGTAAACCTGAGGCAAAACCCAGTTTTTATACTCTATCCATATTGTATTTCAGTTCAGATAACCTCAATTTACAAATCTTGACTTTTGCCATCATATTCCCTATCCTAATCCCCAAACTTCCCAAGCTTCCACTGCCTATCTTTTCTACTTCTAGGTATAGAGCTGCGAAAATTTAAAAATTTGTAAATACTCTATGGGTTTCATCTTTACAACTTTGAAGTTAAAATAGTCTAAGGAGCTAACTCTAAAGCTAAAGCTATCTACCTCAGGAAGTGCCACCTCTATTTAAAAATACCTTCTCTAAATCACAAAAAAAAAGTTTACTTCATTCTTCATACTGCCTGAAAGCCCAACATTCATTCATTCAACAAATAATATTGAAAGCTTAACATATGCCAAGCCCTATGTGAGGTGCTCTTATACCTTTACACATGAAAAATTAATTTGAAATAATAAACCTTCTTTTTAAGGATGAAAATATTGGATCCCTGGCAGGGATGAACTATTTTCCAGTCATTTAAACACTGGTGTGAATTAATTCAATCAGTACACTTTCTACTATCAACAGCTTAGATCCGTGGTATTGATGTGAATTGCGGTTATGAAAAGGGAAGGTGAATTGGGAATGTAGGAAACTCAGAACAGAAAGCTTGGCTTTAGACAGAGAGAAAAATTAGAACACAGGGTCAACAAACATCTGTTGTAAAGTAAAAACAGTAAAACGGTTACTATATGAAGCAAATATATCCATCATCTCATATAGTTATACATTCTTTTTTAATTTTTGTTGCAAGAATGCCTAAAATCTAATCTACACATTTAGCATGAATCCCAAATATAATACAATTGTATTACCCTATAGTTCCGTTTGTCATTAGATCGCTAGACTCTTCAGCCCACATGTCTGCTACTTTGTATCCTCTAACCTATAATAGCTATTTAAACATTTTGTCCAATTCAGTATAAGATAGAGATTTAAAAATCCGTCACTTCTGCCAGGATCATAGCTGTAATTTCAGCACTTTGGGAAGGGGAGACTGGCAGACCACTTGAGGCCGAGAATTCAAGACCAGCCTGGCCAACATGGTGAAACCCTGTTTTTACTAAGAATACAAAAATTAGCTGGGCGTGCTGACATACCCTGTAATCTCAGCTACTAGGGAAGATGAGGCACAAGGATCACTTGAACCCCAGAGGCAGAGGTTGCAGTGAGCTGAGATTGCTCCACCACACTCCACCCTGACAGCAGAGTGAGACTCTGTCTCATTAAAAAAACAAAGCTGGGCGTGGTGACTCATGCCTGTAATTCCAGCACTTTGGGAGGCTGAGGTGGGTGGATCACCTAAGGTCAGGAGTTCGAGGCCAGCCTGGCCAATATGATGAAACCTTGTATCTACTAAAAATACAAAAAAATAGCCAGGCGTAGAGGCAGGTGCCTGTAATCCCAGTTACTCGGGAGGCTGAGGCAGGAGGATCACTTGAACCTGGGAGGCAGAGGTTGCAGTGAGCCGAGATCGTGCCACTACACTCCACCCTGGGAAACAAGAGTGAAACTTCATCTCAAAAAAACCAAAACCAAAAAACAAATCCTCACTTTTGCCACCAAGGCCATATGTCCCCTTTGTGCTCTTGGGATTCAGATCATAGGCTAATGCTTTGAGGGACATTATTGAGTTCCTCTGGAGCTAGCCTAGATATCTAATCATGGTTTAATTCAACTATAAATCTATTGTGAACTACTGCTATGGTTTGACTGTGTCTGCCAGAGTTCATGTATTGGAAACCTAATTCCCAATAAAATAGTGCGGAAAGTGGGGCCTAATAAGAGGTGATTAGCTGATGAGGGCTCTCCTCTCATAAACAGATTAATACAGGAGTGGGTTAGTTATCGCAAGAGGGAACTTGTTATAAAAGCTAGTTTGCCCCCCTCTTGCTCTCACCCTATCTCTTGCCTTTCTGCCTTCCATCACATGATGATGCTTTATGAAAGCCCTCACCAGATGCAAGCCCGTCAATCTTGGACTCTGGAACAATGAGAAATAAATCTCTGTTCTTTGTAAGCTACCCAGTCTCATTTATTCTGTTACTGCAGCACAATATGGACAAAGCAACTATTTATAGCACTCTATAAGTAAACGCCTTCCGGGTTCCAAATAAACACATACATGTATATGTTAGAATCCAATCCACTTACTATCTAGAGGATTTTTGAAGAATAATTAAAATCCACACGTTCACTTCTTCACTCACTAGGCTTGTGAGTGGTTCAAGATAAGATCTACATTATAAGCATAAAGAACAATTAATTTATTTGTTACTTAGGGCCCTCTACACAGATCATTAATGCTAAATTCATATGTAAAAGTCAATAATGTCTATCAGTGAAAGATAACACATTCAAGTCTCTTAATATAACCATTTTGTGAATATTTACTTTGGTAACAAGAATTTAAATCGGAAGTTTCACCAAGTCAGATACTAAGATACCACGAAGGGTGAATTCCATGCCCAGAATTTAAAAATGAATAGGTGAAAAGTGGTTATTGGACTCTTAAAAGCCCTCACCCCCACCAAGGATATAAAATGGCCAAGATTTTGAAAACTGAAAGAGGATTTGTAAGGAAAGCCATTCTTTAGAGACAGCCTTCAGTGTGCTATGAGTAGACAGCGGAGGAGATACCTTCCTCTCAGCTCAAGCTTAGACGATAGGGCTAAATGTACGCCCTGATATGTGCTACCTGGATTTCGGGGGGCATGGTGGACTGGTGTCTGGCACACGCCTGAGAAATCTAAAGGAAAAAGGCTCTGCTATCAATCTGAGGCAGCAGGCAGTGAAATAGATTGACATGGGCTGCGCCAGTGTGGCTACCGGGATTCAAAAGTGTGGCCTAGGGAAGCGAGAGCCAGCCTGGGATCTGTGGAAAAACTGGATAAAGAGGATGATCTGGTAGGCAAGGTAAGCCCAACTGGGGTAGATCCATGTGGGGCTGATAAGGGAACAGCCAAGCAGAGGAAAATGCATCATATGAGTTCCAAATTACCCACCTCTAGGGAAGTGGAGTCAGAGAGGCTCCCAGTGAGGGTCTCTGAAGAAATGACAGAAAGCTCATGAGGGAAAGAACAGATTTAAACCTCCAATGCCACTGCACAGCAGTGTCAGCCAAGTAAAACCTTCTCGGCCTCTTCTCCACCCTCCCTTCTGGAATTTCAACCCTGGCAGTATCAAATAGAACAACTTGCCAGAGAGAAGGAAGGAAGAAAGACAACAGAAAGTGCTGCTGTGCATCCAGCCCTCTGTGAGGACAAAGAATTCCTCCAACTGTGAATGAAATTACAAGTTTTGGTTATTACATAGGACCCTACACATTTCTAATTATTCAGTGAAGACTATGTTTTTGACTTAAAATGGCTATAGGCCTTTTTATTACCCAAGAATAAACAAAATTTTAGACTGTGTGAGTTTTTATCCAGGGTCAGAGGAGGAACTTCTCCCCACTGAATAAATTTCATTAGAATATGGGAGAAAAAATAAAGTTGCCTTTGATTACATCCCATGAGTCTTGCTCATTGAGCATATCAGTTAAACTTCTTAAGATAGAGGGAATTGCTTAAGGGAATACACAATGATTCTTCTCAGCAACTTATAAACAGAGTCTAATTCATAAATTTGCTAACGGCTCTTTCCTGCTAGACATTAACAGATAAAAAGAAAATCTCTGTTTGGTCATTAGCTTTAATTTAGATATAGCCTTAGAGTTACAAGGAACATCTTGAGGACAAGCAAATGGCTCTAGACTTTATTAAAACCACACTCCAATGAAACACTCTTGAAGCAGTGCCCTTTAGAAATGATTGCTTGAAATAGATGAAATGTAGTCCTTTGAAAATTTGTCCAACTCTGGTTGCCCTTTGTTTTCCCAGTGCGTGTGCATGATCTGCCTCTTTCCCCCTCACCAGTAGCAAGAAGTCTTCATGATCAAATTTAGGGCCACTAAACATTCTCTGATGTTCATCTCCACCATTCTTTACCCAAAATGACTTATTAAGCACATTTTTTTTTTTTTTTTAGATAGGGTCTTGCTGTTTTGGCTCAGGTTAGACTTAAACTCCTGGGCTGTAAGGATCCTCCACCTCTGCCTCCTGAGTACCTGGGACTACAGGCATGAACCACCATACCCAGCTTATATTTCTTTTCTTCTTTCTTCTTTCTTTCCTTCCTTCCTTCCTTCCTTCTTTCTTCCTTCCTTCTTTCTTTCCTTTTTTTAGTTTTTTGAGATGGAGTCTCACTCTGTCACCCAGACTGGAGTGCAGTGGTGTGGTCTAGGCTTACTGCAGCTTCCACCTCCTAAGTTCAACTGATTCTCATGCCTCAGCCTCCCAGGTAGCTGGGATTGCAGGTGCATGCCAACACACCTGGCTAATTTTTTTGTATTTTTAGTAGAGATAGGGTTTCACCATGTTGGTCAGGCTGTTCTTGAATTCCTAACCCCAAGTGGTCCTCCCACCTCTACCTCCCAAAGTTCTGGGATTACAGGAATGAGCCACTGCACCCACACTTATACTTCTTAAACATCAAGTATAGACCAGGCTCCAGGTAGTGATACTAAGATGACTAGAATCTGCCATCCCAGGACTACCAATATAGAAGTAGAGCTAGACAGTTAAATAAGAAAATCACTAATAGAGAACAAAAAAAATACACTGTTGGAGCAGAGAAGCAGAGATGATAAACTCCACTTAGAGAAGTCAAGGAAGCCCTCCCAGAAGAGGTGACAATTTGATCTGAGTCTTGACAAGTGAGTAAGGGCTCATCAGGCAAAGAGCAGGCAAAATAGCATTTCAGGCATTACGTGAATGAGGGACAGTGAGAAGGAGCATGGATATTATGGGAATTGGATAGAATTTAGAAAGTGATGAGGGCAGAAAATGACTCTTGGTGATGGCAGGGATCAGAAGAGATTATCTGTGTGGTTTGTCTTGTTGGGTGACCTGTAAATGAAAGGGAACCAATGAAGAATATTCAAGCTACTAGATGCCTGACTGGAAGAAGACAGAAACTGAAAGAAGGAAGTTATGATGAGTTTCCGTACATACACAAGAACCATATCTTTCTCTTGTTCTTCCTGAGCTAACAGATTGTGCACATGATATCAAACTGTCTGGGTATTTTAGTGAAACTGCGCAGTGGCATCCACCTCAAATTTAACTCACAGAAAATTCTTCCAGTTTCTGAATTAAATGCAAAAGAAGATAGATGCATCATACTGCTAAAAGAATAAAGTCTTTTAAAAAGGTAACCCTGTGTTATCCCTTAGCGTTCTCATGACACTGAGACAAGGTATTGAATCAGATATATAAAATTGTTGACAACTTTCTGTATGTGATAATAATCTGTTCAAAAATTTAAGTGAGTTATAATATGTGCTTTTCTTTTTTATTGTGTTTCCTTTAGTTTGTGTCTCTCCCCACACCTCTTGCATTTTGGTACTATGAGTTATACTTTGCTGTTTTTAATGTCAATTATTGTGAATGAAGTCAAGATTAGATTCTACTCTGGATTTACAAAGTTATATATTCCAACACTATTTTCTCCAGAGAACCAAAGAACATGGTTTTAAAAATTAAAGATGAGGCCAAACGCAGTGGCTCATGCCTGCAATCCCAGAAGTTTGGGAGGCGAAGGTGGGTTCAAGACCAGCCTGGCCAACATGGCAAAACTTCGTCTCTACTACAAAAGAAAAAAAAATTAGCCAGGTACGGTGGCAAGTACCTGTAGTCCCAGCTAGTTGGGAGGCTGAGAATGGAGAATCACCTTAACCCAGAAGGTAGAGGTTGCAGTGAGCCAAGATTGTGCCACTGCACTCTAGCATGGGGCAACAGAACAAGACCCTGTCTCAAAAATAAATAAATAAATGAAGATAATATTTACCATTTCTTCATGAAACTCTTGAGAGGTGAGCATCAAAAAGACAACAAGAAACTTAGATGTTTGGGTTTTATTTTCAAGTTTTGTAAAACTATGATTGAGTTTAAGAATGTTAAGATTTAAATGAAGAATAAGGTAAACTGTTTTATTACATAACTAGTATCACAAAATATTGTGGGAATTTTAGTCCTATTATATTTAAAAGATATTTTATTCTGTAGTCCTTGACATTATATAATTATAATTATTATTAATATTATTAATATTATTTATAATTATTTTAACTGAATAATTTATGTGAATCAAAAGTAAATAGTTTATTCTATTCTACTTATAGCCTTTCATAGTCCCAATTTTTGTCACTATACATGAGATCGAGTAATTCATAAAGAACAGAAATTTATTTCTTACAGTCCTGTGAGCTGGAAAGTCAAAAAGCATGGTGCCAGCATCTGGTGAGGATCTTCATGTTGCATAATTCCATGATGGAAGGAGGAAGTGCAAGAGAGGCCATGGGAGCAAGAGAGCAAGAGGGGAATGACCTCATATTTTAAAAAAAGCTCAAGCTCATGATAATGAACCCACTCCCTAGTTAACGACATTAACCCACTGATGAGGGCAGAAATCTCATGACCTAATCTCCTTTTATTAAGTCCCACCTCCCAATATTGTGGGATTGTAGATTAAGTTTCCAATGCATGAGTTTTGAGTGACACATTCAAACCACAGAATAGCCCATAGCACATTTGATTATAGCTTATTTTCTCAGTTTAGAATTTTGTTTCTACTTGTAGATAGCATTTGCCTGTTGTAACATCTCTTGTAATCATAATGATTTATTGAATCTCTTTCCCTCAAAAGACTACAGCCATTATGAGGCCAGAGGTCATATCAATCTTATTCATCCTTTTATTTCTACACCTAGATCAATGTGTAATGCAAGATAGGTGCTCAATAAACATCTGGTGAATGACATTTGAATCTGGAATGTGCCATTAGCCATTTTTAAAGCATGGACAAGATAACCTAAAGACCTGTTTCCTTAACAGGGTGTGGAAATCATAACATAAAGTTCACAGGATGGTTTTAAGATTAAATTAGATAGCTACATATAGGGTCTTACTTAGAACTGTAAGAATTCTGATCTAGTCTATCTGTTCTAATCTATCAGTACTTCCACGCAGTAGAGAAATAGTTTATATGTAAGGAAATGAAGAAGGTGGTTAAATATTTCTGTTGAGTGTTGCTTGACATTACTCTGAAGTATGAAAATGGGAATCCAAAAGGAATTGAGGACCAGATGCATCATCACTGTTAGGTCTTTTACCCACACGAGTAATTCTCTCCCTGTCTTTGCATCATCAATATTCCCCTCTCTAATCTGTGAGTGAATTATTAACATCAGTGCATGGTGAATTATTCATATCATTATACAACCTAACAATATTTTTTCCATTGGCCTCACATCATCTTCTAGCTACCATTCCATATATCTCCTCCCCTTTCAACACAACTTCTAGAAGATGTTGTATCTTTTAAAATATCTCCTTTGCCAAACCTAATGGGCAATTTCAGAGCTCATCTGGAAACCTATTAGCAGCATTTGAGAGAGTTGATCTGTCTCTCCTTCTTGAACCCTTTATCAAAAAAAAAAAGTTAACCAAATATCGAAATAATTGTTTTTTGTTTGTTTGTTTGTTTGTTTTAGACGGAGTTTCACTCTGTCGCCCAGGCTGGAGTGCAGTGGTGCGATCTCGGCTCACTGCAACCTCTGCCTCCCAGGTTCAAGTAATTCTCTGCCTCAGCTTCCCAAGTGGCTGGGATTACAGGCGCCCACCACCACACCACGCTATTTTGTGTGTGTGTGTGTGTGTGTGTGTGTGTGTGTGTGTTTTTAGTAGACTCAGAGTTTCACCATTTTGGCAAGGCTGATCTTGAACTCCTGACCTTGTGATCCACTAGCCTCAGCCTCTCAAAGTGCTGGTATTGCAGGTATGAGCCACCACGCCTGGCCTCAAAATGATATTTAAAGTGTACATACACAAACACACACACACAACTATGGATATGTATCATTAGTCCCTCCCTTTATTATAGATAAGGTAGCATATTATACATTTTTTACTTAGTAATACAACATGGAGATTTTTTCATATTAGTTCTGTAAAGAGATTCCTCACCCTTTTCTAAAACTGTATAATATTCCATCATGTGGATGCACTTTAGTTTGAACAATCAGCTTCCTATAGATGAACATCAGGTTATATCCAATTTTTTACTGCTATATAAAATGTTTCAACGATACTGATATTCAGTCACAACTTCATATTAGTGCATTTTATATGCATTGTGTATGTAGTAGAAGTTCCTGGCAGTGGGATTACTGAATTATAAGGTAAATTCACTTACAATTTTTTATAGATATTATCAAGTTGCTGTCCAATATAATACATGAGAAATAGTAGTTTTATTTTGCATTGCTCTTATTCGAAATCACTCCATGCTTGTCAAATATACTGTTTTCACTAGGCTTCCAGAAGACAATTTCTCTCTTGATCCTCTCCTTGGGCTAATGATTCTCTCTTTTTCTGACTTCTTTCTATGGCCCAACCTCTAAATGTGGCATGCCCTCACAGCTCAGCCTTTGTTTTCTCCAGTGTAATATCCCTAGAATCCAGAATAGCACCTGTCACAGGATATGTGTTCAATAAATATGCATGAAATGAATGTAATATTTACAGAATTTAACTCCCACAAAACCTTAAAAGTAAATAAATAGTAATTACATTTTATAGATAAGGGCACTAAAATTTATTAAAGTTACATAATTTTCCAAAATCACTGCTAGTAAGTGGTAGAGGCTAAGATTAAACCTAGGTCTGGTGAATCCAAAGCTAGGAGAAAGAAAAAATGATAGTTGCAAAGAAATGTAGTTCAATATTATCTACACTTGGAAAACTGTGAACAACATAATTGTCCTACAGTAAGGAGTGTTTAAATAAATAAATATTAACTTTATTATTATGAGTCCATTAAAATGAACATTATAGAGACTATGTGGTTACATGGGAAATTCTTCTGATATTAAAATTTTATCTAGATTATGATTACAAATGATTAATTAAAAGATTTACATTTTTTGTCTAGAGGGCAATGAATTTCTTTTTATCTGACTTCTGTGATTATAATGTTGCTTATTTAACTTCTAGACATATATTAAGACAATAGAAAAATCTTTATTTTAAATCTTGTATAAATATACTTATATTACGATAACATATTCTGCTGACTAGCAGTCTCTATGATATCCTGTAATTTTTAAAGAAAAGAATAAATGTTGAAATCATAATGTAAACATAACACACAATTTCATTGCATATATTGTTACCAAAAATATGCAGTAGATATTGGCTTGCGATACCTGACAATTAGCAACCTTAAAAAAAGTAGGTCATGTACTATATAAATACTATATAAATCTTCAGTAAATAATCACAATACCATGTAATAACTTCCTTTCATATCAAAACAGTTTTTTAAATCACTTATATTATCATTTAAACTATCTTTAATTTGGCATGGTTTTCTTCTTCCCTTAATAGAATCCTCGATAAAGTGTAATATTTCCAAGAACACAAAATAGAACTGCAGTTGCTATTTAACTTAATACTCTGAAGTTTTTAAACTAACAAAATAACATTTAGTTATTTGAAAATTAATGATGATATCTCATGTAAATCCACAATTTTATATGTATACTGTTCATATTGTTGTTAAAATATAGCAGAATGCAGATGGTGATAACAAAACTGATATTATCTGACATAAATATAAATTTGTCAGACAAATGTGCTATCTCGCTCTGTACTCTACAAAATATAGGGATAAACTACAGGCACTTTTAATCCAACCATTAAATTTTTTTACAGTTATTAATCTCTGGTAGAGAATCAAATAATTCAAATATTTAAACAAGTTAAAAATCAGTATGCTTACGTGATCCAAAAGTAATCCAACGGAATTGAGTGTAATCCTATCTTCCCAGAACATAGTTTTTAAACACATATACACATGCAACAAACATAAAGACTCCAGATAAAAATTGATTTTGATTATGGTCAAATACTGACAAATATGTTTATCTTCCTTATTCTGCACCTCAAACCATAGTGGAAAAGAATATTAATGATGAAATGTAGAAAGTGTTTATGTAATAACTATAGTAAAGACTGATTGAGCACCACTGCCCCGTGAATCATCCCAAATCAATGGGGTCTTGAGAAAGAGATATTTTTCTACATCTCAAAGCCATCCCCTCTACTTGGGCTCACGATACTCTCTCCTCACCTGTCGAGGGATCTGGAGAGTACATTCATAGCCTCTTTCTTTTACAGCTTCATCTCTCCTTCTCCATGAGCTTCTTCCCTTGCGTCTACAAATAGGCATGATTCTCCATTTAAAAAGCAAAATATTATTTCTTTTCATTTTTCTAATTCTTCTAACCTATTAATATATTCCTTTCCACAAATTTTCATAGGAATCATTTGCATTTTATTCTGGATGATGAAGGCTAGTAAGAATGAGCAGCATGACATGAATTCATTAACATATTTAACACTAGGCAAGGGTGGCATGAAATTCACTGAATGAGTTTAGTAGCCCACAAGACCTCTTCTTTACTTGCTTCTTTTAAGGACTCAACCATTCTCACTTCTCATCACTGAGCTTCCATTCAAACTAAATATCCTTTGTTCATTCTTCAACTCTTCAACAGAGCACATTTCATTCTCTTTTCATAACACTGAAGCTCTGGCTGCTTCTGGCCTTTCCATACTCTTATTTGAGGTTACTTGCATTGTCCCTCTCTATAGCTTCATCTGCCTGCAAATGCCTCCTACAAGACACTCTTTTCTCCTTAGCATTTACTCTTCTGGGGAATTCATCCAGTCTCATATCTAATCACTGACTCATTTTGCAAACATTCAGAGGGTGTTTATTCTATGCATGCCAGTGTCCTGAGCACTGAGTTCACAAGTATGAGTAAGGCAACATACTTGTCCTTAGAGAGCTTAGAATTGAGTTGAGGAAAAGACCCAAAAAAAGCAGTTATTGAGGTATAGCTAGGACAATGGGCCCAGCAGAGGAGAGGAAGCCTCCTAGATAAGGGAACATTTGAATTATAACTTAGCAGGAGATGGTCAGGTGTTTAAATATATATATACATATATACCTATATGCATATTTAATATGTGAAATATGTTTATGTAATATTATATATACACATATGTGTCCCACATGCCTAAAACTTACTCCTTCTCTCTTTTGTTTTGAGATAGTGAGATGGGGTTTCCCTCTGTCACCCAGTCTGGAGTGCTGTGGCATGATCCTGGCTCACTGCAACCTCCACCTCAAGAGATTCTCACACCTCAAACTCCTGAGTAGCTGGGGCCACAGATGCATGCCACCATGCCTGACTAATTTTTTGAACTTTTGGTAGAGACAGGGTTTTGCCATGTTGCCTAGGCTGGTCTGAAACTCCTGGGCTCAGGTGATCTGTTCCCTTGGCCTCCCAAAGTACTGAGCCACTTTTGGCCTCGCCACTCTCTCTTTCTTTCTTTTTTTTTTTTTTTTTTTTTTGAAAACTGTTAACTTTTATTGTAACATATGTACTTTTTTTTTTTACAACAGCTGTACAGTTTTTTTGCTGTTTGTTTTTTGTGTTGTTGTTGTTGTTGTTGTTGTTGTTGTTGTTTTGGACCCCTCTTCTACTTCGCCATTTCTTTAACACTGAAATGGGGCTCTCTGGTCCACTAGACTTGAAAAACCCATATTCACATTCTATCATTCTTAGGAAAAATATATTTTGCCCATACCAATTATACTGTTACCATTTTAACTTCTGAAAATCCTGGATGAGTGTGAGAGTTTGATTTAAAAACAAGTACAGATCCTAGGTTTTCTTGCAATCAGTGAATTTAATCAGTCTGGGGCAGCTTGGGAAACAGGTATTTGTTTTTAATATCACCAGGTGACTTCTAATGTGAAGCCACTTGTCTATGTTCTCATCACTATGAACCTCCATCTAATCTGTCCCTAATCTGTTTCAACAGAAAAATGTCATATTAATCTTTCAAAAACACTGCTTTAATCAAATTTCTCAGATCTAATACAACTGGAACTTTCTCACTTGATCGCTGCAATTTAAAATTCTAAAAAAAATTTTGTCTTCTAACAAATATCCTTCATTCATTCATGTAATCAGCAGTTATTCAATACCTAAATGTTAGGCTCAGGGAACTGATAGTCCTCAACTCCTCACAGTCTTCATTCCAGCAAAACAGACAGACACTATATAACCACATACAATTAAGTGTGATCAATCTTAAGAAAAGGAAATACTAGACTCTAAAGAAACCTGTAACAGAAGAAGTCAGCTTAATTGTCAAAGATGATCTGCTACACTTTAAATAGAAGTATCATCAAAAATTTCTCAGGTAAAATGGAGAGGGAAAGGGAAGATTTCCAAAAGATAGGCCAGCATAAGCAGCATATGGTGGCTAAGCGAGAGATACCTCATCATTTTTGAAATGTGGAAATAGTTTCATTTCTAAGGAGGGTAATTTTTAAGGAGAACTGTTAGATATGAGTGAGGCCAGACCACACAGGCCCTTATAACGCATGCTAAGGAGTCTGGACTTTATCCCGAAGGAAATGGAAAATCATTGAGGACTTTTATGCAGGGAGTCATTTGCAGATTTGTGTTTTTGGAAAGATCACTCCGGCAGCAATGTAAGGAACAGATGAAGGGGAAGCAAAATTAGAGTTGGAGAGGACATCTGAGAGACTTGCAGTAATAATGAAAGAGATAGGGAATGGATGGTTTGGATTAAAGAAAAGGAGATGGATTGGGAAGGAGTTCAGATTCAGAGTCAACAGTACTTGGCGGCAGCGAATATAAGGAACAGAGTGATACTAGGGATGACTCCCATATTGCTGGTTTGGAAAAGTTGGTGGATGGAAGCATGATTTACTAAAGCAGAGAATATGCAAGCAAAACAGTATTTTCTGTGTTGTTGGGTGGAGAAATATAATTAACTCACTTTTGGAATTTTAAGTTTGAAGTTCTTTAAAAACAAGTTGGCTCTGAGTGAATGGATATCAGAGTGGTGGGATAACAATAAGGAGTGGCCACAGATGCCAAAGGAAAGGAGGAAAGGTAATGAATGCTGCAGGAAGGGGTTTTTTAGATTTGCAGACCCACCAGTTATTGGTAATCTAAGGGGGAAGGCAGATTAGAGCGTGCTGAGGAGTGATTATGAAGGGAGAAAATGGACAATCAGTGTTGAAAACTCTCCCAAAAATCTGATGAGGGAAGAAAAGAAAGATATTGAAATAATTAGAGGAAGTGCTGCACTTTGTGAGGGTTTGTTTTCCTTGCATCAATGAGTTTGGTAGGAGTTTTGTTTAGTTTTAAATTTGATAAGTAGGCATATGTTTACATGCTGAAGGAAAGGGCCAGCATAAAGAGAAACACTGAAAATCATGAGGAGACAGTATGTATAACCATGGCCCAAAGTCTATGAGACATTAAGAGCGGGTGAGATCCAGAACTGAATTGGAGCCTTTAAATACCTTTAAGTAAGAGAAGTTCCTTCTCAATCTTAGGATGGAAATGACTGGCAAATAATAGCTTATTCCAATGCAATTTTAACTGGTCCAGAAAACAGTAAGGACAATAATTTTTTTAAAAAAATTAAAAAGCAATAAAAGTATTCATACTAAAACCTGAAAAAAATTCAAAAGCATCTACAGACAAATCTCACTTGTGAATATCAGTGCAAATATCCTAAGTGGGATGTTGAAAAGCAGAATCAAGAAATGGTTTAACATAACAAGAAGAAAAGAGGTGTAGTAGCTGAACATCTTCAGGACTGCCAAGATGGGAGTTGAATGCCAGTCACTGTTGGCATTTAATAGGAAGAAGGTGGAAGAAGGAAGAGGGAGGAAATCTATGCCAGGTATCCTTCTTCTTATTAGGAAAGCAAACATTCTTCTAAGTTTCCCTGGAAGTCTGCTATTTGTCATATGGGCCATAATTGAGTCACTTGGACTCTCATAACTAAAAATGAGGGTGTGTGGTGAGCAGTTACCTCCAAACTCAGTGTAGAAGCAGCAAGGGAGCTTGGGATTGAGGGTGGCTTGAGATACTCATCAATAATCTATGCACAGCATGCATTCATTTCTTCGTGTTTTACTCTTTACTATATCTTAATTTACATTTGCAAATCAAAGTATAAATTGATGCTGCTGTAAAAAATTTAAAGCTAAAAAAGAAGTACTTTAAAATTACAGTACATTACAAGTAAAACAATCAAATCTATTAATCCAATTCATTTAATTGACAGAAGAAAATTATATAGTCATTCCTTGGATCAGAAAAGACATATGACAACATTAAATGTCCATTCTAGATTTTTTTTAAACATTCATCAAAATAAGAATATATGAATACTTTCTTAACAGTGCACGTGTGTAAGTGTGTGTGTGTGCATTGTGTGTATGTCTCAGAGAGACAAGAGAGAAATATCAGCCCGCAAACTGGCATTCAACTTAATGGAGACATTTCTGCTGAAGTTTAAACAAGGAAAGGATAGTTACACTCACCACTGCTATTTAATTTTGTACTGACAAGAGAAAATAATTAGAGATATAACACTTAGAAGACAGTGGCAAAACTCTTCCTATTTGTAAACAATTTTGTTATTGAAAAACACAAAAGAATAAAATGGAGAAAAACACTACAAAAGCAAGATAATTGAGAACGAATTAAGATAGTAAGGAAATAATCAATTCATAAAAATTAGTACCATTCATATGTAGACACAGCAAGTGAGAAGATAAATGGAAAAGAATATACATTTACAACAGCCACAGAAAGATAAAATATTACAAAATAAACTTTGCAAAAATGTGCCAAACCTATATAAGCAAAACCTAAAAATACTCCTAAAATACACCTAAGCATGACTGAAGAAGTAGAAAGACATATCATGTTGTTGGATAGGAAGTCTCAACATAATGAAAATATAAACTATAAGTTAATTTATAAATTGTACACAATTCCAATAAAAATATCAATAGATTCATTGTAGAAATATACACGCTAATTCTGTTTATATGGAAAAAATAAACAAGAATAAATTACCACGAAAGCTTTTTTAAAAAAAGAACACTGATGTAGGAATAATTCTACTAGGTATTAAACATACTCAAAAGCAGTGCTATCTAATAAAAATATAATGAGAGCCACTTATATAATTTTAAAACATTTAGTAGCTACAATATAAAATGTTTTTAAAGGTAGAATTAATTTAAAAATATATTTTATTTAAGCCAGTATATCCAAAACATTATTTCAACATGTAATTAACATAAAATTTATTATTAATATATTTAAAATTCTTTATTTAAACTACATCTTTAAAATCCAGTGTGAAGTTTTCAGTTACAGCACATCTCATCTCATACTAGTCACATTTCAAGTGCTCAATAACCTATGTGTTAGACAGCCTAGCTCTAACAACTAAAACAGTAAATTATTGGCACAGGAATAAGCAGACAGGTGAATGAAACCAAATAAACAATAGATCCAAATAGAAACATCAATTTATTATATTATAAGGTAGTATCTTAAATTAGTGAGACAAGGATGAAGTTTTTAGTAATGGTACTGCAACAAACGCATAAGCATCAAAAGACAAATGTTGATTCTTATCAGTAAATGCTAAGTGGACCAAAGACATAAATGTAAAAGGGAAACCATAAAAGTATTAGAAAAAAATAGATACATTTCTTCACAGCCTTGGAAGAGCAAATTCTATTTGTAACTCAAAAACCCAGAAACTATGAGGGAAAAAGACTAAGAAGTGGCATTACAGTTTTTAAAGAAGTCCACAAAGCAAAATGCATCAAAATAAAATGCACACACATAAAAAGGGCGAAGCGGAAAAAACTGTCAACTGATGTCAGAAGCTTAGAACTAAATCCCTACATAAATAACAAGCTTTAAGATATGGAGAAGAAAAAGACCAGCAACACAATAAGCAATTAGAAAAGGATGTGAGTAATTCTCAGGAATAAAAATACAAACTGTTTTTAAACATACGAAAAATTTCTCAGCAATCATTTCTCACCTATCATATTGACAAAAAATGCAAAATGATGTGATATATTCTGTTGTCAAACCTATGGGAAAATAGGTGTCAAAATTATTAATTTTCTTTCTTCTTTAACCCATTTTTAGGAACTGACTTAGATATACTCTCACATGAACAAAATGACCAGTATACCAACGTTTCATTGTGGCACTGCTCATAAAGGCAAAAAGGTGGACACAGACAAGAGGCCTACAATAGAACTGGTGAACATAAACTATAGTACAGACATACATTAGCATGCTATACAACTATGGTTCACCCTTGAGCAATACAGGTTTTAACTGTGAAGACTTTATACACAGATTTTTTTTTCAATAAAAGTTATACCACATGTATCCACCTCTTCTGCTTCCCCTTCCACCTCTCCATCTTTTCCACCACTGCCCTCTCTGAGATAATCAAGACCAACCCTTTCTCTTCTTCCTTCTCCTCAGCCTACTCAACATGAATATGACAAAAATGATGGCCTTTATGAGGATCCCCTTCTACTTAATGAATAGTAAATATATTTTATCTTCCTTATGATTTCTAATTACATTTTCTTTACTCTAGCATATTTTATCGTAAGAATACAGTGTATAATAAACATAACATATAAAATACA
Source organism: Macaca nemestrina (assembly GCF_043159975.1). Classification (NCBI taxonomy): domain Eukaryota; kingdom Metazoa; phylum Chordata; class Mammalia; order Primates; family Cercopithecidae; genus Macaca; species Macaca nemestrina. The sequence continues at coordinate 135,164,349 of NC_092125.1, forward strand.
TGGTAATCAATGTTATGTTATCAGTAAGGCTTTCAGTCAGTAGTGGGCTATCAGTAGCTAAGTTTTGGGGAGTCAAAAGTTATACATGGATTTTTGACTGTGCAGAAGTCAGTACCCTTAATGCCCATGTTGTTCAAGGGTCAACTGTACTAAAATAGCAAATAAACAAAAAATGATGAAAACATTTTAGTGACAAATAAATACATATATACATATAATGCTGTTTTTAATAAGAAAAGTAGATATATAAAATACTTCTTTTTTATTCATATATATTTGCACAAAGAAACACTGGAAGGGTATCTACCTAGAGTGGCTAGAAGGAAATGGGGTGGATAAGGAGGAAAGTGTTGTGCTTTTGATTTTGAACCATATGAATGAACTACCAATTAACAAAAAGAGAACATAAGGTCAAATATATATGTGCTTGTTTGTGTTTTTGCATGTTTCTGTATGTGCATGCACCACTTTTTGAGATAATGGGAAATGGAGATCATTGTTGGTAATCAAAAGACTAGTTCTAAGTCTTACTCTTCTAAAATTAGGCTATTACATTGCCTCTAATTTTTACTCTTGTTCCATAAAAATGAATGAATATCTTTCAGCATGGTTATTATAATGACATTTTAACATTTTAGTTAAATTATAAGTCAAGATAAAATTAGATGTTTTAGAGTAAATTGGAATTGGAGAAAAAATGAGAAGGAAGACTTGAAGCAGGTGAAGGATATTTGGAAGAGTCGGTGTGAACAATGTGGGAGAGAATTAAAGGGAAAAAGTAGATTTTGCTAAAGTTTTGAGGGTCCAACTGCGGGAGGTGATCAAGAATCTACCCAGTTGTATGATTTGTCTCTGTGTTTGTTTCATCTATGTTTCAACCCATAGATGTGTTCATTCATTGTTGAGCTTACTATTGAAAGAAAAAGGAACTGTTATAGGAAAGGGAATATAGGATTTGATTAGAGACTGGCTGAGGCTTTGGACCAGAGAATATCAGATTAATGGTGGGGAGTGGAGAGTGAAGATCAGCAGAAGAAGTTTCAGAGAAGGAGAAAGCAATGGGCCAATGACGTCACTGAATGAATGAGCCGCAAAGATAAAGATTAGGATAAAGACTAGGGTGCAGAAATTTTCCCAATGACGTGCCATTCATAGTGAGTTTTCCATTCTCCAAATTTCTCCAGATTTTGAATTTTGTACCCCAAAGTCAGACTATTTTTGTTATCTCAGACTTTCTTGCTACTCAGACTTCCTTGCTTCAAATCTTGGTTCTACCACTTACTACCTGTGTGGCATTGGACAAGCTACTTAAATTTATGTGCTTCAGTTACCACATCTATAAAAGAGAGAAAAGAGTGATGCCATCTGCCTTAGCTTGTTATTTGGAGTTGAGGACACCATCAAACAATTAAAATATGACAAATGCTTTCTTATTACTGGCTATAGGACAAATTCTGATTTCAGAGATGTTATAATGTAAAAACAAATACTCACCTTGAATTTGATTCTTATTGAATTAGTTTGCTCCTTCACCATAGAACCTAGGCCTTCTAAATTAATATTTTAAAGGCCAGATTAAAGATTTAATATAACAAAGTTACAGCCCATTAATGTTCATTATCAACCCACATTTCTCCCGGTGGTTCCTCTAAAATAGTGAAATAAACCAGCCCAAATTGTAATTCTCCTGAAAAGGGAAGTAAGATATTTTTGTGGCTTCTTTAGACAATGCTTATTGATAAATGTTTCTAGTAGAACAGTTATCAGATACAATGTGCCCTATATTCTTTGTGTTTATTAAATAATTACAGGTTATTGTACCTGTTTATTTATGACCCTTTATGAATGCAGAAAAATTAGGGATAAAGTTGTCAATATATAAATAATATTATTAATATTAATATTAATATCATTAATATCATAAATATTAATATTAATTAATTAAATTAATACTATTAATATCCCCAAATCAAAAGACTATGTATAATAGGAGAAAGAATATTGATGTAGATTCAAGCTCATGTGTAGCCTTCTCCCACCTCTGTTACTTTCTGTCTGTATGAATTTGGATAAATTACTAACCTTCCCAAACCTGTTTTCTAATTTGAAAAATGGGTACATTCTAATAAGTAAAAATACATACCATGTAATAGAATTGTTGGGAAGTTTAAATAACGTACTGTCTATAAAGTACCTAGATACATGAGGTTTGAATGCTTGTCCCTAACACCCTACACTGATTTCTGCCCTGACATCTCTAACAGTATAAGATTAAATAACAAGGGAATGCTAAGAAAGCAGGACCTATTACAAAACAGTTCATACTTACTAAGATCAGTCCCCCTCACCCAAGTCATTTAGTCACTTCCTCTCTTTTCAATATCCCATTAAAAACAGTCTTTTTCTCTTTAGTTTATGATTGATTACCTGGGAAAGGGCGGTAATGCTCTTTGTGAATAATACTACATATTGAATTGAGAACAAAATAGCTGAAAACAGTCTGAGGCAGTTCTAGTTGGCACACAAATCAATTATAGATCATCATTTAACAGAAACCAAAACACATGCTCACTACAGGACCAATTTTGTCCTCAACCTCTTTCTGAGAGAATATATACATACACACACACACACACACACACACACATACACATATATATACACACGTAATTGTCAGCTTTCTCCATTGACTTTTAATAAAAGAAAAACTATTTAAAATACCAATATTGCCATTCATTTGGATCAGAAAAGGATTGTCTCTATAGTATGTAACCGTAGGAGCGAGTTACCTGCAGTAAAACAGAAATTAGATTCTCTGCATCTTAACAAAGTATTGTTTTGTGTAAACACCGATGCAAAAGAATGGCAAGAACTTTTAGCATAGCCACTAACATTGATTCCAAAAAAGGGGGGAAGAGGCATAAATGCTCTCATGTCTGTGTGCACACTTCTTTGCAGTGTGACATTAATGTTCCTTTCATCAAGAGGTAGAGGCAATTTCTTTACCTGCTCATGTTTGGGTCTGCCTTGTAACTCCCCCTGATCAATGGAATGTGATGGGTGTTATTTTATCAGAGTTCCAAGTCTATGCCTCAGAGGCCTTGCAGCTTCTATTGTCAACCTCTTGGAAACCAAGTAACACTTTCTTTTATTATTATTATTATATTTTATGTTCTAGGGTACATGTGCACAACGTGCAGGTTTGTTACATACATATACATGTGCCATGTTGGTGTGCTGCACCCATTAACTCATCATTTACATTAAAGAAGCATGAGCTAGCCTTCTTTTTATTATTTTTTTTTATTATTATTATACTTTAAGTTCTAGGGTACATGTGCACAACATGCAGGTTTGTTACATATATATATACATGTGCCATGTTGGTGTGCTGCACCCATTAACTCATCATTTACATTAGGTATATCTCCTAATGCTATCCCTCCCCCCTACCCCCTCCCCGCAATAGGACCCGGTGTGTGATGCTCCCCTTCCTGTGTCCAAGTGATCTCATAGTTCAATTCCCACCTATGAGTGAGAACATGCGGTATTTGGTTTTCTGTTCTTGTGATAGTTTGCTGAGAATGATGGTTTCCAGCTGTATCCATGTCCCTACAAAGGACACAAACTCATCCTTTTTTATGGCTGCATAGTATTCCATGGTGAAATTGTGCCACATTTTCTTAATCCAGTCTGTCACTGTGGACATTCGGGTTGATTCCAAGTCTTTGCTATTGTGAATAGTGCCGCAATAAACATACGAGTGCATGTGTCTTTATAGCAGCACGACTTATAATCCTTTGGGTATATCCCCAGTAATGGGATGGCTGAGTCAAATGGTATTTCTAGTTCTAGATCCTTGAGGAATCGTCACACTGTTTTTCACAATAGTTGAACTAGTTTACAGTCCCACCAACAGTGTAAAAGTGTTCCTATTTCTCCACATCCTCTCCAGCACCTGTTTCCTGATTTTTTAATGATTGCCATTCTAACTGGTGTGAGATAGTATCTCATCTTGACAATTGGTGAGGGGTGTGGGTTTTGCCAAGAGCCAAACATGTGAGCGAGGTCATCTTAGCTTTCATCCATTAAGCCTCCAAGTTGCTGCAGTCACATAAGTGACCTCATGTGAGACTCGCAGAAAATATATCCAGCTAATTCCAGCTGAAGCAGAATTATGAGAAATTCTACTATTCAAGAGAATTCAAGAGAATTAGGAGAAAATAAAATTATTATTTTATTTTAAGCCACTTAGGTATTTTTTTCTGAAAAAAGTGGCATATTTTACTAGTGCTCAACAAAAGTTTTTCAGAAGATTAGAAGATTAACAATAACAGTTTGAAACATATTATTAGAAAGTGCAACTGTTGGGCCCAAAGAAAGCACTGGTTAAACCAACATGAGTTCACTTCGTTTCTTCTGATTCATTCATGCTCTACACCTCCTACCTCTACTGGAGCATGTTTTGAATTTCATGTTTCAAAGCAATGATTGGACCAGGACAGCTAGTAAAGAACCCTGGCATTTCAGCTGTACAACACCATTCTCAAATCCTCTACAGGCCATTTCTCCTTTATCTTCTCCAGAGTTGGCCATATTCTAGTTTCTAACAATTTCTTATTTTTACCATAACTTTTTTTCCAGATCCTTCTTCTCCTGAAGATGCTTCTTCAGAAAATAAGGATAAACCAGGTGCAAAGAAGTCCAAAATTGTTGCATAAATATCTGGCTTCATTAAATGTCAGTCTACATCTTCACTTTCACTTGTGAAAGCAATGAAATCTGGGCTAAAGAAGACATTTTTGACTCCTTCCATCCTAAATAACTGCTTTGCCAGAAGGGAGTAAAATGCTGCAGCTGGTGTGGGAAAATCTATGGTCCTTGTCTCTAAAATTGGTTTTCCTCTAATAAACTTCAAACTGTTGGGATTTGGGGTATGTTATGTTTGACTAAACTTATTTTATATGCAGTTACAACTAAGTGATAATCCTTGGTGAAACAGAAATTGAAACTAAATAACCATACGTTTTACTACATCATTGTCCTATACATGTATCAGTTTGTGACACAGTGACCAGGCAGGCAGTTGGAAAAGTGGTCTTAATACATATTGATAAAGAGGCTGTTTCTTAGAGATATGCAAATTTATCGTATGTAACAGAATCACTAGCACGGCTCTATAACAATGGCTACAGTTTCCCCAGCCACTATCACATGAGGTGATTTGTCATCCAGCAGTAGATAACTAATATATCCACCAAAAACGGCAACACGTTTTGGTAAAAGAATACTGAAAAGGCAGATGTTAATCTGGATTCAAATCCTAATTACACCAATAGATTAACCATGTGAAATTGGATGAACCTCTTAAACTGTCTAGTCCACAAATTTCTACTTGTGCAAACAGAGAAAGTTTCATTGGACAATCTTTTAAGTTACCTCAGCCATAAAGTTTATGCTTCTAACTGGCTATAGCTGACAGCAATTGTAGATCCAAATTAATTGAGTTTTAGTTTTAGAATACAGGTCATAACTGTCTAGAAAGCCCAGATTCTCACCTGCTAAAAACAATGACACCTCTTATCTTTCTCAGAACTTTGATTCTGGAAAACATCTAAGGGAAGCTGCTAGCTTGAAAGATACTTTTCTTTTACAAGTTGAATTAATACAATATGATCAGGTGAGTGGTACTGGCTTGTATGCATACACCTAACACAAAAGATGAACTTAGAGTATTTTTAAACTTTCCCCTATTTGAGAGAATATTATTTGTAAAAAAATCCCTAGCCATGACAATAAATCAAAATAGAGAAATCTGCAGAAATGCAGATGGAAAGTTTTGCACCAAGTTTTCAGAATTTCCATTTCCTAATGTCTTCATATCATTTTAAGTAGCAAGAGCTAAAAATGATGCATGTTGTCTAATATTCCATTCTACCATAGACATCATTGAATCTACTTATTTTGTAGCTATCTAAATGTTAACCAAGGATTTTGAATATAAACATTTCCTGAACAATCAAAATATTTGTAATTAGCCTCAGGACATGTTTGTGGGCTCTGAGAAAGCGCCCTCTATCTAGAGTCTGATGTCCAGAGCATTTGCAGTCGGCTTCCTAGCCATGTGACCCTGGGCAAACCACTGACCTCTCTGAGCTGTCGTTTCCCACTCTAAAAAAAAAAGGGATGAGGATCCCTGTCCTATCTCACAATGATACTGTGAGGATCAAATTGGAGGAATCAATTGAAAGGTTTTTACAAATGCTCAACTGGTAATATCCAGAGGAAAGGAAAAGTGAGGGGCCTAGATAATTCTCAAACTAATGCAACACCTGAAAGTTGGCTGTGTGTCCATAAAGCTGTAAGATTAACACCAGAACTAGACTTTGTGGGTTTTTTTGTTTGTTTGTTTTAGGATCATTTACTTTTGTCAGTTGAAAACTTTTCCATTTTTTTTCTTTTTTCAGCCTTTTTACTTTTGGTACCACATGCCTTTCTCATTCACGTGTTCAGTAACTCAAACAAGCATTCACTGAGTTCCTAGAGAATGTGGAAGACACAGATGATCGAGACCTACTCCCTGACCTGAGGTCCCAAAGTCATAAAGCAACAAGTCATTCCAAGACAAGGAGAAACAGTAATAATGAAATCACAGCCAAGGTGCCAAGGAAACACAAAGGAGGAACAACTCTCTTTTCTGAAAGGCAGAAAAATATACACTGAGTGGCTTCTCCAAAGGAAGTGGTGGCATCTCATCTTGAAACATGAGAATTTTTCTAGGTAAACAAGGGGCATCTGAAGTAAATCATAAGATCACAGCATATGCAAAGCCCTTCAATAAATAATGATAACAATAATATTAAGAGTTAACATCTAGCATGCATTTGCTATGTGGTAAGAAATGAGTTTAGACTATATTTTAAAGTAGAAGGAAGAGATTTTTCATACTTCTTAGAGTATTTCACATAGCAAATATTCAATTCCTGATTTTTTAAATTTACATAATATTTTAGTGAATTAATGTATCTAATTGGCGCCTCAGTGACGTGATGCCCTCCAGTGAAAATTTACCTCAAGGCTATGCATTTAGTAGTTTTTAAAATGCACCCTATGGTTCAGTTTTGAAGAGAGAATAATTAATGATTAACAAGTAGAAGTTGTAATAGCTTAACAATAATACATTCAGGACTCTAGTCTTTCTGTTTACAAGGTGTTCAATCTTTTAAAAAATTGCAACTAAAATGCTAGCTATTGGAAGCATTAACAATTTAACTTGCACTTTCTTTGACATCAGTGAAAGGGTATTATTTATCACACTAAGTATATATTATAATCTTCTGTTGATAGTAAAAGATCAAAGATTACCTTGCATCAAACAGAATTATGATGCCATAACATTTTATCTTGTTACAGCTGATATCAATCACTAGGCAACAGTGAGCTGCAGAGCAGATTTTTCAGTCAGTATCCCTGACATGCTCAGACATCTGAAATATAGCAACCAACTTCTATGTGCATTGGTTGTGAAAGTGAAAAATGTAGTATAAACAAATAAGTGGCTGATTGCTAATATCATACATGTTGCTAAATATCACTAGGCTTCTGAGTGAAACCAAGTGATAGTATTCTTACCAAGAGCCTCATTAAAAGAGAGAAAAGACAGGTGTCAATAAAAGGAAAAGTGGAACATTGTTTTAAATGGATGGTGGTAACATCCTCAATCACAAGATTAGGGCAAAGCCCCCTCCTAATGTAACTCTCTAGAGAAATATATATTCCCTCTCTTTCATCAGAGAGCTATATAAGGCCCTGACTGAAGTCACAAATCTCCCAAGCAAATCTTCTTTCTCAGGAAGGGTCACAGCCTCTTTCTTGCGTCTATTTTGAGTTATATCCTAGGCTCACCCAATGGGTAATCTAGGCCAAGTTTTTCCCCCCTCATGGTCATGTAACTGCATAGGACTTTCCCTCCCTTCTCATTATGGTGGTGGCTTGGCTTTTTAGATAAAGAGAGCAGAGTCTTTGAGTTTTTGCAGTGTTCAATGTGCATCCAGCTCTCTCAAATACTGAAGCTATAGAGAAGAAAACATTTTAGTTGGAAAATCATTTGTTCATCTTCATATGCAAATTTTACAGCATGCTGATTCATGTCAAAAACTCAGCACTATATTCATCCCTTTGTCATACCTGCATCTTTTTTGATATTTTTAAAAGGAATTACAGATTAAAAAGAGCTTTATTATAAATCTCAAACTTTAACCTTTCCAAGGACTGAGTGAATATTAAAGTATTTAGCATTTATAAATTGTTACATTATTTATATGAACAATAACAGTCACTCACCCTGTGAATCATAAAATCATTTGCCTGAAAATTGTATTTTCTTTTTTTTTTCCTATATCGAGATGGTCATATATCATATTATCGAGAACACAGCAAAACGTTCCCAAACATGCAAAATTATTGGATGGGGACATTCATTTTTATGCAAACTATATGCATATTCATATAAAACAGTTTGAAAAATGTATCAGATATAATTAGCATGTTTATGAATCTATTTGCTCTGCTATTAAGTAACAAATTTGTAGTAACCATGGCAACTGCAACATCACAGGCACAAGTTCTATTTTTGTAATAACATGAGTACTTTTCTTAAAGCAACATTCATGCTCAAACCTCACATTTTTAAAGTATTAAAAGAAGAGTTTTTAAAATGGGTCATTTCATTTTTCAATAGATAAGGGCACATTTTACATTTGAGTTTAATTTATATTAAAAGCTGTTTCTTTTTTGATGTGTGTTGTATCCGTGTCTGTGTGCTCGTGTTTGCCAAAAATAATATTTAAGTGTAAAGGGGAAAAAACCATGGAATATCAGGGGTATGTTAGTTGACACCTGTGGTTATGAGATTGTTAATTTTTTTAAAATTCCATTTCACTTGAAACAATACAAACATACTACTTTTCTAAATTTTTATAATAAAAATGAAAGTCAAATGTGATTTCTCATTAGGTTTTCATTTAAAATTCTTCTTTAGTTGTAACCATTATGTTTTATCAAATCTAAACAATAACATTTCTCTGCGTGGTCAGTTTGGGGAGGCTATGTTTTGGTTAACACTTTGTTAAAATAAATTTTTACTTATTCGTCATCTTAGCAGCACCACTTTCAGACATGTCACCTGGGCATTATCTGTAACCTTTGAAAACCTGACTTTCCTTCACTGTAAACTGGAGATTGTAATAATACCATTATTAAAATATTTTTGGGAATATAAAATCAGAAAATGCCAGTTTGATAAAAACTTTCATAATCTTTTAAAAATTACAATTCTACATTCAGATGTGTTTTGCTAAAAATATCAAATCTAACCCTGAAATGAAAAGTTACAAATAATACAGGTCCTACACATATCTGATTTCTGTATCTTCTCAAAAAGCTGCAGAGGTAAAATGTGTGTCTAGGAATTGGGATGATGAGCTTGGAAAAAAAGATTTTGTAAAAACAACTTTTTTCAGTTAAAAAAAAACAAGTCTGGCCTGGGTTTAAGTCCTTGAATCAATCTCTCACTGAGCCTCATTTTCCTCAACTCCATATGGAAATAATACTACCTACTTCTTTGTATTTTTCCATGAGTAAATATAAAGTAGTCAACATATCCTATGATACAGAAGATTTGCCAATAAAAGTAGTTTACTTAATTCCCATCCTTCATTTTAAAACTTTATTGACTTGAGAGGGCTAAAAAGAAAGTGAGATGTTCAGATGAAATTGGTCTTTTAGCTGTATGCTCCGAACTAAAGATAGGCTGGAAGGAAATTTCTCTGGACAGACCATAGGAGATGGTGTTTGAGTCAAGACTCAGTGGGCTTAGAGAAGAATGGCTTCAATCTGAGCTTAAAGGGTAAAGCTGTATGCCAGATGGAAAGGACATGCTCATCTTGAGACAGAGGAAGGGACTCTAATCAAACCAGATGGTAAACAGTAAAAGCAAACCCAGTGATACCAAATTTTGGAGCTGGCAAGGTAAAGGAGAACCCAAAAAAGATGGAGAGAGTCTGTGATCCCAAAAAAGATGGAGGGAGTCTGTGAATCTTTAATTGTCCTCCTCTACCAATAGATTTAATATTATCTTGACCATTCAATGATAAGATTTCAGCCCCATTCAAGACACATCTATTTCCCCTTACTTTGTTTTATTCACAGCACTTATTACATTGAAATTTGATACATAATTCACTTATATTATTTTGTGTCTGCCTCTACCTGCTAAGATGTAAACTCCAAAGACCTGCATTTCTATCTTCACTGCTTTTTCCTCAGCAGCTACTTTTTATGTTGAAACAATAAAGATTCTGCGTGATGTTTGGCTTCTAGTAAGTACACAGTGAAGAATATTTGTTATTAATATTCTTTTTACTTTTTTCTCAGAGAATTTAAAATTAAGGTCTTCCTGAAGCTGCTGATAATGGAAATAATGATCTGCCTCATTGTCTTTGGGGAAAAGAAACTAATTTTGCCTAGATCGACCACTAGAAAGAGATCTAAACATCTAATCTTCCAAGTGACTATAATCTGTGGCCAACTGAATACAAATTAATCCAATAGATTATTTGGTGAACCAGTTTAGTTGCTAAATCAAACAAATAATTATCAATTAAGTGATAATTTGCTAAGATGAATCTAATTTTGCCATGTGATCCATATACATCTTTATCTCTGTAAGATCTATTCTTTATTCATAAAAATAAATAATTTGAAAAGTCTATCCCTTTGACAGTATAATAGCCCCAAGACTGAGTTGCTTACTTTAGAGTAGGTACATAGTTTAACTGATTTGTTATCATTTAAAATTTTAAGAAGAAAAATAACAATGATGGTGTGATTAGGTCTAATTTATCTCAACCAATGCAGTAGATATAAATTCTCTCTAGTCAAAGTCAACATTTGTTAAGCTGACGTACCTTGTCTTATTTTGTGTGTGCATTTCAGAAGCATAGAAATAGGAGCCATTTTCTGAGCAATAACGTTGTTAGTGATACACTAAACAGGACTTACGAGCTTTCTAATGATAGGAGATACAAACAGTAAAAACAACAGGGAAGGAGTGTTGCCTTTGTCTTAGGAAGAACTGGAAAAGTAATGGGTTGGTCAGGTTGCTACTAGCAGTCGGTGAGGCAATCTGGATCAGATTGCAAGATAAGTGAAATGAGAGGACCATAAACCAGTCAGCTGCATTTTAGGGGACTCCTTATAGGAAATTTAGAAAGAATATTTTTACTCCAGTTCTATATATCAAACAGAACAGGGACTATCTGGACGCTCACATAACTAGTCTTATTTCAGCCGTCTCAACAAAATTGTGCGTCAGTTAAAAAGCACATATCATGATGGCCGAAAAGGATCTTATTTAGTTAAACTGTATGATCAGCTGCGCTAATGAAAATATTTCAAATACATCATGTCCCCACTTGATGTTTATTCATTCATTCTAGAAAAAAAAGTTGTTAAAGTTAAATTTAAAAATAATAGTATACATTGTAAATAATTAGAAAGTTCAAAAATAATATTAACCAATGAAAATCCAATTGCAAATGGCGTTAAAGACAAGGAGAAAAACTGATTTTTATTCCTTCTCATGCTGTGGTGAAGACTGTTCTACAAAATTTGCATCCCAGAAACAGAATTGTAACAAGGCCCAGCAACACTCCATTTTGTAACTTCCTTTTCCTTGCCTTTCAATGTGGCTTCATGATTTTCTCTCCAACAGAATGAGAAAAGAAGCTATTGTTATGCATAAGCTCTGTTACTTCCAAGGTTGGCCCATAAAGCTCCCTAAGCATTCCTTCAGGTTCTTCCCTCCTTAATATGAGTAACAATGATGTGTTTAAGATGGTATAGTTCTTGTCAACCCAGGTCCTCAAATGATATTCATTCATTCAACAAATATATATTGAGTGCATCACACATTGCTAGGCACTAGGTACCACATGGTTCTAATAATTTACAAAACTGGACTTATTTTATCAAAATCATTTAAATGTTATTTCAATAAATTCAATCATGCCATTCAAATACGTGATTTCATAACATATTTAACGATGTGAGAAATGAGTGTGATATTTAAACTGAAAAATGCCAAACATAACACTATCTATATAGTATAATTCTAACTTTGTTTGACGTTGTAAGAGTTGCATAGGCTTTTTCACACCCCATTCCACTCCCCTGCAGCGTCAGAGGCTCAGAAACTAAAAATGGCTTATTGTATATCCCCTTGTAGCTAGGGCTCCAGATGTGATTTGGATTCCCCTTTGATTTGGGTGGGAGTTATGCAGGGAAACAGGGAGAGAAGCAGGATGCAAGGCACCTATCCAGGTTGTTTGTGTGGATCAAGGCAGTAACAGTGAGGTGCTAGAGCCAGCAGTCATAAGGAGAGGCTTCTTAATTTTGCTGATTCCTGTGAGTGGCAGACACAGTAGTCCTCTTGCTTCTGCTGTGCTTTGGAGTCATTTCTGAAAGCTGAGAATAGATGCTGATTTTTCAGCCCTGCAAACAATTCTGTGATCTATCCATATTCTCTAGTAAAGTATTCTGTGCTTAAACTAGCTGAAACGGTGTGTGTGGGGGGGGGGGGTACATTGTTATATCTGAATTATTGGATTAAAGATTTCTTAAATTAACTGAATCTAACCCATAAATCATTGGCAATTATTATTATTTTAATTGCATATAAAAGGCTTATTCTCCGTAAGTACTTTAACTCCAAATTTAATGTTCTAGTTGCTTCTGAAATTACTCTTTAACCATATTCTTTTCTTATGTCTCTATTGTGATAATATGGAATCATAGAAACTGTAACTTCTCTAAAAGTGATGTTACATAAGGCATTTATAGTCATAGCATTAACTATACTCCAAAACCATGTGACTAAAAGCATTTATGGTCCTTAACAAAAAACAATAGTGCAAATTGTAAGCTCTGAAGATTGGGACTGGCATTAGCCCCAGTGGAGTCAAATCAGTTGAACATTCTAAACAATTTTATAGACACTTTTTGTAAAAGCAAAATAATCCAGAAACTTTTCAAACCATATATTTAGATATTATAAATGCATAGAGCTTTTGTAATAATATTTATTATTATTAAACAGACATTTGTTTTGCCCAGATGTATGGTGTCACTCTGAATTGAAAATGTACTGGCATTTCTAGCATAATCATATGCAGACCTCTTAATGAATTTTGCATAATTATAATAGTACGCTCCATTGGTATTATAAAACGGAAAATACATGACCACATCTTCTTGTTGGAAATTGATAGGCCCTCAATAAAGTAAAATAATAATAATAATTGGTATCAATGCCTTTTGGATTAAAAAACAAAACCTCTGCACTACCCTTATTTCCGTACTTTCAACCACAACTTCCAAGACCAGCAAATAAAGGTTGATATCACTTGGATTATGTTGCCTTTTTCATTTGTTTTCAATGCACTTCCATTGTGCTCTTGCCAGAAAACAATGTTATAATGCTTGTGACACAGATGTAGTAATTGATTATCCAAATATTTTAAACATCGCGTTGCACCAGTATTTCACAATATATCACTATCTACCTTCAGCCCAGTTTTTATTTTCTTCCTTCCCAATTCCATGTCTTTACCTTGATCAGAACTACCGAAGAAAAGAAAAAGGCTGCAGATTACTTGGGAATGTTTGAGTACACCCATTATTGCTGAATCGGGACCTGGTCATACCCAGACCTGGTGACCATATTCTGCTAGGGAGTGCTGTCCCACAGGCTGTTCCCAGGCCAGCTACTCCTAGCTGGGGACTCACTCTCTGTGCCTCCTACCACTGCTTTTTGTCTCCCTCCTCAAGTGTGATGTGACTAATTTTTTACACAAATATTCCTGAATGTGTACATAAAGGTATGTGTATGTATGCATGAAGAGTTCATTTAATTATAATTATATTTCACTTAATTAACATATTCTAGATTCATTTAGAACATAATGCAGCATCTAGTGTGCTTTCTGTTATGGTGGAAATGTAAAACCTCTGTTGGATTTAATTGAATTGTGACAACTATTTTTTAATATTCTAAAGTAGAAATGTTTTTCTCTGTTTTTTGTGATTAAGTAATCTAAGGTTTATCATACAAAAGATTAAAAAATCACATATAATCCCCCATCCAGTTATAACTAGGGTGAATAAATTAATGTACTCAGGTTTCTCGACAATTTTTGATGCAAATATACACATTTTTAATAAAAAAGACTGTTTCTATTTATACCATTCTGTTGCTTTCTTTTACAACTTAAAAATATTGGCCTGGCAGGGTGGTTAATGCCTGTAATCCCAGCACTTTGGGAGGCAGAGGCGGGTATATCACGAGGTCAGGAGTTCTAGACCAGCCTGGCCAAGATGGTGAAACCCCATCTCTACTAAAAATACAAAAATTAGCCAGGCGCGGTGGTGGGGAACCTGTTATCCCAGCTACTCAGGAAGCTGAGGCAGGTGAATCGCTTGAACCTGGGAGGTGGAGCTTGCAGTGAGTCGAGATCACACCACTCCACTCCTGCCTGGGCCACAGAGCAAGACTCCGTCTAAAAAACAAAACAAAACAAAACAAACAAAAAACACACGTTATTCAGGTGAGAGAGATGAGTCATGAGGATCTGTGTCAAGTTTTGCTCTATGTATCCAATATTATCTCTTCATCTCCTTTTCAAGAAGATTTCCAATAACAACCACTGATAGATTCCAAAACAAACAAACAAAAAAGAACAAATGTGTCACAAGAGGCATTCTCAGTTCCTGTAGTATAATGTAGTTAAATCTTCGTTTCTCCACAGTATTTCCATATAGAACAACAGAGTAAGTAAAACCATTCATCTCCCTGCCTGCAGAATAACTAGGACAGAAGGACCACTACAAGTTTCCAATTCTGTGTAAACGTGAAAATAAATACCCAAATCTAGCAGAGGAAGCTCCTGAGCCCACATCAAGCTGGGATTCTACACATGAAGACACAGAAGGAGCATTAGCTGACCAGTGTGGAACACAGTTAAAATGCCCATACCCCTATCCCCTGACCCAGAAAAAGAAAGTCCAACCTTGAGATGAGAAAATACAAAAACAAGTCTGAGATTGGATAGATCAAAGCACCATCGACTGGGAAATTAACAGGAAAGGGATAAAGTGCGTGAAACCAGGAGTAGGTCCCTGGGAAAGCACCACTTCTGGAAGGAAAATACCAACTTGCAGAAGGTGCTCTTGGAAGCTTGAGAATGCAGGAAAATATGGAAGCAAGAGATGAAACTTAAGGAACCTGCACAAACAAAAAAAGAGTCACAAAATCAAAACACGCAGGCCCCCACTATCCCCTTACCCAAGAGAAAAATAAACGCAATCAAAGAAAATCAATTTAACCATATTACAAGAAAGACTCTTGACCTAAGACACTTAATGAGCCATGCAAACATGTCTCCTTTGTCTATATAAAACATATTTCTAGTCTAAGAAAATTAAACATGTTTAAAACTTTTTAGAAAGATAACATCAACATTCATACAAAATTATTTTACAAGAAAAATGGAAAATGCAAATCAAAATAGTTCAGCATATATTCTCCTTAATAAAACTACAATAAAGCATAAGGAAACTGAATTAAATATCCTTAAACAATAACTTACAGAATTTCTTTAAGAAAAACTTAAATCATAAGTTTATAAACTTCAAAACAGAAACAGACAAAAAAGCATGAAGATATGAAATAAGAATTGACAGTCAGAAACAAAAGGCTTTCTTAAAAAGACAAAAATCATCTTGGAAATAAAAACTAACTTACAAAATGCTCAAGTAAGAATAAATTCAACAGCAACAAAAATAGATTATAAGAAATACTGAGAAAATGCAAGTGTAGCATTATGCCAATATAAACAAAGAGAAAAAAATCATAGAAATGTAGTTGACATAGAAAGTAAATATAGAACAGCTACTATAGAAATAATTTAATCCCCTGAAAAATAAAAAAGCAAAACAATGAAATAGAATTAATATATAAAATTATAATCAGAGAAGAACATCCTGGGAATAGAAAAAGACATGACTCCCATATTTTAAAAGGCCCATATGTACCGGAGAAATCACCTAGACAAACTCTAACAAAACTAGTATTTTTTTTTAGCCATTAGACTGTAAAGGTGAAGAAAAATCCTGTTGGTTTACTCAGAACACGCACACACACACACACACACACACACACACAGACCCCAGTTCTATCAATCTAAACAGAAAGAGAAACAGACAAGCAGATAAAGAAAATGTCTATAAAATGTAACATTGATAAATTAAGGTGAATGGTATCTGAATGTCCACTGAATTGTTCTTTCAACTTCTTTGTAGGCTTAATTTTTAAAATAAAAACAGAAAAATTATCACAAGCAACACACACAAAAAAGATAACGAGCAATGTTTGTGTAAATTATTTCCTAATTTCCTATCATAATGTCATAATATTTTTGGCTGCATAATGTTCTTTGTAAAAATTTTATGCCATTTTTTAAACCAATAAACACTTCTTTGGCATTTAGGATTTGCTTTAATTATTAGAAACCTTCAAATTTTCAACATGGGTTAATTTTTTTTTCAATGAACCAAAATCAGAAGAAAAAGCAAACTGGCAACAAAATAATGAGACTGACTTTTGAAATGATTCCAGAAGACAATCTTTAAAAAAGTCTTAGCAATGTCAACATGAACAGAATAAATATAATCATTTTGAAAGGTGAAATGACATTTGCTGTGTAAATTTCATAGTTTGTTTCAAAAAAGAACCTTGAAGATAAGTAAAATTAAAAAGTAGATGAAAAAAGAGAAAACATATTACTTTATAGTCACACTAAAAAAAAATAAGAAAAAAATGGTAGGGCTATGGATATACCTCAAAAGATAGCACCACTTTCCCTTCATCTTTCTCTTTCTTTCTTTCTTTCTTTCTTTCTTTCTTTCTTTCTTTCTTTCTTTCTTTTTTTCCTTTCTTTTCCTTTCCCTTCTTTTCTTTTCCCTTCTTTTCTTTTCTTCTTTTCTTACCCAAGCAGTCTAGTGTGATTAGTTGGTTGACTGATCCAACATTCATTGAAAATGTACCATGGAAAGCATAAATATGTGATCCTTTTTCTCGTACCGCTCACATGTTTTTAGGGTACAGATATGTACCTAAGAGCTATAATATGGTAACACAAGCATACACCTAGCACACATAATACAGGTAATACAGGCATACAAATAACAGTTATAAAACAGGTAAAGAGTAATTTGATATGTGCCATAGCAGAGGCAGAGAAAGTGCAGGGCACCATGATAGAAAGGAGATGGTGCTTGGTTCGCATTTTTCAGAGGATGCCCAAGAATAGTAACAGAAAGTTTCACAGATGTATAGGCCGTGACTCAAGTGAGAAAAGGCTTTCCCAGAGAATTATGGGAAAACTCGTATAGTCAGAAAAAAAATAACAAGATTTAGAGATCTTTCAGAATTCTTGGGTAAATGCAGGACACAATGTATGACAGCAAATATCCATGAGCTCATTCAAAAGATACTTATTGAGGCCACGCAGAGTGGCTCACACCTGTCATCCCAGCACTTTGGGAGGCCGAGTCCGGTGGATCACTCGAGGTTAGGAATTCAAGACCAGTCTGGTCAACATAGAGAAACCCCATCTCTAATAAAAAAATATATATACAAAAATTAGCTGAGCACGGTGGCACGTGCATGTAATCCCAGCTTCTCAGGAGGCTGAGGCAGGAGAATCGCTTGAACCTGGGAGGCAGAAGTTGTAGTGAGTTGAGATCGTGCCACTGCACTCTAGCCTGGGCAGCAGAGCGAGACTCTGTCTGAAAAATAATAATAATAATAATAATAATAATAATAATACTTACTGAGCACTACCATGAGGAGACCTGACTGACATGCTCAGGATTTTGAAATTGGTCCTCAGAAAATACAAAGTTTTGAAGGCTTTGAAGCAGTGTGGAATGTGGTGATCATGCAAATGGTTAGTGGCATATGAGGGCCTGTCATGGTCCAACACTAGACATCATAGTCTGCCTTGACTTTGTGCAACTGACATGCCCAATAAGTTTATCTGTCACTCCTGTGGCAACACGGTTTCTGCCTTAAAAACACTTTATTTCCTGATCAAAATTACCAACTTTTCTATTACTTCACACAATTATCCTAATGAGCAACCCACGGTTCTCTAGAGAAGTCATATGGCTGACACACTATAAAAATAACAGAAGAATCAGTCCTAAGCTATATCATACTATATATACACATGAATGCTGAATAAAGAAATAATTTTTCTTCTAAATAGCCAGATATGGGTATAGCATGAATTATTCATAGAGAAAGCTAAATGGCCCAATTATTCACTTTTTTCTTCTGAATATTTGGACATAAAATAGGTTCAGTCTAAAGGTTTCTACAAACTCCAGAAACATTCTCCATATGCCTGGCAGAGATATCTACTTTGTCTGATGCTTCTTTGTCCCTTTCAATCACAGGGATGAAGATAATGTACTACATCAAGAATTATGACTTGATTGGAAGTGAGTGTGATTTTCTAGGTCTTCTTGGTTGTTGTGTTTACATGGTTTCAGTTTGAAGTCAACCTTTGAATAAATCTCCTTTGGCTCAACTGCTGTTAGTTTCAGCCTCATTTGATTTAGGCAAAAAGAGTACAATCATGTGCTGAAAGATAGAGCCAAATTTCCTGCACGAGAAAGTAGAGATGTTGCCCCACTCCTCCTGAGGATTAGGTAACAAGATACAACAAACGCTGGATTGGGATAGAGGACACTTGGATGCTAGGACTCAATCTGTCATATTCATTCATTCATTCATTCATTCATGCATGCATTCATTCAACAACTAATTATTAAGCTTCTCGTGCACCAAGCACTGAACTAGGCATTGAAAAGAAAAAGCTGGCATTGACTTAGTGAAATAATCTTATTCAGAATCAACTTTCTCAAAAACTTTCAATATTGGGCTATCTCCAACATAGTCATGAACTCAGGATGATTTTAATAACCAAGCGGAGAGTGTGTGAAACGAGGATGAGAATTGGTAAGGGTGGTGAGGGATCATGCTGTACTGGGTAATGTATGCCCCAGCTAAAGGCATTCAAATTCAAGTTTTTGAAATATAATATATTGATGGTGGGGAACCACATATGTGAGCTCAATTTGGATGGATTCCAATTTCCCATCCTTGAACTATGTAATTTATAGGACATTCTCTGTTCCTCACATCACTTTCATACTTTAAAATGAAGGAATAAGGCCGGGTCCAGTGGCTCACGCCTGTAATCCCAGCACTTTGGGAGGCTGAGGCGGGTGGATCACAAGGTCAAGAGATGGAGACCATTCTGGTCAACATAATGAAACCCCGTCTCCACTAAAAATAAAAAAATTAGCTGGGCATGGTGGTGCACACCTGTAGTCCCAGTTACTCGGGAGGCTGAGGCAGGAGAATTGCTTGAACCCAGGAAGCGAAGGTTGCAGTGAGCCAAGATCATGCCACTGCACTCCAGCCTGGTGACAGAGCAAGTCTCCGTCTCAAAAAATAAAATAAAATAAAAGAATGAAAGAATGCACAAATGAATCTTGTTCTTTAGAGCTTGACTTCTGTTTAGTTTTTCAGAAATGTCTAGTCAAATACAAATTTGGTCAGGAATCACTTCTTCCATGAGTTAGTTCTATAGAAATGAGAAGCAAACTTGGGGAAAAGCATAGAAGTAGATAGGAAAAGAAGCTGATGGCACATTGGCCCACTTTGTTGTTTCATTTTAGGTTGAACCTACCTATACACTCTTCCACTTCTACACTTAGCTTAAGCTCAGAAGTGCCTTTTAGTCAAAGTCTTTGTTTCAGATCTATGATTTAGATTTGGTGCTAAACAAGATAGATTTTCAGCCTGTGAAGTATTAAGTACAGTATCTGACACATGGTAAGTGTTCCATAAATAAGAATTGTGAAAAAGACAGACCGCATTGTATATGAGAGCCTTGTCTCATAAATCAGAACTTGATTTGAAACCAGGCTCTACTTTTTACTAGACGGGAGACTTTGAACAAGGCATTTCAGTCTCCATAGACTTAGTTCCCTCAGAGTAATTTCAGGCGGTAAGATGCAATGGGATAAGATGTGTCCCATATTCAGCACAGTGACTGGCACTTAGCAAGAACTAAAGAGGCATCGGCCATTTTGTCAGCAATGATGAAAGTTCTGCCTATTTTTTAAAATATTCTCATTTATCTTTTGGAAATTGATATATAAAATATCTTAGGAGCACATTATTAAATGTATCATAAAAATTACTCTAAAAGAAGTCTTACATATCAGTTGTAAAAATTATACACATTGGATGGTTCTACAAAGAGTTTAATCATTGCTTTATCTTGTTTAAGCCTAGAGAAAACCAAGTGGCACAAGGATCAATATCAAACTTCAAATTTTTTTTTCAGAAGGAAAATCTTACATCTAGAGTTCAGGCACATTTTACACATCAGTGAAAATTCCAATCAATATTTCTGAAACTTGTTGGCTGGCATAGATTTTCTATATGGTTGGGAAATTGTATCCAGTTAAATTGTGAAATGTTTAAACAAGGCAACAGAAGTTATGCTGGTATAAATGCAAATAATATTTTAAAATTTAGTGACTAACCAAAGTCCCTAATCTTTGGTCTTATCTAAATCTAGGGAAACTAGTTTGATGATGCTAAGTCCTATTTGTGTATTCATCATCCACATTCTGTTCACTTCTTTGAAATCAAAAAGGGACATCCTATTTTTTTGCACAAAGGCTTGTTTTAATCAACAAACAACCATCATCCCACCGAAAATAATTAAACACCTATTTAAAATATAAAACTCAGTATTTTCGAACAGTGTACTTTTATCATTTACTTCTGTTTTTTAAAGCTTGGTTAGGATGAGGCTTTTTATTTTTTATTTATTTTTTTTTTTTGAGCAAAAGCTTTTTTCAGATGACACTGAAGGGCTGCCCTCCCTCTCGTCCACGCATATCAATACCAATCATTTCTGCGCCTCAAAGCAATTTCTGACATGAGTAGCATCTCTTCAACATGCTAGCTGCCTGAACCTTAAAAGTAAACACTAACAGTGAAAATAATCCCTCAACTTTTAAAAGGAAAATCTCAGAGGTACCATAATGCTAAGGGAACACTTCATTTCACCCTGGATTTTATTTAACTATTATTTTGAGTTGTCTCTTTTCAAAGCAGGAAACATTTCTCCTTTGGCAATGTTCTAAGCAAATGACTTCATTTCAATTATATAAACCATAAATAAACAGAAATAAAAGAGATTAATGAGCACCGGTGCAACTGAATGACAATCGTTAACGACAATTTTGCTTTATTGAAAAACCTCTCTCTGACTTTTGTTCCATTAAGACCATATCCTAATTATCTCAGTTTCATTCTGCCATTAATAACCTTATTTTCTTAGAATTAGTACTGATAGATGGGTTTTAAACTGTACTTTCATAAGTAAGACAGAGTACAATCAAGAAAGGGGTTCCCATGTATAGTTTGTGGGAATACGTTTGAAATGATCACACTTCCTAAATGGTCTTGCAAATCAGACTTCAGCTAAATGTAGTACTCCATTATAAGGGACAGGGGAAAAAATTGAATGTTGAAGTTCAAATTCATATAATAATTAGAAGGGACATTTATTTCAAAATGTGGAGGACTTGACAGTAAGAAAATGACAGAAATTCAGCTCCACCGTGAATTATAAATGTCAAATTACTGGTATGCATGTAAAAAAGTATGTAGCTATTAGAAACCATACTCCACATTCACATGCAGTGCTTCTGCCTTTATCAGCTTCTTATATTCCTCTAAGGTGTTCTGTCATTCACTGTCAAATTTTCAGTGTAAGATTATAAGACATATGTCAGATCAGTGTCCAAAGCTTTCCAGGTGCTGGACACACCAAGGCAGTCCCGTATTTTACACAATATTAAGTATATTAAATGGGAAAAGCTGCTCAGTTATTAGAAGTCAGTTACAGAGGGTACTCTAGCATGTGATATCATCTACTCTGAGGAATGCAAAGTGCAGGGGAGGGGGGAGCAGCATGACTCTATATTGTGTGTGGACTCATGATGCTGTCAGAGTGTCAGCAGGATGAACAATGAAAAGGATGTTAACTAAATTTTGATGTGCAAGAACATGTGTTTAATTTGCAAGATGCTTTGTTTAATTAAAAGGTAAATACCATTTACAATTCCTCTTGCAGACAAATTTAGAGCAGCAACAACACCTACAGAGTGTTCAAATTGCCAGCAGAATTTCTTGGATGCATTTGATCAATTAAAAGGGTACACATTTGGGGAAAAATAATTATTTTTTCCATTTGTTTTCAAATAGAAATGGCTTTATTTTCTATAAACAGATTATTCCTAGAATTTAATGCCTAGCTAAGTATGGATTTAAAGATCCAAAAACTATATTATTATGTACCTGGTGCACAGCAAATATATCTGAAGGCTAAAAGCTTCTCTTGTCACTCAATCTCCATCTCAAATAGGATTTGTTTTCCCCTTGCTGTCTTTCTGCTTTTCTTTTTTTGGTAGGTTAGCTCCAAAAGGAATGTGGGTCACGAAGACCCTTTCACCCCTCCAGAAAGATAACCTCAATCACATTATTTGGGAGGTTCAACATAATTATTCCATAAACTCTGTCCAATCTTAAGGCAGATAAAAAAGATCTCAGATCTCAAGTTTTCCTTGACTTAAGATTTGCTACTTGTGACCACGGTGGGAGAGCATGCTATTACTTCTTCTGGCTTCGGGGCACAAAAAGTTGAAAAAGACCCAGACTTCCTTACTTACAACTTCTAATCTCCGTAATACAGGTAGTAGAGATAACAATTCGACCACATTTCTGCAATTCAACACTTCGTGTAGTTGTAGCTTGGTTTCGGATATGCTTGGAGGCAGGAAATATACCAGTGACTCTCCGGAGAATCCAACTTAATCATTTCCCTGGTTGACACCACCACATGACATCTGACAACATGAAAGTGAAATTCTGCAAAATTTCTTCAACAGTTCACATGCAGTGAATTGGACTTGGGTGGCCCCCACTATGGAACAAACATCTAATAGTTTCTTTCAACCAGTCCTGCTTACATGTTTTGTGTTATGTGACTAACATGTAAAAGACTAAAATATGAAATAGTCAAACTATTATATTATTAACATATTATATTATAAATTATATCTGTTATATTACTATATCATCAGAACTCCGAAGAAAATAAAAACTAAACTGGCAGAAAACAGTACAAAAGAAACTTCAACGGAGTAAATGCACTTTTTCCCCTTGTAATATCAGACAAAACCCTCCTCTCCCCTGTCCCAAATTAACTAAAAGTTTTATTCTGTATATTTGCTGAGAGGGAGCTTCCTTTCATTGCCAAGTCAAATACAGTAAAACGCTAGGGGGAAAAAGTGCTCCCCTCAAGTGGTAAATACGGATATAAGACAATTGGCCATTGGTCCAAACCTTGACAGGCAAAAATTCTTGTAAGGGAAGTAGCAGGGAAGGGATTTAAGGAAGTTACTGTATCCTAGTCATTTGATAATTTTTCATTTCAATGTCCAGTATATGTTCCCTTTGTAATGACCAGTTGTTTTCTAAAAAAACACCATTTTTAATGAATCTCACAATCACAAAACCCAAGATTTTACAAGATTGAATTATTAATACCTTTCCCTCCCCAATTATTCCATTGATGAGGGAAGACTACCATACACCATATTCTAAAAGGGAAAAGTTGAGTTAATCACAAAAACCAATTATAATAATCCCTGAAGCTTCTGCCTTAAACTCAAGATAGTGCTCTCTTGCCCTTTGGTTCATCTGCTAGGACAGTCTAACATACATTTGAAAATGTGTCAAACATCTTGTTGAATAATTTCCTCTTTGATCTCTTTTTTATTTCTTTATCCCAGCACCTGTACAAGTCTATGTTTTCTCACAGGCATTTAATTCCCGATTCACAGAAAGACCCTGTGATGACTCTGGGAAACAGTCCTCCTTGGTCCATGGATGGATCATCTGAGAGGGCCCTACTTACCCAGTTAGGGCTTGCTATGACCATTTACTACTAATTTCCAGTTGGTGATTTTATTATTTGGTGATTTCATTATTTAGTTGTTCATTACTTGGTTTCATCATAAGTTCCTCAAATTTCTTTAACAGGAAAAGCAGAAGAATATCAGCATATTTTTGTCTGCCTTGAATTTTATAATCTATTAGAGGTAATTTTTAAGAAAAATGTCTTTATGAAATGTCTTTATAGCCATTGTTAAGACTGCCATTTGATTCTGTCCCACTCCACCACCAGAATATGTTTCAACAAATGAAGGCCTTTTTTCAGGACTGTTTTATTTTTCCCTCTGTTGAATTCCTAATGCCTAGAACAGTTGCCAAGTTCATGACAATAACTAGTTGTTGAAAGAGTGACTGAATCTCTGACAATGAAAGAAGTAGGGACGTGATGCTGTGAGAATGCACGGGTCTTGGAGCTTGAATACAGAAAATCTGGGTTCCAGTTCCCATTCTCCCTCTGACTAGATGGGTGACCTTGAGAATTCTGTGTTACCTCTCAGGACATCAATTTATTCATCAGTAAAATAAAAGGGTTAAACTAGATCATTCCAAAAAGCCCTTCAGGTCTAAAAATCTGTGAACAATTTATGGTATAAATTCACACAGACAAGCAAGCTTCATTATATAACATAATAGTTCAAAACTGATATTGATACTAAGGGTTTTAATGAGAGGTGAGAGGGAAAAAAATCCCAACTTGACAATGACAATCATGTTAAACTAAATTAAACCTTTGGAAAAATCACAGATCCCCAACATGACAGGAGGCCATGTGGCCAAATAATCTGCACAAAAATGACTGAGAAACCTAAGACATGGGCTGCAGCCCAATCAGTGACTTAAGGCAGTTCATCTGGTTTTCTCTGATACTTTGAGCCTTACTGAAAATGGAGGAACCCTAAGATCGTTTTTTGAAACATATTCTGGACCTGAACTACCTTTAATGTAAAGGGTAAATCAGTTTCCACAATTTACTTCAGTACATCATAAGTGTGTCTTAAAATGTGGATGCCAGTCAAAAATCTTTGGCCAATTAATATAGTGTATATATTTTTTCTGTTAAAGTGTTCATTCCAGAGGTTTGTTTTGACATTTTTACTGTAACCATTCACAGTTGCAAAGAAGAAATATATGAATGGAGACGAAAGGCACCAAAATCTTGTTAGTGTTAAACTCCTTTGTGAACAAAAGCTAGCAGAAATAAACGTAATGTGGAATGGCTTTCCTGGAGTAGGGTAGGATGGGTCTTGGGGGTTGGAGAAGACTAAATTGGTACTGAGACCAGCCTTTCAGATATCTTTTTAACTGCTTTAACTGCTTTTCAAGCTAAGCTGATGTAGTTATTTTAGTCTTTTGCCATTTTTGTCATTTAATTCACCACTGAGAATAGCCCTATTTCCACATTTGCATCTTTTCAGTATAAAAAGGTATTCACAATTAAGGTGAAAGAAAGCTTCCTCACTGAGAAATATGGGATTTGGGTTGTTAATGATCTACTGCTTAGCATTTTCAGAAAAACCAAGGATCTTTTTGTGTTTCAGCAGTATGGTGAACTGAAATGGCTATAGAACCTGGACCTGCAACTCTGGTTTTAAGGCCTGGCTATGCACTTTGCTATGGTAGCTAAATGGATTCATTCTCTCAGTTTTCTCATCTGTGAAATGGGGATAGGGAGTTCATAACAAACATTTTAAAGAGCAAATATCTCCCTTTGATCAAATGCTTTCATTCCAGGAAAAGAAAATATTTTCTTCTTTTCTTTACGAAAAACAAGACAGACCTGAAATATTAGCTTAGTAACTACCAGTCTGAATTCAATACAATAAACCTGAGTTCTCAAGATATCTCTTTTACTGGCTGCTTTCAGATCCTTGCTCTTCTGCTTACCAACTGTTATAACCTTGGTCAAGTAAATAAATCTTCCCAATCCTTACTTTCCTTCTCTGTAAAATGTGAAACTATCATAGTAGCTAATCCATAGGATTGCAGTGGAAATTAAATGAGAAAATGACGGTAAAGGTTGCAACACAGCACCTGGCAACGAGTAAGCACTCAACACATGTTAGTTTTTATTGTTATAATTGCGATTTTATCCTCAGGGGGAGCTGCAACTCTTTACGGCCTGTTCAGATCTCCTGGACTGATGAATATAGAGGAAAGATACCAGATCCCTCTTTACTTCAGCCCCATCCCCTTCCTTATTAGCAGGTCAAAGATTCTGTCATCCACCTGAAAATACCAAATAAGAAAACAGACGCCATTTTAATAGATTGTCTCGTGGATCTTTCCTAGATAGAACAAACTAATTCCAGGGACAGTAAAACAAACAAACAAACAAACAAACAAAGTCATTTGGTTTATTTCCCCAGAAGAATGTGTGAAGAAAGTAGAAGCCAATATTAATAGTGCTGATCCCTTACTGGACCTATCTATACTTATTTTTTGCCTAAGCTTATGATGTTTTTAAACTATCTTTCTCCAAAGACAGTAAACATCGAGAGGCAACAGACTTTACTAAAAGTCACAATAATCATAGCCTACTATGCCCATCTCTAACTCAAGGCTGCCTGAATAGAAAGAAACATTGTGATTTCTAACAACCTTTTCCTGAGAACAGAAAAGCATACAGCCTATTTCACTGTACCACTCAAAGCATATAGCCTATTTCAAGGTTAAACTAATTTCAAAACGCCATACAAAACTAAGTCATGAATTGTCTAGATAAACAAAACAATCACTTCCCCAGTTCCACAGTGAGGGGTGGGAGCACAGGAAACCTCCCAGAAATGGATGACTCTCTCTCTCTCCCTCTCAGTATAAGAATGAAAACTTTTCGGCCCATGCTAGGACTTAGGACTGAAAGTAGGATTCACACTCAGATACGGGAGGAAGTGTTAAATTAAGAGGAATCTGTCTTCCTTTACCCTCCCCCTCCCCAATTCACAGAATAATTATTGGTGTCTACGACCTGAAATATTAGTAAACATTTCCTCCAATAGCTGAGGAAATGCTTCCAGAAACATGCACATCGGTATACTCTTCCAGACTGGCAAGTGTGGGTTTGAAGAGAGAGAGAGTGTGTGTGTATGAGAGAGAGAGAGAGAGAGAGAGAGAGAGAGAGAGAGAGAGAGAGAGAGAGAGATTTTGATGCTTGGAAAACATGTTTTACAAAGCGGCCATAATTTCTTTTTCGGGGGGCCCCTTTTGGCTCCTTCAGACTTCAGCCCAGAGAACCAGGAAAGGGTCAGAGACGCACGAGGGAGAGGCTGAACTCACACTTACCTTTGACCAGTAGACGAGGTGAGAGTGGGTTTTGGCGCTTTGTTTGTTTTTGTTTTGTTTTCTCTTGCTTTTAGCACGCCCCCAGCGCCAGGGCGCTGGAGGGTGGAGGCGGGTCCGGGATGGGCAGCGCCCGCGGGGCGGAGGGGACCGAGCGGGCCGCCGCGCCTGCCGCGTCCGGCCAGCAGGGGGCTCCGGCGCTCTTCTCCGGGCGCGTGGGGCTCAGCAGGCGCGGCCCGAGACTCGGGCAGGGCAGGGGAGCTGGAGAAGGGAGGACCAGGGGAGGAAGACGAGAACTTGAGAGAGACCGACGGGTTGAGCCGCACAGCGGGGTTTCCCAAGAGCCAGCGGAGCCTTCTCGGAGCTGCTTAAGACATGACAAATCCTGGAGGCGCCAGGTGTTTTCGTGAACGGGGTCCGAGCCTCCCCCTTACCACGGCTCCAGAGTCCCGCGGGGCCGTCTCGCTCCGGCCTCTAGCCCAGGGCGCCCTTGGCCCGACGGGCAGCCGTCCTCGCGAGGGCGTTAGGGGGCGAGCCGTTGTCCCTGGCCCAAACTCGGGAGGACGGCAGAGAGTGCGGCCAGGGCTGAGGGGAGAGCGGTGACTCCCACGCCCCCGCGCCCGCACCAACCGCGCCTCGCGCTTCTGGAGCCGCAAAGCGCAGGCCCACTTAGGAGAGACAACGGTTTTCTATGGACGTCCTGTGTAAACCACACCTTTGCTTTGGCTTCCTTTCCTCGATCTGAAATCCAAGGTGGTGGTTGATTTTTTTTTCGCTCTCCCACTCTCCCAGAGGAGGCCCCCGTCCGAGCCAGCGTTGGCGGGCTGCGGCTGCTGAAACTAGAGTTCCTGTGGCCAGCATGGTGCCCCTTGCCCGCTCCGGGGCTTCAGAGGAGAGCGAGCCCGGCCCGGGGCCAGAGTGGCCGGTCTGCCCCGCGAAGGCGCTGTGGGCCTGGAGACTTTGCGCTCTTCACTTCGCCAGACAAGTTTAGCCCGGGGCCCGCCCGCGGCACCTGGCCTCCGGCGGTTTTCGAGACCCTCTCTCAAAACTGCGCGAGCACTGAGATCGCTCTGGTATTAGCTTGCCTCCCTTTAGATGAGGAAGACATTGTATCTTTCTAAGGGGGTCTCTCAGACCTAAGTTATGTTGGTCTGCAGTGGTAGTGATGGCCTTGAATTTGTTTAAACTTACTGCCCACGACACCTTCTCCCCAAATTCCCCATACCCACACAGTACACTCCATCACGGCCACCACCACTCCCACTCCATTTGCATTTGAAAACCTCTGGAAACATAAGCGCTTTCAGGATGAACTCTCTCTCTCTCAGTTTCTCTCTCTCTCTCTCTCAGTTTCTCTCTCTCTCTCTCTCTCTCTCTCTCACACACACACACACACACACACACACACACACACACAGCCCGCCAAGTGGAAACTGAGTTGAGTCATAGGATGCATAAGAATAGGATTGGATGGTCCTTTGCTTCTGCTGATAATCCTGTTTAATAACCTAGGATTCCAGCAATAACAGCATTACAGGGTTTCTAGAACTCTGTTCTGATCCTTTAGAAACTATTAGAACAATAGTAATGATAGTAGGAGGAGAAGTAGGATTATGTTTTTCAAGACACTTGCAAGCAATCTGCTACATCTTTTATGGGAGAACTTGATTTCACAGGTCAAATATCATATCTCTTTTCTGGAGGCTAATTAAAAGCAACTCTGTTCTTAGGTATTTGACAGTCATTTGAATCAAGATACCTGAAAATTTCTGACTCAATAGCAATGTGCTTCAGTACACACAATCAGGTATAATCATATATATGTGAGATATGACTTTGAAGGGGAGATTACTTTAAAAAAAAAAACACACCTACTCGAAGACAACTAGAAATGGCTGCTGCAGGCAACCAGTCACTGTTCTGGCTACAACATATTTGTGCAATTAATAGTCTCACAGCCTAGTCCAAATGCCCTCTTTACACGGAGCAGGAGTGTTAATGAACTGTAGATGCAAAGCTCTTAATGTATAGATGTAGTGTCCTCTTGAAATTTAACAAGCTTTGAAAATGTAATAAAACAGAGATAAGTATTCAGGTTATTTTTGTTTTGTGTTGACTTGTGTTTTTAATATTGTTTAAAATATGACACAGTTATCCCCAGTTCCTATCCCATATGTCCATTCTGGAGGACCCAGAAAACATATCAGTGGTTAGGGTAACAAAAAATCCTCCAAAAATGACTCAAGTTTTGCCACTAAACTTAAAGTCTTTTTTGAGCGTTTCATAACAGCTTTAAAATAGCAAAGTGCAGTTCATGTTTCTAGCTACTTTAATACAATGTTGAAATAATACTTCTATAATTTGACTAAGTAAGATTCTTATTGATGGCTAATTTGGTGTTAGAATTGATTATATTTCACATAATGATATCCCACTGCTCAATGAGATGAATATTTATATAACAGGGAAATACCATTGCTGGTTTCTTTACAACTCAGTGTGAATAGCCACATCATTGACTTCCAAAGAATAAAAGGATCTTTCCATAAACCTTCTGAAGTCATTTCTATAAACTTGCTCCACTTTGTAATATTGTGAAAGAGTTGATGTAATTTAATTTCTATTCTGTCAATTATAAATTTATTTCATCTGGGCAAGGTGCCCTATTTGGAAAAGTTGATTGTGGGAAAGGATGATGGTATAGCAGGAGTATGGAGGCTGAAATAATGTTTCATTTTATAACCAAGAGAAACAGTGTAATTGACCTCATCATATCAGGAGCAGGGAGAATCTGAAACAGTTTGATTTGCACGCACTTCATTGAGTCTACCAAGAGCATACCGACATCAAATTGCCCAGGGCTATATATTTATTACTGAGAATTCATAATTCCAGTTCTGTTATGTTTGTTTTTTTTTAATTTTGCTGGCTCTTGTGGAATAAGGATAAGGGAAGATGAAGAAAACCATACTAAGTGCATCAAAATGCTCCTTGTATCACAACAAAGTGGATGGTTTACTCCATGCAACTAAATTCTCAGAAGAAAAACTGAAATCACGTCTTTAAAGAGCATTTTTTCTTAATGTACTACCTATCTGTAAATAAAAAGTTTAAACCATAATGAAAGCAAACTTAAAAAGTTGACTCTAGTTAAATATTGGAAGAGACTGAGTAACTTGACTACCATCAATTTCCTGAGGACTTGGCCAAATTCTGCCTGCACTTTCAGCCTAACCTGCAGGGGGCAATAGCTTGACACGAATGACAACAAAGGCTGCTGAACTATTAGACTTGAATATCTGACTATGACCCTGGAATGTTGTGTAGGTTGGAAAGAGTGCTTAATTAATGTATATTGAAACAAAAGATAGGAAAATTGTTTGATTTGTCTTCAAGCTATATTTTTAGACTAATTCATAACTGTTGGTTTTTTTTTTCTTTCTTAAAGAGATTATCAAAGTTTTAGGAGACACATTCATCTTTAGAATTTTCCTGAACGAACACTAATTGTTTACTATGGAATTTGTGTAATGTATGTTACCAAAGAAAAGGCAGCAAAATCAAAATGACCATAGTTTTCAGTGTTCAAATGAATGACAAAATCAGAGGAAACATGGAATTTTCAGATATAGTTAATAAAAGATTGTCACATATCTAGATAATAAACTCTGTTTCAATATTTTTTAAAACCTATAACTATAAATGGGTGGGGGAAGTCATCTCATTGTTTGCAATAGGTCTTCTTTCCATATATCAAACCTTAATTTTTAAAACTGGTTTAAACTTAAAATCATGATCAACAATTAATGAGTTATCTCTTTTATTGCTATATATTTTTCTATTACAAATGGAATAGAATTTATTGGCTATTGATAATCCACACTCTCTTTCCCTCCCTCTTGGTATTTCCACTCCCTCCCCCATCCCTATATTTCCCCATCAACTGATCTGCGAAGAATGGAAACAAACAAAAAGGGGTTTTGGCTAGAGAGAGTAATTACAGAATTAGAAAGGAAAACTCTTCTCATCTCCTCACTGCAATCATATTTAATGTTCATTATGTCAATTTTAAATGATACAAAATGCCTTCCCCAAAAGGCATCCTGATTTCAAGAAGTCAAAAGTGTACCTGGCATTAAACAGCCTTGAGTCAATCCTGGTGGGATTAACTGGACTGAGTTTCTGTATACTGCACATGCTATGGATCTACTTTGATCACAGTAAGGAAAAAAATGATAATAGATTTTTTTTAAAAGAATTGCTGCACAGGAGTGTTCCGTTTCTTTTATATGTCAGAGTTTGATCTTGATAAAAACCTTTTAAAACATCCTTTTCCCCCCACTATGGTAAAGAGATCATATCTATTTTTGCTTTTCTTTAAGAAAAGAAAATGGGGATTGCTTACACGGGGAAAGAAAATTTTATTCTCCAACACCCCCTCCCATTCTACTAAACCATTTTAGTCGACATATGTTTGTTATCAGAGAGAGGTGCTGTGAACACACAGCCATTTTCTTAGCAGCTTTTTGACTGTATGTTACCATAGTCCCACAAGGCATTGGTCCTTTCCCATTGGGAAGTCATGAATAAGAGACTATGAAGCTTGCACGTCAGATCTTCCTCAATTAATCCACCATTAGCATGTTTGGGATCCACTACTGGATGGTTAACAGCAGCTTTTGTAACTGTACGCCGACCATATCCAATTATGCTCTGCTAAAAATGAACTCTTTGCAGACCAACCCTCTCGGCTGTCAGTGTTTTCCGTTTTCCTATTTTAACGTTTGTGTATAGTGGCAGGCGACAGATGGTGTAGATCAGATCGATTTGATTGCATTAGATGATTTTTTTCCCTTCCCCACTCCTTTCTGGAAGCTCGCATCAGCTGAAGGCTATCGCCTGGGACTCCTCGGAAGCATGAGCAAGCCGCCACCACGCGAAGGCACTGGGGCACAGCCAGCGCTAGGCGCCGAGGTCCCTTCCTAGGGCTTGTTAACACTGTAACCCGGCACTCGGAGAGAAGAAGCAGCTCCCACTGCCCAGAGCCTACCTCACCGCACATCAGATGACTCCCTGGCTTCTACACACAGTTGGAGTTCCGCTTGAAACCTGGATTTAGAGGGTAAGCACTTCAATCGAGATGGATTTGTGACAGTTACTTTGCCATACAGCAAGACAAATCTCAGCAAACGTAAAGGATGTAGGATGTATGGGAGAGGGAGACTATGTTTACATCGAAAAATGTGTTTCTTTTTGTCTGAGAACGAGAGTATTATTCAGTAAAGATGTGTATACTCTTTTTCCATTGATTGTAAGAGTCGACTACCACCCTCCTCCCGATTTTTTCTCTCTCCTTGGTGTTTCCCCCTTTCTACTTGAGAGGGAAGGAGAGAGGGAGAGGGAGGGAGTCAAGGGGGAAGAGAGAGAGAGAGGGAGAGGAGGGGGAGAGGGGGGGAGAGAGAGAGAGAGAGAGGCATTTCAGCTTTAGCTTAATTGGCTTATTTCCTCAAACCGATTGCTTTGTCGCGTTTCTTTATGTATTTTTGGTTGCAAATTGCGAAGCGATTAACTGGAATGGGTGTTGGAGTGTGGGGGATAGCATACGAAAGTACTGGGAACCGTCAGTGAGTCGCGGTGGCCTTGAGAGATCAAAAGGTGCTGAAAGCCCCCTGCCCGCAAAACACACCTCTAGTTATTGGGGCGCGAGAGAAATGTAGATTCTAATAAACATGGCTTGCAGGAGTCGATGAACAAAGGTACTTAATGCGGACCTAAGCCTCCGCTGATATTGTTCCGCTAGCAGTATCTAAATATTCAAAAGCGAAGTGTAAGTTGATCAACAAACGCCCTAATGGTATTGGGCTTTTTCCCTTTTCTGTTTTTGTGTGGAGGGTGGAGAAGAGGGGGAGGGTGGATGGGTGGGGGAAATCCGACAGCTTAAGGAGGCTTGAATTGAATATGCACCCAGCGGCAGTGGTCTCGTAGGAAATGGTGTTCTCGTAAGTCAGGCTGCCCCGCTCAAGCACGAGAGAGCTTTGGTTAGAGCTCAGAGCGTCAGTTCTGCTGCGAGTGCTGCCGGCAGTCGGCCCGGGTTGAGCTGTCCACTCGTCCAGGTGCTGAAGCTGGTGGAACATTGGGTAGGTAGGGAAAAGGCTGGCACTGCTACTTGGGTAGAAAGAAAGCATATCAACTGCGTTGTTCTAGTTTCTTAAAGCTTGTGAGTCTGTGGGTCACTGTGTGTATATATTTCATTTTAATTGTGAGAAAGCAAAACTGAAGGAGACTACTTGGAAAGCATTGAAAAGCTGTGTGGGTATTTATGCTGTGATTCTGATGCCCTGTGTATTGGTGTGTGTCTGTGTGTGTGTGTCTGTGTGTGTGTGTGTGCCTCCCTTGACCATCCTTTTGAATTTAAAACGTT
The DNA here is from genome assembly GCF_043159975.1 of Macaca nemestrina. Lineage (NCBI taxonomy): Eukaryota > Metazoa > Chordata > Mammalia > Primates > Cercopithecidae > Macaca > Macaca nemestrina. The sequence goes on from NC_092125.1 coordinate 135,198,275, forward strand.
CCATTTAGTAAATCCAAGCCTATCTGTATAATGTGTTTCTTATTTTCCTTTTAATATTAGTTGAGATTTAAATAGAAGAGTGCAGAAGCAAATGTACACTTTGCTCATAGACTATTGCATTACTTTCCCTAAGGGCTTTTGTTTCTAGGAGTTCAAGCTGAAGAGAACCTGTCAGCTTTCTGAATTTTTTTTTCTTTTGGTTCTAGCCCCAGAGAAAAGCTCCACTTTATACCTATGTTAGGTAACAGCATAAAACAGTGCTTATTTATTTGTTTTATTGATATCTGTCTTTTTGTAAGTGGTGTACTTAAGAGTTATCTGAAAATAATGTAAAACAGGCTGGTATTTGGGCTATACTGGTTTTCTTTCTAGTTATTTTAGGTTCAGACATTATATATTAAACATCTATTCATAAAACCTAGAATTCAAGTTGATTTTTCCATCTGTAAGTAACATGTCAAGAAAATGATGAGTTGGTGTGCCTGGATAAATATTATATTTTTAAAAAAAAAAATAAGAGTGAGCACAACCTAAGTGCCTTAATTGCAACCAGGTCAGTTAAAGATGAGTTGTGGTGGTGGGAGAGATTCTGTTATATAATTACTCCTTGATGAAGAGCTATTTGCACTTACATAATTTGGGAAATCATAATGTCTATTGCCATGTTTCCATATTCCCCCCCATTCCCCTTACATGGATGTACTTTCATGTATTTGAGAGTAAAGGGGAAAGCAAATTGAGAACTTTCTAATGAAGCTACACCATGTCTTGGGTAGTGACGTTGCACTTGTCCATTTTATTTAGTGAACAATAAACCCCCATTATCAGAATATCCACTGCAGGATCTTAAGACAAAGCTTTTCCAGTAAGAGCCATATTGATCATCAAAGAATCACAGAGATTCTCTCCCTAAATGCCAAAATTACACTCACTTTGCAAATGAGTTTTTATTGGCTTTCTCTTCTTAAAATAATTTTTATGAACACAGAGCTTCAAAGGTTTTTCTGTAGAGGTGTCCACAACAGCTGTACAGCAATGCATTTATAGTATATATTTTAAAGGTGTGCTATGAAATTAAATATTGTGGTGATATAAAATGATACTTAAATCATAGAAGCTCTACCAGCTTCTCAACTCAGTTAGTTTTGATACTATGGAAAATGGATTTAATTATTGTAAGCCTTGGAGCTTTTTTTTTTCTTTAAAAATCATTATGTTGTATAGCTCTAAGGCCTTCAAAGGAAAGATGCCTATTTTTGTAAATCTATAAGTATTTGATTTCAAGTAGTAAATTGAATGACTGTTTATTTTCTATGATCTTGGACTTGAGAAAAATGCATTTCCAAAACATACTATTGAAAATTTCACCCATGCATGACCCTATCTTTATTTAAGCCTCACTTCTTCCCAAAGCCGTCTAGGCAAATATATTTGTAATGTTTGTGTGGGTAACTATTCATGTCTCTTACAGGGTTCTCTGGCTGCCATGGCACTCAATCAAACCACCTAGAGTGGACTGGCCGAGACCAGACTGGGTACCAAGCAGAGAAGTGCAGAGGAAGGCACTGGGAGAGCACCAGGTAAACTGAAGGTTACTTGTCACTCCCACTTGTGCCCAAAGATCCTTGCCACATCTTTCCTCCTCACTGGAAAGACAGCACTCTTCTGTGTTAAGTATTTGGTTTTGTGATTTGTCTTTCAGAATTGGAAATAGAGCGGCCATTTGGATTTGGGCAGGAAGCAGCCGAGCACAGCTTTGGATCCTTCTTTAGGGAAATCGAGTTATGGATTTATGGTCCCGGTCAAGCTCAGCCCATCCCCAGCCAGGGGCGGGCTCAGCGAGCAGCAAGAGTTCTGGTGGCGGCAGCGGCGGCAGTAGCAGCGGCAGCGGTAGCAGCGGCAGCGGCAGCTTGGTCCTCTGACTCTCTTCGGTGACGGGTATTCTTGGGTGGATAATACGGATTACGTTGTTATTGCTTAAGAATACGCGTAGTCGAGGAGAGTACCAGCGGCAGGGGGGCAGCGGCCGCCCTCCCCAGCCCACCAGCTGGCCACTAAACGCCCGTGGTTGCCAAGGTAGCACTTTCTTGTTCTTTTCATTTCCTCGGGTGTTTTCGCACTGGTTCCACCGAAAAGGCTGTGCGCTGCGCCTCTGGTGACCAGGACTGGAAAATGGGTTCGCGCAGGGGGCGGGGGCGAGGTGAAGGGGATGGGCGGGGAGAGGAAGGGGATCCGTTCCCCCGAGCCTGTGGGGCAGTTCTGCGTCCCCTGCCCGCTCCTCTCCTCTCCACGGTGGGGTGCGGCTCGGGGGAGAGACGCGTTCTGGGCAATTTTCTAAAGTTGGGAAGGACTGAAAGGCCTTGAGCAGTTTGGGAGCGTCGCGAGTGAGGTGCTGAAGCTGGGCAGAGGGTCGCTGGGGGCTGCCTCCGCAGAAAGGGCGTGTCCGTGGGCGAAGGTGCCCCCGCAAGCCTGCGGAAGCGCGTGACTTCGCGAATCCCGGGCCCGGGGCGGTGCCGGAGCCCCACCCCCGGCCGGCCGCGCCGCTCCGCAACCAGACTAGGCGGTCGAGCTGGGGAGGGGGCGGGGGTCCGGGGGCTGGGTCCCCGCGGAACTTCCAGATCGGAAGTGTGGCGGGTCTCTCAGGAACGCATATTTTCTTTTCGGATTCTCCGAGAAGGGGTGGAGAAACAGGATGGGAACCGGATTGGTTGCAGTGTGGCACAGACCTGGAACCTTCCTGAAAGAGGTTGGGGCAGGCAGTGACTGTTCAGACGTCCAATCTCTTTGGGACACCTCTTCAGCGCTGTCTTCCCTGCCTCTGCCTTTAGGACGAGTCTCAAACACCAACAAACTCAAGGCACGTCCCCTCTCTCAGGTCAGCTGCGAAGGGACGGGAGCAAGAGAGAGCCTCTCCCTCCTTCTACGTCGAGTTTTTGTTTGTTTGTTTCAAAATATTAATGGACGATAAAACAACACGGATTTGTCACCTCCTAGCGAAGAGGAAGCTACCGCCACCAACTCCCTCAAGCATGCCCGGGCACTTCTGGGGACAATCGGACGTGGCAGGAGTTGGCATGCCCAAGATGGAGCTGGGAAGGATGACCCAGAGTGGAAGGCGTGGGCCGGTGCTCCAGGTCTCAGCTTTCGCCGGCGTCGAACCACACAACTTTGCCAGCTTTGCACTTTGCCTTTCCCTATTGTGAGGCATCTGGGACCGTCCTATCAAGGCGCTTCAAAAGTGTAAGGACAGAGTGCTGGGGACAAGAACGTACCAGGGACCCAGAAGAATTCACTAGCGCGGCCAAACACTAAGACCAGGTTTCCTCCCTGCGTAGTGGTCGTTGGTTGTGCACGGGCTGCGCACGAAGACTGAATTTCTGAGAAATGGAAACTGCAGGAGAAAAATCAAATAAACTTAGAGGCCTGCGAAGCTCTCCCTCTCGTCGCTCTGGGATCCCTCTAAGCTGACCTGCAACTCATACACCTTCTCCCCCTGGAGGATGGGCCTTTTCCAGGCACGAAGTCCGTGTGCCTCACTGGGCTCTTGCCCACAAGAGTGGTCTGAATCCTGGAGAGGCTGACACCGAGGTGTCTTGAAGGAGGCAGGCACACTCTCATGCTTCCCCACCTAGGGTTTCGCCTTTCTTCTAATATTTAGGATTTCCAGTGAAGGGTACTCCACACACACCCTCTCCCTACCCCTAATCCCACCCCATTGTGTCTGATCCCACAATTACTCCCAGGGTATCTATACTCACAGTTTTTGCGCTCAAAAAACATTGCTGTCTGCAGGGAACGGGTGGAGCCCTTCTCAGAAGCTCCCGGGGGCGAGTCCATTTTAAGAATGAGTTGAAGTAGGAAAGAAAACACAGATGCTGTCTTTGCATTCGACATTCTATCACCAGCAAGAGAATATGTAACTCCTGTTCTTTCCTTCATTATTCCATGAATTACCTTCTTTCTCTAGGGATCCACCAGTTGGTGATTTAGGGCTTTTAAATATTGTGCTTGTTAAGTATTTAACAAAATGCAATATGTCTACTGGTGGCATTGTTTCATTGGGAAATTAGAAAAGTAGAAGCTACATACTTTAGCTCCTAGGTGGTCTCTAGAAAGTTGGCCTCATGCTGGTTGGCTAAATAATAAGTGTTTAGGATTTGAAAGGAAGAAAGAGAGTTGAAGGCCTGGTGACAGAGTTTGTGAGAAACCAAAGATGTAACACTCTGGCATTTGTTGAGGGGATGAGGAAGAACTTTTGAAAAATAAGCTATTCTATTCAGTTTTGTGCAGATTTATTGCAGTTGCTTCATCGAAGAAGAGTAATGTTTAGAGTGGAATAATTGCAGATGCTAGTGATGAAATCTAAAGGAAACCTCTACTCATAGTTAACAAAGTATTTTGTTGTTGTTGTTTAAATACTTATCTCATTGCTTTCTTTCCTTTGCAGAGTCATTTTCCTATAAAAGCTTCCATTAGGTGTCAGTCTGACTGAACGGGTTCTTATTTAAGTTTGGGGTGAAAATGTTCCATCATCAGACCTTTTAAGATAAGAAAGTGGGAAAAATTAAAACTTTATTAAGTTGAAATTACTGGAGGTAATTTTTATTGTTACAAGGCAGCTTTTTTCTTTCCAGAAAAATAATTTAAAAGTCTATCACCACTAGTCAATTACTGATTTTGCCCTGTCACTGTCCATAGCCAAGATTAAGGAAGTACAAAATGCTTGTTTGTGCTTTTCATGCTAGATGCAAGTAGTATTAAGTAGTCATAATTTTTGGATGGCTTTTCAATTGATGTCATAATACTAGAAGGGTAAGCAGCCTTTTCTAATACTTGTTTTGCTTTACAAAGGTGATAGAAATTTTTCCTGAAAAAAGGAACATAGATTCAGCTTAAGCTGTTCATTTGACAATACTGAGGGCACAGTAAAGGAGAAGGGAGACAAATTGTGAAAATTACTTTTGTCCACTAGTTTTACTTTAATAAAGCCTGCCTAAATACTCAGAATTTATGAACACAATTTGTGATGTATAGGTGGGAGATTTTAGGTTGCCCATTTAAATTTATATAATGTCTATAAATGATGAATTTTATACTATAATATTCATTAATAAGTGTAAGAAGAAACATCAGCTTGATTGGTCGTTTGCTACCGGGTCCCAAGTAAGCAGATTGATAGAAACTGCATTTTTCAGAAAATTTGCTTATTTTATTCTTTGTATTTGTGAATCCTGTTCTGATGTTGTTGCTTGAATAGAATTGTGGGGAGTGGTGATGGTATTCATGGTTAAAGATCCATAGAGCATCATGACAACCCGTGAACTTTCCCCGAGGCCATTGTGAGCCCTAGAATGATGTGGCTGTTGGTGTCAGAGCAGTGGCAATCTAGAACCAGAACAGAGGTCCCAGTGAAAGTCCAAGCAAAGGCAAGAAACGATGAAGTAGCATTTTCATGGAAGGAATATTCCATAAACCCTATTATCAATTTTTGTCTTATATTCCACATTAGTCATGAGAAATACTCAAATATAAAAATATACAACAAAGGTAGAGATGATGGGTATATTGGGAAACATTTTTGTGTTTTATGTAGGGCAGAGGAGACGTACTAAGGACATAGAAGGAAAGACAGCATAAGGCCATCACAGTTGTTCACCATCTTGTCAATATATACAGGTGCAGCTACCATTGTATTACAGAAACGACAGAATGATGTTCTTACAGTGTTGGAAAGTAGTGTATGCTGCATAGGAGACTTACTATTTAAAAGTAAATTTCTTTTGGATGTATTTTCAGTAAGAAGAAAAAATGTAATAATGACATCAGAATATTTAAGGACTTTTAAATCATTTAGCTATTGAATTTAGTTATTGATAGCTGTACAACTATAAACACGAATGCTAAATAGATTTTAAGCAAATAGTTTTGTAGTACAATTTGCTTTTTAAATGTTTTCAGATTTTTATCTTAGTGCTTATACTTTAAATCATGACTTACAAGTCTTATGTTTAAGTCTAGAAAACATTTTGCATGAGTGTAAAAAATAAACATTTTAGTTGAGGAAACAATGCAGTTCATCCAAAAAAAACATAAGCCAGAAAAGATATATTATAAAATTTAAAATTTCTTGAAATGTGTTTATTACCCAGTAATTAGTCGAGTTTGCGGAGTGCAGCCTAACAATAAAATCAGTATATCTGTATATTTGTATCATTGACCAGCTCAAAAATATATTGCCAGCTATATCTTGTGAGTTCTGAGTTCTGTTATCCTGGCTAATAATAATGTGAGCTAAGCAAGGCAGTCTGATCTTCAACACAATTAAAATATTATAATGCATATGCAAGGGTAAAGACAACACTTCATTTGCTTTGTTTGTGGAAAAGGCCTTTGAGACTCCTAGTATTTGAAAATATATACATATATAGTAGATCAAGCTAGAACCAAATGTTAAAAACCTGAGTCCTAAAGCATGCAGTTCAAAGATATTAAATAAGGGTTATTGCCTTTATTAATTTTAAACCAATACTGAATCTCGTTCAGTTAAATTACAAACTAAAGAAGACATATTGCTGGAATCTGTTAATACTATGTTTTCAGTTCAAATGCAATTTATATCATAATATGCTTTTTAAAAAGTTGCCAAACTATATTACAATAGTGACATAATTGCATAATTTGAAAGTAGTGTCTGTCTATTTGTAAACTTGAATGAAATGTGTGCTTTTTGGAAACACTTTTTCTGAAAAGATTATTTTTATAAAAATGATACATTTTAATTGGAAAATTGATATTTCTTGCAATTTTGTTTTTAAAATTTGTATTCAATACATGAGTGAGTATTAATTGTTTGAGGCCTATTTTTGTCTCTCTAAGCTAGTGTAGTCAATTTCAAGAACTGGTTCAAACAAGTCTCAAGATAAACTAAAAATTACTCATTTAAAATAGTTTTTTATATATCTGCCAAACAGTCCACTAGTTTTTGTACTCCAAGAAGAATGAATGAATGAATGAATGAATGTCATGCCTGCTATTCTGTCAGAAGCAGATATGAGAAAAAGATCTTTTCCATTGTAATAGAAATATATCATGATAAGACTTCCAAATATCCTGGATTGTTTTACAGATAACTACACAGGAATTAAAGTTGTAGAATGATTACTTTATGGATCCAGTTTCATGTAGTTTTTTTTCATAACTGTTATTTATATAGGATTTGGTGTTTACTGAAACAAAGCAAATTAGAGAATTGAGGCCGTTACACCGAGAAATCTCAAATTTCATTTTGTCCCTCAATGACATGATACTTAAGGAGAGAGAATCTCTCCTGTGGTAGAAAGAACTTTGGAATAAGACTAGAAAATCTGATTTCGAGTACAGATTCTGTTGTGAACTATGACAATGGACCTGTCACACAGCTTGCCTTGTCTTCAGTTGTCTCATCCATAAGAAGGGCTAGATTTAGATTCGCTTAAAGCCTTTTTACCTCTTTAGGGTTCCATTTCAAAGAAAGTGTTTTTTTTTTTTTTTTTTTTTTGTGGTCTGAATCTATTCTTCATTTCATGTAAAGATGGCGTGCCAATTGATATCACAACTAAGAAGCTTTTAAAAAGTATTCACCAACATTTTATCTTGGTATTAAATAATAAAATGGTCTTTAAGATTTTTACTTAAATTCTTAAAGCATGAAACACATGGAAATATTTGTTGCTTTTTCATACTTCATTTTTTATTTGAAGTTTTAGTAGGGAAAAAAAGCCCCCAAAGAATGCTTTACAGATTCATTCTAATGTGTTAGCATGGGAGTACATGCATATGTATATCTGTATAATAAATTTGAAGCTACTCAAACCGTAGATCTATCTTCATAAGCATTTTAGCCTAATGAGGCCAAATCACAAACAACTCTATTCAAAGTTGATTTATATGATTGTAGCGGATAAAGAATGAACATGAAGAGTTGGCCTCTAAAAATGTTTACTCCTTGTGTAAATGTTTATACTATTAAATTCAATTACAATATTTGGAAGAGCGTGAAAATTACTGTTTGTTTACATTCTGTTAAAAGGACCAATAATTGTCTAGGATATTTAATTCTTCTAAAATGGTTAATCTTTTAAAATACCTAGTCCAGTGTTTGGCACATAGTAGGTGCTCAAAATATTTATGAATTTTGTGAAAGCAATGATATCCTTTTGGGGCATACGTTAATATAAATTTTACATTTTTTCATAATTATTTAAAGTCACTATTATATAAAATGATTGTTGTACTGCATATATTTAAGTTTAATTTAATGTTAGACATAAATTTTAATTCTCAGATTTGTGTACTAATAGTGCAGTTCTTCTTTGCCAAGAAGGAAAATACATTGTCTCTAGTTATTTGATATAACTTTTAAATAATGGAAAAATCCATGAGAACATTGCTTTCAAGCTGGTATTCTTTTTGAAACTCCAAGTAGCTGTTTAATTTACTACTGAAATAGAAAATTTTAGTCCATGTGAATGTTACCTAATGTATTTTATTTAATATTAAATGTATACATATTTGTAAGAATTTATAAAGTTTTAAGAAGTAATCAATAGAAATGTACTTTATGCAATATAATAATTACTGTGATAGGTATGTTTTCAAAGCTAAAGATCTGTATAACTTTTTTCTTAATTTTAAAAAATTATTTACTAGGAAAACAGACTAAGTTACAATTTTATTTGAAAGGTGTGACTCTCTGGGATGGTCAATGTATAGTAAATATAAGTTGACTTTTTAATCACAAAATAATACACTCATTGTCTAAAAATTAAAATAATATGCTTTATCAGCTATTGCTTTAATCAGATAGTTTACATGCTATCCATTCTCAGTTTAATTATGGGTATAAAATATTATGTCCATTGAAAACTTTGACTGATTTGTGTGCTACATGGAATCAAACACAAAAAGAATAGAGATTTAAAGAGAAAAAATTAATTAAAAAATAAAAACTGAGAATAAGTTCAATAAAAGTTCTACAAAGTTTTCAAAAGTAATTGCCTTCAAATATGTATCTGGGGGTAGGAGTATGCGGTTTGGAAGTCATTTATTCACACTTTTATTAAAATATCTCATGTTCCTTTTTGTTGTTGGATGTGGTTGTCCATAAAACAGCTTTGAGATTGTTTTAATATTATATATTAGAACAGAGTCAAAATAAGGAGATTCTTTACCACAAACAAGCAGGTTTCTGTTAGTTGTGAATGCTATGTTTATTAAAAATAGTGATGTTAAACTTTTGAGGCGGTTTCACATTTACATTTGGTGATTTGTGTAGTTAACAAGTGGATTTGACAAGAGAAAAGGGACAATTATAGCAAGTAACAGTATTAATGATGTGGACTGGAGTGAAGAATGTACAGATTTTGGTGATGTATTAAGTAACAATAATGAAATTCCTGGTGTCTGGGACCAGTACACCTTGAAAAAATATCAATTTTAGAAAACGTTAGAAGAGGTCTTGTTTGTTATATGGTACCCTTTGCCCTGTTGTGATGCGTAGTGTTCAATATTGATTTTATATAGTTTATCTGTGTAGAAGGATTCTTTCATCGTAGAAGGATTCTTTCATAGTATGAGTGACAAGTGTATCCAAAAGTTCTTGCTTTCAAAGTCATGCTCTGATATAGAACTTTGAATCAATTAAAATAGAAATAATCTCTGAATAAAATAAGCCTAGCTTATCTGTAGAAAATTGAGAAAGGCAAGAAATCTGGATGTTTCTCAAGTAAAAGAAAGAATATCAGTCTGAAAAGACAAAGACTTCTGAAAATTGAGCCTAGGGGGACATGGCTTAAAAGAGACAGCCTTTTTAACAGTTTTTCTATTAGAAAATACATGTATGATACTTGAATTTGTGCTCTAGAAGTAAAGTAACCTGGGAGGATTTGTTAAGACAGTATTTCCTGATATAAAATATTGATACCAAGAGTTTAGTTTTTCCCATTCACTTAATTGATTTAGATTTTAGAGAGGAAATCTATTTGTTAGTTAACCATGATAAAGACAGAGAAGATTGATATGTTTGTCTTTGTCTAACTTGGCCCTTATTTCCAAATACATAACATTTCCACCTGATCATTTGTTTGCTTTTAATATGATTATTTTCCATTCCTATATCCACATGGAATACAAAATTTCAAAAGTCTTTGATAAGCTCATAGTAAATTCATATGATATTTAGTTGTCATTATAAATTTCCATCTCAGATCTAGTTCTTTGGTATGTAATACAATTCCCATGTTTCCCACATGAAGTCCTCACAACACAGAGAATCCAAATAACTTCTCCATGGACACTCAGATAATATTAGTAACCCATTTTCTAAGTCCTTGTTTGGTGTTTTCTTTCTAATACACCACACTAAAACTTCACTAAATGTTGAAGTTTTTCTCACAACGTTGCTCTTCCTATTGTCTGAGAATAATTCTTATATTTTTCATACTATTCAGTGATATTTTACCCAATTAATCTAAACTTTTCAAAGATTCTTATATTGTATAAGTAGATGTGAATGTATCAACATATTCCAAAGGTCTCTAGTGTGCTTATACTAATGATTTTTTAAATCTTGGAAAATGGTATAGGCTATCTTAATGTAGAAACAGAAAATGAATCATAATTAAAGGAATAACTTGATCTTTTACCCTAGTTGGAAATATTGTGGTAAAACAAGGGAAATATTAATCACAAGTATATCAACTCAGTTTAATAAGCTTCCAAATGCAAATGTCAACTAAAAGATTGGATACAAAAATATTTGTCATGCAGTGTATTCAATGAAAAATTTAAAGTAACATTGTTAAATAACAGTGACCCCATGATGTTCTCATATCAAATAACAGAAATAAAATCACATTTTAATATACAATTTAAAATTATATTTACTTTTACTTCACTTTTTAAATGTTCAAAGCTATCTTGTTGAATAAAGAAGAACAGATCGGCTATTGGATTAGGGCAGAATCAAAGTAAAATTCTCAGTTTTGCAAAACCCTGTTCACTTCTGTTGTGCTATTTATGAAAATTGCATGGTGGTCTGCCACTGCCACATCTGGGTGACTTGTAATGCTAACCATTTAGGGGTGTGAGAAGGTGATTTTTCACTGTGGGTTCAACCAACTTATCAATCATGAAGCATGCTCCTTATACATATGTTGCTTAATGACAAGGATACATTCTGAGAAACACATCCTTAGGCAATTTTGTCATTGTAGGAACAACATAGAATGTACTTACAGAAATTTACATGGTATAGCCTACTATACACCTAGGCTGTATGGCAGCCTACTGCTTCTAGACTGGAAACCTGTACAGCCACATGTTACTGTACTGAATAATGTAGCCCATTGTAACACAATGGTAAGTATTTGTGTATCTAAACACAACTAAATATAGGAAAGGCATAGTAGGAATACAGTATTACAAGTTTATGGGACCACCATTGTATATCCAACCTGTCGCTGATAGATACATCATTATGTGCCATATGACTACCAAATCATTCCTCTATCATAGCAGTGAGGGTTCACTAGAAAAAGTGGTGTAACTATCTTTGTTTCAAATTCATCAAGATAGAAAGTGGATATTTCATCAAGATAGAAAGTGGATATCCTTTTGACCATTTAATCCCGTTTAATAGGTTTTCCTATTTTATTAATTATAAACAGTAACTGTAAATGACTATGTTCATTCTTTTTCTCAAGCTTTTTAAAAAGGTTGTAGATATAATCCGGAGATATGTAGGTAGATAAACAGACAGACAGATAGATTGGCTCTTTAAAATCTATTTTGGTGCTCAAATGAAAATGATCCAGTGGAAAAATTGGCACTGAGAAGTCGCACCTAAAATAATCAATATTTTGTCCAAAGAAAAATGTTTTATGGATTCACATAATTTGGCCAAGAACAAAATGTTTTAAATTGTGTAAAGGATAGATTTTAATCCTCATACCAGCTAATTAAGCTTCTTCTGTACAACATACAGTTTTAAGTTAACAGTAATTAATATAGCCAGCTTGGAACCTCAGGAAGCTAAAGCCAGCAAGTGCTTTTTGGTTCACTCGAGAGGATGCGGTTTGATTGCTGGCGCCAGTAAACAGGTTGGGAATTGTCAACATTGTAATTAGCAGCAAGTTTCTGGATTCTCTGCCTGCCAGACTAGTGGGTTGATGCTTGGAGCAGTTGCCCCAGTGGGGAGAGTGAAAAACAAAGGAAGGGAATTTGAGCCACCTTGGTAGGCTCTGCCAGCATATGCCACTGGACCAATGTTTTTCTTGGCAAAGGTCTATTTTAAGACATCTAGCCGTGGTTTCCATAAAATATGAAACTCACCATAGCAACCAAAATGGCAAGCGTCTCTAGGAACCTTTCCTTGATTGGGTATCAGGTCAAACTGTGTTCAGAGTGATATTGCCTTACGTGCAGTATGCTGTGTACCGTGTACAATGTGATTATTAACAGTATGATTAAAAGGGTTAAAATCTGTTTTGGCAGCAATCCTTCAAAAGTCTGCCTCTGCCAAAAAGCCTTCAAAGAATAAGGTTATGCAAACCTTATTAACCCTTCGTGTAGTGCAAATAGAAAGGAAATGTCAACCTGAATACCACCCAGCATCCAATCTTCACTACTTACTTAAATGATGGTTTCAATCTAGTTTTCTTAATTCCAAACCATGTGATTGTTATGAACAAAGGTTGTCATAGATTTTAAATCCAAACCTTATTGCAGTGACTATAAGATGAGGACTACATTAGTACAGTTTATAGGTAATTTATAACCCAACTGAACAAAAATTAGACTATCTTTTGAAACCTACTTAATAAAAGTTCATGTTATATATGTATAGACACACACATATGTAAAATTTCACTCTCTTAGAATATTTTATCTTATCTAAAATAAACAACATGTATACTCTGAGTAGTCACAGGATAAATACTAACCCACCTACCTTGTGGCAAAAGCACGATAACAAATCGTTTGGCCTTTTCTTTCTTTCTTATTTTTTTTTTTTTTAAAAAAAAAAAAAAAAAAAGCAGCTCTGTAGTACATTATTTTTTCTTTCCAGTCAAAAAAAGGTCAAGTTGCTGGGCATTGCTAAAATACACATATTAATTTCTCCCAAATAAGTGGTTGGAGTCATATCACAGATATTCTTACTGTCACTCTCTATCTTTGCCAAAATGTGAGGAGGAGTTTCAAAAAGACAAACAGTATACAGAGAGACAAACCAAATAGCTTTCTTTACTCTTTAAGAAGTCCTCAAATGGATCAACATGCTATATTAAGCAATTGCCACGTGGTAATTTCTGCAGGTGGATTATCAAAAGTGCACAAAAATGGCTGTGTAGATCTGGCACCCAGGTGTCTGGTGTAGCATTTAGCGGACTCTTTTGTGGGGAGAAGGATTACTCATTTGTTGGAGAGAGTTCAGTTCTCTAATCCTCCTCCACAACAGAATCCATGTTGGAGTGAACAAGCAACACGATTCTTATCCACTCTCTAGACTCTGAGGAATGCTCCACAATTATTTATTATTTTCACTGGAATTAGATGCCTACAGGTGGTCCCATAATGTGCCTCCAGGCATACAACCTGCTGTAAATTTTTAAGTTACATTAACTCAGCAGTATGTTGTCTTATAACGACAGTTCATTCAGTTTATGGGGAAAGGGAAGGAAGCAGAAAGGCAGTCTTTCGTGTTAAGCATCATTACAGCTCTTTCCCCGTTCTTTCTTTGAAGTTAGTAAAGGATATTTGGCAGAAGCAACACTCCTGGTGTTTTGGTGTGGGCTGTGTCTCCTGATAGATTCAGAAAGGAGGTCACAGGCTCCAGGCCTCTGCATCATATCCTAGGGACAGATTTGTTTATGGGGTGTCAGTATTTAAAACAGAGGCAGGGCAGTAGGACTTTTTCTTTTCTCATTATTTTTTTTCTCTTACTATTTCCCCGTTTTTTGTCTCCCTTTCTCCCTTCGTCTCTCTCTTCTCTCTTTCTCTCTCTCTCTCTCTCTTTCTTTCTTTCTTTCTTTCTTTCTTTCTTTCTTTCTTTCTTTCTTTCTTTCTCTATCTTTCTTTCTTTCGTCTCTGACTTCTATTACTCAAGTGTTTTGTCATTAGTGGTCTTTCATATTATATTGAAAAAAAATTAGTTTTATCAAGACATTTGGGCTTATGATGCTATTGCAATTTCACCCCATCACATATCCTATATTCTGCAATTGTTTTTTCCTGGGTGTTTGGGTTACTGATCAGTGAGAGAAGGAGGGAACTTCTTCGTAACTTTTTGGTCACTGAGTTTTATGCCCATCCTTTCTTTGTAATGGTGCAGTCATCACTGAATGGATGCAGTTAATTCCCTTGTATATTTTGGGGTACAATTCTCAGAGCTGATGAAAAACAACGATAATATCTAAATTAATATACTTCAGGAGTAGAAATTAGTAAAAACATTTTTAGGGGAAATACACAAGTCGATTTAAGCCTCGGAAGTCCTAGTACTGGGTTATAAAGCTCCTTCTTGCGCCCATAACAGAGTAAAATTTGTCTCCCACCATCCTATTCTCACTAAACCTATAGCTTATATTACAAGTAACAATGATGATGTGCATATTTTAAACATATATTTTATGTGAACAAAGTCATATTTAAATTATTAAAAAGGACACAATAAAACTTGCTTTAGTATTAAAACCTTTTTACTAAAATTCCTGTATCATAGACGTGGGTAAACTTAGTAGCCTAAGGCCAATTGGACACTTGCGGAGTTATCTGCCTTAATATACAAACATCTATACTAGGCCCATCTTTTATTTTACAGCAAGGGATGAACTTGCTGAGAAAAAGCAACTTGTATATTCAAAAGAACTAGGATGTCTTTCAGAATAAATCATTAAATATCCATTAGGCATGTACTATTCATGAGGTTTGTGTCCAGGTCTGTCAACATTTCTTAAGTACCTACTATGCAACTGGTATTCTTCTAACTGTTGAGGCTACTGAGGAATAATGAACAGACCTTGCCCTTGAAGCATCCATGATGTACGGGACCTCTTACAATTCAGGCTGTTGGAGACTTGGTGGGGAAGTCAAAGGAATGTAAAGCAGCAGCATCCTTTCAAGGAGTGGACTAGGATGTGGTTAATATTAAATATTAAACTGTATGAAAGTGGTTATTTCTACAAGCCCTTGCTGTTGTCTCTTCACCAGAAAATACTTACATGTCACAGATGTAGTAGCAAGTTCTTTCTAGAAGTGGATTTACCTTCTCTTTTTTCCTTTAAAGTATGGAAAGTCTTTCAGAACTGAGGAGACTAAGGAAGCACCAGTTAGGAAAAGGAAAACATACATACTTTTTCACATCAAAGCAATAGTTACTGTATAACCAATTATAAGTTATATAACACCATTTATAATGACACATAATTATATTATCCCAGGACAAGTTATTTGTGTATCCATAGTTATCAGACAACATGTTTTAGTGATTATAAAATGATAGTGCTTATATATAATTCCCAAATTCATTAATATTTGATTCCAGAGTCAATAAATGTCTTTTGAGACTGTGATGACAGGCTTTATAAAAGAAAATGCTGAACACGCTATGCTGTACTTCAGAAAGTGGTTCTCAAAATGGGGCCTTCTTAGCAGTAGCCTGAGTGTCACCTGGGAACTTGTTAAAAATGCCTGTTCTCAGAACACATAACAGGCCCATTGTATAAAAACTCTGAACCCTAATCTGAGTTTTAACAAGCCCAATTCTGATGCTTGCTAGAATTTGAGAACCACTGCTTTCTGTTGATTTTTTTTAAATCACAATTAAAGTCAGGTTCTATGCAACACTGACCTAATGCTGACCCAACTTAGGCTCTCTTTTAGATTTAAAGTTACAAGTTGTTATTATTAATTAAACCAGATATTTTAAATTAAAAATTATCACTTTACTTTCCTGGTAAATTCTACATTTGGGGAATATTTTAAGCCTCCATTTTGAGTTCTATTTATGTAAAACTTACATAGTACTCTTATTAGTGTTATATAATGCTCACATTGCTATCTTTATAATTGTAACATTAGATTGAATTTTTCCAGGACTTACTTAAACCATGCTTTTATTTAATTTATTATTATTTTTGTAATTCCAGTAGCTGCTCAGATTTTTCACTCTGGTATTTAAGTATATCCCAATTTACAATATGGGAGAATCAGCCTAATTTTATAAAAGGCATGCAATGTTGAATAAGACCTTTAGATCTCGTGTGTGTCTGTGTGTGTTATTGTCTCATGGATTATTATTAAAATTTTCTCATTCATTTATGACACAAATAATTTTTAAATTCCCGTGGAAGGGAATTGCCCCGACAAAATTATTTGAGCACTTACAAAATGTTCTAGCATTACAGTAGTATAAAGTAAGTTTCCTAATATCTTTATTGGAACTGTATTTAATAAAAATTTACTTAGAACATAGGTGATTATGTAATAGTAAAAGTGAATGTTATTGGTTAAGCAATTCGATTATATGGGTTCTCATTACGCCAACTTGAAATTGTTTTACAAAACTATAATATGTTCTTACTTCAAACCACAGTTTTTTATTGAAGCTTTCATAAAAACATTAGAAATTCAAAGGCTGGATTGTTTAAAATGCAGCTCTAAACCTTAGTGAATAATTTCTTGTTTAATGCTTTAAATTAAAATAGAAAAAAAAAAACTGTTGAGACCATATAACTCTGGATTGTAAGACCTAGACTAGTCCTGTGACTTTTACATATTGGCTTTTGTGTTAAACACACAAAACATATATCAAACCACCTTGAATTTAACACTGAAGTAACTGGCTGACAATGTCAGTGGGCTTTTTCTCAGTCCAAAGTCTTCTTTTCATTAATGAAACATTGTGGTTGCTTATGTCAATGCATGAATTTAGTCATACACATTATAGGATGCCAGGATACATGACAAAGAGTTAATGATAATATTTTTTAGTAAAAGTGCCGCTTTGGGGGGTTTTCTCTTTGTTCGAATTCCCCCTCCCTCTGTCTCTGTATGAGGGAGCTGTTTTCTTCTTCCTTTCTTCTTTCTTGCCTATTAAACTTTTTGCTCAAAAAAAAAAAAAAGTGCAGCTTTTACCAATATGTGAACACAAAAGGTAATGGCCTGAGTAGCAAAAAAATCACCTAAGAAAGAAGTATGTGTAACACTGATTCATAATTCTGTGGTATTTTACTTGTATCCCTAACACATAGATGTATTCCATAATATTCTGTTTTCTCAAACAGTTATCTTTACAGTTGTTCATTATTTGACTGTGTAACAGATCTTCCCCTCACTAAAAATATATTCTGACTATAAGCATAGAAATGTAAATCCATTTCAGAATATGATCTTATTTCCTTTTCATGGTAGAAGTGAGTAACACTGTCCAAACATACAAACTTAAGTTAAGAGAGAGTCACAGTGGTGGAACAATTTATGCACACCCAGTTTAGATAGAATGATTGACAGGAAATATGTAAGAAATTCAAGTTATTCTTATGGAGGGAAAAAAGGTCTATTATTTTGACAGTTAACATTTTAAGATTAAGCACTTTAGATTAACCAGAAAGGAAAATGAAATCGTTTTAGTAGGCCTATAGTTTGATGGATTTAGTTATTAAATAGACACTAATTTAAAGGTTACTACTTCAATCCTTAAACAAAGAGAGTTTTAACTGTATAAAAAGATGCAAATAAAGCACCAAGTAGCTTATATTTGGGCAGAGAAGATACTTAAAATTCAGAAATGTCAAAAATAGCTTATTCTTCTCTTGCATTTTAATTAAACGTTTCAGTTTATTTATCTTTAGTTTATCTTAAGTTGTATGATGGATTAATTGTGCTCAATAATTGTTTTGTTGTTAATGGTTTACATTTCTTTTTTATGGTAACAAGTGTTATTTTAAGCATTTTATAAAGGAAAGTTTGAAAAGAGTTGTTTAATATCATAAAACCCATTGTGATCTTTCTCAAATGAGTTTATAGATTTGCTTTTTTGGCTACATCTTCTTTTGTCTAGTTGTGGGTCTATATCACTGATAATCCTATAATATAAGTCATTATATTAAGAGGTAGAAAACTTATCAGATGTGAGCTTATTAATTATTCACAATAAAACATTAACAGTTTAACATTTCTAGAAAGCTCGTTTTACAAAATTGATTTATTCATATTTCTTAACCATTTTATTTGCAGAGTGCTACCTTATGCTCTTTTTAATATAAAATAAAGATTTATATATAAATAAAGATTTTTTAATATGCCTATAAAAGTAGATTTATGATAGAAAAGAATTCTAAATTGCTCAGTTAAAAATATATTCTTTTATACTTATTAAACTCTAACTTTTACATAAAGTTTTGCAGTTTGTAGTATGTGAAATCTTACACTTATAAAAGATAATATTTAGTCTATTTTTAATAAATTACCATTAAAAATGCATGATGGATTGCATTAGGTTAAGAAGTATTACCAGAATTCCTATTTATAATAGAAAACTGTTGCAATTATAATTATATGCTAAATCTATATATTTATAAAATAATTATTAAGTTTAAATTTAAAATTATTTTAATTTTTAGATACTTCACATAGGAATTCATAGTTCTCCTGAATTCTGAATTATATTTCATCTTCTAAAACTCTCAAATAGGATTTATATGATATAAATTTTCATTAAAAAAAAAACTTAGAATGTTTGACCATAGAGGAAAAGATAATTGAAAAAAGACTTACTAAGGAAATAAAAGTGAAAGTACACTTTGGTCAGGTATTAAGTCCAGGTATTAAAATTAGCATACTAAAATAGAAAATGTATAATCTGTTTATTAAATCAAAGTATTTCTAATGCCTTTCTTTTCTGTTCTTTCATTTTGATCCATATCGACTTTAATGCCACGACTGGCTCACTAGTAAGTATCAGGCAAGATCATAATTTAGCACTTACCTCAAATTACATGAAAATCGAATCCAAAAATGGCATACTGCAACCAGGTCTACTTTCATGTATCAAAATGGATTGCTGTACATTATAAATGATACTCCCTGATGTTTTTGTAATGATTCATGAAACTATGGGGCTGACATTTTAGTGCAAAGAATTCCATAAATGTTAATAAAGCAGGAAAACGAATCACAAAGCACTTCTAGATCATGATAAAGCCAGGTATTCAAATAACTTTAATCTCTTTCCACCACTAATGCTATTTGTAATGCTTTAAAAATATCAAAATACAATACAAAATATTTTTATAGCTAAATGAATGGAAATTAAATGCTACAAATCAAAACTGAGCTCTGATAAAAGATCATCACATGATAATTAAGCTTTTGCTTTTACATCTCTTGGTATAACATAACCACTTACAAAATATCCAATCTTTAGGATGATTTAGCATCTTAGCCTGATGTAGAAACAATTACAAAATATAAAGAATTATCATTTATGTCATTTTGAAGTTATGTGATACATTTCTTAAAAGAAATTTTGAATCAAGTTTTAAATTCTGTACTGATTCATTAGCTTTTACCCTTGTTGGTCTGGGTTTCTTAACCTTTAAAATGGAATCCCTCATCTGTCACACCCATGCCATTTCTTTAGTTATATGTATTTAGATACATTTAAAAATGTAAAGTAATGCTTTTAAAATCTTTCACTTGTTAATTATATTAAATAATTTATTTGAAAAACTAGGCCAATTATGTCAAGGATGCCACTATTTATTTTTAATCAAGAGTTAAAAATTTAGTTTGACTTAATTCTAATATGATTTCCCAAAATGATATTTGGTACATAATGATTACTGTTTTCATTTTTCTCTGTTTAACTTTATATGTTTATCAGTAGAAAGTACACTTACGGTAAAAAAAAAAAAAAATCTATTATTTTGTTTATATAAATTTTTTCTGAAAGAATTAGCTTCATTTTGATTTCTCTCCATTTTTTAATAGGAGGGACATTTATATGAATTTTTTATTTTACCTTTATTATAATATAAAATTACACTAATTTAAGGATTAAAGTTCATATAAAGGACATTTATTTTATTTTATATTTATTTTGCTGTATACATAATAATTTGCTTTCTGTGTCCAGACCCAATGGATATAGAAATTATTTTGAAATAAAAACATTAATTTTTAATATTTAAATTCCTTTAGTTATATATTTTACAGAATTTATGCATTATTAAATGCTATACATACATATATGTATTTGATTTACATTGATTTATGATGATTACTATATTTCCAATCGTTCTTTACTATGAATATTTTTTTTTCCCAGAGTGTCTAGTTTTAAACAAAAAGTAATCTGTCAATGCAAATCTCTTGGTGTAGCATATTTGAAATTTTATCTACAAATAGATGTAAATGGAAGTGTACTTACTTAGTATTTATTATGGTCTCAATTTCCAGGAATTTCATGCTCACTTTTCCCCTTTATTTCTTTTTGCAAATGGCCACTTTGTCATATGTTTTAACTGTAGGAAGATGAAAAACTCTAAAAGTGCTCACCATCAGCATAAAGTGAGGCATTTTGAGCTCAACTGTGCAAAATGAAAGCATAATAGTCACTGCAAAGAAGACTTAAAGTTCTATTATCCTGTCATTTATACTTAGAGGCACTTCAGTTTCTGGAGTAGGTTAAACAAAGGAAATTTGGAATGGGTGTCTCTTCAAAATTTTGAAAAACTGGAATCCTGAGGCTGGAAGACTACTGAATACCTTCGACCACCTTCCAGATAATATCTGGATGGAGGATACTTTGTGATGTAATAAGCTATAAGTGTCAAGATATGTGAACATTAAAAAAGGAAGCTGATTTTGTGATGCCACTTATATCACCTCTGCTAAAGGAATAGGTCAGCACACTGCAACTGATTTCCCATTTCTGCAAAACAGTGCAGTTCTGCTTCAGGGTCTATGCTGTCCTGGGGGGTCAGGAACAAAATAGGTTGTGATTATGGAAGCAGTATCTCTAGGCTTACTGCCAAATCCTCCAATACTCCTGGGTGTTGATTTGACCTATTATAATAGAACTTCACAGGGTGGAACATCTCCCGTCAATCCTCAGTTCTGATGGATTCTGGGTCCATATGTATGAAGGCTCTATCTTTAAATGGATATCTTTGAATCAACGATAGAATTGTTTTGAGAGTTTAGTTCTGGAAGAGACTTAAGTGGTCGTTTGGTAAAATCCAACTTATTTTAAAGATGACAAACTGAGCTTAGAGATATTACAGTTTTCTTTTTCCAGTAAAAGTCCTGCTGATAGTAGTAACTCTAAAGTCATGGATCAGTTGAGTACACATGTGGTTTGATTTATCAAGCATTTGTCACTACCATCATGATTGTTACTACAAAAGTGATAGTATTATGAAAATATTTCTTCCTCACCGATAGTTGATCACTAATTTTCGTATTATTTACTTGATCACTGGATATCTTATGGAATTTATTTAATTTATAAGGTATTTTAATGTCTTTATTTGAAGTAAATATATTGTTCAAATGTAACATGACAAATATTGAATTCTTTTTCCCTTTATGAAACACAGAGGCTAGAGGAACAACTCTATGTCCAGTTATTAATGCTAATATGTACACTAACATTAAAAATAACTGATTTTCACATTCAGTGCATCTACTTGTTGGCATTCAGATGATGTTACAATGCCCTTCTTTTCTGTGTAAATCTGATTAAGGGACTTCTGCCATTATTTTGCATGCAAAACTTCCGTTCCATTTTGACAACAATCCTCTTTACACAAGGACCTTAGGGTTGTACACTGAAAGTACCTAACCATTACTGTATATTGAATCATGTCTTTTCATATAAAATTGCAAATATGGTTTGAGAGCCGATTTCCAGATTACTTTGGTTGAGTAGGACTAATTACTTTTAAACTGGGTGCAGCCAGGGTCTGCCAAAACAGTGCTGAATTCTTTCAATGTTAGGCGAGCTCTACCCATCCTGAGATTGTCTCATCCTGAAGTGCTATAAGATTATTCATGCTTGTAGTAATGATTAACTCTAAAAATAATGCCAATTGCAAATGATCATAATAGCAGCAGCTATAGTTTATTGAATGCCTACCATGGGGCAGACATGGTGTATAGTATCTATTATCTCGTTTCATTTCCTCCTGAAAACAATCTTATGTGAGGTATTATTATTATTATTTTCTAAATTTTGTTTAAAAACTGAGTTTCCAGAGATGAGTCTGAGAAAAACATCAATTTGCAAAGTAGTAGACCTGAGTTCTCTTCCTGCTTTTACCACTAGCTGAAATGTGACTGGAGGTTCAACACTTAGTGCCTCATTTCCCTTCTCTGCAGAATTAGGTCATAGAACTAGCTTTAACTTTCTGTGATTTTTAAAAAGTTCAAAGCACTTTATTTTTTTTTGAGAAAGAAAAAAATTTTAAAGCATTCATAGTAACAGTATCACTGAATAGTATTTCTCTGGTATTTCCCACATTCTCATCTGATTTCATGGCTTCAAACACAGAACAAAATCCTCATTAATATAAAAGGAAGTCCATATTCTGACCAGATCAGTGAAGCACAGAGAAAGATATGAAATTCACTTACAACAGGTCAGACTCTTACAAAGTTTGAATTTAGCAACATGCATTTATTATGCTGCGAATATAAAAAATTAAATGGATGCTGTGAAGCAAGGTGGAAATCTAGTACAAGCATAAAGAATATTTACAGTATGTGTGATGAAGCATAAAAATACATTTTTCTCCTTCAAAAAGCAAAATGTTGGATATATTCATATAAAACACCTTAGGCTATATCAAGAACACTATACTTAAATACTTAAGTACATTTACATACTATTTATGTAAATGTATTGACTTAATCATAGCAGCTCTAGGGATTCATGATAAGCTGTGAAAATTGTCTATAAAAGATAAGTGAATGACCCTTTAAAATAGAATAAAAATTAATTATAGCACACCAGCAATTTTAAGCACATATATGTACCATTTTGAAAATCTGTGCTTTTGCAATGTTAGCAGTTCCTTATATAGTTCTCATAGTGATGCATCCACATCACATATACAGTCTCCTAAACATATTGTATTTTTCTTAGAACATCAAACACCATTATGTCCCATGTCAATTTTGTAATATTTTGAAAGAACAAAATATGGTATAGTAAGCTGACATATTTTCCTTCATTGAAATATTCTTTTGTGTGTAAACTCTTTACAGATTTTTCTCACCATTTTCTCCTTTTCTAAAGTTGACAAAAATGTAAATGATGGCAAAGTGGAAAGAATTATCACTTCTTTCCAAAGTTACTACTCGGTGCTCTCGTACTGCTATTGTGTAAATATTGACAAAATTTCACAATTGTTGTATCTGAAATAATAATAAATAATTACTCCCACTTGGAAAATAGGATTTTTTTCACACACGTATACAAATACGTCCTTTCCCCATTGTGAGCAAGTAAGCAATAAAAAGTATGATTAAGTTTTATTTCACTCATTTATTTATTTAACGTGTATTTACTGAGCTCTACTATTTGCCAGGCACTATGCAAGGCACTGAATGGCATTGCTAAAAAATAAAGACAAAGTTGATACCTACATGAAGCTTACAGGATGATGAGAGAGATGAAAAAAAAAAAAAAACAATAAAGAGAATCAGTGATTACAAATAGTGAAAACTTTCATAGAGGAAGTTAACACCCAAGGAGATAGAGATAAATTAGGGAGGCCAATTTAGATAAGGTGGAATGAGGATCTTTCTGAGATACTAAAAGATAAAAATAAAACTAATGCTTGATGAAGAGTGTTCTAAGCCAAGGCAATTCCAAGTACAGAGACATTGAAACATATCAAAATATTTTATGAATACATTCTCTACTTTGTCCTTCAGTTTCATTAATTAGCATGATGCTCAGGAAAATTCAAACTCTTTGCGCAAAGATTTGCCAAAGAGATATCAGGCATTTTTGAAAAGCTGTAGTAATTTGGAAAAATAAAGAAATTACTCTGTAAAAATAGCTTTCAGAGTGGGAAAATACTTAATACTTAAAATATTATTCTTCACTGGATACAATGTTTTTAAGAAACTTCAATCTCTTACAGCAATGATCTCTGGATTTCCTGTGTTTGTAGGAGTATGTGAGAAAGATCAAGGTGTTTTCATACAATGTGAATCTTATTCTGATAATTTTCTGTCCTTAGCATCGTAACTGTTTCTTATTTATTTCTTCTTATTCTCAATAAATGTGTTGGATTTCCAAAATATATACTATATTTGAGGAAGTCAGAAAAAATAGAAGTTATTTGTCAAAAACATCTAAAAGTATTTTTATGTGAACTCATCGTTTTAGAAAAAAAATACATGGACCAACTCAAAGACAAGAAGTATCCTATTTTTGGGTTATACATAGGTGCTAGGTAGACAGTGCTATATTTTGTCTTGAAATATTTACATTGCAAAAATAAATTAATATTTTCTAAAGCTATTATAGCTGTTTTTATGAAAATACATTTTGATCAATTGACACAAAAATTCATGATAATAGCATCATATATCTACGTAGCTCCATAACAAATAAATAAAAGATAAAAGAAATTTTATGTGATTTTGTGTACATAATGTAAGGATTTGTCTTTTTTGAACATTCTGAAATTTCATTTGATTCAAATATTCTTAATTGACTAGTACTGAGTGACAAGAATTAAATAAAAATTGAATTAGTTTAATAACTTTGCATTTCTCTGTTAAACGAGAATGCTACCAGATTCAAACTAAAATTGGTATATTCTATGAATCTTTAGCTTAGTACTTGGAGGCAGTACCACTCAATCTTCAGAATAACTCTTACAGGTAAAATTCTCATTTATTTATTGAGACAGGGTCTCACTCTGTCATCCAGGCTGGAGTTCACTGCAGCCTCCAACTCTTGAGAATGAGTAATCCTCCTGACTTGGCCTCCAACAACGCTAGGTTTTCAGGCGTGAGCCATCATGCCTGGCCTTTAATTCTCATTCAAATACTACTCTACAGCACAAATATAAGTTAAATATCATTTTCAATCAGTTTTGAAATAAATTTAAAGCTTAACAGGAAGCCAAACCATGTCTTCTGAGACAGATGTAACACAATCCAAATCCACTTTGAAGAAGATACATTCTAGAGCATAGATTTTGTAAAAGTTGGAGATATAAAGAATTTCTCAGGAAGCTTGTGAAATAAGACATACAATAATAATTTAACTTACAGACTAAAGCTTGAAAGACATAGCTAAAGTCTCATCATATGCTAGAGGTTGTAAAATAAAGCTTTGCCCAAAGAATGAATAGATGCCAGATTACAGTCATGAATATCTCTTCCATTTTTACATAGTATTTAGAAAGAGGGAACAATTCATTCAGATACACTTTATACAGGCATTACACAAATAAGGTAAGTTGACAATTATGTTTCAGTTTCAGTTAAGGTTTACTGTGAAGGTTTTGAGCCAGCTAGAAGTATTTCTACTTACACAATAAATGATGTCATCGAACATACCTTAGTAATTCTTGTGTGGAAGACCAAATGAAGCAGATTTTTCTATGCAGATAGTAATTGAGGAAAATATGAAGGTATCATTGACATGGATCCCACCTGGCAGAGTAGGGGTCTTTCCATGATTTCATATTTCCTTATGAATACCTTATGGTACCTATGACATTAAATGTAATTATTGATTCCAAGACCTATGGCTTCTTCATGAAGAATTCCGTGCATACATAATTTTGAATAACTAACTCTGTAAAGGGTCTCTTCTAAATCTCTGGTAGATACTCAGTAACTGTGAAATCAAAGGATAAATGAATCAATGAGAAGAGAAAATGAGGAAATGTAACTAAGATAAAATTAAAGTCAGCTACACATAAAACAGGAACTGGGTAGAGAGGGAAAAACAACCATTTTCTTTCATCCTATTTACCAAAACATGGAGAAATGGAGGCTGTTAAATGATACATTAGGAAGCTATAAATTTTTGGTGCTCCGAAATTCATTAAACTTTGGCATGCTTTGGTAGGGAGGCAAAAAAAAAGAGAGTGATAAACCATGATTTCCTTTAGGCATGTTTTATATATTCACATAAGGTTATACATCACCATTGTCTCACATCTATACACTGTTGCCTCAGATCACATCTATCTTGTGGTGTCATTATGATCTTATTCAATTTATACTAATTGATCCTTATAGCCATGTTGGTCTGCCTCATTTTTCTGCAGAAATTTAGTCTCATATGCTTTTTAATTTCAACAGTTGTCCTTCAAGGAACAAAGATGGTCTGTATGTAAGGATGCTGTTTCCGCTAAAATGTCATCTTAGCCAATATAGAAGGGTAAAAATAGAAACAATTTTGGATAACTAACACTGTAAGAGTAGCCATCTGCTTCTTAGAAAGATATAAATGTGTTTTCTTATTTCTTTCCTCAAACTAATCCAAAAGATTTCATTCCTAAAATCTGAGATTATGTTATTTCCCCAATTGAAATTTCTGATATTTTATGACCAAATAATGAACTTGCAAATACCTTGGATGAACTTTAAATAACCCATCAAATGTTGTTGATGGATACTACATAGAATGATCCAGCAGCCATCTGGAGACCCGTTGGACGATCAAGCTACCATTTTCCAGATTGAGAAAGCAATCAAAATGAGGAAAATGGGAAGAGTACCACACCAGATGGTATTCCAGCTGAACTATACAAGTGTGGGTACACAGCAAATAGTGAATACTTTCACCACTTGTTCAAAACCATATGGACACAGATAAATGCAGATATTTGAGGGACACCTATTTCTTAAGAGAACAAAAGAGGGGATATCTTAGGGTACTAAGAGCTACTATGTTAACTGACAGGAGGTAGCTGACTTAAATTTTGTTAAGTTCTCGGTTTTCTAAAATAATTTACTTTGGAATATTATAATCATCACAATGTCCTAAAACTTCAAAAAGTATAATTCATGAAATAGTAAAATAAGAGTAATTTAGAGAATATTTGAAACATACTGAGTAAATTTCAACTGAATTTATTTTTCTTAAGTCAAAGTTAATAAAAATGCAAACACTCTAAATTGTAATGTCAATCTCACATTAGAATATTTGAAATCATGGTTACTTTTAAATTTTTCAATGGAATAAAGCAAACTAAAACACAAAATTTGTTGAAAGGCCTAGTATTTAGAATTATTTGGATTATAATATTATGTAACACTCACTTATTTCTATCACTAAGAAACATTCTAATCTCATAGAAGCTTATAGGCAAGATTTTGTTTTGTTTTGCTTTTCATGGGTTTTTTTGGCAGAATGGGGTCTCTGTAAAATATAGCAAATTATTTATTTGCTACTTATTACAGAAAGTCTTGGGCAGGCTCCAGCAAAGCAGGGAACTCTATAAAGATATATTCTTGCATGGTTTTAACCTCTGAAGCATATATCAGTACCAACTTTACTAATTGTGCACCCCATGCAAATATTAGAAAGCTCAGCTAAGACAACAGACCTCTGAAGTAGATATGAAATAAATGTATGCATAAAGAGAAGATACAGGCAGGGTGCAATGGCTCAAGCCTTTAATCCCAGCACTTTGGGAGGCCAAGGCAGGCAGATCACCTGTGGTCATGAGTTTGAGACCAGCCCGGCCAACATGGTGAAACTTCCGTCTCCACTAAAAATACTAAAAATTAGCCAGGCATGGTGATGGGCACCTGTGGTTCCAGTTACTCAGGAGGCTGAGGCAGGAGAATCGCTTGAACCCGGGAGGCGGAGGTTGCAGTGAGCTGAGATGGTGCCACTACGCTCCAGCCTGGGCAACAGAGCAGGACTCTGTCTCAAAAAAAAAAAAAAAAAAAAGCATTTGATTGATTTTTCCTTATCTATGTTAGTTACTTCTTCCTACTAAGAATTTTATGATGAAGCTGCTTGGAATGCTTACTATAAATGATATGTGGAGATAACTCCAATAATAATTGAGTCAATGAAACTTTTTAAACCCATGCTGTCTTTTGCAGAATATGTTATCATGCAATACTACACTTTTCTCATGTACACTGCTGTAGACTACAAGCTACAGGAAACAGATAGGAAGCTCTTAGAGATAATTTTCAGAGATAGTATCTCAGAAACATGTATAGTTCAAATGCTATGCAAACAACTGAAATCCCACATTTAACTTTACAGGAAAGAAAGAAGTCAGAAATATGCTCTTCTACACACATACCGTTAACATTTCTTAAAGCAAACACCCGAAACCAATTGTAAGTAAAAATTTGAAACCCTATAGTCATAAAATCTAATTTATTTTTATATTGAGACTGCCTAGATTTTAATGGTGTTATTATTCTAATATCAAAAATGTATGGAGCATTTTCCATGTGCCAGGCACAATGCTTAGCTTAAATGGAATGTTTAATTCTCAATCCACTCTGTGAGATTGGCATTATTATTTTTTTCCATTTGATATATAGAAAACAGTCTCAGTCTCAAGAGAAAACATTAGAATTGTCAGAGCATGGCTTTGCAAAAAGCAATCTGACTGAAGAGCACTTTTTGAACTTTATCACCATGCTATACTGCTTCCTTTGGAATAATCCACCTAAAATATTCTAGTGCTAATTATTTTTCAAAATGAAGAAAGCACATTTAAAAGGAGTCATGTCTGTTTTTTGGTAACTAACATTAAGATTTAGTTACTACTGTATGAAAATTTGTGCAACTGATTTCTCCTAAGAGTTTGGTAAAAAATTAATGCGCCTAGAGTTCCTGGCATATGTAAATCATATTGCTCTTTCAAGAAAGTTAGCTTTAGTGTTACTTTAACTCATAAATTGATTGATACATTCCTAAGGTGTTTTATTATTGTTTTGTTTTGTTTTGTTTTTGTTTTTGTTTATTTGTTTTTGATTCTTTTTTTTTTTTTTTTTTTTTTGAGACAGTCTCGCTCTGTCGACCAGGCTGAAGGGCAGTGGTGTGATCTCGGTTCACTGCAACCTCCCTCTCCTGTGTTCAAGCAATTCTCCTGCCTCAGCCTCCCGAGTAGCTGGGACCACAGGCTCCCACCACGATGCCCGGCCAATTTTTTGTATTTTTAGTAGAGACGGGATTTCATCATGTTGGCCAGGATGGTCTCAAACTCCTGACCTCAGGTGATCTGCCTGTCTTGGCCTCCCAAAGTGCTGGGATTACGGGCATGAGCCACCGCACCCAGTCACATTCGTAAGGTATTTTAACATTCACATGAAGTATTTCTTCATCGGAGATATACTGATAGTTTCTAGGTCTACATGAATAACTTATATTACAGATCTGGAGAATCTATCAAGCATCAGAGTCAATAGAAGTCATGAAAATTAATCAAAATATTGGCAACCATGAAAATGTAGAGATTAAGACAACTTCTTCATATTTAAATGGGTGGAATCACTTATTCAAATATTAACTCTTCCTTTCCACCTGGAGAGCTGAATTCCAGCTATGAATGAGAAAAGCATGTATGAATTAGATTGAATACAATTAGTATTTTATGATAGGGAGATATTATTACACTGATGAACAAAAAAAAAACTACTATAACCATGAAGGGATGTGCTTTTTAATTTACAAAATCTACCTTTACTAGCTGAAAAACTGAGAAAGAAACCACTTTTGTGTCATATCTAACTATTTTTCAGGCAGATGCTGAGGTCTGGGGTACTCCACTTCTCAACTTGTGACTGTGTGTATGTTGACAATTGTCATTCCTGAATGCAGTTAGGGCAGAGATCTTAGGTCTGATTCTTGCCTCATAAACAAACCCACAGTCAGTTTGTTCTTAGCATGTAAAGCTAGATAACAGGTGTGTTTAGGGACTTTTCTCTTTCTTTTTCTAAGCTTCTATTATTCATGGAAACAATATTTTCCAAGATCACATAGGGGAGAAAATTCTTATATGTTCTATGTTAATTGTAAGTAACAGTCAAATTTCCCTAACTTATGAAAGCCTAAAGACTGCTTCTCCGAGCAGCCTTTTCCCTCCCACTTCTCTATTGCAAGGTTTTATAGAACTAGGCTTTTGGTGACATAAATAATATACTCTAAGTTATCCTTGACATCTAATTCCTTTAATAATTGAATGAATGACTTTATGGTGCTTGACTGCTCTGTAAGGTGCTATTTAAATGCGAAGTATTTATTTGTAAAGTATATAAACACAAACACACACAGCCAACATCTGCTGGTGTTATGTAGATATAGTTTGCAAAACTGTGAAATATATATTCAAATTTTGAAACATTTCCCAAATTGTTACAATCACATATTTGGCCAGAATAATTCAAGTTCAATAACTCTTTCATATTTCTAGTATAAAAAAATTTTTCCCCCTTTTGCTATAGTGTTAACTTAAACTAAATGACCAATTACTTCTAATAATGAAATTTTTTTTTTCAAAACCAAAAGAAAATAGCTTTGGGGTATTTTTAAAAAACGAGCCACATTGTATACATACATAAATACACACATATATATCTATTATCTTTTATTTTGTTATGGTACAAACACAATATAAGATATAACTCTTAGCAAATTTTTCAGTGTATAATACAGCATTGTTAGCTATAGGCACAATGTTGTGCAATAGGTCTCCAGAATGGATTCATCTTGCATAACTGAAACTTTAGCCTATTGAGTAGCAACTTTATCCACTTTATATTGTTATTCACTTTATATCCTCGAAGTTCATCCATGATGTCACATATATGTCATGATTTCCTTCTTTTTAAGGCTAATATTCCCCTTGAATCTATATACTACATATTCTTTATCTATTCATCTATTGATGGACACTTGAGTTGTTTCCATATCTTGGGTTTTTAAATAAAGCTGTGATGAACATGGAAGTGCTCATATCTCTTCAAGAACCCGATTTCAACTGTTTTTGGTAAATTTCCAGAAGTGGAATTGCTGGCTCATATGTTAGTTCTATTTTTAATTTTTTTCGAGGAACACCTTCATACTGTTTTCCATGGCAGCTGCACCATTTTTCATTCCCACCAACAGTATACAAGAGTTCCAGTTTCTCCACACTTTTGCAAACACTTGTTGTTGTTGTTGTTGTTTTGCTTGTTTGCTTTTATTTTTGAGACAGGGTCTCCCTTTGTCACCTAGGCTGACGTGCAGTGGTATGGTCACGGCTCACTGCAGCCTCCACCTCCCTGACCCAAGCTATCCTTCTGTCTCTTGCCCCCAGGTAGTTGGAACTACAGGCATGCACGACCATGCCCAGCTAATTTTTGTATTTTCTGTAGAGACAAAGTTTCACCATGTTGCCCAGGTGGGTCTCAAGCTCCTGAGCTCAAGTGATCCTCCTGCCTTGGCCTCCCCAAAGTGCTGGGATTACAGGGATGCTCCAATGGTGCCAGCCTTGTTTTTTCAAAAAAAAATAATAGTAACCCTAAAAAGTGTGGGGTGAAAAGACTCTAGTCAGATAATCATATATATGATCAGATATAGAGATCTTTAAATCAAGAGGGAGCAGAGTATCTCTGGAAGGAAACTTATTTGTAATAATGCTTTGTTTTAATCTCTGAAATCCCATGACGTGCATAAATAAGCACTCAATGAATACTTTTTGTTTGACTAAGTGAAGATTAAATTTGCCTTTTAGCAAGCTCAATGATTTCCATTGTTGAAATATAAGAGAACAAGTATTAAATCTACTACCTCTAAAGGATAGTAGACTCTTAAAATTTTCAGTTTTTGAAATTTTCAATTTCCAACTTTACAAACATAGAAATGCTAGTGCAACATTGGTTTGTTTGAATCGAGAAATCCTTTCACTGAAATTTAATCGCTTTTGCCTCTCTCGTTTGAAGATATTTTCTTTCTGCAAAGAAACTGAGTTTTCTTGTTTCTTTTAAACAGTTCTAAGAGAAAAGTTTTGTATGGGCAGAGATGGTTGGAGAACAACAAGCAGCATTGAGCATGATGCTCAGTAACTCACAATACTCACTAGCTAAGTGACTTCTTCACACTACCAGAGTTAAAAGAAAATAATTCAGATTTGGAGTTTTGAAAAAAATGACCATAGTTTTAAAATATCATAAACTTTTCAGAAAGCTCATGAATAGTCAGATTTCAAATGGTAAATCCAAAAACGGCAAAGATCTAATATAAATGACAACTCTCATATTTCTGGAGTCTTCCTAGATAGTATTTCTCCTGTCACTGCTTACCAGAGTTATTAAATCTCTCAGCAGTCCTTAAGGACTGACGAACCAGAAAGAAAAGTCTTGAATCAGTCGCCCTTCTATCTGAGCTACCCTTGTTCATACTTCCATTAGGCTAAATATCCTAAAATTGACTTAATTGCAATACCTAAAGGCAACTTTCCAGTATGTGAAAGTACTTTGGAAAAAAATGAAGTGCTCTAATATTAGCAGGGCTACTGAAAGATGAGTGACACATCAAAGAAATGTGAGCTGGTTTTTCCATAATAATTTAAGGACTCAGAGTCCTCCTAAATCAAATCAGTTCTCCAATATAGAGTTTAGTTTAAGATTCAAGCAAGCACCATGAATAAAAATTTTGTGTTATGTTGATTAGTCACTATAAACAATTAAACTGTGATATGGTTATTTTTTTCTCAAGTGAATTCCTTCAAAACCTTGTAGAATTATAAGAATTAGAATAACTGGAAATACTGTAACCACTAGACCATTTTAATGATGCCATGTTCATCATCACCAAATAGAAACCAGAAAACATAGAATTATAAAATGTTTTCCCATTTGCTTTGCTTGCTTATAGTTTCCTATTACACAGTGATAACACAAATGAAATAATACCAATATGAAGAGAAGAGGAAGAAATTTTAACCCCACCTCAACCTCATCCTCTGTCTTTCTTGTAGTGTAATACTAAACGTTACAACTAATTGTAATTTAATTCACCAAAAGAATACTGTGCTTCTGGATTTGATTTCACACACATCATAGAGTACCTGACTTCCATGCTGTTTCACTACTGCCTGCAGAACTGATTTTCCTTTGACTGATAGGCTAAAATGCAAGCCTTTTGTTTCTCCATAGTAAAACGGGTATGAATCCAAATAAATAGAGGAGAAAATTTTCTATTTTCTCATTTCTTGGGATCATAACAGTCTCAGTGGCTACCTAGAAGTATATTTTTCCAGCCTACACTCCAGAAGAGGTGTTTTTTGTTTGTTTATAGTTTTTCTTTTTTTTTTTTTTTCTTTTTTGGCATTGCAGCACATGATGCATTATTTAAAATAGCAGTTTCCTATAAACTCTTCAAATTTTTAGGCCAGTCTTCTAGGGCTACAACTGCCCAACAGGGGACAGGCAGGTACAGTATATGTGTGACGTGGGTCTACTGGGAGCTGTGCTATACCAGAAAGTACATGTCTTGTGTAGAAGGAACAGCTGCTTTCAGTTCTAGCCAATTGTCACCATGTGAGAATGTGGGCCCAGTATTGTCAGAGTTTCCAAATTTTCAAGAGAAAGCTGGAAACTCAGGGATTGTAAAAAACAAATATCCTGACGTTTAAATACTGGCTTAAATTTTTAAATAAAAATATTATGCTGGCCAAACAACACATTTGTAGGCCAAATTGAGTCTGCTGGCAGGCAATTTGCAACCTCTGCTACCCACATATAATCACAACTTTGTTCATTTTATTTACTGATTAACTCGTAATTCACATGCTTGAGCACTGATGCAAATATGTCCAGGGGTGGTCTTAATAATCTAGATCAGCATATCTTCATTCGTGTCAGCTATTTGCCAAAGTTTCTCAGTTTTCATTACAAAAAGTAATTTGCCCTGCCTACCTCAGTTGTGGAGATATATCTTACTCCACTTTTATATCCCAACCTCATTTGAATATTCAGATAACAGCTTGATTGTGTAAATCATCCTTTAAAAAGGAGTTTATGGAATACGGTGATAAGTCAGGCATGGTTCATGATGCTGTCCAACCTGGAGAGAAGTAAACATTTCTGGGGGACTGAACATGTCACTACCTTAGCCCGGTGGTTTTCAAGCTTTGTTCCATAGAACCTGAAGAGTTAGAAGTTCCTTATGGGCCACTTTATGGGGATAACTGAAGGTTGGCATTTGAAATGTGGATATTTTAGTTGACATGTAATAATTGTA
Organism: Macaca nemestrina; assembly: GCF_043159975.1. Classification (NCBI taxonomy): domain Eukaryota; kingdom Metazoa; phylum Chordata; class Mammalia; order Primates; family Cercopithecidae; genus Macaca; species Macaca nemestrina. The sequence continues at coordinate 135,232,551 of NC_092125.1, forward strand.
CATATTTGTGGAATACAGAGTGATATTTTGATATATGTATGCAATATATAATGATCAGATCAGAGCAATTAGTCCATCCATCACCTCAAACATGTACCATTTCTTTCTGTTGTGAACATTCAGAGTTTTCTCTTCTAGCTTTTTGAAAATATGCAATTAGTTATTAACTATAAATGTTATTTTCAAATAGGAAAGCTTGAGCATACTTTTTCATCAGAATACAGAATTAAAAATTTTGTCTGTAAAGAAGAGTGTCCTATCTTTAGATCAATGGAATTCTAAGTGTCTATAAAAGTGTTTTAGAGGATCCATGATATATACTGGATATACTGGATCCATAATATATACCAAGTATATACCTGATATATACTAAATTCTGTATGTATCTGAAACTTGCATTTTCTTTTACTTTTATTAAATTCTCAAAGGGGTTTGTGCACCAACACACAATATTGGAATCTATGATTATATATGTTTATGATTATATGTGATTATATGTGAACTGTGAAGTGAGATCTGTGTAAGTTATTCATCCGAGACAAATTACAAACTTAAAATTTGTTGATGATACATAATAGATGTAATTTGTATTGATTGCAAACTTTTAAGTTTCATTTTACTTATCTTTAAAATAGGAATAAAATAGCATCTACTTCACTGTGTTGTAGTGAAGACCAAATGAGCAAGATAAATTTATTCCTTAAGGTCATACATATAGTAAGCATTCTATACATGCTAATTATTACTATTGTTGTTTAGCAAACTGAAATTCATATAGGGAAAGTCACAAGAAAGTAGTATACTATTATGTTTGCAAAGAAAGTGACACAGAAACACAAGTGGAAGGATAACTATTCCTTCCTGTATGATTCAGGGAAGACTTCCAAACGATGTGCCATTTGAGCTGGTTCTAGGAGATGAGTAGGAGTTTTACCGAGAGAAGTGGGAGAAGACCTTTCCAGGAAGTGAGTAGGAACAGTGTGAGTAAGGTGTAGAGTGTTCACAGGGATTAGAGAGCTTTGAGTGATGAGAAGTTTGGTGCAACTGAATCAAATCATGCGTGGAGTGGAGGGGTAGAAAGTTAAGTCAGAGAAGTAAATTGGCGTTAGAATATCCAGGTGAATTGTGATTTGTAGGCAATGTGAAATCATTGAAGGTTTTAAATAGAAAAATAAGTTTTTACGGGAAGATAATTTTTGCAATGTTGTCCAGGGTAAATTGCACTGAAAAAGTAACAAATGTGTGTGTGTGTGTGTGTGTGTGTGTGTGTTTAATATGTGCCAGGAATTGTGCTAATCACTTTCTAGCAAGATATTACCTAATTTTCTCAACGAATTTGAAATGCACAGATTATTACTTCATTTAATGGGTGAGAAAACTGAAGCTTAGAACGATCAGCCATCCAAAATCACATGACCAAATCATGTACATTTAATCATTTTTGAAAGGTTCCAAAGCCCCTTATACTTCCACTACTAAACATGGTAGGAAAATAAGATATGAAACTTTTGCCATTTATCCAGGTGAGAGGTGATGTAGGACCGAGATAAAAGGTGGTGATGAGGATTGATATTCAGAAACTATTTTTGAGGAAAATCAGCAAACTGGGGTAACGAATTCAATATAAAAGAGGAAATAGGCACTAATCAAGGATAAATTCGAGGGTATGAGGTTGGGAAAGTGTGAAAACATGTGGCAGTGTTGAAGACTGAGAATTCAGTAGATGAACCAGGATTTTGGGGGGAGGAGCACTGGTAGAGGGAAAATTTAATGTGTAACACAATGAGTTTTAAGTGCCTAGAAGACAAGCAGGAAGAGATGTCCACTAAGGAGCTGAAAGCACAGCTCTAGATAGAAGTGTTAGGGATGGTCACTATATACTGTGGTTGAAGTCTTGAGGATAGTGAGATTCCCCAGACAGAACTGAAGTATAGAGAAGACAAGCATTGATATCTAGTTGGAATGATTTACACGTTAAATGTCAAAATCCTCAGGACATTATCCTTGTTGTATACAGTTTTGAATCCCTCAGAGTTTTTTATACAACTAACTTTCTTTCTTTCTTTCTGTGTTTTTTTTTTTTTTTTTTTTTTTTTTTTTTTTTTTTTTTGAGACGGAGTCTTGCTCTGTCGCCCAGACTGGAGTGCAGTGGCACGATCTTGGATCACTGCAAGCTCCGCCTCCCGGATTCACGCCATTCTCCTGCCTCAGCCTCCCGAGTAGCTGGGACTACAGCCATGCGCCACCACGCCCAGCTAATTTTTCTACTTTTAGTAGAGACGGGGTTGCGCCATGTTGGTCGGGCTGGTCTCGAACTACTGACCTCATGATCCGCCTGCCTCTGGCTCCGAACGTGCTGGGATTACAGGCATGAGTCACCATGCTCAGCCAATTTTCTGTATAGTAAATACTTCATAAATGTTCTATGGGTGGATAAATGAGAAGAGTACCAAAAATAGAACCTAAGAAATGGGAAATGGGAAGGGGCCCAAAAAGGAAGTTCAGAAGGATTGTTTAACAGATGGCATGAGATGAGAACAAGAAGAATGGAAGCCAAAGGAGAAGAGTATTTCAAGATGTAGGAAATGGTCCTATAGATTGAAATGCTTCAGAGAGATAAGTTGGGACAAGAGCTTAAAATCAGCCATTGGGTTTGTCCATAGGAGAGTGCTAGAAAATGTGATTCTCAACTAATCACTGGAACAAATCACTGGGATTTTATAATATGTCCTTTGATGAGCTGGGAGTTAGTCTATATAAGGCAAGTGCCCAAACCCAAAACTTAGCAACATATCTGGAAGTATAAATCTAGCATGAGAGACTAACAGGCAATTAATTGTGCTGAGTTTCATTACAGGTTTCCTAATTGAAAGTGCTTCCTGCTGATAGGGCAGGCTTAATATATATTAAAGGGAAAAAATGAAAATAAGGTATTTCCATTGTGATTCTTTACCAATTAAAAATTCCAGACACAGATGCATTTGAGAATGCATTGATTCACTTAAAGATTAACATCTTCTCTCACTGAAAATGTTAATATAAAAAAGATAAAAATTGTTTCAGATAAAAGCATGTGTCTTTGATATTTGTTTCAATATTTGATTGCTTCAAATGCTTGTATTTTTCTATGACAAGCAAATAACCATTTAAAAACTCAGTCTAATAAAAAATCTGAGTATTGTTCTTGAAAAATTAAAAACTCATAAATATACTATAACTTTCTATAAATTAAATATCCTCATTATTTTTCCTACTTAGGTGAACTTTTTGGATAAAAAATATTCAGATAAATTCAATTTTGTGTGATACAGTGCTGTTATAATATTTCATTGTAATGTTTTGAGAAAAAGCACTACAATCCAATAAACAAATGTATTTGAATAGTATAGTTTTATTTCTTAGATAAATAATGATAGAAAAGTGTAGTTTCTTTTAAAAAATCAAGATGGTTGTCCTCTAGATATCAGATTCAGTGTGTTAAAATTTTATTTAGATAATGTCTTATAAAATCCAGAAAGAGCCAACATTTTTTTTTAACCCACAAGAGAATGTGACACCTCTGAATTACCGAACAATCATTGATCAGCATCTAGCATGCACTCTTAAAGCTCATAATAGCTAACAGGAAGTACTGCTATAGGCTATAGAGTTAGGAATTTAAAAATGTCAGGCAACACTAATAATTCATGCATCCTGGGACCATAAAGCCAGTAGCATGTCAATAATAATGGCATGCTCTTTGGAAAACAGGTAAAATTAAGATGCTAATGTTTTACCTTAAGAGAATACCATAGAACTTTGGTAAAAGAAATCATTTTTCTCTGGCATAGGAAGTTCTGATTTGTATTCTATGGATTTCTACTACTTATTATGCCTCCTGGATATGTATCCAAATACAAGGCTACATATACTGTCAATTGACAAAGTGCCTGACATGGCATAATAGCAAAATGTGTAGGCAATAAAAAGAAATGCACAAAATAAATATCGATAACTGAAGAAATCAAGCATGCCAGAGGATACAAGATATTTCACATTTAGGAAACATTTAAGAAAAGAGGTGACAGACAATGAAGAATACCTTTAGGGAGACCACTTTTTTGTTAAATTTTGATTAGACTTTTTATTTTTATTTTTATTATTGCAGGATTGCCTATTTTAGAAATAATGCTTAAAAGCAAGACTTCAGTTCAAGGCTTAAAAAGCTACTGGGGTCTTCAGAAACTGTTTTGTTTTGCTTTGTTTCGTTTTTCTCATGGTCTTCATATTTGAAAGAAGCTTTAAGAAAACAGCTGCATTTGAAGAGAAATGGAATACTGGAAACAGAGAAAAGGGAAATTGTGTTTTATTGAGCGATTTCTTTATTACCACTCTGGGAACCCAAAAGTGACTATGGCTATAGTCTACCTCAAGAAAATCTTCAGATCAATCTTTAATGAGAAAGAAAGAAAGAAAGAAAGATTGTACACCCAGGTCTTGCTTTATCCACACAATTCTGTCTTTTTCTAACTCATCAATATGCTTGTGGTTCTTAAATTTAGTATTTGAATTAAATGCTTAAGAGCCTTGAATGACATTCACCCTCCCATTAAAAGATATATAGGTCAATTATATGGCATTGATAAAATCCTTGATATGATTTGTGTCCCTTTAACTAATGACATTTCCTCTAACGTGACAAAATCACAACAAAACATAAGAAAAGAGCACCTCATTACAAAGGAACCCACCATACATTATTTAAATCTTTCCCTCTGTGATAGCAAGAGCTAGAATGCATACCGAGTAACTGCTTCTCAACAGGAAATTATTCTTTTTCGTGCAGTTCAGACAACTGATTTCTGACTGGTCATTACAAGAAAAACAAATACCATCTGCAAATAGTAATTAGAATGTAATACTATTTAAGCTTCTGAAAAGAATATAAAATATGTATATAGAAGCTCTGAAGCTAATAAAAATATAATGCAGATTACTTCAAAGCATTTCACGTTTATGTTGCTCAACTACTAATAAAATGAAACAATGTTAAATCAATTTTCTTAAGTCCTATTTTAAAAAAAAATCTCTCAGTTGCATCAAGAATAGTTCAGCTCACTTGAAGTTACAGCCTGGTTTAGGAAAATTGCATTTTACTGCTCTTCTATTGATTTTTAGCAAATTTAAAACTGTCACTATCCGCTGATTCTGCTTATCTTTGAATTTAAAATGTCCACAGTATTTACATAGCATTGAAAAATTACTGTTTCAATGTATTGTATTTTTAATGCAGCTCTCTTTTTGTGGTTTATATAGCTAGCTTGCTACCAAGAGGACACTTTGATGTCATCCTCCTTTGTAGCATACAATGAAATCACATTTTTCTTTAATCGGCAATGGCATACTGACTGAAAAGTAAAACCATTTCTCATTTCCTTCCTCTTTTTAAAAAAATGATCATTATCTCACTTGTTTTACATTTTTAGTTTTCAATAAAGCCTATCTGTAGTATTAGTGGGTACTTCATTACTTTAAAAATTATTTTCAAACAAACACAACATCATCTTCAAATTAGCCCAAGCAGAGATATCAATTTCTAGTTTCTTAGCGTACTGATGACTGTTCTACCCCAAGATAAATATATTATTCAGTTTCTGTTACCCATAAAACCACATGACTCAAATGCACATAAAACTCAAATTATAAGCATTTGTTGAACTTCAGTCCCTTCAGTTATGCTTTGTATCCCTATGATTTAGCAAATTATTTATTCAAAAGATGGTCTTGGGAAATGTTTAAATATCTTGGTAAACAATTAATGTGCATCAATCAATATAAAAACAAGCATTTTTCTTAGTTCCGGTTGAATCGTTGAATATGCTTCTTTTCCTAAATAGACATTACCAAACAAACGCTATAGATTCAGTTACTAAGCATCTATTAAAACTATAACAACCACGTGTGATGAAAGTCATATCACTCTGGCAAAAATGAAATTTGTATTCTTTGTGCAAATTCATCGTGATTGCAGCTCTCAGTAGTGTAACTGTAGGGGCCTGTAAGTAATTTTATTGTAATCATGAAAATATATATTATAGGGTTATTATCTAGGCACACGTAAGAATTTCCACTTCCCCTGAAACTTGAATTCAACAAACCGGCATTGTGCCTACTAACTGAATTTGTTTTACTCTGAAAGTTTTAAAATTATGTTAAACAAAATAAATATATTTTGTTTGTTTTGTAATATTTTAAACATGAAATCTTCCAGGTCACAGTGCAGATTTGAATTTTTGACTTAGCTATCAATTAAGGAATCAACAGAGATGAAAAGCAAGGAAACTGGAGTTCATTAAAGGCCTTTCATTTACTCATTCATTCCACATTCTTTTCAACTTGTTCATATTATGTGCAGAACACTGTACTACCTTGTGTCTGGTGTTGAGCAAACTTCATACATATTAAGTCAATACATATAATTAATAAACATTTTCCATACCTATATTTGCTCAATTAAAAAGCATTGAAATGAATATCTTAGATGTGGTGTTTACCATCATGAACATAATCACCCCATAGAAACCATTTACCTTCCACAAACCTTAGTTATTTGGACAAAATTGAGCAGTTAGGCCTGCTTCCAAGTTATGCTTATCCTAAGACCGTTCTTCCATTTTCATAGTTACCAGCTTGGTGACAATATAAAAAAAACATAGTAATTGCTAGGATGAAAGCAAAGATCTTTTAACAACTCCAAGACTTTGTTTGAAAGACTCTAAGCGAAACTAATAAACTCCTATTTAGTTTCCAAACATTACAGATTCAAGTTCTCCAAAGTCAATATTGTTTGTAAGAAGGCACGTAAAATGTACATTGAAAAAAATTCACAGAAAAAAATTGTTTTTACTATATTTGATGAATTATAAAGGTCTACTTCTGCATGATTTTATAATTATTTCTTAATTATAATTTTCATACCTTCTTTGAGATTTTTTTAAACTCTCAACTTACCCACATCATTTTACATTTGATAAAAATGAAATATTGCAAATGTTATTATACATTAATCTAAGTGCCTCAATTATTGATAATACTTATATGAATCAAGTTATCAAATGTATCAAAATTTGTCACCCAGGAGTAAGAGATGGAATGTTCTAGTATATGGGAGCAGTTTGATAGTGTTTTTTTTGTGCATTTCAGACAGGATACATTTGTTAATGAAGGATACTCCTTTTTCCACTACCAAGGGCTGAGTTTATTTTTTCATAATAAGATTCTTGTAATTATAAATATAATATAATATAATTTTATGCAATTTTGAAAAATTTTAGAAGTGTAAAGAAATTTACAAGAACAGACTGGTCATAGTCTCTCCTTGATAGCTGTTATACATTTTAAATACAGTTAGATAGAAAAATAGAAATAGCTACAAATACAGATATGCACACATACAGAGATACAATTCTTCCTAAAATTATGTGATTCTTTTTTAAAGATTATTTTCAATGTTCAGTTTTCATTGATTTAATTTCCCACATTATGAATTTCCCATGATTTCCCATGTTATGAATAATCTTATAATTTTTAATTATTTGTAATATCTTTTCCTCATACAGGTATACTACAAATTATTTACCCAATTCCATTTGGTTAGTTATTCCCATATTTTAATATTACAGATGTCACTGTCATCAACACCTTTCAATACACTTTTAGTCAGTATTCTAGTTTTTCATTATGATATATTCCCAGAAATGAAATGTATTGTCTCAGATGATACAAACATTTTAAGCTTTTCAGTGCATCTTGCCAAGATGATTTTTAGAGAGTTTATCAATTAATTGCCACTATTCATATTTTAAAATGTTGATTGTATTGTATTTATATCAACTGTGTGTTCCAATTTCAGCAAAATATTGCTAACTTGATAGCTGGGAAATGGCATCACATGTTGTTTAAATGTGCAACGCCTATCAGCTAGGGAGGAAATCAGAGCTGCATTAAAGATAGGGACTCATAGCAGATGGTGGGGTCTTGCAGGTGACCTGGCCTGGATATAATTTGTCACTTATAAATGTATAACTAGACTTCCAGAGGGAGCTCAGGGCAACTCTGGGAATTTTACAGAGCACATGCTTTGGACTTGACCTCCAAAACCCATGAACTCTCTTGGGATAGAAAAAAGAGCTTCCCACGTGCATAGGCCAGGACAGAATTCCTTTCTGTCCACATCTTTAAAATATAGACATCATATTAAAATATACTCATAAATTTATAGACGAAGAAGATTCCTCAGTAGACAACTAGAGACATAAAGTAATCTATTCATATTGTAGAAATCATTTTTAGATGTAATAGTGATAATTATCTTTGCAACATGACATTCAATCAAACTAGTAGTTTTCTGAGTAATTGCTGAATTATTTAGAAGGAATTTCAGGCAATAGTTTAAAAGAAAAAGCCTTATCTTAATATGACTTTGCTTTATGTCACTTTCTGTGTAGAAACTAGTAAACGCTTATAGCAATATTACTAACCATTAGATCAGAAAATTATTTTGACTTTTCTACTTTTTATTGAACAATAATTTGGTTATTATTCCATATGTTGAGGAATTAGCAGAAGTTAATTGATGAATGGATCTACATTCCTGACATTAAATTTTGTGATTTAAACGGATATCACCTTAATGAAAGATCATTTACACTAATTCCATATGATGCCAAAATAAATTAATTCAAATTGGTTATCAAGTTACAGAGAAAACCTTGGACCTACAAAGTTCATGGGAAATGTAGTGTTGTAATTAGCTGATATTTGAAATCAAGAATCTAGAAAAAATTAGCAAGTTCTAATTGAAAAAATAAATAGACTGTAATTCAGAAAATGTATGTAATTACTACTTGGTAAGAGACTGTTGCATAAAGAATCATAAATCACAAACAATGTAAATAATGTAATTTATTTCAACTCAAAGTTATAAAATGGCTTGGTAATAAACATTATTTGCAAATGTTATATAAAAACTATTTTATAAATTTATTCATAGGTAAAATTTTTTGTGCATGTGTGGCATCTGGAAATTTATTCTCTAGACAGACTTTCAGGGATTGCACATAAACAGAAAGGCTTTTCTCCCAAATCTTCTACTGCTCAGGATTTATTTAATGATTAATTTGGACAGATCTGTGGGTCCTGGTGGCTTACACCTGTATTTCCAGCTCTCTGGGAGGCTGAGGTCAGAGGATTGCTTGAGGCCAGGAGTTCAAGGCTACAGTGAGCTATGATCGTATCTTTGTTCTCCAGCCTAGGTGACAGAGCCAGACCCTGTCTCTAAAATTAAACAACAACAACAACTAAAACATAAAAATCTGAGAATAATTTCCAGTTAATAAGTGACATAGCAACAATGTGCCTTATTTATTTTCCCCAAAACTTGGAATAATAATAGTGTATATTTCCTATGTTTTTAATAATTTCTAGACATTTTACTATGCTTGAATCAATTCAATGTTTGCAATAAAAGTCTCATAAATAGTGAATACGATGATATATTTAAAATATTCTCTGTACAATTATTGAGGATCGTTAGAAATGTCATGTGAGAGACAACACATTCTTGGAACCAGCAGTTTCTCTAAAACTTCCTAGGACTTTTAAGAGAATGATAAACTTCAAATGTACTTTAATAAGTTCCTCAGAAAAGATTTGATGTTGAACAGTCTTCTCTAACTCATTTCAAGTACAAGAGCTACCATTAAGAAATCTGAGACAAATAGTTACACACTGGTTATTTTTCTGTAATTGTGATCCAATTTCACATTGCTTTTAAGGCCACAAAAACTCAAAGGGTATTCCTGATACATGATCTCAGTCTCCAACAGATGAGACTGGCCCTCATGAATACATACTGTAATGAGACTATCTTCAAAATTGAAGTGATTGTGAAAGTATGAACAGGATAATGTGCCAGAAAATATACAAAGGATTATTAATAAAGCAAAATGAAAATAGGAATCAATTGCTTAAGTGTCACAGGTTACTGACATCACAATGATGACATAAAACTTCTTTTAGGCTTCATTTTTGTTTCTAAAATATTTTGAAAGAAATACAATTGATCTAATCTATCATGGCGAGACAGACTCATGATCCTTTTCCTCTGGAAAACAAGGCAGGCTTTTTTTCCCCCTTTTTTTTAATTTTCCACTATTGGACACTATTTCCAAAGTTTAAGGGTGATAGAACAAGTGGAATAGCTTTCATTTTATAGTCGTGTCAACACTACCCAATCGTGGTTGTAGAGCTGGTTATTCTTTAACTTCTCTTACACTCTTGGGGCCCTCTGCCTTCCAAGACATAAAAAGAGAAAATGAAGTCTCATTGTAGTAGAAAGATTAAAGCTACATATAACAATTTCTAGACAGGAAGAATTGTTAAATTTTGAACACACTAAGGGAGACTAAGAAATCAATCTCTTTTTCTCCTTCTTGCCTTTCTAATTCCTTTAAAGACATTCCTTTCTAAAGTTAAATTGCTTGGCATGCTGCATTCTGTTTTAGTGATTGTCATTATTATGCCCAAGTTAGATGAGAAACATTAAGCATTATATTTTAAACTCTAAAAGAAAACATGCTTAAGACAAAATTTATCAGTTACATAGGTATACAATCTTATTCCTTTCCCTCAAACCGTGAAAAATTAGCTTACATAGGTAAAATTGCTCAGGAATTTAATTTACTACTTGCAACCCCAAATTTTTCATCGACAATTTCAGGTAAAAGTAAAATCCCAACTCAGTACAAACAGGTTCACATTTGCTAATTGCTTTTACTTGAGACTTAAAGCTCAAATACTTGCCTGACATCAACATAGACATTGAAAACAATCTATTTCAATAGAAAGCTAAGATACAATACAAACTACGGAAATACTTTCTGCTAAACTTTAGGCTCAAGAAAACTTCGAAAAAAAAAAAAACAACACACAGCATTGTGTGTGTGTGTGCATGTGTGTGCAAACATATCACAATTTATTTGTCCATTTTCCTGTCAATGAGCATTAGGGTTGGCATTATTTTGCTATTACAAGTAGTACTGCTAAAAATATTATTGTACATATCTTCTGGTGCATGTCTTCTTATACATGCACATGCATACACATACATATGCACATATCTTGAGGAGGAATTTCTGGATTGTAGAATGTGTGAAAATTTGGCTTTACAAGACAATATTGAATTATTTTTGAAAACACTTGTGTCAATTTACACTACCACTAACAATTTGTAGTAGAATGATTTATCCACATTGTCTCTAACACTTGCTATTGTCAGCCTTCTTTTTGGGATGGGAGGAAGGGTATTATTCTCTCTTTATTACTAATATGCGTTATTTGAAATCAAACACAGAGCTTTCCAATTGGCATGCTAATATACCCCAATGTTTCCAAACAGGCTGCAGGTTTGCCAACAACAGTGATTCCTGCAGTCCTCAGAGCTTAGGCATGGGGCCCTGCCTTTTGCTTTCAATGTCTGCTGGGCAAACCCTTCTCTTTTACCCCAGTGTGTACACAAATACTATTTTCAATGACTGCCATAATACGGAAATATTTAAGAAAACCTACTGTATACATGTTGGATGGTAGTGTTGATGGTAGTGTTGGAAATTATCCAAATTACAGTCATAAATACATAAATGTGGGGCTTATAAAACCCCTGGAAGCAAAAGAGATAACTTCTCTTTTTAATCTACCAGTTTAAAAAATATGTTTGTGTTTGATGAAGTCATTTTCCAAGGATACCAGGGAAATGTGACCAATAAAAGAAACTGTAAGATGCTCTAAGTCTCTTAAATTTATAGCATGGTGATTAGTGAAAATATCCTTCTCTCCAGTAAATAAGAGACAAAGGATATTTATTTTGATATCCCAGCTTTCTATTTTTAAAAGTCAATTGCACCACCCCAGGACATTTAAACCACTGTTAATAAAGACCATTTTTCTCTGTTTTATTTTGCAACTATAGGTATGGGTGAACTTTGGGACCCAAAATTAAGATAGTTTTTTCTTTTGTTTTTCTTTAGGGCTGTTGTGTATGTAAGAGTTCATGTTTCCTAATTTACATTTAGCGACCAGTGTGTTTCTTGTAGTCCTTGGAAACAATCTCACAGAAATCACCATGGCATTCTTGGCTCTTGAAAATTTTTCAGTTTTCTAACGCATACACACTTATAAAACTTTTTTCCTGAAAAGAAAAAACAGAATAAAAAACAGAACAAATAAAAAACCTAACACACATGCTTATTATTTTGTTTTCAGTTTGCATGTGCAAAGTTCTATTTTTAAATGTAGCTTATTTCAATATGGTCTTGTCCTGTCCTTGGATTTAATTTAGTAGACTTTGTCTTTGAATGAATTTTCTTATGAAAATGTAGCAATTTTACTGTATGTATGCACAAAATCTGTTCTTTAAAATGGGAATAGTTTTATATATAAATGAAATATCAAGAAATCTAATTCTTGACCTTATGATGAAGGATTTTTTATAAAAAGTAGTAGTAGAAAACGTTGCCTTTCTCGGGGTCATCATTTTCACTCACCACATTTCATAAAAATATTAGGTGTTCTGAAAAGTTGACAAGTTTAAAAAAATTATCTATTACCATAAGTGCATATTTATAAGTTATCTTAGTTATGTCAGAACTCTCTCTCTTAGTGTGCTGTTTGATGCAGATAAATTGCACAGTAATTTTAATGTGTAAGTATTAAATGCCAGGCACTATAATATATAACACTGTCTTATATGTCATTTTTTCACAACCTGTGGGATAGGGACTATTATCCCAATTTTACAGCTGATAAAATTGAGTCTCAGGTAGGTTAAGTAATTTATTCATGGTTCAATAGTTAGTAAGTGGAGCTAAAATTTAGTTAATCTGATTTCCAAAGCCCACAATTATCCCCACTTGACCATCTTACCTCCAGAGCTTGAAATATGTGTGGGTTCCTCAAAATGAGCACAAAAATGCCCAGTTCAAAAGATAAATATAAGAAATACAATGTCATTGTACTTAAAACGATGTGGACATTTACGTCAGAGGCTCAAGGCTAGACCTAGAATGAACCTTGGCCAATGACATATATGGATCTCACAAGGTGAGAAGTAGTGTCTGATAATCTGAACTCACCTGTTACACCTTCAGAGGACATAGGATACTTTTGGAGTTTCCAGCTAGACTGAAAAACTCAGACACTTTTTTTTTCTTTTGAGACAGGGTCTTGCTCTGTTTCCTAGGCTGAAGTGCAGTGGCACAATCATAGCTCACTGTAACCTCTAACTCCTGGGCTCAAGTGATCTTCCTACCTCAGCCCCCTGAGTAGCACGGACTACAGGCATGTGCCAGCACATGTCCAGCTAAAATTTTTATTTTTTGTAGAGATGAGGTCTTCCTATGTTGCCCAGGTTGACACTTATTTTTTAACAAGGATAATGATGGGACTTTGAGGATGATCATTTTTAGTTTGCATAAGAGTCAAGTGGCTATGAAAATAACTCTTAACCACCAGTGAGTCCTAGAGACAAGTGTGGTGAGTATAGACAAACCAACTGAACAAAAGCAGAGATTATGTGTGTTTAGCCATTGCTATATCCCCAACACCTAGAACTGTACCTGGCACATGGTAGGTATTTAATAAATAGTTGTTAAAAGATTAAACTCGGGGATTAGAGCAAGATTTTCATTAGAATCCTTAAAAATTGGTCATAACTCTCTAGATCTGATGACACTTGGACTCAGTCATTTACCCCCAAATCCCTCCTATCTGCACTAGTTAAATCTCAAATCACTCACCTGCTTCTACACATTTATAAACTATGACCTCCACTGGAATCATAGCACCCAAAACTTCATGGACAGGAATTTAGGGTCACATAGTCCAGCCTCCCACATTGAGTAGCCATCTAGCCCCCAAATATTAACTACTACTCTAAGAGCTCTTTCCCAAATCTCCCTGAACAAATTATAGCAATTATTTTAGAAAAGAAAGATTATCAGGTCTTCCTTTGGAAATTCTGACTCCAAAAGTCTTTTATTTTAAAAACGCATCTCAGGTAATTTTTATGCACAGGCATCTGTGAGAAATGCTTTTCTACACTACCCATCTCCATTTTCAGAGAGCTCCAATAGAAATTTCTATGAACAAATTCCCCTGCATATACTTTGGTACAAGTGCGCTACTGGAGCCACCTTCCTTTGTTCAATCAAACAGCATTTATTCAGCTTATTTAATGAACACTATCCAAGATACTTGGGGGACAGAAATGAAAAGATGGGGAGACCTGTCATACATATGGTACTATGTCTATGCAAAATGACATTGGAATATAGATTCACGGTGGAATGCAGGGCAGGCATGGGAGAATTCTGAGAATGAGTGTGACATAAGCAGATTTGAGTCTGGAAAGGTCACTGAGGAGTGATGTCGGCATAGTGAGGTGGTGATTTTTATGTCAAGTAGCTAGTACGAAGGCTATTTCTGTTGTCCAACCAAGAAAGAATGAAAACGTGCACCAGGACAAAGGCAAGTGAGATAGAGAGAAGAATTACTCAAGATCCTTTTCATCTGGTTTCAACAAATGAGGATATTCAACTAAGACAATTCGATTGAAAAATATATTTACCAGAAAATAAGTAGATGTCAGCGAGTATGAAACATTGGTCAGTCATCCCATTCACTCCTTCAAAAATATTAATCAAGCACATGTATTTGTTTGGTGCTGAGTTAGAGATACAAAAATGTACACAATGAATAAGATACAATTCCTGCTTGTTAGGGGTCCACTTTTAGCAAGAGAATTAGAATTATGCAGGGACAATTATTATAATATAGTATTTAAAAGAAAGGCTGTAATATTGCTATTAAAATGCACCATCAAATTAGAGAGGGGGTGCACTTAATGTTTTAGAGAACATTTATGTAGGGACATAATGAATAAGTAATCTTTTAGAAATAACAGTAATTTATTGAAGTCTCATGCAAATTATGGGATGTTTTCATATACTGATTTATAGTTTCTTTTTGGAAAGGAGTTACGGGTGGCAGGGAGATATTATTGGTCACAAAAGACAGGACAAGGGATGCAACTTCAACAGTAAGATTAAAATTAAATTCATAAAAAACACAGAAGACCTCCCAGAATATTATTTATAAAAATCATCATGTTGTGAACCAAACTTCTATTTAAATTGCTTTTCCATATTACCCTGGTGAGACTTCCTACTTAATGAAATATCTGGCAAGGAAGATTTGGGGAACATTTATCCAAAATGCCAGAACTGCTTTCCACTTTGCTCATTTGTTAGCAAGAATCTTTGAAAGTGGCAACACATTTTCCAGACATCATTGTCAAATTTCCCCTAAAGGAGAAGTGTGAGTAGATAGTAAGAGAACCATGAATCAGATTATCAATGCCAGGCTTATGCTACTAAGTTTCCAGGAACATGGTTCTAACTTTGCAGTCACTTTTCCATTTTAGGATTGAATTCTATTTTTCAAATTAATTTTTTACAAATGTTAATCTTATGTGACCCTTTCATTCATCAAAGTGTATCATTCATTCTACCTCTTAATTGTATGTATATGAGGAATTAAAGTAATTTAAATATTAGCCAATTTAACACAAAAAATAAAACAAAATTACTTGTCAACAATTAGAATGCATTCCAAATCAAAACAGAAATAACATACATTGTCTGCCAGATTGTATTATTCATTAGGCTAGATGGTCTCTCAGTGACTCTATATACCTCTATAATAGATCTGACCACATTGTATTGTTGATATTCTTTTCCACATTTACATAGCACCTTTCTTGCTATAATAAGTGTTTTTGGAGGGGATGTACTATGACTTATTCATCTTTGTATCTAAAGAAATTCCTGGCACAAAGTAGGCTTTCAATAATTGTATGATAGATGACTAATCGACTGCCTAACTAAATTAACAAATTATCTCTGTCTTACTGTTTTGTGTTGGGCCTATAATCTTTTGTTTATATCAGTTATTCATTTTTTGGACTGGCATAAGATTTGATTTGAAATTCTCTTTTGAAGCTGTATATTAACTAAAAGCTATAAATATAAAAATAAATACTGTATTAGATATTTTTCATTTTAAATGAATGAGCAAATTTATTAATAGGTTTTTAAATTAATGAGTTTGCTAATAGATAATATTTTTCTGAGCACTTGCACACTCCCAGAATATTTTTTTATACAGAGAAAATGACCAACTATAAGCTTGAAAACCTGTCAGGAAAAAAATAGTAACCTAGAGGAAAAATATGTGAAGGTAAAAAGAGAATAAATCAATCACTGAGGCTTCCAGAAAGACAGAATTATCCAGTAATCCCTTTCTAGTATTTATCCATTTGTTCAATGGTATTGTCTTCCAGTGTTCTCTGAAGGATAATTAGGTAAATACTTAGCATTCTCAAAATAATGATAAAAAGGTATTCTGCCCCTCAGAAAAAATTAACAATTTAACAAGGGAAAGAATATTAAAGAAAAGAATAGACGTGCCAGATCTAAGGGGAGAATGAACATAAAAGAAACAAGTAACCTAATTAACTAAGATGTCAGAAGGTAAATCAGTGGAAAACATAATTGTACTTTAATCTATAAATAAGACAATGGCCCAAGATAATTTTTACTGTCTCCTCATGATCTCTGCTATCATTTACACTGAAAATAGTGCCATACAAAATGTTGTTATTTGTATATGAAGATGGTGCTATGACTCATCAGTAACAAATCTACAGAATTGCTTTGTTTTAGGAGTAGGAAAGGGCTGGCAATAAATTCATTCACACTCTCAGCTGGTCCTCTTGTGAGCAATGGTGTACATTGGCAAGTTGAAGTTACAGCTGCAGTCAGTCAGTAAGCCTAAAACAAAACAAAACAAAAAACCCAGTGAGTGAAAAATCAATTAGATTGTAATTGGTGAATGGGGGAAAGTGAATCTCAGACCTGATATATCAACACCAATCTCTGACCAACTAAGCTAAGCTATCCATGTGATATCAAACAATGAATCTATATTTAATCCATTTTTTTAACATCAGATACTTTCATATTTTAATGAATTTGAGAAAACGTCCCCAATTCCTGCTTAATGTACTGACTCCAGCATGTGCATTACAAATAGAATGTGAGACATCACTCAATTCTATAACTATGAGAAAATATGCAAAAATGCGTGGTCAGTCTCAACTTTTCATGGAAAAACACAATCCATGTAATATTTTGAGTGGTCGCTTCACATGGACCAGCCCAATGGCTGGCAGGTGAGTTTGATATCCCCACAAATTAAGTAAGCCGAATAGGAATCATTAAGCTTTTTGACTCAATGCCTCTGGTGGAATGTCGTGAAAAGATTTTTTTTAATGTTTAATGCTGTTATGAAAGCATGATCTAGCATAGGGTTTGTAGTCAATCATGAAGAGGAACTATCATTGATGTTGAAGTTATGCTGTGTTAGGTACTATACCAGCTCCTCATGTTGGACTCAACTCTAACAGTAGAACTATGTGGAAGTATTATCTTTATTTTCTAGACAACAAATTAAATCTTGGAGTAAAAATTTGTCCAGGGTCAAAGATGACAAAGATTGAATTTAGTTACAAAGACTTACTCTGAAGTCCACAATCTTTTTTATTTAAAATAAAGATAACAAAAATATAACCAAACAGCTTGGCTAGAATTTATATAATTTGTATTATGTATGTTAATCAATGGGTATAAATACTTGACCTAAAAACTCAAGGGGCAGAACATGGATTTTTATATGACCATGGTTTTTGACCAAGAGCTTTATACATTCAGAACATATTGTCAGAAATACTCTGTTTTCTCAGTTATTTTAGCCTTATCTTAAAGACTTTACTAAACTGGCAAAATTCATGGGTAGTTACAGCCTTCCAGTTATGCTAATGTTTTAAGAGATGGTTATAACCCAGAAAGTAAACATCTGTTGGGTTAAAAATTAAAGTGTTTCTTTCATTAATTTATCTAAGAATTTTTAAATGCGATTCTCAGCATGGCTTATCATGAGCCCTATATTAAAGATAGTCCAATATCTATTAAGTTAAACTACATACTCCAAGACCAATCAAAGCACTTCTAATTTACCATTCTTTATGGGGATTCTCTGTTTAAACAAATTGGGAATGCTATTTTAAAAAGTGTGTGGCAACCAAGAAAGATTACAGCTGCATACATACATAGATACTTTCAATCACTGATATGCATGCATGTAAATGAATCACGGTGAAACAATCATTTCAAAAGATAACTGAGAGGTTGCCTTAAAGTATCTTCTTCCACATTCCCATGGCCTACTACAAATTCTGTTTTATTGACCATGTTGTATTGTCAATGCTTTCTTGCCCAACCAGAGTATGATCAAAGACTATATTTTTTTCTCAATGACATCAGTGCATAACACAGTTCTGGCACTCACAGATTACTTATTGAAGAAATAATTGAATGATGTAAAGTAAAATATCAAATTACATAATGGCGTCATAGGTTACAATCCACGTTTGTATCCATGAGTGGATCTGATTTCTTCCTGCATACTCTTGAATGCTTGAAAATGCATCTTTGGTTCATCCAGGCACAAATTTTATAGAAGAGAGTTCTATTTAATCATGTATAGATGAAATAGAATTATTACTCAAAAGCAACAGGAGCCACCTATAGTGCCCATGACAGAAGCTGAAAGGAGTTGACTTTCCTTGAATTCTAAGCAATTGTTGCATGCTGGTCCCCAGACAATAATAAAAAGCTGGTAAAGTTTGTATTTGAGATGACCTTCCACCTCCATTTTTTGAACTTGCTTGACCTTTTGCCTCTGTTCCCAGGCATCCAAAGCCTCTGGGATATGTTCTGACTGTAAAAACTCTGATGTTGTGAAAAAAGCTGACGCTTTGCCTCCACTCAAACCAGGTAACTGGCTTGGATGTGAGTTAATTTCTCTACACTTAGTCCTCTCGGTGTAAGTTTAGAATAATAGTGATCTTCCTCTGAAAGGAATGGTGTAGGCCTATATGAAAGGTTGCAAGTCAGAATACTCAATAAACTGTGCAACTTTAAACAGATATTTGATGTCACTCAAAAGAGCCCTAAAATGAGGGAACTTCTAAGGCCCTCTCTCCCCTGATGTATTTATGACCCAAATAACTCCATTTTCTCCCTTCTATAAATTCCCATCTCTTGTTGCAATTGTTGGGACAGAAAATAATCTGACTGTTCCCTAAATTTATTCACCTTAAGAAAAAATGCCGGATAAGGCCAGGTGCATTGGCTCATGCCTGTAATTCCAGCAAAGGCGGGCTGATGGCCTGAGCTCAGGAGTTTGAGTCCAGCCTGGGCAATGTGGTGAAACCCTGACTCTACAAAAAACTACAAAAATTAGCAGGGCATGGTGTTGCACGCCCGTAGTCCCAGCTACTTGCTACTTGGGATGCTGAGGTGGGAGGATCGCTTGAGCCTGGGAGGCAGAGGTTGCAGTGAATGGAGATCAAGCCACTGTTCTCCAGCCCGGGCAACAGAGAGAGACCTCATCTCAAAAAAAAAAAAAAAAAAAAAAAGAAAGAAAAGAAAAGAAAATGCCTTATAAACATAAAACCACCTTAGTTGGGGACAAGTCCTTCTTTTGTCTAATCTGTTCATCTCTACCCTAAGAAACACAAGAGTCAGAAAGGTGGCATCCCAGAAACAAAAGCCTATTCATCTCAATGTTAAGGCTCTGATACATAAAGGATGGTAATTTAGCTTCCTGAAATTTGTTAGTCTGAAAGTATAATTAAGAGAAACCAAGACACGAAAATAGTTTTGCATCAAATATGTCAAATATGTAGAATGGTGGGACTTAACTACTAGATGACTTATGTTTCCATACTGATTGTTAAAATGATATTTATGAAAGAAACCAAGCGTAACCATTTTAACAATTCTAGGCATACTCTAAGAGGTAAAATTAAAATTAGGGAAAATGAGACCATTTATAATGGGCCATTATGACTCTGAATAACGATGATTATTGGTTCTGCTTAATAAAACTGTCATCTAACACAAAATAGATATTAAGCTAAATTACATTACATTATCATTCTATTATCCCACAGAATTAAATGCAAATCTTAAAAAATAGATCCACAAGGAAACAGACCCAATATTAACCTTTTCTACCTATTTCCAATTAGCTTTAATTAGTAAAAGAACCCATGTGAAGAAGTTAAAAAAAAGTATATGTTGCAAAATGCATACAATTTACTAGAGCAAATGACTAAATATTTATTACTTGTGTATTTTTAAAACAAGGTAGCTTTGTTTTAGAACAGCAGGATTCCAAGACAGCATCAGAACTTCTCAAACTTCCTCCTAATATTTAACTTTTGCTCCTTCATTCCAAAGCTTTTCCTTCCTGGCAGTCTCTTCCTGTCCCATCTGCTGACCAAGTCATGTAGAAGAATCTTTGCTTTACCTTTCTATCATTGCCGTTTCTAAATCTGGTTGCACTCAGACAGTATTTCTTTCAAGGTACTTCTTTAGTTCTCAGAATCAAAATTTATAGTTTATGTGACTTCACATGTTGTGAAAATACAGATTTTTAGATCTCAGACCTGATTAATCAGAAACTCTATGGTGGGACCTATGGATCTACACTTCAATGTTCTCCAGAGGTGATTTTTAATATCCCTGGTTTGAGAATTACTGTACTTGAACAACTGACAATTATTAAAGGCAACATATTAATATTAAGGTATATTGTTGTGAAGTTTAACATTTACTTGGTTTATGTTTAATCCATTACTGAAAACATTTATTGAGAACATACTATTTGCCAAGCTGTTTACCGGGTAGTAGGGCTACCTAGATAATGAAACATCCTTTCTCTCATGCATCTTACAGTCTTATCAGAGGCATTTGCTCTTTTGAATCACTTATAGCATTATCTCTTCAGAACACTATAGAATACTGTGTTCCCTGCTCCCACTAGTATAAGCCAAAAGGAGATTTCAATCAAATAAAATCATAAATAATTGAAATAAAACAATAATAGAGAGTATGTAGACTAGATGTAGATGAAGAAAAAAATAAGTGAATAGGTAGATCGAAGCATACAAAAATACAACAGAGAGAGAGAAAGAAAAGAAAAATATTAAAGGAAATTGAAAAGGCAAAGAAAAAAATATCAAGAAGCCCTGGCATATGTCTAATAAGAATTCCAGTAACAAATGTGGCGATTCCTCAAAGATCTAGAAGAAGAAATATCATTTGACCCAGCCATCCCATTACTGGGTATATACCCAAAGAATTATTAATCATGCTGCTATAAAGACACATGCACACATATGTTTATTGTGGCACTATTCACAATAGCAAAGACTTGGAACCAACCCAAATGTCCATCAATGATAGACTGGATTAAGAAAATGTGGCACATATACACCATGGAATACTATGCAGCCATAAAAAAGGATGAGTTCATGTCCTTTGTAGGGACATTGATGAAGCTGGAAACCATCCTTCTCAGCAAACTACTGCAAGGACAAAAAACCAAACACCACATGTTATCACCCATAGGTGGGAAATGAATAATGAGAACATTTGGACACAGGAAGGGGAACATCATACACCAGGGCCTGTCGTGGGGTGGGGGGAGTGGGGAGGGATAGCATTAGGAGACATACCTCATGTAAATGATGAGTTAATGAGTTAGTGGGTGCAGCACACCAACATGGCACATGAATACATATGTAACAAACCTGAACGTTGTGCACATGTACCCTAGAACTTAAAGTATAATAAAATAATAATAATAATAATAGTATTGATAGGGAAGAGGAAATCTTTGAAATGATGGCTGAAACATTTATTGAAAACTGAGGAAAGCAATGAGTAATAATATTGAAAATTTAAATAGACAAAAAAAATTATACCTAGTAGTCACTTTGTAGTGGAGTGGCAGAACATGAAGGACAAAGAGAGAATTTTGGAATTAAACAGAGATAAAAGGTAATTTACAAAGGAACAATCAGGCTGATAGAAGTCCTCATCAGCACTAGGAAAGACCAAAAGAGAATGAAAGAGTAACTTCAATGCGCTGACAAGATAAATGTCAGTGAAAAGTTAAACATTTAAGAGAGAAGGTTGAATAAAGAAGTTTAAAGATACACAATGACACAGAATTTCCCACCTTCACTTGAAAAAAACACTAAAGGACATATTTCATTAAGAAATAAATAAATCCAGAAAGAAGGAATATGATTCAGGAAGAAACAGTGAGCAAATAAATCAGTAAAGAATATTTTTAAATCTAAGTAAGTTTTGGATATAAATGACATTTATACTACAAACACTATTTGTTATGGCTTAAGTAAAAACTACAGTTAAATTATAGATAACCTAAATGTTTATAAAAATAGATTGTCAACAGGCAATTTTATTTTTAACAAACTAATTTGGGGAGATATCAAGAGGCACTTGAATTAACACTAAATATGTAATCAAAATCAGTTTATTTTCCCTCTATTATTATCACGTTAATGGCAACTTAAACTTAGTTAACATGAAAATGGATCTTATTTCCCCTAGAAGAGGTTTACCAATTTCCCCTAAAAGGATGTTTTGTGTTGTTTTAAGCAACAGTCAATTTCGTTGTCTAGTTTTAGCTTGTCAAACTTGTCAAACATTTAACTGTTGAATGATTAGCTCTTCACAAACAATGAAGGCCCCACCTTAAAAACTTTTTTGTTTTTCAGAGACATCCTAACCTTGTATGCCTCGTTTCTCAAGTTATAGATATTAGTAGTATTACAACGGTTTTAACAAAGAGAGGAGGCTATATGTGACAGAAAACGAGCAATCTCTTTGTTATGTAATTTAGGATTTGGATTGGTGTGCTGCAGATTAATAACTCTCATTTATATTGTAGCAATACTTAAAAAACATCCTGCAGTCTTTTAATTTTTCACTGTTTAGATTGGTGGGTTTTTCCCTGAAAACAAAACAAAACAAAAACAAAAACAACTTTTGAATAACACAGCATCTGGTAAAGTCGAAGTAAATTTGTTTTTTCTTCCTCTTCAAGAGAGAGTTGGCGTAGTTTGTAAGAATATTTTCAAGAAACAACAAGGAAATAAGTATGCACTTTCATATTTAATGAAAAATTGAAAGGTGAGTTCATAATAATATCAGTTCAACGTTTTATCAAAAGTGTTGGCATTAGTAATATCAATATATTGCCAACATCTGCAAAAGTGATCAAACACCTGGTCAGTTTATGCAATCAGGAAAAAAAAAAAAAGCTGTTTGATTCACTAAAAGAAAAAATGAAATCATTTAAGTGTAGATAATGCTTTTTGAATCTTTTGGGGATGTGTGAAAATAAACTGATGAATGGTTTAAAAACTGTCATGTTAAGTGTTACAGAAATATAAATCTTAGTCATTTAAAAAAATTTTTTTTCTTACTACATTTCCATGCAATTAAGAAAATGATCTTATTATTTCTTTTTTTTAAACTTTTATTTTAAGTTCAAGGGTACAAGTACAGGTTTGTTGCATAGGTAAACTTGTTTCATGAGGGCTTATTGTACAGATTATTTCATCACCCAGGTATTAAGTCTAGTACCCATTAGTTATTTTTTCTGATACTCAGCCTCCTCCCACCCTCCACCCTCTTAAAGGCCCCAGTTTGTGTTCCCCTCTATGTGTCCATGTGTTCTCAGCATTTAGCTCCCACTTATAAGAGAGAACATGTGGCTTTCGGTTTTCTGTTCCTGAATTTGTTTGCTAAGGATAATGGCCTCCAGCTCCATCCATGTCCCTGCAAAGGACATGATCATGTTCTTTTCTAAGCTGACCCACGATTAACCAGAGCATTCTTCCCTTGGATTCCCTAAGCTTGTGTGCCTGATAAGCTGCTCTCCAGTTATGCCACCATGATTTCCATTCCTGAGGGGAGGCTGTGACGAAGAGGCTGTGACGAAGAACCAGGAAAATAGGAGCACCCCTCCTACTCTTTTTTTTTTTTTTTTTTTTTTTTTGAGACGGAGTCTCTGTCGCCCAGGCTGGAGTGCAGTGGCCGGATCTCAGCTCACTGCAAGCTCCATCTCCCGGGTTAACGCCATTCTCCTGCCTCAGCCTCCCGAGTAGCTGGGACTACAGGCGCCCGCCACCTCGCCCGGCTAGTTTTTTGTATTTTTTAGTAGGGACGGGGTTTCACCGTGCTAGCCAGGATGGTCTCGATCTCGACCTCGTGATCCGCCCGTCTCGGCCTCACAAAGTGCTGGGATTACAGGCTTGAGCCACCGCGCCCGGCCACCCCTCCTACTCTTATACTGCAGTGGTTAAGGATCCTTTTATTTTTATACAATTTTAAAACTGGAAATACACAAAATGCGCCAACATAATTAAAGGTAAAACTACCATGAAATAGCACAAATATTCTGCCCATGAAATGTTAAGAACTAAAACAAAAAAAATCTGCTTTTAATAGGACTACATAAAACTGAAGATAACCAGTCAATACAGAATTGGGCCTATGCACAATTATTCTTGTAGTAATCCAAACACATTAAGTACTCTAATATATCTAAAATAATCTATGACGAAGGAAATAATCTGAAGGAAAGAAAGAAAAGATAATTGTGGGAAATTCTTATGTGTTCTATTTTTATGTGGAGATAAGCTGAATGGAAAAAGACTTATTGTAAAATATTGAGAAAAGATTAGAAAATATGACATAATTAAGAAAAAGAAAATAGGTAAAAGGAGCCCATGGTGGTGAAAAGGTACTGCTCATTTTCTTTTTAAAAAATTTCCTCAAATTATTAAATCTAGGCATTCCCAACTTTTTTTTTTGAGATGGTGTTTCACTCTTATTGCCCACGCTGGAGTGTAATGACATGATCTTAGTTCACCACAGCCTCCGCGTCCAGGGTTCAAGCTATTCCCCTGCCTCCGCCTCCCAAAATGCTGGGATTACAGGCATGAGCCACCATATCCGGCCGGCATTCCCAATTTTTAAAAATGAATGATTGGCATAAATCTTAGAAAGCCATTTTCTGTAGATTTGAAAGTAATACTATTTACAATGTTAATACCTTCTTGCTAAATCTTGCATGTCTGCAGGTTGTGTTGTAATAGAAACCTAAGATCATGGTCTGCCATATTCATATTTTAAAAAGAAAATTTCAGACTGTATAATCAACTAGTTGATTATTAATATTTGCTTGTACAAAGTTAATAGTGTAACTTGTCAGAAAAGAAGGAAGCCTGAAAAGTATTTTAAATACATTAATAAGAAGGGTTCTACATGAATTAATTTTTGTTTTACCATCTACAGAGTTCCTTCTGCATTCTAGGCACTTCATATTTGCTGCAACATTTATTCTGACACTGACAGAACAAGAGAAAAGAAGTTAAATTTTAAGTACCATGGATTTAAGTTAAATACAAGGAGGATATTTTATAGGATCAATTGTTAATCTGTATTTAACAAGATATTCATTTATTTTGGGTGACTTAAGGATGGTCCATTCTGGAAACAGGATTACCAACATGTGGACCTATTTAGGTCAATTTCAACCTTGTGATTTTGAATCTGACAGGTTCTCAGCTGCTTTTATTAAATAATGGATTTTCTTAATAATTATAGTACTCAAACTCAGCAAAAAGTTATCACTTTTTATAGCCCAGATTTTTAGTCACACAGTATTGTGTCTTGTCAAATTGAAATCATATACTATACTCTTTATTTATTAAGATGGTCTTTTCTTTGTACTAATTTTGGAGTAAATAGTTTACTTATCTAAACATCTGATTTCTGATTTAATAGATTTTTGAAGCATTTATTTTCTTTATAATACATAAAAATTGTCAGTTGAGGACAAGGAAGGAATAACCTGGACTACGGCAAATAATTGTGTAGGTTGCTTACTGTGTAACTCCAGAGGAGCTGGAGACTTTGCTCCTGGAGACTTTGCACATGGTAGACTTTGCAGATTTAGGGATTACTACAACAATTTTCTGGCAGATAGCAGTGGAACACCTTGTTCTATTAAAATTAGTTTATTATGACAAATTGCCTACAGATGGACATAAAGTGTCTTGAGGAAGGCACCTGCTTTGAACTGAATTATGTCCCCCAAAAATCATATGTTGAAGCCTAATCTCCAATGTGATGGTATTTGGGGATGGGGCCTTTGGGAGATAACTAGGTTTAGATGAGGTCGTGACTGTGGGGACTTCCTGATTAGTACCCTGAAAAGAGAAGACACCAGAGAGCTGGCCCTCTCTCTCTCTTACCCCACAGGCACACAAAGAGTTCATGTGCGTATGCAGTGAGATAACAACCATCTGTGAGAAAACAGAAGAGGCTTCAGAATGAAATCTACTTCGCTGGTACTGTAGTCTTGGACATTATCCTCTAGAACTGTGAGATAATGAAATTTATCTTATTTAAGCCACCCAGTCTAAGGTATTTTGTTATGGCACCCTGAACTAAGACAAATTTTGGTACCAAGAAATGGAAGTGCTACTGTAACTAATACCTAAACATGGGGAAATGGCTTTGGAATTGGGTAGTGAGTAGAGGCTGGAAGAATTTTCAGGTGCATCCTAAACATATAAACAGTAAAGGTGATTCTGGTGAGGGCGTAGATGGAATTGAGGAATATGTTACTGGAAACTGGAAGAAAGGTGATCCTTGTTACAAAATGGCAAAGAACTTAGCTGAACTGTATTCTAGTGTTTTGGGGAGGGTAGAACTTGTGAGTGATGAAATTAAATGTTTGACATTTCTAAGCAATCTGACTAAGGAGCAGCTGGTTTGGTCCTGACCTTTTCTGCTGAAATTAAAAAAAAAAAAAAAGATAAGTTGAAGAAGAAATTGTTCAGCAAAAAGGAACCAGAACTTGAAGATTTGGGAAATTCTCAGCTTATCCATATTATTAAAAAATGAAAAAATCTTGTTCTGAAGAGAACACTAAGAGTGTGACTGGACAACCATTTGATAAGAATTTATGAGATTGGCCGGGCGCGGTGGCTCAAGCCTGTAATCCCAGCACTTTGGGAGGCCGAGACGGGCGGATCACTAGGTCAGGAGATCGAGACCATCCTGGCTAACACGGTGAAACCCCGTCTCTACTAAAAAATACAAAAAACTAGGCGGGCGAGGTGGCGGGCGCCTGTAGTCCCAGCTACTCAGGAGGCTGAGACAGGAGAATGGCCCGAACCCGGGAGGCGGAGCTTGCAGTGAGCTGAGATCCGGCCACTGCACTCCAGCCTGGGCGACAGAGCGAGACTCCGTCTCAAAAAAAAAAAAAAAAAAAAAAAAAAAAAAAAAAAAAAAAAGAATTTATGAGATTATGTGAGCAGAAATTCTGCCAGTTTGAACTGAAGGGGATGAAGATGGGACAAAAAGAATGAAGGCTTCGAGACTTCTTGGGTTAGACATGATGGGCTGGTTTTCTTATTTGACTGAGAACCTGCACTATTTTTCAAGGAGAGGAATAAATGGTCCCTAAGGCAATTCTGAGATAGCCAGAGCCACAGCCTCAGTTTCAACAGGTTGGACAGTCTCCACTCAGCTCTTTGGAGGCAGAACCACTCAGAGGACTCAAGCCTGTCAGAGCTAGGGGGTGGGGCCGGTAACCCCACAGGGTGGAAAGGGTGAGGCTATCCTGCAAATCCATGTGGGTGATGGTTTGGGTGGAATGCTCTGTACTGAACTGTCCTCGCATCCCCTGCTCAGATTCTGTGTTGAAGCCCTTCCCTCCAGTGTTATGGTATTTGGAGATGGGGCCTCTGTAAGATAACTGGGTTTAGATGAGATCATGAGAGCGAGGCCCTCAGGATTAGTGCCCTTATAAGAAACCTCAGAAAGTTTGCAAGTTCTCTCTTTCTCTCTCTTTCTTTCTTTTTCTTTCTCTCTCTCTCTCCGTGTGTGTGTGCGTGTGTGTGTCTGTGTGTATGTGTGCGTGATGTGGAAACACAGCACAAAGGCAGCCTCTGCAAGCCAGGAAGAGGGCTCGCCAGAACCCAATCAAGTTGGCACCCTGATCCCAAACTTCCACCCTCCAAAACTGTGAGAAAATAAATTTCTGTTGTTTATGCTACCTAGTCTATGATATTTTGTGCTGAGCTGACTAACACAGCTCCTTTCCAGAGTATACAAAGATGACACATGAATCAGAGCTCACCAGCTCTGGTAGGTATGATTTTTCAGTGTTCAGCATGTAGGAAACACTGGGGAAAGGCTCATATGTTCAATGAAGAAAATATGCATGACAAGTGATTTAACAATAATGTAATAATTCATTGGATTACTCTAAGAAATATGAGTTTTTTTATGGCAAACTCTCCACAACACACTTGATAATAGATTGAGAGGGAAATGGCTGTGTAAATCATTAAGCTGAAAAAATAAGTTACATTTGCTGTCACAGATCAGTGGTCAAAGAGAGACAAAATGTTGAGAGTGGGGTGGGGTGAACAGGACACTGAGGATCAAAAGCACTTGGAATCAGCTTCAAACTGAAGGTAATAACTGGAATCTTACACATGGGTTTCTCCAGAAAAACAAAATGAGAGAAGTTAGATCAAGCAGAGGAAGTGGTATGAACAATCACTAAACTTCCTGACTTACTCTTCAAGTTTCTTATTCCTAAACTACAAATATCTTGATGGCATTCTGAGAACACGCTGTGCCTCCCTCTATCTTAGCATTCACTACTTTATATTAAAATATATTTTGATGCTTTCCTTTCCCATAGAGTCTCCAAGTCATAAACAATATCCCCAGCACCTACCACGAGCCGGGTACCGTGTTGTTTGTCAAATTTGACTGAGCTCTGATACTGCCTTCTTCACCTCCATAATTTCTTCTACCTTCCCTTAACACATTCGCCTATGTTTTGTAAGCCCTCGCCACATTGTATTCAATTGTTTGTTAATGTTTTTGTCTTCCTAATTAGACTGTGAAATTCTTGAAGGCGGAGATTAGGTCCTGTTCATCTTTGCACCATCAGTGTCTTGCTTAGCATACAGTAGGGTTCCCTTAGGGTTCCTTTTTTTTTTTTTTTTCAATGAAATGAACTAACATTAAGTATTTCAAAATTACTGGAAATGAGTGTGCTTTAGGTAAGGGTGAGAGGAAGGAAGATGGATAAGATATAAGGCTGGGAAAATATGGGGAAAATCCATCTTTGAGGTTAATTGATTAAAAAGGAGGAGCTTTGAGTGACTTCAGTGCTTGGCGTGATGGTGATATTCACCAAGGTAAATTATACTAGAATAATAAGTTACAGAGATAATAGTAAGTTGAGACATTTGTAAAATATGCAGGCATCTAGTACAGTTGGATAAATAGGCCTGGAATTTGAGAAATTTGGAACAAAGATAGTGATTTGGACCTCATGAGAGGCAGTACACAGTAGTAATAATACTAATAACTTGGCTGGACGTGGTGGCTCACGCCTGTAATACCAGCACTTTGAGAGGCCAAGGCAGGCCGATTGCCTGAGCTCAGGAGTTCAAGACAAGCCTGGGCAACATTGCAAAACCCCTTCTCTACAAAAAATACAAAAAATTAGCCGGGCATGGTGGCATGTGCCTGTGGTCCCAGCTACTTGGGAGGCTGAGGTGGAAGGGTTGCTTGAGCCTGGGAAGTTGAGGCTTCAGTGAGCTCAGATCATGCCACTGCACTCTAGCCTGGGTGACAGAGGGAGATCCTATCTCAAAAAAGAAAAGAAAAGAAAATAATAATAACAATAACTAGCTATTAGAGCACTTTCTAAGTGCTGGGTACTAATTGCTTAGCACATGCTAGTACCCTTAATACTCACTTAAACAAACTTTTGGAGATGCATAATTATCCCCATTTTACAAACT
Organism: Macaca nemestrina; assembly: GCF_043159975.1. Taxonomy (NCBI): domain Eukaryota; kingdom Metazoa; phylum Chordata; class Mammalia; order Primates; family Cercopithecidae; genus Macaca; species Macaca nemestrina. Next base: position 135,262,495 of record NC_092125.1, read on the forward strand.
AGAAACCAAGTCACAGACCTGCTGAATAGTTTACCTTAGGTCATGCAGATCCCAAACCAAGCAGGATTCCCATCCAGACAGTGACTCTGCTTCTAAAATTCGTACTCAGTATACACCCAGCATAGGGACTGGGACCGTCAGTCTTTCCTTTGCTTTGTGACTTGATTATGTTACCCGCCACTTCTGTAAGGAAAATAATATTGTCTGTCTCAAAACAGTGCTTGGTATATGGTAGCACTCAATCAACCTTAAATCATTATTTCCATTAGCCTATCTATGAATGTTGAAATCATGGAGAAAAAGGAGATTGGGTGAATATGGGGAATAGGAGAACCAGAGGGTCTTTGATCCTTTAAGCAGTGCTGGACTAGAAAGAAATCTAGTATGGAGGCTGGTTGATCATCCCAAGAGAAAAGTGAGGCTTCCAGACCTGGGGCCTGGGCAGAATCTGAGATGCCTGGTCCAGTGCAGAGGGTTGAGTAGCAGCCATCCACAGCAAGCACTGCAGTGCTAGAATGATAAACTGAGAAGAAATATGCCGAATCGAAAGCCTGGTGGGCCATCCAAGTGTAAGGTTCATCCAAAGGGACTGCGCAAAGAAACATTAAAAAAAAAATCAGCATAGACAGTAGGAGACAAAGCTTGAAGTTTCTTAAGCAGGTGGTAGGGACTTCATAGGATGCCATGACATTGAGAGTCGTCCAAAAGATAGCTCTTAAAAACAGTGGTCTTGCACAAGCTGAGTTTGAAGAATGATCAAAGTGGTAGTAGGGAATAAGGATGAGGCAGCATCATAGAAGCCCAGGTAGGAAAAAAATGTGAAGGATGTGGGGAGACGGGAGATTTGGTAAGATTCCATTTCTTTCCAGCACCCACAACTTAGTTAATCCATACAACAGTTTAATGAGGTGGGCAGTCCATTTATTGCCATTTTTATAGTTTAGGCTACAAAGACAATAATAACTGACTTTGGGTTACGCATCTGGCGAGTGTCAGAGCTGGGATTTTAACCCAGGCTGCCTGGCTCCCATGCCCAAGTCTTCTGCACTGGACCAGGCATCCCAGATTCTGCCCAGGCCCCAGGTCTGGAAGCCTCACTTTTCCCCTTGAGATGATCACACAGTCTCCATACTAGATTTCCTTCTAGCCAACCACTGCCAGGCTGCCTAGCTTCTACGCCCATGCTTGCAACCATCTATTGCATAGTTCTTATTCCTGGCTGATTTCCTCTTTGTCGTGGCTCACTTTACTCCATCCCTTGTATGTTTTTAAAGAGGGAGAACTTGTTTATAGCATTTTCCATTTACCTACTACACACTCAGCAAGCCTGGGCGGTGGTTGGGGAGTGGTACACGGTTAGATTTTAAGGAATTGCCCTCTCAAATATTTAAGTATAGTCTGAGTCCTCTCCATTCCCAAAAGGCTTCAGATTTTTTTTCGACAGATTTTAGGAAAAAAAAACTAAATATTTTCTTGTTTCACTTCAGGAACCTAGGAAGGAAAAAAATCAGTTAATATTTCAAAATGAATTAATGGATTGCTGAGTCAGCAATGTGTTATTAAAAACATTCAATTGTTTTCTAAAACAAGAAGGATTAGTTAATATTCATTGACTGCTTGGTGAGATGTAAAATGTAAAAAGTGGTTCGAAATACGTGTTATATCTGTGTTTAAAGAGAGAGCAAGACAAAATACTAAGCACGTTAAAAAGTTAGAAACGTCTACTTCAATTGGATCCGCTCCCTCAGTAAGTGCAGTGTAATGGTCTTTAAAGCATAGTTCGAGGATTCAAAATCCATAATGACCTTGAAGGTCTTACCAGGGTTCCAGATAATCAATACTGTTAATAATCACATAATGTGTATTAAGGACGAATACATTCTAAAATTTAAAATAGCCTGATTTGGAATCATGTTGGTACTAATTAAAATTCCAATTTTAACCAACAAAAACATAATTGATATAAATGTTGGTTAAATGAATAGATAACTGCATGAATAGAATAAAAAATCTAAGCATATATTGTGATGGTTTGCTTTCTGGTCCTGTAACATATTCTTTTTGAATATTCTAATCTCAGATAATTACATACAGATTTTAAAAGTCAAGTTTTCTATTAAGATCAGTTCTTTCTTCTATGTACATTATCTATTAGGTATTAAATTCCATTGCACAGCGACAGTGAGAAGATTAATTTGGGTGGATTTGATTGTTGGGGTAAATATAGTATATGAAAATTAATCTTAAACTAAATTAAAAATTCAAGTTTCCCCAGCCTACACTTACTCTGTAGCTCAAAAGTTTTTAACTTTGGGTGTACTTCAAATTGTCTGGGGGAACGTTTAAAAATACCGTTTAGTGAATCCCACCCAGGGCAATTAAATCAGAATCTCTGTAGGTGGAGCATTAGTGTTTCTCAAAATCCTCCCAGTGATTCCAGTGTGCATCCAGGGCTGAGAACCAACATTCTAGTCTTTTTATTAGCTTTATTAGCATTGATCTTAAGATCCCCTACTCTGGGATGTCAGAATTTCAGGGATAAAGAGATGTCAGTAAAAGCTACCTTAGTCATTTGTTCATTCACCCTGACAACATATATATTGAGATGATAGAATGAAGTGCTATATGAAGATCTCGGGAACACCAACCAATAACACAAAGTCCTAGTTCTCCAGTGACTAAGAGTCTAGTATAAGGGGGAAAAGACAGGTGAAATGCTATCTTAAAAGATATACAAGAAAAAAATAAGACCAATCTGATATCCCACCATCACCTCAAAAGCAACACATCCAAAAGCTTCTGTCTTCTCTGCACACTTTTTCCTAGTCCTTGGATATTAGGACCACAATCCTAGAAAACCAGGCTTGGATATTAGCCTGGCTCTGACTCCTTCCCACATGTCTTGAGTTGACAAATTGTGTGGGTTTTCCCTCAACAGTATTCCTTACGTCCTTATCCTCCTCTGGATTCTCACTTTGTGCCTATAGTCTCTTATTTAATGTTGGTCTAGAATATAAATACAGTGATATAACTTGACTCTCTATACATACTTCCTTCTTGCAAAACATAACTCTGGTCATGTCCAAAAGCCTCCAGTGACTTTTTTATTTATAAGAATTTTAAATTACTGATTTTTCAAATTCTAATAACCTACATTATTTGTCCAAACCATGTAAGTATTTATTCTTGTAGTTTATATGAATATTATTAAGAAGCAATGAAAAAAAGCTAACTAAATATTTCACAGGAACAGAAAACCAAACACTGCATGTTCTCACTTATAAGTGGGAGTTGAACAAGGAGAACACATGAACACAGGGAGGGGAACATCACACACAGGGGCCTGTTGGAGGGTAAGGGGCTAGGGGAGGGATAGCATTAGGAGAAATACCTAACGTAGATGATGGGTTGGAGGGTACAGCAAACCACCATGGCGTGTGTGTACCTATGTAACAAACCTGCACCTTCTGCACAGGTATCCCAGAACTTAAAGTATAATAAAAAATAAAAATAAATAAATACTTCATGCATGTCAAATGCAAACGTTTACGAATACATTACAAGGAGGAATGCAAAAAGCAAAAATGTAAATTTATAGTACATAGTATGGGAATATTAAATGTCATTCCAGTATAAATTATTCATAGATTCAATTAAAGTATTATTAAAATAGCAAACCAAATACTAGATTAAGTGGAAAAAACAAGATAATTGAAAGCAAAATAATGTTCTTTGGTTTTATAAATTTGTGATGTAAAGAAGCAAAGCTTCACTTGATCCAAATTTTGTTGTAATTTTTCTAACTGCTCCAAAAATTCTTTTCACATCTACACTGCTCAGAGAAATGATGTAGAGCACACTGTAAACTATTTCTGCATGTTTTCTTTTGATTCCTTCGTCTTCAGATAATCCTACTTTTTTCATAAATGCAAGATCTTTGTTTCTACCTTTTTTCTTTTCAAGAAGTGCAATATTTTAAATTCAGTTAGACCTATAATTTTTATTTCTATGTTTTTTAACATTTCCAGTTTGTACTTAACATCTTTTGTTATTATACTTAGAGATACCTATGCAGAGTTACCGCTTTCCCTACCAACACTGCCTTACACATGTGCCATCAGAGTAGGATTATTCCTGCAAAACAAGTTTGCAGCACCACAGTATGTTTGCTTATTATGTGTGGACCATTTGTCTGCTTGTCTTTTTTGTATAAATTGAACAATTAAATCATTGATTTTACTTGTATGTTGTAATAAATGTCAGAATAATAAAACAATATACTAACAAAATTACCAGTACTTTGGTACTTCAAATTAATATGACATGATTGAATGCTGAAATACTGAAAGCCTGTATTGAAATCACTAGATTGAATTATTAATATCACAGTACTTCTTAAAATAATGGTATTTTTACTAGGTGGACTTTTCTAAGTGAGGCACTGTAGGTACAGTGGTCCAAATTTACATAAACTTCTGAAATATTCTGTAATTTAATTATTGTGACTCTATTGTAAAGTAATAAAATTGCTAAGGTTATATAGTTGCCCATCAGAAGAAGCAATTCCTGTTATTTAGCTAGTGTTTTTGCATTAGACTGCAATGTTGGAAGGTCACTGGAAAGTTTGCTAATATTTTTTAAATTGTGTTTTTATTCTTTGCATTGTTTACGAGATTTAAAAAAATCATTTAGCATAATGTACTGTGTTTTATTTGGAGAAAATTCTTTGCTACATTACTTTTCATTTGTAACATTTACATTTCACATATATGACAGCAAATTATACATATATGCAAAGGGAATTTTATTTCAAGGAGCCCAGTTTTAATAACTTACTATCACACCATTGGTGGCAAAAAATTAAAAAAAATAAATTTGCATTTTACAATTTGATTTTTAGGATTTTAAAATTTATTTATATTTCTAATTTCATATGTTTTCTGACCTTTCTCTGTCAGAACACACACTGACATATTCACACATATGTTTACATAGATGTTCTGACTTTTGCTTGAAAGTTTTGTTCTACCCAGAATAACCCCATTCATCCTTTCCATCCTTCTAAACCTTATCCATTCTTCAAAACACTGTATAAATCCTGCCTGAGCTTCTCTGGCCACAGTAGCATTAAATCCTCTCTCCTTCCTCTGGGTATCTTTGGTCTTTAATATTTGTATCATTAATTTATTAAATATGTTAATTCTCTTAATAGGTATTAGAGTTATGTTGCTTAATATTTTTTATTTAACTTTTATATGCAATCATCTAAACTGTAAACTTTTTGAGAATAGAGTGCTAAGTTCATCTTTATCAATTTGCTCTCTAATTGCCTTCTGTAAAAACTAGTAAATACAACAGAAACAAGCAATAAAATCCACACTGCGCATATCTTACATTTTATATGGGAAAGCGATAAGATTTAAAGTAAATATATTTATTACGATAATGTTGAGTATGGATGTTAATTCTCCCATGTGACATGTATATGGATGTATATGTATGCTTGTATTTATAAAGAAACTTTATGATAACTTAATTCTGATTAGCCTCTTACAGCTTTTCAAAATTCATTCTACTGTGTCTTCTCATGACTGATAACTTGGAAAGGTGAGTGACTGCCATTATAGTCCTTGCTTATTTAGGAGGAAACTGGTGTTCAGAGAGTTATAATTTGATAATAAAGATTTGATCATTATTAATTGGTTAAGAAGGCGCCATAATTAGAGTCTAGGAGTCTTTTAATCCGGTTTCTCTCAAAATACCTTCAGTGAAAGACCAGCTTCCCACCCACCCCCAATATGCTGCCAACCATTATTTTTTTGTAATATAACTGAATTACTAGAAAAATAAAAAATAAGTTAAACAAAACACAAGTCCAAATATTTTGTTACTAGATTAAACCTCTACTTAATTACTTTAACAAATAGCTCTAAGAGTTCCTAAATTGTTAATCTCAATGTGCTTATTGTTTTGGATGGATAACAAATAGCACATGGAACAGCTCCAGTCTCTGGATCACACTTTGAGTATTATTTGTGTCAATCATGACATATCCCTTCTAAAAGAATCATCCTTATCCAGAACATCTGCCATCTAAATTGCTATGTTTACTCACACAGGATCTAACCCTAACGCTAACCCATCCCAAACACTAACTCTTTAAATTTACAGCTGAATGGAGTGGGGCCAAAAAATAGATTGGCCAGCAATTTTTGAACTGTGTGGTCAGGCTGCAAAAGATGAGCTGGGTTCATCAATATTTTTGTCTCTGGACTTACATATAATATGTGAAGAAAAAAATTTGTATGAAAGTCCAAGGTTTGGGACATAGTTAAAATGGGAACGAGCAGAAGCTTTGAGTAATCCATGAAAGCTGGATTGGGGCAGGGCAGAAAGAGGAATATGTGCAATGCAGCTGAGTCGTATTAATAGTAGATCACTTAAGATTAAAGAACTGCTGGGCCAGGCGCACTGGCTCACGCCTGTAATCCCAGCACTTTGGGAGGCCAAGACGGGTAGGTCACGAGGTCAGGAGTTCGAGACCAACCTGGCCAACATGGTGAAACCCCATCTCTACTAAAAATACAAAGATTAACTGGGCCTGGAGGCGCATGCTTGTAATCCCAGCTACTCGGAGGGCTGAGGCAGGAGAATCACTTGAACCCCGGAGGCGGAGTTTGCAGTGAGCTGAGACCATGCCATTGCACTCCACCCTGGGCAACAGGGAGAGACTCCATCTAAAACAACAACAACAAAAAGATTAAATAACTGTGCTGAGGCTGAAATACATAAAGTTGCTAGAATTCTAGAATTATCCCCAGTACCCTTTAGCCCAAGACATGAAACATCATTTTCTTTGAATGTCCTAAGATACAGATCCCACACTTCTTACAACGTACATCTATATCCTAGGTGGCACAAATATGTCTGAATTATTCAAGAAGCTTAGCTTAACCAGGACATTAGTCCTAGGCTTTTCCTGTTATACCAAACAAGCTTATTTCAGAACCAATAGAAGCTGTATTTGAAAGACAAGTTATTGGCATCCACATCTCTGCAATGAGATTGTAAACCAAACTGTGTTGATCTGGTGGAACTATCTGTTTACTACTAGAATCTATCCCCTACATACCTACTTTTCTATTTCTTTGTTTCTAACTTAGTCACAAAAAATAATAATTACAACATTTTTCATAGTTAATTATAGTCTGATTTTGCTCAAGGAGGAAATATCTTGAAATTTATACCAAATTATCTCAATAATGGATGAGCTCCCACAATTTATCTGCCCTCTGTATGTTCTCTGATTTGCAGAGCTTTTTAGAACCAAACCCCACTCTTTAATGGGCCAGACATGTGCTTTTAGTTGTACTAACCCAGACACATATCATATATTAATGGCTTCTGGAATCACACCAGAAATCAAAGGTGTAGGTATGAGATTGAGTGCACAGTGATTTTCAAAACATGTTTTATTGCCTTGATGCTTTTTATTTAAAAGGAAAATGTTCAGATAGATTTTAACTCCTTAGCTATATTAAAATAGCATATTTGCTTCACAGTCAAAAAGTTTCTTTTAGTACAAAAATGAAATCATAGCTTCTTTTTTTATTCTTCAGTAAATTCTAAATTTTAAATTACTGCTAAATTAAATGGTTTGTGTCAGATGTTAACAATATGTGGCTTTAGATTAAAACAAGCTCCATGTAATCTTACTGAGCCAGTAGGTCATAGAAATAAAAGAAAATGTGCTTGAATCACAGGAGAGAAGGGGTGTTGGATAGATCTGTGAAATCTTTATGTTGTAGTATCAGCTGATGGATAGCAGTGATTCTCAGAAGGGTTCCAATATTATGCCTTTTAAAAGCTGGAGATTAGTGCAACCATGGTGAACACAGTGACATTCTGGCAAAGAAAAAAGGGTCAGGGCTGGCAAAATGTGGCAGGTGTCAAAATAAAAGGTTAGGCTCTATGCCTGGGGACCCATCTGTCAGATAAAAGTATGATAAGGCAATTAATGTGTTTATTTATGTTGCTTATGACAAATCATGCATTCCCTAAAAATGATCAATTTAAACATTATCAACTGTTTTCTGGAAATTGAAATTAATATAAAAATAAAATGCTTAAAATAAAAAGCATGGTCTAATATTAAAATGGGTTGTTCATATAAACAAATAAAGTTAACTTTGGGGAATTATAGTAGTCTTCATTGAAGGATTAAAACTATTAAATATAACATCTTGACAATATAGAGGTTATATTAAGGACCTACAAAACCGATGTTTATGTTGCAAGATCATCTTGGTATCACTCCGCATAAGTTCAGCATGTTTTATATTCATTGAACTAAATTTGATAATTTCATAATAAAATGAAGCCAAGAAAATTATGAAGAAATAGAATTTAGATATCTAAGCTATGTGTCTTGCATTTTCTTTAAATGTTTTGTTCACAACCTTGTCATTATTAGAGCTTTCATTTTCACTTTGTGACTAATCCTGACTTCTCTTTAATTTATTTATTATTTATTTAGCTTTCTCACTACTTCTGTTTTACCATCTGTTTAAACTAGAATATGTTTAGATTTAATACTCATCGGTGATACATTTTCCTACAGATAAAATAAATTACTACAAGCTCCTAAAATGTCATGTGTTTTACAGGTCAATAAAATCTAACCCAGAATTATGAGAGAAACAGGATTTACTACAGCCTAAAGTTTTATGCAAAAACTGATCATTCCCATACTTTCCTTGAATAAAGAAAAAAAGCTGTCGATTACCATGTATTAATAAGTGAGGCTCACACCTTATAGTAACAACAAAATTTTAAGAGAAATAACATGTTTGTCTAGTGTAATGTGATATGCAGAAGAAACATTTAAATTCTTTAATTGTAAAGGAAAAAAGCCAATATGACGATGTTATTGCCAAGGTGCACTTTCTGTCTGCTGAGCGATGAAATTAACAAGTAAAGCCATTTGAATAGTAAATAAAATCACTTAGCGTTGCAAAGAACAGAGGTATTTTGTTCAATAGCTTTATTTTCTTTAGGTTGAGGCAGCAATTATGCCATCATCATCACTTTCCATCTTTTAGAAGGATACTGGTTAAATTTTGAGTTAATGATTTTTTTTTCTCCCCAAGATTCCTTTCTAGCCCCTAACATTACTATAGTCTTAAACTATCTTCTGTTTGTCATACGAAAGGGCCTCTCATAGGACACCACCAATGTCAGGATGGGAGCTGAGGAAGAAAAAGTAAATAAAAAGACACAAAATCCAAACTTTGTTATATATTCCATTCAGTGGCCTTATACATGATTCACAAATTTTGTTTGAAGTTTAATTATAATTAACCACTATTTAAATCGAATTCACTCCTGGCTGTATTTCCTGATTCAGAGTTCCATATTGCTTCTATTGCTGGTTTTAATATATTCGAACCTCAATCTTCTAAATTGTCTCTATTTTTTATCCATTTTTTTTTGCATTTGCCTAGAGGTACTTGCAAATGCATTAGGCAAAAAAAATTCTTACTCACCATTTTGTAAAACTCTTCAAAACTCTAGGATACGCTACATAATCTACATAATAAAAGTAGTAATTTCAACAGAAAATCAAGATGCCACTCGATTTTGCCATGGATTTATAAAAATAACACATCAGACAACAGGTAAGTTTTTTTTTAACTTATTTACCGTGATAATAATCCGTTATCAACTAGCTATTTCACAGGATATATTCTGTCTTTACATTGGAAAAAAACATACGATGAAACTCATTTTATAAAAAAAGAACCCACTTAATTCATACCTTTATATTTTCACAGAAGCATATGAGAAAAATTTGCTCGGTATCTACTCACTTCAGTTCAAACATTTGAAGAAATTATGAAAATTCCGATGAGTTTTAAAACCCTTGGCTTGCTCTGGTGTAGTGTAACCATGCATTGATCTATCATCACAGGTATGCTTTCATCAATTTCCCCTCAACCAATCAGATAGAAATTCATACCAATTTGCAAAATCGTTTTTCTTACTTTTTAAAGCTTAACACATATAAGATAATTTGGGAAAAATAGATTTTCTCATTTATCATTCTTTCAATCCATGATAATGTCAAATGGTATTTTAGAGTACCTTTATTACTCTGACAAAGGATAAAAATTTTTGGTGTAAAATCGGTTAAATGAAGAAAGTATCCAAGTACAATTTTATTTATGTTGTGAAAAAAATGCTATCAATTTGAAAAGTTCAATTATTTCCAAATTGTTAAAATGAGTCCCTATCTATCATCACATGATTTTTTTGTATCTGGATCAAATAATTTTGGATCTCATTCATTCTCAAGGCATCACCCCTATCTCAGGGTTTCCATATTTGTTTCTTGTATAGTCTATTGTTTTGTTTTATTTTAGTTGATCAACCACTCATACAGTACAAGGTAAGTATTATGTCATCCCCATTTGCAGATGAAAAATCTCTGATACAGAGTGGGTAAACAATTTTTAAAATGTAAGCCCACCTTATTTTAGTAAGAGGACTTCCTATCCATCTTCTTACTTGCTCAAACCAGAATGTTGAAGAATCAACAAGTCAAAGTGTGAAAGTTGTGCCATAAGGTAAGAAAAAAATAAATAAATATGTGATGAAAATGAAAAAGGAAAGAAACAGCAGCAGCCAACAGTTTAAAACAGCAAAGAAATTTGTTGGGGGCCAAACATAAGAATTTCAAGATGAAATGTGGCAATAAAATGCAAATAAGAAATAACACAAATAAATTGTGAAAGCTTAAGGAAAAAAGAGGATAATGGAATGAAGGAAGCATAAAACTTTTCCTTGACCTCTATCATATAACTTGTATAATTCTGAAAAACCATTTCCTGTATTAATTTCCAAAATAGTGTAAAAAGATATCTGTGTTTCTGAAATTAAAAATGCTATTGATATTCATAATTTTTTATGATTTGTCAGGTGAGTAGTTTATTATGTTGGGAAGGCATCACTGTATGATGATTTAGAGGATGGGCTTTGTAGACTACTGGTAGCTCAAATCCTGGCTCTCCTATTTCCTATTATATCTGTGATCTTGGCAGTCGTGTGTTAGAGCCACCTCCTACTGGTTTATGATAGCTGATTGTGTGCATCTCTTCCCAACATTGTGCTCAGTGACATAATTGGTAGTTTGAAATCAGCCAAGATGAGATTATTTACACCTCTAAAATTGGCACCCTAAATCAGACAATCATGGTTTTATTCCCTATGTGCCAGCTTACCAGAACACCGCTGGACCTTGGACAAGTTTCCTAACCTTTATGAATCTAAAGGTTTTTTTTTTTTCTTTTTTCATCTGAAACGGAAAATTAAATATGACAAGTTCACTTAAGATTCTGAAAACCTTTCATTGGATGATATATTTCATATGATTCCTGGTACATAGTAAACATCAATAATGGTAGCACTGTAGTATTATAACTCAATCTATTGTATATAGAACATAGAACAGTTTCACATTTCTAACATCCTAGAAAGCAATTCAAATAGTTCATCAAAATTCCAGGAGAGGAGGACTTGTAAAAATTAGTTTACTGACTTTATAGATGAAATGGTTTCTCCTAAATATTGTTAGATTTTTGTTACTAATACTTGAATAGTAAATTTCTTCTGTATGATTAGTTTAGAAAAACTCCATTTCCTACAGTGATGTATATAAGCTTCTCTCTCTGTCTCTCTCTCTCTCTATATATATATATATATGTATAATATAATATATATATTATATATAGAGAGAAGCTCTCTCTCTGTCTCTCTCTCTCTCTATATACACACACACACACACACACACACACACACACACACACATATATATATATAGAGAGAGAAGCTTAAGGGCACTTCTTAAAGTTTTAACCCACTCCCCCGAATTAGATTAAATTCATGGCTTCAGTTCTTCAAAATTTCTTGATAAGTTAATATGAGGACTGATGCTAGCTGTATGCCCCACTGTTCAGAAAGCTCTCACAGAAAATTCTGAGCCGGAGGCCACTGTGTCTATCATGATGACAGACAGTATGTGTAACTTGAAACTTTAAAGGTAGGCACTGCAGGAAATAAATTTAAGGAAAGATTAAACAGTCTAGAGATAACCCTGCTTAGTTGCCTACTTAAAAACTCTCATCTAGGTAGTCTTCAATGTGAATTATTCTTAAGATTGTTTTTTCATTTCTGGCCTTGGAATTTAATTATTTGTAATATTTTAAAATGTCATACATAGGCATTTTCTGATACAGCTTATAAATTGTAAAGATCATGTTATTGTTAAAAATATTTTAAGAATCTAAGTAATTTTCTAGTAGAGAAAAAGAACTACTGAAGCTGAATTGAAATGTAAGTCCTTCATTACTTCAAAGACTTTATGGTAGGTTGTTTACAAAGATAATTGAAACAATTTCTTCTATCCCTATATGAACACATCTTTGCAATATGACTTTGCTGTTCCTCTCATCAAGAGCTAAACTTTATTTCCCTCCCCCTTCAATCTGGCTTTGCCAGCTGACTTGCTTTGGCCAATATGACACTAGCACACCCGATGAGAGCAGAGGTTTGACAAACATGTGCACATTAGGGCTTGCTGTCCTTGCTGCCCTGAGACCGCCATGTGAAAAAGCTTGAGCTAGCTGCTGGGAGGAGTGACCACATTGGGTGTACATGAACCATACCAGCTGAGGCTCCCTGGACCAAACACCAGACATATGAGCAAGGTCACCGTAGACCATTCAGCCCTAGATGACCTGTCTGCTAACTGGAGTACCAATTTATCACCCACAGACTCATGAGCAAAAATAAAATAAAAATTTTGTTTGGAACTGCGGATTGGCCGCCCGTGGACAAAATCCAGTCCACTAAATGATCTTGCGTATTGTCTAAGATTGCTTTCACACTACAGTGGCAGAGTTGACTAGTTACAACAGAGACCATATGGCCTGGAAAGACTAACATATTTACTTTCTTCCCCTTTACAGAAAATGTTTGCTGATCTCTGTTTTAAGTCACTAAGATTTGAGGTGATTTGTTAAGCAGCAATAGATAAATGGCACAGAACTATTTTACAGAAGGGAATATGTCCCATTTTTTATTAAATGAATTAATTTCTATGCTTCTAAAAAAATACAAGCCGCACCCCCTCTACCCCTCGCAGGGCCAGTAATCCCCTCTATGGCGAAAGCATAACGATTCAGTTTGCATCCCTAAAGTACAGTTATGGAGATTGCTAGTTTTATACCACTATCTGTTTCTTCCCTTTTTCCACAATTGGAGCTGGTCATCCACCCAACCAGTCAGGGATTACATTTCTGAGCTTCTATGTCAATTATGTATGACCACAAGACTAGGTTTTCACTTCTAGATTATGAATGGAAATCATGCATGGATTTATTGGGCTTTCTCCATGCTCTTCTTCTCCTCCCCACTAACTGGAATCTATAGCAACCTGACTTACAATTCAGAGAATTAAAATGTCCCAGAGAAAGGAGGAGCACCAACGAGAGGAAGCTTGATCACTTAAAAACTATGTAGAGCAGGGATTCTCCCCAACTTAAAACACTGTAATGTTGAATCTTCCTTCAGTCACTGAATTATCAATGGATGCCATTTTCATAGCAGGCTACTCTTATCCTAACTAAAGTAATTTTTTTATACAATATACTTTGGCATCATAATGATTTAGTTGGTAAACTATTAGATCTTGGATCAAAAACTCTAGGGTACTTTGATAAACTTTGCCCCAGTTTTCTGAGTTGGCCGGAGGCTTGTTACTTAGTGTAACTGTGATTTTATTTTCCTAGATAAAAATATACAACTCCAGGTAGGCGAAACAGGAATTTCGAACACTGATCTTTCTAGTTGCTACTTCTCCCAAGTAGGAGGGCTGCAATAACCGGTGATTGCCCTAGGCATGTGTCATTTTAGTCCCAAGAAATGCTTATATACCAACATAGTGCCTTAGGGTAATGCAATGGGAAAATAATCAAGGTAAGTTTTTTGGCATTTGGACAGCCAGACATAGCTTTCCCATGAAAGGGCAAATATACTCCATTTTGAGACAATTAGAAGAAAATTGGGGAAGAAGAGTTTAGTTACATTCTGTATATACATTCAATGATGGCAGCCAATAAGTCTTAAACTTCAGTGTGTATGAATGGAATTTGTTAATCATGCAAATTTGAGGGCTCTCCCACGTCCCCCAGAGATTATACTTCAGTGGAACTAGAGTGGACCCTATAATCTCAAAGTTAAATACTACTTTAAGTGATTCTTTTTCTTTTTCTTTGAGACGGAGTGTCTGTCGCCCAGGCCGGAGTGCAGCGGCGCGATCTCAGCTCACTGCAATCTCCGCCTCCCGGGTTCAAGCGATTCTCCTGCCTCAACCTCCTGAGTAGCTGGGACTACAGGTGCGTGCCACCACGCCAGGCTAATTTTTTGTATTTTCAGTAGAGGCAGGGTTTCACTGTGTTAGTCAGAATGGTGTTTATCTCCTGACCTCGTGATCCGCCCGCCTCGGCCTCCCAAAGTGTTGGGATTACAGGCCTGAGCCACCGTGCCTGGCCTAAGTGATTCTTAGTGATCCTTCTTTGAGAAACCACAGCCACAGCAGAAATTGAATTCAGATATTCAGATTCAGTTCTAGGAAATGCAGAAATCAAGATGTGGCAGCAAAATCCTGGTGCAAAAGACTTAACAGAGTTTCCAAATGAAAAGCTTCTAGATTTTAAAATATTAGTTTAGGAATGATTTTATTGAAAAATAAAGAAGTTCAAAACAAAATTGTGAAAATGAAATTGGCCCGTTTTGCCTGTGAACTCCCTGCTCAGCCTTCAGTATCCAATTTAAAAGTAACTTCCTCTGGAAGTTGTATTAGGTGTCACTGTTATGTGCTCTTATCATACTCCATAATTTCTGGTTCAGAGCAAATAGCACGTTGAGCTTAGATATCTAATTGCCTGCCTTCCCTGTTGAACTAAATACTCTGTAAGGAAAGAAAATGTGTCTTTCTTGCTCACCAAAATATCCCCAGAGCTTATTAGGTTGCCAGGAATACACCAGGTGTTCAACAAATATTTGTTGAAGGAATGAATCACTGAATGGGAAATAGCTAGTTGATTTTACCAGCATAGGAAATGGACATGAACAGTAATGAGACAAAGTGGAAACTGCCTAAAGGATGTGCTCATATCAAGCAGATGACTTAAGCAATGTAGACCCAGAGGTGTATTCAGAAGATAATGTTGGGCCATGTCCCCTTGTGGGCATTTTACTTTGAAGGAAAGAGAAGTGGTAGATTTTAGTGCAGGGACAAGGATTGGAAGGTAAGGTCTTTATTCAGACCAATCTTCCTGCAGGGACTATACACAGCTTTTGGGAAAGGGACTTTGAAACACTTTGATTTTCTTTTCAGTAATATAATTACGGTACTCATTCTTTTATGATGTTAAATATTCCTTTGGATAACACTGAGGAAGGGGTGCTTGTGAGAAACAGCACTGTTGTTTAGATTTCCCAGCTATGGGGGAAATACTCTTCACAGGTATTAGAGCACAAGTGAAACATAATAACTAAAACAAAATTCATCTCTCCATGGTTATGTTTCCACAAGAAGTTGTTTAAATTTAAGTAAAATATTAATATATGCTATTTGTCTAACATAGAAAGAGAAAAAAAAATCAAGAACAATAACACATTAGAGAAGAAAATAGAAAAATCCTGTGAAAAAGGTCCAAATGCAGGCTGCAAAGAGAGGAAGCCAGTCCTAGCAAGCAGCTAACCAGCTAAATGACCTGAAAAAAAGTCTCTCAACCTCTATCTACCTGGATCTCATTAGTAAAATTAGGAGGCAGGATGAAATAATTTATAAGGTTGCTATTAGCTTTAAAATTTTTATGAGTTCAGAGCCTTTAAAAAACATGGTGTCTTCAGCAGAAAACACCACTGTGAATTTTTTTTCAATATTCCTTTTAACTATAATGGAAACAAGTTAAAAATAATAGGTCTAATGTTCACAAATCCATTAAATATTTACCGGTCACTCTCTTGATGACTATTTTGATTTAATACATGGTATATATAAATCATCAATATTTTCAAGTTCAAAAATGCACAGGCAGGAATTTTATGGCTTCTGTGATGGCTTTGAACTAAAGTGTAATTTGCCTCCTTGTTTGCGTAAGTGTTTGTATACTTATCATTTGTCAGTAAGCCTAAGAATGCAAGCACAATATTATATATGCATGCTAAGTGCTTAGTTTATCATTATGATTTTCCTCTTGAATTTCAAATTGTGTAATGCAGATAATTTAACTTTTCTAGGGTTCCCGTTTATTTTTAAAATGTTAGTGTCCAGGTAGCAACCAGAAAAAACAAACAAACAAACAAACAAACAAAAGCCTCTAAGCCGTGTGGTATGCTAATACTGAAAATAAAATGAGTGTTGTTTCCCTTGAGGGAAATGTAATTAAAGATAAAGGGGAGATATGCATAGAATAATGACATTCACTATACCTAACTAATAAGATAATATTGTTTTAAAATTCTGTAAATTTTTCTTATTTTACTTAATTCTATGTCCCTGCTGGTATTTTTGCTTTTTTCATAAAAATTATCATTTATTTTTCTTAACTGCATATTGCCATCTTCATTTTTTAATTTTCTCAAATATTCATAGAACTGTTTTCTGTAGTAGATGCTGTACAGTAATTATTTGTTAATCGATTAACCTTTCCAATGCCACTTCCAACACCTACTTCTCATCCTCCGTGTAACAGATACTGTCAGTTACCTACTCTTAACAGCCTTTCCACTCCCAACTTCTGTGAATGGACAAGAGATGCAGTTGTGATCACTGAACATGAGGCAACATCTTCTAGGAAGACATTCCCATAGTCTTCAGACATAAGGAAGAGATATCTTTTCAGCCAATCTTTGAACAATCTTATATGAAGCTTACCTGAAGTTGCTGTAGCCATTTGGCAAGTCTGGGGAGACTAACAGACACATTGAGGATAGCAGAAAGTAAAGATAAAAACAGCCTAGGCTTTTGGTGAAATTCATGAGCTTCTGAATAATGAACCCCGTACCACCCTACCTCTATAAAAGAATTCTTAATATGTGAAATAATAAAATTTCTTTATTATTTAAGGCACTTTTAGTTGGGTCTTCTGTTTCTTGTAGCTGAAACTCATATACTCATCATTCTTTTATTTATAATCTCTCTGTGTATGAACTCTATATTCTTGTAGAGTCTGGCTAGTCCAAAGTCGTAGGAAAAATAACATACCAACACTGTTTCTTTTGAGCTAGAAGCTAGTCACAGATGTGAGCACTAACCCAAGCTTGTAATGATGATGACAACAGCTTACTATTATTGAGTGCTCACAATGAATGGAGAGGACATCGTGCTATGAATTTTACATATATTACTTTATTTGATCTTCACTACAGACCTCTAAATTGGGGAGTCACAATATCACTGTTGTTAAAATGCAGAAAATATGTCAGAGCAATAATAAAACTGCCATGGTCCCACAGATAGTAAGTGAATAAATTCAAGTCTGTTGGGAACAAACTAGTAATCACTATAGGTCTCTATAGTGGATAATTGAGATATAGACTATATACGGACATTTTGCTGTATGTAGCATTAAAATGAACAGAGTAGCAATTCATGTTCTCTAGGGTTATCACTTATATTGTCACTCTGTGTGCTGACTATACTAATGGTTTGCAGGTTGGGGACTGGGGTATGTAACAGTATACAGTATATATACATAGCATATGGTAATTTAAGGAAGAATATTTAAATGACATCAAGTAATGCTGGCATTCCTCTACACTGATACATTTTTAGCACATTTTCACTGGTAGTTTCAAAATTATAGTTACATTTCTGAACACAATTAAATAAAACATGCCGAATTTCCCTGGACATTACCATACAGCCCTTCCATATTGAAAAAAATCATGTAGTAAAATTGGAAAGCAGCTCATTAAATTGAATCAATGTTTATGCTTTTTAAAATTATGGTTCTTTTGATGGAGAATCTAAGAGACTCAGTGTAGTATGATCTCTAGACCAAATTCAAGATCTGTAGTAAGTAAAGCTTGGTAGCAAAATTGGTAAAACTCATTTTTTTGTGAATAACTTTTTCAGTAGTTAATGGTATGCCTTGCTCTACTTACTAGACATATACTTTAAAATCAATTTTTAAATTTTACATATTATTTTATTTTATAATGTTTGATACATAAAAATAATATATGCAACTTACATAAAAGTAAAGAAGCATGAAAATAAAATAGTCACTAACCCTCCAACCAGCTTATGAGGTAGATATTACCAATAGCACTGAGGCTGTATCTATACTTTTCTCCCAATCCCATCCCTCTGCCAACCCCAAAACAAAATTAGTATCATAGATGTTAGGTTTATTGTTCCTTTGCTTTTGGAAATAGTTTCTATTACAAATGTATTTATCTCTAGATTTTGCACTTCTTAGTTTGGTATCATAGTCAACGTGTTCTGCAACATGCTTTTCTCACTCAAGGTTGTGTTTCTTAGGTTCATCATGTTGTTGCACACAGCTGTAATGTGTTCATTTACATGGCTACATAATATTTCTCTGAGTGACTATACAACTTCTTTTCAGGTCATCAGTCAAATGATATTTTGGTTCATTCTAGGTTTTCGAAAATTGCTATTAGAAATATGTCGACAATGCGTTTAAATTATCTATATTTCCCAATTCCTTTCTGGTTAACATATCAACAATTAAAAGAAGTAAATTGAAGTCTCTTCCCGTGATTGAGAATTCGTTACTTTGTTACTGCTGTTTCAGTCATTTTTGCTGTATACATTTTGATGGTATTTTATCAGTTGCACACAAAATAATTATTAACTCTTTCTGGTAAATTTGTTTTATATAATTGGGTATTTATCCATCTTATTACTTACAGATTTTTATTCATTAAAATGTATTTTATCTCTATTTAATAGAACTACAGTAGTTTTAAAAAATTACTATTTGCCTGCTATATATATTTTCGTACTTCTTTCAAATTTTCCATAACCTTAGGTTTTAGTTGTCGTCATTTAGACTAGCCAATGTAAAATATATTTTCCCTGAGAGTTAGCCTATCTTGCATAAGCTTCCCTGGAAAACAGACCTTGAGGCAAAAGTTCATGTGTTACAACTGTCTTGAGGATAGAATTTTAGAAAAGCAAGAGGAAAGGAAAGATTAAGTCTAAGGAGTATGTTCCTGATTTTTTTTTTCACAGCCTTGCATCACAGTTGATTGTTAATTGTTGCAGGAGGTCTCCAGAGAGGTTATATGAAACTATTATAAAAATAATAATCACAGGAAGGGATGGCAAACATTTATTTGCTGGTCCCCTCCATTTTCTCCCTTTTATTGGTTAAAGTCTATTCATTTAGCATTAATGTCACCATATTCTGGGTTGTATTAGCTCGCCCTTCAGATACATTTTGGAGAAGTCAAAGCCTCCATGTGACCAATACAGCTAACGGGTAGATTCTATGTCCCTATGTCAGTAGATGCAGTGTGTGGAGGCTCCTAAATGTGTGGTGATGAAGGTGGCAGTACCAGTGGCAGTATCCAGGACATCGCAATTGTGGAAGGTGTGAGCCTCCGCTAGTGCCTCTCTAGCTCTACCAGAGAGGAAAGTGGCTGAGGTCTCGTGATGTAGGTGGTTTCAGGCAGAACTCAGGTAGCACGTAAACTGAGCCTAGTACAATCCATCTCTGCTTGCACTCACTTTCGTCTGAGTACAAGTGCTCTCACTTTTTATCTGAGAGCTGAGGTGCAAGTCCAATCTTTTTTAGGAGGTAGCCAGTTGCAGCAAACCAAGAAACTTAAGAGTGTTAGCAAATCATAGTTACAGTCCGCACTACTGCAGCTGGTCTAGGGCTATAATTAAAGGATTTAAGGAAGAAAAAGTGCAGAGAGAGAGAGAAATTCAGAGAGAAGAGAAGATGGCATTATGTTAGGTTTCGAATATTTAAAACTTGTAAGGATTCAGAAGTTATATCATCTCTAGTTTTTTTCTTATTTTCATCCCCCCTCCCACTAACCAGATGTCAAACATTTTCTACTTATTATGGAATTGATCTTTTTAACATTTATCCCTTCATGAATACTTTTAGAATGAAAAATATATATTTTAACCTCGCCTAAATGCAGTGAGAATGGATTTGTTGTGTAATTTCTAAAACTGATTCTCTTATGGGCGGTACATCATGCAGCAAAATGCCAATTAGGTAATGAAGTTTCTCACAGTTCTACTCTGAAGAGGGTGTGAAGTGAAGCTACTGTAAAAAAATGTAAAAAATAAAGGAAAGGAAAAAGAAAAACAACCAGAAAGCTAATTGTTCCAGATTTCATATTTAATACAAGAATCACTTTGAAATGTTAATCAAAAAAAAGTTTTATGGACACAGCTTGATGAAATGGAATTCACTAGTAGAAGAGAGAATAGAAGCGTTTTAAATATATTTAAAAACAAGCTTAGTGGAAGGGGGTTGAGAATAGTATTGTATGTTATAAAGTTATGGGCATAAGTGGAAATTCTTGAACTTTGGGAAGGAACAAAGGGAATAGAGAAGCAAAGGAAAGGGACAAAGGAAGTGAAACCATTGGAGGACTTTGTGAAGAGTTCAGATGACACTATTCTGATAAACATTACAAGACTACCACAAAGACAAGGCATAGTGTTAAACAGGAACTTTAACAATCAGAACTTTCTTCCTTGGCAGAGTGTCTGAAAATATGTTAATTATTTTGATAATAGATGTATGCCCAGAACAATGCCAGGAGAGCAATATCTAGGATGCCAGGAGAGTATATCTAGGATCAGTTTTTACCAATGTGGGATAAATGATTGGTGATACAAAAGTGACAGGACAATTAGGACAATTAGAAAAGCAGTGGCCATTCAACCAGTGGGGTTCTTCTCTGATTGCAGATTTTCTGCCTGCTTCACGGGCACCTTAGTTTTTCTTTTCTTCCAAGCAAAGGAGGGGCTCTGAGGGCAATTCCTGGGCTGGTGTTCTGGAAGAAAGCCCTAGTTATAGGGATAGAGTGAAAGTTACTCAGAGATGTTAGAATATAGAGTAGAGAAAGATTGGAAAGTCAAGAATGCAAAGGTAAGCTTGGAATCAAGTAAAAACAATATCAACACATCCATTTGACAGCTAAGATGCCGAAACTGGGACCAAGGCAACAGACCAGGAACCTGGACCCTAGCTGCAGAGGTTTTTGAGAGCATTCCTGCCTACTTCGCCTTGGAGGAAGTTCCCCTTAATGCTACAAGTAGCAGCCAGTTAAGATACTAACCAGCTCTTAAATTTGATTTTTTGTATGTGTCTTTTTTTCTTCCCTTATTGCAAAAAAGTAATTTTAATGGTTTTTCTTATCCATACATGCTGATAGCTCTCAAATCTAAAATAAGAGAAGAATTTAGGCAGCGCTTGGTGGCACACGCCTGAAATCCCAGCACAGTGAGAAGCTGAGGTGGGTGGATTGCTTGAGCCCAGGAGTTCAAGACCATCCTGGACAACATGGCACAACCCCGTCTCTACAAAAAGTACAAAAAATTAGCTGGGTGTGGTGGTGCGTGTCTGTGGTCCCAGCAACTTGCAAGGCTGAGGTGAGAGGATCACCTGAGCCCAGGGAGTTTCAGGCTGCAGTGAGCTGAGTTCATGCTACTGCTCCAGCCTGGGTGACAAAGCAAGACACTTAAAAAAAAAAAAATGACCTGGAGGAGATGATGCTTTTCTTTTTCTTTTTCTTTTTTTTTTTTTTTTTGAGATAGAGTCTCACTCTGTCACCCAGGCTGGAGTGCAGTGGCGCGATCTTGGCTCACTGAAACCTCTGCCTCCCAGGTTCAAGTGATTCTCCTGCCTCAGCCTCCCAAGTAGTTGGGGCTACAGGTGTGTGCCACCATGCCTGGCTAATTTTTGTCTTTTTTAGTAGAAGCGGGGTTTCACCATGTTTGCTAGGCTGGCCTTGAACTCCCGACCTCAGGTGATCAGCCCACCTTGGCCTCCCAAAGTGTGGGATTACAGGTGTGAGACACCATGCCCGACCAGGTCATATTTTCATTTGGGCATCTGACAAGCAATTCAGAGGTAAATGCTACAAGGTTAGGGTCATTATCTTATAGCCCAAATCTCTCTCCTTCCATTTAAAATCTAGAACTTTTAATATCAACATCTGCCAAATACTTCAAGGTGGAATTACCCTTAATTCCTCCTTCTGTCATGTTCTTCATATTTATTTGATCACTGATTATACTTCATGAACTTCTCTCGGGTGTTTTACCACTCTTTCTTCCTGCCACTCTTGGGTTCCTCTCATGTACTAGTCACATATTGTCTTCAGTGTTAAAATTTGCTTCCGTACTTAGTCTTTCTACCTCCAGTTCTTATTCATATCAATGTATTCATTTTATGGCACTAATACGATTGGGTCAAATCCTGCATGAAAAGTTTTGATGATTTATCCTTTTATTTATATAACTGAAGGAAAATAATTATTTCAATAGTATGGATAAAACTCATGTGGAAAAATAAACACATGAGAATATAAGCAAATCATGAAGACTGATGAAGGAGTACTCTGAAAATTAAGTCTATTTTAAAATCAACCAAAAATAAAACAACAAGATATTGAAAAAAACTGGAAATATACAAATACAGAATATAATAGAAAGCCCTTTTATAAAAAATGATTAAAATATGTAAAGTATATGTTTAAACAGTAGAAAAGATTTATGGTAAGTGCTGTACGGATAGTTACTTAGCAGTTATATAACATCAGTTTAAATTCACATAGTACACAAAGAAAATTATGTAACAATTGAAGTTGAATGCAGTATGTTATCAAGACTTTGGTGGGATATGTTTCTGAGAAATTCTTTTTTTTTTCAATTATTTAGTAATCTTTTGATGTATGTAACACATAAAACAAAAGTGTAGTCATAAGTATCCTTCTTGATGAATTTCTACAAACTAAACATGCTTGTGTACCCAGCTTCCAGGCCAACAACTAGAACATTACCAGCACCCCAGAATTACTCTTCATGTTCTCTTCAAGGATTTAATAACCCCAAGGGTACTATCTCACATTCTAAAATCATAGATAAGTTTTGCCTGCTTTTGGTTTTTATATAATATAGTCATGCAGTCTTTATTAGTCTGGTTTCTTTTACTCAACATTGTATCTTTGGGTATTACCCATGTTGGTGTAAGTAGCAATAGTTTGTTTATTTTCATAACTTTATGGTATTAAATTATGTGAATATACCACAGTTGATTGACTCATTTTACTGGTGATGAATATTTGGGTTGTTCCCAGGTTTTTGCTAAAATGAATAGTCATAAGTATATGTTGTGATCATTAGAATGTTTGTTTTTGGGGAAGGGTGAATATATTACTCATTTCTGTTGGATATACCAAGGAGTGGAATTGTTGGTAATGCATATATGCAGCTTCAGAAGATACTGTTTAACAATTGTCTATAGTACTTGTACCAGTTCATATTCTCACTAGCACTACATGAGGTTTTGGTTGCACCACATCCTCACCAACGCTAGAATTATCTGTATTTTTCATTTTATGTTCGTGGGTTAGTGGGTTAGTAGGCATGTCAATTGGGTTTTAATTTTCACTAACTTGATGATCACTGAAAAGAGCATCTTGTATCACATCCATTGATCATTTGGATATAATATTTTGTGAATTGTCTATTCAAGTCCTTTGCTAATCTTTCTACTGGATTATATGCTTTAAAAAAATTGATTTGAAGATGTTCTTAGTTTACTCTATATAAGTCTTTTGTTTTGTGTGTGTGTGTGTAAATATTTTTTACCATTGTGTCTTGGTTTTGATTCTATGTTTTTGATTATTGAACATCCTTAAGCCTATTGTAATAACACTTATACACTTAACTCTATTATCAATTTTATCATTTTTTTTCTTTATGTAAAATTAATGTGGTCTGTATACTGATTAATAAATCATTTATTCTTCCAACAAAAATCCATTATGTATCTTCTTAATCTCTTTGTTTTAATTTTAAAATTTTGACCTACAATTCTTCTGAGATTTACTTTTCTGTATGGCATGAGGTAGTTTTCAAAAATTGCAATTTTTCAATATGAATATTTAATGGAATCAGTAATATTTATTACATTTATTTCCCCTGGCCCTGCAATGTCATCTTTGTCATGTGGCCACACGAATGTGGGTCTCTTTTTGGACTCTCATTTGTTTCTTTTTCTATTTGTCTTTTTTTTTTTTTTTTTTTGCCAATATCACACTGTCATATTTACTGCAGTTTGACAATAAGACATGATAACTGGTAATGAAAGTCCTTCCGTTTTATTCTCCTACAAGACCGCTTTGACTATTCTTAGATCTTGGCATTTCTATAAAAATTTTAGAATCAGATGATCAATTTCCACCGGAATAAAAACTTGTCTGGGATTTTGATTGGGAATGCATTGAATCCCTAGATCATTTTGTGGAGAATGACCTTCTTATATACTTATTTCTTACAACTCTTGAGCATGCTTTATTCTATTATTTATTTACCCCTTCTATAATTTCTGTCAACAAAGTTTTGTAGTTTCCGGGACACAGGGTTTGTACATATTTTGTTGAATTATTTCTGAATAGCTCCTGTTTTACTCTGTTATAAAAGTTACATTTTA
Source organism: Macaca nemestrina (assembly GCF_043159975.1). NCBI lineage: Eukaryota > Metazoa > Chordata > Mammalia > Primates > Cercopithecidae > Macaca > Macaca nemestrina. The sequence goes on from NC_092125.1 coordinate 135,287,280, forward strand.
AATTTTTATGTTATCTTTTATCTTGCTAGGATATAGATATGCAATTGATTTTGGTGTATTGGCCTTGTATTTTGTGACCTTGTTTTAGTCACTTATGAATCTCAATAATTTGTCCAGATATTCTTCTGGATTTGCTACATATGTAATCATACATTTCATAAATGATGGTTTTATGTCTGCCTATAACATCCTTCTCTTTCATTTCTTTTATCATGCTTTTTTGCACTAGTTGAGACCTCCAGACACTTTTGTCTCATTTTCAATTTCTGAAAATGCTTTCAACAATTTACACTTAACTATGTATGGTATTTGTAGACACTTTATCTGAAGCTCTTATGTAGAACAGAAGATCTCATCTGTTCCTACGTTACTAATAGGATTTTTTCAATAAATGGTATTTAACTTTGTAATATATTGATGTAATTTTATGTATTATTCATCTTTTTTGTTCGTGTCGATTATATTTATCTATTTTTTATTGGTAAAACACCATTACAATTCATGTAATAAAACCATATTTTTAATATATTGTTCTATTTGATTTGCTAATATTTTGTTCAGAAACTTTTTTCACCTGTATTCCTGAAACAGGTTGATTTAATGTGTGATATTAATTTTTTGTAATATTTTGCCAGATTTTGATACCAAGGTTATATTGGCCTCATAAAAAGAATGGAAAGTGTTTTCCCTGTTTTTTAACCCTCTGGATGGGTTTATGCTGGATTGGCATTATTTCTTCTTAAATATTTGGAAGAATTCACTGGTGAAGTCAACTTGAAAGAATGTTTCTTTGTGCAACAGACAGGACCTATAGACCTATTTTGTTCCTGATATTGGCAAGTGGCTTTTCTCTTATTTTACTTGATCAGCCTTGTAAGTGATTAAAAATTTTAATCTTCAAAAGCAGAAAGCAATTTTGTATTTTGTTCAATTTCTCTGTAGTGTGTTTGCTTTCTACTGTAATTCATTGGTTTCTGCTCTTATCTTTATTACTTCATTCAGTCTACTTTTTGGGTTTAATGTGCTGTTTATTTCTTTTGCTTCTTGAGATAGAATCTTGATATTGATTATCAGCTCTTTTTGGTTTTTAATGCAAGAATTTAAGACTGTAAACAAGTCTCTAAGAAACAATATTTGGTATTTCAAAAGTTTTGCATACTGTATCACACTCTATTTAGCACGTAAGGTTTTCTATATCCATTGTGACTTATTTCACCCATGCATTATTGAAAAGTGTATTGCTTAATTTCCAAAAGTTACAGATTTTATAGTTATTTATGCTATTATTTTACAATTTAATTCAGTAGTGGCCAGGAGCGTATTCTCTGTATTATTCAGTTAACATTTGCTAATAATAGTTTTTAGTATATATTGAGTATGCATTTAAAGATAATATACATTTTACGATATTTGTATGCACTGGTCAATTTATGCCAATAAGTTATTTGTTGTGTTGTTTAGATATTCTTTATTCTTACATGTTTTTTTTTTTAATCGGCTAGGAAGATTGGTGAGTTAAATTCTTTACAATGATTTTGGAATTCTTTATTTCTCTTTTTTCTTCTGCCAACTTTTCTCTATCTGTGTGTCAATCTGTCTGTCTATCTATCTATCTATCTATCTATCTATCTATCTATCTAATCTATCATCCATCTATAGTAACATGTTAAAATACTGGGTATATACAAATTTATAATTTTATATGCTTCTGTTAGTTAGACCTTTTATCAGCATTTCTCTAGAAATTTAACTAGTCTTAAAAATCTAGTTTGCCTCACATTAATGTAACACCTAGCTTCTTTTTGAGTAGTGTTTTTATAGTATATCTTTTTCACATCTTTTTACTATTTGGCTTTCTGTTTTCTTATATATATATATTTTTAAATTAATTTATTATTTTTATACTTTAAGTTCTAGGGTACATGTGCATAACGTGCAGGTTTGTTACATATGTATACTTGTGCCATGTTGCTGTGCTGCACCCATCAACTCGTCAGCACCCATCAACTCGTCATTTACATCAGGTATAACTCCCAATGCAATCCCTCCCCCATCCCCCCTCCCCATGATAGGCCCCGGTGTGTGATGTTCCCCTTCCCGAGTCCAAGTTATCTCATTGTTCAGTTCCCACCTATGAGTGAGAACATGCGGTGTTTGGTTTTCTGTTCTTGTGATAGTTTGCTAAGAATGATGGTTTCCTGCTGCATCCATGTCCCTACAAAAGACACAAACTCATCCTTTTTATGGCTGCATAGTATTCCATGGTGTATATGTGCCACATTTTGTTAATCCAGTCTGTCACTGATGGACATTTGGGTTGATTCCAAGTCTTTGCTATTGTGAATAGTGCCGCAATAAACATACGTGTGCATAAATAGTGCTGGGAAAATTGACTAGCCATAAGTAGAAAGCTGAAACTGGATCCTTTCCTTACTCCTTATACGAAAATTAATTCAAGATGGATTAGAGACTTAAATGTTAGACCTAATACCATAAAAATCCTAGAGGAAAACCTAGGTAGTACCATTCAGGACATAGGCATGGGCAAAGACTTCATGTCTAAAACACCAAATGCAACGGCAGCAAAAGCCAAATTTGACAAATGGGATCTCATTAAACTAAAGAGCTTCTGCACAGCAAAAGAAACTACCATCAGAGTGAACAGGCAGCCTACAGAATGGGAGAAAATTTTTGCAATCTACTCATCTGACAAAGGGCTAATATCCAGAACCTACAAAGAACTCAAACAAATTTACAAGAAAAAAACAAACAACCCCATCAAAAAGTGGGCAAAGGATATGAACAGACATTTCTCAAAAGAAGACATTCATACAGCCAACAGACACATGAAAAAATGCTCATCATCACTGGCCATCAGAGAAATGCAAATCAAAACCACAATGAGATACCATCTCACACCAGTTAGAATGGCGATCATTAAAAAGTCAGGAAACAACAGGTGCTGGAGAGGATGTGGATAAATAGGAACACTTTTACACTGTTGGTGGGATTGTAAACTAGTTCAACCATTATGGGAAACAGTATGGCGATTCCTCAAGGATCTAGAACTAGATGTACCATATGACCCAGCCATCCCATTACTGGGTATATACCCAAAGGATTATAAATCTGTTTTCTTATATTTAAAATGTGTTTCCAATAAACAGCATAGTTAGGTTTTATTTTTTAATCTTTTACTCAATACTTTATCCCTTTTAATTTAATTACTGATGGGGGTTTGATAGGTATTAGCATACTATTTGTTTTCTATATAATCTATCTGTTTTATATTTTTTGTGTTTTTTCTTACCTTCTTTAGAATTAATCAATTATTTTTCACAATTCGATTTTCCCTCTACTACTTTATTAGTTATTAGTTTCTTTTTTTGTCTTATTGTGGGTAACCATTAAAACATGCATATTTGAATGTAAGTTATTACTTTCTCAATGCCCAGACGATGTAAGGGTCTTGGAATGGTTTGACTCAATTTATTCCACTTCTGCCTTTTGTGTTATATGATACATTTTAATTCTGTATACATTGTAAAGCCCCCAAGCCATAAGTATGATTGCTATCTAACATCAATATTCATTTATATTTACTTGTATACTTATCCTTCTTTTATTCATTTTCTTCTTCATTTTTTTCCTTTGAGGTAATTTTTCTTCTATCAGATTTTTTTTTAGTTTAGTACAGCTAGGAACAAATTATCTCAGCATTTGTTTATGTGAAAATTTTTATTTCATCTTAATTTTCAAAGGATATTTTCTCTGGGAATAGGATTCTCTTTGATCAGGTGGATATTGTTTCATTGTCTTTTGGTTTTATTGTTTCTTTTATGAATGTATTGATGCTCTTTTAAGGCAATGTTTCTATTATTGTGACTATTTATATGATTGTATTTTTGTTTTTATGTGAAGCAGCTTTACTATTGCATCTATCCTTCTCAGGTCTACCAAAACTTCTGAACTCAATGGTTGATGTGTTCCATCATTTTTTAAACATTTGTGGCCATTGTGTATTCAAATACTGCTCTTATCCCATTCTCTCGGTGTTTTTCTTATGAGATCCAATTATATGCTTATTAGATCTTTACACTGTCCTACATTCTCTTCTGCTTTTCTGTATTTTCATTTTTTCTGTACCTCAGTTTGCCTGATTTCATTAACTCATTTTCCAGTTCATTATCCTCTGTTCAACTGTTTAGCTTTCTTTTAGACACATCTTTGAAGTTTTTCATTTCAATTATTATATTTCTCAGTTCTAAAATTATTATTCATTTATGTTTACATATTCTAATTTGCCAGTGAAATTCTCAATTTTTTTCATCTGTTTTCTCTTTTTCTCTAATTCTTTTAATATATTAATTATATTTACGTAGATGTTCTTGTTTGTTAATTTCTAATGTATTTATCATATATTATTCTTTTTTTCAGTATTTAATCTTATTTTAAAAATTCATATATTCTTGTTTTTACCTGTCTGGTAATTTATAATTGAATGTTTGTCATTCATAAATTTTTGTCACTCTAGCATCTCCATATGATATTAATATTATCTTCTTGCAGAGAGGGTTCAACTTTACCTTATTTTTTGGCCAGGAAGACAGAGTGAGTAAAGTGAGGGCTTGATTTAATCAGGGGCTGAGCTAAGTCAAAATCAGTTACAGCTTTGACATGATTTTTTTTTTCTATTTCTGGCTTGTTCTCATTCAGTGTATCCATCTACAACTTTTGTAGTAGAACTTAGTTTATTTGCTTACATTATTCTCTCTGGTAGGCTGTGAAATGATTTTTTGTTGTTGTTTACTCAATTTGGCAAGAGTGCAGAAATCTCCCATCTGTTTTTCAGAAGCTGTTCAGTTTCTTGGCTCTCACCTGTGTAGCTTCAGAAAATGGCAAATATCCAGTGAGGAAAATTTGTCAAGTGTCAGGGTCATTCTACCCCTCCCTTCTTGCCAGGATCTTATCCTCATAGGTCTCAAATTTCATCTTTAAGCCTTGGAGTCTACCAAAGCTCTGCTCTTTCCTCTGTCCCTGGAGTTTGTCCTGCTGCAGGAGGAAAGCCTGGATTATCAGATGTTTCTCCCAAAACCAGAATTGGCAAATATCCTCAGGAAAAAACTATGATCAGTCTAAGAGCTTACCACTCTTAACTTTGTCTCCATCCAAAATCTTGAGTCTCCCTAGTCCTGTTAATGCTTGCAGTTCACCAGTGCCTCGAGGCTGCTATAACAATAAAATACCATAGACTGAGTAGTTTATAAACAACAAAACCTTAGTTTTCACAATCCTGGAGTCTGGGAAGTCCACGACCAAGGAAAAAGGTGTCTGGCTTATAGACACTGTCTTTTCACTGTGTCTTCACATGGTAGAAAGAAAGATGGAGCTCCCGTGGCTCTATTTGATAAAGGTACTAATCTCATTCATGAGAGCTCTGCCCTCATGACCCTATCACCTCACAAAAGACCTCACCTCCTAACACCATCGTCTTTTGGGTGAGGATCTCAACATATAAATTTTGAGGAGGAAACAAACATTCAGACCATAGAACACTTGTATATTTTTAATTAATAAACTTTATTTTAGAGCAATTTTAGATTTTTTTAAAAAATTGAGCAGAAAATGCAGAGTTCATATGCATTTAAAAAAATCACCATTTATTGTTCTCAACAGGAATGTTGGTCGATTGCAAGGCATTCCACCATGCCAATAACTGGAATTACATCTGAAGCAGTATCTCTCAAGGTGATCAATATATTCAAAAGGAAACACTTAAAATCTAACCACAAGTTCTCCAAGTTGTAAATATACACATATATTTAAACAAAAAACCAGGAAAATATTTTCAGCAAAAATAAAAAAGGTGAATATCTATAGATAGATATTGTATATATCTATACAAAGAGGTCATAGAAGCTAATAATTAAAATATTAATATCTCAATAGCTAGCTGGATAGTTTATTAAAAGTTTTAATGAGGAGGTAAGTGTAATAACTAAATGTTTAAGAACCTGCTAGGCTGATGAGCTTATCAAAAATGAGAATTAAAATAAGTAGATTTTTCCCCATCAAATCAGCTCTGATGACTGCTAGACTCTGGACTAGGCACCGGAGTCTGATCTGTACTGCTAGCAATTAGCTGAATTTTGCTTTAAACTGAAAAACAGTGCCTTGAAATCTTGATGGCACCACCTACCTTACCACAGGAATTACTATCATCTTGAAATTGCTGCTGACTCTGTTCCAGTGTACTAGCTTATACTTTGATACTCCCAGAACAAATCAAGTCTGAGTTTGCCATATCGCTTTCGATCATGATTTGATTTGCTCACCACCATTCTTAGTGTTCACTCTGTGATCAAATGAATTATTTATCCTTTGCCTTCCCATTCCTGACTTTCTTCTCTTTCTATAATAAAATCATATTATTACTAATATTAAAGTAAATATGGGTTATGATAATTTCCACCAAATGTGTCAGTGGTAAAACTGGCAATTTCAAACATTGCTAGTGCCAAAGCAAACTAGTAAACTATGTTAGAAAAGCAGAAAAGTATAATGAAAGCAACTAAATATTCAAAAATAAGAGAGTGATTAGGAAAATTGTTTATCAGTTTTATATATTTTTATACACACAACCCCTAGTACACATTCACTTTTAAATGACTTACAAAATTATTCAAAATATCATGGATAAAATAAAGATGCAAAAAGTCAAATAAAAAATGTAGGGGGAAAATAAAATCAGAGATAATATTAGCACAAAAAACATACATGGGATATTGTGTTACAGGGTTTTAGAGATAAACTGGCCTCTGCATTTTTTATCTTCCCACCAGCCAAGAGGAGAGAAAAGCACAGTTAGTTATAATGCCCACAAATGTCTGAAAGATAAAAAAGACCAGTTGATTAGAAACAATATGGTTTGTCCTGAATCATGAGAGAAATCTGCATAGATAAGGTCCCCTCCACACAGATGCAATCATTTAAAAAAATATTTTGTAAGAATCAAACTCCTTTTTCAAAAAAAGTCTCACACAAATTCCCATTATTTAAACCAGTAAAATAGATAAAAGGGACCTGCTCATATATAAGCAACTTGGTAGGATTTTCTTGGGAAAGAAAAGTCTAAAAAATAATGAAAAAATGCAGAGAAAGAACACCAACATCCAGATTAGGCAGACTAGTACAGACACCAATTCAATCATTTACTGTCTGAGACTGAACTTTTTAAAATCATAGCTTTCTAAGCTTTGAAATGTAGTATTCCTTCTTTACAGGGTTACAAAGCTTAAATAAAAGACACAAATTATGTAAAACACCTGGTACATATAATGTGCCAGAAAAAGATTGATTTCCTTTCTTATTCTCTGCTTTGGTGATTCGTATCTCAAGATTTTCTTAAGCTGATTTTGTCATTGTAATAGACTTCTATATTAGTTCTCTTATAGGCAAGAATTTTGTAGGCCAGAGTTTATTCAGTAATTAAGTAATAATTAAGGTCCTAGGACTTATGTCAGGTACTCTGCCAGGCACTGTACTAGGTGCTGGCATAATTATTGATCTTATGATTATTAATTTTCTTTTATAGCTGTGGTTATATTCTATTTTTAATACATAATGTTAAAGATATGCATCTTCTTGTTTATTGATTTGTATTTTCTGCAGTTTGTCTCTTTTAATGGCCTTTTGAAGAGCCCGTGTTCCAAGTTTAATCATTCAACTTGTTTTTCATTTATAAATTATTAAACTACATTTGTAACTTTATTAATTCTTCCTTGCTTTTCTTATACTCAGAAGAATTATTTCTAGCTTCTAACTTGAATGATAAACTCATTCATTTTCATTCTTTCATGTTTAATATACCTTCATTAAAGCATTCAATTTTCTTTGGAGTATAGGTTTGGCAATATTTTACTAGTTTTAATCCTTCTGTAATTATACTTTTGATTTCATCTTTTATCTGAGTTAAGAGAACCTTTCTGTTCAGCAGAAGCTACTGGTTGTTCCAGCACCTCAGTATCAGTTAATCTCTTCTTATATGATGACATATTTTTTAGCTGAGACCACCACCACCAGCCTTAAGAGTACTACTTCCCAGGTTCTCTTGTAGCTGGGTTTGCCATGTAACTAAATTACGAGGAGATATGAGTGAAAGTGATGGAATGATAAAATGGTGCAAACTCTTACTCTGAAAGGAAAAGTGTGTCTTCCTCACCTTAATGCCTGAAATGTAGACGTGAAGGAGACAGGAGCTGGAGCAGCTACTTTGGACCCCAGGGTGGAGATGGCTGGTCGAAGTGTGTGGAGTAAGCAAGTATTAATAGAAGAAGCCTGGGTGATTGACACCAAGGAGCTGCTCTATGTTTACAAAATAATTGTTCGTGAGAAAGAAATAAATTTCTATCTCGTTTAAAACCCTTTATTTGGAACCCCTACATCAGCAACTGTAATTATAACTAATACAGTTAGTAATTTTTAGTTTCATTGCAGTTATCAAATAATATACACTGTAAGAAATCTGCCTGGAATATATTGAGATATCTTAGGTTACCTCATAGATGATCAAGTTTTGTAAATAGTTTCTGTATTGTTAGTTAATTTTAAAAGTTATTTAACTGTGTGTGTACATGTAAGTTTCGTAAGTATTTATATGTGGTTCAATCTATCTAATCAAACAACTTACTACTTTCCATACTATGCTCTATAAAGCACTGCTTCTATGGAATATTGATAGGGTCACCTCAAAATAAAAAGTTTAATGGTCCCTGTGTGCTCTGCTTCCTGTTTTTATTGTAGTGGTAAATGACAGACTCTGGACCATACTGTCAAATCCTAGCTTCCTCAATGTACAGGCTGCATGGACCAGACAAGTTATTTAATCTCGCTTTTCCTCAGTTTCCATGCATAATACAGAATATAATAGTACTTATCTGATAGGATTGTTAGTGAAACACTTAGAACGCCTGGCAGAGAGTAAGCACATTTTGAAACAGCTATATATTGAGACTTTGCCTATAAGAGGTTCTGAAAAGTAATGAAGTAATGGAATCTGCTTAATATTACTTACCCTAGCATTTCCAAAACTTAAATCTGAGTGGTCATAACCAGTTGGGGGAAAATGATGTGTTCACGGGAGTATTGGTTTTGGAAATGTTAAACTAGATTATTTAGCTCCGCTGCATATTGGGAATTTTTCACCTAACATGGATATAAGAATGCCATTTAGAAGTGCTTTATATCCCTGGAAATGAATTCTATGTGTATACGCTTGTGTATCTGTACATATTTTCTGAAGACCCATGGACTATATCTGACTCTCATATTTCTACATATGTGTTTTTATACTTAACTGAAATATCAGAGACAAAAAATAGTGTAAATCTTCTACTGTTTTAATATTATTTTCTTCTGTTTCTGGTTGATCTCCAAGTTCGGTCTGTACATTATTAAGCTTTTTGGATTTTTATCCTTTTAATATAATTTAAAATTTCATCACTATCCTTTAATATTTCAAGTTACTCTCTTGCCATTTCATAGGAACATTGTCTCTTAACATAGCTTTCTCCTGCTTTTTAAAAAAATAATGCTTTCTTGTGTACTTTTGTGAGTGCGAATTGTTTTCTAATATAAATTTTTTTTTTTTTTCTGGTTCCTGCAGCAAATCATTTGAGAAACAAAATTCTTCTACTGAGTTATCCAGAAGCTGTTTCCTTTCTATTATTTTGTATTGTTATTTCACTTATTCAAGTTTGGCCTTTATTTTATTTATTTTCCTAATTCTTAAAGAAGACAATAACTAATTACATTTAAAGTGTGTCAGTTAAGATGGGGAGCAAACCATTTTGTCCCAGCACATTTTCCAACAGCGATTTTGAAAAACCTTTTCAGATGTAAATTTGATGGGGAGGATAATACATGTATATTTCCCATACATTTCAGTTTCTATCAGGTTTTGCCTATTTGCTTCCTACTTTGAGAGGACATCTTTTTATACCCTTGATTGATAATTTGATACTCCATAATAATGTAAATATCTTTGTATAACATGTAATTGACTAGGATGTATAGTGACCAGAGTTTTTCTGGGTTCTACAACTTCCTGCTAGGACATACTCATAGATTTTATATATCTGAAAACCACTGTGCCATTTCCAGGATCCTATTTCCAATTGTTTGCTTCTTTAGAACTGAAGTCTCTACCTGAATATGGAAAGCTGTAGGTGGGAGGTAAATGAAACAATATTTAGTCCAATTCAATTAATGGTAGCTAAGAAATAGAAAATGGCTTTCTTTTGGATGACTTTCTTCTGGATGAAATAGTCTCTAGGGGCAGATTTCATGATGTTTCAAGGTATGAGCATTTAACAAGATAGCCCATTTATTTCTCACATCAATAGCTCCAGCTCACCATAGGATAAAACAACTAACTTCCTCTCCAAAAAAAAAAAAAAAAAAAGAATTGTTTCTCTTTCTGTATTCAAAACTTTGGCTGACATACTCAACTTTCTTCAAGTCTTCCACACTTGAGAACTTGTAAAGTAGCCCACGAAGCCATGTGGTATAGTGTGAAGAGCAAGATGCTTTGAAGCAGATTATCTGGTTTGAAAACCCAGATCTGAGTATTTGATTTGCCTGAATCTTCATTTCTAGAATGTTGTAATCTATATAATAATTATATCTTCCCCACCAAGGCCAAATAATTTTCATAGTGATCAAATGGGAACCTACACTATTTTGAAATTACGAACTTTAGAAAACAAATATATCAAACATTTCAGGGTGCAGCTAACACAGTGGTTAAAAGGAAATTAAAGCATCAAATGTTTTTATTAAAAAAGATGGTCTCAAATTACTGTTATAAATTTCCACCTTAACAATATATAAAAAGAGGTATAATTTGAATTCAAAGAAAGCAAAAGAAAGGAAATAATACAGATAAAATCAGAAATCATTGAAATAGGAAACAGAAAACCAATAGAGGAAAATCAGTGAAATCAAAAGCTAATTATTTGAAGAGATCCACAAAATTAATAAACTTCTTGCCAAACTGTTCAAGAAAAAATAGAACAAACACACAAATCACCAATGCCATGAAAATAAAGGAAGAAGAAAAAATATTATGAACCACTGTTGCCAATAATTTTGATAAATCAATGAAATGGGCAAATTCCTTGAAAGACAGAAACCTTCAAAGCTCACTCAGGAAGAAGCAGTTCTATATCTATTAAATAATCAAATTCTATTAGTGAATTCTACTGAATATTCAGGGAAGAAATAGTAATAATTCTCACAAACCCTTGCAGGAAACAGATGAGATAGGAAGACATTTAGACTCGGTATAAGGCTGGCATTATCCCGCACCCATACCAGACGAGACATTAAATAAATAAAATTTCAGACAATATTACTCATGAATATAGATGTAAAAACCTGTAACAAATACTAGTTACTAAGATCTTTGTCAATTTTATCTGTCCAAACTTCTATTTGTGTGTGCAGTACTGTTTCAATCTCTGCAACATCGTCTACTTCTTGCTTTCCATTCATTCTGTTCTTGTCGTATTTCACAGTCTTACAACGATCAGCTGGATTATTAAAACTTTCCAACTTGTCTCCCACACCTTCACTCCATTCTTTTCACTGACCTCTATCAGAGTTTCTTTCCTAAAACTCAAGATCTCTTTTGATAGTTTTATAGGATTATTTAATAGAATTAGTATCCTTCAGTCCAATATTTGAAACTGTATCATTATACTGTTGTATGCTCAGTCAGGGCAACTCCTTCATCTTACTTCATCTTTCTAATATTAGTGCCTTTACTTCATTATATCCTTTACATCAAATCTCAGACTGTTAAAATCTGACTTCTTCCCCAATTTTAATTTCTCCACCTTTAGGTTCCAAAGCTATTTGGTTTGAACAATTATCATATTTCACCTTATATAATAGCTGAATATAGCATTTTTGTTGTTGTTTACACATATTTGGAACATAGCAGATGATATCAGAGTTTACTGTCTATGGGTGATGCCTGGCTTTGTAATAATATTATACAACTTAAGATTGTTGCACATTATACTTAATGATTCTCTGTCTTCTTGTCATTTAACATAGTATTGTGCACACATAAATGTTAGATTATTAATAAATACTTTTTGATGATGAGATCAGACAGATTTAGTGGTAGATTAGAATAAAGCTTGACATATCTGCCTCTTTTTCCAGATGCAAGCATCATTTGGGAATATTTGAGCTTGTTTCTGTCTCTATTTAGCAGCACCTTTTAAACTGAAACTACACGTCAGTATGTGAAGATTTTCCAAATGCCTGGTTCTGTAATTTTCTTGTCCAATGAATAACAAAAGTATTTTCATACTTGTGGTTAGTTAGTTCATGGCTACCCTTACTTATATCCTTAGTCATCCTTGATCCTATTTTTCCCTTCCCGACTCCAGGCTTGCATAAGCATGCTTCTTCCACACATTGGAAGAATGTCCTTAATACATATAATACTGAGTTTGAATATTTAAAATATTCTTTTGTCTAATACATACACAACTTGGGACAATGAAGTTTCCACTCAATTACAAGAAATATTTAGTTTTCCCATTTATTATAAAAGATATACATCACTAATGTAAATATATACCTGCTCACATGCACAGAGGGAACTCATTTTAGCATAATTTCTTATGCTGCCTAGAAAATTCTTACCTTCAATTTGAGAGGATATAGCTTAAGAAATACTCTTCTAAATATTTCATTTAATAAGTAGGCACTTTCATTCTTTCTTCTATTGTTAAGGTTTATATTCAAAAACTGCATGTTTAAGAGGTATTATAAAAAAAGATAAAACATTTGATATACAACAAATTACCCTTAATACTTCCCAGGAATCAGACATAATTTGTACACTAGAAATAGAAATGTTGAGTCAAAATATCATAAATCACAAATTTAGAATTTAAATTTTAAATTTCATTATTATCTATTTTTATTTCAATACAAAATCACCAAAAATGGCATCAACATTCACACCTTCTGACTGTGTCTAATCCATAAAATAGAAAAAATAGAATCCATAATTTTCACCAAGTTCCAATAAGCAGCATTCCCAATAGACTTAAAATTAATGGACATATTGCACTTAGAATTAATTTAAAAATATTTATTGAGCACCTACTATGTGACAACCATTATGAAGGAGGAGATGAACATTTTCTTAGTAAAAGATATAAGCAAATTTAGTTTTCATTTTAAAAAGAACCCTTTATTGAGAAAATGTAATCAGCAATTTGTCTCTCAACCTCAGAACAATTAAGTTGTCCCTGTTTCCAAATATCCAATTGGAGAGTTTCCAACTCTCCTACATCTCTATTATATTATGAATAATGTTTCTACCCCACTAATTTTGCTGCTAATCAAACACTAAAAAGAGATTCTTTATACTTTCAGATATGCTTTGAAAAAGGTCCCCCCCAACATATGCACCAAGGAATTATAAGTTCATTAGCACACTGTTTTTCAAATCTTAGATTCACAGTTCATTATGCTACCTTAGAGATAAAAATACAATTTTACACTTATATGACACTAAAAATAATTAGAATTAATATCTGTTATTAGTTTTAATTTTGAAATTAATCTACAGACATATCTAATTTAAATATTTCAAATCAAAAACTACCTTTAATATTTTATCACAAACAATACTTTAAACCTAAATTATACCATTTTGAGTAATGCTTTTCAAAAACATGCAGCATTTCTGGATTTTAAAAGAATTTCCATATTTTATAATATAGATTCTAATGTACACAAACCTAAAAATAAATACAGACTTCACATTTTAGAAACATTCACCATGCTTCTTATTTGATTCATTCTTTACTCAGTTGAAGTTTGTGGCTATGTATTTCTTTTCTTTTTTTCGTTTTCTTTCTTTTTTTTTTCAAACAGAGTCTTACGCTGTCACCTAGGCTGGAGTGCAGTGGCACGATCTAGGCTCATTGCAGTCACGCCTCCCAGGATCAAGTGATTCTTGCGCCTCAGCCTCCGGAGTAGCTGGGACCACAGGCATGTGCCACCATGCCCGGCTAATTTTTTTTTTTGACTTTTTAGTAAAGATATGGTTTCGCCATGTTGGCCAGGCTGGTTTCATACTCCTGAGCTCAAGCAATCTGCTCTCTTCAGCCTTCCAAAGAGCTGGCATTACACGCATGAGCCACTGAGGCCTGTCATGGCTACATATTTCAATGGGAAATCAATTGCCTGTAATCCAGTGATATGACATAACAGTACAAATCACAGAAGCATATATAACATCAATTCTGGCCATAGAAAATGCCTGACGTAGTTATCATATGCCACTAAAGCCTAGATCTGCACTGAGACCAATTCATGAAATTTAAGCACTAAGCCCTCTAAAACACTTTACCTAATTTGGAAAGACTTCCCCCAATTTCAGTAAAGTTTTATAGAACAATATACCCAAGTTACATGTTAGAAGGAATCCAAACTCAGCTCATCCTCCTAGAAATATAAATTGAACAGACCTTATGGATCTGTTTTTCTCGCATTAACTCTGGCCGTAACTGTTTACTAGGCACAGTGTCAGGTCATTGGATAATATATTTGTGTATAAACAAATTATTTGTTTACAAAGACTACAGTGGCAGTAAAGCCCAACAAGATATTTTTCTCTAGTTCTTGTGATACAGTCTATGCAACTGCAAATAACAATGTGAAGTACATTGACATAAGATACTCTAAAAGAAATTTAGGGCTAAAAAAAGAATTGGAGAGGATTTTTTCATTTCTTTTTCATCCTGACTCAATTGCTTCTTTAATATCCAACTGATTTTTTTCTTAAAAATCTTTTCTCCTCACAAGAAAATATACCTAAATACATAAGATAGTGCTCTGCTATTTACTGTCTTGGCAAAATATTAAAAATAATGTTCAGAATAAAAAATTGAAAAGAGAAAAATATATACATATATTCACAAAAATATTGCTAAGGAAAGTCATTATAAAATGTTTTTCAGGATATCAAAGGTCATGCATGTAAAAAAACTATACATCTCTTTATTTAATATATCATGGATAAGCTCAGGGGATCATCAAAGTTATTTGATGAAATAATTTGATTTTTAGTCAAGAAAATTCAATATTATGACATCATATGAAAGCATTTGGCTAAACTGGAAAATAAGTGTACTTACTGCCATTTATTTAATTATTTTACATTTGAAAATATAAAATGTGAACTAAAATAGTATCTTTTGAATACTGGAGAAAGCTAATGAAAATACTGGATGTCAGTAAGTCTTTTAAAGAGTTTGTCAAATCTTTCCCTCTTCTACTATGAATTGCTGCCAAATTCATAATTCTAAAACATGACCTAACCATGTAATTTCCTTGTTATCTTTGAGTATTTTCATAAAAATCCTTTTCACCATCCAGTGTGATTATAAACCAAATCCTATCTACCCTTCTAACATGGCGGCTTCCTCCACTACAACGTTTGTGGTGTTCTTTCGTGCCTGGCTCATTCCGACCCTTTCCTTCCTATCATTTCCTGAAACTGAGTGTGTTGCATCTTTTTTATATTCACAGGTAAGTCCAAATTTCTCCCTTGCTTGAATTATTGTACTAATTGTAAATTGTTCCTTGAAAGATTGCATGTCATGATACCAGTAACACCCAGTAAATTAATATGTTCCCAAAGTTCATTGATAAGTTACTTGTTGGAAGTTGAAGAATTCATTTGCCTAAAAAATGCTAAATATAATTAATATTCAAGCCATATTTTGGATAATCTGAAATGTAGCTGAAACATATTACTGATAAAAACATAATTTCCAAAATTCTTATGAAAAGATGTATACCTGTAATCCCAGCACTTTGGGAGGCTGAGGCAGGCAGATCATCATGTCAAGAGATAAAGAACATCGGCCGGGCGCGGTGGCTCAAGCCTGTAATCCCAGCACTTTGGGAGGCCGAGACGGGCGGATCACGAGGTCAGGAGATCGAGACCATCCTGGCTGACACGGTGAAACCCCGTCTCTACTAAAAAACACAAAAAAACTAGCCGGGCGAGGTGGCGGGCGCCTGTAGTCCCAGCTACTCGGGAGGCTGAGGCAGGAGAATGGCGTGAACCCGGGAGGCGGAGCTTGCAGTGAGCCGAGATCACGCCACTGCACTCCAGCCTGGGCGGCAGAGCAAGACTCTGTCTCAAAAAAAAAAAAAAAAAAGAGATAAAGAACATCCTAGCCAACATGGTGAACCACCCGCCGTCTCTACTAAAAAAAAAAAAACCCACAAAAATTAGCTGGGTGTGGTGGCGCGCATCTGTAGTCCCAGTTACTTGGGAGGCTGAGGCAGGAGAATTGCTTGAACCCGGGAGGCAGAGGTTGCAGTGAGCTGAGATCACGCCACTGCACTCCAGCCTGGCGACAGAGAGAGACTCCATCAAAAAAAAAAAAAAAAAAAAGACAGTAAAAAAGAAAAGATGTATACCACAAATCACAATTCAGCTCAACAACTGGAAGTCAAATGTGCATCACTCCTTCATTTTCTATTTTTTTTACTTCTTGGCAAATTATGTAGTGCTGGATATACAGTAGGTGCCTTGGTTTTTTCATTGCTTCAAAATGAAATTCTCAAACTTACTGGCTTGAAACAACAACTATTTAATTTGTTTACAATTTTGCAGTCTGTGCTAGACTCAGCAACTGATTCTTCTGCTTGTCTTGCTGCTGGTCACTTTTGTGGGTGAATTCAACTGGCAACTCTGCTGTGGGCAGGTCAGGAAGTTGAGAGAGCTAGGCATCTTTCTTTTTCCATGTAGTCACAGTTCCTCTCATTCTCCTTGGTGCTTCTCACATGCCCTTTCCAGAAGCATAGCTATATTTCTGCCTGGAGGCTCAGGGCTCCTATGAGTGCAAAAGTGAAAACTTCCAGACTTTTTAAAGCTTGGGCCTGGAACTGGCACTCTGACATGTTCTTTTGATTAAGCACGTCATTGGTCCAGCCCAGATTCGACGGGAAAGAATTATACAAGGGGATGAATACCAGGAAACTTGTTCACTGGGGTCCATGAACGGAACAGACTGCCAGAAGGCTTAATCACTGCTTATTGAGTTGGCTGTGAGAAATATAGAACAATGTATTCTATTCTTTAATTGTTGGGGGAAAATGAATTTAGCATTTTGGAAACATGCAAAAATCAACTAAATGGAAATTAAACACTTTGGTATGTACAGAGTGTGACTTTTTTTTTTTTTTTAATTTTATTTATTTATTTAGACAAAGTTCCACTTCACCACAATATCCTACCAATGGGAATTAAATTAAGATTTTCTGTGTTAATTCCTGGTTTATAATGCTGAATAATACTTTAGAATAATATTCCGCATACTTGGAATAAGCATGCAAAGCATTTGCTTCTTTCTCCTACCCAAATGTTTGATTTTATGTTAGCTTCAATTTCATAATTTCATGTGACCTCAGAAAGCAATTCATTAGCATCACAAAGAAAAGTAATTAATCAAAGCATCCCAAATAATGAGCTTGCCAGGTTAATGTTTAAAGATACCACAATTACTTGTCATTTTTTAACCACAATGCAAATATTAGTCCTAACAGCTTATAATGAATAACTTCAGAGTAAAGTGGGAACTTTAACACCTCCCTCAAATTCCACCCTGTCCATATCTTTTTAGAAAAGAAAAAAAAAAAGTGTGCTGGTTAGCATCTTTTGATTGCAAAGGCCACTCAGTAAGGTAATCTACATAATGTTAGATAGGATGAAGATGCAAAATATAAAAAAGAAAAACATCAACTTCAAAGACTGTGACATATATAGGTCCCAGAGATGACTTAAGTTTCAAAATATTTCAGGAAGGAGATCTTATCAGTCCCAGAAAGTTGTCAGTTAACCACTATTTCCTTTCCATACTTGTTTTTTCACTTACAAATTTTGAACTCTACCCTTTATGTTTTCTGTCTTTCAGTTTCTGTTGACTCCTACATTTGTCTACTAATTTCACCCGGGATGTTCAGTGACATTAGGAATAGAACATTTCTTAATTGTGCAAGACTCTTTCACACACTGCACAATATCGACCCATCCTCAGACACTAAATGCTTGTGGCACACATGCTCATTGTGACTCCTGAGAGTACCCCAGCACGTTGTCATCTCCCCTAGAAGGTGGTGTCTCTCCTACCCACACTCAGGGAAGAATAACATAGAGCAACATGAGTTTTCTATCTCCTCTCTGGCTAACAACTAGCTAGCTATCATTGTAACAGATAAGAGTTCATGAATATTGGTTGTTTTAGATGATTACATGTATTCCATTGACTAAAAACGAAGAGAACATCATCTTCACATAATCCAACAATAGTGCTTCTAGGTACTTACCAAACCGATTTTAAAACTTATGAACATACAGAAACCTGCATGTAAAGCACATGATCATTAGTCATTAGAAAAATACAAATCAAAATCTTAATGAGATATCAAATCACACCCATTACATGGCTATCATAAAAAAGATGGACAATAACAAGTGTTAGTGAGGAGGTGGCAAAATTGAAGCTCTCAAACATTGCTGGAGGGAATGTAAAATATTACTGCTGCTTTCAAACATAGTTTGGAAACTCCTCAAAGAGTTAATCATAAAGTTACCATATGACCCAGCAATTACAGTCATAGATATATATCCATGAGAAATGAAAACATATGTTTATGCAAAAATGTGTACATAAATGATTATAGCAGCATTATTCTTAATAGCCAAAAGTGGAAACAATTCAAATGTCCAACAACTGATGAAAAGATGAAGTGTGGTATATCCATGTAATGGAATAATATGCAGACACAAAGTGGAATGACTGACACATATTTACAACATGGATGAACCTTGACAATACTATGTTAAGTTAAAGAAGCCAGACACAAAAGGTAATGTATCATATGATTCCATTTGTAGGAAATGTTCAGATAGGCAAAGCTATAGAGACAGAAAGTAGATTAGTGGGTCAGATGCAAGGGAGAATGGGAGATAATTGTTGGGTTCACGGTTTTGGGGTGCTGAAAATATTCTTGAATTAGATGGTGGTGATGGCTGCACAATATTGTGAATGTACTAAGAAACACTGAAATATACATTTTAAAAAGATGAATCTTATGGTATGTATATTATATCTAAATTTTAAAAAATTAAATGATAAAGCTGCAAATCAAATCTGTGCATGAGTTTTTAGAAGTCTTATATATAATAGCCAAAAACTGAAAGCAACCAAGACGTCTCTCGGTAGGTGAAAGGTTAAACAAACTGTTGTTTATCCAAACAATAGAATACTATTTAGTGATAAGAAGGAAGGAACTATCAAGTTATGCAAAAATATGCTTGAACCTTACATGCATGTTAGTAAGTGAAAGAAGTTAGTTTGAAAGGCTACATAACTTATAGTTCAATATATACGACATTTGGAAAGGGCAAAACTATAGATTCAGTGATCAGACCGGTGGTTGCAAAGGGTTCCAGGAGAGGGCAGGCTTAAATAGATAAAATACAGGGGATATTTTGGGCAAGAAATTTTTCTGTATGCTATTATAATGGTGGATACCTGACAATTAAATTGTCAAGACCCATAGAACTTTATAGTACCAACAGTAAAGCTCAACACATGTAAATTAAAACAAAATCATTTAGGAGATCAAGAAATCCCATGATGGAAGGTAACGTGTGACAAAAGAATCTAACTCTTACTACAAGTGGATAAAACAACCTCACTGAAGAAAGTAGGGAAAAAGGTACTGACAGAAGCAACTTCAGAAGTTCGTGGAGTCCACAAAACTACAGACAAAAGACACTGTACCTAAGCAATGTAGTGTAGTTGACAAAGTTGCTTCCCACAGGGTTATGGGTTAACAATTCTGATACTATCATACATGTACACTGGAACTGAAGAATTAAGTAAATGGATGGTGGGAGTCAGGTTTCTCACTGTTGGAGTGGAAAGTTACAAACACACTAGGGGTGATTAGAATGATCGATGTGGCAATGGGTTAAAGTTGGAGACATTAGTATGAACTCATGTTTAATTTAGCATATTATTTAATTTCATTTATATATTACAGGTGGATTATGGAAATATTTACAGATAGGTGTACATACAAGGGTTAGTATACACAGATTTTTTTTTGCTCTGTCAGGTGAGAAGACCTAGAAAAATGACACTCCAGTAGCAATAAGCACACTTAGTGCCCAGATCTTGGTTTCTAATGTACTTTCCCCAATTGAAGGAAACAAGTGACGCTGGGAAAATGGTTGATTCCAAAACTGAGGCTGGGAATATACCAGATAAGCTTGGGGCATATTGTAGTGCCAAAAAGTAAGCAAGTGTTAAAACACACATACACACACAGAGACACAACACAGACACATAATGATGGGTGAAGGGGGCATATCAAAGGGACACTGGAGCCAAATGAAAAAGCTCTCAATGTCAAATGCTGGAAAAATTTGAGCAACAACTAAAAAAAAGTAGTGTGGATTATAACTCAAAGTATAAAATAAATATCCATCAGTCCATATTAATATAAATAAATCACTGAATAAGTAAATAAATAGGGGAGAATAAACAGAGCTTTCATGCGGAATTCCAAATAATCTATGTAGGTACTTGGCTATAAGGAGGGGGAGCATAACTCCCCCCCTCTGTCCCTTCTATCTATCCAAACCCTACCTTTTTTCCAAAGCATAAATCAAACTCTATTTTATATTATTCTCCAATCTGGTCACTCCTCCCTACCACCACTGATCTTTCTTATTTTATTTT
The DNA here is from genome assembly GCF_043159975.1 of Macaca nemestrina. Classification (NCBI taxonomy): domain Eukaryota; kingdom Metazoa; phylum Chordata; class Mammalia; order Primates; family Cercopithecidae; genus Macaca; species Macaca nemestrina. Next base: position 135,308,141 of record NC_092125.1, read on the forward strand.
TTTCTTTTTTTGAGACAGTCTCACTCTGTCGCCCAAGCTGGACTGCAATGGCACGATCTTGGCTTACTGCAACCTCCACCTACTGGGTTCAAGTGATTCTCCTGCCTCAGCCTCCAGAGTAGCTGGGATTACAGGCATACACCACCACGCCCGGCTAATATATTTTTAGTGAAGACGCGGTTTTGCCATGTTGCCCAGGCTGGTCTCGAACTCCTGAGTTCAGGCAATCCACCCGTCTCGGCTTCTCTAAGTGCTAGGATTACAGGCGTGAGCCACTGCGCCCTGACGATCTTTCTTATTTATGATAATTATATGTGATCTTCTCATAAGGGACTTCATTCTAAAAAATACACTATGAAAAGAAAGAGAAGAAAAGAGTAATTTTACAGTGGAGAAACCTGAAAAACAATATCTCAGCCAGGTGAACAAATTTAATATCAACAGTGATAAGTCATATTGCTAGCACACACTTGAATTATGATGGGATAAAAATGGAACTTTCCTTCTGAAATCTTCCTCCTAAAAATCTTTAGCCAATCTAATCATTAAGAAACACCAGACAAATCTAATTAAGGGATTCTACAAAATATCTGACCAGTACTACTCAAAGGTCATCAAAAACAAAGACAATCTGAGAAACTGCCCCAGCGAAAAGGAACCTAAAGAGATATGTCCGGTAAATGTAGTGTGGTACGCTGGTGGGATCCTGCAAGGGTAAAAACTAAGGAAACCTGAGTAAAGTAGGAACTTAGTTAATGATAATGGACTAACATTGGTTCATGAATGTAACGTTTGTGCCATACTAATGTAAGAAGATATAATAATGGAAACTGGGTACGAGATGAATAGGACCTCTCTGTACTATCTTCGAAACTTTTCTCTATATGTAAAACTATTCTAAGAATAAAAGTCTATTAAAAATAAAGAGATCATCTAGGGATTACACACTGTCACTATTAAACTTTACTCATCCACTGCATTTTCCACTCTTTCAATGCTCATTCCACTCTAACATTTTATGATGGCTGTGGCTCCTGTGGAAGATGAACGTCCTCTTTGCCTGGCTTAGTTGTGTGGGAGACACTCGCCAAGATCCTCAAAACAGTGAAACTAAGTGCTAAGTCTTTACAGGGACCCACTGAGTCTTTTCTTTCCACGAATCTACATATTCAGGGGGCCTCTACTCTGTGGAACCTGTACTTCTTTTCTCCTTTCCACTCCTTCCCATTTCCGAATCAGGAAACTCTCTCATTATCCCCCACCCACTGCAACCGCCTCCCAAAACATAAGCCCTCCACTATGCTGGTCCTGTTCTCTCTCATAAAGTGGATTAATGTCTCAAGAAGAAGTGCTTATTGGGTTGAAAAACTATCCACAAAAATGGGCCGGGCGCGGTGGCTCACGCCTGTAATCCCAGCACTTTGGGAGGCCGAGGCGGGCGGATCACAAGGTCAGGAGATCGAGACCACGGTGAAACCCCGTCTCTACTAAAAAAAAAAAAAAAATAATACAAAAAATTAGCCGGGCGCGGTTGTGGGCGCCTGTAGTCCCAGCTACTCGGGAGGCTGAGGCAGGAGAATGGCGTGAACCCGGGAGGCGGAGCTTGCAGTGAGCCGAGATCGCGCCACTGCACTCCAGCCTGGGCGACAGAGCGAGACTCCCGTCTCAAAAAAAAAAAAAAAAAAAAAAAAAGAAAAACTATCCACAAAAATGAAAAAATAATCTATTCATCTATCTTTGCTTGATGGGTAGCATGATTAAAAAATAACTCATTAGACACACACTGGCAAGGCTTCCTTCTTGGAAACTGGATATAGAAAGGGAGGGAATTACAGTCACAACCAGCGAGTCACCTTCCTCCAGTGGCAGACAAAATGGCTCTTCTAAAGCCACAGCTAACCAACAAATGACCATATAAATAATAATCCCCTATCCCATCACCACTACCTCTAAAATACATTTTAAAAATGTATTTCTGGGAACACCTAAGTCTCCAGGTAAAATACTAAGTTAAGAATGATTGGGATGCATATTATTAAAGAAGAATTTTGGCTCTGGGATTGCAAATAAACACTAGATAGTCAGGTTTTATTAGATAATATAGTTGCATAGTGCAGAATATGACCACCATACACACAGGAAACCTGAGTAGTTGGTCTGTAGGTTTGACAATTTCTCCAAGAAGGGACTTATTAGTTTGGTAGGCAGCATTATCTATTTCAGTGTAAACAACAATAACAAATACACACGCACACACAAACACATATTTACATACACACACATATATATGTATCTCTTTCACAGAATGATATTTTGATGAAAGGTATGTATTTTTCAACTTTTTTCCTCATTTTGCCTCTACTCAGTCAGTGGGATTATAGCTTCAGCTGGCAGTTATTAAAACAGAAGACAAGTTTTAATAAAGTCAAATTCTAGCCTCTTGATTTCAAATCCTGAAGTTGGGGTAAATCGTAAGATTTGGGAGAGTATGCAATCAGCCAATTTCTACACTTCCTATCCTCCCTATCAAGGGAGAAAAACTAGTCACTATTGGGACTCTGAGAAAAGAATCAGCCCTAATGTTTTACATCCCCTTGCCTGCACCCCGTATTTGACATATTCAGAGCAGAATATGAGGCCCACACTGGCACAGCAGTAACTGAGAGAGAACATAATGCTTTGAGAGTCTTGTCTTCAGGAAATAGAAGCTTCTTGTACTCATGCAAATGGACCAGCAAATAGAATGGGTGATGCTCATCTCATCAGTCACCACACAGGAACATGCAAAGGACTGGGCCCAGGTGCCTAAATTTAGAAGAAACTCTAGGTGAATGGGAGAAGAAGTATTAGATTGGCTGAGATTTTGTTTTGCCGCTTGGCTGATTAAGAATTCAAAATAGATATTAACTTTTATTATAACAGGTAAGTTATTTTTTGAGTGAAACTAAGTCTGAAGTCTAAAGGCTAGTAACTATTACAGATTTATCAATAGCTGAAAAAAGGAAGGATGCCTTTCTTTATACCCTGAACTTTGAGAAAACACTGCTAAATATAAAATGGAGGGACATCTATTTAAGAAAGAAATTGAGGAGGGCTAATTACATAAAATATCCCATGTGTTCCTTTACAGTCTGCAGACCCCTTACAATTAGGCACAGTAATGTAACTTGTTCTGGCCACAAGTGACAAATGTCATTTCTTATTTAAGTATTTTACTTTTAGGTGAGAAATTTCTGCATCTTTATGGACTGAGGAGGCCATATATTCCTGAAGGTGTAATCAAAAGAAATTGCAACCTCTGGCAGCTCAATCTCTGTGTATCTGTATAGAGCAGAAGCTTTTTACCAACCCACATGGGATGTGTAACATGAGCAAGACATACATCTTTGTGGCATTAAGCCTCTGAAATTTCTGGAGTAATTTGTTATTGTAGCATAACCTAGCCTATACATACTAACATGTTAGGGAACATCCTACATTTAGAATAATATGAATCTACTAAAAATCACATTTCATGTTAAGTAAAAAAGACAACAAGTCAAAATTTCCGTAAATTGATATAAATTAAAATGTTGATAGTACAATTATGAGTATTTTGTATTTTTCCCCTTTAATGTTTTGTGTTTTATGATTTTCTTATCACATATTCAGAAAAAAAACCATGTGAATGAAAGTGATCACATATCTCTTAAAACTTCATTTTAAGTTTTTAAAATGGTTTTAAAACTAGAAAACCAGGATGTGTACTGTATACAGTCTTCGGTACTGTAATAGGGGTAGGAAATATTTTTCTTTCAATTTTAAACCAAGGGGTTCAAACCTCACCTCCCTGAAAGCTACTGCACTATGTCCTTATTAGCCCTTCGATTCTTCTTTAGGGCTGCAACACTGTGGCAACTAAAAATAAAAGGAATAACAGGATCCCAGAATTTTATCAGAACATCAAATCAAAGCTACATGTATTTATTCGTTGAATATTTATTCAGTGCATAATGAGGTGTCATGCAATGTCAAGGACAAACAGGAAGTGCATATATCAATTACTGGAATATTACACTCAAAATCTGACCTAGTAACAAAAGACTTAAGCAAGAATTGGTGTACAATAGCATATAAACAGCCTTCCTTTCTTCCACTATATATGATAAAGTACTGAGTTAAATGCACAAACATAATACTTTCTTGCAGCAAATTTGATAAATTGTGGCAGAATCTCAGGCTAGGTCTTTATGTGCCTAACTACGTAGTGTCTTGGGTCAAGGAACTTAAACTCCTAGAGGCCCATTCTCCTGAACTGTAAAATAAGCATAATAATATCTTCTGGATTGACAAGTATTGTATGAGTATGTATAATGTATGCATAATGTACATCATGCACTTAAAGCAGTGTGTGGCATAACATAATCTCTCAATAAATGGTGGCTAGGTGGCTATTTTTATTACTCAGTCCCATCACATAGTTTTGCTCATGGGAAAAGAAAAACATGCAAGTTCAAGGTTGGAAATTACACAAAGTCATAAGGCTAAATTAGCTCACAGTGTACTTGAAAAATAGTATCAGATGTACCAAGTACCCCAATAAACATATGAAAGTAATATATGTGGGCAATTGGTTGTGAAAGGTAATTGCTATTTAATTTTCCAACCAGAATGCACACTTAACACCTGGGTGTTTTGTTTTGTTTTGAGACAGGGTCTTTCTCTGTCACCCAGGCTGAAGTGCAGTGGCGATCATAGCTCACTGAAGCCTGGAACTCCTGAGGTTAAACAATTCTTCTGGCTCAGTCTCTCCAGGAGCTAGGAATACAGGCATGCACCACCACACCTGGCTTATTTATTTACTTTTTAAAATTTTTAGTAGAGACAGGTCTCACTATGTTGCCCCAGCTGGTCTTGAATTCCTGGACAATCCTCCCATCTCAGCCTCTCAAAGTGCTGGGATTACAGATGTGAGCTACCGTGCCCAGCTGCACTTAACACGTTTTGATCTCCACTCATGGCTGGCACTTTCTATGCACTTTCTCATCCATCCATTTCATTGTCTCATGTGGGTAGGACTCACTTCCCCATAAGTTTGTTGTACTCTTCTTGACTTAGGGTGCTAGTCCAGTGAGTTAGGATAGGTGGTGGCCAAAGATGGACAACAGCACTGCAGGTTGTTAGCAGGTGGTGTTTCTAGGGTGCGAAGCCAGAGATTTCAGGGTAAGGAGCAGGATACGGTTTCATATGATGTGGTTAATTAAATGAGGTGAAAGTGGAAAAAGAAAAAATGAAGAGAGAATAAGGACTGAGGAGTTTCAGAAGAGTTATGGGGACATTGATATGTATTCTTCTGGCTACCATAGTGTCCTTCTACCTACCATTCCTTCTAGCATTATTGACCTTATCACTTACTTGCAGTGGTATTATATCCAATTTCAAGTTGTTGGTACCAACCAAGTTCAGGAATGAGAGAAATCTACCAGTAACAGGAATAACTGGGAGTAGTTTCATGGAGAGGGAGAAGGAATGCATTAGACAATTTAAAGGACTAGATTAGGTATAGAGAAAAAAAATGGAGACAATCTGGATGAGGGCAACAGGATGAGAAAATGAAGATTGGGAGAAAGGAGACTGGCCTGTGCTTGGGGTAATGAAGATACTGCACTAACTTTGTTCTTATTAGTCTTTCTATTCTCCTCTAGGATTGTCAACACTGTGGCAATTGAAAATAACAGGAATAACTGTTTTATGACAAATGGACCTGAACCCTACGAAATGAATTTGAGAGCACTGGCACAGTTCACATCTGCTACAAACAACCATCTTCAGACAGTGTAGACAACCAACTGTGCCAGACTTAAACTGATGACCCTGAGGTGAAACGTTCCATTGTCACAACATTTCTGATCCTCAAGGCTCTCCATGTTCCTAAACTCTTTTCTTTAATATTCTACAGTGTGTTTATTTTCATGGCTGTATAAAGTCATACTCAGATTTGCAATGATATTTACTACCATATTTCAGAGTATTTTAACTGATGTTAGTTCCAATCAATTCTGGAGAAACTTTCCAGCCAAGGGAATTGCAAGATAGCTGGTTGACACTGGAGGTCAAATACTCCAGGGTATGGGTCTCAAATCACTTAATTCTTCACAGCAAATTAGAAACGGGACTCCAGCTGGTGCTAAAGAATAAGACAGACTTGCTGTATAAGGACAAGCTGCTGCTTGGATTTCGAGTCTTTATATTCCTAAAATAAAAAATGTGAGACCCAATTCCCACCCCCCAATCTCATTCTTTCAGAGTAAAAGATTTCTTAACAACAGCAAAAATCTGGCCACCTGATTTCAATACATAAATCTTGCCAAGGTATAAAAATAAAATACGATTTAAACAGCAACCTGTAATCTCCTGTTGACGACCAGCTGTGCCTCCTATTAGTATTAATGGAAGTCACACAGGCATAATAAGAAGGAGGGGAAAATGCCACCTTATGCTTTTTGCACACCTTAACATTTTTATAGCAAGTCTGATTACAAGGGTTTACTTGAGCGGCAATTAAACAATGATTGATTACTCAGTACAATTTGTATTCCAGGCAACATGCAAATGGCAATGAAATTCTCAAAGAAGGAATGGAATACATTCTCCTCACATCAGAGTGAGAATCACATCTTTTTAACAGAAATGTTTTCTCATATGGAGATAAGAACTTCAGTACAAGTTTTTAAAATAATACGTCTTTACCCAAAGACAACAAGCCTTGATTTAGATTTAGAAAGGAATGGTAATGATTTCTGCAAATTGTACTTCCCACTTCACCTTTAGACTACAACTCTCTTTCCAGGATGACAAACCATATGGGTGGAAAGTATAATATGCACTCACAAGTATATAGACTTCGGCTATAGTCACAACTATAAACAATATTTTTCATCATATTTTGACATTGCAGAAGTAATATCTACTTTTAAATTGGAAGTGAAGTGAAAGGTTTATTTATTAAGTGTCTATCATGTGCCAGGCACCATTCTAGGTGTAGGCAATACAGCAAAGAACACACAATACTCATGGTAGAGAAGAAGAAGTTGACAATAAACAAGTATACACATATAGATACAGTGTATATAAAATAAATACAATGATTGGGAGAAACTGATGGGCATTGATGTGTATATGTACCTATGCATATTCAGGGGAAAATGATGGAAAGGGAAGTCAATGACTTTGCACTTGCTTTTTCCTGCTTATGTAATATCCTGATCCAACATCATTGAACAGTTGCCTGCTCTATACCATTTTCATATTCATCCCAGTACAAAGAATAGAAAGAGCTTAGAATTAATATGCTGGATAAATAGTAAAGCCACAGTGGCTGATGTGGTATAAGCTGGAGTAAAATGGAGATGACATGAGATCACAGATACACAGAGGTATAGTCATTGTAGACCAATCTAAGTAATGTGTGCTTTACTTTAATTTTAATGAGAATCCATTGATAGGTTAACAGGGGAATGTTATGATGTAAATATGTTTTTCAACCATCAATCTAGTTGCTGTATGTATGTTATGGGAGATAATAGAAATGTGACCTACCTTGAAATCTGCATTTTTCCAGAAGAACTGGCTAATATATTACCATTTTCACTTATTGAAAATTTAATGTAAAAGAGAAACTGCAGTTAATATCTTATAGTCAGATACGTTTAAAACTAAAAAATCAGAAATCGCTCCTGCTTTAAGGTACTATTATCATAAAAGGCAGGGATATGTGAAAGGAAAGCAAAGAAAAAGTTATGATGTCTATAAAAACAAAATATTAGAAAAGACTATTAAGGATCACATTGTCCATCAGCTTGCTTTTTGTGGCTGGGATAAATGGCTGTTTACGTTCTTGGTTCAGATTTCCAGGATAAAGACTTCGTATCATCCCTGGTGGTCCCCGCTAATATTTTATCTTTGACATAAAGAAGCTATTTTTTATATCCAGTTAAATTATCTCAATTTATTAAACCTATTTCATGACCTGATGTCAAAATAGAAAACAATTGCTCACAAATCTGATAAAAACTATTTAAATACAACAATTTATTCAAACGCAGCCAGCTTTGTCTTCTCTAAGCTAAAGGATCTGAAACTCTTTAATCATTCCCTATTTTTATCACTTTAGTCAAATTTTTCTTATGCCCAGAACTATCTACTTTAAAGTATGAATTGCTTCTTGTATCAAAGCACATATGAGTTGATCAGAAATTTATGTTCTATGTTTAGCAATTTAGCTTAGTTAAAATGATGGGAGGAAGATGACAAAGTATTTAACACATTATATTTGTGAGCTGTGATACAACTCATCGCCTAGGCATGGATTTACTACACGTATCAACTACAACTATACATATTTATTTAGGATGTGGGTGATAAATGTAATATATTTAGTCATATGTAATATGTATATACATATGTTTGTTTCTTATTGTAACACGGAAAAACCATGAAATAGATATTTTCATTCTTTAATCAGGATTCTCATAGGTCACAGATTAGACTAGAATAGAACAGCAAAATAGAAAAATTCTGTAAGGGAACATATTACTCTATTTCAATGCAGAAATGTAAAATAGAAGGTATTGAGTGAAGGAGTCCTGGGCAAGAATCCAATATCTGCCACCCATTAGTCTTGTGAAGATACAGCGTTAACGTTGTGAAGCCTCAATTTTCTTAACTATATGGTAATTAATATACAAAGTCTAATACATTGCTTAGCGAAATAGGAACTCTAAAAGTTAGTTCCATGAATAAAACCAAATAAAATCTATTTGGACATCTATAAAACCAAAAAATGCTCTTTATAAAGCACACTGCATTTAAAATAAATAAATAAAATTCACAATATTGTGGTGGTGTTTCAATAACTCCTACCTACCCCCTCCAAGAAAGAAATTAGGTATCAGAAATGCCAATAAAATACGTGTCAGTTTCTATATTTTAAATTCAGATTATTGTGATAATTAATCAAAGATTATGTGTAATGTCTTGGGCATACAGTAGATGATCAATAAAGTCAGCTATTTTTATTAGCTCTAAGTAAAATTAATGATTAAGCATGCATGGTTCAACAGAGGATGCAACAAGCAATCGATGGTAGTTAAAGCTAGTACAGATGGGAAGGTGGCTCTGTCCATATACTTTAGTCATTCATTATCCAGGAACAACAAGTGTGGGCCAGGAAAATCTTTCCCTAGAACAATAGTGGATGCCAAGATCCTAACCGCTCAATACAATCTCTCAGAAAGAAACATTTGGTGGCCTTTAAATAGAAAGTATCATGCCAAAAGAATGTTTTTGGTTCTACACTTTTTAATCTCCAAATTGAAAATAGTTAAGATGAAAAATGTTTCTCAATGGAAAGATATATTATATTCTTCAGGGGGCCAAAGTCAATCCTGAAATATGTTAATGCTGTTATATCCTAAGGTGGTGCTGGTTTGGAAGACAGGCAAAAAATAAATAAATAAATAAAATAAAATAAAGGCTTTAAGAAACAAACGTGTGTGTGTGACACAGATGGCTGGAATAAATTATGGGACTCAAAAAGCAGTTCAATTTGCTTAGTTTTAAAATCCATTTGGACATTTATCAAAGTTCACATTGTGAAATGTATTTGTGCTACTTGGAAGAGTGATACTAATCAGCACCCCGCAACACCAACCCCCAGAAAAGAAAAATAAATAAAAAAAGGAAAAATCTATAAGCTCTTTTAATTGAAGCCTAAAACAAGATAGTTGAATTAATGAATCCAGTGATGACTCATTTAAAGCAACAATTGGAAAAAGTATGATGAATGATTTAAAATATACATACACCCATGCATGTATATATCTATATATACACAACACATACAATGGCATAAACATGTAATATATTGGTTCTTCTAAATGATTGTCAAAATACTTTCAGAATGGTTATTCTGTCAAGATACAAAGTACCAAATAATCTTTCCCTTAAATTCTGCAAATAAGATGTGACTACTCTTTAAACTTTAATAAAATTTTTAATAAATGGAGAAGAAACTGCTCAGAATATTTGAAACAACAAAACAAATGAAACTCTTTGAATGTGTTGAAGAAAAGATACAAGGAAATTGGAAATATTTTCAAATTTATTGGAAATACCAAAGTCCTTTGCATGAATGACTGTATTTATCAAATATTGTCAAGTGAGTTGTTAAGACAAGAATAAGAATGAGAAATGTGTTTCAGAGCAAGCTCTTACCTTAGAGTTTATCTGATTGACATACATGATAAATTTCAATTTTTGAATATCTAAAGAGGCACTGAGGTGGGTGCTTTTGGGAAAGTATACAAACATGTTGATTTTTATTCCATTTGCTTGTTCAATCAACATATATTTAGAGCACATCTACTTAAATCCAGACACTGTCTAAGCTGAGGGATTCAAAGATTAATAAGATGTAGTCCTTGCCCTTGAACAGTTCTCTCCGGTGGATGAGACAGACACATAAATGTAGAATATTGGATGCTAATATGTAAGTATGAAAAGAGACCATAACCTACAATCCGTTTCATTAATTTATTCAAAAACATTTATTGAGCATCTACAATATGCTAGGCACTAGTTCAGACACTGATGATACAGCAGTGAACAAAACAGCCTCAGGGAACTTACATTCTGTTAGGAGAAGGCAGGCAATGAGCGCATACATCATTAAAATAAATAGAACATCATTTGTATTCAATTGCTAGGGAGAAAAATAAAATAGTAAAAGGGGGACAGTGTATGTGAGAAATGTGAGCTGCAATTTTAAATATGGTATTCAAGAAGACCTTACAGAGAAGGTGGTCATTATGCAAATTCTTGAAGCTGATGAACGGCTATCTGTTGAAATACCTAGTATGGAGTATCAATGCAGACAGAGGGAACAGCAAGTGGAAAAACCTCTGTGGATGGAGTTGGAGTAAACAAGAATATCAGGAATGAGGAGGAGAGAAGAAACAAAAAGCTAGATATATACATACATGCCTTGCAGGCCATTGTACATACATTTTCCTACTGAGTGAAATGGGAAGACATGATGGGTTTGGAGCGAGAGAATGACAGGGTTGCTGTTTCATAGATTAAATACATCAAAACATTCAAACAACTATCTTGTAATAGGACATTCTCCACATATTCAGATTATTTTGCCTAGTTAGATAAAGCTTAAGGAGTTTGTGCTACTTGCCCGTTTCTATAACTCTTAAAAATAATTTGCCCCAGACTGATGATAATTTTGCAAAGAATGGACTATAGAATATAGACAAATTCGGTATTCAGTTTTTCATATAAAATACTAGATATAAAAAATTACAGAGGACCTAATATGTGCCAAGGGTGGAAGTAATGAGGTTTTTACCCTGCATGTACACACATACACATTTATAAAAGGTATGTGTATTGGTCTACCTGCTCATAGTGCAATTGAGCTTGTAAAATAACTTTTACTTTTTTGTATAATTAACTAATATGTGTTTGTTACTTGTCCATGAATATTTAGATCTTATATCATGTTATTTGATTTATTCAGATATATTCTTTTATATACATATATATATAAATACCCATGTTTTTTTTCTGTTGTTAGTATTCTTCTACAATATCATTTCTAATGCCTGCATAAAGTTGAATTATGAATTCACCAGATTAATGTCAGTTATTTATTTTTTACTGAGACGGAGTCTTGCTCTGTTGTCAGGCTGGAGTGCAGTGGCATGATCTCAGCTCACTATGACCTCCGCCTCCTGGGTTCAAGAGATTCTCCTGCCTCAGTCTCCTGAGTAGTTGAGACTACAGGCATGTGGCATCACACTAAAAATTAGACTACAGCTAATTTTTGTATTTTCAGTAGAGATGGGGTTTCACCATGTTGGCCAGGATGGTCTTGATCTCTTGACCTCATGATCCACCTGCATTGGCCTCCCAAAGTGCTGAGATTACAGGTGTGAGCCACCATGCTTGGCCAATGTCAGTTATTAATCATCAGTTATCAATCAATCACCTGTTATAGGGCATATATGTTGTTTTATTTTTGTATGAACAACTTCAGAATGAACATATTTTTGGATACATTTGCAAACAAAAATATTGTTTTTTTAAAAAAATCAGAAATAAAAGTTGATGACTCAGAGAATGCACATATTTACCATTTGGCTATTGCTATGGTTTGAATGTTTGTGTCCTCCCAAAATTTACATGTTAAAACCTAATCACCAATGTGAGGATATCATGAGGTGGGCCCTTTGATGGGTGATTAGATCATGAGGGCAGAACCTTCATAAATGGGATTAGTGCCCTTATTAAAGCGATCTGGAGGGCTGCATTGTCCCTTCTGCCATCTGAGGACACATCGAGAAGGCATCATCCATGGACTGGAGGGTGGATGCTCACCAGACACCAAATTTGCACATGTTTTAATCTTGGACTTCCCAACCACCAGAATTGGGAGCAGTAAATGGCTGCTGTTTATAAGCCACCCACTTTATGGCATTTTGTTATAGTAGTCAAATGGACTAAGAAAGCTATGTATTGCTCAACTGCCCTACCTACATACTGTACTAAGTTTTTACTCATTATAGAATCTTATGAACCTGTTAATTTTATTACACCCTCATTTCCTTAAAAAATCTTTACCAGTTTGATGTGTGAAAAACCCTATGTCATTATAATTTTTTGACAATGCTTTGAAAACTGGTTGAGTTGACTCAATTTTCACATTTTCATTAACTGCTTCTATTCCCTTTTTTGTGAGTTGGCCATTGATGCCCTTTATTTATTTGTATATCACTAGAAAGCTTTTCCCCTTAGGCTTTCTATACTCTCTGTCATGTTGAAAAATAGTAATGCTAAATAATGATCTGCATTGAAGTTTTAAGATAAAAATATGATAATTATTCCTAATATTTATTTACCTGCCATGTACTAGGTACTATGTTAGGCACAGAGGATAAAAATATAAGACCCACTAAAAACTAAAAAATATAAGACCCACTAAGGATCTTACAGTGTAGGGGTAGTGTAGGGGTAGGGGTAGTGGAAATTATGAAAACAAACTGCAGAACAAGAACAGCACATGATTCATTATTCAGGTGATTAAAAATTGATGATTATAATTTTATATAGGAAAACAGAAAGACACCCATTGACTGAGAGACGGAAATCCTTCTGGAGTGTAAGGTTTTCTTTCTGGCTTCTGATTAAAAACAGAGATCTGCCTTTTAAGTACCACAACATGCTAAATAGCAATGATGTTAATATATGGTAGAAATGCACTATTTTGGTTTCTAATGGCACTTATGATTACCACCCAGGCTAGCATGCCCAGGAAATGACTGAGCCCATCTCCAGAAATCACTTGCCTTGGTTGATTTTCACACATTCAACCAAGTGAGTATATGAATATACAATTACACGTACATTGCAATCAGAGTAATACTGCGAAATACACATTTGATCATACTATTCTTCTGCTTTAAAAAACTTCCGGCTGGGCGCGGTGGCTCAAGCCTGTAATCCCAGCACTTTGGGAGGCCGAGACGGGCGGATCACGAGGTCAGGAGATCGAGACCATCCTGGCTAACATGGTGAAAACCCGTCTCTACTAAAAAATACAAAAAAATAGCCGGGCGAGGTGGCAGGCGCCTATAGTCCCAGCTACTCGGGAGGCTGAGGCAGGAGAATGGCGTAAACCCGGGAGGTGGAGCTTGCAGTGAGCTGAGATTCGGCCACTGCACTCCAGCCTGGGCGACAGAGCGAGAGTCTGTCTCAAACAAACAAACAAACAAACAAAAAAAACAAAAAACTTCCATGGCTTCCCATTTCTTAGCGAATAAAGTTCAAAGCCCTAAACAAAGACTAAAGAAAACATGGCATGCTTATCTCTGCAGCTTCACCCTGGGTCACTCTTGCACTAGTTGCTTAAACTCCAGCCATCAGGGCCTTCTTTCCGTGTTATCGGGATATCTCTGACCCTGGAGCTTTTAGGCTTTGCTCTCCTTTCCTGGAAGTCTTTTAATAACCTCCTTTTGCCCTTTTAACTCTTATATTGTCCTTTAGGTCTCAGCAGTAAGGCCATTCCCTCAATGACTCCATTGATTTCCCAGGACCCTCTACTATAACAGCCTTTTTTCATTGATGTTGCTATTTGCAATAAATATATTTTTGTGTGATTATTTTGCAAATGTCCATCTCCCTAACTCATCTGCAAAGCACAGGAGAATAGAGTTCACTTTTATTTTACTCATCATAGTACCTCTAGTGTTTTTCACTGAACCTAGCATGTGTTCGGCACATAATTATCAGTGATAAGAATGAATGAACAAATACAGAAATATCTCAGAACAATGAAATAAATGATGAGATTTTAAAATATAAGTTAATTTTTATGTCGAGGCATGATGATAAATAAGCATGCACATTTTACATGCAGTATAGTCTATTCATTAATCAACACACAACGGTAACAATGAAGCTTAGGTTCACTAGGAAGCAGACTTTGCAATAGAAATGTGTGTGCAGGAAGTATGTTCATTGTGTAGTGCTGTCTGGATGAGGCCCAGTGAGAGCAAGGAAATAAAGCAGGATGGACAAAGGGAGAAGCTGAACTCTACTGAAGTCCCAACGTATGTCCCAGCTAATCCCTTGAGGGACCTCTGAAGGTGGGATGGCCCCTAAAGGGTGTCTTGAATTGAGGTAAGGGCCCAGCCTTTAAATTCCCACATCAGCTGCAATTGGATATCTGCTACCCCAGGAAAGGGCTTGAACTTTGAGTGAGATGGCTCTCTTAGCCAGGGGCAATTTCCAGAGATGGACTCAGCCAACAGCTGTCAACCACTAACAATCCCAGGAGCTGAGAGAATGAGTGCCTCAGTTTTGAATGGGTTGGGGGATGGGTGGTGATCTGTGAAGCACATCATAACATCTGCTACAGATAACCAAAAGGGACAATACATACTTTAAGGCAAGGATATGAAGAACTTGCTCAGATGTAAATGAACTAGAAATTAAAAAACAATAAAATTACAGCAATAAAACAAGAAACCACTTTAAATGCCAGCTCTTGGATTTACGTCAATTTTTGATGGTGAGAGGAAACCAACAAGGCCAAGGAAAAGACCTCTAAGTAGTGAGGCAAATTATTTCAGGGGACATTCATTCTAAAGGATGGTTTCCCCACCAATTTAAGTTAGGTAAGTCTATAAACCTCCCACTGACACTCCTTTTTACCCAAAATTTTTCATAGGCAATCATGCATCAATAGCATTTTTCTAGAACGTGGGCATTGAAAGATTATATTTTTAAATTTGTAATATTTGATTTATATGACACTGTGCAATTTACAAAACACTATTGCATACACGCTGACATCTGACTCTGATAAAAATCCATTCAGCTAAACCACTCATTCAAAATCACTAAGCGGCAATTTTTGTTTTTCACTTAGTGGCTAAAGGTTTGTGGTAATAGACACAATGTCTTTATTGTCCACTGAGATGTCATTGATGCTTATCACAGTGTCTGAAACAATTGCACTCAATAAATAATTGCTAAATAAATTTATGGGAGAGGTTTGAAGTTTCTCCATGTTACCTGTGCTTTTTTGGCATTTACATAATACATCCTGATATATTGCATAGCTATATATACAATATGATACACATGTTGTTGAGCACATTATAGTGTTTGTTCCATGAAATATGAACCAACGTATTCCTTATGGTCTTTTTAACAGGAATGCTGGAAATATCTAGGCCTAACTGATCTTTAGTCATTATCCTACTGGTCAATATGGGTAGGAATTAATTTGGCCCTTGAAAATCAGATAGTGGAAAAAATGCATCTCATGATCATTCGGCCTCTGACTTTTTGAGAGGAAATCATTTTCAAAGAAGTGTCCCCCCCAAAAAAATCTTTTAATGCTACACTGCAAAGGGAAAATAAAGGCATATGGAAATCTGAATTATTATTGTGTTTCTAAATTTGTAATATTGAATAACTTTTTGATGTGAAATTAAAGATGACTCATAAGCCCTACTTCTGACTTTGGTAGTAATAATATTCATTTATGTACTGTAAACTATTAGGTTGAAAGATAAGCTGTCTCTCCAAAGCCTACAAAAAATTAATGTGGAACACCTGATATTTCACTGTGCTTCCAGATGGAGGGACAGCTTGACAAATGCCATCATAATTTACAACTTTTAAAAAGTGTGGTGCAAACGCATTTGCAGTAAACTTTAAACAGCTTGGATTATTTACAGGTACAACTGTGTTTAATGTGCAATTTCAATGAATTTAAAATATTATTAGATTCAATCACTGATCACAGAGCATAGGTGTGGCACATGAGCAATGTGATTAGATGCCTTAATTAATATGTCAGAACAGGATACATCTGTTTGATCAAGTTGGGGGGATGGTAAATAGCATTTGAATTTTATATTTGATTATTGACTATCACCGATGAAACTTATCTTTGGAAAACCAGTATATTTTGGACTTATCCTCCACGGTTGCTTAGGAGAATTATAATAACAGAAAACGAATATGAAAATACACTGTACAACTCTTAAGGATAAATTGGATTCTTGTACACATAAATGATCAACTGCTAACTGATAAGATTTATGTTAAAGTGTAACCTGAAAGAGCAATAAACAATAAGCAATAATCCCTCCCTGTAGGTTAGGAAATTGGACATTGAACCTGACTGATTAAATTGTAGAAGAAATCATGTGTATTATAATTATACATATTTGTAAATTTATATATGTTTATATGTGCATATTTTTTCTCAATATATACATATGTGTGTATATGTATGTATGTATTTGGGTGTTTATATGTGTGTTTATATATTTAGACTGATAGGGAAATAGATATCGATCTCTCTCTCTCTCTCTCTCTCTCTCCAGGAGGATCTAGAGTAAGTGGGTAAGGTGTGGTTGTAGGGAGATGCAGGAACATCTGACTTTGGAACGTTACTCCATGAAATGGTAAGTAGTTATTTTGACCCATTTTAACTACAAGTTCATTGATAGGTATTGTGACCTATTTCTTAGCAATAAGCAGGACGAAGAGAATATGTGATGCAGTGAAACTAAAGTTTCTAAAATGAACTGCTCAGTGTATACACGAATGTACTCTGTTCATTCAATCACCAAGTGTTCTTGGTGTATTATGTTTCAGTCCTGAGCTAGGAACTGAGTATCCAGTAAACAACAAAAGTAGACATAGGCCCCCTCTTTCTGGAGTTTCCTCTCTAAGCAGAAGACATACAATAAACAAATGACATTCAAATAAATATTTAAACAACATTTGAGACGTCTATGAAGACGAAATAGAATGAAAAAGACAGAGTGGGTGTAATTTTGTTGGTGATGGGGATAGATCAGAAAGACTCCAGAGAGATCTAAATGATAAGTAGAAGGGGAAGAAGAGCTCCAAGTGGAAGGCAATGTGCAAAGGTAGAGAAGTGGATGGAGGATGAAAAGATTACCTTGTGGTTGGAACATAATGAGTCAGGGCAAGAGTGGCAGAGAAGAGAGGTAGAGCAGGTCATTCAGAGGTCACTAGGGAGTTTGTATAATATTCTGACTGCAATGAACCATTGAAGGATTTATACCATGGGTACCTGGGTGTGTGGATGTATCTTTGTATGGCATGAGCCAGTTAATACTTTTTAAAGCTCAATCTGGTGTGGAGATGAGGTAATAATAGAAACTGGAATACCAGTAGCTTGGACCACGGTGGATGCAGTGAAATGGAGAAATTAATGATTCAAAATCTATTTGGGAGGTTGACTCCTCAGAGTTTGGGCATAGATTAAATGAGGCAATGAGGATAAAGGAGTCAAAGATGATTCTAAGGTTTCCATTTAACTTTCTAGTGTCTCGTAATATTTGATTCAAGAAAAATGTATCCATCTCTTAGTAAGTTCCAGGTCTGGAAGGCAATCTGATGGTTCAGAGAAGCCTTCTCAACCACTCAAGGTACCCATGCCCTAGCTATTCTGTCCTATTATTCTTTCATCTTACAAGCAGGCATCACATTTTGCTTACTTGCTTATTCTGAGTATAATCTCCATGAGAGTGATGTGTATTCCTGAAGATTATATCCGGAGAACCTAGCACAGTGTCTGTGACTGGCATATTGAAAATGCTCAATAAACATATTTGTTGAATAAAGCGATGAATGACCTAATGAAAAAATGATAAGGGAAAAATACCTGACTCCAAGGTGTCACTGTCTAGCCAAAAGCATGAAGGAGTGCCGCAAATGTCCTAACAGAAAGTGTTATGGTAGAAGAGATGTGGGATGCATCTAACGGGGGTGGGACGGGAAGAAAAGGAGAGAGGTCTGGAGTACAGAGATCCTCAAAAACAAGGTGAATGTTTTCTGGATTGGGACCAACTCTACAGGAAATCTCTCCCTTTTCCTCAGCAAGCTCTGGAGCAAAAATGAAGAGCAACTTTTCAAAAGAGCTTCACATTTTAGAATAAAAATATATTTTTAAAAATGACCATTAAAATGGGATTTTCCTGCAAAAAGACAACCTTATGTACCACCTGCGGCACTTCCTGTATGCTGCTGCGGGCTGTGGATGTTTTTGCTCGCCTCCCTCCCCTCCCCGCAGGGACTGTGAACTCTCTGAAGACCCATGCTCTGTTATCCTCCACTGCAGTTCAAACCCCGCCCGCCTACTTGGTGGATGGATGGAGGAACATCTACTACTTCATCCCTGAGGAGTTCCTGAAGATGCAGTTGCCCCTCCGACAATGTATCTACATCTCGCGGGGTTTGTGCCGAAGAAAAGAAAAAGTGCAAGCTGTTGCTTGGAGCGCGGACTGCTTTTACCTTTAATCCCGGGGATCCCTCGTATCTGGCCCCGCCTGCCTAGCTCAGTTTTTAGCAGTTTAGAGAGTAAAGGCCAGTCCCCGGAGCGGGTGCTGTACTCCCTCCCTCCCTTCCGCTTGCAGAAGGAAAACAAGCTTTCAGGCTGGGGCGCGGAGCGGGCTGAACTGGGAAGGCCGGACTGCGGCTGCTGTGCCTGGCGCGGGAGCCGCAGGACCGAGCGCGCAGCCCCGCCCCGGGGGCGTTGCCGCCCCGCGCCCGCTCCGCGCCCGCTCCGCCCCCGCGCCGCCGGCCCTAGTCTGCCTATTTTCCACTCGCGCTCCGGCTGCTGTCACTTGGCTCTCTGGCTGGAGCTTGAGGACGCAAGGAGGGTCTGTTACTGGCAGACTCGAGACTGTAGGCACTGCCATGGCCCCTGTGCTCAGTAAGGACTCGGCGGACATCGAGGTACGGACTTCGCCTGGTTCGTCGGTGGTGGCGGGATGGTGGGGGGTGCCCTGCTGGTCGGTGCCGGGGAGGTCCCCGCGGCCACCGCGGCCTGGAGAGTGAGAGACGCGGGAAAGTTTCCCCCGTGGGAGATCTGCGGGGGAGGCGGAAGAGCGCGGAGCCAGAGACCCGCGTGGGCAGGCGGGGAGCGAAGGGGAGGACTTTCCGCAACTGGAGGGGGTGCCCTTTGCGTCGGGACCTGTTTACTTCGGAAGAGATTTCAGGAATCATGTCTTGTCCTGCCCCGAATGTCAGTGACTGAAGAAGCACCGGAATTCCAGAGAGGTGGACTCTAGGGGGTAGGAGCTCCTGTTTCCCACACGTTTTACCCCTTCACCTCCTGTATGTCGTTTCTGGACACCTCTCCAC
The DNA here is from genome assembly GCF_043159975.1 of Macaca nemestrina. Classification (NCBI taxonomy): domain Eukaryota; kingdom Metazoa; phylum Chordata; class Mammalia; order Primates; family Cercopithecidae; genus Macaca; species Macaca nemestrina. The sequence goes on from NC_092125.1 coordinate 135,327,884, forward strand.
TGCCCCCATCTCCAGTAGCTGAATCCTGCTGTTTGCAAAGGTGAAATATAGAAATAAAACATCTGTGTGTCAGCTGTAGCAGTCGCCTCTAGCCATAGTATTATTTATGAAATAATTTAACATGGAGAGAGTGGAACAAAGTATTCAGAACATGAAAAATGCAGTGCCCTCAGAAAAACAAATTGTATTTTTCTCTCCTCTCAACGGTTTTTGATTCCCTCTTGCACTCCGTTTCTGTTAAAAAGAAAAAAATCACCTTTTTTTTTTTTTCTTTTTTCTGTAAATAAGGTCCTACCTGAAACGACATGGCATTGCCTTTCTCTCTAGTACCTTAATACATGCGATGAAAAGGATTTAATTATAAACAGTGATTTTACACATACTAAACCAAAGTCAGCACTTTTGAGCTAAGACAAACTGCTTTTTAGTTTTCCGTTTTGTTTGGGGCTTTTCTTTACTTGAGTCTTCTACTCTGGTAGAAAATTATGTGTGTGTGTGTGTGTGTTTTCTTTAGAAATAACAAAATTTTCCTTTCGTCAGTCCTTTTGGCGGCTTAAGTAAAAGTTTTGCAAACCACCTGTTTGCAAAATAGCTGCTGTGGCCACCTTTTGCCTCTGTAATTGATGGAAGAAACTTTATATTCTGGGAGGAGGTAGTCCTGTTTTCTCCAGGCTCCCTAACTTGGTTTGAAAAATCATTTTAGTAACAAGAGCCAAAGTGTATTATGTAGACATCTCTAGTTAGTTTACTTTTGGTTTCTGTTATGGAGAGTTGACTTTTTGATATTGAGCAATATGATATATTTAGCAGATATTTGTTCATCTGTGTGCAGGATAAGAGATACTTGTCTTTTTCTGTATTTCATTTAGGGTAGTCTATTCCTTTTTGGTCCTTGTGACTTTGACTTAACTTTTTTTTTTTTTAATAAGTTGAAAAACAAACTTTTGGCAGTATTACGGCAGTATTGATTTCAGATATCAGAGTTGTCTTAGGATGGGTGGCTTTTGGCTGTTTAATTTCCGAATAGTGTGTTGTCTGCTTAACTGATTTCCTTCTCTGCAGTTGTCTTTGAAATCAGTTCTTACATTCTACTGAGGAGAAAGATGCCAGTGAAACATTGAATGCCCAGCTTGATTTCATATATTGTTTCAACTAAGAACATTTAAGAATCACATCCTTTCCACTCCCTCCACTGAATTCAACTTTAGTCCACACGGCCAGTTTGCCTAATACTACTTTTAGTCTAGATTCCTGGTGTTCAAACACCTTCAGCTCTTATGTAGTTCATATGTGCAACACTTTAATCAGTAACATCTTTCATCACTCACAGCACCTTACTTTTCCCTCAAAGTAATACCCGTGATTCATGAGCTGAAACACCATGAAAGAGCATGAAATTAATCATTAAAATATAATGCAGTGAGGAAAAATACATTAAGCCTAGGGGAGCACATTCAAGCATAAATGCCTCAGTTGATCCTCTTGACTCACCAAAGTTCATTTTTGTGTTGAAGAAGTAGAATGAATTATAAAGGCTCAGTTTTCCATCAAATTTGAATGCTTTTCTTGAACAAATTCATTACAACCATTGTCTAGAGATTGATCTGATTGTGATCATTGTTTTAGCTTCAAATACATGGATAAGCAAGTAATATTTTTAAAATATTGGTATGAAGTGGTTAATGAATGTGATAAGAACACATTGATAAATGTGAAAAGTACTTGACAATTGTTAAAAGAACAGAAGGTGATAACAACCTACTCTAATAGTAACTGACTTTTCTCTATGAGCTAACTATAGAACCTCATGTTTCAGTGAAACAGCCAAGAAATATCTTTGTTTCTGGTGGAAAAGTTATTGAGGTATATATAAAGGCGCTTTGTGTGCTTATTTCATAATTTCTAGTCTGAATCCAATATTCCATCAGGATTTGAGGGTTAGGAACATGGAAAACAATCAGATCACCAAAATCCATAGCTGGAATATCCATGGGCTGGGAGATAGGCAAGGATAGGATATGTTACTTGGTGATAGGACCTAGCTCATCTACTCAGAATTGTTGTTGTTGTAATCATAGAAGTTGCATGAAAAATCAAGTTTTTTTCAGGTATATTAATGTGGTTCAGAGCCTGGCTTCTGAAACCAACTGCCTCTGATTGAGGTCTAACTTTAAGCTGTGTGTTTGGGCAAGTTACCTACCCTCTCTGAATTGCACATGGAAAATCTGCTAAGGAAAATAATAATAGTAAGGATAATCAACAAATGTCATAAGTTGACAACATCTTGTTGGAAAAAAAGGCCAACATGTTAAAAAATAAAGATAACAGAAAAATATATCTTATTCTCAGGAAAATCACTTCCAATGAAATGATTAGCATTTTAAAGTCCATTAATAGTACTTATATGCTTTTAGAAGATATTTTGCTTTGTGAGCATGCTGTTTGGATACAGTCTGAATTTTGTCAACGATGACTTTAATACAGACTCTCCTGGGATTGTTTCAAAGAAGGTTAGAGTTGGACATTGGTCGCTTTCCCAGGCCTCAGCAGTAACTTCACAGTACTTCATTCAGATTGAATTGACAACCAGTGTATTGTGAATATCTGCACATTTGAAAGGAAATGAGAATTATTTTGAAAGAGTTCTCTTTTGTTCAAGACCTTGTTCCCCTCTACTGGCAAGGATAATGAGAATAGACTTTGAAAGCATATATCTAAACGAAAATGTATGCAGCTGCAGCAAACTTTTAACTATTTGAATACTAGTAATTTTGATAAATATTTAGAGCCAAACCAAGTTGCTGTCTGTTACTCTACTGCTCCCACAGTCACAATCACAAGGTCCATCCCTTGAATTATCAGTTAGTGAATGTTAGAGGGTTATAAACTCAATTCACATTTACCCTGAATGAAAAGGGGATTTTAGTCCATTGTCCACAAAATCAAATGCATTTTGAGTCAAACAGAAATGGTTTCTGAATTGCTGATACTATGACTTCTATTCATTGAAAAGGTAATTGGGAATTTTCTGTATGATTAACTAGGAAAATGAGATTAAAAATAGCGAATTTGGAAAATAGAAGCATAATGGGAAAGACTTGGAGAAAGTGGACTTTACAAATTTTGCAACAAGAAGAATCATGGGTTATGAATTGGCAGAGATGGCAAAAAAATTTTCAGAACACCCTTTATCATAATTGCCTTTGCTGCTGGGGAGGAAGAAGAAGAATGGATCCAAAAAAGACAATAAAGATTCTACTTTACAGAAAGCCATGAGTTGTTTATTTATTTAAATGGCTATGTTTTTACTGAATGTCTAAGTAACAGTCATTTCTTTTCTCCTTCCTTTTATTGATTGGGCACTGCAGATCTTATGGAAATGTATTCTTAAATAATTAAGACTTTTAAAGCTTTAACTTTTTAAACCTATTTTGTGAGTTAGAGTTGTTGAAAACATCCTCGTACTTCCTACTTTAAGCTGTTTTGTGGGACATAGTTTTACTTTGAAGTGTTTCTCCTTTCTAAGGAGTTTAGCTGGACGGTAGAAATGTTTCTGATTATCTGATTTGAGGAGTCACTGATTCTAATGGTAGCTTCCTGTAGTTTTAAGGTACTGCATATTTCTATAGTTGAGCATGTTGATATGTATTTCAGTGCAGTTTTTTAAAATAGAGATGGGGGGTCTCAGTATATTGCCCAGGCTGGCCTTGTACTCTTGGGCTCAAGTGAACCTTTCAGCTTGGCCCACCAAAGTTCTGGGCAGTTTAACGAAAAATTCCATTCCTTGAACATGAATTCAGATGAACAGTTTTGGTAGTTCAATTAAAATCTGTGAGATTTTTTTTTTTTTTTTTTTTTTGAGACGGAGTCTCGCTCTGCCGCCCAGGCTGGAGTGCCACTAGTGCAGTGGCCGGATCTCAGCTCACTGCAAGCTCCGCCTCCCGGGTTCACGCCATTCTCCTGCCTCAGCCTCCCGAGTAGCTGGGACTACAGGCGCCGCCACCTCGCCCGGCTAGTTTTTTGTATTTTTTAAAGTAGAGACGGGGTTTCACCGTGTCAGCCAGGATGGTCTCGATCTCCTGACCTCGTGATCCGCCGGTCTCGGCCTCCCAAAGTGCTGGGATTACAGGCTTGAGCCACCGCGCCCGGCCAAAATCTGTGAGATTAATGACTAATGATGGATCTTGATGGAGGGTGATTTTTTAGATTGGATCTGCTTAGTCTTAATGATAGCAAATGATGTTGACTGATTGCTTAATTGTAAAGTGCTGGAATTCAGTAGCCTCCTTTGTTACATTCTAGAAGAAAAATTTACTTTAAAAAAGATGAATATTAACAGTAAGGAATTGATAAAGACACTGAGAAGATCTAGAGTCAAAATACTGATGCAGTTATGGAAGATCTTTAAGCTATCATACTTTTCTTTAACTATTTGAATACAGTATCTTACTGAACTCTGTATAAACTAGCAACAACACAAGGGCTGAAAGCTGGAACTCCTAGTAAAATAAAGATGTCTGATCACTGTGGGAGAATTCTAATAATTAGCATAAATATAAATGATGGTTTGGAACACTAAAACTAAAAGACAGTGAGACTGAAAAAAGATTGTCATAGAAAATCATGACAAAGAAAATCTGATGAGAGATTTGATATAATCCAGGCTTCAATACAGCTAAAGAGGAGATCAAAAAGCAGGATTGGCCAATTTATTTTTCTGCCTCTCTGCTGTATGGATGCATGACAAATGTGTTGCAGAGCCCTTCAGTCCTTAAAATTGTAAAGAAAATTTTATTTTGTTTATATTCTACCTTAATTAAAAATATTTAATAAAGCATTGTAAGATTATACCTTTATCTATAATTGAGACTTTGATTTTAAAATGTGACATGTTTACCTTCTGGACTTCATTTGCTCATAATCCTCCATATCAAGACAGAAGGTGTTTTTGGCCTCAAATATCAATCGTGTGGGTGTTCACTGATATCCTGGAGCCAATTATACTACTGAGATAACTCTTAATAGGATTATGTCTTTCCTGTGGTTTATAATTATTACTGCTTCCATTGCTTTTAATTAAAATGTTACACTAGTAGATATGAAACATCTGCATTTAAATTCAACATATAACTTTTAGCCAGTTCACCATGAATACATATGTATTTATATGTATTGATGTCAGGAATTGAGTGCTTTTGTATGAAGTTATTTATTTTGTATTTCCCCAAATCAAGCTTCATTTCATGGTTAGTACAAAAAGAAAACATTGTATTTAAACAGACCTAGGTTAAAATCCTGTCACTCTTTTATTTTATTTGTATAACTGTGGTCAACTTCTTTCTTGGACTGTCATTTTTTCTTCTGTGAATTGAATTTAATCCTATGTATTTCATGCAGTAGCTGTAACGATTAATTGGAGTCACATACACGGAATGCTTCAGACAGCATTTGTCATGTAAATATATGCTTTTTAAATTGGTTACACTTATTTTAAATGTTATTACTGCATCTATCATGTATACTATATGAACATCAATTGGCAAGAATTTATTTTTACTCCAGTAATCAACTAGTGGTATTGAAGTCTGTTAGAATCTATGAGAAAGGGAAGAGTTAATGAAGTTAAAAGAATTATGAAAGAGGTGCATTGTAGATTCATAAATGTTGCATATATCTATTATGAAAAAGTTACTGAATTAACATTTGTCAATATTATGAGGGAGATTGGGGAGTTTCTGAAATTCAGATCAATTTAAAGAGACCCATTTCATTTCATTTCTGTTTAAAAATATGTTTTTAGTACCGGTTGTACTGCCAGCCCACTGGTGTAATTTTCAGGTGATACAAAGGAACTATATGGCCTAGGTTTTGTTTATACAAGACTATTCACATCTATTACATAGGTTAGTGAGATTCAAATCCAGGCTGGCCCCTATCCTTACTTTTTTTACTGTAACATAAATATGGATTGATTCTTCTGCATTTTTCTGAGTGTTTTTGAGACTAGGTCAGGGCTAGTGCATAGGTGAATTTTTTTTTTTTTTTTTTTTGCATTCTCATAGAAATGTAGAAGGCAGTTGACATTAATTTTTTCTGAAAAGAAATTCCTACATAATTAAAACAAACCCCTATATTTCCGTGTGCTAACTGGAGTAAACTTATCTTCTCTCTAAGCAAACATACTAGCTTCAAAGACAATTTTTTTCTAAACTTTTAAGCATCCCTAAACACACTGCATTTGCTTATGAATAACTCTTTTAGCTCCTAGGAAAGGAAAGAGTTGGTTGGAGATAACCTATTTTGCACCAGGAAAAGGTAAAGTGTGATCTTACCGAGAGATGGCTCATATATTAAACTTTTTATACTAGTTACAATAATTTCATTTCTTTGAGAATTTTACCTTGGCTACATAACAACATTTTTGCTAGACTTTACCTCCATCATAATAATTAAAGAGATAATCTGTATCCCTACCTCCCAGGTGCTTGGAAATTGATATTATAAGCACTTATGAATGTCCCCTTGAGGCACTCTTGACTGGGCCACTTTGAAGAAAAATCTCTTCATCAATAATTAATCCCTGAGGGCCACTTCTCAGGGGACCCACACAAAATTACATGTCAACTCCTGGCCTGATTTATATAGGAGGTGATCATGGATGAAGCCCTGACTGCACTTCCTCCTCCCCCCATGTTTTATCCCTCACCTCTCTCTGCTGGTTCTCCTCCGCCTCCACTCCTCAAAACCCCCAGCACTTTTACTGCTCTCCAAAAACTTTATCCTCCAACTTACAACTCAGTATACCTACCCAAGATTGACTCACCAGGTAGATCTTAATTTTTATGAAATTCTTTAAGACTGACATGAAAAATTGTAGTATGATAAAATTTATAAAAATGTTACCATGCCTAATGAAAAGGTCATATGAAAATTGCCAGCAAAATAGTAGAATATATATTTACTATTTGTCAATTAAAATGAGTACATTTCCCAAGATACAGGATAAGCCTGGGGATAATTTTTCTTCATGCCATAGATGCCTTGCTGTCTGACCTTGTGGGAATCATTCAGCCACTGTGAAGTTTGCTGATTCTTCAGTGAATTTCGTATTGATGAGTCTTTTAAGGATGGTTTGAAATAAAACATGGCAATGGTGAAATTGTTTGGAAATGTGACCTGGTGTGTGATCATATTAAGGAAATGCAGAGATCTTAGCTCCTCAATTTACAAACTTGGTAGGTCTGAGTGTACTATTTATACCAGCTATGTGAATTTGATATACTTATTCACCTGATTTTAAACTTTTTATATGTCTGCTTGCTGCCTTTTCTTTTTTAATCTAATGGACAAGCTAAATCTAAATTTCACCTGAGAATACAAAAAAAGTTCAATCCTACTTTACATTGCTGGAGTTCTGTGTAAGGGTGATCTGGAATTAATAAATTTACATTTTGTATGTTTTGGATTATGCTGTCTTTAACTAGAAATTAATACCAGAGATTCAAAAAAAGGAGATGGGACTCTATGCCAGTTTCTTCAGTGTGTTTGTTGATTGATGATTGTAGATGAAAACTGTGGCATAAGCAATGGGGTCCCCAGAATTCAAGCTATACTAATCTGACTCCTTGTGCCACAGTGGACCTGAGAGCTTTGCGGGGCCTTCTTTCAGATGTCTCTCTATGCCAAACATTGAAGAGTGCCGGGGGAATAATTTAAACTTCTTCACAGTTCAAAGAAGAAAGGCATTCAGTTCCCCTCACAGATCCCTAGGGCTAACGCGTGTTACCATTCACCACAAAATGTTCATTCCTGTTAACTTTTAGTGTAACCGTAGTGTAATAAAGGTGTTAACTTTTATTATGCTTTAGTTTTCATGATTATTACAGAAGATTTAAAAAATGCAGAAAACTAAAATCAAAAATTGACCCCAAAAGTACACAGTCATCCCACTCAAGTCATCCATGTAATATTGTTGTAGTACGTTTCTTTCCTGTGCACCAGGTAATTTTTCCCTAAATACTTTTAGTCATACATAATTTGATATTTGTTTTCTTGTCCTATCAAAAGCATTTCTTCGCATTCTTATTAACTTCACTTTTAAGTCACAGCATAACATTCCTTGTGGGTGGAGATATCAAAATGTATTCAAGTCTCCCTCTTACTGTCAGGCATTTACCTTGTTTTTTAGTAGTCAGTTATTAAGAACAATGTTTCAGCACAATTTTTTTTTATTTGCTTAAAGCATTGTGCTGGAAATACACTTGAGAGTGTTGGCTCAATGATATATAGTGCATTTCGGTTCTGCCCTTCTCACCTGTGTGCTTCAACTGAATTAAGTGTCTTTGAAAATACGTTTTAAAAAAGGAAAAGGGGGCCACTTTGGGGTGCAAAGACAGAAAGGGCAAAATAGAAATGGAACCAATTACTCATTTGCCTCATCTTCCTAACACTGATTCTAGGTAATAGAACAGGCAGGCATCTGGATCTAGTTCCCTTTGATAGGGATGTGATTTCCTTTTAACTCAGGGCTGATAATAGCGTTTCTTTCTAGAGAATGGCTTGACAGCCTGCATGGTTCCTTATTTTTTCCGCCCTGGAGAAAAGGAAGAGTGAGGTTGAGCCTCAGGTTGTTATCTTGGATGGAACATTCATAAATCTCAGATTGTGGTCGTGAATGGATAAATCTCAGGTTGTTATCTAGAATGAGTAAATGTAATACTAACTGCAGCTGTCTCATCATGTGATAGAAACTTTTATATTATCCCAGCCTTCCCACCCTCACCCCAAGAACAGACCACTCTGGCAGACCAGATTCTCAAAGAATTATTTTATCCTAGCCTGCCTTTATTTTAGAAGTATGGGTTGTCATGTGTGTGCATGTGCATATGCACAAGCATGTGTGTGTACATTTTCCTTTTTTTCCTTCCTGGTACTCAGAGAAGAAAGGGTCCATGAGTGTAACTACTTTTGACTCAACACATTTTTCTCCCACATACAAATTAAATGAAGCAAAACATACTTCTTCCTCTGCTGTGTTATCCAAAATGACTCTTGATTTTTGCTACATTTTAAAGCTAAAGTTTACTTGCAGCCCAAACTCCAGACATTGGTATGCTCAAGGCTCCGTCTTTTCCAAAAGAGATAAAAACATTTGCAGAGAAAAATTGGTATGGGGCTCATGAAAAGGACTGCCCATCACCCCTTCTATTCCAAGACTGGACAGTAAGAAACAAAACTAAAACATCCTTTATACTTAAGATCACAATATTACAGGATCCTAGAAGGGAATCATCAATGGTAGGTATGACTGCTTTAAGGATTTGAAATATTTTCAAGTTGATGTCTACATGGTACTACTAATTCATAGAACTGCTAGTAGCTGTATGAGTATGTATAAAATGATACCCTTTCAAGTGTTAATAAGAATTATTTTTTTAAAAAATAAACAATTAGGTGAAAATTTTGTCTGATTGGTTTAATATGCATTTGTTTGAATATTGGTAAATTTTAAACATTTTTTCCACATTTTAAAATATTTTGGGTTTTATTTTAAACAAATTATTTTTTAACAATATTTTAATGTAAGAGTAAAATAAGAAAAAAAGTAAATAAGAATACAAATAAGAAAAGTAGAAGTATAACAAATTTTAAGAAAACTAGATGCTAATGTGTCATAAAATCACAACAAAATAAATGTTATGTTGGAAACATAAAATCTACCCAAACTAACCTCAGATAAATTCAGAAACAGCAGTACACTGATAACCTCAGTCCCTTATAATATTTATTGATAATGAGTAATAGATAATTAATATTTATTCTGATTATAGTGAAAGGACAGCATAGATTTGTGGTTAAGAGTATAGGCTCTGGAATTAGAGTGCTAACGTTCACATCCTAGCTCTGCCAGTTACTAGTTTTGACCTTGGCAAACAACTTAAACATTTTATGTTTCAGTTTCCTCATTGTAAAAGTGGGGATAGAAATCATACCTACATTACAGGATTGTTGTGTGGTTGAAGAAAATACTACAGATTCGTCCTTTTTAATCCTTCTAGCATGTGGCAAGTATGCAATTAATATTAAGTATTAAATTTTTAATAATGGCTACCACCTATTGTTTTGACTTCAGTGACTTTTTTATCTCTTTGACAATGTTATTTTAGTCTTCTTTAAAACACAGAAACCTTACTCTTTTTTTTAAAATCTAAAATATTAATTTTTTCCTAATGTGCTAGGCACTGGTCTAGATGTTGGAAACACATTTTCAAACAAGACGGAAAAGAATTCTGCAGTCAATAAAATTGCATACTAATGGAGGAACAATAGTAAGAAAAAATTCTTTAATTTACAGTAATTTCAGATAATTCATGAGCCTTTATAAAAATAAACAAAGAAAATGTGATGCAGAATGGCTAGTAGGGTCTTTTTTTACATGGTAGTCAGAGAAGGCCTCCCTATAGAGGTGACATTTGAACTGAAATCTAGAAGATCAATAGAAGTGTGCTAGGGGCTTTTGATGAAAAATGAAAGTAAATCAAAGAGGTGGGATTAAATTTAGTCTGGTAAACAAAAAGAAGTAACAGGTGTGGGGGACACAAATGTAGTATGTAATGGCATTCAGTTTGAAATCACTATTGGATAGCACAGTCAAGATATCACATAGGCAGCTGAGAGTAAGCTTTTAGAGGTCTGTAAAGAAGCCATAGCTGGGGATAGAAATTGAGGAATTATTGACATAAAGATGTATTTAAAGTCTTTAATACTTAAAGGCAGCATAGCTCGACAAGGGACTGAGGACTTTGGGTATTGAGAAGAGGAGAAGATAGTCAAGAAATCAAGGAAGGAGGAAGGATGTGTATGTAGTCAACTTTCTTATCTGCTGTTGGGAGGATAAGTTGAGGGCATAAAGATTTCTTTTAACTTGTTAACATTGAAAAAGTGTGAGCTTGACAATAGCCACTGGGGAAAGAAGCCTAATAAAAATGGTTTGAGAAGAAAATTGAATATGAGGAAGTAAGACAATGGCATTGGGAAATGCTAGAGAAAAGTTTTCCTGTAAAGGGGAACAGAAAATAGGGAAGTAGCTGGAGAGGGATAACAGAGCACATATATATGTTAAGGGAAGAGTTGCCGTAGGGAAACTAGAGTTGAAGGACATAGAGGGGATAATTACTTGTATAAAGGGATTCTTTTGGTGAGAGGGAACAGGATTGATAATATAAGTTTTAGAATAGGTGGTGAGACAAAGAGGTGACACATTGGGTGGTGGAACAATAAGTTCCCTCTTCTGATGGATGGTTTTAATTTTCTCAGTAAGAGTATGAGGCAGAATTTCCAACTGAGGGTGAGAGGAAAACAGGCTGTAAAATTTTGAAGAACAGGTGAAAGTATGAATAGATTTTCTGGAAAGTAGGATAATGAAAATAATGAGGAAGTATAGAAGTATAGTAGGATTGTTAGGCAGTATTTGTTTTCTACATGATACTTGCAGTCAAGAATTGAACATGAGAGCAGTGAACATAATTGTGGATTGTTCTCCATCCACTTTTCACTGCTTGGGTTCAGGCAAAGAAGATGTAAAGAGATAGGTTTAAGTGGATTAGTTTTGCTTGAGCAACAAAGTTGGAGTGAGAGAAGAATAGGGAATTAAGGATGTTGTGAAGAAGTCATAACATTGTATCCTGGAAGCTGATCTGAGGGAAGTCAGCATAGGAGAATGAGAGGACTACTGAAAACACCAGTGACATGCTCCATGGATTGATGGTTTCAGTAAGGTCAGATAATTCTTGGAAAGTGGAATGTTGTTGGAGATAAAGATTGGAGTGGTATGTTTGAAAGAAAGCTTTTAGAGGTAGTGCGATAATCATGGTAAAGTCAAGACTATAACCAAGGGTGATGGTGGCTGCAATGGGGTGGAAAAACAAGAATTATTCGTGGTGAGATGGTGAGTAAAAAGAGGCAGGTGCTAAATGAGCCAAGAAGTCTGTTGAAGTCACTAAGACCGGTGTACAAAATAGAATGGAGTTGAAGACATAGAGAATTAGATGTTAAATTCTCACTGAATTTGGGTAGAGGGTGTGGCGGCAACCACCTTGGGTTGGTAGATGACAGAAGCACTGAGTTATAGGAAGTAGAACACAGAGGAAATATGATGGGAAGATACATAAGAAAGGACAGCCAGGCCAGGTATGGTGACTCACCGCCTGGAATCCCAGCACTTTGGGAGGCCAAGTGGGGTGGATTGTTTGAGCTCAGGATTTCAAGACCAGCCCGGGCAATAGGGCAAAACCCCATCTCTACAACACACACACACAAATTAGCTTGGTGTGGTGGTGCATGCCTGTAATTCTACCTACTTGGGAGGCTGGGGTGGGAGGGTTGCTTGAGCCTGGGTGATGGAAGCTGCAGTGAGCCATGATTGCACCACTGCACTCCAGCTTGGGCAACAGAGTGAAGCCTTGTCTCCATAAAGAAAGAGGGGAAAAATATGCAACGATAGCCATATGACTATGGAGACAGTGATTGGAGTGATGGATCAGCCAGCCAGAGGATAACAAGGATTGCCAGGACCTAGAAGAGGCAACAAAAGAATTCTCCCCTACAGATTTCAGAGGAAATATGGCAAGGTTGACACCTTTACTTTAGACTTCTAGACTTGAGAATGGGTGAGGCAATAAATTTCTGTTTTAAGCCACTAAGTTTGTGTGATTTTTTTTAATGGCAGCCTAAGAAAATGAATGCAAATTTTGATGTGAACTGCAAAGGAGCTGGGGTATTTGTAGAAGGAAGAAAGGAAGGAAAGAACGAAAGAGGAAGGACAAAGAATGTAAGGAAGGGAGGGAGGAAGAAGCAGGGGAGGACCTCAGATACTTTGATAGTAGGAACAAATGAGACTGGGGATAACTAACATTTGTAAGAGACAGTATTTATTAAATTCAAATTCGTAGTTTAAGGAAGTAATTGAGGTTGACTATTCCTAAATATGAAGACTCCTAAATATGCTATTAAAATCCTAGTACCCTAGTTCTGGCACTTTTGAGCTTTGTGAACTTAAGCTTATTTCCCCAACTATAAATTGGAAATCATGATCCTTGTTCTGTTTATCTTACAGTGTTGTTGTTTGGTAGAAATACATTAACAACAAATGCAAATGTAAGCTGTTATTATCATGAAGTTGCTTAATTTACAGATATGCACAGTCCTTATATGAAGGGAAAAGATGTTTGTTATTAAACATGGAGAAGAACCAAGTAGATAATTTTTAAAAACCCACACTAAAAATTAAACACAGCAGTTCCCCTTCATCCAATTTTTTGCTTTTTGTAGTTTTAGTTCTGAAAGTATTAAACGTAAAATTCCAGAAATAAATAATTCATAAGTTTTAAATTGCATGATTTTAGGTATTGTGATGAAATCTTGCATCGTCCTGCTCCTTCCTGCCCAGCCCATGACTCATTACTTTGTCCAGCCAGGGTCTCCACACTGTGCAAGCTCCCTGCCTGCTAGTTACTTAGTCACCATCCTAGTTCTCAGATGACTGTGGCAATATTGGAGTCCTTTGTGTTCAAGAAACTCGTATTTTACTTAATAATGGCTCTAGAGTGCAAGAGTAGTGATGGAGGCAATTCATATATGCCAAAGAGAAGCAGTAGAGTGCTTCCTTAAGTGAAAAGGTGAAAGTTCTTGACTTAAGGAAAGATACAGAGATTGCCAAGATCTTTGGTAAGAATGAATCTTCTGTCCCTGAAGTTGTGAAGAGGGAAAAAGAAATTCTTGTTAGTTCTGCAGTTATACCACAGGCTATAAAAGTTACAGCTACAGTTCGTGAGAAGTGCTCAGTTATGATGGAAAAAGCATTGAAAACAAATATATATATATATAGGGTTCAGTCCTATCTGCAGTTTCAGACATCCACTCGGGGAGTCTTGGAACATATCCCCGTGGATTAGGGTGGACTCTTGTATATATTTTTCCAAAGTTTAAGTTACCAACAAAACATATTATTCAATCACTCAATTTTATAAGTAACTTTTAAGTACTTGCTGTATTTTGGGAACTATATTAAGTACCATTTAGAGTCTGGTTAGAAAGATAAATGCATTTCCTCTAAATGTGCTTTTGATACAGAACAGAAGATGAGGCAGATTCACCAAGAATTGTATATCAAGACAGAAAGTCCTGAGTACTTGGGGATGATAATTCGGAATTATGGTGTAAGAGTTAAAATATGCGTGTTATAAATTCACATTCATGCAACTTAATAATTTAGTTTTACACCATTATTTAGATTATATTTAATAAATGGTAAAGAAATTCATATAAGTTTTGTTACAGTTTCCCTTTACCTCAATATCCAGTAATTTAGGGGCCAGAAAATGAATTAGGTTATCACTTTCCAAGGACAGGTGGAGGAAGGCTGTCCTGGCTGAAATGGGTCAGGTGCGAGGCAGGTGTAAGTACAGGAGCTGGCAGAGTTAGAGTTAATGGGGATCATTGTGGATCTATGCACTCAGAGCATTTTTTTTTTCTTGTACAGAGCATTTTTTTTTCTCTTGTTCCTTAAGAATATGGTTCCAATCTTAGGAAGATGTATCAGTTTCAGAAGTGGTGAAACCAAGGACAAAGAAAGGTTAAATGGTTTGATTAAAGTCAGTAGTGAACTGAAAACTAAAATCCATGAATATGAGCTCAGTTTTACATTGCTGTTTATTCAGACATTAAAATACATGACATGAAAATGAGGAATCATAGAGGTATAGTGGTGGGAAGTCCTTCAAAAGTTACCTCATTTTTCCTGACCGTATGCATTCACTGAGTTTCTCAGTAAGATGTTTAATATTCGGTTCTTCAAGGAGTCCTTCACATGTGTAAATGAAGCAAGGTATGAATGGCGTCTAATCCACAGGCCAGATGGTTGCAATGGAGGGAGCTGATGAGATATCATCAATCACTTCTCTACATCATGTCAAATGACCAGTTTTGTCCTTTGCCAGGCTACTTTGGCGGCTGACGGGACAGAATCTTTATTTGTTGGGGAAATTTGGAAAAAGAAATAGGCAAAATTAATTACTGGACTGGAATTGGTTTTGGGATTGTATATCGTGTTTTCTTTTCTTAAGTCCGTATACATTTAGATGTATTATAAAACTGATTCACTGGAGCCCTTGACTGAAGGACATTTTTCTTTCTACTTTATAACGATAATGATGTCACTGTCAAGACAACCAGTTCATATTGAGGACTAAAAAAATATAATGAGAAGGGTATGATCTAAGGTTAATTTTATATTAGCCTAACCCTTGCCCCCTTTTTATCTTTAGTCCTGTATAATTTTGAATTAATTATACTACAGGAACAAATAGTTAGAGGTGCATATTGGGTAATTATAATTTGCACTACAGTGTTTGAAACAAAGCATTTCTAGTCTAGTTCTCAGTTAATCTGAAAGTGAAATAAATCCAGGATCTGTGACATTCTTTATCAATTCTAAAATAGTGTACTTCCATAAAACATATGTTGGACTTACAAATAAATATAAATTTAGGTTTGGTAGCTTTAATTGTTTAAGTCAACTTTCCTGGAGAAATTAAATTACATTGACTATGCAAGTGCCCATGCTACTACTCAAGATCAGTAGTGCCTTTTAATACCCATGGCAACTGATTTGGATTAATATGGAATTTTGAATACAAACTGTAAGGGAGTAATAACAACTTTCAATAGGTTCTTAGTTGGAAAATACCCCTATTATGAAAGATGGATTAACAAGAGAAAAATAAACAAGTTGATTAACATGTATATTTCACAACTACATGGGAGATACCCAGAGAATGAGTAGTTTTCCCAGAAGTGGTTTTGAAATAGCACCTTCGACAAAGAACAGTACATTTTTAGAGAACTGAAAAGGCAAAGGATGGCAATTTGAGGAGAAGGCAAATACATGGCAGACAAAAGTTAGTAAAACTTGTTAATATAAATTCCTCTGGTACTGTTGCTAGGCTGATAATGGTCTAAAGCTGTCTTTGGTGGTTAATCTTTTTTCTTCTTGGTAGAGAGGGGCGCAGGATACCATTTTCTTTGTAAATCTATCTCCTGCTTTTAGGCACATAAAGGGAGGATAGAGAGCTCTCCTGTGTTTCTTCTTAACTGCCTTCAGTGCAATAACCCTTCATATTTCGGGAAGGTATATTCTGGTCTCCCACACTTCCATTGTGATTAAGATATTGTCACTGAAATGTTATGATTACCTTGCCACTCGGTGGATCCTGTGTAATCATTTCTGAATTATTCCATTGTTTTAATAATGACATCTTTAAGCGTGTTTAATTTCCATCATGATAGTACATGCATATCTTAAACATTTAAAAATAAACAAACAACTTTAAGGAATAGTAGTTCTGTTCCTCCCAGTGACATGATGGTAAACTAGTAAATGGGAGTTGGAGGAGGGATGGTGCAGAGAAGGGACATCCTGATTTGTAGCCCTTCCTGATCATTCTGGGGTAACTGCAGCCTCTGTTGCTGATTTTAAGCCTTCCCTAAGAATATGGAGTTGGAAATAGATGTTAGCAATCCTCTCTCCAGTGCCCACTGGGTCTAGCTTTCTCCTCACCCCTCTCCATCTTCTCCTGTTTCCCTTTCTAGAAGCAACACTTTAGCTATTTCTCTTTTAATTCATTTGCTAGTAAAATTCAAATTTTTATTCAGCCGTCAGATTTTTGGACAGTTAAACTGTTGTTGTTGGCCATTTGCCTAGCAGTCTTGGAAAGGCAGCTTTTTAAAAGGCTGCCTAAAGTTTGAATTAACATTTTAAAACTCTAGATATTTGGATTTCCTAGTTCCTCTAGTATAGTTTGAAGTAATTTAAAATTACCAAATAGTGGGCCTGAATGTGAAAAAAGATGAATTGTAAGATAGTATCAAGAAAAATTTTCCAAGGAATAGTTTTAAAAAGATACTGTTGATACTAAACATATTTATATGTTAATACATAATTAATAACCAAGGACATTTCCTCATCCTTGTCCATTTTAGATATTACTTTGCTAGACCAACATGTTTTACTCATTTCAAGATTCTGGTTATGGCAAAAACTCGAATTTGGAATTGATAGTCAGAACTGATCCATAAATTGTGAGAAACACCATTTACATATATTTCTAAAATTCTCACATGCTTCATCCAGCTCTATAACCTGCATTTTAGGGGGTTATCATTCATTTGCATTAAAACTTTTAAAAATAAAAATGCATTATGTTCAGTAAAACACATTTTAAAGCAAAAGAAATCGAAGCTATTTCATTCTTTGTGATATTGTTAAACATAGTTTGTTTCTAGTTCTTTAAGTTTTAATTTTGCTTCATAGTAAATACTATAAGTGATGTATTAATTATCAAGTCTTTTCTTAAATCTTAACAAGTGTGTAAATATTATGAATGTTGCTCACAACCCATACTGTTTGTAATTAATTGGCAAACTTGTTAATTTCCATCACAGAAGTCTTCTATTAAGTCAAATTCTCTTCCATGCCAGCCCAATAACCTTAATTACGATGTAATATTGATCACCCTTTGGAATAATGTTTGTATCTTTGAGTAAGTTTTAAGTGTTAGGAAGGTTTAAAGAAAGCATGGAACTGTGCAGTGATGGGAGATGCCTCTTTTTAAACACCTGGAAGTTATTGCAGTTACTTAGATTGAAATGGGAAATAATAGCTGATTGTTTCCTAGTGGTATGCTCCATTTAAGAAAAGTCTTAAAAGGTAGATTGTTGTGTTTAGCATGCTCCTTTTACAAAATATTCTATGAATAAAATAATAAAGAAATATCATTAGAATCTGAATGTTACTAATTTAATGAAATTACCACTTATTATGCAGCAACATACCCATGCTTTAAATTTATTTTCAGTCTGAATTGGTAAAATGGCAGAGGAAGTGTAGGAAGCATTGTATTAAAGTGATGATGATAATTTACTTATTTTTGAGATGAAGAATATTTCAGTGGAAACAGCAAACTTAATGATTAAAGAATTACTTGACATATAGAGATCATGTAATATTTCCTGTGGAAATAAAAGAAATCCATTTTACCCAGTAAATCTGAAACACTGAACTTCTGACCTCTTACGCCTCTCACTGGTCTATATTATTTATACATATTTTAATTCTTGCTCCTATGCTACTTTCCTATATGGTTTCTTATCAGAAGTAAGCTCATAGGCAATGTAAAGTCATGGATAATTCAAAATATTCGGGAGCCTTGTTGTAGTGATATTTTCGTGTGAGTGTGCTGATGTGATAGAGTTGGGAGACTTGGTTCTAATCTTGACTCAGTCTTTAATGTGGGTTGTTCTTTTACTTCACTAGGTGCATCTGTGAATAGAGGTCCCTTGTGGCTCTTACACTCTAAGGAGATACAATTCAATTTATTGCAAGTCTCTGTATTTATGCCTTATATAAGTTCCTGGAGATTCTGAGAAGGGTAATAGCTAGTCATCATACTCAGTAAGCTGAAAGGCTAGTGGGGCAGACAGGCATATAAGCAGAGAATTTTAGACTGTGTGGATTTCAATTGGAATACAAGAATTTGAGGTTTTAATAATATGTGTAAACTATTTTATAAATTGATAAATATTAAACCCAGAATTTCTATTTTAATGGAAGTAGAATTGCCTGACATTTCTGAATAGTAAATGTATTTTTGATACCAGAGCCTCTGTGATTTTTTTACAATTAAAGAAAAATCTTAGCTTTTTAGACAAGATGTCTGAACTTAATTAAAATCCCACAATTAATTGAAAGGCACTGGAGACATGCTGTATTTCACAGTCAGTTTTTTGTTGTTGTTGCTGCTTATATGTCATTTGTAAGATGACACCAATATTCAAGTGATGAGCCAAACAGTACTAAATATTTTTTTCCTAAGCCAATTTTCTATCCCAGCTTTTATTTTCTGTGGATACTATTCCCCTTATAATCACAAATTGTTGATGTGGGGGGTGTATTTACTTTTCTGTCTCTTTACAACCTATACGCATTCTCATCAAGTCCTGCTAGAGCTTCCTTAATGATATTTCTGTGGTTTGTCTGTTTCTTTTCATTTCAAGTAACACTATATAACCAACGTGTACCAGGAAGTTTGGTATATATTGTGGCTTAATCAGCAGATAATAGACTTTTCTTCAAGTCTTGACTTATTTCAGGTCTTGTTTCTGTAGTTATCTGCACCAGCGCAAAACTGATTTCAGTATTTATAGTGAATATGCAGCAATCCTTGAGTTACTACATTAAAAGTAAAATTAAACTAACATTAGCTGCCCATAGAAGAAGTACAGAGTAGTGAATAACAGTCCATAATCTGAAGCCAAAATATGTGGGTTAAGAATATCTGTTACTTCCTGGGGAAGTTACTCAATCTCCTTGTGATTTTGTTTTCTCATCTGTAAACTGGCAATAATAATACTAATGTCATATTGCAAAGATCGACTTGAAAAACACTTGACGGGGTGCCTGGCATGCTATAAACTCTCATTCAACACCAGGTATTACCAAACAGTTGTATGATACAGGAACATTAAAACAATGTGTCTAACTTTATTTTTTTCAAATTAAAGACATTATAAAATTTTGAGAAAGTAGCTAAACTGTCTTATTGTTGAAGTATATATTAGACTGAGAACACATCCAGAAATTAAGTTAGAATATTGATAGAGATAGGGTGTTCTGCATGGTATATCTTGGGAGCACCGAAATGTGTTATCTGTTATGGCTTGATAGGAGGGATTTATCAATAGGTTGGAAGTGGGGGTTTTGGGGAGGGAGTTGTGTGCATGGGAGATTTTCAAAAAACAGTTTACAGAGGAGCATTGGATATATTTTATTCACATCATTATGCTATATTGTAAAAAATTTATGTCAGTTAAAATGGAGAAACCTATTAGCAGTCAATGAATGGAGATGAAAATGAATTACTTTTTTTTTTGTGCTGGCACGATAAAATTTCCATTGATCATTCTTTGAAATGAGTAATTTTTGGTTTAGGATTTTTGACATTTTGATGGATTTCAAGAAAAATACTTAAACTGATGTGATTTCCCACTTGTCTTTTAAATACATAAGCCAAATGCTTTTATTTTGAAGTTTCTATGCACCCTGGTTCTGAATATTTTGCCTTGTTGATTGGACTGTCAGTGCTTCCCATACCTAGTTGGCCACCAGAATCACCTTGGGCACTGTAAAAACCAGGTGTTGGGGTGTAACATGGAAAAAAATGCTAAAAGTGGCTTAAACAAGACAAAACTTTATTTATTCCTCATGTAAAAGAAGTCCAGATATACATACTAGAGTGCGTGTAGCACCTTTTTGTTGTCAACAGGTTTCTGTCTTTCCATTCTGAGATCAAGTTCACCTCTTTGTTGAAGTTAGAAGCTAGAGCTCCAAAAGCAGAGAAAAACAGAAAAAACAAGGTATACCTCTCTCTTTAATGAGACTCCCACTCAGGATTGGAGCAACTCTGGCCTATCAGGTTAATTCTTTCCTGTACATGTTTCCACCTGAAGCTATAAAAAAACCCAAAATATATGAAACAGTTATTTTTAAGATACTGGCTCTCAGGCAATGAAATAGAGTGTTCCCTGAGAAATATAAACAAATAAAGGGAACCCTAATATTTTTCTAGTTTACCCTCTTGAGAGAGTTTATAGGTTGAAACTTAGGATAGGGAAACTACACAAAGCCTGGTGGAATCCCTCAATTGGAGAGAGAGAGCTGAAAATCTAGGGAGACCAAGAAAGCTAGAGTTTGTAGAACAGAACAACAGAGAGGCGAGAGCTGCTCAGAGAGAAACCTGGAGATCTGCAGAGGGTTCCCCTTGAGTACTCCACTGAGTAATGATTAGCATACGCATGTGGGAAAATGACCCATGGCTGCGTAAAGAACAGGCTGACAGAACTAGCACTCACATGGGTCTGGGAATAATGCCTCCTCCCACCAGCCAGACTGGAAAACTTCATGATTCATAGGACATTGGGTAATCAGAAGTGTTTTTTTTGCCTCAGTAGTGAGAAATAATTAGCCCCAGAGCAAATGCTGCTTGATTCCCACCTCGCAAAGCTTAAAACCGAGACCTGAGAGGATCAAATCATTTTCAAATAATTCAACTATGTCCTAGAACAAAACTCAGAAATATTTATAGGAATACAAAACTATCATATACCCAATATGGTAAAATTCACAATGTCTATCGACCAGTTAAAAATAACCAGACATGAAAGGATATAGGAAAATACCACCCATAATGAGGATAATAATTAATGTATCAAAACAAATCCAAAGCTGACACAGATGTTAAATTAGCAGAGAAGAACATTAAAACTGTCATTAAAACTGTATTCTATATGTTCAAAAAATGAAGTAGAGGTGTGCAAGATAGATAGGAGACCCAAACTGAACTTCTAAAGATGGCAGCTGTAAGGAGATGAAAAACATGGATAATATTAAAGACAGATTAGACATTGCAGAAGAAAAGATAGTTAACTTGAGGACACAGCAATAAAAACTCTAAAATGACACACACAGAGGGAAGAAAAATGAAAAGACTATCAGTGAGCTGTGGAACAACTTCGAGTGGCCTCATATACATGTAAATGGAATTTCCCCAAAGAGGTGAGAGTGAAGCAGTGGGAGGACGGAAGAAGAAACTATTTGTAAAAATGAATTCGTAAATCCAAGAAGCCCAATGAAACCTAAGCAGAAGGAATATGAAGAAAACGACACCAAGGCACATCATAATCAAATTGGTCAAAACTAGTGAAAGAGTTTATCTTCAGAGCAGCCAGAAGAAAAAAACAGGTGTACTGGATACAGAAGAACAAAGACAAAGCAATAGCAGATTTCTTGTTGGAAATAATGCAAGTGAGAAGACATTTAAAGTATCAGGGAACAAAAACTTTCAATGTAGAATTCTATTACCCAGTGAAATTAGCGTTCAAAAACCAAGGCAAAGTAGAGACTTTTTCAGGCATACAAAAGTTGCAAATATTTATAAGCAGCAGACCCGCATTACAAGAAGTGTTAAAGGAAATCAACCCAAATGTCCATCAGTGACAGATTGGATTAAGAAAATGTGGCACATATACACCATGGAATACTATGCAGCCATAAAAAAGGATGAGTTTGTGTCCTTTGTAGGGACATGGATGCAGCTGGAAACCATCATTCTTAGCAAACTATCACAAGAACAGAAAACCAAACACCGCATGTTCTCACTCATAGGTGGGAACTGAACAATGAGATCACTTGGACTCGGGAAGGGGAACATCACCCACCGGGGCCTATCATGGGGAGGGGGAAGGGGGGAGGGATTGCATTGGGAGTTATACCTGATGTAAATGACGAGTTGATGGGTGCAGCACAGCAACATGGCACAAGTATACATATGTAACAAACCTGCACGTTATGCACATGTACCCTACAACTTAAAGTATAATAATAATAAATAAATTAAAAAAAAAAGCCATATTCTTACCGAAAGTTAATATTGACAGCATATTGAACAGAAAAAAAAGGAAGTCACAGAAGGCAACACACTGTGTATTATTATTATATGATGTTTTAAAACCTGCAAAACTATAACATATATAATGTATAGATATATAGATATGCAGTGTTCTTATAATAACATGCATGGAAATGATAAGTATTCATTTTAATTTATTTTTATTTTTATTTTTTGAGACAGAGTCTCACTCTGTCACTCAGGCTGGAGTGCAGTGGCGATCTCGGCTCACTGCAACCTCAGCCTCCCAGGTTCAAGCAATTCTCGTGCCTCAACCTCCTGAGTAGCTGAGATTACAGGCGTGTGCCACCATGCCCGGCTAATTTTTGTATTTTGAGTAGAGACAGGGTTTTGCCAAATTGGCCAGGCTAGTCTAGAACTCCTGGCCTCAAGTGATCCACCCACCTCAGCCTCCCATAGTGCTGAAATTACAGGCATGAGCCACCGCACCTGGCCTAATTTAATTTTTCAATAGTATTAAAATGAGAGAGTAAAGATGGTACATTAGGATACATCAGTCATATCCTTTAATTATAAAGCTACTTATATCCTTTAATTCTACTATAGGTAATAAAATCTAAGAAAATAATACTATTCCATATTCAAAAGTTATTCTTTATTATCACTTACATAGCTGTGCTTTTTATACTAATGATAACTTAGAAAGTCTCAAATATTCAAAATGGCTAAATATGATATGACAACACATTAAATATTATGATTATTAGATGAGATAATATACATTAAGTAGTTGGTACAACACTTGGCACTTGACTGATGTTAGTTATCATCATCACCAGTATTATTTCTATTACTACTAATACTATTACTTTTACTAAAACAATAAGCATAGGTTGATGCATGGAAACCTCTAACGTAAATAATGTTAACTGGAAAAAGCAGAATACTAATTATAATGTATATGTTAATGAAAGAAACATAAAATGTATGCATGCCCATTAACACTGATTTTAAAATAACTGGGAAACTTGGTTAAAAAAAAAAAAAAAGAAAGAAATCATATCCTTCAGGCAAAAGGAAACGATAGTAGGTAAAAATAGGGGTTGGCACCAAGGATTCCATAACTGCAACAATGGTAACTACATAGGTAGATATATGATTTTTACTTACTATTTAAATCTCTTTAAGAGAATTGGTCATTTAAATTAAAGTATGGGATTTATAACACATATACGAGTAAAATGCTATATGGATAATCTTTGAAGACATTATGCTAAGTGAAAGAAAGCATTTACAGAAAACCACATATTGTATGATTCCATTTATATGACATGTCCAAAACAGACAAATCCAAAGAGTTAGAAAGTAGATTAATGGTGCTTAAATCTGGGGGTTTGGGGAAAACGGGAAGTGACTGCTAATGGGTACATGTTTTTGGCAGGAATATGTTTGATGGAATGTTTTAAAATTGACTGTGGTGGTAGTTGCACAGCTCTATAGGTATACTAAAATTCATGAATTATATACTTAAAATAGGTGAATCAGGTGGTAAGTGAATTATATCTCAATAAAGCTATTGTAAAAAAGTAATAATTTACCTATGAAGAAAAAATTAAAGTCACTTAAATATGGGGCGGGGAGAGGTAAAATATCACAATGCACGAAGAGTGTTGGGTAACATGCACATCATCAGCGAGACTTGACAAGAGCATTTTCAGTAGTGGTAGGAAAGTGAAGACTCAGTGGGTAGCTGAATGTTTCTCTTTTTCACTCTTAAATTGGAGATATGTATGCATTCTTCTGTGATCTGCTCATGCCCTTTTCCTGCTTATCTGATAACATTTTTCTGTTTCCTTATCAATTTGTGTGAGCTTTGTATATATTAGAGACTAACACTATGTCATTTTTGATGAATTTGATTGATACAGTTCAATGAGTGTTTGGAACAGGATTCCTAAATAGGATGTGAAATCAAATGTTAATCTCTAAGAGTCTATTCCAACTGTAATATACTAAATCCTAGGGACCCAAAAAAGATGCAGATTTAAAGTTATTAATCCCTGGAAAGAAGCTAGATCAGGTCAACTAGTATGTAATTACAGTGTAAGATTGGGCATTGTATTTTTATATCTTCCTGTAGGTATAAACTTAAATTATTTTAAGTGAGATATTTGTGCTCTTAAATTGGAATTCCTAGGTTGTTTTTGGTAAAAAATTGGGATATCTTGATGTGACTCCATACTGCATATACTAGCTAATACTGTGCTTAAATGGAGAGCATTCTCTCTAGGCATTCAAACAAAGTGTATTAATTAAGAATACAAAATATTACTTATTAAGAAAATAAAAGTAGCTTAAACTGTAATTGTATGCATGAATTTTAAATTATTTAAAATATTTATTTAATTCATTAAATTATGTTTCTAATAGAACTGATCTTATTTTAGATATAAATTTGATTTCTCCTTGTTCTAAAGATTACAATAGAAGTCCTTGTAAAATAACACATCCTTTAAATCTATCCTTTTCAAACTTCCCTTCTGGGCTCACGTAGCACCTGTGTATTACTTTATGAACATACTTTAGCCACTTTGTTTTTATTGTTATGATTGCCTCCTGCAGCTTCTTTTGTTGCAGGGACCATGTCTTTCATAGGTTGAGGTATGTGTGTTGTACAATAAAGTCCATTTTTTGTTGTTGTTGTTTGTTTGTTTGAGACAGTCTTACTCTGACACCTAGGCTGGAGTACAGTGGCGTGATCTAGGTTCACTGCAGCCTTCGCTGCCTCCAGTGTTGGAATGATTCTCGTGTCTCAGAATCCCAAGTAGCTAGGATTACAGCCACGCACCACCACACTCAGCTAATTTTTGTTTTTTTAGTAGAGACGGGGTTTCGCTGTGTTGGCCAGGCCGGTTTCAAACTCCTAGCCTCAAATCATCCACCTGCCTCAGCCTCCCAAAATGCTGGGATTACAGACGTGAGCCACCGCGCCTGGCCTAAAGTTTGAAATTTTGATCCTGTAACACATTAAGAGTGAATAATAAGTGATTCATTTGTGTTCTTGACAGAACTTGTTGCTGATGTTCTGTTTGAAGTGTTTCACTGCTGCTTCAGCAAGTCAGTTGCATGATTAAACCTCCAAATGAAAGTGAGGAGAACACTGACCTCACATTTTTGAGCAGTTAATGATTATATGGCTTGAAATCTTTGTAACTACTGACAAGTACTGCATGGTGTTCCCTTTGTCCTCTGAAATAGAAAGACCACCAAGAAGAAAACAGAATTCTATTTGTATTGCTGCCATGACAGTCCTTTACAGTCCTTTTACTCTCCAACAGAAGTTTCTTGCTGTTTTTTTGACTACCTTGGTAAGGAATTTTTCTCATTAACAACTTAAAAAAATATATTTTCTCTAGGAAAGTATTTTGCTTGGTTTTCTGGACAGGAGCATATGTAAAATATGTCCTTGCTTTTGAGAGTTTTACTGACCAGTTTGATGGGAAAGGACAGATATATTAATAATTATTTGATATCTTATCCTATATGTCAAATGAGTGGCAGTGGCAAGAACTTCTCTAGAAGTTCCTGGGTACAGTCTAACATAGAGGAAGAGCCACCTCTTAACTTCTGGATGAAATGGTTTTTATTTACAGCCTAAGGAAAACTAGCATTTAGACTAACATAGAGTGATTGGATCCTGGACATAGGGCATGATGCAAACAAAGGTGTAGAAATAGAAGTGTACATAGATTTAACAAACAACAAATAGGTTAGGGTGGAGGTAGGTTGGAGTGGCAAGTGGGTAGCAGATTTCCCTGCAAGATAATAGTTTTTATTAGTATGATGTATTTAATGGGGAGCCATTTCAACTCTGTGTATGTGTGCATGTGTGTGCACGTGTGTGCACGTGTGTATGCACATGTGTGCATTTATGAAGGATATCTGTCAAATAAGAGAGAGAAAGTGAGTAGTCTAATTAGGAGAGTACTATTGTATTATGATCCTGGCATACTGCAAGAAGGATGCTCCATAGGTTAGAGAAGTAGGGAATACAAAGGACCGGCCAGATGTGACTAACATGGACTTTTATGTGGGTTCAAGGAACAAAGGAGAAGTAATAGCTATAGATTGACCACAATATGAGACCTAATTTGAAGAGAAGTGGTGATATCACTGACAGAAATCAACAAGAGTTAAAAGTTTGGGACATGGGGAAGGGGAATGTTGTTTTTTGATGTGAAGACATTGAGGTCATGACAGAACACACTGAAGTAGGTTATGTATTTGGCCTTCAATGACGTGGATGACAGTAGATCAAGGAAAGTGTCTTGAGGTTTGGGATGTATATGTAAAAGTTAACTGCAGAAAGGTAATCATTAATGCCAAGCACTGACTGTTTCCAAGGAAGAAGAGCAGAGGGGCATGCAGTAAAGATTCAAGAACCTAGAATTGTGATTGAGAGGGATAGTGCAAGTCACAACAGTAAAGCCAGTGAAGAGAAAGAGGAGTCTTAATGCCACGATGATAGGGAAACCAAAGCTGATGAGAGTTTTTGGATAGAAGGAAGAATCAACAGTATTGAATACTGCATAAAATTAATCATGGAGAGTTGTAAATTAAACTAAGATTTAATAGCATAATAATAGCACATGTTTTAAAATATGGCATTTTCATGATTTTAAATAGTTCAATGCCGCAACTCACCCAATTCCTCAACTCCTCAGCTCCTTGCTCTACTCTGATCCTTCTCAAAAAATAGATGTCTTATGATAATCCTTCAATTAATAAAATCCAGAAATGAAAACTCATTTTTATCATATCCGTTCTGATTTTTAACATAAGTTACTTGCCAGCCCATATATATATTTCCTTTTAGCTGTTAGCCATATAGATGAAGGGCAACTAGTCAAGCTATGATTTATTACAGTTTTGTGAACCTGAAAATCATGCTACTTGCTCTATTTCCTTAATTTGTAAAAAATTTAAACTCAATTAGCCCAGGTTCTGCTTTCATCTTTCCATTGAAGTCTTGTTTTCCAGCTTCTCTATTTGTTGACTGGTATTATTTAATTTTAGCATGCTGGTGTACACTTATCCTCTTTTGAACTAAATAACCCTTGGTCTAGTGAGCAGTGTCTTTTGTAAATGAGTGTATTTTATACACAAAAGTTATTAGATTAAAGGTAAATCATAATACCTTTCATACTATTTGAAAAGGCCCTCTAAGGCCAATTTTACATAGGAACCAGGCAATTTCTGTAAAGCAAGTTTTGAGGTAAATTGACTAATTTGTTTTGAATGAAAAAAAGTCTAAATGCTAAAATATAGATTTTTTACCCAGTGAACTGGTGAATTTTTTAAAATATATAATCCCTATCAACTTCCCTTTCACAGAATTTTGTCTTGAGATTTTGTATATATTTATACATATGTTCAACTTTTGCAAACACAAGATATTCCAACATGTATTTTCATAGATACACATTTTCTACATATTGGTTTTAATTTAAATATGTAATACATGGATGCTATGCCACATTATATTAAATTGAAATAGTTTATAATTAAAGTAATGAAATTCGGCAGAGGTAAATACCCCTGTCTGACAGCTTTGAAGAGAGCAGTGGATCTCCCAGCACGGAGGTTGAGATCTGAGAACGGACAGACTGCCTGCTCAAGTGGGTCCCTGACCCCTGAGTAGCCTAACTGGGAGACATCCCCCACTAGGTGCAGACCGACACCTCACACGTCATACGGCAGGGTACACCCCTGAGACGAAGCTTCCAGAGCAAGAATCAGACAGCAACACTTGCTGTTCAGCAATATTCTATCTTCTGCACCCTCCGCTGCTGATACCCAGGCAAACAGTGTCTGCAGTGGACCTCAAGCAAACTCCAACAGACCTACGAGTGTTAGAAGGAAAACTAACAAACAGAAAGGACACCCACACCAAAACCCCATCAGTATGTTGTCATCATCAAAGACCAAAGGCAGATAAAATCACGAAGATGGGGAAAAAGCAGTGCAGAAAAGCTGGAAATTCAAAAAATCAGAGTGCATCTCCCCCTCCAAAGGAACGTGGTGCATCGCCAGCAACAGAACAAAGCTGGACGGAAAATGATTTTGACGAGTTGAGAGAAGAAGGCTTCAGTCGATCACACTTCTCAGAGCTAAAGGAGGAACTATGTGCCCAGCGCAAAGAAACTAAAAACCTTGAAAAAAGAATGGATGAATGGATAACTAGAATAATCAATGCAGAGAAGACCTTAAAAGAACTGATAGAGATGAAAACCATAACACGAGAACGTGACAAATGCAAAAGCTTCAGTAACCGACTCGATCAACTAGAAGAAAGAGTGTCAGCGATTGAAGATCAAATGAATGAAATGAAGTGAGAAGAGAAGTGTAGAGAAAAAAGAGTAAAAAGAAATGAACAAAGCCTCCAAGAAGTATGGGATTATGTGAAAAGACCAAATCTACGTCTGATTGGTATGCCTGAAAGTGATGGGGAAAACGGAACCAAGTTGGAAAACACTCTGCAGGATATCATCCAGGAGAACTTCCCCAACCTAGTAAGACAGGCCAACGTTCAAATTCAGGAAATACAGAGAACGCCACAAAGATACTCCTCGAGAAGAGCAACTCCAAGACACATAATTGTCAGATTCACCAAAGCTGAAATGAAGGAAAAAATGTTAAGGGCAGCCAGAGAGAAAGGTCGGGTTACCCACAAAGGGAAGCCCATGAGACTAACAGCAGATGTCTCGGCAGAAACTCTCCAAGCCAGAAGAGAGTGGGGGCCAATATTCAACATTCTTAAAGAAAAGAATTTTCAACCCAGAATTTCATATCCAGCCAAACTAAGTCTCATAAGTGAAGGAGAAATAAAATCCTTTACAGACAAGCAAATGCTTAGAGATTTTGTCATCACCAGGCCTGCCCTGCAAGAGATCCTGAAGGAAGCACTAACCATGGAAAGGAACACCAGGTACCAGCCATTGCAAAGACATGTCAAAATGTAAAGTCCATCGATGCTAGGAAGAAACTGCATCAACTAGTGAGCAAAATAACCAGCTAATATCATAATGAGAGGATCAAGTTCACACATAACAATATTAACCTTACATGTAAATGGACTAAATGCTCCAATTAAACGACACAGACTGGCAAACTGGATAAAGAGTCAAGACTCATCAGTTTGCTGTATTCAGGAGACCCATCTCACATGCAGAGACACACATAGGCTCAAAATAAAGGGATGGAGGAAGATCTACCAAGCAAATGGAAAACAAAAAAAAAGCAGGGATTGCAATACTAGTCTCTGATAAAACAGACTTTAAACCATCAAAGATCTAAAGAGACAAAGAGGGCCATTACATAGTGGTAAAGGGATCAATTCATCAGGAAGAGCTAACTATCCTAAATATATATGCACCCAATACAGGAGCAACCAGATTCACAAAGCAAGTCCTTAGAGACTTACAAAGAGACTTAGACTCCCATACAATAATAATGGGAGACTTCAACACCCCACTGTCAACATTAGACAGATCAACGAGACAGAAAGTTAACAAGGATATCCAGGAATTGAACTCAACTGTGCACCAAGCAGACCTAATAGACATCTACAGAACTCTCCACCCCAAATCAACAGAATATACATTCTTCTTAGTACCACATCATACTTATTCCAAAATTGACCACATAGTTGGAAGGAAAGCACTCCTCAGCAAATGTACAAGAACAGAAATTATAACAAACTGTCTCTCAGACCACAGTGCAATCAAACTAGAACTCAGGACTAAGAAACTCAATCAAAACTGCTCAGCTACATGGAAACTGAACAACCTGCTTCTGAATGACTACTGGGTACATAATGAAATGAAGGCAGAAATAAAGATGTTCTTTGAAACCAATGAGAACAAAGATACAAATACCAGAATCTCTGGGACACATTTAAAGCAGTGTGTAGAGGGAAATTTATAGCACTAAATGCCCACAAGAGAAAGCAGGAAAGATCTAAAGTTGATACCCTAACATCACAATTAAAAGAACTAGAGAAGCAAGAGCAAACACATTCAAAAGCTAGCGAAGGCAAGAAATAACTAAGATCAGAGCAGAACTGAAGGAGATAGAGACATAAAAAACCCTCCAAAAAATCAGTGAATCCAGGAGCTGATTTTTTGAAAAGATCAACAAAATTGATAGACAGCTAGCAAGACTAATAAAGAAGAAAAGAGAGAAAAATCAAATAGACACAGTAAAAAAAATGATAAAGGGGATATCACCACTGACCCCACAGAAATACAAACTACCATCAGAGAATACTATAAACACCTCTATGCAAATAAACTAGAAAACCTAGAAGAAATGGATAATTTCCTGGACACTTACACTCTCCCAAGACTAAACCAGGAAGAAGTTGAATCCCCGAATAGACCAATAGCAGGCTCTGAAATTGAGGCAGTAATTAATAGCCTACCAACGAAAAAAAGTCCAGGACCAGACAGATTCACAGCCGAATTCTACCAGAGGTATGAGGAGGAATTGGTACCATTCCTTCTGAAACTATTCCAATCAATAGAAAAAGAGGGACTCCTCCCTAACTCATTTTATGAGGCCAACATCATCCTGATACCAAAGCCTGACAGAGATACAACAAAAAAAGGAATTTTAGACCAATATCCCTGATGAACATCGATGCAAAAATCCTCAGTAAAATACTGGCAAACAGAATCCAGCAGCACATCAAAAAGCTTATCCACCATGATCAAGTGGTCTTCATCCCTGGGATGCAAGGCTGGTTCAACTTATGCAAATCAATCAATGTAATCCAGCATATAAACAGAACCAAAGACAAAAACCACATGATTGTTTCAATGGATGCAGAAAAGCCTTTGACAAAATTCAACAGCCCTTCATGCTAAAAACTCTCAATAAATTCGGTATTGATGGAACGTATCTCAAAATAATAAGAGCTATTTATGACAAACCCACAGCCAATATACTGAATGGGCAAAAACTGGAAGCATTCCCTTCGAAAACTGGCATAAGAAAGGGATGCCCTCTCTCACCACTCCTGTTCAACATAGTGTTGGAAGTTCTGGCCGGGGCAATCAGGCAAAAGAAAGAAATAAAGGGGTATTCAGTTAAGAAAATAAGTCAAATTGTCCCTATTTGCAGATGACATGATTGTATGTTTAGAAAACCCCATTGTCTCAGCCCCAAATCTCCTTAAGCTGATAAGCAACTTCAGCAAAGTCTGAGGATACAAAATCAATGTGCAAAAATCACAAACATTCTTATACACCAGTAACAGACAAACAGAGAGCCAAATCATGAAGGAACTTCCATTCACAATAGCTTCAAAGAGAATAAAATACCTAGGAATCCAACTTACAAGGGATATAAAGAACCTCTTCAGGGAGAACTACAAACCACTGCTCAGTGAAATCAAAGAGGACACAAACAAATGGAAGAACATACCATGCTCATGGATAGGAAGAATCAGAATTGGAAAAAAACTAAAGTTCATATGGAACCAAAAAAGAGCCCACATAGCCAAGTCAATCCTAAGTCAAAAGAACAAAGCTGAAGGCATTACACTACCTGACTTCAAACTGTACTACAAGGCTACAGTAACCAAAACAGGATGGTACTGGTACCAACACAGAAATACAGACCAATGGAACAGAACAGAGCCCTCAGAAATAATACCACACATCTAAAACCATCTGATCTTTGAGAAACCTGACAAGAACAAGAAATGGGGAAAGGATTCCCTATTTAATAAATAGTGCTGGGAAAACTGTCTAGCCATATGTAGAAAGCTGAAACTGGATCCCTTCCTTACATCTTATACAAAAATTAATTCAAGATGGATTCGAGACTTAAATGTTAGACCTAAAACCATAAAAACCCTAGAAGAAAACCTAGGTAATACCATTCAGAGCATAGGCATGGGCAAGGACTTCATGACTAAAACAGCAAAAGCAATGGCAACAAAAGCTAAAATAGACAAATGGGATCTAATTAAAGAGCTTCTGCACACCAAAGGAAACTACCATCAGAGTGAACAGGCAGCCTACAGAATGGGAGAAAATTTTTGCAATCTACTCATCTGACACAGGGCTAATATCCAGAACCTACAAAGAACTCAAACAAATTTACAAGAAAAAAACAACCCCATCAAAAAGTGGGCAAAGGATATGAACAGACACTTGTCAAAAGAAGACATTCATACAGCCAACAGACACATGAAAAAATGCTCATCATCACTCGCCATCAGAGAAATGCAAATCAAAACCACAATGAGATACCATCTCACACCAGTTAGAATGGCCATTATTAAAAAATCAGGAAACAACAGGTGCTGGAGAGGATGTGGAGAAATAGGAACACTGTTACACTGTTGGTGGGACTGTAAGCTAGTTCAACCATTGTGGAAGACAGTGTGGCGATTCCTCAAGGATCTAGAACTAGAAACACCATTTGACCCAGCCATCCCATTACTGGAGATATACCCAGAGGATTATAAGTCATGCTGCTATAAAGACACATGCACACGTATGTTTGTGGCGGCACTATTCACAATAGCAAAGACTTGGAATCAACCCACATGTCCATCAGTGACAGACTGGATTAAGAAAATGTGGCACATATACACCATGGAATCCTATGCAGCCATAAAAAAGGATGAGTTCATATCCTTTGTAGGGACATGGATGCAGCTGGAAACCATCATTCTCAGCAAACTATTGCAAGAACAGAAAACCAAATACTGCATGTTCTCACTCATAGGTGGGAATTGAACAATGAGATCACTTGGACACAGGAAGGGGATTATCACACACTGGGTCCTATTGTGGGAGGAGAGGGGAGGGATAGCATTAGGAGATATAACTAATGTAAATGATGAGTTAGTGGGTGCAGCACACCAACATGGCACATGTATACATATGTAACCTACACGTTGTGCACATGTACCCTAGAACTTAAGGTATAATGAAAAAAAAATACAGTATGCATTACCACATTTTATATATTTTTGATATCTCCTTATAAGTGTTTTCATTTGACACTGTATTTCTCAAATCCTATAATAATATGCAAACTGTATATATATAAAGTATATATGTTATTAATGTTTTGCTATTTAAATTGCTTAAAGACTAAAGATATATAATTAATAGCTAGTGTTAAATTATTTGGTAATATTGTTTTTCTTTTCTTAAATTAAGCAATACTTTAAAATATCTCCTTTGGTTATTTTGACGTTTCTTCTTGATAAAATAAAATGATACGTGATACCATTGTATCATTGTATCATAAAATAAAATGATACGTGATACCATTGTATCATAAAAAGTCAACGTGATAC
Organism: Macaca nemestrina; assembly: GCF_043159975.1. Lineage (NCBI taxonomy): Eukaryota > Metazoa > Chordata > Mammalia > Primates > Cercopithecidae > Macaca > Macaca nemestrina. The sequence goes on from NC_092125.1 coordinate 135,361,784, forward strand.
CATTTGAACTCTTAGGCTAAAGGTGTCTTTAAGTTGATGCCCAATAGTATTTGCATACTTCCTCAGGTGGTAGAATCCTTTCCTTGTCTGTTATGAACTGTTTATGTTCCCTCAAAATTCATATGTTGAAGACTTAACTTCCAATGTGTGGTATTTGAAGATGGAGTCTTTAGAAGGTAACTAGGGGTAGATGAGGTCATGAGGGTGGGACCCTCATAATGGGATTAGTGCTGCTTATAAGAAGAGACTACAGAGAGCTTTCTCTCATTCTTGCTGTCTGTCTCTGCAACATGATCACACTGCAAAAAAGGTGGCTGTCAGTGAGTCAGAAAAGGGAAAAGGATTCTTACCTGGAACCAAATTGTCAGGCATCTTGACCTTAGACTTTCCAGCCTCAAACTGTGAGAAATAAAGATCTGTTGTTTAAGCCACCCAACTTATGGTATTCCATTATAAAAGCCTGAACAGACTAAATCATCTACAGAATTACTTACTACCTTTGACATGCTCTATTCTGTATTAAGAATTGTGAAGTTAATATCAGATGTTGTTATTCTTATGTTTGAGTTGTCATTTTTTTGGAAAGACAATGAAAAGACTTTTTTTTTTTTTCATTTAGAGATCATTTAGGCACCTGTTGTGTGGTGTGTATTTTAGAAGTGAAGGATAGTCACACAGTGGGCCTTGCAAAGACAGACAAAGAGCTTCCTCTGTCTGGCCGACCTACCTTGTTGAGTGTGAGAGTGACATAATAGACATGATATTTTCAAATGTGTAAACTATTTGTGTTTACTATATGCTCAGTAGAAGTGAATCAAATATTGCAGGCAATATGATGAGCATTCTGAAGGGATTCATTTGTTTTCAGTTGATAACATTTTTTGATGTTTTACAAATTCATCATTTTTCATCTGACATGCCCTTCCTGGGAAGGAAATGTAATGTAAATTTACCTAAACATGTTGGGACCAAAGACCCATGAGTTATATACAATTCTATGGATTATAGAATGATACCTACATTGCTGTATATATGCAATGGATATTAAAATCTGTTTTTGAATTTCATGACCCTTCCACACTGCCATATTAATTTGTGAAAAGCATATTGTATTTTCAGGCAGTCTGCCTTTGAAATTGCAGGGCTTAGGGCAATGATAAGTTCCGAGACCCATGACTCAGTTGGTGATTTGGTTTCCTCTGAGATACATCTCTATTTTTTGTACTACCTTATTTATAGATACTTTCTCTCCTATTGTCTTCATCCTTTTTTTATATTCCTCTACTTTTAAAAATGATTCCCATGTATACATTCAGAATTGACAATATAGGAATATGAATATACATTGGGTTAATAGTGGCTAAAACCTAGTTCTATTTCATACATAGCTAACATGTGGTAAGCACTTACTGCCTGCACCACTCTAAACATCTTTTACATTATCTTATTCAATCATCAAAACAACCCTATATTACTAATCACCATTTTACAGTTGAAGGAGTAGAGAGCTTGAGAGTTTAAATAACCAACAAGAATAGTAGTGCTAAGATAGAAACCCAAATTTAATCTCAAACACTATGCATATTGCTTAGTGAATGCTTAACAAAATGAAAGTTGTAAGATTTGGGACTATCAGAGATTCTTTTCTTCATACATTTTTAATAAACGGCAGGGAGTTACCCACTGTGCATAAAGGGAAAATTAGCCTTTGTACAGAGCTAGTAAAATGGGAAAAAAAGTAAGATAAGTTACTTGGAAAAGTAGAACAACCTAGGGGCTTAGAAACCTGTGTCTAGGTGAAGAATGGAAGTACATTAAAAAAATTATTAGGTAAATGTAAGTCTTTGACCAGGACTGATTACTATGCATTTCTAAAATTTGTAGACTCTAAGGTTAATTGTATCTCAAATGTGAACCTAGGATGCAAAATAAAGCCACATTCTCTCTCTTCTGTTCTCTACCTAGCAGGAGATGGGCCATATCAGTTCTGAGCTTATTCAAGAACCAAAGGTACCTCTGTGAATTTCTAAGATATTAATTAAATCACTCTACAGTACTATGACTAATGAGAGACATGGAGAAGGGTTGGATAATTGGCTGAGACTGGGGCTTTTACACAAGAGACTGTTAAGCAAATAAACTGAAAAATTTAGTTCTCCACTGACCAGCCTTTGTTAGATTGTTATCTGGATAAGGCAATGAATACTCATCAAAAACATTAATCGATAGATATTTCTGTTTTTCTGTTAGCTGAGAATATTTAGTGATAAAAAATTGGCGGCACAGTACAATGTTATATTGAAATCAAAGTATTTATGCCCAATTATGAAAGAAATGGGAAAAACATGTTTATTATTATTGTTTACTTGATGCACTGGAAAGTAGGAAATAACTTATAGAGAACTCAGAATAAGCCATTAAAGAAAAATTTAAGCATAATTTAAATAAGACAAAATTTATCATCTTAAGCATGTAAGTACAAAATGTCAGCAACATGCGTATCGTTTTAATAGCTCAGAATTATAGTAAGTAATTACCAGTATTGAATAGGAAAAATTTGTTTATAACTTCAAATGCTAAGGATAAAGGAAGCTTAATGGTATACTATGTTTGGATAATTACTATTGTGATGTAAAACAAAACCACATGTTAAGAAAGAAGACATGTTGGTCAAGTGGCTTCTTGCAATTGGAATTCAAACTCTTGAATAATACCGAAGCTCCAATGTTTTAGGCCTAAGATTTGGTGATTTTATTTGTGACATGAAGGCCTGTGATTGTAATCAATACAGGCTTCTCTTTTTTGCCCTCAGTGGTAATACAGAAAAACTCTCTTTAGATGTGTAATTCTAGTTTGTATGTTTCAGCATTCCACTGCTTCATAGAATAGTGTTAACAGACCGAACAGTGACAGTATATAACTCTCACTTGATTTAATTTATACTTGGCCCTGGATAATATTCTATCATTTCTTAAACTAAGTAAAATTAGTACAGTTAAATTTTTTTCTGATTTTGTTTTTCTGCCTTTAGAATAACCAGTATTTCTTTATTGTGTTACTGAAAATGTTTGGTAAAGTCAAAGGTCACATTCTTTGATGAGAGAAAAATCTCCCTGTATAAGTAATATACCCTGTATCTGAAAGGGTTAATGGGCTGCTTAAAGTGCTCAATTTATCCAGAGAGGGGACCCTGTGACCTGTTGGAATCTGGCTTTGGCCATTTCTTAGGAAAAATGCAATTTAGAACTCTCCTGTATTATCTGCCAGCTGCTTAGTTATTGATGATATTGACTTTTAGTTTTTGAAAGTCTTGCTTTGGAAAATTATTTTTAACAGCTCTGAACCACTCATGTCTTGTATTTTTATTTTATATCACATTTCATTTGGGATATTATTAAGCCAAATCTTTGGTAACCATTTTCCACAATCCAATTTATTTTTACCCAAGATCCATTGAATTCAACTCACTGCCTTTTTGCAAAAGGTTAACCCAATATTTCATGTTATGTTATGCTTTCTACTTATGCTATGTGAAAGAAAAGTAGCTGTGATAAGTAGCCAATAAATTACATTCAGAATGTTTATTCTCAAAAGTTATATTACTATGCTGACATAGATAAACATGATCATTTATCACAATATGGATTATGGAAATGAAAACTAAAATAAATGCAGCCATCTTTCTTGCATGTTACCTGGTTGGCTTGCTTTAAATGTTACAATAACTACTTTAAAAAAATGTATCTTTGTATTTCTCAATTTGAATTAATAGATGAAGTTAGCAATGGTTGAAAGCTGAATAGATAAGCAAACATTATATTCTGGAATAAGAAAATGTTTTCACTTTTTTCTATAAGCATGAGATTACTTGAATCTTCTAATATTGGCTTTGTAAAATAGGTTGTTTTAGTGTTATTTCATCATAAGGAATATACCATTTAAAATTACAGCTTTATTGTATATTTTTCTTCAAAAAGACACAGATATCTAACTTGAGAGACTGAAGAAATATGATTTCTGTAATATTTAGGAGTTACTAAAAATAATCTTGTTACATTTATATTGAGCTAATAAAGGAAGTTTTAGTGCTGTTTATTAGAGTGGATAAAGTATGTGGCTAAATCGACTGAATGTAGAATTTTAATAGGATTTTATTTTTGGTAACAGCTTTATTGATATATGAAGTTCACAAATCAATAATTCACCAATGTAAAATATAGAATTCAAAGTATTTTTTGGTGTATTCAGAGTTATGCCAATATAACCATAATAGGTTTCTTCACTCCAAGAAGAAATCATATCCTTTTTATAGTAGCTGTCTCATTTCTCCCTAATCTGCCAGCCTGAGCAATCACTAATAGACTTTTTATCTCTATAGATTTGCTTATTCTGGGCATTTTATATAAATGGTATCATACAATATGTCATATTTTGTAGCTAACATCTTTTACTTAGCATAATGTTTATAATATTCATCATATTGTTTTTGAATTTCCCAAATTTCTTTCTGTTCTTGATATCTAATTCCATTCCAATGAAGAGGGAGAACTATTTTGTATGACTTAATATTTTTAAGTTAGTGGAGACATTGTTTTCATTTAGCATACAGTATATCCTAGAGAAGATTCCATATAGAGTTGAGAAGAATGTGTATTTTGCTCTTTTAAAGTGTTATGTGGATGTCTGTTAGGTCTTGTTGATTTATAGTTGTTGTTCAAGTCTTCTGTTTGCTTTTTGGTCTCCTGCCTAGTTGTTCTATCCATTATTTAATGTAGAGTATTGAAGTCTTTAATTAGTATTGTTTAAAGGTTTGTTTCCCTTCAAACTTGTTTGTATTTTGGGCCTTGTTGTTAGGCACATATATGTTTATAATTGTTATATTTTCCTGGTAGATTGAGCCTTTATTGTGATAAAATGTTCCTCTTTATTTCTAGTAAATTTTTTTGTTTCTTTAAAACTTTGTTGTTGTGATGTTAGTATGGGCACTGTAGCTTTCATGCTGCTGCTATTTGCATGATATGTCATTTTCCATCTTTTACTTTCAACATATTTGTGTCATTGAATTTAAAGTGTGTCTCCTAAAGACAGCACATAGTTGCATCTTGCTTTTTATCTAGTCTGACAGTATACATTTATACTGTCTATTATAATTTCATAATTACCTGTACTTTACTGTTGACCTTTGTTTTTTTCATGTGAATAGGAAGTTATGGTTACTTTCTGCCTGAAGAACTTCCTTTAATTTTATTTTTTTCACTATTTATTTATTTATTTATTTATTTATAGATGGAGTTTCACTCTTGTTGCCTAGGCTGGAGTGCAGTGGTGCGGTCTCGGCTCATTGTTACCTCCACCTCTGGAGTTCAAGTGATTCTCCTGCCTCAGCCTCCTAAGTAGCTGGGATTACAGGCACCTGCCACCATGCCTGGCTAATTTTTGTATTTGTAGTAGAGACGGGGTTTCACCATGTTGGCCAGGCTGGTCTTGAACTCCTGACCTCAGTGATCCATCTGCCTTGGACTCCCAAAGTGTTGGGATTACAGGCATGAGCCATCATGCCTGGCCAAGAACTTCCTTTAGTAATTCTTATAAGTCGCATCTGCTAATAGCAAATTATCGCATTGTTTGTTTTTCTGGGAATGGCTTTATTTTACCTTTATTTTTTGAAAGATAGTTTTGTTGGGTATAGGAGTCATGGTTTACATTTTTTATCTTTTAGTACTGTGTATGTCTTATCCCACTTCCTGGTCTCTGTGGTTGATAATGAGAAATTCACTGTTAAACTTATTGAAATTCTTTTGTACATGATGAATTATTTTTTCTTTTGCTATACTCAAGATTTTCTTTTTGGCATTGACTTTCAGCACTTTTACTAATGTTCTTAGTGTGGATCTCTTTACATTTAGCATACTTCACATTCATTGAGCTTCCTGAAGGTATAGTTTAATATTTTGTTCTGCTTTATAAAAAAATTAAATTGGGCAAATTTTAAGCTGGTATAACTTCTGTGTTTTCTCCTCCTTTGTCTTTTCTTCTTCAGGCAGTCCCATTACAGTATTTTGGTTTGCTCAGTGGTGTATCACATATCATTGAGGCTCTGTTAATTTTTCTTTATTCTTTTTCTCTTTGATCTTCAGATTGTCTTCAAGATTCTTTCTTGATCTGTCTTTAAGTTTGCTGATTCTTTCTTCTGCTAGTTCAAATCTACTATTGAACTCTAGTGAATGTTTCATATTAGCTATTGTATTTTTCAAGTCCAGAATGCCTGCTTGTTGTTTTTGTTAAAATGATTTAAATAATTTATATCTCTGTATGGATATTCTGTACTCTCTAAGACATTGTCAACATACTTTCCTTGTAATGGCTGGTTTGAAGTGTGCATTAGTTATCATGCTGCTATAAAGAACTGCCTGCGACTGCGTAGTTTATAAAGCAAAGTAGTTTAACTGCCTCACAGTTCTGCATGTCTGGGGAGGCCTCAGGAAACTTACAATCATGGCAGAAGGGGAAGCAAACACGTCCTTCTTCACATGACAGCAGGAAGAAGTGCTTAGCAAAGACGGAAAAGCCGCTTATAAAACCATCACATATAGTGAGAACTCACTCAGTACCATGAGAACAGCAGTTTGGGGGTAACCGGCCCCATGATTCAATCACCTCCCACCGGGTCCCTCCCATGACCACATGGGGATTATGGGAACTACAATTCAAGATGAGATTTGGGTGGGGACACAGCTAAACCGTATCAAAGTGTTAAATTTGACACGTGGGCCCTATTAATGGGTGTTACTGTTGTCTGCTTTTTTTGTGTGTCTATATGGATAACACAATTCTGTTTCTCTGCATGACTCATACTTTTATAAGTTGAAGACGGAGCATCTTACATAATATAGCTATTCTTGCTGGACATTAACTCCCTTCTAGAGGAGGGTGACTTGTTATTGGCGACTGGATATACTTTTTTTTTTTTTTTTTTTTTTGTGCAGAGTCTCACTTTGCTACCCAGGCTGGAGTAAAGTGGTATGGTCACAGCTCACTGCATCTTTGACCTCCCAGGCTCAGGTGATCCTCCTGATTCAGCCTTCTGAGTAGCTGAGACCACAGGCAATATGCCACCATGCCTGGGTAATTTTTGTATTTTTTGTAGACATGGGGATTCACCGTGTTGCCCAGGCTGGTCTTGAACTCCTCAAGCCATCCACTTGCCTCATCCTCCCAAAGTGCTGGCATTACAGGCATGACCCACTATGCCTGGCCTGGATATGCTATTTAGGGATGTACGTTTTCCTCTAGTATGAAACACTGATATCATTCTCACAGGGTGCAGCCTTGGATATGTGTAGTCATTCTTGGGTGTCCATGGTTTTATCGGGTGTCTCTTTGCCTTTTTCTGTGATCTCTCTCTTAAGTTGTCTGCCTGTATTAATGTCACACCCAGATCTTAGTTCCAATGGCTTCTGGTTGATTTCTTTATTACTTTTGCTGTGGAATATGAATTGTTCCACAGTGTGATTCAGTTAAATTTGGGCCCTTTTTCAGTGGTAGTTTTTGAAGTGAGTCCTTGAGGTTTTTTGTAACTCCGGGAGAACTCATCTTATATTTCCTTCCCTGGTTTTCCCTTATGAACTCTCTGCCTTATGGTTTAGTTTATTGTTTTCAGGAAGCTACCTCCCTCTTCTTAATTGTTTGACATGAAGGTTTTTATTGTGTGTAAGAGTACTCTTAGGTTTGAACTTCTCTGCATACAGGTTCAAATAAAGTCAGTTCCTTTGGGGGGACCTTTCTGTTCTTATGACTTGTGTGTTCTGGGAAAAATTCTCTGGGCCACCGCTCCAGAGCTGAGGGTAGTGACAATGGTCCACTTCTCTCAGAGTTATATTTCTGCTTTTATGAGCAAGGTGCTAGGTATAGGCAATAGCCTCTAGTTCTCTCAGCTTGCTGTGCCTCGTGTGCAAACTCTATCCAGTAAGTGAGGTGAGACAAGGATAATCAGGGCCCTGGTGTTTTTGGCTTGATATTCCTGAGGTAAAACCTTAGCTCTTTGAGTGGAGGCTGGATGGAGTAACAGAACTCTGGACCTGTCAGCTGCACTTTCGTCTCAGCTGCACTCAGTTGCAGTTTTGTCTCTGTGTAGAATGGGGGAGAGAGAAAATGAGAAATGCTGGCATCTTACCCCTGCCTGGGAGATACCGTAGCCCTCAACTGGTGGCTGGGGTGGAGCGAGCTCTGTGTTTTGAGCTATACCCATCTGAGGTAGAATGACTGTCACACTGGACTGAAATGGTGTGGGTTATACTTCAGATGCCATAGACCTTCACTCCTCTTACCAGTTTTAGTCGGTTTTCATGTATTATTATTTCTTCATTTGCTGTTTGCCTTAAGGCAAATTTCCAGAGACTTTAAAGGGTTTTTATTTTTACTATTTTTGCAGTTATGTTTATTTTTATGGGTGTCAGTCTGCAGAGGTCCTTACTCTAACATTCCAGAGGTGACTTCTTAATGGTCATATTTACTGGCTTGCTCAAAACAGGGTTTGAAATTAATTTTTCATTGAGCTACTCAGGTACAAATTGATATTATTTAAACATGTGGTTAAAAATGTTTCCTACCTTATATCTCAAAAAGTGACTTTTAAATATAGGCCTCATCTTTGGATCAGGTTCAATATAAGTCCCATACTCAGATGAACAGAATTCCAATTCAATTCTTTTTGCATATAAACTGTGAGATCTTAAGCAGGTTACTTAACCACCCTCAATTTATTTGCTCATCCTAAGTATTGAGATAGTAGTAGCTGTTTGTAAGTTAAATTACATAATGGATGTGAAAGCTTTTGAACTTTTAAACTCTAAAAATTTAAAACACAGAGGATTGTTATTACCACTTTAAATCAAATGCCGAATGAAATGAAGTGACTTTTTCTGATTTTATTCTTGTCTACGAATACTAAGTATAACATTTATTTTAGAAAGTCATTTATGATTTTTAAATTCTTCATATTAGCATGTGATACTCTTATAAAATCGGCTAAGATATCACCTAGAAAATGATTACTCTCGATATGTTGATTGTGGAATTTCAATAGTAGAGGGGGAAAATAACATTTTTAGCTTGTGTCTGGTATTAATAGTATAATTATTTTATCTGTCCATTTATTTTGGTCTTTTTGATAGTTCTCTGTGGATCTCAATAAGAGTTCATTTTTATATGTGAAAATGATGAACATGATCCAATAATTTTTAAAGAATCATGGAATCTAGATTTGGAAAGTGATCTTGGATTTGGTCAAATCTAGTAGGAATTGCATTCTTAGGTCCCCTGTCAAATTCTTACCTATCCCCTACATGAACAAATCATGGACAGAGGATTACTGTTGCACATAGCCGCTAGATTCCATTTTCACTACACTTCAATTTTTAGGGTGTTGGTAGTTTAGAAAACATGTTGTATCATGCTTTTCATTTATTTTTTACTTCCGATTCAGGTGTTGCTGTATTTTGCATGTGAGGAAATCAAAGATCAAAAAGATCAATGGTTTACTCAAAGTTATAAGACTACTAGGAATTAAAAATTAGATTCATGATTTTTGAATCACTATTTTACAGGAATAAGCGTATGCTACCTACCTGGTGCTGTATATCATAAACTGAAAGATTTTTAAAAAGTCAGGAATCCCTCAGCTCAAAACATGCACAGTTCAGAAGGGAAGAAAAATTCTTAAAGCAGCAGTTACTGTTTAGATTGGAATACTGTGGTAGAGATGTTTCAGTGATCTGGAACAGAAAATGGATCTAGATTATTTAGGGGTAACTTCATGGAAGAAGACGACTTTTGAAACGAACATCATTTAAAATGACTGCAGTAATGTCAGCTAGAATGATTTCTAATGCAATCTCAGCTGTCACTTTTTAATTTATATCTGAATCCAAATCTTCCTCCATTAATTTTCACAGCGTTGGTTCTGTATTAATACAAAACAAATTAAATCTCTCTTCCGTGTGAAAGCTCTTCACCTACTGAAATACACTGTGTCTCTCCCAGATCTTTTCTCCAGGCTTTTCTTCAGCTGTTGCATCTAACTTTTCAACACGTAACCATTATTGAAAGATGGTAGGTAATAATGTTAATTTGGTTAAACAGAAGCATTTGCTGCTACCATGGTTTCTCCTCTCTGGTGAAACAACAGTATGTTGTTCATTGTTGTTGTTGATATTTATTTGTTTTTCGTGAAGAATTTTTTTTCTGGTCAAGAATTGCTTCTGTCTAATTAGAAAATATAATAGACATTACTTCATTCATATTTTGCCCAGTATTAGTCTATTAATGTAAGCTATTTGAGATCCATGCAACATTTTAAACATATATTTTAGCTTTTTATCAATGTATAATGATATACATTGATATAATGATATCATTATATCAATGATAACATTATTAGATTTTCTCCTAAGAAAAGTATATCTTCTCACTTTTTCCATGTAAATTTTCATTGTATTAGGATTTTCCCATACTGAACTTTTTTTTTTAAAACCAAATATAGGATTTCTCACTTGATTTTATTAAGCACGATCTTGCAAATTTGGGGTGATTCTTCTGATTTACATATAATCTTTGTGTGTGTGTGTGTGTGTGTGTGTGTGTGAGATTCCTAAGTTTTCTTTCCTAGCTCACCCTTTCTTTAGGGGCCTGTAGGAGGAAATCCTAGATAAAGTTTGATTTCTAAAAATGCCACCAGACAAGGTGGCTCATGCCTGTAATCCCAGCACTTTGGGAGGCTGAGGCAGGTGGATCACTTGAGTCTAGGAGTTCAAGACCAGCCTGGGCAACATGGCAAAATCTCATGTCTACTAAAAATACAAAAATTAGCCAGGGGTGGTAGCATGCACCTGTAGTCCGAGCTACTCGGGAGGATAAGGTGGGAGGATTGCCTGAGCCTGGAAGGCAGAGGTTGCAGTGAGCTGAGATTGTACCACTGCACTCCAGCCTGGGTGACAAAGTGAGAGAGACCCTGTCTCAAAATAAAAAATAAAATAAAAAAAAATAAGTTTAAATGAATGCCAACATATTTCTGTGTATTTACACATTGTTTATGCTATCTTTAGAGCATCCTGGCTTTAAATCCTCGAACACAAACTCATGCAACTCTGCGTTCCACTTCGGCCAAGAAATTAGACAAGAAACATTGGAAAAGAAATCCTGATAAGAACTGCTTTGTAAGTACCACAGATACACTATTTCATGCTGAAAATTATCTCACTCCACACATTGTAAGACAAGATTTTACATGCACTTAGAAATCCAATTAGGGATTAAAGTACAGCTGTGATTTAAAAAATATTTTAAATATTTAATATTTGAACAGGTTTGAAAGTGTATTTTTAATTACATTGCTTTAAAAAAATCTCCTGAAAACAAATTATATGCAGGTTGAGTAACCAAAATATGAAAATTCAAAATACCCAAATCTGAAACAATTCTGGTGTTAAGCATTTTCGATAAGAGATATGCAACCTGTAAATTTAGTTTGGTGCCAAAATTTCTTTTCTCAAAATCTTTAAAATTAGTCTCAAAATTGTTTTGCCTGTTGACACAATGATACAGAAGGGTTTTCATATTAATGATATAGGCTAAATGAAGGAAGTTATAGATACACTGGTATCTGTGGACTTTAAAAATACACTCTTACAGAATATATGAACATTAGATGTTCTATGAACATCTAATAATATGAACACCTAATATTTCTAGGTGAGGTACAGGAGCAAAACAGCATTTCTCTGAGATTACTGCTAGAACTTTGTTTAACTGTATCTAGAAGGTGATTATAGAGCTGGAACTGTGAGACCATAGATGGGATATAAGTACAACCTTAAAGGCGATGTTAGAAATTCCATCTTAAGGTTATATACATTTTTAAATTTTGAAAGAAATGCCTTTTTACCTGATTTCCCCAAGTTAATTTACCCCAAATTAATATTCCCAAATTAATGAGTGAGACAGTAGTATTAGCTTAACATTAGCTCTATTGGAACTTTGTATATACTTTCTTATAGAATGTATGATTTTAGTTTATGTACTTCTTTCCTTCTTCTTATATCCTGAACTCTTTGAGGATGGGAATTGAGGGTGTGTGCTCATGTGTACTTGTATTTATCTAATTTTTAGTTTTTCTATCACCAGCCACAGGGCAAATTTTTTGAATGAAAAAAGAAATAGAAACAGAGAAACAATATTGCGTGAAAGATCCCATAGACACTTAATTACAGACCTCGATTTTGAATTCAGTTTTTCTTGGTCCAGTTTTGGGAGCTTTGCTTTCTACCATGATACTTCTAGTAGAGGTCTCTAAAAGGAAAACAGTGTGATTCAAGTTGTTCAAGGAATAGGCCGCTTACAAGGCATAACCCAGTATAATGATAAGAACAATTGAAGAACACTGAAAAAAGAATCTCCTAATTTTTAAACTTGAAAGCCCTTAAAGACTATCAAGCCTAAATCTCTAATTTTTAAAGGTCTGAGAATTATGATCAAGAGACACTATGTGACTTCCCTAATGTCTCATATTTATAAGTTTTCAAACTATTTATGGTCAGGATTTTATTTTGAAATGGAGACTTTCTTTATTATGATTGCTGTTGTTGTTATTTTATGGAAATTAGCATTTGTATCTCATAATGTGATCCTATACATTGAGGTTATTTTATCGTTTTAAAAATAATGACCAAGGCGCAGTGAGGTCAGTTTTCTCTGTCAAATATATATTGACACAAATATTTATAAAAGCAATTTACATAGGGATGCTATTTATACCTAGGGATGCTATAACAGGATACCACAGACTAGGTGGATTAAACAACAGAGACTTATTTTCTCACAGTTCTGGAAGTTAGGAGTCCCGGATCAAGGTGATTTCTTCCAAGACCTCTCTCCTTGGCTTGTAGATGGTGTCTTCTCCCTGAGTTTTCACTTGGGGTGTGCTTGTGTCCAAATAAGAACATCAGCTATGTTGTATTAGGACATACGCTAATAACCTCATTTTAAATTAATTACCTCTTTAAAGACTCTCTCTCCAAATATAGCTACATTTTGAGACAGGGGGGGTTAGTTAGGACTTCAACATAAGATTTTTGGGGAGATATAGTTCAGTTCATAACAATAATTTTAAATTATCACTTATACCAGTAATTTATTTTCTAATAACATATCTGAAGGAAAGAATTAGGAATGTAGGTAAAGAATTAAGTACAAAGAGGATTATCTTAGGCATTATTTATTCAGTGGAGACAAATGTAGGGGAAATCCCACTGAATTCCAACCAGTGGGTCATGGTTAAGCAAATTAGAGTAAATTAATTCAGTGGTATATTGTGCAATCATTAAAATGTTTTTGAAATAATCTGGATAAATTCTGTCTGCATTACATGGTAAAAGGATTTAACATCACTATTCAATAGTGATTGTGTACACTTACACATAACCATACCTTTATATATATCTACAAAGAACAAAAAAAATACTGAAATGTTAATATTGATTATATATTTTTTGGCACTTTTGTATATTTCACGTCTTCTATGAGTATTAGTATAAAAATAAAATGGAAACTTTAGATCTGTGTTAAAATGATAATCTCAATTTATAAGGTCAGATTTATTGCACTGATATCTATTAGTTTGAAGACTGTCTGTGACATTCATGAATTTCTCAGAGCAGTGAGGTTTATTCCCAAAAGTGAAATATGAAGCTACGGTTGAAAGTTATTCTCAGTGTGGTTAAATAATACTGTTCCTTTCCCATTTGTTATTATCCTCTTCATGGTGGCATAAAGAATTGAATGAAAGTGTCACCAAAATATATGGTTTGTTTTTCAATTCATAAAGACCCAAATAGGATGCCGGAACTTTTATCCCCACTAGCTAGCCAGTAACCAGTAACTGATGAGATATGAAAAAGTTTTCTTCTTACCTCACTGACATCTCCTATCTTGTTTTTCTTCACTTCTTTGTTGATTATTTCTCCTCTCACCCCTTAGATATTTCAGTGCCCAGAGCTCAAACTCTTTCTTTCTCTTAAAATAGTCACTACATTGGTTATCTTATTATCTCCTTACTTGTAATACTATCTTTAGATTGAAGATTCCTTTATATTTCTAGCCTGCATTACTGTCTCTCAATCTATATCTATATCTATATCTATATATCTATATCATCTATATCTATATCTGCTATATTTTTCTTATGTTTACTTACCAAAACCAGAGTTATAATTGGACCCAACAATTGGAAAAGTTTTTCTTCAGGCATTATATAGTCCTCTCTTACTATCTGCCTTCTTCCTTCCTTTTTTCTATTTATTTGGTGCTTGAAGCATCTATATTTCAGGCACTGTATTGAATGCTTCTCAGAGGCGAATAAAATCCAGAAAAATAAGTAGTCTAAGATCGTTTATTAAAATAGACACAAATGTGACTTAATAAGTAAATTATAGGCTTCTTAGAAAATAAGCATCTGTTTGACCTGTAAAAGTGCCTTAAGAATGGCAGTTCTGAAATTATTGCCCAGGACTATCTTCACTTGGTAGTTTAATACTCTTATAGTACTAATTGGAAATTCTGACTTCAGTAGGGGATTTAAACTGGCAAACATGTTTATACTGGTTAATGAAGCATGAAGCAGTTATTTCCAGTATAGTTTAAGCAGGTGTTCCGTAACTGCTGTTTATTTTTGCCATTTTTGAAAATGTTGAACTATCCTAATTATATAAATATTTTGTACTCATTTTCCCTCAGCAATTTTTGAAGACCAGAAAATATTACAAATCAGAAAACTTATGCTGGGTGAAAATTAAAAGGAAAGGCAGTTAAAGACCGCCAATTAGCCAAGTATTAGACATGTTTTTTTAAGAATTTTAGCAAATTTGTTCTAAATGCATGACACATACAAGGTGCTCACCATAAAAAAATAAAATGAGAATAAGCTATAGTATACATTAAAAATTTTCAATGCTTGTTGTGAAGTAATTCATTTAAGCTTCAGAAGCACCCTGTCAGGTAGATATTATATTTTATCATCCATTCATAGATGAGGGAACTGAAGCACATGGAAGCCTACGAAACCTATTCACAGTTCCACAACTGAATGGTGGAACTAGAGACTGAACCCATGCAATTGCCAGAGAGCTCTTTTAGTAGAAGTTTTTTGAATAAGGAAATAAAAAAAAATCATTGACTTATTTTCCTTGTAGACAATGAAAATAACTAAATGATATATGGGTTTTGATAAATATTTTTTTCTTGCATGAGCTTCACAATCTCAGTCACTCGTTTGTTTCACATTTATTATCTGTGCCACTTGCCACATTGGAATTGGTGTGACACAGGCCTTGCCAAGAAGTTCTCATGTTGTTTTGAAGAAGGCTGAAATACCAATAAATAGTAATAATACTCTTTCAAAGGAAGAACAGTTAAGGAATTTTAATGATCGTTGTGAGTTTATCATATTTGCCTTTAGGTGAATCAGTCTAGCTTTCAGTGTGGATGATGGATTTAATGAAAAGATTGGAGGCAAGGTCTCTGGGACTGGATTTAAAAAGTTGGAAGACAGATGATGAAGACCAGGAGGGAGGATGAGCTTGAATTTATTTAGGAGATAAAACACGTATGACTTGAGAGTTGACTTTATGTGTATGTTTACTTGTTTATAGCATAAATTGAGGGTAAATACTACACTCACTTTTGGATTATTTGAAATCCTTGTGCCTGTGGATCACTGCAAAAGTTGTAGATTAGTAAAGGGCCTGGGATGGAGATAAATAATTTTTGAATCATCAGGATATACATAAATAACTAAAAGCCTAGGGGGAGAGTTACCCAGGAAGAGTGTGTAAAGTGGAAAGAGGGTGCAGGTTAGACCTTTGGGATTAGGGCAGAAATTAGGGTGAGGCACGTGAGGCACTGGCCTGAGGTGTAAAATATAAGGGACTAACAAAAGACTCAGTAATCAAGAAAAATAAAAATAATAATAAATATATATAGGTACACACCTTTTTCCTTTTGCCTCAGGCTCCAGTGTGGCTCAGCATGGCACTGAACATAGCATGGAAAAGGCAGGCAGAGATGAGAATTTAGCTAATAAGCACTTTGAGAGGTGAGATGAGAACCGCAAGAGCATAGTGGGGGACTTCCATGGAGGAAGGATAAGTTAATATGTTTTTCTAATAATATATTATTTCTTATGTTCCAAATATGGTTGATTTTTATACTTTTGGAAATTATACTTAAGGTTTGCCTTGTCTGCTGGCACCATTTTTCCTTTTCAAGTTTACATGGCTATTAAGAGATGAAATCCACTTAGCATTCAATCTCATTCACTCTTTGATGGATAGCCAGCTACTGGGATCTGTTAAAATTGATGGAGAATATATGTTCCTCCATTGACATATCATATTCACAATGTGAATTTTTATTTTTAAGCTCCAAAGTAAATAAACTTTTCACCAGATACCCAGTAAGAAAGCAATACCTCTTCTACCCTTGCCTCTTGTTGTATGTTTGAAAATACTTTCTCAAGCATGAGCTTGGTTTTTTAATTGTTGACAATTATTTTCTTCCAAAAATAGACAATAATTGAAAGAGTTTCGGAAATAAAAAAATAAAAACAGATTATTTGCAACTAAATATCTCTTTCAGTATGTGAAAAATGCAGGGTTTGTATAGAGAATACAGATATCCACCTAGAAACTCATGCGTGCAAGTAACATGACCTCTTTTATTTTCTTGTAACTGAACTTAATTGTACTGTGAGTATTTGTGAGAGTGGAAACCTGGGTGTCACTTGTAGGATTCATTTTTCCCTACTTGTCCCCCTCACCCCTTATTTCTCTGGGCGGATATCTAAGTTTTACGAGGGTTGCTGGCAAGTGTGGGCTGTGAGGTAAGCCCAGCTGATTTTTCATGCCATCTTCCCACTGGTCACCATCATGGGGACTTTGGAGTCATCCTTCATTTTCATTCATTAGATCCCTTTCTATCCCTCGCATCTCTACTACTTTGAAGCCGTTCTTGATAAGGTGACAGTCATTCTGATGTTCCACTCAACACTGGGGCTTAGGGAAGTTCATGGTTCAATCTGCTCTCCTAGGGCTTCGTTTGTCGATGAGTCACAGATTCTCCATCTTTGATTTTCCCACACCTGGTATTTGTCAGCCCTCTGAGAGTAGCCTAAGGAGCTGGGCATTGATGCTCTTTTTCCAAGATCTGCCAATATCTCTGGGCCCTTCCCTTACTTTTGGTCCTCATTTTGTCTCTCTGTCTGTTAAATATTTATATAGGCTGACTGGGAAGGATGGGAGTGGAAGAAAAAGTAACTTTTAACTTATCACCCATTTCCTCCTAAATCCACTGTCAATCACTGAAGTCCTTTCAATTTTTCTGAAAACGTGACTTCTAAAATTCTGAGCCCAAAAGAAACACCCTTTGTTTCTCTGCTTTCTGTAGTTGTATTCTTTCTTTCAAGAAATGAATACCCAGCGGCCTCTCTGCCTAATAGGTATAAATTTATAGGAGGAATGGGAAGGGATGGTAGCATAACTACAACCACCCCATAAAGACTGATTTTGAATTTGAGTTTATCAGGAATGATGATCATCTCCTGCCCTCCATCCAGTAAGTTCTCAAATGAAGGCTGGTGGAGTAGGGAGAGATGGCAGAGTAAGTTCCTATTTGGGATGGGAAAGATTATGGAAAGGTAGGCGAAGGCAGGCAATGCCCGAGGAACCCCATGTTGGGAAGCTGGGACAGCACTTGCTTGCATGATCCTAAAACTGAGGGCCAACTTAAATTTAGTAACACAGTGCCGCACTTACCTCACCCTGTTACTGGCCCAAAGGGCTTCTTCCACTGTTCTTGAGGTACCAGCCAGCCTCAGGACCCAGTAATGTCTCTGCAGGTTTTAAACTTCAGTAGCAACCCCAAAACCACAGTAGGGACCCAGATGGATTTGGATGTCCAGGTTGATTCAGAAGTACTTGCTGGCTCACTGTGTGGGATTTCCTGGTCATTACATTAACTTCTGAATTGCACTACCAGTCATGACACATTATTGGGTGTTTTGGAACGCTTGATATGGTATGATTTTACTGTTAATAATATATATATATATATATATTTTTTTTTTTTTGAGACGGAGTCTCGCTCTGTCGCCCAAGCTGGAGTGCAGTGGCCAGATCTCAGCTCACTGCAAGCTCCGCCTCCCGGGTTTACGCCATTCTCCTGCCTCAGCCTCCCGAGTAGCTGGGACTACAGGCGCCCGCCACCTCGCCCGGCTAGTTTTTTTGTATTTTTAGTAGAGACGGGGTTTCACTATGTTAGCCAGGATGGTCTCGATCTCCTGACCTTGTGATCCGCCCGTCTCGGCCTCCCAAAGTGCTGGGATTACAGGCTTGAGCCACCGCGCCCGGCCAGTTAATAATATATTACTAAATATATTATTATTTTCCTGTCCTCAAATTAATTTAACTCAAAATTGGTAGACATTTGAATAAAGAGATCAGTTTGCCTATAGCCTCTTGATTTGAGAAAAACCCTGTATTCAACTAGTTCTACAAGTAAATTATGTAAGCATAAATGGCATACATACATTTTGAAAACAATTGTCCTGTGGCATTTGTTGAGAACATTGCAATGAATTAGAAAAATAAAAGTTTATTTTGAAGTAAATATATTTTAAGTGATCATTACCGAGCAACAGCTTTCTTATTTCTAACAAATGTTAGATGTTATTAATGTGAAATTTAGTAATTAATTTTGCATATGGAAAATTGAAGAAAATAACACTTTAAAGAAAATGCAAGCTTAAAATTTCAGCAGAGGGAAAAAAATTAGGGAAAAATATACTGTGAAAAGTGACTACCTAGAAATCCCTTCAAAGTATAAAGCTTTAAGTAGAACAGGGATACTGAGGTTAAAACCTTACCGTGTGGTCATTTACACATATTGTAGACCTTGTAATTTTGAAGTTGAGGTGGAGTCTTTCATTGTATGAATTCTGACATATAACAAATATTTATTTTAAAATAATAACTGGCTGCTTATACAAAGGCATTTTGGGTAGAAAGTTTAGAGTCTAGTTGTAGATTTCAAGATGGCAACAGTGGAAAATCTCAATTATGCCTCTCTTGATAACTGCATTCACTCCATAGTTTTAATGCCCATCTATGTGTTTATTAACAGCTGAATGAATATCTCCATCCAAGATCCCGTCTGTATCCAGATGCTTCTTAAGATAGTTCCACCTGGATATTGTATTGGTTTCTCATTATTACTATGTCAAAAACCAAATTATTCATGCCTGTTGCTGCCCAGATTTTCTTTTGTTATGTTGGTAGCAAAAATAATCACTTTGTCATCTAGGCAAGAAAACTCAGGGCAATTCTTGACACTAAAAATGCTATTATCAACAACACTGTATTATAACTAACATAAAATAAAAGAAGACAATTAAATATATAACATGCATTCATTTAATGTTTTTATGCCATTTGGATTTCATTTCTGCATGGAACAATGAATCAGTATGGCATTTTGGAACTTGCCATATTTACCATGTTTGATCAATTCTCTGATGCGTATTTTATCACAGTTTCACATCTCTGGAATTAATTTCATTTTATAGTTAATCTGATAAGAAAGTTTGTATCAGTTTATTTAGCAGTATTTTTTGTTGTTAGTATGTAAAAATGACATACTTAACAGTCTGTATTGTCTTAGCGCTATAAAATAAAGCATGTATGGAGAGAAGGCAGAAAATATTTTGACTAAAGCAAATGTTCTTCAGTTTTTATTAATGTTGTTGGTAGATCTGTTGGTAGCTTTTCATAGCGCTGGAAATTCATGAAAAGGAAACTCATTGAAAATAAAAACATAGGTATATGGACAATGGTCCTAGTAACTGCAAGAATGCAGTTCAACTTAGTTTAGGATAATTTTCTCTTGTAATAATAAATTACAGAATAAAAAGCAATTCCTCTGAGATCTGAATCACATCATTTTTAAGGATTCTCAAATATATTATTTCCATGTCCCAAATTAATTTAACTGAAAATTGGTAGACATTTGTGTAGAAAGATCTGTTTGCTTATGGCATCTTGATTTGAGAAAAACCCTGTATGCACCTAGTTCTGCAAGTAAATTATGTAAACATAAGTGGCATAAATGTTCATGATCTGTAAAATATTTGTAGTTCTCCTTCCTATGAATTTATGATATATTTATTGTACACAAAACATTTTTGAGTATCTGATATAAATGCCTAATTTAGATTACATGATTCAGTTTCTCATATATTCTTTCCATCTCTGTGCTGAGAAGCAACTACATTTCACTTATTTTTTTCTGAAGTTCTATAATTTAGGGAGTGCATCTAACAAAGGATTAAGCTGTGTGACACAGTGCTATACTCTGTAACAGTACCTCAAGTAATAATGATGATAATGGTGATGATGAAGACAATGAGGATGGTGGATAGTGAACCAGGCTCTTTATAATAACTAAATTAGTTGATGAACAACTCTATGAAGCAAGTATTACTTCATGCATTTACTCCTTATATTCCCTTTCCTGCTTTAATTTTCTTCATAGAACATATTGCCATGTAACATACTATTTTTCATATTTTACTTGTTCGGTTGTTTAGTTATTTTCTCCCCATGAGAATGTAAGGTCTATGAAGACCTGTTTTGTTCGCAACTGTATCGTCAGCTCCTGAAATGGTGCCAGACATATAGTAAGTATGCAATAAATAACAATTAATTGAATATTTACTGAGTTCTCAGTGTATGTTAAATACTGCTTTTGGTGCTGAGAATACAACCGTGTACTTTACTCTGCCAGAACTTATATTCTGGTGGATGAGAATTATTACTGTTATTTTGTTAATTATTATAATTATTATCCTCTTTTTATTAATGGGAAATATGAAGCTTGGAGGAGATGAGATAAGTGAATTGCTCAATCTACACATATATAAAAATGTATTTTGATATTATTTTGAAGAACTTTTATGTAGTTTCTTCTACTAACATACACCTAGATTTCTATAAGAGTACAAAGTGTAGCCGGGCGCGGTGACTCACGCTTGTAATCCCAGCACTTTGGGAGACCGAGGTGGGCAGATCACGAGGTCAGGCGATCGAGACCATCCTAACATGGTGAAACCCCATATCTACTGAAAATACAAAAAATTAGCTGGGCGTGGTGGCGGGTGCCTGTAATCCCAGCTACTCGGGAGGCTGAGGCAGAATGGCGTGAACCCGGGAGGCGGAGCTTTCAGTGAGCCGAGATCGCGCCACTGCACTCCAGCCTGGGCGACAGAGTGAGCCTCCACCTCAAAAAAAAAAAAAAAAAAAAAAAAGTGTACCCTGAAATAGCAAGTAAAATATGAAGCTATTGATTGGTTTCCATTGTTTATATATATACATGTATGTATGAAGTATGAACTCTGAGTATCATCTCCTGAACATTTTGGGCAATAATTCAATTGCTGGAAATGTTACCTTCCAGAGTAATGAACCCACTTAAAGAATTAATTTTTTGCATCACACTTTTCATTTCTATAACACCACTACATATAAATTATTTCACTTTAAGACTTATATAGTATAAATATTTGAATCTAAATTGTACATATATATTAATTACTAAATATTAATGGAAGATCTAACATGTGCCAGCCGCTGTGATAAGTCATGGGAAAGGGACAAAACGGTTTTTGCCCAGACAACTAACTGGGCATTTGCACAGGTGTTAACCTAATTTTGTGTCTGTAATTGGTGGGTTCATGGTCTCGCTGACTTTAAGAATAAAGCCGCGGACCCTCGCGATGAGTGTTATAGCTCTTAAAGGCAGCGCATCTGGAGGTGTTCATTCTTCCCAGTGGGTTCGTGGTCTTGCTGGCTTCAGGAGTGAAGCTGTAGACCTTTGCGGTGTTACAGCTCATAAAGGCAGCATGGACCCAAAGAGTGAGCAGCAGCAAGATATATTGCAAAGAGCAAAAGAACAAAGCTTTCACAGTGTGGAAGGGGACCCAAGTGGGTTGCTGCTGGCTGGTTGGGACAGCCTGCTTTTATTCCCTTATCTGACCCCACCCACATCCTGCTGATCAGTGCATTTTACAGAGAGCTGATTGGTCTGTTTTGACAGAGTGCTGATTGGTGTGTTTACAATCCTTGAGCTAGACACAGAGTGCTGATTGGTGAGTTTACAATCCTTGAGCTAGACACAGAGTGCTAGACAGAAAAGTTCTCCAAGTCCCCACTAGGTTAGCTAGATACAACCTTAGCTAGATACAGAGTACCAATTGGTGTATTTACAAACCTTGAGCTAGACCCAGAGTACTGATTGGTGTATTTACAAACCTTGAGCTAGACTGATTGGTGTATTTACAAACCCTGAGCTAGGCACAAAGTGCTGATTGGTGCTTTACCATCTGTTAGCTAGACATAAAAGTTCCCCAGGTCCCCACTAGACTCAGGAGCCCAGCTGGCCTCACCCAGTGGATCCTGCACCAGGACTGTAGGAGGAGCTGCCTGGCAGTCCCCAGCTGCCCCTGCACTCCTCAGCCCTTGGGCTCTGGATAGGACCGGGTGTCGGGGAGCAGGGGGCTGCGCTCATCGGGGAAGCTCGGGCCCCACCGAGCCCACTGCTGGGGGAGGGTGGGGGGTGAGGGAGGTTCGGGCATGATGGGCTGCCGGTCTGGAGCTCTGCCCCGTGGGGAGACAGCTGAGGCCCGCGAGAACTTGAGCACAGCGTCAGCAGGCCGTACTGCTGGGGGACCCGGTGCACCCTCTGCAGCTGCTGGCCCGGGCTGGCGAGCCCACGCCCACGCCCGCTGAACCCATGCTCAGGACCGCCAGAACCGCACTAGCCTGCCAGCATCACTTGCAGCCCCAGTTCTGGCCTGGGCCTCTCCCTCCACGTCTCCCTGCAAGCAGAGTGAGGCGGCTCCGGCCTCAGCCCGCCCAGAGAGGGGCTCCCACGGTGCAGTGGTGGGCTGAAGGCTCCTCAAGAACCCCCGGAGTGGATATTGAGGCCAAGGAGGTGCTGAGAGTGAGGGCTGCTAGCACATTGTCACCTCGCAATCCCACAATCAGGTTTTGTCAGTGCAGCCTTCCATGGGAGTTATCGCTGAAGTACCATAGCCTGGTCTCAGGATTCAAGGTTGGCCTTCCCGAGAAACCAGAATTTAAATTGAAAATAAAGATGAAGGAAGGAAGAAAGGAGGGAAAAAGAGAAATTTCACGAGAGTAGAAAACTTGTATCTGAAAGTCTGAAGATGGGGGAGCGGAGCATACTGATTGAAGTTAAAGTACTAAAACAGTATCAGTACTGCATGGCTGAAGTCATAGACTGGAGCATGAAGGAAGGTATCAAGAGATGATGCTGAGGACCTCTCCACAGAGTAGTGACAATGATGATGATGATAAATATTTTTTTCTAGAGAAGTTCTATAGTCTGGTTATTTCATTGATAAGTGCTTGCTATATGTTTAAAAGGCACATTCTTTGTTTGTGATATGCTGTAATTTAGAGTTTTTATATATATTAGTATCCCTCTTTAAAAGTATGTGTTTTCCTAGTGCTTCATTCCACACATGGACTAGTATTGTCAGAGATTTATTCTCCAGGCAGAAATATGTAATAAGATGGTAATTGACTAAAAAGAATAAAAGTGTTAACTCTTAATTTCCTGAGGCTGTTACAAAAATGCTTTGCTTTAATTATTTATTTCAGACTGATTACTACTTTCTCTGCATCCATGTGACACACAAATTAAACTCGTTTGTAATTGTCAGCCATCAGCCTTGTTACTTTTATTTTGTTCTTCACTTGTTTGAAATTTTAATAATGGTTAAGCAGAGTGCTCTTTATTTTTTTTAAACAACTTTATGTTTAATGAAGTATAGTTATCTACTCAGGGTTTAAATTGAACTGGAAAAAACTTTCCCCTAAGTAAGGTGTATTTCAATTAGCTTTATTTGCAAAAGAAGGAAAATTTTTCCTTCACAGCTTCCTTATCTTTGAGGTTGAGTTTTTATGAGGGAAAGCAGTGGAACCTAAAGAGCTCAGTTGTCAGTAGAGAGGTTGGTTAAGAGAGTTAGCTCTAGAGATAAACTGCTTAGCTCAAATTATTGGTTTTGCCATTTAGTAGAGTATGACCTTGAGTAAATTTCTAATTCCATTACTGTCTCCATTTCCTCATCTCTAAGTGAAGATAATAATATCTACCTGATAGAGTAAATGAGTGAATGTGCATAGTATTCTTAAAATCCTGGCTGGCATATATATATAAAACCTTCTATAAGTATTATTGCTTATCAGTATCAGCATTTATAAGGGGGATGCTCTGAGGTTTCTGTTACTACATATGGAAGCCTATCATGATAGTGGATAGAGAAGAACAATGTGTATGGAAAAACCATGGAAAAGTACTGAGCAGCAAGATACTGAGGATGGTAATGGAAGACAGAGTATTTCCTCTATTGCCCAGAAATTTCCTAGTAGCTTATTTCTACAGAGACAGGCAGAAACAGAAAGAAGAGAGAGAGAAACAGCCACAAAATTTTTTTGAGCAGTGTCTTATATGTACATATGGATGGATTCTTTTTCTATGATTTTTTTTTTTTTTGGCTGTATTTCTCCCTTCTCCAAAAAGCCTCAACATGATGCCTTGGTCTTGGAGAGTTTTTATCATAGGCTAGAGGTGTGTATTGTCATGGGGAATTCCACTCTGGCCGAAGCTCTCTTGTGTGAGCTCCTGCGGGGCTACTAACTGCTAACCTGAAATGTGTTCCCTCTCTTATAATGGCCCAAGAGTGAAATATTTATTCTCCGTGTCTGACAAGGAAATTTCTCTTGGGAGAAGAAGTTGTTCTTATAGACTACATATTAGTCCAAGAATATTGAGAAGGGATCCAAAAGATCTGGAACCAAATAGATTGAATTTGTTTACACAGAAATTCTTTGCATAATCATAAATATTAAGCTGGAATTTTATGATGTATTATAGGTCAATAAGTAGTATATAATAAAGCAGATGTGTGTTAAGACTTTCTATAAAAACAAAATATGTATATTTTAAAAGATATTAATGAAGCATATTACAGTATTTGCAAATAAGAAATGTCTTTGCATATGGGAAAATACAGTGCTCTGAACAAAAGAAATCAGCAAAATTGTCTTTAGAGTCTAATGGTATATTTTACCTTTGCAAAACATTTATTTGGTGCTCATAGCAAATAAATATGTGAGTTTTGCTGTTTTCCCGAATGGGCATACAATGGCAGCTGTCTTTCTAATCGTTCCTCTATTCAAACACTAATCGCTGGAACCCACGTAGAATGCTAGACGCCTGAATAGGTAGACAATGGCAGCAGCGTTTTTAATCACAGTCCCATTCATGCACTAATCGGAGTGATGATTAAGGGACATTAGAGGGAGCACTTTGACATCTGATCCTTTGAACTGACGTCTGTGCAGGCTGCACTCCACAGAGCTCACTTGGCCAAACTGATTTCCTTAAATAAAGTGCTGTGATTTCCAGTGTAGGAAATATTACATTAGAGCCTATTGAAATGATTAGGAATTGAGGAGCTTTTCTTTAGGTGGGAATGTGGTGTATGCTGTATACTCACAAAAGTGAGATCATTAATATTGCATGTACTACTTTGAATATCAGGGACCATAGAGAAATAACATGAGAAACACCTTCCTGCAGTCATGCACTTAAAATGAATATGAACAAAAATGTGGAACTCTGCTGTCATAGCTCTCCATTATTGAAGTTTATGAATTTTGAAATATTTGTATTTTTATATAACATGATAAAGATCCACACATCCTAACTGCATTTCATATTTTTGTTTTCATTAAGCCAGGATATTTTTAATGTTACCTTTCTTGAAGTTGCTTTAATTACAAAAAAAAAAGAAATGTGTTACACCCTATTTGCATGGTCATGCTTTGATTCAGTAGTCGTTAGTGAGACAGAATGGATTATTTTCTCTTTTCTTTCAAATTTCTAATATCTATTTAGATTTTGCTAACCCGTTCCCCAGAATATGTCATGTGATTTACCCTAAAAATGTTAGTATCTATCCAACATTTGCAAATTGAATCAGTAGTTAAAATTCCTACGTCAATATTTGAATATGGAGCTCCAAATATCAATAACTGTATATACTACATACATGTGTAATGTATGTAGGGGAAGAAAAAGTTTTTCCTTTAACCTCTTATGTTCAGTGGCTGGGGCACGTGAATTAAACTGACAAAAGACAGATTAACAGGAGAATATGCATACACATTTTATTTGATGTTCATATTTTAATTGATATGTGCACAAAGCCTTCACATGAAAGAAATGAAGACAGAAAGAAGCAGTTAAACCCAGGGACTTACAATACCATTTTAATAAAGAGAGATAAATTGTGCAGAAGTGATAACACAAAGGAAAAGGGGTTTGGGATTCTAAGGGTGATAAATTGTGGGAAGATAAATATATGAGGGATACTAATGGAAGATAAGGGCTATTTTAGTAAGGGTTGTTTGTGCAAATCCATCTTGGTGCCAACTTTCTGTATCGAGTGATAAGGGTTGTTCTCCTCCTGGTATGGGAGAAGGGAGGGGAACACCTTCACAAAAGGAAATTTATGTCTGCTTTTAGGCAGATAGGGAGAGAGCAAAGAGCAAAGAGCTCTTTTTGCTGTTTCTTATTTCTTAAGTGCCTTCAGCTCAAAATGGTCCTTATGCCAAGGTGGCATATTTTGGGGTGACGTATTCTGACCCCCTCATGTACAGCCTCTTTGGATTGTTTCCTTTATTATGTTTCTTATTTATAGTATTCTTTCCTACAAGATATGAATATTTATCAAAAATTCTGGATAAATTTGACTGTGATATATAGTTCTGAAGGTACCTGCCTGAGAAATCCACAAGTTTATTGGTATACACCCTTGAAGCTTTCTTTGTACCACCTAACTGGCCCTGATTCTGACCACTTGAATCTGATGGAGAGAACTGCCCCAGGCTGGGTAAATCAGGTTCTCTCCTAGATATCTATGACAAGAGATCCTTTTTCATTCTGGACTGTTTGAGCAGGAAAAAAATGAAAGCTTGGTGCTGCAGGGTGGCCATTTTCCACTTGCGACATGTACTAAAAATCAGAAAAGGCCACGCTGAGGAGAGAGAAGACAGAGGCAGTTGTAGAGAAAGAAGCTATGCAGGTTTCTCATAGCTTTGCATAGGGAGAGTTTTGCAACTTCATGTTTTGTGAGATACTCTTGGATAGACTCTTTTTATTGGCTTAAACTATGTAAACAAGTTTGAGATACAGACAACCAAAAAATCCTAAGGAGCACAGCGCTATATGTCAAGTTTTAATGACCTAGCCAGAGGTGTTTTATTTTTATGGAATACGTTGAAATTACGATTAAGTTGTGTGAGGCAGTAGGGTATAATATAATCAGCTCTGGCTCAGACACACATGCCCAAACTGAAATTGTCTCTACATTTA
The DNA here is from genome assembly GCF_043159975.1 of Macaca nemestrina. Taxonomy (NCBI): domain Eukaryota; kingdom Metazoa; phylum Chordata; class Mammalia; order Primates; family Cercopithecidae; genus Macaca; species Macaca nemestrina. The sequence goes on from NC_092125.1 coordinate 135,389,348, forward strand.
CTAACTTGAACTTGGGTATGATTCTTCATCTTAACTAGCTAGCTCTAGTTTCTTTCACTGTTAAATAGAAATATTGATAATTATGGAAATCTAACTACATTATTTTGAGAACTAAGGAATTTAAAAAGGGTATAATACAAAGTTTAGCACATGGTAAATGCTCACTAAGTAGTACTTTTCATTATTAATGTTTTAGTTTTGCCTAAATATTGGGAATGACTTCTGGTTCAGATGATTAAGCATTTAGCTTGGATTTCTTTGAATAATATTTTATCTTTTAGTCATAAATTACAGATATTATTTGAAGTCTTTCGTAATAGTTCTTGTTATCAAGATAGTATCTTGTTATCAAGAGTGTGTGTGAGAACCCTTCCTTTATGGCCTACTTTGGCCCCATTAGTCGAGGTATTTAATGCAGGTGACTCCATTTAGATTCTGGCAACTTTTACACTTTTTGTTTCTCTTCTTCAATTGTTTTCTTAAAAGATTTATAGTTTTCATAATATAAATAGTTTAACTCCTTGGATACATTTATTCTTAATTATATATGTTTTAGCTACTTATAAATGGGATTGTTTTCTTGATTTCTTTTTTTGGATGGTTTATTGTTAATGTATAGATATGTTACTGAATTTTGTATGTTCATTTTGTATCTTTTAAGTTTACAGAATGTATTAGTTTGAATTAATTTTTGGTGTAGGCTTTTGGGTTTTCTATACATGAGACCATGTCATCTGCAAACAGACAATTTAACCTTTTCCTTTACGTTCTGGATGCCTTTTATTTCTTTCTCTTGCCTAATTGCTCTGGCTAAGACTTTCAGTACTATGTTAAATAGAAATGGTAAAAGTGGGTATCCTTGTCTTGTTCCTGATCTTAGAGGAAAAGCTTTCAGCTCTTTACCATTGAATATAATATTAGTTGTGAGCTTGTGATACATGGCTTTTATTGTGTTGACGTGCATTTTTTCTCACCTAATTTTTAAAGTGCTTTTGTAATTAAAGGATATTCAGTTTTGTCCAGTGTTTTTTTCTGCGTCAATTGAGATGATCCTATGGTTTTTGTCCTTTATTCTGTTAATGTGGTATATCACACTTACTGATTTGTGTATGTTGAACCATCCTTGCATCCTGGGGGTAAATACCACTTGACTATGGTGAATGATCCTTTTAATGTGCTGATGAGTTTGGTTTGTTAGTGTTTTGTTGAGTAGTTAATTTTTGCTTTTGCACTTACCTAAAGTCTTCTACAACTCAAATCTTTCCTTCATTTCAAAGCAGTTTTCTTCTCATGTCAACAGTGGCATAATCCATAATTATTCATATGGTTCTTCCTTTTTTGAGTACATAAGACAGAAGATGTAGAGGAGTGTTCACTGCAGACTGAATGGTTGGTTGTGAGAACTGAGGTCTAGAGTTAGGACAGAGTTTAGAGCTATGTGAGCTCTTAATACCAATATCAGACTGAAGAAGCAGGCACTTGTTTAATAAATTTATTGTGTTTATGTTTGAGATATGGAGATTCTCCAAAGTCACCCTCTGTTGCTCATGTCTAATGACAGTATTGAACGCTAATATTCTCCTATCTGGTTTCTCTGCCTCTCCCCTTGTCCTCAGACATTAAAAAACACCCAACTGTATTGTTATTTTGAAACCCAAAAGAGATTATGTTTTCCATTGTCTTCCTATGTCACTCAGAGTAAAACCTGGTCCTTATATAGCCTACAAGCCCCTATCCTTATCTCCTGCTGCTTGTTTTCCCAGTCTCCTAGTCACTGTCTTCTGGCTTCCTTGATTTTTTAGGAACACTTCCCACAGCCTTCTGCCTCAAGGCATTTGCGCACTACCTTTTCTTTATGCTTCGTGTTATATACATACTGCACTTCCTTACTTTCATCATATGCTAGGTAATCAATGGGAATTTTCCTAACACGCAACATCATATGTAACATGCCCCATCCAGCATTCCTTTTTGCTCCTAATCACATTTTATTACTCCTGACTACATTTTATTTTCTCTAAAGAATTTCTTATCATCTCTGTCTTTACTGTTTTGCCTAATGCTTCTTTCCATCTCTAGGGTTCAAGTTTCCTGAGAGCAGTGGCTCAATCAGTTTTGTTTACAACTCTAACTTCAGGGCGTAGAACAATACCTGGTGCCTTGTGGCTACTTAAATGAATGAAACGAAGATTCTAGAGACTAAATTATGCTACTATCTCAAATCTAATCAATGATATAAAAAATACAGTCACACAATATAATAATTGAAGTTCACATTTAAAGTTTGGTTTTTCAAATTCATTTGCTTCTTTAAACACATCCATCAGTATCTGTTGTCATACCTCTACTCATTAACAGAAGGCCAGTAAAGAAACTCTATTGTGGAAGCCATACTTAGCCACCACGTATAAATGCTCTGCACAAGCCCTCCTGTGGCATTTCTCACCTGAACCAAGAGTCTTCCACTTCAAAGTCTGTAGCAAGGTGGTTAGGAGAATGAATGGAAAATAAAGGTTTATTTTAGATATACTTTTGGAATTAGTTTTTGAGGATTTATCCCAATGCTAAGTAAGGAAGTTTTCTATCTGTGGCCATGTAACTGCATGCATTTCCATCTCTTTTATTATCAGATTAGAGAAAACCTCACAATGTAGTAAACTCTTCTTGATTCAAAGATAATTTGAGTTACTAGAGAGTAGGAATTGTGTCTTAGTCTTCTTTGCTTCACTTATGTGTGTATAACCACTTGTAGCTCAATAGTTTAATGAATAATGAAAAAACGAAGTTGTCTTGTATATATTAATTTCAAATGTATTCCAGTGTTGATATTTTTAATTATTTTAGGTATCTGTTTGTATTAGGCTTCTTTTCAAAACCTGGGGTTTTAGGTAGAGACATTTAGGGTATGGTTTGATCAGAATCGTGGTTGCTCACAGTTTTCTTGGTCTGCCCATACAGTTCTGCCAATTACATATTCATAGTATAATTGGCACATAATTGTTATTGATCTTTATGCTCATTTGAGATCTACCTCTTATACTGTTAAACACACACGCACTGTTATTTTTAGAAAAAAATTTACTGCGTTTATATTGTGAGAAGAATGGAACCATGTGGTTAATCAGAGGGTAAAGGAGGATGACTTGAAGGAACAGAACAAGATGGAATAAGTAAATGTAGATGGAAAGTCTATGGTAATTTTCCATTACATAAATGAATGAATACCCAGTATTGAATAAATCATGGATTTTTAGGTCTTAACATTCCATATTCTTTGAAATAAATTATTTTCAAATATCTCTAGAGATATTTCCCTATTTTCAGAAATACTGTCTTAGAACAACCAAAAGCACAGAGTATATAGAAACTTGAGAACACCTGTGGTGAGAAAAATTAAATGCATTTCATGTGGCTCAGTCAACAAGCTTACTCTGCTTGTTAGAACTGTTTATTTTAAATTTCTTGTAAAATCCAAATAATAGGCAGACAAGTCCTTACCTGACCAACTTGTTGTGTAAGTTGTCGTATACTGTTTGATTCTCAAACCCCCTGGTGAAAATGTCCCAAAGCCTATGGAAGAAGCAGACATGTACAATGCAGTAGACATTTTTTCCCTCTACTTCTGCAACAATATTTCCTCCTCCACAAACAAACACATAGCCTAGGTTTGTTACTTCAAAAAAAAAATTGGTGAAATTATGTTATTACAACTAGAAGCATTCACAGATATATAAGCAGCTAAATAAATCTCTTGCCCTCACCAAGAATCAGGCTTCAAAAACACTCTCCATTCTCTAGAAAATGTCAGGCTCTCATGTCTTACTCTTAAACCCACCATAATATGGCTTTCCCCTCCTCTGCTCTAGTGAAACTGCCCTTAGGAAGGTTACAAATGACCTCTTTGTTACTATTAATAAATCCAGTGAAAATATTTCCAGGTGTTTACTTACCAGAACTTTGTATAATTTGGCACTGTGGATACCCTCCTTCTTGAAGTATTTTTCTTCTTAGAACAGCTTCTCAAGTCACCATCCTCACCATTCAGTATTCCTTCTGCCCATCTCTTCCTTGGCCTCAGTTTTTGTCTAACATCTCTCTTAAGCTTTCTCTTATCAAGATTTATCTCCAGAGGTTGGGGGGGGGGGCGGTGGGGAGAGACAGAGAAAGAAAGAAAAGAGAGAGATGCCTACTGGACTTATTTCAGATGTAACTTCATTTCTTCCAAATCAGTTCCATTCCTTAATGCCTAGAGTCATCTCTGTGACTCAGGCCTGAAAACAATCACCGTTCAAATATGTTTACTGAATCCAATCTTGACCTTCAGGCTTCAACAAAAATTTCATACCTTCTGGAAAATGAATCTTTCCCAGGTCCCCAGCCCCCTGAGCCTCCCTCTAATATAGCCCTCTCTGCCCCCTTCTGCTTTTCTTTCTCCTTTTTTCTTTCAATTAAGTGATCTCTGTTGAGGGCCTATTAAGTGCCCAGCACTGCCTTACCATTTGGAAAACAACAAAATAGACCACAAGTTTTGCTTAATGAGACTCGTTCTAGTCATGGAAAGACAGACAACAGACACTTATAAATAATTACATTATACAGTTTTAAAACTTACTTACATAGTATTAATATTGCTCATTTACTTGTCTTTCTTCCCAAGGATATTAGTTCCTTTACCTGCTAAGTGCCTGGCATTTTATTGTATGCTTAAAAATATTTATTGACTCTGGAATCTGCCTTTCACACTAATCAGTGAGTGCTCTTGCCAAATTAGGCTGGTCTGTATTCCAGGGTTTTATATAAATTAGCTTTAGTCCAATGTCACCTTCTTGCTTTATTAAGACTCTAAAGATAAGTTGCCTCTGGACAGATCTATATTACTGTGTTACATGCATTAATTATTTTATTTTTATTCTAGTTTTCAGGGTTTTTTAATTGGTTGCCCTCCAATATTATGTATAATTTTATGTCACATTATAACAGCATTATAATGAATTGTTCATCATATTAAGACTTCTAGAAAAGTCTTCTGTTAGTTGCTACATACAAGACAGAATTTAACTGATTTGTGGGCAGTACATATTGATCTAGTCCATTAATTTTAATGACTGCATAATATTCTATAATATACATATGTAATTATATATTTAATCATCTTTTTATAAGGACATTTTATACTTCCATGTGACTGTAACCTCTTTGTATATATCTTCTTATGTATATATCTGCATGGTTCTCTAATATAGCTTCCTAGAAGTGGAATTGTTGGTTTAAACAGTGAATGCTGACAAAGTATTCTCTAGAAAGGCATTACCAATTTATAATCTCCCAAATAGTAACGGCTGTTTCCCTTCCCTTTTTCAGACCTTTCCTTTATAGATATAAATGTTGTTATGTGTGTGTAATCATATTCTGATGATCATATGGCATTTCTTTATCAAAGGAAGGGTACGTTAACCTCTGAATCTGTGGCCTAGGTCATGTTCCTCTGCTGGATGCCTTCCTTGCATACCGTATCACATATAATTTTATCCGAAGTATTAATATCATTATTATATTTCACTATTATCATTTCTTGCTTTAGCAATCTTAACTTCTCGAGTAAAATACACCACTAAGATTGAAAAAATAATGATTACAGCTTGGATAGGTCTTTGGTATAAACATTTTCTCATTTTATTTTTTTGAAGAGTATTTTTATTATTACAGATTTGCCTAGTAGATATTCAAGACTGATGTGATGATTTTGTCTAAATGAGCATATTTTTCCTGTTGTTATATTTGTTATTTTCTCATTCACTTACATGGTAGTGAGAAAGTATAGAATAATTGCCTTTTTTGAATTGACTATAAAATGTTTTTAATTTGATATAATATTAGGTAATTATTTTTTAATGTTCTAATGTTTATTGAGAGTAAAGTATATCCCCTAATTGTGGGATATTATGTTTGACATATGCCAATTAATTTGAATTTTTGAGTTATATTGTTTAAACAATACTGTCAGGTCTCTGTTTGAACAAGTCAGATCATATAGTGTGCACAGTCTAGATAAGGAAGATGAACAATAAAGAAATAAACAAATAGACAAAATTTTAGATACTGGTGAATATAAAGTAGGGAGAAGTAAGAGTTGCTGACTGGTCAGGGAATTTAGGTTGGATGGTCTCCAAAGAGGTATCTTTGTCATAGTTAAAACTCTTTCAAGTTTTGTGTATTGTATTTTACTTAGGTGTATAGTATTGTGACTTTTGTTTTTGTTTGCTTATTTAATATATTTTTTTCTCCATGCTTTTATCTGTAATTTGATTTCTCAGCATGTGTCTGACTTGTTTCTCCTTAGTGTATGTTTGAATTTAAATATAATTCAAGGTGAAAAATGTTGTCTATTATTGATGACTGTAAACCAGTTAAACTCATAGTAATAAATGATAAATGTGTTTTCTATCAAGTGTTAAGTACTTTTATGAGTTTTTAAAAAATATTTTCACTGTTTTCTATATTCTTGTACATATACTGTGGTATATTTTATTGTCTTCTGTAGTGATTTGGGAGGAAAATTCCCCTTTAAAAAATAATAGTGGTTATCTTTAAGACCTTATTAACTATGTTTAAACTGAGATTGTTCTAATTTTCTAAGGCAGTAAATAATAGTAAGGATTTTAGTATCTACACTTCTATTCATGAATATTTGCATCGTTTTGCATTTCTTTATGACATCTTTGTTTTATTTACGTTCATACATTTCTCCTGGTACATATGTGGAAAAGAGTTCTTTAGAGTATACGGGGCTCATAGAGGCTGCAAATGTAGAACATTGTAGCAGAATGTCAAATTGTTTATGCTGTTTATACTTCCGCAGCAATATTTTAGAAATAATCCTAATCCCTTTCCACATTGTCTCCGACAATTAGTATTGTCAGCCTCTAAATTTTGGTTCACATTGATGTGTAAAATTCATCTCAATACATTCCTAATTTGACTTTTCCCAAATTACTAGTAAGGGATGGATCTAATGAGTTTGAACATCGTTTTACGCTTAGGGCTTTGCATGTTTATCTTGTGTGCCATAACTCCTGTCTTTTGTGCATTTTTTTGTTGTTATTTTTTTATTATTGATATTGAAGAGCACTTTATATGACATAAATTATGTAATTTTTACCTTTATGTGTTGCAAATATCTTCACTCAGTTTGTGGCATATCTTTTCACTTTTTATATTTTGATGAATAAATGTTCTTATTTTTAATTTGGTTGAATTTATCACCCTTTTATTTTACATTTATTGTTTAATTTCTTGTTTAAAATTCATTGAAGTTATATCTCAAAATGATGTTTTCCCACTAATTTTGTGTAAAACTTGGTAAGTCTTTACAATGATACAAAGTCGTTTTTTCCTCCTGAGTTAAGGAGCATCTTCTTTTGCTATACTTACTGTTTCTGCATCATTTGTTATGTTTTATGCTTTTACGATATCCTCTATCCATATATTGAATTTCTTTTACTAGTACAAAATAGTTATCATTTTCCCTTAATTTATTTTATGTCTGTTTTTTGCAGTGTATTTTGAAAAATGATCTCAAATTGATCTGTGATACTAGTAAATTGTCTTTCTGCCTGTAACGTCAGTTCTATTTTCTAATGCTTACAATGGATTTGTGTTACTATTATTGCATTTTAGTTTTCTGTAAGTGCCTTTCTCTCATGCCATCTGCATCTTATTTAGCTAGATTTTATCTCAAAAGATATATAAACCTTAAAAAATTTTATCCTTATCTCTTTTTTAAGTCCTTCCTTTTTTATAACCTGTAGCTTTTTGTCATTTGAGAAGACAAAACATTTTCTTTGTGTTTTAATTATCTTTAGAGTAATGCTTTCCAATGATTCATATAATGAGATTTATTTTTATTACTACAGTTGTTTTCATATGGCTTTTTTTTTTTCAGTATTTCAGGTTAGAAATAGTTTCACCCATTTTTTGTTAACTGACTGTATCTATTATTTCAGTTGCAAATTTCAGTTTCTGGTTTGTCATTTGTATGGAATGTCATTGTGCATTGAGAATGTCACTGGTTATATTTTATTTTTTATGTAAAGATTTGTCCAGTACTTAGGTGCCTCATATTTACTGGAATTTATGTATTTAATTTTTTACTTTGTGCATAATTCTCTGCTATGTGTTGGTTTCCACTATAGATATGTTTTATTTCATTTGTTTTAGAATATTTCATAATACCTTACGTCCCACAGTAAGCTAATTTTGTTATGTTTTTCTCTTTTATACTTTTAAGTACAAATATGGTTTATATCTCTTTGTAATTGTTTTCCAGTAGTAAATAAGATATTTTTAAATGTGATCTCAAAAAATGTTTAGGATTTTATTTATCTGTGTAGAGACAGGGTCTTGTTGTTGGGCTCAAGTGATCCTCCCATCTCAGCCTCTGGAGTAGCTGGGACTATAGGATTGCATCACCACACCCAGCTAATTTTTGTATTTTTAGTAGAAACAGGGTTTCGTTGTATTGCCTAGACTGGTCTCAAACTCTTGGACTCAAGTGATCCACCTGCCTTGGCCTCCCAAAGTGCTGGGATTATAGCCGTGAGCCACCGCACCCAGCCTAATATTTAGAATTTTTATCTCCCACACTTATGAAAATCTGAGGTAGCTCATTTGATCTATCAGATAAAAATATGGAAAAATATTAAATTGTTACAAATATTTATATTCATAATGTACCACCGCACCCAGCCTAGAATTTCTATCTCCCATACTTATGAAAATCTAAGGTATCTCATTTGACCCATCAGAGAAAAATATGGAAAAATTATTAAATTGTTACAGATATATATATATTCATAGTGGAAACTATCTTTGTCATTTATATATTTGTTTACGTTTATAATGAGTAAATATACACAGTAAAAGAAAGGTTTTGCATACCAGTATACTGAAGAAACTTAAAGAAAGGAATCCTTATTGTTGCTTGTCTTGCTGGAGCCTGTTGACTTCAGTAGTGATAGCACCATTTTCAAGAGACCAAAGAAGAGAACTGGAGCCAGGACACATAGGGTTTACCAAGAGAACTTACATATAGGGTGGTCCAGTGGTGGCGGGCCGGACAGGAGAACTGCTACTGCTTGTAAAAAACATGAAGTTTATATAGCATTTTCACTTAGCATTCTCCCCCTAGCATCCTCCATCTGACAATCTTTAACCTGAAACAAAGGGCCTTGATCCCCTGTACAGCCCATGTTCCCCATGAGGGGCCAGGTTCAGATGTTCTTTATAGATAAGGGATGAATCTCCAGGTTGATCATTGCTGGATTCCTTAGGTTGGAACTCCAAATAAACATTAGTTATTGCTGTCAGATGCATCTGCCATACACTGCTCTTTATTGAAAAGGGTGGTGAATGGTGTTGCTAGACAACACAATCCCACCATAGCGATTCTTTATTTAAGCTTACATATTTTATATTTAAAAAGAGTATTGCTTAGAGTTATTTGTGTAATAGGCAAACAGATAGAAATCTTAAATCTGAAGAATAAAACATAACAAAAAATCATTTCTTTTCAAGAACAAAGAAGGAAATGATTCAAAAAGGAGGGAAATTATCAAAAATCACCACTAGAAATAACAGAGGAGAAAAAATTGAGGAAAAATTTGAAAACCAAGTAAAATTAGATAGTAGATGTAAAACGTAAATTCATAGAACTGTAACGTAACATGTTATGTTGAATCAAAATTAAGTACTACTGCTACATAATATTTGTCAAACACATTCTGCATTTGGGATTAAAGATTTCATGTATATATTCATTAAGCATATATTATGACTACTATTAAAATTGTTTTGACAGTAGCAAAGATTTGATAATACTTAATTGAATGAAGTACTAGATAGTAATATCTGTTTTTTCCCCAAAGGCTTGTATGTTTATGTAGTTTCAATTTTTAAAAACCAGTTTATTTTGGTAAATATATTAGTCTCATAACTTGATTAAATTTAGTCTTTGGTATATAGATATAAGGTTTGAGTTTCAAGCATCTTAACTGAAGATTTCTCTGACAAAATTCTTATTACAGCCGGTGTTAATGGGACTAGTCAAACAGCAAAAACAGATGTACTATCTTTATAATATCTGGAAGTAGAAGAAAGGAAGCAATTGATTCATAAAATTCACTTTTAAATAAGCTGAATATATTAAAACAGCATCCTAGAATTGTAATCCTATCAAGTTTTCATAATCACTTAAATAGCCATAACACAAAAAAACAAAAAAATCATAATTATTTTTGAAGATGCTTGCTGTGTTTCTGGATTATTTTAGCAGACTTAACAAAAACACTGGAATTCATGGTCTACAAATCAAATAAGATTGAAGCAATTTCGTTATACAATTCATATATAAATAATCATCTAAAGTTGCAAAATATTATCTTACAGATTCCAGTCCTATCAAGCTTCCATTTGAGCCATTGTATAATCACTTAATAGTGGAAGAAATAAAAGGGAAGAAGTTAAAATTCCTTTAGTAAACAGAGGAGAAAAGCATTTTGCTCTAATTCTGAATCTTTAGAAACAGACTCATTGGAAGAGGAACAACTTATGTTTCAGAAAAACTCCCAAACCAGTGTTTGTTTTTCTTCTGCTCTCATACAACACAGCAATCATCCACACAGAAGACTTGTTTGACCAAGAAGCCCCATACCCCCAGCAGTTGACATCAGCTGAGTCTCTTCCTAGTCAGACTGACATTATTTACCTGGAGATAGTGTTAGATTCCACAAGCTGAAGGTTCAGGCCTCGAGACTGCACCCCTTTCAGACACTAGTATCAAGTTGGGTCTCCAGAACTTCAGACCAGCTAGCTTCAAATTGGAATTCCCATGACCACCTCTTTGGGTTTGACTAATTTATTGAAGCAGCTCACAGTACTCAGAGAAATACTTGTTTACATTTGCCTGTTTCTTGTAAATGATACTACAAGGGATACAGATGAAGAGATGCACAGGGTAAGCTACAGAAGAAGGGGTGTGCAGCTTCCATGCCCTCCCTGGGAACACCCTCCATGAAACTTCATGTGGTCAGCTGTGTAGAAGCTCTCTGAATCCTCTCGTTTTGGGTTTTTATGGAGGCTTCATTACATAGGCGTGACTGATTACACCATGGCCATTGGTAATCAGCTTGTCCTTCAGCTCCTTTTCCCATCCTTGGAAGTTGGGGTGTGGAGCTGGAAGTTCCAATCCTTTAATCATGGCTTGGTCTTTTTGGTAACCAGCCTTATCCTGATGCTATCAGTCAACATTAGTATACAAAAAGACAACACTTTGGAGATTCTAAGGCTTTTAGGAATTGTATGCCAGGAAACATGGAGGAAGACATATACTCCATGATAGCTAGGAAATTGACTCACTTCTATTTTTCAGGCTATGGGGGTCTGAAGACAAAATCCAGTGCTGGTATTGAGACCTTTCTTGTTGTCAGGGGAGGATGTACTGGGCGAGGCAAGTTTCTGGGAAATAGGGTTCTTGGAGGGGTTCGTCTTTATAGAATAGGAGGCTGGGGAGAGGATCTTCTTCTCAGTACCTGCCACTTGGGATCCCTTTGTAATAGCTGACTTCTAACAGAATGAACGTAGATTCAGAGCACCAGAACCTGAACCAGAAACTCCACATCAGTGGGAGAGTTGGGCCCAAAGGAGGTCTGCAGCATCTGCCAATGCCAGGGATACCAGGAGAAACTAAGTTTTGCGCTTATGGAGGACCTCCCATGTTAGTGGGAGTGGTCTTTTGGAAGGACCCTGCTTATGCGGTCCTGAGCCTGTGCTGGGTAGTGGGTGGCATCCGGTCTGTATCACGCATGAGGCGTTGCATTTGCACACCTTCACAACTTGATACTCCTCCTTCCTCAGAGATCTGGTCAGCCAGAACATGCCCTGGTGGTCCTCAGAAGTCTCTGCTAAATGTTTCACTTGGAATATCAAGGATATTAGGATTTTTTTGAAATATGTAAATTGTTGATAATTTGTCTTACATGCAGGCATTTTGTTTTCTTACGTGATTAAGGTTTCACTTAGACAACAGAACTCTCAACCTGTTATTTGAGTATTTTGCTCATTGGAAATAATCTGGCTTTGATAATTAGCCAATGACTTTTTTCTCTAAAAGCTTTTAGGCTTATATTTTATAGATATCCATCTCTTCACATGCCTGACTGATCTTTTCACCTCCCTTGGGAAGATTCTCCTCTATCTTTATGGGGTAAACACAGTCTAAATAGGATATTTTATGAAAATATATTTCATTTCTTTGATTCAGTTCAAGAAGGACTTGAAATTTCCACCAGCAGTTTTGCCTCTCCTTTCTGTGTGCATTTTCTTGTTAGTTTGTTTCTGAGTACAGTGAAGCTTTCCCAGTTTGCAGATTTTTAATATGACCTTCCCTCTTTCAGTTAATTTAGTGAGCATTCGTATTTTTTGAATCAAGATTTTCTAAATATGTAACTCAGCTGCATTAATAAGATTCTTCAAAATTTTGATTCATCTTCTAAGATGTCTCCATTTTCTGTTGCATTTTTATATCCAAGTTCCTACCATCCATGTTGTCTTCTCCAGGAACAGTAGCCCAATCTCTCACCTTTAACTAGTGTTCACACAGGAGCTTGATCAGACATTTGTCATGTTTTAGAACTTGTTTCCTACACATTTTGGAATTTTCTAGCATTTTATTCTGCTTAGTATGTTTGCTCCGTCTTCCCTTTTCCTCTCTTCAGCTTTTTGTGAAAGCAGCTCTGTGTTTCCCTGAAGATGGGAATTTTTATCTGAAGTGCCTTTCAATGCTGTCTGAAGTTGTGCTTCATTGTTCCGATGTATTTCAAAGGCTGTTTTGGTTGCAGCTATATGAATTGCGTTTGGATGAATCTCCTAAAAACTGAAACATTCTGTCCTTAAACTATCAACATAAGTTGTTTTAAACATTTAGATTTTTTTTGGTCCTTTTCTGAGAGTCTCTAATATAAACTCAAGTACAGAGTTGGGGCTTTCTAGTGCTTTATTAAAGATTTCCAGTTTGTGAATTTCTAATAATTTGTTATTGAGTTTGTCTTCTACTAAAGTTGATTTAAGGCCTCCATTTTTTTTTTTTTTTTTTCTGAATGAGACAAATCTTCTCATAAATAGGTCTTTTCCTTCAAAGTGACAAAAACTCCAGTAGTCTGTTCTTTGTCCCTACTTGCATCCAGCAATCTGCAGTGACCTGTGCCTGGGCTTAGGGCCCCTAGCAGCACTACCATCACCTGTCATAGCAGTTCTAGGACCAGTTTGACACACAGCACCATGGCCAACAACACATTCTCTGTGACCCCTGAGGCCACTGCTGAGCTATCTCAGGTGACCAGAAGCCTGCATAACACTATGAACTTTTGAGAACACACATATACTATTCTTCCCTGAACCAAACAAGTGCCTGGCAATGAGGACAGAACTCAGTGGGGGTGGGGAAGGGGAAGCAAACAGTAGAACACAGCTTTCCCACCTCCTTCACATCCTGGCACTCAGAGACTATAATAGAATCACCTGGCCCCTGAGATATGCAGGAGGCTGAGGTGATGGGCTTAGCTGATGGGATCAAGGTCTTGTACCCATAAAGCATTCATGGGTTCTCTGTTGGGAAGCTTAAACTGTGTTGGATTTGCAGCTCCTAGGCTTGGCCAGTGCTCCTCCTTCTCTTAATAAACTTTTCATTCTGTGGCCATAGATATCTCACCCCGCTCATGATAGACACAAGAATCTCCTAACTCTGTACCCTCTTCTGTCTGTATTTGGCTGGCCTTGAATGTACCTAAGCAGCGGGTATGGGAGTGGTCTGGAAGACTGAACCAAGAGTTTCAACTTACTTCATTAATACCAGCTTTCAAAACTACAGAAGAGAAGTATTCAGTAGAGTTTTCAAACTTTTCACATTATCAACAATGTGCTATCTAAGTTGATTTTCAAACTCTTCCTGAATGTGATACAATGTTTTCTGACACAAAAACCTTTCTACATGCTAGTGTTCAGAATCTTAAACTTGGGACATTTGATACTGAATAGAACTCTCTCTGCTCCCTTGGTAGGAGTGTTGGGGCACCTGAGCTGCTTCTCAGTGTAGCAGATGGCCCTTCAAACTATAACCACATATTGCATAAGTGTGTTATATGTTATTTTTAGCTACTATTGATTATCAGACAGATTAGAGAATATGCAGTAAGCTAAATAAACTTTGGAAAATTGATGTATGATATTAAAGATGCTGCTTATTAAAGTCTCAACATCTGTAAAAAAAATCTGCAAATACAGATATTTTCATGAATTCCTTTGCAGAAATCTCTTGTTTCTAAATTTATCAGAGAATCGTGTACATCTCTCTCTTTTCTCCAAAACGTATTTGCATAGAGGCTTGAAAAATCAAGAAAAAAAGGCAAACAATTAAATAACATGAATGTTTTCTTTTTATGTACATATTTTCTGAATAATAGAAATGGTGAATTGGTATTTCCTTTTTATTCTCGAGTTAACAATATAATCAGTAGTCAAATGTGTGAGCAACAGACAGGAAGATGAGACAAAGCAATATTTTAATTCTGTTGCTATAAGAAATGTCTTTTCATTTTTTTTCTTATATGAGATTCTTTTTTGGCCATAAGTATTTTTTGCAAGGATGAGACAGATTTGCCTCCACATGGACTGGTTTATTATAACATTTTCTTTTAATTGTCTGAGTATAGTTTTGTAAAGCAAAACAATACTGGAAAGTGGGAGAACACTATTTATGTTAACTACTCAATCTTAGACAAGTCACTTGACTTCTGTGCGTTATCTGATCATCTCTTGTTATCTGATCATGTCCTTCTGTCTACTTCCTAGTAAAAGTGTTAGTCTGAAGATAATTGAAGATGATGTGTAAAACATTTTGGAAAACATTAAATGTTAAATAAACCATAGCTGTTAATTTATTCATATGGTTTAATAGATTTACTAACAATCTTCATTTGGGTAATATTCTAGTTATAGACTCTAGGCCACATGTAGTGTAATATGCATCACACTTGGTTAGGAACAAAATCAGCCTTGAGGTTGTGCTCAGCAATACCATAAACACTGATGCTCATCAAATAAGCCCACATTTGGCAACACAATCTTAATTGTTTTTATCAGAGCAGTTCACCTGCTTCAGAAACTTAGTATGACAATACCCAGAGAGTTTGTTGAATTTATATGCTTAAGACTGTGCATAACTAAACTAACAGCATATAAGTTTCTGAAGGATTGATTTAAATATAAATCAATCATTAATTCAGTACATTGATATTGAGCATTAATTCAGGAAACTGATATTATCATATAATAAACTACAATAGAACAAGCACTGGGTTATGCACCAGACATTTATACATAGAAGACAGTTCCTGCCCTCATAATGTTTAGTGCAGGAGGGAGACCTACAGAATGCTACAGTAAAACAAGAGAAACAACTTGACAGATGCCCAAGTGCTGGGGTGCCCTTCTGTGCAATTATTTCTCAGAATGGACTCTCTGGGTATCAGAGGAGGCTTCTGCCTAGAAGTGATGTCATGATACAAAGGGGTTTGGATATTGACAGCCAATTGATTTTCAATAATAAATTGGTGAAGTATCTCTAAGGGAAATATATCTGAATACGTCTTGCTAAAATAGCTTCCAGTGTGCCAGCTTACTAATTTATAATGAGGAAAATATGTATGAGTATTTGAATTGCAATGAACATCATTTTCTGCCTGTGTTTCAGCTTCATGGGGTAACACATCATCATTATAAATATGTTGTTGATTTAACCTGAGAAATCATCATCCCTGAAAAAGAAAATCCTTTGGGAGTCAAATCGTATTCAGAAAGTTGCTATATGAGCATCAGATCAGTTGAATTTGAGTAAGATGAAAAATAGTTGGCATTATACAAAGCAGTTTAGCAGTGGAAATTACTGTTAAAAATGCAGTGTTCATTGCTCAATAGCTACACTCCACTTGTACAATTTGGATAACATCATTAATACAATAAGAATTATTGTAATAGATTCCATGTTATTATGTTTTATTCTCCAGTTTAAAGATGGCAAAACTGAGTTTTGGAAAATTACCAGCTCTGTGATATTGGGGAGGTTACTTCAACTATCTAGTCCTCAATTTCCTCATTTATAAAATGAGGATGAAAGTAATATACACTAATATTAGTAATAACAGTAAATAATAATTACAATGTGACTCCTTATGTCTGACACATGATAAGCACTATTAAGTTATAATAGCATTTATCAGGTATGATTATTCCACCTAAGAGAAAATAGAAAGTGAATTAAAACAGAATTCAGATGATTAGATTTTAATGTAAGGATTTCTGATTTTTAAAATCTAGGAAATAACTACTTGAAATTTCCTAGTGCTGGTCCTTGAATGCTTGCGAAAACTGGCTTAATTTCCACATTCTTTCATTTGGATTCCTTCAGGCATCATGTAGTTGCACTTTCTTTTTTTTTTTGGAAATTGCCCAGTCTCTGGTATGTCTTTTTTTTTTTTTTTTTCCTCTATACTTTAAACTCCAGGGTACATGTGCACAACGTGCAGGTTTGATACATAGGTATACATGTGTCATGTTGGTCCGCTACACCTTCTGTCTGGTTCAAAGATGCAAGCTTTAAGCATTTTCTTTTTTACAGTCCTGGTTTTCCTGAATTAAACACAAACATAAACATGTAGCCATATGTAGACAGAAAATCCTCAGGTATAGTGCATTATCATTGATAGAAAACTTTCACATATATTTGTTTAGAGCCTAGAGCCCAGTTTCTTTTTTTTTTTTTTCTTTGCTACTGTCACCATTAGCCAAGGTAGAAATTTCAAAAGTTGGCCTGCTACTTGCTGAATTTGGAGGACTAGGATTAAATATCATATTTGGACTTCAGGACAGAAACTTTCTGTAAAATGTTATGATTATGTAGAGATTTGAAAAGACTACATAGGGGAGGTCCGAATGCCCCTGCATATTTAAATTATAACTATATTTTCTTGAATTTCCGTGATGCTGTATGCCATTCATGTGTTTTACCTTTATTTGACCTTGACCTTATATGCCATATGTGCATCTAGGAGATTTAATATGTATAGTTGGTGAAAGGAATAAAGAATGCAGTGATATATTACACTAGCATAAATATAAGGAGAATCCTAATCTGACCTCATCATAAGCAATATTTTCCACTTACTTATTTCAATAAGAATATTAAATAAAGGACAACATAAGTGACATATATGGGAATTAGACAATGATAATGTAGGTTCCAAAATTATAAATTGTTGGAGACTTATCATCGTATATAAAAGTCTAAATGAAAATATCCTTCCATATATATTTTTGTATTAATAGAGATTATGGCTATCCCTTTTTCAAAGACTATCTCCTTGAGCATCATTGCTTTGTGAAATGATAAAATATTATGACATTTAACTTATGAAAGACGCTAAAGTTCTGTTTTACCCTCAGCTTTTCATAGTATATGTTACTGTGTTTTATTACATAAACAATGTAAGAAACCAGAGGACAATTCATTTTTTTTCTGTGAAGTAGAAAATTGGTAAGGAATCATGGAAGATAATATATCATATTCTTAAAAAGGACTTGTGTTTTAAAAATAACCATTGATTTGATTTTTAATATATCGTTTATAGAACAGATGGTGGAGTTTATAGTTATAAGGTGTTTTACAAATTAAGACATATAAAATGAAATACAAAAATCACCTTGCTGGATGGTTTTTTGTAGGCAATTAACTTGATCAAATTAAGTTGGAAAATATAGGTGACCGAATTCTATAGATGACACCATTGGTAGTTTTATTTTTACTTTGATCTCCTGTGTTTTTATCTGTCATGATTGCACAGCACCCTTCTTCTTCTCATTTTTTCTTTCTGTTCAGTCACTCTGATATTCTGAGGCTGATATTTTAGATGTTTAAAACCAGATTCTGCTCCAGAAAATCCATTTGTGTTAAAGAATTCATATGATATAAAAGGACTGTTGAATCAAAGGACCAAATATTTCATTAAGAAGCATTGTAAAAGTGAATAATGTCCTAATAAAAAGTTTTATACTTCATTATTGTATCTAAGAATTTAGTTAAGCATATCTTAATTTACTTCTTTAATTAATACCTACTTTAGAAGTTAAGTAACAGAGCAAATTGGAGATTTAACCTACGTTTTACCATTTGCAAGAAAGGTACAAAATTATTCTATACCAGCTGTAATCATGCATGACTTTAATCAGATATTTGGAGACCTATTTCAATTGCCTGCGGTGTTAGCTATTCAAACTCAAAATATTCTGTAAGATTCCCTTATAACTTGAGAAACAGATGACTCATTTCCCTTAGACAGCTCAGCTTGTGCAATTTTAGCTGTGGAGAACGAGCTGTCCATTACTTTTTATCACCATTCTCTGCTGAATGCATTTGCTCTTTCTTCCTTTCCATTGCTTGTGTTTGTTTATCTAATTTGGATTATTAGCATGCCATAATGGTCTATAATTTTTTTCCCCTCAGTCATTTACTTCTCAGGCAGGAAATTTCTTAGTGCTCCTGAGGACAACAACAACATGTGATATTTTGTTTTTGTTAAAGTCACAAAATTAAAAGTTTAGAAGACACTCATGTATTTAGGAAAAGCTCTATTCAAACACTGCTGAGGAATATTGGCCAGTATCGTTTCCTGTAATTTTGTAGAAATAAAATTTGTAAATTTGTAGAAATAACGATAGAACTGATCTTTGTGATGAATGGCAAGTGTTGCAGACTTTAATCAAATATATACCTTTTATCATTATTATTAAGATTCTTTGAAAATTACGAAAGATAATTCAGTTCTGATTTGTGGAGTGCTTGGAGTTTGCTGGTTCTGGCACCAAACTTCTAAGATTCACATCTAGGCTCTGTCAGTTTCTATGCAGGAAACCTAGGTAAGTCATTTAAACTCTGGGCTTCAGTTTTCTCAGCTGGCAAGAAAAAAAAAAAAATGAATGTAGAAATGGCTCTCTTACAGGGTTGTTGAAGTGTTTACAAATTAAGACATATAAAGCACTTGCTTAGAACAATGCCCAATATAGAGTAAGAACTCAGTAAGAATTAACTGCTAAAGGATTTTTAGCGTCGAGAATTTAGGAAATACATATACCTAGAACAAAGGCAAATAGAATCACTTGAAATCCTACCACCCAGAAATGAGTCAATAACATTTTGAAGTGTGTTCAGTCTTATTCTATGCGTCTGTATTTTTATTAAAAAATGAGATTGTAGTGTATATTCCTAGTTTGTAACTTTGTTCATTTAAAATAATATGCAAATGTTTTGCATAATCTTGTATTATACTACACATTATTTAAGGGACTTCAGTATCACAATAATATGGTAATTTGATTATCTAATGCTCTAGAGCTGATCATTAAATTTTTATACAGGGTTTTTTTGTTTGTTTTGTTTTTTGCTATCATAAGCAATGCCTCAATTGGTGTAATTGTAATCACTATCATTTCACGTATTTAAGAGTATTTCCTTAAGATATATACAGATTTTCTTTCTAATATTTAAACTTCAGTTATTACTTACAACTCAAGCTGAAATTGATCCAATTTCAAATGTTTGGAGACATAGGATTCCTAATCTCCTTATAATACACAGAATAAAATCCCAAAACCTTTCTTCATTGTTTTCCTATGAAAACCTTTGTTCTTTATTTGAGCTTCTCCAAAATAAGTGTAGTACTCAAGATACTGGTTAATGGTGCCATGCAGAGGGAGGTTCTGCTTATACTTAATTATACAACATAGTCTTTCCTTCATAAGTGTGACACAATACTGATTCGTATCAAATTAAGCAATATTGTATATAAGAATTGTGCTTGATATTTACATTCCAGATACACATAAAAGAAAACTCCTAATACATCCGTTGCCCTAATAACATAAAATATAATTGCATTTCACAGTCCAACTTCCTGACTTCTCTAAAGTAAAACTTTCACATCCTCTTGAAAGATGAACTGAATTTAATTTACTTTACTCAATATGACATTTTTGGAAAATAGCCACTAAAAGTCTCTTAAATGTTTTCTAAATAGAAGTGGTATTTTCTCACCCAGGCTCGGTGGCTCACGCCTGTAATCCCAGCACTTTGGGAGGCTGAGGTGGGTGGATCACGAGGTCAGGAGATCGAGACCATCCTGGCTAACATGGTGAAACCCCGTCTCTACTAAAAATACAAAAAATTAGCTGGGTGTGGTGTTGGGCGCCTATGGTCCCAGCTACTCCGGAGGCTGAGGCAGGAGAATGGCGTGAACCCGGGAGGCGGAGCTTACAGTGAGCCGAGATCGCACCCCTGCACTCCAGCCTGGGTGACAGAGCGAGCGAGACTCCCTGTCAAAAACAAACAAACAAAAAAAGTAATATTTTCTCTTGTTGATTAGAGAGGTATAACAATTTTCATTGACATTGAATATTTTAATATTTTAAATGCTGTATTTTCACCTCAGTTGCCTATTATTGTATGTTCTTTGTGGGTTTCACCGTTTATGAATATAAAACAATCGTGTGCTTTGCATTCACCTAGTCCATCCTTTTATTTTTGAATTCTGGCATTTGATATAGAGATATAGCTTGTATATGACAGAGTAAGCCTTGTTTGGTTAATTTTTATTCTGAGAATGTTTTCCTTTAATAGAAAAATTTATCCTTATTTTTAATTTACATATTTGGACTTGCATTCAAATGCTGTATTAGCTGCCAGCCCACCCCTACCACGTCTATAGTATTTATTTCTTTTGTTGTTTTTGCCGAAATTTTAAGTTTTTCTCCTGATTAATGTCATACACTATATTTTGATTCTGTAAGTACTTAATATTAAAGTTTAAACATAATTGAATTTTTTTTTTTAATAATTGTCAGTAAGTACCAGAGTCAATAAATAGTCAGGCTCCATTGAGTCCCTTCATTTAAGCAGATAGATTTAGCTTGCCTTTATTCCCTGCCTAGCAATACCTTCTGCTATTTTGTTAGGATATGCCTGTGTTTGAAATCTGTCCTACTTTTTATTTTTTGGCACTAGGAATCCTTTTTCAAAGAATGATTTTAAATATTTTTATTAAGCTTCATAGGTATGTTGAAGACATAATGCCATTTGCTTAAGTTTGTAACACTTTTATTTTTCATTTTTTTTTGTATATTACATATTCCTTCCATTTGAGAAATTATGTAAATGGAGAGAGTTTTTGTCTGAATAATTATTTGACGTGTTTTTGTAGAGATTATAGTCTTATTTTTTAGCAATCCCTGTATTCCAAATGTATTTTGTGGTTCCTGGGAGGAAAGACGTTTATTTTGAGGAAAAATATAAAACTCCACATCCAGATCTAAATTCACGTAGTCCGGTTCTAAATTCATGGCAGTCCGCTGGAAACATAAGACTGATTCTTAGGTTAGAGTTCCAAAGTGTAAGTGGGATGTGAGTGTGAATGGCAAAAAGTGATACCTGGGGCAGCCATCCCTCCCTCCACTTTATGGTTTTGAATTTCACAACCGAAAAGTGCTGTTTTTTTGAAAAATCTGTGTTTCTTACTGAATATTTCTGTTACCAAAGCATATGATGAACTAATGTTTTACTAGTTCTATATTTTGAGAAGTTAAAAATAGGTGAACAAAGAATAGTCATTAAAAAATAGAAAGTATGATGTGATTTTTTTCCTGTGATTTTAAGACAATGAGGCTACATAGCTATTTCCCTGTAAAGACTTCATATTGTAATTTGAATAAATGCAAATGTTATCATGGTTGAACAGAATAAACAAATATTGTTTCTTCTTTATATTCATACCAATCTCAGTACTTCACTTCTAACACCAGATGTGTGGGGTTTTCCCACCCCAAGTAATTCTCCAGTTCTCTGAGGACACCAACGAGGTGTTCTACAACTTAATTCTGGCACTATCTACCTGGATTTAGCATCAGATCCTGTGGGTTACGGGCTCAGTCCCACAAGATTTCCCTTGAGTCAGATGCCAAACACAAGTCCAGGCTGTCTCTTGTGTCTCTGAACAACTATCTATAAATCTGATGTTGCAATAGCACCCTCCTTGGGTTCAATCATTTGTTAGAATGGCTCAGAGAACTCAGGAAAACAGTTTATTTGTTAGATTCCCAGTTTTTTAAAATAAAGGAATGCAACATAGGAACAACCAATTGGAGGAGATGCACAGAGCAAGGTATGGGGATAAAAGAAATGGAGCTTCCATGTCCTCTCTTGGTTGTGCCACCATCCCAGTGTCATGTGATCCTTGAGGTGCCACTTCACCAGCCAGAAACCTCTGTGTTCAACAGAGCCTTCTGCCTGAGTATTGCCCATGTCTGCTGGGCTCATTCTGCCCACTTGGCCCAGCCCACTATTCTCGGCTGGCATCACTGGTCTGGATCCCATGCCTGCCAAGGGCAAGCCAGTTGTGGAGTGACAAGAGGTGTGTGAGTGAGTGAGTGTGGGGTCCACCCATTGCACACAGCCAGGGATGCTGGCTGCTGCGGCAGGGTGGGCAGCTCCAGGCACTGGCACAGTTCCTGGCTCCATGTGAGGCTGTAGCTGGACCAGATGTACCACACACAGCTTTTGCTGTATGCACCCACATGTGGATGAGGGGAATGTGATGGTTCCCAGAGGCATGGAGACGTCAGGAACCACAGAGCCCCAAAGAAGATGTGACAGCCCTGGCTCAGGTCAGACCTCCTAGGTCTGACCTCCCTGAAGGGCCACAGCTCTTCTCTCCTTCTTGTCTCCCACAACATGGCAAGCAGTAGGAGGGTTCTGTTTCAGCCCTGTTTGTGTTACTGCTCCTTCAGTCCCACCATTTGGCAGGTCCTGAGTTCTTGTCCCACGTCCAGGAAGAATGAAGTATGCAGACTACTGGAGGGACAGCAAGGCAGAGAGGAGCTTCACTGAGTGACAGAGCAGCTTTCAAGAGACCCACAGTGGGTAGCTCCTTTCCACAGGCAGGTCGTCCTAATGAGTGTCTAGCTCTCAACAGAGAGGGGACCTGGAGTGGGTAGCTTCTTTCTGCAGGCAGATTGTCCCAATTAGTGGTGGAGACCCAAATTGGGGAGCTCCTTTCCACAACTGGTTGTCCTGATGTCTCTGAGTCTGGCTGAGTCCAGAGTTTTTATGGGCTTCAGAAGGGAGTGTGTGCTGATTGGTAAATAGGTGGCTGTGGGCAGGTCCGGAAAAAGCACCGTAAGTTCTAACTCCAGGGACTCCACCTGGAACTGACAGTCCAGTCCCCATGCTTCTGGAAGTCCCTGGCTTGAAGGTGGGACTTCACTGGGGACCCATCCTTTTCCACTTTTGAGGATGTCTGCGTACTGCTGCCATTGATGATGTCATCCACAGTGCCCAGGCTATTTGTGCCAAGAGTGCCTGCAGGCCCATGCTGAGCCGCCCTCAGCAGGCCCTGCTTTACCCTCTTGCTCATCGGTGCCCAAAGTCCAGAGGGGGACAAGGTGAGAGGCAGCTGGCCTGTTAGCACTGCTGCAAATGTGTGCACATCCAGCCAGGTTGCGACAGCCCCTGGGCTCAGCCACAAGTTTGCTCCAAATTCAGAGCAAGTGCCGGGGGTGGGGAGAGGCCAGGTAGTGGGAGCAGGTACTTCTGAGCCTGTAGGGGCAGTGGCGGGTTTCCCAGGCCCCTGAGAAGGCAGGATGGCCCAGGTCTGGAGCCACAGCTGGGTGGTTGCAGCTGCACCCAAGAGGGCAAGGCTCCCACCCTGCCAACTCAGAAGGGAGTGGGGCTACCACCTGTACACGACTCCTGCTGGCCCTATGGAGCATGTAGCGCTGGCCATGCTTCCTCCAGCCATACCTCCCCAGCTGCAGCTGGTGTCTTCACAGTGGCCACTTCAGATGGTCCACGGCTGTTATCACCAGCACCTCCACATATTCACTGACCCAAAGCTCTGTGAGCCCCTTTATTTTGTTTATATAAGGGTTTCATTATGTAGGCATGATTAATCAAATTATTGGTCATTTGTAACTCAAACTTCAGCCCCTCTCCCTTCTCCTAGGATAGGGGATGGAGCTAAAAGTTCCAACTCTCTTATTACATGGTTGATTGGCTGGCAACCATCCCCCATTCTGAAGCTGTACAGGAGCCTCCAGGCATCAGTCATCTCATCAGCATACAAAAAGACACTTATGACTTCTGAGATTCCAAAGCGTATAGGAGCCAGAAAACAGGGATGAAAACCAAAATATGTATTTTTTATTATATTGCAGTATCACAGTGGTTTGGCAAGATTCTCTGTGATCTGAAACCTGTCTTCTATTTTTCCTTGTACTATTATGTACCTAATTATCATATTTTAGGCATACTGATTCTCTTACTTTCCAAGTTCATAGGCATTTTAGGGTCTTTGCAGTTCCTTTCCCTTTGTTAACATCTTGAAAATGCCTTCCCTGACCATTCTGTTTATACTAGATCTTTATTTCCCTATCACTTTATTCTTCTTTCTTTCCCTATAGTGTTTAACACTATCTGATAAACTCTGATAGTATCTGAGGTTATCACATAGTGTTAAAAATAGACATTTGAAGTATATATATTTTTCATATTTTAAAAAAGATATTTTAAATATATATTTAAAATCATTTCTCCCCTATTCATTAAAATGTAAGCTTATGAGGGCAGATGACTATAATATTTAGAATAAACTCTAAAAGCATTTTAAATTTTTTTCTAGGAAATTCAGACGGATCAAATTCATACAAATGCTGTACGTGTGAAAATAATTATGGAGTGTTTAGAGTATTGTTCACTAAATTAATGAACATTTGACTTATTATGGAAAGAAACATGACTATCCTTTAATCTAGGTATTCCACCAAACAAGCTCAGTCTGACTGTATGCTCTAAATAAATGTTAAAGAAAACCAAGTTCACATTTCTAACTTGTCTAGGGAAATAAAAGTTCTCATACAGTCGATATTGTAATGTCCACTGGGGATTGTTCAGAAGGCTCCATAGATGATGGCTTTGGGCCAGACAATCAGATTATGCTCAGGGAAATTAAGATAAAATCCTGTTGACTGTACTGAAGAGAAACATATTATTTGCTGTGAGGTAAAATAGCCTCTCCTAATAAATCTGAATGTTTTAGTGAGTTGAAGTGTTATTTATATTCAAAAGAACATATATAGAGAGAGGTGTAGGGGGGAGTTATTGCTATAGTGAGAAGCTGTAAAGCAATATTTTGTTGATTATGGTAAAAACTGGTTAAATGCATAGGGTAACTTTTCCAATTTTAAGCTCAATTAATAAGGAGGGAAATTGAGACCCTGAATAGGTTTTCTGAGATAGGTGTCTGAATAAATTGAGACTTAAGACAAGTCAGAATGATGAAGTAAGGCTAAAGGATTGGATTGTTCAGGCTTGAGACTGGAAGAGTGGGGAGTTAATAACAGTCTTTAAGGATGAAGGGTTCTTATAAGAGAAAGAGGACTAGCTGTTTTCCATCTCCAGTGAGGACAGAACAAGAAGATGGGATTTAACAAATATTTATTGAACATCTCCACCAAGTGCAGAACAAGAGGATGGGAAGTATAAGTGCTTTAGATGAGAACTAAAGAATATACTAAGATGAAGATTTTAATTCCTTGAGAGGTTGTGAATTTTGTTTTTTAGAGATCTTTTAAACAATATAGATTTTCTCTTCATAACTTTATAAATAGGCACTAGTGTCAATTGCCTTTAACAAACGTTTATTGCATTCTTAAAGCCCCTTCCAGTTTAATGATTTCAGCAATGTGTCAGTGAATAGAGGGCTGATAGCTTTGTAGAACTAGTTACCATTTAAGCTATTTAAAATAATAATCATGATGTTATAATAATTAATGAAATCAGTAGAAGAGTAAAAGGTATTAATAGTTGCATTTAGTAGAATCGTTGTGCAATATAAGTTCCTGTATGAATTGTAGAAAGCATTAAAATATTTGGATTATTCAATTGTATTAAAATATCTTCTGATAGAAATAAATATATACTAGTGAGAGAGGAAATCAACTTGAATTGCCACCTACTATGATCTTCCTTTGAAAGGCCATTTGGAAACTAAGCTCTAGAAGAATATTTTCCTCTTTACAATTAACATATGCACTGACAATTTAATTTTTTTATACTTGTTATTCTATTAATGATTGTAGCCAGTATTTATTCTAACAAGGATAGCAATATAGCTATTCAGTTCAAGTTGAAATATTTAATATGTTTAATAAAAATATTACTTTATATGTTGCCAGTGTTGATTAAAAACAAAATTAAAATATACTTAACATCTTTCCCTGTGTAGCAAGTCAGTTTTTAAGAATTTTATCAACAAGAGACTATATATCAAATTTTCCAGTGAAAATCCACTAATGGAAAAAAAACAATCCTCTGACTACTAGAGAAGATCCATGCCCTTAGCCCACAAAAGGCAATATCTATGAAGTCTTTAATTTTAATAATAATGCAAATTTTGTATTCCACATATATATTTTATTTATTCCTTGAACTTCTAGTATGGGTCAGACTCTGTTTAAACTCTTCAGATACAGAAGTGAACAAAATACAGGAAAATTTCTTGTCTCCTAGATATTACATTCTATTTTGATAAAATTAATGATAAAAACAAACAAACAAAAAATAAGCATAATGTTCAGCATGTTAGATTCCTATAAGCTTTCTTCATTTTGACATTAAAATGATATTTGAATTTTCCATATCTGGGATCAAACACTTTTTTTTCCCCTGCTACTCTGTTTGGATAAATTGGTGAGATACTCTTTCTATGATCCTATCAGGTTCAGGAAACTGGTTTAAATTAAATACTTATGTCAGATATTCATTTAAGCAATGAGGCGATTATCATTCCTGAGCTGTCATAGCATTGAAGATTGCATACAGTCATGGGGGGAGAGATGCCATCAGTTTCCTTTTTCACTGCTTGTAAAATATATCAACATAATCACTAGTAAGAGATACTCAGAATTGAGTCAAAGAAGCAGTACAGTGGAATATTTCCAGGCTGTGTTGATAGAAATTTTGATAAGTATATTTTTTGATGACAAGTTAAGCCACTTGTGGATTATGATGAGATGAAAGGGTCACTAATCTTTTGGTCAATCTTCTCTTGTCTCTGTGATAATCTCATAAAAGGATCAGTTCAGGGAATAATGATGAGTGATAATGCCATTAATTTTAACACTGATACTGTAATTTTCATCACATGTAAATTATCTGAGCCTTGCAATCTACATAATCAACTCTCTTCATTCAATTTTCAAATTTCATTTTCATTGCAGCATTTCGGTCATGTACCATAAATATACTGTTTCTTTACATTTTTTAAAAAATGAATCATGCCCAAAGTTGTAAGAATACTTAAATGGACCAAATGTGCAAACGTCTGTGTTAGGGTGAACAATGAACTTAAGTTGTTTTACTTGTAGTTTTTAACCTCTGATAGAGCATCATTTTTTCTTCATGGAGAAAAATTCTTATACCTACACTGTCTTCCAGTGAAGGTCAGAAGAGCAAACTATCCACATTCATGCCCATTTGATTAAAATGAACTAAAAGATATAATTATGGAAACTTCAAACATTAAAATATATGTAATCCAACTGTTTTATCACTGAAATAAACATATTGAGAAAAAACAAAGTCTTGCAGACAAAGTATAATTTGAGAATGAGGCTGTTGCTCCTTGGAATTTGGAAAGTGGCCAGGCCTCGATGAAGTGAAATCCCCTTCTATTTCTGCCTTTCATGGATTTCACATCATTTGTGCACATAATGCCATTCATTTTTGCAATTAATGTATTTGTTTAATAATTAAAAAAATAAGAGAAAAACTTACCCTACTGAAATTTTCTTCACATATTTTAACTTTAATTATTTGGGAAATGAAGACATCATAAAAAATAATGGGATGAAATGGTGAATGTGGCAAAGAATAAGGAAAACTGTTGATATTCATGCTTTAATCCCAGAAAAATACGGTATCTGGTTAACCTCCATTTTCAACCAGTTATTCAGAAATTATTTCTGTGTATTAAATTTTATGGTTTAGTCTTAGATGAATAACAACCCCATTTTCCACTTGGATGCTTCACTTTGGCCCAAAGCAGATTCAACTAAAATATTACAGCATTGGGCTTAAAAAATTACTCCTATTTCATTGATCAAGGGAGACGGCGTTCTGGATTTTTCTGTCATGCATTTAAAAAAGCACTTTGTAATATTCAATACTTTATTGTTGTCTCCTAATTTATATTTTTGACGCTATACATTTTCCTCTAAAAATCCACTATAGCTTTATCGCCAACATTATGTCATTTTTTGGTTATTCTTAATATCCTTTAAAGAGAAGCATCAAACTATTGTGTGGCCAAAGTTACCCTACACAAGTGAAAGGAAAATTATTGTGAATATATTTATAATATAAATGACAAAAATGGCAAGGGATACGAATAGGCAATATCTAAAAATAAAATGTAAATAGCTGATAAACACATGAAAAGATGCTCTACCTCATTAGTATCCAGGGAATTATAAAATGATTTTCAGTCTTCAATTGGCATATGTAGGAGATTAATAATATCTAGCACTGGCAAAGTTTCAGGCAACTAAGCACTTTCATACATTGCTACTGGATTGTGAATTACTACAAACTTGTGGTGAATTGTCTAGCAATGTTGAGTAAAATATGTAATATTAAGAAGTTTTTGGAATTTTATAGACGTATTTATTGACCTGGTGGTAGATCCACCTATTTGTGGTATTAAAAAAAAAAAAAAAAAAAGAATTGCTGACTGATTTTTTTTGAAGTAAGTGGACCCCATTGAAAAACAGCAAGTACACACACAACATAAAACGTGTTGTGTGAGCATGGAAAACTATAGAAAGGTAGTAATCTAGCTCAGTGGAGTAGAATTAGATGTTAGGTTGGAGACAGAAAATTATTGTTACATAACTTTGTATTCAGTTTTTATAAAAGGGCATATATTACTTTTGTAATTGAGTATATTAAGATTTGAA
Source organism: Macaca nemestrina (assembly GCF_043159975.1). Classification (NCBI taxonomy): domain Eukaryota; kingdom Metazoa; phylum Chordata; class Mammalia; order Primates; family Cercopithecidae; genus Macaca; species Macaca nemestrina. The sequence continues at coordinate 135,418,511 of NC_092125.1, forward strand.
GCTAAAATTTAAACCATTTACAATATGCATAATTTTCGACATGCTTTACTGTGAAAGGAAGGCAGGTTAATAGTGTGTTTGTTACTAAAACATTTTTTAAAGGAAGTGGTTTTGGAAAGAAGTGGATGTATTTTGTAGGAGAAAGTTTTGTGTGCCGGTTGGTTTAACCAAGGTATAAAAGAAGTCTGATTCAAGACTATAAACTTATTTTTCAGAAAATTGATTCATGAGGATCTGCGGAAATCACTGATTCTGGTTCCTGTAGTCCCTATTGTTCTAGCATTGGTCCTGTTCATTTGATGTGATTGAAAAGTTTATAATGTTAACTTTAGTAGTAAAACTCAAGTTCTATTATTTTCAAGTTACATAACTGTTTCTACTCCAAGGAAACATACAATTGGAAATAACACAATACTGAGTAACTTGAAAAATCTGACTCTGTTGATTATAGTTGATGAGCAAAATTTTAAAACCTTTTTCCAAAATAGTTTTTGTGAACCTAATGTTCTAGGAAAATATATTGTGTTTTTCATTTGTCTTTGAATGCCCACAACTCTGAGCCACATACAATTACTATTATATCTGGATTTATATGGTTTATATAATAAACCTGAGTTTGATATGCTACAACATTAAAGTATTTAGAGAACTGGATTTTTTTATGTTTGCGAATTCTGAAATGCTTGATAGTATTAGAAACATACTAAACAAAATGCTTAATTTATTATAAAGACTACTCTCTGAGACTTGTTTTTAATATGATTACTGAGCTTATATAAAAATTATATTTCTGGTCTAATCTGTTTAACCAGAGAAAATCAAAACATACTTATAATTTTTGATATTTGGATGAAAGTGAGAAAATTCTTTTTTATTTTGTATCTTCTAAAATGAGGGTCAAAATTTTATATATTTAATAAGAAATATAGAAAATTGGATAGTAACAGAAGATAAGCAACTTGATATGTATTTCAGACACCTGTGTTTCAAGTGTCTGTGCTATTGAAATAAAAAAAAGTGGGTGCCTTAGAATTCTATTCAGATCTCTGCTTCTGTTTGCCTACTATCTGCTATGTTAGATTTTTACCTAATTAATATTTTTAAAAAGTCATTATCACATTCAAGCATTTGGTTTTTTCGGATGGAGAGTTTATGGAAACAGCGTTTATCTTTTCTGTATTGATCTATTTATTGCTAATACTTACAATTTTAGAACTGATAATCACTTATTATTCTGGGAAATATGAATTATTTATTCAGTTGCAAACTTTTGAAATAACTGTCTGGTGTTTTAGAAACCAGAAACAAAAATTATAATAGGAGTTTAGACTATAATATATTGCTGCAAGGATAATTATTAAGGGAAAACACAGCTGACATTTTCTGATTTATGCACACAATCAGAGATGGAGTCCAAGGACTGTGACATAATTATCTTCATGCTAACAATTTTTGTAAATCTCTTGACAGAATTTTAGCTAATTTTAAAATGCCTTCTGAAGATTAGCACTTAAAATTGTTGGGGAAAATAGCACAATTTATTAGCAAGGGTATAATTGTAAACCTTCTAAATACTCATTGTGAATATCATTTAGACAGTAACTCCTGCTTTAGCAGCTGGTACATAAGACACCCGTTTATGGAGTCTTGAAACAACAGAGAGTGGAATCTAATTAAAGAGGATTACATGCCAAAGAAAAATTATTAAAAACAGACTAATAGACAATTGTTATGAATTTAGAAGTCTCTGCCAAATTCTCTTTTTGATACAAATTCATGTAAGTAACTGTCAAGTAAAAGCCTTTATTCCTCCAAAACCAGAAGGATATTAGAAGGCTTTATCTTTTGTGACTTAAAAATGATTACTTCTCTGAATTTTGACTTAATACAAAAACTTAAATGGTTCTATTAATCTTTCTTCATGTATTAAAATGCACACATGTGCTTTTAAAGATAAATGATCAGAAATAACTATTTTAGGTTTTTTATTTGATATCTATCTAGTACCAACCATTCTGTAACTGTGTACAGTATATGGAAATCTTAGGCATATTTTTTCTTTGTAAACAAAAATCAGTTCATCAATTTAGGCACTATTTATTGAGACTTATGTTAAATTGGCTTGCATATTTTTCTTTGTAATGTACATTTAAAATTCGTGATACATAAAGATGGTTAATTTTTAGAGTCCTAATCTAGTAAATTCCTTGTTTCTGTTTGAACTGACCCACTCCATTATGATCTCAAGGTTTTTTTCCAAACAGAGAATTGAGGTAGCTTAAGGTAATACATATTCAAATGTTAATTATTTTTTAAACGACAGATTTTTAAAATAAGTGATCCTTCTAAGTATGTCCTAGAGAAAAGACTGTTTACATCTGGGAGTTTACCTTGTGTCTAACTTTACATCTTACACACACTGTGTGGTGTTATTACAGTACGTCACGCGTTGCATTACACAGCCATACCATCCAAATAGACTTTTGTATATTTTAACTAAATTAAGCAAGCATTAAAAATTGATTTCCAAAGACTAAGAATAACATATTTTCTGTGTTATTAATAAATGCATGAACAAACTCATTGGATCGAGTAAATGAGACATTTGTTTAATATTCTTAAGTGAGTGATAGTCCTATAAACATAGATGAAAAACTTAACCATCCAAAATTGAGACACAGAGGAACACCACTGATGCTCAAGTAGTAACAGTGGATTTATTTGACTTTGCCACCCCCACCCTATCCCTGATACCAAAGTTTTCCTCGTTTGCTTAGACACCACTTAGTCTAGCAGGGATTGCCAGATGCTTCAGCGACAACTCCATCAAGGACAAGGGATTGTTTTAGGTTTAAAGCATCTAGATTACATAATATTTTTTATCCTGATAGGGATAATATCCTAGAGAACAATCCTGTAGCTGTGGTTTCCCTGTGGTGCTAATTAATTTAGTGGAGATTGGGGATTGTTCAGAGCTTGAAGGTGAACAGGCTTCCCTGGTTGAAATAGTAGATTTTCATTTTTAAATTACTCTTGGAAAGCCTTTCCTCTTGTCAAGATTAAGTGAATAAGTAAATTATAATGGCTTCCAAAATAGTAAATATCAATATTTGTATAATAGTTTGTGGTTGGCAGTACCTGGGACATAGAACTCCACAATATATGTGGTTGGCAGTACCTGGGACATAGAACTCCACAATATATGTTGAAATAATGACACTGTGTTTCGTTTGATTATCATGTAAACCATATGAGACTCAGTCAAAACATAACCATACATTATGCAATCAAATGCATTGTAATTTTAAATATGAAATTATGATTAAAAAGCCAATACTTTATCCTGAATTTTCTTGACCCCTCATAGATACAGGAATGAATTATTAGCAGGTAGGATACTGTAGCTAAACTTTTTATTTTAGTTTATCTCAAAGAAGTACTAAAATATTACTTAATTCTTACTGTGTATGAGAGATGAAATCTTAAAATATTTCAAATAAAATTAACATGCTTTCAGACTATGAAGGTAGAAATGAGATTCATTCTATCTTTTAAAAAATATGTAATAATATTTGAACCATGTGTATATTTTTACATACATGTTTTCATTTACTTTAACCTTTATAATAACACTTTGAGTGGGTAATACTTTCATCATCTTCAGTGAAACCTTCATTTTATGAAGGACTATTTGCAGACTGAGAGGTTAAGCATTTTCCTAAGAACATAAGCTGTTTAGTTGCAGAGATGAAACTCAAAAACAAATTTTCTCTCTGCATAGCTCCTACCTCTCCTATTGCATTATATTGTATTTCACTGTGACTCATGTAAGATTCTTCTAGACAGGGCCTGACTGTAAGCTGCCCACAATTAGTGAAATGACATTAGCTAAATATGATTACCTCTTAATGTTCCCTGAAAGGATTAGACTAGTTAAGACACACCAAAGGGAAAAGCAATTATCTATTGAAATATGAATCTCTTGATTAGAACTGGAAATCATATATTGATAGTAGAATGTTCATCTAGAATTTTAAAAAATATGAATATAGTAATTATTTCTTACTTGTAAAGAACTTCGGCAGGGCTAATTTTGAGACTTCTTGTTGAGTGCAAAAATTAAGATACAACATTTTCCAGGATGAGTAAGTTCACCTAATTGACTCAATTTTTTTTTTTTAGAGGAACCTGGACCTTAGGAAATTCTAACTACATGAGAAATGCATGTACTTGTATTACGTTTTCCCAATTTACTTTATGTCCTAAAGAAAAGCTTTGTATTAACCAACATTGAACTGCCTTAGAATTGTAGCAGTACATGTTGGAGTGTGCCATTTTACTTAAATATTCCTCATATGTTAAAATATGAAATGTATCATTGCCTCCATGGTGGTTTCCTTTGTGATAATTCTCTGAGGTTCCTTCAAAATTTAGTATCCTGCGGGTTTTCAACCACTCAGATTTGTAATTATTACTAATATATCACAATACATGGCAATGGATGTGAGGCATATTTACTTTACAGCAATTACTCTATTGGCTATTTTTTTTTGAAAATAAGGAGTTAAAAAAAGTTTTTAAACCTTGGTGTCTCAGTGATTAGCATACTATCTAGCTCCCATTATGTTCTAAGTAAATATTGAATGAATGAATGAGTGAATGACTGGTTTTCATTTCTAGCTTGGCAACAGGATTGACTTTTATATCTTTTTTAATTAGCAATTTAATATTTGAACTTAAGATGCTTTATTGTCAAACAGCAATAGAAAATTTGCCAATTTTTGGACCCCTTGTTTCACGAGGTTCTTGGACTACTGATTATATTTGTAACTTCCGTATCTAAACTATCTAGGTCCATTGTGAAATCATCCTCTCTGATACTAAAATTTGGTGCACATAGACATTGGGCCATAGATGGGCTTCAGGGGCTGTATTGGTCCACTGAAATTGTATGTAGCATAGCATATTGTGTACTTGTGTGTATGTACTTTTGTGCAAATGTATTTTTTTAAGGGAAAGCGTCATGGTTTTCATTATGCTCTCATAGGAGTCTTATGACCAAAAGGTTTAAAAAATTCCATAACGACTCTTTTTCTTTTACTTTATTATTCATAAAAATCACCTGGTAAACATGAAAAATGCCCATTTTTTTCTATTTCACCATATAAAATCTGATCCATTAGGATTGAGTTGGGGTTCATGGATACTCTTCTTCTGTTTATTCTTTCCTCTTTTTCCACCTTTATTGAAAATGTCATTGCTCAGGTCCTAATGGATTTACATATATTACCTCATTTAATCTTGCTGACAACTCTAGAAGGTAAGTATATTTCACGATGAGGAAACTGAGTTAATTAACTTGCCTGAGGACTTAGCTGGTAGACAGTGATGGTAAGGTCTGAGGCTAGAGCCAATTTTATTACCTTAGCCCTCCCGCCCTTTTTTTTCCTCTTAGTCTGGAAAATTTTAAATCATTTCAGAGACACATTTGGAAGTAACAAACTCATAGTAATCTCTTGTTCCAAGAGAATTACTTCCTTTCGCTCCTCTGTATTCTTACTACATGTGAGCAAGTTGAGGTCTTGTCTTACTTACCTGCATATCCCTGTGCGTAGTATTATCCCTGACATGTAGTAGATTTTCAAGACTTTTTTTTTCTGAACTGAAATTTAATTCATTAACTTGAGCCTTTGTTACTTAGTAATTCTGAGACTTAAACTCCAATAGCTATGCCATTAACTCTTTGTGACTTTTCATTTATTAAAATTGATTTCCTAATTTATTTAATTTAGATAGTATATAAATTTTAGATCTGACTTAGTTTTAGTTATCATAATTAAAACATAAAAAATGCAGTCCCATGGAAATAAAGTCCTTTGGAATTATCAGTGATTTGTTTTATTTAATAATCTAATTTGCTAGCTATTCTTTTTTTTTTTTTTTTTTTTTTTTTTTGCACCTGTTTCTACCTCCAGAATCTGTAGATATTTGGTTGAATTTTGTGATTTTTTTTTTTTGGTATAATTTGAGCAAAGATAACTCAGTGAATTTTATTTAAATTTATCAGCGTTCATAAATTTCCTTGTATATTATTTTCTTTCTTGTGACTGTTCGTGTTCTACTTATTTGTTTCATTATACTTTTATAGAATCCTTAACACAGATGAGATATAAAATACTATGAAATCTATCACAGTTGAAACTCTAGACCTTCCCTCAACCCATGGGGATTCATTTGGCAGGAGGCCACCAAAACCAGTTCTTTTTGATGCTTAGTTTCCAGTTTCTACTTTAATTGCTGCCAAAATCTGAAGACATAGGAATTTAATTGCTCATTATATTTGTCACGGTGGTGTCACAGACCCAAATAAAGACTGTTGCATGCAAAATATTTATGGGTATTAATTTGGCCTAAATGTGTATATTGGATTCCATATTTTTCTACATTATAAAGTATAGCACTTTCAGACAGATGTGAGACAGAATCCTGCAAGAGCTTCTGCTCCGTTTGACTCTACTAGTAAACTATTATCCATCCAGCTCAGTATTTAAATTTGACGACACCTAGAGGAAAGCCTATTCAGAACTTTATTATATTCGCTTATGCAGTTTACTCTTTAGAAGCAGTCTCGTGAGGAGTTTGAGTCTGGCTCTGAGGCTAGACTACTTGGGTTCAAATCCCTGCTTTATCCCTTACTAGCTATATGACCCTGGGCAAGTTATCTTAATCTCCCCTGTGGTTGTTTTCTCATTTGTAAAATAGGAATACATATGGTTGTCATGCAGATTAAATGGTTAGATTTCCTAGAAAAAGTACCTAACCCAGAGTAACTACTCAATATTAACTGGTTTACTATAATTAATACACACACACACACACACACACACACACACACACAAAAAAAAAATACATTATATATTAAAGGTATAATGCGTACCATGGTTGCTGCTACAATTTTTTTTGAATTTTCAGTTTTCTACTAATTAATTAGAGCTAACCTGTGCCTGTTATATTATATGGCATGTCTGGTCAGCATTAAATTTAATACCTTTGTGACCTTCCATTTTTCCTGTGTATTCCCACTTTCTTGCTCCATGTTGTCTAGGCTAGCAGGCCTGCTTTTTGTTCCAGTATTTGATTACTAATCACTGATTATTTTTGTTCTTCTGCTTGCTGTTCTCAGGAGTTTATTCGTTCATTCTCTCTGTCCCCTTTTCTCTTTTTACCCGTTGCCTTTTCCTTTTTTCTGCTTTGATGGTTGTAGGTTTCTCATGCGATTATATTGGTCAAAGGAAATTAGGAGGCACTTGAAGGGGGGAAATCACAAGCAACTACCACAAATAAGATAACTTTTTTGAATTTTTGTGAACTTTCCTATCCTGTAAAGTAAGTCCCCTATGTCATACTTATCACTGAAATCATATTCTGGGACAGTCCTATACTAACCTATAGAATCTCCAAGAATGAATAACATTAATACTTGTTGATTATAAATAATTTACAGTTTTTCTCAGATCCATGCTCACATAAACTGGGCTGAGAACAGATTTTGATGGGAGGCCGCTGGCTCAATGTTACAAACTACAGTTGTCCCTAATGTTAGATAAGTGTTATTGGTGGTGAACATGACAGTGAATCTGTTTGCCCTTTACTCAGTGGATATTTGATGCTTACTTTTATTTATGGAGAAGTTTGAGCAGATAAAGATGTTAGTTGCTTGAAATACTTATTCTATATGGCAAGAGTCTAATATTGTCTGAAATATAATTCAAATCATGTGTCTGTTACTTAGTGCTTCTATATATGGTTCTTGAAGCATAAAAAATAGATTTGATTTCAATTTTTGTATACAGAAGTATTTTTATTCAAGGTAATAGTTAACTGTTTAAATGCTGCAGTGCTTACTTATTTCCTTTATTGTTCTGTTGGGCATAATAAACTTTATGCAGACACAAAGTGTGAAACATGGAGCTTTCGTTCTTCTGTTAGTTAGCTTAATACTCATTTTGGGTTTCCCATTCCACATCAAGGCAGAATATGCCATTTTAACCACTTCCTGATAAAGTTATTATTAAGGTTGAGGCTGCTTCTCATTATAGTGAAGGTACTCTGGAACACGATATTTCAGCTGAATCAGAAATTTGGCTGTCCTCCATTCCTGGCATCTCTGAGAGCTCAGTGTGGCTACTCAGTGTGGCTACTACAGGCTCTGTGTGTCCACATGTCCACTTTCTCTCTCTCTCTCTTTTTTTTTTTTTTTTGAGATGGAGTCTAACTCTGTCGCCAGGCTGGAGTGCAGTGGCGCGACCTTGGCTTACTGCAACCTCTACCTCCTGGGTTCAAGGGATTCTCCTGCCTCAGCCTCCTGAGTAGCTGGGACTACAGGCGCGTGCACCACGCTCAGCTAATTTTTGTATTTTTAGTAGAGATGGAGTTTCACCATGTTGGCCAGGATGGTCTCTGTCTCTTGACCTCGTGATCTGCCCACCTCGGCCTCCCAAAGTGCTGGGATTGCAGGCATGAGCCACCGCGCCCAGCCTTCTTGCTCTTATTTTAATCCAAGAATGCGTTTATCTCCTGTCTCTGTGGCTAGAAAAACTAGATAGTCAAGTAATCTTCCAACCCTGCTGTTTATGCTAGGAATGGATCTTAAAAAATTTATGTCCACTAATTTTGTTATTTCTTTAATTATTTTATGAATTTGTTCCTCTACAGTGGCAGAAGCCCAAGTAAAGTTAAAAATTACAGTAGGATACACACATAGGTTTATTGTGTCACTATTCACAATAGCAAAGACTTGGAACCAACCCAAATGTCCATTATTGATAGACTGCATAAAGAAAATGTGGCACATATGCACCATGGAATACTCTGCAGCCATAAAAAATGATGAGTTCATGTCCTTTGTAGGGACATGGATGAAGCTGGAAACCATCATTCTCAGCAAACTATCACAAGAACAGAAAACCAAACACCACATGTTCTCACTCATAGGTGGGAATTGAATAATGAGAACATGTGGACACAGGGTGGGGAACATCACACACTGGGGTCTGTCTGGGGGTGGGGGGCTGGGAGAGGGATAGCGTTAGGAGAAATACCTATTGTAAATGACAAGTTGATGGCTGCAGCAAGCCAACATGGCACATGTATTCCTATGTAACAAAACTGCATGTTGTGCACATGTACCATACAACTTAAAGTATAATTTAAAAAAATAAAAAATAAAAAAATTGCTGTAGGATTGGCAAAGAGGGGGAAGCTGATGGGGAATTTCAGGGGCAAAAAGAAACAAAAAATTGTATTTATTTTTTCTTAATGGTCTCAAGCAACAACATTTATAACTTTGAGACAGTTTTTAAATTTCTTTAATAGGACACAAATACACTATACTTAAATTAGAAAAATAACAAATTTGATCTCAGCTAAGCAATTCTCTTCATGAAAAGACACTTCTAAAAATGTGAGAAGACAAGAAACAAAAGAGGATATTTTTAATGTATACACCCAAAAAGGATTCTTGAAAAATATATAATTTTAAATATTTTAGATTAAGTTTGGTAATTTCAAAGATTTTAATTATAGCAGTATACAACTGTATGTGTTTGTTAAAAGGATCTTTGCCTTAATTTGACCTAGTTTTAAAAAATGTCAAAGTTAAAAATAGTGGCTTATATACCAATATATTTCAAATCAATTCTTATACATTGGGAATTATTAATATAATTTTTGTAATTTTGCAGAGTTCAGCATACTTACGCAAGAATAGAAAGAACATATTAATACTAAAATTTTGTTATTTAGTTTTTCTTTTTGTAAAATTAACTAATACACTAAATCCAGTTATTTTGTTACCTAAATACCAGTAAATTCCATAAGAAATCTAGGGTGCCAAAAGATTCATATATATATAATGTATAATTATAATATATAATCTATATTATAATATATAATATATAAATATAAAATTTCTGCAATTTATGCCCTCAAAACTTGAGTACTGTCAGATTAAGTGAGTTTTAAGTTTACATAATTATATTGAGAATTGTAGTAAAAATTTTTTAAAGTACTTTTGGAAAATTCTGTCTAGTATTGCTATAGTATTATACCAAAAAGTAGAAACACTTATGAAATGTAAACTGCTTATGTCATATTTACTCAACCTTAAAATTCTTCTAAGAACCTGATCTAATTTTCACTTAATTTTAAGCATTGGACTTATTTAGTTTCAAATATATGTGTGTGTGTGTGTGTGTATATATATATATATGCACAGTTGTAAATATTACACCTAACATTGTTATTTAAAGATCTGATTATAAAATTTGATTCAAAAATTTTGATACTTTTATTATTATATCTGTGCTCTATACCTTCATCTTAGTCAGTGCTAACTTGTTTAGAACTTGGTATTGTATACTGTTTATGGTGATTTAAAACTTACTCTAATGGTTTTCTCTTTTGAGTTTAAATTGGATTTTCTATACTTAAGATTATTTTAGAGAACTAATTTTTATTCCTCCAAACTTAAGAAGTTTTCCTTCTTTTATAAATTCATTTCTTGTGTTTATCCACTTTGAAAAATTGATAATGAGACTCCACTCTGAAAAATTGATAATGAGACTTCTGTGACAGCTGTATCATAAAATGTTTTTATTTTGTTTCTGTTGGATTTAACTGTCAATTTTAATGAATCCTACCCAATTAAAGTGGTATGCATATTTTTCATGAGTCCATGATCAATATAATCAATTACATTTTTGCATAACTGCATAGATACAATTTTTCTCAGGATCTTAGAGAATTAATGCAATTTTTAAATATGTTGCAGAACTGTGAGAAGCTAGAGAATAATTTTGATGACATCAAGCACACGACTCTTGGTGAGCGAGGAGCTCTCCGAGAAGCAATGAGGTAAGTCTGGGTCACCATAGCAACAGTCACAGATGTGGTAAAGAAAAAGTCATTCTTCATTATTTGGGGAACAAATGAGTTCATTGCCACCATTCAGCTCTGTTCTCTAAGGTATTAATTTGTCAGTGGAGAGACTTCCCTTGAGGCTGTACTTTGGTTTTGAAGCTGCATAAATGTTAAGCCTCAGTGCACAGTAAAAAATGTAAATGTTTAATTTGTTACTTAAAATGCTTAAGGGGTGTCTTGTTTTATATTTATACTAAACTGTGTGATTGAATGAAAATATTGTTCATCTAAATTCTGCCTGTATATATAAAAAAAAATTGTACAGTGGTGCTTTAACTGAGTAGTATTTCCTCCTAATTCATATTTAATTTAAAGAGAGGTACTTACATTTTCATCTTCTATAACATTTTATAGGATTTCATTATATTATAGTATTTTTAGTGATTTATATTTTTGCACTATTACAAAGCATATAATTAACTTCCTTTCAACTACAGTGGTCTATAATGACCCTGACTTGTTTCTTTTTTCATTTCTTAACATCAGTAATTCTGAATATTTATATGAAATTGTCCCAAATTTGATGCCTTTTAAATAACTTTTAGTGAAGCATTTTTCAAATCTATTTGATCAGAATCCAGAAAGGCTTTTTACTAGACATTAAAAATGTGTGGGAAATAAAACTCATCATCCTTAGAGTGAGAAAAAAACAAATGATAGTAGTCTTAAAAGTTCTGAGCTTGGATATTTGAGTAGCATAATTTCCAATATCTTTGTAAAGAAACAGTATATTTATATTTATTTAGCCTCTAAAATTAAAATAGATTGTAAAAATATGCCTTCTTCTGTCTTAATGCTCATTTTTCAAGGATGTTAAGGCTAAAAAGATTAAAATGAGAGAAAGGATAAACCGAAGAGGCTTCCTAGAAAGGTAGTTTAGATACAATTTTGTTATTGCCAGCACACAGTTACCATATACTTTAGTTTAGAAGCTGCTCTCATTTAGTAACCTTCCTTTTACCATGCAAGCAGCAGGAGAAAGTAATTAAATTTAATAGAAGCTGCCCTCATTTTGAAGCCACTTCTATTTAAAACCACAGGGGGAGGTAATTAAATTTAATGGAAACAGTAGCTTCTACACAAAGATACATGGTACTTCTGTATAGATGATTATGATGTCACAAAAAGAGGAATAATATATTACTAGTATGAGAAATTACCAGCTGGAGCAAGTGAGCCTATTTTATTGTTAATGTCTTTACTAATAAAAAAAGAGGGAAAAATAAAACTGAGTACACAATAGAGAATTTGTATCTATGTAAAATACAATCAGATATTCTCAGAAAGTTGAAGTTATTGAAAATTTTAGTAAATTAAAAATAAGATGTAAAATATTTGTTTTGGAAAAGGCTAATGCAGAAATTATGAATGAATTTCTGATTTTCACCATACCTAGTGGTTTATCCTAAAGTTACCACTGCTATAAATTTAACATATTTTTGTAAATGCTTATTATGATAAGTTTAAATGCAGTGAACATGCATGTCAATATTTACTTGGAAAACTGCAGTTATACTCTATATTTTTATATCTATTTAGTTTGAAGTAAATACATAGACAAACAGGAAGACAAAGAGGGTGCCACCTCTTATGTTTTGAATAAAAGAACTGAAGACCAGAGAGACAGAAAGAACTGAAAAGAGGCAATGTGAATGAAAAATGATGTGAAAGAGGAAAATACAACGAACAAGGAAAGGATATGTAATCAGTGTAGGAAATTTGTCCTCAAGAAAAAAACAAATTGAATTATAAGAATTAACTTCATATGAAGAGATTATTAAATTCTGCCAAGTTTTGTAATACATACCATTTTAGAACATACCAGGATGTCCTGTTTTTAAAAAAAACTAGAGATGAAGTGATGAGAAAAACAAGTATTACCTGACTGGAATAACCTCCCAACCACCCATACTATGAGACAAAGCAGTAGTTTGGATTATTTAAATGAGGATTTAATTTTATGGCTATGAAATGTACTTGTTTGCATAAGTTATATATTTTACACACACACATTATTGGTAATGTCTGGATTCATTAAACACAGTGGAATAATTTAGTAATTAATAGCATACAACAATTTAGTATATGGTGGGTCAGGTGCTTTTTAAAATGTGTTTGGAATATGCTTGAGGTGAAGACCCAGAGACTGAGTGTTTCAGTCTTTTCCCTAGTCCAGAACATTTCATGGTAGCTTCTCTATTAGTCCATTGGACTGGCATAGCTTGGCTATGGGAGCATCCCTTTTTCTTATTAGCTTGATCTCTTTAGCAGCCCTTAAGTGGCTCCAGGTGCCCACAGTGGTGTTCTTGTCCTGAGTGTGTCTAGCCAGGAGGAACTGGAACAGAACTGGACCCACGTCTGAAGATTGTCCTATTGTGGCAGCAGTGTTGGGGGGCCTTTCACCATCTTGGGTACCTCCTTATTTATCAGGGTTTTACTATTTCTATGAGCTTAGAAGAGAAAAGAGAGGATTCTTAGCCACCTCATCCAGTCTGTCTTTTTGGTCAGTCTTTGCTCTGCAGTCTTGAATCTGGTCTGTTGTCAGTATCCGAGTTTACAAATCACTTTAGATCCCTCCCATGCTTCCTCCTGATCCCAGTCTTAAGGATGCCCTGAGCCTGTAGCCCTGGTGTGTAAAAAGGACGAGGGGTTACAACTTCTCTGGAATATACTAGCTAAATAAAACATTAAATAAATACATTAACTGAGGTAGGGAGAGAAAAAGAAAAGGATTAGTGAAGATTTGGGTTTTCAGGTGACTGCAAGATAGCTAAGGTTAACTCGTGTAAATGTGCAATAGGCAGAGGGAAAATAGAATGCAAAAACTCAAGGAAAAGACTGAGAGTTGATGTGCACATTTAAGACTTGTTAGTATTTTGATGCTTGTTGTAGCCAAGGGAAGGCATATGATTTCCAAGAATAGTGCATTGGGATAAGAAAGAAGGAGAGTCCAGCCAGATGTCTAAGAAAATACAGGGCTTAGGAAAATATGTGCCAGAAAAAACATATTTTGGGATTTAAAATTCTGAATAACCTTTTCTAACACAGTAAGACTATACTGAAATATAATGTGCCTAAAAAGAAAAGGATAGAGGAATGGAATTCCTGGCCATTGTTCTGTGGCTCTTAGAGACAGCTAGACCAGTGCTGCCCAGAAGACCTTTCTGTGATGAGAGAAATGTTCTCCATCTGCTCCATTTAGTGGGAGAGCCATCAGCCACATATGGCCACTGAGTACCTGAAATGCGATGAGTGTAACTGAAGAACTGAACGTTTAATTTTACTTAATTTTTATTAATTTAAATTTAAACACTTATATGTGGTTAGTGGCTGTGGTTTGGTCTGTGGTGCCCTAAAGGGATGTTTTTGTGTTGCTAATGTGATACTTGACTGCCTCTCACTTAACAGAGTTCTCAACAATGGAGAGGCCAGAGTGAAGCTAAACCATGTTCACACACATCACACATAGACACACTTACTTTCTTAGAAAACTAACAGTAAAAGGTAGATCCATAACCTGGTAATAGATGTAAAATCAAAACTAAAATATATGATTTGGTAATAGAGGAGACAAGGTAGCTCTTATTTTCTAAAGACATGATTTATACATAGAAAGCCCAACAGAATCAACAACAAAACTTCCCTAAGAATTTGACATCTTTTAATGTGATCATATTCAAAATGAAGGTGGAAATTCTTAAGTTACTGTAAGTGTTACTTAAAACAAATAGTGTCTGTAATTGATAATAGATACTATAAAGGTCTGATGAAGTTATTGTATGATAAAGTACCACAAGTAATTCAGGACATGTTTAATCCCCCAGTAAATGGTATAAAAGATTTTTTGTTTTTTTTGTTTGCTTGTTTGTTTGTTTTTGCTGTTTGGACAAAAAAAAAAAAAAGACTTTATAGTCTCAGTTCACATGGCCCAAAGGAAATTTCATGCGTTTTTAAAGAGCTAAAGGAAATAAATGAAACAGCCAGAGTCCAGTGGAATATAGAAGTGACTCTTTGAGATTGAGATTGGGGAACAGATGATACACTAACAAGTAGGTTAAGAAATCACTAAGCTTTGATTCCATTAAAAAAAATACATATGTAACAAACCTGCACGTTATGCACATGTACCCTAGAACTTAAAGTATAATAATAATAAAAAATAAAAAAAAAGAAAAAAGAAAAAAGAAAAAAGAAAAAAAAAAAAAGCTTCCGTCATTTGCAACAACATGGACCAACCTAGAAGACGTTATGTTAAGTGAATATAAGCTAATCACAGACGGGCAAGCACTGCATGATCTCACTCATATGTGGAATTTAAAGACGGTCGTCTCATAGAAGTAGAGGGTAGAATAGTGGTTACCAGAGGCTTGGGAGAGTGATGTGGAGTGGAAATGAGAAGTTGGTGTTCTGTAGCACAGTAGGGTGACTGTAGTCAACGGTAATATATTGTATACTTTAAAATAACGGGAGAGAATTTGGAGTGTTGTCACAGGAGATGGAGACTATCCTGGCTAACACGGTGAAACTCCGTCTCTACCAAATATACAAAAAATTAGCTGGGTATGGTGGCGGGCATCTATAGTCCCAGCTATTCGGGGAGGCTGAGGCAGGAGAATGATGCGTACCGAGGAGGTGGAGCTTGCAGTGAGCCAAGATCACGTCACTGCACTCCAGCCTGGGTGACAGAGCGAGACTCCGTCTCAAAAAAAAAAAAAAGATAAGTGTTTGAGGTGATAGATATGCTAATTACCTTGATTTGATCATTACGCAATCTAATATGTATTGACTGTATCCAATAAATATGTGCAACTATTATGTGCCAATTAAAAACAAACTTATAAAGCTTATGCAAATGGGGAAAATCACAAAATTAAAAGACGTCAATGTACTGTATTGCCATATGTATGACAGATTTTAAAAACTGGGAGCTCAATAGATAATTGGCAAAGTATGATTAAGAAACCCTTGAAAATATTCAACTCTAATGGCAAACAAAAAGTGTAAATTTCATAAAAAATACACTGATCTCTTGCTTATTGCTGCTAATGCAGTTTGGTGGGAAGGAAGTTTTTGAGTGCTAGAGATGGAATAGTGAGACAGCCATTCTCACAGATGGCTAGAGATGGAATGGTGAGACAGCCATTCTCACATTCTCAGAGGACTGAAAATTACTGCTGCATTTAAGGAAAGGATTGTGTCACTAAGTACTAAGAACCTTAAAACAAACATACCTTTTTGTATTAATTTACCTTCTAGGAATATAGTATACAGAAGCCATAGAAATTATGGATAATATGAATGCGATACTCGTATTATCAAATATAACCATGAACAAATTGAACAGAAACTAGTTGTCTACCATTGAGGCAATAGACAAGGAAATTATATACATATATAACATAAATATATACAAATTTATATATTACATATAAATGTATATTTATTATTTATATATTCATCTTTATAATATTAAAATATTTATAAATTTATAAATTATATAAACTGTATATGTACAGATATATAATATATTTATATTTACAGATATATACACAGATTTACATATATTTAAAATAAATCTGTGTGTGTATATATATGGAGAGAGAAACAAAATTGCTTGTGGAATATTATCTCAACTGAATATAAAAAATTCAGAGAAAAAAATAGGAATGAAATGTGGCTGTTACATCTGGCTGGTTGGCGTACAGATAATTTTTTGAGGCTTATGCTTTTCCATTCTATATTTTCTGTAATGGGAATATATTATGAATAATTAGAAAAATAGAGAAGGAAAAATGGAGAAAACTAAAACTATGAAATGAATACTAGAATCAACAGTAAGAATCAAATTTGAGACTCCAACTGTAATTTTAGGTAAATTAATTATCTTACTCTTACTTTTTTGTAAAATAGGATTTAAAATCTCTTAGGATATGAGGAACTAGGATATATAGGAGAGAATGCTTTGTAATTTATGAAAAATAAAAATAAGGTATAAAATATGTTTGTATACATTATTTCCTTTTAATGATGTATGTGCTTACAAGAATTACATGTGTAATACATAAATAATGGAATTCAATGGAAAAGTTCACTGCAGTCTTAGCATATAGAACACTAGAAGCAGTATATCTTCTCCAACTTCTTCATAGTCCATTGTAGTGCCATGAGTGTGGAAACCTTATACAGGATTTCTGGAAATGATAATCAAAGAAAAGACATTTTAAGGACAGGAAAAAAAGTGCATCATCTCTAGGTCAAATCTCTGGTTTATATTATGATAATGAATTTAGAGGTAAAATTCTCAACTTCTTTTCATCATATTTTTTGTTTATCTTGGCTGATTCAACTCTGTAATCATGCCAAGGTGACTTAATTTCTATACTATCATTTTTCCTACCTGTTTTAGCCCCTGTGGTAAATCCTGAACAACAAGAGGAAAGATGCGGCCACTTTTAACATTGTGTTGTAGTTTTTCTTTTTTGTTTGTTTTGAGATGGAGTTTCAGTCTTGTTGTCCAGGCTGGAGTGCATTGTTGCAGTCTTGGCTCACTGCAACCTCCGCCTCCCAGGTTGAAGCGGTTCTCCTGCCTCAGCCTCCCAAGTAGCTGGGATTACAGGCATGTGCCACCATGCCTGGCTAATTTGTGTATTTTTATTAGAGACGGGGTTTCACCATGTTGGTAAGGCTGGTCTTGAACTCCTGACCTCAGGTGATCTGCCCTCCTTGGCCTCCCATGTGTTGCCTTTTTGTCCCTTTTCAGTCTCACAGGCAGTAGAGGGCTATGGGTAATGGATACATGCAATTGAAAGGTGTTTGAATTGAATAACTTGAGAAAAGGCGACGTCAGATTCTGAAAAAGAAGAGGTACATGTAGAATATACTCAATAAAAAAAGTAAAAATGCTTTTGGGAGTTTTTTTACAGTGTCTTAATTAATATGCATAAAATATAGATTGTTAATAGATATATGAGTGTACCTCTATGGCAAGAATACAAATTGTTTTTGGAGTGCTAACATTGCCAGTTAGGCATGATTTTATTTGCAGAGCCAAGTTTATTTAGTGAGATCCGTATATTTGCATTAGTACCATAAAGATGAACTACCAGTACATAATGTCTCTGAAATGTATTCTTTTTCGTTTGGCTTCATCACGTGTTAAGAATTTTGTCACTAGATGGTGATGTTGAGTTGCACAGTTTATCTGTGCTGGCTTTTTTACTGGTGTGTGTAATACTATTTGTGGGTGCTTCATAAACATCCATTTATACACAGTTAAATATGAAAGTATAACCATGTAAACTTGGAAAGTAGCTTTTAAGAGGTCTAACATTTCTAAATACTGTTTGAGTCAAAAGGTTAAAATTGCTTTAATGTCGTTGTTTCTTTACCTTCAACTCAAGGACTTTTAGACGTAGAAGCAATATAAATAGCAATCTAACTTTTTATTGAAAGGCTGAGGTCTGAAAAGAGATTCCAAGACATTTAAAAGAGGTAATTTTTCAGCTTTTCAGGTATGTCCTATCTGTGTGTAATAGTCTAATGTATGTCTTTAATTTCACTCCTCTGTTAGTGTTCAGTAGTACTGGTGCTGACTACCATCTGACCTAAGGGTTGTGTTACTACTGGAACCTAGGTATTATTTTAACTGTTTATGATTTGGGTTATGTTAATATTGCATCTGTTGCTAAATATAATGGTTGAATTACACTGATACTTTAACTGATACTTCTACACAAACCATGACTCCAAGTAAGCCGTGATTAGTAAACCATGAACCGAGTAATTTTGTTCGTCTGAATAAGATTTAAAGATAAGAATATGATAATTATTCTACTTTATCTTATTCTTAGAGATTTGTGTGTGTGCATGTATATGCATATTTCTGTATGTGGTATGTATTATATAGATACTACATGTATGTATATATTTCTCTATAAAATCTCCCCTTTACAGTCAAGGAAAACTTGCACCATGACAGCATTTGGAGTTTGGAGTTCCCTTGCCCTTAAGGTGTATTCATTAGGATTACAAAGATACAAGGAAGTTCTATGAAATTCTTTTAAAATAGTTAAAAATGGAAGAGGGGAAGGAGAAGGCACCCTAAGTATTTGAGATTAGTGAATTGATTAGTTTACAAAGGAAATATAAAACTCTTAGGGAAAAATCGAAGTGGCATTGAAGAAGAATATCAAATAAATAAAGTGAGAAAGTATTAACAAAATACTTTGAGTGAAATTAGCAGGTTGTTTAATAGTATGGAAAGTAAATAATTTTTTAAACATTCTGAAAATGTTATGTAATGATGCAAGTAATAATAGATGATTTAACATTTGTAACTTTTTTTTGTTTTCAAAGTGTTCAAAAACAAATTCCTTTATAATCAGAAATGCCCATGTAGAAGGGTATATTTTAACTACGTGAGAAGTTTTGAGCAGTGAGATTGGATTCAGAAGCAATGTTTCAGCTCTTTTCTATTGTCATCGTTTGTAAAATTCTATCTTAATTATGTTTTTCCAAGTTTTTTATCACTAAATAGATCAGCAGGAACCTCCTGAAAGCCTCACTCCCCAAATCAGCAGAGAAGAGTGTACTCTTGTCTTCTATGCACAGAGAATCCGTTATCTTTATCATTTCTATTATAGAAAAACACATATTTTACCATGCCCAGAGCAGGTTCCTTGATTTGGTTTATGCCACCTAACACATGAATAAGTCAATCAGGATGAGTACTTTCAGATATTTTGAAATCAAAAGACAAAAGTGCAACATTACTTTAGATAATCATGCACCTGTCCTAATAAATATCATTGAAATACAGGTCAGAAAATATATGTAATGAATTTACATAATTTTGTAATTTATGTAATTAATTTCATGTACATTGAGTAATATGAATGTATGTCTTTATATACATATATACACATTCACACACATAGATACACACATTTGGTAATTTATATAATTAATTTCATGTGCATTTTGTAATATGAATGTATGTATATGTCTTGATACACATATATACACATGGACACACATGGATACATACATTTGGTATTATCTGTTCGCCATGTAAATTAGGCTATTCCATTCACCCACTTCAGGAGTGAGTGAAAGCAAGATTTGACACTCAGTTTTAGATGGTCCAAATATAGTTAATAGGGGAAATAGAAGAAAACTATTATATTAGCTGTTGCCAGTGTTTAGTAAAATCAACCATATAGTCGGCAACAATGCTTCTGGATTATTTATGGATTTGTTACTAACTGGCATTTATAAATAACAGAATTCTGTCACTTTAGAATCTTTTTCTTCACTTTAAACGAATTAGAATTCGAATGTGAGAAATATTGATTACATAATTATCAAGTACAAATCTGGTGAAACAGTAGAACAAATGAAATCAGTTAATAGCTTAACACGATTAATTAAGTTATTAATTATTTATTTATGAAATGCATTATAATACTCATCAATCTAAGCATTGGTTTGTTCCACCTGGTGCCTAGTATGTACTAGGTGACATTTGTTCAAACACAGTATTTGCAGAAAAAAATCAAATTAATATTGCAAGTAACAGTTTGATATATTTGGGATGATAAGACCAAAAAAGAAAATATGTACCCTTGATATGCAGAATGTATCTATTTGAAACAAGAGCATTGACAACAGCAACGTGAGTAAGAAGCACCGAACCAAGCAAGGTTAGGAAAATATTGCATCTTCCCCTTAGTATCAAAAGATTGTGTATTAAAGACTAGGAAAGAAGGGATGCAGCTTTTGTTTTGCTACCAAAGAAAAGTGCAGAGCTAAGTCGTTACTCTAGAATACTTATCATTTTAGATACAGACTTTGAATGAGCAGCTAATAGCTAAAATTATTTAGGAGATAAAAATTGGTACTGTGAGGATTAGCTTTAATTTTAAGTATCCATAATTGAAGTGCCACATTATGATTTTAATGTTATGATAATCTTGTTAACAAGCTGTTGTGTATATACTATCATATTTTAATGTAGTTGCAAAGCTTAAGTAAACCATAAAGTAAATTGCTTTTTGAATCAGGCTTTTACAAGTGGAAAATTAGTAGTTTACATGTTTTGAATACGTATTTTGTAATTATATTTGTTGTTTTCTACAACTTAAGAAGACTAATAGATTTACAGATAATAGATTATTGTTTATAAGCACATTGGCTTTTTTTTTGTTATTGCTCATTCTAATTATTTGGGATATATGTCACAATGTACTATAATAAAATAGCTGTCCCTAGGTTTTTTGATTTTTTTTTTTTGGTAAGTCATCTCTTCTGGAAGATATACATTGAAATTTAGTTATAATATTTCTGATTTCTCATATATCAGCTTGTTACATTTAGAAGAAAATTAATACCATTTCTTATCTAGCATTTCTATGGGTTACTGTGATGTGTACTAAATACGTTCCATTGAAGGTATTTGTGTTTATTTTATTTTGGGGAAAAAAGTCTCCCATTCTGACAAGTTCTTTCTAAAAAATGTGTTGCCTCTTTTGAAAATCAAGTAGAAGTAAGGAAACATTTTGTTGTGAAAGGCCAGATAGCATACATTTTTAGCTTTCTGGGCTACATAATTTTTGTCACAACTACTCAGTTTTGCTGATGTCATACAAAGGCATCTGTAGACCACATGTGAATGCATGGGTGTGGCTGTGTTGATGTGGCTGTGTTCCAATAAAATTTTATTTACAAAGACCAGCAGCCATCTGGATTTAACCCTCGTGTTGTAGTTTGCAGACCCTTGGTTGAGAGCAAACATGACTTAAGTCCATTAGAATAAATTTCAAACAATTTTTGGAGAAATATTTTAAGAATATATTATTGTTTCTGATAGATTAATACAAATACTATGAAGTTCTTCCAGTTTCATCAATGAACATGACTATAACTTTACTGAGGGGCCCTATCTTCTAATTTCTAGGCTGTTGTTTGAAATTGAATAAGTTACATTTCCTAGATTACTCATTCAAATAATTAAGTGCGATTAAGAATTAAACAGACAATCTAGCTTGTGAAATCACCAATATGCAACAAACATCAGACATAGGTCCAGTGCCACTGAATTAATTAGCTTTGATTATTCATGTTTACGTTTTATAGTTACAATGTGGAATAACCACCAATGAACTATTTACATTATGAAATAGTATAATGTTGCTCTTAGTTGGACAATTAGCTTTCTATAGTGCGGTACCTATAAAAAGACAACATTGTGATGTTTTAGTTTATTTATGATTCTTTTAAGTAGATGAATCATGGTACCTACTCAGGCACATCTATGATATCTGATATTGATTGAAGAAATATTGATTGTGGTCTATTATTTTAATGCCTTTGTAGGTTTTGTACCCATGGAATTATCTAAAGAATTAATTACTTTTATTAAAAATTTAGTCAATGCATATTTAATAAATTGGTGAATTTTGAATAAATACTTTTCTTGTAGTCTACAGAGAGGGTTTTTTGTTTTTCTTTTTTCTCTCTTTTTTTGGGTGAAAGGAGATGCCGTATAGGATATTCTAAACTCCATTTAAAAAATGTGTTTGGCACCTGTAGTCCCTGCTACTCAGGAGGCTAAGGTGTGAGTACCACTTGAGGTGCAAGGAGTTTGAGGCTACAGTGTGCAGTGTCCACACCTGTGAATAGCCATTGCACTCTAGCCTAGGCAATGCAGTGAGAATCCATCTCTTAAAAAATTAAATTAAATATTAAAAATGTAAGTGTTCTTGGTGTTTTCTTGATGTGCAAGATGTTATTTGGTGACAGCTGTTCTGATGTGTTCAGATATGCAGTGAACTGGGAATAAACCCTAATTTCAATGGCTTCTTATGATGGCTGGAAAGGCCTTGCTCCTGTCAAAGGCCAACACCTTCACTTGTGATCTGGATCCCATTTCCTCTAGTCTTTTCAAAAGTTTCCCTTGTGTAATAATCCTCTCTCTCCTGAAGCACTAATTTTTGCTTTTATGTGATTATTTCCATCTGCATACTTGCATATAGTGCATCTTAAAGACAAACAAATAAACGAAACCTATCTATATTTTCCTTTCCAGGTGCCACTCCATTTTGCTCCTCACCCTCAACGCCTAATGAAAGAGTTGTCAATAAAGGTTTTTCATTTTCTGATCTCCCTTAATCCACTCCACCTGGACATCTCTTGCTGTCAGTTCAGTGAGACTGTTCTGTGTTGCCAAATCTGTAATTTGTACTTGACTCCTCTGCAGCATTTGCTCCAATTGACTATCCTTTCTTGAAACATTTTTCCTCCTAGGCTTAAGTTACTCAACATCATTTTATTCCTCCCCTGCTTCATTGGCCACTCCTTTTAACTCTCCTAGGCAGCTATGTCTTCTTCTTTTCAGTGTCTACATATTAACATATTAGAGGACATAGTATTGGAATGCCTTGTTTCTACTATTTTCCCCTCTGTTCCTAGGTAGTTATCAACTCTTTCCTTAAATAACCATCTATTTGATAACTGTCATACTTTCGTCTCTGGTTTTGATGTCTCCCCTAAACTTCAGCTTTATACTTCAGTCAAACACTTGACTTAGCCACTTCAATATGTAAATAATAACTCAAATTTAACATATCCAAAGGTGATATCTGGATCTGGATCTCCCTCCCTCCCTCCCTCCCTCCCTTCCTTCCTTCCTTCCTTCCTCTCCCTCCCTCCCTTCCTTCCTTCCTTCCTTCCTTCTGTCTTTCTTTCCTTTTTTTTTTTTTTTTTTTGAGACAGGGTCTCACTCCGTCTCATAGACTGGAGTGCAATGGCACGATCTCAGCTCACTGCATCCTCCCTGTCCCAGGTTCAAGCGATTCTCATGCCTCAGCCTACCGAGTAGCTGGGACTACAGGCACGCACCACCACAGCTGGCTAGTTTTTGTATTTTTAATGGATATGGGATTTCACCATGTTGGCCAGGCTGGAGATTCCTGGATTTCTCACCACAATCCTCCACTGAACTAATTCGTCCACTAGTCTTTCTATCTGAGTAAAGAATAGTAGCATCATCTTTAGTTATTTGAACTACAAATCTGGAATTCATGGAAAATTTTTCTCTCTCACACTTGCATCTAATCAAAAAGAAAGTTGTATAAAAATTCCTATTACAGCTATATCCTTGGAATCCAATTTTGTTTCTCCCCTGATACCCTCCTTACCTCTCATCTGAACTACTGATTTTCTTTTTTTCACTTTTTTTAAACATCCATTTTCCACAGATCACCAAGATGAACCAAGTTGTGACCTTTCTCTCCAAAGGCTTGCTATTTTACTTAGAATAAATGACAAATTCCGTATTCCTAACTTCTCTTGCAAATACCTTTGTGATCTTCCTCTGACTCATTAACCATATGTCTAACCTCTTTCATCCTTGCTCGCAAAGTTTCTGACCAACCGTCTTTCCATCCCTAAAACTTTCCGGGCTTGGACCTGATGCTTATCTGGGCTCCTTCTTACATGGGCTCTTCCATGCCTTGCTGTTCCTTGCTCTTCAGCTCTCAGCTTCAGTGTCATCTTTTCTAAAAGGGATCAGTAAATGCTAGGTGAATAAAATTGAATGAAAGAGGTAAAGTAATTTGGGCATATGACAGAAAATTGAAGGAGCCAGAATTTGAACCCAGACTCATTCCTCTTGCAGAACTCATTACCTCTCAGAAATTTTTAGGAGTGTGTGTGTGTCTGTGTATGTGTGTGTGTGTGTATGTTTCCTATCTAGGCCATGGGATATAAGTACTTTGTCAGTACACTTTACACACATATTAGAGAAAAGCTTCATTAAAGGAATAAAGGAATAAAATGGTAGATATCATGGAATTATATGCAGATATTTAAAGATCAGTCTTCCTAATATTTCCTAAGGGGTCTAGGAAATTTAGTTTGATTTAGTACATTTTCTCACTTAAGGCTTATAGCTCTGTCCCATTTTAAGGGCCATTACTTTGGCTTGGGAATAGAAGAAGTAATAGTAGTAATTTTATTTAGAGATCTTCCATAACATCAACTTTTAGTGGAAATGGGTATTTGTCATTGGACCACAGAAGTAATACTTTTAGTCGATATCTGTGCTATGTTTACAAACCAATTATCTTGCTAGCATCTTTCTCTATCTTTCAGGAGAGTTTAGAGTAATTCTTTTTTTTCTTTTAGATGGGGAAAGAAAAATGATTTACAATAAGGTTAAATTACTTACTGGCATTATATTTGTCATTGTCATATTTTTTCTTCGTATTTCATTGCTTCTTTCATCCCCTTAGATGATGTTTATAATTTCATATTCTGGGAGGGAATATTGCTTGAGACATTTCTCACCCAGAGGTAAGAATTGGGTTGAAATTTAAACAGCTTGGATGAAAAAGCTGTTTGGGGAATCAGATTTTTTTTCTTTTTAATAGTGAGAAAATGATAAGAATTTTCTTCCTGTGAATGAAAATAATTACTATTTTTGACACATAATTAAAGGTAAATGATTGCATATGAGGAAACTATATTAAATAATTTATAGACATTGGGTAGCCAGTTTGATCCAGCCACTACCATTAACTGCAGTCTGAAAGTTGTTCCCTGTATGGGGCATTCCACCAAAATGACAGTCTGTTGTTCTTTGGCATTAATATAAGACTTGTCCTGCATTTCATATTTACCCAGGATTATATTCTGTTCTTCTGAAATTTTTTGAGAATTGATTTTCCTTTCAGTACTTCCACCAAAGTACCTGTCTGTTTTTAAAGAGCATGATATTTTTGTCACACATATTTCTATAGACAACATAGTTATTGAAGAAGGGTTTCTTGACTATATCAATACTAACGTACACTCTTTGAAACCTCTAATTATATGAGCAAACTAATAATTTCCAGACATATCTAAATCATTGTATGCCTGTGATTATGATTTTTCTGCTTGTTTATAAAAACAAATACTTTTTAAATATGATGATGCATAGAAATATTTTTTAAATTGCAAAATAGTTTAGGACCATGAATATCTCTCTATAAGCCAAGTTTTGTATTTTATATCTTCATAAATATATAACATAGTAGATTACTTTGACTTGACTAAATCTATATGATTGTGTTACTGTTAGGGTACTCAGCCTTAAAAATGCACTTTGGAAAAAAATCCTTAGTGTTTGAAGACATATATAAATATTATACATACACATTCCTTGTACCATGATTCAAATTGAGTATTTTTGAATGGCTTATCACATTTCAGGTTTATCTCTAATTATACAGAAAGTGATTGTAGTTACCATATATGTTTACTAAAAACAATATAAGGCAAATCTTTTTCTGTTCTTGATCATTAAATTCAGTTTGGTTATGAGGCCTGTCAAATACCAGGCACAAGGCTGGGTGCTAGAGTATAAGAGTGAACAGCCCTCAATTCCTGCTTTCAAAGCTTAGTGCCTAGGGGTAGATTTACCATCAAAAGAGGTGGTTTTTTGAAAGTATTTAGATGGAAGCCAGTGATGTGCATAAAATGTTTTAAGTCATCAGCATGCATTTATTAATTCTAAAATCATGAGAGAAGATTAAAGCAAAACCAGTGGGGAAGAAGCAGTGGGTAAAGGAAAGTCTGAAAATAGCCACAGCTATTTAATAACTGATAAGGAAAGAAAGAAGTTACCACCGGAAAGGGATGACTGTTGTATTGTTTTCTAAAATTTTCACTTATAGTGATTTTCTAATGTTAATGATACCTTCAAATGTGTATGTGTCACATTTTTATTTATAGTTTTAAATTAATTTATTTAATGACCTCAGACTCTTTATCTGTGATTAGTAATTAAAGGGTATTAGCCTTTATAAGAACTATCTGTAGCTAACAGTTACAGTGCACCATCACATACACTTTGAATTTCAACCTACAACTTGGAGATTATAATAGAGGAAAAGTTATATATTTGCAACATGATAATGTATTTTAATATAATTTTAAATTTTAGTATGTGTATTAAGACGGAATTAAGAATACTGGTTGATTGTAAAATTAATTGAAGTTTAGAAACGAAGTAATTTTTATATGCAAGGGGCTTAGATCTAATCTATAACATTTAGAGAATTTCTTTAAGAAAGACGGGTTATTACATTGAAATATTTATTGTTTTGAGAAATGTTTGTATTTGTGAATACTACTAGCATTTATATCTAATGGATGACTAGTTTAAGAATTATAGTGTAAGGCCATTGACGACACAGTGGCATTGAAAATTTGTGGAGGTACTCTTACATCTGGTTTAGTCTTTCAAATAATTATTGAGTTCTTACATATGCAAAGTACAAGTAGAAACTGGGGATACAGTTATGAACAAATTTTCATGAGCTTTATCCTCATGAAAATTTGATAATGGGCAGGCAGGTGGGCATTGATCAAATAACCACACAAATGTATATAAAATTATTACTGAGATAATTCTACAAAGACGAAGAAATGTTGCTAAGAGTGTAAATTATAGGAAGATTTGACAGGGAAGTCTTTAACAAAGAGTAAATCAAGCTGAAGTCTGAAAGAAGGGTAAGTGGATATAGGTTAAGAAAATAGGCCAATACCTAAATGAGAGATTTCTGACGCAAAGTTTTTGTAGGCCTGTGGTTGATGAAGGTAACTGAAGACCAATATGACTAAGCATGGAGGGCATGGAAGTACATTGTGGGAGATGAGGTTGAAGCTGTAGATAGGGGCCAACCTTGGGAAACCCCACTGAGAAATTTTGTCTTTATACTAGGAGAATTTCGTATCCTAGTAAGTATTTAAAATAATTAAGCTTTTGAGATACGTAACTATAATTGTAGAATTTTAAAAAATATCACTGGCTGAAATAAAAAGGTTCAGAAGGTTCTACAATGAATACAGAGTGTCCGCATGGGAGGCTTTCATGTTTGTTTTGGTAAGAGATAATATGCATATTAGAGCTCTCGTAGTGTGCAGGGATTGGATAGATGTTTAGGATGTAAAATGTGAAGGATGGGAGAAGAGTATTAACTGTCAGGTCTCTGGTGTAACTGGATGGATAGGGAACACTATTGGTAAGAGTGTACATTGGTAGACTGTTTCTTTGCAGGGTTATTTGACAATATCAAATTTAAATGTTCATTCCCCTTAATCTGTAATTAAAGGGATAATAGGATGATATCCTATATAATTATTTAATACATGATGCTGTTTTCTCTTCATATCTGTTTTACTAAGTTAGGTGGGTAAGTGCCCTTTTTATTTGCCATTGATGCTTCTTTATTTTACCTTTCTCTTCTGGAAATCTATCAAATGTGATTCCCATTACATCATATTGCCTGTCACCCATCTTTCCTATAGCCTCCTGTGGATTCTTTGGTCACATTCCTTATTCTTTAAAATTTATCTCTTCGCTCACTTTGTCCAACTTTTGTCCTGATTCTTTGTTAGTTCAATATCCTACATAGGTGAGGCGTTCAGCACCTGACCTCTATTCCTTGAATTTTTCTCCCCCAGTATTTTTGGTTCTCCACCTTAATCCATCACCTACTCTCACAATTACCTCAGACACTTAATTCTGTGCTATTGTGTATACTACATCTTACCTCTGCCACCCTACATCTCCTCACGACCACTGATTTATCTTGTAGTTCTACAGAAGTTAGCTTGCCCCAAATTTTAGGTAGTCCTTGACTCTTCTAGTCTTCTTAAAATTATCTCTCGCATTCTACAGTCAGTTAATCAGAAACTATTGTTGACTCTCCTTTAAAAATATATCCAAAATATTAAGAGACTGACGTCTTCTAAGACTACCACTTCAGTCCAAGCCACCATAATTGCTGGCTATTGTAACAGCTGACATCTTGGGCTGGAGGTGTGGTGAGGGTGGTTAAAAAAATCCCAATATCTAACCCAAACTTCAGATCAATTAAATGAGAATTACAGGCATGCATGAATCACATGTCTATGTGTGTATGTGCATGTGTATGTGTATGTGTTGGAGACGTAGCAGTTAGCATCAGTATTTTTGAAGCATCCCATTGCAGATAATTTCAGAATGCAGTCAAGATTGAAGATTACTCTTGTAACTGGTATCCATAAAGACTGTTCTTCACACAGGAGCTTGAGTGATCTTTTAATTTGGTCAAATCATATTTCTCCTCTGCTCAAAACCCGCTAGTGATTTCAAACTGCACTTAGAGTAAAAGTCAAAATTGTGACAATGCTCTGTGTGTTTCTGATCCCCTCTACTGCCTCTGTGACTTTATATTTTAGAACTCAATTTATCTCTCATATTTAGCCATACTGGTCTAAACATTGAGAAATTAACACTTTTCAAAATAACCATAGGTCAGAAAATAAATAACGGGAAATTAAAAAAAATATTTTGAACTGAACAATGAAGTTAAACATGAAAACTTTTCAAATGCAGTGAAGAAATCACTTAAAAGAAAGTTTATGGCCTCTTTGGAAGACAGTTTGGCAGTTTTTTACAAAATAAAATTACTCCATATATTTATTATAGTTTTAAAAGATTATGGATATATAATTATTTTAAATAATAAAACAATATAAACCCCAATTTAAGACCTGGTAGGATTGGGAACAAGGCAGGGATGTTCATTCTGACCACTGCTTTTTGGCATCATACTGGCAGCACTAGCTAATGTGATGGGAAAGAAAAGAAAATAAAGATATACAGTTTGGGAAGAAATAAATGAAACTACATTTGTCCACAGACGATATGATTGTCCATGTAGAAAATCCTAAAAGTTGACCAAAAATGTTCATAGAACTAATCAGCAATTATTAGTTCCTTACTAATAAACAAGGTTGCCAGATACAAGATTAATATACAAAAGTTAATTGTTTTCATATATATCAGCAATGCACAATTAGAATTTGAAATTTAAAAGATAATATCATTTAAATTAGTACCAAAAAAGGAAATACTTAATAAATCTCATAACATAGGTACAAGATCTATATGAGGAAATCTATAAGATTCTGGTGAAAGAAATTGAAGAAAAACAAAATAAATGGAAACATCTTTTATGTTTCTGGAAAGGAATACTCACAATTCTCAAGATGTTGGTTCTTTCCCACTTGTTCTGAAGATTCAATGTAATTACAATCAAAATCTCAGGATATTATATCTTGCTTATAGACAAACTGATTCCAGACCTTATACAGAAAAGCAGAAGACTCAGAATAACTGACATGATATTGAAGGAGAACAAAATCTGAGAATTGACAATACCCAAATTTAAGACTTACTATAAAGGTGCCCTAGTCAAGACAATGTGGTGTTATTGAAAGGATAGACAAGATCAATGAGCCAGAATACAGAGCCCAGAAATAGGCCTACGTAATCAACTGGCCTTTGACAAAGGAGCAAAGGCATTTCAATGGATAAATGATACTGGAACCACTGGACATAAACATGCTAAAAAGAAATCTAGACACACTAGACACAGACCTAACACCTTTCACAAACATTAACTCAAAATGAAGTATAGAACTAAGTAGAAAACACATGCCTACTATATTCTGAGAAGATAACAGAGAAAATATAGATGTTATTGGATTTGGTGATAACATTTTAGATACAACTCCAAAGGCATGATCCATGAACTAAAGAATTGATAAGTTAGACTTTATTACAATTAAATATTTCTGCTCTGCAAAAGACACTATCAAGGGAATGAAAAGATAAGCTACAGACTGGTTAAAAAAATTTATGAAAGAAACATATCAGATAAATAAATGACATAAAAATATAAAAAGAACCACTAAAATTCAACAATAAGAAAATAACCTGATTTTAAAATGGGCAAGAGATCTGAACATACACCTCATCAAGAAAGATATACAGATGGCAAATAACCATGTGAAAATATGTCATTAGGGAATTGCAAATTAAAACAACAGATACCGCTACACAATTGGAATGGCCAAAATCCAGAACACTGACACCACCAAATGTTGATGAGAATGTGGAGCAAAAGGGACTGTCATTCATTTTTTGCTGGGAATGCAAAAATAGTAAAGCCACTTTGGAAGGCAGTTTGGCACTTTCTTACACAATTAAACATACTCTTACTATCCAGTCCAGCAATTGCATTTTTGGCATTTACCCAAAGTAGTTGAAAACTCATGTCCACACAAAAACCTGCACACGGATGTTTACTGCAGTTTTATTCATAATTGTTAGACTTTGAGCTAACCAATATGTTTTTAAAAGATGAAGGCCTAAATAAATTGTGGTACATCCAGACAAAGGAATATTATTTAGAGTTAAAAATAAATGAGCTATCAGGTCACAGAAGACATGGAGGACAGTTAAATGCATATTACTAAATGAAAGAAATTGATCTGAAATGATTACACACTGTATTATTCCAAGTGTATGACATCCTGGAAAAGGCAAAACTAAAAAGGCAGTGAAAATATGAGGGATTGGAAGGGGTTTAGGAAGAAGAGATGAATGGGTGAGGCACAGAGGATTTTTAGGACAGTGAGAATAGTTTGTATGATACTATCCATATTATTGTATATTTGTCAAAGGCTTTAGGATATACAACACTAAGAATGATTTCTAATGTAAACTGTGAAATTTGTGTGATAATGATGTGTCAGTGTTAGTTCATCATTGTAATAAGTGTAGTACTCTGATTCAGAATGTTGATGGTGAGGGAAGTTTTCCTTGTGTGGGGGTAGGAAAAATATGGGAACTCTATGCATTCCTTTGAATTTTACTGTGAACCTAAAACTAATCTAAAAAAGAAAGAGTACACAATTTTTTAAAATAGTCAAAATATTTGAGTAGAAAAATGTCCCAAAAGATGATATATACACATCCAGTAGGTACATGAGAGTGTGCTCAACATCATTAGCCATCAGGAAAACACAAATTAAAACAACAGTAACATACTATTTTATACACACTTGTATGATGAATATTAAGAACACTGGCAAAACTCAAATTTTGGTGAAGATGTGAAACATCTTCTTCTAGATTTTACTGTTATTGACTTCTAATTTTCTTCCATTATGGCCAGAAAATAAAATCTATAAGATTATAATCTTTTGAAACTTGATTTTTGTACCTGCATGTAGTCTATTCTTGGTGAATGTTTTGTGGGAACTTGACAAGAATGTTTATTTTGCAATTGTTGGATTTAGTGTTCTATAAATATCAATTAAATTCAGGCAATAGATTTATCTAGCTCTTCAGTATCATTACTGTTATTTGTTTATGATTCTGATGGAGGGTTGCTAAAATCTCCAACTATGATTTGAGGTTGGTCAATTTTTTTCTTTCGGGTCCTGGCAATTTACATTTTATGCTTCTCCTGAGCCCTCATTCATTTTGTTTATTTCTGTATTTTGGAAGCTTCTAGCCTCTCTTTTTAGCCTCCTACAAACTTCTTGAATGCAGTATGTGTCCAGTGGGGAAACAGATGTGTTTGTTCTCTTAATTTTCCAATTATAACACCCCTCCCTCTGTGCCAGTGACCACTAAATGTTTTGCTGATTTCTCCTTAGCCCATCTTGAGAAAGTTCTCCTGTCTTAGGAACTTTCGTTTGTCTACTTCTTGCTTTCTCAGATGTCTTATGCCTCTAAAAAATATGATGTTGCGGTTTATCCAGCTTTTTCTAGATTTTAGCAGAGAGAACATTGACTGGCCTCCTGTGACTTACTACATTCTGCCTAGAAAGTGAAGTTCCTTTCTGTGTCTAACTCAGCACATTGTTTTGGTAATCAAAGTCATGGATTGATTGAATATAAGCAACTACATACCATGTTTAAAGGAAGACAAAACTGTGTTTTTTAAAAATAAGTTACTTTCCGTTTTATTTCAAGCAAAATATTTAACCCGCTGTCTTTTTCCCCTATATTTTCTTTAAAATCTGTACGTGTAAGAAAGTTTCATGCCTGGGCCTGTTCTCACTCTGTGTTCATGTTCTATTCTTTGGCTCTTATCCACTCTGTATATTAGTGTCTCTCGGGTATGTATTCTGTGCCCTAGTCACCCTCTTGAATCTCAAACTTACAGTTTTAAATGCTTGTTTGATATTTTATTATTCTTTAAGAACTTCAGACTCAACATTTACATCCCCAAATTCATTTGCTTTGCCTTTCAGTTGGTCTCCTACATTCTCACAGTTCTACTTCTGGCTCTGTCAGTGGGACTGACTGTAATTTTTAGTAAGCCCCTTAATTTCTGTGATCCTTGCTTTTCAATTTATATTTCATTTAAGTGAATCAAAATGTAGCTAGATTATTGCTTGTTTAAACAAAATATTTTATCAAGTGCCAAATTAGTATTTATCTTTTTTATAAAACCATAATAGAATATTGCAGCTACCTCATATATAAATGAAATAATTTATTATTTTGGTAAGAATTAGTTATTAATTGATCTAGTTAAATAAAAAATAATTAAGGATAACTTTGTCCTGTCAACTCAGTTCAATGCTCAAAAGTATAGGTTTACAAATCCTAAGAGATGAAGTTAAATTAGTTTTAATTGAGCTTTTTATATGACCACTTAAACACTTACCTATCCTAAAGTGTCTGTTTTTACAGCTAGAATATGCAACCTGTTATCTTCTAATTTCTTTCATTCCCTCTTTTCTCTGGAGAGAGTTTTGTATCATTGAGTATGCTGTACCTGGGTGAACACAATCAAATGACTTTGACTTTGGTGTAGGAAGATAAATATCAGTGAGATACTGTAGGGATAGATAAAATACATTGTAGAATTTGTCTAATTAATGTTTTATGAAATAAATACTTTCATTTATTTTTCTTAATGAATTTGTATAGCATCTTAACATCTTGAGATCTCACAAATAGTTTTAGGACATTATATTATAGGAAGTAATTTGCATGATTATGTTTAATTCCTTTCAATTTTTTTACTACTCACAAATGTGTCTATTTCTGAGAAAATTCTATATGTGTCTTTATGTAAAATAGAATATTTTAGTATTCTTGTGGTTTGATCCTTAGTAAGTGGTGATAATACATAAAGAACAGGCATTATTTATATAAAATTCTAAATCGGATGTTATATCCCACTACATAGGCTCTTGTTTTTCCCTCAAAGATATTCATAACAAATGAGAATTCGGGACAAGAAAAATAACATTTAATATAATGACAAATTTTGTTTTTTTAATAGACTGTGATGATATTTTTCATTATTCACTAGAAATGAAATTTCATTGCTATTCAGTACAATTGTTCATAAAACTACTTCGATTTAAAACCATTTAAATGAATTGTACTGCTTCAGTGACAAAATATTTTCAAAGTTATTTTCACTTTAAAAATGATCTTGATATTTTAAGTCCAGGTAGATATGAAGTGGAGTTGCCTAGTATTTTCTGAATTAACACTTTTAATTCATCAAGAAAGATATCGGCACTTTTCATAAAAGTTATTTGCTTTGGCAAAACCAACCGTGTAACGCATGGTAATAAATAAGCATAATGGAATATACCCCTAAGTCATAGTTTACAGGAGTGAATTTCAAGACTCCTTTATATACAAGGAAATTTTGATTTTTCAGCCATGTTTCATTTAATAATTAGAAGGGAACTTCATAGTCTTTTTGTAGTGAGATATATGCTGTTAATCTTTTTCTTAAAAAATTGGATGTCACATTTTTCAAAATATTTCTCATCTGTCTGTATAGTCCCATTTCATAGATACTTGGATAGAAGTATATGTGTCCATATTTTCATTCTCCGAATATACATTCAATCATGTAATTAGGAGCAATCACCATTATCAGTAGTTTTAAAACATCTTTTTGATTAATGTCTCAATTTTTTTCTCTCGTAGTATTTTTACCAATGACAAATGACAATTCAGAAATATATATAAAGGAAGAACATGAAACAAGATTATTATAGTAACTTAGTGATATATTATAAAGAAGAGTATTTCCTGTAGGGTAGTCCAATTACAAAATAGTAAAACAGGAACAAAACACAATAAAGTGTTTTTTCTATTTGTTTCAGTAAGTTTAGCACAGCAGGAGTTGTGGCATTCCTCCTGACTGGTGCGTCAAATCGGCAGTTTGAAATGTAACTGCAAATGGGAATTACTTTAAAGACACCATATATAAGCTAATAACCTTAGCCATATAAATGAGATAATTATACAGCATTTAATATATTTAGTTTGCTTTTGTTGTAATAATTTCATACCTTCAGTTTGAGAAAATATGTTCATTTTGAAAGATTAATAAACTTTTATGTTGAAGGCATGTAAGAACTAAACTTTGAATCATTTAAAGGCTGGTTTGCCTGTCTCAGTTTTTTGCAGGTATCTGTTTCTTGCCAGTTCAGTTTAGTTTGAGGAAAAGATGTTATGAATTAAACAAACAACAACATTACAAAAAAAATTGACATACGATCCAATAGAACTTTTGAAAAATAATCAGAAATTACTTCAGGACCAACATCTTGGACTATAGCACAGGAGAAAAAGGGTTGATTTTGTGGATTTGTGGAAATTTGACACTTTTTTTTTAATGGCAAGAGATCTAGGTTTCAGAAAAGTCAACCAAGGCAAGAAGGATAAGTGGGAGAACTGGGACTTCTATACTAAGGGAGGATAAGACCTCACAAGTCAGATGTCTCTTGACAGTGAATCTTGAAAAGATATAGTTGGGAGTCTTGGTAAAAGAAATATCTGAGGGATAGATCTGAGGCTCCAGAAGGAAAATTGTGCTTTGAGTAGTACAAACTGCTTCTGACTCTGTGGTTCCTTGTATATTTCTTATTGTACGAGTCCAAAGTTCCTACTGCAGAAGAGGTGACCCTGAAACAGTGTGAGAATGTGCTGAGTGATTGCTGGTAGAATGGAGCATTATACAGTCTGCAAATGTGGAGACTGTAAAATGAGTTCAGACAGGAACTTTTAGTCTTGCCCTCTGACATCTTGGCAGTTCTTATTCAGGCAGAAGAAAGATTTGTCTTAATTAAGGCTTATGTTCATATGTTCATAATTAAATAGTTTTAAAAACC
The DNA here is from genome assembly GCF_043159975.1 of Macaca nemestrina. NCBI lineage: Eukaryota > Metazoa > Chordata > Mammalia > Primates > Cercopithecidae > Macaca > Macaca nemestrina. The sequence continues at coordinate 135,454,529 of NC_092125.1, forward strand.
TGAAAGAATTTGCTAGAGCCAACTGTCAGAATTGTGCTGTATCCAACTACAAATTTATCTGGAAGGCATTTCACTGCCAAGCTTTTTGAATATGTAATCTGAACAGCGTGACTCCACGTCTTTACCTCCCAGTCATACCTCAACCCACTACAATCTGGCTTCTTTGCATCATTTTTTTCTGTTAGACATAGTGCCCTTTACAAAGTAAAAGCTCAATTGACACACTGATGTATTTTAATTTTAATTTGTTATTTATATTTTATATCCCACTTCTAAAATATTAAAAGGAGATATTTTAAGTTTGTATGAAAATTAGACACTACTACTCATATAATAAAATAAATAATCTTTATCACATATTTTAAATTAAACAATTGAGACAAGAACTACAGAAATTGGAAAAAAAAAAAAGCATGCTGAGCAGTGAATAGTTACTCTACATGGTTGAAATTTCAATAAGGGAGAGAGGAGGCAAACCGTAAAACAGTTTCACAGAATACAGGAAAAAAGAAACATGAGAGAGAAAAAAATGGGCCTTTCCATTTGCTGTTCCCTCTGCCCCCAGATATTTGCATGCCCCCAGATATTTCTATGCCCCCAGATGTTTCCTCTCATCCTTCAGTTCTTTCCTCAAATGTTAAGCTTCTCAGGTTCACCTTTTTTGGCTACCATATAAAATTGGAACTCAACCTATAGCATTAACACTTCTGATCTGTTTTCCTAATTTATTTTTCTTCTGAGAACTTAAAACTATCTAATATGCTATATTATCTTACGTTTTAAAAATCTTTAATGCATCTCTCCCAGTAAAATATAAGTCGTGGCAGGGCCATAATTAGTGACATAAGCTGTATCCATTTGAAGAGTAGAAGCAGAAACTAAATTGGTGCTTTGGTCAGTTTTGGCGCTATAGCAAAACGCCATCAGTGGGGTAGCTTAAACAACCAACATTTGCTTCTCACAGTTCTGGAGGTTAGGAGTTTCAGTTCAAGGAGCCAGTAGAGGTTCTTGGTGAAGGCCCTCTTTCTGACTTACAGAGAGTTTTGTCTTCTTGCTGTGTCCTCATATGGTGGAACGAGACCTAACTAGCTTTCTGCCCTCTTTTTAGAAGGATGCTAATCCTATCCATGTAGGCACCATCATCATGACCTCATTACCTCCCAAAGGCTTCACAATGGGATTGGGGCTTCAACGTGTGAATTTTGGTGGGCACAGACATTCAGTCCATAGCAATTGGAATAGGTTGTAGAATGAATGGCTGGATGAATGCAAAGAAAGGAAATGGAGATTGTCACTATAGATGACAAACTTTTTTCCTACTTTTTGTCTATGCAGAGGAGGAAGGAGATGTTAAGACTCAGGGAGAAATGTTACCAGATTGGAGCAATCAAACATAATTAAATGATATTAAGGAGGCTCCAAGAAACAACAGAAGAGATGAAAGTTAAAAGCATGTGACTCTACAGAAGGTGGAAGGAGATGGAATCTAATTACACTTGTAGGGATTTCTCTTTACTAGGAGGAGGGTCAGAAACACCAGCATGATAACAGGCAGAAAAAAAGACAGTGGCAGTTACAAATAGGTTCACAGAGATGGTGGCAGCACTATTTGGGAGTGCCACTGGAAAACTTTGATTCTGACACAGAAGTAGAAAGAAAGGTTATCTGGTGAGGATGAAGTAATGGAATAGGACTGGCTTGGAAATTGGAAGAGAAGGAAGAAAGTTTTAAAGAGTTGTTCTGGGGAATGGGAGAGTGGGAGTTTGACCAAAGAAGTTAAGTTCCATTGCTGTGCAGTGTTGAGAGCTCAATCAATGAAAGAGTTTAGACTATGAGGCTAGTTTTCTGCACAGGTTTTCACTGTGGACATGGATATTTTCATCTAGAATTAGGATATTCTAAAAAAAAAGGCATGATGGAAGAACTGCAAGTGGGCTCTTTATAAAAAGTTATTTGAGGTGATGAAAAATAGAATTTCAATGGTAAAAACTTGGATGAAGTAAATAGATAAGAAAAAATAAGAGAAATCAATAATAATTATAGCTATAATTTGTTGCTCACCTACTATGTGCAAACAACTTTTCTAAATACTTTACGTGTATTTACTCAATTCTTGCGACACTCCTATGAAGTAGGTATTATTACTTAAATTTAAAGTATTATTCTTACTTTAATTTTACAGTTAATATCATGAAGACATCTACATTTATACAAAAAATAAATGGCAAATATGGGATTTGAATGTTTCCATAGTCTAGTTCTGGTGCCTCCACTAAATGACTTTGCTACACAGAGATCCTGAGGAGCGTAAATATCACTATTAATGGGGGAATTGAACAAGTGAAATGGGAGGTTTGGAGATGTGCATTGGAAGAGGAGGATGATTGAATTAGAAAATCCAGAAAGAACATACTTTAAGGTAACAACAAGGTTCTGTTCTAGGCAACGTGAACTTTTTTTCCCCCTGCTACCCTCCAGTGGAACAATTCAACGCTGCAGGTATAAAATACTTTACCTACATTTATTGAAGATTATCTTTTTCATGTATCATTTTTGAGACAAAAAAAGTTTTGATAAGACATTGAGATCCTAGTAATTTTGTTATGGATTTTTAAGAAAATGGATTAAAGTATTCTCAGTGAAAGCTCCATGGGAGAGCATCTTGAGGTAACAGTCTCAATAAATGGGTCATACTGAGATAAAGACCAAAATCACAGAGTAGCAATATATGTTTATTTCAGGTTATGATAGATCACATAATTTGTACTTCACCTTTGTTGTTTCAGATAACTAGCATGGAGTTTCAGAAGGTGATTTTTTTTTTTCAGGATGAAAGCTTATTCATGCAGGTATATCTTTGCCTCTAGAAATTACTGTCATGTACTCAGTAAACTTTTTGAAAATTTGCTGATTGATCATACAAAGCAGGGTCATCATTAGTGCTTCCCAAGAAGTACTAAAGCCACTCCAATAATAATAAACTTCATGGGAACTTATTGTTTTTACTTGATGTAATGTGACTGGCTAACCATTGTATAATGTCTCTGTGCTTCCATTTTCCATTCTATAGGGCTAGAGGAGGTGTAGCACTGTAGCACAGTGTAAAGACTTCCAGGCACACCTTGATATAGGAACAAGCTTGACCTAAAGAAGGCAGTGTGGATGAAGCTTGGTGGAGGAAGATGAGTTACGAGACTATATAGGACTTGTTTCCTTGCCATAGAAAGGAATATGAATTTTAATTTAATGATAAGCAGGTAAGAGACATAATGTCTACCCCTTTTTATAGACAGAAAATGGAGATTCAGAAAGGTTCCATAATTTGAAGATGGGACTCTCATAAGTGGCAAGGCTGGACTTTATACTCCTGTCTGCCTGATACAATGCCTTTTCTGTCTTTGATACCACCTTTATTATCTGGTACATAGAGATACTTAACAGATGTTTCTGAACATATATGTGCTCTGTGATATGGCAGATGAAACTTCAAATAACTGAAGTGAATACATTTTAAAATACTTGAGACGTATTTCTTAAATAAAGTATAACAATAACATCAAGCTTTATTTTGATCATTTAATTTTTCAATAATGTGTTACTTTGTATAGATTATCTTGTTTATTCTTTATAACAATCCTGTGAGGTAGGTACTATTATTATGCTCATTTTGTATGACCACGGACAAATATCTTCACCTCAATCCTGTGAGGTAGGTACTATTGTTACACCCATTTTATAATAACAAATATTGAATATTTAACAAATATTGGAAATCTATACTTAAAATGGGTATAATAATAGTACCCACCTCACAGGATTGAGGTGAAGATGTTTGCCCATGGTCATACACTGAATAAGTGATAAAATCGTAATAGCAGAAACTATTTCACTATTTACTTGATTGTCACAAGGAATTCTGTGAAACCATGGTTTATTAGCTCAGTTTGTGGTTATTCTGTGTATGACTAGATGGTTATAAAAATTTAAAAATACATTTCATAGTTCACATTCTTAGTTTTCTATAACAATTCAGCAAGACCATCCAGACATATGAGTTAGGAGAATAATTCTGGAGGAATAGATGTCAGAGCAAAGGACTCTACATATAGATTAGGACCATGTTCTTGTTGGGAAGATGGCCAAAAAAGACTTTTGAGGATATTTTTTCAGTTATTTAACACATATTGAAAATCTATTATGTTCTATTTGGAAAAGAAAGAATTGGTGGGTAGGAGCCAACTAAGATCCAATAAACTTTTGTCTGTGACTTAACTCTTCTAAAGTTGTCAGAACCTTATGTTTCCCAGAGTTAGTTGTTTTGGTCGACAGAAATCTATGATATGCCAAATAAAGACTTTCTAGTTACTATTAACTTTGCCTTGCATGTAGAAAGAAAATATTACTCATCAGAACTTATCATAAATCTTAAGATGCAGTCATATCCCTGCATACATACTGATTATCTCAAAATCAAATATATACTTTTAAAAAGGCTTGCTGTGTTTTGAAGGGTTCATATTTTCTTTCTGAAAAATGGCAAAATAGTGCTGGCCTCATGATACTTGGTTTAGTACAGGCAGTACATACTAACTAATATAAACAGCATGCCCAGCCAATTTATTATCATCCTGGAACTATGTTCAGCCTGGCTAGTATCATGAAAGATGAGTAGAAGCAGTGAGCTGGCAAAGCTGGCCTCTGCCTCTGGTTGTTAAGCCGTTGGCAGCTCAGGATGCATGACCTTTCAAAGATACACTTCTAATTCAGGATTTCTTATGATGTCATGTAGTTATGTTCTTCCATTTTAGTGTATTCTCTCTTCAAAATTATGTGCTGGAAAAAGAAAAAAAAAAAAAAAAAAGAAGAAGAAATGTAAGCTACTATCCTTTTGGCCAAATGTTGAACTTTTCCTTCTGTAACTTTGTAGGTAGGAGACAGCAGAGTAACTGATCTTCCTACTGAAATGAATTTCCTTAAGCAAAATTATTTTAAAAAATATGTCTGGTATCTTTGTTTATACCTCAGGGTTGCCGAGCTATCAGCTGCATGCCTGCTTTTCATTGAAGCATATGTATATTTGTGTATATATGCGTTTGCATGGCTTCTAATAGCATAGTAATAATTTCAGGGGAGGAAATAGAAAAGAAAGCAAGAGAAATGTATTACATTTTTGTATTTCCTTCTTGCATTTTTTTTTAAAAGATAAGACTCTGTTGTAAAATATAAACCGGTAATTTGATCATTACTTGTTATTCATTTGAACTAGTTCAGCCAACAGATAATGGACAGTGAACAGAGAGAACTCTTTTGGTAAGCCATGTAGTTTTTCCAGGGGTGATTGTTATGCTATGTGTATTTAGATAGAAGCTTTTCCCTGTGTAATCAGCTTGCTGCTGCCCATTTTACTGCCAAACATTCCTTCTCTATGGTAGCATAATACTGTTACCAAGGGAACAGCTTATGGCCGACACATACAGTAGTGCCACAAATTAATTTCACAGTTATCAGGATATAAGGTGATAACAGTAACGTGAGCTACTGTGAAATTTCCATTGTTCCCACAGAGTTACAGTGTAATTATTACTTTTGTGGTAACTAAGCAAATAATTCACATCACTACTCCTGGATGTTTGTTCTCTCTTCTCTGTCTCACCCTCCTTCTTTGTCTTTCCCTTTCCTTCCTATGTTTTCCTCTTTTGTTGGTTCAGACTCTCTCCCTGACTCTCTTTTCACAATTACCAATTCATATAGAGTATTTTTTATATTGGCATTAACAAAGAGTTTTATTAAAGTGGGGTGAAGGCATTTCATATATGTAACTCATGGGCATAATTAGGATGTTCACTTCTATCAAAGATATAATAGACTGAAACAGTGTGTTGAGAGGATACATTCAATTTGTGATCAATGTAGACTGAGAGATTCCAGTTTTATTTTCATAGAACATTAACTCCATATGTTGAATAGAAGGATCATCAATTTAATGTGATTAAAAGCAGTGGAGAAAAATGAACTTAGCTGTGTAGCTTAGGACAAGGAAAACAACTTAAGCTTTAGTACTTACATCTATAAAACTGGGATAATAATAATGCCTACCTAACAGAATTGTTATGTGAATTAAAAGAGATATGTGTGAAAGTGAATTTTAAACTGTACAATAAAAGTTTTAAGCTATTATGATCATTGTCATATAAATGGGGATACATCTGTAAAATGGGGATAAGTATATTCACCTAACAGAATTGGTATGTAGATGAAAAGAGATATGTGTAAAAGTGAATTTTGAACTGTACAGTACAAGTTTTAAGCTATTAACATCATTGTCATATTTTAATGGGGGCATCTATTGATGACAGCCTACCCTCATTAGGAGAAAATTTATAAGGAGATTTCAAAATAACAGTAACACAGGGAAGAACTGTTTTTATTGCATTTTATTGTAATAAAAATAGCGTTTCAGTATACCTAGGGCACAGCAAAATGAGATGTTACCATTGTAAAATGACAGTAATTTTAATAATGAAATTTCCAGAGAATGAAACTCATATTTTTTACTGTTTTTATTATGTGTATATGTTAATTAAAATTTCAGCAGTGAAATATAAAATAATATTATAGGAGTGTGTATAGTATGTCCATTATTTTTTAAAAAGCTACAATGGTGAACGCATGTGAAATATGAATTGTTCACTATGCCAAAAAGTGGAGTTGCTAAGACAAAGGTAAAATTATAGAAATGAGTTGAATTTATGTAGGAATGTTTGTTTTTAGTTGCGTCAATGTACATGATGATCTTTAGTCTCCATTCTATGTTATTTTGCTTTTTAAATGTATTTTATGTATTCTGTTAGTAAGATCAGCATATAGCTAACAGTTAATATCTGTCACTAAATGTTGAGTAGTGGATTGGGTATTTATCATTCTAACACTATAAATCATATACTTTTAGCAGTTAGAAAATTGATACATGATAGAATAAAATAATTTGATGAAACTTTTAGGTACGCATGTTTGTTGAATGAATGAATGAAATATGGTGAATATGTAGTAAACTGCCTCCCATTGCTAAATGTCTTTTTAGAGAGGGTAGGAAATTAAAAATAATCATTTTCTTACATAAATTTTTCTGCCACCCATTTTTGAAGTTACCCAACGCTGGTAACTTTACATAAAGAAGTATGACTTTAACTGGGCTCTCTGCACATCCCATTAGTTAAGACTGCTTTCTCACATTATTATTATTATTTTGTAAATAAATAAGTAAAATTATTTTATTTGCTACTCTTATTTGTTCTCTACAAAGAAATTCTAATGTGATCTACAAAAAGGTACTAGAACAAATAAGATTAGACATATTGCAGGATTGATATACAAAAATCAAATATATTCTAATCACAACAAATAATTGAAAATTAAAACTTAAAAACAATGCCATTCAAAATAGCATAAAAATTATAGAATACTAGGGATAAATCTGACTTGTGAAAGATGTGAAAGACATGTGTACTACAAACCTATGTACCCTGCCCTGAAATAAGTGAAGCTTGGCTTCTCACTTTTTAAGTGTGAAATAGGTGTAGTGACTTTTTTCCGAAAAGTATAGTATGTAAAGAGTTGGAAAAGAGTAACTTTTCAGACGAGAAACCTGAAAAATACTGCCTCAGCCAGGGAATCAAGATTGACATCAATGGTAGTAAGTCATGTTGATAGTATGTACTCTTAGGTGAATGGAATATAGGTCAAACAAGCTTTTTAAAATAGAGATTTAAAAACAAAACAAAAATAACATATGTTAACTGTAAACATGTATGATCAGTCTTTAACATTTTTAATTTGTTTTTCTATAATGGTGAATGATGTTGAGTATCTTTTCAGGTGTTTTATGCCATCTGTATGTCTTCTTTGGTAATGTGTCTGTTTAAGACATTTGTTTATTTTTTTGGTCAGCTTGTTTCTGTTATTATTGATTTTTGAGAATTTAAAAAATATTATGGATTCACGTTCTTATCAGATATGTGCCTTGAAAATATTTCCTCCTAGTATGTGGGTTGTCTTTTCATTCTCTTAAGAATGTCTTTTGGCCCTGCCTGGTGGCTTATGCCTGTAATCCCAAAATTTGGGGAGGCTGAGGTGGGTGGATTGCTTGAACCCAGTTTGAGGCCAGCCTGGGTAACATGGTGAAACTCTCTCCTTACTAAATATACAAAAATTAGCCGGGCATAGTGGTGCATGCCTGTATTCCCAAGCTACTTGGGAGGCTGAGGTAGGAAAATCACCTGAGCCCGGGAAGTTGAGGCTGCAGTGAGCCATGATTGCACCACAGCACTCTAGCTTGGGCGACTGGAGTGAAACCCTGTCTCAAACAACAAACAAACTAACTAACTAACAAAATACAACAACCAGATGTTTTAAAGAACAGAAATTGTTATTGTTGATAAAGTTAAATTTATCAATTTCTTGTGCTATGATGTGTATTTTGGTATCATATCTAAAAAGATATTTGTCTTCCCTAGGGTTGCAAAGATTTTCTGCCATGTTTTCCTCTAGAAGTTTTATAGTTTTGTGTTATACATTTGGCTCTAGGTTACATTTTACATTAAATTTTATATATGGTATGAGTTATGGATCAAAGTTTTTTTGTTTGTTTGTTTTTTGTTTTTTCGTATGGGCATCCAATTGTTTTAACACTGTTGTAGAAAAGACTCTATTCTCCACTGAATTGCCTTTGCACTTTTATGAAAACCAGTTGTCAATATATTTGTGGGTCTCTTTCTGGACTTTGTATTCTGTGGCATTCATCTGTTTTCTGTGTTAACACTGGTATCATATTGTCTTCACAGTGAGTCTTGAAAGCAGTTAGTTATAGTTCTCAAAGTTAGTTTTCCTTTTTATAAGGTTTGGCTATTCTAGGTCACCTGAAATTCCATACGAATTTTAGAATAAGTTTGTCTATTTTTACTAAAAGCGTCTGCTAGGATTTTGATTGGGACTGTGTTGACTTGATACATCAACTTGAGGGGAATCAACATCTTTTTTTTTTTTTTTTGAGACAGAGTCTTGCTCTGTCGCCCAGGCTGGAGTGCAGTGGCCGGATCTCAGCTCACTGCAAGCTCCACCTCCCGGGTTCACGCCATTCTCCTGCCTCAGCCTCCCGAGTAGCTGGGACTACAGGCGCTGGCCACCTCGCCCGGCTAGTTTTTTTTTTTTTTTTTGTATTTTTTAGTAGAAACGGGGTTTCACCGTGTTAGCCAGGATGGTCTCGATCTCCTGGCCTCGTGATCTGCCCATCTCGGCCTCCCAAAGTGCTGGGATTACAGGCTTGAGCCACTGCGCCCGGCCGGGAATCAACATCTTAACAAAATTGAGTCTTCTGACCCATGAACATAGTATATCTTTCCATCTTGTAAGGACTTTAATTTTTTTTTCTCAGCATGGTAGTTTTTTAAAATATATTTTAAAACTTAGGAATAGTTTTAGGGTTACAGAAAAAAAGCAGAGATAGTACACTATATAGAGATTTCCCACCTACACCAAGTCAGTTTCCTTTATCTTTAACATCTTATATAAATGTGCTTTGTCACAATTAATGAACCAGTATTGATACATTATTATTAATGGAAGTTCATACTTTATTCGTATTTCCTTAGTTTTTACATAATGTTCTTTTTCTGATTTGGAATTCCATCCAGGATACCAAATTATATTTATGTATTATGTCTCCTGAGGCTCCTCTTGGCTGTGGCAGTTTGTCCAACTTACCCATTTTTGATGACCTTGACAGTTTTTGAGGAGTATTGGTCAAGTATTTTGTAGAGTGTGCCTCACTTAGGATTTGTCTCATGTTTTCCTCATGATTAGACTGGGATTACTGGTTCTGAGAGGACAAGCACTGAGATGAAGTGTCATTCTCTTATTTTCATGAAATTTTATGGGCATTTTGATATGATTGAGGCTTAGTTTCATCATCTGTAAAATGGAGATAATGATGATGGCATGCAGTAAACATTAAGTGAGAAAACTATGCATGTAAAGTATTTAGCATTAAGAAGGTCTGATGCAGACTAAAGAGCTCAGTAGTGGCCAGGCATGGTGGCTCATGCCTGTAATCCCAGCACTTTGGGACGCCAAGGTGGACAGATCACCTGAGGTCACAATTTCAAGATCAGCCTGGCCAACATGGTGAAACCCTTTCTCTACTAAAAAATATACAAATTAGTTGGGTGTGGTGGCGGCCTCCTGTAGTCCCAGCTACTTGGGAGGCTGAAGCAGGGAGAAATGCTTGAACCTGGGGGACAGAGGTTGCAGTGAGCCAAGCTCGCAGCACTGCACTCCAGCCTGGGCAACAGAGCAAGACTCTATCTCAAAAAAAAAGAAAAAAAAAAAAACAGAGCTCAGTACCAGTATTTTTCTTTTTCTCTTTGGGAGATGGGCAAGGCCATATGACTAGTTTGGTGTCGGGAGTATCTATGGTTAAGGTCTTTTTACTGCACTATCCTTCCTCGTGTCTAATGGGCATACCAAAAATAGTTGTTAATGGAAATATCTTCACTCTGTACTGCATTATGACTATGCGTAATAGAAGTTAGCAGGTGAAAGGTTCTCTTAGACCTAGAACAATTAAGAAGCATGAATCCATTCCATCAGCGAAAGCATTTAAAAATATAGTTTTTTTGTAATTGGTTTCTCAGACTCAAAATATTATGAGCACTGTGCTTCATAGAGCAATAGGATATTGACAGTATTTTGGTTTTTTCTTTTTTTCCCATTGCTAACTTTTTTCTATATTTCTACTTCTTTGTCTTTTCCTACAATGTAACATAAAAAAGATCCATTACAATATTGGTGTAGCTAAATATTTGAGTGTACAAATTTTAGTGATCAGAATAGCTTTAGACAGGTGTATAAAATGCTTGTTTTGTTCTCTGTCCTCAGTGTGGGAAACTGAATAGGATAAATTAGGTTAGTCGATACACTGTCATTTAATTATTCTTTTTCTCAGAAGAAAGGAGTTTTCAAAGTAGTAGAAACTGTATCTGAGGTCAACTGATTCACAACCAGACCATCACATTTAGTTACTAGACTTAAACATGGCTTCCCTGGAGACATTCTGCGTTATCAAAAATGCAAGTTACTGACTCCTTCAAAAAATTTACACATAATTCAAATTTAGCACACCTGTAGTATGAATATACACTAGACCACAAAACTTGTTCCACTACTCTAATGCTACAGTTGCAAAAGCAAATCACGCTTTCCAAAGTAAGCAGAGGTTTCAGTGGTTTTAATTTTGTGAAGATGTTTTCCTTCCTGAATCATATTGTGAGTCTAGTAGTTCTTAACTGGGTGACTGGGTGTTCCTGTCTTTTGAGGGACATTTAGAAATGTATGGAGATATTTTTGATTGTCACAATGATTGGTAGGTTCTCTGACATTTGGTAGGAAGGGGTCAGAAATACAATACATCCCACAATGTTGTGGAAAGCATTTAATAAAAGAGAAGCATTAAATATTCCTTAAAAATGTGAATCATGCCACTTGAGAACTGTGGGTAATCCTGATGTCTTATGAGAAAAATCTGTGTTTATGTACCTTGTGTATTAAACTTTTACTTAGACGTAACTTTGGATGAACCAACTGCCTTTTTTTCTTACTGAGTATATAAAAATTAATAAATAAGCTGTAAGCTCAACAGAATAACTTACCTATTCATAAAATGTCTTTCAGTAGTTTAATAGATAACTGGAAATTTATTTTCGATAGCAGCTTATACTAAAGCAAATAAGGACATGTGAAAATTGTAGATAATCTTTAATCATGCCTACAAATTTGATTAAAATTACCTGTTGATTTTTTTTTTCCTAATTGAATCTTTTGAACTCAACAGAATGTCTTTCTAGTAATTCTACTTTTTCCAATATGTGACCTAACATGAGCCTAGTCTTTTGAAGAATTCTAAAGATGAGTAAAAAAGAGATGTGAAGAGAGTAAGAAATAATATCCAAATGGTGAGAACACAGAAAATAACCACACTGTTTTTACTTTTTCAACATATGGTATTATCCACATTTTGCAGAAAAATAGAATGTATTCAAGCAAGTTTTCTGAAACAAATGTCAGAAAAGTAAGAGAGCCATATAAATCACATTGTTGCAGACTATTCTGTGCCCTCCATGAAAACATTGTATTTTTGTTTGAAATGCGTAAATTCTGTAGAAAATCAGTTCTCTCTAGGGTCCTCTGGTGTAGAATCCTTCCGGGCTTTGTATCATCCTTTTCAGTATGTTTAAGAAAGAACTATTAGAGATTCACATATTAGTATCATTGCTCTCCTTCTTATGCAAGAAAAGTGACCTCTTTCAGCAGCAACTTTTCTGTGTAAAAAGCATGTGATCCTGAAGTCAGCTGGGTCCATGAAGAATATTCGTTTTGAATCTAGGCCAACTTTGAGACAGAATTGATCATTTTTCTCCAATACCAGAAAGAGTTCGCTCTTAGAAAATGGTAAGCAGTGTGGGGATTCCAGATGATTTCTCGAGGGAGGTAGATGAAAAGTTTACTATGTAGGTCCCAGGTTTCTGTTAATGTGACTCCTCATTAGACTTGTTCCTTCCCCAAAGCTGCCCCACCTCCCACAGATACCTCAAGTGATGCTATTGTGGTTTTTCTCTGTTGCTTAACTTGATATTTCTCCCTTGCAATCTTGAAGGGCTTCCTTTTTTGTTTTTCAAAACCATCGTTCTCTAAGTCTATCAAAGACTTAAAGCAGTATATAAAATAATCATATTGTGTTAAAGCTGCATGCTAATAACTAGCTGAGATCAGCTGTACTTGGAGGTTGAGCATGTTGATTCGAGGAAGGGAGCTGAGTGATTTGTGGACACGGAGTCTTTCACGAGGTATATATAAGAAGACATATTTATGTTATTCTTAATTTTGTTATTCAAATATTGCTTTTGAGAAAATTATGAAATAGCAAAGGAACTTAGGCCAGCATGAGGTCATATGGGCTTGGCGGGAAGTGTGGGAGGTGAGAAAAAAAGCACAGAAAAAACAAGGCTATTTAAAATTTTCCTTATCATCTATAATAAATAATGTGATTTATTTTCTGAGGGCTAAAGCCTAAAATTCATATTCCTAAACTATTTCCCAGAATTCAAACTACTAGAATTTACAATGCAGGGTTTTGTATCTTACTGATCAATAGTAAGCATGCAAATAATAGCTTTGGATTCAATTTTGCAAAAGAAAGAAATGCTGTTAAATAATTGATGCTCCCAGTATAGTCAGAAGCCATATCATTAAACTGTGTCTCATATAAAGCATTTCTGAGGGAGGGTCAGCTCATGTGATCAGTTATATTTGCTTCTGAAATATGTAATATATGGATATTGCTTTCAAATTTTTAATACTGGGTAATTAGTATATTAATTTTATACTCAAATTAGGGCTGTTATGTGGACATTAGCCAGATTCTGGGTCACTATGAATTTATTCTTGAATGAAGGTACTAATGTGTACCCCAGTGCAGGTTATTTCTTGGGTTAAGGTTTTATTCAGCCACAGGTGTTTGCATTAAACAACTTGTTTCCAGCACTTTGGGAAGCCTAGGTGGGCGGTGGATCTCATGAGCTCACCAGTTCAAGACCAGCCTGGGTAACATGGTGAAACCCCATCTCTACAAAAAATACAAAAATTAGCCAGGCATGGTGGTGCATGCCTGTAGTCCTAGCTACTCAGGAGGCTGAGGTAGGAGGATGACTTGAACCTGGGCGGCAGAGGTTGCAGTGAGCTGAGATGGTGCCACTGCACTCCAGCCTGGGCCATACAGCCAGAGTTTGCCTGGAAACAAACAAACAAACAACAACAATGACAACAACAACAAAAAGAATACAGCTTGTGTTTTTGCCTTTGCAATATTATTCAATCCTGGATGAGAATTCAGGGGAATTGCCTTTCTGTCCTTTATTAGCTGATTAGCCTTGGGAAAATCAGGTTAGATTCTATAGGCCTATGTACTCCTTGATCACTTTTTCCTCACTTCATGTTAGTTATCAATTGCTACATAATCAACCTTCCAGACCTCAGTGACCTAATGCAATAAAAACTTACAATTTTTTGCAAGTGTGTCAATTGGCTGGACTCAGTGGGTAGTTCCATTGGTCTTCCTTGAGCTCATTCAAACTATTTCAGTGATGTGGGAGCACCGCTGATGCTGGCAGCACGAAGACGGTCTCTCATGTAGTTGACAGTTGGTACTGGTTGTCAGCTGAGGTATCTTTCTTCTTTCTCATATGGCTTCTCCTCCTTTGGTAGGCTAAATAGTATCTTACAACCTAGAGGTCTGGATTCTAAAGGAGCAAAAGTGGAAGTTACCAAGCTTCTTTAAAACCAGGTTCAAAACTGATACAGCATCACTTCTGCCGTCATTTTATTGGTCATTGAAACTCACAAAGTAGTCCAGATTCAAGGGAAGGGAATGTAGGTCCCAAGTCTCTGTCAATGTGGCTCCTTCTTAGCCTTGTTTCTTCCCCAAAGCTGCCCCACCTCCTGCACACACCTCATGGGCTGCTGTTGTGGTTCTATGTATCTCTTCATGGGATAAACATCACGGACATAGACAGGGATGGGAGGGATTGTTGGCACCATCTTTGAAGAAAAGCTACCACTTACTATGAATAAAGTAGTTTTCACATTGTGTTGCAATGATAATTTAACCTACCTACCTCTCTACTACAGTGTGATTTTTCTAGAGGAAGTTTTATTACTAAATCTTGTCTCTTGTATGAATGCAGCAGGTGACCAATAAAGGTCAATGGTAGAGTGATCTCCATGTCAAAGCTGTTGATTACGATAGTATCAATGTTTATATATGCTTATATTTTAGCACTTACATTTAAATATCTTCACCTCTTTTCAGAAAAGAAAATTTTGAGATTAACTTGGTTTTTAAAAGTGCTCTATTATTGTCATAGCCTAGTTCAATGGAACTTCTGTTTGTTCAGAATTTCCCTTAAGATTCAGCTTTTTTTTTTTTTTGAACAAATGGAGGACATCATAAAAATTGCAGAAGGATCGTTATTTTAAATGGTTTGCCTTAGACTTGCAGTCTTTGCCAAGAATTGTTCTTTAAAGTGTTTGCTACTTCTCTGCCTAAGGGTAAGTTGAATCTTGTAAATAGACCTCTTTCTTCTTCTTCATGTATTACAGACTAGCAGGGGAACTTTGCCATGGATGACTGCCATTATTCTAAATGCAGGCTAGAAATGCAGGTTGACAATTTAAGCCAGCAGTTGTGATATAGCATCTTGAAACTTCTTTATTTCCGAAGTGTTTTCATTATGATCTATTTCACTGTTTAGGATAAAAGTCTCACTTATTTCATTTTACTTTAGATGTTGATGCAATTATGGCTTATTAAGTTATGCTTTCAAATATTTTCACTGCCAATATGAAGTATCCTACTGGGAAATCTGTAAAACAAGATGAGAGGCTTTATTTTCTTTCTGAATTTAGGTATTATTTGTGTGCATATATAACTTGAAATTTGTAGTAGTATTTTCTGTAATTGACCAAATGTTCACTTTTTTTCATTACTATTGTATAGAAAATAGGAGAATGCATGAATATTCTAAGGACTGTTCTTAGTTCATAGTGACCTGTTTTTTTGTTGTTGTTGTTTGTTTGTGTGTTTTTTTTTTTTCCTCAAACCCGGAGAAATAAAGCATAAAATATGAAGCAATGGTTAACTAGTCTAGAAGTTAGGAACTTCCATGCAAAAAGAGAACAGTTTACACAATTTTATCCCTCACTAGTTATGTACTAAGCTTTTTATTTCCACCCAAATTCTTTCAGGTATATGCTATATTTTAACAAGCTTTCCTTTTGCAAATGTTTGCTAATTTTAGGTCAAACAAAATAAGTAGTAACTCCTTGTTTCCAAGATAATATAAGTTAACTCATTGGCTTCAGAATGTGTAATTTAATATTGGCCTTCAGAAATCACACTCTTCAGCCTAAAAAGAGTGCTGCTCTTTAGGTGTAAACTTCCGGTGTCTATTCTATTTTATTCAGAGATGAGCTAATAAAATGACTTATAGAAATGTCTCCTCAGGTAGGGCCCTCATCTTGTGTGTGAGCACATTTCCAGGATGAGAAGGATAAATATTTAATGGATGTTCCTTTGATATAAAGTAAGATAATCTTTGATAGATGGTGGCTTTTAAATGAGAACATTACAATAATTCAGAATGGATTAAGCACATTTTATCTTTGTGCTTTAAAAAAAAAATCATTTATGGCCAGGCACGGTGGCTCACGCCTGTAATCCCAGCACTTTGGGAGGCTGAGGCGGGCAGATCATGAGGTCAGGAGATCAAGACCATCCTAGTTAACACAGTGTAACCCCGTCTCTACTAAGAATACAAAAAATTAGCCGGGCGTGGTGGCAGGCTCCTGTAGTCCCATCTACTTGGGAGGCTGAGGCAGGAGAATGGTGTGAACCTGGGAGGCGGAGCTTGCAGTGAGCCGAGATCGTGGCACTGCATTCCATCCAGCATGGGCAACAGAGCGAGACTCCATCTCAAAAAAAAAAAAAAAATCATTTATAAGGGTGATGTCTTTTGCGTAAAAGTGAAGGCCAATTACAAGTCACAAATGTCCACATTTTTACATATCACACTTTTTTCATCTGTACATTAAAAGAATCCATGAATTTCATTAGAAATGTAAATTTTCTAAGGCACCAATCATCAAGCTTGTTAGAATTGGTAAAGTGTTGTTTACTGATAAACATGTAAAATAGAGAGGAATGTTTTTCTAAAATTTGCCCTTGTTCTTTTTAGAGTAATAGGATTTAATTGCCATTCATCTTCTCTGATTGTCTTAAATTGAGTATTTTGGGAGAGAAGTTGAATCCCTTTTCTTTCTTTTTTTTTTTTTTTTATTTGGGTGAGGTATATTGTCGACCTAAGATTTAAAGGCCAAATTGGGAAGATATCTTTGCAGTGAAGAGTCAGTGACCCAAAAGAAAAGATAATCTCTCTTGTGGCCAGTATAAAGATCTATTAATGAACACGGGGTGTGTGATGTGCTTGAAACTCACTGCATATTTAGGTTCTATTCATGTTTGGAGAACTGCTATAAAAACATATGGCACTGAAGACTGTTGATGGATGAGTGTCATTGCCTGTTGAAAGCTTCGAATCACAAATATGTGTGTAAGTAATTATTTTCTTCCATTTGTAAAATACCACTTTAAATATATATTCAAATTGAATAATATGCATAACATAAAACAGTGATCCAAACTGATTCATATGACAGTATGAAGAAGACACAGAGGAAATCTGTGTGGTGCATACTGTATCTCAGGGAGATTTTTACCTTTCTCATATTCAGTAAATTACTTTTATATGTTATACATTATCAAAATAACAAATTAAATATGCATGATTACTCAATTAAATGTTCAATGGACTTTGTGGTGTTTGAAGCTTATGCAAAATGCAAGTATATTTTGCTATGCTGCTATGTTTTTTCTTTCTACAAATTAAAGTTTGTGTTAGCTATAATCTAATGACTTTACTAAACAACAGGATGTGAATAGTTCTCATTAGACAGCAAAAAATGAATAAATGTATTTGCATTTATTAAAAACAGAATACCATGAAATTATAAAAAAATTATATTTTACAAATAGCTTATTGTCTTTCTTACTTTTAAGCATATTATGTCCTGACACAAAAGTAACCAGTGCAGGAATTGTTTTCCTAGCTTCTGTTTGTCATTAAAATTCTTCTGGACATACAATTTTATGTATTGGCTACCTTTGTTAGTGTCTATTTAACTCTGTAAAAAATCAGCTCTAATGAAGGTGATATAGATGACAGTCAAAATCACAGTCTCATTACAATGTCACATTGGATAGCTCGGGTTAATCTGGTAATATGCATCCCTCACATGTTTTTCACAGTAGTTAGAAGAGACCTTCTGAAAAGGAAGTAAGAGAAAGGTAGGTAGATTTGAACACAGATCATTTATGAAAGAGAGTGCTTCCATAGTGCCCATGTGAGTAATAGGAAATATAAACTGGATTTACTTTCTCGGTAAAGTAATGGCCTATTTTGTTAAATGGGAACCACCCAGAACATTTTGTACTACACTTCTTGAGAAAGATAGTTTAGCCTTGTAAAACTTCATATATTTACATTTGTTTAAAACACTTGAGACTTAAGTGTGTTCTCTTGTTCTTTATGTCCTCTTCATCTAGAGATCTACTTCATATATCCCCTAGAGCTTCTTGCCAGGGAGGCTCGGTTACTAAATAGATATCTACACTCTCAACTGTTGGTATAAAGAGCTGAGAAATTGGTTTTATTTACACTGTAAGAGTGATTAAAAAAAAAAAAAAAGAAAGAAAAGCATGGCTTATATCTAAGGAAATACAGTTGTTTGGAGAGGTAATGAATGGCAATTAGCAGGAATTGTCATGTCCTCCATTTTGCTTTTTAGTATTCCTCGTATGTTTAACACTCATAGTCTCTTTGGAATAGAAAATCAAATGAAGTCAAGTATTGCATATTAGATGACTGATAATGTCACTAATATCTGTTATAACCTATTACTTCTATTACTAACAGCAAAAATAAAGTGAGAGGAAAATACTGCCAGTGTAGTTTTCTCCCTGGTTATTAAGCCAAGATATGTTTACTGCCTCTACTCTGAACTTGCTTCTGCTGAGGTAACATCTATTGTCATGGGAACCATTGTTTTACTAGAAGAATGAGAGATTGCAGGGAAAAGCTGATGCTTTCTGTTACCATGATATTGGGTTAGACTTGGGATCTAGAATAAATTACTGACCATAAGAAAGGTGTGGCCTTTCTTTGAATGAGTTGTCTTCCAAATCTGCAACTTTTTTGTTGGAAATTACCTCTAATAAATGATGCCTCCTTGTCTTTGATTAAAAATAAAATAAGGCCGGGTGTGGTGGCTCACTCCTGTAATCTCAGCACTTTGGGAGGCCAAGGCAGGTGGATCACCTGAAGTCAGAAGCCTGGCTAACATGGTGAAACCCCATCTCTAAAACACAATAATTAGCCAGATGTGGTGGCGGGTGCCTATAATCCCAGCTACTCAGGAGGCTGAGGTGAGAGAATCGCTTGAATCCAGGAGGTGGAGGTTGCAGTGAGCCGAGATCATGCCACTGCACTCCAGTGTGAGCAATAGCGCAAGACTGTCTCAAAAATAAATAAATAAAAAAATAAAATAACAAAGCTGTATTCTTTCCTTATTTGGAAACATCTCCCCTGGGGTAGCAGTCCCTACTTGCGAAACCCGATAAAGCACATCTGATTTTCTGTGGTGTAAGTCATCTTGTATAAAAGTATTACTTTTAAGTAGAATGATCAATACCTATTCCTGTACAACTAGGGCATGGAGTTCTTTTTCATTTTGGAAGAGGCCAATTATTTATAGTCATGATCATTCGAATAATACTTTTGTTAAAAATCAGCTTTCTATCTTTTTCTGTTCAACAGCTTTGGCTCTGTAAGAAATAGAAAGGGGACATTTGAGAGATGAGTAACACAGGGATTATAACAGCTAGCATTTGGTGGTTCTCTCCAACACACTCCTACCCCATGCTTTCAGAATTATCCAGTGCCCACCACAGTATTGCACATTCCCCTAGGACTGTGCCTTTACTGTATTGGCTCACATGGCTCACATCAGGGTGAACCATGGTATCACCCTGATGATACTGCCACCTGATATCCAGGGAACTTTCTCAGCCCTGACTCCTACAGACAAAAGTAACAAAGGACTTTGACCATTTATTCTGTCAAATGTATCAAAGGAAAATAATTTACTCTTTATAAATGACTGAGACATTTGATGAATACTATTAAAGATAGAAGGGATTGGCATATAAAGTAGCACTGAATTTGTAGTCAATTTCTGAGTTGTTTTTCATTCACTGATCTTGCCTTTATACTACTTTTACTTTCTGTGCTTTTACTGAACATTTTAAATCTAAACAGGGAAATGAATAAAATTAGAATACAGTTTGGTAAGATGGGAATTAAAGTGAGTATGCACGGCAATGCCCCCAGCAAACGTATAATTCCCAGTCCTCTACCTGCAGATAGGGAAGATCTCACTGTGATGGGGTCCCGTGATCCAGGAAAGGCAGCTGCAAGGGATGTGGACCTCCATAGAACATGCCACAAGCAAGGTCTCAGTGACTGCTGTCTGTTGTGCTGCAAAGACAGCTGTCTGAGGCTACAGAATAAAATGGGATAGTAGGTTTGAAAGAAAGGCAAATCTGTAGAGAAATGAAGATGACAGAGGTGGTATAGGCCAGTAGTTCTACCACCATGATTTATGTAATGCACAGGGAACCAGGCGGTATGGAGAAAGCATCCTCCATAGACCTTTGTTTGCAGTGGTTTAATCATGTCTATTAGTGTGAGAGGATGAGGAAGAGAGAGAGCAGTAAAAGGTGTCTGAGTTTACTTCCTCAACAACTTAAAATTTATCTTTCTGTCCCTACATGATTACCTTGGACTAATACCTTTCAGTGTTGCACTTTTTGGTCTAAGAGATTTATCAAAGAATAAAGGATTGGAATGAGACACAGGCCTGATGCTAAAGCAAATCAGTCAGAACCACACATCCTGTTACTGTGTGATCTTAAGCAGCTTTTTCAACCTTTGCTAAGACTCAGTCTTCTCCTCTGTGGACATGCATGGTGTGGTTATTGAGCTAAGGTGTATCTAAATTTATAAGCATTTGAAATATTATTTAGTGCTGATTAACCATATTAAAATGCATTATTGGTATAGAAAAAATGTGAGGTGACTTGATAAAATCATTTATATAATTTTTAGGGTTTATTTAGAAGATAAGTAAATAATGTGTATCATTTAAAGCTGCTAAGAAATACTTGTTCCACAGTTTTGGGAGATGTGTTTAATGGATACTCTCAGGGGCTCAGTGATCTTTATCACATCACTAGGATCACATATACATTTAGGATGTGATTCAGGTTGATATAAATCATTTTGTTTCAGAACTTGCAGGTCATTTTTTCTACCCTAAACAAGACTCTAGTTTTTAAAGAAGGGTTTAATGATGTTGAAAGGATGTCTTTATGTAACTAAACATGCATGGAACATGTCATACAGTAGATGCTCAATGGATGTTTATATGTAGACATACAAGAATGGATGAGCAAATAAAAACATTCCTTGGGGCATCTCAGAAATAGTAATGCTTACACTCTAAATATGAAATAACTACATATGTCTAATTTTATCAAACAAATGGTAGTCTTAAAATCATTGGTAATTTTTGTACCGAAAGTATAAAGCAAAATTATTAGTTTTGACTTTTGTTTACACTTACAATGAATATTTCCTCAAAATGTTTAAACATTTGTGGTAATCACATACAATGGATGGAAATAGAAGTCTATAATGGAGATACAGGTGGAGGTTTACCCAGCCATAACAGTATAGCTAAGACTGCTGTATCATGAGTAATACAGCTTGTCTTCTTGGTTTTCCGTGGCTGTGTGCTCCAAGCAGATTGTCCAATTAACTCTCATGAGAGCTGCAGTTGTAGTCATTCTGGACATTATGAAGCTTCCAGAATGATGCTTGTTAGTTATTTGTCCTGCTATTACGTTAAAGTTATACTCATATTTTCATAGTCTTTATCTTGGTGTATTCTCTTAAAAATATGATAGTGTCTTTACCTGAAATAGCATCAAGCATCTTTAGTTTTCTTTAAATGTCAGTGAAATTACTCTGCAAATTGAGCGACCAAATTTTTAATGGTGAACACCCAGAGATCCATGCAATACAATTTATAGTAATTCTTCATTTGCAATTTGACAAGTTGCATGTTTCCATCTGGCTTCTGTTCAGTTAAAAGAAGGGACAGAATGAGGTTTTGTAGAGTACTACTTGCTTGGTAGAACTTAGAATATACCTCCTTCTGAGTTGACAGCTGTTGCAGTATGTTCAAGAAGTATCCATGATTTCTTCCCTGTGGCGTCACCAGGTGCTCTAGTGCCTGGAGGAGTTAAACGTGGCACTAACTTTTACAGATGTCATCATTGTTACCCACATGTAAGAACTCTCTTGATTAAAACTTTGGGCAGACAGCAAATCAGTAATTAAACTAAGCATTATGTTATTGTGCACGACTTTTAAAAAATTTATTGTCCCTTTGTGCATGAAGTTTAAACAAGTTTTAGTGAATTTTCAGTGTTCATGACATATGGAAAAGTTTAGTGAATTGTCAACTTTTTTCTCAAAACAAGAATGTCGATGTCTTAATCATAGCCTTTATTTGTTCAGCAGTTTCTAATTTTTCCCCATTTATGATTTAACTGCAACTGAGCATTTTATTGAAATGTTTTTGTTAGTAATTCTGCTTACTTTGAAAAGAACACAAAGGTGATTACAAAAGTACGGTACAGTAAGTTAATAGTCTTTTTCCTCAATTCCAAGACATCATTGATTTAAAAACTGCTTTTGTGGGAG
Organism: Macaca nemestrina; assembly: GCF_043159975.1. Classification (NCBI taxonomy): domain Eukaryota; kingdom Metazoa; phylum Chordata; class Mammalia; order Primates; family Cercopithecidae; genus Macaca; species Macaca nemestrina. The sequence continues at coordinate 135,477,079 of NC_092125.1, forward strand.
AACACAACTGCATTAAAAGTAATTAGAAAACATAAGTTGATTTTAGAAGCTTCACTGAAATCAAACAATGTAGAAATTAAGTTACGTAAGTATCCGTTATATATTAGGCACCCAATAAATATGATATCTCTAAAGGTATTTTTAGTCACAACTTATGAATATACAATCTATAGTTTATCCTAGAGACGAAGTAACTGATCATGGCCCTAGAGCTAGTCAAAGTTAGAGTTGATTCTAGTTGTTCAACTTCTAAATTCTTATTTTTCCATAGAACCAAGTTATTACATAAAGTAAATGGTACTACCAGGCCAAAGTGAAAATAAGGCAGAAAAAAAAGATGCGACCGGGAGTGATAATACTGTATAAAATGCATGCAATGATTTCTTATATACTTGATAAAGATGAAAAATAAATTATTATATAAGTACATTAGCAACTAATGCAAAAAAGGAAACAGAGAACCCATTACAAACATGAATCACTGGATCCATAGAGAAAAATAAACCTGCCCCTGTATAAAAGCTTCATGTGTCATGGTACAATGGAAATTTCTACTGTGGATACTCAAAAAGAGGTTTATATATAGGCAGATACTTTATTTTGTGGTAGTAGTAATTTTGTAGTAGTTTTATTTTGTCTTCTTGTAAATTTCCCACACTAATGTATTTATGTTTACAGTCCTTTTTAAAGTTTAGTCTTTATTTTCCCTGTACTTTCTTCAAATCTAAACTATTGCAGCTTGTAAGTCTCTCTCTCTCTCTGTGTGTGTGTGTGTGTGTGTGTGTGTGTGTTTGCAAAATTATAGAGAGAATAAGGGCAAATACTTGAATATAACTTCTTAAACTGTTATTGGAAAAATAGATTCTAAATTTTAGATCAATTGCCAGCGTGTAATCAGTTATATGCCTGATTCTTGGATTTAAAAATCCTTGTGAAACCATGTCAAAATTATTGTTTTGTTCAAAATCTAAAAATACTCTTTTAAATGTAGTGTTTTTCTCTCAGGTTGCTTTCAATAGCGCTAATAACTTAAAAATCTCAAATAAATTCCAGATAATTTCTAGACATTATGGCCATATTCCTGGTGAATTTATTTTTAAAACAGAATATTCTGAAAATTAAGATATAAAAAGAATTGTCATAAGGTGGCAGTATGTTTCAATGCTAACCATGAGTATAGAAAGAGAGCTTGTTGAACCAAGTGGTTCCTTAGCTAGTTTGAGCTCTGTATGAAAACTCCCTGTAGATTTTTTTTGAGAAAAATTGAGCAGCTATTTCTTAGGTGATAATGTGTGAAATTATCAAAGATACTACTCTTTTGATTTTCATTATTACTTACTGCTGCACAAAATAAAACCTTTTCCTTCACCCTATCTATGCCTATATATAGTGATATAACAATGAAAATAAATGTCTTTGTTGTGGTCGTTGATACATTTAAGTGGTAAGTGAGTTTACATGTTTTAAGATGTAACATTTTAGGTTATAGTCCTGTTGAATGTTGTGTAATAGTTATAACTTTGACTTTGGTAGCATTGAATGCAGAAGTATTTTGACAGGATTTAATAAACAGCATTAGTCTATGGAGAAGTAATATAATTTAAACTTTTTAATGAAATAGAGTAAGTTTAATTTCTTGCCTTCACACTCATTAGCTTTGCAAACTTGAGCTAGTTACTTGGGCTGTGGATTTTTTTCGTATTAATAATTTAGAGAGAATATAATGTTTACCATGCAAGGCTGTTGAAGAATTTAATGAGATGATGTTTATGGGTATGCTTTCTAAATTTTGAGATGTTTTCTAATTATTATTATAACCCAATAATATATTCCCTCCCTCCCTCCCTCCCTCCCTCCCTTCCTTCCTTTTTCTTTTTCTTTTTAATTTGAGACAGGGTCTCACTCTGTTGCCCAGGCTGGAGTTCAGTGGTGCAGTCTTGGCTCACTACAATCTCTGTCTCCCAAGTTCAAGCTGTCCTGCTGCCTGAGCTTCCCTAGTAGCTGGGACTACAGACATATGCCACCATGCCTGGTGGGTAATTTTTGTATTTTCAGTAGAGACGGGGTTGCACCATGTTGGCCAGGCTGGTTTCGAACTCCTGACCTCAGGTGATCTGCCTGCCTAGGCCTCCCAAAGTGCTTGGATTGTAGGTGTGAGCCACTATACCTGTCTCCTATATCTATTTTCTGATGTAATCTTGAGAGAAAAACTTGAGGGTTGTCACTTTTATTTGCCACACCAGAGATTAGTACATAATGGCTACTTCACCACACAGTCAAGCTAGAACAAAAAACCGAAAAGCATGTCTTGTTCATCATCCATCATGTATCAACATTAAAGCAGTTTTAAATTTCCTATCAATATTATATGTGTGGAGGAGGTTACTAGGACCCAGAGGACATGATATCTGTCCTTAAATACCTTTCTGTTTGGCTGAAAAAGCAAAACTAGATACGAAATGGGAAGACCTGTGTTCTAGGGTTAGCTGGCTTTGAAATCTTGAATAGGTCTCTGTGGTTCCGGTCTCTCATTTGTACATTGGACTTGATCATCTGTAAGGTCCCTTCTGGCAGTTTTATCCACAGAATATTTTGTGTTATGAATTTTCTAATAAGTAAACACCATACAGTAGATTTTCAAAGAGAAGAGAAATTAGTGTGGCCTTGAGTATTTTGCAGTCTCTTTGGCTTTATTTGCAAGGAACAGATTTGTAGTTGTTCATAAGTGAATCTATAGTCATTTTCATGACTAAATAATCTTGTCTCTAAGGTAAGTGAAAAAATATACACACATAATATTTAAAAGCCTGGAGTGCATTAATTTTTAAAATTTTAATGTTATAAATGATCTGGGTGAAAAAGTGAAACGTTTAAAATTTTTACAGCTAGGTGTTAGGTAGTAAATAATGAATACTCAGAGAAAAAAAGACATATAGATAAACAGTTATTGCAGTTATTAGTAGTTCCATCATGGTAAATGATATCCACACTTCCTATAGTATTTTTAGATAATTTCACTTAGAGTACATAAATTTTGTCAAAAAGTTTGAATACTACTTTAATTAAAACTTACATTTGTAGCTTTGAGCCTTTATGAATTCTCAGATACACTTGAAAATGTCTAACCTTGTAATAACAATAGCAACTAATTTTGACAGTAAAATCCTAAAGAAAAATATAGTAAGTATACATCAAAAATAATTTCCATAAGAAAATTTTAAGCACGTTTCCTATTTTTGTTGTACTCCAGATTTACATCACACACAGACTGCCTAACACAAAGGAAGGAAAATGCTTCAATACTCTGCCTCTGCCTGGAGAACTTACACTTTTGTTCATGAGGAAACTGAGTATCAGTTTCTCTATCTTTTTCTAGATTGTCTGGGCAAAACAGAGGACTTTTTCCTGAGTCTCCACTACTTCTTCTTCTACATGCAGGCAGATATTGAAAAGCGTAGAAAAACTAGAGAGATGGGAAAATAATCCAATCATAAAACCTTTTTAGGAGGATCACCTCAAAAAATAAAGACTTGCAGGTTGTGTGATGCAGATGCAGTAGTAGCAGTGCCTGCAACTACTGCCCACTATCTTCTAACATCCTGGAGCATACCAAAAAATATTAACCTTTGTGATAACTTCAGAGATGTGGACACATCTTGGCATAATTTTAGGACTTCAGCACAGTTCATGAAAGCATGACTTCTTTGAAAAAGGAGCAAAATACAGACTAAGATAAAACAAAGGAAAGAGATAAGACAGAATTAAGAATCTAAAAACATTAAACTCCACTTTGCAGGCATTCATGAATAGAATTACAGCTAAAGAAAAATACAATCACTGGTAAAATGAAAAAGAATAAATTTGATCAGCTCTTGACAATGCAGATGAAAATCATAAAGCTTAAAATTATGTGAGACACTCTGTTGTGCTATCAAATGCTACATCTTATTCATTCTAACTATATTTTTGTAACCATTAACCATCCCCACCTTTCCCCACCTACTTTCCTTCCCAACCTTATCAAACATCACATGTAGCCTATAAATACATACACCTAATATGCACCCACCATAAATACAAATGAAAAAATTAACAGAAAATGAAACAAATCATAGAAAAATATTTAAAAAAATTCTAAATGTTAAGTAAGATACAATAATGTGAAAAAAACCTCAGTAATATTCAGGATAAATGATGACCCAATGTGGAATTTCTTGAATTCAGTCAAAAACTGTTTGCATTCTAGCTATGGTATCATTCAATGTTCTGGAAACACAGCAATAAACAAAGCAAACATTACACCTGCTCTCACAAAGATGACATCCTGAGGAGGGAGACAGATTATAAACATTAGGACACAAGAATATATATAATATGTTGGGAGATGATAACATATTGAGTAAAAACAGAGCAGAGCAAAGAATCGAGAGTAGGGCAGCAGAAATAGGTATACCCCACAGAGAAAGTTAAATAAGTATAACCAATAATCGGAGATGTCATAGGAGAGTTTTTTCTTTACCTGCATGTATAACTCCAAATGATTTATTTTCCGAGTTTACTATTATCTAGTCAAGTTATTATACTACAACAATTAAGAAAAGTCCTGCCAATAAATATGTAGGCTAAAGGGACAAATAGGTTACCAAGAGCAGGGGGGGAAATTTAGGTGGCTTCACCTATTCACTTCCATATATCAGAAGATAATATAGAAATTTTGTCTGTGGAATTTTAAAAGAAATTATGTTGTGGGCTGACAGTTTTATGTAGAGGCAAGGTAGTTAATGTATGCTGGTGTATAAATATATTCTTAGACATTCAGGGGTTCAGAAAATATACCATTTATCTAACCTATTAGGAAAAAAAACCTGATAAATATTTTACACTTGAATGGAAAACAATTTAGAGATTGAGAGTATGGTTTAAAATTCTTTTGTACAAGTGAATATAAAAGACAAATATTTTTAAAATAGTAGATAATAATATGAGTATGGCAATATAATGATGATAATCTGCATGTAAACCCCAGACTATCAAAATGAAGACTGAGTAACTGTGGATTAGGGAAATGAAAGACAGTAAATATGTGCTAAATATCTCGCATCAAAGTTAACATCTACAATTCTAATCTTATCTGACCATGAGAAAAAGATGCTAATTTATTCCTCTAATTAAAAGACAAAAAGAACACCTAGAAAATTTAAAAGCAAGGTATGTGCCTTGTAAGACATTGGGGAGACAGATAAAGAAAAATGTTACACACCAATTGACATAGCACTTATAATGTGAAAACTACTGGAAAGAATGCTTGCTAGAAAACCGGTGATAGTGAGAGATATAGCAGTAGGCAAGTCAGCAAAAATTATGGTTATCAAATAAAAAATAAAAAAAACAGGCCGGGCGCGGTGGCTCAAGCCTGTAATCCCAGCACTTTGGGAGGCCGAGGCGGGCGGATCACAAGGTCAGGAGATCGAGACCACAGTGAAACCCCGTCTCTACTAAAAATACAAAAAATTAGCCGGGCGCGGTGGCGGGCGCCTGTAGTCCTAGCTACTCAGGAGGCAGAGGCAGGAGAATGGCGTGAACCCAGGAGGCGGAGCTTGCAGTGAGCCGAGATCGCGCCACTGCACTCCAGCCTGGGCAACAGCATGAGACTCCGTCTCAAAAAAAAAAAAAAATAAAAATAAAAATAAAATAAAAAAAACAAAAGTTTATCAAATAAAAAAATGAAAAACTGATAATTTAGTCAAGTATTGGCTTTTTGAAAACTGTTTTTTTGAATTGGGTTTTTGATTTAGTTTTTTGAAAGTGCAAATCAATTATCCAATTATTCACACAGGACAAGCCAAATGAATAAAAGTAAATGATATGAAATACAAATTCAAAGCATTAGGAATGAGGAGCAGATCTATCCAGAGATGGCAAAAAAAAAAAAAAAAAAAAAGGTTATAGCCTTTCTAGACTACTAAAATTTTGAAATATCTGTAAGTCTGTTAGGAAAATATAAGTGAATTCTAAATTATACTTAGATTAGATGAATTCAGTGAATTGGAAAGCATAACCAAACGTATAACCATGGAGGAAATAGGAAGGAGAAAAAAAAAGAGAAAATGAAAAAAAGTCTTAACTACAGAAGAGTTGCTATACTAATATACTGTTTCATAGGTGATCTTTGCCAGTCCTAAAGAGTAACAGTTACCGATTATAATTAATAATTCCTTTGTTATTTAAATATTTCTGGAATATGGGAAAACATGAGATTTATAATTTATTCTAAAAACACTCAATAACAACACTTGAATAAAATAGCACAAAAGGAACATTAAAATTGAGCTTACTTACATTAATAAAAAGTTTAAATCAAATTAGCAAATCATATCCAGCAGTATATTAAAAGAATAATAGTAGTCAGAGATGATATTCAAAATGTTTAGAAGCAGGTTAAGTATAAGTATTCATTAGTTCATGTGCATATATATATATATCTTATAACTTTTTGTATAGTTATATGGTTATATACTTACATATATTAATACATGTATATGTACATGTATGTGTGTATATATATGCCATACTTATATAACTATATATAGTATAACTAAAAATATGTATTTCATTGCTGATTATGTGCCAGGAGCTGTTCTAAGCCCCCTGAATATATTAACCCACTTAATATTCTCAAAAACCAAACTAGTAAGTGTTATTATTGGCCACATTTTAATAATCTAAAAGTAAAATACATACAGGTTAAGGAAGTGCAAAAAAATCACAATTATAAAATTTAATTTTAATTAAATATTTGAAAAATAAAGCTAATGAGTGAGTCATTAAGATATTAGTCTTTAAGATAAAACATTTTAGAAAGCTACAAATTTAACAGTTCTAAAAATAAAGTTTAATGGAGCAGAACCAAAAACCTATATTATTTTATGTATTATAAAATTATAAAGGGAAACTATAAGGGACATAATCTGACAGATAGTGATGATTATAAAGATTGTTTCTTACATAATTGTTGATAATAGCAATATAGAAAGTGACAATTCATGTGTCCAACATAGGAGTCTGTTTAATTTTCATAATGCTATAAAATGTAATAATAAGTAGCCATTAAAAATTGTGACATAACATTTATTTTTATCAACATAGAAAAATGTCTTAAATGCAAAAAAAGGTTTAAAAAAGTGTAAGTTGAGTTTTTTGTAATATATATGTTTGCGTATGTGCTTATAGGCTTCAAAAATTAGAAAAAGTGTACACCCAAATTATCTGTGTGGCAATTAAAAGTGATTTTTGTTATTAACTGATCATCTTTTTCTATGTGTTTTTCTGTCTTAGAATATCCCATAAAATATATTATTTTCAGGATAACAATATTATGTAAATTTTTTCATAATTTTAAACTTTACTTTAAAAATGTAAATAACTCCCAATATTTAATAGGTAAAGAAAATAGTGTATTAGTTTATGTGTTTGTTATATTTTATTTTCCAAATAATACTGATTAAAAATATTTACACACCTCCTTTTAAGTTCACAGTTTAGCACTCTTATTTGTATGGCTTTAAAAGTTATAGCACAAAATTATTGCATTAAGGATCAGAGGAAAAGATTTCATTCAAAACAAAGCCTGATAATTATATAAATGTTTTTCTCTGTACTTTATTTTAAATACATAAAGTTTTAAATGATACTCATGGTTTTTTTTTTTATCTGGTGGTAAAATACCAGTGCAACTTTTAATCAAAATAAAGTTTACCACAGATGTAAATGAATTTTCCCAATTGAAAATGACTCTTCAGCTGCCGTTAAATAAAATTTCTCAACCTATCTTAGGTGAAAAAGAACTGATGGTTGTCATTATAAGCAAAAATATAAAGTATTATAGCATTGTCTACATTGTTCCTTACAACATAAACTTAAAAAAATTTTTTTTTATTATACTTTAAGTTCTAGGGTACATGAGCACAACGTGCAGGTTTGTTACATATGTATACATGTGCCATGTTGGTGTGCTGCACCCATTAACTCGTCATTTACATTAGGTATATCTGCTAATGCTATCCCTCCCCTCCCCCCTCCCCAAAATAGGCCCCAGTGTGTGTTGTTCCCCTTCCTGTGTCCAAGTGATCTCGTTGTTCAATTCCCACCTATGAATGAGAACATGCAGTGTTTGGTTTTCTGTTCTTGCGATAGTTGAGAATGATGGTTTCCAGCTGCATTCATGTCCCTACAAAGGACACGAAGTTATCCTTTTTTATGACTGCATAGTATTCCATGGTGTATATGTGCCACATTTTCTTAATCCAGTCTGTCACTGATGGACATTTGGGTTGATTCCAAGTCTTTGCTATTGTGAATAGTGCTGCAATAAAACATATGTTTGCACAATACACACACATATATAATCATTTGGGAATATACCCAAAGGTTTATAAATCATGCTGCTATAAGGACACATGCACACATATGTATGTGTATGACATGCACACATATGTATTTGTATGTGTCTTTATAGCAGCATGATTTATAATCCTTTGGGTATATACTCAGTAATGGGATGACTGGGTCAAATGGTATTTCTAGTTCTAGATTCTTGAGGAATCACCACACTGTCTTACACAATGGTTGAACTAGTTTAGAGTCCCACCAACAGTGTAAAAGTGTTCCTGTTTCTCCACGTCTTCTCCAGCACCTGTAGTTTCCTGGTTTTTTAATGATTGCCATTCTAACTGGTGTGAGATGGTATCTCATTGTGGTTTTGATTTGCATTTCTCTGATGGCCAGTGATGATGAGCATTTTTTCATGTGTCTGTTGGCTGTATGAATGTCTTCTTTTGAGAAATGTCTGTTCATATCCTTTGCCCACTTTTTGATGGGGTTGTTTGTTTTTTTCTTGTAAATTTGTTTGAGTTCTTTGTAGGTTCTGGATATTAGCCCTTTGTCAGATGAGTAGATTGCAAAAATTTTCTCCCATTCTGTAGGTTTCCTATTCACTCTGATGGTAGTTTCTTTTGCTGTGCAGAAGCTCTTTAGTTTAATTAGATCCCATTTGTCTATTTTAGCTTTTGTTGCCGTTGCTTTTGCTGTTTTAGTCATGAAGTCCTTGCCCATTCCTATGTCCTGAATGGTATTACCCAGGTTTTCTTCTAGGGTTTTTATGGTTTTAGGTCTAACATTTAAGTCTCGAATCCATCTTGAATTAATTTTTGTATAAGATGTAAGGAAGCAATCCAGTTTCAGTTTTCTACATATGGCTAGACAGTTTTCCCAGCACCGTTTATTAAATAGGGAATCCTTTCCCCATTTCTTGTTTTTGTCAGGTTTGTCAAAGATCAGATGGCTGTAGATGTGTGGTATTATTTCTGAGGGCTCTGTTCTGTTCCATTGGTCTGTATCTCTGTTTTGGTACCAGTACCATACTGATTTGGTTACTGTAGCCTTCTAGTATAGTTTGAAGTCAGGTAGCGTAATGCCTCCAGCTTTGTTCTTTTGGCTTAGTATTGACTTGGCTATATGGGCTCTTTTTTGGTTCCATATGAACTTTAAAGTTGTTTTTTCCAGTTCTGTGAGGACAGTCATTGGTAGCTTAATGGGGATGGCATTGAATCTACAAATTACCTTGGGCAGTATGGCCATTTTCACAATATTGATTCTTCCTATCCATGAGCATGGTTCTTCCATTTGTTTGCGTCCTCTTTTATTTCACTGGGCAGTGGTTTATAGTTCTCCTTGTGATTTTTGCACATTGATTTTGTATCCTGAGACTTTGCTGAAGTTGCTTATCAGCTTAAGGAGATTTCGGGCTGAGATCATGGGGTTTTCTAATACAATCATGTCATCTGCAAACAAGGACAGTTTGACTTCCTCTTTTCCTAATTGAATACCCTTTATTTCTTTCTCCTGCCTGATTGCCCTGGCAAGCACTTCCAACACTATGTTGAATAGGAGTGGTGAGAGAGGTCATCCCTGTCTTATGCCAGTTTTCAAAGGGAATGCTTCCGGGTTTTGCCCAGGCAGTATGATTTTGGCTATGGGTTTGTCATAAATACCTCTTATTATTTTGAGATACATTCCATCAATACCAAATTTATTGAGAGTTTTTAGCATGAAGGGCTGTTGAATTTTGTCATAGGCCTTTTCTGCATCTATTGAGATAATCATATGGTTTTTGTCTTTGGTTCTGTTTATATGCTGGATTACGTTTATTGATTTGCGTATGTTGAGCCAGCCTTGCATCCCAGGGATGAAGCCCACTTGATCATGGTGGATAAGCTTTTTGATGTGCTGCTGGATTCGGTTTGCCAGTATTTTATTGAGGATTTTTGCATCAATGTTCATCAGGGATATTAGTCTAAAATTCTCTTTTTTTTGTTGTGTCTCTGCCAGGCTTTGGTATCAGGATGACGTTGGCCTCATAAAGTGAGTTACGGAGGATTCCCTCTTTTTCTATTGATTGGAATAGTTTCAGGAGGAATGGTACCAGCTCCTCCTTGTACCTCTGGTAGAATTCGGCTGTGAATCTGTTTGGTCCTGGACTTTTTTTGGTTGGTAGGCTATTAATTATTGGCTGAATTTCATAGCCTGTTATTGGTCTATTCAGGGATTCAACTTCTTCCTGGTTTAGTCTTGGGAGGGTGTATGTGTCCAGGAATTCATCCATTTCTTCTATGTTTTTCTAGTTTATTTGCATAGAGGTGTTTATAGTATTCTCTGATGGTAGTTTATATTTCTATGGGGTCGGTGGTGATATCCCTTTTATCCTTTTTTATTGTGTCTATTTGATTCTTCTCTCTTTTCTTCTTTATTAGTCTGGCTAGCAGTCTATCAATTTTGTTGGTCTTTTCAAAAAACCACCTCCTGGATTCATTGATTTTTTTGAAGGCTTTTTTTGTGTCTCTATCTCCTTCAGTTCTGCTCTTAGTTATTTCTTGCCTTCTGCTAGCTTTTGAATGTGTTTGCTCTTGCTCTCCAGTTCTTTTAATTGTCATGTTAGGTTGTCAATTTTAGATCTTTCCTGCTTTCTCTCGTGGGCATTTAGTGCTATAAATTTCCCTCACATACTGCTTTAAATGTGTCCCAGAGATTCTGGTATGTTGTATCTTTGTTCTCATTGGTTTCAGAGAACATCTTTATTTCTGCCTTCATTTCGTTATGTACCCAGTAGTCATTCAGGAGCAGGTTGTTCAGTTTCCATGTAGTAGAGCGGTTTTGAATGAGTTTCTTAATCCTGAGTTCTAGTTTGATTGCACTGTGGTCTGAGAGACAGTTTAATTTCTGTTCTTGTACATTTGCTGAGGAGTGCTTTACTTCCAACTATGTGGTCAGTTTTGGAGTAAGTGTGATGTGGTGCTGAGAAGAATGTTTATTCTACAACATAAACTTTTAAAGAACCAGAGATGCTTTATAGAACTTATTTGATTTGGAAAAGGCACAGGTGTTTGTATTTTGTTTAACATTCTAGAAATTTTGCCTCCACCTCTTTCTGTTGCAGAGATGTCATCTCTGACTACTGGGATCGACAGGAACATTTTTTCAAACTAAAGAAATCCGGAAGCCAAAATTTAACCTTGCATTAACAATGCAGTTTTTATGATGCAGCCTTGTGTTTCCTATATATTCAATTTTCTAACATGCACTTGAATACATAAAGCTGCATTCTAATGATTTAAGTTTGACTTTACAGTATGGGAAAATTTGAGAATGGACATGACCTGGGGAAGAGAAAAGGGAGAACTTTGACCACAGTGAAAGTAGATACATTCGTACCCATCTATATAATAAGAATATAATCCATTTAGGTTTCTAGTAATATACTTCTCAAAATTCCCCTTCAGTTATGGAAAAATCTCCTCCTCTGTGGCATTAATTGGGTGGAGGGGAAGCAATTTGTTTTAGCAGAAACAGTTCAGCACACCAGGAAATAGCTTAACATTGGTCCATTTGCCTCTTAGCTTAAGGACAGTCATAGTGCTCATAATCCATTCAAAACTCCGACAGGTAAATGAAAAAAATATATTCATGTGTTACTTCATTCTAAAAGCAGCATAGCTGTTCTGTCCTCATTCTCTGCCTTTTCACTTCAGAATCCACTGTTGGCTTGGTCTGTAAATCCTCAGTATCTTCGTGATCTTCTCTGGCAGCCTCAGCAGTATCTGTTTTGCTAGGCTTGCTCTCCTCTTGGTTCATGATTTCTGGGGTCACATGGTCCAAATCTGCTTCTAGAAGAGCAGTTTGTACTTCCACTGGCATCTGATTTACCTGTTCACCATGCAGCTCCTCTACATGTACCTTCTTCAGTCTTCTTCAGTTTAGTTCAGACCTTCTGCAGTCTGAATTTGACCCACTTCTAGATAACTCACTTGGACCTGCTCTGAAAGCTCACTCATGTGTGAACGATGTACCTAGCTGTCCTGAAGCAGATCTGGATGGACTTGTTCCACAGTCACTTGTGCTGAATCCATCTGGACCTGAAGCAATGGTAGCACATGTACCTTCCCAACTTGTTCCATAATAGTCACTGATGTTACAGGTTCAGTTTGCACACCTGCTTCTTCTGAAAGAACTTCTTCTGTTACTAGATGCTCTGAAATATTTGAGTATCACTAAGATGTTTCCTTAATTCATTTTGTTGCATAAATCACAAGTCACATAAAGTACAATGGTTGGGTTTATGTCTAGTGTGTATTATCAAGTGATATTTGAACTGGTCCTAGCTGTTAAATACACTGTCACAGACCTGGCATTCATAGAGCTTCTTCCTTTTTTTTTTTGCCCCTACTCCAGTTTGGCATGCAATGAGGTGACCTTTGAGGATGGTATTTCTAGCAAATCATTAATGATGATTTAGACAGTCAAAACGTTTTTCACTTGTGTGTTTTCAATAATGTTCTTTAAAATGTTCAAAATGGTCAAACTGTTTCCCACAGTACTGATATACATGAATTTTTTTCCTAGTTCTTTCCCAGTTACTAACTTCTTCAAGGTGGTACAATTTAGGTGCTGTTTCCATGTGCTCTCCCGAAGATACTTTTTATTGCTTATTTCACACTTGAAACTCTCAGTAGAGTGTGATTTCATGTGTCCCTTAAAATGGCAAAGCAATATAAATGTGGCTGTTGAGCATGGCCTTTACATGCTGTGGACATGCCCAGGCACCTGACCTGGGAGGAGGAGTAAGGCGTAGGTATCCGGAGCCATGCTTGCCTGTGGCTTTTTGGGTAGAGGCTGTCAGTGTACCTCTACAGTTGGTCTGATTTGCACTTTTGGCGGCTAAATCAAATGCTCATTTTACTTAGTAACATTGCCGCAGCCTGTAACAGAACTCTCAATATCATAAAGGAAGAGATAAGAGCCATTTCAAACAGTGAGAGAGAGACAAAAAATGAAGTCTGGGGTGTTTAACCAGCCTGGTTAGAGTGGTTAAAACTCCATGATGGGAAACAGAGCCTTTTACTCACAGGAAAGAGAGAGAGGTGGCAGTGTTTTGGAAAAGAGGCAGATTCTGCAGTTGTGCTTTCATGCTCACCTTCCAGGATCCTGGATGAGCCCTCAGTTGAAACAAGAAAAGTTCTCTTATCCCCCCTCACAGGGTGTGCAGTGGTGATGTGGCTCACTTTTTTGTTGTCCCAAAGCTCAAACCCCTAGGGGAAGCATGCATTTGGGCAGGTAGTGGGGAATGTGGACCCCACGGCAGCATCTAGGGTTGAGTGTTTACAGCTCCCGAAGCCCCAGTGAACGTGTTAGTGTGCTCTTTCAGCTTATGTGTCCACAGGGGGCTTGTGTTAATCAGCCCACTTAGACTTTCTGCCTTATCAGGACAGAAGGCTTTCTTTCTGTATCCTGGGTTCTTGCCTTAGTGTACTGAAAAAATCAGATTATACGTGGGTTTGGAAGATGGGTGCAAAGTTTTTAATTGAGTGGTGGAAGTAGCTGTCAGCAGATGGATGGGGAGCCGGAAGGGGGATGGAGTAGGAAGGTGGTCTTCCCCTGGAGTCAGGCAGTTCAGTGGGCTCAGTGGCTAGGCTCTTCTCTGACCACCCTCGGCCAAATTCCATGTCATCTGCATCGTTCTGCCATCAATGGCAAACATAGCATCTGTTGGTGTGCTTTTCTGCTGGTGTGTTCCTCTTAATGTCCAGCTGCCTGTGTCTGGGTACCTGCTAGTGTCTCAGAGTTTTTATAGGCACAGGATGGGGGGCCTGGTGGGCCAGAGTAGTCTTGGAAAATGGAACATTTGGGCGCGAAAACAGAAGTGCTGTTCTCACTTAGGTCCGTGGGCACAGGCCCGAGGGTGGACCCTCACCAGGGACAACGCCATTCTGTAACCAGCACTTCCCTGCCCTTTTCCTGTATCATTAGTAAATATGAATTAAACTTATTTACTAGTATCCTAATATGTCTTGTGGAAATAAGCTCAGAGGAAATATATATTCACGATTAAGAGTGTTGGAATTAAACTTCTCAGACTGAAATTTTACTTGAACCACTTTCTGACTCAGTTGTCTCATTTGTGCAATCAGTTGATAAATGGCATTAGCCTCCCAGGATTGATGTAAGAATACATAAGTTGCCCTATTGAAAATTAGCAGGGTGTAGGCATTGTAAGAACTCAATGTTTATTTCAGAGACCATTGTTAGAGATAGAATAAAACTTCTCACATTTCTTCCTTAGGGCTCTAAAAAAGTTAGTTCAAAACAAATTTTAAATTTCTTAGCTAGTTAATTATTTAGACTTCTGATTTTCTAGAGGCCATCAAAAATCATAGAGGCCATGGAAAAATCATCTGCACCGAGCTCTGTCAGAGACCATCCATCATCTTCAGAAATCTGACTTTTCAACTTTTCAACTTTATCTCTTTTAGAAGAAATATTTCTATTCTTTGTAAGTTTACTTTTAAGCTATGCCTTCAATCAAACTATTTTACCTCCTTCAGCACCTTGTTCCCTCACATATATGTTTGTATGTTGTTGTTGTTGTTGTTATTCTAGTCTCCATTCTCTACTTACAAGTTTTCCTCCATTCATAAGCATGTGTGGGATTCTTCTATACTGAATATGCTTTGGCTCAACTTTGCTGTTCTCCCTAGTTATCATTCTACTTATCTTCTTTCTTTCACAAGTCAGCCTATTTTGAACAAATTTGCACGTGAAAACAATGCATCTGCTTCCTCATCAAATGCTTCCTTCTAACCCATGAAATTACACTTCTGCCTTCAATGTAATCTATTGAAATTTTACTTTTATGGATGATCGAGGAGTTCTCCAAATTCAAGTAGCTTCTCTACAGTTCTCTGTGGAGACAAGATAGGATGAGAGGTGGAATACTGCTGTTGTTAACTGAGCAGTCTGGATAGCTAACTTTTCCTTTAATAAAAGAAAGAAGTACAATTTCTGAGTTCTTTAAGGTCAAACGTGGATTTGACTTGTCCCCCGCTGTATCCTTATGACCTTGTGCAGTGCCTAAGACTATGGAGGACACTCAAGAAGTAGTTACTGAATACAGAGCATGCTGAGTGGCAAAATTGAGAAAATCTTGTCTTATTTTCTCCATTTCCCTTGTATTCCCTGATGAGAATGAGGAAGCAAGAGAGTAGTTTAGAGAGATAAAAACATTTAAATCAATATCATTGGAAAAAGTAAGAGGACTTTGATAAATAAAGATTTTTATTTTTGTATAATACAATAAAGAATACAAGAAAGAATACTAAAAATAATTACCTTTCACTTATTTTTCTGCTTACTAGATTTTATAGTCTTTTCGTTTTATTAAGAAATGGAAATAAGTTGAGCACAAGAAAAGACCTTATAGCAGATGATATTTTATAATATAAAATGTTTTGTAAGATAAAACAAAGGTGCTTAAAATTATTAGACTATGTAATCAAGCACACAAGTTATTCATTTTAAAACAGCAATGGCTTTTTTCCTTATTCATTAAATATGAATGTTTTTGTAATTATTTAGAAAATCTGTGGAGCTATTGTACTGTCTACGCATTGACAGATGAAGTCAGAAACATTCCTAATCCCCAAATATGGGTTATATGATTAGTTTTAAAGAAGATTAATGCATTCATCTAACTGTTTTGAATCAAACAGATGTAAGAGAATATGATGCCATATACAATTATTCAGAATCATACCATGATTTAATTTTCTTTCTTTAGAATGTGTGCTTTTAAATAAGATATACTGCTTTACAGTGACAATATACTTTTTTGTTAATTGCATCTCCTTTATTTATTTGAAATAAATGTGTATGCATGTCTTTTTGTGCACATATATGCATGTCTCTATAGGATATATTACTAGAGATCAATTTCTGGTTAAAAAGGCAGACGCATTTTTTACTAGAAATGTGAAATAGCTCTTTAAAGTTGATGCAGCCGCTAACAGTATATTAAAATACTTATTTCTCATTTACTTTCCAACACTAATATTTTTCTTTTTTCTTTTTAATTGAGACGGAGTCTCGTTCTATCACCTTGACTGGCGTGCAGCTCACTGCAACCTCTACCCCCTGGGTTCAAGTGATTCTCGTGCCTCAGCCTCCTGAGTAGCTGGGAGTACAGGTGCGTGCTACCACGCCCAGGGAATTTTTTTGTGTATTTTTAGTAGAGGCAAGGTTTCACCAGCTGGCCTGGAACTCCTGACCTCTGGAGATCTGCCCGCCTCAGCCCCCCAAAGTGCTGGGAATACAGATATGAGCCACTGTGCCCAGCCTATTTTTCTTTTTAATGTTAGCAAATTTCATGTGAGAAAATGTACATTTTGATTTAATTTCCTTAAATACTAGATTACACATTTTTTCATATGTTGGATGAACATTTGAATTTTTTCACAATGATCAGTTTATAATACTTATGATATTGTCTATTTTAGCTACATACTCACAAACATCCTGAGTATGTGTGTGCACATGCATATCATTTTTAGATTATAATAAGATATATTAAGGAACTAGTGAATGTTAAAAAATAAAATATTTGAAAGAGACTTGTGCAGCAAATAAATTGTTACAATGAAATGTTTTATTTGCAAGAGGATTATGAAGTTTCCCAGTTTAATGAAATAAAAGTAATTGTTGTAGTATCTAGTCAGCCTGTATGGAATCTATATCAAAAAGCACTTATGCAAACTTAGTATGTTTTCTAGTTACTCAAAACAGTTTGTTCTCCTGTACAGTGTTAATCACTACAATTATTAATATCTTTATATTCCAAACAGTTTTTCTCATTTACGTGCAGAGCATTCACTATTCAAATGTTTTTTCCCTTTTCTTATTTGGAAAATCTTGGCACTCATAGAAAAAAAAAACATATGGAAAAGTTTTTTAAAAGGCTTTGAGTTTTGTTATTGAATTAATTTATTGAAAAACATTGGGCATTTCTTTGTTTACATAACTTAAGTCAAAACATCTTACTTATTTCTAACAGCTAAAATCAGTATGTGCTGTCATATATCATATCCCTATAAAGTGGCCAAATTTGTGTTTTAATTAAATAACAGACTTTTATGAATTAATTGTTGAGAAGGTAAAGTCCTACTGATAATAATCTTTACAGCAAACAACTAAGACTTGTGAGCTTCGAACTTAGGTAGGTCGCAGTTTAGTTGTGGATGCACAGCATGAACGTATTAATAAGCACTGGCCCTTTGCATTTGCAGTTCCTTCTGCCAAAATGTCCTTCCTCTCAGATCTTTCATTGAATGACTTTTTAATATCATTCAGGCTTAGTGTAAATAGTGGCGTCCTATGCAAAAACCTCACTACCTAATCTAAACGATCTCTGCTTCTATAAATCAATCACCAAGTTTTTTGTTCATTTCACAGCACAATCAGAGGTGAAATCATCTCGATTATTCATTTGTTCACTAATTTGTTCCCATGTCCTCACACCTTGTATTCCCACCCTAAATGGTAGTTCCGAAGTGGAAGGATAACTTCTTTTACTTGTTTCCTGTTTTCTGTTTTATTTCTTTGGATAGTGATTTTAAAAATAATTTATGGAGATAATGTTTGCAAATGTTTAAGCTGTGGTACAGGTAGAATAAACAGCTAATATGTTCAAGGTTGATAATACATGTATTTATATTTTAACAGAAATATTTCTAAATCAACTTCACATTTGACTTTGAAATATTTTCCACGAAATATTTGGAGGACTAGATTTGAAATCTTGTCCTACTTTTTGAAAATGTTTAGAGCAAAACAAAACTGTTTTTCTAATCTAAAAAATGAAGTGTTTTAACCACCACAAATATTCTTATAAATATTTAAAATGAAATCATTATATAATGACAAATGTTTTCCAGCATGATATGTTAAATGGTTTTTTATAACTCAAATACGTGATAGAGATTATTCTCTGTTTGAAAAATGTTAAAAATAGTGTCTTTTCAAGGTAAAGAAGGAGCCTGTTACCACCTTGTTGACTATTGCTTTTCCATTGCCTTAGAAAAATTTGTATGATTGTATCCAGCTCTTATATTCTTTGGGAATGAAAATCATTATGCCAAATAATACTTTATTCCTTCCAAAATGTCCTATTCCTTTCTGCAGAAAACTGCTACTTAATGGAAATCTAGGCAAAACCAGCAATTTCTAAATAGTTTGTAAGAATCTGGGATATTCTGTCAATAGAAAGATGATTAGTTATAGGAAGGCCTCTTATAAGCTATATCTTAGCAAATGCTTTTCTTTTTGTAATCTCATATGAAAAACCAAATGAAATTTTCACTCTTAAAATTTAATACTCTTGAGTTTTTTGTGTGTTTTTTCCTTTACTTTGTGGAGATTTTGTGATTATATTATGGTTAACATTATAATTTTATTTCCCACTTCTTTTATTGCCAAAATATGACAAATATTTATTGTATCTTAAAATTGTATTTTGTGAAATTTGTTTTGCTCTATTTAAGAGCTCTCTCATTTAGCCTTTTTATTTAACCTGGTAGACTAATGTGGGTTTTTTCTTATTTGAAAAAGATGCATTTTGAAATAATATTTTTGGGTTTAGAAGCCCTACATTCATGAAATCAGTTTTTAGCCACAGCAAAGAATGTGGAGCATTTATCTGTCTTGCAGCAGGAATTTAGCTTTTATAATTGAATTATTCCAGGTTTCACATCACAATAACTGTTCAACTATCTAAATTACAAAGAAAATGACTAAGTTTGGAATGTGAAAGAATACTTAAAGTCCTTACATTATCATTACAGATCTTAATGTATCTTCTAAAATGACAATAAAAGAGAGAAGTGAATTTCTTTTTCTGTCAATCAGTGATTTGTGTCAAATTCTTGCCTATATAATGATGTTGGACAATGCTTGCAAAAAAGTGTATTTGGAATCAATTAACATTGAGATAAATTCTGGCAAGGGCACATTCAGGACACGAGTTCGTGTTTCCTGGGTCCCAGAATTATGGCCTCATTATAAGGAAAATTTTTTTATTTTTATTTTTGTTTAATACACACAAAAATATACATACAGACATACAGCAACTTTCAGAAATCTGTATGTTATATGACTCCAATTATTTGAAAAAATCAGAATTTATTTGAACATGAGAGGCTGCTTGCTCAAGATATTTCATAAATAGGAAGAGGTACATGTACATATTTATGAGAATACTACTCAGATTCCCAAAAGTTTTGAGGACCTGATTGTTGTCTCTCTGGGTTATGTCCTTCTTAACTTGAGCATTGTAAACTTATTCATGGAAACATTTAAGTAAAAATCAGATACTCTTCTATTGCAGTAGTGGATTTTGTATTAACTTTGACAAATCTCATCGTTTCCTTGGTGTGTTGGCAGGAAAAACACAGTCTTAAGTTGAAAGAGCCTAAAATGATTATCTAGTTCTGGCCCTACTTAAAGGGAGGATTGCTGAAATTAATTCTAGATATTTTAAAAATTTGGATGTTTGTTAGTCTGCAGTTGATATTTGCAGGGGATCATTGCATGTATCAACTGCTGCTGCTGCTGCAAAAAAAAAAAAAAAAAAAAAAAAAAAAAAAAAAAAAAGGCCAGCCCCAAACTCAGTGGCTTCAAATAATAAACATGTATTATTACTTGAGTATACTTATACATCCTGTCAGGGCTGAATTGTGTAGGTAGTTCTGCTTATCTTGACTGAACTCTTTCACACATTTGGGATTTGCTGCCTGTAGAGTAGTCTGTGGTAGATTTGGCTTCATCAAGTGGT
This sequence comes from Macaca nemestrina, assembly GCF_043159975.1. Taxonomy (NCBI): domain Eukaryota; kingdom Metazoa; phylum Chordata; class Mammalia; order Primates; family Cercopithecidae; genus Macaca; species Macaca nemestrina. The sequence continues at coordinate 135,497,288 of NC_092125.1, forward strand.
CTCTTCTCCCTGTTGTCTCTCATCCTCCATCAGACAAATTAGGAGTCTCTCACATAGGAATGGCAGGGTTCCAGAGAGGAAACCGAACATGCAGAGTTCCTTGAGGCTGAGGTTTAGAATGAGCATACCATTATTTCTGCCACATTCTCTTGGTCAAAGAAATTCATGTCAATTTAAATTCACAGAGTAGGGAAAAAGCCTATCCTTTGATAAGAAGAGTTGCAAAATCCCATTGCAAAGGTTATGGATACAGGGAAGGGTAAAGAAATGGACTCATTTTGTCTCAAGTCTATCAAAGACTACCACCCCTGGTCTCAGTTATACATGTCTCTCCTAAAGGAAAAATATGCTCAGTCCAAACCCAGAAATTGAATCTAGTTCTAACATCATGTTAGTTCCAGGGTCTCCTATACTACATGAAGTTCTGATGTGGCTTCTCAGATGTAACTCCAAAAAGGGGAAAAACAGGAGCTACCTAGCAATCACCGATCAGTAGTAATTCTGAAATCATGCTAGAAAAATGTTACCAAGTCCCTCATCTCCACAACAGGAAATGTTTCTTAAGTCCTGCCTTTGCTGCGAGTAACTTCCCTGTTTATTTTTTCACATGGCACCCTTTTGCTCTACCCTCCCTGATGACCTTTGTAGTCTATCACTCTCCTGAGCTACTTCTGAAGAAATGGTCTATTTGGCACCTGATTAGTTTTCTTAGACTTACTCTTTCCTATAGAAAGTTGTAGACAATTTAGTTGATGGCTATTTTACCTATGAAACTTACTGTAAAACTTGGTGGCTTTTCTCTAAGTCTGGTTATACTCTACTCTCTGCTGCAAAAGCCATACTACAATTGTTTTCAATAATACTTCTTTGTACACACTTAACCTACTGCTATTTAGGGATTTGACATTTGTGGGACCTCTCTTCAAGATTTCTAGAAGCACTCTTTCCCTTTCCTTTCCCCTATTGGGCACCACTTAATTCTTTCAGAGGTGTTAACAAAGGGTTTTACGGTCACAGCCTTACTTTGATCATAGTCTTTAAGCCTCATTTTACATGGATGATCTTTTGCCAAATGGGAAGACTATAAGGAAAAACAATTTATTTTCCAACTGAGCAATCCTTGGCCTCTCTATATTCCCTTTAAAATCTGCTTGCAAATGGATGAGTGCTTTTTTGACTCTCTCCTTATCAATATACCTTATCACATGTAATCAAATCAACTGACATTCTAAATATAATACCTAAAAAATTATCTTACCATACTTCATATATCCATTAGGTATATTATCTTACTTAAATTTACCACAGGCAACAGTTTTTTGTTTTGTTTTTGTTTTTTGTTTGTTTGTTTTTTTGAGACGGAGTTTCTCTCTTGTTGCCTAGGCTGGAGTGCAATGGCGCAATCTCGGCTCACTGCAACCTCTGCCTCCTGGGTTCAAGCGATTCTCCTGCCTCAGTCTCCCGAGTAGCTGGAATTACAAGCGTGCATCACCACGCATGGCTAATGTTTTGTGTTTTTAGTAGAAATGGGGTTCCTTCATGTTGGTCAGGCTGGTCTCGAACTCCTGATCTCAGGTGATCCGCCCGCCCTGGACTCCCAAAGTGCTGGGATTATAGGCGTGAGCCACCGCGCCTGGCTGCAACAGTTTTACATTTGCTGCTGCATAACACAGGTCACCATTCTTCCAGCACACATAATCAGTTCATTACTCAACCTTTGATAATAGTTCACTTATCATCTTTGTAGCTTTTGCATCAATTATCAGCCTCTGCTTACTACCTGATCCTAGAGCCAGTGCCACATATTTTATGTTTCTGTTACGTATTATTGTACTTGTGGGCACAGTCTTTCATCAACTAGCTATTGTTGTGGATGAAACAACTCCCAACCCAGTGGCCTAGAACAACGTGCATGTATTACTGTTCACAAGTCTAAGGGTGAGGTGAACAGTCCTGCAGGTCTACACTGGGCTCAACTGATCTCAGCCAGTTTTCTAATGAGTTGCCAGTACCTCCTCAGGAGTAAGGCTGTCAAACTATTCTGTTCATTTTCTAAACCCACCTGGGAAGTGTGAGTTGTTGAGTAAAAACAGGAATTCCTGGTGTAGATTCACTGTGTTGATTCTCCTAGCTGCTGTCCTACGCAGCTGGTTCTGTGTCCCGTGAGCTTATACCCAAATAGCTCCAGTGATCTGCCTCAGAGTAATGGCTGATGGGCTCTAGTAGCCTCTCTATAGCCTTAGACCAAAGAAATGTATTAACAGGAAATTTCTGAAAACACTTTGTTGATAAATGGATTAGATATCCAAGCAATGAAATGGAAAAGCATTTCCTTCCCCAAAACTCTATAAACAATTCCCACAATGAGTTTATGGCAATGCTTGAAACTAAAAGTAAAACTCAAGAGTGAAGGTGTTATATAGAACGTGAAAATCTGTGACTGGAAAAGGTCAAGGCATTTAGATTTTTAAGCTGTAGAAAGAATTGGTCCTCTTAATGTTTAGGAAAGGGGCAATACCATTATGAAATAAATATTTAAAGAAGATTGGTCTGGTAGTAATAGGTAGATTCGAATGGAAGAAATACATACAAATATGTCAAACATATGAGAAGATTAGTTCACATAGAACTTAAAGTATACTTAAACTATAACATCTCATTGATTTATTCCTTAATTCATTCAACAAATATTCGTTGAATGTGTAAATTGTTGGGCACTGTTCATAGGATGGGAGATATAAATTAAAATTAATACTGCTTTCAAATAATTTTCAGTCTACAAGGAGAAGTACATAATAAATCTCTAAAACAAATACGGTACATAAAATATGGTAAAGCTATTTATAATTCAGCATTGCAAATCATTATAAAGTATCATAAAAGTTTATTCTTACGAAAAAAATATTTTCCCTAGAGTTTAAAAATTCTTTAAAGTGTAAGTTAATTATGAATAGAACTAGTTTATACTTATTTTCACATAAAATGTGGAAACTGAAAATTGGACAGTTAACTTTGTGTAAAGTGATCAAGTTAAAAGTTTATTTTTTTGCTTAGAACTGAATGACAACTGCTAAAACGTATTCATTATTATTAACTTGAACATGTAGTGCAGATGTAATGTCACCTTTGTACTAAATCAAATAGATAGTTATAATCTAAATACGGATCTCCTTTTAAGTGTTTTGGAATTATACAAGAATTTCTGAGTAGGGAATGGGAAAATATTAAAAAGCTCTATGTTGGGAAGAATGAGTCATTTTACCTTATACTACATTTTAATTTCCTAGTGCTAGAATTTTATGGATCTAACTATGCATTTAAAATTGTTTCCTTCTTTGTTCTCTAATTTTCTCTTTTCTCTTTATGTAATCTTCCCTCCTTTTTTCACTTTTTGTTTTATATTCACCCCTTCATCAGTTTTGATTCTTTCCTGTTCAGTTTGCTTTGACCCTTGTTTCCTTTTTCTCAACCTTGTCTTTCCTACTCTGTCTCATGCCATCTTCTTACCACAAAAGATTCTGTCAGCAGTGTTGTTATTATTTTTTGAATACAGTGATGATATCCTACTTTATGTTCATTCTGAATTAATAAAATGTGTAGTAGCTATTCATGAAAACAATTGTGACCTGACTGGAAGAAAACGAAAATCCTTGAGGATGTTTTCACACACAATAAATGCATGCTAACTAAGCTAGTGTGAAGATTTACTTTCAGAGAAAAAGAAGATTCATAACAAATGTTTGGATGAATATTGAGAATTTTGATGCTTTTTTGGATTTTAAAATATTCTTTTCAAATATCCTAACATAAATCAAAAATAAATTAATAAATCATCATAATTTAAAAGATACATTACCTTTTTATATGATGCATTTTGCTGCTATGCAAGAACTATTTTAATCAATAGGCAAGACTATTCAGGTGAGTTCGACAAATCTGAGTTCCTACTGTGTATGACAAACTTGACTAGAGAACAAGACTATGTTGTTGGATATAATAGTTAAAGTTCTTTTGTTTTCCTTTCTTCATGGAGGAGTTCAGAGAAGGGGTATGTCAGCTTTGATGGACACAATCAAGGTAGATTGGGTATGCTTTTGCCAGAAGAAGAAAGTTAAAGGGAATAAGAGAAACAGAACAAAAGAGGAAGAGAAGGTAACAGTAATTTAAGAAGTTTGTATTGTGCAAATAAAAAAAAGTGGTTGCATGTATAGGCACTGAGTGGAAGATAAATTAGACTTTATCTACAATAATTTGTTAATCTAACATTTATTAAGCCCCTCCTATTAACTGGGCACTGTGCTAGAAATAGAATGATACAAAATGAATACCATATGGGCACTGCTCTGAAATGATTTTATAATCTAGTAGGGGGAGATAGATGTGTATGTAAATTAGTTTAATCAAATATATAAACAGAGAAAGGTAATGCACAATGGAGGCATTGGTCTTTTCTTTCTCAGTTAAGAATGTTAGGAAATGCCTTTCATGCTGAGTGTTAATGAGGATAGCAAAATATTTATTGGGCATTTACTACTTTATAAACACTTTGCTAGACTCTGTAGAGACTTAATTTCCTTTGTTCCTCATAATAACTCTAAGAAATAGGAGTTTTTTTGCCACTTAATACAGGTTAAGAAAGTGAGGCTCACAGCAGTTGCGACTTGACGCATATTTAGTATGTAGAATAATCAGGATTTGAATCTAAGTCCATTTTACTTTTAAGATACTGCTATTTCTACTACCCTATTTCTGGAGTGTGAGCTTGATTTGACAGTTCTTTGAAAATGTTATGGCTGCTATGCTTAAAACTAATTGGAGGTGTACATCTTTTTGGGAAAAAAAGAGACAATTATATTCTAGTCAAGAAATACTGAAGTTCTCTGGTAAGCAGATTGGAAAGAAAGGATGAAGATAGGAATACATGTGGAGAGAGAATCTAAGACTAAGAGGAGAGGATTTAGAGAATGACTGATCAAGTTTTAACAAAATCTAAGCAGTTTTAAAATATAAAGGCTGACTTAATGAAGTTACAGAGAAAAGCAGGGGGAAATAATGGGTCTCTTTCCATTCCTTCTATCAGCTACTTGTTCATGACTTTCTCATTCCTTGGCAGAACTATGACAATAACCTGCTACTCATTCCTTATACTGACACCAGAATTGAGTTTCTACAGCGTCTTCTGAATAATAACCTTAATGGCTTTCCTTTTTCTGTACAATAATATCTAAAATTCTTATCCTCAGATATAAAGGTGTTAATCTTGTCACTCTGTGGTACATTTTATATGAGTTCTCCAGTAACATATTACAATTCCCTAAATTTTTCTCTGACTATGTCCTCTCTGGAATGTACCTCATCTTTTATTTTTCATTTCAATCACAGAATTTTCTTTAACTTTTATTTTAGGTTCAGGAATCCATGTGCAAGTTTGTTGTTTAGGTAAATTGTGTGAAACTGGCCGTTAGTTTACAGATTATTTTGTCACCCAAGTAATAAGCATAGTACCCAATAGGTAGTTTTTTGATCCTCACCCTCCTCCCACTGTCCACCCTCAAGTAGGCCCTAGTGTCCTTGTTTTCCTTCCTTGTGCCCATATGTACTCAATGTTTAACTCACACTTATAAGTGAGAGCATGTAGTATTTGATTTTCTTTTCCTGTGTTAGTTTGCCTAGGATAATGGCCTTCAGCTCCATCAATATTTCTGCAAAGGACACAATTTCATTCTTTTTCATGGCTGCATAGTATTCACTGGTGTATATATAATGATTTTAAAAAAATCTAGTCTACTGTTGATGGTTAGGTTGAAGACACGTCTTTGCTATTGTGAATACTGCTGCAGTGAACATACGCATGCATGTGCCTTTATGGTAGAATGATTTATATACCCAGTAATAAGATTGCTTGGTTGAATGATAGTTCAGTTTTCAGTTCTTTAAGGAATTGCCACACTGCTTTCCACAATGATTGGAACAATTTGCACTCCCACCACCAGTGTGTAAGAGTTCCCTTTTCTCAGCAACCTTGCCAGCATCTGTTACTTTTTGGCTTTTTAGTAATAGCTGTAATGTCAGAATTTTCTAGCTTTTTTTTAGTACCCTCCATTTCTCTTTAATTTCTGCTCATTTTGTTTCATATATTCTTATTTTGTCATTAAGGGATAGTAGTACCGCCTTTATTTTCTTTTCTTATGAGAATTTTAAACAGTAATTTTAGACATTTTCAGATTGCTCCTTTTTCACTTTGTAATAAATTTGTTTCTTATAATTGGCAGTCTTTTTTATGATGTTAGTTTTTCCTTGTATCATTTTAGAAATTTTGTGAATTTGTGCATTTAGAATGATTGTTGTGTTTATTTGTGTTTATCTTGACGAACTTTCTCCTTCCCATCTAACAAGTCTGTGATTGCCTCAACATGGACATCAAGGCACCTGATGTAGAATCATGTCTTAAACTGGTGGCTCTGGGAGTGGTCCCATATTGATATTGTGTTAATGGTTTATCTATGGAAACCACACGAGGGGTGGCTGGACCTACATCTTAGATTCAAGCTGCATTTGTGTTGGGTTCCTCCTTTCTCTTTGGCATACAGTTTTATATTATCCTAATTAGTATGACTTCCAGTGTTGTTCTAACACTTTGCATGGGAAGATCAGTCCTATCCACTTGGCCCATGATTTTAGGCAAGGAGTATAACTACAGTCCCTCACCCGAGGCAGGGGATGTTTTTTTCTCAATTACACTAGCTGAGTTGATTCTAGGCTACCTCTGCTTGCTTCAGAACCTGGAGCACTTCAGACCTGTAGCTTCAGTTATGCTTGCTACCCTGTGTCTTTGTTTCTTCTCTGATCCCTGAAGTATCTCAGTTGTTCTTTAGGTGCCCTCTGTACTTTGACATTACAGTCATCCACTAAGGTTCTGTGACCCCCAGTGATACTGAAATCAGTTGATGTTCAAGTCCCTGATATAAAATGGTTTAATAGTTGGGTGTAACTTACACACATCCTCCCACGTCCTCCTGTATACTTTAAATCATTTCTAGGTTACTCATATACCTAAAAAATGTAAATACAAATATAGATAGCTGCTATACTATATCTTAAAATTCATGTTATTTTTATTGTCGTATTGCTGTTTTTTATTTTTTGAAGTTTATTTTTGAATGTTTGCTTTATAGTTTGTTGGATCTGCAGATGTGAAACCCACTGATATGGGAGGATCAACTGTATATGTGTGGGGTGTGTTTGTGTATGTATGAGAGAGAGAGATTCAAATATGGCTGTATATTTGGAATGAAGATGGGCTTCCAATAAAAATTTTACAATAAAATTCTTAGAGGACTAGTAAAACTGAGTTCCAATACAGACTAGAATTTCATTCCAGCTACGCTCTCTCACGTATCTGTTATCCTAACTCTTCTGAGAAACAGAGATTTTCCCTGACTGCTTTATGTACTTCTGTATTCTATGACTCTGCCCATTCTGCTGCTTCCACCAAAATGCCTCCTTCCTTTCTCTGTCGAAGACATTGTTCTTGTTCTTTAAGATTCATCTCAAAAGCCACTTTCCATAGGACATTTCTCTTGTTTCTTCTCATTCCTATTTTCGTGTTTGTAGAGTCTTTTGCACATGCTTTTAGTTTATCACATCCCATATATCCATAATTGGATATTTAAATATTGGCTGTCCTATAATATGGTTATTATGTAAGTTATGAATCACATTCTGTTCATCTTTGAAACTTTGGTGCATAGTATAGTGTTTGCACCATTGTAAGTATCTAGGAAACGTTCAATAAATAAATATGTAATTGTCAAGTGAATTAAATCAGAATCATGTCTTTAATAACAGTATATCAATTTAGGAAAATAAAAAAAATACAAAAGATTGTAGAAGGTGGCAGTAGAATGTAATATTTATTTGTTTTACAAATATTCATCTAAAACAAAGCACAGTTTAAAACATACCAGTATTGAGTGGTTTCTACACAATAATAAACAAAAATATACTTGTCTTCTAAGAGAAGTATTTCAATGTTAGTTTGGATAAGTGCTGTTTTCCACCGTTATGAGTAACTTGATGGCTAGCAGGAAAAAGAAATATTAAAGATAGTTGTGAGGTTAGAAGCAGCCGTATGGATAAATGTGTTGGATTACCTAAGAGTAGGTGAGCATAATGTTAAAAGCTAAATGGGCAGTAAAGACTCAAAAGCCAAGATTTTAGCAATTTTAAGAAGCATTAACCAGAAACAGGAAGGGAAGTAGCAAGAGGAATAAGAAATCTGACCTAATGATTAGTCAACAAATGCCTTGGACTTTTAGAACTTTAAGATATTTAATGAAATATTTCTGAACACCAATGCAGCAAAGATTTGTTTTGGTAGGATGCAGTCATACTGGTGTACAGACTGGGAAGCAAGTAAGCAAAACACAGGCCAAAAAATTTAGTCCCACAAAAGTACACTGCAGTTAAGGTGTTGGTGGAATGGGCGTGAACACAGCAAACCATGTACAAGTGAATAAATAACTGTGTCTTGAATAGCTGCTTGCCCCAACACTTTGTGTACTTTATTGGGTTCTCATGATTCTAAGGTAAATATTATCTCATTTCCCAAATGGAGGATGTTAGAAAGATTAAGTGGCTTAGCCAAGCCCTGCAGCCTCCAAGTAGCAGTGACAGGATATAAACTCTTATTTTCTGGCTCCAGACCAGATCTTTTGGTTATTCTGTCATACTTTCTAGAAAGAAGCTTGATGTTTCCTGTGCAGGAGACTAAAACGACATGATAGGTATAGAAATAAATGAGAAATTGCTAACTATAGTGAAGGTCAGTGCCTGATTCTCAAAAATGAACTTATATAACTCTCTTAAGGACTTACTCCAAAATTTTGCTAGTCGGGTTGCCAAGAAATACAGGGTGGAGAAACTGGAAACATTCTGTATCCTAATCACTTAATGTAGCCAAATATTTTGGACCAGATTAGGGTTGTCAAATATTTTACCATTTTTACTGCTGTGGATTGGATTTCATTCAAGTTATTCACATGCTTTTTAAAATAAGGGTTTCACTGCTAATGAAATTTTAGGAGAGGCCTCAACTACGTTCTTACTGAAAGATTAATGTCTCTCGTGTAAAGAAACATTCAGAGTTTAAAATTTTGGTGATTATCAATTTCCCCCTAAAATGAAACTATGTATTTTTGTTTGTTTGTTTAAAGTTTTTGCTCTCATAATCTGATAACACTTGTGACACATGTGAAGAGGACATGGAGTCATGGCCCTTGTGTGTTGGAAGGCACTTTAAAGACCAGCTAATCATACACCCATTGCTCGTAGCTAAAACAACTGAGATTTCACTTAGCAAAGGTTAGGTAGTTTGTTCAGGGTTATATAATTTGTTGATTAACAGAATGGCAGCCAGACAGCACTGTTTGTCCAGTTTTTTTTTCAATGTAGAAGGACAATTATGGGTTAGATTCTCTAATTTGTCTTCCCTTAAGAGTTTATTTTTAGGTATGTTTGATTGCCCCATGACTGAAGTATTTTGTGATAGGAAATGTCTAAAAATGAGATAATCAAAAAGGGGCTGGAGCTCCATTTCTCAGGCAATGCATATTATGGGAATTCAGTAATGCATACAAAAGAAATGGTTAGTGCCAAGCTTCTTTATTGGGTATTCATTTGGTAACACGATGTGGAAAATGATGATCATTTTTTTCCTAAAGAGATTGTATGGTTTACATCCCCTTGGATCCAAAGTGAAACTTCTTAAATATGAGTACTTGCCCTGGAAGCTGATGTATGTAAGATGTGTGTTTTTCTAGTTACTTGCATTGTAAATACTTTATATTCTGTATTTAATACTGAATTATAGCTCTTGACATTATTTTTAAGTGTATGAAAAGGGGAAAGTCTTAACAAGGCAAAAATATTCCTATGTATAGTAATGGGAGGTAAATTACCTTCTAAAAATTTCAGTTTTTTTCAAGATAGGAACTCATACCCTCAAAAACCAAGCAATGGCATAGTTATCTTTGTTAGTGTTATTATTTATTTATTCAAAAAGCGTTTGTTGAACACCTGGTGTAGCTGCTGCTGAAAATGAAAGACTAACCTGGCATTTTCCTTGCCCTCCTCAGCCTCCCTGGACTCACCTCCTGCTTCAGTCACCAGGGCCTTCTTTCAAATCCTCCAAATGCTGGGCCTCCTGCCATCTCGTGGTATTTGCACATCTCTTCTGCTTCTTCCACGTGTCTCCTCACCCTGGCTAACTCCTGCTGCTTCTTGACTTAGCAGGAAGACCTCCCTGATACCCTGATCTCACTGTGCTGTGCTCTCATGATTTAAACTTAGTCTACAATGCAATGTTTGTTTGTTCACTTGTTTAATTCTAAGTTACAGAAGGAATCTGTCTCTGTTTTACTTGCCATCGTTTTCCATTGACCTTGGACCTAACAGGTACTCAAACAATATTTATTGAATGAATGAATGTCCTCCTGAGACCTATCAGGATATTTGGGGATACAGTTAGCTTACAAATTAATTATATTATAGTTTGAAAAATGTGGGGATATGAATAAGGAAAAAATAACCTTTAGGAGGAGTGGGGGGGTGGTAGTTGAGGAAAGCTTCTCAACAGGAGATGACACCTAATGCTGTATCTTGAGGGATGCCCAGAAACCTGCCAGATAGGGAGTGGGAATGAGCAGTCACGTATTTTGTATTGAAGGAAAAGCAAGAGCAAAGGCAGGAAAATTGAAAGAATATAGCATATTTTACTGAAAATACTGCTTTTGTATTAGCATTACCAAAATCAATACTGTACTGTCATCTTATATATAGAACTTTAACAACACCTCTTCAATAAAAAGGGATTTATGCACCCATGATGCTGGGAGAACAGATTAATATCTTCCTAGCTTGCAAAGCAATTTCCTCTCGGTGGGGTTGTTCTGAAAAGTTCACCTTAAAAAAATGCCAAGTAGGGAGCAGGTGAGAAATTTCACAGCTTAATGAAAAGGTGGCACATAAGAAAAATTTCTGTAATATTATTTTAAAATGTTTCTCTTCTTCTTTCTGTTTAATTAAAGCAGAAATTTTAGTGTTGTCTCATCATATGGAAGGCATTCATGTTTTGGAAAAATATCCATTTTAGATGTGAGGAATAAAAGAGGCAAAACTCAAACTTCCATCAGAGATCTTCCTTTGACAAAGGGAGATTCATTGGCCTCCCTGCCTGCTCCCACAACCCTGGGCTTCAGTACTTCTTTCTACTGTTGACATAAAAATTTATCTACACTACCGAAATACAGAATTTGTTACTGAAGCAGTCCCATCAAAACCTTTAATGAACTAAGGAAGAGGTCACTTGAAGAAATAAGATAATAATGATTTTCAAGTCATTGTGTAATGTAACTCATCGTGCAAGTGTAGTATCTATGGAGATCACTTTGTGTTTGGCTTTGTGGTATGGCTGCTGCTTTCATTATAATCCTAATGGATGCACGTGGCATTTACAATTTTATTCTTATAATCTCTTCGGTTACACAGTTTATTTTTATTCAACATGATACTACTTCCCTTCTGTGTTCCTCCGTGATTGGCTTGGAAGATTGAGATATTTTTCATCATGTTTTCTAGTTAACATTTATTGAGCAGCTACTATAAATATGATGTTGGTGCTTGTCATAATTATCTCATTTATTTTCACAGTAACTGATGTGGCAGTCACTGTTTTACAGTTTTCACCATAGCTCTATACTTCACAGTAGCTATTAAAAAACAGCGCTCATTTCCTACATTGTATTCTCCATTGTGCCTAGATTATAATACAAATGATTTACAACAATGATTTACATTATTGAGCACTCATTAATGGCAGGAACTGTTCCAAATGTTCCACATGTATTATTTATTTAATCCTCCCTATAATGGTATAATGTCTAGACTATAATTAGCAATTTAGATGAGGAAACTGGGGCACAAAGGATTTAAATAACTTTCTCAAGATCACAAAGCTAATAATAGAGCTGGATTTAAATCCAGAATCCATTAAACCATACTGCCTTTTATGATATTGTGTTGTGGTGGGTACCAAATGTATGGTGTGTGGATAAAAGAAGAGAGATCACTTGAAAGAAGGGATGATTTGTTTACAGTGAGGGTGAATTAAATGTAGTTGGGTAGAAAGCTCTGTGAAGCAGATTCGTCATGCACTGTTACCAGCTTGTCTGAGTCTGGTGAGACAAAACGTGCTTACATGCAACAAGTTGCATGAAGCAGGTTTATTACTTACAGATATACAGTGGAGAAAACAGGAGTCTAAGACTCATTATGAGCCAGTCCTCCAAGGTTTAGGAAAGGTGCCTAGGTGTGGATGATATCACTAATGGGGGCATCCCACTGGCATCAGAGTTGAGGGACTCAGGGAAGCAGCCTGCCCTGGATTTTATACCCCAGGGTCATAGGACATATTGGGCTAATGTGTTGAAGGACTCTGTTTCTAGAGGAGACTAGAACAGAGCTTGATCTGTGCTACTTTGCTCAGGATGCTGCATTTACAGCACATGCTGTAGTTATTCTTGAGACCTACAGGCAGGAAAGAGGGGAGAACCGGGTTGGTGCAAGGCCATTCAGAGAACTGTCCTGCAACCTCTATGCCACTTTCAGTAGGATAGTAACAAATGCTTTCAATTCCTCACATTCTGTGTCTTCTTAAAGCCATGTGTTATTTGGCCTGTCCACAAGACACACACACACACTCTCTCTCTCTCATTCTTCCTGAAGAAACAAATAAATACCCCATTCTGTTAGTCAACAAATGAAAATTGAACAGTCATTGTGTCTTTAGCATGATGCGAGGCTTTGAAGATAGAGGAGTGAACAAATGAGCGTACCTCTAAACTTGGGTTTGTATTGAAGAAAAAGACACCCTGTATCTCTTATCTTTCTATTACCCCACCTCTATATAATCTGAGGATGAGCATTTATTGATCTGACTCCACCACTGTGAGATTCTTGAGGGCAGAACCTGTAACTTATTCATCCTATTATCTCCAGCACCTAGAAAAATCTCAAGAAATTAGTTAAGTGCTCTATAGATATTTGTTGATTGAAGGAAAGAAGAAAACAAAGAATGAAGGAACAATGCAAATAACATGTTAAGATTCCGCAGAACACAAACACATTTAAGTACTATTACCTTCGCTCAAATTCTTCATTCAGCTTTCTTAAATTCATGGAGCATGTGACATACTGTGACAGCATTGTCAGTGCTCTTATGCATTTCATTAGGAGCATAGTGGAGGGAATTTTCCATTTTTACAAAACTATATATTATTTACCCTTAGCTTTTTTATTTTCCTGTTTTTCAAGTTTAAATCATATTAAGCTCTAGGCAGCTAATTTTAATGATGTTATTCAAGATATTATTTCTGAACATTGTGTCCTTTAGCTTCTAGGCTAATTTTCTCAAAAAAATATTCTCTTAATGAATAGATCTTCATATTAGTTCACTTTCCAAGCAGTGCCATTGCCCGAAAACGTGGTCTACCTTAAGATATGAATTAAATTGAGAAGATTAAACATTTATATTCTTATCTGTTTTTCACCCATATTCATTAATTTCCTGAAATTTCCACATATTCTTTATGTGCAACATCAGCATTAATCCTTAGGCATTAAATGCCTAAGAACAAAAATCATGTCTTAAGCCATTTCATACAAAAGCTTGCATGAGGTTATAGTGTTCCACACAATAGTTTTAATGGGGACAGTTTTGTTCTGAGCTACTTTTTTGTCATGTTATATAATATTCCAGATGCTCGATAGGGACATAATTAGTTTAGAGTCATGGTTATACAGGTTGGATATGTATTTTTATTTTATCTATTATATATGTATTTTTGTTGTATCTATTATGCCTCATATTTCTGATAGTTATACATGTTGTTTCTTTTTTTTTTTGAGACCGAGTCTCGCTCTGTCGCCCAGGCTGGAGTGCAGTGGCCAGATCTCAGCTCACTGCAAGCTCCGCCTCCCGGGTTTACGCCATTCTCCTGCCTCAGCCTCCCGAATAGCTGGGACTACAGGCACCTGCCACCTCGCTCGGCTAGTTTTTTGTATTTTTTAGTAGAGACGGGGTTTCACCGGGTTAGCTAGGATGGTCTCGATCTCCTGACCTCGTGATCCGTCCGTCTTGGCCTCCCAAAGTGCTGGGATTACAGGCTTGAGCCACCGCGCCCGGCCTATACATGTTGTTTCTAATTGCTTTTATTTTGTCTATTATTTCTACTGGAATGATTGGTCTTACTGATTTCTACAGGTAATTTACATATGAGAAAATGCTTTGTAAATAATTACATGATCTGCAAGTATTATTGCTGGGTTCCTAGTAAATAAATGAGGAGTTTTTGTTTGCTTGTTTCTAAAATCAGTCATCTATAAAATACATAGTAATGACTATGATATACATGGTTTTAATGTGTTATTTCAGGAAACTTTCTCAAGTTCTCTGGGATTACTGGTTATCATTATGAGAACTATTGCAGAAATGAAATGATGATCCTCACAGGCTGGTCTGTAGAGCAAGTCAAACCTGGTTAGGAGTCCTGAATCTACCTTTCACAAACTATGAGACAAGCCCTGATGTCACCATACTCTGTTCTGAGGAAGTGGCAGAACTAACCAGAATTATAGATTTTTAGGAGATCTTTATTAACTACTTGATGATTACCAGGATCATACAAATAGGCAATAACATATTTCAAACCTAAATCAGAGGAGCAAATTTTGTGCCTTAATATCTTTTTCTTTAGGATGAGAATAACAACAGTATCTACCTCATCGGGTTTTTATAAAGATAGGAGTTAATATTTATATCTACCTCATTGAGTGATTATGAAAATTAAGTGAGTTAACATAAAACACATAGAACAATGCTAGTATATAGTAACCCCTTGCATAAATACCTACTAAATAAATTAAATATAATGTTTAAATTATAAAGGTTTGTTATTTACATAAATTTGAAGAACAATTATTTACAAATAATTTTTACCAAACATTAACTGTACAAAAACTGGATTATTGCCAAAATTCTGACTTTTTCATCTGAATTCAAATTAATCTATTTCCAAGTAGACTAACCTCAAAGACAAAGGAACCCAACCATTTTCGCACTGGAGGAGGAAATAGAAGATAGACTAGAAAAGTGAATCAGCTGTTACAGTCCAATGTGATAATTGCTTTGATAAAGGAACCCATGGGGTGCTATGAGAGATCAGAATGGCTCCAAGCATGATAGCCAGGGGTTTCCACAGGAGACATCTGAGCTGAATTCTGATGGAAACTTGAAGTATGGCTCTTCAGGAAAGGGAAGAGCATGTGGAATGCACAGTTTGAAAATGACCTACACATGGAACTACGAGCAGAGTTCTAGCATCGGGCAGGTGTTGCAGCTCTAGCTGTGGAAATTCAATAGAAGCCGAGGCTCAGAGATGATATTGTACCAAGATTCTCCGCTTAAGGAGAATATCATGATCAGATAGGGATTTTAAAAAGATCACCAGGATTGCATTAAAACTTTAGAAAAAAAATTGTGCTGAATAAATTATCCTTTCATTTGGCATAATCAACATAGATTTAGCTAAGTAAAATGAATGAATATTTAAATTTAAATTTAATTTAAATTTAATGTGTGTGTGTGTGCGCGCGCGCACACGCGTGTGTGTGAAGGTTTGCTTTTTATTTTTGTAAATGGGAGAGTGGCACCATTTTTATGGAATAAAACTACCAAATAAACTTGTATGGACGCCACACGTGAAACTCAACAGTTCTAAGAGGAATACAATTCATATACGGCCATTGCTTTCCAAATGTGCTATTTCAGCCTCTATAATAATGGCAATCACTGTTGCACTTTTAAAGAAAAAAACTACACACACAAAAAAATCTTTTTTAGGTCAGGCACAGTGGCTCACAGCTGTAATCCCAGCACTTTGGGAAGCTGAGGTGGGTGGACTGCCTGAGGTCAGGAGTTCGACACCAGCCTGGCCAACATGGTGAAAGTCTCTACTAAAAATACAAAAATTAGCCGGGTGTGATGGCACAGGCCTGTGATCTTAGCTACTTGGGAGGCTGAGGCATGAGAATAGCTTGAACCCAGGAGGCAGAGGTTGCGGTGAGCTGAGATGGCACGACTGCGCTCCAGTCAGGGCAACAGAGAGAGACTCTATCTAAAAAAAATCATTTTTAGAGACAGTGTTCTGTCACCGAGGCTGGAGTGCAGTGGTGCAATCATAGGTCACTGCAGCCTTGACCTTCTGGGCTCAAGCAATCTTCCTGCCTCAGTCTATAGAGTAGCTGTGCCTAAAGTAGAGACACCATACCTGGCTAATTTCTTTCATATATATATATATTTTTTTTTGTACAGGCAGGGTCTTTCTGTGTTGCACAGGCTGATATGGAACCCTGACCTGAAGTAACTCTCCCAAAGCATTGAGGTTACAGGCATGAGCCACTGTCCCCTTCTATATATGTGTGTGTGTGTGTGTCTGTGTATGCATATATGTTTGTATGTGTATATATATGTGTGTATATATATATATTTTGAAAGCCCTCTCCATGAAGTATGTGTCCAATATATTATCATCTTCTAAGTAAGTTCTAGTAACTCCTCCCTTTTGCCATCACAGACTTAGAACACAGAACCTTTTAATAATTTTGAGTTGAATTATTTGTTATTCAGTTATACCTAGATGACTAATATGTGGAAACATTTATTTACTTCAAGGTTCTATTATTGATGAATACTATCTTTTAATTTTAAGGCCAAATTTTTTTTACTATTGTTTCAGCTTAATTAATGAGTGCCTCCAGAACTTGCATTTGCACTCAGTATTCTTTACATCCACCTCAGCCCTTTTTTATGGTAGATGTATGAGCCACCAAATACTCAGAAATATCGTTATCCTTGGTATATGCTAGAGAGTTTCCAGGACCCTTGCATATACCAAAATTTGCACATACTCAAGTTCCTCAGTTGGCCCTCCTTATAGGCAAATTTTGTATTCCACAAATACTGCATTTTCAATCCTTGTTTGGTTGAAAAAAAAGCCAATGTGTAAGTGAGCTCATGTAGTTCAAACCTATGGTCAGTTGTATATCAATTATGGTCACCCTATTAAAACTCTTAAGTGAATTCTTTGTAAGGCTTTGGAGGGATTTTGAGAAAGGAATTTCATATATGAGAGTATCATTGGTTTGCTTTTGCCTGGTTAATTCATATGACCAGTGCAAAGAGTAAAAATTACTTAAGATAATGTGATTTTCGTCAACATCTATGTCTTGTTTTTTAATAGTGTAAGTTATACTTACTTACTGCAAAAAATGCAAACAATACAGCATTGTGAAAAGTAAAATCTATCCCAAATCTTAGTCCACATGCCCTAAGGTAGGTTTATGTATTTGTCTACATACTGTTTTTTTCACAACAAACATATTCCATACATCTAGGAATTGTATAGGAACCAATAACCTATTTTATTTGTGGATTTAACAATGTGACTTTCACATCTTTTTTAAAAAGACTTTCACATCTTTTTTAAAATTTTTATTTTTCATTGAGTTCTGGGGTACATGCACTGTAAATCTATATGTCAGATTACTATTACTAATATATTATTTCTGAAATTGTCTGCAAATATGTCATAAAATATAGAGTTTTCTCAGTTTTGAAGTTTGATGAAAAGTTTACTTCTAGGGCATCTATGAAAAATATATATTAGTTTTTTAAACTTTTCTAAGGGGCTTCATTGAAATTAAGATAAACATACAACAGGTGTTTCAAAAATTAAGAAGATAATTTGCATAGCATGTGAATATGCAACACAAAATTTTTTTTTTCTGTGAAGTCTGGGTAATTATTTGATATAAAGCAAAGCATTTATAACACTAGTGGGGAAATGGTCCAGGTGAAATAAGATTACAGTGCAGTAGGAAAGCTGTAATAAAAACTGTTAGTACTGTCATCATGGTCTGTGAAGGATCAAAAGTGTATTAAGCATCATGTAATAGCTGTCTAGAATATGAAGGGAACCATAGTGGTGGTGAGCAAGCAACAATATCTTGGTTTCCAAAAAATAATTACATATGGCTTGTTTTAGTTAAATTAAAAATAGTAACTATAAAATGATGGGATTATAAAAGTTACTCTGAATGGGCTTCTGAATATGGCTACATGTTAACTAAATGTGTAACTATTATATATTATGGATATATGTGGTTGCATTTATGTAAACATATTCAAATTAATGTGGTATATAAGATATAGGTATTTCTCTATTAAAACTGTGAACTGAACTCTTTAAAACTCTTCTATTAAAACTCTTCTCTATTAAAACTCTTAACTGAATTCTTTGTAAGACTCTGGAAGGATTTTGAGAAACGAAATGCATATATGGGAGTATCATTGGTTTGCTTTTGCCTGGTTAATTCATATGACCAGTGCAAAATGTAAAAATCGTTGGACTGAACACTTAAAGCATATGTATATGTTTGTCAGATGTGTACTATGCTTATTGTACATAAATAATTGTAAAACATTTTTCTTTGACTCTTCACTAATTCCTTCCACATTAAAGAAGAGAAAGCAATATATAACTTTCAGAACTTACAGAAAGACAGACCATATTTATACATGGATAGCCTACTTTGTCAGGGAAATTTGCTACCCTACCCTGGAACATAAGAAATATTTTGTTGCCATATCATAAGATGACAACAATTAAAAAAGGAAGGGAGATAGGCTGTACAGAATAGCTAGGAGATAATGTGTGGAGCAGGAATAAAGGAAAGCATCTTTTGTCACATATATCCTCATACTTACCAGTTGCATCCTTCAGATACTTTTCAAACCCATAATAAAGACCAGTCACATTTTTAGCTAGAATGTAGCCATTTTCAACAGTACAAGTTTCACAGTACATTGTGTTGTTCAACCTATCATTTTTAATTTAATTATTTTAGGAGAATATTTTTTACATCATACCATTACCATAGGGAAACAACCAAAAGCCTCAACAGGAAAGGATTCCATATACAGTACAATGTAAATAATATTGGACCACTGATGAGATTGACATGTATTTTTGTTGTTTGATTTCCTGAAGTACAGTGACTGAGAAATGTTTCCTAAACACACATGAGCACCTATACATGTGCCATCTAGGATATACACTGAGAACCAAAGATGAATTACAGTCTTTTGTTTTATTTATTTATGTATTTATTTATTTAAGATGGAGTCTCGCTCTGTCACCCAGGGTGGAGTGCAGTGACGTGATCTCGGCTCGTTGCAACCGCTGCCTCCCGGGTTCAAGCGGTTCTCCTGCCTCAGCCTCCTGAGTAGCTGAGATTGCAGGTGTGTGGCACCACGCCTGGCTAATTTTTTTTGTATTTTTAGTAGAGACGGGGTTTCACCGTGTTAGCCAGGATGGTATCAATCTCCTGACCTCATAATCTTTGGAACGGTCCACCATGACCTTTCCCAAAGTGCTGGGATTGTAGGCATGAGCCACCACGCCTGGCTGAATTATAGTCTTCGTCCTGGATGAAGCCATAATCTATCTTCATGGATTGTATTAGGCAATAGTTTCTTTTCCCTCTATTTTTTTCATTCATTCATTCATTTCACATTATTGAGTAGTGAAATGTGCATGATGTGATGGCAGCGGCATAATCTATTTTAATGGATTGCCTTAGGCAATAGTTTCTTTTCCCTGTGTTTTTTCATTCATTCATTCATTCATTCATTCATTCATTCATTCCACATTATTGAGCAGTTAAATGTACATGGTGTGCTGGCAACGGCATGATCTATTTTAATGGATTGCATTAGGCAATAGTTTCTTTTCCCTGTATTTTTTTCATTCATTTATTCATTCATTTCACATTTTTGAGCAGTTAAAATGTACATGGTGTGGTGGCAGCTGCTGTGTAGAATAAAAAGAACCGTATAGCATTGATAACTTGGTCTCAGTATTCATTTCTATTATACTAATCTCTACATGGTCAAATCCTACCTGTTCCTCAACTGTCAGCATAAGTTTCTCAGTCTAAGAAGTCTTCTGTGGTTCTCCTGAGAGGAAAATAACTTTTCCTTCTTCTGAAATCCTGTATGGAGAAAATGAAGACTTAAAGCATATGTGTATGTTTGTCAGATGTCTGCTATGTTAAATGTACATAAATAATTATAAAACATTACACCTTGACACTTCACTACCTCCTTCCACATTAAGGAAGATAAAGCAATATATAACTTTCAGAATATGTTGAAGATTATAGAGAATACCTGTTACTAAAGAAATGCATATAAGGGTATAATCTTTAAAAATTATTGCAACAATTTGATGTACAAGTTATCCCCATTTGCAAGTGAGAAAACTCATGCTCAGAGAGTTTAAGTCGTTTGCCTAACATCTTAAAACCAGTAAAGTGAAGTCAACAATTAAATATGAGCAATCAAGCACCGGAGCTTGTACTCTTAACCTCAATGTTACGTTTTCTGAGTTAATACACTTAAAGGCTGTGGATGAGCAAGCACATTTGAGCACTTAATATTAGCATACATGAAAGTCTGGGTGAATGCACACACTAAATACATATATGCTATGTATTATCTGACTGACTTATGCTAAATATAGACAGATTCTATAAAGCATCCTATCCTAGGTACATGGCTTATCGCTATTTTCCTCATTACTACAAGACAGAAGAAACTTTGATCTTCTTGAATCATGCCATCTTCCTCAATCCCTTTAAGTACATACTCTCAGTCCCCACCATCTTTAAGGTGAATAAAGAATGGCTTCCTAGGAGAGGGTTGCCAACAAGCCCGTCCCTCCAGGACATAAAGCAGAGCTTTTATCTATGGTATTCTCTGGTTTTCTTGATTAGAGTATACCTCACTTGTAGCTGCAGGTGACAGGGATCAAATTATATCAGCTATTTTAGTGCTCAGATATCTACTGGGCAGGAAAACATTTAATGAATGCTTTTACGTATTTTTTCCTGTATTCATTGACTTTACTGTTACTGTTTCTGTATTATTGATATATAAAAACTGGTCAATAGCTAATATTTAATTACTTCTAATAGTTGTAATTAATAACTTATTTTTGTTCAATTTTAACAATTCAGTTTATAAACCACGATCTTATGCTCCATAAATAACTTTCTAACAGGGAGTAGTCAGAATTGGGACACTTTTCCTTCATGCTGCAACCTACAGTAATTTCATTCAATCCCATAATTTTCAGCATAATTGTCAGTACATTCATTTAGGAACAAAAAAACCCAAAACAAAACAAAAAAAAACATTTTCTTTTGGCCTTTTGGTCATTGTTGTTCAGTGTTACTATTTAAATCTTTTCATTTATATAGCGTTTATATTTCCAATAAGTGAGAGCCCCAGTAGATTCAGAAAGTGTTAAGTACTGACGCTACTTTCTTTATATGGGCTCTGTTCTGTTTTCATTCCTGGTTATAACTGTCTGTACCTGTATTCATGATGTGTGTATTTTCTCCCAGTGACTCCTTTGCGGTTATTAATGTATACCATTTCCATCACATCTTTCTTGTTCCACCACTGTATGCCAAAAGCCTATTTTTGAATCTTTTTCTTCTTTGTCCAGATCTCTTTCAAGGTAAGAAAGCAAAACAAATACGTTTAAGAGCAACAGTCTTTAACAATCATAAAGATATCTTTTTCCTGTATAGTAAAACAGGGCAATCTTTGTTTAAAATTTTATAAAAGGTGATATGTACTAAGTTTTTATGAAGATATTTTATTTGCTTGTAAGACAGCATGAAGGACTTGATTGAGGTTGTGGTTTCTTATGCTATTGAGGATTTTTGTGGCATATTTAAGTTTTTAATAAGGATATGCTAATCAAAGTATATTTTCAGCACAAATGGCTAAATCACAGTTGCTTAAAATTGCAATAAAACTAGCTTCCTAATAATCGCACATGAATTAGAAGAAAATAAATGTTACAGACTAGAACAGACAATGGATTGAGTTAGAAAAGCTTGCCATAAACTCTGAGGAAGATTTAGGATAAGTCACTTTCCTTCTCTGAGTCATAGTGCCTCAATGACTACTAAGGTTGGGTAAGCCTTCAAAACTGCGTGATACTGTAAAACCCAACCTTTTCATCTGGACTTGAGAAACCTCTTGAGGAGACAGTCAAGACTACCTTTTACTTTTTTTTCCCTAAACTAAAATTGGACTCCAGGAGAGATAATACTGTAGTCTTTTTCTAGCTGTGACTTCTTAACTGCTTTTTTCTCAGTCTTCAAATTACTCTGGCAAGGAAGCACTGATGTCATCAAGAGATGGGGTCAGTAGAATACCACCTTTTAAAATTCTAACCTGTTTTTATACGTAGATGGGATAGTCCTGGGTGTAAGATACTAAATGTGTTTTAGTCGTTTCCTCCACTGCCTTGGCCACTGGTCTTTTGTGCTTGTGGGAGATGACTGGAGCCTCATCTATGAGGTAGAGATAGAAGTATCTTATAAATTTTTAGGAATCTGTTATGGATGAAGATAAATAAAGAGTATAGAATTTAATATAAGTACCTTCATTTAATTCAAAATATGCAAAAAAGTATAAACTATACATTTTAAAGCTTTTATATGGTAAAACCAATAATCCCCTGACATAGACTTCAGAAAATACTTGTAGGAAAGTTCTCAACTATGTTTTATTTCCAGCTTCCTGGTTATTATCATCCAGTAAATAATTTTGAGCATCAGTTGTGTGAATTGTGTTCTGTTCTAAATTTGCTTCTCTTGAATCCTTTTGAAGCACCCATGTGCAGAAGGAAATTTCTAGTAGATAAATAGCTATTTAAAATTATGTTTGGTATTAACTTATACATGTAAATAAATATTAAAAGCCTCAAAACACGAACATCATAGGTGTGGTTAAAAGGCGTAATGCTGCACAGCATTAAAAATTCAGTTATTTTTATTGATGTTATCATAGATTCCAGCTCAGTATAATAAAGGCTGGGGCAAGATGCATATTTAAGAATATTCAAAGTTAGTTCCAGATAGCCCTAAGCTGTTAAGAACCTGTGGTGTAATCAGAGAAGCAGAGTCAGAAGTACATAGGAAGGGCTGTTAATGGATTATTAAGAGAAGCACAGAGGTATAAATAGACAGATAATTATTGGAAGCTGAGGATGGCTTTTGGCTGTTTTGACTGCTTAATGGATCAGAACATGGAGTTAGTCCCATCATGTTTTAAAGATATTAGCCATCTTTCTTGTCTCTTTTTATTATGGTAGGATCTGGAAGCAAAGGATAGAAGTCGTGGAACTCATACATGTATGACACTTCCAACTTCGATTTCTTTATTCACATTTCTTTTCAACTTGATAGTTGATTCTGCCCGGTTTTCAGCAGACATACTGCACCATTGGGGAAGATACTAAACTATATATTTTCCTACACTGGTGCTTATAGGGTAGGGAAACAAGGTTTTAAATCCATCTGATACATCTAAATTAGGTAGACTTTCCAAATGATTATATTGAACATTAAATATCTAAGGAAATGCACTATTAATATTAGGAAAATATTTTAATTTTTAATGTACTTTCTTGCTTAATGCCATTATATATAGATTAATGTATATTTACATAGCCTGATGAAACAGTGCTGATTCAATTAAACCAAAGTCTAGCAAAGCTAAGACAATGCAGTGGGAGTTTTAAGGGTTTCAGATAGATTTGTGTGTATGTGCTTTATCATTACTATTATTTTTTAACTGAGAAAGAAATTAATTCAGATATTTAAACTCATGAGTAGAAAATTCTTTAACAAGTATAGGTTACAATCCCAAATGCTGTGGATGGTTACCAATAAAAGAAGCAGGCATCTGTTCTCAGATGTGTGAAGAATGAAATGCCGCTTGTTTCATTACTCACTATAATATTTTTGGTGTCATACTATGGAGTCAAACTGTCTAGCCTCACTGATATTTGGAAAGAGGAATCATATTTCTCTTTCTCTAGAGAAATATCACGGATAAATATATCTTTAATAGTTTTTGGCCTTTAAGTAACAGTACTTAAGTTTTCGTACATTTTTTTATGGTCATGTCGAATCATGAAAGATTAACATTGATTAAGTATTCTATATTTTGCTCTTAGTGAAATTCATTGTTACGCTTTGTATTAAATACAAAAATTTAAAAAGTGTATGACTAGTGAAAACTCTAAGTTGTTTCCTTGTAGTTTAAAAAAATCGAATACACTTCTTTAACTTTATAACAACTATTTGGGGAAAAAGTATGACATAATTGTTTATCTGAATTAATTTTTGCTGCTTATGCATTTAAAAATAAACAGCACTATAAGAGAGTAACTTTGAAAGGTAAAAGGGGAATTAAATGACTAAAGATGAAAACAAGTGTAATTTGAATTTTACTTTTAAGGAGAAATTTATGTGGAACTGTGGTTTACAATAATTGTTGACATATTCCCCTAAGTACTGTGTCTGTGATTTTTCATGGTATCAATCATTTAAAGCAATTTAGGTAATAACATTCTGACATGCATTTCTGCTATTTTATTTACACCATTTGCCTATATCATTGTAATGCAGTACCTTTCTGATTTGGTACAGTAAATGCACTCTGTAATATCTATTATGGCATGGTCAAAGGATAATTTATTGTCAAATAGAAAAATAGGTCAACACTAATGTCACTTGATGATCAACCCCCACCCCTCAAAGTTTAATAAAACATCTCACCAGTATGCATTCCAGTGCAGTGGTTGATATTTTATTAGGACTACCTGGCTATAGCAGTAGTGTAATTACTGAGCTGTCAGAGTGATAAGTGGGATTAATGGCAGCCTGATGCACTTTAGTCTGCAGAGCGCTTAGAGAATTGCAAGATGGTATTATTATCAGAGTCTGCCCATTCTGGCATATTCATGACACCAAAGGAAAAAAGAATGCTACAATTCAGGTTTGCGTGGCCCTGCCTCATTAACATCTGACATTTTCAACAGCTGTTATTTGTGAACTAGCTCAATAATAAAAGGAGAATTATTTGGTAAAGAGGCTTAATAACCACAGCTAAAAATCCTTACATTGTCAATGCTGTTAAGTGAATCTGTTTATGTTGAATATAAGATTTCTCTGGAAGAACAGAAAAACACACTGCACATTAATTTCGTTCACTTATACCTGCTGACATTGTAACTTTATTTTTTAATTGTGTTATTATTCAAGCTGGGTGTTAGAAAAAAGAAAAGCAGGAAACTTGTGACTTCATAGGGATAACCAGAATTCATATGATGTGCCATATATATATGTGTGTGTGTGTGTGTGTGTGTGCGCGCTTACTCCTGTGTAATGGCAGATATTTTTACAACTGTTGAAAAGACATTTTTTCAATAGTAAGATATTTAAGTTGGCTTATTATTTCTTTTTAGCTATTTTATATTGCAGCTTAAAAGAAAATCCTTTCAAACCACTATTAATGCTCAGTATATTTATCCACATGACAGTTACACATATAAATATCACCTCATTTTAACATCAAGGACCAAATAGGCCATACATTATGGAGATTTTTATATTGTTTGCAATGTATGCTGCAGATTATACTTTGAAGAAATTATTTTGAACTCAACCATAGTGTTTCAGGGAAAAAACGTTAAGTATGAGCAGACAGGAATTCAACTAAATGATAGATGTGAATCTAACAATGGCATTTACAGAAATGATAGGGCAGAGGTTTAATGACTACATTTCAGAGAGGACAATTGATTATGAAAAGCCTTTGGTACTCATTGTGTAAAATTTAATTTAGAGAGAAGGCTAAGGGCACAAACCAGAAAAAAGAGATCAGATTTAAAAACAAGATATTAATTAGGTACTGAGAAATTGGTTCAGACAATGAAGAGGGCTCTCTTGCTCACAAAAGAATGACAAGGAGACTGGTATTGTTTTCATGAAGGAAATGAACCAAGGTCTTTACACATGGAAGTGTATAGAAAATGAGCTAGCTAGTCACCTTTGTCACTGAGCAATGTAGGATTCATTCTTAGTGAAATTCTTGGAGAATGTTGTTTTTTGGACACATGTGGCAGTAGTATATTTTCCTTAGTTGTCTATCTCCACACTCATTTCTTTCTACTCCCACTCTCACTTTATACTAAACCAAATTCATTAGTTTACCTACCCTGTCACGTTCTTTTCTTTCCAGGCACTGGTGCATACTTTTTCTATTCTTGGTTAATTATCCTGAATGACCCTGCACTCAGAATCCCACTGTCGTTTGCTTTCCTAATGTCCACTCATTCTTCAAGCTTCTATTTCAGTATTATTCCTCCCAAGAAGCGTGTCCTATCTCCCTCCAGGACTACTGTCTTTCATCTGTGTTCCCTTAGCATGCTATATTTCACCCAAATTCTCATTGACCACATTGAACAATGTGTGACTTTTTCTGTGTCTGTACTTCATTCAAACTGCATGTTCTGTGATATCAGGACCATGGTGATCTTTTCCCAACACTTTTATATTCTCATATCCCAGGTTCTGCTATGTAATGGAGGCTTATTAAATATGTATTAAATGAATGAATAAATGAAGAAAAACACATACAAGTTAATGTGCAAATAAAGGATGAGTCTGGCCATTGGCTTTAGTTGTCCTGAATGAATAATTATAGAATGTGGTTCTAACAATGTGGTTCCAACTGTGAACACTAGAATCACTTCAGAGGCCCTTTTCAAAATGCAGATTCCCAGGCCAGTCACTTGGACTCAGGAGGGGCTCCTCTGTGAAGTCTGTGCCATTTATCAAGCTTCCCAGGTGGTTCTTAGGTGCAACAAAGTTGAAATGTAATCTCTGACCAGTTCCCCAGGAAGGACAGTCTGAGATGAGATTAATATGCAGGAAGTTTATATGCAGGTTAACATCTGTAGAAGAGTGAAGGAAGTGGGGTTGAGCAAATAGTCACAATAAATGCTTCAGTGGCTCCTTGCAGACTAGTTCCCCAAATATGGGAATGGGTAGCGATCCTGTAACCCCACTCACTGGCCTTGAATTGGATGTGTGCTGCTACTGGAAAGGAGGCTGACCTTGTTGGAGCCCATTCTCTTCAGCAGCAGAGGGAAGGCAGTTGTGGGAATAGAGCTTTGGTCCTGAAGGGGGTGGATCTGGGCTATGCTTTGAAGCATCTATTTCAGAACTCAGTTGTCATGTGAAAGGGATGGAGGCTGAAAGACTTCAGAAGATTGGAAAGAGAGAGAGGTAGAGAGGGAAGCTGGAAGGAGGGAAGTGTGGAAGAAAGGATATTTCAAGTGGTAAAATAAGACTTTACCTTTGATCTTTGCATTTGTATAATAATTTTGGTCTAAAAGAATTACAAACCTTATCATAAAAAACTGCGTGCAAGTATTGTCAGCATAGTGAAGGATCAAACAAAACTGATAGAGTGAGGGAATAGTATGTCCTAAATAGGTATGATTCTCTTAAAATCAAGAAGGAACTCTGAGAGGAGGGGCAGTTACTAGCCAGCATGATTCTCATTTATGCATCCCAGGAGGAGTGCCAAAGGTGAAACACAGAAACTTTGTATTTATTGCTTAAAAATGTTTGTACCTAAAAATGATACAATTTTATTTATACTTACTAGACACACACTCTGAATGAGTATAAGGTAGAAAATATATAGATTATCTCACTTGTAGTTTCTTAACATAGTTATTTTATTTCCTAGATGCCTGAAATGTGCAGATGCCCCCTGTCAGAAGAGCTGTCCAACTAATCTTGATATTAAATCATTCATCACAAGTATTGCAAACAAGGTAAATTCAGATTTAACTCCACAAATGAAAATAATAACAGTATTTGATCTTGTTCTCTATTATTATCTGTGGGTACAACATAACAGCTTGTCTTAGCAAATCCAGTTAAAGCATTAAATATGACTTCTATAGGCATTTAAAAATGTGGCACATTTATTAATTAAGCACTTCCAAGTTGTGATTTATCATGAAAATCCATGTTCATTGTTTTCTGTTTTGAAAATTAGTTTGTGTTAAAATGAATTGATTTTTAAAATTCAGGACCCTGAATAGATTCACTTTAGTTTATGCTTGCTAAATACTCATAGACAGGAACTGTCATTGATCATCAAAACACATGATTTGTGAAACATCTATGAAAGTATGCTTTGATAGTAAGTCTAGCACACAGATATATCAAGGGAATAGACTTTATCTATAAAATTCAGTTAATTTGTTTAAGATTTGAAATAATTCATAATGACTCGTAGAGTTGTAGCAAAAAAAATACAACAAAAATTAGAAAAAAAAATGGCTTATATGGGTTTGAGAAGAACAAAAGGAATTTTGATCTTTAATTTTTTAAAAACTCAATATAAGTCTAAGTCCAGTTTTCATTCACGAAGTGAATGGTTGATTGATTGAATAATTAATAGTACCTATTGTTTTTGTGAAGAGGGCATTGTGAGCTCTTGCCCAAGTGTCTGATCCTTTAAGGATGAACAAAGGCTGAAGAAAGTCTCCGATAAAGATACAGAGAATCCTTTCACAACGTTTAACACTAATTTTCTAAAATGCTGTAAAGATACCTTAACTCCTTACTCCTTCAACAGCCAGGTACCTTTTTACATATAAAGATTTGTTCTTAATATTTCAAGTACTTAAAATAGTTAATTTAGGAGAAAAGTGATAAATACTTTTATATCAATTTAGGGTTTTGAAAGAATTTAAAAATTATTCCTGCATGGTCAGATTTAAATCTGAATTGTCAGATTTGTTAGGATTTGAAGTCTGGTTTGAACTTTTAGATAAACCACTTATTGTGAAACTGGGGAAAATTACCTCCTTACTTTCACTTATGAAGGGAAAGGTAGCATCTAACTTACAGAGTTGCAGTATAAACTGAATAATATTTTCATATGAAAATGTCTAATATAGTGGTTACTCAACAATTTTTATGTGGAATTATTAGTTTCCCTAGTCATTCAATATGGTAAATACTATAGAAGTGATTGCTGTTTTTGAAATAAATTGTTATTTATAAAATCATATTTTTAATAAAGATCTCATCAGAAAAGGAGTGTCCAAAGTTTGAAGTCTAAAGTATTTTCGCTAAACATATATCTAAGTTCACACTCTTCATATCAAGCATGAGGAAATATGAGAATTATGATGGCCTATCTTAGAAGATCCATGCTTTCCGAGGTTTTTCGTAGATATTTCAGAATCAGTAGTTATTTTGAGTACACACTTCATTTATTCAGGGTCTACACAATATGTAGAAAAAAAGACAAAAGGGATTCTTAGAGAAGTTTATAAAATGTCTAAGCAAGATCACAGTCATCTCTATTTTTGGAAATCCACTTTCTGTTTCATTAATTTGTTCATATTCTTTACCTAATGGTACATTGTGCTTAGATATCTATTTAAAATATTTTTATATGAATATGAGATATTTGAAGATGATTAATTGAGAAGATAATATGTTGTTAAACATTAAAAAAAAAACTCTCGTAATTTTTTGTTGGAGAATCACTGTAGCAATTATAAAAGGTCAAAAATTGTTGTTCTTTAAAGCCTGTAGCTTTTTAGATACTTACCAGCTGTGTACAATGTAGTCTGTCCCACATTGCTTTGCCAGTGGACCTCAACACAGGAGGGGGTTCTTTCCAGGTTGAGAGAGTAATTGAATCACCAGACTCAATGAGCCTTGCGCCTCTTTGAGAAAAGGATGTCACTTGTTTTGTATTGTGTTAGGCTTCTGAGATTCAGTGGAGGTTAGGCCAATACTTCCATTCTTCATTTTCTTGCAAACTGGATTACAGCTCTAGTTTTGAAAGGTACACTCAATGCTATTGTCCCCCCTCAGTCAGTTTTTCTCTGTTTGGTTTGTGCAGGCTGTTGTTTGCAATTGTATCTCTCAATTGGAAGTACACATTTCAGATTCATCAAACTGTGAATACTGGGTTATATTTCTTGATAGATTTTCTTTTAAAAAACACTACTTTATATGAGAATGCATGCGATCAGTCTATAATATAGTGAAATAAATGGCTGTTTTAAACAGTGTTCCTTGATTTCGAGATCCTTTATTTAAAACAATAGCGATATGTTCTCTTTAAAACTTTTGCATCAAATTGTAAGCCATCGATTTTCCATGATTTTGCATGTGTTTATAAAATCTGTATACTCAGATTAGTGTGGCTTTTGTGTATAGATAAATAAATGTATAATATATGTTACAGAAAAGCTGACTAAATGACACGATGTAAAAGAAAAGTTTTTTATTTGTGATAGATCCTTATTAAAAGTAACTGGAAGTTAAAGGAATAACAAAATCGAAGTAGCAGAAATTATTGATAATAATGTTTGCATTTATAAGAAAGTTACATTGATATGTTTGTGTTTGTATGTGTGTGTGTATGTATATATGATCGAGAGGGCTCTATATTGTATATATATTGTACACACACACACACACACACACACATATATTACAGCTGTTACAAAGCAGAAAAGCAGAAATGTAAGCAGAAATGTAACCTATAGATTTGGTGGTTCTGCTTTCCAGCTTGCCTTTTAGTTTCAATGGCTGAATGGTTTATACTCTTATCAAACAAAGTATTAATCATTTCCAGAATAATTTTCTAAAGCTTTGCTGAAATTCTGACTTCCTTGCTCAGTAACTGTAGTTGCTCCCCAGTGCCTAGAAGCTAATGTCCAAATACATAATCTACTATGTAAGTTGATTGAGTTTTCTCCTATTATATTAAAGAAGTAAGTAGAAGAAAAAAAATGTTAGAAAGTTCATAATTTATCACCCAGTAATTTTTAAAAATGTAAAGATTTAGTTATATGCAACAAAAAGTGGTGATAAGATTTCAGGTTTCCCTTGGTACACGAGGTCAGTTCCTTCATCTTTATTGTTGGATAATAAGTATTTACCCCTCTATCCATTTCAAGAGTATTGACTTATCTATCTGCCATAAGATGGTGCTCAAGAGAACAAAGCTTTAAAACAAAACAAAAGAAAACCTCTATCTCCTTTGACCAGCATGTCTCCAAAGTTACAGAATTACACTTAGGAGGACTATTTTAGAAAATGTCCATAATAGAAAAGTATATAGAAACAGAAAATAGATAAGTGATTTCCTGGGACTTGGTTTGGAGATTTGGGCAAAAATAGGTGAGGAGTATTTATAAAAGTGGATAGTGACTACCAGTGGTGATGGAGTATCTGTTTTGAGTGATCAAAAATCAGTGTTCTAAATTAATTGGTATATATATGATATGTGAATTAGATCTTAATGAAGCTCTAC
Source organism: Macaca nemestrina (assembly GCF_043159975.1). NCBI lineage: Eukaryota > Metazoa > Chordata > Mammalia > Primates > Cercopithecidae > Macaca > Macaca nemestrina. The sequence goes on from NC_092125.1 coordinate 135,528,699, forward strand.
ATGCACACGCATGCACACACACCCACCCACCTCTATCTCTGTTACATTCTTAGAAGGTACACAGGCTATAATCCTTCAGAGTTGCAGAGTTGAGTGTGCCATGTGATTTAAATAAGTAATTCTGAACTCATGTGCCAGTTTTCATTACAGATGACCTGCCAATTTTGGCGTATGTATTATGGGTTGGTTTGTGTCATTTAGAATATCAGTGTGAGTGGGTTTTGTGTCATAGAATAATTCTAAATGTGAATAATTTAATTCTAAATAATTCTAAATGTGAATAAATCACATTTTTGTCCATTTTTTCAATGTCGCAATTTCCATGTGGAAGCAGTTCTACTTGGAATAAATAAAATTTTATTCAGAAAGGGTTTTTTGTTGTTATTGCCAGACTATCTTAATTTTTGTTTCTGAACTATTTTTATTTCCATTTTTTTACTTTTGAAAAGTTTTTTCACTAACTGTAGAATTCAGGCTTGGCAATGATTATTATTATTTTTTCACCTCATAGAACTTACCATTTTGGGGCCTTTTATCAAACAATGCTACTATTGAAAAATGAATGGAAGTCTAATTACTGTTCATTTGAGGTTAATATGCCTTTGGTGTGCTGTTTTAAAGATCTTTTAGTTTTTGATGTTCAACAATTTTATCATGATTTATCTAAGTCCATATTTCTTTTTACTTGTCCGACTTATTTTTCTTTGGAATTATTGAAACTGGATTGATTTCTTTCATCATTTTGGGAAATAACTCACTGTCTCTCTTTCTTTATGAAGCTCTTATTAGATACATGTTAAATCTTTTTACTTTGTTCTCAAGGACTCTTATGTTTCATACATTTGTCTTTTTATTTATAATGTGGGGGTTTCATTATAGATAATTTCCTTCAATTCTACTTGGAAGTTTACTAATAATTTCTTCACCAGTTTCAAATATGCTGTTAAAATGGTCCATTGAGTTTTGAGCTACAATTATATCTTTCATTTCTGAGAGTTTTTTGGTGCTTTTTTTTTTTCTAATCTGCCAGCTTTTTATTAATCTTTTTGAGCCTTTTATTATTTTTTTATTTTAATTTTTTTTTGAGACAGAGTCTTCCTCTGTCGCCCAGACTGGATGGAGTGCAGTGGTGCGATCTCCGCTCACTGCAAACTCTGCCTCCCGGGTTCACTCCATTCTTCTGCCTCAGCCTCCCAAGTAGCTGGGACCACTGGCGCCCGCCACCACGCCATGCCTGGCTAATTTTTTTTTTTTTTTGTATTTTTTTTTAAAATTTATTTATTATTATTATACTTTAAGTTCTAGGGTACATGTGCATAACGTGCAGGTTTGTTACATATGTATACTTGTGCCATGTTGGTGTGCCATGTTGGTGTGCCATCAACTCGTCAGCACCCATCAACTTGTCATTTACATCAGGTATAACTCCCAATGCAATCCCTCCCCACTACCCCCTCCCCATGATAGGCCCCGGTGTGTGATGTTCCCCTTCCCGAGTCCAAGTGATCTCATTGTTCAGTTCCCACCTATGAGTGAGAACATGTGGTGTTTGGTTTTCTGTTCTTGTGATAGTTTGCTAAGAATGATGGTTTCCAGCTGCATCCATGTCCCTACAAAGGACGCAAACTCATCCTTTTTGATGGCTGCATAGTACTCCATGGTGTATATGTGCCACATTTTCTTAATCCAATCTGTCACTGATGGACATTTAGGTTGATTCCAAGTCTTTGCTATTGTGAATAGTGCCGCAATAAACATACATGTGCATGTGTCTTTATAGCAGCATGATTTATAATCCTTTGGGTATATACCCAGTAATGGGATGGCTGGGTCATATGGTACATCTAGTTCTAGATCCTTGAGGAATCGCCATACTGTTTTCCATAATGGTTGAACTAGTTTACAATCCCACCAACAGTGTAAAAGTGTTCCTATTTCTCCACATCCTCTCCAGCACCTGTTGTTTCCTGACTTTTTAATGATCGCCATTCTAACTGGTGTGAGATGGTATCTCATTGTGGTTTTGATTTGCATTTCTCTGATGGCCAGTGATGATGAGCATTTTTTCATATGTCTGTTGGCTGTATGAATGTCTTCTTTTGAGAAATGTCTGTTCATATCCTTTGCCCACTTTTTGATGGGGTTGTTTGTTTTTTTCTTGTAAATTTGTTTGAGTTCTTTGTAGGTTCTGGATATTAGCCCTTTGTCAGATGAGTAGATTGCAAAAATTTTCTCCCATTCTGTAGGTTGCCTGTTCACTCTGATGGTAGTTTCTTTTGCTGTGCAGAAGCTCTTTAGTTTAATGAGATCCCATTTGTCAATTTTGGCTTTTGCTGCCGTTGCTTTTGGTGTTTCAGACATGAAGTCTTTGCCCATGCCTATGTCCTGAATGGTACTACCTAGGTTTTCCTCTAGGATTTTTATGGTATTAGGTCTAACATTTAAGTCTCTAATCCATCTTGAATTAATTTTCGTATAAGGAGTAAGGAAAGGATCCAGTTTCAGCTTTCTACTTGTGGCTAGCCAATTTTCCCAGCACCATTTATTAAATAGGGAATCCTTTCTCCATTTCTTGTTTCTCTCAGGTTTGTCAAAGATCAGATGGCTGTAGATGTGTGGTATTATTTCTGAGGACTCTGTTCTGTTCCATTGGTCTATATCTCTGTTTTGGTACCAGTACCATGCTGTTTTGGTTACTGTAGCCTTGTAGTATAGTTTGAAGTCAGGTAGCGTGATGCCTCCAGCTTTGTTCTTTTGACTTAGGATTGTCTTGGAGATGCGGGCTCTTTTTTGGTTCCATATGAACTTTAAAGCAGTTTTTTCCAATTCTGTGAAGAAACTCATTGGTAACTTGATGGGGATGGCATTGAATCTATAAATTACCTTGGGCAGTATGGCCATTTTCATGATATTGATTCTTCCTATCCATGAGCATGGTATGTTCTTCCATTTGTTTGTGTCCTCTTTGATTTCACTGAGCAGTGGTTTGTAGTTCTCCTTGAAGAGGTCCTTTACATCCCTTGTAAGTTGGATTCCTAGGTATTTTATTCTCTTTGAAGCAATTGTGAATGGAAGTTCATTCCTGATTTGGCTCTCTGTTTGTCTGTTACTGGTGTATAAGAATGCTTGTGATTTTTGCACATTAATTTTGTATCCTGAGACTTTGCTGAAGTTGCTTATCAGCTTAAGGAGATTTTGGGCTGAGACAATGGGGTTTTCTAAATATACAATCATGTCATCTGCAAACAGGGACAGTTTGACTTCTTCTTTTCCTAACTGAATACCCTTGATTTCTTTCTCTTGCCTAATTGCCCTAGCCAGAACTTCCAACACTATGTTGAATAGGAGTGGTGAGAGAGGGCATCCCTGTCTTGTGCCAGTTTTCAAAGGGAATTTTTCCAGTTTTTGCCCATTCAGTATGATATTGGCTGTGGGTTTGTCATAAATAGCTCTTATTATTTTGAAGTATGTTCCATCAATACCGAATTTATTGAGCGTTTTTAGCATGAAGGGCTGTTGAATTTTGTCAAAAGCCTTTTCTGCATCTATTGAGATAATCATGTGGTTCTTGTCTTTGGTTCTGTTTATATGCTGGATTATTTTTATTGATTTGCGAATGTTGAACCAGCCTTGCATCCCAGGGATGAAGCCCACTTGATCATGGTGGATAAGCTTTTTGATGTGTTGCTGAATCCGGTTTGCCAGTATTTTATTGAGGATTTTTGCATCGATGTTCATCAGGGATATTGGTCTAAAATTCTCTTTTTTTGTTGTGTCTCTGCCAGGCTTTGGTATCAGGATGATGTTGGCCTCATAAAATGAGTTAGGGAGGATTCCCTCTTTTTCTATTGATTGGAATAGTTTCAGAAGGAATGGTACCAACTCCTCCTTGTACCTCTGGTAGAATTCAGCTGTGAATCCATCTGGTCCTGGACTTTTTTTGGTTGGTAGGCTATTAATTATTGCCTCAATTTCAGAGCCTGCTATTGGTCTATTCAGGGATTCAACTTCTTCCTGGTTTAGTCTTGGAAGAGTGTAAGTGTCCAGGAAATTATCCATTTCTTCTAGATTTTCCAGTTTATTTGCGTAGAGGTGTTTATAGTATTCTCTGATGGTACTTTGTATTTCTGTGGGGTCGGTGGTGATATCCCCTTTATCATTTTTAATTGCGTCGATTTGATTCTTCTCTCTTTTCTTCTTTATTAGTCTTGCTAGTGGTCTGTCAATTTTGTTGATCTTTTCAAAAAACCAACTCCTGGATTCATTGATTTTTTGGAGAGTTTTTTGTGTCTCTATCTCCTTCAGTTCTGCTCTGATCTTAGTTATTTCTAGCCTTCTGCTAGCTTTTGAATGTGTTTGCTCTTGCTTCTCTAGTTCTTTTAATTGTGATGTTAGAGTGTCAATTTTAGATCTTTCCTGCTTTCTCTTGTGGGCATTTAGTGCTATAAATTTCCCTCTACACACTGCTTTTAAGTGTGTCCCAGAGATTCTGGTATGTTGTATCTTTGTTCTCATTGGTTTCAAAGAACATCTTTATTTCTGCCTTCATTTCGTTATGTACCCAGTAGTCATTCAGGAGCAGGTTGTTCAGTTTCCATGTAGTTGAGCGGTTTTGATTGAGTTTCTTAGTCCTGAGTTGTAGTTTGATTGCACTCTGGTCTGAGAGACAGTTTGTTATAATTTCTGTTCTTGTACATTTGCTGAGGAGTGCTTTACTTCCAATTACGTGGTCAATTTTGGAGTAAGTACAATGTGGTGCTGAGAAGAATGTATATTCTGTTGATTTGGGGTGGAGAGTTCTATAGATGTCTATTAGGTCTGCTTGCTGCAGAGCTGAGTTCAATTCCTGGATATCGTTGTTAACTTTCTGTCTCGTTGATCTGTCTAATGTTGACAGTGGAGTGTTGAAGTCTCCCATTATTATTGTATGGGAGTCTAAGTCTCTTTGTAAGTCTCTAAGGACTTGCTTGATGAATCTGGGTGCTCCTGTATTGGGTGCATATATATTTAGGATAGTTAGCTCTTCCTGTTGAATTGATCCCTTTACCATTATGTAATGGCCATCTTTGTCTCTTTTGATCTTTGATAGTTTAAAGTCTGTTTTATCAGAGACTAGTATTGCAACCCCCGCTTTTTTTTGTTCTCCATTTGCTTGGTAAATCTTCCTCCATCCCTTTATTTTGAGCCTATGTATGTCTCTGCGTGTGAGATGGGTCTCCTGAATACAGCAGACTGATGGGTCTTGACTCTTGATCCAGTTTGCCAGTCTGTGTCTTTTAATTGGAGCATTTAGTCCATTTACATTTAAGGTTAAGATTGTTATGTGTGAACTTGATCCTGCCATTATGATATTAACTGGTTATTTTGCTCGTTAGTTGATGCAGTTTCTTCCTAGCCTCGATGGTCTTTACATTTTGGCATGTTTTTGCAATGGCTGGTACCGGTTGTTCCTTTCCATGTTTAGTGCTTCCTTCAGGGTCTCTTGTAAGGCAGGCCTAGTGGTGACAAAATCTCTAAGCATTTGCTTATCTGTAAAGGATTTTATTTCCCCTTCACTTATGAAACTTAGTTTGGCTGGATATGAAATTCTGGGTTGAAAATTCTTTTCTTTAAGAATGTTGAATATTGGCCCCCACTCTCTTCTGGCTTGGAGAGTTTCTGCCGAGAGATCTGCTGTTAGTCTGATGGGCTTCCCTTTGTGGGTAACCCGACCTTTCTCTCTGGCTGCCCTTAAGATTTTTTCCTTCATTTCAACTTTGGTGAATCTGGCAATTATGTGTCTTGGAGTTGCTCTTCTCGAGGAGTATCTTTGTGGCGTTCTCTGTATTTCCTGGATTTGAATGTTGGCCTGTCTTACTAGGTTGGGGAAGTTCTCCTGGATGATATCCTGTAGAGTGTTTTCCAACTTGGTTCCATTTTCCCCCTCACTTTCAGGTACCCCAATCAGACGTAGATTTGGTCTTTTTACATAATCCCATACTTCTTGCAGGCTTTGTTCATTTCTTTTTGTTCTTTTTTCTTTTGGTTTCTCTTCTCGCTTCATTTCATTCATTTGATCCTCAATCGCAGATACTCTTTCTTCCAGTTGATCGAGTCGGTTACTGAAGCTTGTGCATTTGTCACGTATTTCTCGTGTCATGGTTTTCATCTCTTTCATTTTGTTTAGGACCTTCTCTGCATTAATTACTCTAGCCATCAATTCTTCCACTTTTTTTTCAAGATTTTTAGTTTCTTTGCGCTGGGTACGTAATTCCTCCTTTAGCTCTGAGAAATTTGATGGACTGAAGCCTTCTTCTCTCATCTCGTCAAAGTCATTCTCCGTCCAGCTTTGATCCGTTGTGGGCGATGAGCTGCGCTCCTTTGCCGGGGGAGATGCGCTCTTATTTTTTGAATTTCCAGCTTTTCTGCCTTGCTTTTTCCCCATCTTTGTGGTTTTATCTGCCTCTGGTCTTTGATGATGGTGATGTACTGATGGGGTTTTGGTGTAGGTGTCCTTCCTGTTTGATAGTTTTCCTTCTAACAGTCAGGACCCTCAGCTGTAGGTCTGTTGGAGATTGCTTGAGGTCCACTCCAGACCCTGTTTGCCTGGGTATCAGCAGCAGAGGCTGCAGAAGATAGAATATTTCTGAACAGCAAGTGTACCTGTCTGATTCTTGCTTTGGAAGCTTCCTCTCAGGGGTGTACTCCACCCTGTGAGGTGTGGGGTGTCAGACTGCCCCTAGTGGGGGATGTCTCCCAGTTAGGCTACTCAGGGGTCAGGGACCCACTTGAGCAGGGAGACTGTCCCTTCTCAGATCTCAACCTCCGTGTTGGGAGATCCACTGCTCTCTTCAAAGCTGTCAGACAGAGTCGTTTGCGTCTGCAGAGGTTTCGGCTGTGTTTGTTATTGCCCTGTCCCCAGAGGTGGAGTCTACAGAGACAGGCATGTTTCCTTGAGCTGCTGTGAGCTCCACCCAGTTCGAGCTTCCCAGCAGCTTTGTTTACCTACTTAAGCCTCAGCAATGGCGGGCGCCCCTCCCCCAGCCTCGCTGCTGCCTTGCCGGTAGATCACAGACTGCTGTGCTAGCAATGAGGGAGGCTCCGTGGGTGTGGGACCCTCCCGGCCAGGTGTGGGATATGATCTCCTGGTGTGCCTGTTTGCTTAAAGCGCAGTATTGGGGTGGGAGTTACCCAATTTTCCAGGTGTTGTGTGTCTCAGTTCCCCTGGCTAGGAAAAGGGATTCCCTTCCCCCTTGCGCTTCCCAGGTGAGGCAATGCCTCGCCCTGCTTCAGCTCTCACTGGTTGGGCTGCAGCAGCTGAGCAGCACCGATCCTCCGGCACTCCCCAGTGAGATGAACCCAGTACCTCAGTTGAAAATGCAGAAATCACCGGTCTTCTGTGTCGCTGGCGCTGGGAATTGGAGACTGGAGCTGTTCCTATTCGGCCATCTTGCTCCGCCCTCCGGAATGTTTGTTTTTCACGTTAACTAAGGGACTTTAACTCCAGGCAGGTTGTTCTAATTCTCTTTCAGTAATGTGGCAATTGCCTGGTTCTTGACTGACAGCTTAAATAAAAGTAAGGTTTGGGGCCGGGCGCGGTGGCTCACGCCTGTAATCCCTGCACTTTGGGAGGCCGAGGCGGGCGGATCAGGAGGTCAGGAAATCGAGACCATCCTGGCTAACACGGCGAAACCCCGTCTCTACTAAAATACAAAAAATTAGCTGGGCGCGGTGGCAGGCGCCTGTAGTCCCAGCTACTCGGGAGGACATGTTTCTTTACAAGGGATTTATATTTGCTTTCCTCAAGCAGTGGCTTTACCACCAGTCCTCTGGGACCACCTTAAACTAAATTCCACACTTGATGTTTTTTTTTCAAGTCACCAAGATTGTGTGAATAAGGCCAAAAATAAAAATCATAAATTTAATTTGCTGAGGACATTATTTTCCCTCTTTTTCTTGTGTACCCAAGTTTAAGACTGAAAAGTTTCTGTGCAATTCCTGGTGGGACCTAGGTAGGATTAATTTTAATTTCTCTTTCTGGTGATGTGGACTTATGCAATCCTAGCTTTATTATTGAGTCTTATGTTAGACTCAGACTTTAGGTGGACCTTGGATTTTTTTTAAAAAAACGTATGTTCTCAGAGACCCTTAAAACAGAAGCGTTTGTTTACATGGTTTGGCAAATGCCTTTAAGATGATTCCCATTGATTTCTCTGGTCTACTTACTGCCTTGTTATTTTCAGTCCTTGGACATGCCTATTCACGGGTACATTTAAGATGACTTAAAAGCTATTTTCCTATAATTTTAATTTCTAATTAGAAGAGTCATAGCAGATAACTAGTTCTGAATATGCCCTGGAAAGGAGCAATAGATATTTAAGAATGAGTGGATAGTCTAGATGGATAAAAATCCAGAGGTTTTGTAGGAAAATATAGGAATAATAATTGGGGAGATGTATGGAAGAAAGAAACTTTAAAAAATAAGGCAAAAATATGTATTATATCAGATACTGATACTATAAAGCTACTGTAATCAAAACAATGTAGTATTGGTGCAGGAATATACATTTCTCAAACAGATGAGAATCTATAAATATAACCAAGTAAATATGAGTATGTAATATATAATAAGGAGGATATTTCAATTCAGTGGAAAATGAATGACTTCTTCAATAAGTAGTTCTGGAATAATTTTGACTTTACTTTTACAATCGTTCATAGGTTATCTCCTAGAATACTTTTCAGGTGGACTCACCTTCTACATATTAAAAATACGTATTTAAGTATAATTTAAATTACATTCAGCTATAAAGTATAGGAGAGCAAATTTGACTACCTGCATTTTAAAAATGTATTTTAAAACAAAAAACTAACTACACTTGAGACCAAGTGAAAAATTGTTTGCCACACATATTTCAGTCCACGTGTTAACGTCTTCGTTAATCAAAGAGCTCCTGAAAATTTGGATAACTCAGTGCAGGCATGGGCAAAGATTTTAGTATTATAGAAGTCATGGAAGTGACTATTAATCATATTGAAGTTAGCCTACTTGCATATTAGTCAGCAAGATGTAAGGGAAAAGATGAGATACCAGTTTTCTCTCATCAAATTGTTGAAGTTGGAAAGTAAACTCCTATATTACTCAGGTGGAAGGAAAGAACTTTTATGTGGTGGGTATATATTTGAGAATTAAAGATATATGTACTGTTTCAGCAGCATGCTTTATTAATTTGTTCTACGTAGAGAAATAAAGTAATCACAACGTAAAGGGACACATATACAAGGATTTTGTTTAAAGCAATTATAGCATCGTTTGGAGTAATAAAAAATTGGTAAAGACTTCAGTATCAGCTCAATCTATTAAGTTATATTTATATTATGGAAGGGTAAGAAGCAATTCTTAAAAGTGCATTTTGTATTTATTGGTCTAAAAGTATATTTGTAGTAAGTGAAAAAGGACAAAATGCATAGTAATGTGAACAGCATGACAGTATTTTTAGAAAAAAAGTTCATCTGTATATAAACAAAAAAGGGTAGGATGTAATTTAACTTTAGTTTCTTCATTTGATTGAGGTTAGTGTAGGGTGAAGCTAGATTTCTAACATTTTCCTTATAAATTTCTAAATTACTTTGCTTCTTATAATGAACATATATTTTATAATAAAAATAATATATTAAAATTCAGTAGTAAAATTAAATAAAATAAAACTGAGAGGTTTTACAATAGCACATGACAGACCCTATTCTGAGTTTTCATTGTGGTATAAAGAGTGAGTGAAAGATCAAGATTTTTCCCCCAAATGGCTAAAATAGTTCCAAATATGATTTTTGAATAATTGTTCTAGTATACTAATGCCACCTTTATTGCCTATTTAATTCCATATTTATTTAGATCTGTTTTCAAATCTTCTTTGTCCTACCTATCTATATGTAACAGGACCAAGCTTTTTTAATTCCTATGCTGTGTAGTATATTTTGTTACTAACTAAAAGTGTCTCCTTGATAATACATTTATTTTCAAAGTATCCTAGCTTTTTTCTGCATGTAAAACTAGCTTTGTAAGCTGAAAAAGAGTTCTACAGAATAAATATTGAGCACAATATTCAGACTATAATGAAATATTAATTTCTAATTATTAATGTAAATGTATGCACACTTTGACTCATTCATTTATCACTAATGTTACTGTAGTTAATGTAACGATTAACGAAATTTTCCAGAATCCAGACTTTAATTTTAATAAATAACTTCCTAGTCTTGAATCTGGCAAATTGTGGAATACTAAATTTACTAGAGTTAAAGACAAAGGACTGGAGTATTATTTTTAAAATAGCACATCTTAATTAATATATGGTGCGAAGAGGATAGATGGATATAACATTATCTATTGAATTATTAATGCTTATATAAAATCTATCTTGTTTCTGTTTATATATATATATAAACTTCACAAGGTTACATTTTTCCTTTTTTTTTTTTTTTTTGTGACAGAGTCTTGCTCTGTCGCCAGACTGGAGTGCAGTGGCTCAATCTTGGCTCACTGCAACCTCTTCCTCCTGGGTTCAAGCGATTCTCCTGCTTCAGCCTCCCGAGAGTAGCTGGGACTACAGGTGTGTGCCACCACACCTGGCTAATTTTTTGTATTTTAGTAGCGATGAGGTTTCACCGTGTTAGCTAGGATAGTCTCGATCTCCAGACCTCATGATCCACCTGCTGCGGCCTACCAAAGTGCTGGGATTATGGCTCCTGGTTCATTTTTACTTTTAACCACAGCTGATACAATGTATAATGGTCACTGATTTTATTCACTTTTGCTTTAATAGAGGAAATTCAGATTTGAAAAGCCTGTAGCTCAAAGCAAATGTTAGTCAATTGTAAGTTATAAAATGTAATCAACTTAAGATCCAAGAGTCATGTTAGTATAAATGAGAAAGGATTTTCATTATACATCTTAAGCAAATTTTATATGAAACAAGTAACATATTGTTTGTAGTTGTGTGTAGTATAGACAAATTTAAACATATGCTTTTGTAAATATTTGATAAAATTTAAATTATTTTTAAACACACTAATGACATAAAAACTAAATAAATATATGTAAATTAAATTGGAATCACAACTGTTTTCTTTTACAATATTAAGACAGGGAAAATTCTGTATAAAGAAACACATAGGATACTAGTTTGGGTATTTTTTAATATTATTAAGTAAAAATCAATGTAACAGAATATAGACCAAAAGAAAATGTAATTGAACTAGGCATCTCATTGTATAGAAATTTGAAACCCAGCAAAGCTAATCACACAGCTGCTTGATAGCATAACTGAATTTTCTAGATTTCTTGTTCAGTGTGCCTTTGTATTATGCTATACTATCGATATTAACAAATATGCAGATTATGAGCTATTATTAAAATATAAAAGGCTGGAACATCTGCTATCATGACTGAATTTTATAAGTGCTATTAACATCTTGAATGTTGGGTAAAAAGTATAATGTAATAGACTTCGTGTTAAAGAAATTTGGGTTTAGTATTTTTGAAAACTACTTCGAAAAATTAAAAATTTTAAAGTAAATTATTAGAATCGATATTAATTATATTTTGAAGCTATTAATGGGTTTAAATTAATGTACTTAGAATGGAGACTTTTTTGAAAAACATTTTTATGTCCACTGTAGAATATAATTAACACACTGTACTATGCATCACAGCAGTCTGTCAATTAAGGAATTACTCATATTCTTATCAATAAAGAGCAAACTCTCACTTTATAGTCTGACATCTTTTGTATCGCACAAATGGTGTGATATTACAGTCTAGATTTAATGGCATAAATAATCATGTGTCTTTTGGCATGGCATAAATAATCATTAAATAAAAAGTTTTTGGCATTTTATATGTAAGTTATATGTGTTTGAATATATATATATTTTACATTAACATGGGAGATTCTTTGAATAATAATCTTTACCGTTCAATAATTTCCCAAACGTAAACATTCTCATTTGCTTGCAAGCTGTGTAATATTCATAAATGAAATTGTAGAACTCTTTCAATGCCCAATGCTTTTTTCAACTCTAATGATGACTAGCTTTGACATCTTTGTTTTTGTATTTGTATTAGTGTTTAGATGTAGAAAAGTATCCTATGTCTTTGAAGCAAATTATACAAACTCTGCTACACTAAATAAAACAATATTTCATCTTTTTATTTCTCTCTTCGAATTTCTTAATAACTTACTGGAGATGAAAATCTTAAGTCTCTAAATTTCTTATAAAATTTATTGCATTTATAATTATTTTCCCTGGATAAAGTGGGACTTTTATAATTTTAGAACATATATTCATGTTACTTAATTTTAATTGGTAATTGAAAAACTATAAAGCACTTTCTTATTTTTGCCTTTTATAGAGATGTTCATTTTCAATATTAAAAGATAAGTAGGCCAGGCACAGTGACTAATGCGTGTAATCCCATCACTGTGGGAGGCTGAAGTGGCTGGATTGCCTGTGGTCAGCAGTTCAAGATCAGCCTGGCCAGCATGGCAAAATCCGATCTTTACTTAAAAAAATACAAAAATTAGCCAGGCGTGATGGTGCATGCCTGTAGTCCCAGCTACTCGGAAGGTTGAGGCAATAGAATCACTTAGACCTGGGAGGTGGAGGTTGCAGTGAGCCAAGATCTCGCCACTGCACTCCAGCCTGGGTGACAGAGCCAGACTCTGTCTAAAAAGAAGACGATAAGAAGTAATCAGTAGTTCAGTTTCTAGTATTATATATGTAGTTGACTACATGCTTACAGCCAAAAGGGATTGATTAGACCTTAATAAAACAAAAAATAAGACATGTCATAAAAAATATAAGACTATCACGAATATATATTAACAAACACAATCATCAAAATTCTGTTGTACGAAGTGCTTTCTGGCATTATGCTTCCAATTGGAAAAAAGCTGAAGTATTGATAAAGGTCTTTAAAAGAAATGTTACCTGATATAAAGTATGAAAAGAATGGGTTTTGATACAGAAGAAAGTTTTATTTCATTTAGCTGGAACAATATAGAGGCAACAATATTGATTCTTCATTCCTATCTAGTGCTTACCAAAACCGCTTTCACATATTTGATGAATAATGAATTGAATACATGTGCATACATAGACTCAGTTATTTTTACTAACTCGTGGGGAAAATTGTAAGTTCACAAGTTCATTAAATAAAGCAGGGAGGATAGGTTGCAGAAAATAGGAGTAATAGAAGTCACTTAAAATTTATATAGGTTCTATATAAAAAATTACATCACCATTTATATGCCCCTATGTCATTGATTTTTTATGGTTTGGTAGATTGGTGATTTTCTCTACATACTTTGTTGCTTCTTTCTTTCTATATATCTTATTCTACTTCCGAACACGAGTTTTATTTAATAAATACTAAAATCTTAAACTCACAGTATTAACATTTAACAAAATCTTTTTAGGAACAGAAAGCCTAAAGGGATAGAGTGGGGACATAAGTTCATTGAATCTATTCTATAGTAGTAATGGAATAGGCATCTTATCCATGCAAAGTTAAAAAATATATACATAATATAAATACGCCTGACAAAGAATTTTGATCTTCATGTCTCAAGTGATGAAACTGAGACTTAAGAGATATGACATTTCCCCAGTCGTATTGCTTGTGCATAGTATAAGCAGAATTCAAATTCAGTTGATGATTGCAAAGTTCGTGTGTGTGTGCACGTGCCTGCTCGCTTGTATGTGCCTGTGTTTTTGTTCCAGTTAAATGTCTCAGGATCAATAAAAACTTTATCTTCTATAAGAATGATTGTTAATTTCCTTACATGTATAGGCTTAAACAAGGCTCACTGAACTAAATGTATAGTTCTAAAAATGAATCATATTGTATAAAACTGATCTAAAATGTAGTATATCTGAGATATGAAAAGAGAATTTTTCAGAATAAAGCTAGTCAAACCTATTCGTCTATCTCCATTTTTTTTTCTATAAGAGTATGAGTATGATGAGGGCAGGAATTTTCATGTGTTCTGTTCATGATACATCTACATTCTCCTTTGCCAAATATCTGAGGACCCACAGGTTGTTCATTGAGGGAAGGTGATAGCTTGACAGAAAGAGTGTTCTGTGTGCCTGTACCTTCTGTGTGTGGTGCTAGAGACATTTTCTATTCAATTAATGTACATCAGTACATTCACCATTACAGCTTGAGCCAGAAATAAAAGTAATGTTAATTCACCCTTCTCACACATGCAAACTTCTTGAAGTTTAGCCCAAGTATTTTTTTAAATGCAGCAGATTGGAGTTTATCTTGGAAGGGTGCTTCCATCTGTGAAAACTGTCATTGGAAGAAGGAAGAACACTTTAAAATAAATCCACCAGCTGTATTGATAATCTTGTAGTGATATGAAGACTTGAATATGATAGGACTATTTGTTAAATTAGTTATACCATATGACAGGGTAGCGGCTTGTGAGTTTTCCATTTCTTGATAATGACTTTAGAAATCATTAAATTGTGGAGGAATGACACTAATGCAGTTTCATGCTGTAATTTTAAAATAAAAAGCAAAGTATAGAAGTTAAATTATTTTAAAATTAACTCACCTAAATGGCAAGTGTTGTGCTTATGAACATGCTTTAAAAACCCCAAGGACTAATAGAAAATTCAACACCTGCAAATTGCGGGTAAATTAGTGGGCCAAAGAACAATCAATGCCTAATGTGTTGATTTGAAAACAACAAACATTTCAAATATTATTTTTGTCTTTAGATGTTTGCTAGAAGGATTGAAAGTCCTAATGTTTTGTACATAAAATATCTCTATGCACAAAAAAATCAGGTATGTATTTTGTATCCCTCCTGACATAGCCCTGTACATTTTTCTTCACATGATGGAACACTGAAATGCTTGTAACTGATTGAATAACATGAACCAGTTGAAGTAGTGTGTATTTTCTAGAAGGAGACTGCTGGGGTGTCTATAAAGTACCCTTCTAAATTTAAATTTTCTAGTCTTTACTTTTAAAAAGAATGAAGAGCTCACAGAATAGAAATCAAACCTCTCATGTAGAAGGAGGGCTCAAGAAATCTTCCCACTTGCTATGAGAGAAAAAAATTGATATTGATCTTGACATTCTCTGTGGGAAGAGTTGAGGAGGTGTTCCCCTTCTAATAGGTTTCTAAGTGTCTTTGGCTCTCAGTACTAAGATCCCTAAACAATGGAGTGATCTACCGTTTCTTCAAAGTTATTTGTAATAGAAAGATTGCAAAGGTGACTTCTGAATCATTGCTTAATGTTGGTTCAACCCATTTTCAAAATCATGCTTCTTTATTCTATGATACATGCCTATGCTTTCCTCTTTCTGGGCATCGTTGTGTAACCTGTCTCAGGCTCCCTACCTTTCCCCTTCCTTTCTGAGAATTTCCACATCATCTATTCAATATTTTTCCTAGTTAGTTTCTTAATACTGGAACCCTTCTATTAAAAAGCTTTAATTAAATACTAATCCCTCAGCTTGCCAGTCAGAATCCTCCATAATTTAGTTCGTGCATATTTTTCAAATACATCTTCTAATAATCTTTTCCAAGTGAATGAATTACCTCAACCAGATTGCCAAGTCATTACACCAAGCCCTATTGTGAACTTTCTTGAATATTTACTCATATCAATCAAGAATGATGTGGCTATGATTCTCTCTTATCTTAGACAAGTCACATGCAGAATCATTGTGACTGTCACCCACTTAAAGCTGATGCTGGACATCTTAGCTGAAATGACTTCTTACTCTGATGCTAAAGCATCTTGATATCAGGAAGCATATACTTGTTTTTTCAAAAAAAACATATACATAATGCTTTATATTTAGAAGACATTCAATAAGTCCTTACTAACCTAAAACAATTTTTTAACCTCCTACAAATTTTATTTTGGTGAAAAGGTTAACACTTAAGAGTCATGAGAGTGTTAAGAATTATTAGACAATTTCATGGCAGTAGTAGATCTGGCACTCGTAGTTTGACAGATATAGAAAAATCATGAGCCATAAGTATAATTTTAAATATTTTATTTGTTGCAATTTTTCAAATGTGTCTCTTTTTCATCTTGTGATATCGTTTTGTGTGCAATCTTGAAACCAATTTGGGGCTCATGAAACAATATTCTTGTGGAAAGATGCTTAGGTGTTTAATTGGATTATGTTTTTTTTCTGTGCTTCTTTACCCTAAGTATCCTTAAAAGTGGTCTACCAATTGCAGATCACATTTTTTTTTTTTGCATTATACTGTTTTTATATTACAAAGACTCTTCTAATTATACAATGGAAATTTTGAGTCATGGAGGCAGTCAACAAATATTTATTAATGAATCACATTAAGTGTTTCTGTGTCATGTAAGAGGAGGAAAGAATACTGAAAGTGACTTTGAGATTATTTCTAACAGTGATGACCTGCTCAGTTGCTTTTACTAAGTGAAGAGATCAGTGGGCTTCAGCAGGAACTAAGTATGTTTGCTTAGGAATAGACTGATTAATTCTAAGTTAGTAATTGCTCATTTTCATTATTATTAAGTAAAATTATCCAAAACCAGAAAGAAACATCAAGGAGATGAACATAAGAGCATTTTACATGGAAATAGAAATAGTCTTATTACATATAGTTCTTTTTATTATCATACTAAAGTATTGTTTAAATACAAGGGAACAACTAAATACTATTTAGTTTTCTAGCAGAAAGAACCATTGGCTCACTTCTTTGTTTATTCTTTGTTAAAAATTCAACCTATGAATATACATGTTACCTAGTACATTTGTGTCAAGTAGAGATGCAATTTCTGTTCAGAAGAAAAATGACTCCAAAAGTTATGTTTTATTGCCCTACAGGTCATTGTCTAGTTTTGTATATAATCTAGCTATTTTATGCAATTATTCCTTTATTAAATTGAGCATATAATTCCCCTCCTTTAAATGCATGATTTAAAACATAACAGCTTTTAGGAGATATATTCACTTCCCATATACTTGTTCATGTAAGTGAAATTAATAATTCACTGATGTCTAGTACGTTTGCAGTTTCAACCATCACCACAATCAATTTGAGAACAATTTTATCACCCCTAAAAAAACCCTCCATACTTATTAGCAGTTATTGTCCATTCCCTCTCAGACCCCCAGATCTATTATTTACTTTTAGTTCATTTTTGTATTTGGTGTGAGATAGGGTCAAGCGTCATTCTTTTGCATGTGGATATTCGGATATTCCAGCACCATTTCTTGAAATGAATATTCTTTCCCATGAATTGTCTTATATCCCTTTTCAAAAATTAATTGAACATAAATGTGAAGGCTTTTGTCTGGACTCACACTTATATCACATTGATCTACATGTTTATCCTCATGTCAGTACCATACTATCTTGGTTATGTTAGCTTTGCAGTAATTTTTGAAATCAGGAAGTGTTAGTCCTCTAGCTTCATTCTTATTTTTCAGTTTAGCTAGTCTGGATCCTTTGGATTTTCATACAAATTTTAAGATCAGCTTGTCAATTTTTGGAAAATCAGCAGGGATTTTAGTAGGGATTGTATTGAAATTTTAGATAAATTTGGATAGTATAACCATCCCAGTAATTAGTCTTTTGGCCCATGATCATGAGATGTATTTTCATTTATTTAGATATTATTTAGTTCCTTTCAACAATTTTCTATAATTTTCAGAGTATAAATTTGATACTTTTTATAGTTTTTAATACATATAGTTCTGAATAATTTATTTTGTTTGTTGCTGTTGTAAATGGAATTGTCTTAATTTATTTTTCATTTGTTCCTTACTAACATATTGAAATACAATTAATTTGCATCTTAATCTTGTATCCTGTAAGTTTGCTGTACTTTTATTACTTTTCATAGTATTTTAGTGGATTAGTTAGGGTTTTGTATATACAAGAGCATTTTACATGGAAATAGAAATAGTTTTTCCCTTTCCAATCTGGATAACTTCTCTCTCTCTCTCTCTCTCTCTCAGTCTTTCTCTTTCTCTCTCTTTCCCTCCCTCCCTTCCTCCCTTCCTTCTTCCCTCCCTCCCTCTCTCTTCTTCTCGGTCTCCATCCCTCCCCACTCTGTCACTTCCTCCTTCCTTTTATGCCTAATTATGTAGTAAACATTTCAAGTGCTATGGTGAATAGAAGTTGTAAAAGTTAGTGTGATGGCTGATTTTAGGTGTGTGATTGATTGAACCTTTGTGTGCCCAAGTATTTTGGTAAAATTTTATCCTGGATGTTTCTGTGAGAGTATTTTTGAATTAGATTGACATTTAAATCAGGTTAGTAAAGCAGATAGCCCTCCCAAGTGTGGGTGAGCCTCATCTAATCAGTTAAAGGACTGAATGAAACAAAAAGGCTAGCTGTGTCCTGAAAAATACAGAATTCTTCCTGTCTGACTACCTTTGAAGTGAAACATTGGCTTTCTCCCCTACTCTTGGACTAGAACTAAAATTAAAACTTAACTGGTTCTCAGGCCTTCCAACTGAGACTTGAACTAAAACATTCACTCTTCTGTGTCTCCAGCTGGCAAACTCAAATTGCAGATCCTGGAAATTTGCAGGTTCCTAATTGTGTACCAGTTTCCTATAATAAATCTCATATTTTATACACACACACACACACACACACACACACACACACACACGTATACACACACCCCCCCCCCCCCCACATACATCTTATTCGTTCTGGGTCTCTGGGGAACTTTGACTCCTTGACCAGTGCAGTAAACGTTCTTGTCTTGATCTTGGAGGAAAGCATTCAGTTTTCACTGTAAAGTGAGATGTTAACTGTGGGTTTTTGTAGAGGCCTTTTATTAAGATGAAGAAGTTTCTTTCTATTTGTAGTTGGTTGAGAGCTTTTGTCATGAGGGATGTTGAATTTGTCAAGTGCCCTTTCTGCATCTTTTAATATGATTGTGTGATTTTTTTTTTGTCTTTTATTCTACTGATATGGTATATTTTGATGTAAACCAACCTTGCATTCCTGAGTAAATCCCTCTTGTATGTTCTAGAAGTATTTGTGAGAAATTAGCATAAATTGTTATTATGTGTTTTATAGAATTCACCAGTTAAGCCATGGCAGCCTCAAATGCCCTTGACTCAGATTTTACTATCTTTATTCTTTATTTGTTGATGAGGTAAATATAATCTTTCACACATTTTTCTTCTGTGTGTATAAGATATTTCTGTGTTGACTTTTGGATATTATACTTTGACAGCTTAATGATTTATTATTAACTTCTTTTAGAGACACTACCAAAGACTGACAAACACAGTGATAAATCTGATCTAATCTGGGGGAAGAAACAAATCCTAATCTCTTGATTAAAAGAAATAGACTTTTAACTTATTAAGCTTTTCATTGAACTGATGGAAAGACCACAACTAAAAGAACTATGTAATAAAAACTACTTAATATAAAGTGTAATGAATCTAATGGACTAGCTATGTGTCCTCCAACTTATATTGAAAAGAACTTTTGTATGTGTATGAATGTGTGTGTGTGTATGTGTGTGTGTGTGTTTACATCAAGATATGGACCATAGCTGAATAAGATCACTGTAACTAGATTCTGTAATCTATTGCGCCATGAACAGTATGCTTTAGTATAAATCCTGCCTCTGCCACTTATCTGCTTTATGATCCTTTGCTTGCTAATTATTTACCCTTTATATTTCAGTTTTATTACTCATGAATTTAATTTCATACCACATTCTTACTATATATTCAGAAAATATATGTAGAAGAACCATTCTTACATGGCAGATGTAACTGTTCATTGCTGAAGGTACACTGAACAACACAAATACTGTTAAACCACCACAAATGCTGTGAAAGCTGTGCATTAGCTGTTATTTTAAAATGTTTATTTAGTTCTAAAATACCAGTTTGATTCTTTTCAAACAGATTCCAGTATTCTGGTGCTATTTTTAATTGTTTCATTTTTTTTTTTTTTTTGGTCTTTTCTTTTCCTGAATTTTCATCAAGGTTATTTTTAAAAGTCTTTTTTTTCTGACTTAAATTTCTGGATTACCTAGGAGTTTGCTTCTTTTATTTATTGTTTTCTTATTATTATCAGGCATTTGGTCCTGTCTCTTCTTGCATCTAGGAATTTTTGATCAAGCAATGGGCATCCTATATAGTGAGAGATGATAACAGTAAATAAAATAATTGGAGATAAGAGTAAATAAAAGTCTTTTAAAAAAAGTGCTGAGGATATATTAAAGAATCATTAAATAGTAAATGTCATTGTTGCTTTTTGTTATCATCAGTATTCTGTAATCACAAGGAATTTGTACTTATGTCTGAGGCTTTTCATGGAAGCAATGTCTATGCTTTGAAAGACCTTCAAAATTATTATAAATAAAAGCCAAAGGAAACATAAATGCATTATGTGTATATTTTTCAGTGTATTCTATCAACTCTATTCTTAAAATGTATTTTAGAACAGTTTTAGATTTATGGAAAAATTGTGACAGTAGTACAGAGAGTTTCCATATGCACTCATAATTACCCCTATTATTAACACCCTACATTAGTGTGGTACATTTGTTGCAATTAATGAAATAATATTGATCCATGATTATTAGCTAAAGTTCCTAGTTTATTCAGATTTTCTTAATTTTTACATTTTTTTCTGTTCCAGGATATCATAAAAATCACCGCTATACATTTATTTGTCATGTGTCCTTAGGCTTCTCTTGTCTGTTAAAATTTGCCAGACTTTTCTTGTTTTTGATGTACTTGATAGTTTTCAAGAGTACTGGTCAGATGCAATTCTTCCTTTTGATTACAGGAAAACATTCTCCCAGATATTCAGCTTATTATTCATTCTGTTTTCAGGAAATAATATGTTCCAAAAATAATGAAAGCTCTGGCTACTTTTAATTTAGTTAAATGGAGGATAACCTGAGTACAACTATTTTTGTTGTTGTTTTAAAGTTTAGGTTTTGAATTTCTTCAAACAATCCCATCTAATTTACATTTGTTAAAAAATGAAATGAATAATTTGTGACAAGATACAGTTAGATGACTTATAAATGTAAATTATTTACAGCACATTTGTATTTTAAACTTCAGTTTTCCAAAATTGATTATGCATTTATCAATGTACTGTGCTTTGAATATTCCTGTGTGTCAAATACTCTGCTAAGTTTTAACTGATGGTTTCTGATAGTGGTAGTGAAACCTATGCATCTTATACACATCATTCTCTTTGATCTGATTACCTAGTAAAAGAAATAATGTTTGTCATAATTTGGCTGTTTAAAGTATATTTTTTAAGTAGTAAAATTTTATTTTGTATCAATTTTGCAGAACTATTATGGAGCTGCTAAGATGATTTTTTCTGACAACCCACTTGGTCTGACTTGTGGAATGGTATGTCCAACCTCTGATCTTTGTGTAGGTGGATGCAATTTATATGCCACTGAAGAGGGACCCATTAATATTGGTGGATTGCAGCAATTTGCTACTGAGGTATGTATGATATAGACATGACATCCCCCCACTGCCATCATCATGCACAAGTATCTTAAAATAACTTTAATCCTTGGTGCTCTGTTGATACCCAACATTTTTAGTGTGACACACAGCTCAAATATGTTTTGTACAATGAACTTTATTTTTGTTAGCAGCTTGGCTACAAAAATGAAGTTTATAAAACCATATGTCAAATTAGTTGCAATCCCAGCAGGTTATTAAAATACTTTCAGTGAAATTATATAAATTAAATGATCCAAAAATAGAACTTATTCATTAACTTTATATGGAAGTATGGCAAGGAGACCCTCTTATGAAAAGGCTATCTTCCTTAATGGATTATTTTCCCCAAAACTCACCTTAATCTCCTTAAAGCTTGAAATACAGCATATTTTGTTGCATTCTTTGGGAAATAAAGGTTAGAGAATTTTCAGAAACCCTGAAACTGAGTAATGTTATTAAGCAACATTAATAATGTCATTAGATTTTGTGAACTTACAGATTGGAAGCAGGTCTTTTATTTGGACAAAAAATGTATAATGAAATAAAATGAAAGCACTTTTTTTCTGTTTATCCCATAGACTTTGATCCTGGCTTTCTCTTTAATGAATCATTTGTAAAGGGCTTTGATTCTCCAGACACTCTTGGACTCTCTGAGGTCTCCTATTTGGAGTCAACAAGCAGGTTAATTCCCATGTATCATTTAAATGATCAGCTTATATGAAGGATATTGTAAGACTTTATAATCTTTGGGGAGTAGTTGGCTAGAAAGTCAAATTAAATGCCTGTCAACACTAGATTTTTAGTTAATGACTTACCGATCTGGTTTTGTCAACGTAAACACAATGTGTTCTTTTATTTTAGGACCCTTCCCATAATATTCCTCAAGCTTAAGTCTCACTTTGCTTTTAGTAATAAATTAGGGTTGTTCCCTTCGTGCTTTCTGACAGGTTAATTCTAAAGAAGAGCTCCTGGGAATAAGAAAATAGAAACAATTCGAGGTTGTGAATTGTTGCAATAAATTCTGGGATTTAATTTTTTTTCTTACCAAATTCACAATTGCATTAGGCTTACCTGACCTGTATGAAGTATAATCTTTACAACCTGTGAAAATCCTTAGTTGATGGAGAAGATTCACTTGAATTCCTCCTGATCTTTCTTTGGGGACCCATTCCCTCTTCATTAAACCAGGGCAGGGGCAAGCTTTCACAGGATGCAGTAAGTGAACGGTCATCAACTATCACAGCATTTTAAAACAAAATGAATTAAAATGATATCATTAGTTTGTCATTGATCTGGTCATGAGAAGGATGTGTATGTGTGTGTGTGTGAGAGAGAGATAGAGGGAGAGAGAGAGAAACATTATTCCATTCCTCTGGAAACTCCCACATGGTTTTAATTCTTTTCTTTGGGAACACTATCCCTCTGGGAACCCTTGCTTGGTTCTACCACTCATTCCCAGAGTGGAGTCTATTTAAGACAGAGATATGTGCCCTCAGTACAGAATTTATTAGAAACTCAGTAAAATTTGAGAGTGGTCCTACTTAGGTCTTGCCATAAGTATCATCTAATGAAGAGTTATGCACAGATTAGGACTGCAATAGATGCATTTTAAGTGCATCAAGGAATTTAGAATAGGAATGTGTCTGCCTATTTAATTCCAGTTATACTTTGTATAACTGTGATTTCAGTATCAAATTATAAATAAAAAATGTCCTTGTGGGAACTACTGAGAAAAGCTTTTTGTCCTTCTTTTGGGGTTGGCTGATTAGGGTGCCTGGTTTTAGAAAGTCCTGTATTCCCTAGGTCAGTGTGTGGTTTACTTAAATTTACCCAACTCTCAAAGTTGTTAGGAAGGTAAAAAAATAACAACACGAGTAACTCCTTTTTCACTAATATTCATGGAAAAAAGTACAAAGTGCACAATGTTATTTCAAACTACTAAACTACTGACATGAGTATTTAAGTTGAAGTACATGATGCAAATAATTTTATGTTTTGATTGTTTGATAAAACAATGATTTTTGACCTTTAAAGAAATACAAATCTGTTTTTTCAACCAAATTAAGCAAAGGTTAGGAAAGCAGATTAAAACAGTATGGTATTTTTCAAAATTGTTTTTCCTGTGACTTTATAAATGATTTTTAAAATACCAACTCAGTAGTCTGTCATTATTGGTTAGGTACCTACTTTATTCTTCTCCAGCTGAACATGAGCACGTGATTTGGAGGAAAACGAATACATCACATGATGCATGTAGCCTGTCATAGAATCAGGAGGCCAGCTGCTTTTTTTTTTTTTTTTTTTCTTTGCGGGTTTTTTTGTGGATCCTGTTTTGTCATTACTATTCAACTTTTTGCTGTTTCAACATTTGCAGTGTTAAAAAGCGACCTTCCTTCACACACTGGTGTGTTCATGCCATAAACAGGCAACTGGGGTGATTGTGACTCACTCTAGGAGGCACTTTTTTTCCCTAGTAATATTTTAATCCTATCATAACATTGTTTCAATAAAATAACTTGGAAATAATAGTTTGGTATAGATTTTATCAATCTCATGATGGTTTTTAAACTTCTCTGTACAAATATAACCCTTGACAATTTTATTTTGAAATGTGTGTATTTATTGGAATTTTGAAAGAATCATATATTATTTACATTGAATAGACCACCTAGACTCTCATTGCCTCTGAAGTTTAATTAATGAATTGTTGGAAAAGCAGAAGGAAATCAGAATGCATCTTTCTACCCATTGTCTAAAGTTTGAAAAAAAAATTTTACATAGAAATTTAGCTGCATGTCAATCAGTTCTCTTCTGCTGATTAAAAAGTTATGGAGGCAATTTAGAAATACTAAAATTAAAAAATTCTAATTTTCCAGAATTTCTGTGTCAAAATGAATGAGAGCTGGAAAATTCATACTTAAAATTACCACCTCAATACTGAATTTTTAGGAATATACTGGATTATGATATTGGCATCTAAATATATAATTTATTTCACAAAAACATTTTTTAAGATTTTTCTAATATCTATGAAATATACCTTTTTATGGTATATACCTCTGAGCACTTTTATTTAGATTTTATACTTTTATTGTACTAATATCCAGAATCTACAAGAAACTCAAACAAATCAGATAAAAAAAAAATCCCATCAAAAAGTAGGCTAAGGACATGAATAGAGAATTTTCAGAAGAAGATATCCAAATGGCCACCAAAAATGTGAAAAAATACTCAATATCACCAATCGTCAGGGAAATACAAATTAAAACCAGAATGCAATACCACCTCCTGTAAGAACGGTCATAATTTAAAAATAAAAAAAAAAAATAGATGTTGGCATGGATGTGTTGAAAAGGGAACACTTTCACACTGCTGGTAGGAATGCAAACTAGTATAACCACTATGGAAAACAGTTTGGAAATTTCTTAAAGAACTGAAAGTTGATCTACCATTTGATCCAGCAGTCATACTACTGGCTCATTATATGAAAACAATACTTGATCACACATTTATAGCAGCACAATTCACAATTGCAAAAATGTGAAACCAGCCCAAATACACAACAGTCAATGACTGGATAATGAAAATGTTATACACACACACACATACACACACACACACACACCATGGAATACTACTCAGCCATAAAAAGGAACAAAATAATGGCATTTGCTGCAACCTAGATGGAGTTGGAGACCATTTTTCTAAGTGAATTAACTCAGGAATGGAAGCCAAACATCATATGTTCTCACTCATAAGTGGAAGCTAACTTGTGAGGACACAAAAGCATAAGAATGATACAATAGACTTTGTGGACTTAGGGGGAAGAGAAATGGTGGGTGGCAGGATGAGGGATGAGACTACACATTGGGTACAGTGTACACTACTTGGGTGATGGGTGCACCAAATTCTCAGAAATCACTACTAAAGAGCTTATCAGTGTAACAAAAAATCACCTGTTCCCCAAAAACTATTGAAATATTTTTAAATGTAAGAAATTTCTGCTTTTTTAAGCCAAAAAAGAGAATGGAACTGACATGCAATTCTAGATGAAATCAGGTGACTCATTCAGAAAAGAGTTATCTTTAGATTTTCCTTTTTTACATTAAAATTTTTTTTTTTATTTTACCTTTTGTCTCTCAACAGGTTTCTTAACTATCACCTCTCATTTGACTTTACTCAATGCTTGTCGTATCAGCATATACTATTTGCAGTAATGCAATAATTACTTTGAAATATACAATGAATGATTACAGTTACACTATTGTGCTACTGAACAGTAGATCTTATTCTATCTAAGTGTATTTTTGTACCCATTAACTATCTGGAATTAAATTGGATTTTTCATTAACACAAAGAAATGACAAATGCTTGAAGTGTTGGCTATCCCAGTTACCCTGACTTGATCATTACACATTGTATGCATCTATCATAATTTCACATGTACACCATACACGTTTGCAACTAGAATGTATTCATAATAACTAAAAATAAAAAATAAAAAATTGAAGAATTTTTTTCATGTAATTGATAAAATGTACTTTGTTTTGTTTGCTTTGGATTGAACATATATTATAGATAAAATACTAAAGGCCATAATATTCTCTTTCCAAGTCAAGTACTCTGATTAATTGATGAATCTGCTCTATGTTTTATGTTTCCTAAGAAATTATAGTTCCACAAATAATGTGGAATTCTCAAATGAATGTTGAAGTTTAGAAACTTTCTCATTTGTTTATTGACAATTCATCTTCCTCATCTTTTCTAAAAAAATTTATTCTTTGAACATTGTGTGGTATATGTGGTGATGGAGGGATCTATTGATATAACACACTCACCCTAGATTCTCTACAGAAAGCCAGTTAACTCGGTTCCATTTATTGTGTAGTTTTTTGTTTCCAGACTGATTTGTAGTAACTCTTATTTTACATGGTAAGATAATATGTGTGAATTTGTCTGCTTTTGTTTTTTTTTGACAGGGTTCGGAGCTCTTTGGTTTTTTTTTTTTACATTGATCTATTTATGCATCCATTCACTGATGCAAAATGTATTAATTGCTACAGTTTTATATTTTTATATATGATGGGGTGTTTTATTCTTGATTTACCATTTTTATAATTTTGTGAACTATTCTTATGCTTTAATAATATGAAGATGGGATATTTCTTAAGGGTTAAAGAAATAATATACTATATATTCTAAGGGACTGTAAACATTTATTTCTATATTTTATCAAGGGTAGATACAGTTCAAGTTAAATTAGTCCAGTAAATATACACTAATACAATAAATATGTCAAGTGTTATGAGGCTATATTAAAGAACGTTTAACAATTATTTAAATTACATCAACATTTATGTTTTGTTTAAACCCGATAATAGTTTTGAAGAATTGGGAATGGAGAAGGAACTTGTTCACTCAAATTAGTTATGATTGTTTTAGTACAGCAAATATTACTTCTACCATATCTTCACCTTGGATATGGAAGTCACTGAAATTCTTAAACTTTTGTGTTCTACAACTGTATTTGAGGAGAATATAGAAATATGTATTCTAATGAACAATAGAGTATTGCAGGTCTGCTCTGAAATAATGTATTTCTGTGATAAATTTCATCTATCAAATAGAAGAGTGGAGACGGAAATATTAAGTGCAAGCCCCATATTAAAACAGTCACTAAAGAGATGAGTATTTGTGCATAAACTGAAAAGTGAGTTTGGAAATACTCTAGCTGTGTATTATGTTGATTGCTTTATAAGTAAGATGATCAAATGACCGAGATAGGTTAGAGAATGATCAGGACATTATTAATAATCAGTCCAGTACAGCAGGAGTAAACTAAGACCACCCCAGGCAAACTGGCTTATGTGAATATCCAGTGTAATAAGAGCCCACTAGGTAAGGATTCAGTTAATCAAACTAACATTGATTGGGCATCGATCAGTACTATGTGTTGTTGTACACTGCTTCTTTACTACAAGTCCTAGGAAACATTGTAGTTTCTCAGGAAATAATCAAAGCCAACAATTGAAATAATGTGGTAAATGCAATAAGACATATATGTTTACATTGGCATCCTTGGACTTATAGTCCAATTTTCATTAATTTTTGTCACATGGTTTAGGAGGTGATTAGACCTTAGTGCAAATGAAAGTATCAGGCAGGGAGAAAATGCAGATATACTGTATTTGCATAGTGCTTCGGTACATTTTTGTAATATCTCACTCTAAAATGCTGATAAACAGTGCTTGAGGGCATGCAAACCAGGTAATGTTTTTTCCATTTTGAACATAAGGAAACTAAGAATCGAAGTGATTACAAAATCACAGCTAATGTTAAATAAACTCCCAGTGTCCTGCACAATGTTAAGTACTTTATTTAGAGCTTGACTAATCCTCAAAATAACTCTCCAAAGTAATGTTGTTATTTCCATTTTACATATGAGTAACAGAAAGCTCCATGAAATTAATTAACTTCCACAATCTCACATCTAGTGAGAGGCAAATCTAGAATACAAGGCTAGTGGTTTAATTTTCATTATTTCGCAAACTCTAACTTGCCCCAGATAATGTTACTAGTCAAAGGCAGAGCCTCACTGTAAACCCCGGTTTTCTAGCTGTAAGGCGACGATTGCATCTCCTAGGCTAGCCAAATATACTTAGTCACCATACCTCACAAGTCGTTGTTTTTCTGTTAGATATGAAGCAACTACATTGAAATACGTTGGGTAAGACCAACACATATGGTCTAGTAGTGTTTTTTGTTGTTGTTGTTGTTGTTCTTTATTTTTTTAACTTCTGTAGCCAGGAGTGAATCTAAGTTTTATGGTGCTTCAGATAACAAAATGTTGGGTTCCTTCTTTAGAAATTACATTATAGCACTACTGAAAAATTTAAATACAAGGCCTTAAAAGGGATCTATGCAGGCCCGGCGTGGTGGGTCATGCCTGTAATCCCAACACTTTGGGAGGCTGAGGCAGGGAGATCACAAGGTCAGATCAAGACCATCCTGGCCAACATGGTGAAACTCTGTCTCTACTAAAAAAAATAAAAATAAAAAAATAAAAAATTAGCCAGCCATGGTGGTGTGCACCTGTAGTCTCAGCTACTCAGGAGACTGAGGCAGGAGAATCACTTGAACCCGGAAGGCAGAGGTTGTAGTGAGCCGAGATCCCACCACTACACACCAGCCTGGTGAGAGAGTGAGACTCCATCTCAATAAATAAATAAATAAATAAATAAATAGGGAGGTCTGTGTGATGAGGGACTTTGAAGCGTAAAGTGTTTATCTGCAGTTTTATTTTATTTTGGAATGCCTAAGTGTGATTTTGTGAAAGGTGGTATACAAGTAAATTTAGGAATAAACCTGGCACATTTATGATACAGTTTGACAAACTGATCAATAAAATCTATCAGTTCATGTTTGTAATCTAATGAAAAATTACTAATATATATAGCTAATAACTTTTTTCAGGTCATTTATAAATAGGATATAGATTAGACTATAGTTTGTTAGATTGATTGCATGTCACACTTGCCCTATTATCCCAAAGTTTTATCACTTTAAATGAGATTTCTCTATACTACTTCTATTTAAAATAGCTTTAATATAGATTTCTCTATACTACTTCTATCAATTATTTATGAATGTTTTTCACCCACACCCAACCCTCAAACACAAAGGTGAATTATTTCTGAGGGAAGTAAGATATAGATGAAAAATATGCATTAAGCACTAATAAAATAAGTATTTTTTACCTGGGTAAAATGTGTCTGTCTGGAATGCAAATACAAGTAACAACTTTCAAGACTTGATTTGTGTCTCTCCTTTTTCTCTTAATGAAGTGATTAATAGAAAAGAATAATGTCTTGATAGAATTCACTAAATATCTGACATTCTTCTCCAGAAATCTTTAGAAATCTGTTAAAATAGTCCTTACTGGCACAATGACTTATAATAAAACTATAGGGCCAGATGAATTGCTAGATGATTTTCATCACAATATTTTAGTTTGCTTTAAAACTGTATCTTGATATTCAGAGCTTAAAAATAAGCTACAGTGATTTGGGGGCAATAACTTTAAA
This sequence comes from Macaca nemestrina, assembly GCF_043159975.1. Classification (NCBI taxonomy): domain Eukaryota; kingdom Metazoa; phylum Chordata; class Mammalia; order Primates; family Cercopithecidae; genus Macaca; species Macaca nemestrina. Next base: position 135,558,300 of record NC_092125.1, read on the forward strand.
TTTTACCAAAATTGCATGGTTAAAATTATTTGCTGTTAGTTTTTTCTAGGTTAGTTTTTAAAAATAAATGTAAATATATACAATTTCATGGGCAATTTACAGTTTTAAAAGATTCATTGGTTTAAGCTTCAACAACTTAAAAACATATACTTTCATAAAAATATTTGATGAATGATAATATAGAGTAGTATAAAGCAATATTATTGTATCAACATGAATCACTTGTAAAAGGCATGATGCTTTTAAGTTAACATTTAAAGCCACCCATTTATCTCCAAATAACAATGATAAATAAAATTTAATGAAAGTAGAAAAAAAAAATAAGAGGTGAACTGAAAAGGAAATATAAATACCTTTTGGGCCAGAAATGGTATAAAAACATGGAGACTTAGTTATTCTCTGCTAACTTCTGCTGGGGAGTGGTCTAGGGTAATAAGCGCCCAAAACATCTTGCATGGTAGAGGATGGGACTCAACTCCACCTCATAGAAAGTTTAAAAAAAATAGGTGCAACTGCTGTAAAGAGCTGGGGCTTATAGAAAGCTGCAGAAAGAAGCAGAGACAGCTGTACAGCAGGTGTTGTGGGCATGTATCTATGGCACAGTGATTTGGTTCTGTGATACCTCTAATACCTTGAACTGGAACCCTGGACTTTACGAAACTTGGTTCTGCAGTGGGAGAGAGGGATAGGAGTATTGTTGATTGAAGGCCACCACATACCTGATATGAAGCCATAGGGGGAGTGCAATGAAAGAGAAAAAATTCACTCAGTGTAAATGAGAAACAAAAAGGTGGAAACTACTACGTTAGGAAAGATAATTTATCAGTGATAATTTAAAGACTTACCTGATGGTACCTGACTTTTTTCTAATGAAACACAAATAGTATTATAATCAGGCCCTTAAAATTAATATGTATAAATTAATATCCTAAAATGAGATAAAATAAAAAGAAATCAGCAGTGAGTTTAATATAAAGAATAGTTGACTTGATTTACACTGTAATGACAATCTCAATAGAAAAGGTCAGTTTTGGGCTGGATAGAGGCACAAATTGCAGAACTAAAGAAATAAAAAATAAAAATATTATCTGAGTGTTCAACCAGAATACAATAAAGAGATACGAATAAATGAAAAGTTTAATAGAGAAGTTCAGAAGCTTCTAAGTCTCCAATACACATGTAAGGGGAGGTCTTAAAGTAGAGAGAGAGAGACTGACACAGGAGGAGCCTTAAAGCAGTTATGGTGGAAAATTTTCCAGAAGAAAGGAAAGATGAAAGGTCTTCACCTAGACACAGGGTTGTGGTAATATTGTGCAATACTAAAGATAATGAGAATCAGAACTTCAAGATAAAGGGAAAGCAGATTACTTGAAAAACCAAATGACAATTACTCTGACCTTAGATTTCTCATCAGCATCTACTAAGAGTTATTCTTTAGAAGGAAGGAAACAAATGTGGAAAAAAGAAGAAAAGAAACAATGTGTAAAAATATGGTTGTGAATATAATTAAATATTGATCCCAGAATAATAATAACTTATTTTGAGGTTTTAAAAATAAAGATATGAAAAAAGTTTTATAATATTGACAAGGAAGTGTTTTGGAAGATAAAAATAATAAAAAGAAAAAATCAAAAGGTGTAATATTCATAAACATTTATACACATGACAACATAACCTTACTCAAAATTTGTAAGGTTTATTTGTATAAAGTTTATTAGATTGATTTAAGAAATCTATAGTTTTCTGAGCCTGACTAACATAGAACAAGTGCATCTTTTCCATGCACTTGCAGACCATTTATCAAAACTGACCATGTACTAAAAAACAGTGACTTATAAGTGTGCAGATAGTCCCCAACTTAGTGATTCAACTTAAGATTTTTTGACTTTAAAATGGTGTAAAAGTGATACACATTTAGTAGAAAACTAACTTCAAATACTCATTCAACTACATTATTTTTAACTTTCAGTACTGTATTTGATAAATTACATGAAATATTCAGCACTTTATTCTATAACAGGCTTTGTGGTAGATGATTTTGCCTATCTGCGGGCTAATGTAAGTGTCCTGAACATATGATTTTGGATGAGTAAAGTTTGTCATAACCAAACTATAAACACTTACGTTTTCAACTATCTTTGGTCAGTTTAAACCATTTTATTCAATTTGTTTATCAAATCCCCAATATAACCTTTGTATAGTCATAATAACATGGACTTAATGTTCGAATAATCTTGTGAGTCAGTTCCTTTGCATAGAAAATGAACAATGATACCTAAAGTCAAAGATTTTTAGGATTGGAAATACAAATGTTAAGTTACCCAGAGAGTGCCTTGTAAAGAGAAGACATTCATCACAAGAAGCTATCACCATTGACTCTAACCCTCACAATAAATTGCTGAAGTAATCATTGCTCTTTTAATTTTCAGAATTGGTATTTAGAAAGGCAAAGTACTCTCTAATATATATTTTTTGTTGTTGTTTTTAAGATTTGACTTATGTGTCAATTTCTCTTCCGGGTAGGTTTTACCTTCTCGAATATTCTGAGAGCACCATTTGTGAAAATTAACCCTGTACCAGACAGGCTGCACAGTAATCAGTAATATATTTTATTAAAAATAAGACATATTAGTGCTCTATTATCCAGGGAGCTACTTACTGGAGAGTCTATGTTTTTATTCATACTGGTGTCTAGGACATAGAAGGTACATAAACAATACCTACCAAATTGAAAAGGAAATTGAATGAAAGAATATTCTGATTTCAGCTAACACGGTATTTTTAACCTGTCAGTTGTACCTCTCAATGTCTATTTTAATAATATGAAAATTATGGAAAAATTTTTTGAGAATTACTAATACAGTAATAATTTTGATAACTAAAAATTTGACATGACATGAAGTTTTTATCATTTCTAATACATTTGAAACACAGTTCTCACTTTTGGTGTTCCTGGTCTAATTGTTGTGAAGAAAACTATTTCTCAAGGAGCCCAAGTATATTTATTTTCAAAGGATGAATGCAGTGATTAGTATGTACTCAGTATTTCCTTTGACTTGTTTTACAAAAGGAAACAAATAACAAAGAAAATTACATAGAAGCATCTCCTAGAAGGTATGTAATTTCAGGTAACTTACTTTTGGATGCACAAATAGCAATCTTTCCCCATTCAGGCATTCAAAAGGTAATGAGACATTCATCCCACTAATTAAGTAACTCAAGAAACTGAAACTAGCAAAAGAAAAACTGATGTAATATTTTTATTAAGATTTATCTTAGACCTACACTGATGAAATAACATTCCTTTAGAAATTACCAGAAATTATTTTTGTTTTATAATGAAATCAAGCTAAACACTTGCAAGAGTATAATCCTCTTATGAGGTATGCAGAATACTACCATACTGTTACAATTCATCCTTCAACTAGTAGAGATATTCTAAAATTTCCAAGAATATTTTACTTCTCATGACTTCCCTATAGCATGTATTTGCTATTGTTTGTTTAATTAGAACAAACAGAGTAACTGAGGAATAATTACAGCTATCAAACATTTATGTTTATTTTCATTATGTACTGTTATAGAAAACAAGAAAGGTTAAAACGAGCAAGAGTTACCGTCAAATTTGAATTGGTAGATATACTTTTATTTACAATGCTTTCTCCTTTTTCATTTATAGAGCACTATAGAAAATTGTACTGTTTCTGTCTCCAGAAGGTGAGGAGACTTAGGGCTCCTCTCTGCATTGCAATCTTTCCATTTTAAGTATCAGTTTAATCTCTCCCTTGCTTCAAAGTAATGTGAAAATTATGGAGAAAATACTGGTAAAGTCGATTTGGACTGATGAAATAAATGCACTTTCTAGATGAATGAAAGGTGAGAAATCACAGAATGAATATGCAAGAAAATGAATATTAAACATGTTCCTGAAGGGTGTACTGTGTACCCACAATATTAAAAAACGTAAAAGTAAAATTAAAAAAAAAATATCACTTACAAAGTAAAAAAAATAAGTTAAATTTTAAAAAGGATATTCACTTTTAAATAATTATTCTTCTTTATCACTAAGGTAGAACTGTTTTCCTTGGTGACTTTTACTACTTTATTTAAGCATATCACTGGAGTCCAGGAATTTTGAAATTAATCAAAATCTTAGTGCCTATTAAAATAATCTTAAAATAGTCCACACGATACAATATTTGTGGGGAAGGGAACACCTTAAAAAGAACACAAATACAATGTTATAAGACAAGAAAAGGAAATGAAATATACACAGAGAAGGAAAAAATAAAACTGTCTTTGTTAGCGGTTGACAGAATTGTCTATGTAGAAAATTCCAAAGAATCAACAGAAAAACCCCTGAAATTAATACACAATTATGGCAAAAAGGGATATAAGATTAATATACAAAAGTCAGCCACTTTCCTTTCCGATAGCAATAAATGATTAGAATTTGACATTAAAAATATACCATTTACATTTGCATTCTTAAAAACGAAATGCTTAGATATCAATCTAATAAAATATGTATAAGATGTATATGAGAAAGACTATGATACTGTGATGAAATAAATAAAAAATACTAAGTAAATGGAGACATATAGACATATTCCAGATTTCCAAATAGAAGACTTAGTATTTTCAAGATGTCAGGTCTTCCCAGTTTGATCTGTAGAGTCAGTGCAATCCCAAATCAAAATATCAGGAAACTATTTTATAGATATTGACAAATGGATTTTAAAGTTTACATAGAGAGGCAAAAGAGCATAATATTGAACAACAAATTTGGAGGACTCAGACTAACTGACTTTAAGACTTACTGTAAAGCTGCAGTAATGAAGATAGTGTGGTATTGTTAAAGTAATAGACAATAGATCACTAAAACAGAATAGAGAGCCCAGAAATAGACACACATAAATATGGCCAACTTATCTTTGACAAAAAAGCAAAGGCAATACAATGGAAAAGGATAGTCTTTTCAACAAATGATGTTTGTACCACCCTACTTCCATATGTAAAAAAGTGAATCTGGAAACAGACCGTACGTACACCCATTAAAAAAATAATTAAAGATGGATCATAAACCTCAATGTAAAATGCAAAACTACAGAACTCTTAGAAAATAACATGGGAGGAAATCTAGATGACCTTGGGTTAGGCAACGACTTTTTAGGTACAACATCAAAGACTACATTTATAAAATAAATTATTGATAAGATGGACTTCATCAAATATAAAAAATTCTGAGCTTGGTGTGGTAGCATGTACCTGTAGTCCTGTCTACTCAGGAGGCTGAGGGAGGATTGCTTGAGTGCAGGAGTTTGAGACCAGCCTGGGGAACATAGTGAGACTCTCATCTCAAAACAAACACAGAAACAAAATTAAAACTTCTATTCTGCAGGAAACTTTCTTGAAAGAAAATGAAAAGACCAGCCACAGACTAGGAGAAAATATTTGCCAAAGACATATCTGATAAAGAACTATTATCCAAAATGTCCAAAAGTCTCTTACAACCCCAAAATATGAAAACAACCCATTTAAAAAATGATACAAAGACCTTAGCAATATCTCACCAAGAAAGATATATAGATGGAAAATAAGTATCTGAATAGATGCTTCACATATGTCATTAGGGAAATGCAACATAAAACAACAGTGAGATACCACTATACTATTACAATGTTTAGTCTGCTCAGTTTGCTATAACAAAATACCATAAACTGAATAGCTTATAAACAACAAAAATTATTTCTCTCAGTTCTAGATGCTGGGAATTCCAAATCAAAGTGTTTGTAGATTTATAATGTGCTCATAACCTGCCTTCTGGTCATAGGTAAAGGCTTTTTATTGTGCCTGTCTCACATGTGGCAGGGGCAAGGTAGTTCCCCTGGGGCTGTTTTTAAGGGAACTAATCTAATTGAGGAGGGCTCCTCATGACCTAATCACCTCCTAAGGCTCTCATGACCTAATCACTTTTTAAAAACCCAACCTTTCTAACATTTGTGGTTAGTTTTCAACATATGAATTGAATTGCAGTGGGGGGGGCATGGACACAAACATTCAGAGGAGACCGAACAGCCAAAATGCAGAAAACTGACAACACCAAATGCTGAGAGGATGAGGGGAAATAGGAACTTTATTCTTTCCTGATGGGAATGAAAAATGGTACAGACAATTTGGAAGACAGTTTGACAGTATCTTGCAAAATTAAACATACTCTTATATGATCTAGCAATTTACCCCAAAGGGTTGAAAACTTACATTAACATGCAGACCTGCACTTGGGTATTTATAGCAGCTTTATTCATAATCACCAAAATTTCTGAGATATCCTTCAGTAAGTGAATGCATAAATACACTACGGTACATACAGATATTGCAATATTATTCAGGATTAAAAAGAAAGGAGCTATCAAGCCATGGAGAGACATGCAGGAAACTTAAATGTATGTTACTAAATGAAAGAAGCCAATCTGCAAAGGCTGTATATTGTATGATTTCAACTATATGGCATTCTAGAAAGGCAAAACTATGGAGACACTAAAAAGACCAGTGGTTGCTGGGGAGAAGGTGAGAGAGGGATGCATATGGAGATTAAGAAGATTTTTAGGACAGTGAAAGAAACTATTGTGTATGATGCTGTAGTCCTATGATGCTATTTTCATAATAAAATTTTTGCAAACCCATTGAAGGTTCACCAGTTGTAATAAATGTACTCAAATGTAGCACTCTGGAGAGGACGTTGATAATAGGGAGTCAATTCTCTTAATGTACCAACTACCTTAGTTCTCTGGTGTCCGGGTAGCATGGTGGGAAACAAGATGAGGTAGTTCAGTGTTTTTTGAACACTTCATGAACAATTGTTGATTTGTAAAGTTAATTTATTAATTATAATAACTAGCTATTTTTGTTAGTAGATTGACTAGAATATATTATATCAAAATATATTTTATCGGAACATATGAATTTAATATATTAAAATATAACACATTCTAAGTGGGTTAGGAATGACAAATTCATATATTTATTTCAGTTATACATTTCTTATTGGAAAATTAGAGATATATAATGAACTTTTTAACAATTACTGTGAAAATGTGATAATAACAGAGTTTAAGAGTTCAGGCTTTGGAGTCAAGTAGCCTTAGGATAAAATCTTTTGCATATGAACCTGACCACAGTTTTTTCATCTAGGAAATGGATCTAATAATTGTACCTCCATAAAAGGAGGGTTGAAGACTAAATGATAGAGATTTAACATAAAGCCTGGAACAGAGGATATATTTCAAAAAATATTTGCCTTCTTATTATTGTGGGGAAAATACATATTAGGTATACTTTTCATTCATCTTTAAATACTTCAGTTACTCTCTTCTGATATTAACAAGTTTATTTCATTTATTATATTGTTTCGGCAGTTGACCCTTCAACTTAAAAATTAAGTGGTAGAATATTAGTCAGTTGATGGACAACTGACATTTGCTTAAAAGAAAAAGAGAGGGGTCTTTCTCATGAAAAGAGCCAAATTATTTTAGAATATTTTTGTTACAGTATGAAACAACAGGGAACTATATTCTAAGATATATCTCTTAGGAATTTGATACTGTAAATAACTGGACCTAATGTATCTTTTATGCATAATTTATTTGTAATTTTATGTTACACTTCTCTGAAGACTGATGTAGTTTAATAAACGGAATGAAAAATATTATTTTTGAAAAATATTATTCATATTTATGGACATTTTGAGTTGTATAACTTGTTTTAATTGACTAACTTTTCCAAACTTTTATTTTTAACAAAATTAAGTTAATTCTCTGTTTTTTTTTTTAACTTACACAATCTATTCATTGGCAGTTTAAAGTATTACATTATTAGTTACTTTATATTTTTCATAAAATGCCAACTCTAGATTTATAATTGATTTCACTTTTCATAGTTTCATAATATTCACTACCCCCCATTCACCCACAAAATATTTTTGGAGTGATTTATTTGGCTTTTTGTCCATTTACTCTCATTTTGTCAGAATTAGGCTGCATTCATGGAAGTATACTGTGTATACATGAAGTAATCCATTATTTGTATTTCAGTTAAAAAAGAATTAGTTGCTGATGTTTTAAAGGGGTAGAGGGCCACTTATGCCTTCAGGTCTGTATTAAGTTGGAAAATGTAACATATATTTCAGAATTTAGGGTTGATGATAGAAGAATATTAGTGGCTAAAAAAACATTGAATGAGTGCTGACGTATTACCTAGGTGCAATAGTGTGCTGAAGCCAGCTTGGACCAGCTCTAGTACTGATTAAATTTTTAGGAATTATGTAAATGGGTTGTGAAACACAGTAATTGTGAAAAATTAAAGTATATAAACATGTAGTCATAAAAATCATATTAAAATAACTATAACAAAGACTACAAACTCACTGCCTCTAAATTATTTATTTCCCATTAATTATGCTCATGAGATTATTTATATCTATTGCATCATATGTTTGAAATTTTAATTTTTGCAGTAATGGATGTGTTCAATGTATTATCCACTAGCCACATGTAGTTGTTGAGCACTTGAAATATGATTAGTGCTACTGAGGTCTTTGCATTTTTAATTTTATTTAATTTTAATTTTAATTTGAAGTTAGTCAAATGTGGCTAGTGGATTCCGTCTTGGACACTGAGTTTAGATACATTCTGTCTCATGGAATTTGAATGCTAGGTGAAATGAGAATAACATTTGCTATATGGGCAGGCAGTTTCCTAAAGCACTTTCAAGATATAATTAGCTCATTAAATCCTCAAAGCCTCTCTATGAAATATATTTTATTAATCCCACCTTATTAAGGAGACTGAGGTGTAGAAATGTTAAAGGACTTGTTCAATTCCATACATCATGAGAATGATGGAAGTCAAGACTCAACCCCAAGAGTCTAGTTTCAATGCCATACTTTTAAAAATATACCACCTGTTGTGCTGAAATTCACAAAAGTGTGATTCAATTATTTACTACCTTAAAAATTGCATTAAGGTTAATCCAAACTCCTGTAAAACTCAGGGGGAAAACCCAGTGCAATAAAAGGTTGTAAAGAAAAAATCCCAGAACAGAGCAGGCAAAGGGATACCAATTGATAGATTAGTTTATTGAGCCAAGCAATGTAATGAGCATGTATTGAACAACTCTTAAGCTGCGGTGCCTGGGGTTAAGCAAATCAGGGGCTAACAATTTACATTCTAGTATGTGCTCATGATACTGAGTGTACTGCAGAGTGTGCTTGCTTTCATTTCTTAAAACACTTTAAGAGTCTTTAACTCTGTGTTGGGTACTTAGTACGGATTCAGTAAACATTTTTTAAAATAATTCAATGTTTGCATTTGATAATTTTTTTAAAAGAAGTCATAAAAGTTTTATTCAAAAAATTAAAATATTTTAGGTGAAGATACATACATATGGTTTATTATTTGGTAATTTCTACTTTATTATTTGCATGCAATTACCTAGAATTTGTGTCAGATATGTTAGGTGTTTCAGAACTTACCTATTTCTTGCTTCTGAGTGAATGCTGAGCACAAATTCTATTCCATTTGGTTATCACACTAGGGTTATTCACATTATAATGAATGCTGTAGCCTAAAACAATTCTTAGTAGTCATATTAAATCTGCTTCCATTGTAAAAGATGTCATATATAAATGATACTTAAATCATGAACGTCTTCATTTAAGATTTGTTAAAATGCAGTGTTATTTGTAAATGTTAGCAGATTTTAACATGGGAAAGTTAAATATTTAATTATTAGTTCACAAAGCTAAAATTATTCAACTAAATATGAAAGAAATTAGTATTTATTTAATCCCTAAATGGAATTAGCTGTATCTCTGTTTCCTGATCAGAGATCCTTGATCACGTTAAATGTATGTTTTAAATACTTATGAAAAGTATGTGAAATCTTTCTTTGGGGAAATATAAAAAATATATTTTAACTACATTTTAATTAATGATCTAATAAAATAAATATTTATGAAAAGTATGTGAAACCTTTCTTTGGGGAAATGTAAAATATATTTTAACTACATTTTAATTAATGATCATATAAAATTATTTATTAATTTAGAATTGGAATTTAGTTCCCTGTTCATGTTGCTTAGAAAGGAATAAAAGATAACAATATGTGTTGATTCAAAAATAATATGTAAGAAAATCTGTGCTGTTTGGATAGCACAGGGAAGAGAAGGAACGCATATTAATAATTTGTAAATAATGCAAATTGTAGCTGGGAATAAATTATTATATTATCAATTTAATCTCATTAATTAACATATATTCCCCCTTATATGTAAAAACACTGAATACTAAAATATGAATTCAAAGATGTTGTCTTCCCTTAAATAATTTATGGTCTAAGAGAGGAAACAGATAAGTAAACCAGTAAAATGTTACAAATTATTAGAATGAAAATGACAAAATATTATGAGACCATTTATCAGAGCCGTTCATCTCATGCTGAGAAATTGACCCTATAATACTTGTTGATAATACCCTCTTTAATTTTTTTTTAATAAGACCATTTGGATGTGCCTTATGTGTTTTGACTTTATTTACAGTAGTTGGTGGTACATGTGGGATGAGGTTAAGAAAATGTAAAGTCCTGTCACCTTTATTCCTCACTCTTAAGAAAACTTATATTTATATCTATCGATGTCTCTCTGGGTTTCCAGGAGAGAAAGTTACTGCTTTGACCTGTTAAATGCAAACAACTCTGTGAGCCAATCCATTAGATAGCATAAATAACTTACCTATAATATGGATTTATTCATTGGCCACTTCTATTGGTAGTCAGGTTTTGATGAGAGTAGAATAATGAGACCATTGTGATTTATTTCCTCTGCTTTTAGTTCTATCAATTTCCCTTTATATATTTAAAATTGTAATTTAGAGCCTATAGATTTAGAATTATAAAATCCTGTTGAAAGATTGACCATTTCCTTGCTATGAAATGTTCTTCAAATTTAGTAGTGTATCTTGCCTTAAAGTCTAATATTTCTAATATTGTTATATATGTACCAGCTTTCTTTTGGTTAGTGTTTGTATTGTATAACTTTGTCTAGTCTTTAACTTTACACTTATCTATCTGTGCTCTTACATTTAAGGTGTTTATCTTCCATAACTTTTGTCTTTCAATTGGAATTTTAGTCCATTTACATTTAATATAATTTCTCATGTTTATGTTTATATTTACCATCTTACCATTTTTTTTTGTTTCCTACCCTCTACCACCTATTTATAATAATTTTAATTAATACATTTTGATAATATATTTTTAAATCCCACTCCTTCCTTCCACAGTAGCTAGTTATGAATTTTGCTAAATATATTTTACTAAATGTACTTAGTAAATTTAATTTTTTTTATTTTTAACAAATTCCAGTTTTGTATTGAAGTTTACATTCTTCTTATATATTTTTGAACATATAAATCATAGTTATTCTAAAATTTACATTTGATAACCACACTTACTAGATTATGTATGTATCCCTTTCAATTTTTTTAGGTTTATTTTTCTTGCAGGCTTGGACTTTTTAAAATAAAAACCCAAACATCTTATAAAAAATTTGTAGAAACTGTGGTCGACTTATTATTCACAGAAAGTGTATTCTATCATTTGGTAGATAGATAAGAGTGAGGACTGATCACTGTCATTTAAATCCAGGGCCGAGTTGACAAGGCTGGATTGGCTATTTACCCCTCATTTGCCCTACTTATAGAGTGTAGCACTCCAGAAGCTTCAGCTGTACGCTGGGGTATTTACTAGGGCTCTTTCTTATTTAGTCACTCCAGTTTTTGTTTTTCCTGGACCATCTGGTTTTCTCTTTATTTCCTTAGGTTTTTGTCGTATGCACTTTAAGATTTAAGCTCACTTTTCTGCACTTCATTTTGCTCCAGGTTAATGGCCTCCTACATTTCCAAAACTCTGTGTCTCTCTGGTTTCAAAAGACTGCCAACATCTCTTTTCTGAGCTGTGGTTCTCTTCAAGATTCTTATCCTTCCTCCCTTTGGTAAGAAGTGGCAAATCCCTCAGGGGAAAAGTGACTTCTGGTCACCTAACTTCGTTCTTACTTTCTCTCTGAGATGTTAGCCCTTCCAAGATGCCTGCATCAGTAGTTATTGAATGCTTCAACTATTTTTTTAAATCATTATTCTCCCAAAGTTAATCTATCATCATCAAAAGCAGAATTCAAGAAATTATTTGTTAAATGTCTACTGTGTGCCATGGTAATGCTAACTCCTCTAATGCAAGGGTAATGTGTTTACATGTGATGTGACATGTTTTCTGATTCAAGGAACTAACATTCTACTGACTGACATGGAAACATAATACATGCCACAGATAGGTTGGTAAGTGGTTATGGTAGAGACATATGGATTATGCTGTAGGAGCTTAGAGGAGATGCACTTAACTTACCCTCTAGGTGGGAGTAGGGAATGTGCCCCAGAAGTGTTTCCTAGAGGAGGCATGACTCTAGAAAGGAAAGATTGAGAGTTAGCCATAAATCCTCATCTAGTTGACACAATAAAAGTTGTAAGTGTACCATATTAATACTGAAAATGTATTGCTCATTGCTATTTAAAACAAGAATTAATTTGAAACATTAAAAATATGTTTGAGGATGTAAGCTAGTTTCAAAATTTTAACAATGGCAATTGATTTCTCCATAGGTATTCAAGGCAATGAGTATCCCACAGATCAGAAATCCGTCCCTGCCTCCCCCAGAAAAAATGTCTGAAGCCTATTCTGCAAAGATTGCTCTTTTTGGTGCTGGGCCTGCAAGTATAAGTTGTGCTTCCTTTTTGGCTCGATTGGGGTACTCTGACATCACTATATTTGAAAAACAAGAATATGTTGGTGGTTTAAGGTAATGCCTACATTTATTTCATGTTTATAGTGTCAGAAATGAGGGAGCAAAACAATTATGAATATTGTTGGTTCATGTAGATCATATAGAAACTTCAGGCTCACAGATGGTATTTTAAATGTTCTTTTTCCAAATGTTCACATTTTGATTACATTATTCACTTTAAAATTTGCAGTTGGCTTGAAGCAATATTTATTTAAGAAATTTTCTCTCTAGTTCTGTGAATTTAAGAGAAATCTCTGCAAATTATTTTTTGATTATGAGAACCAACCATATGAAAGATGGTTTTAGCCCTGTGAATATTTCTTTTAATGGAGATATACCTGAAAATCATGGATATTAGTGATGGGGAAAACCTAGCTCCATGGAATATTGGACTATTCATTGTGTTGTCTAATTAGATATGTTGTCTTACATATTTTCAGTTTAAAATTTCTTAAGTCTTACTTTTGACTACTAGAAATGTATTTAAATATAACATTTTTAAAATCATGTAATCATATTATTCCCATGAAGATTTATACATGGGAATGGGAATATATATTGAAAATAAACAGAACTCTATACTAGACATATATTTCATTATCATAAAGAAATAAAATTTATTATGATTAGGGAGTAGATATTGCTTAAAACATTTGATACAAAGTAAAGAATTTAGATGGTAACTGAATAATATTACTCAATTGATTTTTATTTTCCCTGCATATACTATTAAAAAATCGTGGATTATAAAAATCTGTTTCTATGCTTAACATTTAAATTTGTTATGGCTACTGCCCTATGTGTAACCAATAAATTAATCATACCCAATAATCACAGAGGATACATTTAATCAAGTTGTTACTAAAATTTGTGAAGTTTCTTACGTTTTTTGGCACCTCTGAATATATGTTAGTAAATGTATAAATTTCAATATTACTCAAACAACAATATGCTAAGCCCAAGATAATACAAAATTATCAATTATTTGTATCATTGATAGAAATATGTTGAGATGTTTATTGACATAAATATTGATGTATAAGCTATCATTAATATAATCTTACTTGACTGAATCATCAAGCAAAAATATCACATAATAGGAAGACGCTTTAGTGTGGATATGAAACATAAACAACCTGATTGTTAAGAAATAATTATTCTTCTGTATTGATGTTCCACTACTCTGAATTTCAAGAGATTACATGTATTTTATGAATTTATTTTTCTGGAAAGTAAAATGTCCTATATATTGTTTTGCTGGAAAGATTTAGACTATCATGTTAATGGCATTTACCACAGCTTTATTAATTAGAAAAAGACATAGTCTCTTAACAATATATGTATAAGCATTGTATTTTTTTTTCAGTTATACACATCAGTGAATATCTGAGTTAACTTTTAAAATATGAACTTAATTTTGCACCCTGGTAAGCTGGGAAAAATCTCTTTGCCACTTGATTGCATTTTCACAAAAGGGCTAAAATGGAACCCACCCTGTTTATCAATTACTCTGTATTGCCAATTTTGGTAGAAGATTACTGTTGTTAGCCTATCTCTTTTTTAACTCAAATGCAGGATAGATATTTGTAATTAATATAAATTAGTACTAAAGTTGGTTTTTTAAATTTATTTGCTGAACATGTTTTAGTGAGGACAGACTTCTTTGGATTCATGACCAAACATGGTGGTTTTTCTTTTAAAGTTGTTAAATTTTTTCTTTTGGCTTTGAATCTTTTCAGTGTGTAGAGACAATATGAAATATTTAATCAATCTCATTTGTACTGTCCCATGGTAAAGGCATTCTGTGTCACTGTTACAGGATTATAAAAACTGACGCTGGAATTTAACCAGAATTACAATCACAAAACTTTCCTGTTAATTTATTTTCTACTTATGATTGCCTCTTATTCTCTTGTGTCTTCAAAGTGGCTGAAAAAGATTAAATTAGCTTTGTATGTGAAATCAATTGCTTAAGGAAGTAATGTCAAGTTTTATCTTTCCTTCTGCTTTGCATCCAAACAGATTCTTTTATCCCTGGTGAATTAGTATCACAACAACTTTTTAAGAAATCGCTAGAGTCAGTGAAAAATATCTAGGATTAATATCTATTGCATTGAGCACATCAATTATTTTTAATGTTGCAACAAATTCATAAAATAATCAGTAGTTTTACTTTCCTCTAACAGTGGCTTCTTTTATCAGGGCACAAATTTAACAGGGTTAAAAGGGTTTGATATTATAACAAAGATAAACAAAATAGTGTTAAGAGATTTTTAAGAATGTATTCACATAAATACTTTCTGACTTTTTGCTTATAAATTAATATATACGAATTTTGACGTTATTGTTAGGAAGGATAGTGAGGCCAATGCTGCCCTTTGCTTTACCTCTTTCAAATTTTATATCGTTTTTATTAGGCCTATTACTTTTCTTGTTGATTGACAGTAAAGAGAAATGGAGTCTAGGTGAAATAGTTATAGCAATAGGAAATATTTTGAGAATGTGTGATGTAATACACATTTAAAGTCTATTATCCATATGGTAATGAACTGAAGCATACCTCTGTCAGAGTATGAGAATTGTGCTTTAAAAAGAATTGAAAGTTGTTATAGATACATTTCATTACATGAAAGAAACATGAAAATAGAAGAAAGATTTTTTTTCATGTTGTCTTGACATTCCACTGACTATACTAAAGGATTTATGATTACAAGAAAAATTTTTTTCAAAACCTTAGATTGTTACAGGATCAGAGATAGAAGAAAAGTTTGTTTTCCTAAGCACAACAAACTTGGAAAATAATCATTCCTATTAAATTCTGTCTTCTGTCCTTTTATCTCCTTTCTCACCATGCAGTCTTCAGAGTAATCTCATTTACTCTCATAGTTTCAATTACCACCTACATGCAAATTTCTTAAAAATCCCTATCTGCTCTGACCTCTTTCTCCATTCTGAGCAACAGATTTATACATTCAAATCCTAGATATCTCTTCATAAACTTCATATCAATGATCAATGTTGCTTCTCTTCCTGAGTTTTCCATCTCAGGGGATGGCATCACCAAAATGGGGATTATCTGGGCTACTCTTTAGTATCCTGGCAATTCCGTTTTACAAACACTGTAAAAAAAATGTCCTCTGATATCCTTTACCTCTCAATTTCCTTTTTTTTTTTTTTTTTGGATCTGGCACTTTCACCCTGGCTGGAGTGTAGTGGTGAGACCTAGGCTCACTGCAACTTCTACCTCCTGGGTTCGAGAGATTCTCCTGACTCCGCCTCCCAAATAGCTGGGAGTATAGGCATGCACTACCACGCCTGGCTGATTTTTGTATTTTTAATAAAGATGGGGTTTCACCATGTTGGCCAGGTTGGTCTTGAACTCCTTACCTCAAGCGATCTATCCGCCTTGGCCTCCCAAAATGCTGGGATTTCAGGCGTGAGCCACTGTGCCGGGCCACCTCTCACTTTCTTTACCACTGCAGTAACCTCCTTCCTGATTTGTCTTTTCAGATTCATTCTTCCTTTAGTTTCCAAATCTGATTTTATTACTCTTCCACTTGAAACCTTTCAACAACTCCTCCTACCCTCAGAGATAACGGATCTGGCCTGGCATAAAAACCCTTCCAAGACCTGATATCTACCTGTATTTTCCCCTTTCTCCTTCCCTCCATTCCTTCCTTCAGTATATATATCAATCACTTGACTATGAGCTGGTCATGATTTCTGGCTCTATTTAGAGCATAAAAGTAAACAAGGCAAAATGCCTTCTCATGGGGCCTATATTTTAGTCATGGGGAGACAGACAATAAACGAACAATAAACCAAATATAGAATATATTAGGTGATGATAAACGAGGAAGTTTTTTAAAAAATGATGGATTAGTGGTATACCTAGTATACTAGGTACTCAGAATAGATTTTTTTAACATACTATCCTCTGGTCTATACAATAAAATTCCATAAGAATCATACAATAACCAGTAATAATTATTTTTAATTTATTCCTGTAAAACAAAAAATTAATGATTAAATTATTTTAATATTAAGGATATAGCTATTTTCAATTTTAAACACAAAAATTCCATGTGATCATACAAAATGACAGAATTGAAGTAATTCATATTGCTTCATGTCCTATCATTTTATCTATTCCAAATCAACTTTTCACATATTGGAATCTGTAGTATCACAGAGTGGAGGCATATGTCGCCCACGGGGAGTTGGAATGAGGAATGCCTGTAGCTGAATCAGCAGGTGCTGATGGCCTCTATTTAATGTAGTTCTGCAAGTTAACTTTCCTGTAGAACACAATTTTAATTAAAGAGTTGGTAATAAAAACGGGATCATTGAAAGCTTACATATATATTACTAAAACTCAAAAACAACTATGGCTATTATTTATAATTTAGACCCACCAGAGAATTTTTTTTTTTTTTGGCGGAGACATTGTTTAGGATATTAGTGATATTATTTAGAATTACTAGCTGATGAAAATAATATAAAACGGGCCCATTTTAGTAAGTTTTATAATGGTTTTTAAATTGTCTAAAAAGAACACATTCTCTTACTGCCTGCATCTGGGCTTGGTATGGTGCTGGAAAGGGAATAGTGTGTGATACATTGAGTCTGGGGCCTGAGCAACTCATAAAATGGGGTTGTCTGAGGACCAGTGTTGGGATGCAAGAACCAAAGCTTACTTTTAGGCATGATAAATATGAGATACCTGTTAGACACCCAAGTGAACGTAAAAGTCTGGAATTTAAGAAGAAAAATGTGGAAGCCATCACACACTGATGATATTTTAAAGTCCTAAGACATTTCTCCTACCCACTTATATCATCCCACAATAAGCCTTCCCTCCTTTGAAACACTTGTTCAGATTTGGTGTTTTACATTTGTCATTTTGTTCTGCTTATGTATGTGCTTATGTGTTTCATCTATTTGCTGACTTCATCTATTAATGAATATAAATACATCACATTTTTCACAATCAGTAATTTCCACCCACCCCTACCTACCTAAGTGTAACTAAATCTAACTAACATTTCTCAGTGTTTCACATTTATCTGATTTACTTTAGGAGATGCTGGGAAATGGATTCTCTCACACTTATTCATTTAACACTGTGCTAAGTGTTGGTGACAATGGTTTCAGAGCAGCGTGGGGTTTTTAAGCAGAGCTGCTGAAGCCCAGCAGCCTGGTTTCCATTTTCTCTGGTGCCTATATCTGTTCAAAGTTATACTGCCATGGGTGGTGCCTGCTCCTTCCTCCTTTCTAAGGTTTCTTACTGCTAGGTTAGGTGTTCCTTCCTTTCTTTTTCTCTGGCCATCAGAAAAGTTGTCCCTGTTTTCTCTAACATGCTCTTTCAGAGTTTTTTCTTAAGTCAGAATCACTGGCTTGCACTCACACCATTTTTTTTTCCCTTTTATTCCATGTGCTTCCACTTATATCCCATAAAAATCCAAGAGTTGACCTGACTCATTGGAAGGTTCTCAGCTTCACGATATATCTGGATGTATTTAAGATTCTCATCTTGTTGTAGTTGGTTTATTTGGCTGAAATTCTTTGTTCATAGTCCATTGGTTTTGCTTTCCTGTTCAACCTTTTGAGGATCTGCATCAGTGCCCGATTTTAGTCCATATTTAATCTCTCTCTCATGGAGCCACATGTCTATCAAGTCTGGGTATCTGTTTGTGTCCACATACGTCCATAGTTGTTAAGAACCTTTCTACTTAGACTTTGAAGGGGAAGCCTTCTTGGTGCCCAGAGCATTCTGGCGCGTTCACGTTACCTTGAGGTAATGTGACTGGAGTTCACAAGTCGTCTTAAGAGATTTTTATCTTTTCCCTATGCTTGAATTCATTCTTAAACATAATTTTATATTTCTAACTAGAGGGAAGCTCCTTTAGTGTACAGCTTTGATTTTATAGTGTTTGATACCTTGCGTTTTCTATAGCATTGAGCATGATGTCTTGCTGATTGATATATAAAAATTAATTGAATAATCAAGTTCTTAAGTCATCAAGGAATGAAAAGGCTGTACTTTGGAAGACTTTTCAGTTGATCCAGAAGATTCATCTTCAACAATTTTTTATTTAACGAATTAATCTTTGTAATATTTAAAATATAATTGCTATTTTATACACACACACACACACACACACACACACACACACACACACACACTAAAGATATAGTGGCTATACTTAGCTCATTGTGCATACCACATTCTAAATGTAATTATCTTTTATGTAGCTTTCCCTGATCAGAAAAAATAACTTATTAACAGTGAGAATTTGGTACAATTCACCATCAAATCATTGCAGCTTACACTTACCTGGCACTTTGTAAACACTGTGCCTGGCACTATTCACTTTTAATGAGTAGGTGAATGAATGAATCAGTGAATGAATGAATGGATTGCTGTGTATTCATGCACATACATAGCTTCATAATTGTTAACAAAACATTGGAAAGTGTCTTGAGCTTACTTTTAATACTCTATTATACTACTAGAATACTAGTGCTATAGACCTCATGATTGTTTTTTTAAATGAAGGCAATAGGCATTAATATACAATAGGATTGTTTTTTCATGACTGAACCTTTTGGGATACTCTTTGCTTTCACAGAAGACTAATTTATTGTAAAAATATTCTGTAGATCACATGGAACTGATTTTGTAATATTCTAAACAGTATGATAATACAGTTACACATTTGCATTTGAGCAAGCTAGAAGTATATTTATAGAATATGTGTATGAATATTAGTATATATGTGTACACATATATTAAAATCTGTATCTCCAACTAGCTTTATTAATAGATTTTAAGATTTTTTTTTATCTTAGGTATTTATAGAATTATTATTAAATAAATCAACCAAATACTTTATTGAACTTAAAAGTATTGAAATTTCTTTTGGCCAGTTTTATGTTTATCATTTTCTATTGCTGTAACTTAGTTATTTTCATATCAATTTCTACTGTATCTTCACTCCATGTAATGTTTTTATGTCAATAAAAATGTAGATGTCCTCATGCATATCTTATGTGATATATAAATATCCTTAGAAGAGATATTTATTTACTACTAGTCCGTGAAGACATGTTACATTTTTTTAAGATTGGTCATTTTTCTACTGATGCCTGTTTTTCTTTTGCTTTTTTTTTTTTTTTTTTCAGTACTTCTGAAATCCCTCAGTTCCGGCTGCCATATGATGTAGTGAATTTTGAGATTGAGCTAATGAAGGACCTTGGTGTAAAGGTAAATGAGAAAAACACCTATCTGTGTACTGCTCAAAAAGAGAGGAGTAAGCTCTACGCAAAGATTAACAGCAAATGTCACGCATTTTAGGAAAGAACAATTAAAAGCTACACCAGGCAGAAGCACAAAGATGCTTCCCCTTGCTTAGGGCATTTGTCTGTCTACTGTCTGAATGCCACTAGCCTGGAAAAGGGCAATCAATAGTTCTCATCTGGCATGCCTGCATGTGATTAATTGTCTGTAAGAAACAAATTCCTAAATTGCTTTAGGGGATCAGTGCAGCTAATAGAAGGATTTGGTTTCTTTAATCACGTTTTTTCATGCAAGTTGTGTGCACTCTGAAACATTAGTATTTCACAATTTGGAACATAATTTCTTATGGAGATTTATTTTATTTATTATATTCATCATGTCAGTAGTGTGAATGTGATAATCCTTTCTCAACACAAGGAGTAAATCAGTGGGATAAAAAGCAACAGCTTCGTATTTTTTATTATTTTGTGAAATAAATATTGTGGTGTTCTTTTCGAGATGGTTGAAAATTAGGCACATTGTTATTTTCAGCATATAGCTTTAAATATTTCTCTTCTTTTCTGTTAAGAGCATTATACTCTAGCTCTCCACTTGAACATACTGCTATTTTTGTTTCAAAAATGTTAATTTTTCATAATAGATATAACAAAATAGATTAGTAATGTACTGTGATTTACGTAATACATGCTGTAAGTATATGCAGAAGATATTTTGAAAAGTGATTAACAAACTACTCATACCTTTTGCATTTACCAGTAAAACTTAAAATGAATCAATGGAAGAGAAGACACTCAAAACAATATTTTGTGGTTTATATTTATAATTACATTTTATTTGACAGTGGTCGGGTGATGAAACATTCACACAAAATGACTAAACAAGATGTCTGGGAATAAAAACACACAGTGTAGATTTGGGCAACTTTATAAAATCTTAATGTTCAAAATTGCAGTGTTCAAGATAGATAATTGAGGGGTGATTATTTTACAGAAGTATATTCTGAAAAGTTTTAAAATGTCTTTCATTTTGAATACAAGTTCTTCTCTAAATCTCATTAAATAAGGAAATGATGATTGAAATTTCCAACTATTAGAGTTGGTATTTATGACTGAATTGAAGATGAATGTTCCCAACACAAAGACATGGGGAATGTTTGAGGTGATGAATATACTAATTATCCTCATTTGATCATTACACATTGTATGCATATATCAAAATATCACACATACCCCATAAATATGTACAATTATTATATGTTAATAAAAAATAAAAAAGAAATTAGGCTTTATTTCTACATTTATCTTATATAAAATTGCAAAATTGCATTCAGTTTTCACAGGACCAGATATATTGCATAAATTAGACCATACCCATTGCTCTTTGAAAACTCATCAAGGCGCAGTAGTAGGCAATATACTGAGTGCCAAGAAATATCCTAGCTATAGTCATGCCACTTTTTATTTTCTTGTCAGATATCTTTGGCAAAGTCTATTAATATCTCGAACATTGGTCAAAATCGGCTCAAATAAAAAGTATGCTACTAATATTTCTACAAAATAGTGAAATACTTGTTTATGTATGCAAAGAATATCTCTGGAAAGTTATAAGAATCTGATAGCACAGATCGCCTTTGAGAAGGTGTGGGAAAATTTTTTCAACATTTTATGCACTTGAATTTTAAACTCTGAATCTGTTACATTATTGAGGAAAAAAATGGAACCTAAATTAGAAAGCTAATAGTACTGTCTTGTCCATCTCTCAAGCTGTTTTAAGATGTGAAGGAAATGGTGTTTTCAAATTTGCTTTGTAAACAATAAACTGTATATACAATTCTGAGGAAAGATAGCAGTGAGATTCTTTTTCACTTTGAGGATTTGTATCCGTTGATGAGATACTCTTGTAGCTTTTATGACTTATGAACTTTAGCCATAAGAGGGTACATTTTCAAAACGTGGTCTATGCTTGTTACCTCCTTTTGAAAAGTCATCACCGAGGTTCTTTTTATAATTCCTTCTCTTTGTCCCTCTCAACTAGTATTATATATTTTAAAGTCAACAATGATTTCCTGGCAAAGAAGTGAACTATATTTGTGGGTTCATACTGTTTGACTCCCATGTAGCATGTGATACATAAGTTCTCTTATATACGTATGTATGTACTTTGACTTTTCATGGGCCTAGCATTATCTTGTTTATTCTTCTAATTTTTCTTTCTTCTACTTATTCTCTACTTCCCAAATAGGTTTTTTCATTTACTCAACAAATAATTGTTCAGAACTTATTTTTGCCAAGTAATATGCCAGGACTAGAACCATGTAGATCCATCCTTTTTTTGAAATCCAGTCCTGTATGCTTCGTAGTTTAATAAGCATATTATTAATAACATAAACTGATTATATCCAGAACCCAGTTCAGTTTCATTACATTATCTTCACTCCCAACTATCTTTTTTAGCTGCATTTCCTATTGAATATTTTAATTTCAGTTTGTCTTATACTTATTAACCAATCAGTCCTTGTTAGTTCTAAGATTAATTTTTTCGAGTCAAATATCATGTTACAAGAAAATGAAGATAATTTTATTTGTTATTTGTATGTATTTTTTTCTTCCATGATTTCAATAACTAGCATGTTAACAAAAGAGGTATAATTCATGGAATACTTTTTCTTCTCTCTGAAATAGAATTTTTAATCATATTGAATAAATATTTTTCTAGTCTTACATTAATAAATTTTATTAATTAAAAAAGTTAATAAAGTGTGTTAAATTTTTAAATTCCCCTTTGTAAATACTTATGTTCAGTTTGTGTGTTGAATTATACTAATCATTGAATTTCTAGAATATATCAATTTTGGCATCATGTTTATTTCTGTACATGTAATTCAGATTCAATTTGTTAGTATTTTTAAAATTTTTTCTTTTGCATTCATTTATTTATGTAATGGATATTAAAACTGGAAATATAGCAGGGAACAGTCAAATATTATTGTTCATTACAAGTTTTGAATGTACAAAGACTATTTTTGTTTTGCTTTATTTTTGTTTGTTATTTTGTGAGTTTTTCATGATAGAGTGATATTAGCCTTATAAAATTAAACTTCTAAGCATTTTATTATTTTCTCATTGGTAAGAATATTATCCTGACACATCTTTTTTACTGAATTTGGAAGTTGTCATCTTCTCCAAGCCCTCTTATGAAATAGAACTATGACCATTTTTCTCCATATCTTCTATAAGTTTTTTCCACTGATTTTATTCTGTCAATTTTGCCAATATATTTTTTCTAGAAAAATTTCTGCTTCATTAAGGTTTTTGAATTTATTAGCAAAAATTTAAGACTATTATTTCAGTATACTATAAAAATATCTCATCTGTGCCTATGATTATATTTGCTCTTGCATCTCTAAATTTACTTTGTGTTTTCTTATCTAGTTAATATTTTCTTTAAAATAAGCAGTTATCAAAGTTTTGTTTTCTTATTCTTTAATTGCTGACTATATCTTTATAATGCTTTCCCCTGCTATTCTTATTTGTTATTCTCTTTTTTTAAATTTATTTTTATTTTATTTTATTTTACATTCTGGGATGCATGTGCAGGACGTGTAGGTTTGTTACATAGGTAGACATGTGCCATGGTGGTTTGCTGCACCTGTCAATCCATCACCTAGGTATTAAGCCTCACATACACTAGCTAATTATCCTGATGCTCTCCCTCTCCCTGCCCCACTCAACTGACCCCAGTGTGTGTTATTCCCCTCCCTGTGTCCATGTATTCCCATTGTTCAGCTTACACTTGTAAGTGAGAACATACAGGGTTTGGTTTTCCGTTTCTGTGTTAGTTTTCTGAGGATAATGGCTTCCAAATCCATCCAGATCCCTGCAAAGGACATGATCTAATTTTTTTAATGGCTGCATAGTATTACATGGTATATATATGTACCACATTTTCTTTAGTATATTATTGATGGGCATTTGAGTTGATTCCGCATCTTTGCTATTATGCATAGTGTTACAGTGAACATACACATGCATGTATCTTTATAACAGAATGGTTTATATTCCTTTGGGCATATACCCAATAATGAGATTGCTGGGTCAAATAGTATTTCAGGTTCTAGGTCTTTGAGGAATCGCCGCACTGTCTTCCACATGGTTGAACTAATTTACATTCCACTAACAATGTAAAAGCATTTCTATTTCTCCACAGCCTCACCAGCATCTGTTGTTTCTTGACTTTTTAATAATCACCATATTGACTGGTGTGAGATGGTATCTCATTGTGGATTTGATTTGCATTTTTTCCAATGATTGAATGAATTTGAGCATTTTTCATAAGTTTTTTTGGCCACATAAATGTCTTATTTCTCTTATCTGTTATTTCTTGTATCTGTTCATGTCCTTTGCCTAAGTTTTTGTTTTGTTTGTTTGTTTGTTTTTGTTTTTTGTTTGTGTTTTTGAGATGGAAGATGGAGTCTCACTCTGTTACCCAGGCTGGAGTGCAATGACACTATCTTGGCTCACTGCAACCTCCACCTCCTGGGTTCAAGCTGTTCTCCTGCCGGAGCCTCCCAAGTAGCTGAGATTACAGGTGACCGCCACCACACATGACTAATTTTTTGTATTTGTATTAGAGATGGGATTTTATCATGTTGGCCAGGCTGGTTTTGAACTCCTGATCTCAAGTGATCTGCCTGCCTTAGCCTCCCAAAGTGTTGGGATTACAGACATGAGCCGCCGTGCCTGACCTCCTTTGTCCACTTTTTAATGGGGTTGGTTTTTTTCTTGTAAAGTCGTTTAAGTTCCTTGTAGATTCTCATATTAGACCTTTGTCAGATGGATAGACTGCAAAAATTTTCTACCATTCTGTAGATTGCCCATTCACTCTGATGATAGTTTCTTTTGCTATGCAGAAGCTCTTTAGTTTAATTAAATCTCATCTGTCAATTTTTGCTTTCGTGCAGGTGCTTTTGACGTTTTCATTATGAAATCTTTTTCTGTGCCTATATCCTGAATGGTATTGCCTAGATTTTCTTCTAGAGTTTTATAGTTTTGGGTTTTACATGTAAGCCTTTAATCCATCTTGATTTAATTTTTGTATAAGGTATAAAGAAGGGGTCCAGTTTCAATTTTCTGCATATGGCTAGCCAGCTTTCCCAGCACCATTTATTAAATAGGGAATCCCTTCCCCATTGCTTGTTTTTGTCAGGTTTGTCAGAGACCAGATGGTTGTTTGTGTGGTCTTATTTCTGAGATCTCTATTCTGTTACATTGGTCTGTGTGTTTATTTTTGTACCATGCTGTTTTGGTTACTGTAGCCTTATAGTATAGTTTGAAGTCAGATAGCATGATGCCTCCAGCTTTGTTCTTTTGGCTTAGGATTGTCTTGGCTATGTGGGCTCTTTTTTGGTTCCATATGAATTTTAAAGTAGTTTTTTCTAACTCTGTGAAGAATGTCAATGGTAGTTTAATGGGAGTAGCATTGAATCTATAGATTGCTTTGGGCAGGATGCCTATTTTCATATTAATTATTCTTATTCATGAGCATGGAATGTTTTTCCATTTGTTTGTGCCCTTTCTGATTTCTTTGAGTAGTGGTTTGTAGTTCTCCTTGAAGAGGTTTTTCACTTTCCTTGTTAGCTATATTCCTAGGTATTTTATTCTCTTTGTAGCAGTTGTGAATGGGAGTTCATTCATGATTTGGCTGTCTGCTTATTGTTGGTATATAGGAATGCTAGAAGTTTTTGCACACTGACTTTGTATCCTGAGACTTTGCTGAAGTTGCTTATCAACTTAAGCTATTGGGCTGATTAATGGGGCTTTCTAGATATGGGATCATGTCATCTGCAAACAGAGGCAGTTTGACTTCCTCTCTTCCTATTTGAATACTCTTTATTTCTGTCTCTTACCTGATTGCCCTGACCAGAACTTCCAATACTGTGTTGAATAGGAGTGGTGAGAGAGGGCATCCTTGTCTTGTGCCAGTTTTCAAGGGGAATGCTTCCAGCTTTTGCCCATTCGGTATGATATTGGCTGTGGGTTTATCATAAATGGCTTTTATTATTTTGAGGTATATTCATCAATACCTAGTTTATTGAGAATTTTTTAACAGGAAAGGACATTGAATTTTATCAAAGGACTTCTGCATCTATTGAGATAATCATGTGGTTTTTTTTTTCCTTTATTTCTCTTTATGTGATGAATTACACTTATTGATTTGTATATGTTGAACCAGTCTTGCACCTAGGAATGAAGCCAACTTGATTGTGATGGATAAGCTTTTTATATGCTGCTGAATTTCATTTGCCAGTATTTTATTGAGGATTTTTGCATCAATGTTCATCAGGGATATTGGCCTGAAGTTTTCTCTTTTTGTTGTATCTCTGCCAGGTTTTGGTATCAGGATGATGCTGGCCTCATAAAATGAGAAGTCCCTTGTTTTCAATTGTTTCAAATAGTTTCAGAAGAAATGGTACCAGCTTCTATTTGTAATTCCGCTAGAATTCAGCTGTAAATCCATCTGGCCCTGAGCTTTTTTTGGTTGGTAGGCTATTTATTACTGCCTCAATTTCAGAACTTGTTATTGGTCTATTCAGGGATTCAACTTCTTCCTTGTTCAGCCTTGGAAGGGTGTATGTGTCCAGGAATTTATCCATTTCTTCTAGACTTTCTAGTCTATTTGCATAGAAATGTTTATACTATTCTCTGATGCTTATTTGTATTTCTGTGGGGTCAGTGGTCATATCCCCTTTATCATTTTTTATTGTGTTTATTTGAGTCTTCTCTCTTTTCTTCATTAGTCTACCTATTGGTATATATACATACACATATGTGTGTGTGTGTGTATATATATATATATATATTTTTTTTTTTCCAGAAAAGCAGCTCCCAGATTCATTCATTTTTTTTTTTTTGAAGGGTTTTTCATGTCTCTATCTCCTTCAGTTCCGCTCTTGGAGTTACATGGCACTTACTCTCAAATCGATCACATAATTGGAAGTAAAACACTCCTCAGCAAATGCAAAATAACTGAAATAATAACTAAAAGTCTCTTAGGCCACAGCACAATCAAATTAGAATTCAAGATTAAGAAACTCACTCAGAACCACACAATTGGAAATTGAACTACTTGCTCTCGAATGACTCCTGAGTAAACAATGAAATTAAGGCAGAACTCAAGAAGTTCTTTGAAACCGGTGAGAACAAAGAGACAATGTACCAGAATCTCTGGGATGCTGCTAAAGCAGTGTTAAGAGGGAAATTTACAGCGCTAAATGCCACTTCAGAAAGCTAGAAAGGTCTCAAATCGACACCCTAGCATAACAACTAAAAGAACTAGAGAACCAAGAGCAAAATATTCACAAAGCTAGCAGAAGGGAAGAAATAACCAAGATCAGAGTGGAACTTGTTATTTCTTTTAAAATCTTGAGTTGTATACTTATTTCATTTTCGTTTTATAGATTGAATAATGAAAACATTTGAAGTTATTAATTTCAGTAAAATCTTTGTCAGCATCTATGTGTTTTCATTATTTTATTATTTTTATTTTTCTTCAGAAAGTAGTATATTTTTCCCTGTATAGACAACAGTTATGTAGGATAGTATTTTCATTTGCTTCTGTATTCTTGTGTAGAATTCAGTTTTTTTTTCACTTTATTAGCCATATTTACATTTTTTTAATTTACCAAGTATACTCTCAATTGATTTCACACCAAAGGATCATTTATAGTGTAATAAAATTGTGTATTCCCTTTAGGAGAAATGGCTTCTTAGCTGATGTTTATTTTTAGAAAACTTCTTAATTTTGTAATAAAAATTCTAATATAGACCCCTACAAATTATTTTTAAGCTAAGATGCACTTCAGTAGAATCTCTTGTGATATTTGTGTCAGTGTTACAAATCACTTAGATTAAATACTTTTTTTTGGTAATGCAACTCAGAATTTAAGTAGAAATACATATTTTTGTTTCATGGTCTTTATATTCTAATTTTTCAAAGTTAAAAGTATAAAATATGAATGAAGATACTGTATTTTTGCATATTTAAAATATGTATATTTGTCATTTCCCAAAGTATTCTGATATAATTCTAATTGATTAACTTAATTGTAATTTCTATACATTTCTTCTGCTTCATAGTTTGAGATGAAATATCTAATACAGGTATTATCTTTTTCTTGATAACCTCTAATAACATCTTGTTTTTCACTATGGTTATTTGAACCAAGAATATCTGTGATTGTGAGGTAGTATTAGAAAATAAATATAAAATCATATTATTTCTCTCCTACAAGGAAACATGTACACTAAATTTTCATTTCTAAAGAAAGCAAAATACTTTCAAAAGTTCTTCATTTTATTTTCTATCTTAGAGCATCTGGAAATATTTGGTCTATTTAACCAAATTTTCTATTAGAAAACCATGAAGAGTCTGTGTGTTTTTATTTGATTTTTAAAAATAATGGGCATCACCTATTTTATCTGAAGATTTATACTGCACAAAAAAAGTTGTAAGCCTTTATACTGCATAATAAATGTTATTATGTGTATAAATACATATTATAGTATTAAAAGAAAGTTTTCATCAAATCCCTAAGAGACTATTAGATGGAACTTTGGCTCAGGGTACATGACATTGAGAACTGTTGGACTAAAGTAGTGACTGTTACACTGAACTTGAAATAGATTGAATTTGTATTCCGAATTTAGGTAGGAAATATCTAATAATACATTACTAAAGTTATTAGAGGAAGGTAGAATATGTACTGTTATCCGTATCTAAGAAAGTCAAGACAGAAAGTATTACATATATAAAAGTACCAGGAATAAAGAAACAAAAACACCAAACAAATGCCCATAATGTTATTTTTCTGGCATCATATCTATTTAACAAATGGCATTGAGATTTCATAGCTTATCAGCCAACGTGATGTTCCTGATAGCTGTAGTTGTCTTGCAATTCTAGTTTTAGTTAACACACATTTCATCTCAATTTCCCAAGGCATAATGTAAGCAGAGCTTTACCTTTGTTGTCAAGGAATCTTTCTTCTAATTCTTTTTAAGAATAGATCATTTCTTGCATGGCAAATATTTGGGGCCTCAGGCTTTTAGGAAAGGGAAATTTGAATAGTTTCTCATTCACAGAAAGGAAAGAAGTCTGGTGCCTGTCACTCCATGGAATGTTCTTGTTATTGCTTTGTCCTCATTTCTACCAGGGATCTGCTGCCCAATGATGACCGTCCTCCATCTTTCCCACAATGTCTGTCCATGGTAAAGTCGTCTTGCTGGTCTCCTTCCCAGTAGATTCATATCAAGAGTCAAGATACTTGTCTTTGCAGCTTTCCATACACAAAAGGAAAACTCAACTGTTTTCCATTCCCATTTGCACACTATTATGTATTACAGTAGAATCAGACTGTAGAAATACAAAATGTCTGAGCATCTTTCTTATATGTTACAAAATCAAAGACATGCTCACTCTGCTGTGGTGGAAGGACTGGGAGGTCTTCATTCCTCTTTGATAAATCACAAAAAGTCACTATTAAACTAAACTACTGTGCCTTCTCCCACAAATACCCATCTCAAAAAGGTTGGGAGGTCTTCTTGAATCTTCCTGCAGAGGCACTGAATAAAGTAAACCTAAGATTAAGTATTTTGAGAATCACCTCCACCAATTAACTCATTGCTCAACTTTGAAAATGGCATTCTTATTCAGTTTGCTAATATTCTATTAGCAAGTCTGGACCTGGTGTTTTCTTTTATGTCTAACCTGTATTATATATTGGTGTGAAGGGCATTTGATTCATAAAACAAACAGCGAAATTCTTTTCCTTTTCCAATAAAATATGTATTATTTAAAAGTTAGAACACATTAAAGTTCTAAAGCCTCACTATTAGATAATTTTAATGGCATCAAAGTCTACTAATTCTAATAGTAACACTATTAACTACTATAAAATGCTTTGAATAATACATATTTAATTAATGTTCCAGTTTAATGTTGTTTGATACCTTCCAGAGTTCTCAATATTAGTTCTCAACTCACCTTGGTTGTCCCCTTATTATAAACTTTCTGACAGTTACCATATCTGCCAATATAAAAACAGAATTACTATTTTAGGAAGACAAAACATGACACTCTATGATCCAGTTCCAGTCATCTTCTCTCCAGCTTCTTGCTCCATTGCTTGCTTTGCACTTTATACTCCTGAAACACAACCTTTTTAGTATGTCTTCACATACAATATGCTGTTCTTTGCCCTTGAGGATGGTGCCAGCTCTGTCCTCTAACCTCAAGAGGCACAAGAGCACAGCAATTATGCATGTTGGCTCTGAAATTAGACTATATATGTGACTGCAATAAAGGTTATGTAAGCTCTCTTGTCCTTTAGTATCATTATCTGTAAAATGAAAATACTGATAACACTTCATGGGGCTGCTGTGGGGATTAAATGAGTCAGTATATGCAGTACTTAGAAGAGAGCTGTACACTTAGGTGCACTATTCAGTGTAGCTGTAATTATCATTTCATGGGTATACATTGCTCTTCTTCTATGACTCAGCTTAGAGACTTTGTTTTTAGGAACGTTTTGCCTTCAGAACACAAACCTACCAGGCATTGTGCTTCCTTTTATATGGCAGGAAATGTGAGATGCAGCTATTCGTCTTTTACTTTCAAGGGGACTTACTGGCACATACTTAATAACTGGATCTCTAAACTTCACTCGAGAGGCCAGTCCCTCATCATAGAGTTAATCTTTCACCCTCTGGAGGGCAGATATCTTAACAGTTTCCAGCATACTCACCACCTCTTGTTCATGCTGTCTGATCTGCACGATGTCGTCAATGTAATGAATCACTGTGACGTTCTGTGGGATGTCCAGATCGCTTCAGATTACATATATTATTACTGAAAAGAGTTGACATATCCCTGAGGCAAAACTGTAAATGAATATTCTTATCTATACTCTGACTCTGAACTATTTCTGATCTCCTTCTCTAATTGGAGTGGAAGGAGTATGCATTTGCCAAATCAATGGCCACATGCAGTGTATGTGTGGCCTTATAAAACTTCTCTAGCAATAATACCACATCTGTAACAGAAACTGCAGTCAGGACTACTCTTTAGTTAAGCCTGCAGACGTTTATAGTCATCCTCCAGAAATTCTCTGGTGTTGGCTGGGGATAGGCTGGTGGATTAAATGGGGATATGACAGGGACCACTACCATCTCTCCTCATCCCATTGCACCCAGGATAGGATATTATCTTTGATTTAATCTCTTGGCTGGATTTTCAGATATTTTAATGTGACCTTCCCAACTACGATAGCTTTTATAGCTCTTACTTCACAGACCAGAGACCCAGTGTAGGGATTACTTCAATTGACAAGCGTAACAATTTCAATTATACTCTTAGAGACTAGGAGAATGATCACTGACTGGGTTGTGGTTTCAGGGGGTCCACTGTGAACTAGACTTCAGTCAGGCTCCATTTTTTGCCTTGCCCCATAGGTACCCGCTCTTATGTCTCCAAGTATCAATGTTACTGAACAACCAGTACTTGGTAGTCCTTGAAATGTCCGATTATTCCCCTTTTTCCAGGGCTTAGTTGCCTGGATAAATGACCATAGTTTCCTTTGGGAAAGGACTAGGGGAATCACAGTATTGACTTGCTGGGATGTTTCAGGGTCTTTATTCCTAGGGACCCTGACACCTCTTTGGTTAGCAGGTTCCAGAAGTGAAAATTGTCTCGTCTGAGAACTGACCCAAGTATTGTGACTTTTAATAGGGGTGACTACCCTCTGCTTCCAGACTTTGTTCATTTTCCTTTGACAATGTCACCTATCAAAATCCTGTATTTTCCTTTTAAAGGCCTTATTTGAAATCCCACTTCTCTGTATTCTTGATCTTCTAAGCTTAGGTAAAATGAATGTCCCCAGCCTCTGAACTCTCATACACATGTGGTGATTATAGCCTGTTTTATATTATATTTTTTGTGTATGTATTTGCCCCTACTTGACTGTACATTGATGCTGGAAATGTTATCTTATCATCTTATTATTTAAATGCCCCACGTTGTGCTTTGAACATATTATGCAAGCTATGGAAGCTTACTGATGATTTTAATGACACTGGCTTTTCTTCTGCATTTAGCCCTTAATAGAACATATTCCTGTTCTATTTATATGCTATTTTATGTATGTAAACCTGTATACTAAAAGACAAAAATGTTGTCACATTTTATATAGAGTCTCATAGAATTTTTGCCAGACTTTTCGTTCTTTTTGACATTAGATGTTAAGATTTTAATTAATCAACTGCCAAATTTTCTTATGCAAAATGTTGTTTCTTATAGATAATTTGTGGTAAAAGCCTTTCAGTGAATGACATGACTCTTAGCACTTTGAAAGAAAAAGGCTACAAAGCTGCTTTCATTGGAATAGGTGAGTAGTTTACTCTTAAATATATTTACTTATAATATATTTTTTATTTCCTAGCAATATCCAGAAGAATGACTGCCTTCAGACATTTTCATGATGGAAGTTATGTTTATTCAGGGAATAACAGATAGAAATGTTTGGCCAAGTAACTAAATTTCTATTTTACAAGTAGTTGTGTTGTTTCACCTTAATTATGGAGAGATTTTGGCAAGATTTTTTTTTTTTAATCTTCCCATTCTTTCACCACACCATTGTCACCAGTGAGAATCTCTAGGAAGAAAATATTTTCAAGTCATGTCACTGGAAACTCAGAATCTGTCTAGAGGCTTTAGCTTTCTTTTTATGATACAACAATTGTCTAAAGTGATAATGAAGGACAGAGTTGGCTGGTTCCCTTTTGCTATTCGTTTTTCAAAATTTTCTAAGACTTTTCTTATTTGGTTGCATTTTTTAAATGTTCCATCAGTGTTGTGAAAGTCCCATAGACAGTGTATTACTCCTGAAGCACTCAATGTATACTGTTTTCTCATATTTTGCCTAAATTTGTTATAGGGAATGAGTTTTCTAACATTTTTCTTCCACTTAGTGTTTACTGAGAGACCAAAGAGAACAAGTAAGTTGACTTGACTTAGTCTTTGCCTCATGCATGTCATACTCATTCTTTGATATGATTTGTACTATGGGCAATTATGGCATATAAATTGAGTATGTTAAATCAGGGATCCCCAAACTCAGGGCCATGAAGTCGTACTGTACTGTTAGGAACCTGGCCACACAGCAGGAGGTGAGTAGTGGGCAAGTGAGCCTTACTGCCTGAGCTCTGCATCCTGTCAGATCAGCATTAGATTAGATTAGAATCTAATGGCATTAGACTCTCATAGGAGTGCAAACTCTATTGTGAACTGGGCATGTGAAGGATCTAAGTTGCATGTTCCTTATGAGAATCTAAAACTAATGCCTGATAATCTGAGGTGGAACAGTTTCATCCCGATACCATCCTTCTTCTCCAACCTGGTCCATGGAAAATTTTTCTTCCATGAAACTGGTCCTTGGTACTAAAATGGTTGGGAGCAATGTGTTAAACTGTTACTCATTTTTAATATAAACCCTTCTTCTTGTATTTTACTTTGTCTGTCTCTTTGGCGGTTCACACCCAGAATGTGAAGTTCTAAATATCACCACTTTAAGTGATCACACACTGAGTAATGTTCGTTTGGCAGCTCTCCTTTTTTATTGTCTTTCGGGAGTGCAGTCATTATTAATGCTTCTTTGTCCACTAAACTTTTCTTATCAGAATGTCGTATCTGAGACCATGTCTGTCAGCCCCATTTTTTAGGTGAAAAATTATGGAAAGCAATATAAATTTGCACTGTCATCTAGCTCCTAAATGTCTCAACTGAACCTCCTTCCTTTCAAAAATTTTGGGTGCTATTGCCGTTAGTATCTGTCTATATGATCTTAATTACAATATTATAATTATTGTGCATATCAAAAGTAGGAAGGAGGCAAGATCTGATATTTTCCCTAGGTTCTATTTTTAGGCATATTATATTTGACTTTAGCTTTACTTTTCAACATTACGTTTGTATTGAGAATTTAATGTAAAGAAATTGGGCAGGTGTCTATAAGTTCCAATTACTGTCAATAAACACATGATCAAAAATGCTTGGTCAGTAATAAGTGGAAAATTTCATCAGGCTTTAGGTCTGCAATACTGATAATGTTATCAAATAACTATTTGAAATTCACCATTGTACTAAGAGATATGTTTTCCATTACTTGAGTATATACTAATACAATTATTATGACATGTATCTGTAAGAACTTCATCTACAAAGGATCTCTGTACTGAAGAAATGTGGAACAATAAAGTAACCAATACATTGAAATATCCAAATTAATTACATAAGAAGCAAATTATTCCAAAAACTTGGAATAATTAAATTGTTCAACACTCTGAGTAGTTACAACCATGAAACACCTTCTAACTGAAACAATCAATAGTTTCAACTTTTTTATTTTATTCTATTATGTCCCCATAAATATATTATTTGATAATGCTATACTGGTTCACAATACAGTTGTCTCCATTTGATTCTGCACTGAGGTGTGAATACAGCATTTAGAATGTAGAGTCCTTTCATATTTATGTGCTGTGCATTTTCATGCTGAGAAGTGAATCTTTGACATTTTGGTGTAGTGATGTGAGGAATGCAGTTATGCTCTATTTCAGTATTTTGTATGAAACATACACAAAAAAATTCATCATGTCAAAAAAGAAAAGCTTCAGTCTGTGGAAGACAAGTAGCCGTATTCTCTAGGAAATGTTTATTTGACACTTGTGTGTCGATTTGGGAATTTATGACCTTTGTATTACCATATAACTGTCGATTACTTGGACAGCCACACAACCTTACATGCTTTTGTTCATTAACCTTGCTTCCATATTGTAATTAAACTTTACTCACTTATTTTATTTACCCTTTCTCACTGACTTTGTAGGAGGAAATGTAGAATAGGAATTCCATATTATTTAGGATATAGGTTTGGGCGCTTTCAGAAAGCAATAGAGGGTAAAACAATATAAACATTTAGTTCTTTCTCATGTAACAGTGTAAGCCATTTTCAAACCTGAATTCCATCTTTGGTCTATGGGTAGTTACCATGTTCACATTCATGCTAATAGAAGTGGGAAAGAGGGAAGCAGCTCCTTTACTATTATATTTATGAGCCAGAAGTAACACAAATCAATTCTTCTTTTATCTCATTGTCTGTAAACTGATCATATCAGCATGGCAACAGCAGAGGGTGCCGGGAAGTATTGCCTTTTGCTGGATGGACATAATCTCCATCAAATGTCTAGAATCATAGGGAAAGGGGATGACAGATATTGAGAGAGGATAGAAATAAAAGTCTCTGTTACAGGTGTGCATCATCATTAGTGTTTGACACATGAGATCAGTAAAGCACTTAGTAGCAAAGAAAACACTCTTAGTACCTGGTGCATACATGTTGGTTACATAGGTAGTTTTTAAAAATGGAAATGCCAGGCTGGGCATGGTGGCTCACACCTGTAATCCCAGCACTTTGGGAGGCTGAGGTGGGCGGATCATGAGGTCAAGAGATCGAGACCATTCTGGCCAACATGGTGAAACCTCGTCTCTACTAAAAATACAAAAATTAGCCAGGCGTGGTGGCATGTGTTTGTAGTCCCGGCTACTCGGGAGGCTGAGGCAGGAGAATCGCTTGAATCTGGGAGGCGGAGGTTGCAGTGAGCCGAGATCTTGCCACTGCACTCTAGCCTCGCGACAGAGTGATGCTCCGTCTAAAAAAAAAATAAAGAAAAAAAAAAGGAGATGCTTTCTCTTTCTGTAGTTGGAAATGCCATAGTTATTGATCTTGTGTATTTATAACTACCATCTTGTTCTATGTTACATTGTGTAAAATAAAAAATATTTTTAATTAACTATGACTTAATGAAGATAGTTCATTAAGCCCACTGTATTAAGATAAGTCTGTTTGCATGTTTCCTGATTTTAACTATTGTGTGTGACATTGCTCATGAAAAGTATCTCACTTTTAGAGTTTTCTCTAACTAATACTACCAGAGTTCATTAAGGAAATTATCTCATTGAATGTACATCATTGTTACTTCTAAAGATTTATGTCTCTTGAGCCATGAGAAGTTTAGTTTCTTCTAAGTACTAAGATAAAGCCCTATGTCTTACTCAAAATCAGTCTGTTATCTTCACAATAATGGAGTCTTTTTTAAAGACTCTAAAATTTTGGTAGTTTTACTGAAATCAAAGCACCTGGACAGCATGTTACTGACAGTATTGAGAAGTAGAATTGGAACATCTACTATACAAGGCTTTTTAAAAATATTGGATGGCTTTCTTTGTTTGGTATTGAAATTGACATAATAGGTTACAACCGTTGTTTCTTCCTTTTTATTTTATAAAAATAACCAGAAAATAATAGAATAGAAAATATCAAAGTGTGTTGGCTATGGTTAGGGCAAGTGTTATTTTGTGAAAAATGTTTTTCAGCTGTGTGTGTGTGTGTTTGATGTGTGTGCTTGCACATACACACTGCAA
Source organism: Macaca nemestrina (assembly GCF_043159975.1). Taxonomy (NCBI): domain Eukaryota; kingdom Metazoa; phylum Chordata; class Mammalia; order Primates; family Cercopithecidae; genus Macaca; species Macaca nemestrina. The sequence goes on from NC_092125.1 coordinate 135,595,025, forward strand.
TAAAATAGAATGTATTTTTTAAATGTGGCTCTAAAGTTTGATAGTCAATGCTATGCAATGTGAGGACCCTGATGGACTAAACACCTTTTTCCCATAGTATACTCAACACCTATCAGTAAGTAGCTATTAGTGAGTTAAATAAGTATTGAATGACTACAATCAGTGTCCCAAACACTGTGCTAAGAATTTAAAAAACAATAAAGAAATCTGAATTAAGTGTTTAGGTTTGTATTAAATTGAGTCAGAAATATCATAAGACATTCAAAAAGAACAACCATATTGCACAATTTCAGGAGTGGGACATAGTCAGGTAGACGGACTGGACATGGGTATAATTCCTTGTTTTTTTTTATTTTTTTTATTTTTGAAGTTCTGTGGGTAATTTTACTCTAGAGCCAAGTTTAAGAATCACTGTTACAGATAACTGAAGAGACGGACCTTTGATCTTTGTTTTAAAGGAGCCCATTTCTTTTTCTCTTTCTGATTGTCCATCTTCTGATAGATTTCCTCTCATAGCCTCATAAAACATGATAGTACCAAAAAGGTTAAACAAGCATGCAAGGGAAAGAACATCCAGTAAGACCCGTTTAGGTAACTGATCAAACTTTATATATTGTTCTGACAAGTTTTTCTTTCTTTGAATTTTTGTTTTTAGAGTACATGAGAAAGAAGGGGTTAAAGGGAAAATGCAGTAAAATCCATTATGATAGTCACTATGAAGCAGGAACTACAGGAAGATGTTATAGAGATGAATAGTCACTTTTTCAACACCAAGTGCTTTACTTGTGTCTACCCAAAAGATTTCCCTTGAACTTACTTCTTGCTACCACCACTCCCCTCCCTTAATGCCACTGGAATACTGCTGTGGCCTCAATCAGTCTCTTTGGCCACCACTATTCACACAACAAAAGTAGTAATCATGCTGAAATAGGATCTGATCATCATTCCTCACTAAAACTCTTCCATAACTCCATATTTCCTTCCAGATAAAGAAAAGTCCCACAAAGGTTTTCAAGGCTCTTCTTGATTCGGTCACAGCTGTGTCTCTAGTCACTTCTCCTATTAAATTATGTGATTCAGCCATTCTGAACTGTTTTTAGTTTTACCTTATCTAAAGTTTTTTTAACCTCCACTTTTGGACATGGGTCTAGAGCTATCTTTATTTTCATATTTATATTCTTGACTTAGATGCCTTTTTTCTATTTGATACAATTATTTTACTTGTAATGATCTACTCTATACCTTCATACTTTAGCCTGGATTAATGAATCATCTTCCTCACCCCCTGCCCCACACAAACCCTATGTTCCTGCTCTCTTTCTACATGTTCAGACTGGACTTTTACTGTAGTATTGCACTTCTTCACCCCCTTTATTATAATTGACTAGTTACATGGTTGTTTCCACCACTAGAAGTTAAGCTTCTTAAAGACTGTAGATTCTCTCTGACTTTTTCATTGACAAATGTTTGGTGCCTAGCAAAGTGGCTGGTACATAGTAGGAACTTTATAAGTATTTTCAATTATTGATTTTAAAATGCAACTCTTTTGACTGTAAAGTAAATTTATAGGTGGTTTAACAAAGTTGGCAATTTTTGGAGGATTATGACATTGCCCAAACCCAGGGGGAATACATTTTACATTATTATAATTTTGGTATTACACTATTAATGAAATAAACAAATAGGAATAGTGATATTAGAAGTGGTGATATTGGTAATAACAGCGGTAATAGTGAATATTATTCCAGGCTCAATTCTTAACATGATCTATCCTTTTAACTCTTAAAATGGTCCTTGAGGTCGATATTCTTAACACTCTTTTATGGATAAGAAAATTAAGACTATCAAAGGTAACAGAAAAGAAGTTAATGGCAACTAAAGCATGGAAAATGAGTTTTATAAAGAAAGAAAAAAAAAACCAGTGCAAATATCCATACTTCAATTGTGACTCTAAGCCAATATGACTCTGTCTACATTTCAGCATCTCACTTAAGATTCTAAAGAGGGTAAGCTCATACTCAAGAAGAATTAGTCTTTATATTTAGCCTCACTTTTCTCATTGTTATCACAAATTGGTTTTCTTTTAGTTACCATCAGAAAATAATATTTTTTAAGTGTGAAGATTCCCAAATATTATAACAGACAAAGAAGAGATAATTATAATTAAGAAAATCCATTGATAGATTGTGGTATTAAATTTGCTACAGAGTGGCCTTTAGTTAAATCTCTCATGCCTTCACAAAGCCAGAATTCTTCTCTATAACAGTTACTCTTAATTGGCTTCTTAATCAGGAATTTCTAAATTGTACATAGTTGTGTATACTTTCTATTTATTTAGAGGAAAATGCAATAAAGTTTTTAGACCATTCACGTTACTTCTATCCCCAGATAAAAATGTAGATTGTTTAGTCACTATCCGCAACTATGAATAGATTATTTTTAAAAATAAACCTGACTTAATTGTAAGCAAAAAGCAAGTCTTGAGTATTTTGCCAATCTACTTTTTTATTTGTAATATTTTTTAATCTAGTGTCACTTGTAAGTACTTGGGTATAATTGTAAAATGGCTCCCAAGAATTTGGAAATGAGGGAAATAGAATTCCAGCTGAGAGTTCATTAAATCATTACTTAATGAGTTCATGCAAAGCCCCAGAAGGAGATAAAATAGATGTAGGGCAATTATTCTTTGATCATATTAACATATCTATAGAAAGCACATATTAATCTGCAGAAGCAGGCAGTGGGGGCTGGTCATCTTTAGAAGTGTTGAGGAAGAAAAGGAACCTGCAGAAATATCAGAAATATTGACAGTGTCTCTTTTAAGGCACCTGAATCAATGGACCAGGAGTTCTTTGAGCCCAGGTCATAACATAAACAGAGAAGTCCATTTTAAAGACCTCTGAATCTCCTTGTTCTGATTCCAAACTCACCAAACTGCCACTGATTCCTAAGTAGTTTGATTATGAGAGATGAGTGTGGGAAGGGGAGGTTGCAGTGAGGTGAGATGGTTCCACTGAACTCCAGCCTGGATGACAGAGTGAGGCACTGTTTCAAAATAAATAAATAAATAAATAAGAAAGAAAGAAAAGAAAGGAAGACAAAAGAAAGGAAAAGTTTATTCTGTGTTCATATATAATGAAATATATGTCATTTATAGTAAAGAATATAGTTTTCTTTTTGTTATTTTTGGTTGTGTGCATATATCCCTCTCCTGTCACCCACACAAACACAGTATATTAAACATTTATGAGAGGTGGTGTTGGTTTTTATCCTTGAATTCCATATTTCAGCACATTTCTGAACATATAATAGAACATCAATAAAGTTTTTTGAAGTTAAATCATTGGAAAATTAAAAAAAGAAACAATTGAAGAAATGAAAAGCAATGTAATAACTTGTTGAGAAATTTTGAGATTATACATGATTACTTCACTGCTTAAAATTCATGGATCTTTCCAAGCATCCTCTTTTATCTTTTTTTGTTTTTGACAGAATGCAAAGACATATTCATTAGTTCTGATTAACGACTCAAAGGCACTCTTAAGTCATTCTTACTTTGATGCCTTATAATTATGTCAAGTATTACATTACTGTGCTGAATATCAGATATTTTCTTTAAGTATTTTTGTTAATTTTTAATGATAGTACTCGCTAGGGTATTTAATGAACATTTTGTGATGAAGATGATGATATAAGGAAACATTTTTAAAAATCATGGCTTTTTCTACTTGTAGAAGTCTTTACATATTGTAGATGATCAATAAATATCTGTTGAAGTATTGATTAATTAATTAATGATTAACTTTAATTAACCCTATTAACTCATTATGTCTTCCATATTATTGTAAAAAGGAGATAATTTATTAATCAATAAGGTTATTTTAACTTTCCGTAGCTTATATTTTTATTTTAAAGGACCTTTTATTAAAAAGCACAAATTATATTTTAACATATTTTATCTTCTTTGCATTTACCTTCTTTGCATTTATCTTCTTTGTATTTCTTTGGATGGAGACATGGAGGAATTTTTATTATATTTTTCTATATGTGTTTCGTGGAATAAAGACATACTTATGGTAGTTACCTAAATTAAAGAAGTAAAACAATTCTTTTTGGTGTTTTCATTGTTTAAGCATTAATTTTAGTAGTTTCCAATGGTTTAATTAACTCTTAAAGAGAAGTTGATAAGAGAACTGGAAAATTACTGAACTAAGCAAAATGTTGTCTTTCAACTGCTGTTTGTGGCTGCCAGTTACATTTTTTTTGTGGGAGCTAATTGTCATTTGAACCTGGAAGGGGTTATTATTGAACATATACTATGGGTATTATCTTAGTCTTGTTGGGCTGCTATGCCGAAATAGCATAGACTGGGTGTCTTTAATAACAAACATTTATTTTCTCACAATTCTGGAGTCTAGAAGTCTGAGATCAGAATGCCAACATGGCTGGGTTCTGGTGAAGGCCCTCTTCCTGGCTTGAAGATCTCTCCCTTCTCCCTGTGTGTTCTCATGTGGCCTTTCCTTAGTTTATCCACATGGAAAGAGAAAGACCTCTGACGTTTCTTCTTTCTATAAGGGCACTAATAACATGATAGGGGCCCCACCTTCATGAATGTAACTAAAACTAATTACACCCCAAAGGTCCCATCTCCAAATACCATCACGTTTAAGATTAGGGCTTCAGCATGTGACATTTGTCCTTAGGAGCATCATGATGTTTTGTTTTGTTTTCCATTTGGTAATCATACTATCGGTCTGCATTGTCCTCTAGGGGTAGAATATTGATGTTGAAGGATAAATTTTAGAATACTTAATAAAATTAGAAGTTATTGAGATAGTGGATATCGTCAAGACCTTTGGAACATCACAGTACACAACCCTTCCCCTCCACCTCCCACAATTCAATGAAGCTGAATGTGGAGAATTCAAGACTACATTGTATTCATGTGCATAGTACACAGTGGTTTTCAAATAGAGCTAGGAGATGTACTATTGGATAACTGTTTTCACATTGCAAACCACATAGCTCTTATCTTACAAATTGCTGCTATGTAAAGTTTGGTGAACTGAAGAAGACATACACAGAAGGAAAGAGGGGTTAGTAAGAGAAAAGGAAAATGGTGTGGAAATGGCAGGGATTGATACAAGTTGGAGGAAACTAGGCATATTTCCATATATGATATATATTTCTTTCTAGAAAAATCTTACCAAAGTACAGAAATGTGAAATTTTGGAGGATAATTTGTGTTTTATCCATTCCTTATTTCCTGTACATACAAGTTAAGCTATGCCATCTTTCATTAGCGGGATTAGATAAAGTGATCTAATAATCTCTTTCTTTGTCATTTAAACAGCTTTTTTGACTCTAAATGCTTAATACCCATATACTCTAAAGCAAGACCAAAGCTTTTAAGGGACTGCATTAGATATTTTAAACAACAAATCTATTTTAGAAGCAATGCAATTGAAATTTATATCAAATCAGTTTTCCTTCAGATCTTGCCTTTGAATGGTTTAAGGGGTGTCCAAAACAGTCATATGGTTCCCAACTTCCCAAATACAGTCTAGTTTGGTTATATTACTTTTTCTGTTTCTTAAACTCATATTACGTAGCACTATTATAAGTTATGCCAGGAATTAATATATAGGGAAAACAATACTGCAAGAATGATTACAATATGAAGTGGAAACATAAACCCTTTTTTTTTGTTGTTGTTGTTTTGTTTTGTTTTTTGAGACGGAGTCTTGCTCTGTCGCCCAGGCTGGAGTGCAGTGGCGTGATCTCGGCTCACTGCAAGCTCCGCCGCCTCCCGGGTTCACGCCATTCTCCTGCCTCAGCCTCTCTAGAAGCTGGGACTACTGGCGCCCGCCACCACGCCCGGCTAATTTTTTTTGTATTTTTAGTAGAGACGGGGTTTCACCGTGTTCGCCAGGATGGTCTTGATCTCCTGACCTCGTGATTCGCCCGCCTCAGCCTCCCAAAGTACTGGTATTACAGGCGTGAGTCACCGCGCCCGGCCAGGAAACATAAACTCTTAAATGCATTATTAAGCATTAATACTGTGGACATCTGAGAAAGTTTTATATTTGAAACAACGTTTTGATTTATTTGCTTTCCTATCTCCAAATATGTAAGGAATCTTGATGTGTGTTATCATCTTCTGATTAACCATGCAGTGCCACCTGGTGTGCAGATGGAAAGAACATTACACATCAGAGGCTCTGTTCACACCCACCCCCACCATACACAAACTTACATGGCAGAAAGTTAACAGATGTTCATTTTGCTTGTGTTACTGAGATAAATTGTACATCCAACTCTTAATTCATAAGTTAAATTTAGAGAATAAGATATTGATATTTGGGTTAATCAAAGATTATATTAACATATCCATTATGAGAATAAAGTAATATTTAATTGGAAAATTGCTTCTTTGGATCTTTCAGGTCTTACTTTGTGTTTTTATTTTTTCTTTTTTTTAAAAAAAAAATTACTTGGTAGTTTTGTCTGTTGAGTCTTATCTATATTTTACTGATGAATTTATCATTCCTAGAATATTGTAGTTTAAAACTGGTTGCTATTTATTTTTTCTCTGGTTAAGTTTCCATTTTACAGGAAAAAAATAGCCTTTCTTTTGTCTTTAATGGAGATTGTATCACAGTCAGGTATTTTTCCACTTCTCTTACTCTTTTAATGCCACTGTTGGTTGATCACATTTTAAAGTGTATTTTTAAGCTTCTGCAATATACCTAGCAGTGTGCTAGCAATTATATATTACAGAAAAATTAAAGAGGTTATGATATATTTAGAAAAGTAATTAAACTAATGCATTTTAAAAATACAAACTTTGTGCATATAAATGTAATAAATAAATAGAGTAGCTGCATTTATTGAAGTTCTGTGCAAAGTCATGTTTAATTCTCACAAAGTAATTTTGGATTGGTATTATTCATATCTCTATTTCACATTTATGTAAATGGTGTCTAACAGATATTAAGTAACCTTCTCAAGTACTAGAACCTGGATTTAACTGAGGCCCCTCTGAAACCAAAGCCCTACTCTTGGCTAATACATTAAGTTGGCAGAATTTAAATAATCATTTTTTAAAATTTATTTTATGTTTTCTTAAAAATATTTTAAATTAATTTTTTAAAAATTTGTGGTAAAGTACACATAGCATAAAATATACCATCTTCATCATTTTTAAGTGAATGGTGGGATTAAGTACATTCACATTGTTGTGCAACCATCAGCACTATTCATCCACAGAACTCTTTTCATCTTGCAAAACTGAAACTATACCTTTTAAGCAACGAATCTATGAATTTAACTATTCATATGGTCCTATGGGTGTGGGTGGAATCATACATTATATATTTTGTGTGTGAATGGCTTATTTCACGTAGCATAATGTCTCAACCTTCATGTTGTAGCTTGTGTCACAATTTTATTCCTTTTTAAGATTAAATAATATTCTTTTATGTATATATCACATTTTGTTTAACATTCATCAATCAATGGACATTGGATGGTTTCTGACTTTTGGATATTGGAAATAATGCTCCCACGAACATAGGTTATAGAAATATTTCTTTGAGTCCTTGATTTCATCTCTTTTGGCCACACATCCATATGTGGAATTGCTAGATAATTTGGCAACTCTGTTTAATTTTTTGAGGAGCCAACATACTGTTTCCAAAGTAGCTACACCATTTTACATTTCACCAACAGTGAAAAAAAGTTCCAGTTTCTTCACATCATCGCCAACATTTGCTAGTTTGTTTTTGTGTGTTTTTTGATAGTAGCTCTCCTAATGGCTGTAAGTAGTAAATAATGATTGTTAATTTACTTTTCATTTGCAGCCTGCTTGTTACCAACAGAAACTTGCAGTGATAATATATGGACAAAAAAATTTTAAAAGGTGTGCAAATATATGATTAATCAGCAAGATGAACTAGAAAATAAGAACCTCTCATATAAAAGTTAAATGGCATTCATATTTTTTGGTATTTTGAGGGCCTCAATTAGATTATATGCCAAAGGGATGAAGAGAGAGGGACAAATTCAGTAGGAAGATCAGTTTTGAAGTGGCAAATTGTAGAGAGGACTATTAAGAGATAGCAGAATATCTTATATTTAAATTTCTAATAAAACAAGTGATTTGTCTACAAAATTTGTCTATAAATGAACAGTTATCAAATATTTTATATGTTGTGGGCTGTATGGTCTCTTTTGTAGATATTCAACTCTCTACATTTGTAATGTGAAAGCAGCCTTAGAGTATATGTAAAAAAATAAATATGGCTATGTGCCAATAAAGCTTTATTTAAAAAAATGAGTAGAGGAGCAGATTTACTCAGCAGATGATGCACCAAAAAATTACATAAGAACATTAATTGCTTATATTTCTTTTCGTTTTAAGAAAAAACATTTTAAGTGGAAGTCCAGTTAAAATATAAATCAAGTGAACTTTTATCTAATAGAACGTAACTTGTTTTGCGTGCACGCATCTGTTTGTGGAAATCACTTAAGAATGCCAACATAGGTAGCAGAAGAGATATCTATCACTCATTATTGTGTACTAGCCTTTAAAATAGCTGAATTTTTGTGAATCCCCACATTTTGGTGTTCATGAAACCAACCATGTTTCTCACAGCTTAATATTTTAGCAAATAGCTTATTTTGAAAGGTGTATCCAAAAATTATCCAAAAATATATTTTCCTGATACCATGCTTGTGTTAATTTTTTAAAAATATTACTAACATGAGTAAAGCTGCTGTTTTTATTTCTAAAGTGTAATGTTTTATCCTTTTAAAGTACATCTTCAATAAATAGGTTCATACTTGATTTTGTAATCAAAGAAAACACACACACACATGACCAAGAGTGAAAACACAGAAGGGGCCAGGTAGGGTAGGTCATGCCTATAATCCCACCATTTTGGGAGGGTGTGGCAGGGGGATCGCCTGAGATCAAGAGTTCCAGACCAGCCTGGGCAACATAGCGAGACCTTTTCTCTACAAAAAGAAAAAAATTGCCATGCACAGTGCCATGTACCTATTCAGTAGGCTGAGGTGGGAGAATCACTTGAGCCCCGGAGGTCAAGGCTGCAATGGGCCATGATTGTGCCACTGCACTCCAGCCTGGGTGACAGAGCGAGACTCTGGTTCTAAAAATAAAATAAAATAAATCACAGAAGGAATAAATGAGAACTGAAATTAGTCAGTTTCTAGTCAGTGATGGTGGTTCTAAAAGTATATCTTAGACACTATTAATGAATGGTTTTATTTTTCTTACCAATTTTTGATAACTTAAGAAAAAAGAAAATATACATATACAAAAAAATTTATCTTTGCCTCTAGGCTAGGACTTCTTCTATAAAACCTCTTTAACTTTTCCTTTTCACTTTGTTGTTCTGTCTCTGGATTCATCTTGATGAATTCTAACAATTAGCAGCTGTTGACTTCAGCCAGAAAATAACAAAAAGCCATCCAGACCACAGTTCCTTTTATTCAAGGTGCTCAGGGCAGTACGCTGGAATTATTTTAGAAGATGTCCTTAACTTTTTATGCAAGCATATTCATCATCTTGCTATAAATGACAAATAAGTGCACATTTGTTATGTAGCAAAATTTGTTAAAAACCATAGGAAAAGTATTACTGATAAATTAATTAAAGATAGACTCATCTGAATACTGAATAAGAAAAATACCTGGATATTTGAATAGAATTTGTGATTTTTCTTCATTTAGATGATAATGTGATTAGGTATAAATGCATTCTTTTATGGTGGATCAAAACATGTTAATTCAAAATCTGTTTGATCTGTTGTAAAAATATATTAAATTCAAGACTGACTAATTCAGTCTTTTATTCCTTTTGCCTTAAACTGGATGCAAGTTGGCCTTTGTGCTACTTAGAAAAATGCAAATAGAAAAAGCAAAAATAAAAACAATGTGAAAAAGGATTGATAATGAAGAATACTATTTTTATTTTATGGGAGGCATAATCACTTACTGTATTGTCTATTTGTAACTACTAAAATATAAACATTTTAAGTATATGGACTCAAATTTTTTTCTAAAGCAAACCACTCTGGCACAGTCAAGTAAATACATTATTGGGATTTTGTGTGTATGTTTGTTTTCCTCTCCTGTTGACTGTAGAAATATTTGGTTAATGGAGTACTCTAGGGCAAGTTGAATCAATGTTATGTTTGTGCCTTTCTTTCCCATTCTAATGTGGTTTTGGTAGCTATATTACCAGAATTTCTGACAGAAACATTCTGGGCGATAATATGAGATCATATGGGGCTTAGAAAAGACTGAGTATGAGTCTCTAGTGATTGGTCTATCTGTGAGGTTTTCTGTTACAGTGGTAGAGACTGAAATGTGTTAGACTTTTAGTGGTAAAGCAATCTTATGTTTTTCTACAACTGCTTTCCACTATATTTAAGTATGCTCTTTTTTCCCCTGTGTATGTGTGTGTGCGTGCTTGTGTTCTAGCTTCCAGCCTTTTACAACTTATAGTCATTTTTCTGAAAACTGGAAACTTGAGGTGGCAGAGTAAGGAAAAACTAAAATTCATAAAGGCACCATAAGCTTAAAGTTATTTTCACTCAAAGACCTTTGTTTCTGTAGGATCAGAAAGCAGCCTGAAATCAACAAGTTATATGAGAAGCAAAATTCCCTAAAGAGGTTAAAAGTTTTTGACTACTAAGACCTCTAATAAGAGGAAGTAAAATAAGGCAGTGATTGAGAAAACTTTTGATTTAACATATATTAAAAACATTAGTTTTGAATAGTTTTATACCAAAGGTATAAAACTAATGTATAGTTATATACATATTATGTAGATAGATGATATGTACATGTATATTTGTATGTGTGTTTTACTTAATTATTCCCTCACAACCTTAAAATAATATTTGAAATGGTACTTTAAGCTATAGTTTAAAATACTAAACTCATAGCTATATATATATATACACACACACACACATATATGTTTTGAATAGTTTTATACCTATAGCTATATATATACACACACGCACACATATATATGCACATACACACACATATATATGCCCTCATGACCTTAAAATGCTATTTGAAAAATCTAATATTTATAAGTTATCCTTAGAATCCAACTTTATCATTGATAAAATATCAACAGCCGTGTGCTTAAAATAGTAATAAATCATCTTCATTCTCATAATTTTAATAATGCTAAGGATTTCACTCACATTATTGCTAATATAACTTCATTTATTCATTCAGTAAATACCAAGTTCCTGCTCTGTGATTGATATGCCCTTGTTATCAAGAGGTATATAGTTTTGGGGGGAGACAGACATGTAAATATTTTCTGATTGGTGACTTTATTCCTTTTTTCCCACAATATATAAGACAATATGAAAGCATCCAAAAATATTTGTTTACTTACATGTGTATAATTCTATTCATTCATCCTAGACTATAACCTCTGTAGGAAAAGGGTAATTCAGGAGACATGCTGGGGCAGGGATTAGGAGTGTACCCAGATACAGGGAATGTCATATGTAACAGCTCTGTGTTCTTGCTAGAGTTTTCACTTCCAGAGACATGTGCTGACAAATAGGGACAAACAGATAAACCAGGGCCAGATCAGGAGACTTCACATGGTAATGCAAATGTGTTTAGTTATCTGTAGTTATTGAATGTTTACTTTGATGTGAGAGGTAAGAGATTAGAGAGATTGATTTGGTTGCACTGTGAAAATGGATTGCAGAAGAGCAAGACCAGCACTGGGTGATTTTTACGTTGTGGCTATTGGACTAATTCAAGCAAGAAAAAATTGAGCACCTAAGGTAGGGCTGCAAGAGCTGAGAGCAGGAAACAAACATAAGGAAATACAATGAATGAGTCTTGGTTACTGATTAGATACTGTTAGTGAAGGACAGGAGTCAGAAGGAGAAGGCAGGGTAAAGATCTAAGAAATAGGTACAAGTCAGGGGATGTTTTCAACACTTCTTTTGACCAGATAAATGGACGGTGGTGACAATTACCCAATAAAATAAAATAAGGGGAGATTATGAGATATTTTCTGATGTCTTATGTTTGAGATTCCTTGTGACAACCTGGTGGAAATATCCAGGAAGCTCTTAGGTGTACCTGACTGGTTCTGGGGAAATCATACGAGAAGTGTGGACAGGAGAGGTAGATTTGGTATCCTTGGCTGTAGCAAATGATGCTAGTGGCAGTATCTCCTCTGTATTTGATAGTATGAATCTTGAAGCTAGTTAAATTCTATCAGTATATTATAGTTCATGGTTGTTGGGAGTAATAGAAATAATATAAACTACGTTTTCACTGAAATTGGCACACAGTAAGATGCCATGGCATTGATGAGATTACATATTTGGTTTTCATAACCACCCTTTTCTGAATAAGAAAAAATTACAGCCCAGTGAAACTGTATGACTACCAATTCCACAGAGTGTGATATTCACACACTGAAATGAATATGCTCTAATTCCGTATCTAAGAATATTATCTCAACATGATTTATTCATAGTGTGCTTTGGTGTTGCCATTGGCCCCATCTTTATTTTCACCAGATCATATATTAGATAACTCTGTGTGGCTAGAGCAATTTTCATGATAATATGGCAAAAAAGGTTAGTCCACATGATGATTAACTTTTGTTAGCACAGTTTTGTATTTTTGTTTTTGTTTTGAGACAGAGTCTCGCTCTGTCACTCAGGTTCGAGTGCAGTGGTACAGTCTCGGCTCATTGCAACCTCTGCCTCCCAGATTCAAGTGATTCTACTGCCTCACCCTCCCACGTAGCTGGGATTACAGGCGCGTGCCACCACACCCGGCTAATTTTTTTATGTTTTTAGTAGAGATGGGGTTTCACCATGTTGGCCAGGATGGTCTGTATCTCCGGACCTCATCATTCGCCCGCCTCAGCCTCCCAAAGTGAGCACTATGTTTAAATATCAGCTGTTTGATGTACACAGCCAGTATTCATGAATACCATTGAGCCTGCTAAAGAATTGACTTGGGGCCGGGTGTGGTGGCTCACGCCTGTAATCCCAGCAATTTGGGAGGCCAAGGCAGGCGGATCACAAGGTCAGGAGATCGAGACCATCCTGGCTAACATGGTGAAACCCCATCTCTACTAAAAATACAAAAAAATTAGTCAGGTGTGGTGGTGGGCGCCTGTAGTCCCAGCTACTGGGGAGGCTGAGGCAGAAGAATGGTGTGAACCTGGGAGGTGGAGGTTGCAGTGAGCTGGAGCCAAGATCGTGCCACTGCACTCCAGCCTGGGCAACAGAACGAGACCCTGTCAAAAAAAAAAAAAAAAAAAGAATTGACTTGGAAATAGTAAATATTTCCTTTGTGTAAAAATATAGCTTCTAAAAGAAAAGGTATTGTGTGTGTGTATATGTATATATACACATGTGTGTGTATATATGTATATATGTATATACATATTTAAAAGGAGACAAATGGGGGAAGAAAATCTTTTACTTAGAAATATTAGATTGGGGCCTTTTAAAAACCAAATTTCTTTAATAATAATTAACATATAGCATGTTTTATAAAAGTTGATGATTTATTTCACAGAGACATGTTCATCATAAAAGTGAGATGTAAATTCATTCCTTTTTTCTTACGAACCAGTAAAGTTATTCTGCAAGAGAAATTTCAATATTTATTGCAATTTGATTGACTTTAAGTTTGCTTCTTCCATAGAACTTTGTTCCTGGAATTCTATATTTTTTTATTGTATCAAAGCATAGTATATGTCTTAACACATTTAAAAATTATCTTATTTGGCGAGTATCAACTAGATGGGTCTCTAAAATTAACTTTTTCCCATAGTCACAGTTAAATATTGTATTCTCCTAAAGTAGGGGAAGAAAATATGCATTATGCATTATGGAAACATAACATCAGTCCTCCTCAATTCTGTATGTTTCCATAATGCGGAATAATTGAACATATGGTCTCTACCATTGTAGGCTAATTGGTATACACACAAGAAAATGAGGGGGAAGGAGGTGGAGAGAACATTGTAGGCAAGTCTTTGATCTTCGGATTTATGTTTACCTTCTTCAAATGAATTTGTAATAATGAGTTCATTACAACTCTAATATTTATACCTACATATATGGTATATGTTAAATGAGCAGATATTTTTAAACATAACTGGCATTATGCTAAATTATCCCTCCCCTAATATGTAATAGGAAAGAACCAGAAACCCAAACTTGTGGTTTTCTCAACCTTCCGAGGTAACTCATGCAATAATCATGGAGAGGTAAATCATGATACAGTGGCTTAAGGGAGAAGAAGAGGTGAGAGTTTGTTGTCTGGGTTTTGTTTTTCTAATAGAGAAATATGAACACATTTTATGGCAAAATAAAGAAGTGAGTAGAAAACAGATGTTTGAGATGATAATTAAATTTAAGCAGGGATTGAGCAAAACAGAAAGAGACCAGAAAAGAAGAACATAGACAGAAATGTTCCCTTTTGAAAGGTGAAAGGATGTTTTTTTTCCCATTGACACTTAACTCATTTGGTGAAGACAGAAAAAGTTCTAAGGTGGAACATGTCAGCCAAGTGAGTTCACTTTGCTTTAGCCTCTTAGTGAAGTAGTAAGATTTTATTTACTCCTTTGAGTAGGAAGGCTTTACTAGAAGCTAAAGGTTGGTGGGGAGACATGAAGAGAGAGAGAAAAAGAATCTTGAGTCATCTCCAGGAACACACAGAACAGAAAGTGATAAGTGGGGTGAAGAAACTGTACAACATAGTAGAGAAGTATAGACAAGGAACATTACATTGTTTCTTAATTAATTTTACATTTATGATGGGTCTTAATACTAGTTTATGGGGTGTAAGGAAGCGAAGAATAAATAAAGCATTTTATTATAACAGAGGGAACAACTAGGGATGATACCTTTATTGAACATTAGTTTTATTGTTTATAATTAAGATAAAAGTAAAAATTTTGTACTTTTTACAGTGAAATTAGTGATTATCAAATGGATATTCTGGGAAACCTACAAAATTATCATCCCTTCAAGCATACAAAAATAAGATCAACAAACACACAAAGCTGGCTTGAGCCAGTTTTATTGAGCTATAATAATACTCAGGTTGTAATTAATTGCTTTGAAAAGAAGTTAATCCTATCAGGTTATTAAATAGCTTCATTTAGTAAATTATTGTGACAAGCATATTAGTTGTTAAAATACAGGGACAGTGGCATTTTAGCAAATTGTTAGTCCTTAGCAGCTACTTTTATTTTACTTAACTATAGTGATAGAACCAACCACCATGCCAGTACAGAGTATTACTATTGGAAAGAATATAGGGCATTTTCTAAGTTGAAAGTTGAAGTTGAATTCACCCGTAAGCATATTATGCTATGTACACTGGGTTTATTTCAGAATCAGATGACCATATGAATATACAATACTCATATATAGTGAGGTGGAAATTGAAGAAATGAAGGTGAATGGGGAGAAACAAAAGAGAGCAAGAAAATGTATATGAGATTCAATGAAGGGAAGTGTAATTTAGCATTCATTCAAAAACTTTTGAGTTCTTATACTATGTGCACTTTTAAAAATTTCAGGTAAACTTCATAGCATTACATGAAAAAAATAGCAAGTTGAAATATTTAACTTGCTGTTTTATTATTATTATTATTATTATTACACTTTAAGTTCTAGGGTACATGTGCATAACGTGCAGGTTTGTTACATGAGGAATGAAGTAATTCATTTTAAGCTAAGCTTTCAACTTTAGTTGAAGGAAAAAGTAAGTACTGATTTCTATCAAAGACTTAATTAGCCATATATTAAAGAACAATAGTTCAATATAGATGGCATGGAAAATACTTCCTGTTATGGATTGATATTTTTAAATTATACTGTTCAGAGCAATACAGATAACCAAATAACATCCATCACTGAATATGTTGAGCTGATACCACTCTTATACAAATGTGCAGACTGTATTTGTAATCTAATAATTATCATTGAAAGCTTTCCCTTGAATTTCCAGACAGCCAATTTATAAGCAGTCTGGTTGGACTTATGTAATTATATCAAATTTATATATTAATTCTAACAACATTTACCATGATCTGCCATAGGTAGCTGTTATTAAGCATTCGATGAAGGGGAAAACATTTTCCTTGACTTCATAAAAATCAAAGATTCATTGGGTGTAAAGTAACATAATTACAACAAAATATGATAATAACGTAAGTAGTGATAGAGAGATTCCCAGAGATTTTTGGGTGCACAATGGGTAGGTCCAACATTCCTTGGGTGGCTTTTAAGTGTGAGGATGTGTATTGGGGTCAGGGAGAGAGCCATAGAAAACTTCCTAGAAGAAGTGGTGTCTTTACTGAGTTGCAAAGATGATTAGGAGTTAGCAGGAAAAGAGAAGTTAGAGGGAGAAGGTTTTTTTTTTTTTTCTGAAAGACGGTTCCAGAGAGCCAGGTGTTCAGTGAACTAGCATTATAAACCTCTAGTGTTTCTGGAGTCTGTGACACTCCCATTTTTGAGTCTTTAGGCTGAAGTATTAGGCAAGAAGCAAGTCATACAGTCATAGAGGGATTGTTAGTAGGTTAGAGAAGTTGGGCATTTATTCTCCTGAATATGAAAAGTGATGAAAAGGTTTTATGCAGTGTAGGCTTTCTGGGTAGACAATGAATTTAAAAGTGATGAGGCTGGACATGTGGAGATGGGCTGGGCAGAGGTTACACAGTGCAGGAGAGAGATGATTAGAGATTGAACTTGGGCAAATGCTGAAGTAATTAATTAATATTTAAGTCTAAATTCTTAGGTCTTTTTTCCTTATAATTTAATATCAGGAACTTTAATGAGAACATTAAAAATTAACCACTAGTAAGTAGCTGTTCGAATTACACAATGTTTTAAATTTATGTGGCTTAGTGTTTTCAATGTTGAATTTATCTCTGTGTACATGTAATAAAATCTAACCATTATCATAAAAGTCAAAATAATTATTTTCAACCTAATAAAACTATATTTTCCCAGTATTGATATTGTAGAAATGATGTATTTTGAGCGGCATTTGCAGATTATATAAGATTATTCCTACAATTGGTTTCAAAGCATTTTTTCATATTTATCTCCTTGAACGTTAAACCTCATTAGGAAATATATATTTAGATATGTAGAGAAGACTAATTTATAAAACTAAAACATAAAACTAATTGAAGTGTGTAATCGAGCATTAACAACCATTGAATTCCGGTATAACCAACCAAGATGTTTTCTTGTTCTTTTGGCTTATTTGCTGCAAACTGTAAGTACTATATATAGAATGTAACTAGTACTCATGAATAGAAACAAGCAACTGAATACCTTTTAATTTCTGTAGGTGTGTTCCTATAGGTCTGTTTCAACTATCTGTTGGCCTCAAAAGTGTTTGAATATTCATGTGAAATTCAAAAACAAAAGTTGCTCTCTGTTTTAATGATTTTTCAGGAATAATTCTGATTAGCAAATCTGTGGTTCGATTGTTTCTAGCGCATGATCTCTGAGAATTTCAGAAACTACCAGTCTTCAACATTTTCTGCTAGTTATATAATAAATATATTTCTAATTGGAACATATTATTGATGTTGAATTATCAGTTTTCTGATACCGTTATTAAGATAAAAATTGCAGCATAAACTGTTATTTCTAGATTCCCATGGTTCCTTTGTTAGGGAATCATGTTTTATCAGATATATTTGTGACTACAAGAAGATGGATGGTTGTTCATTTACACACGATGTATTAAAAATAAAACCAGTTGCTTAGTCAGTAATGGCAAGAGAATGTGTTTTCACTGATTGAGAGGAGATCATTCAACACTGTCAAAAAATAATTTGCTTTATATTACATTTGCCCACAAAAAATATTGACAACTTTATAAGTCATAAGAGTGAGGCAACTGATGAGCAAGACTGCCTGTTTTAGAATGTGGAAATTTAATTTAAAAATAAAAATTTTAATATTCTTTAGAAGTTTTAGTAAATAAATATCTACAGAAAGTTATAACTCATTTTGTTTTCCCTAAGCCTTGCTTACTGGCAGGCTAATTGAACAGTGAAGGTCCTGAAGAATAGAGGCTGGGCATGGTGGCTCATGCCTGTAATCCTAGTACTTTAGGAGGCCGAGGCGGGTGGATTATTTGAGGTTGAGAGTTCAAGACCAGCCTGGCCAACATGGTGAAACCCTGTCTCTACTAAAAATACAGAAAATTAGCTGAGTGCAGTGGCTTGCACCTGTAATCCCAGCTACTGTGGAGGCTGAGGCAGGAGAATCGCTTGAACCTGGTAGGTGGAGGTTGTGGTGAGTGGAAATCACGCCACTGCATGCCACCCTGTGCTACAGGGCGAAACTTCATCAAAAAGAAAAATAAATAAATAAATAAAATTGTGCAGCAGACTTAAGAAATTGTAGTTGAGTTTTGAATCAAGCTCAAGTTCATTCTTGAAATATTGACCATTCATAGTAAGCAAAGTCACACCTGGAAATAAATCTTATCGATCCAATCAGTCTTTTGAAAAAAAAGCAATTAAAAATTCCTAAGTATTAAGACAAAGTAAAATACAATTTACCAATTGAAATTCTTCTTTATAAAATTAGTTAAATGAGGATTTCATTTAAAAATGGCAGACCAAATGCAAGTGTATCTCTCTATCCTCTCCTGGATTGTCACAAAAAATGAAAGCATAGGATTTGTCAAAAATCATAAGCCCAGAAGGAAAAAAGAATAGAAAGGAGCGGAAATGACAACATTTTGGAAGTTGAAAAACAGATGGCTGCATGAAGTTGGACTCAGCAGACTGAAGAAAGCTGAATCCTTAACCAGACTGGAGAAGTATCATCATGTGTACTACTGAACCTACTTGAAGTTTCAAGATTGGTAATACCAGGTAGCTGTGGAAATGAGAGTGAAGACAAGGCCAAAAACTGGGGGATTTGTGAAGAGTCTATTAAAAAAATAGCTAGACCCCTTGATTCCCTCCTTCATCTTGAGTAGCTTGAGATGTCTGTTGTTCAATAAAGAGGATAAACCCCATGTCTAGACCAGAGGACACAAGAGAGAAAGATCTTCCAAGAAAAGAAGGGGATTAATGAATTTCTGCATGCTACAAGTGGAGAACATTATTCTCCTTCTTCTTGCTGGGCTGCCAGAACAACTGCTCCGTAGGTAGAATATGACAGTTTGGCTTGGTTATTTGTTGCATAAGATGTGTTGTTGTGAATTATAAGATTGCTAGTTACTGGAAAATGGTACATTTAGATTTACAAATAAAAATGGAAATATGACAACATTAGAGCTCAGGAAATGTAGGTATTTTGAAAAGTCCCTGTCTTCTAAGCCCTTATATTTACATAATAAATAGTGATGTTCTTTAGCAGTTATTTTTATTAAAAATTAAAAAGTAAAATGTGTCCTTCTTTTTCGTTTCCTAGGCATGCTAACCCCTTTTCATCCTGATTTCCCCCAAAGCAGTGAAAGCTAAATGACTCAAAAGGAACCTTTAAAGTCAATATTTCTGTTAACTGGCTCACAACACAAGCTAACATGAGTTCATTCAAATGTATATCAAATGTGTACAGTTTTTAAAGTTTTTGTTTCCCTTGGTTGGGGCGGGGTGGAGGCAGAGTCTTCTGCACCAGTGTTTTGTGTATTCCTATGCTTGTTATTCTAATTTGATTGCTTCTGCTATAAAAAGACTGTTTTTAAGTATTTTAACTTTTATTGTTGTCACCAAAATTTTATTTTCCTTGTCCCAGCTGAATTTTAGAAATCAACTTGTTTAAGAAAAAGCAAAGCAAAACAAAACAAATTTAACTCCATAAGAAATTACTTCTATTACTTTGGATCTGGGAAGCTGGATGTATTTCAGCAGGCAACAGTGGAAGGAACTCGAAAAAAGCATCTTCTGAGAGCCGAAACAGCAGTCACAAATGTGTCTCGCTCTATTTGAGGCTTAACAGAGTAGGAGAGCTAAGCTTCAAGAGACCATGTCTTAGCCTCTAAGGAAAAAGATGTACATACTTTTGTGTGAGCTGTGCAGTAATTTTAAAATCAGGTCTGTGACACTTCTTTGTGGGATCACAGAGGATTTTGTTCATTTTCAAAATTCCTCATCACTAAATTAATTGCTAAAGTTTTTTTCTTAGGAAATGCAAGTGTCAAGTATGCTTGTGTATATTCAAGTAGGTCACGACAGTTAGAAAACTATTTCTGTTATGGTAGCTGATATGGTTTGGCTATCTCCCCACACAAACCTCATTTTGAATTGTAGTTCCCATAATTCCGATGTGTTGTGAGAGGGATGGGGTGGGAGATAATTGAATCATGGAGGCAATTTCCCCCATACTGTTCCTGTGGTTCTGAATAAGTCTCACAAGGTCTGATGGTTTTATAAGGAAAACCCTTTTCTCTTGGCTCTTATTCTCTCTTACCACCACCATGGAAGACATACATTTCATCTTCTGCTGATTGTGAGGCCTCCCCAGCCACATGGAACTGCGAACCCAGTCCACATGGAACTGCGAGTCCATTTTTCTTTATAAATTACCCAGTCTCGGGTATATGTTTATCAGCAGCATGATAGCAGACTAATACCTAGCCCATATTTGATTTTTATTGACTATTTTCACGTTATTTTTATTATTATTTACCATTTAATAGTATGTCTTTATTTTTATAAAGGACATTTCTGATGAATAGATCAATGTAGTGATCAAGTTATTCTTTCTAACGGTATGCTTTTGCTGCTCATGTCAAGTAATACATATTGGAGATTCTATACAGAAAGAGTATAAACAGTAAAATACCTCACATAATCGTGAAAATATATGGAAATATATATTATTTTATTATAATTCTCTGAACTTTTATTAATATTAAAGTATCACATAATGAAATCTATCTTTTGTGAAATCACTATAAAAATTATATTGGTCAGTAAATCTTTATATATTGGCTGATATCATAGAATTCCTTAAAGAATTTCGTGATAGGAAAATAGTTTGGCTCCTAATGAGTCAGTAAGCTTTCTTTCATCAGATATTGATATCTATGTAATTTCTAATACTTTCATTTTGCTTCAGTGCAAAAATCTGAGGGTTAATTTCAGTGCTCAATCATTGTAATTATCTATCCATTGTATTAGATTATCTCAAATGTGTTATGGAAGCAGGAAAGCATATATTATAGCTACCTATTCTGTAATCTATTTGGTCCTGTGCAATTCTGTGAATGGCATCTTTACTTAGCTCATTAATTTTTGAGATTGTTGGGTTAACTAAGATAAGATGGGGGTTGTAAACTGTAGATGACACCTTGATAAGTTATTGTGCACGTGTATGGTGAGCACACACACAATATTGATCACTGCTAGATACAAAGTTCAGACTTCAATAGAGATCTGATTCTGATTTTTCTCTATCACTCTTCAGTCTATACCCACAGTTTCACAATTAAAGGCTTACTATTTAGTATAAGGGTAATACCTTATGTTTATTATTTGTTAAATATGTGTGTGTGTGTGTGTGTGTGTGTGTCTGGAAGGATAGAATTTTAGCTTTATTACTCATTTAACACTTAGTTCAAAAATATTGCAGACCCTTTCCTATAAAGAGGTAAGAGGAGAAGGTGGGGAGAATAGAAGAGAAGGAAAAGGGGGACACTGGTCTCATGAAAATATAAAAAGACAAGAAAAATTATGAGAATACAAAGACAACAGAATATAAGACAACTAAGAAATTGAAATTTTGGCCGAGCGCGGTGTCTCACGACTGTAATCCCAGCACTTTGGGAGGCCGAGGCGGGCGGATCACGAGGTCAGGAGACAGAGACCATCCTGGCCAACATGGTGAAACTCCATCTCTACTAAAAGTACAAAAATTAGTTGGACATGTTGGCACATGCCTGTAATCCCAGATAGTCAGGAGGCTGAGGCAGGAGAATTGCTTGAACCCTGGAGTTGGAGATTGCAGTGAGCCGAGATGGCACCACTGCATTCCAGCCTGATGACAGGAAGACTGTGTCAAAAAAAAAAAAAAAAAAAAAGGAAAGAAAGAAATTGAAATTCTGACTATGAAAAGCCAGTTTTACCTGATTCTATTCTTTTATTTAATGATTTGTCGTATTTTTGAATACGACAAAGGGGAAAATATTATTGTAGTGAAGTATAAAGGGAGGACAGAGAAGATAGATAAATGACCATCTAGAGGATTGAGTCTTTAATCTGGAGGGGTGGAAGTATGTTAGATAGAAAAATTGAAGCAAGATCATCACTGGCAGATAAAGTGGTGTCCACCATAACACGGAGACTTGAAAGAAGAGGGTAATTTTGAAAACTGTGATACTTATGGGATGACATATGCCTAGGAAGCATGCTGAGGGAGGGACAGAGTAAATAACAGTAGATAGGACATGGGGATAGGAAACAAATAAACAATTATGGGTCATATGTCTGAGGTTAAGAAGTTTACGGAGTTCAGATTTATCCTAGAGACAGTGGAAAAACATCTGAGTTTCGTGATTGATATCATAGGAAACTGCCTTAGGCCTACCATGCTCAGGATTTTCACCATATAAAATATTGCAATAGCAATGTGCCTCACCCTCTGCCCTCAAATTAAAATTCTGTGGGTTTTGTTGAGACCTGAATGAAATCATGATAATATGCTTTGCTTTTAGCTTTTGTTATTTACTCTGAATTCTTCAGATCTTTTTCTGGAAAATTCTCCTGCAGAAATTCACATAATGTTTATTATAAATTTACTGGGAAGGGGGCCATATCCATGTGTATAGTTATTAGCACTACACCTTAATAGGAGACACTTTGTGAATAATCAGTAATGATACTAATCATAATGATGAAACAAAATACTTATAAATTATTTCCTTTTTATTCAATTGCATGGCCATTTCTAGTTTATGAATTCATTATCAGGTCAGATTTTGAAGTGAATGTTGGCTTTATGTTCTTATAGGTTAGGAGATGTTAGTCAAAGAGGATGAATAACATGAGAATTTTTTAAGAGAAAATGAAAGTGATTTCTAAAATTCTCTTTTGCAGCATCTGTACTCTTGAGCTGTTTTTAAAGCAGTAAAGCAATCTAGATTAAATCAGTTGTCCTTTCTTTAGGTTGTATGACTATTTGTAGAATGAATATAGTGACTCATGATCCGTAAGATCATCTGTGATTTCTTGTATTATAAATTGATCATTTTCTAATATTTATTTACTTAGACAATAAAAACAAATTGAGAAGGATTTTACAGTTGTCTCTCACTTTGTTCCATTTTCTTTTTGTGGGCTTAAAAATTATAGTGGATAGATAAATTGCCTTTCTTTGGCTTCTGAAATGATTTTAATAGCTTAAGCTAAATTAAAAAATATATCTCTGAATCTTTGTTCTAGCAATTTGATGTGTTAGATATTAAATATATTCATAGAAAAAGAGCTTACATTATAAATTTATTATTATTGTGGACCTAATTTTAAATGCTTATTATGACTGCTTTTATTTGGCGTTTTTAAAAGCTGATTTGATTTAGCTCCTGATAAAGCATATTGAATTCAGAAAATATAATACCATTTAGGATTTTTTGCTGCAAAATCTATTACGCTGTAGGAGGTTTCACATTTCCAAAATGCAAGCAGTAAGTATTGTGGGGTCAGGGTATAACCAGTGAATGAAAGTCAGAACTCAAAATGAAGTGCCTTTTCTGTTTAACACTGGGCACTGATAGAAAATGATAATGTTTGATTAATGAACGGCAGCCTTGCAGCGGGTGAAAACATCTGCAAGAAGTGATTTATTATTTCAGAGGTATTGGAAGCTTGCGGTATCTTGCCGATTTAAGTATGTGTGCCTGAATAAAATAAATGAGATGCAACATGTGAAAAATGAAAACACATTACTTGTAAAGGATGTGTCACAAGCAGGGTATTTTTGTTCAAGTACACTTTGTCATGGGGATTTTTAATGCTGTTCTGAATACAAATCATTTAACTGGTTCATAAAATCGCCTCAGTTGGAATTCTTGCATCTATCATCCAAGACATAAATGAGGGTTAAACTTAATGTGGTGTAACATTCCTTAAATGTTCAAATTTTGTATCATATACAACTATTAAAATTGTACATGTTTTATGTATAAAGATGAATAAATTGTAGCTACTTAAAATAACAGTGCCCAAAGAGAAACAAGGTTTGAGGTCTTAATTGAACACTCATCAAATACTCAGAGCTAAGGCTTTTCACTGCAACTATTGTGGCTAGACATTTGAATAATCTATCATTTTATGATTGAACAATTTTTAGTTAGGTGACATGTTATATGACAAATAATAGAATATAATGAAGGGAAAGGTACTATCTTAAGTACTACTATTTAAGCTCTCCTGTGTATGTGTGTGTGCGCGTGTGTGTGTATACACATCTTGAATTATTCACTGTGGAAACAAGATTTAAATTTTTTTCAAGAAACAAGTAAACTGATAATATTCATACTAGGAATGATAAAGAATATAAAAATAAACTTAGAATAATCTATATTAGAGTTACGCCCTAGGGACTACTAATTCCTTCTTTTGTGGTTTATGAGATGTATCTATCTGGTTTGTTTAAGTTGCCCCTAAAAGGCACTTTTGTGAAGTTGGGTGTTTTAATTATGAGCAGCTCCACTCCAGATCAACAGAATTTAGGAAAATATAATCACCGTCATAAACTAAAATCTATGGGAAAAACATGTCTTTTTAAAAATTATGAAACTTTCACACTGCATGTGTATTTGTTAATAACTTAGAAACTGAATTGGGGCAAGGTTTATGTATCTCTTTTGACCATTGTAGCCTTAGGTCTTAGCGTAAAACTAAATCTTCACTAAATGCTTTGTTGAATGATTGAATACATTACAAGATTAGAAGAGGAAACATTATTCTTAGCAGTTTTGCTTCTTTTTCTACTGGAGTAATGGAGAACCTGTTCTATGCCAGGCAATGGGCTGCACTTGAAATATAACAGTAAAGAGGACAGATATAGTCCCTGTTCTAGAGGAGCTCCTATCCTGTAGGAGACAGACATTCAGTATACCACATCACATAATGAAACCTTTTGAAAAGCAGAAGTGTAAGAGCCTATGAGGGTGCATTCTAAGGGAACCTCTCCTGAGTGGAGGGAGGAGGGATCCTGCAAGCTGAGTTTGGAGAGAACAAAGAAAGGAGGCTGTGGCAGGAGATGGTAGATAGCTAGGTTGGGAAGTGAAATGATCAGATTTGCATTTGGAAAAAAGGTTACTCTGTCGGCCTCGGTGGATGGCAGAGTAGAGGTGAGAAACCTTTTAAGAGGCTTTAGCAAGGGGGCTGTCAATAAGAACAGGAGGTAATGCATTGATTCTAATCTATCCAGGCACACAAATCTTTGCCAGCTATGGTACCTCAGTGTTTCGCCTGTGTCCCAGTTTCTGTTTTCTTCCAGGAATGGTCATGGCTTAAAAATAAGAGTGTCTTTCATCATTACTTTTTGGAACTTCCTACTTTCCTTTCTTATATTAAACTTACAAGTATGCGAGTCTTTTTCTTTTTCTTTTTTCCCCGAGATAGAGTCTCGTTCTGTGGCCCAGGCTGGAATGCAGTGGCACGATCTCAGCCCACTTCA
Source organism: Macaca nemestrina (assembly GCF_043159975.1). NCBI lineage: Eukaryota > Metazoa > Chordata > Mammalia > Primates > Cercopithecidae > Macaca > Macaca nemestrina. Next base: position 135,620,740 of record NC_092125.1, read on the forward strand.
AGTTCAGCCTCCCGGGTTCACGCCATTCTCCTGCCTCAGCCTCCCGAGTAGCTGGGACTACAGGCGCCCGCCACCACGCCTGGCTAATTTTTTTGTATTTTTAGTAGAGACGGGGTTTCACCATGTTAGCCAGGATGGTCTCGATCCCCTGACCTCGTGATCCGCCTGTATGCGAGTCTTAATTATCATGTAAGTTAAACACAGTGGTATTCTTCTGGCAGTAACACAGTTCTAATAAGACTTTATGTTTTCCAAATTTTGACTTCACTAAAATGTAAAATAATAATATTTTCATTATCAAAGAGAAATACATGACTAATTGTAGTATGAGCAGATTTAAGCACATTGATTGTTATTTCCAACCACAAAATCATTCAAAATAGAAAAAGAAACGTATTTTAACTAACCTGTTCATGTGCAGATAGAATCATAAGTAGGACGATAAATATGAACAAGATTTTAAAACACATTTATAGAAAGAATTTCTACAGCCTTTTTATTTTCTAAACTTTGCTAACCCTCACTGTCAGGAATATTTCACTCATCTTTTGTGCTGTCATATAAATCCAGTTTTTAAGTGGAAATAGTCATGATCATCTTGAGAGCTCCTTATGTAGCTGAAAATCTTTATTAAATTGATTTTTAGTATTTACTTCTCTAGGCTGAATAATTACAGTTCCAATTAATTAAAGACTAAAAATTGCTTCCTTAATTATACTGCAATATGTAGGCAAACATAGGAAAATATAAACCTTCTTGATTTAGGAGTTTTTTACAGCTCCTTGCTTAGATGTTAAATATTAATATAGCCTAACATGCTTAACATCAAAGGACATGTAGAGATTTGTTCTTCCTACTAATTATGTAGATATAACATATGTAAAACAAAATTAAGATCTGGGTGTACTTACTACAAATATAATACGAATTTAGATTCAATATAGGACACTGAGGGTCTGTAGAGGATCTTCTAAGGGGAATCTTCTCTGACTGAAATGAAGTAACAGTAGTCGTATGCTTATATATAGTTTCAAAGAGTCTTACATTCCAAGTGATTATGATTAAAAAGTTACTTAACGACTCTTTGTTCTATATTTTTAAAGTTATGAATAATCAGATAATTTGCCTCACAGGATCATTGAGAGGATTAAATGATTTCACACAGCGAGAATGCTTAGAATAATGCCTGGCAAAAAACAAATGCTTAACGTGTGTTAGCTATTATTATAATGTATTCACACCTTTCAATAGTGACTAAAACTATGTGTCTTTATAGCAGAAATCAGTGTCTTTCCTAATTCTGATTACGCTTTTACTTGATTTATCTTGTTTTTTTATAAAGTGTTTTCTTTTAGTAACTATTTCTAAACCTCATTGTCAAAATACTAATTTTAACTGTAATCATACAAGAGGAAAGCAAAGTTTATTCCCCAAGTGTTTAGCTTCCTATTAAACACATGACATAGTATCTATTGAGATGATCCACAAACACCAAATTGCCTGTAGGTTTCAGCTCTGTAATTCCTTTTCCTATTACGTTAACATGGGCTACATGACTGGGTTCACTTTTACCTTAGTTTTAAGTCAGTTTGCCTATAATTCCTTAGACGTTTACTCTTAGCCCCAGAGTGATTTCCACAGTCATACTTTCTAAGGTTAGATGTTCTAGATAATGACTGCTTGATTGAATCCATATTTAATCTCACTATCTAGATTCCTTACCATGGTTATAGTGAGGCTATCAGTATACTTTTCTGATTGCCAGACCAAAACTATAACGGTTGTCTCAAACTACCACCTAATAATACTTGCACTTAAATCCAGACTTGACATTCAGTAGGCTTATTATGACTACAAGGTTTCTTTCAATAATAACTTTCTGCGTTTCTGTAAGGCTGTAGCCAAGGTGAAAGTTAATGAAAATCTGATTTGGTAGTAGCAGCAGGAATGAATATGAGAAGATGGATGAGAGAGAAAGGGCAGAGTTGAGTCATCAGTAATTGGCAAAATATCAGATGTATGAGTTGGGAAAAACTAGAGGAGATTTTGCAGTTAGTAACTTTTTATTTTAGTACCTCCTTTTTGGACATAATTTTGGTTATCATAGTCTTGACATTTAGTGATCTTAATATTTTATTAGGAAAACTTCAAATATGAAGTATTTTATATATCAGTTTTCTCAGAAGTTATATAATTATACAAAGATACTCTGCAGATATAATATTGTTTGATAACAAGTCAGTAGTTAGAGATAATCTTCTTAGCTCATTCAGAGACATTATAAAGATAGAGTATTTTTGAATGAAATTATGCTCAATATTATTTTATTATACATTGTATATATATTTCCCTTCAAAAGCATATGTGATTTTGGATTTAAAGTTGTCCGCTTTTAGTGAAACATTCATGCTGGATAGGTATTTATTACATTAGAATAAAAACTATATATTATACTGGTTCTGTTACTGTTCTTATTGTTGTTTTCTTCATGATCTCCTACATGTTATTTCAACCCAAGAGGATTTATCTTTCATTTCTAGTCAGATAGACATTTGGCTCTGTACTCATCTCCCCATCACTTTGGGCCACCAAATATGAGATTACTTATAATAAAATATATAAATGTTAAAATTTAAGAATATATGGGTATTTAAATTTTTATTTGTGGAAAGGACATCAAAATACTGAAACTTATATTTTCTAGTAAGCTAGTTCTCATTTCTCCTTAAAGTCAACAGCCATATTAAAAAAAATGCATTTTTTTAAGGAAATCGGGAAACAAATACAAGTGGTATATTCTAATGTAATTTAGGAGCTTCCACAGCTGATGATATCAGGCAATAACTACAGGGGAGAAAGTGAAAATAAGTATTTTAGATTCTTCGGAAACCCAGGAATGGTATATCTCAGATAGAAGGGCACTTTGCTCTTCTTTAAATGGATGGGTGTGGGAACTGAGATGAGTAATGCTGGTTGGGGGAAGAAGCAAGAACAACCAAGAGCTTTCTGAACTTGATTTTGTTCAGAAAAACAGAGTAGGTGAAACTACTCAAGTAATCCAGTACAAATAAGCCATATTTGCAAGTAGCATCCTATCGCTGTGGCAGCAAAAAAGGAGAGAACTCTGCCCCTCACCATAGACACCTCTGCAGGAACATCCTGCAAATAACCAATTAAGCAAAGTTAACTCATTACATGATGAGTAATAAGATATTCTCATGGCATTAAAAGAAAACTACTATTGAAAATTTATGGAAAAGAGGCAATTAATTTACCAATAGATAAGCATACTTTCCAAAAAAAAAAAATGCAATGAAAAATAAAGAAAATAACAAAACATTTTGATCTTTATTTAAAATAAGAAAACTTAATGTTGTATTACCATGAGTGTTTTTGAAAACCATAAAGCATAAGACTCAGAACAAAATAAGAAAAAATAGGAGATAGAAAGTGAGTTGACAAAATATAAGAAGATGTGGGTTAAAACAACATAATCACTAAAATAAAGACAAAATGGGAGAAGCATAAGAATGGATAAAGATAATAAAGCCCTGTAGAGGATATTTGATATGGAAAGGAGAAAAATGAAAAAAATAGATACAAATAAAAGTAAAGAATAGGGAGAGAAAATAATAACCAAAGGAAACAATCAAAGCAGATTCAACATATGCATAATTGAAGTACTTCAGGAGGATTACCTCTCTCTGTGCTGGAACAGAATAAATATTTGAAACTATAATTCAAAAAATCTTTTTGTGTGAAATGAAATGTTTGAAATTATACTTTGAAAAGACTTGCCCTGGGATGCTTAGGACAGAAATATTCTAGGAAAACTATTGGATTTAAAAAAATAAAACTTCCTTGGACATACAGGGAAAATGAGCAAGTCATATTGAAGAGAAAATATTAGACTGGCTTTACACTCCTCACAGCATCATTCTGTAACGGAAAACACTGAAACAAAACCTTCAAGATATTTAGAGAAATAAAGTGTGAGTCAAGTATTTGATATTCAGCTAAGATTTTCTTCAAATACAGAATCTACAAGTAATTTCTCAGAACTCAGATAAGATTGTTTTTCGGGACTGTTCTTAGTGAAACTGTTAGAGAAAAACTTTAGTAAGATTGGGGTTCAAAATTATTGTACAGAGATCAATATTTGTTATTGTAAACAGTGCTGCAAGAAACATACATGTGCATGTGTCTTTATAGTAGAATGATTTATCATCCTTTGGGTATATACCCAGTGATGGAATTGCTGGGTCAAATGGTATTTCTGGTTCTTGATACTTGAGGAATCACCACATTGTCTTCCACAATGGTTGAACTAATTTACACTCCCACCAACAGTATAAAAGCATTCCTTTCTCCACATCCTCTCCAGCATCTGTTGTTTCCTGACTTTTTAATGATTGCCATTCTAACTGGCATGAGATGGTATCTCATTGTGGTTTTGATTTATTTTTCTCTAATGACCAGCGATGATGTTCGATTTTTTCATGTTTGTTGGCCACATAAATGTCTTCTTTTGCGAACTATCTGTTCATATCCTTTGCCCACTTTTTGATGGGGTTGTTTGCGTATTTCTTGTAAATTTGTTTAAGTTCTTTGTGGATTCTGGATATTAGCCCTTTGTCAGATGGATAGATTACAAAAATTTTCTCCCATTCTGTAGGTTGCCTGTCCATTCTGGTGATAATTTCTTTTGCTGTGCAGAAGCTCTTTAGTTTAATTAGATCCCATTTGTCAATTTTGGCTTTTGTTGCCATTGCTTTTGGTGTTTTAGTCATGAAGTCTTTGTTCATGCCTGTGTCCTGAATGGTATTGCCTAGGTTTTCTTCTAGGGTTTTTATGGTTTTAGATCTTACATTTCCGTCTTTAATCCATCTTGAGCTAATTTTTGTCAAAGGTGTAAGGAAGGAATACAGGCTGCATATGGCTAGCCAGTTTTCCCAGCACCATTTATTAAATAGGGAATCCTTTTCCCATTGCTTGTTCATGTCAGGTTTGTCAACGATCAGACGGTTGTAGATGTGTGGCATTATTTCTGAGGCCTCTGTTCTGTTCCATTTTTCTATATATCTGTTTTGGCACCAGTACCATGCTGTTTTGGTTACTGTAGCCCTGTAGTATAGTTTGAAGTCAGGTAGCATGATGCCTCCAGCTTTGTTCTTTGTGCGGCTATACGGACTCTTTTTTGGTTCCATATGAAATTTAACTAGTTTTTTCTAATTCTGTGAAGAAAGTCAGTGGTAACTTGATGCGGATTGCATTGAATATGTAAATTACTTTGTGCCGTGTGGCCATTTTCACGATACTGATTATTCCTCTCTGTGAGCATGGAATGTTTTTCCATTTGTTTGTATCCTCTCTTATTTCCTTGAGCAGTGGTTTATAGTTCTTGAGGAGGTCCTTCACATCCCTTGTAAGTTGTATTCCTGGGTATTTTATTCTCTTTGTAGCAGTTGTGAATGGGAGTTCACTCATGGTTTGGCTCTCAGTTTGTCTGTTATGGGTGTATAAGAATGCTTCTGATTTTTGCACATTGATTTTGTATCCTGAGACTTTGCTGAAGTTACTTATCAGCTTAAGGAGATTTTGGGCTGAGACGATAGGGTTTTCTAAATATACAATCATGTCATCTGCAGACAGGGACAATTTGACTTCCTCTTTTCCTAATCAAATACCCTTTATTTCTTTCTCTTGCCTGATTGCCCTGGCCAGAACTTCCAATACTGTGTTGAATAGGAGTGCTGAGAGAGGACATCCTTGTCTTCTGCTGGTTTTCAAAGGGAATGCTTCCAGCTTTTGCCCATTCAGTATTATATTGACTATAGATTTGTCATAAGTTGCTCTTATTATTTTGAGATATGTTCCATCAATACCTAGTTTATTGATGGTTTTTAGCATGAAGAGGTGTTGAATTTTATCGAAGGCCCTTTCTGCATCTATTATGATAATCATGTGGTTTTTGTCATTGGTTCTGTTTATGTGATGGATTACGTAGGAAATGAAAAAGGAACTGGAAAATATCAGGAGTAGAAGTAAAATCCTTCATTATTTGGTGGTCAGAAAGTCTTTTATATCTGATGCGTCACTTTTTGTTTCTTCTGTCTCCATCCCCTTGCTTTCCTCTGCACCTTATATGTGCTCATTATATAGGTCTCCTAAAGAAGTTCTCAGTGCTGTACTTTGCATGAGATTTCAACCAAATTCCTCACTACTCACTGTGTACAGTATCTGGGGGGATTTGTCAGAAATCAGGAACTAGATTAGGCATTCATCTCCCATCTAATCAGCTGTAAGAAATGATCATTTGGTATGTTCCCCCATGCAAGCCTAAGGACAGTCTCAGCGGTGCAGTAGAGCTTTTTACACTCCATCCATGTGCCAGACAGGTAGTCATATCCTTCATCTAAGAAAAACTGGGAGCCTATGGCTCCCTTTTCAAATTGAAGAGAAAAAGTTTATGCTAGAAGCATTTTATGCTAGAAGGCCCACCCATTAAAGTCATAGCAGCCAAGAATAAACAAATTATTTATACTAAGTGTCATATCTTGGTGCCTCAAGCAACAGGGCCAAGTATGAGTCATACTTTTCTTCTATCACTGTTTTGGCCTCTGTGACTTTTCTATTGAAGTGACCATTTTTTTTCACCCAGGGGAAATTTTTATGATGGACTGCTTGTGTAAAGGGGCAGGAACTTCATGGCAGTAGCAGTTGTAGGAAACTCAGGCTCTGTCCCACGCTTTGCTCATCTTTCAGGAAAAGCCCTCAAGCTGGTAAATCCATGGTGTGGTTATGTAACTGTTACAACTGCAGACTCTAATAATCTAACAGAAAGTAAATAAATTGCAGGGCACGGTGGCTCAAACCTGTAATCCCAGCACTTTGGGAGGCTTAAGTGGAAGGATCACCTCAAGTCAGGAGTTTGAGACCAGCCTGACCAACATGATGAAACCCTGCCTCTCCTAAAAATACAAAAATTAGCTTGTCATGGTGGCAGGCGCTTCTAATCCCAGCTACTTGGGTGGCTGAGGCAAGAGAACTGCTTGAACCTGGGAGGCGGAGGTTGCAGTGAGCCCAGATGGCGCCATTGCACTCCAGCCTGAGAGAGAGACTCCGTCAAAAAATAAAAAATAAATAAAAATAAAATAAAATAAAATAAATATGTAAGTAAAAATGCTTCTACAAGAAGCTGGAAGCAATACTAAAAAAAAAAAAAAAATTTAAATGCAACAATTGGATTTGGAAAATGCCATTTTCTTAGATAGAATTTTTTTCTTAAAAACAGATAGAAGAATTTGTGCCCTTTAAATCTGTAAGTCACTAAGTAACTTGATTTCACTCGTATGTATTTAAACATTTTAATGAGTTGTCAGTTATATATGAAGACTAGATAGATAGATTTTCTGATGTCTGATTAACTTTAAGTTATTTTTGTTTTGAAAATATATATATGTCTCCTGGTCTCAGGCAAAGCTCTTTAGTCCTTTGACTGGTTTTCTGGGCACTTCCCAACCTTAGGGCATTTTATGTTGTTGTGGTGGGAAAACTTTTCCTTTATTCTCTTATGTTCAGTGTCTGGGGAGTCTATAAAATCAACCGCCAAAACATATTATCAGGAGGAAAAAAAGGTTTATTCATATGCATAAAGGAGCTAACAAAAGAAGTAGGTAGCTGGATAAATGGTTAAAGTTAAAGCCTAACATACCCAACTGAGTAGGGGAATGGGGGAAGTCTTCTATGGGAATAACAAGTAGGTTTCTTTAGGAAAGACAAATTGGTTTTGAGGAGAACAGAGGGGAGATAAAGTTTGTGATAATGTTCATTTATGAGGCGTGTGTGGTCTTTCCTTCTTCTTCATGGCCATGAAACTCTCCCGAAGAGAGGATTTATGGTAGCTTTACTCTTAGTCTTCTTCCTGGGAGTAGAAGCCACCCAGAAGAGGGAATTTATGGCAGCCTCATTTCCCAGAAGTTTCTGCTTTTAGAAATTGGGGAAGCTCCAACAATTTTTTTTTTTTTTTTTTTTTCCTGCATTGGTTGAATCTCAAATGCCTTCAATTTCAATTCTTATACCAACTCTGGGGACCTGAGTGGGTTCCCACACAGTGAATCAAGGTCCCTGGCATTTTGCAACATGGTATGCCTAGCATCCATGCTCACAGGATTTCTTACTGTCCCTGGGTAGGTTTGTCAAGGCATTTCATGGGAGAGACAATGCCCTCATTCACTGACTGGACTTCTCATTTCTAGTGTTAGGATAATATGAATACGAACTTTTCACTTGTTACAGAAATTAAAGAATTCAGACATTACTGGGAAGGCATTCAAGACTCCTCAGTAGAAAATAACATTGTAAAGCAGTGTTGATCTCAGAGAAATGGGGAAGCAAAAGTTTGTTATTAATGATGATTTTTAATAATGATAAAAATGATAATTCACATATTATGTCTTCATTTGCTCATGTCCTGTTTCATATAGAAATGATGAATGCAATCAATCCTAAAAGTGTTCTTGTCAGGCACTAAGAAATGTAAATAAATCATACTTAATTATTACACAATTCTATTTGGTGGATTTTTATCTATATTTTATTTATAAAGATCATGAAATTAGAAAGGTCAGGTGACTTGCCCAAGGTCACACAGCTGTAAGCAGTAGGACCCAGATATGATGACTCTAATCTGTGCTAGGCATAAGAAATAGAGACCTGGAGAAAAGTGGGGCCAGTTGAAATAGAAATTAAAGTGGAAAAAAGGGATGAAATGGGATCAACAGTATGACTTGATTAATTGGTATTATTACTTTGATATTATTACTTTGATGATTGGCTTAGTAACTACTATATGCTTGGAGTGAGAGATGGGAATGAAGCCAAAAATGATGCTAAGTGAGCCTGGCTTAATGATTTTTTTTTAATAGAAATTATGAGGGACTATGGCTGGGTGCAGTGACTCATGCCTGTGATCCCAGCCCTTTGGAAGGCCAAGGTGGGTGGATCACTTGAGTCCAGCAGTTCGAGTCCAGCATGGGCAATATGGTGAAACCCCATCTCTACAAAAAAATACAAAACTTAGCTGGGCATGGTGGTGCATGTCTATAGTCCCAGCTACTGGGGAGGCTGAGGTGGGAAGATTGCTTGGACCCAGGAACTCAAGGCTGCAGTGAGCCATGATCACACCACTGCACTCAGCCACGGTAACAGGGTAAGATCCTGTCTCAAAAACAAACAAACAAAATTATGAGGGACAGAATAATATCGAGTTTTTGGGAAGGATGACAATTTCTTCAACTTTAGACATGATGAGTTGAGTCAATGGTAATGTCAGTATCTTTCCTTTTAAATTGTTTGACATTAATTTTTGAATACATTCTATGTGTACAATATAGACACTGAGGATAGTTGAATGATTTTAGATACATATTCCTTGCCCTTGAAGAATTCCATGCTAGTTGATTAAGAAACACATCCATGTGTTTAATAGCTAGATAATAATATCAGTGCGTTTTGTAAGTAAATTCATTATTTAGGCAAAAACCACACTGGTGGTCTTAAACTGTGGATGCCAATTACATTGTTAACACATAATCCCATGGTGGAGGCACTGAGGGAGAAGTAGGCAGTACATCCAACTCCCATCCCAAGAGCTGCACCCTGGCCACCCCTAGCTCTTGATATGCAGACGTGACTCTAGGGATGGAACACTAAGGAGTAGGCTGTGCCTCACAAAGGCCCTGGAAACACGTTCAGCCTTTTGGGAATGGAATTCCTACCATTAAATGGGAGGAAAGAAGATGTGGGCTTGAGGTGGGCCTATGTATCAGTCCCTACAGAATTCCTCATCCTGAGGTACAGCGAAAGAAGAGCAATATCCTCTATGGCCAGTGCTTTTTAAACTCTGGAGCCAAGGATCAAGCTAGCCTGTGCTAGCCTTTCTCTTCAGAGGCATCACTCTCAATGGCAGTTCTGTGCCTCCTCACTGTTTTGAACACTCCATTGAAGTAAACAGAACATGGACTATACACATTTTTTTCTCCCTGGTTATTTGCATTTTAAGCCCTTTAGCTATAGATTGAAAGGCTTTGTCTCCAGTTAAAGGAATTTCAAGCAATTGCAACTAGATGGATAAGATTAGATTTGGTCTTGAGGGGCTTCTCTTTGTCCCTAAAACTCCTGGTATTGTCAGTTTTACTATATCCAGACATGAATAGGCTTTGTTCTGATGCTATTCTATAAGCTTTGCAGGAACTTGTGTGCCTACTATGGCCACCAGTGTCAAATACTGCAAAATGCTCACCTACAATTTTTTCAAATGGTGCTCCTCTTTCTATTTTATTCTTTGGGGCTTATAAGACAGCTGTTGATCTATTTTGTATCTTCTGCCTACTTGTTCATGCCTTTTGCCTCTACCTTGTGTATGAATTTCTCAGTATCATCACTAGTTACTGCTTTGACATCTTCAGCACAAGAGTTACCTTTTTAGTTATTTTTATTTTGATTATATATTTTTCTATTGTTATATATTATTTTCTTCAAATCTGTTGTTTTATATTTAATTATTTTTCTTTTTGTGTCATAACTTGATGTTTCATTTTGAGAAAAGCCAGTATGTCAGTTTCCATGTTAAGCATTGACATACTTGTTTCAAAGTTTTTGTTGGTGTTCCTTAAAGTTAATTTAAATTCTGTGAATTCATGATTCACTTATTCACTTACTTGGTTTTTGTTCTTAGCATTAGAATCTTCCACAGGATTTGAGTTTGGCTTCTCAGGCTTATTTTTAATAGGAATTTGTAAATTCATGTTGGCTTTACTTTCTTCTCTCTCCTCATCTATAAACACTCCTTCTTATCTAGTGGGTTAGCAGTTTCTTCACCTGTTCCTTTAGGACTCTAGTTCTTATCAGGTCTTCAAGAAGAATCTACTGCAAAATATCCCACTTTGGCATAAGGATGATTTTGAGCTGAAGGCCAGTTGAGAAGCAGAAGATGCAGGAAGAGTTACCTGCTTTCCCCTTATCTGTCTAAAAGCAGGGCATAAATTTTCCTTTGTGAAGGCTCTCCCTCCCTAGCCTGGCAGCAAGAAGGGAAGAACAACTCTTATCACTGAGAATGGGGAGTCAATGCTGAAACGAGTTTGCATGAACAAACCTTACTAATATAACCCTTATATTCCATTAATTCCCCCATATATTGTCTAGCCACTTCCCCATGAGTTATCATCCCTTGAAGCCTAATGCCCCCTTTTAAAAAGTATACAAACCCCTGAATCTAACTACTTGAATTTTACTTCTTTTCTTTGAATTCCTATCCCTGTAAACATTAATAAAAATTTTAGACCTTTTATCTTACCTATCTTTTGTTAGTTTAATTTGCAGTCCCCCTTGACAGAACCTATGAAGATACAAGAAAAGTTTTTTTTTTTCCCCCCGACATCTTAATAATGTGTCGGGGGGCTTCTTCCCACAGTGGTGTCTAAAATGGTTGATGATTTGGTCTGATTAATAGTGAAGAGACTGTGTCTATGCCCTCCCACTATCTCTAGGTTCCCATTTTAAAATAAAGTCAAAGTTCCAGTCAGTGTGTTGGCAACAGTTTTGGCCACTTATCTTTGTCAGGTTAATACTACCGTAGGCCCAGGATTTCAGGGGAAACCTGGTTCCAGATCCCCGTGTCATTTTTAGCACCCTTTACATTATAGGGGCGTTAAGATTGCTTGCTACTTTACATTTTTGTCTCATTTCATGGCCTAAAATAATCTTTATCTCATAGTTGACCCTAATTCTGTATTTTTCTTTCTTATTGAATATAACTTATTGTTGTCATATCCTATCTTGACCCAAAATTCTTGTAAACATGGTTTATTTCACATTTTAGGTTCACCTTTCAGGTCTCTCAAATATTATTTTTTGGAGACTCTTAATCAATAGCATGTAATTAGCAGGAAAACTAAAGAAAGCCATGTGGCCTGAGCAAATCTGATACAGTCTGAAAAGTATGCCCCACTATTTTGTGTTAGATTAGATGTGTTTTTGAAACTTGGAGAGAAGCCAGGGACATTTTATTTAGTAATGTGAATGTTGGCTCTATCTTTAGGCTGTAAGGACCAATCTAAGATAGACCAGCAATTGTAAAAATGTTGAGTGATCTAAAACAGCTTTGTCTATGTTTTCATCTTTTAAAAAACCCATCTTTTAGCCTTTTTATCTGAGGATACAGTTTATACAAATGAAGGTAGTGACACCTGTAAATATATTAAAAATCCTGAGACCATTGTTTTAACTGAGGTCCTTACTGACCATTTCAGTAAGGAAATGGTTGCTTATTGCATAACAACTTCTCAAACAGTTGAACTTGGGGAAGTCACAAGTAAGATTGGGGTCATTATTTGGCTTAAAACTTTTCCAGTGAGAGTCAAAATATCAATGATGAATAGCAATATACGTGTATATTAATATTCCGAGACAGATTTTGTAAATGTATTGTGTGTCTTAAAATATTTTGTTACTCCCATTCATGTCCAGGTTTTAGCAAGTTTAGAAGTACGTTTGTATATAGTAGTATGACTAATTATCTCTACATGTATTTATCATGAAATAAACCTCACAGGAGACAGAAAGATTGTTTACTTAAGCAGTAGAATACTGAGGATGGTAGATAACTCTAGAACACAGGATTACATCGCTGGAATGGCACTATTTATTAAGCTATGATAACGCTAATGTTCCTCTTTGATGTATAGCATGTGCTACTTCAGCTGAACTTGTAGAGAGCCTTAAGGATGTTTCATTGAACATTTAGTATGGCAGCCAGCCAGAATACATTTAGCCTAAGCCCAGATGACGGGCTGGTAATGAGGTAGTGATTGATGACCACAGATTCCTTATGAAAACCTGCTTGATATGCTGGGGGGGAAATGCATTGCCAGCTCTTTTCATTTCAGTCCCTGTTATATTAGTAATTTTTACTGTGGAAGAAGTTACATGGGCTTCTGCTTATGCACTCTTGGCATCACTTTTAGATTACAATCGAACGGTGGTGTAGAATTTTAGAAGTCCAGCCCTGTGGCTATATTTATGTATAATTCAAATCTCAATTTCAAAGGGGTCTTTAAAAATCATTTTTAAAAACTATAACTGTGTCATCCATAAAATACTCTAATATTATTTTTATGCATCTGTTTAATGTTATGGTTTCTACGACTCCTGTATCCCCCATATCCCTGCACAGTGTTATAAAGCTCTACCCACTCCTGTAACTTTAAAGAACAGACCTTTGTTCAAATTCCTAAATATGTTTCAAGAAGACTCTATCTTCAATTATTCTCACATTTTTGTGGTATGTATATGTGTCTTTTCCTGAATAAAACATATAAAAATTAATTCATATATATTTTTATATATGAAATTCCTCTGGCTTAGTTTTGAATGGAATATTCCTTTGAAGCACTTTTGTCTTTGTCCATCTCTTTTTTGCTTTATGCATTTGCTCTCGTACTCTTTTGTCAACATAAATCATTTCTCAGATTGGGTTCACATAAGCACTTATGATTGCAAAATGCCACTTGCTAGAATGACCACTTTGGTTGCCTACTGACCTGGGACAAGGTGGAGCAAGGCTCAAGATTGACATTTCACCCTTAATAAGTCTTGCTTGTTGAAATGCCAACAACAAATAGGGTTTGCTGAGATTGACAAGAGAAAATAAACTATGCTTTAAGCCAGCTTGATTGTGGCTGGCTGGGCTTTCAATTTTGCTAGTCACAGAGAGTCTGTACCCTTTTATGCCTTGCAGCCATCACTCCCCAAACAGAATGCCTGAAACTCCTGATCTCAATCCAGTCACTGGGGCAGCTCAGACAATGACAGTTTGAAGTGACTGGGAAATCCTGTTGAGATGCCATAGCCCACATTTGGCGTAGTATCAGCAAATGAAAATCAGTAAGCTTCCTCTCAGAAGCCTGTTATGTGCTTATGTTTTGTTGTTTCAACTACCTCCATTTCTTCAATTATTTAAGTGATTAGAGGACCTGGAATGAAACAAATCAAGACAACAGGAGTATTAGTGTCCTTTTGAGGTTCGGCTTATCTCTTGAAGCTTTTGATAATACTTCCTATTGATGGGCTTTGTAAAGGGCAGGAAGTTGTATTACCACTATAATTCTTTACTTTGCTCTCTATCAAAAAATAGTAGCAAAATAAGAGTTGTACCAAAGTGGAAGGCTTATCCCTTCCTATTATAGAACTTATCTTTTATTAATAATTTGCTCACCACTATTACCACAAAACCATACTTTCTTACTGGAGATAAAGAAACTTGTTATTTACCGGGAAAAGTTTCTGGTAGCAAAACTTGACCTGAAATGAATTATTTACAAGTTTAGAAGAAAGACTTGCTAAGTCAATGCTACAGCTGAGAAATAAGCCAACACTTTCTCCAAAACAGCTTGAAGCTGACAAAACACTAAGCTCTGAGGTCCTAGAGAAGCAGCAGTTCAGGGTCTTGTTAGCTTCAAGCTGCAGGAAAGACAACACTGGCAGAGTGCTCAGAGGAAGGCATGGGCCCCCCGAGAGGGGGATGTGGAGGGAGCTAGAAAGAGCGTTAGAGAGAAGGCATGGAGAAATAGAGCAACACCAAATTAAACACTGAGAGATGATGAGGCACATAAAGTACTTCAAGGAGTTTTGGAGGTAAAAAAAACAAAACAAAAGTAACTGGTTGGGAAGGAAAATTGGAAATGAAAGAAAACAAATTGCACAGAAAACTTCAGGGCAAAATATAAAAAATGTCCAATATAAGAATAATACATTTGTATTTTATTTTATTTATATAGGGCTTTATATTTGTATTATTTAATTCAATTCTCACAGACCCCAGTATAAATTTTATTATTCCCATTACGTAGGTGAATAAAATTAAAATGATTGCATAGATCATGACATTGTCTAAATCCTAATTTCTAAAACACACTCATAGAATTTGCTGAATATATTGATATAGGGCAAAAATTTCTAGCATTTTGTGCATTTTTTTTTTTTTTTGGTTTTTGGAGAGACACTATTTTAAATAGGATTATCAGAAATGGCCTCTCTGTGGGGGACATTTGAGTAACTGAAAGAAGTGAGGGTGTCAGTTTTGTTGGCTGTATTCTGATAAAATATGGCTATATCAAACTAAGTAAGGGGACAAAAGAGATGACAGCATTCGCGGAGGGTGTATTGAAAGAACTAGTGCCTCTGTGAGCAGCCTTCAAACAATGAATGCCGCCTTCATGTACCAACTGCCTGACCACTGGGGTAGGATAGCTTTGAGTTGTGTGTCCTACTTTGGCTCCTAGAATTTTTAGAATGACTTTTTAACATATGCTTTATTTTGTTTCCTTTCCTGTCTCACTTGCACACTCTCCTATTGGTGTTTCCTGAGATTATCTCCCAAATAAATACTTGCATTTGATTTCTTTTTTTTTTTTTCCACTTTTCTTTTTTTTTTTTATTATTATTATACTTTAAGTTCTAGGGTACATGTGCACAACGTGCAGGTTTGTTACATATGTATACTTGTGCCATGTTGCTGTGCTGCACCCATCAACTCGTCATTTACATCAGGTATAACTCCCAATGCAATCCCTCCCCCCTCCCCCCTCCCCCCTCCCCATGATAGGCCCCGGTGTGTGATGTTCCCCTTCCCGAGTCCAAGTGATCTCATTGTTCAGTTCCCACCTATGAGTGAGAACATGTGGTGTTTGGTTTTCTGTTCTTGTGATAGTTTGCTAAGAATGATGGTTTCCAGCTGCATCCATGTCCCTACAAAGGATACAAACTCATCCTTTTTTATGGCTGCATAGTATTCCATGGTGTATATGTGCCACATTTTCTTAATCCAGTCTGTCACTAATGGACATTTGGGTTGATTCCAAGTCTTTGCTATTGTGAATAGTGCTGCAATAAACATACATGTGCATGTGTCTTTATAGCAGCATGATTTATAATCCTTTGGGTATATACCCAGTAATGGGATGGCTGGGTCATATGGTACATCTAGTTCTAGATCCTTGAGGAATCGCCATACTGTTTTCCATAATGATTGAACTAGTTTACAATCCCACCAACAGTGTAAAAGTGTTCCTATTTCTCCACATCCTCTCCAGCACCTGTTGTTTCCTGACTTTTTAATGATCGCCATTCTAACTGGTGTGAGATGGTATCTCATTGTGGTTTTGATTTGCATTTCTCTGATGGCCAGTGATGATGAGCATTTTTTCATATGTCTGTTGGCTGTATGAATGTCTTCTTTTGAGAAATGTCTGTTCATATCCTTTGCCCACTTTTTGATGGGGTTGTTTGTTTTTTTCTTGTAAATTTGTTTGAGTTCTTTGTAGGTTCTGGATATTAGCCCTTTGTCAGATGAGTAGATTGCAAAAATTTTCTCCCATTCTGTAGGTTGCCTGTTCACTCTGATGGTAGTTTCTTTTGCTGTGCAGAAGCTCTTTAGTTTAATGAGATCCCATTTGTCAAATTTGGCTTTTGCTGCCGTTGCTTTTGGTGTTTCAGACATGAAGTCTTTGCCCATGCCTATGTCCTGAATGGTACTACCTAGGTTTTCCTCTAGGATTTTTATGGTATTAGGTCTAACATTTAAGTCTCTAATCCATCTTGAATTAATTTTCGTATAAGGAGTAAGGAAAGGATCCAGTTTCAGCTTTCTACTTATGGCTAGCCAATTTTCCCAGCACCATTTATTAAATAGGGAATCCTTTCCCCATTTCTTGTTTCTCTCAGGTTTGTCAAAGATCAGAACTCAGACTCTGCTTCTGGAAGAACCCAAGCTAAGAGAGTGGTAGCAATATAAGTGGTAAGAATTCATCAGAATCAGCATGCCGTGTAGAAGAGAGACCAATAGGATTTACTGATAGATTAGATATGGGGTAGGAGGAAAACAGAAAATCAAATAAATAAATGACTTTTTAAAAAAATGGTAACTATTAAAAGGAGCCGTAATAACATCCAACTTGTGTGATTGTTTACTAATTGCCAGGCACTCATCTACTCCCGTTGCACGTGTTAAATCGTATGAGTTATCCCTAAAGCTCCATCATTATGAGTCTGGGTTCTTTTATTTAGCATGTAGAGGCTGGAAATTGAACTCAGGGTATCTAGTTTTAAAGTCTGAGCAGAAAACCACTGTCCTCCTTTGCACAGATAGTACATAGTATAAAACAGTGTGGTCATACATTCATATTTACATACATCCAGACATATTACTAATACATATTACATTCCTATTTACTAGTTCTATTTGCATATGATGAAGAGGTAGTGCTGAATGTTTCTTCTTCTAGCCACTTTTTTTTTTTTTTTGCATGCATGCGTATATAAAGTATTTTGTAAGTCTAAGTAGGACTTGGCTATCATTTCAAAAATCATGATCCTTCTCATAAAAATTAAGAGGTAATATTACTATTATTATTATTATTGGCAAGATTTCTAAGTTGTACTGAATTTTCTATAACTGTTATTTGATATAATTATTGGAAAATATTACTACATGCTTGATTGCAGGACCTAAAACAGACAAAACATATATGATGCCAAAGGCATCTCTCTTTTCACTAGCTGATTTACAAATGGTAATTTAACTGTTAATGTCTGAGAATATTTTCTGTTTCCCACACACAACAAGAAAAATCACTGTGTACACTGAGTGGTAGGTAGGAATGTGGTATGTATTATTCAAAGTTTGAGTTGCCTTGAAATCAAGGTATAGGGAAGAATGATGAGGACACGTCGGAAGAATTTAGAAATAGGTCCTTACAGCAAAGAGTCCACCTGGTCCCTAGAATATACATGGAGGGTGTTGGAGAGCCCGGGCAATAGAATGAATAGAGCTAGGAAACAAGTACTTATCAGAGGAGGATTTGGTCCATGAAAGTGATCAAGATTTGGAAGACCCTTTCCCTTTCCCCCAACATCCAACCAGTTTTCATATCATGAAGAGTCTGTACCTCAATGTCTCTGAAATAGGAACCTGCCTTTTCATTCCTACTGTCATTATCTTTGTCCAAGCAATTGTCTTTTTGCTAGCAGATAGTTACAACTCAGCTTGCAAACTGGTCTTTTTGAGGATAGCATCTAAAGTCTTTAGCATGGCTCAAAAGACCCTTTATAATTTTGCCTTCCTGAACCTAATAGTATTATAGTGTTATTTTTTGTACATGTATAATATATGTGTTTTGTATAACATTAATATATAATACTATTAGTAATGTTATATCAGATGATAATCTGCTAATAATGTTCAACTCCTCTAGGTCATCTAGGCTGGAGAAATGTTTCAAGATAGAATACTTGGAGAGAAGAGAGTTGGTATTATTTAGAGCAGTATTTTCCATTAAAAGCAAGGTGAAAATTGAGGAATTTTACAAGTTGCTGGCCCTATGGCAGATGATAGCATAAGTGGATATGATAGAGGCATCCTAATACAGTGTCTTGTTCTTTGTTAACAAGAAATGAAAAAGAAGCGTACATTTTTTGGTTCTTAGAAAACCTGGGGAATTGCAGAGCAGGAGGTTGCCATAGGGAAAATTACCTGAAGCACAGTGAGTTGCCACAGACTGGCTTCCTCGTGCTCTTAGTGCACAATGGAACACTGGAGATTAAGCGGTAGCATCAGTTCTCTTACTTGGAAGAGATATTTGAAAACTTTTCTGTTTCTAGAAATAATGTTTCTGAAATTATTGTTGGTAATATTTACATATAAAATGTCATTAATCCTGGAGGCAATATGTTGTAAGTTAAATTATGTAGGATATGAATCCAAATCCTGGATCTGCATCTCAGCAGATGATTTACCTTGTGTTATGGACTGTTTATGTCTCCCTATATATGTCGAAATCCCAACCCTTCATGTAATGGTATTAGGAGGTGGGGTCTTTGGGAGGTGATGAGGACCTGAGAATGGAGCCCTCATGAACTGAATTAGTGCCCTCATAAAAGGGGCCTCAAAGAGCTGGGCCTGAAGAGGCCCTGCACCAGATCCCGACATGCTGACACCCTGATCTCAGATTTCCAGCTTCCAGAACTGTGAGACATGAGTTTCTGCTGTTTATGAGTCCCCCAGTTTATGGCACTTTGACATAGAAGCCGGAACTGACTAAGACACCATGGAAAGGTACTTCAGTCTATTCAAGCTCTAGTTAGTTCCCTCGTTAAAAAGAGGGAGGGAAGGGAAAGGAAGGGAAGGGAAGGGGAGGGGAGGGGAGGAGAGAGGAGGGGAGGGAAAGGGAGGGGAGGGGAGGGAAGGAAAGGGAAGGGAAGGGGGAGGAGGAAGGGAGGGAGGGAAAAAAGAGAGAGAGAGAAAGAAAGAAAGAAAAGAAAGAAAGGAAGGAAGGAAAGAAAGAAACAGAAAGAAAGAAAGAAGAAAGAAAGAAAGAGAAAGAAAGAAAACTACTAATATATTTTATTGAGATGCTTTGGGATTGTAGTTTAAGTCACTGCGAAAATACTTCACATGTAATATGTATTTCAGAAATTAAAGTTTCCCTCCATTCTCTTTCCTTACTATGTCTTTTATTTTTATAATGGTCGGCTAATACAGAAGGAAGACATGCTGAGACTTTATATTTCCCACCTATGATAATCAGGCAAATAATAACTGATATTTATTTTACATTGTTTTAGAAGACCAGTGTTTATTTTGTGAAATGTATACATCACATTCAGAAACTATAGATGGGAGTAGAAATTTGAGGCAAAATGTGAACCAATTTTCAGCTAGGCAGAGGAACTTGCCCCCTTTTGGAGGAAATGGGAAGTCATTGTGTGTGTTTTTTTTTTGTTGTTGTTGTTGTTGTTTGTTCGTTTTTTTCTTGTCTTTGGAGTAACCAGTTGTAGTCATTGGAAATATTTACTTCCAATTTAAATTGAGAATAAAATCTTCTTAAAACAAAATACTTGAAGTAACTGAATATTTATATGAATTTTCTGTTTATATTAATGGTTTTCTCATTTTTGTTAGTATCATTGACATTTCAGAGTAATTACAACTTAGATTAGAGCTTAAGATATTTTTCCCATTGATTTGTTTTAACAAACATTAAAGAAACACTGAGAAAATGCAAGAGACTCTGGACTTGGCACTGTGGGAAGTATGAGTTTATTTATTTAACAAATAGTTAAGTATTTAATGCTGTATTTCAAGCATCACAGATAGAGTGAACAATTAAGAAAGAAGTGGTCTCTGACCTCACTTTGCCCGTAGCCTAGTAGGTACCAGAGTCAAGAGGACAAGCTTCCCTACCCTTGATACTTGACATGACCCAAAAGGAGCAATGATTTATTTGTATTGACAGCTTCATCATCTGCCAAAGCCCACCTGACCTTTTCTTTCTTTTGTCCAGTCTCTGTCAGTGATGTCACAGTTACTGTATAAGGTTGCAAAGCTTCAAAAAATAAAACTGAGTGCTTTATCATCCTATTAGATTGCCAGGGCTGCCATAACAAAGTATCACAGACAGGGTGGCTTACAACAGAAATTTATTTTCTCACAGTTCTGGTGGCAGGAAGTCTGAGTTCACGGGGGCAGCACAGTTGGCTTTTCCTCTGAGGTGTCTGTCCTTGGCATTGTAGATGACCATTTCCTCCCTGTGTGTTTACATGCTGTCACATCTGTATATGCCTATGTCCTAATTTCCTCCTGTTTTTAGGGCACCAGTCATATTGAATCAGGGCCCACTCTGACTAATGACCCTAATTTTAACTACTTCTTTGAAGATCTTATCTCCAAATAGAAATGCATTGTCAGGTATTCGGAGTTAGGACTTCAACATATCAATTTCAGGGGGATACTACTCAGTTCACAACAGTTACCAACTGATATGTCATCTATCATCATTCTGTCATCATTTTACATCCATTTATTCTATTGCTGCTGATACTACTCTAATCCAGACGCTTATAAACAACAGTGTTTTCTTTTAAAGACAGCCTTTTGTTCAGAATTTCTTCTTACATTTAATCCTTCCAATTAGAATTATTTCTCAATAGTTCTTTTCTTGATTTATAAAATTTTATTATAAATTGACAGTTTATAATTGTATACATTTATGGGGCATAAGATGATGTTGTAATTTTACGAATAGTATGTGGTACAATTAAATCAAGCTAGTTAACATCCCCATAGCCTCAAATACTTAACTTTTTTGTGGTAAGAGCCTAAGAACTTAATATCTTAGGAATTTTGAAATGTGCAGTATTCTGTTACTAACTATATTCACCGTGCTGTGCAGCATAACTCAAAAAAAGAAACAAGGATATACTTTTGGCCTGAGATTTTATACCCTTTGAACATCATCACCCCATTCACCAACACACAAATTCTGTAACCACCATTCTACTCTTTGCAACTACGAGTTTAACTTTTTCAGATTCCACATACAAATGAGAATATGCAGTACTTGTATTTCTATGCTTGGCTTGTTTCATTTAGTGTAATGTTCTCCAGTTCCACCCATGTTGTTACAAACAATAAAATTTCCCTTATTTAAGCCCAAATAGTATTTCATACTGTATATATACCACATTTTCTTTATCCATGTATCTGTTGAGAGATACTTAGTTTGATTCCAAAGCTTAGCTATTTTGAATAGTGCTGTAATAAACTTGGGGATGCTGACATGTCTTCAACAAACTGATTTCATGTCTTTTGGATAAATACCCACAAGTGGGGTTTCCGGATCACATGGTAATTCTATTTTTAGTTTTTTGAGGAACTGCCTTTCTGCTTTCTATAGTGGCTCTACTGATGTACAGTCTCACCAACAAGAGTGTTTTCTTTTCCCCACATCCTTGCTAACAGTTGCTGTCTTTCAGTCTTTCATCTTTTTGATAAAAGTTATTCTGACAGGTGTGCGATGATATCTCATTGTTTTAATTTGTATTTCGCTAATGATTAGTGATGTTGAGCATAATTTTCATATATTCTAGGCCATTTGTATGTCATTTTTGAGAAATGTCTGTTTAGATCCCTTTCCCATTTTTAATTGGGATTTTTGTTTTACTACTATTGAGTTGAGTTTCTTAAGTATTTTGGATATTAACTCCTTATCTGAGGTACAACTTTCAAATATTTTCTCTTGATCTGTAAGTTGTCTCTACAGACTGTTAATTGCTTCCTTGGTAATGCAGAAGCCTTTTAATTTTATTGTAATCCCATTTCTCTATTTTTCTTTTGTTGCCTGTGCTTTTGGGATCAAATCCAATAAATCATTGCCCAGACGAATGTCATGTAGCATTTCTCCTATTCCTTCTTCTGACATTTTTAGAGTTTCTGGTTTTATGTTTAAGTATTTAGTCCATTTTGGGTTGGTTTTTTATATGGTGTGAAGTCAAATTTTGCTCTTCTGCATGTGGAAATCCAGTTTTCCCAATAGCATTTATTAATGAGACTATCCTTTACCCATTACTTATTCTTGGCACCTTTGTCAAAAATCAATTGACCATATATACATGGGTTTATTACTCTGTTCCCTTGGTTGATGTGTCTACTTTTTTTGGCCAATACCATTCTGTTTTAATTACTCTAGCTTTGTTGTATAGTTTGAAATCAGGTAATGTGATACCTCCAGTTTTGTTCTTTTTGCTCATGCTTGCATTGTCTATTCAGGATTTTTTAATGGTTCCATATGTGTTTTGGTAATGTTTTCTCTATTTCTATGAAAATTAAAGTTGGAATTTTCATGAGGATTGCATTGAATCTGTAGATTCTGTAGATTCCTTTGGTCAGTAGTTATTTTCATTATATTATGACTTTGATCAAAACCCCCTCATTAAAATGTTTCTATCACCTATGCCTGACTCCCTGGAGACCTTGTTAAGAATTGAACACTGGGTTCCCAAATTTATTTCCTGGTATTCTGCAGTGAATTATCTTTGCTGAAGATTGAGCATCATTTTTACTTTCCATAAAAGACAACATTTAACAGCCAGCTGTAGCTTTATGAGTAAGATTATGTGTTTTCTCCTTTGTGGGGCAAATTCATGAGGAATCTTTACTGGCTTGCCTTTGTTATTCAGACTGCTTTCTTCATATTGCTTTTTTTTGTGGGGGACATCCCTCAGTTTACACCTAATTCTTACCTCTCTGCTTCACAGTCTTTGGTCATGATTCTTCAGAGCATTCCTTTGCTTCTTGAGTCACTGGTCATTGCCGATATCATACTTGGACTAACTCCATTCATGTTCAACATAGCCCAGCTTGATGGAAACTAGAATGACCAGAGTTCTATCTCATACCCACTTTCTTGAGAAGTGGTTTTAAATAATTTTTGCCTGACGTCTTTGCATCTGTTTTGCCCTTCAGTATCATATTCCCTTCTCAACTTCACATATGCAAATCTTAGCTCTCCTTATTCTGTATAAACTCCATTCTTTTCATGAAACTATTTCCTGATTCCTTCAGATCTTGTTTGCCTGCCTTTCTTCTTCACTTTCACCACACTGGAAACTGCATAAAATAACATCTAATTATATACAGTCTTGTATAGAAACTCATACTTCATGCAACTTAGTCTTTTATTCCTCAGTATCTTTTTAAATAAACTTTTTTATCTTAGAACAGTTTTAGATTTACAGAGTTACTTTAGAGGCACTACAGAATCGCTGGAGTCCACATTCAGTTTCCTCTATTGTTAGCAGCTTACGTTAATATAGTATGTGTATGAACCAAAATTCAATTAATGAACCAAAATTAATACGTTATTATTAACTAAAGTCCGTAAGTTTGTTAGATTACCTTAGTTTTTATCTAGGGTCGGTTTTACCTAAAATGTGTCCAAGATCCCAAGTTATATTTAGTGGCCATGTCTTCTTATGCTTGTTTTGGTTGCAGTGGTTTTTTCACTTTCCTTATTTTTGATGACCTTGACAGTTGTGAGGGTTACTAGTCAAGTTTTTTTTTAGAATGTTCCTCAAATGACATTTATATGTGTTTTTTCTCATGATTAAACTGGGGTTATGGGTTTTGGGTCAGAAGACCACAGAGGTAAAGGGTTATTTAAATCACCTTGTATTATATACTATCATTATGCTTTGTCATGATTAATGTTAACCTTGATTTCATGACTAACATAGTGTATGTCAGGTTTCTCCAATTAAAAAATTACTCTTTTATGACTCTTTGCATATCATGTTCTTTGGAAGAAAGCCACTATGAGCAGGCCACACTTAATGAGTTGGGAATTATGCTCCACTTCCTTGAGAATAGCGTATCTACATAAATCATTTGGGATTCATCTGCATGGGAATTCGTCTATTCTGCCCATTTATTTATTCAGTCATTTATTTATATAAGTATGATGGACTCATGGATATCTATTTCTTACCTTTTGCTGTAAACTTATATTACTTTGTTTTGTTGCTCAAATTGTTCTGGCTGTGTCCATTGGGAGTTCTTTTAGTTTACCCCTGTGTCCCTTTAATATATCTATGTGTGTGTGTGCGTGCACATGCATGCATTAGTGTGTGTGTTTTTTTTAGTACTTAATTTCTGGCCCTGCAAGATGCTCTAGGTTTATCTTGTGTGTTTCCTTCCTAAGTCCTAGATTCAGGTATTTCTCCAAGGGGCCCTGATTTCTTTTTATTTTTTTATTTTTTATTATACTTTAAATTCTAGGGTACATGTGCACAACGTGCAGGTTTGTTACATATGTATTCATGTGCCATGTTAGTGTGCTGCACCCATTAACTCGTCATTTACACTAGGTATATCTCCTAATGCTGTCCCTCCCCCCTCCCCCCGCCCTGCATTAGGCCCTGGTGTGTGATGCTCCCCTTCCTGTGTCCAAGCATTCTCATTGTTCAGTTCCCACCTATGAGTGAGAACATGCGGTGTTTGATTTTCTGTTCTTGTGATAGTTTGCTGAGAATGATGGTTTCCAGTTTCATCCATGTCCCTACAAAGGACATGAACTCATCCTTTTTTATGGCTGTGTAGTATCCCATGGTGTATATGTGCAAGGGGCCCTGATTTCTTTAATTGGATAATGGTGTTAGAAATCAAGATCTGGGAGCTAAGTGTGCTCATTGCTACTGTGATGTTATTGCTTGTTAGGCCCTCCTAACTGATGAGTAAGGGAGTATATATGTGTATACTAAACTGTGCATATACATATATGTGGACATCATTGTGAAATTAGACTTATACTATTTATGTACAAATATGTTCGTTTTTAGATAGCTGATTTTGAATAAAATGCTATGCATGCATATTTCTTTAACCATATGTATCTATGTTAAACTAAACATGCATATATACTGATGTCTTCCACTCTAATTCACCACCACATAGACCATTGTAGCCTCTTTCTATCCTTTTCTTCTTATTTACATTTAACATCCCAATACAACAGTGAAAACACCTGACTCCCATAATCTACCATCAGTTTACTTAATTATTCAGTTCTTATTTACATGTATTAAAATTATTAATTCATACCACCATTCCAATTCATTTTGTTTAAAATGATATAAAAGTGCCAAATACTTAGCATGTTTTTGTACTACTGAAAGGACCTAGAATAATGATGAATTTATAGTAGGTCCTATATGCTATTGATGGGTCTCCAAAATAGTTAATATTATACTCAGTCAAATCTAAATTTCTTTTGATATTCTAAAGACATTATGGCCTCTTGCAGTGCTGACATGGCCATCATTATGAAATTAGACAGACTTGTACAGTATATGTACAAATATGCTGATTGTTAGACAGCTGAGTTTGAATGAAATGCTAAACTGTTTTTTATTTCATGATAAATCTCTTAAGAGGATGAAAGTATTATCTAATTATCAAATTGTTATATAAAGCTGTAATCCATTTACAAGTAGGAAGCTGATTTTTTAAATTAAAAAATGATCATCAAAATGGAACCAGAAGTTGCTAAAGGAAGATTAGATGGGGGCAGGTGTATGAAGGAAGGCTAAGAAGGTTGGACTTTCACATGTTGGGACAGTAAAGAATGAAAGAGCATATACTAATAGAATTTATAAAATTACGAACAATATAAAAGGTAAATGTGGATTCCTGGCCAGATATCAGAAATTTTAAGCTATCTGAAACTTCACTGAAATAAATTTTGGCCAACTATGTTTAAAAAGTTAATTTTAAAAGGGCAAGTGGTTAATAACCCATGAGATGTTGCCAGTAGGAAATCTAAATGTGAGAGTGGGTGCCTTGGCTCACACTTGTAATCCTAACACTTTGGGAAGCCAAGCGGGGAGGATCACTTGAGGCCAGGAGTTTGAGACTAGCCTGAGAAACATATGGAGACCTTTATCTCTACAAGTAAATAAATATATAGCGGAGTGTGGTGGCATGTGCCAATAGTCCCAGTTAGGAGGGAGGCTGAGGCTGGAGGATTGCTTAAGCTCAGGAATTTGAGGTTATAGTGTGCTACGATCATGCCACTGCACTCCAGCCTGGGCAACAAAGTGACACTGTCTCAAAAAAATTTTTTAAAAGGACAAAAAGAAAATATAAATGCCTTCAAAATGGGTATGGAAACACCAGTAAATGGCAGAATGTTAAGATGAATGCCCTGTGTATCAGTTGGAATAGTGATTGAAACCAAATCTCACTGGAATCTGAGTGTGACCCAGGCTAATAATTCCAAAGTGCTTATGTTTTTTTTTTTTTTTTTTTTTTTTCACTTATACCAGGAGATTTTGCCGAACTTTAAAATTAAATAAAACAGAATGGCTAAAAACAGTTCTTACAGCTTTCAGCTTTTTTGTATTTAGAATCAGTCATGGCAATCACAGATGTTTGAATTTGATTTAACTTCCTCAAATCTATTTTTCAACATGAGAAAAAGCTGTCAAACAGTATAGGCACAAATGCCACTGGCAATACTTTAAGGCCTTAAGCCCAGAAAATAATGTTTTCTTATTAAATATATCCATTTTTAAAAGTTACCTTCAAATTTCCTAGAAACTAAGTGAAATTGGATAGTTTGTATAATGGTAAAAATCACAAAAGATACCAAGAGCAAGGAAAAAAACTAACGTTTTTAAAGTTATAAGAAACATGATTGCTTGATTTTTGATTCTAGTCAGTATTATGAAAATAGAAGCAATAGTTGTTAACATAGTAACCAGTGTTTCCCTTGCATTGATAAAAGCGTGGATGTGAATTTAATATATGCAATACATTTGAAAGAAAAGCAGATTATTCCTTCAGGATTCTCATGTGACATTCTGAACAATTAAGTATAAACATATGCTTAAGTCCAATTTCATGGAAAGTTGCTAACTTGTTGTCTCTATATGTTACCACATGCTAAAGACAAGTGAATCAAACAGAACATGGTATTTTATCCTGTCAACCAGCATTTCCATTTTGATCATAAGCTAGTAGTTGTCAGGTTGGTATAAATAAGATGCTTAAATATAATGTGGTACAAATTGTTTAAAGTAGAAATAATGTTATTAGGAATCTCTAGCAATCCTAAAAGAAAGTATTTTATGATTACCTAATTGATTTGAAACCAAACAATTGATTACAGTTTTCTAGAATATATATATATATATATTTTTTAAATTTATTTATTATTATTATACTTTAAGTTGTAGGGTACATGTGCATAATGTGCAGGTTTGTTACATATGTATACTTGTGCCATGTTGGTGTGCTGCACCCATCAACTCGTCATTTACATCAGGTATAACTCCCAATGCAATCCCTCCCCCCTCCCCCCTCCCCATGATAGGCCCCTGTGTGTGATGTTCCCCTTCCTGAGTCCAAGTGATCTCATTGTTCAGTTCCCACCTATGAGTGAGAACATGCGGTGTTTGGTTTTCTGTTCTTGTGATAGTTTGCTAAGAATGATGGTTTCCAGCTGCATCCATGTCCCTACAAAGGACACAAACTCATCCTTTTTGATGGCTGCATAGTATTCCATGGTGTATATGTGCCACATTTTCTTACTCCAATCTGTCACTGATGGACATTTGGGTTGATTCCAAGTCTTTGCTATTGTGAATAGTGCTGCAATAAACATACGTGTGCATGTGTCTTTATAGCAGCATAATTTATAATCCTTTGGGTATATACCCAGTAATGGGATGGCTGGGTCATATGGTACATCTAGTTCTAGATCCTTGAGGAATTGCCATACTGTTTTCCATAATGATTGAACTAGTTTACAATCCCACCAACAGTGTAAAAGTGTTCCTATTTCTCCACATCCTCTCCAGCACCTGTTGTTTCCTGACTTTTTAATGATCGCCATTCTAACTGGTGTGAGATGGTATCTAAGATTTTGTAAATTTTACCAATCTGTATGAAATAAAACAAAATTTTACCAAAGTATATAATCCTCATAACAACCTGGTTATGTGGTATATTATCCCCAGTTACAGTCTGGTGGATATCCACATCAAATAGAAACAAAAAAAGTCATAAAAAAAGAATGAGGATAAATAAAGACATCTTCACCAAGCTTAGTTACTGTTATTGCAGAAATGAGATACAAGACTGCATCCTGGATGTTTCTAGTGTATTATTATTTCTTCTATCTATACTGCTTTCGATTTTATCTGGTGAGCTCACTAAAACTCCATATTAAGCTATGAGCAAGGAGCCCTGTGCCCTTCATTAGTCTCATTAATCTGTGATGGTACCTTGGCTGGAACTGTTAGTTTTGAAGCCTGATTGCCTGGATTAAAATTCTACATTTATTTCGGAAGTGTGACTACCTGAATTCAAATTCTGTATCATCTCCCTAAATTCAAATTCTGTGTCATCTATAGCAATGCTGCTGGTTGTGTATCCATAGACTGGTACCAGCCTATGAACTGGTTGTTACTGGTCTGTAATGAGATAAGCTCACACACTGTATTTAGAAACTTGTATAGAAACTCGACAGAGTATACAAAAAAATTAGCCAGGCATGGTGGCACATGCCTGTAATCCCAGTTACTTGAGAGGCTGAGGCAGGAGACTTGCTTGAACTCGGGAGGTGGAGGTGGCAGTGAACTGAGATCATGCCACTGCACTCCAGCCTGTGTGACAGAGCCAGACTCCATCCAAAACAAAACAAAACAAAACAAAACAAAAACACAAAAAATCCTTTCACAGAGTAATTACATGCCTAATGAATCAAGTTATAAAATATCAGGGCATGCTATGCCTGTGATTTTTTTTTTCAATTTATGTTTCTAGTAATCTATTTGTGTTTTCTTAAAAAATAATTGAAAAGGATTGGAATGAATGAAGACCAGTCCCTTGCCATGGAGAGTCTGAGAAATACTGATCTAGAACAGTACTAAGGCAAAACTTTAATGTCCTTATCATTAAAATTGGACAAAAAGCAAGGCAGGGCAATTATTTTTATACCTTTTAGGTGACAACACTTAGAGGGGTCTACTGTACCATATAAAAATTATTTCTCTACATAGTTGCCCATTTGGTTTCTTATGTAGTTATCAGACCTACAGCAGATCTGACCCTGGTATGACTTACATTTTGGGGAGCCAAGTGGCAAACTGAGAGAAACTAGGAGAGTTTTAAAAGAGAAAGCAGCTTGAGACTTTTTCCTTCTTTTCATAAAAGTTTCTGCGTATTTCAAGGTGATAACTTATGGTTTAATAGTTCTTAAACTTCAATGTGTATTGGAATCACCTGGAGATGGGCATCCATCTCTGACTAAGAGGGGTGGAGTCTGTTTCTGCATTTTTCACATGATGCTGATGCTGCGGATTTGCAGACCTTGCTTGGTAGTGATGATTTGACAAGTCTTGTTTCCCGGGTATGCACTCCACCTAGTGCTTATCAGCAGACACCCCCATCCCCTGCACAGCACCTCTCTCAGAGATAGAATCTCCCTGCAAATTTTTTGTAGCTCTTCCTCCCTAGTTCGTAGGAGATTATTTATCCTCACCCTGGACTTACTCTCAATGTTGGTGTTTTTCACTGGACCTAGAGACCACCAGAAGCCAAAGATCCAGCAATGCTAAAGTTCTAAGAACTCCAATGTACATATAAGTTTATTTAAGCCAAATAGCTTTTTAAATTACTAACTTACAAATATGAGTAGGACAGGCTGACTGGTCTGACACAGCCACTGTTGCTTAGTGTTTTGTAACTCTTATAAAAGTATATTTGCCTGAAATCAGTAGTCCCTAGCCAATTACCTTTATTTGGGCATGGATAGATGAGTGTTTTTGTATAGACATTTTAGAACAGTCTTGTGGTTCTGATGAAGAATATTTGGAGGTTGTAAACATGAACTGGGTGTTTGTGTGTGTGTATGTGTAGGTGTTTGTGTATGTGTTTTCTTCATACTTATGCCCCATCTGAACGTGTGGGAATTAGGACCTTGGATCATTTACAAAAGAAAGAAAGAAAATTTTCCTAGTAGCTTGGACTACAGGCGCATACTATGATGCCCAGCTAATTTTTGTATTTTTAGTAGAGATGGGTTTTCACCATGTTGGTCAGGATGGTCTCGCAGTAGAATCACTTGAACCCTGTAGGCGAAGGTTGCAGTGAGCCGAGATCACACCACTGCACTCCAGCCCAGCGACAGAGTGAGACTTCTTCTCAAGGAAAGCTTTCATAGCCTTAATTTTAGGACAAATCCTACTCTAATAATCTTAGGAATTTTAATGCAATAGTGGAATATTCATTCTTCAGGTTTTCTTTTTGTACGTAACATAAACAATTGAAATTAAAAATGGTAATTGCTGTGTTTCGTATTGTACAAGTCATTCACCTGGGATTTATATTTCTTCTTTTTTTGTATGAACTAGTTCTCTATTTTTTGTGTTATCACAGTTATCTAAGCACTTAAGTAATTTGAGCTACATGGTTAGAGGCGGTTTTTAATATTTGTGATTCTTGGGTTTATAATATTAATATGCTTGCAAATCTTGGTTTTAGTAAAACGTCCAAGTAGTTTGCATGAATAATTAAGTGAACAATAGGTAAGTATCCAGCATCTCTGTATGGTCCCTCTGGTCTTTGAATGTAATCCTATCTGTCTCAAAAAGATAATATTTTGAATAAGAATTTTCTTCTTGACTTAGAATAATTTTCAATCTCATTATCCTAAAATTACATTTGGATCTTCGGATATTTAAAAAGGAAAGGATGATTTATTCACATATGTGTGGAACCTTTCTTTTATGATGCTGAGAAAAGTGTGACAGTAAATAAAAAATGAACAAATGAAAATTGAATTTACCATTCCTTCATTAGACTAACATTAATTGATTACCTAGTATGTCCTACGCAGAAAAAATACAGAGAAGAACAAAGCAGGAACTCCATAAAGAGTTCCCAGACAAAAAAATAAGAAATCATTTATTAGAGTGCAGTGTAAATACCAATAAAATAGACTCAAATCTTGGGTGTAAGGATAATGAAGAGGAGGAACACAGGGTAGGAATCTGCTATTTCTGTTTGGGGTAGGGAGTGACAGTGGTCTGTAAATCTTCTCAGAGGAGTTAACGCATCATGTGCTTCATAAGGATCAAGGTAAAAGGAAGCCAGGCAAAGGAGGGAAGGAGGGGCATGCTAATCAGAGGGAATCTTACCTCAGGGGTAATGAGAGCGAATGTTATATTGAGTGCACTATAGGATGGAATTCAAATTGATTTATCAGAAATAAAGTGTAATTGCTGGAGGGGTGCGGGAGATGAGACTGAGGTTCAAATAATGAAGGGCCTTATATTCCATGCTAAGGAGTGAAACACTGGAGAGTCCCTCGAATTTTTCATTTTAGAAAAACTTACCTACCAGCATGATGGGGAAGTGATACCAACAGAGAGAAAGGAAGCAGGAAGATCAGTTTGGGAGGGTTTTTTTTTTTTTTTTTTTTTTTTTTTTTTGTCAGCCAGGATAGAAATGATAAGGGCCTGAGCAATATTAGTGAGATTGAGGAGATTAATTTGAAAGATTATTAAGTGAAAAGAATAGGATTTGGTCATTTTATAGGAATGAAGTTTGATGGAGAGGGAGATGTGTAGGATGGTTCCGTTTGTTACTTGGTAATCTGCATAGCTGGTATGTGGTTTGTACTAAGCAATTATTTTGTCATGTTTTACATGAAGGTCAGAATCACCCCACCATTGGTCAGCATAGATTCCCAACACCCAGCATAGTGTCTAGCTCATAGTAAGTGCTCTATGAATATATTTTGAATCAATGATCATCTCATAGTTCAATAAGACAGAAAGTGGGAATAATAGAACACTTGGAGAAGAAAATGAAGAATTGCATTTTGGACATCTTGAATTTGTTGTGTTACTAGCCCAACCAGTGGGAGATGTTCAGTAAGCAATTGG
Source organism: Macaca nemestrina (assembly GCF_043159975.1). Taxonomy (NCBI): domain Eukaryota; kingdom Metazoa; phylum Chordata; class Mammalia; order Primates; family Cercopithecidae; genus Macaca; species Macaca nemestrina. The sequence goes on from NC_092125.1 coordinate 135,653,083, forward strand.
ACATATGGATATATGGATTTATGAATTTTTATTTTGGTAAACAAGAATTATGTCTTCTTCATGATTAGAGACCTTCTCAGTGTTATGTAAGTCTCCAAATGCATGCTAACTTTAATCATAGTTAGCACTAGTATTCAAATAGTGTTGCATAGTTTAACTGTAAGCTAGATCTTTTAGGCGTGTATGAACAACTAGGTATTGCCCTGGATTTTAAAAGCCTGCAGTCTTAAGGAATAAATAAGGCAGACAAAAGAGGCAGCTTTGATTGTGGAAAGAGCATTGATTTTTGAATTAGAAGATCTGTAAGCCTTAACTTTGCTGTTAACTAGATTTTAGTCACTAAGAATTGTAAATTTTTCTAGACTGCAGTTTCCTCAATACTAAAATGAGACAATGATATTTCATGGTATCCAATGTCTCTTCAACCTGTAACATTAAATAATCCTGTATATTCATACTTAAACCTGATTTTAAAATACATATTGAAAAGTGTGCATCTTGATGGGTGGGAAGGATGTATAGTTGATTTACATTAGTGAGTAGTCGTGATGCTTCCTTCCATTGCTAATGAAAATGAAGTGGGACTTAGAATTAACTAACTGGATTTAGTTAGGCCTCATCTTTGTCAATAATTAGCTATAAAATTTTGGGCTTGTTAATCTCCTTCTAGGGGCCAGTCATCCTTGACATACCTTTTATCTCTAGTCTACTATGGTTTTATTAAAAGTATTTATGTTTGATTTTATCCTGTCAAACTTATGGGAGAAATCATCTGAGTTTTGTAAATATCACATGCTGTAATATCTATTAAGGCAACACTTTATCTAATGAAAACACAGACTAAAATTATTTAAATTATTCATGAGAAACATTGATGTTAAACTAATTCTTTTAGTTCAAGTCTCTAACTCTTGTAGTACCTTAACACCTTACCTATGTAATTATTCTTTTGTAAATAAAATCTGGAGTTATCCTAATTTAAGTGTGACATCTATTTTTGTAGGGATTCTGTTTGACACACCCTGTCATAAAACTTTTAAAAAGAATTCAATAAACTTTAAAGATTTGCTTTATTTAAAAATATTAAGTTTTAAGTCACTGTATCCCAATACCATGTGTAGAACTGCAGTAGCTGCTATATAAAATTTCCATTTTTCAGTTATTTGAATATCAACTCAATGAGATAGATTGCTGAGATTACAAGTAGGATCCATTCCTAGATCATTCCTCCCCCTGGCTCTTCATGAGCCAGATAATTAGATAAAGGATGAGCTAGTAAAGGAAATTTAAAGACCGTTATAATATTGTATATATGCACAAAGGAAAATAACATGGTAGAACTGCCACTTTTATGGTCTCTGTAGCTACTGCCACTATGACATTATCCTTTCTACTTGTGCATGTACTAGTTGTCGATGTTTGTTGCTACATAATCATACTCATTGTTGTCTGTTTATCTTATTTCTGTCATGTCCTTTGTGCCTAAAAATCTATACATTAGGATTCATTTTATTACATATATGCTATATTCATACTCTAGCTCTTTCCATTTATAATTATAATTAGTAAATATATATTAAACAATTGAATAAATTTAAACACATATTGGCAGATCATGCACTGAAAAGAGGTGTTTTGGAAAGTCTCACCAGCATACTCGGTGTGCCCCAGATTTCTAGATGTGAGCATTTAAGGGCTTTTTGTGAGTGAAGCCACCCAGCAGTTTATGTAAAACAGATGACAAATACGAGGATGCAGATGAGTAAAAAATGTATTAAAAATTTTAGTGACATGTCCACTGTTTTTTTCTAATCATTTTCAGAGAGGTTTGGTTGATGTTTATGAGCACACTGAACAAAGAGTGTGCTAAAGGAAATATTTTCCTTAGGAAAGAGGGTTCCCAGACTTAAACTCAATTGACTATTAACAACTAAAATTATCTTTTGACTGTACAAATAGACTTTACATTCAATTAGTATATGATTTAAACAAATTTAGATAACTTGCCTACAGAACAATGCCTGTTAAAGAAAGGCTGCTTAATAAATATTTATTGAAGGAAGTAAAGAATCAAGGGAAGGGCAGAAGAAAGGAAAGGGAGAAAGGGAGAGAGAGGGAGAAAACATATCTGCCCAATTTGGTTTCAATATTTTTATGCTACTATTTAGCATTTTCGGGTAGTAATAAAACTCTGATGGATTACATTCCCTCTGGATTATTCAAAACTGTGTAATAATCAGAAAATGTCAAAATTAGATACAAACTCTTACTGGAAAAACAATCTATGTAGTGTTGCCCTGACCTTGATTATCTCAGTACTTCAGAGAAGCGCATGCTCATAGAAAGGAAGCCTCAGGTAAATGACAACTCTTGCTCAGCACTGGGGGCAGCATAGAGGATGAGGGGTTGAAGAAACAAGCCCAACTGCTATGGTATAATTTGTCCTGGGGTTTTGGAAAACATTTTGCATGTAATCATTAAAGCTAAAATTAAAGATATATTAAAGTCAAAATTAAAGATATTATTTGCTGCTTAATAAATGATATATGTTTTATAACTTCATTAAGGATGGTGCCTTCCTTAATTGTTGCATCCATGAGATTTTCATTGAGGTGCATATTAACTGCAGAGATAATAATGTTTCTATATGTTAATAATTTTAGATGGCAAATACTTGAGCTATTTTGCAGCCACATGGGAGGAATCATTTACATCTTTAAAGGCTTATTTTACCATTAACCCCTTCATTTGAGTACACTGGATTGCCATATGTAAAGTATTAATTTTTTTTTACATTAGTGCTAATAGCAAGTATTTTAGACCCACTGGTGTGAGAAGATTAAAAGCCACAGCATTAGGCATTCACCAACATTTCTGAGATTAATCCTTGTTAGAGCAGCCTAACGGGAACATGCAACTTGATTTTCTATTTATTGATCAGATCCCTCCTGGTTCTTTTATCATGTGAAATGAAACTCCACAGAGACAATAGTATATTGCATTATATGCTGAATTTAAAAATGCAAAACCATATTAAGTTGGTCTATTTCACCCTTTCTACTTTTAATACCACTTACTATCAATATGGGGCATAAGAGGATCTGTGGAAATAGGATACATCCTAAATATTTGTCGTTATGGTCCAGATTACACATGAGCCATTTATGCATCTTCTAGTCATAAACTAATGCTTGAAGGTTATGTTAACAATAAAGTTATGATAATGTTTGCTTTTATTTGTTAGAAGAGGATTCCAGGAGTCAGTGAAAAATAGATGCACTGTAAGATTTTGTTAAATATTTTGGAAAGGCATAATAATTCTGTGTCTTTTCATTTCTCTGTGACTCCTTCCCCTACCCCATCTCACCCCACCTTATTTCCATGTTAGCATAGGAACTATTTCTTGGCCTCTCATTTGCACGTTCTTAATTTGAATGGATCCTGGGAGTGACATTCAAATACTGAATAACAAGCAGAGCATGGGCACAGACCAATAAGGTAGTGCATTAACTATAAACAACTTGGTAATGAACCAGTTAATTTTTTGGCTAAAACTTAGCCTGACATTGTAGCTGGTTTGTCCCTAATTTTTATGGGTACTTGAACCACCTTGGATAATGATAGTCAGAGATTCTTAGAGATTTCTCTCCTGAGGAAGGTTAAGAGAGAGTAGGAGTTAAGAAAAATTGGAGAGGAGAGAGGTCATTCTGTCTGAAGTAGTTACGCCTACTGATTCTTCTGAGTGATTTTTGAGCTGTTAGTGAGATCCATGTAAGTCAATTAATTGGCTAATGTTTTGATAAAGTTACGCTAATTTTATATTAATCAGTGCTTCTAAAACACACACACACATCTACATACACAGATAGATGTAGGTCTTACCTGTGGGCCTACCGTTGTGAATGTGTGCATGCATATATTATATATATGATACATACACACATATGCAAAGTTTGTCATCAATTAACTCATGAGTTCACTCTCCCAGGGTTCACCCATAATATGGAATTTATATTAGCAAATCTCTAGCAATTCTTTTTGTTAGATAGTGACAAAGATATCTAAAATAATTGTTTTAGTTTTATAAAAGCTTCCCTGAGCCACTCAGTGTAAAAGAAGAGCTGCTTTGTTTTATTCTGGAGTCCAGTCTCTTTCCCTCTGTTCTGCCCCCGTGTCAATCTGTGCCAGCTCTGGACTCTTAATTTCGTGCAGCTTCACTTGACCCTTGGTATCTTGTACTTGAACATAGTGCAATTAGATTTATCTTTCTACTTTTCACTTGACTAAGTCTGACGTTCAAAAATATCTTTACCATTTACGATGCTGGCAGAATCCTGGTTTCCCATGTTACCACTAAATTTAGCATGACATTATCTATGGAAAAAAAATGAATGGCTAATAGTATTATCTTAATCACTGGCAACTCCTTAAAACTTATCAGGTTAGTTAAAATGGACAGGTTAAAACGTTACTGTTCTTTCGAATTCATGTTTTTAAGCTATCTGATTATATTCAGTTTGAAACAGAATAAATATAATTGTCATTTACTAACATTTGCATAAAGAAACAGATTCCATTACTAATTTACTTCTGTTGTCTAAGGTAGAGTCATTGCTCTTAAAATCAAAATGTCTAAAGGATTCCCACTTCTATATTTTCTTATTTTCTTTTCAGGGACATTTCAAACCAATCAATGTTTTTTGAGGGCTACATTAAGGGTTTTAAAATCAAGTGGTAAAATAATAACCCCTGGTGGGTAAACAGCACCATAAATTGTCATATTCGTTTTATAATATTAGTTCATTACTACTGCCAAATTTGGGCTTTTTGAGCCTCAAATCTATCTGACAATTAATAAAGAGAAATAACTTAGCTTCTGTAAAAGAAATATATTCATATAAATGTGTGTTTTTATATTCATGTCCTTGACATTTCCACTGGACACTGATTTCTGTATTGGAGGAAACAGGATACATTTACATTTTACCAGGGGTTCATGTAAAAACTCCTTACCTGTTTTATTTCATTTTTAATGTATAATGATATTTTAATTTTACCTGTAAATTTGTGCCCTGAGCTGATACCTGATTTATTCACTCTTATTTTTATTTGATTTAAGGCACAGCATATACCCATCCTTCCATCCATCCACTTATCCATTCATTCTGTTTTGTATTCCTTTATTCAGTAAGCATTGATTGATCATTTCTATATGTAACTGGTGCTATGGTAGGCACTTTACATAATTCATTTATTTCATCTACACAACAGTGCACCAAGATAAATTTTAGTATCTTAATTTTGCAAATGAGAAGGCTGTTTCCTAGAGGAAATTAAAACAACTTGCCAAGGTCAGATTGTTGAGTATTGGGCTCTTCTTTGTTTCCTAACGCAGTCCTTGCAACATGGGGAATGATGAATGTTTATGAAAGAATGAATGAATGAATCAGAATACATTTTGCTACAACTAACACCTGTGTAGTAACTATTAATTACCACAAGCACTACTTCTAGGTTTGCTTATATTATCTCTTTTAATCATTACAAAAAATCCTGATAAGCTCAGTGCTATTAAGGATCTTATTCTTGTTTTGTAGATGAAAAAAACTGTAGAAAAAGGTGGTAAAACTAGCTTGCTGGAAAGTAGCAGAGTCAGTACTCAGACTTAGGTTCTGGCTCAGATTTGTCTAGCACAGTACATGATGCATTGTGAATGTTCGAAAACTGCTGTGATGATGGTGGTGATGATGTGGAATTGGAAATGTTATCTGATGTATTGAAAAAGTTATTTAATACTACTTATAGAATTTTCAAATTACAGTTGCATGGATTGCCCCTGTAACCTCCTAGAACACCTTATATTTACTTGACTTTCAACAATAAGATATTTTATTTTTCATTTAGATAGAAAAATAAGATTTGTGCATTTTTGTATAAACTCATTGATATGGTTTATCACCCAAATGAAATTTTGTGTCCCCACCCAACTCTCATCTTATAGCTCCCATAATTCCCATGTGTTGTGAGAGGAACCCGGTGGGAATGATTGAATTACGGGGGCAGGTCTTTCCTCTGTAGTTCTCCTGATAGTAAATGGGTCTCACCAAATCTGATGGTTTTAAAAGCAAGATTTCTCTACACAAGCTCTCTTTTTGCCTGCTGCCATCCATGTAAGATGTGACTTGCTCCTCCTTGCCTTCTGGCACGATTGTGAGGCCTTCCCAGCCACATGGAACTGTAAGTCCAATAAATCTCTTTTCTTTGTAAATTACCCTGTCTCTGGTATGTCTTTATCAGCAGTGTGAAAATGGATGAATATATCTATTATATGTACGTCTGTGCGTATATACACAGACACACACACACACATACACACACACACACACGCACATGGATATATAGTTACAGATAGAGATATAAAACTAATACTTAAACTGGTAGTGTCTTTTCTCTTTCTGACATCAAAGTTGCTTTGCATTGAAAAGCTCCCCAAATGTACCGATGTACTTGGATATATGCATTTTGTAAGCAGCTAATCATGATTTGAGTGAAAAATGAATTCTTAAATTGCTTAAGAAATAGGATTTTCACATAAAGAAGTTGGGCAAAAAATTGTAATCTTTATAGAGAAATCTGAGATACAAAAATCTGATTCCATCTGAAACCATGTAGTGAAACCACTATGGAATCTGTTTCTGTAGTTAGTTGATCATATGTCCACGAAGACAGCTTTGCTTTTTAACCCATTGCGTACACATTTTTCAGTATTTAGTTCTGTCAGTAGAGGACCTGGAAGCAGTGAGGGTAATGAGGAGGAATGATAGTTTAGATGTATTCTTTCCTGAAATGCCAGTTGAATTAAATCTTTCATTCCCACTACAGACATACAAATCTATAATCTCCTTTCAAGATGAATCCAGAATCAGGAGTCTGAATTCTTTTATTCTTGGTCAGGAGATTAAAATTGATCACAGGCCACACAAGGGAGTCGGCTGTAGTATCACAGCTCAATGTGGTTAACGAGGACAACACTTGCCTTCTGTTCTCCTTAACCGTGCACTTACAAATTACAAATACTATTGATTCCAGGGGTCATCTGAGGGTATGGGGAGGTGGTGTGGCTTGACAATATTTTGCTGTTTTTAAGGGATAAGAACTATGAGGCCTGATAGCATCTGGGACAGTTATAGTTTAAATTTGACAAATGAAGATTTACTTTTTTGAGCTGGCAAAATCCTTCATGTAGAAATAATGAAGGAAAATTTGATAGTTGATTTAACATAGGTCAAATGACTTGCAATGAAAGAAGAAAAATAACCCTTTAATTATTACCTCTTTCTCAAAATGAATTGATGATGTTTGTCATTGTAGATCTGTGCTTTAAGCAAATGAATAGTGCTTAGAAGATACTTTTACCAGACGTCATTTAAATTTAAGTGGGTGTGGTTTACCTAAAATCATTCCAAAATGTAGTGTAGGTGGTATGATGGGTGAGTAATTACCCACCAATCTTTAAAGCATGTTTTTTCTTTCTTATGAATAAAATAGCTATATTAACATTCAGGCACCACATAGCATTGTATGCCGAATTTTCAGACTAGGTTAAGCCTCCATTTTTTTCTCCCTAACAATAAAGATTAAATGCTGCCCTAAAGTATATTTTATGAAATGATGGAAGAAACAATGTATTTAAGAGTTTTTGCTATTTTAAATCTGTCTTTGCCACTTATTGTCTGTGAGATTATAGAAAGCTTTTTTTACTGCCGTGAACTTCAGTTTGTCATCTATAAATGAGCATAAGGATACCTAGCCCATAGTGTTTTTGTGGGACTCAAATATACAGGAAATATTTTTAAGTAATAAATCACTTTACAAATGCAGAGTTTTAAAATATTTATTATTACTGAGCTTGTATAATGTTGAGCCTATATTTAAGATAGTGGTGAAAGACCTTCTGAACTAGATTCTCTCTCTTTTTCTTTATCTTCTCTAGAATACATTGGCAAAACAGCAAGTTAGGGTTTCAAAAGAGTCTAGATTGTGACTGGAATATAAACTGATTGGACTAGACTCCACTGTCGATAGTGGCCCTTTATACAGCATGGTCTAAGAGGACGAATCACATAGCTTAGCATTAGAATATGCCTTCTTTAAAAAATATAAACGTAGTTACAAATGATTAAAAATGGCCCTAAAACCATATGTCATCACAGAAATTACCTGTTCAGAAACTGAAAAGAAAGTATCAAAGCAGACTGCTCAGCTTATTAAACCAAAGGCATTTGGAATGTAATTAGATATTTTACATTGACTTAAAAAATGTGAGATTTTTATTGATTCTATCAAAATATATGCTCTCTATACTAATCATTAGAGTGGTTCAGATGTTAGTATAATTTGTGAATTGGTATATATTATATAGTTTACAGTGAATTTAAATAGTTTCTAAACAGCAACCGAGAATTTCTATTTGATCTCCCTAATTAAACCACCATAATTACTATAGATTCTTCACCTAGTAGTGGGATAAATGAAAACATGACTGTTTGCCTATTGCACATTAATACACATTTATATGTGTATTATTAAATTTTTATTAAATGCACATTAATATACATTTTAATGTGCTCCAATTAAAATGAAAATAATTTTCATTATTATTAAATTTCTCATATCAAAGTGCTTCATAATTCAAGAGCATTTAAAACACGTCAGGTGAGGAAGTACTAAACATTTCATTTTACAGGTGAGGAAACTAAGGCACAGGGAAGTAAGCTAATTTGCCATACATCACAAAGCTAGTTGGGGAAACTGAGAGCAAATCTAGGTGTCACTACCTTAGCCATATATTTCTACTGCCTAGGAGTCTTAATGTGGTTTTGGTTTCGGAGGTCAGAAAATTTGTGGTAGGGTGAACCAGGCATGAATGTACCCTTGTGTGGGATTTCCAAACCCACTAGTAGAAAAACAACATCTCCATTGTTCAGGGCTTTAGTTTTGATGTATTTCTTTAAGATTGTAAGATAAGATTTTCTAAATGTGGTTTTTAATCAAACAAATATTATACAAATTAAGTTATGTCCCTTTTATATTATTTACTCAGAATATAATTGATGTGCAGTTGCCATTACTGACTTAATTTTTACTTCTTGAGAAAGCACTCCAGTGCGAATATATTCTCCATTATCCTGATTCCTGGGAAGGCATGTGATGTATTCTCCCTCTGGCTAATTCATTCTTTTCATACTTTGTCTGACATTACTACTAGAATACTTCACCATGTGTATTCTGTTAGAGAGTTTTCCCCTTTCCTCTTCTGATTTTGCTCATTTAAATAGATTCTAATAGTTACAATATATGTATTTGTGTTTTGTTGCTTTTGTTCTGTTCAATATTCTCTTTCAATCTTTTTTGTTTATATTATTTCTAAAATTAATTGTAGGCTGGTGGCCTTGTATTGTACTGAAAAATCAAGAAAGATGACTCCTAAAATCAAAAGTATTCTTTTGAACACTGTTTCTTTGTGCTTTACAGTGTACATAGTGTTATACATTGTATAATGTTTTAAATTTTTTTCCTCTGTGATAACAAGAAAGTTTGAACTGATACCTCTCTTTTTTTGGCTTCCAGCATACCACTTTTTTGTACCCCTCCTCCTAACTGATTGGTCCTTCCTCAATATCTACTTTAGCTTCTTTCCTCTTTCCTTCCATAAGGTATGTGTGTTATCTTGTGCTCCGCTCTTGGCCTTCTCTTCTGATTACTGTATACACTCTTCCTGGATTAGCTCATTAGCATCTCTGACTCCAAGCACCATTCTTTTTTTGCTAATAATTTTCAAATCTGTTTGTTTATCCAGACTAAATTTCCCTCATGAGCTTCAGACATTTGTTCCACACTCTATTAAATATGTCCAAAAAGGAACAACACTCTTCCCTTAGAATCTGTCCCTCTTCCACTATACTGAATCACAGTGTAGTAGGAAGAAGGACATGTAATAAAAAAAATTAGAATGGAGCAAGACATGTACTATGAGAGAAGGATGTCTAGGTTATTGAGATGCAACAGGAAGCTGAGACTCAGCTTTGACCTTGCCATTTATAACCACTAGGGACCAAATCCTATAAAGTTAATTCCTAAATATATTGAGATTATATTTTTATTCTTCTGCATCCCCACTGTCAGTATCTTAGTATAAGTGCCATTTTTTCCCATTTAAGTTACTGTAATAGGAGAATAGAATGAAAACATACCTCTAGGGAATCTGGAGGCACAGTTTTGAATGCCATATATATAATTTCTTTGAAGTATTAAAATTTCATTCAAAATTTGCATTTCATTTCTCAGTCTCTCCACTTTTGTCTTAATATAAACACTATAATTTAAATTACTTATCTTTAGTGAAATTGTTACCCCAGGAGGGTAAGCTGTGTTTATACTAAGCTGGGGATACCCACTGCAATGCCATTTTAGTGGAGGTTACTAGTAATCCTGGTTAAGAAGAAGAAAAGTTTTCCTTTCTTATCTGGATTTATGCAGTATCCCCTTATATCCATCTTCTTCCATTCTTATTTTCTGCAAATTATTTCTGTATACTGCTACCAATTTGTCCTTGCTAATATACAAAACTGATTATATCATTTCCTAAAATGTTTCCTCAGTGTAAAATCCAAACATCTTGGTGTGACTTGAATGACCCCTCATAGTTTGGACCCTGCCTATTTGTCAAATTTCGCATTTTGCTTCTTCCTCTCTCCTCTTATCTGCTCCCCTCGTCATACCCCAGTTCTTGTCAGATTGAACTTATACCCCATCATGCCCTTGTATATGAAACTCATACTCCCCCTTTTTCTATGACTGGAAACATTAATCTTTTAAGACTAAACTTTATAATGTTGTCTCCAGTCCAGGTGAAGTGCCTTTGTAACTACTCCTGTGGTAACCTATACATCCTTTTCTCATAGCAGGTGTCTTGCTCTATTCTGAAATTTTTTATTACATTTTCTTCTTCCTACTACCCTAGAAGCTATTTATCTACATATTCCCAGCACCTAATATGGTGTTTAGCACATAGTAGGCATTCAGTAAATATTAATAAGTGGTTAAATAAATTAAATACCTAGGATTTGTATTTCCGACTAATCGTACTCATAATTTTTAAAAAATTAAGCTGGTTTCCAATCCAAAAGTTGAATATGATAGATTATTTTAAAATAATTTTATGTAACAAAAATTTCAGAACTAGATACATAATGATTATACATTGAAACTGCCAAGTTTTGTATGCTTAATCACCAATACTCAAGGAAATCTCAGTTGGTACTAAATTTTTTAAAGTGTCCATAGTTTTCATTGTTGTTAAAGTTGTTGTTATGGTGTTTTATATAATAATTGTGTTAAATATCAAGGAAGAAAAAATATCAAGAAAGGTATACATATGAAAATAATAGGTTTTTAAGTTTAAGTACATAAAAATCTATTCATCTATTACCATTTTCCATATGCCAGTCAGTATGCTAAACCATTATCATATTATTGAGATATATTATCTCATTTAATATTCCAGCAAAGCAAGTTTTATAGTTATGGAGACTGAGACTTAAAATTTAAATAACTGTGATTATTCAAGGTTACACAGCTAGTATTTATAGTGAAGTAGTATATTGGTTCTCACACTGCTTTGAAGAAATACCCAACACTGGATAATTTATAAAGGAAAGAGGTTTAATTGACTCACAGTTCCACATTGCTGGGGAGACCTCAGGAAACTAACAGCATAGCAGAAGCTAAAGGAGAAGCAAGCACCTAACTCATAGGTGGCAGGATGGAGTGAGTGACAGCAGGGGAAATCACAGATGCTTATAAAACCATCAGATCTCATAAGAACTCACTCACTATCATAAGAACAGCATGGAGGAAATCACCCCCATGATTCAATTACCTCCAACCAGGTCCCTCCCACAATACATGAGAATTATGGGGATCACAGAGATTATAAGATGAGATTTGGGTGGGGACACAGCCAAACCATATCACATATCCATATGAACATAAGGATGTCTGATGTTAAAAACTATTGCTTACCCTTACACTGGACCCAATATTCTAACAAATTCTTTTATAAACAGGTATTCTTTCTTTTATAAACAGGTATGTAGTGATTGTTAGATATGGAAAATTGCAGTGCCTCTGGCATTTACAACCATAGTCTGTACACTTGAAAAGGCATTTGGATATGGTATAATGTAATTGATTTAATATTAGAGTGGGGAAATGTGATTGTTTAATTATTTTTGAGTCACAGGATCCTAGGAAGATGTCATGAAATGTGTGAGCCCTCTGTACACAGTAAAATGCATACTTATAAAAAGTACTCTATTTTTATATAGTCTTGAAGTCTCTACAAAACGTAGACAAGGCCCAGAACTCCATTTCTAGATGATCCACCTATTTTATGGATGAAGAAACTGAGGTGCAAAAAGGTCAAACACATTTCTGGAATTGTTGACCAAGTGCATCCATCAAGAATGCCCTTTAGAAAATGATTTTCTTGTGGAATTTTCTGAATTCCTAGAAGAGTAGTGTGATTTTAAGTCTCAGCAATGTGACAGTAATACTAAATATATTCCAAGTATATTTATGCATGAAAATAATTTAACATTTTCTAATATCTAACATATTTCTTGTAAAAATCTATTGAGAACAGTAATTTTTTGGAAAACATAAAATTACAGTAATGACTTGGAGTAAAATAAAATAAATTTGCACAGAAGTTTATCATTTAAAGAGGGAAATGGAGAATTGAAATGACGCTGATCTTTGAATATTATCACCAGATAAAATAATTATATGGTAGCATGACAAATATCTATGTTTGTGAATTAAATTTTCTACCTATAGAATTAAGTTCTTTCAGTAGTGCAGAGCTATTTTATGTTTACTTGTCCACATAACAGTTCAGTATGGAAATACGGTTTTGTAACTTCTCATTTTAAAGACGAGGAAACTGAGGCTTTAAGTTTAATTATTTATGCTTATGTATAGCTATATAAGTAACAGAGTCAAGAGCTCACTAGAGAGATCATATCATTCTGAACTGAGCAGCTCTCCATTGTTTCACATATATGCTTGGAGAAAATCGCATAGATGTAGAAAACAAGTTCCAGCAACTAAGAGAGTCACAAGCGCACTGGCTACATGTTCTTTATTTTAAAGCCTGCCACTTGCTTCCTCAGTCTTGCATTGTTTCACTTTGCAGAGCTCTGAAGGCCAGAGCATACCTGAGTAATTCAGAACGATTTTTAGCTTTCATTTCCATTTTAATCCATGACCCTAACTCATACATTGTGTTTCACCTTATTTTATTCAAGTACTATAGCAAAGGCCAGTTTATTTCAAAGGAATCTGTTTAAATGCATTCTCTAAATGCATGTTATATTAACAATTATTACATAAAGTTTTTCAAATAGAGAATATTTCAGTCTCACAATGTGATTATATTATTTGCTAGAACAATTACTGATAAAGGGGTTTTCAGTGCCTGTATTTAAGAACTTACTTGAGTAAAAAATGTGAAAGTACAATTTTTAAAAACACCTTCCAGAAAGTAACTAATACAATGAATGTGAGGTACATTTACTGGTGATTAACACATTAGTAATACTTTTGAAATTACATTTTTAAAGGGGTCTTCTTCCTTCTACAGAACGTGTGTTTATGGTGGCAGCTTTAATGCTGTTTCCTACTGTGCAGTTCAATAGAGTATGTTTTTAGGTGGTTGGTTGAGGGTTTTTTTCCGTTATGTATGTCGATGGAGATAAGTGTTTTAATTACTTTTTTAATGTCTGTGCTTTTGTATTTTTCTCCTCTCTTCCCTTTTATTTCCTGCTGTTGAGATTACTGCCTCATCTCCACAGCAGGTGGCTGTTGCAAATTTGTTTTCTTTGTAAGCCTGGTAGATTTATTTTGTAATATAACTGTTCCTTTTTAGTATTTTATTATTAATGATTTCTTTACTTTGGGATATAGTATACTTACACAGTCCTAAACAGTAATTTCTTAACACTATCTAAGAACTCCAATCATTAAGGAAAAAAATATTTGCCTGAGGCATATTGTTTGAGATTTTTGCTTACCCTTACTTCACAATGTGGAGATTAACATTTAAGGAAATTGTTCTATAACAAAAGCCAAATGAGAAAAAGAAACAGAGAAAATAGAAGGGAGAGAAATAAAGAAAAAGAAAAGAGAAAAGGCTCAAGAGACAAAGTATACTTTAATAAATAATCACATAAAGCAGAGTAATGAGGATAAATGTATGGCTGAAATATGAAATTACATTAACATCTTTTCTAGAAATGTTTTAACTAAACCAAATGCTTACATTAAAGTGTAATTTCAATTATTACAATAACTTCTACTAATTATAAGCAAATTGGAATATTATAAAATAATAATGAAACAAAATGTACTTCTTTTTTTTTGTTCAAAGGGTTTGTTGTTCTGATTGTGTCAAAACGTCCTATAGATAGAAGAAAAGTTGCAACAGATCCTAAGTATACACGTGATTTGTTATGAAACTACAGTATACTCAAGGATATTTTATCCATCTCTGTAAAGAAAACCATTATTTCATTAAACAAAATAAAATCTCTGTATATATTTTTTCCAGATGTATAAAGGAAGTAAAAAGTATGAGACCGAAAATGCATGGTGAACCCATACTCTCATTTTGTTTATATTAGATCACTGGACATTTATTACAGATAAAAAAAAATCCTCTATAAGAATTTCAACCATTCAAATTCAATTCATTTCATGTGTACTTACACTTCTTAGTACATGCATTGCTTTGTTGTAAAGAATATGTTCATATCCTTTCTCAGCTGTAGATATTCTAAATTGGAGTCTGATAGTAAATTCTAATATGAAGTTATATGAAGTAATTACATTGGCATGATAGAATTTGTGTGTTTTCTATATGAAGTATAGAAGCCAATTGAAATACTTTATAACTTCATAAAAATTCTTTGGTTATTTTCTCTTTTCTAGTGCTTTTTAAAATTGTACTGTTTTATACATTAAATACAAATAGAAGTTCAACATGCATCAGATTTTCAATATTATATAATAATACTCCATAATCCACTTTGTTCTGGACTTATTGTTATAAACTGCTGTACAAAAAAAATCTTGTGTAATGGGAAAAATTATTTGAAATGGTGTCTCCATTCATAACATTTTAAAAAATCTTCTTGTTATTCTCTAACCAATTGTGTGATACACACAGTTAATGTGTGTGGTCACATTTAGAGAAAATATAGACATCAGTTATATGAAACAGATGTTTAATGAGGATTTCAAAAATCAATGAAATGAATATTATTGTGATGCATGGTGATCTAATTTCATATGTATTATATTGAATCACTCCATTTTTTTTTCCTAAATTCAGTCTGAACACTCAGTACTAAACGTATTTACAGTGGCACATAGGGAAGAAGATGGGGAGTTTTATTGATAAAAGAACCACAACAGGCCATCATTGATCTATTCTCTTTCTTATCAATATATAGATCCTAGTATGATAACCCATATGGCACTATTGTCCCTTAGAAGTAAGACATAAATCCTTTGAGTGATCTTTAAGTGACAGATGAAACACTTTATAATCCATTGTGGAATTGCAACATGCTTAGTTAGGCCCTTGAAAGGAATATTTTACTTCCATATTGTCATCTCAACTGCTAGCGCTTGAATCAGGAATAGCTTATCTTCTCTAATACATATATAAATGCATACATACATAGATAACATATATTTGTGATTTTCTACCTACTTTTACACATCCTGTATCTAGCCACCCAAATGGCTTCTTATGATTAATTGCAATATCTTCTTTATTTGAAAGTGTTTAGTATGAATCTCTTTATCATATAAGCCTTTTTCCTCCATAGTTCTTATATTTTACCCAAGACAGTAATAATGACTTACATTTTAATGTTATCTTAGATTTACCAGAATGCTTTATTTGCACTTTTCTACTTAATTTTCAGAAGAACCCTATTTAGTAAGCAGGGTTGTCTGCATTATAAAATCAAGGAATTTGAGAGCCACAGGATTAAGCAATTTTATTCAAGTACAGTTAGAAAATGGAAATAATGAGATTAGAACCCAGTTCTTTAGACTCTTAGGTCAGTGCTGTCTGAGACATGGTTTTGTTCTTAATGCTCCAGTTTGAATGACACTTTGAACAGGAGTGGGCTTTATCTTGCTATTAATACTTTCCTTGTTTTGATGCTCTTGTAGTTAGAGTTCATTGTAGTCTATAGAATGAATGAAGTTAGAATAATACTCTTATGTGGTTATAGCCTTTCATTTTAGCCAAAGATGCTAAGTTTCATGGACTGTGATACTCCCTATCTAATACTGACCACTTAAATGTGTAATAATATTAACTGTGTATATCATGGATTAGATGATCATTTAACTTATATCTACTCAAATGTATCATTTCATTAAATCAAGCAAAGGCTTTAAGGAAGCAAATGAAAATAAAAGGAAACATTTATTTAACATCTATGAAAAGAGCTTTATATACCTGTTTTTTGTGTTAATTCTCCCAACAGTTCTATGATGAGGCTGCTGTTGCCCAAAAAGAGTAATTTATTTGGCCAAAGTCATAATAGCTAGTAAGTGCTCGAATTAGAATTTTAATGCAGGAAGTCCGACTTCAGAAATTTTAGTCCTATCCAGTATACTGTTTACAAATAATTGTAGAAATAGGTCAGTTGGCCTTAAGATATTTTATAAGATTTAATAAACAAAAATAAAGACAAAAATTGTTACATGGATTTTTCTTTTACTAAGAGAGGGGGAAGTTAGCCTGGTTTATTCTATAAATACATGTGTAATCTGTATATTTTAATACTGTCCCTAATGCAGCACCATTCCCAAGCCAGCATTAGAAAATAAGGACTGAGTAACATAACATGTGAGATCTGACATACAAAAGTACTTTGGAAGGTGAAAAACTTATGATATTTGCCATCTGCTACATTTTGCTGATTTCATCCAGAGAACTTGAGAGTAGTGACATAATCAGTGTTGTTTTGTCTACCAAAGTCTCATTGAAAAAGCCCCTGTATGAAATAATAAGAATTAGTCTTCCTTTAGAGTTCAGTATACTAGAGCATTGTCCATTTCTTTTTGTTTTTGTTTTTTTGAGACAGAGTCTCACTCTGTCACCCAGGCTGGAGTGCAGTGGTGCAATCTCAGCTCACTGCAACCTCCGTCTTCCAGGTGCAGCGACTCTTGTGCCTAAGCCTCTGGAATAGCTGGGATTACAGGCATGAGCCACCACGCCCAGCTAATTTTTGTATTTTTAGTAGAGATGGGTTTTCGCTGTGGGTCAGGCTGATCTCGAATTCCTGACCTCAAGTGATCCACCCACCTTGGCCTCCCAAAGTGCTGGGATTACAGGTGTGAGCCACCGTGACCAGCCAGCACCACTCATTTCTGTGATCCACAACCTTTGGCCAGGGACCTGAGGTAGTTTCTCAGTGGTCTGTGCTATCTTCTTCACTCCTGGGATTTGTGAGGCTGTCTCCAAAGATGACTGTCTTTCTCATGATGGCTTAGCTGTCATTCAAGTGAATCCTTTCAAGAACAAGAAGCATTGCACAAGTGCTTGCGTCATTCAGTTAACACTAAACGAGTGGCTTGGTGAAGTAACACAAGCAAACATTATAGAATCTGAGTAATTCTTAAACATGCCCTACCATAGCTGTGAAAGCAAGCCTTAAAAACTTTTTTTCTTCTTTATTGCTTACTAGATTTTAATGTGTAACAGAACATCTAATATCTTGTTCATATTAACTGAAGTCGTGCAAAACTTTATGTGAGCACAAGGAAAGAATTTACTATATATACTGCTGTTATTTATTCTGTAGTTGTTCCAGAGGGAGGTGCTTTGGCAACAAAGCAAGGATACACATTTCAAAGAATATCAAATAGTGAAAAATAACCAGCATATACCCAAGAGGAGTTCACTTAAGAAGGAAAACATTTCAGAAAGGAATTGTACTGGAGAAAATAATCACCAAACAAAAATGCCCACAAGAGAAGCAGCCGGTCTTTCTCTGTCACTAGATTGGAACCTGGCTGCAGGCACATCCTGTGAGGTGTGCATATCTGCAGCCTTGTAGAGAAACTTAATACATACATGTTGAATGATTACTTTAGATACGACTGGTTATGTAGCTTCACTTTATAACCTGGCCTAGTTATAACCTTACACATGAAAAAAGCAGCCATTTTGAACTCATAACATAGACTCTACAACCAGTGTCCGTGTTAGAAATTGGCACTGCTGCTTACATGTTCTGTGATCCTTCAGCAGCATTATTTAATCCCTATATGCCTCAATTTCCTGATATTTAAAATGTGGATAATAACATCAGTTGTCTCATACAATTATTTTGAGAATTAAAATGGGTTATATAATAATCACCTGAGGGCCAGGCATTTAGAATAGTGTCTGTAGTCGATAAAAGTTAATTTAAATTTTCTGTAACATAAGCAGGATCCTTCCTCCCTCCCTCCCTCCCTCCCTCCCTCCCTCCCTCCCTCCCTCCCTCCCTCCCTCCCTCCCTCCCTCCCTTCCTTCCTTCCTTCCTTCCTTCCTTCCTTCCTTCCTTCCTTCCTTCCTTCCTTCCTTCCTTCCTTCCTTCCTTCCTTCCTTCCTTCTTTCCTTCCTTCCTCCCTCCCTCCCTCCCTCCCTCACACCCTCCCTCCCTTCTTTTTCAGAGAACTTGAAAATCACCATTTAAAAATAATTCTTAAGGAGGTGTTCCTTTGTATAAATGCATGCTAAAACACCAACAACTTAAATAACTATTCTAAAGAAACAAACTATCTGGCCTTCTTGAAAGACAAAAACTATACGTATCTACTATGCTGACCTGTTTTGTTTGTCAAATCTTTGTCAATCCATCTTTATTCATAAACTCTGTTTTTCACACTGAAAGGGGAATTAAAAAGTCATTTCAGTGTCATTTTGAAATCATCCTGGTATAGACACATACCTTATTTATTAATATGCCACCTACTCTCAGAGAAGTCTTCCTTTGATAGATGAGTATTTGCAAGTTTCATTTTCTTTCATATTTCACTTAAGGTTGCCTCATTTTTCTTTCCTTGTAGAACTTTATTTACATTTGCTGAGGTTTAATACTTTATTTTGATTTAAGCTTTTATTCCTTCCTTGCCATGCAATATGAGGTATGAAATAATTGATAAATTACAGAATAAACCTATCTTAATATTAATAGCTAATGTTTAATGAGTATTCATGATATGCCAGGTCTCAATTATATATAATATGATTTATCCATATAGATATAATATTTTTAATATTTTTATAATTTTATAATATTTTTTAGTATTTTTTTTAAAAATCACATCCAAGAGAGAAGTATAATTATTATCTCTCTTTTTATAAATGAAGTAGTGGAAAATCAGATCAGATTAAGAAACTCAATTTCAGAGTTCTCCAGAAAAACATAATTAGTAGGATGGACAGATGGATTGATAGAGATGACTTATTTTAGAGAATTGGGCTATTTATTTATGGGAGCTGGTAAGTCCAACTCCTTAGGGCAGGACAGGAGACTGGAGCTCCCAAGTAGGAGCTGATTGTGCAGACTTAAGACAGAATTTCTTCTTTCTCAGGGAAACCACAATTTTGTTCTTAAGGCCTTTTGATTAATTGATTGGATAGGGCCCACCCATATTATTGAGGCAATCTCCTTAAAGTCAAGTGGTTGTAGATATTAATCACATCAACAAAAGGCTTTCCCAGCAACACCTACCTTAGTGTTTGATTAACGGGTATTATAGCTTAGCCAAGTTGACACCTAAACCTAACCTTCACAGGAACTTATACAAGATCACAGAACTGGTAAATGAGAGAGGAAGGATTCATACCAAAGTCTGTCTGCTGACAAAATCCCTGCTTCTCATTATCCCACAGCATTATGATTAGCATAGGCTATCAGAGTATCCACAAGGAGACCTTCAGATGCACTGTCCTTGGCCAGAAGGGATGACCTGTCACCCAGGTAGAGGAGGAGGGCTCCATGGACCTTGAGGCTCTATGAGTGACCTGAGGTGTGGCTAAATAACCTGCAAAGAAAAACTAATCATATGTACCATATGTATATGTTGGTTTGAATAGTCAAATGTTGCCCTTACTTCAGTCTTCTTTTAATAGATTTGAAAAGAAATCATTTTGTCATAGAGAGCCTTCAAGAACATATTCAGCTATTTTTACCAACCCCATCCCTCCACCCCAGGTTTTCTAAAAGAATCACATAAACAGCCACCCATTTATATAATCATTTCTGTTACTAATATACCTTTTTGTATCATAAAAGGAAGAAACGTTCTTATCCCCATTTCCTTTACAGAGAAGCTGAGGCAAAGGCAGGTGAGGTGGCTCCCCTAACTATCCTATTACATAATGGAAATCATTTTGAAAGCAAAAGGTCTTTTAAAATAATTTATAAGCAAATGTTCTGGAAAAGGAGGTTCAGGGGGTGCTGGATGGGGAAGAAAAATGTTTGGTTTAATCTGAAGAGACAATGGTAGTTTGTTGCTGATTACATACAACCCACAAAAACCTTTAGCTTTCAGATCAGATATGGCATCCACCTTATCTCATACGACAAAAGTCATCCTTGAGCTATGCTTATTACTCTGTATCTACCAGGAAATGTCCATTGCCGTTCATTTCATTGTAAAATAAACTCCTACCTCTCTAGAATGACCCATTGGTAGAATGAGTCTTAGTAATAAAATAAAACTATGTATTTCCCCCTGCTTTTATGGAATTGAGATGAATTATTTCTCTACTTGCCTTGGATGGGGTGACTGCTATAAGATTTGCTTCATTTACACTTTGGAAAAAATTTACTCTGCTACTCATTTTCCTTTCGAGGTTTTGGTAAGAGTTTACTAATTTATAGTTGATATATGCACAATGTAGAAAATTTGGAAAATAAGGAAATAATAAAAATTGGAATATCCTTAATACCACCAGCAGAAATGATCTCTGTTTCGATTACATGGTTTATATTAATACTCTTTTTACAAAATTTGAATTATACAGAGTTTTGAATCCTGCAGGTTTGTTTAAGACTGTATTTTGATTACAATCTTATACCATGTTTCTCAAATATTCGCTGTTCTGTTGTCTTTTTCTTTTATATGGTAAAACTAATTTCTTCATTCACCTGGCATTCTGGTACTCTCTCATCTTATTTTACTCTTTCTGTATTAATCATTTTTGTGCATTAAACCTTTATTTGCATATGTCAGTATTTTCTAAAAATAGATTTAAAACTGTTTTCTAGATATTGAATACCAATGTATATTTCCACCAAAAGAGTATGACAAGTTCCATGTCTACCCTTGCTGTATAGTTTAATTTTCTTAAATATTTTTCTTTTTATAGGGAAGTTATAATTTTATTCTTTTAATTTGCAGTTTAATGACTTAATGGAGTTAATATTTTTAGTGCTAATAAGTGATTTATATTTTTTCTTCTCCCAATTTTTATTATTCTTTATGTTTCCATTGAAAAGCTAATATGTTCCTTACTGATTTTGAGAAACTTTTTATACAGTAAAGACATTTAATTATTAAAACATTTTCCTGGTTAATAATTTTCATTTTAATTCATTTATATTTTTGAAATTTAGCAGTGGTTGAATTATTGTGGCAAAACACATTATTTTTTCCTTTAATTTTTTTCCTTCATTAAAAAAGAAATGATTTTACTTATTCAGGAATTAGATAAATATGTACCCACTTTTAAAGTTTCTTTTATATTTAGTACTTTAATATAACTGAAACTGACTTATTTATGACATGAGGAAAGAATATAACCTGATTTTCCCTATAATGTTACATATATTTATGTGTATATATACATGGTATGTTTGAATAAATTTACAGGTATACGTTAATGTGTGATTTATGATGTGTACTTGGTTATATATTAAAGATATACAAGATATACTCTGAGATCTGTTAGACTATGTTATGTACATTTTAGATTTGCTTACAGATGTTTTCCTGTAAGAACAACATTGTTTCAAAGATCAAAGTTTTCTTTTTTGTTTTAATATCTAGTAGGAAAAGCTCCTCCTCCTGTTAATGATATTTTATAAATTTGATTAATTAGGTTTGCCAGAACCCAATAAAGATGCCATGTTCCAAGGCCTGACGCGGGACCAGGGGTTTTACACATCCAAAGACTTTTTGCCACTTGTAGCCAAAGGCAGTAAAGCAGGTATAACATATTGTCTTTTATGCTTAATAGTGAGTATGCTATTTTATGTATTATAAATTAATATCAAGATCAAGCTCAGCAGCACATTGTTCAGATCTCACACCCATCCTTGCCTAATACCTCAATGTAGAGTTTTTTTTTTTAAAGTCCAGATATAACAGTTTGCCAGAATCATCTGTTTGTTCATTCTTCCAATAAAGCATCATCATAAGGAGTTTTCACTGTAATATATATATGTCTAAACTACATCATGAAAAATTGCTTCGAGGTAAGCAAGTCCTTAACAAACATTGGAAGATGTTTTTCAAAGAAATGGCATTACCTTCAGTTTGGGAACTGTTTTAAAATAGGATGAATCATCACATATCTTACATGATTTGTACCTACACAGGCAGAAAGTTTGACTGTCTTGTCTTAAACAGTTATTTTATGAAGTTAAAATAAAATACTTTGAGAGATACCCTATCACTTTATACACCCCAAGAAGAACCACCTGAATGAGGGCTGTACCTTGCTTTGGCTTGACCGGAGTCATTGTCTTAGAGGAAAATTGTAATATTTTATCCAAAGCTAGATAATCTAAATCCTTCAAACATATGTTTTTAAAGAGTTCTGAGCCACAGCTATTCCTACAGTAATTACATGTAGAAATGATACAAACTTTTAGGCTTCTCCCAGAACTTAAAACAGTAAGAAACATTCTATGTTAAATTATTTTTCAGAAGATTACAGCTAAAGATGCATGCCCTCTCCACCTTCTTCCTCCCAGTAGAACTGGATGTTTGTATGTCTGAAACTCTTTCTGAGGAAGATCATAGTGCACCTAGCTTATATTTGAAAATTACAGAGTGTCCCAAATACAAAATCTGTCCCAAAAGCAAAATGATTACACTTATTGAAATTATAGGTTTATTCTATTCTTGGTACCTTTCAAAAATTATAGTAATTTATCTTATGAACAGTTTTATTTAATCTGATTATACAGTGCTACCTAACACATAAAGAATATTTGTATTTTACTTTTTTTTTACAAGGATCTTCATATGGACACCAAATCTTAATAGAGATGACTTTGAGAAATGGATGCTTAGAAAGTCATATTTCTTTTACTGCCCAATTTCACAAACAAAACCCGAGGAAAGCAGTGAAAGGGAGAAAGGTTTATTTGAACTATTTCAAGAAAATAGTTCTCAGAAATTCTTCAGTTACATAAAGGACACTTACTCAGCATGTTAATATTCAAAGTTAACACAATATATAACAGAGGTATGTGTTAGAAATTATATAAGGTAATATATTAAAAATGTATTATAATGAAATATTGCAAACTGTTAACACAGATCATAAGGATCACTTTTTACTTCTAGCAAAAAGAAACTTAATTATGCTAAGTTAAAGATAGATGTCACAATTTTGACAAAGAGAGTTTTAATTGATTGATTCCAGTCTGTTATGACCTACACTCCTGAAATGTGTTGTAGGAATCCTAGAAGAAAAAAGAAACTAAAGGTACTGACTATGAAATTACATATATGAGCGTATTTTTTAAATGGGAATAAAACTGTCTTTCAATGAAGCAGAATAATTTGATAGTGACACTTCATCCTGGAAAACTGCAAGATGCAATTTTACACTGCTTTGAGTACAAGTATCTTTTGAGCTGTCATGCAGAAATGGTTTCTCTACTTGAAAATGGGGTTTTCCTTTCATCATTCAGGAATGTGCGCTTGTCACTCTCCATTGCCATCGATACGGGGAGTCGTGATTGTACTTGGAGCTGGAGACACTGCCTTTGACTGTGCAACATCCGCTCTACGTTGTGGAGCTCGCCGTGTGTTCATCGTCTTCAGAAAAGGCTTTGTTAATATAAGAGCTGTCCCTGAGGAGGTAAAATGGAACCTTCAGAAAATATGGAGTTGTACTCCAACAGATTTTAGGAGATTAAACTGTTAATGCTTAAATCGCTAGAATCTTGAAACTGTCAAATTCAAGTTTAAAAATTTCGGGGCTACACATAATTGTTTCTTTTCTAATTCAGACATTCCAAGTAAAAGAAAATTTGTAATAGTAATTTGGATAAAATGAGAAATTTAATCTTTGTCAATATTCAAGTGCTTCTTGTTAGTATTAATGTGTTTGAAATGTATTCTATTTAGCTAGTAACAATGGAAAGTGCTAAGTCTTCTATATCCTGAATAGTAGGTACTCTTCACAATATATATGCATATTAGAAGAATGTGGTAATAAGACATATTCGGGATTTTCCGTAAGCCAATTTACAAGCTGCATTCTAAGATGTATACCTTGGTCATACTTTCAGTCAGTTCATTATTTGTGAAGCAAACAGAAAGAAAAAGGTGTCATGTATATTTTTAAAGAGCTCTAAGATAAGCATTACTCAAAATTAGTAATTGGTTAACACACTAAAAATAACTTGTTTAAAATAATTTCATTCTTACCAGTGACTGGTGACTAGTCTTGGGTGAGTTATCAGCTATTTACATGTACTACAGACTTCTCAAATTTTAATGCTATTAGAGAAATATAATACCTTATAAAGAATATTAGTTCTGAGAACAAGAACCAAATGTATTTATAGAAAGATAAATTACTCATTTTAATCAAATCAGTATTATGAACTTGACTTACTTCGGAATGCCTGAACATGTTTGGAATCTCTGTACTAGGCAAGAATTATAGCCGTAGTCAATAGGTAATTTGTCATATGTAGATTACCCACATTACAAATTAATCTTACCAAAATATCAGGGTCACCGCTGGTTCATGGCTGAGTTTCAAATGCCGTGTTTATTCTCTGGACTTTTCTCCATCCAATCTACCCTTTTTAGACTTTTTTTTAATATATAAAATCCAAGGTAGTCTTATGATCATAGGGTTTTTTTTTTTCTGGAATTCTGTATTAGGCAATAATTAGTATAATCATGTTTTTTTTACACATAGAAAGAAACATTTAGGTCTTTGTATTCCAGTGCATAGCACAGGACCTGGCACATAATTTGTACTTCAGAAATAGGTTTTGAGCTAAACATTTTAAATATTAAGTCTTTTTTTTTTTTTTTGAGACGGAGTCTCGCTCTGTCGCCAAGGCTGGAGTGCAGTGGCCGGATCTCAGCTCACTGCAAGCTCCGCCTCCCGGCTTCCCGCCATTCTCCTGCCTCAGCCTCCCGGGTAGCTGGGACTACAGGCGCCCGCCACCTCGCCCGGCTAGTTTTTTGTCTTTTTTGGTAGAGACGGGGATTCACCGTGTTAGCCAGGCTGGTCTTGATCTCCTGACCTCGTGATCCTCCCGTCTCGGCCTCCCAAAGTGCTGGGATTACAGGCTTGAGCCACCGCACCCGGCCTAAGTCTTATCCTTCTAATTCCAGTGTTAGAAAAGTTTTCATTACCAAAGGTGACTTCTTGAGGGTTGGAAGGGGAAGATGATCCTGATTGGCAGTATCAATTTACTTCATATTTTATGTCGTAGTCATCTTCCATTTGCAAGGGTCACTGGAAATGAATAGTGGCTATTTCTTCTGTCTTAGGTAGAACTAAGATGCAAACAAGCTGAGACCTGATAAGAAGAGGGTAGTGGTATGAATTTATTTACTCATTCATTCATTCATTCAAACTACATTTATTGAGCATCTGTTATGTACCAGGTATTATTCTGGGCAATTTAGATACAACAGTCAGCAAACCAGTTAGAATTTCATGCCCTCGTGGCTTTTGTACCTAGTGAGAGAGGATACTCAATAATTAAACAAATGAACTGTCACATAAATAGTATATTGAAATGTAGTTAGAACTATAGAGAAAAATTAATATAGGACTATAGTGAGTGTGTGTGAGTGGAGTATGGTGGAAGAGAAGGCAGGGTTTGCAATTTTAAACAGGGTGGCCCTGGAAGACCTCTCTGATAAGATGATTTTTGAACAAAGAGATGAAGAAATTGAGGTAAAGTAGGCATCCAGGAGATAAACATTGCAGGCCAAGCTAAATGCCTTCACACTTTATTGAGGAAGCCTTCTGGATTTGTGGAATAGAAAAAATGTCAATATCATCAGAATAAAGTAAGAGAGAACAGAAAATGTGACAGACCAGATGATGTATTATAGGCATTCACAAGACCTTTAGCTTTTACTCTTATTGAAAGAGAAAAATCACTGGACTGCTTTGAACAGAGATGTGCCAAGCTCTGATTTAAATTTTAAAATGGCTACTCTGCTGAACATTGACTGTAGTCGAGTGGCGTCAGAAGCAGAGAGGCTAGTCAGGGGCTAAGTAAAACAGTGAGCTATTGGTTAATGTGAGTAGATTACAGGAAGCACAGGATCAGAGTAGAGACATAGCACCTTAGAAGGCCAGAGCTCAGCTGTCTGAATCTTGATTACCAAAGTGTTAAGAAGCAACAGATCCTTGAGATAATAGGTAACCTGCCTACAGTAGAGCTTAGTAGAACTCAAATGGGTCTGGTCTTATTTAAAACTAGAAGAACAAATGTTTGAATGTTTGAATTATTTTATTATTAGCTTACAATTAACCAAAATTTTATATGATATTAAAACTAATTGACTTGGAGCTTCATGAGAGAAAGGGCCACGATCATCTCTCTGGGTCACATTTACCTTCCCCCTGTTTAGCACATTGGGTACTACCTATAAAAGATTCAACAAATAATTGTGGAATGAACATTTACTAGAGGGAATCAGCATCCAAGGCTTTCTAGCATTACAGGGGCTAATACCTTCCAAGTTAGATAAATATTATAATCGTAGGCCTTTGAAGGTTTATCTCGTAAGTTTAGGCAAAATTTATCAAAGAGATGGAATAATAAGTAATATATGATTAGATTATGCAAAGTTTTCAGGATTGATTCACTTACCAGAGCTAATACCATGTAAGGATTGGGAACTTTGGCATTCATAGAAGTTTCAGTGTTAATCCTTTATGGCCGTTGCTTGGTTTTTTATGCATCAAAAGAGGAGCCACAATATTGCAGTGCTGACACTCATGAAACTGGAAAATCTAGAGAGTAGAGGTCCAATATCATGTATCTACTTCAAGATACAGGGTTTGAAAGGTTAGGTCTCGGACATATTTTTTAGCCAACATGAAGAATTTAATATTGGACCTAATTTCTTGGGTAATTGTTTTCTTTCTCCTATGCTGTCTCCCCTAGTACAAACTTCAGTCACATTTGGTTACTTTAGAGTCAGTGAAGATTGAGGAACAGGGACATTTAGAGGTTTCCTCAAATATGTGTGTTGTTTAATGGTCATGGACTCTTCAGTGTAATTTGGAAATAACATGGTTTGTCAATAAAATGCCTCACCATTAGGCATGTCAGCATGTATATGTCTAATGGTGCAGTCTAATTCTCACTCTTTGAGTGAGGGAAATACAGAAAAATACAAAGTTTTCTTATCCTTGAGTGACAAATATGAATTATGACAGAA
The DNA here is from genome assembly GCF_043159975.1 of Macaca nemestrina. NCBI lineage: Eukaryota > Metazoa > Chordata > Mammalia > Primates > Cercopithecidae > Macaca > Macaca nemestrina. Next base: position 135,680,896 of record NC_092125.1, read on the forward strand.
GCCAGTTACATTTAACATGGTGTATTAGTCTATTTTCATACTGCTGTGAAGAACTGCCTGAGACTGGGTAATTTATAAAGGAAAGAGATTTAATTGACTCACAGTTCAGCATGGCTAGGGAGGCCTCAGGAAACTTATAATCATGACGGAAAGCAGGGTACTTTCTTCACAAGGTTGCAGGAAGGAGAAGTGCTGAGCAAAAAGAGAAGAGCCACTTACACAATCGTCAGATCTGTGAGAACTCACTCACCATCATGAGAATAACATGGGGAACCACCCCCATGATTCTCCGTTGACAGGTGGGGATTATGGAGATTACAATTCAAAATGAGAGTTGAGTGGGGACACAAAGCTTAACCATATCACATGGAATTGTTTGAGATCATGTATATTATGTGGTTAGTAACCAAGAACTATATAATTAGACTCAGGAATGTTTTAATCCACAAAAGTAGGAGACATCATCTAACAGACTCTTGTAGTGACAAACACATCCCATTGTAGAGGTTTTCAAACGTTAGGGTGCATTAAGTCACCTAGAGGGCTTGTTAAACACAGATTGCTGGGCCCTGTCCCTAGAGTTGCTGATTCAATACGTCTGGGGTGGGCCTGAGAATTTGCATTTTTAACAAGTTTCCTTGTGGTGCTGAGGTTGCTGGTCCACTATTCTAATGTATCATCAACGTGCTTTCCTGCTGTCTAATTAGAGTCACAGACAGTGTGCTGTGTGGAGGTACTTTCCATCTTGGCTAAGAAAGCATTAATACTAAAGGACATAGGTTTGATGAAATGAAGATATGCAGGCACCATCAGCATATTGATGTAATTCTGATTCCAAATGTCTTTCCAGCTCCCTTGTGGCCTCACACACATGCTAAATAGGATGCTACTGACAAACTAGTGCTTCTCAGCCATGGGTCCTTAGGGAAACCAGCCAATCACTCGGCACTATCCTCTAAGAAGATGAGGAAAAATCTGTTAATAATTCCCTCCAGTGCTTTCTGCAAGCTTAAATAGGTGAGATTAAATTTCACAGGATAACAGAATCCCCCAAAATGCTGGTATTAAAAGCTGTTGACAGATCAGATAGAACTGCAAGAATGCTTTAGGCAGTTGGGAATCCCTAAAAGGAGGCATGAAGGTTAGGACTCAACAGACCTGCTTGAGTTGATAAATGTAAAGGATAAGGTTAGGGAAGGACTTTATAGTTCTTATTAATTATTACTGAGAAGAATATGGTTTCAAAATTACTTTTAATAGCACAATCCCACACACAAAGTATATTTCAAAAATCTGTTGTTCACATATTCAGTTTTCCAATAGCAGCAAAACATGATTGATCATTAATTCTGCTACATTTTTATGGGGTCTGCGTGCTACTCCCTGGGGTGCCTTGGCTTCCCTTTATTTGTTTGTCAAGATGGCAACTGATTTAACTTTGATATGTCAGTTTTTACATATTTTAGCTATTGAGAGGGTTAACTATTTTGATAATTAATGCTACTTTATTATTTTAATTAGAAAAATAACAATACCAGATTGCTCAGTCTGCTTGTCAAAATTTTCTTCATCTGGTACTACAACTTTGAAATAGCACATCGTTTAAAAGAATGAGCCTTTTAACTGATTTTTTGCATCATCACACAGCATACCCCATAATAGATCATTTTTGTGTCATGACCTATAGGCCTCTTCTCAAATATTTTTAATATCAAATGACCATGTTAAAGCTATGTCTATAGATAGTTTTGTCATCTATGTCTTGTGGCTAAAAATGCATTTTCTTTTTTTTTTTTTCTTTGAGACGGAGTCTCACTCTGTCTCCCAGGCGGGAGTGCAGTGGTGCGATCTCAGCTCACTGCAAGCTCTGCCTCCTGGGTTCACGCCATTCTCCTGCCTCAGCCTCCCATGTAGCTGGGACTATAAGCGCCCGCCCCCACACCTGGCAATCTCGGCTCACTGCAAGAGCTCTGCCTCCGTGCAAGCTCTGCCTCCTGGGTTCATGCCATTCTCCCACCTCAGCCTCCCAAGTAGCTGGGACTACAGGCGCCTGCCACCATGCCTGGCTAATTTTTTGTATTTTTAGTAGAGATGGGATTTCACCGTGTTAGCCAGGATGGTCTCGAGCTCCTGACCTTGTGATCTGCCCGCCTCAGCCTCCCAAAGTGCTGGGATTACAGGCGTGAGCCACCGTGCCCAGTGTAAACTTGCATTTTCTACAAGTAACTGATGCTTTCTAGTTTTAATTTAATTACAAGAAATATGAATCTGGGACTATTTTTAGAAAATAGCCCCCAGAAGCTGACAAATTTAATTTGATTTACTAAGGGTGATGCTTACAGCAGCTCTTCAATGTTTGGCACCTGTACATCATTTGATTTCCTGTTCTTCATAGAAAGTAATCAGAGACATATTGACATGGTTTGCTATCTGAAGGTAGCTGAAAACAAACAGCCACACAAAATCTTCTCTAGGCACAAAAAGCTAATTAATAGTAGTTAGGGGCTCCCCTGGTACTAAAATATTAAAGTACACCTTTAACACTTTATGATGACAGGAGGATGACACATTCCGAGGATCTGTATACGTATATCCTTTTGAAAGTTGTGAAACTTCAGTGTAGTATGAAAAGGTAGAGTGGAATAGTCAAAAAGGAATTACATTTGGAGCACTTCGTTCTTGATTTACATCCTAGTCTGAGTATGCCCATCTATAAAATTAGTGTTGTAATTATATGCTTCTTAAAGTTTTTTTTTTTCCATTCCTTGTTTTATATTTTTAACATTCAGAGAAATATATATGAATGATGTAGAATCTGGACGGGAAGGCTCTATTTCTTCACAGAGTGACAACTCTATATTGAAAATTTTAGCAATATGTATAAACATTACACTTAAAACAAATTGCAATTAATGTATCCCCAGCCAATTGCTGAGGTAAAATCTACAATATTCAAGACATGAGTATAAAGAACTGACAGGTGAAATTGTCAAAATTCTATAGTACATGTGATAATTCAGATGGTGAGTGGAAAAAAAAGAAGACTGCAAATAGGCCAAGAGCCAACAAAAGCTTGTGCCCATTTAAGATTACATATTTTAAAAGCATAACTATTTTCAAAATTCTGAGGGAGGTTGATGTGTTATGTTGACCAGGAATATCTGTAGAACTGAAAATTATATGCTTTTAAAAAAATCTTTACTAATCTTCTTTCATATATGTGTGTGTGTGTGTGTGTGTGTGTGTATTCACAGATATGCGCACAGATTCATTAAAAGTGAACATTTTTACCTGGTGTGTCACTGTCAGGCCATATTTAGTAACAATACATTGTTATTACTGTATTTTTTTTTCATTTTAGTAGCTTATAATGAAAGTTGTATATAAGATTACTTTATTCTTGCACCATCTCTATGGTTTCTTCCTTATGTTTGTCCTTTTCCTTTCCCACTTGGTGAGATTTGGCTTTCCATTCAAGGATCTTTTGTGAGTTTTGTTCACTTCCAGCCTAATATAGCCACCTTGCTGAGGCAATGCCCATACCAATAGTTGTCCTATTAGTCCAGTCTTTTTCTGCTGCACCCGTTCAGTGTAAATGACCTAAATTTTCCTATAACTTGGACCACTTTGCCAATTTGCTGAACTTTTTAGTGTCCTCACACAACCTGAACTTCATCATCCTTTCAGATGGGCATGGGTCAAACATTGTGCTTCTTTCTCAGCTCTTTGGAAAGAGGGGAAGACATAATTGTTGTGTGAACATGGGAAAGTGTATTGACTTTCTTTTTATGGCTCTTTCTTGCTATCAGAAGTCACAAAGGAGTTGAACTTCCCTTTGGCCACTGCCTGGCCATAGCTGAAAGTAGGAGGAGATCTATATGCTCTACTTCATTCATTTTTAGGTGAACATTAGAAGCCCCTCTTCATTTAAAAATATTCACTTCAGCTTTTCAATATCTTTTCTTGTCCTATAACATGAAAATATTAAAAAGTAATTTGTATAATCTATTAAACACACATTAGTTATTGTATATGCTATTTGAAAGACAAAAATAAATGAAAAATACACATGAATTAACATAAAAACAGAATTGTCATTCTTTTAAAAAGTGATTTGTTAAAAATTTTAAACATTTTTGTCTAAACTTCTAAATTCTAAAATTCCATTCTACCTTTTCATACTATACTGAATTTTCACAAGTTTCAAAAAGATAAACATATACAGGTCCTTGGAATATGTCATCCCCCTGTCATCATAAAAGTCTTAGAGGTGTACTTAATATCTTAGTGGCAGGGGAGCCCCTAACTACTACACAAAAACTCATCCTTCAAGGTCTGCTCCAAATGTCATTTTTTCTTGAAGGCTTCCTTAGTTCCCTACCAATTTAACTTCTCTTCTCTGTGGGCTTTTATAGCCCTTTATGCTTCCTGCTGTTAACAGAATTTATCACATAGGGTACTTATTACTTTATACTTATTCCACAAACTGAAATAGAAGCTTCTTTATTGGATCGATGAATTCAACTTGTTATCTGACTCAACATATAGTGCATTCTTTGATTCAAGGTGGCAGACCAGTGAGGCATGTTGGATTAACCAATATATTAAAGGCATTGAAAACTTCTTAGGAAAACTTTAAGTTCATATGAAATTTTCAAAATATATAATTTTACATACATACACATAACTTCAAAATTATTTGTGATAGCTTTTAAATAAGTACACATTTTATTTTAAACTGTTAAAAAATATTATTGCATCACATTTTTATGTGAATCTAACATTAAAAGTAGACTGAAAAAAATAAATTATCCCTAGTTTTCAGTCTCTTAAAAGATAGCTGAAAACTAAAAAAAGAAGGAAATACAAGCAAGTAATATATAAAAAGCAAAAAATAATAAAGATTACTAGAATCTGAGAGTATTAGCAAGTGGCAGAAAGCAGATGATCCTGATCTGTAAAGAATTTGTACATGGAGGCATTTTAAGATTAAAGGAGGAACTACAAAGGCACCAAGTTACACAGAATGGAGTTTTGTGAGATATTCCAACGGCTGCCAGGAAGGCTTGAATCCATCAAAATCTAAGATGAAGAAAATAAGTGTTAGTCAAGTTTAAGAAAATGTCATCAATAGTAATTGAATAGTGTTTAAAAATACTCTTTTTGGCCAGGTGCGGTGGCTCATGCCTGTAATCCCAGCACTTTGGGAGGCTGGGGCAGGCAGATCACAAGGTCAGGAGCTCGAGACCATCCTGGCTAACACAGTGAAACCCTGTCTCTACTAAAAATACAAAAAAATTTAGCCAGGTGTGGTGGCGGGCGCCTGTAGTCCCAGCTACTCGGGAGGCTGAGGCAGGAGAATGGCATGAACCTGGGAGGCGGAGCTTGCAGTGAGTGGGGATCCCGCCACTGTACTCCAGCCTGGGTGACAGAGTGAGACTGCATCCCAAAAAACAAACAAACAAACAACAACAACAACAAAAACACTCTTGTTAAAAGAGATGTATTTAATGATAGTTGTGCCAAGGCATTTTAAGCCTCTAAAGCCTCTAAATTATTCCTTACATTGCATATCTGGGTTTTGCAGCACAATAGTGACACAATAAAATTAGTAAGGACTCAGTTAAGGGATGACTATATTTATCCAATGTGTAGTACAACTCTCATTTGGAGAAATGTTTTTTTATGTTCAAGATTCTTCAACTTTAAAAAACTTAAAATGAAAACATTCTATGTGTGAATGAAGCCTAAAATGAAGACCAGGTACTAGAAGAAGGAATGTCAATTTGTGGTCTCAGCAAACTTTTTTTGCCTAATTGAAAGAATAATTGCAGAATTTGCTTGTACAGGCCAGAGATTAATTAACATATAAAAATTGTTCTACATTTCACCACTCATCATAAATATGTATAAGTCAAAAATTAATAAATATTTTAAAAACTGTTTAGTAAATTAAAGAATATGAGATCAAGTGTGAATGGGCCAAGTTTGATGCCTCTTCTTTTACCCTCCTTCAAGTCCTTGATAACCAAGATAAGTAGAAGATTGGATTGTGAAATCAAACTCATATAAATTAAATAACACTGTGTATCAAACTTGATTATTAACTTCGAGGATACAGTTAAAAACAAACTGTCAGGTAAACAAGAAGTGCAGGACTGCCACCAACAGAATTCCTGAGGTTCTATCTTGCTGCATTAGGATTTGCTCTAACCCGGATTAATATGTGGTCATGTAAGTAGCTCCATCACTTAGATCAAAGAAAGTTGTTTCACTTATGAGACATCTAATTTATACTCAGATAGTTATGTAACTTGCATTACTCTTTATAGTGATCTATGTCCCTTAAATTCACCTTTCCGGGTTTGTTTACTATAGCAATCCTAAACTAACAGATAGGCCATGCCAAAAGCATTCCATTGCTAAGGACTCTTCCGCTTATAAATGACAGTAGTTTGTTTCCCAGTAGGATGCTTACATATTACATAGAGCTTTAACCAAGCTGCTTTCCTTCTTTTCTTCTTGAGATAAACTCCTTTACCCTTCCACACTCACTTCTTCAAAGAGAGAGAATGGATTCCATACAAGAACTTCCCAGTAACTAATTCCTTTCCAGTGATTAATTCTTACGTTTCCTTCAAGATTAGCTTATACAGCACCTTTTCCATGCTGCCCTTTATTATTTTTTTCTTTTTTTTCCCTTTTTTTTTTTTTTTTTTTTTGAAACAGGATCTTGCTCTGTCACCAAGGCTGAATTGCAGTGGCGTGATCATAGCTCATTGTAATCTCTAACACCTGGGCTCTACAGATCCTCCCACCTCAGTCTCCCAAGTAGCTGGGACTACAGGCAGATGCCACCACACATGGCTAATTTTTAAAAAATGTTTTAGTAGAGATGAGGTTTCTCTATTTTACCCAGGCTAGTCTTGAACTCCTAGCCTTAAACAGTTCTCCCACCTTGACCTTTCAAAACACTGAGATTATAGGCCTGAGCTACCGTGCCCAGCAATGGTGCCCTTCCTTGATCTGCACTACTGCTAGGCAAAATGCCCATTTATGTGCCATTCGAGTATACTGCCTTTACACATGACGAAGATTCCTAACTCCTTCAATTTTTGTTTTGAGACCGAGTCTCGCTCTGTTGCCCAGGCTGGATTGCAGTGGTGCTCTCGGCTCGCTGCAAGCTCTGCATCCTGGGTTCATGCCATTCTCCTGCCTCAGCCTCCTGAGTAGCTGTTACTACAGGTGCCTGCCACCATACCCAGCTAATTTTTTTTTGTTTGTTTGTTTGTATTTTTAGTATAGACGGGGTTTCACCCTGTTAGCCAGCACGGTCTTGATCTCCAGACCTCGTGATCCACCCTCTTTGGCCTCCCAAAGGCCAAACTTTAATCAGGCTTCTGAACCTTCTCCAAGGCCCACCTGTGTACTTCCCTGTAAAGTCCGGTTTTAGCAGGAACCCTCCATTCTCAATATCTGATGACACTTTTTATCCCCCAAATGAGAGTTAAACTCCAAAAACAGAATGGAAGGGTAGAAATTAATAACCAAGGAGTAGGTTGTGAGTTAGTAGATAAAATATTACTGAAAGGAAACATCAAGGTAAGGCTTTATCCTGTTGGCTAAATCAATCTAACAGGATTCTTGCAGAAGACAGGCCAGGGTCAGACATCACCTGGGTCATAGTGGAGGATGAGGTACATGATGAGATATTGAAGATGATTAAATATCAAGAGTGAGGGATTTTGCTAAACTGACTTAGCAGGGTTCTTGCTAAATCTGGATTTTACAAAAAAGCACAGAAGTGGTCCTAGGAAAAGGTTCAGAACCTGACTAAATTTGGGTCAAGCAAATTATGTTTGTTGTACATTATTACCTATAGATGCTGGTTTTCTGCTTCTATGAGATTTTTAAGGCAGAGTTTATTTTACCTGTAGATCACAGCACTGTTTTTGTACATAATATTTAACAAATGTTTGGTTAGATGGCTGGTGCTCTTACCACATGGCTCTGAATGTTTCTTGTACATCCAATAATTTAACAGTGATGAAATGAGATGATATTTTCTAGGTTTATCACTGACCAAAGTAGACTACTAAATAATTTTGCTTCTAAATAATATTTTTAGGTTTTTGTGTTCATGTAGAATGGATAAATCATCAATTAGTATTAGAGGGTAATCTTTACAAAGAATGTTGTTTCTTCGTATTGCTTCTCAAACGTCAGTTTATTAGAAGTTATTCCAGAATTTAATGTATGCTGGTTTTGAGCTCCACTCATTATAGTTTATAACCTATTCTTGCTTTGCCTATGTGCAATCTAAAAGTGAGTTGACATCATGCTTTTAATTATAGAAAATTAAGTTGTTTTGTAATTTCTAGAGTATGATGCCTGTAATATTAATCAGACCAAATCATCACATTACATAAAGTTAATCATTAAAATGATGATCATTATTGCATGCGTATAGCATGCTATTTTTATTTCACTCAGCATGAGCCACATATCTTTCCTGAATATGGAGGTGAAAATCAAAGTTGAGAATTTTTTTTAACTTTCCCTCTACTGTGTAAAAAGAAAGTGACAACCTGATTTGTCAAATGTAAGAAATGGACTCTTATAGCTGCTTACTACTTTATTGGTGGAGACTAGGAAAAGAGAGGTCGGCATGTTTGCTTGATATACCAATTGTCCCTCATAAGGACATGCTCCATCAAATAAAGATATATGGGTGCCATGAGGAGAAGCATTCATATCCAGATTCAGAGTTACTGATTATTAATGATTATTGACAAACATTAGGTGTTAAAAGGCACTAACACTCAGATGTGTGAATTACTTGTCACAGAAGGCTGGTTACTTTGAACAGTAACGCTGCATATGGTTACACCACCAGTCAGTTTGGCCCATGTTTTCTGATAGCAGCATAAATGACAACTGAGGAGGAACACCATTTGCTTTTTTATTTCAACCTTGCAACATAGGATGATCCGGTCAAGTAGCATGTCTTCTGCTGTGTCCTGTTACTTACATTGAGATGGGTGTTTAATAGCCATTCACTCAGTATACTACTAGTTGGTTATACCTTCCTTAATTTGAATGTCCTTCAGATTTTCATAATAATTCGTCATTCATTCTAGTAAACAAAACTTTATTCAGAGACCATTGTGTGCCAATCATTTTGATAGACACAGATCGGGCTGTGACCAGTCTTGATGCCCTGTCCTTCCATGTGACATTCACTTGATACCCCTTCATTGACTTATTGACTGGCATGCATTCTGATTTTCTGGGTGTCTTATCTTAATGTTCATGGGCTTATACTTATCAATTGTTGACTTTTTTAATATCATTCTTGGACATAAATGATAGAATGTTCAATAAGATATTCTTCCTCTACTTAAAGAGTGTTGAGAACGAGTTTACTATTGAACAAACTTATTTAAATTCTAAGTTAGTTTTTCAATTTTGTATTTTAAGATAGTCTGTTTTGTGTATCTAATATCCACTTTGTGAAGTAGTACTTTTTTTTGTTCTAAATTTACTCTTTATCTGGATTCAAGGTGTCTCTATTAACTCGTTTACAATATTCGGTTCGTAAGTCCATCACGTGGTTCCTGTATTTCATGATTTTACAGTACTTGTAAATGTGCTTAGACTGGGAAGCTTGAGTCTCCTTTTCCCACAAAGGGACCTTTATTTAGCCTAGCCCTTCATCTTTGACTTTAGCTTTTCCTTTTCCATTTTGCTTTGTTTGAGTTTCAGCAACTAGAATCATACAGTCTCATTATTTCAAATATACTACAGTTGCTATTCTTGGACATAATGAAGACTAAGTAGGATGTAGTTTCAGCTGGATCCTAATTTCAGATAAGTTTTTTAATCCCTTAGTGTATTTTTGGCTTCTATGAGCCTCAGTTTCTCCTCTGTAGAAAGAAAATAATGCTTGTCCACAGATTTTATTTTATTTTTTCTTTGTGAGGCCAGCAAGCAGCAGTGTGCCTAAGGCTGTATGCTAAGTGTGTAAAATCATGCTGATGCCCAGTGTGGTTTTTGGCTTTTTGCACCACAGCAGGGAGACAAAGTCGGTTTGAAACTAAGTACTTTTATTGTAACAAATATACGGGTGTCATAACATTTTTCTGTTTGAAGATTGAGTTACATGTAAACCATTATATGTATTTTCTGTATGAAGATTAAGTGAATTACATGTAAAGCACTGAAAAGAATACTTTTAAGTGTTATAAATACCTATTATTATTATTATTTATCTTGTTATAAAACAAGATTTGTGGCTGGGCGTGGTATCTTACGCCTGTATTCCCAGCACTTTGGGAGGCTGAGGTGGGTGGATCACTTGAGATCAGGAGATTGAGACCAACCTGGCCAGCAGGATGAAACCCCGTCTCTGCTAAAAATACAAAAATTAGCCAGGCATGGTGGTGGGTGCCTGTAATCTCAGCTACTTCGAAGGCTGAGGCAGGAGAATCACTTGAACCAGGGAGGCGGAGGCTGCAGTGAGCTGAGATCTTGCCACTACCCTCCAGCCTGTGCAACTGGCAACAGAGCGAAACTCCATCTCAAATAAATAAATAAATCGTGTCACTGCACTCCAGCCTGGGCAACTGGCAACAGAACGAAACTCCATCTCAAATAAATAAAATAAAATAAAATAAAAATAATAAAACAAGATTTATAACAAGACAAATCATAGATTTGTTAAATAGTGAAAGTAAATCTTTATGATGTCCAATAATATTTCAAAGTATATTTCACTTCACATATAACGTCACAATTTTAATTTAGGATTCTTTAAGATGAGAGCACTCCTTCAGTGATTGGGATAGGTTCAAAATAGAAATAAAGATTTTATTACTTACAGTTCCTGAAGGGGAACACATTATGCACAGAGGTCACACATACGGAGGTCAGGGGTGCATGGAGAGAGAGACAGAGAAAGAAAGAGAGAAAATGGGACTTGCGGGCCAGTGCCTTTATTTGTGGATCCAGGGCGTTATACAAACGGGTTTCTCGTGGGAAATTTTAACTGATTGGTTCAAAGCACAAGTTCCAGGACATCAAGCAGTGACTGAGAGGCAGTCATTGTGGTGTGTCTGCACAGTCCATGCAGGGTGGAGGGTCAGCAGGACCAGTCCAGCAGGCTGCATCTACTCATTTCATAGGGAAGTGGTGATCAGGGAGCAGGTGTATAAGGCCAATATCTTGATGCACTACACTGAGAAACGGGGTTGCTGCAGGGAGGTAGAGTATAGAATCGGAAACTGTGTGTGTCAAGGGTAACTGAATCTTTCTTCTGGTATAACGAAGTCCAACTTATATTTAAAATAGATGTCAAGGCAGCATAAAATTCTAAGCATTCACTATACAAGTTTACCCTGTATTTTCATTGTCCTAATATTTCACTATTTCCCAAGATAAATCTTAACATTATCTCACTCTCCCAATATTAATACTTTCCAAACAAATATATATATATATGCAAATGATATAACTATTTTTTCTTTAAACGGTTTTCCCTTTCTTATGTAAAATGGGAAATCTAGCTATCAAGTAGCAAAATAGCAGAAAGTGGTGTGATTTACGTCTGCTGCTTAATAGTCTAATTCTACATGTATTAGTGAGTGAAGAAAATCTCTAAAGATTGAAAAGCAAAAAAATGCAGATGAATCTCTGTGGGGTCCAGTGTTCACGCCATCCCCAGCGCACTGTCGGATAATTGGTAAGAATGCTAGATGTTTGAATACATATAATGAAACCTGGTACACGTAGAAAATTACGATGTGAGATGAGCATATACTAAAGCCATTTTTTAATGTTTATATCTATGTATGGTTATACAAAGTCCTCAAAAATCAAAACCATGGTGCGAACATCACTAAAACATGCTGAGGCATTCAGTGATGGATAATATTTATTTTAAATTCATAGAAGTTTTTGATTTGTAAGTCATGTCCAATTTTTGTTTCCAAATTTAATGCCAAATTTGCCAAAATGTATAAGAGATTATCTCTATGTCATAGTAGATACTATAGAAGTATTAATAGATAGCAAAGATAGAGTGGGGCCAAACAGATCCTAAGTCAATCAGTGAGACATATTCCCAATGGGTACGGCGTAGCGCAGTGTTTCCTTTCTGCCCTCCACAGAAAACAGTCCTGTTAGAGATACACATTGTATATTGATTTATTCAAACCCTAAACATTTGGAGTTGTTATTCAATCAAGTGTGGCATTATCATTAACACGTAGCACCACTTGCCATTTTGAAACACAATAAACTGGTTTATATTGATGAGTTACAAGGTGATATGTGGCATAAATGTGACAAAAGTGATACAGAAAACATATTTTACATATTGGAATCATCTTTATTTTGTAATTTGAATTATTCAAGGAATAGTTTGCCTTCCAGAAATCACACATTTTTATTTTGTAGAAAATGAAAGAGGAGTCTAAGGTACTAACCTTTGTTATTGGGCCACCTCTCTCTTGAAATCACAATCTCATTTCTAAGTGATATTGAATAGCTGAAGAATGATTCAGAGGAAAAAAAAAGTGAATTCAGAAAATAGTAACTATGAATACATAGCCTTCTAGATACTAAGTTCTGCTTTAGGCATTTTACATTTTGGAGTTGTTTTCAGTAACACCGCACATACCAATTAATGCGATGATGTTCTGCCCATTTTATATATAAGGAAACTATCCCAAATAAACAGCAGAGCAGATTTCAAATTTTTTTTGATTCCACTTACCTGTAATCTTCCTTTCTGAGGAGTGAGCAGTTTTATATCAACTGTTTTGTGTATTCACCACCATAACATCCCACATGTTATTTTTTTATATTGCTAATTTCTTGATTTTCATAATAACAAGGGAAAGACTGTGTAATAATTTGTATGTGGGTCCAATTTTTAAGCCTTTAATGACAATATTTTTCAAAATCCTAAATAAGACATAGATTGAATAGCTTCATAATAATGTATAGTATAGATCAGTGTTTCCCAACCATTTTATTCTTACCCCTTTTGGGAGTATCTTTAGATTTTTCTTAATCCTCCCTGCTATAATTTTAGTACCATAGATATACTGTATAACTGTTTATATACTTCAGCTCTTTGAAGGGACCAGACCATTATGATATCTAAGGATTTTTTTTCTTTTCCCTAAGAATAATTTTTGCTCCCTAGGGGCAATATTACTGTCTTTGAAAATGCGTCATAGAGACCAAGTTCTGAGCCAGTCAGCTATAATCTAATAAAGACAGTGGTTAACAAAGTATCTTCTGTGCCCTAGAAGCATAGCATCACCTGAAGAATTTGTTAGACATGCAGATCCTCAGGCCTCACCTAAACCTCATTAGAAACTCTGAAAACGGGCCTGTGCAATCTGGTTTAAGGAACCTTCCAGGTGATAATGATTCATGGCACTAGTTCTGGACAGGTTGTTGAAAAATGGGCCCATGGCCTGATTACAGCATTGAGTTAATTACTTTATGTCTCAGTTTTTCCATCTTGACAAAGCCCAGATAACTCTTCGTTTGAAGCCTCATACACACAACCTCAGTGGAAACATTACTCAGGGATCCTATTGAGAATCCGCCTGGCTTTCAGAGTGAAGGAAAATAATAAGACTGAACATCCCAAAACACTTCAGTAGGACATTTTTGCATTTTTTAAAAAAAGAACATTGAACATAGTACTTCTGATTACGTTGACAAGGGTCTGGATTGCTCCAAAAGCAATTAATGGAAAAATAAGCAAATGAGTCAATATTAATATTCTGTCTCAATGAACATTCCATTATGCATATGAAAACAAACAGAAACCGGGGTATCCAGATTTTATGGCAGAATGCATTATGTTGGAAATGGGGAAGAACTAGGGATTCATCAGGAGGACATACTTGTTTCACTGTCTTCAATTTTTCATTTATAGTATTTGCTTCTGTGGTTTTATAAAAGGAAGAATTTTTTTTTTTTTTTAAATTTCTTAGTTCTGCAGAGTTTCTCTAGTCTTTTTCTCCTACCTACCATTCTAATCATGTACTTGCACAGATTGGCTCACCCACTTTATTGACTTTTTTCCAGCTTGGATGTATGCAGCCTGGTAATAAACGGAAGTATTTATTTTAATATGCAGCATGATTTAAAAAGAGAGCTTTATCTACTGAATTGAAAACGTAAAAATAATAGGCTACTATGGTCAGAAACCTCACAAACTACCAAATGTAGAGCATGCAGTACTTAAAACTTGAGAAATACCTTATGATGCCGTGATCTATAAACGTCCACATTACTACTCCAATTCAAGACTCCCTGAGTCAGTGATTTACAAAATGCAAATAACTGGTAACTGAAACTCAGATTTGGTGAAAGAAAAAGCTGCATATTGACTTAATGTCATAAGGTTTAGCATGTATAATTCAATTAGAAATCAAATACTATATGGAATAAGAAACATTTCAAGTTTCTTTTCTGTTCTGTTTTGTTTTAGATGGAACTTGCTAAGGAAGAAAAGTGTGAATTTCTGCCATTCCTGTCCCCACGGAAGGTTATAGTAAAAGGTGGGAGAATTGCTGCTATGCAATTTGTTCGGACAGAGCAAGATGAAACTGGAAAATGGAACGAAGATGAAGATCAGATGGTCCATCTGAAAGCCGATGTGGTCATCAGTGCCTTTGGTTCAGTTCTGAGTGATCCTAAAGGTACAGTGCTGGGAGCTGAAATGTGTGATGCAATTGTCTGTTATTTTAGTGCTATAATAGTTTCTAGCTTTCAGGGAATTGTTTTTCACTTTAACATTTATTTTTCTTTCTAGTTAAGAAGTAAAAGCAATCTTGATTCAACAGGCTTAGAAATGGTATTTAATGCTTATACAGAATTATTTTTAAAGTGGCAAGAATTGAAAAGAACATTAATCTTTCTTTTATAACTAAAACACATATTCTACTCTATAACAGTATTTGCCTTGTTTCTTACAGAAGAATTGCTTTTTCTTCAATTAGACTAGAGTAAGAAAATGAGGCAGAGTAGTTGGAACAGCCAGTCTTCAATGATTCAGACAAATTAAAATCTAATGAATGGCCAAAAATAGAATTTGTGTTTATTACCATCCTTGTGCCAGATCATCACTTCAGACGTCAGAATTATCAAATTAGAAAGTTTGAATGTCTGTCGTTTTCACCTGGATGGCATGAGTGAACATGCTAAGAAAAAACAAAATGTTTTTTAAAAAGATAATGCGAGAAAGAAATGTTTTATATAACATTTCAATTGAATAATGATTCAGTCAAGTTAGACTACTTTATATTATACTTTTCCCACATACAGTGTTTTTGTAGGTCATTATAGATGAAAGCTTATGTATCTAGGTACCTTCATTTTACAAATCCTTTTACCTTTTAATTCATATTATTGAAATGACAGTTAACTCTGTCGTTCTGTGAAGGGAAAATAAAATATGTTTTTCTAGGTCAGAGATTCATTGAGAACAACCATACCAAAAATCTCTCTAAACTTGATGATTCCTGTCTATGACTTCCTACTATATCCATGCTAAAATTACATTTTTTTCTCTGAAGTTGGAAGAGATATATACATGAAAATGTATATTTTTATGCCACAGATAAGTAAAGGATTCAACTAGTCATCAGATATTTTATCTGCAGGACATCAGACATCTTGGTATTTGGAAACATCCAGATGTTTAATGTCATCAAGATAAATGTTTTCAAATAGCTGGATGATGGCCTAAATTTGTCACTTTTTATGTAGACATTTATGTGGTATGTAGACACAGAGTATGGTTTATTTATTTAACTGAATTCAGGAAGGAAAAAAGAACAATATGTAAAGTGCTTATATTATCTTAAAAATCCCATTCTTCTATTAAATACTATGTACATCACCAAAAGTTGAGTAAATGTTGAATCATGTTTAACTAGCAATTCTGTTGATTATTTGCCTATCCAAAAAGGTTAGCTTAACTATTTAAACTTATGTTCCATAATTGGCAATCCTAATATTAATAAAAATTATCTTTTCCTAAACAAACCTAAACAGATTTGACTCAGAAAACAGCTTTTGCAATCTCAGATACAATTTTATAAGCTTGTGCTTGTATGTGTGTGCGCGGGCATGTGTATTTGTGTATGCATGTATGAAGAATAAAAGATTTAAGTTAGCATATAAAATATGAAGGAGAAAATTTCATCTATTCAAGTTTGACTAGGTCATTTCACAATTTATGCATTGTATTACAGAATTTACTGTGTATATTTCTTCTAGTACTTCACATATGCCACCCCTTACACATTTAGAGAAGTCAAGGAAAAAAATGTTTCTTCGCTATTTTTTTTTTCCACTTCTGATTTGAAATTATAAACTGCCTGTAGAAATTATCCTTAAGTAGAATTACTAACTTTACCAGGAGCCTTCCATGTTTACGTTAATAAGACGTTATTCTCCAAGTGAGAGGGGAGCTGGCAGAGCTGCAGTGTGAGATAGCATTCATTCCTGGACTCCCATCCAAATGTTTTCGATACTGTTCTTTTGGATGGAAAACATTAAAGAAAGGAGTCACAGAAGCAGTATTTGTTAGAATTTGATCAAGAAGGTCTTACTCAATAAATTTAAAATCTTAAAGTTTCAAAGTCAGAAAACTGTCATGTGCACGCATATATGTAAAATACAATGAAAAGCATTTTATTGGAAGCAAGCTGTCCATTTGGGTAAGAAGAAAAGATATTCATGTTAACTGTCTTCAACCATAAATTCTGCCCCATCCTAGCACTATGTGATGTCATTTCTGCGTGGTACCTAGTGATTATCACATATGTGATATCTGTTTTAATGCATTCATCTCTTAAAATGTTTACTTCTCTTTCCACCCCTCTACTTTTCTCCTTTTCAACCTCACTTTGCACAGACTTCAATGAACTGCATGTCAAATGCAGTGACATTTTTTCAGTCCTTATTATATTTTCTACATTTTATAATTGATAATGTTAAGAATTCTGTTTAAAATGCTCTCCTCCAAGTCACTTAAACTTTCTGAGGCTCAATTTCTTTATCTACTGAAAAAACAAGCATAATAATACCTTATCTTTCAATCTCTCAGAACTATTGTCAGAATTAAAATGAAATAATATAAAAGACTTGGAAACAAAACTAGAACACATTCTTGTTTGTGACACTTTATTTCCTTGTTTTGTCTTTTAACTATTCCTTTCCAACCCTATCATTGACTGCTTTTCTTCCTTTAGCTTTTTACTTTCCTAAGTTCAGAATTTGTTCATTTTCTGTCCTTAACATATTTATTTCTTCAGTGAACTGAATGTCTTGTTCATTCTTTCATTTGTCCATTCGTATGTGCATTCATTCCTCAAGATATATAAATGAACTTCTGTGTGCCAGACAGTGGCTAGACTTACAGTAGGCACTATTTCCTGTTTGTGTAAAAATGACTCTGAAATCTAGTTTTCCACTCCCCACTTCTCTTTTCATACTAAATTTTTGTTCCTGCATGTGACAAACATTTGCTGAGTACCTAATGAATGCCAAGTACCAAAATGTATTCTAGAGAGTACGAAAATGAGCGAGTCATTGCATGGAATTTAAAATTCCATAGACTAGGTGTGGAGGCAGATCTGTAATCAATTAATTTTATTATAACATGAGGAATGTGTACATTAAGAGAGATTTGCACAAAGTAAAAAAAAGTTCACCTTAGCAGATTTACCTAAAACAGTTCTTTTCTCAACTTTACTATTGTTGCAAATGGTACCATTAGTACTCCCCATAGCCAAAGTTTAAAATTTTACCCCAGTTCAAATTTCTAATTACATTATTTATTAAATGTACCAATGTTATCTTACACGATAGTATAAAGCTTCCACTTCTCAACACTTGAGAACATCAGCACTTGGCCTTATATACATTCTGTGTATCCAGCTATGTTTTCTTCCATTCCCTGTTGAATTATTCCTCCCAGCATCCAACACAGGGCACATTCCATAGTGGTAAAACAGAAAATCTTTGGTAAATGCATTACATAAAGGCGTGCTGAAAAATTCAAGTAATGAAGTAAACTTGACAGAGTACATGTAAAGTACAGTGATAAATTGCACTCAGCAGTCTGATTACAATAATATTTTAAATGAAAATACTTTAAAAATCTCAAATAGATCAATAATAAGAACCTGAAAAGGTAAGCTAATTGGAAAACTCAAAGGAGATTACATTTTTAATGTCAGTATTTTCTGAGATATTATACAATCTTTATAAGTTTCTAAATTTGTTTCACAATGGAGAATGTAAAATAACTTTTTTAGTGTTATGCACCTAATATATCTGTAATAAACATTTCCTGTCATAAGATGATAAGTACCTCAAGAGCTTATGGAAAAGATAAGTATATCAAATTTATAAAATAAACTTGGGTAAGATTTTGGGATTATAGTTGCTAATTATTTCATTGCCACTAAGGATAATAAGAGTGATAAATAATCATCATTACTTTACATAATTATATTTCATCCATCACTTTTTGGATAGTACCAGGGAGTGGGAAGTAGGAACAAAAGACTACATATTCCAAATCCGTGTGCATGGAATATATATGTGCTGATCAGCATAATTTAATTGAATACTTCATTAAACACTAGCTCAAATTTTAAAAGCAATGGTGTCCAATTTCTGACTCAATTGATGTAACCTCAGCCTTTCATATCTTTCTTGTGAAAAACTCAAAACGGTTCCACTTAAAAAACGTCCCCTCTATTCCCTCTAGGAATGTACAATTCCAGATCTTATCACATTAACTTGGGATTTTATTTTTCTAGATAGACTATAAAGGCCATCAGGAGATTAAACACAAACTTTCTGTAACTGCGTTTCTCCTTTACAAATATTCTCCATTCACTGGAAAGTTCTAAACATTTATTTAAAATATGTATATGTATATTTTATTTATACTTATATATATAATATAAATATATGAATACATATTTATATATAAGATATAAATAGATATATTTCCTAATATAGGATGTTTCCTCTTCTGCTAAACACTATTGTCAGTATTTATTGAATTGAATTATGTTTCTTTTTGTTTGTTGGTACAATGTCAGGTTTAATTGATTTATTGTTTGTTTTACAGTGTGTCTCTCCTTCTCTTTCTTGTTGGAACCAAACTGCCAGTTGTTAAGTGGGCCCAAATTTCTGCTAGTTTTGAATTAGTAAGAATTCTTTCCCCCTTTCACTAATCTCATGGCTTCATTTTTACAACTGAGGCAATAAGGTTGACCTTGTCCTCACATTCCTAGGAGATCTGGATGACATAATTGTACGGTTTGTTGAATATGCTTTCAGACAACTGAACGAATGTACTTTAGTTCATTCTGTGATTCTGTGCCTCTTCCATACATTGTACCACAACCACTCTTTCATTATTTGAAATTTTGACTTTGTAAAGTTTTATTTTCTATGATCTACCAGAATCTATTTTATTTTCAAATTATCATATACTCCAAGGAGGGCAAGGAGTGTACCTTTATACTAAACTGTAGTCACAATAGCAACTGACGTATTAGGGTGCCCGTAATAGATCCACAGAAATATTAGTGCATTTGACTTGACTTGATTCATGTTAGGGTATTAATTTTATTATGAGTTACTATTTTTTCCTATGATGCGGTCTGCTTGGTTTATTTTTCTTAGAAAATGTAAAAGTTAGAAAAATAATTCTATTATTCTATTGCTATAAATTTTTCCTTTGTTGTGGCATAACTTGTTGCTTTCTTCATAATACAATAAATATTACACTAATTAGAGTCTACCTGGTATATTGGCTGAGAGTAGGGTCTCTGGAGCCTGGCTGCCTAGCTGGAAAACTGGCTCTCCTCCTTCTAACTTCATCGTCTTAAAGAATTACTTAGTCTCCCTGTTCTTCATGGTCCTCATGGTGTAAGGGGGATGACCATAGTATCAACATGCTAGAGTTATTTAGAAGAAATGAATTAAAAATATATGTAAAGCATTTACATATAGGCCTAGCATATAGTAAGCTTAAGTTACAGATGTTATTATTAATCTGTAACAAAACCACATTTTAGTAATTAAATTGATTTATATTAACTTTTATGTAGCTATTCATGTTGTTTAGGAATACAATCATTTGAATATCAAGACTTCATCAGGAATCTTGGAGGCTCTGTCAACATGACTTTGTAAATAAGTGAAGCAGATGCTCATACATTCATGATTTTTTAATGAGAAAATGTTCAATATATTTGGTTAGTTTTTTTTTCCTGAAAAAAAAGATTGAACAGTCTGTAACTGTACTGTATATTTTTAAACTATTATCAATTCTAATGTTTTTCATGCCATTGAAAACAATTTTTCAACTATTTTTAGTTGTTAGAAATCTCCATTTTGAATTTCTAAAAATACGATATGTAAAAAGCACATATTTTTAAATGACTTTGGTTCTTCCTCTTAGAAATGGTGAAATTGGACCAAATTTTTTTATTTGTTTAGTATAAGGATTGTTCATTTGTATTTTAAGGAAAGAAAGGCAGTTTTGAATTTTCAGCTAAGTTTGAGATTTTAAATGCTTGAAAATTATGGGATTACATAACTAAGATTAAAAACCCATGTTTTCAGAGGAAAGACGTTAGGATGAATAGTGATGGACTCAGCATCATGTTGCACCACATTGCTCAGCAGAGCGGAGACAAGGTGACTGAGCTCAGGGCACAGCCAGGGAAGATACGACCCTTCTCTTAGGAAAGGAATTTATATACTTCACCCACTGCCTTCATTTTCTTTCTGCTCACTCACTGGGAACTAGAGATAACAAGGAAACACAAAACCTAGATAATTCTGAATCTTTAATGCAACTCTCAGAAATCAACTCCCTTGATAACATTGATTGCAATTAGTTCCATAAGGGAGTGTTTTCAGGAAAAAAAAAAAAAAAAAAAAAAGGTTTTTAAATCACTCATCAGTTCCTCTTATTAGAAGGTCCTCAGAAAAGTTTTTGAAAGCCTCATGGGGTAAATCAAACATTCTGTCAATAGCAGCTTTGAGTGTAGCTTTGATTCACTTGCCCCCATACTGAGAAAAGGTGCAGGCCATGGGTTAATTTGCCTTGTTCTGGCCTAACTCAGAACTAGAAATTGCCAGTTAGTTAAGGAATGGCCTGCTAAGATTCTGATGATGCAAAAAGTCAAGAATTTTTCAAATGTGTCCATTTTTCTTTTCTCAATCGTTTAGGTATTGGGAAAAACCTACGAAAAATGTTTTAATGTTAGCACTAGATGAGTTAGGTATTCAGAAATGGTAGTTACCTATGCTTTAAAAGACCCGGAATCAGTATGTTTGATTTGATTTACTCCTTATTAAAATGTAACTTATTCGGTAATTTATAATGAAATTGAGAAAGCTAGGACATTTTAAGAAACCCCAGTTTTTGGTTACCATCATGTTCTATTTTTCAAACAACAAAACATCTCTTGTAGAAGCTACTGGTGACAAAATTTTCTTTGAACAACTATCCACTTTTATGGCCTTCAGCTTACAAAATTTCTCTTATCAAAAATAAAGGGGAAGAGGGAAATGGAATACTAATTTGAGAAGCTATCATAATTGGTCAAATTTTCACTGTTGCATGCATTTTAATAAATATTTACAATGAAGTTTCAAAGAACAGATTAAAGAACACTGCACTATATTGCTAGTTAGGATATCTTTTTGACTAATGGCAAAACATTAGAGGAAGGGACTTATTAGGGATTAAGTAAGAATGAATGACATTCTTACTTAATATTAAGAACTAAAGTAATCAGTCTGGTATAATACACTGGATACAATACAATAACTTGCATTAGGATTTTCCTTATTTATATTTCTAAGTGTGCTAGAAGGGACCTAAGAGATCATATATTCTAATCCCCTCACTTCACAGGTTTTTAAATAACATATGATAGCTAGTGCAGGCTCTCTTTTAAGGTAGGTTTCAGGGATAAAGTAGTGAAAAGAGATATGCAAACTTTGCCTCCAAGAATGCACATTTTAATGGGGGAGACTCATAATTACAATAAATTGTACTTTGAGAAGTTTAGATTCCCAAGGAAGCACAGAACAGAGTCTAAGCATTCAGGGAAGCTTCCTAGAGGAAGTGGGTTGTAAATTGAAGTCTGAGTGATGTGTAGGAGTTTCCAGGTGGAACGGGGGTGGAAGGGAGGGAAGCCACAGGGAGATTATGCAATTTGCTCAACACCACACTGTTAGATTAAATAGTCATTTTACAGTCATTTTAAAAAGCTGTAAAAAAAATATGTCTTTACAAAGTTGTCATCAGCCTACTTACTTCATGCATGTTCTCATCTTCATAAATGAAGGTCTGAATTTTTCATTTGTATTTCTAAAATAGAACTTTTTATTTTATGATTTCTACTATTCATTCTGTCATTATTCACCGTGCAATGAAGATTTCTTGATGCACGACTGTGTTCCAGGCACTGCTCAGGCACTAGGAATACAGACATAAGTAAAAGAGTCATTGCCCTTCAGGGACCTATAGGCTAATGAGAGAAACAGACATGTAAATACATATATAGCAACACAGTGTGCTAATCTGAGATCACATTTGGAATGGGTTTTAGAGCTTGAGTAGGAGTTTCCCTGTTACAGAGAACATCATATACAGAAGTATGGGCTGACAAAATGACCTCATATGCCCAGACAATGGAGAGGCATTCTGTTTTGCTGAACCAGATGGTGTGTGGTTACATAAGGGTAGGGAGCAGGTAGGGATAAGATGGCAGGAAATATGGCTAAAATATATGTGGAGTCAAAGGATTATATGCTAAAGTAGGGATTTTGAATTTTATGCTGTAGATGTGCAGGTGACAAATGAGGAGGTTTAAATAAGGAAGAGCTCTTTGTCTTGAATGAGGTAATTCTAGCAGGTGTTAGAGCTTCTCTCTCTCTGCTTGGATTTTGCACCATTTGTAATAATCTTCAAATAGTTGGGGGTTAGAAAATAAGCAACCACATTTTGAGATGGTTCATATTAGTCGGCAAATGCATTTTCTAAATTTGGTTCCTGAATTAGGTAGAGTTATTCAGTCACAGGGTATGATCCCACACGGTAAATGCCGTTATAAGAAGCTGGCCCAGCAACATTTTCAGTATAAGGGGAGAAAGAGAACCTATGTTCAGATGGGCAGCTCTCAAGTTATAGGTTTGACCAGAGTGGATTATATACGCCTCATTTCTTCTTCCAGATTCACTAATTTGAATTCTATTTTAGCGTTTTGGAGAGAGGCGAGAAAGGTGCAATGCAACACCCTGAATGTTATACAAATGATTGTCTCTTTCCATGGAAGGCAGCATCAGGAGTGTGGAACTACACAGTGTCAGTAATTTTGGGAAAGATGGCCTGGAATTAAGAAAGACTAGTTAAATGATTAAAATAATTGTTTTCAGTAGTTACCATGACTAAGTTAGAGGTAGTGGAAATACAGGAGAAAATTCGGAATCAAGATATATTTCTTAAGTAGAATAGTCAGGATTTGGTTATCTGCTTGATAAAGGGATTGGATGTGGGGTAGGTAGCTGGGAGGTAAACAGGTGTTTATAGTGCTGACAGAACTCACAAATGTAGCAGATAGAAGAGATATGAGTGAAAGGGTGGTGTGTTGAATTTGGATTTGCTGTTGAACAACTGAAGCAGAGGACTAGAACTAAGGAAATAGAGAATGACTGAAAGCATACATTGGAATTTATTATACATCATCTTCCTGTCTTTTCACTGCTGTATCTTAATGCCTACAACAGTAGCTATTCATTGATTTAATTAATTAATGAAAGGTGTTATAGCCTATCATTTAAATAACAGCTTCTTAAAAGTATGATAAAAGAGTATATGAGGCATTGATTCTGGAAATCCAGAAGCCTCTCATATTCCATAATATGAAGAGAAAAAAAGTCAGCTTTTGTTACTGTTGATTTTCTGATAGTAAATATTTTAAGGAGGTTATGACATCAAGGGACAGTTTTATTCCATGTTACTCTCTCTACCTCCCGTCCACTTTTTACTAATACACATATTTCCTCATGTGCTGCCATGTTATTTTAAAATGCCTGAATAATAACATGGATAGATCCTTTGTATCGATTGCCAAATGATGAAAATGAACTATTTTTGTCTTCTTTGTACATTGCCTTGCTTTTAATTATATTTTGGGCAAGAAGAATTTTCAGGAACCTAATTGGAACACTGTACATGTTTCAAAAATTGTTCTTATTATCAGAAATATTTTTCCTTGGTTGAAAGATTATTCATCTTTCTGTTATGAAATATACTGTGCAGGGTGAGGATGAAGTAGTGGAATCTAATGTAAGTACTAGCATTTCTGCAGAATAACTATCCAAAGTAATGGAATCCTTGCACACTTTTTCTTTGGAATTATTTTAAAAGGGTGGAGGTGATGAGGAGGGAGGTCAAACTGATAACAGTGTTGAAAGTGATTTGGAATCAACATCACATCACTTACAACTGCCTTAGATATCCATTTGAAGCACAACATGATATTTCTGTAATTATTTTACTTCTCTCTAATAACTGCATAGGAATAGGTTTGTTTCCCCAGTGAATAGCTCTGTTCAGAGCCTTTCCTTATCTTTATTTTCCAGGTTTCACTAGTGGTTGATATCATATGCATTCTTACAGGGAGACAGTGGATAAATCAGTGGTTTTCCCTCAAATCAAAGATTACATACAAGAAGTAGAGCAGTGGCATGTAACAAGTTTTGTTAGGGAAAGAAGATAGAAAATGGAAACAGAAATCACGTAATTGTCTCAGAGAACAGAACTCATAAAACATAGCCAATAGTTTTGAACATACAGTGAGTGTAATAGATGTATTTAATGTAATAGATACAGACAGTGTAATAGATAAACTGAGCTTTATTGACCACAGTCTATAATATTTTTCTTTTAAATACTAGTTAGCTTATAGTATAGTAAAAGGTTATTCTGAAACCTAATATGCTGGTGAAATGTTAAACTAAACTAAGCCGCTCTGAGATGTAAAATCAAGATGTAAGATTTAATTAAATTATAAAATGATAATATAAATTATACTAAGGTTCTTAATGATATGTATTTTGTATTGCAGAATGAGATTATTATTGTTAATTACTTTGCATTTGTGTTCTTGGCTCAAAGCACAATATAAATAGGACAACATCCCTATCTAACATACGCTGGTTAAATTAGACATTTGGCCGGGCGTAGTGGCTCACGCCTGTAATCCCAGAACTTTGGGAGGCCGAGGTGGGTGGATCACTTGGGGTCAGGTGTTTGAGACCAGCCTGGTCAATCAACATGGTGAAACCCCATCTCTACTGAAAAAACAAAAATTAGCCCAGTGTAGTGGCGTGTGCCTGCAATCCCAGCTACTTGGGGGACTGAGGCAGGAGAATCACTTGAACCCAGGAGGCGGAGGTTGCCGTGAGCCAAGATCATGCCATTGTGCTCTGGCATGGGCAACAGAGTGACTCTGTCTCAAAACAAGAAGACATTAACCTGCATGTATGCTATTGTATAAATTGGAAAATTACATTAAATCTTATTTAATATGTACTCCCAAAATACGGAAGCTACTCAATTCAAATGTAATATACTGCCATTGTTGGAGGAGGAAACTGGTATTCATGTTAACATCTATTTGGGGATCCTGCCCAACAGTATGTGGATTAATGCTATCTGGTGCTAACCTTTCTTTCCCCTTTAACAACCATACTTGTTATATTTTGTAATTCTGAAGCTCTTTAATGTGTTTTCAAGACTTACCTAACCATTTTTTCCATACAAGTATGTGAAAGAATGACAAGCATATTATATAGTATGTGTTTG
Source organism: Macaca nemestrina (assembly GCF_043159975.1). Taxonomy (NCBI): domain Eukaryota; kingdom Metazoa; phylum Chordata; class Mammalia; order Primates; family Cercopithecidae; genus Macaca; species Macaca nemestrina. The sequence goes on from NC_092125.1 coordinate 135,706,844, forward strand.
CAAAATATCCAGTGATCTTCCAAGCCCTCCTCAAAGTGTATTTACAATTCGTTTGGTTTAACGTGACCCAGCGTTTCTCCCTATATTTGCATACTGTTGCCAAATGAACTTTACATCACCCGTCTCATCACATTACTCTCATACTTTGGAATCTAAAACTGTTCTTCCCTGATGGTGGGATTAAAACCAAATGCTTCAATTTAATTTTGACATCCTTCTAATCTGCCCTCCTACATACTTGTGGGATGTTACTTCCCATTCTTTCATTCTGTATTTATTATATGTGTTTTGTATTAATTATACAAGATTCTTTTAGGTTCTCTAAAGTTCACAAAAATAAGTACATTGTCCCCATCTGCAGGAGCTTGCAGTCTAATAAAGGAGGAAAGATGCATGCAAATGAAGTTACCTTTCGGTAGAAAGTGACTCAGGAGAAACAGATAAATTGCTGGTGTAACATACAGGGTAGAGAGATGACTTCCAGCAGCAAGAATTAAAAGGTTTTATGGAGGCAGTGACATTTGTAATAGTTGAGGATTGGGTAGGAATTAGGAGAACAGAGACAGGGATTGAAAGCACATTCCAGTTATAGTTAAACAGGCTGGATAAGTACATGGGGGAGTTTTTTTGTCTAGATTATAAAGTATATAAGAAATAATAGAGTAAGGGTGGAAAAACGTATCATTGCTAATTCATGAAATGCTTTTAGTGTTTAGCTATGTGAATTTTATTCCAGAATTGTGGTCCTGGAAATATAAAGAGGCATGTAGATTAAATATGTTTCCTACACACACATAGGGACCATGTAGTTAAATATGCTTCTCCTTTTTGATTCTTGCTCTTCTATTTTACTCTGTATATCTTATATATTCTAAAGTATATTGACAGTACCACTGCAGGGTACTTTCTTTATATTTTAACCCAAAGATCCAGCGCAGTCCTTAACTCAATAAATATTCACCAAATGGATGAATGAGTGAAGAGATGAATAAATAGTTGAATGAAAAGAATGAAGTGACTTATTCTAAATGTCTGTACTGAAAATTAACAGTAAGGTCAAAAGCATATGAAAGTGTTGTGTTTGTGAGGTGTCATGAAGGCCAGCCAGCCCTCCTTCTGTTGAGGGAATGGTCAGACGCTGGATGCTTTCACTTTGCATTGAGAATGGTTTCCTAAGACTGGTCATCCTGCTTCTACTCTCACTTCCATATAATCTTACCAGAATGAGCTTCTAAACAGATATTATTTAATTTCATGTTTTTGTTCTAAACCCGCCAATGCTGTCCTATTTTATTGTAATAGACTTCTTACCACAGTTTATAACACGCTCATTGGTTTGGCCCCTGCCTATTTCTCAGACTTCCTCTCTTGTCTTCCTTGCTTTCCTTAACCCACATAAAACCTTCCTTCAACTCCTCACGTGCTATAACTGCATCTCATCCTTAATACCCTTGCCACCTTTCCCGTTTCTTGGAATAATCTGCCTCTACATCATAACGTGACTGGTTTATTCTTATCCTTTATGTCTTAGCTCTGATGCCATCTCATCAAAGAGGCACTCTCTGACCCTCCATAATTGCCATGATCTAAAGCACCCCTTCTGCTTCTCACCTCCCTTATCTTATACTAGTCTCTTTCATGGAACCCTATTCATAACCATTTTCACTATCATATAGTTCACTTACTTGTTCACTTTTCATTTTTTGTCTTCTGCCAGATGAAATTTACACACACAAGGACAGGTCTCTTATCTGTGGTTTACTACAGTGCCTACACCAGGATTTAATACATGAGGGATCAAAAAAAATTTTTTTCTTTTTGCTAATTGAATGAATGAAGGCAAGGTAATGACTTGCTTTTTTTCCTATTAAAAATTATCAAACCCCTAGGAAGAATAGCCTGTATACACAGTCTTATGTCTTTACCAGATACTTTATCCTTAACCCCTTTCAGAATTCTGTTTTTTGCCTTTACCATTTAACTCCAAGTGTCACCTTTTTATGGTTCATTGACCTCCAGGTCATCTATCTATTTACCTACATTATATTTCTTTTGTATTTGATACTTGTTGAAATTACCTCTTTACTTGGCTTGTGTGGCTCAGATATATTTTAATTCTCATGTAACTCTGAGGAATCATTCTCTAGCTTTAGCTCAGGTTATGCTTGCTGACACTTTAAAAATAAGTGGGTGATTCTGTTTTCACCTGTTTTTGTATTCTTTCTTTGGCAACTTTACCCAGCCTTGTGATTTATTTAATCTCAAGGTGCAGTGCCCTCATCTGAGGTCTAGGTGTGTATCTCCAAATGCTTCTGTGGATTTTTCAGGCATTTTCCAACTACATATGTAGTTGATTTCTAGTGAGGTTTAAATCCTAAGGGTGTGACCTTAATAACTTATCTAAATCTCACATTACTTAACTATAAAATTGAGATATACCTATTTTGTGAGGATCCAAAGAGATAGTATATACAATGCGTAGCCCAGAACCAGCTACATGCCGATGAAAGCACTCAATAAATGTTTTCCATTATTATCAGTTTTATCCCTATTAGATACAGCCTTTGCCAATGTTGATATTTCTTGAGTACATGATAATACAGCTAGTTCTCTATATAAAGAAACTATACTTTTGAATTGCGCATTTACTTATGTACTAAAATTGTTTAAACAAAATTCTACTGTGTGTTTTAAGTTTGCATTGAGTTTGCCTACTGACGATTGACAAGGAAAAAAAAAAGCTGTAAGATGGATATCAAAAAATAACATTAATGAGCTGCTAAAGCTAAAATTACAGGAACTTATGAAATTGGTTAAACATAAAAACCATTAAACTGTTTACTGAAGCTTCACAGATATACTGCAGCTAATGAGCATTTCTGCTATTTAAATAAGCCCAAATTGAACACACATTACATGGATACATAATTAGTCATGGCAGTCAGACACCCATAGACTTACTTTTAAAGCTCTATTTAGGGAATCTTTTCCATTTGATTTATTTTGTTAATTAAAATATTTTTCAGTGTTCACTTATATTTTAATAATATTATTTTTACAAGTATAATTTACTGCTGGTTTCCTATTTGTTTTTATTTTTCCATTAAATGCAGCAAATGGGGATTTTATATGAAACATTTTTCTTAACCCCTTTCAGTAATTGTTTATATCATTTGATGACATAATTCATCATTTAAAAATTTTGTTCACTGAGAAGTATACATAAAATTTTCAATACCCTTTCTATTTTTTCACTGTATCACAATTATCAAGAAATATTAAGCACCCAAATGTGCATAGAATTATAATGATTATGGTCCAAACCAGATTAAAGGATGATCTATTCCTTCAAGGAGTTTGCAGTCTTAAATAGATGGTATCATTGAATATAAATAAGCAAATCAAAGTACAGCATTTGGGGATCCAACAGAGAATTTGAAAACAATTCCTATATACTTAACTTCAAGGAGGAGATCTCTTCCAGGTAAAATGAAATCCAATGTTGAAGGAGTTCAGTGTCTTAGAATTATTTCAGAGAAATAAGCAAATCAAAGTGAAGTGCTTAGACTGTTTTAATTCTGAATCGGTTTGTTGGTCAGTTTAGGAAATGGAAATGAAATTCCCAATAGAATACAAATAACACAAAAGGAGTTGCCATAGGCTATTATTGACTTCTATCTTTTCCATTCAACTCAGGGAGCCTAAGTTTATCCTGAACAGGGTGAGGGAGAATATCAGATCTATACTTTACCCTGCCTGAATTCTACCAGCATATTCGAACTGAAAATTATCTAACCATAGCAGTCAGGAAACCAAATAGTTAAATTGATCAGAAGAAATTCAGTGTGTGCCCATTCTTTGTCACTGTAGAAACACTTTTTCTCCACACAATGAACTGACTCTCTAATTGTAAAAATAAGACCTACAAGAAAAATAACTAACACTGAATAATATGAGTGCTAAATAAATAGAACGGACAAATACTACATTTTTAGACCAAAAGACATATATTAGATTCCGCTTATGTGCCAATTATATGCTAGATGCTGGGGAAGTAGCTGACTTAAATATATCATCTGAACTTAGGAGTAGTAGAGGTAAAACAAATAATTGATATAAAGTCACATAGTGCCTAGTGTAACAGAAAGTCGTTAGTGGTTAATTCACCAGAAAGCGGGAGGAAAAAGGTTTCATTGGAAAGGATGCTCTCAAGGCTGAATCCGTGAAGCTAGCCAAGACTAGAATTCTTTGCTATTCCTATCTTCATTTTAGTTACTCCCATGATCCCCAATGCTGAATTTTAAGAGACTGTAGTGAGTCTATTTATTCTGACTTTCTCTTGCCCCTGCACCCAAAGTCAGAAGCAGCAGGACTTTGGAGACAGAAATAATTGGATTCAGATACTGCCTCTGCTACCTCTTGGCTTTATTGAGGATGATAATATCCACCTTCAAGGGTTCTTTTGTGATCTAATAAGATATTCTATGGAAATATGCAGCAGTATGCCTGCCATGTACTAGAGATCCATAAGTGCTGATTGATTATTTTTTCTAACATTCTTCTTTAGTTGACAGTGACGTTAATGGAATGTAAGAAGTAACTAGGATAAAATTTTCATTGGATGGATTGGCACAACATGTTAACTGACTGAATGTTGAGATATTTGAAAACAAGATTCAAGGATTATACTAAGATTTGTAAGTTCTATTTTTAGTTTTGAAGAAGGGAATTGGGGCCTGATGCGATGGCTCATGCCTGTAATTCCGGCACCTCTGGAGGCCGAGGGTAGCATATCACTTGAGGTCAGGAGTGGTACTGGCCAACCTGGTAAAACCCTGTCTCTACTGAAAATACAAAAATTAGCTGAGCGTGGTGGCAAGCACCTGTAATCCCAGCTACTTGGGAGACTGAGGCACAAGAATCACTTGAACCTGGGAGGTGGAGGTTACAATGAGCGGAGGTCACGCCACTGCACTCTAGACTGGGCGACAGAGCGAGACTCCTTCAAAAAAAAAAAAAAAAGAAAGAAAGAAGGAAGGAAGGAAAGAAGGAAGGAAGAAAGAAAAGAAAAGAAAAAAAGGGAATAGGAAAAAGCAGTCATGATGATTAAAATCTCATCATGAGGACAGGTGGAAAAGCAGAAAGTATGATGTCATGGAAGCAAAGCTAAAAGACTTTCATGAGGAAGAAGTGGTTATCTGTTGAATTTTGCTGAGAAATCAAGGAACACAAGGGGGAGGAACATTAGGTGCCTGTCCAACTTTGCCTTTGCATGACCCTGAGAGTAAGGACCTCCTTAAATTTTGTTCTTTGGCTGCCTCACTCACCTCACCCTATTTCAGGCACTGAAGCGAGATGATCACTGAGAAGAATCACTGAACTTGGCAACCTGGAACCAATTAATCATCTCAGTGAAAAAAGTTTTAGTGAAGCTTTGGAGGCAAATGCAGATCTGGAATGGTTTTAAATTGGGAGGTACTACTGTACATGTGTGTACCTACATATGGGAAACCTCTAATTTGCAGAGAGTGACTGGTAATGGAGAAGAGAGTGGATATAGCATATGGGGGCAAAATTCCTACCAGGTAAGAGGAGAGGATTCTTAGGCCCATGTGGAGAGACTGGTTTCTGATAGGAGGGAGAGTTCCTTAGTGGTATTAAAAAGGAAGAGAGAGAGTGAATGTATAGATCCAGTAGGTTTGTAGTTTTGCTGATGGGAACACAAGAGAGTTCCTATGTGATAGCTTTTATATTCTCTGTGAAATGTGGGACAAGGTCTTCTCCTGACAGTGGGGCAAGAGAAAGGAGTTGGGTCTGTAGAAGGTTTGAGGAGTGAAGCAGAGGTAAGACTGGTGCTCACAATGAGTAGAGGAGGTGAAAAAGTAAGGTCACCAATAATAAATCATGAGATGGGAAAGTCCAGAGGAAGCATGTGAACTGAGTTTTGGATGCGATGATTTGGAAGGGACATTAGAGCATACAAGTTATAATCTTAAACAGGCATCAAGAAGTTCCAGAATAAAAGGAAGAGCTCAAGGGAGAGTTCGAGGCCATCTTTATAGAGATGAAATTGAAGGCCCTAAATGACTATGATTTCTGACAGAGAAAGTGCAGTGGACTGAATATTTGAGAGCTGAGAAGAGGAAAATGAAGAGGTGAGGAAGGGCTAGAGCCCAAGAAGAACCGTTTAAAGATAAGCAGAGCCAGGGTAGAAGAGCATTCTGCAAATCAGAGAAGGAGATCAAATTAATGTCATTCAGCTGTTGGATGCTACAGAAAGGCAAAAGGGCCGAAGACTAAGGTCACAGAATTTGGTGACCGTGGAGACCATACTTTCATTTGAGGAATAATTTGGTGGTTAGACAAGTAAGCAGTCCAAGTATATGACTCTGATAAATTGGGTAAAGGAAGATATAAGGATGTCAGTGAGAAAAGATAACCGTGTCAAAAACAAAGTTTTTTTAAATAGGAGAGGAGAAAATGACAAATACAATCTACTAAAAAGAGTAAGAGACAGTATTTGAGGACCTGCAGGAGCAGGAAGGTGCAGAATCAAGGTTACCTTTTGAGAGACTGGCAGAAGGCAAACGATGAATCTTCATTGTGGAGAGCATACTGATTAAAGTACTGAGAGGTGGAAGGGAGATGTGAAGACAAAGCTCAAGCCATCCAGACTTGATATTCTTAGTTGGAGGCATTCTCTGGTTCTGGCCCTTCCTTACCCCAGGTTATTCTATTTAAACAGAACTCTGATATCCTGGCCTTGTAATTAGAATTTATTTGATCTTGCTGAGATTTTGCTTTTAGCACTGCCTTACTGAGATTACTGCCTCAGCTCGCCTTTTAGTTTCATTGTGCTTTGGTCCTACTCAGTCATAGGTTATGTAGAAATTACACAACAAGGACATAGATGAATTCATCTGTGTTTTCAAGGTATCATTTTATTGTAAAAGTTGAAAGTTTTTATTCTCCCCATTATTTTATAACACACCAAACTCTCCAAAGAATACTAATAATCCTTTTTCATTATGATATCTGTTGTATTGTTTTATTGTGTATGGAGAATTAATTTATATTTGTGTACTAAAATATAACATTCTTGACATCTTTTTATAAACACTGAGAAATATACTTGTCATATGCTTGTGGGTTTCTCTTTTACATATATGACAGCACAGCTACATCAGTTTAATTGACCTTGGCAATCTGCATCTGCCAGTGATGTGTCCCTGAGGGACGGTTTCTGCAATTTTAAGCTGTGGCTTATTGAAGAACTTGTGTGTCACAATACCATTAAGTCTGTATAAAAAATCATTTCATGCATAACATTAAATTGACTAAAAGTTCCAATTTCAAAACGATTTCTTGTTATAAAGCTACCTCAGAGTGTCTTTGTTTTTTAAATAAGCTCATTTGAACATAGTAGTAATTAAAGCAGAAATTAACATAAATCTTGAATGTTTGGTATGAATTAAGGACGTTTTCATTCTTTATAAAGACTGCATAAAATTCCAGGCACCATATCATTTAACAAATTTCTCTCCCAATTGAAGAATAATATAGACTGTGAATAAGCATGTTTTGGGATTCTTTTTCAAGTTCTTTTTCTGTTCAACTATGGAGCTCCTGGGACATATGCCACAGTCTCCATCAAGAAGCAATCTCATGGAAATCTGTGAGAAAACTGTGCATGAACATAACAGAAAATCCCCCTCCCCATTTTATAAACAAGAAAGGAATAATACAATCCTTCTATTAATATTCATTTAACACTTCAGAGAAAATGGCAAGCAGTTATTTGGTTTGCAAATGTAAATATACATTTTTCATCCACTTATGCTTTCACTCCTTCCAAGCTGGGTAAAGACAGAACAGAAGATTTGCTTCTGAGATTTATTTTTATTGTATTCCAAGTTAAATGTATCAGCAGAGATGTAAAAGAGCTGTGGGGAGTTCATAGAAGAACAGTTACAATGAGGATGAGCGTCTTCTTCATAAGGAGCAACTAAATAAATGAATTCCTTTCTGAGAAATTATGAATAACATGCACGTGGATTTTTTCACTGAATCCTTGATTTTAGTTCTAAGCTTAAAAAACAATTAAATAATTAAAATAATGGCTATATTTTAAAAGAACTGTTGAAATTAGGAAAAGTATTTAGCTCCATAATCAGATTTAACAAAGTTTCAGTAAATTCATATATAGTATGAATCATATATGAATATTATGTTTGCTTAAATAGAGTCCACTGTATGTACAAGGAAATGATCCTAACCATTTGATGTTCAGTCATTCTTGGTCATACAGTCATTCTTGGTGCTTGTGATACAGTCATTCTTGGTGCTTAGTGCTACTGAAAGAAAACATTTCTGACCTGCTGTAGCATTGCTTATATTTATAAAAGTTGTCCATGTTCTACTTTCTTAGTGATCTTTTTGTAGATATTTGATGAGCCAAATATTGGGCATTAAAATATATACAGATGATCTCTATTTTGATTGATGTTAGTAACCTCATAACCAGCTGTGTGATCTCTTGGTTTTTCTTTTTATTTCTGGAATGAAATTAGGAACATGTTAAACTTGAAGGTCTCCAAAATAAGCAGGAGGAAATTTGGTAGTTAATTTTCAAAAGGAGGCCGAGATGATTTTTAATATGAAAGAAGATCCTTTTTCTATTTTAGAATAGAGTATCAAAGAATTGTTTGATTTTTAATGAGGTTAGCTGGATATTACAAATGATAAAATAATTAAAACAGTTGATATTCAGGTTTAAGACTTCAAAGGGTAAATATATATTGAGGAAAGAAAGCTTATTTTTAGAAGTATACGTGAGTATTACGAATGTTTAGGGACACATAATAACACAATGCATATACAATAGAAATGCCTGTGAACAGAAGAGTGCTTTTAAATTCACAAATAAATGCCCCTAGGGTGGCTTATGATGTTGGTGCTAAATATTTTAAGAAATGCAAAGTTACTTATTAAACTCAGAGTAACATTTCCTGACTACTTATTAACCGAGTTTGTGACAGGTGGAGTGTTAAAGTGAATTGTTCTATGTGCATTTTTTGCATCCTAAAATATGATAAAGCACATTCTTCAAGAACTTCAATTTGTGAAGCATTTATTCAGCACCTCCTGTGTACAATTCACTGTGCTCAAGTGAACATTCAAATGTTATGAGGCCTGAAGCTTGTACAATTTGAGAGCTCTTCGTTAAGAAAAGGAAAATTTAGAGATTTGAAATTAGGCACAGGGCTTTGAAAGAGTCCCATGCAAGTGAGGGACCCTACTTAAGCTTCAGTAACTTCACGATATAGTTATCCCTTCACATCTATGGGGGCTTGGTTCCAGGATCCCCCGTGGATACCAAAATCCATCTATGCTCTCAAGTCTGTTACAGAAAATGGTGTATTATTTGCATATAATCTACATACATCCTCCCATATACTTTAAATCATCTTTGGATTACTTATGGTATATCTAATACAATGTAAATGCTGTATATATAGTTGATATACTATATTGTTTAGGGAATAATAGAAAGAAAAATGTATGTACATGTTCAGTACAGACATAAACATTCTATTTTTTTCCCAAATATTTTCAATGCACAATGGATTGAATCCACAGATGTGAACCCATAGATACAGAGGGCCAACTGTAAACATATCTTTGACTCTAATTGATGTCGTGGGACTCAGAGATGACTAAGGAATTATTCCTATCCTGCTCAAGCTTAGAGTGAAATCTATACTTTAAAAAAAAAAAAAAAAAAAAAAAAAAAGCTTTGCTCTCCTAGTGATAAAATTTTGAATTTCTAATCTTTTTTTAATAATTATCTTTATTTCATATCTCTTGTAGGCCAAAGTTTTGGAAACATAAGGTCATTTCTGATAGAACAGAATTTATTTTTACCCCTTGCTGCTATTTATAAAGCTCATTACATACATCATTCAATGATGGTGTGTTACAGTTGCCATTATTAAAATAGGTTGAATTGATGAGCCATACTCACTATTGACTTTCTTACAACTCAAGTAACTGTCAACAGATGATAGTGATGATCTGTTATGCAATGGGGAACAAATGATAAAGGTCTGTTTTCATGTGACCTTTAAAAACATTAGAAAAATTTCCTCAAAATGCCATTCTGCTTTGAAAGTAATTGTATGAATATTTAATTTTTCTCTCAGTGAAAGATGAAAAAACAAATAGAAACAGTAGAAGATTTTAAAATAAAAACCTGAGTGTGATATCATTGACCCATCTACTCATTCATTCATTCATCCATCAATCCAATTGAGTGTCCTCTGCTTCAAGAACTGTAGTGTGCTCTGTAAAACAGAGGCAAGCAGTGTGGACACATTCCTGTTCTCATAGAACCTGTGGTCTTGTGGGAAAAACACAATCAACAGTAATCCCTCAATAATTTTCTACAACTCTAACATTCTTTAAATAGAAAGCTACAAATATATACCAATGTTTATTTTATTTCTTTTTTTTTCTCTATTTTACTCAGAAGAAACTGGTTTTAGGTGTCAAAATAACATTTTTTTATATTTGGCTATTTTGCCTTATACTTGATTCATAAATCATTTCAACAACTAACTTTTCTGTTCCAAAATCTACCAAGCTCTCCTCCTTTACTTTAAGTTGTGATTAATTTTTTCTCTTTTGAGTTGGAGTAAAGAATAAGGCCCTTAGTCTGAGATGCTTTGCTTAAAACTTATGACATCATTACCTGGAGAGAACATTTTATCCTAAACACTGGCTTACTCAGTTTACTCCATCAAATGGGGTGTTGTCCACCTTTCTTCATTTCTTCTCTTGTTCAACCCTTTCTCTAAATTGCATCCATTGATCTCTTCCAAATGTCAGTATTATGCTTTCAAAATATTCGTTAGATATTTTTCTTAAAGAAGCACAACCTCATTCCTCTTCCATGACTCTTTTAAATTCATAGGAATGCAGCATATTTAGCAAATAATTGCGAAACTACTTTACAGAGTAATTTCCACAAGGAATTAATGGTAATGTTTGCATTTGTTGCTTTTAACAAAACAAAGCAGAAATTGCTGGCTAAATGTAACTATATACTAGATCCATTAAATTGCTTGATAGTAAGTGCAAATAATTTAATGAAAATGTTAAATATTTTGTCTCATTTTGCTTTATAAAATGTTTTGTTGTAAAAAGGAGATTAGCCATTGACCTGAATTCATGATGTAACTTTCAAAAGTGACACACATGAACAAGTTTGGGATGATATGAGTAGTAAGAGATCTGTAAAAATGATGGCTATGAATGAAGTTTTAGAAAACGTATTTTGTATGTATTTAAAAGGTTGTACTTTCCTTCTTTATAGATCCATACTTCGTAGACATAAATGTCTGCTCTGAAACATTGACCAAATCTGTGGTCTTTAATTCCTGTATGTGAGGTGTAAAGTTAAGTCAGTGCACTTCAAATGTGTTGTTAACGCCAAAGTTTTGTTAGCTTTTCATTTTTACAGTTTACTAAAAACTGTTGTTTGAATCCCTGGAATAATAATTAAACCATAATTTTTCTTAATTTTAAAATTATTGTTATGGAATTGTCTGTTGATTAGTCATTGTCTATTGTTTTTCACTTTTTTTCCAGTAAAAGAAGCCTTGAGCCCTATAAAATTTAACAGATGGGGTCTCCCAGAAGTAGATCCAGAAACTATGCAAACTAGTGAACCATGGGTATTTGCAGGTGGCGATGTCATTGGTTTGGCTAACACTACAGTGGAATCAGTGAATGATGGAAAGCAAGCTTCTTGGTACATTCACAAATATATACAGGTAGGCATTTTTCATCATTTCCACTTAATTCTTTTCCAATGGATAAATACTTCATTTATTTTTGATACTTATCTATAAGAGCATTTCTATACGGCATATATAAAATATGTCACATACATACTTACTTGGATAAAAATTTTAAAATGTAGACTAGGTAGTAGAACTGTTTAATTGATTAAAAATCGGGCCAGGTGTGCCACCTAACGCCTATAATCCCAGCAATTTAGGAGGCTGAGGCGGGAGGATGCTTGAGCCCAGGAGTTCAAGATCAGCCTGGGCAACATAGTAAAATCCCATCTCTACAAAAAATAAAAAATTAGATGGGCATGGTGGCACATGCCTGTGGTCCCAGCTTCTTGGGAAGCTGAGGTGGGAGGATCACTTGAGCCCAGGACGTCAAGGTTTCAGTAAGCCCTGATCATGCCACTTGCACTTCAACCTGGACAACAGAGATAGACCTTGTCCCAAAAAAAAAAAATAGAAAGAAAGAAAATGTATTATGCATTCCTACCATTTGAGTACTGTGAAGTCGTTAGTCCTGTTGTGTTCAAAATATTTATTATTGCCTTAAATACATAGATCATACACTTATCAAATCTGATGGTATACAATATTATAGGACATATACTAGAATCTACATTAATTGTAGTCTTACATAGTCCAAAAGTAGTTTGATCTGTTCATTTGGACCCAATAAGGTCCTATCTATTTTCCAAACTCTATGCACCTAAATGGAAAGAAGACAAACGTTTGATGAATTTCAGTTGCAATTCTTATTTTTTTAAATTTTATTTATTTATTTTTTATTTTTTGAGACAGAGTCTCACTCTAATGCCCAGGCTGGAGTGCAGTGGCATGATCTTGGCTCACTGCAGCCTGTGCCTCCTGGGTTCAAGCAATTCTCATGCCTCAGCCCCCGAGTAGCTTGGACCAAAGGTGCATGCCACCACACCCGGCTAGTTTTTGTATTTTTAGTAGAGATGGGGTTTCACTACATTGGCCAAGCTGGTCTCAAACTCCTGGCCTCAGGTGATCCGCCACCTCAGCCTCCCAAAGTGCTGGGATTACAGACATGAGCCACCATGCCCACCCTTCAGTTGTAATTTTTAAAAACAACTTAGTTTTATGATGAAATACAGAATGTGAAATGATGAGATGTGAAGTTGAGCATACTTTGCCACAGTGACTGTGGTCTTGAGGAAGAAAGGTGTAACTGTCAGATCTCAGTAACTTACTTTCTGACTAAATGATTTGTGTTCTTTTCGTTCTATGATTTCATTAAATGTAGACACAGTTACCTCATTTATGTAAATTGTTCCTGAAAAATTTGCTCTTGTTAATAAAATTTTTATTCTTTCTTTCCTATTCAGGGAAGACTGCTCACACTATGCTTTTTTACCACTCTTGTTTTGGTTCTCTTGTTTGTTTCCCACATGCTAACAAAATTCATTTTATCTTTAATGCTTGCTTTAATTTATTCCTCTTTTCCGTGACCGTTTTGTCTATTCTAGTTGTCCTTCTCATGTTTGTGTAACTAATACAGGATGTACTTACTTGCTAGGTAGGGCCTGGACTTGACACTGATTACATCATCTTTTAAAAGTTTGATTCACCTGCCTACTCCCACCTCCTCCTTGGCATCTTTGAGTAGTGTGGGGCTTGGATGAAAAAAAAAAAAAAAAAAAAAAAGAACAATTATTTTACTTCCATGTAATGACAAATAGGAAATTTGAATGGAAATCTGATGTGTAGAGAAAGGAGAGAAACAGACCTTTAGGTATAATGAAGAAAACATGCATGTGCTTTAAAAACACATATTGATAGGAATGATAGTGTTTGAAATATAAAATAAAAGTTGTGCCATGTAACAGTTTTGGATTTGGCTGAAGGATTCAGACTTGTCAAACTAAGTGTTGAATTACATTTTAAAATGGAGTAGAGATGGAAGGTAGGTAAAAATCTCTGTCAAGTAAAATCAGCATTTCCACCTTCCTGCCAGGGTGTTGGATGCAAAGTGCTAAGCAGCGATAAGGCTAACAAGGTACATATAGACAAAGTGGGATTTTTCTCTCTCCACATTGTCATTGACTTAGTTCTGGTCTCTATCACCTCTCTTGAAATTGCCTCCACTTTCTCTCCTGTCAAATCCAATACCCCTACACTGCAGCCAGAGTCATCTTTCTAGAGTATCAGTTGAATCCTAATTTGCTCATTTAAAACCCTTCATGAGGGTTTTAAATGCAAGTGGCACGATCATGGGGGTTATAAACCCTTTAAATGAGATCAGAAAAAAAAATGGCAATGACTTTTCCTCACACTCAAGGTAAAGGCCAAACTTCTTAGCTTTGTGATGCTGATTTGAATGTCCCCGAGCATACCGGAGATTTCTCCTGAATCAGGGCCTTTCCCCAACTCCACCCATTTCCCTCTGGTTGAGTCCCACTTGTCCTTCAGGGTTGGCTCCCTCCTCCTCATCCAGAGAGTTTGTGACATGAACTTCCTGTGTGCTGCTTGTTTGAAGCCTACTTACTAGTCTGTCTCTTCGCAAGCCAGGAACCATGTTTATGTATTGCTGTATTCTCAAAATATTTATCTATTAAATAGGAAAAATATACAGAAATCATTTATCTTCAGTACATTTAAGGAGGAGTTAAGAAAACTAATGAGTTTGTTATATGATAAGTTCATTAGCACTATAATATTGTTTTCTCACAAATGTAGCATTTGTTAAGAAAAATTTCTGTAATGTCTGCAGTATGTTTCACAGCTCAGGCTTATGACATTTTGTCTTATATTTTACATTAGTTTGTTTTGGGGGAAAATGTAACACTGGATCGCTTGTTTTAAAATATGATTTTATAAACAGGTTATAGTATTAATCCTTGCAATTGGGTGTTTAGAAATTCTTTGTAATATGCTTTTTCAGATAAATGTGATTATCTGAAGACATCCATGTTGGGAGAAAGTGAAGGCAATTTCTCTGAGGAGAGCTTCACTTAAATTTCATTAGTTAATTTGCTCAATTACCACTTATTAAGTAATAGCTGTTGGGCCCAACACTTGACTTTGGTAGAGTACCAAAATGCATAAATAAGAGCAGTATAATATAGTGGTTATAAATTTGGGCTCTGAACTACAGAGAAGACATCAGATGCAGTTCCAACACTTTCAAATCATATTACCTCGGACAGGTTACGTCAGCACTCCAGGGTATGGGGTGAATAAGCAATTATAAATTATTATTATTACTTATAATAATAATTAGAGCTACTGTCTTCTTGGGTCTTGGAGAAGATTATGAGAGAAAGTATGGAAAGCTCTTGGTATAGACCAAGCTTTGTGACTATTTACTGTGTATACCATTGTTGTGGGTTATTAGAAATCATTCACCTTGGATTGTTAAAATGAGATCAGAAAAAAAATGGCAAATAGGAAATTTGAATAGAAATCTGATGCATAGAGTCTTAACAGATGAATATTGAAATAGGATACTTTAGATAATTACAAAAGCATTTTATTTATCCATTAATTTATTCATCCACATACACCCGTCAATCCAAGTCATCCATGCATGAATTCATTCATTCATTCATTCAGAAAATACGTTTTCAAAAGTAGTGGATATAATAGATGGCCCCAAATATTAGATTTAAATTTGCAATTAAGAATCCTATTGTCTAGTAAAGAAGTGAGTTGTGTAATGTAAGCCTAATACAGCATATTTAACACAATAATAAAGAACATAAAGTTACAGAGGTAACCTGGAAAAGACAATGACTGATTCCATCTGGATGTGGATATTAGGATGTGGAATCAGCAAGGACATCACAAACAACAAGGTACAAATTTTTTAAAGAATAAGAAAAATTAGAATAATACTGAGTAATTAGACTTGCTGAGATTTAAAGAAGGCTGCTGGATAAGTTTTTATATGTTGCCCACTCCACAAGGGGTACCCAGACCAGGGTACAAGCTGGCTGAAATCCAGGCCAAACTCCACTAACCAAACAATAAAACCTTTTGTTGTGCTGCTTCTATGCAGAGGAAGGAGTTCCTTCCTTGAATTTTCACAAAGATGTTCTTTGCTTGCTCCGTAAGTTCTGCACTGTGCAGGCGCTCCTTTTTATTTCATCAAAAAGCATAGGGGGGACTAATGGAAGCTCTGAATATAGAGATTATATAGGAAAAATGAGATAAAGGTCAGTAATTATACCAGGGCTAGACTGCCTAGCTAGGATTTTAATTTGGAGTAGGTAGTGTGGTAGGAATTGTTTACCTATAGAAGTGATAGTGTAAGATCTGGTATTAATGTGAAGAAAAGTATTTTCCAGTTTGTCAGAATTTCCCTTTTTAAGTGTCATTATGTTATAATATTAAATTTACTCTTTTTAAATTACTTGTACTAATAAATAATTCAATATGACTTCACCTTAATTGTTCATAATGTGATATTAGTGGAGTCCAGACATATTTATTTTCTTCTACCAAATGAATAAGAATTACTGAATATGAAGGATAATTTTGACAGTGTACCTAAAGAAAGAATTTATAACTGAAAGAATGACTATAGCTAAATGAATTCCTTAATTAGTTTAATTCCTTAATTTCTCTTTTCCTGTGAAACCAAAATTAATAATTTGTTGGTTAATCAGAAAAAGTTAAAATGTGAAATTGTAAAAAGGGTATACACATACATTAACCTCATCATTTTATTTTATTTTTTATTACATAAGAAGCATATGACCAAAGCTTATAATTTTAATTAAAGCATATAGATGTTTTCTCATTTGCCTTTTTCTTTTAACAAAATCCAGGGCCAAGATGTTTTTAAATAAAATAGCCAGAGGTTTATTATGTATCTTGCCTAAATCTATCTATAACATATTGTCTACCATTTTCATTTTTAAAAGTTGTGCAAGACCTTCAAGAATCATACAATGCAGTTTTCCAGATTTTTATGTTTGTCCTGCAGTCATTTCAGTTATTTGACCAACACCTAATTTGACAGCAGTATTTTTTAAGTAACTCATTTTTATTATATCCTTTAAGAACTTTCAACTTAGTTTTCATAGAATCAACCTTCTTTCATTTTGCAGCCATATAACTAATTAATGGTTGTTTATTTACATTTATAACCAACAGAAACAGGGTGAAAAACATACAACTGACTCTTGGTATGTAGACAACTCAACTAGTAAAAGCAGAACGTTCGTAGTATACAGGGGTGTCCTACTGGTTGTAAAGAATCATCTTTACATATTTTGTGTCTCATAGGGAGGAAAACAAGGGAAGGAAATAGTCCAGTAAATCTGTCAGATGCAACCAACTTGGTTAAGAGAGCATGTAGAGGACCTCAGTACCTTCATTACAAAAGCACCAAATAGAAGACTGATTTAATATCCAATGTTATCAATTTATAAAAACACATGGTGATATTGTGAAATTTTGGTCTTTACCCTGTATCCTGGCATACAACTCCTAAAATCTTTGGAATCTCCAAAGTGATGAGAGTGTGTGTGTGTGTGTGTGTGTGTGTGTATGTATGCTAATGAGTTGACTGATGGCTGACAGCCCATAGGTAGCTACAGGATAGGGGCTGGTCACCAGAAGGACTGAGGCAGGATTAGGATTGGGACTTTCAGCCGTGCTCCCCAACCTCCAGGGAGAGGAGAGGGGCTGAAGGTTAAGTTAATCGGCAGTGGCTAATGATCTAATCAATCAT
Organism: Macaca nemestrina; assembly: GCF_043159975.1. Taxonomy (NCBI): domain Eukaryota; kingdom Metazoa; phylum Chordata; class Mammalia; order Primates; family Cercopithecidae; genus Macaca; species Macaca nemestrina. The sequence goes on from NC_092125.1 coordinate 135,724,400, forward strand.
GCCTATGTAATGAACTTTCCGTAAAAACCCAAAAGGGCTAGGTTCTGAGAACTTGCCAATAGCCAAATATGGGTGACGGGGGTACTTCCAGGATAGTTAACTAGAACGCTTCCATGTGCCAAGAAGGTGGCACACCCCAGCTCCACGGGTACAGAAGAGTCTGCGCTGGGGGCACTTTCAGACCTTGTCCTATGTGTCTCTTCATCTAACTGTTGTGTTTGTATCCTTTAAAATACCCTTTGTAATAAACTAGTAAAAGTTTGGTTTTTGTTTTGTTTTGTTTATGTTTTTGTTTTTTCCCCTGAGTTCTGTAAGCTGCTCTAACCATTTAATCTAACCCAAAGAGGGGGTTTTGAGAATCCCAGTTTATAACTGGTTGGTCAGCATCACAGGTGAAATAACCTGGGGCTTGCGATTGGCATTTGAAGTAGTAGGGGGCAGTTTTGGAGACTGAGCTCTCAACCTGTAGGAACTGGTGCTATCATCAGGTAGATAGTGTCAGAATTGAGCCAAATTAGAAGACATTCAGCTTGTGTCCGCTACAGAATTGATTGCTTGCTTGCTGGTAGGGAGAAATTCCCACACACCTTGTATCAGAAGCGTGTTGTGAGAGTTTAGTAGAGAAACTGAGTTTGTTTTATCCACTCACACAGCATTCAGAAGGTGGAGAACTTACTTTGTTCTAGTATTAGCATATAAACAGATTTGGTTGCAAAAAGTGGAGAGAAAAAGGCTATATGGATATCTCATCATGTTATGTCCTGCCACTGAGAGAAAATTTAGAGATAGAACACAAACTAAATTATTCTAAATTATAATCCCAGATCAGAAGCTCATTGTCCCTGCAGTAGTCATGGTAGTCCTGAGAAGGAGCTCTTATAAACATGGAACATTATTTGTCAAATAAAGTTGATCTATATAGAAATTATAATCACGAAACTCACTGATTTGATGTATCATTAGAGTTATTTTTGCCATGTCATTATTCTTTTGTTAAGAATTGTTTTCAATTCACTATATTTTAGATGCAACATTTTAAAAACCACAGTTTTATTACCAGTAGTGGAAGGGAATAACTAAATGTACATGTTGCTGCTACAAAAGCAGTTGTAGTAGAAATATGTATATTGAGAGACAAAAAATAAGGGTTATTAATAGAAGGATAAATACGAATCAACAGGTTGAGGGAGAAATCCAAATAAAATAATTTGTATAGAGCATCATTTTAAATATAGGTAAGAAATGAAAAGGAAAAGATCTATTTTCTTTCAGGTAGGATTCATTCCATGAAAATCAAACATTTAAGGGAAAAAATGCAAAGTGTAAGGAAGGAGGCATCGGGGCATTAAATTTTTAAAAAATTTGAGTACGCATTTCTAAGTGCCTTCAGGAATCACTACCTACTTAGTTACATACAGAATAATTGCAGCTGGATAGTTACAGAATATTGTTTATTGGCAGCCAGCATTTGAAGTCAACTTTCAACAACAATAAAAAAAAAAAAAAGTTAATTTTTTCATTGTTGGCTTAGCTTCAATATTTCTACTACTGTATATACATGATTTTGCCTAAATACATGTTCCTAAATACTATTCTTCTGTTTTCTTCAGCAAACTTTATCCTTATTAAAATATGCTGTATTCCTGTAGTAAGTATCCATGTTAAGGTGTTTGAAAATGTTTTGACTGTTTCATTTAGGAATCTATATTATGTCTTCCAATTTGTCAACCCCCTTCTGAAACTAACTTGTGAGGCAGAATTATTTTAGAATAGATACACAAGACACACACAAATATTCTGGAATGATACTGAATCTAAAATACATTCCTCAACCCTGTAAGCTCATGAAGCACAAGCATCTTCAGTTTCTTTCTCTGCAGGGTTTTTTCAGCTTAATGGTAGCTTGTGTGATATAGTATTGAAAGTTATATTGAAGTTCTTTAACAGTTACTGTGATTCTACTCAGGTGCATGTAGTATATGGGTATATTTTGAAATAGGTGTTTATTAGGCTCATCAAAACTATCATAGATATCTTGCGTTGGTGACCTACTTTTCTACTGCTTATGATTTTTTCTGTGGGTATTTTCTTCTGGCTCGACTGAGGCACAAAAAAATCACTAGTGGTTGAGGGAACTAAGTATCTCAGGGGATTGGTAATGAGATACAGAGCCTTTAACCTCTTGGTCACTAGTTCAAATCTGCCCCAGGTCAAGAGTGACAGAAAGTCATTACCATCTGATGGCAGTTCAATAGGCTCTGTGAAACGAATTTGTGATTTCAAGACCTAGTGGAGACAAATTCATGCCGTAGACCTGCAGTAGAGTGAGTACAAATGGTAGCTATGATTTTAGTTTGAAGAGAAATGAGAAGTCCAGTCATTGCTAGATATTCCATCTTCTGTGAGCTGAGCTTCCTTTGGTGGATTTGTTAATGGAATGGCATGAGAAAACTAGGTTTATGCGGTGATTTGGGACCAAGAGGTGCACATCCATAGGAATCTTTGTCTGTCATTGTTGCTAATGAGGTACAATTCAACATCACTAAATTGACTTTTTTTTTTTTTTTTTTTTTTTTTTTTTTTTGAGACGTAGTTTCGCTCTTGTTGCCCAGGCTGGAGTGTAATGGTGCGATCTTGGCTCACTGCAACCTCCGCGTCCCGGGTTCAAGCGATTCTCCTGCCTCAGCCTCCTGAGTAGCTGGGATTACAGGCATGTGCCACCATACCCAGCTAGTTTTGTTGATCAGGCTGGTCTCGAACTTTTAAAAAGTGATTTTAGACTCAGATGATATTGAATTCAAGATTGAAAGTTACATCATTCATGTCTCCCATTTCTTCAATGCCCTCCATGTACATTTTTTAAAGGTTTCATTTTCCTTTTTTAATCATAACATTAATTTCATCTAATTTGGACATATGACTGAACATTTAGGGAGGCCTGTTCATTCTTGTTAATCTTTTACTTGAAAAATACTTAGTTAACAAACAAGAACAGACAATTATAAAGACAATTAAAGATATGGAATTCCAAATTGAGTACCATGCAAAAAGATCATTGTGATAAAATCTAATTGAATTGTGTGCATTCATATCAATAAATGAAATTTTTTACCTTCTGTTATTTTTTGGGTTGATATTATATGAGAAATTTTTCTTTCTGGTATCTTTAATAAACTGTCATTTTATTAACAATTTCTGATTTGGGGACATTTGAAAGGAATTATCTTTCTGAAGAGGAAAAAAGACATGTTTATACCTGAAAATTTATAAGATGAGAGCATTTTAATAATGGCATATTTACTATTTTATTTTATGCTGGGGTCAGTGATTTTCAAAATGAATCCACAATGCTGGATTGTAAGAATTTTAAAGCTACCTTGAATAATGCTTATGATGTGGGAAAAAAACGTAAAGAATGATAATAACTCTGCCTCATGTTAAAGATTTCTGCTCTGGACAAAAATGAACAGTTGTTGAAAATATGACAGTCAGGGATTTTAGAAAACAAACTTACAAGAACTTCTCTGTGTTGAAGTCCCTGTTACTTAGAAGACCTTCAGTCCCAACTTTAAATAAAAGACACTTGTTATCATTATCATTGCTTAAAATATCACTTTAATTCCACATCTTCAAAGGCATTTTTTTGCCCTGAAATATACCAGTGATTTCTACACTATCTGAAGAGCTATTATTTGAGAATTAGAAATTTAAATTGCACAGGCTTAATATTAGAGTATTTCCGTTACCCTTTGCAGGTTTTGAGGCAGCTTATTCGACCTTACAGTCTCACCAGGAAGCTAATGGGAAAGCCTTGCAGCAATCTTCACAGGAAAGTTTCCAAATGTCAAGTGTCATCTTTCCAGCTGTTAGATGAATGGGTAGCCAAGAGGCATTTATTTGGGTGTGCAGCCCCTGTGAAATCTGGGTGAAGCGGGAGAAAAGGCTATAATTTGGTGTTTAGTTTACCAGCATTGGTATAGTTGCAAATCTCCTAGCCAGGCAAAGGATTTCATTTTGTGGTTTGATGATTGACAGCCAGCTGCAGTGTTCTTGCACTTAAAGAATAAAAATGACTGAAAAAATGGCATCATCGATATGTCATACTAATTTTCGAATCCTCTACTGCTGCAGATAAAAACAATCTTATCAACAGAGCTGCCTTCTTCTTCTCTAAACCCCTTTCCAACTGAGAAGAGGTAGGCTTTTGAAATGACAACTGTATTAAAATCTTGAGACTTATTGAAAAAGTGTCCTTCAGTTTAAGATATATTGCAGTCTCTTTAATTCCTGTGTTAAGAGAAGATTGATATAAATCATTGGCCACTGTCAGGTTGAAAAACAATGAATATCAATAAAAATACAGTTTTAAATCATAATGGATTCAGTTTGAGATAGTGATAGCCTCCAAAAAATAATATTGAAGTATGTCATGGCTAAATGCTGTTTCCATGCTAAGTTTTTCCACTGGGTCAGGACCATCGTGTTGAGATGACTTCAGGTCAGTCTCATTGGGAAACTGAGCCTTTAGCTTAACTAGTACCAGAAATGTATGTGACCTCATCTTTATTTCTTGCAATGGCAAGTAGTAAAGTCAAATTTGCTTACAGTTATTGAAAAATGAAGTCATCTTCAGTTGCTTATAAACAAACATACATTAAACCCTGTAGTACTCTCCACATAATTTTCCTCTTTGATAGTACATTCAGGTTAAATTGTGATGTGTTCTTTAGCTAATATTTAAAAATAATTATTATGCATCAGAGACTTGACACGTTTTCTATTAAAAATTCTAGTAATGTGAAGCTTTTTGTGTATAAACGAGAATTTATTTTTTGTAACGTCCATATGTTCTAAAAGGAAGTCAAGGAAAAAATGAGCAATGAGGCTATACCTAATGGAGCTATCAAAACAAAACTATCTAGTTGGTGATAGAGGAAGAAAATACCATGACTAATAAGTAATTTTAATGCCTTTTATTGACTTTGTATAGGTTCCAAACTTTTATTAAATGGCAGTGTTTGACCTGAAAAGTAATTTAAAATGAAATTGTCTCTGTAAAGACAGAATATTTCCTTGCCAGTATACAGTAGATTGCTACTTCTGGCAGAGATAACCGAAGATTAGAATGGGCAGAAAAAAAAAAAAAAAAAAACTGAAAAATCTGATCCAATACATAGGGAATCTAACCTCAGTTCATGTTGATGGAGTATGAAAGAAATTAACCACTACAGTGTCAACTGGTCCAGATGGACCAGAACTGTTATGCATCCCATGCCAAATTTTCAGCGCTCTAATGCATGGGGCCCTCTGGGTCTAATGACAATGTAGCACAATAAAACAAAACACCCATAACCTTTGGTTTGCTGTGGGAAATTTAAATACAGACTAACCTCATTGTAAATTTTGACCAGAATTGTGTTCTTCTGAATTCAGTGATGTAGTAAAGTTGAATCTCAAACAAGTTGTAAAGGATCAGATCAAAAAATATCCAGGATGGTGTAATGGCAACCTGAAAGTCAAGCAGTCTGGGTTCAAGTCCCGAACCAATTGCTCATTAATTCTGCCTTCAGACTTTTGGGAATATCATGTTGCCTTTTTGGTTTTCTCACTTATGTCTCTGAGACAGAACATTGTCATCATAGAGGTGGAATTCCCAGCTCAAGGACTTAACAACTTTTAAAATCTCCGATACGTTATCTGGAACCTCATTATTTTCATTCATGGGAGGGGCAGAATTGTAATTTTATATGGTTCTAAAACCCAAATAATATATATAAAAATTTAAAAATCTAATTTATTGAATACCCATTATGGTTGATTGTTTTTAGAGGTTTAGCATTCACTTTATACTCAAAATTACCTCTGGATTAACCATTTCCCCATTTATAAAAAATGGAGAACTGTGCTGGATTTGGTTGAGATGTAGTTGGCCATGAGTTAGGAAGCTGAGGAACAGGATTTAAAAGAGTAAATTCACATAGTAAGATAATTTACTCAGAAGAATACAACAATAATAGAATTATCTGAAAAGGATGTAAAAAATCTTAACTATCCTCGAAGAGATAAAGACAAGAATAACATCCATAAAAAATAACAGAAAAAATGTAATGCCTTTCTTAAGGTGTTAAAACTAGTTAATAGCAATGCTGGGGCTAGAACCCAAGTTTTTCTGTTCTCAGTTCTACTGTTCTTTTCAATAACCAGCTTGCTTTTTCCTCATGATGTTCTTTTCTCTTTTTCTGAGCTCCAGCTGAGCATGTGGAAGTCAGAACACATAAGTGAGTTCCTAGCAGTTATCAGAGAACTCTGTTCCGGAGTGGGGACAAGTATTGGACTTTTTGTGATTCTTAGAACCAGTACTCAAAAGTTTACCTTATTTCATTTTAGATCACTTCCCATGTACTGAACAGTCACTATATAGCAGACAACATCCTGTGAGAATGTAGCCTTCAAATAGATTTTTAGTCAGTTTTATTCTCTGTTGTATCCCTAGAACAGTGGTTACCTTATCGTTGGTGGTTGGCCAATGAAATGCCTGCCATGTGTAGGCACTTAATAAATACAGTTGAAACAATGCGTAGGTTATGGAAATGTTTTAGATTATGAGGACATTGAGTTTAGGAAATGGATTTCGTAAGTTCACATGGCTCATTGGTGATAAATACTACCTTAGATTACTAAAAGATCTGGTGCTTGATGGTGGGGTAGAGTTACCATGGAAACAGAAGGATACAGATGAGCATGCTTGGGCTTTGTAGTTTTTCTTATTTGATCTTCACAACCATCCTTCCCTATAGACATTGTTATTTCTATTTTGAAGTGACCTCTGGGCAACTACACTGGTTTTCTCTTCACACTCTATCCTCACCTTAGTCTATTTCAGAGAATTCTCCTTCTAGAAATATGAGGGGTAATAGGTTAACACAAGAGCAAGTATTGGCTGATATGTTGTTGACTTACAATTTTGAGCTTCTTATTCCAAGGCTTAATATTTAACATTACTGCTGTCACCTTTCTTAAATGTCAGCTTCTTTTATTTACCTTCGTCACTCTCACCTTGATCATACTGACTCCTTTATGTTACATGGATTTGCTGTCAGGCACCACCCTGAGCTGGTCACCATGCTTTTATTACTTTAGTCATTGACATCTTGTCAGCAGTATCACCACCTTTGCCCCTGGGCCTGTCAATATGGCAATTGTTACCCTTTTGATTGACACTTTTGAAAATTTGTCAACATGTTATTTATTATTTTAGGGGGATCTCTAACTTAAAATCATTTCCTTAAGTTCATTTACTGTTTTATTCTTTGAACAGACTCTTTGGTTTGTATGCAGTAGAGGCTATAATAGTCTATATGCTCTTACATTAACAGATAATATTATAACTAGTAGAATGTAAAAGAAACCAATGTATTACTATAATTCAGTGATATGGGTTGGATCTGTGTCTCCACCAAATCTCATTTTGAATTCTAATCCCCAGTGTTGGAGGTGGGGCATGGTGGGTGGTGACTGGATCTTGGGGGCAGAATTAGAGTATCTCTCAGGACAAACTAAAACAAAAACACAAAATACCAAAAGACTAATAAAAAGAAAAAACTTATGCAAGAACAGTACTAAGATATGTTTTATAGCAGTAAATGTCTACATTAAAAAAGAAAGAAGATCTGAAATAAATATCATAACTTTAAACATCGATGAACAACAGCAAAACAACAACAACAACAAAACAACTAAGCTCAAAGTTAGCAGAATGACGGAAGTAATAAAAGATTAGAGCAGGAACAAATGAAATGAAGAATAAAAATACAATAGAAAAAAGTCGGCCGGGCGCGGTGGCTCAAGCCTGTAATCCCAGCACTTTGGGAGGCCGAGACGGGCGGATCACGAGGTCAGGAGATCGAGACCATCCTGGTTAACACGGTGAAACCCCGTCTCTACTAAAAAATACAAAAAACTAGCCGGGCGAGGTGGCGGGCGCCTGTAGTCCCAGCTACTCGGGAGGCTGAGGCAGGAGAATGGCGTGAACCCGGGAGGCGGAGCTTGCAGTGAGCTGAGATCGGGCCACTGCACTCCAGCCTGGGTGACAGAGCGAGACTCCGTCTCAAAAAAAAAAAAAAAAAAAAAAAAAAAAAAAAAAAAAAAAAAAAAAAAAAAAAAGAAAAGAAAAAAGTCAATAAAATTAAAAATTGTTTTTCAAAAGATAAAATTGACAATTTGTTATCTGAACCAAGAAAAAAAGAGAGGATTCAAACATAGAATTGGAAATGAAACAGGAGACATTACAACTAATGCCACAGAAATAAAAAAGAAGACCATAAGGGACTATTGTGAACAAATTTGACAACCTAGATGAACTGGATAAATTCCTAAAAATATACAACCTATAAAGACAGAATTAAGAAGAAATGGAAAACCTGAAGAGACCAGTAACAAATAAGGAGGTTGAGTCAGTAATCAAAACCCAATCCAAACAGGAAAGCCTGGGACCAGGTGGCTTCATTGGTTAATTTTACTATACATTTAAAGAAGAATTAATGTCCTTTTTTCCTAAACTCTTGTGAAAATAAATAGAAGATTAAATACTTCCATATTCATTTTATGCGGTCAGCATCACACTGTTACTAAATCCAAAGATACCATAAACAAAGAAAACTACAGGCCAGTATTCCTGATGAATATAGATACAAAAACTTTCAATGAAATATTAGCAAACCAAATTCAACAGCACATTAAAAAGATTGTATTCTATCACCTATAAATCTCCATAAAGCAAGACTTATCCCTAGGATGAAAAGATGGTTCAACATACACAAATCAATAAATGTGATAACACCACATTAACAGAATGATGGGCAAAAACCATATGTCAAACCAAAGAAATAAGAGGCATCCATATCAGAAAACAAGAAGAAAAATTAACTGTTTGCAGAGGACATGATCTCATACATACAAAACCCTGAAGACTGCCCCAAAAAACGGAAGAACTAATAAACAAATTCAGTAAAGTTGCAGGATTCAAATCCACATACAAAAAGCAGTTGTATTTCTGTATGCCAACAATAAACTATCCAAAAAATTAAGAAAAAAATCAATTTACAATAAGACTAGAAAGAATAAAGTACTTAAGAATACACTGAATCAAGGACACGAAATACTTTTAAAATAAAAACTCTAAAATACTGAAAGAAAGTAAAGCAGACAAACCTAAATGGAAAGACATCTTATATTCTTAGAATATAGATTGGAAAAACTAATGTTAAAGTATCCATTTCACCTAAAGCGATGTACAGACTCAATGAAATCCTTATCAAAATTCCAAATACATTTTTTACAGAAATTGAAAACATAATCCTAAAATATATATGAATGCACAAAATACCCAAATAACAAAAACAATTTTGAATAAGAACAAAGTTAGAAACATTATACTTCCTGATTTCAAAACAATTACAAAGCAATAATAATCAGAACAGTATGGTACTGGCATAAAAACAAACATGTAGAGCATTGGGACAATAGAGAACTTTTATGCTACAGCCATGCCATGTACAGTCAACTATACAACATATACAATGACTTTCAATAAAAAGTCAAGAATGCGGGGGCGGAGCAAGATGGCCGAATAGGAGCAGCTCCAGTCTCCAACTCCCAGCGCGAGCACCACAGAAGACCGGTGATTTCTGCATTTTCAACTGAGGTACTGGGTTCATCTCACTGGGGAGTGCCGGACGATCGGTGCTGGTCAGCTGCTGCAGCCCGACCAGCGAGAGCTGAAGCAGGGCGAGGCATTGCCTCACCTGGGAAGCGCAAGGGGGAAGGGAGTCCCTTTTCCTAGCCAGGGGAACTGAGACACACAACACCTGGAAAATCGGGTAACTCCCACCCCAATACTGCGCTTTAAGCAAACAGGCACACCAGGAGATCATATCCCACACCTGGCCAGGAGGGTCCCACACCCACGGAGCCTCCCTCATTGCTACCACAGCAGTCTGTGATCTACCGGCAAGGCAGCAGCGAGGCTGGGGGAGGGGCGCCCGCCATTGCTGAGGCTTAAGTAGGTAAACAAAGCTGCTGGGAAGCTCGAACTGGGTGGAGCTCACAGCAGCTCAAGGAAACCTGCCTGTCTCTGTAGACTCCACCTCTGGGGACAGGGCACAGTAAACTGAACAAACTTAGCAGACACCTCTGCAGACGCAAATGACTCTGTCTGACAGCTTTGAAGAGAGCAGTGGATCTCCCAACACGGAGGTTGAGATCTGAGAAGGGACAGACTCCCTGCTCAAGTGGGTCCCTGACCCCTGAGTAGCCTAACTGGGAGACATCCCCCACTAGGGGCAGTCTGACACCCCACACCTCACAGGGAGGAGTACACCCCTGAGAGGAAGCTTCCAAAGCAAGAATCAGACAGGTACACTCGCTGTTCAGAAATATTCTATCTTCTGCAGCCTCTGCTGCTGATACCCAGGCAAACAGGGTCTGGAGTGGACCTCAAGCAATCTCCAACAGACCTACAGCTGAGGGTCCTGACTGTTAGAAGGAAAACTATCAAACAGGAAGGACACCTACACCAAAACCCCATCAGTACATCACCATCATCAAAGACCAGAGGCAGATAAAACCACAAAGATGGGGAAAAAGCAGGGCAGAAAAGCTGGAAATTCAAAAAATAAGAGCGCATCTCCCCCGGCAAAGGAGCGCAGCTCATCTCCAGCAACGGATCAAAGCTGGACGGAGAATGACTTTGACGAGATGAGAGAAGAAGGCTTCAGTCCATCAAATTTCTCAGAGCTAAAGGAGGAATTACGTACCCAGCGCAAAGAAACTAAAAATCTTGAAAAAAAAGTGGAAGAATTGATGACTAGAGTAATTAATGCAGAGAAGGTCCTAAACGAAATGAAAGAGATGAAAACCATGACACGAGAAATACGTGACAAATGCACAAGCTTCAGTAACCGACTCGATCAACTGGAAGAAAGAGTATCAGCGATTGAGGATCAAATGAATGAAATGAAGCGAGAAGAGAAACCAAAAGAAAAACGAAGAAAAAGAAATGAACAAAGCCTGCAAGAAGTATGGGATTATGTAAAAAGACCAAATCTACGTCTGATTGGGGTGCCTGAAAGTGAGGGGGAAAATGGAACCAAGTTGGAAAACACTCTTCAGGATATCATCCAGGAGAACTTCCCCAACCTAGTAGGGCAGGCCAACATTCAAATCCAGGAAATACAGAGAACGCCACAAAGATACTCCTCGAGAAGGGCAACTCCAAGACACATAATTGCCAGATTCACCAAAGTTGAAATGAAGGAAAAAATCTTAAGGGCAGCCAGAGAGAAAGGTCGGGTTACCCACAAAGGGAAGCCCATCAGACTAACAGCAGATCTCTCAGCAGAAACTCTACAAGCCAGAAGAGAGTGGGGGCCAATATTCAACGTTCTTAAAGAAAAGAATTTTCAACCCAGAATTTCATATCCAGCCAAACTAAGTTTCATAAGTGAAGGAGAAATAAAATCCTTTACAGATAAGCAAATGCTTAGAGATTTTGTCACCACTAGGCCTGCCTTACAAGAGATCCTGAAGGAAGCACTAAACATGGAAAGGAACAACCAGTACCAGCCATTGCAAAAACATGCCAAAATGTAAAGACCATCGAGGCTAGGAAGAAACTGCATCAACTAACGAGCAAAATAACCAGTGAATATCATAATGGCAGGATCAAGTTCACACATAACAATCTTAACCTTAAATGTAAATGGACTAAATGCTCCAATTAAAAGACACAGACTGGCAAACTGGATAAAGAGTCAAGACCCATCAGTCTGCTGTATTCAGGAGACCCATCTCACACGCAGAGACATACATAGGCTCAAAATAAAGGGATGGAGGAAGATTTACCAAGCAAATGGAGAACAAAAAAAAGCAGGGGTTGCAATACTAGTCTCTGATAAAACAGACTTTAAACCATCAAAGATCAAAAGAGACAAAGAAGGCCATTACATAATGGTAAAGGGATCAATTCAACAGGAAGAGCTAACTATCCTAAATATATATGCACCCAATACAGGAGCACCCAGATTCATAAAGCAAGTCCTTAGAGACTTACAAAGAGACTTAGACTCCCATACAATAATAATGGGAGACTTCAACACTCCACTGTCAACATTAGACAGATCAACGAGACAGAAAGTTAACAAGGATATCCAGGAATTGAACTCATCTCTGCAGCAAGCAGACCTAATAGACATCTATAGAACTCTCCACCCCAAATCAACGGAATATACATTCTTCTCAGCACCACATTGTACTTACTCCAAAATCGACCACGTAATTGGAAGTAAAGCACTCCTCAGCAAATGTACAAGAACAGAAATTATAACAAACTGTCTCTCAGACCACAGTGCAATCAAACTAGAACTCAGGACTAAGAAACTCAATCAAAACCGCTCAACTACATGGAAACTGAACAACCTGCTCCTGAATGACTACTGGGTACATAACGAAATGAAGGCAGAAATAAAGATGTTCTTTGAAACCAATGAGAACAAAGATACAACATACCAGAATCTCTGGGACACATTTAAAGCAGTGTGTAGAGGGAAATTTATAGCACTAACTGCCCACAAGAGAAAGCAGGAAAGATCTAAAATTGACACTCTAACATCGCAATTAAAAGAACTAGAGAAGCAAGAGCAAACACATTCGAAAGCTAGCAGAAGGCAAGAAATAACTAAGATCAGAGCAGAACTGAAGGAGATAGAGACACAAAAAACCCTCCAAAAAATCAATGAATCCAGGAGTTGGTTTTTTGAAAAGATCAACAAAATTGACAGACCACTAGCCAGACTAATAAAGAAGAAAAGAGAGAAGAATCAAATCGACGCAATTAAAAATGATAAAGGGGATATCACCACCGACCCCACAGAAATACAAACTACCATCAGAGAATACTATAAACACCTCTACGCAAATAAACTGGAAAATCTAGAAGAAATGGATAATTTCCTGGACACTTACACTCTTCCAAGACTAAACCAGGAAGAAGTTGAATCCCTGAATAGACCATTAGCAGGCTCTGAAATTGAGGCAACAATTAATAGCCTACCAACCAAAAAAAGTCCAGGACCAGATGGATTCACAGCTGAATTCTACCAGAGGTACAAGGAGGAGTTGGTACCATTCCTTCTGAAACTATTCCAATCAATAGAAAAAGAGGGAATCCTCCCTAACTCATTTTATGAGGCCAACATCATCCTGATACCAAAGCCTGGCAGAGACACAACAAAAAAAGAGAATTTTAGACCAATATCCCTGATGAACATCGATGCAAAAATCCTCAATAAAATACTGGCAAACCGGATTCAGCAACACATCAAAAAGCTTATCCACCATGATCAAGTGGGCTTCATCCCTGGGATGCAAGGCTGGTTCAACATTCGCAAATCAATAAACATAATCCAGCATATAAACAGAACCAAAGACAAGAACCACATGATTATCTCAATAGATGCAGAAAAGGCTTTTGACAAAATTCAACAGCCCTTCATGCTAAAAACGCTCAATAAATTCGGTATTGATGGAACGTACCTCAAAATCATAAGAGCTATTTATGACAAACCCACAGCCAATATCATACTGAATGGGCAAAAACTGGAAAAATTCCCTTTGAAAACTGGCACAAGACAGGGATGCCCTCTCTCACCACTCCTATTCAACATAGTGTTGGAAGTTCTGGCTAGGGCAATCAGGCAAGAGAAAGAAATCAAGGGTATTCAGTTAGGAAAAGAAGAAGTCAAATTGTCCCTGTTTGCAGATGACATGATTGTATATTTAGAAAACCCCATTGTCTCAGCCCAAAATCTCCTTAAGCTGATAAACAACTTCAGCAAAGTCTCAGGATACAAAATTAATGTGCAAAAATCACAAGCATTCTTATACACCAGTAACAGACAAACAGAGAGCCAAATCAGGAATGAACTTCCATTCACAATTGCTTCAAAGAGAATCAAATACCTAGGAATCCAACTTACAAGGGATGTAAAGGACCTCTTCAAGGAGAACTACAAACCACTGCTCAGTGAAATCAAAGAGGACACAAACAAATGGAAGAACATACCATGCTCATGGATAGGAAGAATCAATATCGTGAAAATGGCCATACTGCCCAAGGTAATTCATAGATTCAATGCCATCCCCATCAAGCTACCAATGACTTTCTTCACAGAATTGGAAAAAACTACTTTAAAGTTCATATGGAACCAAAAAAGAGCCCGCATCTCCAAGACAATCCTAAGTCAAAAGAACAAAGCTGGAGGCATCACGCTACCTGACTTCAAACTATACTACAAGGCTACAGTAACCAAAACAGCATGGTACTGGTACCAAAACAGAGATATAGACCAATGGAACAGAACAGAGTCCTCAGAAATAATACCACACATCTACAGCCATCTGATCTTTGACAAACCTGAGAGAAACAAGAAATGGGGAAAGGATTCCCTATTTAATAAATGGTGCTGGGAAAATTGGCTAGCCATAAGTAGAAAGCTGAAACTGGATCCTTTCCTTACTCCTTATACGAAAATTAATTCAAGATGGATTAGAGACTTAAATGTTAGACCTAATACCATAAAAATCCTAGAGGAAACCTAGGTAGTACCATTCAGGACATAGGCATGGGCAAAGACTTCATGTCTAAAACACCAAAAGCAACGGCAGCAAAAGCCAAAATTGACACATGGGATCTAATTAAACTAAAGAGCTTCTGCACAGCAAAAGACACTACCATCAGAGTGAACAGGCAACCTACAGAATGGGAGAAAATTTTTGCAATCTACTCATCTGACAAAGGGCTAATATCCAGAACCTACAAAGAACTCCAACAAATTTACAAGAAAAAAACAAACAACCCCATCAAAAAGTGGGCAAAGGATATGAACAGACATTTCTCAAAAGAAGACATTCATACAGCCAACAGACACATGAAAAAATGCTCATCATCACTGGCCATCAGAGAATTGCAAATCAAAACCACAATGAGATACCATCTCACACCAGTTAGAATGGCAATCATTAAAAAGTCAGGAAACAACAGGTGCTGGAGAGGATGTGGAGAAATAGGAACACTTTTACACTGTTGGTGGGACTGTAAATTAGTTCAACCATTATGGAAAACAGTATGGCGATTCCTCAAGGATCTAGAACTAGATGTACCATATGACCCAGCCATCCCATTACTGGGTATATACCCAAAGGATTATAAATTATGCTGCTATAAAGACACATGCACACGTATGTTTATTGCAGCACTATTCACAATAGCAAAGACTTGGAATCAACCCAAATGTCCATCAGTGACAGATTGGATTAAGAAAATGTGGCACATATACACCATGGAATACTATGCAGCCATAAAAAAGGATGAGTTTGAGTCCTTTGTAGGGACATGGATGCAGCTGGAATCCATCATTCTTAGCAAACTATCACAAGAACAGAAAACCAAACACCGCATGTTCTCACTCATAGGTGGGAACTGAACAATGAGATCACTCGGACTCAGGAAGGGGAACATCACACACCGGGGCTTATCATGGGGAGGGGGGAGGGGGGAGGGGGGAGGGATTGCATTGGGAGTTATACCTGATGTAAATGACGCGTTGATGGGTGCAGCACAGCAACATGGCACAAGTATACATATGTAACAAACCTGCATGTTATGCACATGTACCCTACAACTTAAAGTATAATAATAATAAATAAATTAAAAAAAAAAAAAAAAAAAAAAAGTCAAGAATGCATAGTGAGGAAAGGATTGTCTCTTCAATAAATGTTACGTTGGGAAAAGTGGCTATCCACATGCAGAATAATTAAATTGGAACGTTATCTTTCACCACAGACAAAAATTAACTCAAAATTAATTAAAGACTAAAATGTATGACCTTCAAATGTAAAACTCCTTAGAAGGAAGCATATGGGAAAAGCTTCATGACATTGGTTTTGACAATGATTTCATGGATATGACAGCAAAAGTGTGGTCAACAAAAGCAAAATGAGATAAGTGGGATTACACACTATTATATTAGCTGAACTAAAAGAGCTTCTGCATAGCAAAGGAAACAATCAACCAAGTGAAAAAGCAGCCTTTAGAATGGGAAGAAATATTTACCATTAATTAACCAGCAGTTAATTTCCAAAAACTATAAGAAACTTTTAAAATTCAATAGCAAAATATTGAAATAGTCCAATTTAAAAAATTAGCAAAGGACTTAAATGGATATTTTTTTCAAGGAAGCCATACAAATGGCCAACAGGTATATGAAAAAAGTCTTATCACAGATCATCAGGAAAATGAAAATCAAAACCACATTGAGATATCATCTCACACTTGATACAATGACTATTATCAGAAAAACAAAAGTTTGACAAGTTTTTGGAGAAGTTGAAACCCTTGTTCAGCTGTTGGTGCAATGTAAAATGGTGGAACTGCTGTAGAAAACAGCATAGATGTTTCTCAAAAAATTTAAAATAGAACTATCGTATGATCCAACAATCCCACTTCTGTGTATATATCTAAAATAACTGAAATCATTGTCTCAAAGAGACATCTGCATCCCCATGTTCACTGCAACATTATTCACAATAGCCAAGATATAACCTAAATGTCCACTGATAGATGAATGGATAAAGACATTCCGATTTATACATCCAAGAGAATATTAGTCAGACTTACAAAAGAAGGAAACTGTATTGTTTGTGAAAGAATGGATAGAACTGGAAGACATTATGCTAAATGAAGTGGCCATCACAGAAGGACACATACTGTGTGATTCCCTGTATACGAGGCATCTAAAGTAGTCAAATGTGTAGAAGTAGACAATAGAATGATGGTTTCCAGGAGATGGGTGAGAGGGATGTTGGGTATATTGGAAAGAAAGAAGGAAAAAAAAGAAAGAAAGAAGGACACAAAAAGTAAAGAGGAAGGAAGGAAGGAGAAGGAAAGAGGAAAGAATGGGAGGACAGGAGGGAAGGAAGACAGAGAAGAAAGAGAAATAAAAAGGAAAGGAAGAGAAAAAGAAAAAAGGAAAGGAAAGAAAGAGAAAGAAAAAAGAAAAAGAAAGGAAGAAAGAAAGAAAAAAAGAAAGAAAAAAGGGAGGGAGGGAAAGAAAGAAAAAAGAAAAAGAAAATGAAAGAGAAAGAAAGAAAAAGAAAGGAAGGAAAGAAGGAAATAAGAGATAAAGCAAGCAACAATAACAAAGCGACACAAGGAAACTTTTGAACGTGATGGATATGTTTATGACATGGATTGTAGTGATAGTAACATGAGTGTATGCATATATCCAAAGCACTGAATTTTATACATTAATTATGTTTATTGTAGACTGATTATAACTCAATAAACCTGTGGAAAAAAGATGTGCAATAGGCCGGGCGCGGTGGCTCAAGCCTGTAATCCCAGCACTTTGGGAGGCCGAGACGGGCGGATCACGAGGTCAGGAGATCGAGACCATCCTGGCTAGCACGGTGAAACCCCGTCTCTACTAAAAAATACAAAAAAAAAAAAAACAAAAAAAACTAGCCGGGCGAGGTGGCGGGTGCCTGGAGTCCCAGCTACTCGGGAGGCTGAGGCAGGAGAATGGCATAAACCTGGGAGGCGGAGCTTGCAGTGAGCTGAGATCCGGCCACTGCACTCCAGCCTGGGTGACAGAGCGAGACTCCGTCTCAAAAAAAAAAAAAAAAAAAAAAAAAAGATGTGCAATAATAATGCTCTCAGCATATTAATATATAAATAATAACAAAACAATGTTTAGTGAAGCAGTTTTTTAACCATTAATAAGTAAAATCGACTACTTAAAGAAAAAAGAAAAGAAAAAGACAAAGTACTCTGTTAACTGTTGTGCTCCTAGCTCCTGAACAGAATGCCTGCCATGTAGAATACACTTGATAGATTTTATAGATATATTTTATATGCTAAGGAAATATTTTCGATCATGGGACAAATGGGGTTTAGGAAGCATATTTTACAAGTTCACTTAGCTCATTGGTGATACAACCTCAGGTTGCTAAAAGAGCTGGTATGTGGCAGTGGGAGAAGAGTTTACATTGAAATAGAAGCATGAAAAAATAATATGTCAGAAAGAGAAAATAGCAAGTGTAAACGTACAGTTAAACGCAGAGTTTGGTAGAAGGCACATGTGACTATGATATGTATATTTACAGAGATTGGCATAAGGTAAGTTTGGGTAGGTAGACAGGACCATATCATGAAAGAGCTGTAGGCTATCCTGAAAAGTTGAATATCAACAAAATCCAATGGAAAACTAAGGAAAAGTTTAAGCAGGTGCATAACACAATCAAATTTCTGTTTTAAAGACCCTACTCTGGTATAGAGTAAAGAACAAATTTGAGTAGGAGGTAAGGAGAATGCAGAAATCAGTCAGAAAAAGTCTCAGTAAGAGATAATAGTGACAAAGAGAATAGAGTCAAAAATAATTAGATTTGCTGTAGAATAGAAATGGGAGTTGAGAGAGAAGAAATATCAAAAACAATACAATTAACAAGTTTTAACTTAAACTTGATGGATGGTAGTGTTAAAAAGTAAACGGAGGAAAACCAGGGAGGAATAGTTATTTTTGGTTGAAGGAGGAGGAGTTTTTGCATGATACTACATTAAGTTTTAAGTTGTTAAAGAGCTGATAATTGGGGGTAGAGGTAGAGTTGAGATGGAGAAAGATGGCACATGGATTTGAATTAATATCATTTAATTTTCAGAGTCCAGATATGCTGACCATTATGCCATGGAGCCAATTAATGTTATTTAATTTTGTAGTCTTATTTTATGCTCAGTTTACAAGTATAGAGGAATGTGAATATAGTGTTTTAAAGAAATGAGTAAAATGGAATCATTATTTTGTAGAAACTTCTGAAGCCTCAAATCAGAAAAGATTTTATATCAGAAAGAAATTTTATTATGAATAATAATTTCTCAAAATGGAGAAGTGAAATCTGTTTTTATGTTATAATTGTAATCACTGGAGCTAGGCCTTTCCATCATGGAAACAGCTAATCCAAATTAATTTCTACTCTGTAAGATTTTTCCCTCAATAGATATTCCTTCAAAGAGCAAAGTAACTAAGCTTGAGTTAATTAATGCATTAATCCATTCTGTGAATTAATCTAGCCACAAGCAGCTACGCAATGTTATTTATTCTTTTCCTTAAAATAATTTCAGAATGGATATTTCTATAGCAACTGTACTCCAAGATAGGATCCATTGTAGCATATCACAATGAAATATAAACAAAATGAGTAAGTGAAAGCTGTTTGATTATTTTGAATTGGGTGGAACATAGTGATGGTGATTTCTTCTTCAATCAAATATAACAAACACTACCACTAGTATTGCTTTTAGTAGTGCTTTTCTCTTCCTTTTTTTTTTTTTTTTTTCAAATTTCATTCTAGCAAAACAAATTAGGAGAGAATACAACTGGGATACATACTTATCATGTAAGTTGCTTTTCCCCAGCAACATAATCATTATACATCCAAATGTCTCTGCTGTAATTCCATGATCCAACCAGGTATAACAGAAGAAACCAGTGGTAATGAGTAATAATCTAATAATAAAATAATGAGTTATTGTAGCTTAAGACTGTATTTTTATTTCTATTCTTGAATTAATGGCATTATGATTGATTGTCTTAATGATATTTGAACAGTATATGGTTTTTATTTTTGATACGATGTCTCAGTGTGTGTGTATATGTACTCTCTGTGATCAATCAAACCATCATGAATAACTTTCAGGTTAGTTTCTTGTTTTGAGGACATTAATAATTTAGAAAAGGTATGTAAGATGGGGGCAGCTTGATATAATATAGTTAGTGTAAGCTTTCAATTCAAATCTTGCTCTACCACTTATTAATCTTTACACAAGCAGTTTACTTTCTTTGAGCCTCATTTTCCTCATCTTCAATAGGAGAATAATGCATACCTTAAAAATTGTGATTAAAAAATACCTATCACTGGGTCTGGTATAAATATTACTTGCAAATGAACAACTATCTTGTTGATCTTAAGAATAAAAGAAAAAAAAATTTAAAAGTGACCTATTTTTACAGTAGACCTTAACATTTGGACAATGTGTTGATGTTTGTCAGAGCTGACACTTTATTAGCAGATGGGAGGCCCACATGAGCACCTTTTAGACTATCTTCCGAACTTAAAGAGTCTTTGTTCTCTTGAACAGACCCCCAGTAGCCACATAGTTGAATAAAGTAGACACCTAACACAATATTGGCCAAGCCCGAATCTCTTACTTGAGAATTAGGAATTAGGAGGAGAACTCGTATTACCAGAGAGGTGATCTCATCCTTGAATGCTCTGTGTAATGTTTTGGAGGGATTTTTAAAAATACTATTAATGAGTCCTCCTCCAAGGGATTCTGATATAATTAGTAGGAAGATACCTGGCCTGGACATCGTAGTTTTTAAAACTCTCTACGTGTTTCTGATAAGTAGAGTAAAAAAGTGACTGGGCTAGACCTATACAATATAAATCATTCTGGATAAAGAAGTAGGGGAAGCCAATTGGAAGAGGGAGAAGAATAAAGTGGCTGTACATAGAAAGAAAAAGGACAAAGCATGAAGAATCTTCTTACTTTCCTCGAGAATTCCCAGCTCTTCCTGGAGGCCTGGCTGCATTTCTGCATGATTTTCATGAGATCCTCCTGTACCTCATGGTAAGGCCAGTTTGTTACTTGCCACCAAAGTTCATTCTTACTGGAAGTCAAAATTCCAGTAGGAAGAAAAATGCTCTATTTTAGGCAAGACCTTGGCAAAAGTGTGATGTTGGTGAATCTTAATGTCATTTAATGTGACTGAATTATAGAATATATATATACACACATACACACATAGATACTTAATTACCCAGGGCAATTACTTACTATTCCCACTAGATGGTTCTTGGAGAGATTGGCCTAAAATCAGCAATCTTCCAGGGCTTGAATGCCACTCTACATTAGAATCATAGAATAATGGACTTTTATAGATTTGGAATAAAGTTAATGATTATTTCATCTAAACTGATTATCACTTTACTGGGAACTAATTTGAAAAAGACACTGAGTACCCAAGGTCACTAGTCTAATACATTCAGTAAATATGTTGAGTATCTCTGTGCCAAGTCTTATACTAGGTGCTGAAATTAAATCAAGCGAGAGATAGCATATATGTAAGCAAACAAGTACAAAGTATGATTAGGAAGCAGCTTTGCTTGTGGGAACCTGAGGAGGTTGTGTTTTTTGTTTTTTTGTTTTTTTGTTTTTTTCATTTTCATCAGTTTTACTGCAATATAATTTGTATATAATAAAATTTGCCAATTTCCATTGTACCATTTGATGAGTATTGACAGATGTATGGAGTCATGTAACCATCACCATAATCACTCACCATAAATGTTGAGTAGCAACCATCAGCCTACTGTGGTTCCTTTGCTGGGAAAGACTGAGACATGAAGCAGTGGGACAAGTTAAAAGGTTAGTGTGGTAAATTCAGTGAGAAATAACCATGCTTGGACCAGGAGGTAGTAGTGGAGGTGAGAAATGGAATATATTTTGAAAAAAGAGACAGTAGATTTTTCTGACAGACTGGCTATAAAGTGTAAAAGGAAAGGCACAAATGATTGTAAGGTTTTTGGCCAAAGGTATCGGAAGGATACAGTTGCCATTCTTTGAAATGGGCAAGGCTGTAGAAGGAGCAGGTTTGGTGGCAGAAAATTCGCATCAGGGGTTTTCAGTTTAAAAAGCCTAATAGATATTCAAGTGTGAGAAGTTTAAAATACAAGTCAGAAATATCCAACTGATTGCAACAATCTAATCAGAGGAGAGGTCTGAGTTAGAGATAGAAATTTGGGAGTGTAAACTATATCCTGAATAAACTGTAATGTGTCCATCAAGAAGGGATAGCGTCCTAGGGGTGTTTGATGATGGATACAGACTATTTTCAAAAAAGGGAAAAAGAAGAGCTAATTAGCACACAATGTCCAGAGGTGAGGCTTCCTGGATGCTCAGTAACTGAAACATCTAGAAGTATTTCTAGGATATATATTGGTAAGTTATCTTGGCCTGAGAGCTTTGTGGGACTATATCTTAGAACACGACCAATTCTGATTTTTGAATAGGCCCTTTCTGAGTTCATTGTTCTACACTTTACCAACAAGCCCCTTGTGGAAAATGTGCCCAGTCAAGACTTCAGAGTTTATCATGATAATGATCACGAAGCCATGGAATTAGGGCTTGGAAAATATCTTAAAGGTTATCTAGCTCCAACTTCACACCCATGGCTTGACTAATAGGTAATTTGAGTCATATCCAATGGAAATGATCTCACATCTCCCAGGACAGACCCTTCCCCTAATGGACAACTCTATTTCAAAATTATTTCTCATGTGGAACACAAACATACTTCACTGTAATAAATTTTCTTTTCTGCATCTAAGGGACCCCAGACTATACTCCTGCAGTTTGAGAGTTTCAACTTGACCATAAGTTTCTTGGCTTTCATCCCGTTTACAGGGCCTGTTACACAGTTTAGGTTTTAAAAGTTAAACCTTGGCCTTCCCTATATCTTCACAATATCTTCTGTCAAGAGGCTTCCTAGACTTTTTTTTTTTTTTTTTTAGCTTAAAATAATTATTCGTGATTAAATTGTGATAAAACATACATAATATAAAATTTACCATGTTAAACATCTTTAAGTGTACAGTTCCAGTGGCATTAAGCACATGTATCATGTTTCTCCAGAACTTTTTTACCTTGCAAAACTAAAACACTATGCTCATTAAATGGTAGTTTATCATTTCCCTCTCTGTCTCCCTTTTTTACACACAAGGGGGTTTTTTAGTAGAGATGACAACAGGACTGACTTTTGAAGGCTTCGTTGGAATTTTCAAAGCATTATCACCGGCAGGAAAGAACATTCTGAGCAAAAACAAAAGGCAAAATGCAAAGATGCATTAATGATATTGTTTTATTTGAGAAATTATAACTAGTTCAATAAGTGGAAGCATAAAATATTTTGAAGGAGAGGTAGGAGATGAGATTAGAAAGGTTGGGGAGGGAGAAGGGCCCAGATCACAGTTGGGATTATATAATGCTGAGGTTATGGTTTGTTCTGTATGCAGTAAAGAACCTTGAAGGAATTTGCAGATGACAATGAAGTGAGAAAAATTAAGTGTAACACATGTATATTTTGGACTCCTCATGGCCTATGCTTGTCATGGAGTTAATTTTTAGAAATTTTATTGTAAGTGAATAAAACCTTTACTCAGTCTCTTCCCAAAAATTCTAAGGGTGAAAAAAGCAAACTTTAAAAAAATAGTCTTTAGACATCCTTGTTATTTTCAATTTCTCTTATGTCTAGGAGGGACTTTAAAAAGGAAAGGTTACTCTTTATCTTTACACTCTAAAACTTAGACATTTAGCTTTTCCTTAATCTCCATTTTTACCATTCTCATCTCGGTTCTTTAGGACTTCAGCTTCTTTTGCTTTTGTAGTTTTCTTTAGTTTTCATTGAGTGTATTTTGAACAATCAAAGAGGTCATGGTGATGTCCAGGTTATAAAATGATTCTTGCTTTACAATGGGAAGGCAAGGAGGGAAATGACAAAAATTCAAGTTTTCCTTTTTAACCTTTTCAACCATGTTAGCGGATTCCTCAATTTCATAGCATATAGGTAAATGAGATACCTAACAAAGGATAACTAGAATGCTAAGATCATTTTGTATTAAAAGTAATTATTAAAGATAAAAATGTTTAGCATAGAGAAAAAATGGAGATGTAGGAAGTATACGTTAGTTCTGTAAAAAATACTTGAGGAATGCCAAGTGAAAAGGTGATTTTATTTATCTGTATCTCTACAGAGGAAAGAATTGCCTTCAAGAGTAAATATTTTATACAGATGCTTTTTTTTTTTTTTTTTTTTTTTTGAGATGGAGTCTCGCTCCGTTACCCAGGCTGGAGTCCAGTGGCATGATCTCAGCTCACTGCAAGACCCATCTCCCAGGTTCATGCCATTCTCCTGCCTCAGCCTCCCCAGTAGCTGGGACTACAGGTGCCTGCCACCATGCCTGGCTAATTTTTTATATTTTTAGTAGAGATGGGGTTTCACCATAGCCAGGATGGTCTCCATCTCCTGACCTCATAATCTTCCCACCTCAGCCTCCCAAAGTGCTGGGATTACAGGCATGAGCCACCACGCCTGGCATAGGTGCATATTTTTAATTGTGGAGATAATAATTTGGTTAAGATATGTTTGGTCACTGTCCTCAAGGAGCTTATGTTATATTTGAAGAGAAAATTAACATGTATGGCCAACTGTGATGACAGCTGAGTAGCAGCATATCTTAAACTGTGGGATAGCCACATAATTCTCTTCTTTTGAGAAATATCTGTTCATATCCTTCACCCACTTTTTGATAGGGTTGCTTTTTTTTTTTTTTTTTTTTTTTTTCCTTGTAAGTTTGTTTAAGTTCTTTGTAGATTCTGGATATTAGCCCTTTGTCAGATGGATAGATTACAGAAATTTTCTCCTGTTCTGTAGGTTGCCTGTTCACTCTGATGATAGTTTCTTTTGATGTGTAGAAGCTCTTTAGTTTAATTAGATCCCATCTGTCACATTTGGCTTTTGTTGCCATTGCTCTTGGTGTTTTAATCATGAAGTCTTTGCCCATGCCTATATCCCGAATAGTATTTGCCTAGGTTTTCTTCTAGGGTTTTTATGGTTTTTGGTCTTACATTTAAGTCTCCAATCCATCTTGAGTTATTTTTTGTGTAAGGTGTAAGGAAGGGGTCCAGTTTCAGTTTTTTGCATATGGCTAGCCAGTTTTACCAACACCAGTTATTAAACAGGGACTCGTTTCCCCATTGCTTGTTTTTGTCAGGTTTGTCAAAGAGATCAGATGTTTGTAGATGTGTGGCTTTATTTCTGAGGCCTCCATTCTGTTTCATTGGTCTATATATCTGTTTTGGTACCAGCACCTTGCTGTTTTGGTTACTGTAGCCTTGTAGTATAATTTGAAGTCAGATAGCGTGATGCCTCCAGCTTTGTTCTTTTTGATTAGGGTTGTGTTGGCTGTACAGGCTCTTTTTTGGTTCCATATGAAATTTAAGTAGTTTTTTCTACTTCTCTGAAGAAATTCAATGGTAGCTTGATGGGGATAGCACTGAATCTGTAAATTACTTTGGGCAGTGTGGCCATTTTCATGATATTGATTCTTTCTGTCCTTGGAAACGTTTTTCCATTTGTTTGTATCCTCTCTTATTTCCTTGAGCAGTGGTTTGTAGTTCTCCTTGAAAAGGTCCTTCACATTCCTTGTAAGTTGTATTTTGAGGGATTTTATTCTCTTTGTAGCAATTGTGAATAGGAGTTCACTCATGATTTGGCTCTCTGTTTGTCTGAAGACATTTGTGCAGCCAACAAACATATGATAAAAAGGTCATCATCACAGGTCATTAGAGAAATGCAAATCAAAACTACAATGAGATCCCATCTTATGCCAGTTAGAATGGCGATCATTAAAATGTCAGGAAACAACAGATGCTAGAGAGGATGTGGAGAAATAAGAACACTTACACTGTTGGTGGGAGTGTAAATTAGTTCAACCATTGCAGAAGACAGTGTGGCGATTCCTCAAGAATCTAGATCCAGAAATACCATTTGACCCAGCAATCCCATTACCGGGTATATACCCAAAGGATGATAAATCATTCTGCTATAAAGACACATGCACACGCATGTTTACTGCAGCACTATTCACAATTGTAAAGACTTGGAACCAAACCAAATTTCCATCAAAGATAGACTAGGTAAAGAAAATGTGGTACATATATACCATGGCATACTATGCAGTCTCCAAAAAGGATGAGTTCACATCCTTTGTAGGGACAAGGATGAAGCTGGAAACCATCATTCTCGGCAAACTAACACAGGGACAGAAAACTAAACACTGCATGTTCTCACTTATAAGTGGGAGTTGAACACATGGACTCAGAGAGGGGAATATCACACACTGGGGCCAGTTGGGGAGTGGGGGGTTAGGGGATGGATAGCATTAGGAGAAATACCTAATGTAGATGACGGGTTGATGCGTGCAGCAAACCACCATAGCATCAGTATACCTATGTTACAAACCTGCACATTCTGCACATGTATCCCAGAACTTAAAGAATAATAATAAAGTAAAATTGTGGAATAGTAAATAAAAAAGAGGTAGCTACTTCAGAAAATTGTATAGATGGTAGTAAGGAAATGTCCTAATAAGTATATGCTTGAATGAATCAGTTGAGTTTGGAAGGATTATGAAGAGTTTAATGCATGAGGAAAGTCTTAAATTTATTTGTATTTTAAGCAGGTAAAAAAATGCATAAAATAATGTATGGAGACATAACAGTGTGATGAACTATCGGTAGTAAATTTTGTGTGTGTTTGGTGGTAGGTGGTAAATTTATTTGTATTGTTTTGCATATGTCAGGGACCTTGTCTGTTTTGTTCATCTTTTTAACCCCAAGTTCTTAACAAATACCTGCTGAATAAATAAATGAACGAAAATAGGAAAATAGTTCTATATGAACATTAGTAACTGAGTCTAACAGGTATATTGGCAGTACATTATTAAAAAAAAATCAGACTATGCCATGCAAAGAAATGTTAAGTTGGTTTCCTGAAAAATACGGGGAAGTTAATGCATTTTAGTACTTAAACGTATAACCAAATATTTTCAATGTAATCAATAAATTAAAATACTTATACTTTTTGTGACCTATGAGTGTCTCAGATAAAATAATTTCTCTATAATGACAAGGGAAGGACTTTAGAATGGGTAATTTTCAGCATGTGGAGAAGAAAGATGGAATGTGAAAAGTGCAGAGATAGGGAGGCACAAAGTATTTTTGAGAAGGAATGTTTTATTTTATTTTATTTCTGAGGGTGGATTAAGAACATAAGCCAACAAGGCAGCAAACTGTATATTTTATTGTGGCTTTACCAGTAATGGAGCAACTTACAGATACTCATTTAGCCTCTTTTGGCTTTAGTTTTCTGTTTGTAAAATAAAGCTTTTAAAGTAGTCTCTTCGATTGTTCTAGCTCTACATAGTAATAAGTAGAACTGAAAAAGTTGATTCAGGACAGTCTATGGAGGAAACTAAAGGGCAAACTCTTTACTTTGAGCTTCACTTAATGGATTTTAGAGTATCATGGTGATATGGTTTGGCTGTGTCCCCACCCAAATCTCATCTTGTATTCCCATGTGTTAGGAGAGGAACCTGTTGGGAAGAAATTGAATCATGGGGGCAGGTCTTTCCCATGCGGTTCTCATGATAGTGAATACGTCTCACAAGATCTGATGGTTTTAAAAAGAGGAGTACCCCTGCATAAACTCTCCCTCTTTGCCTGATTTCATCCATGTAAGATGTGACTTGCTCCTCCTTGCCTTCCGCCATGATTGTGAGGCTTCCCCAGCCACGTGGAACTTTAAGTTCAGTTAAACCTCTTTCCTTTGTAAATTGCCCAGTTTCAAGCATGTCTTTAACAGCAGTGTGAAAATGAAATAACACACATGGCTTCTTTTAAAAATTGTTTTAGTATACCTTCAAATCTATTTATTTCATCAATTAACTTGTATTTATCATTGAAAATATGAAAATTATAGTAAGCAAAAATTTAAAAATTAAAGGTCATCTAAAACCCTGATTCTGAGATATAATTCTCCTAGCATGTTGATGTTTATCTTTTGTGATTGACGGGTAAATGGAAACATACAGCAAAATAGATATACATGTTTTTCCATCAAAAACTTGGAATTTACATATCATATTATAATATTAACTCACTGTTTTACTTTGTACATAATAAACCCTCTTTCATGTCAATAAATTATTTTCTTCTGTATCATTTCTGATGCTAGCATAGCATTCCTTTTTACAATAGGACCATTATGGAACCAATCCCCATTGTTCAACACCTAGGTTGTTTCCTTGTATCTGTTATTTACTACACTACTGGATGAATGGGAAAATAGTATTGTCTAAAATTGAAAATCTAGATAAAATATTTGTTAGGAGGGAATATGATGAGATAGAAGAGTTGATATTAAAGTGTAAGAGCAAAGCATCTACATCCAAAGACCTTGAAGTCTTTTGGAAATCTGAGTTTGGAGATTACAATTGAGATTTGGGAGGAATTAACCTTGTGATGAGAACTGAAAGTAGATAAGCTTGAGTTTGCTGAGCAAGGGTACAAAGGGGGAACAGGCTTTTAAAATTCAGAAAAGGAGATGTACATTAGGGCATGGATGTATGATGAAGTTGAACAGACTGAGTTGTTATAGCACGACAAAGACAAAGCTAAAAATAGCCCTGTGTTGCACAGTATGAAAAAAGACTGCCTATGGCATGTGAAGATTTTAGATTATATTACAAACACATATACATAGTAGCACTTTTGTGAATAAAAGAAAAAATATATAAGAAGCTGTATTTCTCATTTGAAAGAATTGTGTGTGTGTGTGTGTGTGTGTGTGTATTTTATTGTTTGCTTTGATGTGTTTGGTTTTGTTTTGAAGCTTAAAGAAAATCTTGCAAAATTTGTCCAAATCATTTTCTTTCTAAGTATTAAGGCAGCAACCTTTGTAAGAATTTCAAAGCAATTACTTATTTATTTAAAACTACATAAATTAAGCAATGCAAGTTGAACTATGCATACATATCTGCCTCCTTGGGCTGTTGCCTAATGCCATATATAGCTACAATTATGAACAAACCAAAATTCGTCCGTAAGACTGAGAAAAATAGATATTTCAACACACAGCCATAAAAAGAGAAGAATACTTATAAGGTCATTTATTTCACCTTGTAAAGTACAGGTATGTAGGACCACGTGTAGTTCTGCTATTGGAATCAAAGGAAGTTGGCTCAACGTTGTTTCTAAAGCAGGGAAGGTGTTTCTATACTTTTACCGATATGAATCAACCTGTAATGTAAGGAAATTCTTCCTTAGTCTATCCCTAAAACTTGCTTGATTTAATTTATATTATGATTACACAAAGCTAAGAAAATACCATCAAGCAAGTTTTCATAAATTAAGCACAAAGAGGCTGGTTAGTGGGACCAGGAGAAAAATTCTAAAATTATTCCCTTTTGTGTTTGAATTTCAGTATCTTTTAAATAAAGTTGTTTGTTTGTTTATTTAATTGATAATACTTTCCATACTGCCTTTGAAATTTAAAAAGATTGATATTGTATGTATTCAGTTTACTGCTAACTGACTTTTTACCGGTTGTTGTCATTGTAAACATCCATGTGTGGACACACATACATACACACACCTCAAATTAACCCCCAGTTTCCTATATTTTACATTGTAGTTTTTGACTTTGCTAATAATCCTTTTAATAGTATAGCAATCCTAGGTGAGGACAGAAAAATTATGTCACACCCAGACTAACCAATATTCAGAAATATGCCTTGAAGCCCAGAACATCCCTGGGAGAAGGCGCCTGCCATAACTGAAGCCTGGATCCCATCAGGCATCTCTTTGCATGTACCCGAGACACATTAGTGTTTCAATTGACAAGTTTGATGCCTTTTTACATATTAAGTGAACTTTGCTTTGCATTGTAAGTGGTGGAGGGCCAGAAATAATTTCTATGCAAGTCATGGCAATCTTTATCTACACAAGACACACTCCTATAAAATTAAAGTTCTGCTCAAATAACTTTTCTTTTGAGTGATGATTCACAAGAGAAAGGATTTCTACTTTTGAATTAACTAGCCCTGTCCATTCAGTAACCGCTTTGGCTGAGAAAATTCATCCTTTTTATATTTTCCAGTGTTATTTGTCTTTTGGAGATAAACAGAGAGAGAGAGAAGGGGAGGGAGGAATGGAGAGAGAGAGAGAGACTTTACAAACAAAAGGCCTGATGCAATCGTTAATAACCTCCCCAGTCAGAAAAGGAGACAACATTTAGCAAGCACCTATGTAGGATGTTTCAGTGTGCCATGTGCTAAGAATAAGTGTTTTTATTAAAACATTCCAATAATCCTGCAAAGAAGCATTATTACACTGATCATTTAACAAAGGTAAATTTACAGTTTTGAGTGCCAAACATTTTGACATAAACTGTTTGGGACCTATTTGGTTTCAGGAAAAAGAACAAACCCCCATAATGCACATGAGTACACTACCCACTTTCCAAATTAAATATCTCCCTGCAGCTTATGATTTTCTGAATTTTCCAATCTTCCTGTGAGGTAGAAATTAGGCAAGCAGCATTCCTGCTGCTATACTGAAAACGATAGAGAAGAAAAGACAGGGACGTATTAGTTGGCTTTCCTAAAATCACCTAAACAGTAGTGAGATTACTGGAAATTGAATTTAGGCCCCCTGACTTGCCGTTGCCCATATCTCTGAGCACTAAAGGTATTTTCATAAATTAAGTACAAATAGACTGGGTTGGACCAGGGAGAAAAATTCTAAAATTATTCCTTTCTGTATTTGAATCTCAGTATGTTTTAAATACAGTTGTTTGTTTATTTAATTGATTTTATTTCTGCTAATACTCTTCATACTGCCTTTGAAATTAAAATAGGATATTATATGAATTCAGTTCTCTGCTAACTGACTTTTTGCCAGTTTTTTTCATTGTAAACAGATTGTTGTAATCTATGTTAATTCGGATGCTGTGTTGAAGTGATTTTTGTAAAATATTATTATGGACAATTTAGATGTAATATGAAACCAATTATTGGTTTGTATTTTGCAGTCACAATATGGAGCTTCCATTTCTGCCAAGCCTGAACTACCCCTCTTTTACACTCCTATTGATCTGGTGGACATTAGTGTAGAAATGGCCGGATTGAAGTTTATAAATCCTTTTGGTCTTGCTAGTGCAACTCCAGCTACCAGCACATCAATGATTCGAAGAGCTTTTGAAGCTGGATGGGGTTTTGCCCTGACCAAAACTTTCTCTCTTGATAAGGTAAGAAAATATTATTGAAATCATATAGAAATGTCTATCATATATTTTAATTAAGGTATAAATATTATAATGATTTTTTTTTTTACTAAGAAACTTACTAAACTATTTGACAAGACCTATCATTACACATTAGTCTTTAGCTTCTTTCCTTCCTTTCTGTCCCATGGAAGGATGGGGAGGCATACATTTCTCATTTGTATTGTCTAGGAAGCAACAAAGATATAAATATTACAAAAGTGAGTTTTTCATTTAATAATCACAAACTCTTATTTTTGTATTATTAATTGTTTCATTATTTTGGATGCCTCAGCTTAAAGATAGGGACACAATTGATTTGGTTTGCACAAAATTCTGGGATTCAATTTATGTCAAAAAGAATCCCGGTGTAATTTATTGGTACTGGTAATAGGATAGATTCTTCCCAAATTTGGAATACAGAAACCTTTCTCAAAAACAAATACCCTGAGTTTCATTTAATAGTATGACTTTCTACTTACCCGGAAGTGGCCATCTTATACTTAGTAGGAAATAAACTACGTATTAAAATTGAGATTGAGTCTTTAAAGTACACAAAGTATATAAATGCATGTTTTTAAAGTAGGATGCTATATACAACAAAAGGGTTGCATCCTTATATGGTTTTGAATTAGAAAAGAGCAACACACTTTAACATTTTTAGACTGTTTGTTGATAAATTACAAATACTAAACCTCTCAATGTATTTAATACTAACTGGTAGTAATAATTAATGTATATGAATGTGTGAATTTAGTGACTAAGAAAAGAGTATCATTATTTGAATCAGCTTTATCCTTAGGCAAAGAAAATAATAGAGAAAAAACATGCCCCATTAAGCACATTCTCTCTTTCTTTTTCCTCTTACTAGGATCAATAGCTGGCATTATTATGGCTAAAACATTAAGGCTGTCTGATTCTGACAGCTTTACAAGATGCAATGTGTAAGTGTGGTCAGGAAAATCTAGAGAATTCTCAAAAGTTAGGAAAAAAACAGTGCAGGAAAAAAATGCTTCATGAAGATTTTTTATATTTAGATATCTAAAGAGAAGTTATTTTTTCAAATAAATCAACTGAATATTTTATTAAACAAAGTGCAAAAATTAACAGAATATACTAGATTCAGCTTTAGAATATCATGAATCCATTGTTTATAACCTTGTAGAATATTGATAGTATATTTGTCTTTGTTTCAATTGATTGTTTAAAAATTACTGAGAAGCTATAGTCAAATGTTTAATCTGTTGGAGAAAACTGAGTCTCAGATACCATTTACTGACTATATTAGTTATGCTATTAAAAAATATATATATGTAAACCGAAATAGGTGGCTAATTGGGCACAAGTGAGGAATTATAGCTGAAAAAAAGGCGTTTGTTGCTTTGAATTTGATGTTTTCTTTGCTTGCAATAATTGAATTCTGATTAATCAGAGACATCAGTCTTTACGCTGTTGGTGACATGCATTGATTTGTGATGCTGTGTCTTTCAGTAACCTAGTAGCACTTGCCTTTATTAGGATCACCAGCAGAAATAAATGTGGAAGCTAACTTACTTCTAAACCTCCAATTTGAATTTAATCTATCAATTTAGAAGTCTGTGATGCTGGTTCAAAAGGGGAGTTATGAACAAATGGAAATTAAATTTGGCACATGAAATGTAACCATGCGGGGCTTTTTGGAAACCCTATTTCACTTACTTTGATGGTGGGTACAACAAAATATTGTGCAGACTATTTTAAACATATTTGTGCAAATTGCAATGACAAAAATAATGAAGCCACCTTGGGCTTATGTAATGCCATTTTTAAAAAAGATTATTTTCCATATGTGATTTTGCCGAGTAGTCCGTTTGCCTCATAGAGGTCTACTTTTTTTGTTTCCTTATCTGGTTCCTAATTAGTGATTAAATTTGTGAATTTGTAATTACATCTTATGTGCTTATTTCTGTGCTTTCCTATTGATGAAATGTTGGTAATATACAACTCAGTAGTATGAACATACTTTTTTCCCCATAGCCTTTTACTAAAGATGTCTATTAAAGTGTTACATGTACTATACATTCTGTGACATTATAGTATACCAATTTAGATTAGCTGTATTATAATTTATTATGGCAATTGAAGAATCTGTTTAAAATGTATTAAAATTCAGAATCTTGACATGTGAAATTTGGATGCTCTTAATATGACAAAGGTTATTCTATGGGGTTTTGTTATCATATGAAATATTAATATTTCACAATACAGTTTTGATGAAGTACAATTTGCCAAGCTTGCATATGATAAACAAATTAAATGCTTACCAAGGGAGTTCAATAAAAATTAGAGCCCTGACTGAACATCTGCTAGAAATTTTATTATCCTGTCCTACTGACAGTGTGGCTCCCTCGTTGTTTTTCTGGATTGACAGCTGAGTATTGCACTGATTTCTGCAGCAAATATGTTTACGTGAACTTTGTTTCCCTATTTTTATTTTTTTGGGAGTTCGGAACATGCTTTTGATTTTCATCCTACATATATATTTTTTATACTCTTGACATTTGTAGATGCCAGATTGAGGTCTAATACGCTGCAGCACCGATAGACCATTGACTTACAGTGAAATGCCAGTTGATATCTCCGTAAACAGAAATATTATTATTCTTTACTGTGCAGTCTACATAAAAGCTGTATGTGCTTTCTTTAAAAAGGCAAATGATCAGATTTTTAATGTCAAATATAAAAAGATCTGTTTGCTTTTGTATTAAATAACATCAAAAATGGCTTCTATTAACTATATTCTTCCCCCTCAAATCAGTCTTTTCAAGAAAATTTCAAAATAACAAGATTGCTTTTCTTGAGACTCTATTTATGTTTTATAAAGATAGTAAAGTCATATTTAAAATATAGTTATGAAATCATTTTTCTATATAAATGTGTATGGGCTCCAAGTTTAAATTTTGAAAGGTGAGAGAGAAATCGATCTGTCAAGCTTGATTAAAGCTAAATTATCATGACAAAACAGAGAAGTGATCTGTTTAAGAGGGAATATTAGAAATGGTTTGGACTTCACATAAAATAACCCTTTGACCTGTGTTCATATTATATTGATAGGAAGTAGATAAAAACATTTTGTTTTCATTAATCTTGTCCATAAATTTTTTTCTCTTGGAGAACTACATATTATATACTGCAAATCTATAACATGAAACTGCAAGTTGCATAGCTTTATTACTACACAGATAAATAAACTAAGAAGTATTTATTTCTATCCTAAATCAAATCTAAACCCAAGCAACAGTTCACTTCCCTTGTAAGCCCTCTCTACACATAGATTAACTTGTGATTAACTTTTATTATGAAAATGTCTCAAATGAATAGATTTTGTTTTAATAAGTATCAAATTAGGTAAATAAGTATTCATATAATAGGTCTCTCTTATAAAATGATAAGAAGTAAAATCTGAAAATATTTAAGGCTCTTTTTTTGGCATCAAAGTATTTCTTGTAGCTCTTTCTGTAAAATACAACCTTATACCACATAGCACAAAGCTTAATGTATAAGAGAGATTTGATAAATGTTTCATAAATATTCACTGGATAAATGA
The DNA here is from genome assembly GCF_043159975.1 of Macaca nemestrina. Classification (NCBI taxonomy): domain Eukaryota; kingdom Metazoa; phylum Chordata; class Mammalia; order Primates; family Cercopithecidae; genus Macaca; species Macaca nemestrina. The sequence goes on from NC_092125.1 coordinate 135,759,038, forward strand.
ATACATAAAATTTTTTGGCAAGAGCATATTGAGTTTATTTTTTCCCAGTATATGAACAGACAGTTAACACATAAAACAATTGACTGTTTTGAGTATTGATCTCAATCAAAGGAGAAAAGGCCAATTAAAAATTTTCACATTCTATGTTGCTTTCTATAGTGCATCTATACATGTCTAAAAATGAAAATGGCAATGAAATTTCTAAATGTATAGATTGTGGCTTAAGACTTAGGTTGTTGTATAAGCCTTTAAATGCAGAAGATTTTTGAGAAAACAGGACAAGTATCCCACAATATTAAGAAGAGACATAAAAATCGGCTGGCCTAACTTTCTAACTGCATGTGTTGGTAGTCCTGAGAGAAGAAATGTAACCTGTTCTTGAATGCTTTTAGTGACAAGGAATATACTACAACTTTAAGGCAATGCAACCTGTATGACTGTAGAAAGATCTGTTTTAGAAATATGTTCCTTTTATTGACGCCACATCAGCCTTTTCATAAGTTGCATCCATGTTTTCTGTATAGTCCTGCCCTCTGATACATCATGGAATAAATAAGAGTAACATTAATATAAATGAATTGTTTATTTAAAATATTGTTGTTGTTGTTTTCCACAAGTAAATAAATACCTTAGAGAAAGTCCAACAAATATGGAGAAACAGTATAGTGTGGGGGAAAGTGCTTTGGCCTGGGAGGCCCTGGTCTTAATCCAAAGCTGCTCCTAAATCACAATCTTGGACGTGTGTAGTATTATAGGTCATTGGTATAGTTGTTATCATTATTCATATTATTAGCTACCCTATATTCAGTGCTTAGGATGTATAGACTAAATGTTTTTATACGTTATTTCATTTAATCCTCACAATCTGCTTATAAGATAGATGAAATAATTTTTCAGATGAAATAATAGTCTGAAAAAGTTAAATAAATTGTCCAGGACTTAAGACAACAATTATCTAATTGACTATAGTCATGTGGGTTGGCAATTTGGGTTCAGCACATATGATCAGTTCTTCTACTTCACAGGGTATCTGCTGGCCTCAATCATGCATTTACAGATGGTTGTTGGGATACCGGGGGATCAAGATATTCTCACTAATGTGTCTGGAGCCTCACGTGGGATTGCTATAATTGCGGAGATGGCCAAGCCCTTCTCTCTGTCTCTTCATAATCTCTCTTGCCTCACGATGTCTTATCAAGGCAGCTGGTTTAGGTTTGATAAGGGTACTTCATAAGGCTAGCAGTGTTCCAAGAGGACAGGAGTGGAAGCTGAAAGATCTCTTGGCACAAAGACTCCAAAGTCTACACAGTGTTACTTCCATATTTTCTTCAAAGCATGTTACAAAGTCAACGTATGTTCATGAAGTAGGTAAATACCATCCACTTACTGATGAGAAGAACTGCAAAACCACATCACAAAGGGACATGCATATGACTAGGGAAGGATTATTGCAGCCATCTTTGCAAACAGTCCTAACTTGCCATCCGGTTAGAGCAATTCACATCCCTCCCAAATGTAAACTGCATCCACTCCTTTCCAAGACACCCAAAATATCATCTAATCATGGCATTAGGCTCAAGGTTCATTGTCTTATGATCTACATCAAGTCCAAATGCCTATGAGATTATTTGGGTTTAGCTTGTTTTTATTGAGGATTCTGTGATATAGAAAGACATGTTTTCTATCTTCCATACACCCAACACAAAACGATACAGCAAGAAACCACAGTAGATAAAATCTCCTTTAGAAGCAGGAGAAATGGAAAGCACATAGCAATCACTTGTCCATAGCAATTTTGAAATTCAGTTTGACACATGTTTTCAGGGCCTCTTGCTCCAGGGATGGAGAATCAGGGTCCATTTATGCTCCTTGGTAAGGATGCTCTAATCCATTGTTCCTATCTACTATTGGCTCTGCCCTCTGAGCCACTGATTTTCTCTGGGCTACTGATTTTCTCCTCTAAGTTTTTCTGTTTTGTTTTGTTCTTTGTTTGATTGTTTTGTAAATGGCTATTGATGTTCCCTGATGACAGCTCATTAGCTTTCTCAGCCTGGTCCTGCCCAAATAAAGTTATAGCACCCTATTCCTCTCTTTTCTTTGAATTGTTTCTTTTAATCCTAACTCATGGTGATACCATCATAAAACTCTCTTAACATAATTTTGACTCTATTTAGGACTAAACTGATGCCCAAAGTCACATCCATAATTCTTTTTAAACAGATTTCTTTTATTTTTGGATATGCCTTGCTGTTGTGGTACAATGTCTTTAGGAATATTAGAAGCCCTGAGATAATCTACTAGGACCTGCCTTAAGTCTTTCTAAATTCTTAACAAACTCTCTTACTGCAACACTCTTGAGGGGATCTTTAAGGTACTTTATTTTGAGAAGCTTTTTTCCATCTAGGAGAGACCAAATATAAAGAATAGTTTATTTTCCGACCGAGGGTGTCGTAGGTCCCTTGGATTCCGTCTGTTTTGCATGGCAAATTTAAATATAGCCTTCTTTAGCTCTTTTCTCTCTTATAGTACCTTATCATACTTGGGTAGAAACACTCAACTGAACACGTTCAGTGTTCTCTCTAAAGACGTTTTATGTTCACTTTCTGTTTTTCAAATTATCACTGCTGACATTCTTGCCAATTGTTCTGTCACCACATAATACAGGCCACTTTTCCAACCCTCCAACAGCAATTTTCATACCATATTTTAGGCCTCTGCTAACAGTTTGTTCACCATTCTTCCAGCGTTTATTAAGAACTTACTCTTGGTTTTTCAAGGCTCTTCCTGCCTCACAATGCCGAAGCCAGGGCCACATGTTTTATATTTTGTTATACTAGCAAACATAACCTATTTCAGCATCATGTACCTATTGCTGCATATCAGACCACCTTACCAAAAGCAGCAACACATTTTCTGCTCTTGTTTCTACAGTTTGGCAATATGGCCAAGGCTTAGCTGGGTTGACTTGCCTTTGCTCCACATGATATTAGTTGTTTTCACTCATGGATTCGCAATCAGTTGACAGATTGTTTGGTGGCTGGCTGATGGCTGGTCCTGGATGATTTCATTCACATGCCTGGGTCCTCAGCTGACATGACTAGGCCTGTATCTCCATATGGTCTCATCTTCAAGACTACACTGGACGTGTTCACGGGTTGTCAGTGCTACAAAAAAGGCAGGAGGAGAAGTTGCAAATCCTCTTGACGCCAAGGCTTGGAAGTTGCACAACATAATTATCATTGTGTTCCATTTGTTAGGGCACATCACAAGACCAGATCAGGTTGTAGCAGCATGGAAGTGGCTCCTGCCATCAAAACACTGAAATCCACCACGTCAGGATTTGAACCAAGGCCTATTTGATACAAATCCGTGCAATTTCCACTATATCATGCTTTTACATAATTTATCCTCTCTGGACCACATTACTTTATGTCTAAAATGAAGGAATTTTGACTGTATTCATGTTCTTCAGAGACTTACAGTTCAGCCTGAGCATTTACGCTGAGGACTTTCTACCCAGTGCTTCAAATAGAGTGGCACCTATGCTTATCTTTCTATTGAGAAATATAAATTGCACAGAAATTTTATATTTCTATGTGCAATTTCAGAGTGAACACAAGAGAGCATTTTGATTTAAAGCTTCTGTGAATCTGCTGTCATCAGATGCCAATTTTTTTGCCAGCCACACTGGCCCCCTTTCTAATTCTCCAATATGGCAACTTCCTCCCTGTCTTAGGACCATTTTGCTTGGTGTTTGATCTGCCTGGAATTCTCTTCTCTCAGATAATTATGTGACTGGCTCTTTCTTCTTAATCAGTTCACAGATCAAAAGTTACCTCCTCAGAGAAGTTCTTATTAACCATTCAAAACTCAGGCTTTCCATCCCACATTACCCTGGTTGTTGTTTTCTTCACTGCACTTATCACCATATGAAATTGCCATGCTCTTAGTCATCTATTTGTTTGCTTATTTATGTTCTGTTTTAGCCACTCGAAGTAAGCTCTGTAAGTAGAGAGATACCGTCTTTCTTGCTCACCACAGCATGCCCAGTGCCAAAAACAATGTCTGGCAGATAGAAAGGATGCAATACATACTTGTTAGATGAATGAATAATTATAGTATTCTAATTTGAACCACAATTCCACATGACAGCTCTTCAGTTACTTGGAGACAGCTCTCATGTCCTATCCATATAAGCCTTTTCTTTTTCCTTTCTAAATAGTTCTGTTTTTCTTCTCATAATAAGGTTTGCAGACTTTTTACCATATAGGTTGTCTGTTCTCCCATGTGGATTCCAAGAAACTTGTTTCAATCCACATTATCTTAATTGAGAGGAAGTTGCGCCTGCATTTGCACAAATTGCACAAATTGCTAGCACCTATCAACGAGATGAGAATTGAGGAATAACATTGTCAGGACTATAAATGCTAAAGATAATATTTAAAGTTGCAAATTTCACAAACATGTCATGTAATAATATTTTAGAGCCTGGGTAATTCTCTATGGATTACGATACAGAACATCACAATTTATTTTTGTAACTCATTTTGGAAAGCCAAGATGTGGCTTTTTTAAAAAGATTAAATAAAACTGATTTACTTAATTATTATTAAGAGTTTCTGTATTACCTCATCATGAAAGTCTATGAAACAATAAATTAACAGTAGTCCAGTGCATTATTTTTGCTGCTAGTTCTAGTTTCCCATTTTTATATGATTATTGCATAATATTGTTTTCCTGATATATACTTATACATTAAGTAGGAGTTATTATTATTTAAACAAATTCAATATAAGCTTTTTATCTGGGAGACTTTTAACATGCTAAAAACTGAGATGACTTCTGTGTACTAATAGTTTGATTGTCACCTGGCTAGGTTCTTATAACTTAGATTTATTTTTTTGAAATTCATAAAATCGACTCATCCTCAAATTATAAAGAATTTGTCTATTAAATTGCTACAGTTCACATATAGTAGTCCTATGGGAGATTTCATCCAAGTGTTCACTTCAAGACTATTTAGCAAGCTCTTCTATGGCATAAACTTCATTTCTTCATCAACAAAAGAATGTGTATGTATGCTTGCACACTCATGTGTACACATTCAATATTGAAGCTAAATCTTGCAAGTTAGAATTTAATGAATACACCACTGTCTCTCCTTCAAGTTCTGAATCAGTCTCTGTTCACAATCATACCATGTTTGCCAGACTTAGTCTGTTAACTAGAAAATATAGATTAAGATGCTTTCAAACACAATTTAATGCATGTATTTCTAATATTAAGTAAAAATCTTTTAATTATAGCCAAAGTAATATTTTTAACCATGAAGCAGACTAATCAATTTTCCAATATAATTACATCTTCACCACTTTCCCATTTCAGGCTGTGATTTCACACCTGTTAATTAGTTAATCATTTTGGTAGAGTGGTCAAAGTGAAACTCAAATAGACTTTTTAATAATATAAATTGATGTGTACAATTTTGATCTGGGTTAGCTGGTAGATGAATCTAACTTGTAGTGGAAAGTACCTCTTATTCAGTTTCCTTTTTTAAAAAAAGCAACTGGTGTCAAGGTTAATGGAAAATTCTTATAATTATGGCTAATGGAAATTTCCTTAAAGTACAGTCCTGCTGTTTGAGAAACTGATTTTACCCTTATTCTGTCTCACGTAATTCTTTTGTGAATTGTAAATTTAACCAGTTAAAAATCTCCATATTCTGGGTATGTTTAGATGATACAATCTTTGATTGAAATTAGTAGGATTGAATTCCATAATATTCTCCTTCCTTTGTATTTTCTTTATTGCTTTTTAAAAAGATTCTAGTCATTACTATGTAATGATATTCTTTAAACTCGTTTTAAATACTTTATACCATGATTACCTTGCTGTCAAAGTTTTATTTAAGGCATACATACATTGGCTATTTTGTTACAAGACTGATTCTGTTTTAGTAAAATTACAGTTCTCTGTATGCTCCTTTTTCTTAAAGGACTAGCAATGTGTGCTTCATGTTCAAGTACCACTATTTCTGAAATGAGGTGTCATAAGAAATAAAATGTCACTAACTCAAGGAAGTTACTGGTCTGTTAGGGAAATATTCACTCAGACTGCCCTATCACACACCAATTACCTTTTCTTACCCCCACTGCCGCATCTGCTTCTCTCACTTCAGCTAAGCCCATTGCCTTTTTCATCCTGCCCTGCTTTCTTCATTTGCATGTTTTTTTGTGATATCTCATGTGTCTGAAACAGTTTCTCACTTTTATGCTGCCAAATGTACCCTCTATTTTTGTGAAAAATTAGCTTAAAATGTCATTAAAGAGAGTACCATTTTTAGGTATCTGGGCAAGACTTGATATATTTTGAGAGCTCTTACTAATGTCCTTTTATATATACTATTTTTCGAGTGTGTGTGTGTGTGTGTGTGTGTGTGTGTGTATGTATGGTATTTACTTTAGAAAATTTGAACGGTAGTTCAGAAAATATATACACCAAAAGATATAAGATGACTTAAGGCCACAGGAATTCTTAGACTAAAATGTTACTTATACTAAAATGTTACTTAATATGCAAGATTTTATTTTTTATGTTACTTTATCATTTTAATTGTTTTATGATTTTTTTTATTTTCAATATTTTTTGTTTGTTTGTTTTCTTCCCATTTGAACTGTCTTTATTCTAGGGAGAAGGGATAGCACATGGATATTCGTGGTCATGAGAGAGACAAGCATATTTAAGATGCAGCATAATGTCTCATGAAATGCTGTAAGTAGCTGTAGAGACAGTGAGAAAGGCCTGTGGGGTTAGGAATTTAAATATTATTGTATAAACAGGGAACCTGTTGTTAAGAGATTTAAGCAAAGAAATTACATAATTCAATTTGGGAGAAACTATTAATCATAATACAACTGCTGTTCATCATTTCAACAGTAACTTTCACTTCTCTCCTCATACAAACTCCCTTTTCTGACAAAACTGGTTTTATCACCAGGTTTATGTTTGCATCATATATACCTTAATTTTACCATTCTTTATCCATAAGAAGACATTTATTGTTATTCAAATATTAAAAGGCCAATGACCACCCAAGTCCCCTGGAGCTACATTAACCAATGGTTATCTTCTCTCCATTGTCTGAGCTCTTATAGAATTTTACTCAACAGACACAAGAGGGAATGGATTCTTTTTAAACTCCACCCCACCCCCTGGCCCCTTTTCTGAATGGAAGCCTTTGGAAATCAGATCTTGTGACCACTAGGCCCTGCAAATGGAACCTGCTGACTACCTCCCTCCTCTTATCAACCAGACAGTTTTATTTTGGAATGTAATACATTGTTCAGCAATATCATGAATTTTAAATTGATAAATATTATTACCTCCTGAAGAGTATTTTCACTTTCATGGATAAATATAATTTTGTACAGCTATAATATTCCTCTTTAGGAGACATACTTTTGTTTAGACTAACTTTTATCTCATCCGTACCTCCCATCATTCTTCAAAAATACTTCCCATCACTTGGGAACTCTTCCCTGTAGTGCTTTTGAATCTTTGGTCATAGCTTACTCTCTAGGAAACGCCTAGGAAGCTCTTGAGTTACTTAGGTTTTCTCTGCTGCAACACATTTGCCCTTCCAAGGGACCATATTGAACAGAGTTTAAGGTGACTTCACATTCCTTATTTAAATATGTGTCCCTTAATTGGTCCACAGGAAAATCTTACATTCCCTTTCCCCTGACAAATTCTAGGAATACAGGCTAGTTGTTGTACAGTTGCATCTCTTTTAGCTCATCTTTTAGCAAGATACAACTCAGACCTTTTCGATCTATCAAGCAGAGTGGGACGCTGTATATGGTGCACCAACCTCCAAAAGAGAAAATAAAACTGCAAGGAACACATATAAAGTGCTCTGAGGGGTCCCTTTTATTTATTTTTATTTATTTATTTATTTTAATTTATTTATTATTATTATACTTTAAGTTGTAGGGTACATGTGCATAACCTGCAGGTTTGTTACATATGTATACTTGTGCCATGTTAAAAGCTGTCTCTTGGGATCTGGGATGACAGTGGGACTCATATAATCCCAGAAGCATGCTCCAAAGAAACTACATCATAATCTCCAGTACCTCTAACTTTTTGTTAACATTTTGTTTACATATTGGAGTGAAGGGTGTAAGAGTTCCCTAAGCAGATTTTTGTCATCTACTTGAACATTTCTGTAAGGGGAAAATTTATTTTTGTGATTTATCTCAATGCCCCTTAAGGTCTCACCCAAAATGTATATTTTAATATTCTGTTGCATTAATAATATCTATATTGAATTTTAATTATGGACATTTAGTATATGAAAGTGCATTATTTAAAAACCCTTAAATTTCATACAACTGTTTTTTTTCTGGATTTTGTCAGTAACATGTAATTTTTTAATATAGCAGCAGGTTTTAGTCCAGATCTTCCAAGAAACAGTTGCCAAGATGTGATTAAACATGCATGGATTTGATTAGGTGAAATAATTGTGGTAGATAGTATGGAGGGGGTTGAAGAGGACTGCAGAGCCATAAGACAGCAATAGAAGTCAAGCCATAAACTGGGGAGAGAAGAAAGAAAGGTTGAGTAGGAGCATCATAGAGTGCCTTGCAGACTAAGAAAGCTTCCACAAACCCATCTGGAGTCTTCCTGTCTCTCAGGAAGGGGCCTGCTTAGTATCTCTGCCCTGCTCAGTCATTGGCTAAGCCACAGGAAGCATAGCTGCAATAAAAATGCAGGTGTGGATTCATTCGCAGCACAGCAGCTGGGGTCCTTGCTCAGTTATACTCTTGGTAGTTGGAGTTAGTTATGTGAGATTGCCACAAGGATATTTGGATCTTTTACAATACTCAGCATAAGGTAGGCAGCCACTTAGTATATGGTTTTTAAATGGGGAGAATAAACAAACATTGACGTGATTTTTGGACATCTCGTGTTGATCAATATAAAGAGAAATATTATTGTATAGACAACAGAGATCCACAGATAAATAAAATGTATACAAATATTATCTTATTAAGTATTATAATATGAAAAGAGAAAAACAAGCTTGCATGCAGAAAGCTGGGGAGGCACAATATGCTCTTAAGTTTTAAATTATGGTTTTCACAGTGAATCATACTAGTTATTATTGAAATGTTACAGTTGTCTCCCTTTGTTTTGAGAAAAGTGTTGAGGGTAACCTCTTTTGTAAGTAATTTGACTGTTAATAAATTAGTAAACTTACCTAAACTTCCACATGTTCAATTACAAAATAGACCATAATACCTGCTCTGCCTTTTTGCAATATTCTAGGGAGGCTTAGATTGAATTTTTTTAAAAAAATAAAGATATTAAAATGATTCATTACATATAAAATACCCTGTCAATAAAACTTACAATTCTTATTACCATAATCTGTATGCCAGACTAAAGCATTAATGGTTATATAATCAGTTATTAAAGGGTAAAAAGTCGCTTCCCATCTCCACTGGTACCACCCACATCACGGCACCCATCATTTCTCACAGAATACTATACCAGCTTCCTAAAAGAGTCTTTCTGCTTCTACTCTTATCCTAAATTCCAGCTTCTGCACCACAGCCAGAGTGGTCTTTGACATCTTAAATCAGATCATAGTTCTTTGCTTAAAACATTTCAATGACTTCTCTTAACCCTTGAAATAAAATCCAGAATCTTTGTACAAATCATGTCATCAAACAGCTCCTGCCTGTCTCTCAGTCGTCATCTCATTCTACTTTACCTTGTACCAATAAGGCCACAGTGGACTTCTCTACATTCCCCCAACCTCTGGCCTTTCGATAACTGTTCTTGCTGGTAATATTCAGGCCCTTACATTCAAAAAGAAGAAAAAGACAATTGCTGCTAATGACAAAGTTTAGGTAATGCAGAAATAATTCTGTTGTCATAGTGGTTTTAAACTTATGGAAGTTTATCAGATGTTAGAAAATGTACATGGCAGTTAACCAATTAAACTATGAAGGAGTGGTCACAAATTCTTCCTTCCTGTTCTTTTTGGTTAACAGAAGATCTTATGACTTTTAAATTATTCAATAAAATTTATCCTCTTCTGTAATATTTCTGAAAAGAAAAGTGATACCGGATCATTCTTTGTTACAGTTGCTGGGATCTCATTAGTTACAAGTCATGAAATCTGGAGATAATGGAAAGTATTTTATATGGGTCAGAAATTGCATTACAAAGAGCAGTGGGTATTATATGACATATACATAACCTTAGAGGAATACATTTGTAAACATGCTTTTCCATGTAAAATTAATGTGTTAATTTAAATGTTAAAATCATGTAACACACATAAAATGTTAACGTAATCGTTAAAATGCTGAGGTGTGATTTCTTCGTAGCTGAGTCAAAGAAAACTAAAAAATGCTTCCCTACCCCAGAGCACTTTTTATCAGTATTTGTAGGATTTGTGTCTACAACTGCTATTAACATGAGTAAGATTTCTTTTTTTGAGACAGGTTGTCATACTGTCATCTAGACTGGAGTGTAGATTCACCGTGTCCTTGAACTCTTGAGCTCAAGCGATCCTCCTGTCTCAGCCTCCCCAGTAGCTAGGACTATAGGTGTGTGTGCTACGACACCTGGCTAATGTGTTTTTGTTTGGTTTTGTTTTTAAAGACAAGGTGTTGTTATGTTGCCCAGGCTGGTCTCAAACTTCTGGGCTCAAATGATCCTCCTGTGTCGACCTCCCGGAGTTCTGGGTTTATAAGTGTGAGTCATTGCACCAAGCTGCATTAATGATATTTAATTGAGTAGATCTCTGACACACTGATTGAAAATTTACTCAAGTTACTATAGGCATAGCCAATCATGGGGTATAATTCATAGTAAATTTAAAGTGTTTTACATTAAAACATGAAATAGAACATATTAAGAAGTTGGCTCTATAACCATTTTGGAGCAGATATTAAAGTATTTTTAATGTTAGACTTCTGGTATTAAAGACAAGTTTATAAACAGCTCAATAATTGGACAGGGTCCATATTGATTTTTTTCCTTTGTTATATAATATTACCCACTTCTCCGTCCAGAACTATGTCGTACAGGGTTTGAGAGTGCTAGAAACATGGTCGCTGTTGTGTATTGGAATGTTGGAATGTGCAAAGACTGAAAGGCTGTCACAGCAGTCAATAAGATCTGAGAGGTGTTGACTAATTGCCTGCTAATTACACAGTAAATTGTCTAATTAAGCTGATGGTTAATTAGGGTACGCTTGCACAGCAGTCTTGTGGAATTTGTGTCTGATGTCTGGGAAGCAGCTTGTATAATTGGCAAACTGGTAAGGACTGGCAGAGAACATAACTGGAAAACTCCCTGCCAGTGGATGACAGAATACGGATTTAGTGGAAACAAAAGGGTTGTCATTTTTGTACTGAAGGTTTTGTTTCAGTTCTGCAGCTATTCTGCAGTGAGCAATTGAGAAATACATCTGAAGCCTGAATTACGTGAGTAAAAGAAGGCTTAAAATGTGCGTCAGAATGTAAAATATGCTGCTTGCATGGCATGTATCACCTCTGATACACTATCTCACATTATATTAATCTACACATTGTGTGCTTCTACAGTTCCTCCTTTTAACATATATATTTGGCAAAAAATTTAAAAAGGATAATCCCATGCATCTAAAACAATGCCTCTCTTGTGAAAATATAAGATAACAACATGACTGATTAGAAGACATTTGCAATAAGAGCTTTGAGTTCATTATTTAATTATTAATTTATATATCACTGTGAATCATAAAAATATTAGACATGATACTAATATAAGTTTGGATGATATTTTGACTAAATAAAATTGTAATGAGAGCATTTTAGTTTTACTGTTTATGCAGTTTTGTCATGCAAGTGGATTTTGTTTATAGTTTAAGATGTAAGAACAAAATATTTCAATACATAATTAAATGTATTTGATTTCTTTGTGGATGTGAGTGGTGTTTGATGAATTACCTGTAAAACTTGAGTGCCTTTAAAAATAAAAAGCCTAGAAGTTTGTTTTGTTGTTTTGGTTGTTCTTTGTAGCTGAAGAAGTTTAACTTTTCATTTCAATAAGTCACCTATGGCTGAAATACTGACAAATAAATTAAACAAATTCAATGGAGAATATAGGTCCTTTATAGATGATGTTAGGTACATCACATTGCCTCTTCATAAGAGACCTGAATGTAAATGATTGCCTCTATTACCATTTGCCAGTCAGATTCTATCATATTTTGAGTATTTTGAAATAAGATTTTGAATAGAACATTAGGTTGCAGTTGTAACAAAGGACCACAAGTTCACGATGACCCTTGGATTGATTTACACTTTTGTGTAAATAAAACATGAAAAACTTTTCAGCATTTCCAAACTAGATTACTAAATAAAAATTGTATTTGTAATGAGATAAGAAGGCCTAAATTAAATTATAGTATCAAAAATTGTTGTGACTTTCTTATTAAATAAAATGTATGTCTGTATGTGATTAGATAGATATGGATATTTTTTTGTTCCCCCGTTCTCTGAGGAGAATTTGAAGTTGTATATATACTATATATGTTTTTAGATAGAAAGAAACACACATTATGCAGTCTCTAAAATGTCTTTGCCTTAGCATTAATCTTGGAGATATATGCATATTAAATGAAAATATTTACTGTTTTAACACAAAAGGTGTTTTTCAATGTTTTAAAATACTAGTTCTCAGACATAAAAATGGATGTAAAATAAAAATATTTATTTCAAGAATGTAGAAAAATTATATTCATTCCATTTGATGTATAGGTTACAAAGTCTTGGAAGACTTCATAAACAAAGTGTTCAAGATAGCAGAAAAATGAATTTACTAAATTTACCAAAGGAATACAAGGCTAAACACTGAAATTGTTTATTTAAAGATATATCTCCTGAGGAAGAAAAATCAGATAGAGGTCAGTGCTGTAATTCCAACCCATCTATATTTTGATCCACTCAACTTTCCATCTTAGGCCTCTTGAAAATAATTTTTAAAGTTATTTATTATAAGTAATAAAGGTCTACATAAAAGAAATATCAAGTAGATCTATCACTGAAATTAAGGTCTTAGAGAATAACTTTTATAAATCATAACTTGCAAGAAAAGTTATTTCTTTATGTTTACAAATAAATTTCAGTGTTATTTTCTATTAAATTTTAATCTGTTTCAATACATTGTACATTCAATATCACTAAGAATAAACTTCTAATGTTCTAATCACAGAAAATGTTAAATATTTGAGGTGATGGATATGTTTGAGGTGATGGATATGTTAAATAGTTTAATTTAATCTTTCTGTGTATTGTATTCAAAAGTCATAACACCACTTTGTGTACCATAAATATATGCAACTATAATTTGTCAATATATAAAAAATGTAAAATAATTTTTTAAATGTAGCTGGCTTCCATTAATATATAGCCATCACAAGAGTGAATTCTGTATATCATGATTTTATGCAATCATCTGTTGAGAACTTCATGTAATACTTTACTTTGTCTTTTAAATAAGCACACACACACAGAGAGAGAGAGAGAGAGAGAGAGAAAGAGAGAGGCAAAGTACTGCGCGTGTATATTTAGTGTAAAGATAGTTTCTCTTTTAATCCCTTGGAAAACTTTATCCATATAATTTTAAAAATTCAGAATAAAAAAATATAATATTTAGTGTTCTTAACCATCAACTTCATCTCCAGAATTATTAGTTTTTATAGTTTATGTGTAAAAGCCATTCTTTAAAGTCCAGAATTGTTTGTTTTTATAATTTACGTATAAAATCCATTCTTTAAAGTGTACCCTTTCATGGTTTTTAGTATATTCACAAATGTGTAACCATCAACACTATCTAACTTCAAAACATTTCTATAACCCTAAGAAAGAAACTCCAGGCCGGGCGCGGTGGCTCACGCCTGTAATCCCAGCGCTCTGGGAGGCCGAGACGAGTGGATCACAAGGTCAGGAAATCAAGACCATCCTGGCTAACACGGTGCAACCCCGTCTCCACTAAAAATACAAAAAAAAAAAAAAAAAAAAAATTAGGCGGTCGTGGTAGTGGAGGCCTGTAGTCCCAGCTGCTCCTCGGGAGGCTGAGGCAGGAGAATGGCGTGAACTCAGGAGGCAGAGCTTGCAGTGAGCGGAGATGCGCCACTGCACTCCAGCCTGGGCGACAGAGGGAGACTTCCTCTCAACAAAAAAAAAAAAAAAAGAAACTCCATATCCTTTAGCAGTTACTCCCCATTCCCCACATCCCGCAGCCTCATGTATTTTTCTCTCTCTATGGATTTACCTATTGTGTACAATTGATATAAACAAAATCATACAATATATGACTTTAGTGTCTGGTTTCTTTTATGTATTTAGTATAATATTTCAGGGTATACCTGTGTTGTAGCATTTATCAATGTAATGCTTCATTTCTTTCTGTGGATATACCACTTTTGTTTATCCATTCATTAGTTACTAACTCTTTGTGGGGTATTTTTCTACTTTTACCTATTATAAATATTTCTTCATATGTAAGTTTTTGAGTGGAGATACATCTACATATATCTATCTATCTTTGGAACATACTTAGGAGTGGGGTTTCTGGGTAATGTGGTAACTCTATTTTTAACTTTTTGGGAATTGCTAAACTGTTTTCCAAAGCAGCTGCCCCAATTTACATTCTCACCAGCAATGTATGATATTTCCAGTTTTTTCACATACTTGCCAGCATTGTTGTTCATCTTTTTTATCATAACCTTCATAGTGGGTATGAAGTTGTTTCCCCTTATGATATTGACTCCTAGTGTTATTGATAACTAGAAAAAGTAAAAATATGAAGCCCTAATAATTTCCTTAATATTCTTATTAACAATCGTTGTGACAACTGGTTAATGTAATTGACAGTTAAAGTAGTTGCCACTTTCCATCTTCTTTTCCCTTGTTCAGAAAGTGTGGTCATCAGGGGCAGTTTGACCCAGTTCTATTGGAAACATGGTGTAATAGCAAATCTAAAAATAGAGTTTTGGAGGTACAGACAACTTCCGAAGAATAGCTAGTTATATAGGTTCTTTGCCTTTGGAGGAAAGTGTTACAGGATCATCTATATTCAATAAGTAGTCTCTTACTGTTTATATATGTTTCAAAGGAATGAATAAATATTCCCAGCTAAATTTTGAGCAAAACATACAGAATTAGAAGCCAAAAGGAAAGCATTTAATATACTGTAGCTAGCAAGGAGAAAGATTATTATTCTAGGAGTCCAAATCAATTGTCGTTCCCTGCTCACTTCTGCCCTGCTTGGTAATTTTATCATTCTAGATATAATAGCACAGACTGTGAGTGTTAAAAAAAGACTTGCCTCAGATCTAGCTTGAGTCTAAGAGCTTTCATTTACAGATAATGAAAACTAGTCTTTAATTAAAAGATTTGTTCAAATTCATTTGGATGGCAATAGGGTGCTCTTAACATACTTGGCCCTCTTAGCATTGTATTTTTTAATAGTATTTTATACTCCGTGTAGTTTGTTTGTTTGTTTTTATGGATCATATATTGTATAACGATAAGATACAATCCTGGTTCTCAGAGAACCTAAAATCTAGATGTGATATGCATGAGAAAACATGCTATGAGAGAATTAGAAACGAAGAGCTATAAAATTACAGAGGAAGCACCAAACCAAACTAGAGCAAGGGATGCCATCGGAAAAAAGATAATACCAAACAGCTGCCCTGCATGCATAGTGCCTGTCCAAGGAATAGAGAATACATTATGGATGAATAACATGACCGAAGTCAGGGAGAAAAAGAAAGCCCAGTAAAAATGAGTGTTTACTTTCACTGGAAGGATGATGCAGTGAGAATAAGAGTTAGAATGGAACCACATAATAAACGCTCTTGTTTGTTCACCAAAGAGAGTTTGAACTTTATCTTAAAGGATAAAGAACTACATGCAAAGAAGGATAAGACAGGTTTGGATGTGCATTTCAGAGAGGATTCTCTGATAATAGTGTAGAAAATAGTCACAAGAGTGACAACAGATGAACGTGTTCATTGCACAAGTAACTGACAGCCAACTACTGTATTTCTAGGCAGTGTGCTTGGGTGTGGAGGATAGAGTGGAGAGGAATATAAGGCCCTGTATTCATGGAGATTGCAGTGAAATACAGTAGGGAAGAAAACATATTGGTTCAAAGTTGTATCTAGAGCAAAGTGAACCTATTTGACATGTGTAAAAGAGAGTAAAGTAGCAGTCCTGGTGACTGACTGCGTGAGGCTAGATATGAGAAGAGAGAAGTTAGGAAGAACTCTGCTATCTCTGACTTGCCAGCTGTTTATTGTTGTTTTGCAAAGGAAGTGAACATAAGATGAGAAAAACGTGGTTACTATATTCTGTGCAGTCACTGAAGCAGGACTTTTCAATATCAAAAGAAAACTGTCAATAAGTACTTTTATTCTGCAACTATAATGATGTCAAATATTTGGAAAGAAAAGGTCATCCTAATAAAGGAACTGCAGTTATTAAAATTGATCTGAAAATGTTAATAATTTTTCAGATGTGATATAGGTACTAATGCAGAGTTCTAAATTTAAAATTCAATTTAATTATTCTAAAATTAGATCTAAAACTAACGTAGAAAGGGGAAAAGTTAAATAACAGAACGGGATGTTAGATCAGTGTGATTAATTAACTTGATATAAATAACTTGAGTATTGCTATGTTTATCTGTAAATCATTTATCATGGTACCAGCTGTAAAAGAAAATCTGAATCATAATGATAATGATGTGTGTCATCCTCCTACCCAGCAGAGGTGTCATGGCAAATTGTTAACGAACTGTCTTACAGCACTTCACAGATTCAAATGCTAATGTAATAATAATATAATCAATAACAATAAAATCAACACTGTAACAAATCATTTTGATGTGGCTTGGAAAGAGAAATTTATTAAAACATTGAGTTCACATGAATAAAGTTGAAAAAAAATGATTTACCCTTTTAAGTCTGTATTTACATTTTGACTTTTAACTTTCAATGAAGGGAAGAGGGAGCACAGAGAAAGGACACTGCCTGAAACTCTTAAAAGTCTGATTTCTGTAGTCTTTCTGGACATTACAGACATTAATGTACTTATTTTCATCCAACTTTATCTCCCCAAAGTATGTTTTGATGTCTCTCTCTCCTGCCTATCTGTAGGAGAAAGGCCATAAATCTTAGCGTGCCTACAATTCCCTCTCCCATCTTAACTTTCTCTTAGTCTTAATTCCTCCCACCAACCTCTTCCCATAAAGGAGATACATTAACAGAAGCCTTAACATGTTTAAAATATGTGTCCCTTTGGAACCTGATAAAATTTCGCAGACTTCACATGATGTTTTTATTATTCAGTCCACAAACTATGCTTGTGCACATGGATGTGCAGACCACTCACTACTGAAGGTAAAGCTGCCTGTGGGTGCCATGCACAGTCTCTGAAGATGGCTTGTGCTTTTCTGCCCCAGCACTTGTGCATGCAATGTGCTCGTATCTGAAGAGCTCTGCCCAGTATCTTGCCTTTTGAGAATACAGTTCATCCTCAGGAGCCAGCTTAGATGTGACCCACCCTGGAAGCTTTCTTTTATCTTAAAATTGTGTGTGTGTGTATTTTCTTTTTTGAGACAAACTTCCACTCTGTCGTCCAGGCTGGAGTGCGGTTGCATGACTACAGGTCACTGCAGTCTTATATCCTGGGCTCAAGAGATCCACCTGCCTCAGCCTCCTGAGTAGCTGAAACTACAGGAGTGTGACACTATGCCTGGCTAATTTTTGTATTTTTCGTAGAGTTGGGGTCTTGCCATGTTGCCCAGGCTTAAAGTTGTGTTCTTATAAACTGTTGGAGTCCTAGAACCACCTGTGTTAAGAGGAAAAAGACAGAAATTGCAATGAAATTCCAAAACTGCCACTAACACACTCTGAAGCCTTTTAAAATGAGATAGGTGAACCAGCTATCAGTCAGCTCTTTTCAATTCTATCATGCTGAATTTTAATTCATGTTTTTAAGCTGAGCATGGTGGCACATGCCTGTAGTCCCAGCTAATTGGGAGGCTAAGATAGAAAGATCGCTTGAGCCCAGGAGTCCGAGAATGCAGTGAGCTATGATCGCACCACTGCACTCCAACCTGGGCAACAGCAAGACCCTATCTTTAAAACAAAAATTTAAAGCATTTTATTTTTTTTTTAGAGTTATGTGTATACTAGGTCAATTTTCCTCTGTGAAACTAGCATTGGGTATTTATTGTGTATATATTATATGTCAAGCATTCTGAAAGCCATATAATTTACATTTTCTCTTTTACTATTAGCAACTCACTGTGGTAGATGTCATAATCTCCACTGCATGGATAAACTGAGCTTTAATAATTTCTAATTCCTCTGTTCTATCTGTCCCTACAGTCATATCTCAGTTCCTTGAACACAGCAGATGCTCAGCAAAGACTGAATTGCCCTCTTCTGTCTTGTTAGAGTATTTTGCTTCCAGAGGGAAACATGATGTGATTTATCACATGATAGAAATTGATCAATAATATTTTGGTGCTATCATTTTGCTGCAGGTAGAATTTAGTTTTCTGTAGGTTTTAGGAAAGAAATGAGAAACTTGTTAAAAGGTTTGCTATGGGCCTCTTTTTAATTACATTATTTTAGGGGACCAGCTTTCTCCCTTATGAGTCCCATAGCTCATGGGACCATGTTTGGCTATTTATTGGCAATCATTGTTTTGTTTTCTCCACCTCCCTAGTCTTCCCTCCAGTAAGATGTTTTTCATCTCATGAATCATAATTCCCAGTTCTTGGATGAAAATTACTCCCCCTGACATTAACCAAGTTTACTAGCAAGATCCTATATTAGGCAGAGCAAATTCAAAGCCAGGAACCCTACAGAGAAGGCAATGACCCTGATCTCAGATCTTTACTTCTTAAATCTTTAAAGACTACAAATAAATCTGAAAGGCAATGAAAAAGTTTTTCTGAGTTGAACTCCTCTGGGCTCTGGATTTCCATGGCTTCCTTCATGGCTTATGTTTTAGTACAGTGGTATGAATATGAAAACCGTTAGTACTAGGGGATTATCCTCTCTCCAGTGCTCTCTGCAATATTTTAAAGGTGTCCCAACATTATAGCTTGCACTGAAATAATACAGCCTACTTGGTATTACATTCTGTATTCATATTTACTATAAAATGTCTTGCTACAGCATATTCCTTAACTTCCTATAGAGAAGGATGTAATGTATAACAGAGAAGTGCATTTTTTAGAAACACTGAAATGAAAGTTGTTGATTTTAAAAGACATCTTGTCACAGATGAGTGAGGGAGAAAGAGATCAAACCAGCAAGTCTAGCCAATCCAACGTTTCATTCATGCATCTCTTCGGCTTAGTGCTTTCCCCTTCGGTATCATTAGCATTTTCATTTCGAAAAATGACAGTCTGCAGTGGAAGCAGTAAAAATGTTCAACCTGTGGTTTAAATTATTGATTTTTTAGAATATTGAAGCAGTATTTCAAATGGATTTTGTTAGAGATACTTCTGGGTGGGGGGTTTCAGAGGTAATTTGATACCCAAAAGCCTGTATATTTCAAAGAGTTTCCATTTTTTTGAATTTCTTTAGACTCTGGATGATTGGATAAAAATGTTTATTATCTTCAGGATTGTAAGTAGCAGATCATTGCTGCTTGAACTTGAAACATATTTGCAGACTGTGCTCTTCATGATTTATCAGGCATGCTCATTCAGTGATCAACTGGCAAAATAAATCTTCATTTAGAAACAAAAGCATTTTAAAATAATGGAAAAAATACTATGATTTGCATACATAGAAGGTCAGTAGTCCAATTGATAGCTAGTTTAATGTAATAAAGCATGCAAGGCGTGGTTCTATAAAAATGGATTTTAATGAAGCTCCTCAAATTGTGTTATGCTAATAGGGAGTAGAGTGTGGCCACAGAGATTTTCCTTGAAGTCATTTTAAGTCTCTCGCCACAGTCAATACTTACATATGAACAGAAAATGTTTTGACAAGGAGCAGGAGTACTGACTGCTGTGTGTGTGCTGTGCAGGTAGTTTGCTATTCGCAGCATGTTTCTCCTTATGGAAAAAGGCTACTTAAAAAAATTACATTATATCAAAATGCCTTGATCTACAATCATTCCACAAGTCCAAGCCCTATTGAAGTCAATGAGGGTTTGGAGTGCAAATTTATGAGTGTATCGAGCTTAATATGTGGAGAGTTGCATTATATTTTGTAATGTCAAATATCACATAGCAATGGGATGACACAAATTTGAAATAAAACCTGATATCCCCCTTCGACAAGTGGAAATGAATTAAAAATACAGTATCAGAAGAGATCTTTTTGAGGCATTGAAACATAAAAGGGAAACCTGCCACAGAATACATGAGATGTATCCATAATAAACCCTGTAACATTTAAACCAACTTGTAAATGCCTTTCCAATGGCAGTGCTACCATGAAAGTTGGTTGGAGAATTGACTGAATTTGCTACAATTGGGGAAAATCATGTTTAATATGATTTTGCAAAACCGTAAGATCAAATCTTTTTGTAAAGCAACCCCCTTTTCATCTAAAAACTTTAATAGACAACATAACTAAAATAGTTTTAATGGCCTTTAGAGATGGAAGTTTTAAATATTTTCATATTGTTTATATTGTTATTTGTTGAAATTATAGTTAATATAATGGAGGACCAGAGAATTAAGTAAACTATTCAGCATCATTCAGCTATTAAATATACTAATAATTAGTAATAATAAGCATACTAGTAGTATATTATAATGTACTATTAATAATATAATTCTTCCTTGGTTTGTGTAATTCCAGAGCCAATGCTTTTCTACTACACAACTCTGTCTCCTCTTATTCATTAAAGATGTCACTTAAAATTGGCCTCAAAAGCAGCTTATAAAAGAAAGTGAAGACATGGAAAAGCAGTGAGCCCTCACAGTTACACAGTGTATACAAAATTTAGTTATTTTTCAGTTTCAAGGGTGAAGCCACTCCTATCTGCTCCCTTCCTCCATCCATCAGGTGCTTCCCTGATTTAAAACTATTTCTGTGCACTTATGTCCCAGGCACCATGCAGGAATTAACTCACCAAACCTCTGCAACAAATCTATGCAATATATATTCTATTTGTATTATTATCATATCTTATTATATTATTAGTGGTATAAAATATGCTAATAGTAATAATATAATAATTATATATAATATACTACAAATAATATATATTTTATTATATAGTATCTATATTATTAAATAATATATCATTAGGTTAATACATTATGTATTAACAAATTTTTACATATTTATATATTATATATATATTTTTAAGTCGTTAGATCATTTTATAAGAGATGGAAATACAATTGCAAATTTTAATCTTAGAGGTATATGCAGAATTTTATATGCAATGTATATATTCACTATTTAGTTACATCTTTTAAATACTAAGAAAAATAGCAAATCACCTGCTTACTGAAGAAGAGCAAATATAGGAAAATAAGTGTTTAGTGAAAGGTCTAGCCATCTTCTAAGCTTGAAAATCAAGTTTTTTTTTTTTTTTTTAGCATTACATTTCAAGGCAATAGTATTACAAAGTCTGAATCTGAATCTTAATTTATTCAGAGAAGAAATTAAATTGAGGAATTCCACTTGATTGCAGATATTAAACAGTTGTTGGCAGTAGACTTTTCCACTCATGTTATGCTTCTTGAAACTGTACACCTAAGTTCACCTTCTGGTGGGGGCCCAGATGTAGCAATTTGCTTTTCTATTTTTTCTTTTCTTTCTTTTTTATTCCAGAGATTAAACATCCAACATTCCCTGAGATGCATCCTCGTTTTGCCTTCTCTCTGCAGCCTCTAAATATAAATAATATATACTATATTATTAATAGTATATTATAATATACTACTAATATGCTAATTATTATAATTACTAATTATTAGCATATTATAATACAATGTACTATTATAGTATAAAATTAGTATGTTATATAATACTTATACAATTATTAGTGCATTATACTAATGTACATAATTGTAATATATAATATATATTAATAATATATGCTAATATAATATACTGTGTAATATATAGTACAGTATAGAATAATTATACAATAATATAATAGAATATATATAATATATATTATATATATAATATAATATATAGTAAATTATATATTTTATATTATAAATAAATATATTCTATATTATATCAATTATATATATTATATTATAAATAAATATATTCTATTATTGTATAATTATTCTATATTATATTATTAGTAGTATAATAATAAAGGATGAAGGCATGAGACAGAATGATTGTTCTTGATAAAACTGTTAGTGGTATAGCAGATGAGATTTCTACTATAAGGAATTGTCAATATTCAGTGATTTGATGATGACAGTGACAGCTTATGGGGCACTTATTATGTGGCAGGCAGTATTCTAAGCATCTTTCATATACCATTTCATGTAAGTTTTCACAGTAGCACTATGGAGTAGAGGTAGTATAATTATTAACACTTTAGAGAAAGGAAGCTGAGTCACAAAAGTGTTAGTGACTTGTGCAACCAGTAACACATAGTTGTTTATTTGGTGTAATGATGAAAATACTAAATACATTTCTTAACCTCTAGTGAGTACTCAAAAAATATTATAGGTATTAATGTTAAAGAGCAATAATCAAGTATTAATATTCATTGAATGAATAACTAATGAATAAAGCCCACCTCTGCAATTTACTAGCTATGGGACTTTGTGCCAGTTTTATTTAAAATGCTAAGTTTGTTTTCTTATTTGTAAAATTACTATAATCATATAAGAATATTGTAATTTACTGAGTTCATGCATGTGTCAAGTACTCTTGTAGCATGTAACAAAAGTAAAACTTTGGCAAGTACTCAGGGCATAGTAAGTACTCAACAAAGACTATTATTGTTAATGTAGCTTTTCATTCTCATTTTAATAGGACAGGAGTAACCAGGACAATAACCACAGGTTAAGGCTGTGGTGTGTCCTGGTGTAAGTGTACCATGTGTATTGTCTACCACAAATATTGATGTTGATAAAATTTGCCAATCTTATGAAAATTTTCCAGTATTACTTTTATTCCTTTGTGTATTTAGATCTAGACAGTGTATATTTAGGTCTAGACAGTTTTATCACATGTAGTGATAATGAGGATGGAACCCTCTAGGAGTATTCTATATAGGTGAGCGTGACTGGTCAACATTTTCCTACCTTTGCCGTGCTAAATTCATCCATTCTTTAGATTTGAGCTTTTTGCCTTAGGTTCAAGGTAGGAACATAAGCTCAGGTTTTAAACCTGGTGTGCTTGCTTAGTGTAGCACATGCCAAAAATTCTGTGGTTCCCTGAAAATATATTTTTCCTCACAACGATTACTCTTAAAAGCAGGATTCCTGATATCAGTGAGTGTAAATAGTTTAACAAAGCTATGGGTTGTCTCTTCAGCTACATTTTTTGTACTCAAACAGTGGTGATGATGCAGGTCAGGCAAGACCCCAAATTGGGGCTCAGCCTGGGAGGGTTCTTGGCTTTGCCTGGGGAAGAATTCAAGAGCAAGCCAGAGGTGTTAGCAACTTTTCCTGCAGCAGCAGTGTACAGCAGCAACAGAGGCACAGCTCGTTGTGGAGCAGGGCTACCCCATAGGCAGTGCCCGGAGCAGCAGCTGAGAGGCAGTTCTGCAGTCATGTTTATACCCACTTTTGATTACATGCAAATTAAGTGGCAGATGATGCAGAAATTTCTGAGAAAAGGGTGGTAACTCCTGGATTGTCGGGTTGTTGCCATGGAAAGGGGCGGTAACATTTGGCTGTTACTATGGGAATGGTAAACTGACATGGCACACTGGCCGACATGTCTTGTCTTATGGAAAGCTGCTTCTGCCCTGGCCCTGTTTTAGCTAGGTCTCAATTCGGTCTGGTGTCTGAACCCTGCCTCCAGAGTTGAGTCCTGCCTCCTACCTCAGTGTTACCTAGTTATAGCCATGATTTTTCTGACTTTGCACTTGTAGGTTCACGGTACTTTGAGGTTAGCTTATGAAGTACAGATTAAATTTAGAAGAGCACAAATATTGGATTGGATTAATATGATTTGCCAATCTCATGAAGATTTCCTTGTTTTACTTTTATTGCTTTGTGTATGTGTGTGTGTATATATAATTATATGCAGTTTTATCACACGTGTAGGTTCATGTATTTACCATGCAGCCAAGATAAAGAACAGTTCTCTCATCACAAGCAACCCTCACATCACCTTGTGTAGTCACACTTACTTCTGTCCCCTCACTCTCTGCATTCCTAACGCCTGGAAACCATAATCTGTCCTCTATCTGAAATTTTCTAGTTTCAAAAATATTATATAAATGGATTTATACATGTGTAAACTTTTGAAATTGGCTTTAAAAAAAAATCAGCATCATACCCTTGAGATGCATCCAAGTTTTTGCATATGTCAATAGCTAGTTCCTTTTTTTTGCTGATTTGTATTCCATGGTATGTATATACCACAGATTGCTTAGCCATTCACCTGTTGAAGGATATCTGGGTTATTTTCAGATTTTTGCTACTACAGATAATAAATTGCTATGAAAATTTGTGTACTCCTTTTGTTTGGACATAAGTTGTCATTTCTCTATGATAAATACAAGGGAGTACAATTAATAGGTCATATGGTAAGTATATGTTTAGTTTGATTAAAAAGTGCCAAACTGTTTTTCAGAATGGCTGTGACATTTTATATTCCCACAAGCAATGTATAAGTGATCTAGTTTTTCCACATTCTTGCCAGTATTTAATGTTGTCACTTGTCAGTATTTTTAAAAATTATTTTAGCTGTTCTCATATGCATGTTATGATATCTCCTTGTGTTTGTTTGTTTGTTTGTTTTTGAGATGGAGTCTCACACTGTGCCCAGGCTGGAGTGCAGTGGCAAGATCTTGGCTCACTGCAAGCTCCACCTCCCGGGTTCATGACATTCTCCCGCCTCAGTCTACCGAGTAGCTGGGACTACAGGCCCCTGCCACCACGCCCGGCTAATTTTTTGTATTTTTAGTAGAGATGGGGTTTCACCGTGTTAGCCAGGATAGTCTCGATCTCCTGACCTCATGATCCACCTGCCTTGGCCTCCTAAAGTGCTGGAATTACAGCCGTGAGCCACCGCACCCAGCCTCATTATGGTTTTAATATGAATTTCTCTAGTGTGTAATGGCATTGAACATCTTTTCACATGCTTATTTGCCATTTGTATATCCTCCTTAGTAAAATTCATCTTTCTCCATATGCTTTTTTTGTTTGTTTAAGTAAATATCCTAGAGGTCACTCATTAATAGAATATGAAGATATTTCTTTGTCTTTGTTTCCACTGATGTATAATTTTCCATTGTGTGGATATACCAAAATACTATAATCAATTATGTATCAAATTGGTCATCCTTAATTTCAGGTGGTTCAATAAATAAATATCCTTGTTTAAGAAAATTAATCAAGTTTTAGCTTTTTATTTCTTAGAAAGTGTGTGAAATAAGACCTAAGCATACAGATAAAATGATTCAAAGATGACTAATCTCCAAAACACCTTATTTTTAATATTTGCATGGCTATTTCTGTTTTATCTTTTTTTTACTCATTAATTAATGCTTGCTATTTTAATAATGCTATTTAGTAACTTTGAAAAATAATCAAGTTGATAACTTAGGGAGAGAAATTCTGTATTTATGTTTAGAAATAGCTTATATAAAGAAGAAAACTTTACTCAATTCTAGGAATTTTCAGTAGCCTAGTGTTTTAAATACTGAGTTATAAATACATGTAATAAATAAGAACAAAAGTAAATGTATTAATGAAAATATCCCAATGCCTTTGGAGCTTTAGAAATTCTGAATTAATTATAAATTCATATAAAATTTGAATTGGATAGCACTAACAGAGATATACCTTCCCATTCTTTACAGAAACTTTAAATTTAAAGAATTCTAAATTAAAGTGATGTATCTGGGTAATGGATATGGAATGAGTAAAAGTCTCTTAAAACACCAACATCTTATACTGATTTATGTGATATAAATTCTATACTCTCTAACCATAATCTCCATGGCTTAAGTTCTATATTATTTTTCCAATCATTAGAACCATGAAACTTATGAACGATTTGTCATAAAGTTTTGGATCCCCCAATTTTCTTTTCTTTTCTTTTCTTTTCTTTTCTTTTTTTTTTTTTTTTTTTTTTTTTTAGTTGAGACGGAGTCTGGCGCTGTCGCCCAGGCTGGATGGAGTGCAGTGGTGCGATCTCGGCTCACTGCAAACTCCGCCTCCCGGGTTCACGCCATTCTCCTACCTCAGCCTCCCGAGTAGCTGGGACTACAGGCGCCTGCCACCACGCCCGGCTATTTTTTTTTTTTGTATTTTAGTAGAGACAGGGTTTCATCATGTTAGCCAGGATGGTCTCGATCTCCTGACCTCGTGATCCACCCGTCTCAGCCTCCCAAGGTGCTGGGATTACAGGCGTGAGCCACTGCACCCGGCCTGGAGGTCCCAATTTTCAACAACAAAAATGTGTGTCTATTATTTTATACATAATGGAGTATAGTACAAATGAAAAATTGAGTATTCTCTTCAGCCCTTAAAAACTGCAAAATGGGAAGCCAATGTAATTTATTAATGTACTCAAATAGATTCTGTCCTTACCTATTTTACAAGTCAATCACAACTGCACTGTTATATTATCCATGAACTTAATTTCAAAAACAAGCATTTAAAAAAATTATACATTAATTAGTCACTGGATAGACAATAACAACGTTATGATGTGCCTCTTTAAAATTATGAATTGTCACATAATCTGGATATTCGGGGTTGTACATAACTAGTAATATCTTTTAACTAATACATTGTATTAACTTCCTGTTAAAAATAGTAGTTTTATCATATTTCATACTTATTCTCCTAATCTCTATTCCATTTCAATATTGCAATATCATTCATTTAAATAAATTTTTTTTAAAACTATAGTATATATGCAAACTAACAATGACAGACATACCAGGAGACTGAACATAGTAAAGGATGCCAACAAAATATTAGAAGACAGAAAATGAGTGTACTAATTGTAAGTTACTTAGCTGACTGAGGATATCTGAAACTATCTGGGGGCAGCCTTGTAGTTGCTTCAAGTCAATATTAGCTGAAGAATT
This sequence comes from Macaca nemestrina, assembly GCF_043159975.1. NCBI lineage: Eukaryota > Metazoa > Chordata > Mammalia > Primates > Cercopithecidae > Macaca > Macaca nemestrina. The sequence goes on from NC_092125.1 coordinate 135,786,349, forward strand.
TTGCAGAGTATCAGCAATTATATTCCTGAAAATGAAACTGAAAAATGACCACATTTATTTGCAAATGAACAAAATAAAACTAGAAATCAAAATTAATTTAAAAATACAATGAACTGATTAAATAGCTAAAGAGAAAAGTAGTGATCTGAAGAAAGGAGACATAAAATATGAATAAAATATGAAATGACATGGAAAATACAATGAGAAGTTCTAAAGAAGAGTATGTCAGACTGGGCACAGTGGGTCACACCTGTAATCCTAGCACTTTGGGAGGCTAAGGTGAGTGGATCACCTGAGCTCAGGAGTTCAAGACCAGTCTGGCAAACATGGCAAAACCTCGCCTCTAGTAAAAGTAGAAAAATTAACCAGGCATGATGGTGCACTCTTGTGGTCCCAGCTACTCTGGAGGCGGAGGCATGAAAATTGCTTGAACCCGGGAAGTGGAGGTTGCGATGAGCCAAGATTGATTGCTCCACTGCACTCCAGCCTGAGTAACGGAGCGAGACTCTGTCTAAATAAGTAAATAAATAAACTAGAGTATATGAGAGTTCTAGTAAATAAACAAAATAGGGAAGATCCAATACAAAGAAATTAGCTGAGACTGTCTAGAAATGTTGAAAGACCTAATGTATACATTGAAGAAGCTCAATTAATCTCAAACATTATAAATGAACAGAAAACTCCTCATTACACTCATCATAGTGAAATACTAGAAAATCAGAGACAAAGAAAAGACCTTAAAAGTAGCCAGAGAGAAAAGAGATGGCTTAAGGAAATTCCTTGACATAAAGACAGAGACCATAATAGTCTGACACAAGAAATGAATTCATAGTTACCTGAGTGAATACAGTGAGCAAAAAAATAATAATCAGTACAGAGAAATAGTACAATATACTAACTCCATGAATAAAAATATAATTCTATTAAAATTGACAAATCAAAGAAGAAATATTACAACTGTGACAGTACAAAGTAAATATGTATTTTAAGAGTTGAAAGGGAAAGTTGTGAACATCTTTCAGAAAGAAGAAAAAAATGACAGAACTGAAAATAGGAAAGAAAGGAAAGACAGGAAAAGTAGAGACTGTGAATAATAGCTCCATATCTTTAAAACAGTTGTGCTACATGGAGAAGTCAGAGCCAATAGAGGAGGGAATTTCCAACAATATAAAATGAGAAGATGTCCCTAGAAATGAAGAGCATGGTGGCCACAAGAGCACAATGATATAAGAAAGACCCACACCAATATTTATCGTCTTCAGATTTCTAAACATGGATTTCAGAAGATCCTAGAAAATTCTAGAGTGAAAATAAGCAAGCGGTTGATAAAGAAAGGAAAAACCAAAAAAAGCAACACTGGAAGTTAGAACACAATCAATACCTCTGAAAATCTAAGGGAATTTATTTATTTATTTATTATTTTTTTGAGACAGTCTCACTCTGTCACCCAAGGCTGTAGTGCAGTGGCGCTATCTTGGCTCACTGCAACCTCCACCTCCCCCGGGTTCAAACGATTCTCCTACCTCAGCCTCCTAAGTAGCTGGGATTACTTGTGCAAGCCGCCACACCCAGCTACTGTTTGTATTTTTAGTAGAGACGGGGTTTTGCCATGTTGGCCAGGCTGGTCTCAAACTCCTGACCTCAGGTGATCTGCCCACCTCGTCCTCCCAAAATGCTGTGATTACAGGTGTGAGCCACGGGGCTCGGTTGGAATTTATTTTTAATATCAAATTCTGTATCAACCAAAATATCAGTCAGATGTCATGTCTTAGTTCATTCACTTTGTGCTTCTGCAGCAGAATATCTGAGACTTGGTAATGTATAAAGAAGATAATTTTTTTTTTTTCACAGTTCTGGTGACTAGGAATTCCAAAATCAAGAAATCACCATCTGCTCTGGTGAGGGCCTCTTTGCTGTGTCCTTACATGGCAGAAGAGAGAAGGGCAGGCAAGCTAGCTAGCCCAATGCTGCTTGAAGCCTCTTTCAGTCTCTTTTATAAGAGCCTTAATCTCATGCACGGGTAAGGAGACCTGCTGGCCTAATCACTTCTTAAAAGCCACATTTCCTTTTTCTTTTTTTTCTTTTTTTTTAGGTCCAGAATATATGTGCAGGATGTGCAGGTTTGTTACGTAGGTAAACTTGTGCCATGGTGGTTTGTTGCACGTAACAACCCATCACTTAGGTATTAAGCCCAGAATGCTTTAGCTATCTTCCCTAATGTTCTCCCCACCAACCCTGACCCTCCCCCGACAGGACCCAGTCAGTGTCTTCCCCTCCCTGTGTCCATGTGTTCTCATTGTTCAACTTCCAGTTATAAGAAATACTATGACATTGGCAACACCTGAATTTTGGAAAGGACCCATTCAAACCATAGAAAGTGCAGATAAATGCATTTACTTTCCATGAGCCCTTTCTCAGGAAGCAACTGGAGAGTATGCTTATCTGAAACGAGCAAATAAATGAAGAAAGCCAACACTGGACTGCAACAAAAAGAAATTCTGATAGGATTGCAAAAGAAATTCGAGGCTAAGAATTACGCAGTATACCTTGAGAGCAGTCTGGGATCAGGTAACCAAGAGCTAGAAGGAATTTCTCAGGAAACAGAGGAAACTGCTCAGTTATCTGATAGCTTTGACTTTGTGGAAAGTCAGATTACGAGCCATTTTATGAAGTTACCATGGTCTGTGGGAAGACAGCCTGTGATTTAGGAAAAGCCAAGTAAATGAAAGAACATTTAAGTTGGGGTGAGAGTGAAATGAGAGAGCAGTACAAGAAATGAGATTACAGACTGCTATTTGGTTCTGTTGTGACCAATATTTATATAGCTACAAACATAAAATATAATGAGCTTAGATTTAACTGAAAATGTGTTAAATATTTTAGGAAGTTTGAGGAGAATAAATGTGCTTGAGAGGTTGTATGGAAGAGCTGAAATCTTAGCTTCCATCATAGGGAGTTAGGGGCAAAGGCAGAGGTGGGGTGAGGTGGGGTGGGAGTGCTTTCTCTGTACGAAAGTAACTGGCCTATTCTCAGTATCCACAATCAACACAGAAATGCTGACTGTTCTCTTTAATGGCTACTCATATTATAAAAACTAAATTTGCTGTCTTTGATTCCCAATATAATAATAAAAGTGCTTCCTTATTATCACTAATGAAACTGGCCTGGATGTATCATTTTATCCAAACAAGTTCTTTAGCCATGTGTACCTGAACCTGATTCAGCCCTTACTTGAAGAAAAAAGGTAGAATTTAAGTATGTATTTTCTACATTAGCAGTCACATGGAAACGTTATCTTTCCTTCAAGTTCTTCATCCTAAATAATCTAATGATGTCAGTCAATACTTATAGAATTGTAGCAATCTTAAACTCTAGTGGAGAAAGAAAAATGCAGGTGTTTATGATGTGACATTGATTTTAGCAGTTCATCGTTAGTGGAAAATGTAATTGAATATGTGTTCAGATGGATAACACCACTTTAAAGGAGGAATAAGACAGTTTAATGCAATGGGAAGAACTGGATACATCCACATATTAAATAACTGTATAGTTCACTGATTGACAGTAAGTCTTTATATCTAGGATTTGTTATATATACCCCTTAGACTCCTCTTTCAATACCAGCACTACACTTGTTCAATTGTTGTCAAGTTGACATGTAATATACTTTTTTATAACTTTTAATGTGATAGACCTTTCTTCTTCACTCCCATAGGAGAAGATAATGTGTGTACTTTAGTAAAAGCAATCTAAAAAAAAGATACTTTCAATGCAATGATGGTTTATAATCTACTATCAGTGCATTATATTTTTCTCTAGAAATGTTTGTATATGTGTGTCTAAATATATGTGTGTGTGAATGAACACACATATACAGAGAGAGAGATAATAGAGATTATAATTTTCTGAAGAACTGGTAATTTAAAATATATATGTTAGGTAAAAATCTATGCCAATGCAGCTATCAGTTATGAAACATTATAACCAAAGGAATCATGACTTTTAAGGAATAGTTTGAATTTTGTCATTTTTAATATTCCAATTTAAAAGTTGTATTAGTATATTTGGTTTTATTTTTCTTTTTATTTTCTCTCTCTCATAATATAATGTAAAACAATGAAGGAAAGCCCTTTGGTATTATTAACTCACTTTTTCAATAGCTGTATAATTCTCATAGTATGGATTAGATTCAGTATTATTTACTTAACCATTACTTTCTTGATGAACATTTGGGTTTTACAATTTTTGTCACTATGAAATGTTCATATTTTATTTCCTATACTGTAATTTCTCTAGAATAGACTCCTATAAGTGGAATTATTCATTTAAAAATATATATGTCTTCAATTTTGAGAGAAACTGAAGATAAATTTCCTATAGTGTCTTAACAGTTCACACACTAAATAATATAAGATAGCATCCCTCCCTGCCTGTACCTCTAACCTCCAGCACTGGATGTTATCAACCTTTTAAAAATCTTTGTCATATTGGCCAAATAATATGTGCAAAAAAAATGGCATCCCATGGTTGTTTCACATGCGCATTTTTCTATTAGTAAAGTTGAGCACCCTCTCAAATCATTACTTATATTTTTCTTCTATGAAACTGTGCAAATCCTTTGACTACATTTCTATTGAATTATTTGCCTCTATCATTTTAAGGAGTACTTTTATACATAGAAGATAGTAATCTTTAACAAATTAGTTTTTCATATTACATTCTCTTTCAGCTTTTTATAATTTTTTTTCTTTTTCTTTTTTGAGACGGAGTTTTACTCTTGTCGCCCCAGGCTGGAGTGCAGGGGCGTGATCTCGACTCACTGCAACCTCCGCCTCTCGGGTTCAAGCAATTCTCCTACTTCAGCCTCTCGAGTAGCTGGAATTGCAGGCGCATGCCGCCATGCTCAGCTAATTTTGTATTATTGAGTAGAGACGGGGTTCCACCATCTTGGCCAGGCTGGTCTCCAACTCCTGACCTCAGGTGATCCGCCTGCCTCGGCCTCCCAAAGTGCTGGGATTACAGGTGTGAGCCACGGTGCCCAGCCTTTTTATAATATTTTAAAACTAAAAAGTTCACTTCCAGAAAAGTAAAAGGTACATGAGGTTAAACATTAAATAATACCAAAAATATTTTGATGAAATTCAGCAATTCCCTGCCTCATCTTTTCACATTCTTCTTCCTTGATCTTGTTAAACTATACTTGCAATTCTTACTATGTTTAGATTTGTAAATTTATGCTTCCGAAGAATATAACTACGCTTCATTTTTTTCCAATTTAAACATTTTTCTAATGACTTCCTCTTATACATAACTATCATTAGTTTTTTCTTCATTTTACCTGATTTGTCACAAGTGTATACGTATTTTACACATAATTCCAAAGATTCTGTCAGTTTCCATCTGTCATCTGGAGACAAGTCGTTCGTATTCTAGAAGTGTGCTTCATTTCTGAGTACTCAAATTACTTTTATGCCACTCTCCATGTGGCATATTTCTTTTTTTCTCAGTTTGATATTTTATTTTCCTAAAACCAGTCATCCAGAGGTTTTTCAAAAAGCATGTATAGTAGGTGTATTTTTAGTATCCTTATAGATTTAAAATTTCTAGAGTAAAAAAAAACGTTATTTTTCTTAAAAAGTTTGAACACATTACATCTTACTTTCTAGCATTTAGTGCTGCTACTGAGAAATATATTTTTCAGGCAGAAAGAAATAGAAGAAAAGCAGGAAGGTGCAAGTTCTATATTAGGGAAAAAAGTTCCCCAGAAATTCTCAGATTATTTCTCACTAGCCAGATGTAAGTCAAATGGTCTCTCCCAGCTGCAAGGGAATTTAGAAAGGCAAGTTTTAAATTGGACACATTGCCCCCTAAATAATATCATGATCCCATTAGTAAGAACAAATATAGGACTGGATATTGGACAGGCAATGAAAAATAACTGTTGAGTTGGGTTTCACCATAATTTATATGACTAATACCTTATTCCAAACATAGCTTACAAACATGCCTTGTTTCATTGTGCTTTACTTTGTTGCTCTTCACATGTGTTTTTTTTTTTTTTCTTTTACAAATTGAAGGTTTGTGGCAACCTTGCTTCAATCAAGTCTGTTGATGTCATTCTTTTTAATAGCTTGTTCTCACTTTCTGTGTCTGTGCCACATTTTGATAATTCTTGCAATGTTTCAAACTTTTTTATTATTATTATGTCTGTTATGATCATCTGTTACACCAATGATCTTTGATGATATTGTAATTGCTTTGGAGCACCACAAGCCATGCCCATAGAAGACAACAAACTTAACCAATACATGTTGTGTGTCTTCTGGCTGCTTCAGCAACCGACTGTTCTTCTGTCTGTCTCCCTCTCCAAGGGCCTCCCTATTCCCTCTGACATAGCAATATAGAAATTAGACCAATTAATAATCCAACAGTGTTCTCTAAGTGTTCAAGTGAGAGGAAGAGTAACTCATCTCACTTTAAATCAAAAGCTATAAATGATTAAGCTTAGTGGAGATGGCATTTTGAAAACTGATGTAGGCTGAAATCGAGGCCTCTTGCACCAAACAGTTAGCCAAGTTGTGAATACAAAGGAAATGTTCTTGAAGGAAATTAAAAGTGCCACTCCTCTGAACACATAAATGACAAGGCATCAAAACAGCCTGATTGCTGCTCTAGAGAAAGTTTTAGTTGTCTGGATAGATCAAATCAGCACAACACTCTCTTAAGTCAAAGCCCGATCCAGAACAAGGCCTTAATGTGCTCCAATTCTGTAAAGGCTGAGAAGTAAGGAAGCTGTAGAAGAAAAGTTTGAAGCCAGCAGAAGTTGGCTCATCAAATTTAAGGAAAGAAGATATCTCCATAACATAAAAGTACAAGGTGAAGCAGCAAGTGCTGATGTAGAAGCTGCAGCAGGCTATCCCGATCCAGCTAAGAGAATTGATGAAGGTGACTACATTGGAAAACAGATTTTCAATGTAGACAAAACAGCCATATATTGGAAGAAGATGCCATCTAGGACTTTTACAGCTAAAGTAGAATAGCAAATGAATGGCTTCAAAAGACATGCTAATGCTCGTGTTACGGGCTAATTGCAGCTGATGACTCTAAGTTGAAGCCAATGCTCATGTGCCATTCGGAAAGTCCTAGGGCCCTTAAGAATTATGCTAAATTGGCTGAGCGTGGTGACTCACTCTTGTAATCTCATCAGTTTGGGAGACCAAGGCAGGTGGATCACGAGGTCAAGAGAGCGAGACCATCCTGGCCAGCATGGTGAAACCCCGTCTCTACTAAAAATACAAAATTTAGCTGGGTGTGGTGATGCGTGGCTATAGTCCCAGCTCCTTGGGAGACTGAGGCAGGAGAATTGCTTGAACCCAGGAGGCGGAGGTTGCAGTGAGCTAAGATCACACTACTGCACTCCAACCTGGCAACAGAGTAAGACTCCATCTCAAAGGAAAAAAAAAAAAAAAAAAGAAGTATGCTAAATCTACTCTACCTGTACTATTTAACTGGAACAATGCAGTTTGGATGACAGCACATCTATTTACAGCATGGTTTACTGAATATTTTAAGCCCAAGGTTGAGACCTACTAGCTCCTTATTGTCAATGAACCTGGTTATTCAAGAGCTCTGAAGGAGATGTACAAGGAGATTAATGCGTTGAGGCCTTCTAACACATATCCATTCTGCACCCAATGGATCATGGAGTAATTTTGACTTTCAAGTCTTATTATTTAAGAAATACATTAATGCTATAACTGCTATAGTGATACCTCTAATGAATCTGAGCATAGTCAATTGAAAACATTTAGTGGAGAATGGGAAGTATTTACCATTCTAGTTTTCATTAAGAACATTCATGGAAGGAGGTCAGAATCTTCATATTAACAGGAGTTTCAAAGAAGTTGATTCCAATAATCATTGATGACTTTGAAGTTAGGCCAAATAATAACCCGACAGTGGCCTCTAAGTGTTCAAGTGAAAGGAAGAGTTGCATATCTCTCACTGAGTTCAAGTGAAGTTGAAGACTTTGGTGGAGGGAGTAACTGCAGGTATTTTAGAAATAGCAAGATAACTAGAATTAGAAGTGAAGCCTAAAGATGTGACTTAATTCCTGCAATCTCATGATAAAACGAGGGTGGATGAGGAATCGCTTCTTAGGGATGAGCAAAGAAAGTGGTTTATTAAGATACAATCAACTCCTGGTGAAGATGCTGTGAACATTGTTGAAATGTTGACTCCAATATTGACTGAGGTTCTACTTTGGGTAAAATGCTATCCAAATAGCATTGCATGCTACACAGAAATCTTTTGTGAAATAAAGAGCCAAGTGATACAGCAAATTTCATTGTCGTCTTGTTTTCAGAAATTGCCAGACACCCTAACCTTCAGCAACCACCATCCTGATCAGTAAGCAGCCAGCAACATCAAGGCCAGACCTTCCACCAGCAGAAAGGTTTTGACTGTCAGAAGGCTCAGATGATCATTAGCAGTTTTTAGCAATAAAGAATGTTTAAATTAAAGAATGTACATTTTTTAGACCTAATGCTATTACATACTTAATAGACTACAGCACAGTGTTTATATTGTATATACTGGGAAACAAAAAATAATTGTGTGATTCACTTTTTTGCAATATCTCCTAGGTGTACCTGTAGTCGACTTTTAAGCAGTTTTTTTTTTAAATATTTTTTGTTGCAATAATGCTACACATGGTATCTATGTGCATATATATTTATATGTTCTATGACTCATTTATGAAATAATCCTAGAACTGGGATTGTAGTTCAAAAGGTACATTTTGTGGTACTTCCTATTGCCTAATTACTTTCAAGTTTTCCAGTGTAAACTCCACTAAGAGTTTACAAAGATTCTTATTTCCTTTTTCTGCTACCAGTGCATAGTTTTATCAATAAATTCTGACTTGATAAGTATAAAATTGGATCATTTTATCTCTGATTACTAATGAGGTAAAAAACATTTTTCATTGCTCTTTTTCATATAAATTTCTATTTTGTGAACTGTTTATTCATATTTTTAACATTTTCTACTAAAGGGGTCATCTTTTTCTCATTGGTTTTGAACACATTTTATAAACACACATATATTTTGCTCTTCCCAGCAGCAGTTATTTTTGGATTTTGATTGATAGTCAAACCCAGAAATGTAGCATCAAGTTTGTCTTTAAGAAGGATCTGAGATGGGTCTGTTACAGCATGTGCAGTATTAGTAAAGTGGAAGTATGTGACTCTGGCACCGCTCTCAGTGTCCCCAAATGATTCTGCACCGTAGACTTCCATGGTCGCTAGGAAAGGGACTGATTGATGTAGTCTGTCAGTTTAGGGAAACCATCAGCTCTGGGATGTATTTACTGTTTGTCACCTTGCTAGCCCATGACTCCGCTCAGGGGTAGGAATCTAGTGTTAATTCTCTGATGTAACTGTATCTCCTTAGTTGTAGATTACTTAATAACCAAACTCAACAATGTATAGGTATCCAGCGACTAGAATGTAAACTCAGCAGGACTCTGATTTATCTTGGATCAGGTATTCACTTTTTGAGTTATTGTTTCAAAGAGGATTAGGCCAAGGAGGATTAGGCCAAAGGTCCAGTTTTTCACATCTCTGAGGCTAGAGTAGGGGTCAGCAAACTAAGGTACACAGGCCAAATTTGGCTTCCAGCCTAGTTTTGTAAATAAAGCCTTACTGGAACATAGCCATACCCATTGGTTTATATTGTCTAAGGTGGATTTTGTGTTACAGTTGCAGAGTAGATATGACAGACAGATCCACAAAGAGTAAGTATTTGCTAAATGGCTCTTTACAAATAAAATTTGCCTACCCCAGGGCTGAGGAAAGGCCACAACTCAGCTGTTAATCCTTTTCTCCCAATATATCAAGAATATTAATCCATACTAGCTCTATTTTGAATTTTTATTTAGTCTATTCATCTTTTACTCATCAATTTGTTCCTTTACTTATGTATTAAGTCATTTATTTATTCATTTATTGTTACTGTTTTTATATTTAAAAGTTTTCCAACATTTAAAGTTGAGGCATGTGTTAACATATGTTTTCTTCTACTTCTTCTGTTTTGTTTATGTTTTTAATGTATCTAGAGTTTATTTTGGTATATAGCAAATCATCATGATTTAACTTTGTTTTTCACTAAATTATTTATCAATTATCCTATGTCAATAGATGAATAACTCATATTTCCCCATTAATTGAATATTATAGCCTAACTATATATCAGATTCAAACATGAATGAATGTCCACAAAAATGATGCCCGCAATCATTGTCCTGCTGTTTTGCTCCATTGGTCTTCCAGTTGCTTCTTGTAACATAACCATACTGTTTAAATTACTGATTTTTATTACATGTGCTAATATATATTATTAACTTTTATTACATTTTCATATATATTATTGACCTGTATTCTTCTTTTTATATTTTCTTAACTTTTCTATCAACTTTTATAGATATAAGATATAATTGTTATAGATAAAAGTTGTAATTATATTTTTGTAATTCCAAAAGTCAATGATAGGAATTTATGTTGGAATTGCATTTTATTAATTATAGAATTCTGAATAAAAGTTAGATAAAACATTTGTTATAATTATAACATATATCTCATTCAGATGAAATAAAATTAGGAAGAATATTCAAAATGCCAAAATTAAATGTCTACATGCTTTTTTCTACATTATATGCCACCACAAGTTTGTTCGTAGATAGTAGTAACATATAGCTCCTGTGTTTATCATTTATTTTTTGTTTCTTTATTAATCTTAAACTGGTACAGAAAAACTAAACTTTAAGTTGTTATTAAATGAATGAATTAATTAATAAGTATATTCAGAATATCAAATATACAATTACTAGGAGTAATATTAATCTGCAAGTCTGTATTAAGTTGATTTAACACCTAAACTCTCTTTTCAAAGGATTTTAAATATTTAAACATTATTAGAGACAGTCCCCAGAAATTTTAAATGTGAAATATGTCTGACAGAACACTTGATCTGTATCTAATTATAAATATATCTTTGGTATGTTTTCATATGTTTAGTTAGAGTGTATAATGGGCTATATTGGCATTTACGTTTCATTGTGTTAATATTTATATTTACATTTAGAATACAAATTAATTGCATTTCTGGGTAAAAAACATTGTTTATCGTTAGAATATTTTATTGTAGACTTTGTGTCATTTTGATTACCTTGCATAAGTATTTAACATCTTTTTTAAATTCAGTAAATGGTTTCATTCTCTTTTGATATATACCCAGAAATACAATTGCTGGATCATATGGTAACCTATTTTTAATTTTTTGAGAAACTTTTATACAGTATTTTCTTTTTTTCTTTTCTTTTTTTTTTTTTTTTTTTTTTTAAAGACAGGTTCTCACTCTGTTGCCCAGGCAGGAGTGCAGTGGCATGATCATGGCTCGCTGCAGCCTCAACTTCCTGGGCTCAAGAGATCCTCCCACCTCAGCCTCCTGAGTAGCTGGGACTACAGGCATGTTCCACCATGCCCAGCTAAGTTTTATATATATATATATATATATATATATATATATATATATATATATATATATATATATATATATATATATATATATATTGTAGAGCTGGGGTTTTTCCATGTTGCCCAGGCTGGTCTCAAACTATTGAGCTCAAGCAATCTACCCACCTCAGCCTCTCAAAGTGTTAGGATTACAAGTGTGAGCCACTGTGCCTGGCTCATACTGTTTTCAATAATAGCTATTCCAGTTTATAGTACTGCCAAAAGTGTATGAGGATTCCCTTTTCTCCATACCTTCACCAATACTTGCTGTCTCTTGACTTTTTGATACTAGCCATCCAAATAGGTGTGGGGTGATATCTCATTGTGGTTTTGATTGCATTCCCCTGGTGACTGGAACTATTGAGCACCTCTTCATATACTTTTTGGCTTTTTGTGCATCTTCTTTAGAAGAATCTCTATTCGTGTCATTTGACCATTTTTAAAGAGATACCTGCACTCCCATGTTGACTGCAGCACTATTCACAATAGCCAAGATAGGAAAACAACTTAAGTGTCCATTGATGAATGAATATAAAAAGAAAATGTGTTATATATACATACATATGGAATATTATTCTGCCATAAAAGAAGGAAATCGTGACATTTGGGGCAACATGGATGAACCTAGAAGACATTATGCTAAATGAAATAAGCCAGATATAGGAAGACAAGTACTGTATTGTATGATCTGACTTACTTGTGGAATTTAAAAGAGTTGAACTTGTAGAAGCAGAGAGTAAAATGGTAGTTGCCAGGAGATGGGGGAAGTGGGTTGGAAATTGGAAAACATTGATTAAAGGGTACACACTTACAATTTTAATATGAATATGTTCCAGGGATCTAATATACAGGATGGTGACAATACTTAATAATGGCATATATTGTATTTTTGAAATTTGTTAAGGGAATAGGTCATAAACATTCTCACCACAAAAAAAACAAAGGCAACTGTGTGAGTTGAAGGCTGTGTCAATTAGGTTGATTATAGTAATCATTTCACAATGTTTGATATATGAAATCATCACATTGCATATCTTAAATATATACAAGTTTTGCCAATTATTCCTCAATAAAGCTGAAAAAATCTATTTTAAAAATTCAGTAAATAATTAGGGGAACATTTGATCCTATATTTTTCTCTCATTATGGCTATTTACGCTAATATAATTTGAGAAAAGTTTATGGTTTTATAATCAAATTCCCAAATCTTGCCCTTAAAGATAGATGTTTACTAAAAATGAGTAGTCACACAAATACAAAGTATCAGTTGGAAGTGAACCTACAGGCTTGCTGGCCACCATCTGCTTATTGTATTCCCCATCTTGCTGTCAATTATTGCCCTGGTTAATATGCATGTAAGTTTTATTTTGGTTGCACAACAGAAATCCAACTGAAAAAAATATAAGAGGATGTCCCTCACATCCCAATGACAGTAAAGCAACTTGCGTAAGGAGGGAAGTGTACTAAAAATTGGAACCGTATATGGACTCTTTCTCAGGTTGTTGCCCCTGAACCTATCAAAAGTGATGTGTATGAGGGAGATGAAGGTGTGGCAGAGGCTGCAACCAGGTGGATGAAGGAAAGAAAAGGCGATTCTCAGAAAAGGAGTGCTGGATAGTTAATCCAGTAGGTGTCTACTACACTATCCTCAAACACTTTAGTTGGACTGGCAATTGCCTCTTTAAATAGCTTTGGATGTTCGAAAGTACAATTGAAATGCTTTTGAGTAGTTTCTAATTATTGTGCCCATTATCCCATCTTAAGGTGATTCAGATACATTTAAACTCCCTCTCTATGACTGTTCTTCAGATAAGTAATAATAGTTTTTTGTATGTCTCTTCTTTTCCTTATCCAAGCTAAATATGCTCGTTTCTTTTAACTGTTTCTCATATGACCTGACTTTAAGTCTCTAAACCTGTCTCTTCTTTTACATTTTCCACTTAAAATGTTCTAGTTTGCCAAAAACTGGAGGCACTAATTTGAGCATCTCTGAAAAAGAGTGGGATGGGATGGGTATGGTGGCTCATGCCTATAATCCCAGCACTTTGGGAGGCCGAGGTGGGCAGATCACTTGAGCCCAGGAGTTCGAGACCAGGGTGGCCAGCATGGTGAAACTCCATCCCTATTAAAAATACAAAAATTAGCTGGGCATGGTGGTGGGCACCTGTAATGCCAGCTACTCAGGAGGCTATGGCAGGAGAATCTCTTGAACCTGGCACGCTGAAGTTGCAGTGAGCCAAGATTGTGCCACTGCACTCTAGCCTGGGCGACAAAGAAAAACTGTCTCAAGAAAGAAAAAAAAAAAAAAGAAAGAAAGTGGGACAATCACATCCCATACTAATTTGCTACAAAAATACTCATTTCTCTCTTGACTGTATTGAAATATAAGCTCCATAGTGTTTTATTAATGTTTTCAGCTGATAAACAGTACTGTCTCTATCTTGTAGTTGTGTGGTTGCAGTTTTAGACCCCAAGTTACATGTTAATTTGTTAAAGTAAGTCCATTGCTCTGGTCCCTCACAGCATATCTTTGGATCTTAATTCTCTGTCCAAGATATTTGGTCTCCCTCCCTCTTTGTTTTTGTTTTTCAGGGTTTTCTTTATTCCCTGTCCTAGGACTCCCATCTTTATTTTTATAATTTCCCTATTGACCCTTTTAAAACACATTGCAAATACAGACAATGCAATATGCAAGTTGGAGGGAAATTTCTTTGATGTCATTATACATACTGGCATCAGTGAAGTAGGCATATAAGGTTCTGGTCTTACATTACATTTTCAGAAAAGATATATGGCCTAGACCTATTCTGCATTGCTGTTCTGCATTCTGCACTCACAATCTCCAGCTCAAATCCTTTCCCTTTACCAGATCAAGCAGTCTGGAGAACTAATTCAGAAACTTTTTTTTTTTTTTTTTTTTGAGATGAAGTCTCACTCTTGTCGCCCAGGCTAGAGTGCAGTGGTGCGATCTCAGCTCACTGCAATCTCCGCCTCCCGGGTTCAAGCTATTCTCCTGCCTCAGCCCCCTGAGTTGCTGAGAATACAGGTGCCCGCCACCACGCCCAGCTAATTTTTGCACTTGATAGGGTTTCTCCATGTTGGCCAGGCTGGTCTCAAACTCCTGACCTCAGATGATCTGACTACCTGGGCCTCCCAAAGTGTTGGGATTATAGGCGTGAGCCACTGCCCCTGACCCTAATTTAGAAACCTTATAATTCTTTTGTAGGTCTAACTGTGTCACTAACATGGGCAGCTTCAGCAAGATAGCATTTGGAAGCCCTCCTAAAGATCAGAGTTCTTCCGGTATCCTCATACAGTTATACTGCGTACAGCTATATACAACCTCTGAAACACCCAGCATCCATTCACCAAAGATAAAGCGTACATCAGTATTATATTGCACATATTACATCCATAGAGAGAGTAAAAATGTTAATGCATGGAAGACCATGAAATCATAATAATCATTTGTATTGTGCCGCACATTATTTTAAGCACTTTAAATATCCCTTATTTTACCTTAGCCAAACTAAATGCAGTTATTTCTTTTACCTTATTTAATGGCTGTGTCAATTAACTTTTGAGATGTTATCTCTGTCTTCATTTTACTAATGAGGAAAGTAAAATAGAAAGAGGCTGATTACTTGTCTGGGTGGGATAGATAGTAAAGAACCAGTATGTGAAACAGCTAATTTGACTTCATTCTTTTTTAAACAATACACCATACTGCCCCATCATATTTAAAAAAAAAAAAAAAAAAAAAAAAAAAAAAAGGGCCGGGCGCGGTGGCTCAAGTCTGTAATCCCAGCACTTTGGGAGGCTGAGATGGGCGGATCACAAGGTCAGGAGATCGAGACCATCCTGGCTAACACCGTGAAACCCCGTCTCTACTAAAAAATACAAAAAACTAGCCGGGCGAGGTGGTGGGTGCCTGTAGTCCCAGCTACTTGGGAGGCTGAGGCAGGAGAATGGCATGAACCCGGGAGGCGGAGCTTGCAGTGAGCTGAGATTCGGCCACTGCACTCCAGCCTGGGCGACAGAGAGAGACTCCGTCTAAAAAAAAAAAAAAAAAAAAAGATTCCAAAAATGCAGGGGGAGCAGATGAAGTTTATGAGAATCAATATCTATCTGTATCTCTTAATCTAGTCCCTCAGTTCATTGGAGCACCTCCTGATTCCTCTCAATAACATCAACACATTTGGTAAATATGATCTCCTTATGTCTGTATTCAAGTCTATTTAGCTATCCATTTGTTATTTGCAAGAACGATGAAAATGACCTGACTGAGGGCTTTTACATAGTAGGAGCACTTTTCCATGTGAATACACAATCATTTAAGTATTTTTCTCTAGCCTGTATCCTCCATGTTATCTAAGTAAATAATCAGATACCTTGCTTGCAATTGTTCAGATACCTGGAATCTTTCACATTTCTCTGTATATTAGATTTGTAGCAATTTAAAAAAAAATAAGATTACTTTGAAATTACTTCCATTACAAAATTGATCCAAGACATCATAACCCAATTATAAGATCATAATATGGTGTTATGGTTAGTATCTACATTCTAAGTTGGGAACCTTTAGTATAGTTTAATTTTATCAGAGAAACAGAAACGTATCAATATGCTAACAAGTGAATTTCAACATACTCTTCTGTATAGCTAATATGAAACAATGATGCTTATACCTATTGTTTTATTTTCACTACCAGAAAAATCAGTAATATTATAATTTTTTTAAAAAAACCAACTACAACCAAAAAGGTTTCTGAGGAAATACTGGCATTTTATTTATTTGTCTTTTTTTTTTTTTTTTTTTTTTTCAATTTTAGCTTCCCTTAGGGCTACTTTAGCTAACAAGTTGGAATTCTGGAAGGCTGCAGTGTATATAAATCACTCATTCTCTAGCCTTTGGTTATCAGAACCATGAGGTTTTATTACATTTAGATTTATCAGATAAAAGGCTTCTGGAGATCTATGATGTTTGTGTAACCCTCACCTAAATTCGAAAATAATTTTATATAGTGCTATCAAACATTACAGCTATTAGTACTACATTTTGTTACTAACGAGCTTGATATATTAAAAGGCTGTTCCTTTATACCATTTTTGCAGAAACAATTCCTGCTGATAAACATTAGTGGTGACTATCTACACAAGGCCATTAGGATCACAGAGCCAGCTCTGATAATTTTGGAGTTTCCTAAAAACTTGTCAAAAGTGCTATCATGTTTTAAATAATGTTTTGAACTCTTTCAAGAAACTATTTTTTTAAATCAGTTATGCATTGGCTAGCTGCTAATTTCTTACTGCTACTTATTATAAATAAGTTCAAGACTTATGCCCTCCTAACCTTAAGAAACTGAATCACCTTCATCCTTAAAACTTAGCAGGAAAATCAAAACGGTGTTTCAGCTCACCCTCTGTAATCCTTCATTCTTAGGACAAGGAGTCTGCAAATGATAGCCCCATGGGTCAAATCCAGCCTCCTGCCTGTTTCTTCTCTCTCTCTCTCTCTCTCTCTCTCTCTCTCTCTCTCTCTCTCTCTCTCTCTCGATGGAGTCTCTCTCTGTCACCCAGGCTGGAGTGCAGTGGTGCTATCTCGGCTCACTGCAAGCTCCGCCTCCCAGGTTCACGCCATTATCCTGCCTCAGCCTCCTGAGTAGCTGGGACTACAGGCGCTCGCCACCACGCCCGGCTAATTTTTTGTATTTTTAGTAGAGACGGGGTTTCACCGTGTTAGCCAGGATGGTCTCAATCTCCTGACCTCGTGATCCGCCCACCTCAGCCTCCTAAGGTGCTGGGATTACAGGCTTGAGCCACCGCGCCCGACCGACTCCTGCCTGTTTCTGTACAGCCTATGAGTTAAGAACGATTTTTACATTTGTAAATTGCCTTAGTCCATTTGGGCTGCTATAACAAAATGTCATAGATGGGTTAGCTAGTAACAACAGATTTATTTCTCACCGTTCTGGAGGTTGAAATGTCTAAGTTTAAGGCACTAGCAGATTTGGTGTCTGGTGAGAGCACACTTTTCGTTTCATAGATGATGCCCTCTACCTGTGTCCTCACATGATGGAAAGGACAATGGGTCTCTCTGGGGATCTCTTCTATAAGGGCACTAATTCCATGCATAAGGACCCCACCCTCATGACCTACTTACCTCTAAAATACCCACCTTCTAAAACTATCACACATGGTAATTCAGTTTTAAAATATGAATTTTGAAGGGACAAAAACATTCAGGCCATAATATAAATGGCTGGAAATAAATTAGAAGATTTGTTACATTTGAAAATAATGTGAAATTAATATAAGTAGCAGTAAGAAAACAACAGCTGATTAATATATACATACATATGGAAGTCAAATTTTAGTGTCCATAAATAATTTTTTATTGGAACACAGACACACTCACTCATTAATCTTGTCTATGACTACCTTCCTGTGACAGTAGCAGAGCTGAATAGTTGTGACAGAGATTATAGTGCCTGTAAACTCTAAAATATTTATTATCTGACTCTTTACCATAGGAGTTTGTCAATCGCTGTTCTGGACAGTCTTCCCTTGTCAGGGCAGATTTTTATGAGGTTGCACTAAACTAAATAGCTTCTTTTCTAGATCTGTTCTGTTCTTTTGCATTCCAGAAAAATCTTGTTCAATGCCCATTGTGGGTCAGATATCCCTAAAGCATTGGGATATGGCAAGAAAGTATGAAAATCTTTATGTTATATTCCTCTTTTGTTCTGATTTCTATTTTGTAAATGTTCCATTGGAGATGCAGGTCAAAAGTTTGCTTTGTTGATGGAGTACATGATCAAATAATTTAAGAGACCATTGACCTGCGTAAATACATCAGAAGCCTGCTTACCTGGCTCAGCAAGGACAAACACTGACAACCTGATAGCAGCGAGAGAAAGTGAAGCATTTATTGCAGGGCGCCAAGCAAGGAACATCAGGCAACTCACACTTAAATGTTGACCTCCCTGATGGCTTACAGATGAGGATTTTTTAAAGTAGGGTAAATTTCAGGAAAGCAGAAGTTACAGGCAAAATAATAATTCAATACATGGAGGTTTCACATTGGTTTTGGCCCAAAAGGGCAGGATATCATGAAGCAGGGGGCTTACAGTTCATAGGTAGATTCAGATATTTTCTGATTTGCAATCAGTTAAGGAAGATGAACTTTGTTTTAAAATTTGTGGTCAGCAAAAAGAATGTTAGCTCTGGCTCTTGGGTTTGATTTTCTCTAGGTACCTCAGAAAGAAATGTAGAACAAAGAACTTTGGTCAAAGTTCAGCCCTCTGTTCTCCCTTATCTGAGGCAGATCCATTTGGTGGAGGTACAGATTTCTGAAAAAACAACTTAGAGACGTATTTTATCTTTGGTTTCTATGGCAGAACCAAACATCCTGTGATTACAGCTTCCTTGGCTATTGTTTTAAGTTACTATTACCTTCTTGCTTTTCAGTTTGCTTATTTACTTCTCAAGGCTAGCTAAGTACCTGGAATTTTTCCTGAAGGATCTCAAGATTTTCCTTTATTTCCAGGCTTGGGCTGCCACCCTTCGCCCCACCAACGGCCCCTAAAGGGAGTTCTTTCTCTATCTCAATAACCTGTTTTCTATAAAATGTTAGTGTTCTTTGGGATATTTATGGGTAATATATGAAAAAAAAAAAACTTTTAGAATCCGAAAGGTTTGAAGGATAATGTGTTATAGAAAATTATGCAGGTAGTTTTAGTACTGGATGTCTGAAGGCCTTTAATATGCTTAGGTACCTTGTGAATCACCAGAAGGAGGTCTCTTTGGTGTTTCCCCAAAATAACGTGGTCACATAACTTCCCATTTAGCCCCCAATATCTCAAAGAACATTTTTGAAAAAGGTTCTCTCATTTCATAGGATGTTTCACAATGTTAAATTGTATTGCATGTGTAAAAGCACAAATGATAATTATAGAGCACTATAAAACTATCAGTTATCATTTGGAGATGCTTTTATCAACCTCGGCACCCAGACAGGCATCTAAGTGACTGACTCCATTGTTACTTAAAATGTATTTGTTGTCATTGTTACTGTTGCTACTTAATTAATTTTGAATATATTCTTGAAGTCAGACTGTGATTACAGCCCAAAAGAAAACTGCCACCATGATAATGTTCCTTATAACCACCTAATGATTTGCAAAGCTACTTCAGCAAGCTAGTGATAGGGCCTCAATCAGTATTTTAACCAAAGTGATAGGAAGATTTTGACTGTAGAACCTTCCACAGGAATCAATTTATTTTTAGGTCAACCAGTAAGAATATTTTATGGATGTGTCCAGATTTTCTATTTGCCAACTTTTTTTGTTGTTATAATTTTGATTATACTGTAAACCAGAGTGTATGTGAGACATGTCTCAATCAATTTATGTATTTATTTAAAAACAGAGTCTCTCCGTGTCACTCAGGCTGGCATGCAGTGGTGCCATCGTAGCTTACTGCAGCTTCTTCCTCCCAGGCTCAAGCCATCCTGCCACCTCAGCCTCCCAAGTAGCTGGGACTGCAGGCATGTATCACCACGCTCAGCTAATTTTTGTAGAGACATGTCTTCCCACGTTGCCCAGGTTGGTCTTGAACTCCTGAGCTCAGTAAATTTAAAAATTTATTTTGGTGAGGTTAAGAGCATGCCCATGACACAGCCTCGGTAGCACTTGACGACTTGTGCCCAAGATAATCAAGCTACAGCTTGGTTTTACACATGTATTAGTCCATTTTTATGCTGCTAATAAAGACATACCTGGGACTGGGCAATTTACAAAAGAAAGAAGTTTAATGGACTTACAGTTCCACATGTCTGGAGAGGCCTCACAATCATAGCAGAAGGCAAGGAGGAGCAAGTCATGTCTTACTTACATGGATGACAGCAGGCAAAGAAAGAGAGAGCTTGTGCAGGAGAACTCCTTTTATAAAACCGTCAGATCTCATGAGATTTATTCACTGTCATGAGAACGCCACAGGAAAGCCTTACCCCCATGATTCAATTACCTCCCACAGGGTCCCTCCCACAGCACATGGGAATTCAAGACGAGATTTGGGTGGAGATAGAGCCAAACCATATCATTCCACCCCTGGCCCCTCCCAAATTTCATGTCCTCACATTTCAAAACCAATCATACCTTCCCAACAGTCCCCCAGAGTCTTAACTCATTTCAGCATTAACTCAAAAGTCCAAAGTCTCATCCAAGACCAGGCAAGTCACTTCCACCTATGAGCCTGTAAAATCAAAAGAAACTTAGTTACTTCCTAGATACAATGGGGGTAGAGGCATTGGGTAAATACAGCCATTCCAAATGGAAGAAATTGGCCAAAACAAAGGAACTACAGACCCCAAGCAAGTCTGAAATCCAGTGGGGCAGTCAAATCTTAAAAAGTTCCAAAATGATCTCCTTTGACTCCACGTCCCACATCCAGGTCATGCTGATGCAAGAGGTGGGCTTTCATGGCCTTTGCCAGTGCCACCCTGTGGCTTTGCAGGGTTAGAGCCCTCCTTCTGGCTGCTTTCACGGTCTGGTGTTGAGTGTCTGCAGCTTTTCCAGGTGCATGGTGCAAGCTGTCAGAGGATCTACCATTCTGGGGTCTGGAGGACGGTGGCCCTCTTCTCACAGCTCCACTAGGCAGTGCCCTAGTAGGGACTCTGTGCTGGGGCTCTGATGCCACATTTCCCTTCTGCACTGCCCCAGTAGAGGTTCTCCATGAGGATCCCACCCCTGCGGCAAACTTTTGCTGCCCTAGGCATCGAAGCATTTCCATATATCCTCTGAAATCTAGGTAAAGTTTCCCAAACCTCTATGTGTGATTTCTGTGCACCTGCAGGCTCAATATTATGTGGAAGCTGCCAAGGCCTGAGGCTTCCACCCTCTGAAGCAACAGCCTGAGCTGTACCTTGGCCCCTTTTAATCATGGCTGGAGTTGCTGGGACACAGGGCACCAAGTCCCTAGACTGCACACAGCAGAGGGACCCTGGGCCTGGCCCATGAAACCATTTTTTCCTCCTAAACCTCTGGGCCTGTGATAGGAGAGGCTGCCACAAAGGTCTCTGGCATGCCCTGGAGACATTTTTTCAATTGTCTTGGGGATTAGCTTTTGACTCCTGGTTACTTATGCAACTTTCTGCAGTCGGCTTGAATTTCTCCTCACAAAATGGGATTTTCTTTTTTATCTCATTGTCAGATTGAAAATTTTCTTTTTTCTTTTCTTTTCTTTTCTTTTTTTTTTTTTGAGGCAGGGTCTTGCTCTGGTGCCCAGGCTGGAGTGCAGTGGTGCAATCTCAGCTCACTGCAACCTCCGCCTGCCAAGTCCAAGTGATTCTCCTGCCTCAGCCTCCTGAGTAGCTGGTATTACAGGTACCTGTCACCCCACCCAGCTGATTTTTATATTTTTAGTAGACACAGGGTGTCACCATGTTGGCCAGACTGGTCTTGAACTCCTGATCTCAAGTGATCTGCTCACCACAGCCTCCCAAAGTGCTGGTGTTACAGGCATGAGCCACCATGCTCAGCTAGGTTGTAAATTTTCTAAGCTTTTAAGCTCTGTTTTTCTTTTAAAATTGAATGCCTTTAACGACTCCCAAGTTACCTCTTTAATGCTTTGCTGCTTAGAAATTTCTTCTGCCAGATACCCTAAATCATCTCTCCCAAGTTCATAGTGCCACAGATCTCTAGGGCAGGGGCAAAATCCTGCCAGTCTCTTTGCTAAAACAACAAAAGTTACCTTTCCTCTAGTTTCCAACAACTTCCTCATCTCCATCTGAGACCATCTCAGCCTGAATTTCATTGCCCATATCATTATCAACATTTTTGTCAAAGCTATTCAACAAGTCACTAGGGAGTTCCAAACTTTCCAATATTTTCCTTTTTCTGAGCCCTCCAAACTGTTCCAGCCTCTGCCTGCTATCCAGTTCCATAGTCACTTCCACATTTTTGGGTGTCTTTTCATGTGCACCCCACTCTACTGGTACCAATTTACTATATTAGTCCGTTTCATGCTGCTAATAAAGACACACCCAAGACTTGGCATTTTACAAAATAAAGAGGTTTAATGGACTTTACAGTTACACGTGGCTGGGGAGGCTTCACAATCATAGGAGAAGGCAAGGAGGACAAAGTCACATCTTACATGGATGGCAGCAGGCAAAGAGAGAGAGCTTGTGTAGGGGAACTCCTCTTTATAAAACCATCAGATCTCCTGAGACTTATTCAGTATCACGAGAGCATCACGGGAAAACTTGCTCTATGATTCAGTTATCTCCCACCAAGTCCCTCCCACAACATGTGAGAATTCAAGAGGAGATTTGGGTGGGGACACAGCCAAATTACATCAACACATTTTAGGGAGACATAAGATATCAATCAATACACATAAGATGTATATTGATTTGGTCCAGAAAGGCAGGACAACTTGAAGTGGGGGAGGGTTCCAAGTCATAGATTCAGAGATTTTCCAATTGGAAGTTGGTTGAAAGAGTTTAGCTGAAGACTTGGAATCAATAGAAGGGAGTTTCTTGGCTAAGATAAGGGGTTATGGAGACCAAGATTCTTATTATGCAGATGAAACCTCCAGGTAGCAGGCTACAGAGAGAATAGATTGTAAATGTTTCTTATCAGACTTAAAAATGTGCCAAACTCTTAGTTAATTCTCTCCTAGATCAGGGAAAAAACATGGAAAAGGAAGGGGGTTCTCCACAGAAAGTAGATTTTCCCCACAAGAGACAGCTTTGCAGGACCATTTCAAAATATGTTAAAGAAATATAGTTTAGGGTAAAATGCTTCAATTTCTTTCAGAGCCTGTCATGTGATGCTATACTAGAGTGAGGCTGGAATTTGGTGTCTTATTGCACAAAAAGTTTGTTTCATCAGTCTTAAGATCTCTGTTTTAATGTTAATAGTGGACAGTTATGCCTGAGTTTCAAAAGGAAGAGAATAGAATGAGGCATGTCCAGCCCCACCTTCCCATCATGGCCTGAACTAGTTTTTCAGGTTAACTTTGTAATGCCCTTGACTGAGAGGAGGGGTTCTATTCATATGATTGGGAGGCTTAGAATTTTATTTTTAGTTTACAACACCTTTTACAGAAAGAGAAGCTACTCTGATTAAAATAATTTGCTAAATAATTTAAATGATGAAATTCTACATATCATATTGTCTTCTGAAGGATGAACTGAGAAGTGTGTTATCTTAGAATTCTGGGTTTGAACTAACTAACAAATCTATTTGCTCAGGTCCCTCCTCCATGAATCAAATTTATTCATTTTTTTTTTCTATAGTAATGCCTGAAAAGTAATGCTGATAATTAGAGTACTATTGTGAATAACACATTGTGAAATTCAGAATTCTCAGGGTTTCTTTGTTTGCTTGGTTAATTATTTTTGTTTGGTTTTGATTTTAACTTATGAAACCTTTCCCTGTGAGGGCCATATGGATCACCTTTCAGGTATAACATGATTGTCTCCTATAAAACTAAAAAGAAAAAAAAAAAAAAGAAAACTCAAAAAAAATTGAGAGGACACAGACAGGAAGTTTTTCAAATGTCCTTCAGTTTACTTGTTTTCAGTTCCTCAAAAGAGACTGATGCAAAGCAGTTTGGAGTTTAGAATAGCTTTGAAAGCATTTATTGTTCCAAGGCTAATTTTAACCTTGTGATAAAGATTGCTTTTTGTATTCAGTTGAATGTGAGATCCAGTAATTGTTTGTCAAGGCTAAGTGCTGTAGGACATAATACATTTTTTAATGGTGTTTTGTAATTATAATACAAGCATCTTTATGGCCTAATATATGAAAGAATGCTATTGAGTAGAATGATGAGAAAACAGAGTTCAAATTTTATTATTTTAATTATTATATCTCATAGCTGCTTAACTTATATTTAGGGTAGTTTGACTTTGTATATATGCTCAAATGAATGATTTTTCGTTAGCTGAATAGTTTCATAGATTCTTGGCAGAAACAAACTTTTTATTCTCCTCATTTTTTTCTTTCCATTTTAGACAGTAGGATATTGGTGAGGAAGGTTCCCTAAGGTAGCCAAAACAGAGGTGTGTGTTGCCTGAATTGACTTTAATAGGAATTTGAAATTACCTCTATAGGGAAGTTTTAAGCTTTCCCTGTTTTCCAAAATTTCTATGATTGGAATCTCTAGAATAAAGTTGAAAGTAGACAGATTTAACAGGAGAAAGGGCATACAAATTTATCACCTTCATATACACGGAAGTCCCACAAAATATGAGACTCTAAAGGAAGGCCAAATTGTGGAAGCCTAAATAACATTTTGAGCTACAGAATGAAGTAGGGGATTGGGGCTTCTGAGGGGAGGTGGCAGCACAAGCAATAGAAGGGTGAAAGGAGAAAACGAACTGCAAACAAAGGTTGTCTTTATGCAGATAAATTCTCCTGGGTAGTAGCCTTAAGAGTAGGTGAAAAGCCTAAGTGTGATCTTTTTTTTTTTTTTTTTTTTTTTTTTTTTTTTTTTTTTTTGAGATGGAGTTTCATTTTTGTTGCCTAGCCTGGAGTGCAATGGTGTGATCTCAGCTCACCGCAACCTCCACCTCCTGGGTTCAGGAGAGGCGATTCTCCTGCCTCAACCTCCCGAGTAGCCGGGATTACCCGGCTGATTTTGTATTTTAGTAGAGATGAGGTTTCTCCATGTTGGTCAGGCTGGTCTCCAACTCCCGAACTCCGGTGATCCGCTTGCCTTGGCCTCCCAAAGTGCTGGGATTACAGGCATGAGCCACCGTGTCTCTTCTTTTGCAAAGAGTTAGTCTTCGCTGGTTATGTAGATTCCAGGCAAGGACTTCATGACAATGACATTTCTTCAGGAAGGATTTCCTTTAGTCAGATAAAAGAAACTTCTGAGAAAGCCTCCCCTGCACTTCAGGAGAGAAAGGATCAAGAGATGAGGGCTTGGGAGAAGGCCAGGGAGACCTTGGTTCTGAGGCTGTTACTTTAGTTCAAAGTACTCAGCGTATCAATGCACCATACTTTGGGGTATCGTTTTTGAGCCCCAATGCCTCTAAATCATAAATTTGTGCCAAGGGTTTCAGATAGCAGTATCTCCAATCTGAGATGTTTCCAGGTTGTATGTTTTGTATTTGTATAGATAAACGACATTGAAATCCTCATCAGTGGTAGATTAGGGATCCACCAAGGGATCTGTAATCCCAAAGGATCATGTCATACAAGCTCATCATTTTGTTAGAGGAATGCCTGGAATCAATATTCTTTCTAAAACATCATTCAGAACCATATGTCAACAGAGGCAGTCATATTGAGGCAAAACATACAATCTTAGAGTCATCAAATACTGTTAGCTTCAGATTTGTACCTGTTTTTTTTTTTTTTTG
Organism: Macaca nemestrina; assembly: GCF_043159975.1. Classification (NCBI taxonomy): domain Eukaryota; kingdom Metazoa; phylum Chordata; class Mammalia; order Primates; family Cercopithecidae; genus Macaca; species Macaca nemestrina. The sequence goes on from NC_092125.1 coordinate 135,812,299, forward strand.
CTAATAACTTTGTTTTCATTTTTTACTATCAAAATTGCATACCTACAAAAACTATATAGTTTAAAATATAATAAAAATGAATACCTTTTTCTCATTTCACAGAATAAGAGAACATAAGATATTCCTGTGCCTTTGATTCTATGTGTACCTCCTCAATTATATTCCTTTCGCCTCCCTTCAAAGGTGACTATTTTAGATTTTATGATAATCATCTTGCTTTTGCATATGTTTTACACATAATGTATTTCTAAACAGTGTACTGTTTAGTTTTGTTTTTTTTTTGCTTCATATAAACATAATCACATATTTATATTTTTACACAGCTTGCTTTTTTCTTGTTATTATTCATTATTTTGTTTTTTCATATCAATCCTAGTTGCAGAATTAGCATCAGTCATTAATTTTCTCTACCATATACTATTTGCTCACCATTCCTTTTGTCGGAAGTGTCTTTATTTTATCTTTATCCTTGAGTTATAAGTCTACTAGGTATACAATTCTCAATTAGCATTTCTTATTCATATGAAATATTCTCCTCTCTTCTGGCTTTCATTGGTACTGCCAAGAAGTGAGCTTTCAATCTGCTTTTTATTTTTGGAGTAGTCTTTTTTACCTCTGGTTATTTTTTAATTCTTCCCTTTCTTATTGTTGCTTTATATACTACAAAGTATCTAGATATCAATTCTTTTAAAAACTTACTTTCTTTAGTTTGTTGGTGTCTGGAATCTGAGAATTGGTAGCCTTCATCAATTCTATTAAACCTCTGACAATATCTTTGGAAATAGTGCCCCTCCCAGTTCTCTCCATTTGCTTCTTGTGAACTACAATTTGATTTTTCCTTTACCTTGTTAATCTATTCTCCATGTCTCTTAATCTCTTGATCATGTTTTACATCATATTTGTTTGTGCTTTCAGGTAAACTTGCCCAGATATATCATCATGTCATCCCCAAACTATTAGGTTTTAATTTTCCATATTTTTTTATTTCTAGAAATTCTATTTGGTCATATGTTACATCTTCATGATAAACTTTGAGTTTCTCATTATTTATACATTCAAGTCTCTCTTGTATTTTTAAGCATATTAAAATTTTTATATTCTATATCTGATAATCCCATTATATACATTTTTTGGTAGATCTGATTTTGTAGCTTTCTCTTTGCACTGGCTCCCATCTATGATATCTTTTTTCTCATGTCATTAGTGGTTTCATTCTCTTGTGGGCTCACATTCCTTGAAAATGTATTTATGGGAATTTAGAAATATTTGAGGTAAAGTAAATTCTTCCAGAGAGGAAATTCTTTTACTAGTTATCTAAGGACACCATGACTAGGAACCACTTTTAAACCAAATTTTTAACCTCGCAGTTTAAATTTTGGCACTCACACAGGTTTAGATTCTTAGAAGAGACTTATTTATCTCCTTGATTACTAAAGCTGAAGCTAGCACATGCCCCGCCATTGCTCTCTAGTTATTTTCTAGTGAGAGCATCATTCTTTCTTGGTCCTATATTTATGTGGAGATTTCTATTCTACCTCACAACGTGCTCAGTCCTAGACTTCGTCTGCTATCTCAGTCTGTAACTCAGTTTCTAGGCCACCAGGGATGGGCAAAAACCTTGAGGGTAAACACCACCCAATAGTTAGTTAGCCCTTGTGAATCTCTGCTTTATGCTTATTTCTGATCTCTCAGAAATTTCCTTGTTTTGATACCAGTACAGCTGTGCATCTTTTAGAAAAAAAAAAAAAATCCTATCCAGTAGGTTTATATGTGTTATATTGCAAGGGATTTCTCTCAGTATCTTGTTAGCCATGTTGTAGAAATGGAAAACTCCTCTCTCGACTCTTTTAGACACTGCTTTCAATAGTAGTCATTTCATTTGCCGTCGATGGTAGAATAGAGCCAGAGATTTACACAAGTTTTTTTAAAAGTAAAGATTTTAAAAAGTATTTATCACTTCCAGTGAAAATTCTGTTCTAATACTTGAAGATAATTAATAATTGTTAAAACTGACTCATGCTTACACCTTCACAGCTGCTATTCTGGGCCTTAAAAGATTTCTTCAAAGCATATCACATGATCACCTTATAAGCAGGCCAGCAGAAATTTCTAAGTTAATTACAGTTTGGCAGAGTGTATCCAAAACCTCTTATCTGAACAGTGAACCCAATAATTTAATCATTGTCTGTCTGTTGATTAATCACGTTCTAATCCATCTGATATCAGCACTAAAAAAGCCCTTCATCTGTTTCTTGTAAAACTTATCTCTGTGAATGCACAGCTGCTGTGAGCTATTGGTATTAATAACTTGAATAGGAGACAGAACACAATGGATTCTCAAAGCCTGCAGAAAAAGTTTGAACTCCTTAAAACAGTCATTCAAGACTCTGCAATCTGACCCAACTCTGTTTAATCCTCCCATCCTCATTTCCGGTTTATTTCCCAGCTTTAGCCGTGAACTAGTTAAAATCAGTCACCTGAACTCTCACAACTTTTGTTTTGACTGTTTCTGAAGCTAGTGAGTTGGTGAATGAATAAACATTTATTTATCAAATACCACATGCCAGTCATGTGCTGTATTGCTTCATTTAATATCCTACATCTTCTCTGTGACAGAGTGATGGTTATCCGGATCGGCAGATGAGAAGGTCAAAAAACAAAACAAACCGCTTTTAGTATCTAGTTTACAAAATCATAAGTTCTTTGAAAAAGGGCAAGAGGAAAAACAAAAGGCTACATGATTATATGAGCCAGTATTTTTATCAGTCAGACATGAATAAAATTCAGAAAATTAATCTCCATATTTCTACAGTATAAGACACCACATGCTTTATATATGTGACACACTATCCAAGAGTGAGGAACATTTGGTGTTGGGTGAGCACTGGAGAAAATGTGAGTAAAACTCCTTCCTTGACATATAGCAGACATTCAGTCTAGTCAGTTTTCATTTATTATTCCCCTCTTTTAAGCCTAATAAGGTCATACATGTTTTCTTATTCATTTTAGAACAATGTGCTCTTCTTTGTTCCTCCTTTCCTACTTCTTCCACTGTCCTCCCCTCTTACGTAGAATATCTATTCATTCCGTCGGTTCAGCCTAGGCCAAGGCTGAGATTAAGTACACCACACCATGCTATTTTGTGTTGCCGTCTTCAACACACTAACACATGATAATGAGAGATTCCCAGTGTAGTCTAAAACATTGGAGAATGTCAAAGCATTCTTAGAATTTTGATCTTGCAAGGTTTTGGGCCACAGGAATAGGAAATGGATCATCATGTTTGATTCAAGACTATGGAGAGTTTTTATTTCACTAAATGATAATTATTTTGCCTGTCTGACCACCATTTTCCTAGATAATTATCCTTTGTCAGTGTCTGTATATTTTCTTCTAAACTTTCTAAGGTGAATTTAAATCTACTGGTCCTGGTGTCACGGATTCCTGTAATACTAGTTGCCCAGCTCTCAGTTACCCCATCATTGTTTACCTGAGCATCTGTGTGAATCCTAATTAAATTTATCCTGCCAGACATAGTTCATTAAACAAGGGATGACTAACTAATGCAACTTAAGCCCATTAGGGCCCTGTCACCAGGGGTTAAAATCTGGCCTAAGAGATTACAAGTTTGGAGGAGTGTCTTTCCCTACAACTTGTGAACTTGGGACTTGTCAGAGAGTTATATTCTATCCTATGAACTGAGACAGAGGAAGCTCTCTGTAGAGAGACAGAAAGAAAAGTGAAGAAATCAGCCAACAGAAGCAGAGAGGAGACAAAGAATCATTCCTAGCTGAAGTATAGTTGCATATTTGTGTATGTTATGTGAAATTCTCCTTTTCCTTAAAATAAATAGACCACACCCCACTTTTTAAAAATTTAACTTATTCAAGTTGATTTGTTTTTCTTGCAACTGAAATAAGTTCTAATTATTATTATGTATATTAAATGTTAAGAAGTCACTAACAACATTATTATTATCCGTATCACATAAGCACACCTGAGTTCTAGTCTCATCTCTAATGCTTACTAGATATACAACCATGGATAGGTCGTGATAATTTCAGAAGAGTGATATATGTGAAAGATTTGTGCCATACATGTCTAAAATACTATTATTTCTACAATGTCAGTGCTACAACTTCTCTGATAATTTATCTTTTATTTCTAGGATAATAGTGCTATTTTTGCTTATTGTGTTTTCCATGTAGATAGGTCTGAAGTTCCTGATAACAAAAGGGCAAATTCTGTCACTAATTCAGATATTGAGTACTATCTTTATATAAGATATTACAAGAGAAAAAAAATGATTTATTGAGAACAAATACTCATCTTGCTCACTTTGTCCCTCCGAGAAAACCAAGTAGAGATTATTCTGACCATTATAAAATTTATTTTGGGGAGGAATCAAATATTAATATACATAGTTCATGAAGAAAATAAAATGTTAGCGAGTTCTTTCATAGTAGCGCAATTGTTCTAGAAACTGGGCCACTCTTGAATTTTATTTCACTTTTTGCTATTCCCAGGGTAGCAGTATGTTAGATTTATAATGATGGAATCTGACTCGGTAACAAGATATTTGTTGTTAGACTTGTTTGCAGAGTGGTTTTCCTCTTTTGTGGAATAGTGTATGGTTATGTTGTACTTATCTCAGTAGGATTTTATGAGGAAAGTGATATATTTTAGAAAACAGTTTGTCAGGAAGTACATTTAATTTTTTAACTCCTAATTTATAAAACCAAATAATTAAAATATTTTTGACAAAATATTTGCAGCAGAATCTTGGAAGTTAAGGAAACAAAACAAATGTTTCTTCGATTTCAGTTACAGGTTTTCAGGTAAACTGATAAAACTTTATCAACAACTCGTAGCAGTATACACTATACTGCCACATAACTCATTGAACAGATTTCTCATTCTACCACACTTCTGCAGTTCAAGAGTAAAGTTTCTTTATAATTATATATCACTAGTAGTTTCAGAAAGGCCTCCTTGCTCTACCATTTCCTATTTCTCCTCCAGCATCTACCTACTCCAAGAAGTAACTTCTATCATGAATTATTTTTAGTTGTTACCTTACTTATATTTATAGTTTTATCCTATCAGTATGTTTCACTAAACAATATATTGCTTTGTGTTGTGTGTCATATTCTACATATTTTTCTAGAACGTGCCCTTTTCATTCAACAAGATGTTTATAAAATTAATCCACTGTGGTATATGTAGCTATGATTCACTTTGCAAATTTTATTTCCTGTTTTCATCCAACTTTGCTTGACCCCGTTCTTTTTCTAGCCTCTTATTCAGATATTTCTGCAAAGTTTTCTTTTTCTGTTAGTTGTGGCAATTGTGACTGTTTTAATTCAGTAGTAACCATGGAAACATCATAAGTTTTTACATAAGAGAGGTCAAGTAAATGAACCTAAACAAATATGATTAGTCAGTTTACCATTTAAATCTCTTTTCTGATAGAGAAAAAATCACTATCATCACTTCAAATGTTAAAAGGTCACCAATACTTGATGTTATAATGGTAGTTATAATATTACATAAAGCTAAGATATTACCTAACACTTCCTTTTCTATAAACATCTGTTTTTTAAAATATCTGAATATTGTTAATGCACTGAAGATTAGAGCTATGGCAGTTTGTCTTTTTTATTATAGAGAATGAACTCTTATCTACTCTAACTATTCTTGAATATGTTTATGTTGTTGTATTAACTCCCTTAAGCAATGCTAATAAGACTTAGCCATTAAATATTTAAGCAAAATATTCTCTTATGAAATCACACTCTAATTCTAGTCTTCCCAGGTCAAAAGCTTTAGTAAGTTATTGTCCAATTATTGAAACTCTAACTCTAGTTATATAACCAAAGATAGTTGGTTATATCTGTGTTTTCATTCATCTTTCACTTAATTTAAAAATTCTAAAAGTCTCAAGTCAGTGGAGAAGGTTTTTGGCAAAACAGTGGCAAACATGACTGAATTTGGGAAAGAAAACCTAGAATAAAATTTATATTACCCATTTATTACTGGATGAATACACTGGAATTTTGCCACTTTAGTTGAATTTGGAAAATGTTGAATTTCTATCATGTTAACAAATGCCTTACAGATAGTTAACACGTTCTACAACAGTAGGCATCTGTAATTTGAGAAGTTATAAAGGGCCTTTTACGTTTGGTTGAATTAAGGAATGAGAAAATTGACCTGTTTAAATAAACATTCTCTATTATAAATCAACACAAATGATTAAGCATTCTCTATTATAAAGTAGATAAATTTTCCTTTGATTTGGTTTGTACTTCCTATTCATTATCTTGATTAAGGAGATCATTGATAACTCTCCTATGCTATATTTACAGTTTAACACCACATCATAGAAGAGAAAAATAAACCAGCTCTAACATTAATAAGAAACTTGCTCATAATACACAAAGAAAAATTTCTTAAAGGTAGAATTGTAGGTTTTGAGTTATTACTGAGGGGGGAAATGCTTAAGAAAGAAGCATTTTCTTGACAGTCCTCCAATTAAATATTGTCAGCTTATAGATCCTTTTGGCTAATGTGAGATGTTGGCCTTGTGGTTATTAGTAGGGTTACTGTAAATAGCATATAGCATATATCTTAGAATTTCTGAACCGTAAGGTTTTTTTCCTTATTAGTTATAGGTGAAATTTCCATTCTGTGTCTTTTATATTCTATGATATTTTAAAAATTCCTACGTATACTGTTAAGATGTGTTCTTAGCATACAGGACAAACATAAAAGACAACTGTAGTTGGACAGGCTCATTAGCTAGGAAATACCCTAGGTGGTCATGGATCAGGTTAAGAATTCACATCCACATGAACCAAAAAAGCCTGGGAGTTGGATTGTATCTGAATGGGGGCATTCTATTTAAATCCTAGAGATCAGCGATACCCAGCAGTTAAGGACTATCAATCAGGAAGGTCTTAGAAGCTGCAGTGTGATGAAGTTCAAGCATGCTTTCTGTCAGCCAGTCGTCACAGTAGGCTGTGTGAGAAGGCCTATAGCAGTGGGTGGTTTGTATCACAGCACTTGGTTCAGGGATCTAGCCGTGGGAGGGGGTGTTCTGAGTTGTAGAAAAAGGGGTCCCTGAAGGATCAGAAGAAGCAAGCAAGAACCCCAATTCTAGAGAAATGGACTAGCAGGAAAAGATCTAAGCATAGTAATAAATCCTGAACTTTGAATAAAAGCCTATTTTTGCTATAAAGACATACCTGAGCCTGGGAAATTCATGAAAAAAAATAAGTTTAATTGGCATATGGTTCTGCAGTCTCTAAAGGAAGCACAGCAGCATCTGCTAATGTGGAGGCCTCAGGAAGCTTCCAATCAAGGCAGAAGGTGAAGGTGAAGGGGGAGCAGTCAGATCATATGATAAATCAGGAGCAAGAGAAAGAGGGGAGAGGTGCTACACACTTTTAAAGGGCCGGGTCTTACAAGAACTCACTCATTTTCATGAGGACAGTACCAAGAGGATGACTCTAAACTATTTATGAGAAATTCTCCCCCATGATGCAATCAATCACCTCCACCAAGCCCCTCCTCCAACACTGAGGATTACATTTCAACATGAGATTTCAGTGGGCTACACATCCAAACTATATCAAAGCCCAAACTCTGGTCTGTTCAGCAGCAGAATGCAGCCAGCAATAAGTATCTTTGGTTCTCATACCTCAGGACAAGACTGATTCTAGTGCCTATGGTTTTAGTCTAGACTCATTCAAGATACAATACTTTAGCACCACTAAAGGCCAGGCTGGAAGCTGGGCATATAATAGTAAACAAAATATAGTTTCTTTCTTTACAAGTCTTATGCTGTAGTGGAAGGTACAGTCAGGAATATAGACAATCACAATAAGCGGTAGTAAGAGTGCCAGTTGGGGAAGGTATATATTGTTATGGTGGCATGAGTCAGAGCATGTTACTAAGACTCAATGGAGTTGGACAGAAAAGAAAAACTTCTCAAAGGAACTGAAGTCTAAGTGAAGACGTGGAGAAGGGGCAGGAGTAGGGATGCTGCTAACATGAGTCAGTTTTGTTGAATAAGCAGGAAGCACCTGCTTCCAGACCAATAAATTAAAAAATGGTCATCAAAACCAGATGCCCCATTATTTGCCCACCAACACAGTACCAGGGCACTTGACTTGGTGAACTAAATACAGATTTCACTCCTCCTTGGCTAAGAAATCCTGTGTAGAGAACAACTTGTGGCCTAGGTTGGACTTACTTAGGTGAAGAGTGTTTAGAGTAGGGAGTAAAGCAGAGGAGGAAAGGAGGATCTCAAGGCTTAAAGGGTATGGCTCTTGAAAATTGGAACATAGAAGAAAACCAGCCTCATCTGAGTGAAACATTTCAAGAATTGTCTTCTCAGACCATGAAAACACCACTGGATGAGCTTCACAGAGCCACCTGTAGGGAGGCAGAACATTAAGCATTTGCCAAGATGGAAATTGATGCACTAGGCTTGAGCTTCCTGAAGTAACTCTATTTGTCATTTTACCCATTAAGATTGTGAAACATGGTTTCACAATAGCAAATCAAAGCAAACTGGAGATGTTGCACACAATTACAATAGAAATGGAATGACTTAATTAGTAAAAAATTAACTGGCATGATTCCTATAAGTTAAAATGTACATATTTAAGGAGGCTTATTGTAACATTTATACCATTTATTTTACAATATACTAATTCGAATGTAAAAGTGAATGTAAATTACCAGAAATTAACATGCAATGTGAAGAAAAGTCCTTTTATCCTCTGCAACTGTAGCATTTGGCAGATTCAGGAATAAATAATCTTTTGTGGCAAGGGTATGCCTTATCAAACATATGCAGATCAGCACTAATTAATGCTAATTAAGGTTTCCTGTCTATCTAGTTGGAAAAACCTCCAAATGTTATGAAATCCAGTTAGTATGCCTATTACGCTAATTGTTTTATATGGGGTGGTTCTTAATTAAAATATGTAAATTGACCTTAATTGCTATATACTAATGGGGGTTCATGTTATCTTACTAAAAGTGACAAGATGGTGAGGAGGGGTACTTAAATGACTAATTCTGATAAATCCTTAACTAAATGACCTTTACTCAAAATTAATTTTAATTGGAAGTTGGCAAAAGAAACATTTTCCTTCTTTGTTTCTTTTTAGTTTTAAGTAATGGAAGAATGTTATTCTTCTTTGTTAATACAGCTTTAAAAGCAGTTGTGGATTGTTAATTACACTTAACAAGCAAGTTAATTTTACTGTTTACTGTTTATAGGTATCAGGAAGTTATTGATATACTCATTTCAGTCTTGGAGAAAGTGACTTTCTTCTCATTGAATGTGAATATATAGTTATAATCCTATAAGTAATTTGACCTAGCCAGTTTGTTAAACTATGTGTTAATGGTTGATGAGCCAGTAATACTAATATGTATTCCTTCACTTATTTATATTGGAATTACTTTTTTTAGGAAAAAAATAAAGTTTTTACTAACATTAATTCTTATTGGAGTTAAACTGTGATTGGAGATACCTAGATTAAATAGACAGAAATGATAAACTTTTGCATTTTACCTATCATGTTTTTATTATTTAATCACAAACAAGTTAACACGTGTATGCCCTAAATCAGTGTTAATGAATATAAATATTTTTATTTTTGCAGTATTCTAAACCTAGAATTACAATAAGTAATTTAGCTAAAGCTAACAAATACTTTATTTTACCTTTTTTATTTGCAAGTAGTTTATGTTCAATTCTAATTTAATGTATATTAAAAATTCCTCTGCAAAAATGGGAGAAGAGACTTCATAAAATATTGTCATATGGAAATGAGCAGATAATAAAGATTATAGCTTTTCTTTGTCAAAAGGAGACTCAATATCTTTACTCTTTCATCAGGACATTGTGACAAATGTTTCCCCCAGAATCATCCGGGGAACCACCTCTGGCCCCATGTATGGTCCTGGACAAAGCTCCTTTCTGAATATTGAGCTCATCAGTGAGAAAACGGCTGCATATTGGTGTCAAAGTGTCACTGAACTAAAGGCTGACTTTCCAGACAACGTAAGTGTGATTTAACATCTAAAACAAGAGAATTGGCATAAGTTGGTGAATGTTTATTTAAACATCCAATTCATAGGCTTATAAATATTAATGTGTATATTTTATTAAAGAATCTGCCAGTTGCTTTGCTGATGCATAGAAAGATAAAAAAGAAAGAAAAGCTCAAGAACTCATAAAAATCCACACAATGTGAAGCTTTGTTATAAATGGGTGCCATGTAAGATGGAAGAAGTATCTACATAAGCAGAAGGAAGAGAAATGAAATACTCATTTTATTGAGTTGGTTTTCACTGTATGTGGCTGGTATTTATGAAGGTGATGACCTTAGGAAGAAATTGCAGACTATAAATCATTTTAAATATGAACCTGAGGCAGAAGCAGCATATCTTCCTATGAAGTTTATATTTTTTCAGTGGGAAATAATTCACCAAATAATTTTAGCACTCCTATACTAAATGAGTCAACTATCTTTTATAAAATATTTTTTTTTCTTTTAAAGAACCATGCATAAATATTGCAGTAAAATCAGGCTTAAATATAATAGATAATATTTTCTCTTCAATAGTCTGGTTAGAGTTATCCTTAATGTCATTCATGTATAATCCCTCTCCCTCCCACCTGCCTCTCCCACTTCCTATTTTTTTCCTACTCCCTCTCCCTCTTTCTCTCTCTCTTCCTTCCTCCCTTTTCCCCTCCCTCTTCCTCAATTCTCTGTCTCTTTCGAATACACACAACTTATATCTCTTTCTTTCATTCTTTCTTTCAATGAACTGGTAGTGAATGGAGGTTGAGATTTGAGACAATACGTGTGTTTATGTTATCAAAAATATTTTTCTACCTACACATGTCTTTCAAAGGCAAAAACAACACTCAAGTATACTAATGATATATTTTAAAATCTATTGAAACTGGTGAATGTTTGTCTACAAACTGATAAATTGCAAATTCTTACAAAGGAATATAGAAATCACACGATTGCCTTGCCCATCAAGTTTTTTTTTTCTGTTTTACATAGCTCTAATTATTTCAAAATTATCTCTTAATTTGAAATAAAATACATGCACATAGAACAAATATAATTTATCTTCCTCAAGACAGTCGTTTAGATGTGAAGGGAACTATCAAGACCCATCTAAAATCTCTAGTTTCTGCTTATTAGGAATCTTTCCCTTCCTGAACTTGTTGTGAAAATTATCCCTGTTTTCACATTATATAACATTCTATATAGGAGGTATGCTGAGCTATTTGTTTGTTAAAGGACCTACGTCTCTTGGGAAGCATTTCTCAGAATGATAAGGACAACAAAAAAGGTCAACTATAAAAAGAAATAATATGTTTGTAAACCTGATGTACAGTATTAAATACTCTGCCAGGTACTGAACATGCAACATAATAGTAATGGTAATAATATATTATGAACACTCATATAGCACTCACTCTGTGCTAGGCACTGTTACAAAAGTTTTATTTATTTTAAACTCATTTGATCTTTTTGAACAACCTTATGAGATAGGTAGTATTATTGTCTCTATTTCACTGATGAGGAAACTGAGGCACACAGAGATTAAATACCATGTCAATCATTACACACCTAATATATGGTGAAGCTAGAATTTGAACTTGAAATTTGTTTTTACCATCCATGCTTCTGTCTGATAACAATGTTCTCTGGTCCAGTGCATTTGCCTATGTTGTCCTTAAATATTGAGTATTACTTTTCTTTTTTTAACTAGAGATTGGGTACACCCCCAGCTCTGTAGTCCAGGCCAGACTACATTGGCGCCATCATGGCTCACTGCAGCCTTCAGCTCCTAGGTTCAAGTGATCCTCCCGCCTCAGCCTCCCAGGGCCTACAGGTGCCTGCCACCATGCCTGGCTAATTGTTTAATTTTTTGTAGAGATGAAGTCTCGCTATGTTGCCCAGGCTGGTCTTGAACTCCTGAACTCAAGCAGTCCTCCTACCTCAGCCTCCCAAAGTGCTGGGATTACAGGTGTAAGCCACTGTTCCCAGTCTAGTATTACATTTTAATGCCTCATGAGAATGGTATGAAATATAATTTCCCAAATACTGATTCAATAGTATCTAGATAAGCTAATGTGTCTGAAAAACAATATTTTCCTGGAAAATAACTCCTACCAATGGATTTTCTTAACTTCATGTGATACTTTTTCTCTTTTTTGGGTAGGAGTGAGTTGTAATAATGACCACCAAGAAATGACAGTAAGTGGACAAGAAAGCTGAGAGGAAACCCTTGTTTTGTGATTCTACAGTCAAGTAGAAAGAAGAGATGTAGTTAATATTCTTTTCAATTTCCCTGGTGATTATTTTCTTCTCTTATAATGCTTATTCTTGAGAAAACAATGCATAGTTTTCTTGTTTCTGATTCTTTCCCTATTTAGATTATACACATTTTTCTTTTTCTGTATTCCTAGAACTAATTTCTAGCATTTTTACTCCTCATATTGAAGATAACATTTTAAATACAATTAAAATGGCATTCCCATTTGAACCCATAGAAATATGTGTGTGTACCTAGATATTGTCATGCTGAGAGTAGACAGTCCCCCGCTGTTTTGGAATTATTCTGATGCGTTTGCCCAATGAGCTGAATGAAAGAAGGTGACCCTTCGTTTTCCAAGTTTAATTATCACTCTTGCTGGAGTTTTTTCACATCATTCTCGACTGCGTGGCTGCCACCTTTAATGACAGGGACTGGACAATTCAACCCACTGTGGCAGCTTCTAAGCAAAAGCTAACTTTTCTGATAAAAAGAATTGTGCTGGGTGTGGATATAGGTCAGCTAATATCACTAGCTAATGTCTCTGTTTCCAGAGAGGGTGAGCACCAGTTGACCATAAACCAGAGGAGACAGCTGATGAACTTCTTGAATGTAAAGGCAGAGAGACCTCTGAAATATATTGTGAGGGCTCATCTCTGAATTGTCACAGTTATACCAAAGCCTACATTCACACTAGACTTCTGCTTGGCTTTCAAGGTTTCCTTTTATTTATCTGTGAATTAAATTTGGCACATTGATCATTGTAGTGACAATTTATTACTGACTAAGAGCTTTTTGTTCCTAAGTTGAGATTCTGTAATGCTTGTTATTAAATGTACAGAATAACTAGGGCTTGCAGAAGTCAATTTTAAGTGAATCCTTTTATTCTCAATGCAAAATCTTTATGAATCATATATTTCAGGCTGAGGAAAAATTTTTTTTAACAAAAAATACATGCTACACTTTGAATGCACCGAATTAGGAAGCAAAGACTGAATTTTTTTTTATCATTTGTGGCAGCTAAAGTAGGAAGCAAAAGGTAGGGCTTCAGCAGTGAATCAGCTAGTGAAGATAGAAAAGGAAATGATGGCTTTGTTAGAGAAATTAATAAGGAAGAACAATTGATATGTAAATATACATCTATTACAATACACCTCATTTCTGTAGAAAACACTTTCTCAGTTAATTACTGAGAGATCAGCATTGTACATATTAGGTTCAAAGTGACTCCAAAGAAGTTGATCTACATCAGCACTCCTGAAGGTGCTTTACTGACAAATAGCCTCTAAATATTGAGTACTTAACCTTTTATGTGTACCATGGACTCCTTAGGCACTCTGGTGGAGCTTAGGAGCCTCTTTCCAGAATATTTTTGAAGGCATAAAACAAAATTCATAGGCTTACAAAGGATTCTCACTATCTCCCTTAAAATATACAATATAGCTATGTATGTGTGTATATATATATATATATATATTTTTTTTTTTTTTAAGGCACTAAGTAACAATCTAGTGGTGGGTCTAATAACTATTAAAATTTTGATGTCCTGGTGAGTATAAGTACTTGAGATTTCTGCAGCAACTCTACTGTGATTTTCTGTGACTTCTTTTGGTGCAAAGTGACAGATATCAATAGTGCCACTATGGTTTATTGCATTTGTTATCTTAAAAACATCAGACAATTGGCTGGGTGTGGTGGCTCACACCTGTAATCCCAGCACTTTGGGAGGCCAAGGCAGGCAGATCACTTGAGGTCAGGAGTTTGTGACCAGCCTGACCAACATGGTGAAACCCCGTCTCTACTGAAAATACAAAAAAATTAGTCGGGCTGGTGGCAGGTGCCTGTAATCCCAGCTACTCAGGAGCCTGAGGCAGGAGAATTGCTTGAACCCGGGAGGTGGAGGTTGCAGTGAGCCAAGATTACACCACTGCACTCCAGCCTGGGCCACAGGAGTGAAACTCAATCTCCAAAAGAAAAAAAAAATTAGGCAATTTATACATTTAGAAAGGAGAGCTTTATGTCTTAGAAAGTATTACTACCTATCGGCTAGGAAGCAGGCCGCTGGCCAAAGCCAGAGACAGAAACTTCAAGAGAAGAAGGGTGAGACAGGAATTTATGGTGAAGGGGTTGGCTAAGTATACACACTAGGTTATAAGAGAAGCTATGAATATTCATGAAGGGGCCTTAACATCTAAGTTATATATTAGGTTATATGAAAAGCTATGAATATTCATGAAGGGGCATTAACATCTAAGTTACATATTAGGTTATAGGAGAAGCTATGAATATTCATGAAGGGGTCTTAATGCATGTGTACTGAACAAACATCCGTGTTATATACATGTAATGTTCACTTTGCAGTGGAGATTTAACATTTGAAAGTATTACAGTTGGTCTCTATTCATCAAAAGGTGAAGCAGAGACATGAAGGCACTCAGTACACAGCCTCTATAAACTGGCCAGAGCCAGTCCATGGTTGGTAGTCCCTTATCAGGAGAAAGTTGCTAAAATCCATTTCTTGTCCAATCAAACCTGTAGTTATGACTTGTGGAACAGGGGAAGTCTGTCGGTGTCTGGTGATCAGTGAGCTGTAATTGTTTTTATATTGGTTATCTTGAGGCCAGCGCTTGTTTAACTGCCACAGAAAAGGAAAAAAAAATCCTTGTGGCACTGAGAATAGTTTATTCTTTAAGTGCAAAGGTGCTTGACTTTACCTTTGCCTGGCATGGCCTCAGGTCTCCTTTATAATTTGGTATCTTATTGACACAAAGAGTCCATTCTGTCTCACCTGGGGCCTGAGGGGCTTTGTTTTTAATTTATACATTCATGATTGAAAAATGCCAAAGTTTAGAAGATTGGTAAAAATAAAGGTCTACATGTTTTCTCACCCAAGTTTATGGATTTCTGTATTCTATAGTCTCTGGACCGCAGGTTAAGAACCTGTGTCCAGTAGCTCTCTATTCTGTTTGGATATTGGAATCTCCTGAGAAGCTTTAAAAAAGGTATTTATGGTTAGGCCCTATTCTGTTCAATCATTTCAGAAATCTCCATGGATACAATGAATATATGTGTGTGTGTGTATATATATATACACGTATGTATGTATGTGTGTATATGTGTGTGTATATACGTGTGTGTATTTTTTACAAAGTTAATCAATTGATCCTACTGCCTACACAGCTAGCATTATTTATGGCCCTTGCCCTATATTATTAAACATTCTTAAAACTCCTGTATCAGAACAATTTATTAAGAGCATTTTATATGTTTCAGGCACTGTGCTAAGGGCTTTATGTATCTGTGAAACAGAGATTTTTTTCCCCATTTTAACACATGATAAAACTGACATTTAGAGATATTGCATTGACTATCTTGGGTCACACAGCTAGTGAGTGAAAGCACTAGATCAGGAAGGCTTTCCATACACCTTGAAGAAATATTTCATTTGGCCCTAAGTAGCCTGAGAAATTAAGAATATATGTTATTCCAATCCTTCCTTTCCCACCCTCTTAAATGGGCATTCTTAAATATAAACTTTCACAAAAGAAACCAAATGATTTGACAAAGAAAGAAGTTATGTTATCAGCCAAGCATTGTCTTGCTCTGACTCCCAACTAAAGACATTCTATGGCCAGCTCTTAATGCTTTCTAGGATGTAGCTGTCTATAGAAAATAGGGTCAGTGGGACTCAATTTGGACTTGGATTTGAGCTGTTACCTGGCCTTATCTGAAATTCTATATTCCAAAATAGGGGAAGTCAGGGAACTGAGTCAAATTTAGGTGTCCTGCAAGCGAGGAGGATGCTTATTGCTTATTTGATGGGTGTATGTTGGCCCAGAGTCCCTGTACAGTCTTCCTGCCATCTCCATGAAGACTACCTCAGCAAAAGTAGACTTCCATTTCTTTGAAGTTTTTAAAGTTTCACTTATTAGAAATAGGGGGATTTTTGTTACTCACACAACTTGTTTAAAAAAATAAAATTTAATAACAGTTGAAACTATATCTGTTGTCAGGCCAGCAATGGCCAGTACAAGATAATTACTTTTGTTTCTTTTTTTTTTTTTTTTAATTATACTTTAAGTTCTAGGGTACATGTGCATAACCTGCGGGTTTGTTACATATGTATACTTGTGCCATGTTGGTAGGAACACTTTTCCACTGTTGGTGGGATTGTAAACTAGTTCAACCATTATGGAAAACAGTATGGCGATTCCTCAAGGATCTAGAACTAGAAGTACCATATGACCCAGCCCTCCCATTACTGGGTATATACCCAAAGGATTATAAATCATGCTGCTATAAAGACACATGCACATGTATGTTTATTGCAGCACTATTAACAATAGCAAAGACTTGGAATCAACCCAAATGTCCATCAGTGACAGACTGGATTAAGAAAATGTGGCACATATACTTTTGTTTCTTATCAAAGAACTTAGAGAGCATGAACGTCACCTTAGTTCTTTTGCCTTGTACCCCAAAGAGAATAGTCACAAAGAGAAATTTAAGAGTCTCTGTACTTAAGGGACTCCTCTTTTTCTCCCTCTGGAATTTTTTGAGCTTGTCAAGTCCTTGTTTCTGTTGATTTCTACACAGTCCCATGCTGATTTATTTTAAATAAATTAGGAAACTGCTGAAGCAGCTATTGAAGGGAAGACTAGTAAACCCCCAGGAAACAGTTCACTTTTTTGTACTAGAGCTTATGTAGTGATTTTCTGATATTCATGAATTCTAGAGTCAATATATACTTGCATCCCATCCTCCAGAAAGAAATTGCCAAACTTCAGGGCAAATTTTAACTCAGATTATCTAGTGACATTATTTTGTGGACCTTTAAAAATATTCTTCTAATTTACAAAAAAAAATAAGAATATATCATAATAGTAGTGGAAATTTAAAATGAGTGGTTAGGAGTGAAAACATCCATGACCACTTATCCTAACAAAACTCTGTTTTTCTAGAGTTATTGTAGTCTAGGAACTAAAGGCAGAGGGCTTAGAGTCAGAACAGATTTGAATCTCAATATCTCCTCTGAGTTGCTTTTTATGACACCCTCAGCCTCAATTCCTCATCTGTGTGACCCTCAGAGGTGGCTGTAAACATTGTGAAAGATTGTGTATAACATTTCAATACATGGTAATTATTCACTACCATAAATTAGATTGCATAGAATATTTGTGCATTTGGTTTTTATCCCTACTTTTAAAATAATATTTTTTATATGTTGTGAAAGGGAGATTTGGCAAGTCAAAGGTAACAGCATGTGTATAGCTTTTAAGGTGTATTGCCCAATTGATTTTCAAAAACTTGGTGAACTAGTGGTTTTATACAAAAAACTTCATTTCAGAAATAGTTACCAATTTAAAAATTAAACATTAACTGACTAAATATATTTTTCAGTGATTCCTTCAATTTGAGCTCATTGTATGTCCTGGTATCATGTAAGTTTTTGGACTATTTGTCTAATGTTTTATTTACTATACTCTCATGCTTTAATATCATTCATTCATTTCACTTAACAGTTTCTCATTAAAGCACTTAAATAGTGACAACTATTTTCTTGGTATCAGCATAGAAGCAGAGAAAAAAAATAAAATATATGTAATTTCACAAAACAAAGGTAGCAAAAAATGAATCAGAATATGTAATATGGCTCACAGTTCTCTGATTAGTTTACGACTCCACATAGCCAAGTATTTTCTTGACATAGGACATTTGTAGTTCTTTAAAATAAAATGTTAGTGCATCCTAGATGGAAATGGAGACTGGATTTACCCTCCCAATGGAAACAACAACAACAGAAATCTTAGAAAATACATGAAACAACAGCTTTTAAGACCTGGAACATCAGGCAATAAAGGAGAGTGGTCACTGATAGACAGAAAACAAAGGACTTGCCCCAGACCCTGAGTTGAGGAGATGGAGCAAGTGGCTAGAATTCACAAGATAAAGTACCAGAAAGCAGAGAGCTGCATGAAGAGAATTCCAGAGATCTGCAGGTTTTCTCTTGAGTATGCAGCAGAGTACAGATCAGCTCATGCATGTGAGTAAACAAAGAGACTGGAAAAAAGGATGAATGACATGGACTACTCCTTGGTTCTTACATATATCTGGGAATAGTGACTGTTCTTGCCAGCCCGACTGGAAAACCCTATGACCACAAGCATTGAAGTAGAATATAAATAAGACTCTTAATTAAGTATTGGGAAATAATTAGCCCTAGGCTGAGCACTGCTTTGGTCGTGCCCAGCAAATGTTAAAGGTGAGATCTGAAAGGATCAGCGTGTTTCCATATAACTTAACTGCAACTCAAAACAAAGCTGAAGAATATTTATAAGAATACAGAAATACCTAGTACCAAACAAGATAGGATTCACAATATCCAGCATTCAATAAAAAAATTACCTGTTATGTAAATAAGTAGAAAAACATAAGCCATTATAGGAGGAAAATTAATAGATTAAAACCATCCTAGAACTGATAAGATGTTAGAATTAGCAGACAAGTACAATAAAGTGGTTATTTTAATTATATTCCTTACGTTCAAAAAGCTAAGACATGGAAGATAGATAAAAGATCTAAATAAAACCTCCAGAAATGAAAACTACAATGAATAAGATGAAAGGTACACTGGAAGCTATGAACAGCACATAAAGCATTGCATAAGAAATGATTAGTAACCTTAAAAATATAATAATAAAAGCTATCCAAAATCACACACACACACACACACACACGCACACGCACACACACAGAGAGAGAAATAAACATACCATCAGGGAGCTGGTGCCAATAAGTGGCCTAATATATGTGTAATTAGAGTTCCCAAAGGAAATTGTGGAAATACAGAAAACAATTTCAAGAAATAATAGTGCAAAGCTTCCACTTTTGCCTAAAACTGCAAACCCCCCAAAACACCCCTCCACAAAAAAAAAAAAAAAACAAGAAACTTTATCAACTCCAAACATAAGAAACATTAAGAAAACTATACCAGGCAGTATAATGTAATCATATTAATTAAACCAGTGATAAAGAGAAAATCTTAAAAGCAGCCATAGAATAAAGACATGCTCTGTACAGAGAAACACATATAACAGTTACTTGTCAGAAACAATCTAAGCTACAAGACAGAGGGGCAACATCTCTGATGTATTGAAAGAAGAAAAGGACAAATATCAACCTAGATTTCAAAATCCAGCCACATACCTTTTAAAAATATAAGTGAAATAAATAATTTTTCAAGCACAATAAAAGGAGGTCTACACTACATAATGTTAAACTATTTTAGGCAGATGGAATATGATGCCAGGTCAAACTGTGGTTCTATACAAAGGAATAAAGACCACCAGAATTTGTAACTACATGAGTAAATATATGATGTTTTCCCATTAACTAACTCAGTTTAGAAGAAAATATGTTGTTTAAACAAAAAAATAATATAACGTGGGGGTTATAGCATATATAAAGCTAAATGTATGAGTATAGTAGAAAAGTTGTGAGGGAAGAGATGGAAATATACTACTTTATGGTTCTAACAGCTTTTATAAAGTTTTCTATTACTTGGACGTAGGCTGTGATCATTCAAAGATGCTCTAAGAGTATCTTAAAGATACTCTAAAACAATCACTAAAATAATGCTGCAAAGAGTTATGGCCAAAAAACCAATAAATATATAATGGAATAATAAAAACTACTTAATCCAAAAGCAAGCAGAAGAAGAGGAAAGATGAATAAAAAAGAGACAAGACAAATAGAAACCATATAGTATATAGATGAGAGAGTTAAACCTAACCATTCAATAATCTCATGAAAAATGTAAATAGTCTTAAGCACCCCTCAAGGGCAGAGATTTTCAGATTGGATTTTTTTTTTTCTTTTTTCTTTTTTTTGAGATGGAGTCTCGCTTTGTCGCCCAAGCTGGAGTGCAGTGGCTGTATCTCAGCTCACTGCAAGCTCCGCCTCCCGGGTTCACGCCATTCTCCTGCCTCAGCCTCCCGAACAGCTGGGACTACAGGCGCCTGCCACCTCTCCTGGCTAGTTTTTTTTTTTTGTATTTTTTAGTAGAGACGGGGTTTCACCGTGTTAGCCAGGGTGGTCTCGATCTCCTGACCTTGTGATCCGCCCGTCTCGTCCTCCCAAAGTGCTGGGATTACTGGCTTGAGCCACCACGCCCGGCCTGGATTTTTTTTTTTTTTTTTTTTTTTTTAAGAGGGAGTTTCACTTTTTTTGCCCAGGCTGGAGTGCAATAGTGTGATATCAGCTCACCACAACCTTCGCCACCTGGGTTCAAGGCCTGAGCCTCCCAAGTAGCTGGGATTACAGGCATGCGTCTCCTCGCCCGGCTAATTTTGTATTTTTAGTAGAGACAGGGTTTCTCCATGTTGGTCAGGCTGGTCTTGAACTCCTGACCTCAGGTGATCCCCCTGCCTCGGCCTCCCAAAGTGCTGCGATTACAGGCGTGAGCCACTGCTCCTGGCCTTCAGATTGGATCTTTAAAAGGTAAGGTCAATTGTATGCTGCTTATAATAAATGAGTTTAAGTATAAAGACATAAATAGAAGAAAATTGAAGCAATCAAATAATACATATTCCCTGCTAACTGTCATCCAATAAAACATGCTATATTTGTATTTATATTTGTCTGCTATTAAGCAGGCAAAGTAGATATAAAAGCAAGGAATACTTCCAGAGGCAAAAAAAAATAGATTATTTTATGATGACGAAAGAGTCATTTCTTCCGATAACAATCCTAGGTATTTATGCATTTAATAACAGAACATCAAAATACATGAAGCAAAACCAATAGAACTGTAAGGAAAAATGGAAAAAACCACAATTACAGTTGGGGATTTCCATACCTTACTGTCAATAAGCAATAAAACTGCCAGGCACAGTGTCTCACACCTGTAATCCCAACACTTTAGGAGGCCAAGATAGGAGGATTGCTGAGCCTAGGACTTTGAGACCAACCTGGGCAATGTAGTGAGATTCCTTCTCCATTAAAAAAAAAAAAAAAGGAATAAGATAATAGTCAGGCTATCAAATATTTGAAAAATGCTGTCAACCAACTTATCTAATTGGCATGTATAGAACATACTATTGAATGGCAATAGAATACAGTCTTTCCAAATACATAAACAATATTTAGTAAGATAGCTAGACCATATTATTGGCCATAAAATAAGTCTCAATAATTTTAAATCATTTCACATCATACAAAGTATATACTCTGACCACAGTAGAATTAGATTAGTAATCAATGACAGGAACTTATTTGGAAAAGTCTCAAATACTTAGAAAATAGACTTCTAAATAACCCTTGGATCAAAGAAAAAATCATAAAGAAATTAGAAATTACCTTGAACTAAATGGAACTTAAAATACACCATGTCAAAATTTGTGTGCCATAAAAGCATTATTCATCGGGAAATTTATAGTACCAAATGCATATATCAAAATGAAAAAAGTCTCAAGTTAATGACCTACATTTTTACTTTAAAAACTAGAAAAAGAGCAGTTTAAACCCAAAGTAAATAAAATAAATGATATAATAAATATCAGAGTGGGAAAGCAGTGAAATTGGAAAAAGAAAAATAATAGAGAAAATCAATGAAGGTAAAGCTGATTCCTTGAGAGGACCAAAAATATTGACCAAACTTTAGCCAGACTGATCAGGAAACAAAAAGAAGAAACACAGATTAACAATATAGAAAATGAGAGATATAGCATCACTGCATATTCTACAGATACTAAAAGGAAAATAACATCATATTATGAGCAACATTATGTAAATGAATCAAATTAAGTGAACTGGACAATTTCCTTGAAGGACACAAACTATAAAAGCTTATTCAAGAGACAATAGATAACATTAGAGAAAATAAAACTTCAGGCCCTGATTGTTTCACAAGTAGACTCGCTAAACTATTTAGAAAAGAATAGTGCCAGTTCTATACATACCTTTCAGAAATGTAAAATAGATGGAATACTTCTCAACACATTCTATGGGCAACACCCTAATACCACAACTAGAGAAAGACAGTACAAGAAAAGAAAACTGAGGACCTCATGAACACAGATGCAAGAATTCTAAACAAATGTTAACAAATCAAAGTCAACAATATATAATAAAAATGCATCATCACCAAATGAGGCATGTCCTAGGAACTCCAGGTAGGGTTAGTATTTGAAAGTAACATAGTTCATATGTTATAAACTAAATAGTGATAATCATCAGAAAATATATTATCTCAATAAGCCCAATAGAAAAAAATTTTGAAAAAATTAAAAATCTATTTCTAGTTAAAATGGAAAACATCTCAGCAAACTAATAGTAGGAAAATTCCTTAACTTGATGAAGGGCATGTACAACGAAGCCTATAACTAATATCATACTAAATAGTGAAAGACTGTATGCTTTGCTCCTAAGTGAAATAAGGATATCTGCTTTCACCAACTTCTATTCCACATTGTGCTAGAGATTCTGCCCTGTCCAATTAGAAGAAAAAAATAAGACTGCAAAGGAAGAAGTAAAACTGTAGAAAATCCATGGAATATACCAAAGAAATAAACAACCAAAAAACATCACTTAATTTACAGGAACAGGCAGATAGCCCACAAGCTGTTGTTTTTAGATTTTATTATTATTATTATTATAGTAAAACACCATCATTACTGCGACGTTTGCCATTCCCTTAATTTTTGCACCTGAGATAAATACCTAACTTGCCTATCCTAGATTTGGCCCTGTCAAAATACTTTATATAATCAGTGAGTTTGGCAAGGTTGCAGGATATAAGATTACCTTGTAAAAATTAATTGTATTTTTATATGCAAGCAATAAACAACTGGAAATTGAAATAAATATATCATTTACAGTAGCAGCAAATCATGAAATACCTACAGATAAATCTGACAAAAGATGTGAAAGACAAGAACACTGAAAACAGCAATACATTTCTGAGAGAAATTAAAGACAACCTAATAAATGGAAGAATATACTGTATTCATAGATCAGAGGGGCCGCTATTGTTAAGATGCCAAGTCTTCCCATTTCTATCTATGGATAAAGTGCAATCCCAATCAAAATATTAGCAAACCTTTTTCGTGGAGTTTGACAAGCTGATCATGAAATTCATATGGAAGTGCCAAGGACTTACAAAACAACTCATAAAGAACAAAGTTGGAAGTCTAAAACTTTCTGATATCAAGATATGTTAAAATTACAGTAATCAGATAGTCTGGTGTTGGCATAAAGCTAGGCAAATAGATTAATGTGGCAGAATAGAGAGTCCTACAAACAACCCACAAATTATTTATATGAACAACTGATTTTTGATAAAGATGCAAAAAGGCAATTCAGTGGACAAAATATAGTCTTTTCAGCAAATATGCTGGAAAAATTGGGTATTCTTACGCTACAAGAAAGTAAGCCTTGATTCAGATCTCACATGATATATAAAAGTTAACTTAAAATACCCATAGACCTAAATGAGAAATCTAAAGCTATAAAACTTTTTGAAGAAAAAAAAGAGGAAAACTTTTGACCTTTGCTAGGTAAATATTTTTCAGAAACCTACCAAAATTACTGCCTTTGAAAGAGGAAAAAAAAAATGAAACGTGATTTGATACAAATTAAAAACATTTCCTCTTCAAACTCATTATAAAGAAATATGAAAATACAGATGACAAACTGAAAGAAAATAGTTGCAAATCATATATCTGATACAGTACTTTGGCAGGTTTATTTTAGAAAGTTAAACATATACCCATCATATGACCCAGATATTTCACTTTTAGATATATACCCAAGAGAAAACAAAACATGTATCTATACAAAGACTTGTACGAGAATGTTCATAGAAGTTTTATTTGTAACAACAACAACAACAACAACAACAAAAACCTGGGACCAACTCGTATTTTCATCAACTGAAAAGGTAAACAAATTATGATATTTCATACTATGAAATATCACTTAGCAATAAAAAGAATGAACTATTATACATACAACAAAATGGATTAATCTCAATATAATTATTTTGAGTGAACGAATCCAGATTCAAAAAAAAAATCTCACAAAAATACATGTATTATTATGTCGTCCTAAAACTTTGGAAAATGTGAACTGATCTGTAGTGACACAAAGTAAATTAATGGTTGCCTCATGGACAGAGGGGTTACGAGTGGGAGAGAGGAGTTATAAAGAGTCACATGGAAACTTTTGGGTAAAATAGATATGTTCATTATCTTGATTGTGATAATGGTCTCAAAGTATTACATATGTCAAAATTTATAAAATTGTATACTTTTAAGTATGTATAATTTATTGTATACCTTATATAATGATTTATTATTTTATACTTTATATAACATATATAGAATTATGCTTCCATAAATCTGCTTAAAAATTAGTTTAACTTAAAATTATTATAGCTCTTTTCCTGGAATGCATCTTGGGAATTACTTTTAGGTTGGGTTGAATCGCTAAAGCCTGGCTACCTAGCTCTTCAGTCCCTACCCGACTCTTCAAGACACCAGTCAATTAACACCCTCTAGCATTTTGATCATCCTCACTTTGATACTGAGTCATGGGAATTAACATGAAGTTAAAAATGACCTTATATAGTATTAAGAAATAAAAGAAATATTGGTCGGATTTTTAAGCTTTGGCTTTGCTGAAGATTAAAATGCTGGTGGTTCATGTCATTCAGTAAAAGAAGAATCTTGAGAAAATCCATCAAACCTTTTAAAAGAGTCATTATACAGCATTACTGGCTACAACATACTCTTTCTCAAATTCCCCTTCATTTTGTAATTTGTCAGGCTGCCTTTTGGGTGAGAGTATTGTCTTTCCAGGTTGGAAGTATAGCATCTAACACACTGAACCGTGTGAAAGAGACCCTAGGGATGGCAATGATGCAGTGAATGTAGATTCCTTCTTGGTATAAACTAGCTCATGAGAGAGGCAATGGAAACAATTTATAAATCACATATGTTTGTCACATACCCAGTTCATGTCAAAAAATGAAAATAAAATTCATATTCAAAGAGCTGAAGAGCTTTGTTCAGTAGGCTCGCTTACTTAATACCAGTTTAGTAATATTTCATAACAATTGGTGTTGAGATCTCAACTCTAATGTCATCTTACTTAGTATCAATTTGGTACTATTTCATAAAAATCAGTGTTGAGAACTCAACTCTAATGCAATCTTCTCTTAAAGGACCGGGGAAAGAAGGAGAAAGAAAGGATAATGTGAAACCTGTAACAATTATCTTCCTCCTACTTATACCCTCAAGTCTTTAAAATGTACCTTTTTTTTTGTCTCAAAGGGCCCATTTAATCTGCTAATTTGTAAGCAATTTTAGAAAAATGCACAACTGTTTTATGAGAGGTTTAAATGTAGGAGGCAATATAAAGTTTTTATTTTGCAGAATATGCTACAAGTATACGTGCTGCATTAGCTTTGTTACAAACTATTCGTTTCATTTTACTCTTTTTGGGGCTTATTGATAACTGTATTTTTTTTCTCCCCCAGCTTCCTTTTTTGCCAGTAGCTAGTTTATACTTTTACATTGTACCCTACAGGGAATACTCTTTAGATATTTATTTTTCACAAAGAACTAATTTCACATTTCCCCCTGAGGTCTTCTAAGATATTTACTTGAAAGCATCCTCTTTATTGTTTAAAATAGCTTTTAAAAAACAAATACTTAACACATTATTGTTTTAAAGGTTCATGTACTGTATTTTAATGACTGCTTTTCTTTTTTAATCGTTATTTCTGGTTAGGTAATTGATTCAGTTTAAACTATATCTGTGATCCACAAATATGATCCAATTAATTGTAAATCAATTAAGAAGAGACTGTTCATGGGAGACATTGGAATACTAGCTTAATCACCAGGCAAACCAGACATCCTTAAAATAAGATAAATGAAGAATACTTTGATATAGCAGTTAAATGTGTATAATGAACTCTCTAATTTACTGAAAATTTTACTCTTTGGGATATGTCTTCATTTTAATAACCAAAATTTATAAAAGTACAAATTAGAATGAGGGCCATTTTGGTAAGAATATAGACTAAAACAGGTAACTAATAGTCATCCATTTTAATAGGAGGCAGGGAAGAATCAGTGAATGAAATTTGTTGGTAAAGATGTAACCATATTTTTACCAATCTCTTCAACCTTTCTACCAGTGTATTTCATAACCATGTTAGAGAGAAAAGGTACGATTTTTTAAAAAGGAGCAAGGAAGAAGAAGAAGAAAAGGAATATACTTTGACAATGAGCCTTTTCCCCAAAGCAAACTGATTCTTAAGGAAAATAGAAGAAACAAGAATTGACAAAGGGGTTTTACAAATTGAAAACATAACAATTTCTTAATTTTGTATAGTCATTTATAGAATACAGATGTGTATTTCTCTGAATTGATCTCACAATAACCTCACAAAAAAGATATGAATATCATCTCGATCGCATAAGACTGATATCTGGATGAAGGTAAGGAATTTCCTGAGGATAGTTTTTAAATAGTAAGCGGTAGAAATTCAAATTGATAACAGAACATCTGACCACACAGTCCCCACTGTTCTACTAAGAAACTATATTATCTTAAATAAAACTATGCATATATACTTACTCACAATAAAAAGATTGTTTTTTAAAGCCAAACATGAGATTATTTAGAATTATCTATGAATGATTTACTTTTCTTTTTCACCTGGATTTTCATTTCCTTCGGTGGAGGTGCTAATGAGCAGAGAAATGGGAAAGGTAATCAGCCAGAGGGAAGAGAAGAATCAAAGACCTAGATAATTCACAAACTGGAAAATGAGCTCCTAACTAATCAAGACTGGATTGTAAATAGGATAGAAAGAATTTATGCATCCCTGGTATTAGCCTGAATAGCATTTGTACCCAATCCAAGGAAAGTATTTGTGAATTTCACAGTTGGCTATTTTTTCTCCCTCTGAGATTCTTTTCCTGAACTAATTATCCATTATGTACATGAAGCAAAAAAATAACTTATCATTAAAGTCATTTTTGAGGTAGATATTTCACTTTGCATGTTGTTAAAATGCCTAGAGCTTTAATAAGGAATGAGTTAATTTTATTAATACATCTTCTTTGGGGAGTTTCTGATCTATATACTGATCAGCCAAAAGGAAATTTTCTGTAATATTTTATTCATGCAAAATTTAGGGAAGTAACCAGATTGACTAATCTTTCCATAATAAATAATTTAATTTAACTTTGTGCTGCTTTTTGCATTTTAATTTTTTCATAATGTGTCCTTTAAAACCTTCAATATTAAAATGATCAGTGACTGTTTTGTGCCTGATTTAGTTTAAATTGTAAATTTACTTATGGCTCTTGGGTTACAAAGTATGGGTGGGGCGATGTCTTAATATAGGAAATGAACACAATTATAGGCTGGAATGGCTATGTGTACAATAAGTTTTTAAATAAATTACTGGAAACTGTAGCAATCAATATGAGAAATGACATATAACCATATAACAGTAATTATTACTGTTACCTCGACTGTAATTATTCCTCAAATGCTTTACATTTCATATATTTTCATACATACTATTCAACTGCACAGTTGTATGAAATGTTTTATGACTCACAGTTGTTGCCTAATCTCTTGCTTAAAACCTTCCAAGGCCTTTCCAACTCAAACGCAGACTACTAGGATAATAGATGCCATATGGTTAGGTTATGGCTGTGAAATTCAGGCAGGACTTCTGCTTCTAGTAAGGATGTGGAAAGCTATGAGAGATTATTACTCCTACCCTAATAACCATAACAAAAGAGATAAGCCACAAAATTAGACTTTTAAAAAACTTACCTGAAATCTGAAAATGCAAATAAACCTAAATGAACTAAATTTCAGAAAGTGACAAGGAGAGCAGAAACTCATGACTGCTTTGCTCCCCAGAGAAATGGTGAAAGGAAGATGTCACCATAGAGACACCAGTTAAAATTGTAAAGAACTTTTAATGAATGTGTTTGGAGTTGCATGATGTGTGAGATCTCCAACAAACCCAGGCACAGACCATCTCTGACTCACCAACCAACTGTCTCATGGGACTTCACTGAATTGTCAACCAAATGTAAAGCCAAGGCAGCCAAGCTGAGAGAGATCCCCCCTAAGGCAAGCAGGACCTCCTCCAGTTAAAAGGGGTCTGCTGAAGGCTAAGGCAGGGAAAAAGCCTTGAGAGAAATCCCCCCAGCGCATTCCAGGCCTTCACTAGTTGTACTGCAGTGACTCTTTGGAAGGCTAGAGGAAGGGAAGATCAGTAGAAAGATACCCTGAAGCACAAAAAGCCATGGTGAAACTAGAGAACAGAGAGAACTCCCGAGCAACCCAAAAACCTAGGAGCTGACCTGTAAAGCAGCAAGAGATATCCCTTGGTTCAGAAAGTTGCTTACTGGACTAACAATAAATTAAGAGATTCTAGAGTCTTTCTGGGACTCAAGTCCCAAGTCCTGCTGAAGAGAAGGTTCTGCTTTCAACACATTTGAAGGCAATGAAGAACCGAATCTAACTAAAGCCACGGCACAACCCAGACTTGGCTTAACTATAGACTTAATCCACTCAGTCTCATAATTAGCAGCCTGGTAAGAGAAGTGGTGTACCCTTTTCTGGGGATGGCTATTATTTCTGTAAATTTCTATTGCTCTTTTACAGAAAGCATCTGGCACTCAATAAAAAATTATAAGACATGAGAAAAACAAAAATGTGGCCCAACATCAACAGAATATTCTTGAGAGTGGTCCATAGAAGTAGATCCACAGATAGAATTGGAATTATCAGATAGAGACGTAAAATAACCATGATAAATGTGGGGAAAAAAAGATCTAGTGGAAGAAGTGGAAAAACAGTCATGAAAAGATGTGGAATTTTATCAGAGGGTTGTAAAATAAATATTTTAACAGATCCAAAGGGAAATAAAAGAAGTGAATGATAACTTTATGAGAAATGAAAAATTCATTGGCCAGGCTTAAGGGAGACTAGACAAGATGGAGGAAGGAATCAGTGAAGTTGAAGACATAGTAATGTAAATTATATAGGCACTATGGAAAGCAGTATGGGTGGAGGGGATGCGCTAAAAAAGCTAAAAATAGAACTACCGTATGACCCAGCAGTCCTGATGCTGGGTATATATGCAAAAGAAAGGAAATCACTTTATCAGATTGTTATCTGCGCCCTCATGTTTTTTGCAGCACTATTCACAATAGCCAATATATGGATTCAACCTAAGTGTCCATCAATGGACGAATGGACTAAAAAAAGTGGTATAGATACATAATGGAATATTTTTCAGCCATAAAAAGAATGAAATTCTATCATTTGCAACAACATGGATGGACTGGAGAACATTGTGTTAAGTGAAATAAGCCAGGCACAGAAAGACAAACATTGCATGGTCTCACTTACATATGAGAGATAAAACAACTGATCTCATGGAGATAGAAAGTAGAATGGAGATTACCAGAGGCTGGGAAGCGTAGTGGGGAGGGGAAGGGAAGGATAAAGAGAGATTGGTTAATGGTTACAAAAATATAGTCACATAGAAGGAATAAGAACTAGTGTTCAGTAACATAATAGGGCTACTATAGTTAATAATAATTGCTTATTTCAAAATAACTGGAGGAGTGGAATTGGAATGACAGATGTTTGCGGTGATGGATATCCTAATCACCCTGATTTGATCATTACACATTGTATGCTTGCATCAAAATATCATAGATACTCCGTAAATATGTACTCACATTGTATGCTTGTATCAAAATATCATAGGTACTCCATAAAAATGTACAATTATTATATAACCATAAAAATTATTAAAACAAATTAGCCAAACTGACGAATCAAAGACAAAAAAAAATGCCACAGTGTCCAATACCTGTGGAACAATATCAGAAGTTCTAACATTCATATAATTGAATGTTATAAAGAGATAAGAAAGAGATTGGAGCAGAAATCATCAATTCACTTGGTACCATCTCCCAGTGGCCTTCCTTGGCCATCATTTTAAAAGCAGGCCCCTATGCCAGACTCCAGTCATTCTCTATCACATGGCTAGGTTTTAGTGCCTCAGTAATACTCATTACTGTATAAATTCTTCCTTTATTTTTTCTTGTTATTCTACTAATATTTATTGAATGCATGCTAAATGCCAGACATTATTTTGGAACCTAGTATTGAACAAGACAGATGGAGTCTCTTTTCTCACAAAACTTATTTTTTCTCTATGTGTAAGAATCTTTTTGCCTTGTTTTCTCATTTACCCCTAAATCTTTACCTCCTTGAAGAATGGTTGGTGCATAGGGGGAGCACAATAAATATTTCTTAAGAAAAAATAAATTAATTAATTGTCCTGCAGGTCAATTCTAAAACCCCATTTTTTAATTTCCTCCCCCAGGATTGTCTGGAAAAAACTGCTAAGCCTGTTCTGCTTCTGCTATCTGGTTTTTTTGTTTTGTTTTGTTTTTGTTTTTGTTTTTGTTTTTGTTTCCCCATCTAAACTCAGGCTCCACTTCTACTAAATTCTCAGTAGGCTTGGTTCACATATAGGCAATGCTTACAAATTGGTATATAGATAGATATAAAAAGTATGTAGATGTAAACTAGTATTTCAGTAAGAGGAGTCAGATGTTGGGGAAGGATAATCATACTTCTATTAATGCATGAATCAATGCATCTTGTAATTATGTGCATGTAAGACTCTGCTTCCTTACAAGAGAGCAGTCTCACAGTGTTCCTAGGGCCAAGCCCCATGCTTAGCACAGTTCAACTGCTTCTCTTTTATGTGCATCATAATATTTTATTAAATTTCACATGAAAGAGGACATCTTTTTTTTTTTTTCCTCAGACTGAGTTTCACTCTGTCGCCCAGGCTGGAGTGCAGTGGCACAATTTTGGCTCACTGCAACCTCCACCTCCTGGGTTCAAGCATGCTAAATAATCTATAAAAATCAGTCTTATAAATAAAGGACACATGCTATAAAATGTTTCTATTTTTTTAAAGGCAACTGTCAAAATACTTTTTAAAAATTATTCTTCTCATTTAGAATCTATGTCTCGTAGGCCTTGTTAGGCAGAATCTGAAAAACCAGTGACCAAATCTGTCAGTCTTTCAGTGACTGATTACTAAGTATATTTCAAGTCACACACTAGAATTCTCCAAGGGTATGACTTCATTCTCATAGTTCTAACTAAGGAACTACTACACATCTCCTGCGATTTTCTGATTTATGTTCAGATTTACTCCCAGCCATCACTGGAACATGACAGTCTTAATGATAGTAGGAAAAATGTGAGTTGCCATTATTTAATATTCTCAGTAAACGTAACTGAATTGTTAATCATAGAGACACTGAATGCCAGAGAAACTTTGAATAATTAATTATCAAGCATGATATGACTTAGTCTGTTTGTTTACCAAGGGAAAAACTAAGGGTTAAAGATATTGGTAACAAACTTGTACAAACTAGTGTTCAGTTTGTCCACATTTATTAAGCACATCATACTACTTGTCTTAAATATGTTTTTGATTATTGATTACCCCTCCTTCTCCACAACCCCCTTCTCCACATCCCTGTTCCTGTTAAATCCAGAGAAAACACAAAAGTATAGCATTAAATTTCAGATGCACATCTTTTAGAATTATATGTTGCCAATATCAATTAGCCAGGGTATCATAATTAATGATGATTAAATTCATTAGTAGAAGCTACTTGTTTTTGTGCCAGTTACTAGACTGAGTAATAGACATACTTTATCACTAATTCGCAGAACAATTTTAGACAGCAGGTATTATTATCCTTACTTTACAAATGTGGAAACTAATCCTAAGAAATAAGAAGTATCTTACTCAAGATTAAAAGACTAAAAGTGGCAAACCCAAGAATTGGACCTCAAAGTTTTCAGTCTCTAATATATACAATACAGTTAAATGTAATATCTACCTAATCATATTTCTTGACCTCCAAAAAAAAAATACAAAGAAAATAAGATACTTCTTTCTGTTTATGATTAAGGCAGACAAATGTATGCTAAAGTTATTTCTTAAGTAAAAATTTATTTACAGATACACTATTGATTTAAATTTAAGAAGCATACCACTTAAGTAAAATAGAAAATCAAATTATGCAAAATAAAACAACTTAGAAAGCATAAAATTATTTCTACTCTTACATATGGTGCAATTATATTATCCTATTTTGTAAAACAAATAATAATTCTTCATTAACTTGGATTTACCAAGATGTATATCAGGTTACCCTGGTTAATAGTTTGAGATAAATATTTAACATTATCTCCACACAATTATTAAGACTACATAATAATTTGTGTTGTAATTTATAATACTCCTCAAGTCCAAATTCATGTCTAATGTTCATTTCTAAAAATGCTCACACTATTTTACTACTTAAGCTCTTAAATCTTCCTGAACAGATATTTTGATTTTATTTGAATCCTTATAAAACTTTTTAAATGATTTAAAAAATTGAATACCCTATTTACCAAATAATCTGTTAACAAAAAGGCCACTTTCTCAGGCTAAATTAACACTACAGTTTAATCATAATCATATTCACATTTTGAAATCTTTCTTACTGTTACTCACATGAGCAAACAAAAAAACACCTACACATGCTCAAAAAAAAAAAAAAAAGGAAAATTTAAAGACTTGCTGAATTTTGAACATGTTCATTTTCAATTTACCTGAATAATTTGTGTCTGTAAGAGATGTTATGAAGTTTAATTTTTGAAAGTCTCAAATAAGTTTCGTTGTTATTGTTTTGCTTTTAGTGGTGGTTGTTTCTTGGCTGGATGATTGGATTTCTTAGTATTAGCTGCCTACTAGCATAGGATCTCCCTGTTACTTCTAAATAATGAGCTTAAACTCTGAAACTTCCCAAGAACAAAACCTACTACTTTCCTGCCTCTATTGCTTCCATGTTACTAATTTGTCCTATAGTATCTGATTCATTATATTCATTTACATACATACTCACTGGGTACTAAATTTTTTAAAAATTCTTTTTCATGTTTAGAATTTGAAGAACTGCCTGTCTTTCCAGAAATAGATTCAAAAAACTGACTTCTGTATTAGGAAGTCTGTAATTTGTGGGATTGTTGATGTTATGGGGGAAAATCATGGAGCATATTAAAATAAATGATTAAATACTGTACCATGATGTTGAAGAACCAGAGCCTTTCATGGCTGTGTCACCAACTATATGAACTTGGGCAAGTCATAATCTCATCTATAAACAAAGAGGTTGGGCAAGGTCACTCTCCTAAAGATACTACACCTCTGACAGTGATTTGATTAAATAGACCTCTCACTGAGGCTCAGAAATCACTTTCATAATGTATAACTTTTATTGTATTGTTACAGTGTGTATTGAATAGTAGAAGAAAAAGCTTTTATATTTTAACTGAACCATAAATACTTAGCCATTTTTTAGGCATCTTTGAATTGCACATAAGAGAAACCAGTGGGATCTCATGCTTGGAAAATATATGAGATCATTCCAGAGGTGAATACATACTATTTTCTATTCCCTACTCCATTTTAGTCATATGTAATGAAATGGTTTGATGGGAGCAACATAGAAAATTACTGAGAATTTTTATATTCTGAGGTTCTTTGACTGTTGGCTGAGTGGGCAAAGGGGCAGGATTAATATCTATTTCTGGAAAAAATGTTTGAGACGGAGGTGCATTTTCAGGGAGAGATTTTTTTTTTTTTTCTTGCTTCATTGGGCAAGAAAGCTTTATCTTGTTCTGTGAGGTTAACTATGGGAACAGACCACTGCTGGGAGCTGGGGAACATAAGGCCGAAAGAGGAAGGGAGAGAATGCTCTGTTAGTTTCCTGGCTAGACAGGTCACATTGCACTTGGGGCATGAAGATTAGGGTAAGAGTTTTAAATCAGCTGTGAAATTATTTTGGTACCTAGTATAGAGTGAAGGATTGGGGTTACGTTTTTTTAGTAATTTCCTAGAATAGACAAACAGGAGTTTTGTATTATCGCCTGTATGTGCTGAAGGTGTAGATCTTTAGGTAAACAAAAATGTCAGTCATTTGGCCAGGCAGAAATAAGAGTAGGTTTATGTTGGCTCTTGAGATAATAATCAGGAAAAAAAAAAAATAAGTGAAGGTCATTTTTGTCTGATCTTTAAGATTTCCAATATCAGAAAACTTACCTTTTGATGGATAGTACCAACAAATAATTAACTTCATAAACAGATAATTAATCTCAAAAACAAACAATAAAAGATAAATCTTTGGACATATAGCCCTCCTTTTGGGTCATAGTATCCCGAGTTAGTAGTTGTAGATAGGAATTTTCTTTTTATTTATTTATTTTTTTTTGAGATGGAGTCTTGCTCTGTTGCCCAGGCTGGAGTGCAGTGGCACGATCTTGGCTCACTGCAAGCTCTGCCTCCCTGCAAGCTCTGCCTCCCGGGTTCATGTCATTCTCCCGCCTCAGCCTCCCAAGTAGCTGGGACTACAGGCGCCCGCCACCACGCCCGGCTAATTTTTTGTATTTTTAGTAGAGACGGGATTTCACCGTGTTAGCCAGGATTGCCTCGATCTCCTGACCTCGTGATCCACCTGTCTTGGTGGATCTCAAAGTGCTGGGATTACAGGTATGAGCCACCGCGCCCGGCCAGATAGGAATTTTCTTAAGGGACTTATTTGAAGATTAACTAAGAAATACTATAGGTTCAAAACCACTTAATTAACATATGCTGCATAAAAGTAAAGTCATTTTTCTACCAATTCTGAATCTTGAATCTCTTATGCCATAGAAATTTGCAGAGACACTAGATAAAATAAAATTCTAGTTTGGTCTAAAAAGTTAGTGACATCATAAAAATCATGCATCATTGCTTAACTTTCCTCTTTGCTAGAGCACCTCCCTTTTGATTCTGCTCTCTGAAACATATCCTCTTAACATCTCTTGATAACCTAAATTTTTTCTCTAGATCCTAGTATCTACCTTTTTGCCTTTACTAAAATATCTATTAGCCCTGAAAAGGAGTAGCATTCCTTAAAAATCTCTCAAATAGAAGTCACTATTTTCCATTCTCCCTTCCTACCCTTCATCCCACCCTACTATAGAGCCACTCCTCTGTTTTTTTAAGCCAATAGTTGCATCCAGTACTCTTCCTGCTTCCCAGTGCCACTTGGAGAGAGGTTGAGTCAGCATTCTGTCACCAAACCATATTCTCTGAGACTAAGCCACACTCTTTCTGTCCTTCAGCTTCATGGGTCATTATTCTGCATTTCTTTCTCTTCTTCTTCCTTACCCCCAAATATTCATGAGACCTTTGGTATATTACTTTTAATCTTTGTCTGCTGTCAGCATTTATGGTCTTTGTTACCACGTATCATCCTCTAGTTACTTTTGCCATCATGTCATTTTCGTCCATAGACAGCTCCTGCCCTTCTTTTCCCAAAGAATTTTGCCACCTCTGCAGTCTTGAAAGTTGTGTTTCTGTCATCTGAACCAAAGTCCTTATCTTTGTATCTCCCACCACGTGGACTTTTGACAATTTCATGACCTCTTGCCTGGTACCTCCTTTCTGCTCTAATTCTCAGCCAATTTCTGATTCTGCTACCCTCCTTTTCCAGCCCATATTTAATGAACACTAATGACAACTAATGTCTTTCTTTAAATTTTGAAAAAATGAAAAATAAAGGAAATTATTTTCATAAAATAATAATGTAATAACACCTTTGCATAGAACCACGCGGAACTGACAAATGTTAAGTTTTTTTTTAAATGTTTGCTTTACTTTCTTCTTTCATTATAGTTTTAAAGAGTTAAGATGCAGACTTTTTTTTTTTTTTTTTTTTTGGTAAACCGAAGCTGAAATATATAATATGCATGAAATTGTGCAGCTAAAATGCAAATAAGTGAAATTTGTGAAAAAGGCATTAATGAAAAGAATGTTGTCAGGGTTCAAATGAGAACTTGTTTATAATCCTGTGCAGGGGAATTGACCAGAGTTGGGGGATTTAGGTGAAGCCATAGCATAACTGGATAAAGTCTATTTGCAAAATGTCAGATGTACTTTTCTCACTCTGAAGATCAACTATAGGTGTAGGATCCTAACCATATATGAATCGTTATTGATGCCTTCATAGACATCTGTTTCTATAAAAGACCTTTTCTAAATTTTCCTCTGGAGTAATGAAGTGCTGGGTCAGTAAAGGAGACTAAAATTTTGAAAAGTTGTAGTCATAAAAGGAAAGCAGAAATCTCTAAGTTTCACTTCTTTCTTCATTTTTACAGTTTTAGTAACAATATTCTTGGTTAATATTTAAAAGAATAATAATTGTTCGGTCTACTTTGATGGTTTTTGTCTTTATAATGTTATGCTGAAATATCTCGATTTGCTTAACTGTGTTCTACCAAAAGATTCTAAATAGGCAAATCACCAGAGATCACTTTCATAATCTGTTATATTATATTGTTGTAAGAAGGAGACCTATGGCAGATATTTTTTTGTTTTTCTTGAGTTGAAATGTGGTAACATCTATTTATACTGCTGATTTTCTTATAGACTTAAAAATTAATATCGATGCCAGAAGCACACATATTTATCACCTGGGGATTTCAAATTAATTAATCCTTTCTAAAAAAATGTTTATCAATATTTTATAATGCTATACCCTAAGCATAGTCATCATATACCCTAGGTTTTCTAGGGCAGAGTCTGTGCAATTTGTATGAAATCGATGTGATATTATTGTTATAACTTCATATATTTTTAACACAAAAAAATTTTCAGATCTGAAAAACTGAATTGATTAAGCCTGTGCTTAACTAATTCAGAACATACTAAAATAAAGGTAATGTGAGAAGCTGACAATGACCAGCTTAGGAACTTTTAATTGCTTGGGTTTATATGTTGTGGAAAACTCTGAGAAAAATTTAACTTTCAATAAAACAGCATTCAGAAAAGGATTGTTTTCAGTTGACTGTGGGCGGAAGAATCCAAAATATAATATTCAAAGGATTCATACTAGCTCAGATGCTAGTATCAGTGTCTGGAGAAACATCAGTCTTACAAAGGTGACAAAAAGTATCCTATAAGAATTACTGTGCCCAAACTATATAATGAGTGTTATAGAGAAAATCACTGTAAATATTTGCATAAGAAATGATAAAGGCACATAGCAACTATAATCAGTGTTCATTTTCTCCTTACTGTGATTCTAGTGACCTTCTTTAACCCATGGGAGTAAAGGATGCTTCTTACATATTCTAGCAGGTCTTGTTTTCACACTATGTTACTGTGTCTTGCCTGAACAGTGTGTCTATGTTTTCTTTCCCAATAGTATTCTGACCACCACTCTCAGTTGTCTTTTCTACTCAGGAGGTGAAAGAGACATTTCTACCCTATTTCCATCATGTAGAATTATGGTTACTTCTGCATAAACTATCCTATCAAAAGTTCTAGAGCCTTACCATGTAACCATGGAACACCCATTACTATAGGTGTAATGGGTTTTCACATATCCTTTCCACATATCCTTTGATCTGCAGAATATTCAGAGCTTTCAAGATGTCATTTTTATTAAACTTATGAACAGCTTTTAATGTAGTTTTGTTTAATTGTCTGGCTTTAGATTTTGTTGGAATTGTCTCTTGTTATCATTAGTAGATAAAAATAAATATAATCATTATATACTAAGAAAGTTCTACATAAAAAGACAAACAGATGTGTCATAGTGTTGGTGTGTTAAGAGGTGCAAATCTGAGAATCAGGAGGACTAGTTGTATTTTTGGTTGCATATTTGGTTTTATAGTGGGCTTCTTGGCAAGATTTTGCACTCACAGGCTAGTGGAAAGATGAATGACAATATTAATTTTTTATTTTATAATCAGTGTCAAAGAAGCATTTCAGTGCAAAATGTCCAAAGAGAGAAGAGGACTAGAAAGGAAAGGGTACGTTAAGCTGGAACCTGAAGTGACAGTGCTGTGTTACATTGCAGAGATTCTGCAGTATGTCAGGGGGTTGGTGATTCAATTGTCTGAATGCATGATTTGGTAGGCCAGTTTAGAGGAGAGCAAACTGGTCCTGTCACTGAAATCACAATGGGTAAAAATGGACCTATTCAATCTGCCTCTCAATGCCCCAAATTCTTCCTGGTTGTAAATTAGAGCTTTAGGACAATGCATTAACTCATTCGGGTCACCAGGGTACTATGTCAGCTCAGTGCTCGCAATTGCCCATGACCAATTCTGCACTCTCCCCAGCAGGAGGGATGCAATGTCATTTTGTAGTCTCTTCTTTAGGATAATATCAGGTCTGAAAGGGAAGGAACAAAGGAAGTTGTTGCTTTCCTTCCACCTACCCTACTTAGCCATAATCACGCCCCTCTTTCCACTTGGCCAGACTGTGAACCAGACAGAAAATGAGCTCAGAGGTTATGTGGTTACTCAAAGACTTGAATAAAATCAAGAATTCAGTGCTATTCAACTCCATCTTCAAGTCAAAGAAAATGGGCATATGGGCAGCATAGGAGACTGGAGCGTTTTCTACCTTGTTTCTAGTAAAATCATTACAATATGATTTCTCTTGCTAGGACCAACATTTTTATGTGGCTACTGTCTGCTTCCATGACAGCACTTCACTCCATTCCCTGCTCAGTCATTAACATCCAGCAATACTGGCTTTTTCTGTGTGTTTAAACATGGCTAGTTCTCACTGCATGTGGACCTTGATGTATGATATTCCCCTTACTCAAATTGAGTCATTGTTCACCCAAAACAGATTCCAGCTCATCTGTGAAATTTCCACTTGCATGTCACTTCTACATGGAGTCATTGCCTGAAAGGGCGAACTGTATTACAGACCACTTATTTATTTACTCATTCATTTATTTTGGATAGCATCTTGTTTGTAGCACTTACCACATTTGGTAATGTACACCATTGTGTTATGTTCCTTGAATGTTTCTCTTCTCCACTAAATCACAAGCTTGAAGTATGCAGGTGTCACATATGTTTTCTTGAATACTATATTCTCAGAATCTAGTCCAATTCCTGGTCCATAGTAGGTGCTCAGGGAATGAACTCCCAGAATCCCCCACCTTGTCATGTGCTCAAGGTCCCTGCTGTGACCTGTACAGTATGAAGTAATACCAGTGACCCAATAGCCCATGGAGGTAGAAAATGAGACATCTGAAATCCAGACCAGAAAAATACATTCTAATAAAGGTTACTGTACTTTACCTTACCTTCGTTTCATACATTCATGGTCTTCTCCTAGGTCAGTCTACCACAATCTCTAGTCAGCAGCAAACATGTTATCAGAGTAAGTCTGTATATGTGACCTTAGCTCTCTAATTCAAAGTCATTTGTCCTCTGAAGGCTTCTCCAGTCATTTCCATGGTCCCTTGTTAAGGACTAAACAATTAAATTGTGAAAGCTGTCTTCCCTTTAATTGTAAAACTCTCTCTAATAAGTGCATTATTTTATGTGAAATGCACATTTTCTAAACTGTAAACAATTCCATATTCAAATATTGCTACCTATATTAATCTTTTAATATAATAATGTTAAAAATACTTCCCAAAACCAATACTGATAGATTGGTTAGGTCTTTGATTTTTTAAAAAACTTAATTCCTAATATCACTTTCAACTATTGGTGAGAACAGTTCCATATCTCTTGCTTTCCTGAGGGAAAACACAAGGTATAGGAATAAACAACAATTTCAGGGGTATTGTAATACAGAACTCCAATCCCCACTGCCCTTCTTCTGTATTTCTCTGCTCCCATCCTCAGGGGCTGGTGCTTTATATGCCTGACTGTTTCACTCATGCCATTTCAGAAACTCACCTCTGCCAGAAATTTCCCCTGCATCAGTTTTTGGAAACATTCTTCCTAATGCTCTTGCCATGGGGTCTTCGAAGCTGAGAATGTTCCACCAGAGATAATAGTCTTTAAGATGCTCAGAGTGTTGCCTTGCTCTTTGAATGGTGTGTTTCCACCTCCCTGAGGAGTTGCAGTAATATCCCCTGGCACGGAGACAGGGTGCCTGTATCTCATTGGGCCACATTACTGGTCCATATTGATAAGCAGCTGTGTCCCAAACTAAAGCACACACAATACATTCTTCCAACAGTTATGTATTGTCATCTGTTATGGGATAGGCACTCTTGTGTACTCTAGATTAGGCAATGAACAGAAGCTGACCAAGAACCCATCCTTATATTTCTCAAACACCCAAAGTTTCTGGGCAATCACTTTTTTTTTTTTTTTTTTTTTCTCAGAAATTGTAAGCTTGATAACCTCAGGAGTCTTAGTGTGTGAGGCCCCAAAACTTTTCACATTTCTCTAGGGAAATCTAATGGCTTTTCATGCAAATAGTTAATCTCTGGAAGTAAGATCCTTGGCGGTTTGATACAATACATGAAGGTTTAACATTTCTTGAGCACTTATGTGCCAGACATACTGCTAAGAGCTTAACTAAAATTAACTCTTAAGGTTGTTGTGAAAGTTAAAAGAGTTAATATTTGCCAAACCCTTAGCACTAATATTGCATCCATTTTATAGCTAGGAAACTTGGAGAAATTAAGGGACTTTACCAAGTACACATGGCAAGTTAGTGGAGATACTAAGATAATATATAGTCCATAAGATATCAGAGTCTGTGCTGAATACTGAAGAGAGAAATGAATAAAGTGAACAAGGAACAAATCCCTGCTGTCACAGTGCTCGCAATCTCAAGGGGGAAGGCAGCAACTAAATAGGTTCAGAAAACTATGTGCAGATGAGAAACACACAATGTCACATAGTAGTTAAGACTATTAAATACCTAACTCTACCACAAGAGCAAGTTGATTAGGACCTTCCAGAGGTAGTGACTCTTGATTGACATCTTGAAGAATCACTAGAAGTTCAACCTGTGGGCAGAGGAGGCACTGGCATTACCAGCAGAGTGATGCAGTCCCTTGCAAGTTTGAGAAAATGTTTCACAACCGGGAACTACAAATGGCTCCTTACTGCCTGAGTGCCGAATACAGATGGGAGATTAGCAGCCATGATGGTTGGAAAGAGATCCCGAGACTGCAGGAGCCCAATTACAAAGGGCCATTTATGCTTGCCTAGGAGTTTCAGCTTTACCCTGGAGAGATGGAGAACTAATGAGAGATTTTATGCAGAGAAATTATATGATCCTGCTTGCATTTTGGAAAGATCTCTGAGTGGCTCTGCAGAAACTTGATGGACGGGAAAGTAAGGATGGAGACGACAAAACCAGTTAGCCAGGGAACATATAAGAGTTCAGAAATGAATATGGCAAAGTAAAAAAATCTACAGGTTTTCATATTAAACACAGAACTCTTTCATCTTCAACCCCAGAAAATTACAAAGTGTTCTTAATGTTTTCAATTTGCTGCTCAGGTCCACTCTCCTCTCTTCCATGCAGTATCTGCATCTGGAAGACAGATCTACTTAAGTTGGTCACTTTGCCCTCTAGGTTCCAGCTGGACTCAGTCAGGACAGATCAGAGAGACTGAGGAGGGGGAGGCCTACTGCAGGGTCACTGTGAAGTAGCTGTGGATGTCACTGAAATCGCAGCTCATGTCTGGTGGCACTTTTTGCCATCCTCTGGTCTTAAGATGGTCCTGGGTCCTTACTGCCACTCCCAGTGTCCTCTCCTGTTCCTTGTGGTTTTCCTGCACAAGGCTATATCTTTGTAAGTAGTTCCATAACATTTATTCATTTTATCCACTATTGACTGTCCTTTCTCTTTCCTGCTAGGATTCTGAAGAATATGCGAGCATAAAGGAAAATAGGCATTGTCAGAATCTGTTAGTAGGGTTATAAATTTGTACATTCTTTCTACAGAACAATTTGAACATAGCAGTAAAATTTTTGAATACATGCACTCTTTGACCTGGAAATCTCTCAATTAAAATTTCACTCAGTGGATAAAATTGCCAACATAGGTGTAAACCAATGTTTACTTTTTTTAATGTAGTGCAAGTTGCAGAACT
The DNA here is from genome assembly GCF_043159975.1 of Macaca nemestrina. Lineage (NCBI taxonomy): Eukaryota > Metazoa > Chordata > Mammalia > Primates > Cercopithecidae > Macaca > Macaca nemestrina. The sequence goes on from NC_092125.1 coordinate 135,854,718, forward strand.
GTATGCATATTATCTTTTTAGCATAAAATATATATTTTATAAAGATAAACAACATTAATAGTGTTCACATAAGTGGAAACGGCCTGGAGGCAGAGGGTGGGGTTACAGGTAGATTTTGTCTCATCATATTGAATTCTTCTAAACTGTTTCAATTAACTTTTAACAAAAATTATTTTTACTTTTCAAAGATACCATTAAAATTGGAGTATCGGTGCCTATTCCACAGGGTTGTTATGAATAACAAAAATCATAATGTATTATAATAGTGATTACCTACCAGGTCTATAGGAGGACCTGTAGTGCAATAAGTGGGGATAACCAGAACTACAGCAGAGTAATGGAAGTGGAAGAGGTGATGAGTTTTTGAGTGGTATAGGGGTTGGAATTACCAGAGATGGTGATTATTCGAGTAGCAAGAGTAGGGTATGTATTGCATATGAAGAAGAAAGTATTATACAGTGATTTTCAGTTATCATTTAAGCAACTGTGTGTTGGATGGCTCCATTCACTAAAGGTGAAGTGCACCAGGAGATAGAGATTTGCGAAGGGAGATGAAGAGTTTGGTTTTGCCTAATGGAGTTTCTGGTGCCTGTGGGATATCCATTGGGTTGTCCAGGAAGCACTTAGATAAGAAAAAGTCAAATGATCTCATGGCATTGTCTGGGAGTAACAGTTCAAAATGAGTTAGAGATTATAAGAGCCATTTTTAGAATCCCTGCTGCCACCTTGGATTTATTTTCCTTTTTTCAATATACTTATTTTTCCTTTTTCAGTCTTTAGGGTGTCACTGCTTCTAGGCTTTGGCTGAAACCTGTGTCCATTAATGGAATTTAGTCTACTCTAGCAAACTAAGATATACCAACACCTTTTGGTAACTAACAATGCAGCTCAACTTGTTTCTTGGTTCTTGCTTGTTCTATAATACAGTGTATTTTTGCACTGAGAAGATTTTCATTATGTTCTACTGTTGTGTATTTCATTGATATATTTATGTTGATAATTTTTACTTTTTCTTGTCATATTTTCTCATGGGAAAATGTGTGATACTTTTAATATAAGAAATCATCTTAGGTTGGGTGCAGTGGCTCACGCCTTTAATCCCAGCAGTTTGGTAGGCCAAGGAGGGTGGATCACTGAGATCAGGAGTTCAAGACCAGCACGACTAACATGCTGAAACCCCATCTCTACTAAAATACAAAAATTAGCTGGGCATGGTGGTAGACACCTGTAATCCCAGTTACTTGGGAGGCTGGGGCAGGAGAATCACTTGAACCTGGGAGGCAGAGGTTGCAGTGAGCCGAGATCACACCATTGCACTCCAGCCTGGGTGACAGAGTGAGACTCCATCTCAAAAAAAAAAAAAAAAAAACATCTTATATCTATCTCAGTTAGAACTAGAGGCATTTTTAATGCAAAACAAAAAGGTAAGCTGTGTTTTGAAGAAAACTTGCCAAAGCAAATAGTGGAAATAAATACATTATATCTATTTCCCACATCTCTATGTAGTTATTAATACTTTATTAATTTAAAACCTACATGTTTACACGTAACTTATGCTAAAGCACAGAAAGGAAGTAGATGAAAATTTGTTAAATTATTTGCTAAATCCTTCCACAAAATACTTTTTTAAAATAAAGGGATTATAGATCAGTAATGTCAAGATATTCTGCATAGCTTGTCTTTATCAAAATAAGGAATCTTTTTATTAAGGCAACCCAGAAAGTGTAGATTTACGGATTGAAGGGAGTACGTTTAATATGTCTGTATCTATCTAGATTGACAGTTCTCACAGACATGAATTTCCCCAGAGAGACAGTGTTACTGGTGTCAGTGGATGGCATCATTTACTTCAATGCTCCATTATTAAATTGATAACAAGATAATTCCTCTGCTTCTCAGAGACATGACAGGGTTTACCATGGTTATCACTCTTACTGTATGGGCCTCGATGTTCTAGGTAGTTTTTAATAAGAAGCTTATTTGTATTTCAATATTGAAAAAAATTAAAGTGAAAACAACATTGTAAAATAAATTCAAAATCAAATATATCAGGCAACACAGTGTGGCCATTTGAAGAATATTTTTCTTATTGTGTGTAGCTTTGTTGAAAAGAAATGTACATTTCCTTCCATCTTTCAGGTCAATTTTACTAAACAGTAAAAAGCGTGTATTAGGGTATGTTATTTGTAGAAATTGAAATTTACGTATTTGGTTGATTATTTGAATACAAGACATATATAATAATTTTAAATAATTACAGAGGCAGAGGAAGTAGCTAATATTTGTTGAGTGTTTTTAAGTTTTCACTTTAAAATGCAGATATAAAAGAAGGAATGGAGATAGAGTTAGAGATATCAATAGAGGCAGAGATATAAATAGACAAATAAACAAATAGAAATGCTTTAAAAACCAACTCAACAGTTCACTGAGACCACTCTTATTAACCTCATGTTACAGCTGAAGAGACTGAGGCTCACAGAGGTTAGTTAACTTATCCAAGACGTTGTGAAGCTTACCCAAGGTCCACAGCTAGTAAATGTGAAAGCCCACGCACGCTCTTTTACTAGATTATGTGGTCTCCCTTGTAGGGTTTAGGGAAATATGTTCGTCTTTAAATAACTAATAAAGTGCCTCCATTAGTAATAATTTTTAAAAGGAACATATTTCTCCAGCTAGCAAGCAGGGGAACTAGTAGTCAGACTTCCCTATATCTGGCTCCAGATCTTTCCAGACGCTCTTCAGAAAATTAAAATTGCGTAATTAATATTTGTGTGGCTATATTTTATTTAAGGGTAAATGCTGACAACCCATCCTTAAGGCTGCACATGAAGCCAGGGTCTACCTAAAAGGGGATTCGATGAGCACCTCTGGGTTAAGGATATCTCAGGAGGATGTTAATTAATCCTGTCATTTCAATGATGAGTGGAGCAAGACTTCTGCATTTGTTTAAAATTGTGTGGTGTTTGCAAAGAGCTTTATAGGTCATGGATCCCTAATGATTTCCAGATAGAATTCTTTTCTGTTTCACCAAGAATAATGTGAAGCTTTCTACCACAGGCAATGCCAACTGCTGACTACCACAGAAATACTTCAAGAGAAGTGATATATCAGTAGCTTCAAAGTATTCTAGGATCCATTTCTGATGGAAACATGTCACTGTATACCTTGGAGCTAAAACAGAGTAGCATTTTCAAAGTTAAAAATGAGAGAAGTCCAAACATTTGATATCTAATAGATAAAGAAAATCAGAGAGTAAAACATTTTCTCAGTCATTGATTCTGGAGGGATATAGCACCATACACAGCCACTGGATACATTTCCTTTACCTATCCCAAAGTACAGCTCCTCATGAACTATTGACAAGACTCTAAGTTTCTGTACTACATTACATGAATGAGAGATTAATTTATGTGAATTTATTCCTTGTTGGCAAATGGAATGACACAGTTTGAAGTCCTTTCCGAGCTATAGGGAATTAGATTGTCCTGTTTTTAAAGGATTCTATATTATGACATGTTTTTTCAGATTCTTGACAAAAAGTGATTTAATATCAAATTCTGACAAATGAGAACCAAAACATCAATGGTTCTTAAGCATTAATGTTACTGGATTTCTCTTGCTAGACATGTCATCTCCTTCATCTTTTTTATTGTAAGACAGGTATTATTGAATGGTTACCATATCTACTAATCAGTACAATGCATAAACATATAAGAAATTATACATGAGAAAATAGAACTTATAAGAAAGAGACCCCACCATCAAAGGAGTATAAACATGTTGGGAAAGCAGGACAAACACATAGAAATTAACAATTAATTTTAAAATGATATTACTTCATAAAAGCCATACCCTATACAAGCTGCACATGCTACAGGAGTAAACACACCTGTTGATGTACCACAATCTATATCACAGAGAATGGATGATGCAGCAGAAATGTCCAAACAATTTTATCAGTACTAGAGCATGGAAAATGCCACATTCCTCTTAAGTACCTCATTCAAATATGGACAACTCAGGAAGCATAGTATTTTTTAATTATTGTAAATGAAAGGCACGCACAGTGGCTTAATGCCTGTAATCCCAGCACTTTGGGAGACCAAGGCGAGCAGATCACTTGGGGTCAGGAGTTTGAGACCAACCTGGACAACATGTGAAACCCCATCGCTACCCAAAAATACAAAAATTAGCTGGGCGTGGTGGTGGGCGCCTGTAATCCCAGCTACTCGGGAGGCTGAGGCAGGAAAATCGCTTGAGCCCCGGAGGCGGAGGCTGCAGTGAGCCGAGACTACACCACTGCACTCCAGCCTGGGTGACACTGTGAGTGTCTAATAATAATAATAATAGTAAGAGTTGTAAATGAAGTGTTATTTCATTGAGGCTGGAGATTGTGAGAAAGATCACCCTGATTCATTTAGATAGGATCAATGACTATCCTACAACACTTACTTAAATTAAGACAGTCTCTGAAAACCATGTACGTTAATAGTAATTTTCCCAGCTTTTCATTCTACCAGTGTCCTAGAGTTTTGTTTGCCTTTATTCTGGTTTTATAGAGTTTTGTTTGCTTTTGTTCGGTTTAGTTTGTTTGTTTTTCCCATAAGGAAAGTTTTTTTCCTTCTTCTTTTATAGCTTTAGGAAGGGTAGCTTCATAGGAAGTAAAAACAGCCATGCTACTTATACAGAAAGTCATTTGATAAAGAAAAAATTAGCTAAAAGTGAAATAATGACTTTTTTAAAAAAAGAATGAGATAGTCTAATAAAAATTATTTGCAGTTGCCTTAAAAAAAAAGATTTGCTGACAATGTTCTTTAGGATGAATAGATCAGAGGAAGCTGGCCCTCTAAGCCAAACTAAAAGCCAAAACAAAGCCAGGCAATATTATTGCTTCAATACTGCCTACTGCTAGGATGACTAGTAAGATATAGGCTGTGATCATATGTTTCACCTAGAAAGACTTAACTAAAACATTTTCTAACTACAGCACATTCAATGAAGAATAAAATCTCTTCTACAGATAAGTAAGAGTCCAGTAAGAAATGAAGTGGGACAGAGTAATTCTATATGAGAAGAGTAAACATTGTTAAGGCAAGAGTATTTTTAGAAGGTGAGCATCCTACATTTATAGTTAAAAACCCAAATGAATTTTCTATTCTGAGTCCCCTTTGATGAGCATCAAAAAAATGGCACCATGAAACCACTGCTCGACCAAAACTGTACAAGTCCTATAATACATGAATTATAGCCACTCATTTATTTTGAACGATAATTTTTATGAGATTTCTTCAAGACTATAAGATAGGGATAATATCCCATATTACTGAGCTTCACAGCATCTACAGTATATTTGCCTTTAATGGTATTTTGATTCAGTGAGTCCTTGAATGGAAATTGTCTACTCAACCAAGGCTGATAACCAACTGATAGAAAGACTAATTGTAATAAATTATAATTTGAAAAGAAGGCATTTTCCTAGACTAGACAAAAATTTACCATCAAATTTGTATATTGGCATATCTCCTTCCAACTTGTAGAAATTTTAATATGGGGTTTTGTTTTGTTTTGTTTTACTGTTCTTTTAGTTTTCTTGTTTTGTTTTATTTCTTTTTGTTGGGTAATTTTGTCTCATAGGTGGCTATTTCTGAGTGGAGTCACTGGGGCAGTTGGCTGAAGGAAAAGTGCATATGTACTTGTATATATTATAATCTACATATAACTTCTATATATACATATGTATGTATTATTTACATATAATTTGGTGCGAGTATGTTGTGTGTGCACTTAACAAATGCATAAATCTCTCTGGCTTGGCTGACTAGTTATCTGATGAGAAGTAATACTCCGAGTCATGAAAATATGTTGAAAAAAAAGAGGATAAGAAATTGTTTAGCCTGATACTGGGGCCTAATTACGTGTAGCTTGAGGGGGAAATTGAAAGACAAAAACTAGCTTGTAATCCCATCACTTTGGGAGGCTGAGGCGGGAGGATTGCTTGAGCTTAAGTTCAAGAACAGCCTGGGCAACATGGGGAAACCTTGTCTCTACAAAAACAATACAAAAAATTAGGTGGGCATGATGGCATGGGCCTGTAGTGACTGTAGTCCCAGCTACTTGGGAGGCTGAAGTGGGAGGATCCCTTGCACCGTGGAGGCAGAAGTTGCAATGAGCCAAGATCGAGCCACTGCACTCCAGCCTGGGTGGCAGAGCCAGACCCAGTCCACAAACAAACAAAAAAACAACAAAAAATTCTTGACAGTAACTACCTCTACTATGTTGTGAATTCTTCCTAAATAAATAGCAAAAATCCTCATTACTGTTAAAGCATACTGAAGGAAACATTTAATGCTATCCTGTAGTGAATAGTTCTTTACTAGAGAGAAGATGGATTGAGTGACACATGAGGTCAACTACATTTGTATCTCCTTTTTTTTCTATCTGTCCCTCACTGAGCAGAGAAAAAGCAGCATGGTCTCAAGAAAGAACAGCATGGTGCCAAAAGAAGTTTCCACTAAGCCTTTACAGTCTGCATTCATTCTTTTATTTAGTAAAAATGTAAGAGGTTTTTTGTTTTGCTTTCATACTTTTTGTTCCAAATACAGGGCCAGGGACCATTTACCCTTTGTTCTTGGTAGTTGAAAAGTGTAGCATATGGTAAACCCTTTCATTGAATAGGCATTCACGATCATGCATGTGAAAATGCATTAGAAGAATTTATGAGACATGTGGGGACATAGGCTACATCTGAGACTAAAATCCTCGTCACAGGCTTTTATGGCATTCTAGTATGATGACTTGTTTAGGATGGCATGGGAGAAGGACACCTTTCTGTTCTTGCATTAAATGATAGACCAAGTGGAATTGGTTGTAAATAAATCCAAAGGTTCTGAACCAGAATTTGTCTTTTAAATCAAATGATTCTAGAGGCTGTTCTTGCTGTATTCTAATTAATGAAAACAATCAGTGCTATAGGTTTTATAATGCTCTTTGAAAATGCATAGCAACTCTCAAAACAGGATGCATTTAATGACCCAAAACTGCAGTCGTACACTTTTTTCTTAAAACTTAATTGTCCATACTTTCATGTAATAATTTCCAAGACAAATGTATGCTTATACATTTATATTTTAAACAAACTTTCAAATTGGCAAATTTTTATGGTAGAAAAAATGCATAATCTACTCTTAAATTAGAGGACTGTAAACCCATACAATTACTTCATTTTGAAAGGATACGTTTCTCCTGTTTGTTTTGTAAGTTTCAAAGATCATGTAATTATGTGTGGGAGAAGGGAGAAAAAAGATTGCAAAACAAACACCTTATTGTAGTTTCTTAGAAACAGCATTGATATCAACATTTGGGCATTTGTGAGCAAGCTGGAAAGTATGAACAATGAGAAAAAGGCACATTTAGAGAATAAATAGTTTGTTTTCAAGCTTTCAGTGTATTATCATGAAAATGCATCAAGTTTTAGACTCTGAGAAGGTCCTTCAGAGTTTGCTTTGGACTACAACTGCTAATGCATTGATGATTATAGTTAAATGTGACTTAGTTCAGCACTTGAAATAGCTAACATTCACATTAGAAAAAATTATGAAATGACTAGTTAAATTGAAGGAATTGGGGAATTTTCCTCCCGGTATGCTTAATGAGGTGTATACCCTTTGCATGCATGGCAAATATTAGTGTATATGTATTATCATAGAAGTATATAAATATGGCTCGAATACCATTTCTTGATTTTAATTAGATCGCATTGCCTTTTGAATATCCTTATTTAAACAGGTAATGTGAATTTAATAGGAGCTTGTTGTACACTCTGTTTTATTTTTATAGTATGCAAATAAGAAACAAATGCCAACACATTCATTATGCTGTTTAACGTCTATACCGGAAAGGTTCCAATCACTTTGAAAAAGGTCCTTTCACTACTTCTCCTGTAAATCACTTTGTCATGCTTCTGAGAAGAAACATTTTGAACTGAAATTTGTAATGAAGATTAAACCCTGTGATGTTTTAAAAATGTGGGAAACATTTTTTGGTTGATCCCTAAGCATCAACAGCATATTAAGGCAAAGGAATGATTTATCAGTATTCAATGATAAATGAATGTTTTATTATTTTAGCATCATTAATCATTATCCAAAGTAGTGAGATGTGTTAGAGGGTTTTTTGGGGGGTTTTTTGTTTGTTTGTTTGTTTTTGTTTTGTTTTGTCTATTACTGTTTACCAAGGTGCCCATTGTTAGCAGAATTGGTAGCTCAAAATGGAGGTGGAAGCATGTGAATTCACCGTGGAAATACCTTCTTGTACAAAAAGATCTTATAGAGATGAGGTAGATTGTAGTGAGGATGGAATACGATAAAGTGGGAGGAAGGAGAGCAGAAAAAACAGTGAAGATGACTTGATTTGTGTAGGAATAGTACACAGGATCATTAGTTTATTCATTGAATATTTATACTGAGCTTCATTTTTGCGCCAGCTCAGAGATGAGCATTGAAGATGCAGTACTGAAGGAGATGATCTCATGGGGAAAAAGAGGATGAGTATTGTTGAAGCATAGGAGACAGATAAGGACAATGAAAATCTTTATGTCTCATCTAGAGCCTGTATTGCAAAAGAATCATCCAGCTGTGTGATCAGAATGCATGCCCTTTAGACCATTCAGGTAAAGAGCATGATTCCTAGTTTCAACCCCACTGTCCATTCTTTCCTCACCCAACATTGCAGCCAGTCTCAGCTCACTATTCTATGTTTGGCATGGCATCTGTTTGCAGTAGTGGCCCTCTATGGGTTCCCCGCATGTCTGGGACTCATAGTTCTAAGAACTTTTTCTGTGTTAGTAGGAGAATTTTTTTTTTTTTTTTTTTTTTGAGATGGAGTCTCACTCTGTCACCCAGGCTGGAGTGCAGTGGTGTGATCTTGGCTCACTGCAAGCTCCACCTCCCAGGTTCACGCCATTCTCCTGCCTCACCCTCCCAAGTAGCTGGGACTACAGGCACCCGCCACCACACCTGGCTAATTTTTTGTATTTTTTAGTAGAGACGGGGTTTCGCTGTGTTAGCCTGGATGGTGAGAAAAAATTTTAATATTAATTCTGCTCAAGCAATGTCAACTAGGAAACATAATTTACTAAAAAGTGGTGGTAGATATTAGTGAATTTTCTAGCATTTTGGCTAAATCTAAAAATAATTTTAAAATATTTATAAAATGTAAATCTGTCTCTAAACTTTGGTTCTATAGCTCTACCTCTTTTTTAAACTGTATTAATTTACAAATATCATGTGCCCACAATATGACACTACAGAAAGATCAAAGGAGCATATAAAGATGATGCTTTTTACCCTTTCCAGTGACATATTTTTAAAAGTCTTATCTCTGGATGTTTAAAACCAAAGTATTCTGCTATTTCAAAATGTCATTGTTTGCACTCTAACTAAATTGTGGAAAAAAAGGCAAATCTGAATACGACATTATTCTTTCAGTTATAAAAATAATCATTGAATTTATTGAAAACTATTTAATGTCAAATATATAATACAATATAACTCTCAGAACAGTCCTTATGAAATAAATATGGTAACCAAATTATTTTCATTTTATATATCGGGTAGCTGATGCAAAAGACATTCAAATGATATGTTAGTGTCTATTCATTCCACAAGTATTTACAGGGCATCTACTCTATGCCAGCAGTATTCTGTATCCAAAACAAAGATTCTCACTTTATTGGAGCTTACATTCCAGCTGCAGAGAGAAAGACAATAAATATATTAAATAAGAAAATAATATAATAGAAAGTTCTATGGAAAATAAAATAGAGCTGGGGGGAGGTGGTTTGTAGTTTTACTTTTCTTTCTTTCTTTTTCTTTTTTAAGACAGAGTGTTGCTCTACTGCCCAGGCTGGAGTGCAGTGGTACTATCTCAGCTCACTGCAACCTTTGCCTCCCAGGTTCAAGCAATTCTCCTGCCTTAGCTGGGATTACAGGTGAACACCACCATACCCAGCTTATTTTTGTATTTTTAGTAGAGATGGGGTTTCACCATTTTGGCCAGGCTGGTCTCAAACTCTTGACCTCAGGTGATCCACCTGCCTCGGCATCCCAGAGTGCTGGCGGCCTCCCAAAGTGCTAGGATTACAGGTGTGAGCCACTGCGCCTGGCCCTATAGTTTTAAAGAGTGCCACTGTGACAGTGCATTTGAGCAGAGACTTGAAGGAGACATGGAAGAGCACCATGTCTATGTCTGGGGAATAATATTTAAGGCTGAGGAGACAGCCAAGGTAGAGTCTCTCAAGTGGGAGGGTGTGCAACATGTTTCACAGTGAATGAATCTAAGCTTTCACTGCGAATTTCTGTGAGGTAATAGGATAGACATAGTTGGAAAAGAGCAAGTTGGGTGTTTGTACAAGTCCTTGACTTTTTAAAGCACTGCATTTAACAAACATTAATTGCATCTCAATGATTCTTTCATTTGTTCTGGATTCAACAAATATTATCTCAGTTCCTACTATGTATCAGGTACCTTGATAAAAAGGACCAGCAAATTCTTGCCCACAGGCGCACGATGAGATAGAAGACATAGCCTATGTTCTCTAGAAGCTTACCATCCTTTGCCTAAGACACACTACCACTCTCATACCCACCAGGATTATTTAATTGAACATGCATTAAACTTTCAATCATAGTTAATTAGAGCGAAGAGCTACATCTCATAAAATAATTATAATAATAATATTTACATAAAGTCTTATTTGGGGAATTTAAAATCTTTACAGAAAATGTTTTAATAATGTTTACAACACCGATGTGATTATATGTATTGTATTAGCCAGGATTCCCTAAAGGGACAGAACTAATAGGATAGATGTATATCTGATGTAAATATGAAGGGGAGTTTATAAAGGAGTATTGACTCACACGATCATAAGGTGAAGTCCCACGATAGGCTGTCTGCAAGCTGAGGAGCAAAGGAGCCAGTCCAAGTCCCAAAACCTTAAAAGTAGGAAAGCTGACAGTGCAGCCTTCGGTCTGTGGCCAAAGGCCCAATAACCCCTGGCAAACCACTAGTGTAAGTCCAAGAGTCCAAAAGCTGAAGAACGTGGAGTCTGATGTTGGAGGGCAGGAAGCATTTAGCACGGGAGTAAGATGAAGGCCGGAAGACTCAGTAAGTCTGCTCTTTCCACCTTCTTCTGCCTGATTTATTCTAGTCGTGCTGGAAGCCAATTAGATGGTGCCTACCCAGACTGAGGGTGGCTCTGCCTCTACCAGTCCACTGAATCAAATGTTAATCTCCTTTGCCAACACCCTCACAGACACAATTAGGAACAATATGTTGCAATCCAATCCAGTTGACACTCAATATTCACCATCACAAGTCCACCCCTTGTCAACATGAACCCATACACATCCCCCGAAATCATACATAATCTCCAAAAAAAGACAATAATAAGGTCATAATTACACCTAACGTAATACAGCTGTTCCTCACACAACCAGAAGCACACTAATCCTTACTCTAAATGCTATTACATAAAGTTAACAACAATTAAATGCTTATGTGAAGTCAATAAATCTTATGTCACATGATAAAGGAAAAAAAGGAAATATAATGAAGATATTTTTCTAGTCCATGTGTGTACATGCACAAACATGTTTTTAAATTAAGGAGGAAATACTCATGACAATTACAGTCCTCGTTTCTGCAACTGGTCACGTGGTCATAGCTGGTATTGATGACTACCTTCTTCTACTACCCATTCTTTATTCCCTTTGCCTTCACCAAGCATCTCAGCATGTTGTGGTTTTTTTACCTGGTTGAGTGAACCAAACCTTCATTCCTGAAGAGTCTGGGCCATTTGTAGTCCAGCCTGGATTGGGTTGTTGTAGTTTCTCATTGACCTTAATTAAAGGGCATGGTAATATTGAGAGATGCAGGATCTCCTGTATTCCATGCATACTCTTCCTTACCTCCATTGTGGAGTAGTAGACTCATTTCATCTTGATAGTCTGGGTCAATCATCCCAGCCAACACTGTAACTCCCTTCTTAGACTGTTGACTTAGAGGTAGCCCAAAATGGTCAGGTGACAATCTTAACTTCCAATTTAATGGAATCGTTGTGTCTCCTGGTTGCAGCATTATATCCTCTGGAAGTAATACCTCTAGACCAGCAGAACTTAATGTTGTGGGAACAGGAAGGAAAACTTTTGCTACTGGGTCACTAGGGGTGATGGTGAGTGGTGCCATTTCTACTTATACCCCTTGATTCCTGCACCCATGTATCTTGGCTATGGGAGGAACAGTACTGTGTATTGGATGCTGATTCAGAGCATGCACGGCCTTCTGGAGAACTCTGCCCCAGCCCTGTAAAGCATTGTCACCCAGCTGGCATTGTAATTGTGACTTCAAAAGGCCATTCCACCATTCTGTTAATCCAGCTGCTTCAGGCTGATGAGTTCCTGGCCACAGGGACATGATGAGCTAGAAGACATAGCCCATGTCCTCTACGAGCTTGCTACCCATTGCCTAAGACACAGTTCCACTAATGTACCCACCAGGATTATCTAATTGAACATGCATTAAACATGCAATCGTAGTTAATGAGAGCAAAGAGCTAAATCTCATAAAATAATTACAATAACAGTATTTACATAAAATTTTATTTTGGGAATTTGAAATCTTTAAAGAAAATGTTTTAGTAATCTTTACAATACCCATGTGCTTAAATGTATGGTTTTGGAAAGTGTACCCAGACTATTTGATGTTGTGCATCATTCCATATAATTATTTTAGGAGTTTTCATTATTTTATTGTTAACCTCTTTTTATATTCCTATGTTACATTTTAATACTACATTAATTATTAACATTTTTAACTTAGAAAGTTAGTTTATTAAGTGAATATTTGTTATAGCCTCTGAAAGGAAGTATATAATTGGAATATAAACACATAATAACACATTTTAAATCAACCTCTTTATGTGCCATTGAAAAGCTCTATTCCTAAATGAACCATATCCATGCAGGTACTATATCATGACCTTTTAAATAAAAGCAAAGAAAATATCATGCCAAATTTTATGTGGAAAATACACCTTTTTGTTTGTGTATAGTGCATTCAAATCTCACGACTTTAGTTGACTTATTAACAGTCTCAATGAGAGCTCAAAAGTGATAGAACAACTCAAATCCAGTTGGACATTGTAGATTAATGTCAATACCAAACATGCTGTTGTAGATTAATGTCAGTAACACATGCTGTGAAAACAGTGAATGGCTTATAGGCATGAAAATATATGATAGGTTGTTTCCCGTTACACATGTAAGGTGCTTGAAGTTGCCACTCCATCCTAACAAGTAAAAAGTGAAAGAGCTAATTTACACCCCCACCAGCAGTGTAAAAGCATTCCTATTGAGAACCCATGGACACAGGGAGGGGAACATCACACACTGGGGCCTGTTGGGGTGTGGGGGTTTAGGGGAGAGATAGCATTAGGAGAAATACCTAATGTAGTGAAGGATTGATGGGTGCATCAAACCACCATGGCACGTGTATACCTATGTAACAAACCTGCACGTTCTACACATGTACCCCAGAACTTAAAGTATAATAAAAATAAATAAATAAATAAATAAATAAATAAATAAATAAACCTGATGGCTGAAAAAAAGAATATTTTAAAATAGGTTTTATTTATTCTATAATAAAATAAATAAGATATACTTAAAAATAAAAAATAAATAATTTGAAAAAAAGAAAACTAAAGAGACTAAAAACCAACAGCTTTTCTTAGATTGTAAGAGATGGGAGGACTCAGGGAAAAACTGCTACCGCAAGGTTAGAGAGACAGACAAGCAAACATAGGGAACTATGGCTTACGGAAGCAGAGACTCACTAGCGGAAACCACATCAGGAACCATGACCAGCATAGGAAAACCTGAACTATAATTGATGAATTTCTGGAGGATCAGTGCAAACAAGTCTTAGAGTTAAAAACTCCAGAAGGGCCCAGGCATAGGGAACACCAAGGATATTGTGAGATTTATCTACAGAAGCGTCACAAACTTCTCGAAGTGAATGTTAGAGAAAATTCCCCTACTGCTTCTGGTAGGGAGAAGAGAAGAAGAACCATTTCAAAATACAGCAGAGCATTCTGTTTTTCTTAACAAGACCTAAAGAGCAAGAATAGAATGGTATGAAATATTTAAAGTATTAAGAGGGCCAAGCACCGTGGCTCACCCCTTTTATCTCAAAGCTTTGGGAGGCCGAGATGGGTGGATCACTTGAGGTCAAGAGTTTAAGAGACCAGCCTGGCCAAAATGGTGAAACCTTGTCTCTACTAAAAGTTCAAAAATTAGCTGGGCATGGTGGTGCATGCCTGTAATCCCAGTTACTTGGGAGGCTGAGGCAGGAGAATTGTTTGAACCTGGGAGGCAGAGGTTGCCATGAGCCAAGATCACGGAACTGCACTCCAGCCTGGGTAACAGAGTGAGACTCTGTCTCAAAAAAAAAACAAAAAATAAGCAAATAAACAAACAAACAAAGTATTCAGAGAAAAATAACCCATCAATGTAGAATTATATACTCTGCAAAATTATTCTTCAAAAGTGAAGGAGAAATAAACACTTTCTCAGACAAAAAAACGTTGAAAGAATGTGTTCAGAGTAAACCTCCTTGCAAGAAATGTTAATGGAAGTTTTTTGAGAGAAGGAAAACTATAAAGGCCAGAAACTTGGACCTACACAAAGAAAGGAAGAACATCAAAGAAGGAATAATTTAAGGTAAAATAAAAATGTTTATTTTTCTTACCCCTAATGGATCTAATAACAATTTGTTCAAAATAATCATAGCAACAATATATTTGATTGTGTATACTTACATATAATATATATGCTTATGTATACCTATATATAAGTCCAATGAATGACAGCAGTGACACAATGGACAGGAGGGAGGATACGATTTTCTTTATTATAAGATGCTCATATCATCTGTGAAGTGGTACAGGGTTACTTGATGGACTTGGATTAGCTATAGATGTATATTGTAAACTCTAGGGCAACCACTACAAAAAGTAAAAAAATAAAAAAATAAATAAATTAAAAAAAAAACAAGTGATATGCTAAAAAAAAAGTAGAAAAAAAAATGAATCATATAAAATAATGAAATAAAACCACAAAAGGCAGAAACAGTATAGAAGACAAAAATAGGAACAGAGAAAAAAATAGAAAACAATAAATATAGTAGATATTAATCCAGCTATATCAATACTCATTTTGAATATCAATGATCTAAATACACCAATTAAAAAACAAAGATTGTCTAAGTGAATTTAAAAACCCACCTATGTATTGCATGTAAGAAATGCACTTTCAATACAAAAACACATAGATTATAAGTAAATGGATGAAGAAAATGTATCATGCTAACACTGATCTAAAGATAGCAGGAGTAGCCATATTAATTTCAGGCAAAGCAGACCTCAAAGCAAGAAAAGTTATCAGGGACAAAAGAAGGGTATTACATAATGATAAAATGGTCAATTTTCCCGGAAGACATAAGAATCTTTAACGTGTATCCATCTAGTAACAGAGCATCAAACTATGTGAAGCAAAAACCAATAGAACAGCAAAGAGAAGTAGTGCATCTATTAGCATAATTGGAGACTTCAACACTTCTCTATCAGAAATGTACAGATCCAGCAGGCAGAAAATCAGTAAGCACGTAGTTAAACTCAACAACACTATTAGTCAACTGGACATAATTTGACATCTATAGACAACACCATTCAATAACAGAATACACATTTTTCTCAAGTTTACATGGAACATTCACCAAGGTAGACCACATTGTGGACCATAAAACACACCTTAAAATTGAAAAGAACAGAAATCATACAGTCTCTGATCTGAGAACACAATGGAATTAAATTAGACACCGATAACAAAATGTATCTGAAAAATCCCAAAATACACAGAGATTAAACAACACACCTCTAAATAACACATGGGCCAAAAACAAAAGGTCAAAAAACATTAAAAATACTTTGAACTAAATGAAAATTAAAAGAAAACTTATCAAAATCTGTGAGGTGCTACAAAAGTAGTACTTAAAGGGCAATTTATATCATTGAATACATATATTTAAAAAGAAGAAAGATTTAAAATTAATAATCTAAGTTTCTACCTTAGGAAATAGAAAATGAAAAGCAAATTAAATCTAAAGTAAGCAGAAGAAAATGAATAATAAGAGTTAGCAGAAATCAATGAAATCGAAAAAAGAAAATCAGTATAGAAAATGAACAAAATCTGATTATTTGAAAAAAAGTCAACAAAACTGATAAGCCTCTAGCCAGGCTAATGAATAAAAAGAGAGGATGTAAGTTAATATCAGAAATGAAAGGGTGGACATCACTACAGGTCCCCGGGACACTAAAAGGAAAATAAAGAACACTGTGAACAACTCTATGCCCACAGATCTGATGACCTAGATTAAATGAACTAATTCTTTGAAACTGTCAAAACTCACACAGGATAAATAGACAATCTTAATCAGCTTATATCTATTACAGAAATCAAATCAATAATTAACGACCTTCCAAAACAGAGCAAAAGACCCAGATGGGTTCACTAATTAATTCTACTGAACATTTAAGAAAAATTTCTACCAATTCTCTCAATATCTTTCAGGAACAGAGGGAATACATGTAGTCTCAAATTTATCAGGTTTGAACTTAGAAATTTTCAACTTCAAGATGGTACAAACGCAATATACATTCAGTACACTCCTCAGCTTACAGTGGGGTATGTCCAAATAACTCCACTCAGTGTAAGTTGAAAATCTCAGAAGTTGAAGCACACACTTTTGACATACAATATTTCCAGTTTATTACAGGCTTATCAGGACTTAACCCCATCGTCAGTCAATGATTGTATGAGGCCCTAATACCTAATAATTACACTAACAGCAAACCAGACAAAGACATGCTAGAAACTATAGACCAATATCTCTTAAGATGCAAAAATTATCAAAAAAATATTAGCAAATTGAATGTAACAATGTATAAAAATAATTACACACCACAGTGAAGTGGGATTTATCTCAGACATGCATGGCTGGTTCAACATTCAAAAATCAATTAATGTGATCACCTCAACAGACTAAAAAAGAAAAATCACATGATCTTATCAAGAGATGTAGATAAAGCATTTAAAAAAATTCAACACCCATTCATGATCAAATCTCTCAGTAAACTAACAATACAGAGAAACTTCCCAAATTAGATAAAGAATATCTCTAAAATACCTTCAGCTAAGATCGTATTTAATGGTGAGAAATTAGAAGTTTTCACACTGAGACCAAGAACAAGGCAAGGATTTCCCCTCTCACCATTTCTTTTCACAATTATACTGGAACTTCTAGCTAATGCAATAAGACAAGATAAAGGTGGGAAAAAGGTATACAAGTTAGCAAGGAAAAAATAAAACTGTTTTTGCAGATGACATTATTGTGTACATAGAAAATCAGAAAGAATTGACCAAAAAATATCCTGTAACTAACAAGTGATTATAGCAATGTGGCAAGATTAAAGGTTAATATACAAAAGTCATTTGGTTTCTTCTGTACTAACAATGAAAAAGTTGAAGTTAAAAGAAACGTAATATTTATATTAGAATCAAAACGAATGAAATAGGTGTAAGTCTATCAAAATATGACAAGATCTATATGAGGAGAACTACAAAACTCTGATGGACTAAATCAAACAAGAACTAAATAAATGGAGAGAGATTCCATGTTCATGTATAGGAAGACAGTACTGTCAAGATGTGAGTTCTTCCCAGCTTGATCTATAGATGCAATGTAATCATAGTTTAAATCCCGACAAGTTGTTTTGTGGGCATTGACAAACTGATTCTGAAGTTTAAAGGCATGCCAGAAGACACAGAATAGCTAACACAATATTGAAGGAGAAGAACAAAGTTAGAGGATTGACACTACCTAACCTCAAGATTTACTATAAAGCTACAGTAATCTGGCAGTGTAATATTGGTGAAAGAACAGACAAATAGATCAATCGACCAAAAAAGACAGCCCAGAAATAGACCCACATAATTAAATCAACTGATCTTTGACAAAGCAATGAGACAATTCAATGGAGAGTACATAGTCATTTACCAAATGGTACTGGAACAACTGCATATTCACATGCAACAAAAAATTAATCTAGACACACCCTTCACCAAAATTAACTCTAAATGGATCATAGATCTAAATGTAAAGCACAAAAATATAGAACTCCTACAAGATAACATAGAAGAAAACCTAGATGATCTTGAATATGTTGATGACATATGTGTTTTTAAACATAACTCCAAAGACAATATTCATGAAATAAATTATTTATATGCTGGGTTTCATTAAAATAAAAATCTTCTGACCAGGCACGGTGGCTCACACTTGTAATCCCAGCACTTTGGGAGACCACGGCAGACAGATCACCTGAGGTCAGGAGTTCGAAACCAGCCTGGCCAACATGACAAAACCCCATCTTGACTAAAAATACAAAAATTAGCTGGACATGGTGGTAGGTGCCTGGAATCCCAGCTGCTCAGGAGGCTGAAGCAGGAGAATCGCTTGAACCTGGGAGGGGGAGGTTGCAGTGAGCAGAGATTGTGCCACTGCACTGCAGCCTGGGAGACAGAGCAAGACTCTGTCTCAAACTAACAAACAAACGAAACAAAACAAAACAAACAAACTTCTGCTCAGTGAAAGATAATATCAAGAGAATGAGAAGTCAAGCCACAGACTGGGAGAAAATATTTGTAAAAGACACATTTGAGAAAGTACGGTTATCCAAAATATACAAAGAACACTTAAAATTCAACAATAAGAAAACAACGAACCAGATTTTTAAAAATGAGCCAAAGACTTTAACAGCCACCTCATCAAAGAAGATAAACAGATGGCAGATGAGCATATGAAAAAGTACTCTGTGTCAGGAGGGAAATGCAAATTAAAACAACAATGAGGTACCACTACACATCTATTAGAATAGCCAAAATTCATAACACTGACAACATCAAATTCTGATGAGGGTCTGGAGTAAAGGAGCTCTCATTTATTGCTGGTGGGAATACAAAATGATTTGATCACTTTAGAAGACAGTACGTGGCAGTTTCTTATAAAACTACAAATACTCTTACCATATGATCCAACAACTCCACTCCTTGGTATTAACCCAAAGGAGTTGAAAACTTATATTTCCACCAAAACCTGCACATGGATGTTTACAGCAGCTTTATTCATAATTACCCAAACTGGGAAGTAACCAAAATATCCTTCAGTAGGTGAATGATAAACTTTGGTACATATAGACAGTGATATATTATTTAGTACTAAAAAGGTATAAATACCAAGCCATGAAAATACATGGGGGAACCTTGAATGCATATTACTAACTGAAGGAAGCCATAATGAAAACGCTATGTACTGTGTGATTCCAACTGTCTGATATTCTGGAAAATGGAGATGGTAAAGAAATCAGTGATAGCCAGGAGGATTGGGTGAGATGAGAGAAAATGAATAGGTGGAGCACAGAAAAATTTTAGGAGAGTGAAAATACTCTGTATGATACTATAACAATGCAAACATGTCATTATATATTGTCCAAACCCATAGAATGTGTAACAGCAAGAGCGAACTCTGATGTAACTCTGTGGACTTTGTCTGATGATGCTATGTCAATGTAAGTTCATAAGATATACCATATATATATATATGTCATACGTATATAACAGCTGCTACTACTACTACATGACTACATGACTACTATAGTATACACAGTAGTAGTCATGGTCTTTTATACATACATATATATTAGTCATGGTAGTTTCATGCATGCACTTTTACTTGCAGCAAGTACTACAGTCTTCATAGGGATGAAACAGAAGTTTCAAAACATCTATTAATAATAGGCCATCTTTCTTTCCACCAACATTTACTAAATTACATTAGGTGCTAGGCAATGCTGCACCTAATGATAAGAAACTAAAGGTGAATAATAATTAGCATGTTCTCCCATTGAGTGAGGTAAGAGAATTGGGACAAGAGAAGAGAATGATATAAATGAACATCTATCTGACACAGTCCAACAGGAACTGAGTAGTGGTTGGCGTAGCACACTTGAATACCAAGAGAAAACAGTGATTCTGTCTCTGAGATCATTGAGGATGATATGGTTGAGGTTAGCTCTGAGTTAAACCTTGAGAAGTAGATAGGAGACGTACAGTCAGACATCTAGGATGGCACTACAAGAAGGACCAACATCAGGAAAAGAATGGAAATCTAAAAGTACATGTAGTATGTGGTAGCCGGTATATATAAGAGCTTCAGGCCGGGCGCAGTGGCTCATGCCTGTAATCCCAGAACTTTGGGAGGCCGAGGCGGGCGGATCACGAAGTCAGGAGATCGAGACCATCCTGGCTAACACGGTGAAACCCCATCTCTACTAAAAAATACAAAAAATTAGCCTGGCGTTGTGGTGGGCGCCTGTAGTCCCAGCTACTTGGGAGGCTGAGGCAGGAGAATGGTGTGAACCCAGGAACCAGAGCTCACAGTGAGCCAAGATCGTGCCACTGCACTCCAGCCTGGGTGACAGAGCAAGACTCCGTCTCAAAAAAAATTAAAAGAGGTTCAGTTTGGTATGTCAAGATAAGGGGCAGCAAGGTGATTTGGAGCCAGATTATAAAGAGCCAATACTACCCCATCATCAGCCCTTAACATGCATTAATGGTCGGGTGGCTATGTATCATGCCATTGGTTCCTGCTCACTTGTTCTTTCCTCTAATTTTATGATTTCTTAGGCAGTTTCATCTGGTGGTCTAGCTTAGATGGTATACAGAGCTATAGTAAACTAATTCATTGGCCAAGATCATAGAAATAAAGTTAGCCTCTGAGAATGAATATAATAAAAACTGACACACATTGAATAAAATTCACCATCTATAAAAGTAAACCAACACATTTTCTATAAAGGTTGTATAAGGAGCACAGAAAAATCATTCAAAGTATAAATATTATAGTCAAACAGATCAAGCTTTGTATCTACTCTTACTGGCCGTGCCACTGTGAGTAGTTATTTAACTTCTTGAAGGATTCTTTTTCTGTCTGTAAAGTGGGGCTAATAATTTCTATGCTGTGTTGTTCTAAGGATTAGAGATAAGTCATGTGAAATTCTAAACATAGTGCTCAGCATATGCAAATACACAGCATGTAATGGTTCTTACTGTGGTACTTAGTAAAAGTGGCATCAGTTAACTTTTCCTACATAACAAAACATCTCAAATTTAGGATTGAAAATGACTATTAATTTAGTTCATGATTGTGGATGTTAGCAATTTGCTTAACTGGGCTATGCTGCATGGTTCTTCTGGTCTTACCTGGTCTTACTTCATCTGTGGTCAAGTTCCAAGTAGGCTAGGGGCTGGCTAATCTAGGTCAGCCTCAGCTGGATGGCTTGTCTCTGTGTCATGTGGTCTGTCATCCTTCAGCAGCCTACACTGGCTTGTCGACTTGGCTTGGTAGGATTTCAAGAGAGGAAGCAGAAAAGCACCAGGCCCCTTCAAGCTTTGGTTTAACTCTGGACAACATCACCTCTACCATGTTCTGTTGATTAAAACAAGTCACAAAATCAGTCCTCACCCAAAGGTTGGGTAGATAAATGCCCCCACTTGATGGGAGTCCTTCCGAAGGGGCATGGCAACAGGGAGGTAACAGTGTTTTCAAACAATCTACCATGAGAGGGTTGAAGCCTAAAATCAACTAGAATCTCTAATGTAAATTGAAAGGATAGGAAATCAATAAGGTATAGTCTTGATGTAGTAGAAAGGAGCTTGGAATCAAAAGACCTGAGCTTAATCCCTGCCTTCGCTATTGATTAACTTGACCCTGGTAAAGTAATTTAAATTATCCATGCCTCGTTATTATCAGTATAAGATTCCTTAAATTCAAGATTGTGGGGAATAAATGAGATAATGTATGTGAAAATCTGTACTAAACTGTAAATATAGAAACAAATATAATGGATAATTATTTTTGATATAAAATGTACTTTATAAATTATAAAAGAATCTAGAACCCCTTACCTTTTACCATCTATGTGTCCTCCTTATTCTGTCTCTAGAAGGTAGAAGGTACAGTGTATATGAAAATATATATTTTTAAAAATATATAAAATGTATAAACAAATACAACATAACAAATGTCATAGCAGAAAAATGAAAAGGATACTGAGGAATCTCAGAAGAGGAGTGCCAAAAGAAGTCAGGGGAGCAATGGGGCACAGGAGAGGTATCCCAGAAGGCAACGTCTACATGAGAAGCACGAATTTACTAGAGAAAATGGTTGAAAATTCAAATCCAAATGCTTAGCTGATTAGAAACCATTGTTTAGTCCCTTGCCTGCATAAACCAGGTTCCTATTTAGGTATCTTGCTTCATTTTCTGTGAAATATAACCATTTGTTTCTCCCTAAGTCAGCCAAATTGAACTACCTGAGATTTCTTAAACATAGCATATTCCTTAAATACATCATCCTTTGCTTTTGCTCCTGCTGCTCACTCTACCTGGAGTACTCTACCTCCTTGGATTTTTAAATCAATTTCCAATACAGACATACCTCATTTTATTGCAATATTGTGTTTTTTTACAAATTGAAGGTTGTGGCAATCCTGCTTCTAACAAGTCTATTGGTGCCACTTTTCCAACCGCATACACTCACTTCATGTTTCTGTGTTCATATTTTGGTAATTCTTGCAATATTTCAAATTTCTTCATTATTGTTACACCTGTGATCTGGGATCAAACCTGCAGTGTCTTCGAGGTATACTTCTAAGTGTCCATGGGTGATTTCATAATTGGTCGAGTGTTCCTGTTGTATGGTGCCTTCCCTGATTCACACAGCTACAAATGATTACCCTTTCTTTTGCTCTTATTTTATCTTGGTTAGTGTTATTTTTTGTATCAATTTTCATGTTTCCTTTATTATGTCATATGCTTTGACCATTCCTTATACATTTAAACAAAAGGAACAGAAATATGATCAAGATAATTCAGCATGCAAATTACACTCAGGAAGCAAAGTAATTCAGTGTGGTCAAAGCAAAAGTTGCACTGTGGTCTTGTATAGCCTATTATTTTATCCTGAAATTGGATTTGAAGCCAAAGTGTAATATGAGGAGGTTTGTCTCTTTAGAATAATTTGGCACATAGCATAGGCTGAAATCAGATATGGGGCAACTAATAAGGAAACTTCTGCAGTAATCCAGGGAAGAAATGGTGAGGATCTTAATACAGTCACAATGAGGAACATGGAGATATTTGAGAAATAAACTAGAGCAGTACTTCTCAAACTTCCCTGTACTTTAGAACCACCTAGAGAGCCTTGAAAAACTCTGATGCCTGCACCTCACTCCATACAAGTTAACTCAGAATCCTTGGGATTGTTATCATTTTTTAACTCACTAGATAATTTCAATGCTCAGTCAAGTTTGAAAACCGGTACTTGGTAAATCATTGGATGTGGGTGACAAAGATAGGATATTCCTGGTTTTCTAATCTGGGACAAAAGAGTGAAACATAAATATATTTAGTGTGGATAAATAAGCAAATTTAGAGTGGAGAAATTTAAGTTTGGTTTTGAACAAATGGAAATTTGGTGCTAACAGGTAGTCATATATGCAATTCTTGCACTTAGGAAAAATGTGCAGTTTATAGGTATACACTTTTGGGATTTTCTGCATGTATTAATAGATATTATTCATAATCATTGCAAATATGATGTTTAGTGAATGCATGTGAAATGAGACTAAAAGA
The DNA here is from genome assembly GCF_043159975.1 of Macaca nemestrina. Lineage (NCBI taxonomy): Eukaryota > Metazoa > Chordata > Mammalia > Primates > Cercopithecidae > Macaca > Macaca nemestrina. The sequence continues at coordinate 135,878,588 of NC_092125.1, forward strand.
GGACCGTGAGTGGACCCTGAGAGCATCAACATGTGAGAAATTGGCAGAGGTAGAAAAAGGAACACCAAAAAAAAAAAAAAAAAAAAAAAAGGAAAAGTAAGTGGTATCTCTGAAGCTCAGTTACAAGAGGGATTCAAGAAGCTGGAGGTGGTTAGTAGTCTTAAATGCTGAAGAGAGTTTAGTACAGATCTGGGCTGAAAAGTATCTAATATATTTGGTGAGGTCACTGTTAACCTTGAGGAGATCAATTCCTAAGCATACTGGGGACAGGAACTAAATAAAAACATATGGAGTGATCAAAAGGGGAGGAAAAAGCAAGTTACTGTAGCTCCTGGACTGGTACAGTGGTTGTTTCCTGTTGTGTTGGAAAACATCTCTGATTTTTTATAGAAAATCTTGTATATTGTTTAACTTTAAATATGACTTTTCTGGATTTGAAATAGTTTCGTAAATAAGACATTTGTCAGCCCCCAAATAAACCAAAAATTGAATTTTTAAATAATTTTAAAAGACAGCTTGTAAGCATACTAGTCTCATTTATGACCATTAAATAAGCAATGAGCAAATAAAATTTGAAAAGCTTATTAATTTCACCTTAAATGTCTTATGGTTAATGTGTCTATTTCAGGAATATTGCACCAATCTCACTTTCACTATATTTGAACTAAGACATAAAGGACATCTAAAATTTGAATGTTGTATGGTTAATTAACATTTAATAAACTTATTTTCTTTGTTTAAATGTCTTTGAAAATCAAATGTCTCATGCTGTTTTTCCTCATCAATATAATCCCAGTAGTCTTAGCAATGATTTTGTTAAAGTGTTTGACAAAACCTGACTTGGCTACTTGTAATTTATAGTTGTTCACCCCTGTCACTTTGCACTTTTTCCCTACTAAAAAATTTAGATTGTCTTGAAGCTGAATTGTTGACTGGATTTCCTATGTAGTTCACAGTATGGTTACAGAATACCAAAACAGCGTTGTCAATGTGTTTTAAAAAGCATGGGCTTGAAGTCAATGGGAATTTGACAAGACAGCCTGCTTGTTATTGTAAGCCATTGCAAGTTTTATGTTGTTCTCCACCTTAATTTTTAATGTGTAAGCTTTAATGACATTCAGTTTTTAAAAGCTACTTAATAAAATAATTTTATTTATTCCCTAAGGAAATGGAATTGTCAAAACAAAAAAAAAGGTGACCATTAAATTTGATTCCTTTATTTAAAAATTCAAAGGATGACAGTGGAAGCCTTATAGTACTACTTTTTTTTTTTTTTTTTTTTAACCAAGTAGGCATCTACCCATTGTTTTTCACCTTTGAGATACCTTTCAGAGAGAAAGAAATATGCAAAACTTGATTAGTAAATTATTATACTTTGCATTTTATATGCTTCGAAATGTTAATGTCTCATAGAAATTAGATGTTTACAAAAAATATGTACATTTTCTTAAATTGTATTAATTAGTCAAAATGAAAGTCAAAACTATTAAATACTCCAATTTAAAAGTGTTTTCTACAAAGCAGAATTCACTAAAAGAATGACTTTTCAGGAGCACATCAAATTTTAATGACTGAAGCACTTAAAAGCATCTTGATAAAATGGACCTCAACTCTAAGACAATCTATAAAACCCAATTTTATGTTTTCAGTAATATAAAGAGGACTGTAATCTATGTTCCAATTTTGTAAATCATCTTGTCCTTTTATTTTTGCTAGTCATATTTTCATAAACATTGTCAACACCGATTAAATACATCTGCCTTTTTGACCTAGTAATCATACCATATTCTTAGCAAATTTGTTTTCCCTTTCTTTTCTTTCTTCCTTTTTTTTTTTTTTTTTTTTTCAAAGACAAAATCTCATTCTGTCACCCAGGCTGTAGTGCAGAGGTACAATCATAGCTCACTGAAGCCTCCAAACTCCTGGGCTCAAGCCATCCTCCTGCCTCAGCCTCCTGAGTAGCTAGGATTACAGGCATATGAGCCACTATGCTTGGCCCATTTTTAGAGACTATTTCATACTTTCATCTCTTCCTCACAGTCACAAACCCGTAACTAGTTCTCTTTACCCTCAGCAAGAGACCTTACATCCTAGTTCATAATGAAAATGTAGACACCAGGAAGAATGATTTTACTTTTTCCACATCGAATTTAGAAACCTAAATGTATCCATAGTTATTTTTCTCTCTCTACTCGTTTTTTATCCTGTTAAATAGAAACAATGCCTCTGCCTCTCTTAAAGGCCACTTTCTCCACTTGTACTCTCGATTAATCATCCCCTCTTCCCTTTTCAAGAGCTTCTTTCTCTTTCTCAAATCATTTTCACCAGTGTAAAAACATACTCAAATATAGTCCATTAAGAAAAAATCATTAGTCCTCCCATGACCTTGTACAGGCTGCCCTCATTTGTCTTTCAGCTAGCCCAAGAAAACGTTTAGAGAGATTTGTGTATTGCCTCTACTTCTTCATATTCTATTCACTCAACTCATTCCAGCCTGACTTTTGTCCCTGTCACTTCCCTGAAACCCCTCTTATAAAGGTTATGAATGATTTTTCTCTCTTCAAATCCAGTGGACACTTTTCTGCTCTTTGACGCAGACTTTCAGAAGCATTCATCACGGTTGATTGTTCCTTACTTTTTGGAACACTTCCTTCTCTTGGCACGACATCACACTCTCTTGTGCCCCCAGGTCAGTCCTAGGGCCTTTCTTTTTCCCTGTATTATTTTCTTCCTTTTGTGAAGTCATCTAGCCTGGTGACTTCAAATACCATCATATTTTGAAGTCTCTAAAACTTGCACCTTTATCCTTGACCTCTTTAGTGAATTCTCCACTCATGTATCCAGTGGCACAATTGATGTCTTCACTAATGCTCTGCTTACTTAGACGTATTAAATGTAAAATATTGTAATTGGACCTCTTCAATATTCCCCTACTACTTTCTTCATTAGACTTTATTCTATCTCAGTAAATTATTTGCATTCACAGTTCAGTAGTTCAAGCCAAATATCTCAGATCATTCTTAATTTCTACTTTTCTCTGTCTCTCTAAATCTGAGCATTCGCCAACTAGAACCTCAGAGCTATCCACTTCTCTATATCTCCATGGATATCATGAAAGCCACATTATTTCTACATAATCAGACTCCTTGCTTTCACCCTTAACCCCCTTATCCCATTCCATATAGTAAGAAGCATCTTTTGAAAATGTACATCAGATTATTTTATCACCCTCCTTTAAACCTTTCTGTGGCCTGCCATTACACCTACAATAAAACCCAATCTCCCACAGGGTTCAGAGCTCCCAGAGATCTGGCTATTGCCTGCTTCTCTCATTTTCTTTCATACTATTCCTGTCCTCTCATGAATCTACAACCACAAAAGCCTTCTTTTTTCCCCTTGAACATACCATGCTCATTCCCAACTCAGTCTTTGCACCTGTAGTTACTTCTACATAGCTGGCTGCTTTTACTCACTTCTGCATTTTATTTAATATGAGGTGCCATCTCATCTCTCAGTTTTCAACTTAGGGAGGTTTTTACAGACTATGTATCTGATATGCATATATGTATTCTGGTGATTCTCTGTCATGCTCTCCTCCTCTATTACTGTCTTCCTAACAATAATATTGTAAATAGGTCTAACAATTGGAACTGAAAATGGTCCAATTAATGTATCTTTTCTTTTTTAATCATTATGACATTTTCCTCCCTAAAATGTAAGCTTCAGGAGGGCAGGGACTTTTTCTGTCTTGTTCATCACTTCTGAGTTAGAACAGCTATTGGCATATAGTGGGGCTCAAGAAATATTGGTTGGAAGTTGAATGCACGAAGATGCTAAGTCAATTTCTTAAGCTCCATTTTGTGTGCCATTTAATTCCTCGTATAGTAGATGCTCAATTTGCTTATTAATCAATTAGGTGACATTGAATCTCCCACCAGACTGTGTAACATAAAATGTAGGATGGGGGGAGACAAAGTTCAAATATTATGTAGCATCTGGGTTTCACTATCTGCTCATTCAAATAATGTTTTAAAATATGAGCAGTAAAAGTTGAGCACTGGAAATGGCATAAATTAAGTGAAATATTGATATAGAAAAAGGTTACTTTGATTTAAGAATATATTTCATTGCGTATTTATTTCTAATAACATTGCATGATGTCTCATGATATAAAATATCCATCATTCTGTTTTTTTCATGGGAAAAAAAAATCTGTTCCCTCCTGCTTGATTAAAAATAAAATACAGCAAAACACTGAAGGGCCTTGTAATCATCAAATAGATATTAAATTGTGTCCAGTGTCCTTTTAGCGTTAATGTCTTTCACCTGACTCTGAAAAATTGCTATCTCTTTTAATAAAAAGTAAAATTACTTTTTGGTCATCTTTATTTCTCAGAAATAGAATGCTACCACATATTTTCACAAACCATCCTCTGGTTTTAGATAAGGATATTTAAAATCCTTAGACCATTTCACATTTCTAAAATAAATATGAAGTTATTTTTTCCTGAAATTTAATTGATTTAAAAAATTGCTTTGCAACATGACAATTGTAGCTTAGCATGTAGTAATTGTCAAGACTTTTAAATCATAAAGCAAGAATGTAAAAATAGAATTTCCTTAAGCTAAAATGTGGTATTTATTAATTTAAATACACAGATATGTTAGTGAGCCATCTGGCCTTAAAAGTGGTGCAAAGGGGATCTCTTTCCATCTCGTGTATTTGTGTACTTTCCACTGTCTCTGCTTTTCTTCCCAGTGTAGTAAGCTTTGGGGTGGGAAAGTGGTTGAGGAGTCAGTGATCACCAGCAGCTGTGAACAAACTTCACACACACACACACACACACAAAAATCAAACTTCACACACAAAAAATCAAACTTCACAAAAAAAAAAAAAAAATCTTTAGCTTTCCCAGTTCCACTGAAGGATTTTGATAGGAGCAGAGTACCCAATTCCTGTGATTAGTGCAAGTGGAGATACTTTCTCTTTTGGGGGGGCAAGAAGGTAGAGTCTGCTTTCAATGGATAGGGAAAGGAGAACAGGATAGTGCTTGGCTGCTCAGAGCATACAATGGAAACCTCCGCTTACCATAATATGTCTCTCCCATCGGTGTCCACCCCTCCTCAGTCAGAGGCTGCCCACCAGCATTCGATGGCATGATTCTCTCAATATCCTGAACAACTCTCTGGATGATATTTATTTTTCTTCATCAAGCCCAATTGTAGTGCCTCATGATTCTCAGCAACCTACAGGGCGAACAATTATCTTAACTAACCCTGGCACAGTCAATATAAATTTGAAGTGAAAAATAGCTCTGTTAAAATTAAAATTGCCATGTAAAAGAGAGAAACAGTGTTAGCCCCTAGTTGAGAGCACATATCATATCCTACTGTCAAGGCTGGTAAACCTTGCTTCCCTTGTGTGGATTTCTTTGGTCAACCCATCTGCCTGGCTAGATTCAGCCCACCTGAAAGGTTTTTCTTGTCCTCCATGGAACCCTGAGAGGGGAGCTGGAGAGAGGGGTACACATGCTGTGACTGTGCTGATTGAGCAGCCACTTCATAGTTGCATGGGAATGTGAATTAGGGGATTATTTTGTTATGCTAGGAGGTGGGGGGTTTTGTGGTGGTGGTTGTTTTATTTTGTTTTAAGAAAAAAATTTCCTAAAAATGTATGCTTATTATCAGTTTCACCACAGGGTAACTAGTATCTAATAGCTAATTTTTTTGTTTTTCTTCAGTCTGTATCTTTGTACTGTCTCTGCCCTTGAAGTTCTAGCAACAAGCCTCAGGGCTCTGCTCATTCCCTAAATCCTTAGATTAACAGACTGTTTTTTACTTGACCTCTGCCTTGTGGCCACTGAAGACAATAGAATGCTGTCACCTGCCCCCAGGCATCATCCCAGTTGATTTTTCGTTTCAAATAAGGTCCTTAATCTCTCTCTCTCTTTCTGTTTTGTTTTGTTTTGCTTTGCTTTGCTTTGCTTTGCTTTGCTTTGCTTTGCTTTGTTTTGCAAGGGATGCCTACACCAAGAGGTGTTAGGTCTAGTCCTGGAAGATCTGGTGCCCTCTTTGATATTTCTCCTTGATCTTTTTTCCAACTGGAGAATAGGGTATAGCACCCCTGAGCAAGATCTTAGATCACTTGGAAAGGGTGGAAAGCATCTCTAACTAAAACTGCATAATTACATGGTGACCCTTTTATGGTTGCAAATGAAACTTGGAGTATGACTTTTCACTTCTTTTAGCCCCTAGAGAAAAGGCCATGGAACAAGCATTCTTACATTTTTCTCCCCAATTCTGAAAAGCTGTAGTTTCACTAGACGAAAAAAGTTGAATCCTAAACTCAATGAATAATAATTTGGCATGCTTAATTTTCTCTATCCATCATCTACTTTTACTTTCTTCTCTTTGTTCCTCTCTCTAAGGAATCTATTCAAAATTGCTGTTTCTCCTGGCTTCCATATTTCGGAAAGTTGTTTAACCTTTGTGTGACTAATGTTCTGCGAATTTCTCAGTGGCTTTGATTCAGACTCTCAGATCTTTTGCTTCCTTCTTTTTAATTGCTTCTCTGGTTGATTAGTCCTGTGTATTTTAATATCTGATTATTTTTTCATCACCAAGACAGATACCTTCATCAGCCCTAATCACTCTTCACTCTTACTCATATCATCGCCAGCAGTTTTCAATTGTTTATTTTTCCCTTCTCTAACTTATGATATCCATTTCTACTTAATCTTCTTAAAAGGGTAAGCTGACAATGCAACCCCTTGCTCCTAAACCTCTGGTGACCTCATTCATTTTTTCTTTCAGTCTTTGATATGTGCCAAATACCATGCTAGTTACTGTAGATAAATGATGACTAATGCAGAGCAGCCCCAGCTTTCATGGTGTTTGTAGTCTATCCGGAAAGAAAAAAAAGGAAAACTTTAAAGACAGACTTCTCTCCCTGGTTTTTAGAACTCTCTCCAATATGGTCACAATTTTGTATCCTCCTGATGAAAACATTTATCTGACTTTTACAGCATATCTTTGGATTTTTCTCAACGTAAATAAAAAAGCTCTATGAAGTGAGAGCATAATGGCTTTTAGAGGATTCTTAACACTAGACTCTGCAACTTTAAGCTTGGCACAAACTCTTTGTGTCTCAATCTCTTACTTTATAGAGATAGAATCTTGCTCTGTTGCCCAGGCCGGAGTGCAGTAACGCGATCATAGCTCCCTGTAACCTTGAACACCTGGAGTCAAGTGATCTTCCCATCTCAGCTTCCTGAGTGGCTGGGACTACAGGGTCAGGTCACCACACCCAGCTAGTTTTTCTGTTTTTTTGTGGAGACAAGGTATTGCTATGTTTCTCAGGCTGGTAATGAATTCCTGGGCTCAAGCGATCTTCCTGCTTCTGCTTCCCAAAGTGCTGGGATTATAGGCATGAACCACCGCACCCAGCCTCAATTTCATAGTCTTTAAATGATAATGATAGGAAATAATTACTTACATGTAAGTATTTGCTTTGGGCTAGCAAAACCTAGTGGTTAAAAGCACAGACTCTCAGTCAGTCACACTGCCTGGCTCTGGGTCCTAGCTCTGCTCCTTATCAGCTATGACTGTCAGGTCTCATTGCCTCGGCGTCTTCATCTGTAAAGTGGGGAGAATAACACTGGGAATGATTAAATAAGTTAATAAAGTAAAAACCATTGAAACAGTGCCAAGCACACTGTAAGAGCTATATAAGTCTTAGCCATTTCTGTTAAATTTCTGTTATTACTTCTCTTTTCTTTTCTTTTTTGAGATGGAGTCTCGCTCTGTTGCCCAGGCTGGAGTGTAGCGGCAGCACGATCTTGGCTCACTGCAACCTCCACCTCCTGGTTCAAGCAATTCTCCTGTCTCTGCCTCTTGAGTAGCTGTATACAGGCACATGCCACCATGCCTGGATAATTTTTGTATTTTTAGTAGAGATGGGGTTTCACAATGTTGGCCAGATCTCGAACTCCTGACCTCAAGTGATCCACCCACCTCTGCCTCCCAAAGGGTTGGGATTACAAGTGTGAGCCACCACGCCTGGCCAATTTCTGTTATTACTTTTCTTAATAAGTGGCACTACTATTCATATTTTACCAATCAGGAAACTAAATACTTTGACCAGAGCCACGTGTAAGTGACAGAGTCAGGGTTCTAACCTGGGCATCCTAGTTTCAGAGGAGGCACTAGTAATTACTACTCTATACAGTCTCCATTATGGGATTTTGGTAATAATGTAGTTAAATAATATGTAATAAAATTTAAAACTATAATGCACTATGAATATTTAAGGTATTATGTATACTATAATGAGTTATGTTTGAAAGAAACACTAATTTTTTTTCTTTTCCATCACTTAAAACCTTTTCACTAGACCAGTAATTACAAACAGCATTTTAACGGCATTGTATAATTAGACAATCCCTTCAGATACATGCATGTATTTACATTGCTACTTTCAGAGGATGGCAAAGTCAGTAATATCATTTCTATTTTGAAAAAGAGAATGCTGAGGATCAGAAAAGTTAAGTAACTTGCCCTCGTGTTCACAGATACTAAATGAGAAAGTCTCCTAATGTAATTCCAAAGCCCCAAATGTCACCCTGTGTTTTGCTATCATACCTGCTGTTTTCTAATGATTTATTTTTTTAACAGTTTGAAAACTAATTTTATAATATAGTGTACCATTATAAATTTATATAAATATTAATGTATCTTTGTGTACAACTGCATAACTACTTGAACTTATACCCTTTTTCTTTTTAAAGATTGTGATTGCTAGCATCATGTGCAGTTACAATAAAAATGACTGGATGGAACTTGCCAAAAAGTCTGAGGTAATGGTTACTTTCGTATATATTTATTTCATTTCTTCTCTCCTATTTTTATTAGTTTTAAATAAAGAGCTGCCATGAAAAATAATGCACTAGAAGTAAAATTGAATTGAAAATGTAACTTAAAACATTTTTATTATAATTTGTTTACCCTGTGTTTTCATTAAAATGATGGAAATGTAAATTTAAAAGGAATTTATTCTATAAAAGCAGTCCCTTGGATTTCACTCACTACCTAAAAATCCTTTATTCTCTGGATCCATACACTCTTTATTTGCATGTTAAGCAAACTGTATATTATGATGGATGCCATGATAAAATTTAATTCTACCTTTGAGAGTCTAACTTGATCTTACCTTGCCATTAGGCAAACTAGTTTGACAGTAAGAGAAGAAATTTTGAATATAAAACTCTTGAATATTTAAAGTATAAAAGGTTCATTTAATACTATTCTAGTTTGAATACAGACATGCATAAAAGAGTGGGACAGAATGCTCCTGAATGGAACACTAGTCAGCAGGTTTTCCATAATATAAATTGAATCCTGCACAAATGCAAACAAGTAACCATGTGCCTCAAATTTGTATTTCAAATAGAAAAATACATACTTAAAATTATACACTTATGTCCATCATGCTGTCATGGAAAATAGTCTGGAGAGTCTTAGCTGGGGTTTCTTGAAAACCTCTCAGTAATATAGAAGACTAAATCTAACGATACCGATGAACTAATTGAGGCTACATTATAAAATACTGCAAAGCTCTCTATAGTGTTCAAAAATGTTGATTATACCTTTTATTTGGATATTTTAAAAATGAGAAAGGAAAAAATTACTTCTGGGACTTAGAGGGGTGAAATTAAACATGATCAGTAATTGGCCTCGTGATCTTCCGTGCTGGGTTCATTTGATACATGTATTTACCTAATTGACCATGAAATCTTCCACAGAGCCCGTGCTTGGCTTGAGCTGTGCCAATTTTAAGCTGACTATGATGAATGGCTTTATCATGCCGCTTGCTTCTCTGCCTTTCTGTAAGAACAAAATACTTTTCAAAAATTTTTTTTTCAATATTAGACATTAATTTTTAAATAGGCAAGATTACTTTTTATAAGTCAAAAGCCTTTAATTATAAACAAACTGGCTAACCTAAAGATATCTTTCACATTTCATAAGTTTCTTTAATTTCCGTTTTATTTAATATCACCTTCTAATTACTCTATAGCAAAAACATAAATAAAAAGAAAGGAAGAAAGAAAAAAGAAAGAAGGGAGGAAAAGGTATGCCTTTTGTTCAGTCAAAACGGTCTGCAAAATCTCCCCATAGGAGAGCAGTCTGCATAACAAGAAGGTATGATAATATCAATTAAAAAATAAAAATCTTCACTATAATCCTAAATCTGGACTAGCCCAGGAGATATCACATGAAGGAAGTATCCCCTAGGCCTTCACAGCTTCTAGGAGGGTAATATTAAGCAGCATGATTTCATCACAGTTCATATGGTAGGCACCCAATAACATTTTATAGAATCAGTATTTGGTTTTGATTTTATGAATATGTTTCAAAACAGGTTAAAACAGATTTCCTTACAATGGAAAAATCGACATTAAAATCTTCAAAACCAACAAAAACATATTCAAGTCCAAGTTACTATACTACCTAACATGTACATTTCTTGGTGGCATAGGGATGTAAGAAATCAGAGACACCACACCAGCACTCTTGCATGCCAACTGTTTTAAGTTTAGCTAATGATGTGATGTGATGATGTATACTAAATCTTAAGTTTATAAAACCCTCTTTATGGCCGATTAATTCTTGAATTACACAATAGAGAGCTGAGGAAACCTGCTATCAGCTTTTTGCTACTTTATCTGAAACAGAAATGACACATATGGAGCAGTAGAACCTTAGAATGCATACCCGTTTCGTGTTGTCTTCTATATTCTTCAACCTGGCTTGACTTTGTCATGTTTTTGAGCACCATAAAGAAGTTTCTACTGCTTGTGTCAAATCAGTAACATTGTTAGAATCTGGTTAGCTTTCTTGGTCCACGTACCTGACCACAGGCTCTCTTGCTTTTCTGGAACCTTGGTAGTATACTCCAAATTTATGCAAAAGAAGATTTATGAAACACCTACTATGTATAAAGTCCCTGACCAGCCAAAGCAAAGATGAACAATAGGGAGCAATCAGATATATGCCAAATTGAGCCATTGCTGAAGGTTCACAGTATTCACTTGTCAATGGATCTTTAATCCAGTATAGTCCATCTTGAATCAATTTCTTTCTTAATTTGTAATTAGCCTTGAAAATAGAGCCTGAGTCAAAGTTAATGTGAAAAAAGCTTTATTGAAGTATATAATCTCAGAGCAGTAAGACTGAGGAGAAAAGAAAAATGAGATGGGGAGAAGGGAAAACAAGCACAATATGGTGTGTTCCAGAGCTGGACACAACTTCACAAGGAAATGCAGCCAATTGCTCAGTTATATGGGACAAGGAATAGCACATCATCTCACAATATGATAGAATCACCCATTGTCTCATCACTTTCTAGGAAAGGAAGTGGAAGGAATGAGTCTACTGGCTCCTTCAGTTTCCTGTCTCTCACCGGTCCCATTTCACACCATAGGGAAGCTAGATTTCCTAGCGTGGGGTGTGATGCTTCATCTAAACCCAGAATTGAAGGGAAAGGCCAGAGCCTCCTGATCGGGCGTGGGCACTGGTGCTCCTGGAGCTCTTACTTTGACAGGCTCAGTGGAGGTTGTGACACAACCCAGTCTCATCTGGAGGGAGTCTGTGAGAGTGGACAGTTACTGAAGGAGATGTGAAGATAGCAACAGGGACTCGGGTTTCCCTTTGAAGTAGCGGCAAAATTCCTGGGTGACAAGTGGTGCCATCAAATTTGAGGAAGCATATAATTGGCTGTGGTCCAAAATGCATCATTACCAAGTTTATCAGCAATAGCTCCACTAATCATCTTGCTCTCAACCAATCCAAATTCTTTCCATCTTTCCTAATTTCAGAACCCTTGACTTGACCATTAAGTGCTACTTGGCCCTTCCCCTGCCTGCCTCTCTCCAGTGTCACTGTGGATCTGTTTTCTGCATTCCAGATCCTGCTGCCTTCTTTTCCTCCTCCAACATATTCCCAACTCAGAAAGTTTGCTGTTCCCTTGGCCTGCAATGTTCTCTCTTCCTCAACCCTGAGCCTCCAACCACATAGGTTAAACCTCCCTGTCCTATATTCTAAGCCCCTGTCTTCAGAGGCCAGTTGACCAGATAGTTAATGAAGCTTAAGCTTCAGGGCATTTACTTGCATGGACCATTTCCAAGTCCCTGTACCTAACTCTGTGTTTACAATGTTTGGTTATCGTTTTTTCCTTAAAGAGGGTTTTCCAAATTACTTAAGCATTAGGCTCCCCAAAATCTGGATCTACCTCTGCCTGTGCTTTTCCTCTGTAGCATATAATAAAATGGTGATTAACAATTGTGTCATTAGTCATTACTAATAGTTCCTCTGTCCTGCTTGTTAGAAAGCATTACACAAATAATGTATTTGTGTAATGTAAATAGTGAAATAATGTCCATGGGGATCGAGACCCCTGTGTGGTTCACTGCTTAATCCTCAATTCCAAGCACAAGGCTTTCTCTACCAGCAGATATTTGTTGAATGAAGTAGAAAAGAAGTATACAATTTGAGTATTGCCATGTGGCAAACAAAAAGGAAGCCATTACAGAATAAATGGGAAGAGTGGTATTTTATTTGGCACCCATGAACTTGAAGGGTTTAAAATCCAATGATGATGATTTTAAGTCAGGTACCTGATGAGGGATTGCCAAGGTTCTGACCACCTTTGGTAGGAAGAGACAAGGAAGATCCAGCAGAAAGGCACAGGCACTAAAACCAAGTTCCCATACTATTCCTAGCGGAGCCAAAATAAAACACTAACAAGCCAGGTTCCTATCAGTTTTTTTAGCTGAATCTGGGCAGCAATACGTCATGAATTTAATAGCTGTGAGAGTTAGAAATCTCAAATAGTTTGAGGTAAAAATCAGACAGAGGCACATTACAGAAATATGTAGGACCAGTTGGATATAAGTTTCTGAACAGGGACAGTAAACAGGACAGAATGGAATCACAGGAGATAGACACACAGCTGGAGATGAGAGATAGTAACTGACTTTATGTCCAGTGGGGCCCAAGCTAAGAGTACTTTACCTGTCCCAGGTCTATCTCGGAGAGTTTTAAGATCCCAGAGAACTTTAACTCCAGTTTTGGATAGTTGAGACTAGAGGATAGCATTGCTACTTAGAAAGTCAACATCTAACCCCATGTATTCATTTAACAGAAGAAATTAAGAGGGATCCAATAATTGTGCCTTTCATGCCCCACTACAGTACGCTGTTCTCACCCTACTTGAGCTCTGATGTCCTTTGCCAGCCCCTATCACCCATGGAATTCTTCCCTTCCCACTTGGGCTGTGATACACCACACCATGCCACTGGCCATGTAGACGTCCTTCTGGCTCTGCTCTGCATAGGCTGTGACATCCCACACTGGGCCCTCATGGCTGCTCCTCAAATGCTCATGCTCACCTGCCTTACCTTGCCCTGACCAATGACTTCAGAGCTGTAGTGATCAGGAAGGTAAGGGAAAGAAAGGAAGAGGTAAGGAAAGAAGGAGAAGAGAGGAGAAGTGCTTTGTGCCTGATTTTGTTGTATATGTTGCACAAGAGTTTGTAATTTTGCCACCTTAGTTTCTCTGGGTGTTTTTATAAAGTGGTTCAGAGAATTTTAAAAATTATACCACTGCCATATTCCAAGAATTTCTCAGGATAGTTTTCCTTTCCCTCCTGAGGTATAGACAATGTAGGACCAGATGAGTTCTCTTAAATCATTTTAATATCAAGGCAGAGGAAGGACAAGTCAGAGGTCTTGTTGGATGGATAAATAAGTATTTAGATAGATAGATGATTGATAGGTAGGTAGATTGACAGATAAAGTATTTAGATAGATAGAGTACACCTTTATAATATTTACTATATTCCGGAAGTCATTTACTTACTTAGTTTTTATCACTCCTCTTTAAACTTTTATATATGTTAAAGCTCTTATTTTTCTTTTCAGTTGACTTAAAACTGTAAAAAATAAACTTCCTCTTTTGGCACTTCTCATTTCCTGTATTAGCCTTGGAAACATTTAAAAATACATCTCCCTAGAATTTTTCTGTGCAAATATCAAATTTATTTATACCTTATAACAACAACTCTGTGACTTCGTTCCACTTTTTTAATATATTTTTATTTTTAATTTTTTTTTTTTTTTTGGAGTTCTAACGTATCACTGACTTGATGTTTTCCTTTTTTTTTTTTTTTTTTTTTTTTTTTTTTTTTTTGAGGAAACTAAGGCCAAAAGTAGTGAAATAATGTATTCAAGTTCACACAGATAGGATGGAGTAAAAGTGGGATTCAAACCCATAGTTTGGCTCAGAGTCCACACTATCTATATACACACACACACACACACACACACACTCTACTGCATGTAGGTGGATGATAAATAGATAATGTAGGAAATTAGTAACAGTGTATTTCCTATGTCACTGCCATCACTAGGCTATTTCATTTTATAACCATTTAGGTGAGGTAGAATCAACTCTGGGTAAGTGACTAAACTAAAAAGCTTGTGACTAACAAGAATCAGAATGCATGCCCAATTTCAGTTAATTTAACATTTCATGCTAATTCAGCAATTAAGGCTTTTTGAATGGTTAGAGTTGCTTGGAAATGGAATTAACTGCCTTTTAAGGTGGTGTGCATCCTGAGACAGGAATTTTCAAGCAGAGGCCACATGAATGTTCCTGTTCTCATGGTGTCACTTGAACAGCATTGTCTGTTTTTGAGACTTGGATGCACATTTCAAAGGCCTTTCCAGGTGTGTTTGGTGAGTGGGCATTTGTATATGTGTATAATGTTGGGGAAATTGTAATAATTAGTCATTGAAAAAATTTTATATTGGACAGATGATTTTAAAATGTTTTAATTTTTGCTTCAAATTGGAAGCTATAAGGATATCGAGCTGTTACGTTTTTCGTAACACGCTATGACAACTCCAGCCATAAAATAAGTGATTTGTAGTAAATTATAATAGTGGGCACAAATGCAGGTCCTGGACTCAAAATGCTTGGGTTAAAGACCCTACTATCAGCTATAGGCTGTGGGATGTTGGATAAATCACTTGAACTCTTTAAGTCTTACTTTTATCAATTATAAAGTAGAAATAATGATATATCCTACCTCTTAGAGTTGCTGTGAGGATAAAGTAAGATAAAACATACAAAGGACATAGTAAAGTGTCTGGCATGTTGTAAATGCTGCATTAATGTTAGCTATTATTATGTAATATGGTAGCTAGGTGTAAGTTTGAAATGCAATATGCATAATGTAAATATGTATACAACTACCTTGCAAAGCCTTATTTAATCCAAAATGATGTTGAATTGATTTGCTATTAATTGCTGCATTTCGGTTAAATAGAGAAGTCTAAAGGAAATATTTGAAGTAACCAGGAAATAATAAGAAACATGTTATAAGCATATATTTGCACTATACAGTCTTTTCGCTAAGCTGGTAATTACTGCATGGCATGGTTTTGAGACAGGTCATATTATCCACAGTTGACACTTGAGCAGCTGGAGACAAAGAAGGTTGACTGACTTGTACACATCATCCCCAATTCCTTAGCTACAGGCATAAGATTTGAACTTAGGGTTCCGCAGGCTGTGCTCATCCATGCTCACTACCAAACCATCAAGGAAAGAGTAGCATGGTTTTCAGCAATTCTCAAATAACATGAAGCCTTTTAAAATCGGATTAGGAAAGCAAAACCATAATGAAACCATGTTAAGAAACAGGCTCAATGATCAAATGGACTTTAACAAACGTGCAGAAGAAAAAGCAGACTCACTAATGAATAAAGATAGGCAAGAAAATAAACTGAGAAATGACTAGCTGGAGTTCCTAAGTTTGTTGAGGTCCTACTTAACATTCATAGAGCAGGAAAAAATAGGTTAAAATCTTAAACAGTTAGGAAGGAAAGAGAAAGAAGAAACAACTGTTGCCCTAAAGAAAGGTCTAGTGTACGCAGAAAGTAGTGAACTATTTTTTAAGCCTTTGCATGTGATAAACCTGTTAAAATACTGTTGTAATCAGTTCAAGCTTCTAGTTGGCCTTACTGAAAAATAAACCATGGCACTGGAAAAATTATAGAAGTTAGCTAAAAGAATATAAAATTTGAATCAGCTAGTTTTTTTTTTTGGAAATGGAGTCTTGCTCCATTGCCCAGGCTGGAGTGCAGTGCCTGATCTCAGCTCACTGCTACCTCTGCCTCCCAGGTTCAAGCGATTCTCCTGCCTCAACCTCCCGAGTAGCTGGGATTACAGGCAGACAGCCACAGCCAGCTAATCTTTTGTATTTTGGTAGAGATGGGGTTTCACTGTGTTGCCCCGCTGGTCTTAAAATTCTAAGCTCAGGCAGTCCTCCCACCTGGGCTTCCCAAAGTGCTAAGATTACAGATGTGACCTACTGCACCCGGCCACTATAATAACCATTTTTTTTTTTTTTTTGAGACGGAGTCTTGCTCTGTGCCCCAGGCTGGAGTGCAGTGGCGCGATCTCGGCTCACTGCAAGCTCCGCCCCCCGGGTTCACGCCATTCTCCTGCCTCAGCCTCCCGAGTAGCTGGGACTACAGGTGCCCGCCACCACACCCAGCTAATTTTTGTATTTTTAGTAGAGACGGGGTTTCACCATATTAGCCAGGATGGTCTCGATCTCCTGACCTCATGATCCGCCTGCCTTGGCCTCCCAAAGTGCTGGGGATTACAGGCGTGAACCACCGTGCCCAGCCTGTAATAACTTTTAAAAGTATTTTGTTTATTCTTCAAGTTCTTTACAGAAGACTTCCCACACATTCTAAGATTCTCAAAATATTCTAAGAATACTTAGAATGAATTATGTTGTTCATTTATATAAGATCTATTTGTATTCTAAGGAATTAATGATTTAAACAAGAAGGATTCCTATTACTACTAAGACAAAACTATCAATACTTCCTATTTCTTAGATAAACTATTTTAAAATATGATAATGTTGATTTTCAGTTAAAAACATTTTACATTTTGTTTATTCATTCTAGCTAGCCCACTACATTTTTCTTTGTGTGCCTACTCCGAGCGTCAATTATTCAAAATTAGTAAGATTTGTGTCCATAAAAATAGAAGCTGTTTAGGAAAGAATAAATGTGATATCAAACAGATCTGAGTTACAATCTCTACTGTGTCACCTAATAACCAAGCTTGTCATTTAACCTCCCTATGCTTCAGTTCAGTTGCCTGTAAAATTGGTATCATAATAATACAAAGATTATGAGAATTAGAGGTAACAAACATAAAGCATATAGAGCAGTGAGTGGCCCCTTATAAGCACTCGGTAAATATTTGGTGTGTGATTGTTGTTGTGGTGGTGGTTGTTACATAGACCTTAATTTGAGAGAGTTAGAATATACCTCACAAGATAGCTGTGATACAGAAAACAGAATAGTTAACACTTGACAAATGTGACTTTTGTTATCAATGGTGAAAGCTTATTGGTATATAAATAAAGCTTTGCCTTTTCTTTCATTTTCCTTTCTTGTTTAAAGGATTCTGGAGCAGATGCCCTGGAGTTAAATTTATCGTGTCCACATGGCATGGGAGAAAGAGGAATGGGCTTGGCCTGTGGGCAGGTAAGGACCTTGACAGCTGCCACTAAGTATGTCAGTGTGACATAATAGGCCCCTGTATGGATAGTTACTATACCTTAGGCAAGGAGATGCATGGATCAGATGACTGGCTAGAGACTTCCAGGTCTGCATTGTTTAAATATTTAGTGCTTAAAAAGTGGAAAATGAGGGAAGCTGAAATTATAGCAACTGTTTAGTTTTATTGAGGAAAATATCACATTATGTGCTTGACAGGAAGTAATATCATAACAAATAGTTTTTAAAAGCGCTGAAGCAGAATTAGCTGATTTCAAATGCAGTGTTCTTTATTCATTCCTGATGCTGATCCAGTTTCCCTGGAGCAATATACTGTACAAAATGCATTGTTCGTAGTGATTTTGTAGTAAATGGGGCACAGCACAAATTGCATTTTACATTTTTTAGCATATGATCATTATTCACTAACTGTGTTTGGGGAGTTGCAAAAAGACTTTGATGCTATTTTTATTTTGGATACAATAAATGGAACCTTCATACTAAAATACTTTCAAAAGCCTAATGAACACAATGTGAAATAATATGTTAATATATAGAAAACACTGCATCTTTATGTAACTAGTTACAATGTTGGATGTTAAGGAGCACTGTAAAAACTTAATGCTAAAAAGGTGAGTATTTTGCATCTCATAATTTAGCTTTCAAGCCCAGAAGGAAATGGTGTGAATTAAATAGTATGAAATGTAGTAATTTCGGACAGATTGTCTAGTCTTGGAAAGTTTACTTTTATCTCCATGTCTGGCACAGGGCCTTGTACTTAGTAGATGCCCAGCTTTTTTTTTTTTTCTCTCTCTAGTCATCAAATTGATTTGAATTAAACTCAGAGGCCCTTAATTTGGGAGGACAAACATTTCTGCTTATTCAAATGAACATAGATTGCTATCTTTGTATTAGCAGTCAGGAAGAATTTTAAACTACTTCGTAAATATTTAACATGCAGAATAGATTTGTGACTTAAGGAGAAACCATTGTTACGTAACAACAGGAAAGGAGGGTCTAGTCAAATATTTTTCAAGTATATTCTCTGTTCCGCTCACAACAGGTTGCCCAGAAGATCAGTAACTATGATATATGGTAACAGAACCAAGACTCAGAACTACCCAGTATGGGGAAAATATCATGACATCGAATCATGACTTTTATGAGTCACATGGTTAGATATTAGCATGTTAAGATGGGTAATGTGATTACAATGAGAAGGATTCCTTAAAGGACACCTGGAATGGGGGCTGAGTTAGTATTCTTTTCCCATCTCAAGTCAAGATTGTCCCTGCACTCGTTTCACAGTCTCTGAATCTCAGAACTGAAATATTTTTTAGTTACATGGATAGAAACAGCTATGGAGGTTTTAAATCTATTGATTGCTTTGTTAGGGGAGGATGCAATTCAATATTTCTCTCTTGCCACAAATATGACCATTATTTTGAAAATGTTACCCTAGTCCCACCTGAGTTTATTTTTTGGAGTAGACTTTTGCTATATGAGCATATCTGAATTTACTCAGCCTTTAAGTGTCTTAGGTGTATCCTTTCTAGAGAGTTATTTAGCCACATAAAGTTTTGCACAGCCTTTGGCTGAATGAGAATGCCAAATGCTAAAACTTTGCAGTCAGAGATATCATTAAGCTTTCTGAAAACTCTTGGAAAACACATGTTCCAAAAACCATGATATCTTGGCTGAAGAAAATTTAGGAACGTTTCCATTTCACTTATTAGTTATAATCTCTAAAACTGAAACCAATTCTTCCTATCAGCCAAGTTTAGAAATTTTCTTTTGAATGATATTCTCTTGTACATTATATAATTGAAGAATAAAGCTAATTTAATCATTTTTGTTCCAACATATTTTAAATGATTTCTCTGCCTGAGGACACATGAATGTTCCATATTTTAAATAAAGAGAACTTAGAATATTAGTGCATTTTTTAAAAAATGCTTTCCTGTGCCTCTGACTTCCCGAAGTGAGCACTAACACACTCGGGCTTATTCGCCTTTTCCTCTAGTTCCTTTTACCCCTTCTCTGCCTCCTGTTCCCATTGCTTCTCCTTTTACCTCCCTAAGTTCCAAAGTCTTGAACACTTGCCAATTGGTGGGATGGAGAATTTATACTCAGTGGTGGGGGACTGAAGAGTCATTCTAGTCCCTCTTCCCCATTGCTATGTGGTCTTGCATTTCATCTGTTGAAAACTTACTATGTGCTAAGCACAGAGCTGCATGCATGGTCAGAGCCTAATCAATATTTGCTTCAAGAATTAGACATGCTATTGGTTCCATGGCTAAAATATTTATCTGCCAGAGACACCTTCTTGTTCAGTACACATTCCTCTCTAAATACCTGATTTTGTTCTCCTTTATCTCAAATATTTTCTCACATATATTTAATGAGTGAAAAATGCTGCCTTTGCACCTAATTTGCCTGTGTGTAATCAACATTGTATAGATCTAACACTGATATATATACACATATATATAGGCTCATATATATACCTATATATGTAAAATAAGTGACTAAAAATCATGAAATTTTTGAAGAGGGAAGGCCATAATCCATACTCTACAACATTATAGGTTCCATGTTTATTTATGAAATTTATAGAAACAGAATCTCAAGCTGACCTTGGGAAATTGCATTGTATATTCCTTCAAGTCAAAGCTTCATATCAAATCTTAAAACACTTCAGCATGGCTGAGTGTTTAAAAGTAGTCTCATGTGTTCATTCCATCAGCCATGTGTCACCTTGATCAAGCCACTTGCTCTCCTGAAGGATAAGTATCCATCTCTAAAATACGGGATTTGAACTAAATGATCTCGAAATCCCCTTTAAGCTTTAATATTCTGATAATGTTAACATTAAAAATAGCAGGCTACTGTTATTTTTAAACTACCTTTAAAGAGCATTATTAAAACAAAAACAACTAAAGAAATAAACAAACGCCTATTATGTTGCTCTTTTTTTAAAAAAAATAAGTTCTGGGATACATGAGCTGAACGTGCAGGTTTGTTACATAGGTATACATGTGCCTTGGTGGTTTGCTGCTCCTATCAACCCATCATCTAGGTTTTAAGCCCCTCATGCCTTAGGTATTTGTTCTAATGCTCTCACCCCGCTGGCCCCCCACCCCCCAACAGGCCCCGGTGTGTGATGTTTCCCTCCCTGTGTCCATGTGTTCTCATTGTTCAACTCCCATTTATGAGTGAGAACATGTGGTGTTTGGTTTTCTGTTCCTGTGTTAGTTTGCTGAGAATGATGGCTTCCAGCTTCATCCATGTCCCTGCAAAGCACATAAACTTGATTTTTTAATGGCTGCACAGTATGCCATGGTGTATATTGTGGAAGACAGTGTGGCGATTCCTCAAGGATCTAGAACCAGAAATACCATTTGACCCAACAATCTCATTACTGGGTATATACCCAAAGGATTATAAATCATTTTACTGTAAAGACACATGCACACGTAAGTTTATTTCAGCACTATTTACAATAGCAAAGACTTGGAACCAACCCAAATGCCCATCAATGATAGACTGGATTAAGAAAATATGTTGCTGTTTTTAAAAACACTAACATTGCCTTAGCCTGCATTAAGGCAGTATTTTACTTGTGATTCTTGTTTTTACTAATGCTTACCCTAACTAATGCTCCCCGCTTTTTGGTATATTTTACTTTGACGAATGAGAATCTAAGCAGCAGTTGCTCAAAAAGGCTATGATTGGTTAAGTACACATCTTGTACTTAAAGTGGCTAGGATAGAACCCTTGGTCTTTTATACTAGAGGCTGCACTTCCATTTTAGTTAATGGTGTCAATAACCCTGAGGCTCAAGCAAAGGTGAAAATATCATTCAGTTTCATTCCAAAGAGTCAAAGTTGTATTACAGCATGAAAAATAAAATACAACTCTTCTTCCATTCCCTCCCAACAACCCTCTGAAGCCAGATGAGTTTTTATTCCATTTTTCCCAAAGCAGAGGCCCTCGAGTTTCCCAGGTCAAAGATCTGGTCAGTGGCTTCCAGACCCGCACTTTGATTTGATAGTAGCCTGAATAAAGGGCAGTTGTTCCTAATAAGTAGGTATTCCAATATCAATGTTAAGTATCAGTATTATTAACTGAAAATTAAGTGCAGGATTACATAAGCTCTAAAGTTTGTTTATAATTCAATTTCATTTCTCTAAATATATGAAACTACAAGCAAACGTGAATCCACTGTTTAGGTTCTGTCTCCTGCGACTAAAGGTGCTTCTCTGGTGTCTTAGCATTCAGATTTAAAGTTGTCTACATGCAATTTATATAAATCCATTTTCTGTAACAGCATATTACTTAATAGATGTAATTGTGTTATAACCAATTCTATAAAATTCAGCCAAAATGACACCTTTTTGAGGTCTTCCCCTTTTCCTACATGCTACATGTTCTTATCACATTGAGTACTAACCCTCTTTTAGCCTACTAAAATTACATTAGATTTTTTACTTCCATCCTGCAGAACCTTCTTACCCAGTTCAGGCTAGTACTGAATAGACCTCGAGTAGGCCTTTGTGTTGTTGTGTTTTTAAAATTATTGCCAACAATAGGTGGCAAAAAAATCCTATTATTTCTGTTAAAATAATGACAAGATATGGTCTTCCCTGGCCTGCATTGTCATGCAACAATAAGAAGGTAGACCTTAATTAGGCTCCTCTGACACTGTTTCTGGTACATGTAAATAGTAGCAAACATTTGACTAAGAATATGTGTTCATTCTCAAACGTGAATTTGACCAGTATATTTCTTTCTGATTCACCTTTACATATCAAGACCAACCTTCCCCAGGAGTTTTACTGAACCTCTGAGTTCCTGACATTGTTGTCTTTGGGCTGCCTTCTTTGGCCAGCAGTACCTTTAATTCTTAGACCTACCTTCAGCTATCAAAAGAAAAATAGTTGCCCAGGAGTTGTAAGTGGAGTGAGATATGTGGTAAGAAGTGTTGCCTTCCTGTTTTATCTTCCATGTGGCAATAAAGAAGAGCAAGACGCAGCATGCTCCACAGGACTTCTCGATACAAGTCATATAATCCTCTTGGAATGATTTTCTTTTTGCTACCATCAGAAAACCTAAAGCTGCCTACTTCTTTTCCTTGAGTTGATGATGGGGTGTAGTAAAGCACAGAATTTTGTGACTGAGAAGAACCTTAAAGATTTTCCAATTCATTTCCCTTATAT
This sequence comes from Macaca nemestrina, assembly GCF_043159975.1. Classification (NCBI taxonomy): domain Eukaryota; kingdom Metazoa; phylum Chordata; class Mammalia; order Primates; family Cercopithecidae; genus Macaca; species Macaca nemestrina. Next base: position 135,901,452 of record NC_092125.1, read on the forward strand.
ACAGGATAGGAATGAAGGACCAGAAAAGTGCCTAATCTGCCTTAGCCTAAGGTAACCAACTAGCAAGTCCCACAGCTTTAGTGCCTTTGTTACTGACCCCTGTCTGGTGCTCTGTCTAGTATTCCCAACTGTGTAATTTTGGTGTATCAAAGTTTCTGGTCAAGCAAGGAAAAGTCAGTGCACTACCCTGGCTACTCCCTACTATAACTTTTTGCATACAATTATTATTCCTTCTGCTTGGAGTTTATACCTTCTCAGCTGAAATTATCCAAATGGAAATCACCTCTCTAATTCTATTTCAAATGACATTCTAATTCATGGGCTGGTTGTATATTATCAGTCAACCAAACTTTCCATGAGGAAGGAAGAATAATATATATGAAAGGGTTTAAAGGTAGAAACCCAATGCATACTCACATCTGAATCTGTAGTGACCTAGAGTTTGGATCACTGTCAAAGAATTTGATTTCTTTACCCAGCAGTTGCAAGAGGCTACAAAGATGTTATTTCCCTAGCCCTCGATGGATCCCAATTGTTCAGTGGTTTGAATGCCTTCATTGCAGGTATAATTGCTAAAAAGTGCACAACTATTTAGTGTACACTAATTTAGTAATGATTTCTTTGGATAGAAAGTTCAAAAATGATAGTATAATCAGAGAGAAGACTGCTGTAGCTTTACAGGCTGAGTAAGGACCTAATCAAAGATGGCAATAACACTGTTATCATCTGTTATATCTTGCCAACTCACATTCCCCTTCCTGCATTTAATCATATTGTTCAGTTCTATGCATAGAATTTTTAAATATTAGAATGTTCAACTCAAACAGTCCAAACATTAGTTTTGTCATCAGAGAGACATATGAAGTCCTGCTTTCATGATGATTTAGCTAAGCCAGAATAAAAGGTTTAAGAGTGATAAACCTTAAAATTGAGTTTTAAAGATTATTGCTCCAAATACCACCCAGAGCAATACTTTAATAATTCCTTCATGATCTGTTCTGTGTTCAAACTTAATTTGCACAAAACTGTATGTTTATTTTTTAAAAAAGAGAGAGAGGCTTTGTTTCTGTTTCAACATGCCAACATTTTTTCATTAGACATTAACCGCAGATTATTACCCTTACCCTTGCCAGAAAGCAGACGTCTGTCATCAGGAAGAGAATCCAAACCAAGTGTGAGGACCACAGTGCCCCAGATGTGCTAGAATGTCCCCTGGGAAATAAAGTCTTCCTTCAGCAGCTGGGTTAACAGACCCTCTAGCTCATATGCAATGCAGTGTCCAGGGAGCAATGACCACAGCCCTGCTTGGATCAGACCCCTATAGATGTCTGTGGAGGGGACCATATGAAGACACTCTTTTAAAGCCAAACAGCTGAGAAGTCATAGTATTTTCCATATTTCCCAGAGTTGAAACTCAGGAGTTCGGGAGTATAAGAAATCCCAAAGGTTAGAGAAAAGAATGTGGGAGCCCCAGCACTTGTAAAATACAACAAACTGAAGCCACAGTAACTTCCCTGGCTTCTCATGGGGAATCTAAGATGGGGATCACTGCTGAGTTCCGTTCGCTTTTTCATACTGCTTAGGTATGTGCTCCTGAGACATCCTCTGCAGGTTCTTGATTCCTCTCATTCCTTGTGACTTCAGCCTCTATGAGCTATGTATGTGGAGAATTATCCTGAATGTGATGTTTAGTTTATGCCGTAATCAGCATGGACACATGTAGGTTTGGGCTAGAGAGTTGGAATTCTAGGTCTATGATTTGGCTGGATAAGTATGGGATAGACTAGGTTGGCCTCAGTGGGATGATCCCCTGAGACATCACTTTCATAGGTTTGAAAATCATTGCACCATGAAATAACATAGTTCTGTGAAGAAACATGAGAAATGACTGCGTGATATAAGCTTCTGCAAAAGTGACTAAAATCTGATATTAGCCATATAGAGTGGATTCATCCTATTTTATTTTCCTCATAGCATTATAATTTTTGAAGTTCTTTAAAATAAATTATCGATTTTTTTATGAGAAAAACTATCTCTAATAAAAAAGAAATATTTGCTTTGTACTATATTATGTTGCCCAACTTTTTATTTGATTTTAATTTTCAGCCATTTGAATAGACGTGGGTGCTTACATAAGTAGATAAACTACAGGAGATCTGTAAGAGACATTTATATAACTGTCAATATTTTGCCTACAGCTGGTTTTCTATGCATTTTTCAATTATAGCTATTAATGTTTGTAATGATATAAAAATGTTTGCTTCTTTTAAGAAATTATAATTTTTGTAGTCAAAAGCAACACTTTAAATCTAACTGAATTATCAGTTCTAGATCAGGAAATATTGTTGTTTCTGTGTAGCCCAACCATTATGTGGCAGTAAAAAAACATTATACGTAGGCCAGGCATGGTAGCTCATGCCTGTATCCCAGCACTTTGGGAGGCTGAGGCAGGAAGATTGCTTGAGCTAAGGAGTTTGAGACCAGCCTGGGCAACACGGCGAAACCCTGTGTCTGCTGAACACACACACCCAAAAAATAGCTGGATGTGGTGGTGTACACTTGTGGTTCCAGCTACTTGGGGGGTTGAAGCGGGAGGATCACTTGAGCCTGGGAGGCGGAGGTTGTGGTGAACTGAGATCACACAGTTGCACTCCAACCTGGTGAATGTTACAGGAAAAACAGCTAACTATGTATTTTTTAACTTATTTTGGTTTTTATTGTTCTCATCATTTGTTTTATTCCAGAAATAAGCAGCAAAAGTATTTTTTAAGTTTTAAAAAAATCACCCTCAAATATTTGTTCATATCACAGTGAGTTTGAGAAATATAGCAGAATTCTCTACATATTTGTTAACTATAGCATAAGGATGAACTAAAAATGTCATAAAGAGAGACAGAGACAGAGGTGAGATGGAGGAGAGGCTATGGTCTTAGTTCATGATTTCATAAAGAGTTCAAGTAATGTAATGTCACAGAATAATAATAGAGATTGTCAGGGCAGAGTCAAAAGAAATGAATATTGGCAGCAAAAGGGAGGGTCTAGTTATGTGATCCAACGAGCCTAGAATATTGGAAGAACTGGTGGACAAGACTGAGTCATGTATTAGAAGCCACAAAAGACTCCAGAGTAAAGGAGACTGCAGCGTATCAGGCTAAAAAGTAACATTGGACCAGAAAACCGGTAAGCACTCAGTAGCTGAGAGTAAAGGCAACAGAGTTCAAGATAAGGCAAGAGAGAAGATAAGGAATAAGACAAATTAAACGAAGTCATCAGAGGCACCACCTTCACAACGACCTTAAAATTAAGGTACTTCTACCTTAGAGAGAAATTCGTACACACTTCCTGCTGAGGTAGAGTCAGTCTTTTATGGTGCAGTCAGTTTAAGGTTTCCAACTGGGATGGGTGAGCTGTCAGGAAGGAGGCGCGTGGATTTGCCTGACTAGAGAAGGAGATAAGGTAAGTCAAGGAAAATAAATTTATTAAAATGATGGCATTTTACAACTTAAGAGTATTGGCTGAGCACTGAAGGCTCTGTGGCTTTTGTCATGATCATTGGGGAAGCCCTATTCTCTGAGAACTATTACAACCCCCCAGACAAACATGAGGTGATGCTTATTGATAATCACAGATTTCATACAAACATGATGTCTCTCTTGACATTATTTATATCGCAGAGATCTTATTGACAATTTTGTTTTATAGCTAACTTTGTTTTTGTTCTCTCACCAAAAACCACTTTAAGTATCATTATGCTTAGTGAATATACGTACACTACAAAAAAAGTTATCTTTAAGGAGAAATCAATTTAAAGCATGAATTACAATTTTACTCCCTTCAAGATGTCTTAAACATCTTTGACTCTTTCCTCATGTTATTTGTTATTTTTTTTTTCTAGGGTTGATTGCCTGAGTTTTTGCCCGTTTCTCCCTGTTTGTTGCTACTGGGTCTATTCAGATTTGAAAGTCCTCATAGATAGGTTGCAAATTCCATTAACCTTAATATGTGTTCATGATTCATCAGAAAAGAACATGCAGCTTTCTTCTCTTATTTGTGAAATGTCTAACCCTCTATTAAGTGAATGGAAAACTTTGTTGCAATTTTCCTTTGGCAACTTTTTTTCTTTCCTTGACCACACCAAAACCGTAAACAACATGGCAGACTTGCCACTCCTGTTTTTCCTATAATTGTGTTTTGGGTAACATGGAAGAAATTGATATATGAAGGGATAATAGTATCTCTTCTCTTTTAATGTCTATATAGATATAGATAAAGATATCGTGGAATACTACTCAGCCATAAAAAGAATGAAATCATGTCTTTTGTAGCAACATGGATGGAACTAGAGGTCATTATCTTTTTATATATATATAATTTAAGTTCTAGGGTACATGTGCACAGTGGGCAGGTTTGTTACATAGGTATACATGTGCCATGTTGGTGTGCTGCACCCATTAACTCGTCATTTACATTAGGTATTTCTCTAATGCTATCCCTCCTCCTGCCCCCCACCCCACAAGAGGCCCCGAGGCGTGATGTTCCCCGCCCTGTGTCCAAGTATTCTGGTTGTTCACTTCCCACCTATGAGTGAGAACATGCGGTGTTTGGTTTTCTGTCCTTGTGATAGTTTCCTCAGTATTATGGTTTCCAGCTTCATCCATGTCCCTGAAAGGACATGAACACATCATTTTTTATGGCTGCATAGTATTCCACAGTGTATATGTGCCACATTTTCTTAATCCAGTCTATAATTGATGGACCTTTGGGTTGGTTCCAAGTTTTTGCTATTGTGAGTAGTGCCACAATAAACATAACGTGTGCATGTGTCTTTATAGCAGCATGATTTATAATCCTTTGGGTATATACCCAGTAATGGGATCACTGGGTCAAATGATATTTCTAGTTCTAGATTCTTGACAAATTGCCACACTGTCTTCCACAATGATTGAACTAGTTTACACTCCCACCAACAGTGTAAAAGCGTTCCTATTCCTCCACATCCTCTCCAGCATCTGTTGTTTCCTGACTTTTTAATGATGGCCATTCTAACTGGCATGAGATGGTATCTCATTGTGGTTTTGATTTACATTTCTCTGATGACCAGTGATGATGAGCATTTTTTCATGTGTCTGTGGCTGCATAAATGTCTTCTTTTGAGAAGTGTCTGTTCATATCCTTTGCCAGCTTATTGATGTGGTTGTTTTTATATTGTAAATTTGTTTAAGTTTTGTAGATTCTGGTAATTAACCCTTTGTCAGGTGGGTAGATTGCAAAAATTTTCTCCCATTCTGTAGACTGCCTGTTTCTTTTGCTGTGCAGAAGCTCTTTAGTTTAATTAGATCCCATTTGTCTATTTTGCCTTTTGTTGCCATTGCTTTTGGTGTTTTAGTCATGAAGTCCTTGCCCATGCTTGTGTCCTGAATGGTATTGTATAGGTTTTCTTCTAGGGTTTTTATGATTTTAGATCTAACATTTACGTCTTTAATCCATCTTGAATTAATTTTTGTATAAGGTGTAAGGAAGGGATACAGTTTTAGCTTTCCACATATGGCTAGCCAGTTTTCCCAGCACCATTTATATATCTTTTATGGTACCAGTATCATGCTGTTTTGGTTACTGTAGCCTTGGAATATAGTTTGAAGTCAGGTAGCATGATGCCTCCAGCTTTGTTCTTTTTGCTTAGGATTGTCTTGGCTATGTGGGCTCTTTTTTGGTTCCAAAAGAAATTTAAAGTAGATTTTCCAATTCTGTGAAGAAAGTCATTGGTAGCTTGATGGGGATGGCATTGAATCTATAAATAACCTTGGGCAGTATGGCCATTTTCACAATATTGATTCTTTCTATCCATGAGCATGGAATGTTTTTCCATTTGTTTGTTTCCTCTTTTATTTCGTTGAGCAGTGGTTTGTAGTTCTCCTTGAAGAGGTCCTTCACATCCCTTGGAAGTTGGATTCCTAGGTATTTTATTGTCTTTGTAGCAGTTGTGAATGGGAGTTCACTCATGATTTGGCTCTCTGTCTGTTATTGGTGTATAGGAATGCTTGTGATTTTTGCACATTAATTTTGTATCCTGAGACTTTGCTGAAGTTGCTTATCAGCTTAAGGAGATTTTGGGCTGAGACGATGGGGTTTTCTAAATATACAATCATGTCATCTGCAAACAGGGACAATTTGACTTCCTCTTTTCCTAATTGAATACCATTTATTTCTTTCTTTTGCCTGATTTCCCTGGCCAGAACTTCCAACACTATGTTGAATAGGAGTGGTGAGAGAGGGCATCCCTGTCTTGTGCCAGTTTTCAAAGGAAATGCTTCCGGTTTTTGCCCATTCAGTACGATATTGGCTATGGGTTTATCATAAATAGCTTTTATTATTTTGAGATACGTTCCATCAATACCGAATTTATTGAGAGTTTTTAGCATGAAGGGCTGTTGAATTTTGTCAAAGGCCTTTTCTGCATCTATTGAGGTAATCATGTGGTTTTTGTCATTGGTTCTGTTTATGTGATGGATTATGTTTATTGATTTGTGTATGTGGAACCAGCCTTGCATCCCAGGGATGAAGCTGACTTGATCGTGGTGGATAAGCTTTTTGATGTGATGCTGGATTTGCTTTGCCAGTATTTTATTGAGGATTTTCACATCGATGTTCATCAGGGATATTGGTCTAAAATTCTCTTTTTTTGTTGTGTCTCTGCCAGGCTTTGGTATCAGGATAATGCTGGCCTCATAAAATGAGTTAGGGAGGTTTCCCTCATTTTCTATTGATTGGAATAGTTTCAGAAGTACCACTCCTCTTTGTACCTCTCGTAGAATCCATCTGATCCTGGACTTTTTATGGTAGTAGGCTATTAATTATTGCCTGAATTTCAGAGCATGTTATTGGTCTATTCAGAGATTGAACTTCTTCCTGGTTTAATCTTGGGAGGGTGTATGTGTCCAGGAATTTATCCATTTCTTCTAGATTTTCTAGTTTATTTGCGTAGAGATGTTTATAGTATTCTCGGATGGCAGTTTGTATTTCTCTGAGATTGGTGGTGATATTCCCTTTATCATTTTTTATTGCATCTATTTGATTCTTCTCTCTTTTCTTCTTTGTTAGTCTTGCTAGCAGTCTATCAATTTTGTTGATCTTTTCAAAAACCCAGATCCTGGATTCATTGATTTTTTGAAGGTTTTTTTAATGTCTCTATCTCCTTCAGTTCTGCTCTGATCTTAGTTATTTCTTGCCTTCTGATGGCTTTTGAATTTGTTTGCTCTTGTTCCTCTAGTTCTTTTAATTGTGATGTTAGGGTGTCGATTTTAGATCTTTCCTGCTTTCTCTTGTGGGCATTTAGTGCTATAAATTTCCCTCAACACACTGCTTTAAATGTGTCCCAGAAATTCTGGTACGTTGTGTCTTTGTTCTCATTGGTTTCAAAGAACACCTTTATTTCTGCCTTAATTTCATTATGTACCCAGTAGTCATTCAGGAGCAGGTTGTTCAGTTTCCATGTAGTTGTGCAATTTTGAGTGAATTTCTTAATCCTGAGTTCTAATTTAATTTCTCTCTGTTCTGAGAGACAGTTTGTTGTGATTTCTGTTCTTGTACATTTGCTGAGGAGTGCTTTACTTCCAACTGTGTAGTCAGTTTTGGAATAAGTGTGATGTGGTGCTGAGAAGAATGTATATTCTGTTGATTTGGGGTGGAGATTTCTGTAGATTCTATTAGGTCTACTTGGTGCAGAGCTGAGTTCAAGTCCTGGATATCCTTGTTAATTTTCTGTTTCATTGATCTGTCTAATATTGACAATGGGGTGCTAAAATCTCCCATTATTATTGTGTGGGAGTCTAAGTCTCTGTAGGTCTCTAAGGACTTGCTTTATGAATCTGGGTGCTCCTGTATTGGGTGCATATATATTTAGGATAGTTAGCTCTTCTTGTTGAATTGATCCCTTTACCATCATGTAATGGTCTTTTTTGTCTCTTTTGATCTTTGTTGATTTAAAGTCTGTTTTGTCAGAGACTAGGATTGCAACCCCTGCTTTCTTTTTTGCTTTCAATTTGCTTGGTAGATCTTCCTCCATTCCTTTATTTTGAGCCTATGTGTTTCTTTGCACGTGAGATGGGTCTCCTTAATACAGCACACTGATGGGTCTTGAATTTTTTTCAGTTTGCCAGTCTGTGTCTTTTAATTGGGACATTTAGCCTATTTACATTTAAAGTTAGTATTGTTATGTGTGAATGTGATCTTGTCGTTATGGTGTTAGCTGGTTCTTTTGCCCGTTAGTTGCAGTTTCTTCCAAGCATTGATGGTCTTTACAATTTGGCATGTTTTTGCAGTGGCTGGAACCAGTTGTTCCTTTCCATGTTTAGTGCTTCCTTCAGGAGCTCTTGGAAGACAGGCCTGGTGGTGACAAAATCTCTCAGCATTTGCTTGTCTGTGAAGGATTTTATTTCTCTTTCACTTACAAAGCTTAGTTTGGCTGGATATGAAATTCTGGGTTGAAAATTCTTTTCTTTAAGAATGTCGAATTTTGGCCCCCACTCTATTCTGGCTTATAGAGTTTCTGCCGAGAGATCTGCTGTTAGTCTGATGGACTTCCCTTTGTGGGTGACCTGACCTTTCTCTCTAGCTGCCCTTAACTTTGTTTCCTTCACTTCAACCTTGGTAAATCTGACAATTATGTGTCTTGGGATTGCTCTTCTCGAGGAGCATCTTTGTGGTGTTCTCTGTATTTCCTAAATTTGAACGTTGGCCTGCCTTGCTAGGTTGGGGAAGTTCTCCTAGAAAATATCCTGAAGAGTGTTTTCCAATTTGGTTCCATTCTCCCTGTCACTTTCAGGTACACCAATCAAACATAGATTTAGTATTTTCACATAGTCCCATATTTCTTGGAGGCTTTATTCATTTCTTTTCACTTTTTTTCTCTAAACTTCTCGTTTCATTTCATTCATTTGATCTTCACTCACTGATACCCTTTCTTCCACTTGATCAAATCAGCTATTGAAGCTTGTGCATGCGGCATATAGTTCTTGTGTCATGGTTTTCAACTCCATCAGGTCATTTAAGTTTTTCTCTACACTGTTTATTCTAGTTAGCCATTCATCTAATCTTTTTTCAAGGTTTTTAGCTTCCTTGTGATGGGTTCGAACATCTTCCTTTAGCTCAGAGAAGTTTGTTATTACCAACCTTCTGAAGCCTACTTCTGTCAACTTGTCAAAGTCATTCTCCATCTGGCTTTTTTCCACTGCTGGCGAGGAGCTGTGATCCTTTGAAGGAGAAGAGGTGCTCTGGTTTTTAGAATTTTCAGCTTTTCTGCTCTGATTTCGCCCCATCTTTGTGGTTTTATCTACCTTTGGTCTTTGATGTTGGGGTTTTGGTGTAGATGTTCTTTTTGTTGAGTTGATGTTATTCCTTTCTGTTTGTTAGTTTTCCTTCTAACAGTCAGGTCCCTCAGCTGCAGATCTGTTGGAGTTTGCTGGAGGTCCACTCCAGACCCTGTTTGCCTGGGTATCACTAGCAGAGGCTGCAGAACAGCAAATATTACAGAACAGCAAATATTGCTACCTGATCCTTCCTCTAGAAGCTTCATCCCAGAGGGGCAGTTGCCTATATGTGGTGTCTGTCAGCCCCTAGTGGGAGTTGTCTTCCAGTTAGGCTACACAGGCATCAGGGACTCACTTGAGGATGCAGTCTGTCCATTCTCTGAGATCAAACACTGTGCTGGGAGAACCACTATTCTCTTCAGAGCTGTCAGACAGGGACATTTAAGTCTGCAGAAGTTTCTGCTGCTTTTTGTTCAGCTATGCCTGGCCCCTGGAGGTGGAGATTACAGAGGCAGCCGGCCTTGCTGAGCTGTAGTGGGCTCCACCCAGTTCGAGCTTCCCCAGCTGCTATGTTTACCTATTCAAGCCTCAGCAATGGCAGATGCCCCTCCATCTGCCGGACTGCTGCCTCATAGGTTGATCTCAGACTGCTGTGCTAGCAGTAAACAAGGCTCCTTGGGCTTGGGATCCACTGAGCCAGGTGCAGGATATAATCTCCTGGTGTGCCATTTGCTAATACCATTGGAAAAGCACAGTATTTGGGTGGGAGTGTCCTGTTTTTCCAGTGCCATATCTCACGGCTTCCCTTGGCTAGGAAAGGGAAATCACCCGACCCCTTGTGCTTCCCGGGTGAGGTGACACCCCGCTCTGCTTCGGCTTGCCCTCCATGGGCTGCATCCACTGTCCAACCAGTACCAATGAGATGAACCGAGTACCTCAGTTGGAAATGCAGAAATCACCCGTCTTCTGCATTGATCATGCTGGGGGCCGCAGATCGGAGCTGTTCCTATTTGGCCATCTTGGAATGGAATCCTAGAGGTCATTATCTTAATTGAAATAACTCAGAAACAGAAAGTCAAATATTACATATTCTCACTCATAAGCAGGAGCTAAATAATTTGTACACGTGGACATAGACGGTGGAAAAATAGTCATTGGAGACTCGGAAGAGTGGAAGGGTAGAAAAGGGTTAAGTTATTAGAAACTGCTTAATGGGTACAATATGCAGTATTTGGGTGATGGCTATACAAAAAACTGAGATTTCACCATTATGCAATATATCCATGTAACAAAACTGCATTAGTATCCCCTAAATCTATTTTTAAAAGATAGTACTGGAAGTCTTTACCAGACCAACAAGCAAGAGCCTTACCAGACTAATCAAGCAAGAGAAAGAAATTAAATGCATGCAAATAAGAAAATAAGTTAAATTGTTGCTGTTTACTAACATGATCTTATATGTAGAAAATTCTAAAGATTCCACTCAAAAAAACCACTGTTAGAACTAATAAATTACCACCGTACAGTTGCAGCATACAAAATCAATAAACAAAAATAAGTGATGTTTCTGTACATTAACAATGAACTATATAAAAAAGAAATCGAAAGGAATTCATTTAACCAAGGAGGTGAGAAACTTACCCATGCACTAAAAATTGTAAAACATTAATGAAAGAAATTAAATAAGATACAAAAACAAATATATCTTGTGTTCCTGGATTAGAAGAATTGGTTTCTTAAAATGTCCATATTATCTCCCAAAGCAATCTACACAATCAGTGAAATATCTATGAAAATCTTATCAAATGGATTAAAGACTTAAACGTAAGATCTTAAACTGTAAACCTACTAGAAGAAAATGTAGGAGAAAAAGTTCACAATATTGGTCTAGATAATGATTTTTTAGATTTGACCTCAGAATCACAAGCAACAAGTCCAAAAATGACAAATTGGATTACATCAAAATAAAAAGCTTCTGCACAGCAAAGGAAACAGTTAACAGAGTGAAGAAGCAACCCATGGATTGGAAGAAAATATTTTTGGGCCATAAATCTGATAAGGGATAAATATAAATTACATATAAGGAGATTTCACAACTCTTTGGAAAGAAAACAAATAATTTCAATCAAAAATGAGCAAGGGAACTGAATAGACATTTCTTAAAAGAAATAACACAAATGACCAATAGGCATATGAAAAAATGCTCAACATTGGTAATCACTAGGGAAATGCAAATTAAAACCACAGTGAGATATCACTCATACCTGTCAGAATGGCTGTTATCAAAAAGACAGCAGATAGTAAGTGTTGGAGAAGATGCGGAGAAAAGGGAACCCTGGCACGCTGTTGGTGGAAATGTAAATTAGTATACTTGTTATGGAAACACCATAAAAGTTCCCCAAAAAACTAAAAGTAGAATTACTGTGTAATCCAACAATCCTGCTTCTGGGTATTTATGCAATAGATTTGAAATCAGTTTGTCAAAGAAATGTCTGCATGCTTATCTATGTTCCTTGCAGTACTGTTCACAATAGGCGACTTACACAATCAACCTAAGATCTATCAACAGATGAGTGGATAAAGCAAATATGGTGTATATACACAATGGACTACTATTCAGCCTTAAAAAAGAAAGAAATTGTGTCACTAGCAACAATATGAGTGGAACTAGAGAACATTATGTTACGTGAAGGAAGGCCGGCCTAGAGAGACAAATATTGCATATTCTCACTTATATGTGGACTCTAAAACGATGAAACAATCTAAAATTAAATAAATAGAAAGTAGAATGGTGGTCACGAGAGGCTCGGAGTAGGAAGAATAGGGAGAAAATGGACAAAGAATAGAGAGGAGATGGTGAAAGGATGTGAAGCCTCAATTAGACAGGAACAATAAGAGTTATTTTTACTATGAGATATATTGTAAAACATGGTGAAGATAGTAAATAATCATTTATTGTACATTTCAAAATTGCTAAGAGAGTAAATTTCAAGTGTTCTCACCACAAAAAGTAAGTATTTTAGGTGACGGATATGTTAATTAACTTGATTTAATTTTAATGAATACGTTGTATTCATAAATTGTAACATCGCTTGGTAACTCATAAACATATACAGCTATAATTTTTCAATCATAATTAAAAAATAAAAATTAAAAAGATGAAAGATTTTGATTATTAAACATATATCTATTATTCCTATAGAGATGACAGATTTAGAATACATAAAGTGAAATACAGTTTCCCTTTAGGTAGTAAATAAGTGTATTTTAACGTGATTGCAAAAAAAGTGTAGTTATCATGATGTAAATGTATCCCGAAATAATAAATTCATAAATGATTTTTATAGTGATTAGAAACTGATTTTATTCAGTCAGTTCCCACTGTATTTTAGGCATAGTGCCTATTTCTACACATGGGATCACATTCATTCCTCTATCAACTTTGAGGGGAAAGATAGAATATTCTCCACGTGACAAATAAAGAAACTGAGGCTAGAGTGACTTGTTCCCCATTGACTCTCCAGGGATTAATGCGATTCTGGAACATGGCAGGTATTCAGTAAATAATTTGGGGACAAATGAATGAATGATTGAATGAATGAATGAATGAATGAGTGGATAATTGATTGAATTCACCTTTGACACAAAATGTCTTTTCGTGTCATTGGCAGTGAGAAGATCCTGAGCAGGATTGTTCTTGAGTATGACCCAGGAAAGTAGCTCTTAATTTTTTTTAAATTGAGAACTTACATTTCAAAATAATTTTCTTCTTTCTGTGACCACTCTTCATAACTTGTTCTGATTTTTTTACTATCTTTCCACCTTCTACTATTTTAAGCTTCACATGTCTGTTTTCTCCAACCTAAATAGGTTTGTCCAGAACTACATACTACTTATATATGCATATTATTAACAATTTTCTGTGATCTTTTTCAAAATATTTTATCTTTGGAACTCAGAAATCATTTTGTTTAAGAATGAGCATTTTTTGCATTTTGCATTTTACTATAGGAGTCTGGAGGATGAAAGATGTCAAAACAGCTGGCTGTGACTTCCTTTTACACATCTATTATCCTATATAAGCAAGGGTTGTATCCAAAGATGAGAGGAGAGAGAGAGAAAGTACACTGCCTAGCCTGGCCTTCTGTGGAATTAAGGGATGCACTTTTCACCTGTCTCTACGCCTATTACCAAACGGCGAACGGTTCTGGATTGCAAATGCCCTAATGTCCTGTGATGCTTTGTTGAGAGCAGGTACAACAGCTGACACCTGCCATGCTTTTTGTTTACCAGGCTGTCACCCAAGGGCTAATTCATTTAATCTTCACAGCAACTCTGATATATTTACTCTTATTGTTCCCATTTTACAGATGAAGGAACTCAGAAAGTGTAAGTAACATGGTAGGGTCACACAGCAAGTCATTGGCCTCATCTGGACCCAAATCTTGGCCATCTGGCTCAAGAGCCTTTGCTTCTGACCCTCAGACATGACTGCCTCTCAAAGAAGGATTTTAAAGATGTAATCCCTGACTTTATCAATCACAGAAATTATTGATACATATCTTAATGATGCATTTCTGTTTGCAGATTGTGCTATTTATGGACGTTATGAAAGTTCCTCTATATAAACACTACTGAAAAGTCCAGTTTCTGGAAAATGATTGCTGAAAATGATTTGTATGGCCTCTATTTTTTGAGACTTTTAAGTTTTTCTGCATCCAAAATTCATTTCTAAAGAGAAACTCTAGCATAGAAAAATGTCCAGACATGATGAAAACAGAATGCAGTTTTCCAGTTATTAATGTTAATTGTCCAAGTCAGATTTTATGTTTACAATCCATCTTTTGGTGGTTGTTTACTTTGACATGACCCCTGCCTTAAAGGAGGGTATATGTAGTATCAGATTAAGAAACTGCTCTGGACAGAAGGTGATTATTTAAGAAAAGCTTTAAGAGGGGTAAAAACCCCCACCGAGGTGTCTTGAGAGTTAATACACCCTTTCTTAAAATGGTGGGAAGCACTAAATATGCAGAGCACCATCCAGCCCCATAAGTGCTCCTCCTGCCCCTGCCTGCCATTCCGCAGCCCTGCCCCTCTACAAAGGGTAGATCATTAAGCCATCCAGGCGGTGGGGAGTATTTTCATATAGCTATTGCCCTTTATAGCAGCCTGGCAGCGAGTGACCATAATAAATTATGCACTGCTCTGTGAGACTGTGACACAATGCACTGGAGGAACAGCGGGGGTGTTAGAAAATCCATTATTTGAAATTTTTGTTTCTTTTTCTTACTAGATTCCATGCTGCTCTTTTCCTGTCATCTTATTCCTTTTTTTCGTATCTATTGTTTTGAGGGTTTTGTGTCTGACAGTTCTTTTCTACGGCTGGTTTTGTCCTTTTTGTTACCTTGTTTCTGCCTTCATGGGCTCCCCCACCCCCCTTGCTTGATCTTGTGTGTTCTGAGCCTTGTTCTCCTTTCTGTCATGCGTCGTTTGCCTTACTTTTCTTTCTCTTTCCGCCTTATTGTCTCATATAATACAGAAAAACAAATTCTCTTTTTGTCTGCAGTCTTTTACATGGTGTGATGTAGTTGTCATTTTCCCTTCACGAAAGGTGCACTTTACTCTATGTACTATTCATTTTGGTTCCAAGAATCCCAAACACATGTCCGGAGGAGTGCCAATACTGATGGCAATAAAAAACAATCAAACATCATCCCACAAAGTAGGGAAGGGAAAAAAAAAAAATCAAACCACCAGAATAGTTTTGGTTTTTTTTTTTTTTTTTTTTTTTTTTTTTTTTTTTTGAAAACAGTGCAGAGCTATTTCTCCCCTGTAGATCAGTTCATATAGAATCTGTACTTTTGGTTTTTTACTATTTCAGATAATTCAGCATTTTCATCTTTTCTCCAAGAGCAAGTCTTTTCCAAAGTGACAATTTTTTGACACTATTTGTTGTAAATCCAGCTATCTGCTCGTTCTTTCATTGTTTCCCACTGATGAGTACAGCCTGAAAGCATAGTTCCACTAAGTGGAATTCAATTAATTCACTGATTCATTTAATTTACTAGTTATTAATTGAGCAACTATTATGTAGCAAGCCTCATGCAGATGTTAGGGACACTGAGCGTCATCAGTTTAGGTTTCCTTCAATCTTTTACATTCGTTAGTTGGCCATGTCCCTCATTCCCAATTTTTCTTTCCTCTTTGTGTGGACACGTCACATTGGCACTTGCTGTCTGAACTCCTCCACTTTCACTTCCTTGATTCCTTTGGATCTAGAGCTCCTTCTTTTTATTTAGAGTTATTTGAGAAGGACTTCCAATTTTTCTGCTTGAAAATCTCACTGCATCATATTAGAAAGTTCATACCTCCTTGGCAGTGAATACCAAAGAATGTGCCAGATTATTTAACCCCATTTTTATGTCACACTTAAATAAAAACAGTAACCGCTACCTCTGGTATGGCTACAAATTTTTGTAATACTTGCAGTAGCTGAATTAAATTGAATTGATGTGTATAGTTATGAAATATAAGTGAGTCACATCAAAATCTGCAATTCAATTCTTCTTTTACAGTATTGAGTTCCTTCTTACTTTTAAATGTTTTTCTCCATTTGCTTTTATTTGCCTGATTTCCTCTTTTATAAACATTCTCTTTTCTAATCCTGTTTCTCCTGAAACACGTTTGATTTTGTTTCTTTCCCTATTGTGTTTGCTAATTCTCCATTTTTTGCCTTATTGTATTCTAAGGTTAATGCTGTTTTTATTTTTGTTGTTAGTATTTTAAATAAGATTGGGTATAGTAGCTCAAAAAAGTTAGTGTACTGTCTTCTACCACGGACATGATTTCTTCTATCTCTGTATTCATGTCCTTTATAATTTTAACCTTTCCCCTTGACCTCATATCTCTAAATTTCCAGTTCAGTGTTTCTTTCATTCCATGATTTATTTTTTCTTTTCTTACTACTTTGAATTCTGCCCCTTACCTTTTTCCTATATCAGGCTTATTTTTAAAAGGAACATTGGTTCTTTTAATATCATTTTGCAAACGCCGTGGGAGCATCTTCTCTTATTTTATTTTTACTAATCGGGCTTTCAGAGTAAACTCTCCAACTTGTCTATAGTTCATTTTAAGCACCTGCAAGAATAAGTCAGTTGCTCTGTCAGCTTCCAGATGCAGTGGAATGTTCGTATTAGATCTTACATATTTCAAGCTTCCAATTTTTAATTACTCTCTTCTTGGTTTGTAGAAGAGGGAGGAACAGATATAAAGAGCTGTGAAGATATGAAAGAGAGACAATAAACTGAAAATAAATAAGCAAATGTGATAATGGGGACACTTGCATCCTTAGAGAATGTCACAGGGAAATTATTTATGGTGAATGAATAGAGATACAAAATTCAGAAAACCTCCCACAGATTCTTTCCTGAAGGCCACGACTTCCTGTAACCAATTCCATCAAATATAGTGGCTTTTCTATAAGTTCACCATATAGAGTTTCATTCATTTCATTACTAAAAGACTCAGCCTCGGTAAGACACTGCTCCCCTTTTACAAGTCTTTGACATGGCACATTCATTTTTAAAAGCACACAGCGTCGGTTGCTGTTGAATCTCATATTGCATTTCTATTGACCAGATTCCAGTTGTAACATAAATACTTGAGTAAATGATTACATTTTAAAGTCAGTATGTAAAACAACCCTGAACAACTATGTCAGAATGTTTTTAATTTTGTTCTGATTTTGTGACTCATAGCATTATTAATAATTGAAGCTCTATTCTGGCTGTGCTTAACTAGTGACAGTTTTAAAACAAAACCTGTCATATTTAAACACAACTGCTCCAATAATAAGCCATTAATATATCAGTTAATTTATTTCGCTGACCCCTGTAACCTAAACTTTTAGATCACCTTGGATTTGTCAAATGGGATGGCTGCCTACAAAAATTCAGTCTTATATATGGAGGAGTAAATATAAAAATGTTATGAGCAGCCCACGTTCCATTTTAAATTGTAAGCATAGAAAGAATGTAAGTACATTTGAATGACTAGATTGTTTTTAGGTATCAGTTGTATATAGTACTAAACTTCATTTTAGAAAACTGTTTAAATAAGGCATTTTGGACAAAAGCCTATGGTTTGACTATTTAATATCTTCCTCCTTAACAGCTATATCCCAGCCAATGTTACAATAAAGTTTAATTCTTTTTAGTTAAAAAGGAGATTTCAATTTTCCCATAGCTTCCTTTCTTTTTCTTTGGTCTCCTTCTTTGTCACTCCTATCTCTAGCTGTTTCCCAGTCCACAAGAGGAGTGGTCTTCAGCTCTGAGACTGGTTTCTCTCACTCAATATTGCTTAAAAATTAACTTTGTCTTTCTATTTATTTAATTACATATTTCTTCTCTTTTTGCTTACTTAGCATTTTTCTTGTTTGAGTCTGCACCATGATTTTTTTTTTTTTTTTAATTCTCTTAGAATCATTGCCACTTTCTTCAATAAGAACTTGTGGGATTGGCTCACATTGATAATATAAAATGATTCTAATTTTTGAGAGTTTATTATATGACAGGAAATGATTAACATTTTAAGAAGATTATATTATTTAATCCTCAAACAACCCTCTGAGATAGTACTGCTATTATTCCTACTTTCTAGATCAGGAAACTGCGGGATAGAAAAGTTAAGCAACTTGGCCAAAATTCTGCAGCCGGAAATTGGCCACAGGTTTCTGTACTACAGGACTGTACACTTAATCACTACTCCATAGCTTTTCTGTAAAATGACACCAGGTTATATTACTTGCTTTTCATCTTGATGTCAGGATAAGTGATTTCCTCACTGTGTCTTTCCTTATCATGAATTCCGACGACAGTTCAGAGAACTGAAGCAGAATAGTGTCTACACTGGGGGAGGGGAAGTTGAAGCCTATGGCATTAACATCTGGATCAGTATTCTCCTTGCCATACCTTCTGGCTCCCTTCTGTCCACCAACTGCATGAGATTGTGTCACACATGACAACTCTTATCTCTGTTACTAGAGTGGCCACTTTCTAAGGGCAAGGTCTTTGTCACATTCTTTTTCATTTCCCTCACATTATCTTGTATATTAATAATTTTTTCCAGATAAAAAAACAGAAATTGTAGGCCCTTGTGAATGAGCCTTCCAGGCAATTCTACTGTTCAGTACTCAAGCTGTGCCACTGTTTTTCCTCAAAATTCAGGGAAAAGGAATAGTTCTTCCTTCCACGTAAGCCAGGTGCAGACAAAGTGGTCTGTTTTGCAAGAACTTCATTGTTTTACACAACTGTGTTTTCCTTATTTACTGAAATTGGGTACAAAAAAGGAAGCAGGATAACTTGGCTAAGTAGTTAACTGTTTCTTTTGTAGAATGCAACAATCTCAGATACTTGAAAAGGTTTTACAGAATTTTAAATAAATGTTCCCAAAGAGCTTATGTTTTTATTTCAAATTACAATTCGACAACATTCAATCCCTTGTTATTGCTTTGTCAGACTTTTAATTGAATTATTCAGAACATGAAACAAAAGGAAAGAGCTGAAGATAGCACAGTAATATTAACAGAATTACCAGAGTGCTGAGAATTATTAAAGAGGACATTATGTTTGTTAATCGGGCATTTAATTTTTCTTCTGTTTGTTGATGGAAAACATCCTCTTGGAAAGGATTTTCTCAAAAACCTTAATTGTGACAATGCCTTCTTAACATCCATGAATATACTGTACAAGCAAAAGCTGTTTGAAACCTAATTAGTCAAAAAGATTCCTAATTTCCATTTTAACTGTAGAAAGGCTGACCAGCATTCCAGTGAGATTGCTTTTCAGTACACAAGAGAAAGCTGGGCTTCCAAACAGGCTTTAAAAAGTCAGAAATGCAAGAGGAAAGGTTTTAAGCTGTTACAGATTATAGCAAAAAAGCAAAAAAAAAAAAGAAAAGAAAAGGATATATTGTATTCTTGAGAATACTGAGAATGTCTATTGTGGTCTCACTACAAAATATGAAGACTATGTGAGATAATGCATATAAGTACCTCAATTTAACCATTCCACAATGTATATGTATTTCAGAACATCACGTTGTACATGATAAATACATACAATTTTGTCTGTCAATTGAAAAAAACAATCAGTCAATAAAAAACCACAATACTCCCTCAATTTATGAGCCCGGCACAACCTTGATATTGAAAGATTAGTGTAAGGAAAGAAATTATAGGTCAGTCTCACTCACGAGCATCAATGCAAGATACGAAACAAAATGTTAACATGCTGAATCCAGCAACATATTAAAAGATTAAAAAGATGAATATGGCATGACAACATGGAGCTTATCTCAGTAAATCCAGGTTGGCTTAACTGAAAAAAAAAAATCATGTCATGTAACTCATCATATTAACAAGTTAAAGCAGAAAAATTATATGATCATCTCACTAGGTACTGAAAATATGTTTGGTAGAAGTCAAGATTCATTCATAGTTTTAAAAACATCTTACAAAATTATGAATAGGAAGGAACTTCCTTAAAGTGATCAAAGATGTTTTCAAAATATTTGCTGCAAACATCAAACTTAATACTGAAATGTGGTAAGCGTGTCTTTAAAATCAGAAATAAAACAAGGGTACCTGCTGTTAGCATATTCATTCTACATTGTACTAGATATAAAATGCCAATACAGTAAGGCTTGAAAAATGAATGTAAAATAAAGAGATAAAAAATGAAAATATCAAGATTGGGAAAAATGACATTATTCCCATATCTTCTGGTAATCTATAAAAAATATCCAAAAGAATCCACTGATTTATATATTTATATGGATGTTTAAAAGGCCCCAAATCACCAAGGCATTCAATAATAATAATAAAAGAAAATATTTTACATAGCATTTATGCTAGACATTGTTCTAAGGACTTAACATATATTAACTTGGCCATAACAACTTCAACAATTCTTATAAAGCTATAGCTCTTAAGATAGGGGTTTTGACGCAGAGTTAGATAGATTGAGCAAACTCACAGAACACAGAACTCATAAAGATACCCAGACAGATATGGAAACTTGATTTTTGTCTGAGCTATCGTTACAAACCAATGAGAAAATTTTGACTATTAACTAAACAGTAGTAAGACAATCATTATCTATACATAAAAATTAAGTTTAAGTAAATAGACTTTTACGTGATAGGCAGTACTATAAATGTTTCAAAAACAATATTGAAAAATGCCTTATGGACCTTATAATCTATAAGGATTCCTTAAACAAAGCAGAAAATACACAGATCATAAAAGTTTGTTAAAATTTCTTAATCAAAACATACCATGAGAAAAATGAAAAGACAAGATATAAATTAGGAATAAACATTTGTTCTACAAACAAATGACAGAGGAGTGATATTTAGAATATGTGCATTTCTTCAAATTCAGAAGCGAAAGACAACTCGATATAAAAATTAAAACAAAGGATCAAGCAGCCACTTAAGAGAAGATATAGTAATAATATAAAAACTAGAAAAAACCAAATGCCCATTTATGGTAGAAGAGATAAAAAGACTTGTAATTATACAGTGGAATACTTTGTAGCAATAAAAAATGAATGATATATGGTTATATGGAAAACATAATAAATCTCTGTGATACAATGTCAAATTGACGAAGTTGCTGAAGAATAAGGAAGAGTATTTCATATATATGGAAGATAAAAACATTTAATACTAAATTATATGTTCTTTGGAGATATAAATGTATATGGTAAAACTTTTTTAAAAGCAAAGGAATGAGAAATAAAAACTTATTTCACATAACATATGTATTATAAATATTCTTTTGCATTTACTGCATTAAACAAAATTTTAAACCTATTTTTACAATTCTTGCAACGTGTTGGGAAAGTCTTCTAAAAAAATCATTAAAATAATATGACCCAAGTGTAAATGTTGTTTTTGTACTTCTATCAGGCAAGTTTCATAGTGATTAAGAGCACATATTTCAGAATTGGATTGCTGAATTCAAATGCTGTGCATACTATGTGTTATCATATAAAGCAAGTGACTTTGCACTCATTTTGTCTTCTGTAAAATGGGTTAATAACAGCATTCATCTCATGGAGTTGTAATGAAGACTAGAAGCCTTTTTACACACATAATTGCAAGTGAGGTACCCATCACTTTTCTTGCTGCTGTTTTCTACCTGTCAATTAAAAAGCATTTTCTTGCATCCCGACAGTTACCGTTATCCAGCCTAGGATATGAGTTATGAGGGAAAGGTGATTGAGCCATTCCACTTTGATTCCATTTTTGTGTTTTCAAAATGAAATTTTGCTTGGTGAAAGGATTTCAACGTTTTCTTACTTTTGTTTTGATGACAAAGTTTGAAAAACATAGTTGTGAATGAACATTTAAGGGTATACGAAAAATGTAGAGCTATTTTGTTGAGTGAAGAAAAACAGAGACAAATAGAATGGGCAGCATGATTCC
This sequence comes from Macaca nemestrina, assembly GCF_043159975.1. Taxonomy (NCBI): domain Eukaryota; kingdom Metazoa; phylum Chordata; class Mammalia; order Primates; family Cercopithecidae; genus Macaca; species Macaca nemestrina. Next base: position 135,923,246 of record NC_092125.1, read on the forward strand.
ATCTCATCATTATCACTAATGTCGGAGTATACACCAAAAATATTATGGACAGTTTTCATCTTCTTTTTGTCCATATGTATGTTCTAAAATGATCATGCACTCTTCATGTAAGCAGAGGAAAATGGGACATTAGGGAAAAATATTTTTAGTGAGTTACTAAGAAAATGACAAACAATCCAGATTTTTTAAAATGGATAAACAATTCAAAGAAGCAAAATTACCAACGGCCAGTAGACATGAAAAGATATCCAACCCAGCGGGTCAGAATGGAAATACAAATTAAACCAACACAGATATTACATTTTTCACCAACTAATTTGGCAAAGAGTGATTACCATTAGTGCTATAGAGAGTGTGGGGAAGCAGTCACTTTCATATTTTATTAGTGGAAAGTGAAACAGTACCACCCTTTGGGAAAGCATTTTGCAGCATCTAAGTAAATTTCATGGCATATACTTTTAGTCCCAGCAGGCCAATTCTAAAATTATAAAAACTATAGTACATACATAAACATGTTTAATGTAGTTCAGGTTAGCACTGTTTTTAATAACACAGCTGGAGACAAATGTCCATCCTTAAAGAACGTTGAGTAACTTATGGCATGTAAACAATGGGATACCCTGTCACTATAAAAAACAATGAGGTGGATCTCTATGTTTTAATGAAAGGGAAAAAGTAAAAAAGACATTTTCACATGTATCAATGTGGTGTGTGTGTGTGTGTGGTGTCTGATATATATAGATTATATATGATGTAAAGAGAAAACAATCAAATGTTAAAATAACAATAATATATGTATTATATCATATAAAGATGTACATATATAAACATAGGGTTAAAAGAATGAAAAGAATAGACACCAGCACTACTAGTGTTTAGAACCTCTGGTACTGGGAAAGCAGAAATTTCATTTCTTTGTACAATTGTCTATATAGGAACAATTCTCAACACTGCTGTGTTTTATTATCTTCTGAGTTATGAAATGGTACTGCATAGAATTAACTCAGGCGTGAATGTTGGTCTGCCTATTCAAAGAATAAACCATATTTATTTGGAATCATACTGCCCTACTTCTAGAATTCCTTAGAATGGCTACTAACGAGTACTTTCGGCAAGATTCTCTCTATCTCTCTCTCTTTTTTTTTATTTTTAAGAAATAATGACCAAGAATAAATTATCATCAATTCATTTACTTAATCTACGGTTCCTTTTCATAAAATAGTTTAAAATAGCTATTTTCCACTAATGACTATAATTCTGCAGTTCTATGTAAATATTGGATGATGATGTATTAATTAATATAATTACAATTATTGGTATAATTTTTAAAAAATAAAATGCTTGTTTAAGAAGTTTTACCATGGAAACAGCACATGAAACTATTTACCATTTGCCATTGGAGTAAATAGGTAGTAAATGATGATATAAATATAAACGAGTTAAAATTTTAAAGACTTACAGACTTTTTTAACTTGGCATTGCTTTTGTGAAGATTTATAATATCTCACTAGCTATTTTTCTACGTATTTATTGTAGTAAAGGGACTTTGTTCTTTCATACCTGACCGCAAAAGAAAGCCATTTGTAGCTTTAGCACTCATATATTAAGGGAGTTGTATGCTTTTTAAAAAAATTTCTCATGGAAGACATAAACCTAATCAAACCTTTCTACCCTCTAGCTGGTAACCTCTGCATGAACTAAAGAGTTGAAATATTGTTTAATCATGCTACATACCACTTTTTACAGTTATGAGAAACATTATTTTGCTGCTATAGAAGCAAGAAAACAAAATGTTTTTACTCTGTGCAAGGAGAAGTATATTTTTGAAATTATTTATTTTAAATAGCATACTTTCTTATACTACACTTTCATTTTCAATATTTTAAATATTACTTTTAGCAAAAGGCATATTTTTAAAATAATGATAATACACACGCAACCTGGGGAGCGGAGACCCTCATACTGACTTGTGCCTCAGAGATAAACAACATGTAATTTCAGTTGGCAATCTTTACTTGATTCCTTCAGTCCAAACTCAACTATTATTAACCTTTGTTTGTGACAATTGAAGAGAATAATGGTTGAATTTGGGGCCTTTAATGTCACATTGAAATCAATAGCTGTAAATGGTAGTTGCCACAGTTCTAACTGATCTGTCACATTCAAACAAAAGAAGGCCTTTCTCAGTTCATAGAAGATAGCTGGGACAATTAAACACACACACACAAGAATCTCAAAAGACTTTTATAACATTAAGGAAATGTACTGATTCACAGTATTTTTTTAAAGGTTTTTTTTTTTTTTTTTTTGGTTTGTTTCTTTGAGTACTTTTTTGATGTTGTTGTTTTGTTTTGTTTTGTTGTTTTGTTGTTTTGTTTTTTTCTCCTGAAATTTTAAGTCAAATACAGGAGATGTAGCCAACTTCATCCAGAGCTCAAAAATTGCACTCTGTCATAAAAATAAATTGAATTGTTCTTCTCAAAGTGGCGGTGATGGTAAGTGGTAAGGGAGTGATGATAAGCTCCTTCATGAGCTGGCAAGGCCAGTAATTGCAAAGGCCACTAAATAAAAACAATTCAAAATCCTTGAAGCCAGGTCCCTGCATGCCACTGACAGCACTGTTACCACAAGTTCAACTCCCAACACAAATGTATCTTTTAGGCTTCTGCACATTCATCAGTACTAAACTTTCAGTGCTCAGTTTTGACTTTGTTTTTACTTTTTTTATTCTTCTGGACATTTGAGGAATGCAAATTAAGGGGTTTCAGTTCAAGTTTCCATACATGACTTCGACGTGCATATTTGTCAACTCTAAACCTAATACTAGTTATAATTGGCTGTACATTGATTAATTCCACTAAGAACATAAGTCGACTTTGCCTAGCATTGTGAAGCTGTCTGAAGTAATAAGAATGTTTCAGTGATTTACTAGAAAGAAAAAGCCTTTGGCTAGCCATAAGTAGAAAGCTGAAACTGGATCCTTTCCTTACTCCTTATACGAAAATTAATTCAAGATGGATTAGAGACTTAAATGTTAGACCTAATACCATAAAAATCCTAGAAGAAAACCTAGGTAATACCCTTCAGGACATAGGCATGGGCAAAGACTTCATGTCTAAAACACCAAAAGCAACGGCAACAAAAACCAAAATGGACAAATGGGATCTCATTAAACTAAAGGGCTTCTGCACAGCAAAAGAAACTACCATCAGAGTGAACAGGCAACCTACAGAATGGTAGAAAATTGTTGCAATCTACTCATCTGACAAAGGGCTAACATCCAGAACCTACAAAGAACTCAAACAAATTTACAAGAAACAAACAAACAACCCTATCCAAAAGTGGGCAAAGGATATGAACAGACATTTCTCAAAAGAAGACATTCATACAGCCAACAACACATGAAAAAATGCTCCTCATCATTACTGGCCATCAGAGAAATGCTAATCAAAACCACAATGAGATACCATCTCACACCAGTTAGAATGGCAATCCTTAAAAAGTCAGGAAACAACAGGTGCTGGAGAGGATGTGGAGCAATAGGAACACTTTTACACTGTTGGTGGGATTGTAAACTAGTTCAACCATTATGGAAAACAGTATGGCGATTCCTCAGGGATCTAGAACTAGATGTACCATATGACCCAGCCATCCCATTACTGGGTATATACCCAAAGGATTATAAATCATGCTGCTATAAAGACACATGCACACGTATGTTTATTGCGGCACTATTCACAATAGCAAAGACTTGGAATCAACCCAAATATCCATCAGTGACAGACTGGATTAAGAAGATGTGGCACATATACACCATGGAATACTATGCAGCCATAAAAAAGGATGAGCTCATGTCCTTTGTAGGGACATGGATGCAGCTGGAAAACATCATTCTCAGCAAACTATCGCAAGAACAGAAAACCAAATACCGCATGTTCTCACTCATAGGTGGGAACTGAACAATGAGATCACTTGGACTCTGGAAGGGGAACATCACACACCGGGGCCTATCATGGGGAGGGGGGAGAGGGGAGGGATTGCACTGGGAGTTATACCTGATGTAAATGATGAGTTGATGGATGCTGATGAGTTGATGGGTGCAGCACACCAACATGGCACAAGTATACATATGTAACAAACCTGCACGTTATGCACATGTACCCTAGAACTTAAAGTATAATAATAATTTTTTTAAAAAAAAGAAAAAGCCTTAGTAATTTTTTTCTTATAATTAATAACAGGTTTCCAAGTTTTATTAAGGCATAATATGAAATATTCTCATTCACTGAAATGCCATTCCAACCTTCCTTTGGAAAATTAAATTAGTTGTTCTTGGAAGTGGAAACTAGAAAGATTTAATACAACAAGAATATAGGAGATTAAACAGAAGAAAGTAGAAAAGATCATGTTTCTAACTTGCCTTAAGCAAAAGTGCTATTTTTTTTTCAGCTTACAATTTTATAAGACAATTTTTCACACTTAACATATTCCAAAATTATTGGTTTAAGGACTCCATTATTTTTCTAAAAAAAAAATACTTCTCTGAAATTCATTTACTCAAGAGGAACATAATTTTTAATGTGTCTTTTCTCTAGTTTATTTCTTCTCACTAAAGTATGAGATTCTAAACTTCATCAGATCACCTACCTGGGACAAAACAAGTACTATGCTGGTAAAGCAGTTCTCCTGAAAACAGATCTATTTGTAGCATTTGTTGCTGATTTCTATGTTATGAATTCTCTTACCATAGCCAATTTCAAGCTACCGACCTGTTGTCACTCAACATGGAACTGACTCCAGGACAACAGTGAAACAGTTAAGCTTTCTCTAGGAAAGACGATTCTGCAGCCACTGTTAGCATGACTAGAACACTAACAATAGAAAAGGATGTGCTAATCTTCCTTAAAGAGAAAAACAGAGTGATAAAATGGCTGACTAGAAAGTCAGCTGTTCTTATCAGGTCATTGTGATTATCTGCTTTGATATAATGGAAATAAGGATCCTTGGTAAGGTAAAACTAAAAAGTTTTTAATGTAAATTTCACCTTTTTAAAATGCTAACCTAGAGAACTCAAATTGTTCCTCTTTAATGGTGTGGTCTCTGTTCAGTAACAGAATTTAGAGAGATGAAAATTCCATGGGTTCCTATGTATAGCCTGTATTCAGAAGATCTGTTCCTTAAATGATATTATTTTAGGAGAGAGAAGGATTCATGAGAAAAAATCTTACTTGTCAAGTCTTGTGCATAGAAATATCAATCTAAGCATATCTGCAGTAAATTAGGGTCCTTGTAATTCAAGTTGATATAATTTAAGGTATTTGTATGAATTCAGTATACGTGTCTGCATGTATATGTAGAGAGAGACAGAGACAGAGGGAGAGAAAAAGAGAGAACTCTGTGTTAATCAGCTCATTTTGGGATGAAACAGAAAGGAAAACAAACTAGCCTAAGCCCAGTGAGAGAAATTGTTGACTCAGAGCCAAACCGTGGGAATGGCAGTACTCCTGACATGGGGAAGACCAGAGACAAGGGCCTAATATCATGGTACTCCTCCATCAATTTCTCTTGGTAGCTAGCCTTTATTGTCACTTTCCTGCAAATATAAGCAATTGATAAAGGGGTGAGGTAGGTCATCTGTTGGTGGTTTAGATTTAGATTTATTAAATTCTGGTCAAAGAACCCAATGTATAAAACAACTGTTTTGGGGGAAATTGTCAAGGTGTTATTGTGGCCAACTGTATGTAAGTAATTCACATGAGTATATGAGAAAAATACATGTGCTACGTATGCTGCTACACAATTTCACAATTATCTATTAAATCAAGCAAATTAATTGTGTCACTCAACTTAGCTACATACTTGCTGTTTTCAATCTGATAAGTCAAAATCTAAAAGATACCTATTAAAATTTCCTATTATTGTTGTGTTTTTATTTTATTGTATTGTATTTTTTGAGATTGGGTCTCATTCTGTTGCCCAAGCTGGAGTGCAGTGGCCTAATCACAGCTCACTGCAGCCTCAGCTTCCTGGGCTGAAAGGATCCTCCCACCTCTGCCTCCCGAGAGTAGCTGGGACCACAGGCACACATTACCACACCTGGCTAATTTATTCTTACTTTCTTTGTGGAGACGGAGTCTCCCTATGTTGCCCAGGCTGGTCTTGAACTACTGGGCTAAGGTGGTCCTCCTACCTTGGCCTCCCAAAGTGCGGAACCACCATGCCTGGCCATCGTTGTGTTTTTATAACATTTCCCACTTTTTTCCTATATGTCTTTTCTTGTTTGATATATAGTTTATGCAGATAGCTTTGGGAATTATGCCTCTAATCATTATATAATATCACTCCTTATCTTCATTAGTGCTTTTGACCTGAGTTTTCATAACATTAATATTGCCATTCCTGCATTCTTTTTTTTCTTTTCTCTGTTTTCATAATTCATCCCATTAACATATATAGTGGTAAATGATCTATTTACTTATTATTTCTTAATACTTTGTGTTTACTGTTTATTTACTGTGTTGGGTGCTTTTTCCTTTTTAAAAACTCTATTAATTTGGAAATTGCATTCTTCTGCTATTCACAATAATATGTGAAGCAATATTTCTCAGTTAGTATATCCAGTTCAATAATGACAATGACCACACTAAGACAGCCTACTTGCTCATTTTACTCCTGAACCTCTACTCCCTGTACCTTTTTAGAGACTTTTAAACTCCTTTCTACCTTACTTCCTCTTCCTTCTTTTCTCCACAATTTTTGGATTTTGCTGAGTGCTGAAAACTCTTTGTTATGGGTTTTCATTAAACATACACACAAATATAAATTTTAAGAACACTGTCTTATAATTTCTATTCTAAGTCTTAGTTATAGAATTATCATCACATAAACTAAAAAAGTTAACAGTGTTTATTCACTGTATTAGCACTGTATTGTGCTTTGCTCTTGTAAGAAGAGATTTGCTTCTGGTAGAATCTTTATGAAATTGGGAGTACTTCCTTGAGTATTTTCTTCAGATAAGGTATCGGTACATGGGTGGCATATTTTCTGAATTCTTGATTGTTGAAAACCATTGTGCCTTTTTTCTTAACATTTGATTATTATATTGGCTGGTTTAAAGATTCTTGGGCCACAGTCATTTTCTTTTAATAACATAGTCACATAATCTTTCTTTTGTAAGAAAACTATTTTTTGTTCTGAGTAGAAGAAAGAATTTTTATCATTAGCATTGGAGGTCAGACATTTCCCCTGATTATGTCTAGGTGTGTGGCTTTTTGTCAGATTAATCCTGTCTGAGTCTTAGTGAGCCCATTCACTCAAAAGGCACAAGCCTTTCTTCAACAGAATTTTTGTTCTGTTATTTCCATGATTATGACTTCTATTTGATAGAAGCTGAATTTTTCCCCATCTGAAACTACTTCTCTTTGCATGTTATGTCACCTAGATCTTCCTCTAAATCACTTATTTTATCACTGATTTCCTTCTTTGTCCCTTTATTTTGGTCATCCAGACGGTTAATTCAGTTCTCAGCAGTAGCTACTCTCTTTTTACCTCCTCTGTTTGATTTTAGAACTGTGAAAATCATTATTGTTAGTTCAAGTAATTATTATTTTTATTTTCTAATTGTATCTCTTTGAAAATACTCATTACATTGAAACTGACATTCTCCTCTACCTCATTCATTAGCTCTTCCTTAATAGTAGTTACCTGTTCAAGCTTGACCTCCCTCCCACGAGTTTAAGAGTACAGGAAATAGGTAGCAATTTTTCTTTGACATCCTTGTAATGTAGATTTTGTCACACAAGAAACAGGCCAAGATTGAAGTTTTCTCGAGTACTGGTAAGCTGGGTGCAATGGCAATTTTGTCTAGTGAGCTAATGATTACACCCTAGCATACCAGAACCCCTTCACTGGGACAGGTGTAAGAACAGGACCTAAGACTCTCTAGGTCCAAGTGGGACAAAGTGCCTTCTAAAATATAAATACTTGTAGCATTTTGTCCCACCTATTGTGTCACCCCTGCCCTCCCAAGACTGCCTACCAGCAGCATGAGGCAGCCTCCTGAAGGACTGTGTGAGACTTTGACAGATGTGCTCTTCTTCGGACGATGGAAGCTCCACTGGCATATGTAGCCGGGCACTCTCTGGTGGCCAAGGAATCTGCTGTATATTAGCTTCAGACCTGTTGGGACCTCCGTTCTTCTCCCTTCCCCAGATGAATGAATCCTCACACTTGCTGTCTTCTCCGGGAAACTCAATGCTGCAGTGGTACTATTTGGCTTAGTTAAGTGTTGACTTACCCTGGCATCTTCCCATCTTCCTAGAATCCATTTTCACAGTTTTAAATATTGCCACCAAGTGTACAGGCTTACCGCATACAATATTTTATTTTCACCTTAATTTTGCTTAGATTATTTCTAATGAATCTAATTTTCCCAGTGTCTCAGTAAAAATATCTGTGGAGTTAAAGTGGCAGGTGAAAATAATGACACCATAATGTCTTGCTACTTCATATGTAAAACTCTATAACATATAGACTATATAATAACAGATACATTTAGTAAACAGTAATGGAGGAACCACTACATTTAGAAAAGGAGGAGAGAATCAAGATATAAGTTGTCAATGGTACTAAGTACAGAGCCCACTCTGCCTGGGAGATTTAGTGGAAACTCACTTCCCTTGAAATAAAGCAAGTTCTTTGTGTAGCCAGTCTGGCTGCCACAGCTTCAGGTCCTGTTGCTGGGAAATAAGCCTTGCCCAGTATTGGCACAGTCATAACTGTTAACATAGTTAAATGGTGCTCAACTGTTAAGCAGTCCCATGCCATTCTGCCAGACTTAAAGTGTCTCTGGCAATACAGCTTTTTAAGAATTCCACTCAGATCTGTATTGATTTCATTTGAGACAGTCTCCTAACTGGAAACCAATTCCAAAAAAAAAAAAAATTTGTTAAGTCATGAGCCTTCAACTTAGCCTTGTTAGTTTCTTAGCAAAAGGCCTAGGAAGTCAGTCGTCAGCTAAGATCTCATTTGAAGGTCTTCTATCTTAGAACAGTGGAAATCAGAGGGCTGTCTCAGGAGGCCTAGGTGAATGGGATGTGTTACACTACAGAGGTGAGCCAGCATGTGGTGGTCAGGGCAGAGGGATGGAGAGTGAGAAATTAGTAGCTTATGTTTGGACAGGAAGCATAACAGGAGGTATTTGATAGAGTCCTGAGGAATTCTGCTTCCCCACATCTCTGACTCACCTGGGAATATTTATTTCTACTCAGCATTCTGCTTTAAGCTGAGTATCAGATAGAAGAACTTCTCATTTCCAAGACAAACTTCTCTACTTATGTGCTTACTCTGAGCCTCATCAACTTCTTAAAAATCTTACTCTCTTTTCAGCTTTTACATTTTTCATTTCTCCCTCTTCACGGTCCATTCCCATTCTCCTACATGCATGATAAAAATTGCTTTGATTCTACCACCCTCTCAATATACTTGTCAATTTTTCATCATTCCTTCCTTTCCAATCATCCGGAAAACTCTTTGCTTCCACTCTCCAAACTCTTTCTGTCTGTCCTTTCTCCTACTCTGCTCAAAACACTATCAGAAATGTCACCAGTCACATTTTCACAGTCATCTCCCTTTACATATACTGCACAGAATTTGACCTTATTTATAGCCTCTCCTTGAAACCTCTTTAACATTGTATTTTTCCATTCAATCTCATCTCTGTGACCACTTCAGTTTCTACCCTATGCTGGTCCCTTTTCACATCTTGTTCCTAAGTCAGAAGTAGAACTCAGCTTTCCTAGCTCTTGGTTCACGTCTCCTTCTTTGATATGATTTGTTTGTTTGTTTTTTTGTTTGTTTTGAGATGGAATTTTGCTCTTGTGGCCCAGGCTGGAGTACAGTGGTGCAATCTCAGCTCACTGCAACCTCTGCTTCCTGGGTTCAAGCAACTCTCCTGCCTCAGCCTCCTGAGTACCTGGGACTACATGCGCACGTAACCGTGCCAGGCTAATTTTTTGTATTTTTAGTAGAGACAGAGTTTCGCCTTGTTGGCCAGGCTGGTCTTGAACTTCTGACCTCGGGTGATCTGCCCACCTCGGCCTCCCAAAGTGCTGGGACCACAGGCATGAGCCATCACACCCAGCCATCTTTCCTTGATATGATTTAAATATGTTAGCATATCCATTCATTCTACAAGCACTTACTGAGTACCTACGAGGTATCAACACCTCAGGTTTGATGACTGGTGGGTTTACTGGACTTAGTTCTTTAAATAATCTTTGCAGTTATTTTTTAAAAACTGCTGTAAAACTTTCAAAATTGATTTGGGCTCATTGTTGCTGCATTTACCTGTTCTGGGTCAGGCTTTGAATAGCCTACCACATGTAATTCAAGAGGCACTCCATAAAGGCTTACTTGCTCAAATGTATCTTTTCTATTATTGTGCCATGGTGTCTGAATTATGCACTATTATTGAGTCATTCTGTGAGGTGGAGACTCTGTCACATTGTTGCTTTTTCGGAGTTTTCTTTTAAAATATGAGTATTCTTTATAAGGAAAAACTATTAAGCTGTTTATAACTTCCTGACTAAAATATGAAACCAGTCACCTTGAAGAGAGACTTGAAGAGAGAGAGAAAGACACGAAGGACAAGATACAAAACACTGAGCAAAGGAAAATGCCCACAAGAGTCAAAGGGAGAAGGAGGTCTGGGTAGCCTTGGAACACTGGGATGGAGCGGGAAGAACAGAAGGACAAAAAATATGAAAGAGTAAATTGAGTCTGTTGTCTTTGCTTTCAAAAGGCGGGTGGACTTCTTTGAAGTAATGTAGCAACTATGCTATTTTTTTCCAAAATTTTATTTTAAAATGCAAGAAATTTATTTTCTTACCTATCTGTTGAATTGGCTGAGTGGAAAAGGTAATGCAGAGGGCTATGGGGACCCAACGAAGTTAGAGAGAGCTGTGGTAAATGGACCTCTTTGAGTTTTGACATCTTTACAATTAATGCCTGATGATGATGTATTCAGTTGTTTTAAGGAAAAATATACAGTGATCCCATGGAGAAACAGGGCATTATCGTATCTAAACGGGTTCCACCTTCACACCGTGTTTTAAAGAATTTCTAAGAAAGGTGATATGAGCTCAAAGTTCTCCTGCAATCATTTCTGAGTATTGGAATCTGTGAAGCTCTTTTAAACAGATGCATGGACTGCCTTTTTCCTGAGATTCTTCAGGAGTTCTGGATCCCAGGCATCCTGTGTGTTTGTGTGTGTGTGTGTATACTTAACTCCATAAATGATTGTGATGCATAGCCAGTGTGAAGAACAACTAAGCCAGGAATTTGATGAGCTTAGTTTGATTAGATAAACTGCAGCCATGGAAAGAAGAGGGGAAGCTCTGCTTCCCTGTTAGGAAACATCTTCTAATTAAATTTAGGAAGCAGCCTCTACAAAAGCTGACAGCAAAGTTTTCTATGCAGGCTGCAAAGGAAAGCATGATGAAAAACGCAGGAAATATTTTCTCTAGAAGTTTATCACAGTGACAGGCATTCTGTCGTTTTTTAAAAACCTACTCTTTGGATCTGTTCCCCACTGCCCCGACACACACAGAACCTCCGTGGTACCACACTTATACGCTGTGCTTTTCCCAATATGCACCAGGCTCTCTTGTTCCCTATGTCTCCTTTGTTCATACTTAGGTGGCGGCACTAATTCCCCTCTAATGCCTGCCTTATCAAGTCTATTTTTTCTCCAAGGACAAATGTAAATAGTTCTACTGAGCACTGATACCCAAAATGACTGTTCTCTCCTCTAAGTTCTACTGTAGTTTGTGACACTGATCTTGTAATTGTAATTTATTGAGCTCCTACTATGTGGTCAGCATCTATCATACAGCTGCTATCTAACAGAGCCAGGAAAACAGAGGCTTAGTTGATCCAAAGCCAACATTCTTTTCATATGCTTTGCAAGTTGCAGCCCCTACTTTGTACCACCTTCTATTAATACTTTGATTACTTGGACTTTGTCTTTGCTCCCAGCCTGAAAGCTACTTTTGGTCACATACCACACAATATGCATGTTACAAATCCTGTAATGTCTGCTATTGTTTTGTTTGTTTGTTTGTTTGCTATTTAATGTAGACAGATTAGTTGAACAATGACTATGTAGCAGGAATTAGCAAGAGCAGGGGGTATAACTTCAGCCATACCCCATGCTAGCACTTGTACATCTGGAGCAGTTGCAGCTCTTCTGGCATCTTAATTCTTAAGTTTTTAGGCATTTTACTGTCAAATTTAAAATAACTTGCAAGAAAACTCTGCATCTTCAAAAAAAGTAGAGTTCCATAATAAGCTAAGTAAGCCAAACTTTTCCAATTACTGAAAAATTAACGAGAAATTATAGGAGAAAAGTAAATCTGCTAGTGCTGAGACTTAGATATTCATGAGGGATATGTCCCAAGACCTTCTGAAATCCCCAAGTATCACTATAATATATAATTTTCCTCATAAAATGCAGTAAAGTATAACTGAAATATTTAAATGATCCCTGTAGACCCCTAATGAGTCTATAGAAACAGAACTAAAGTCATTTATAATGCTATTAACATAAATTCTGAACTGAGCACTGGCTAAAACATTTCCAAACATCACTTTTTCTTGTTTCCATATAGAACATATGGTATGCTCATTTTTGTCTGAGTCACCATCAAATTTATCCAGAACTTCTCTTTTTTGGCTAAGACCATCAACTTTTAAAAACTGTTTCACTTAAAAAAAATTTCAACTGGGTGCGGTGGCTCACGCCTATAATCCTAGCACTTTGGGAGGCCAAGGCAGGCAGATCACAGGGTCACGAGTTCAAGACCAGCCTGACTAAAAACATAGTGAAACCCCATCTCTACTAAAAATACAAAAAAAAATTAGCTGGGCATGGTAGTGGGCACCTGTAATCCCAGCTGCTTGGGAGACTGAGGCAGGATAATGTCTTGAACCTGGGAGGCAGAGCTTGCAGTGAGCTGAGATCGTGCCATTGCACTCCAGCCTGGGCGACAGTGCAAGACTCCATCTCAAAACAAACAAACAAAAAACAAAAACATCTGAAGACTTAGCAATTGGGGCAGGGCATAGTGGCTCATGCCTGTACTCCCAGCCCTTTGGGAGGCCGAAGAGGACGGATCATGAGGTCAGGAGATCAAGACCATCCTGGCCAACATGGTGAAACTCAATCTCTAGAATGAACTCAGAAACTACAGGAATAGACAAAATGTACATCATTGTAAAGAAGCAGCTCAGACTTCAGACCACCACTTGCAGAGCTGGGCAAGAAGGGTGTATGACTCTGGACAGCAGATTTAGGCCCAGAAATACCAAATACTAAAATACAAAAAATTAGCCAGGCATGGTGGTGCACGCCTATAGTCCCAGCTACTCGGGAGCCTGAGACAGGGTAATTGCTTGAACCAGGGAGGTGGAGGTTGCAGTGAGCCGAGATCACGCCATTGCACTCCAGCCTGGTGGCAGAGCAAGACTCTGTCAAAAAAAAAAAAAAAAAAAAAAAAAAAAAAGAGTGAATTAGCAGTTGGCTTTCTTTGGGGGTCTTTTAAATAAAAGTTCACAAAATTAAACTACTAAGTTAAAAAAAAAGTTAACACTATATTTCAATGTAGGGGCTAGCTGGAGAAGCTCTTGAAAGTTCAGTTCATTCTTAGCCTTGTGAGTCATTCACATACCCTCACTGCATGATTCAAGTTTCTTACAGAATTACATATTAATATGTTCTTTACAACCATTCACAAATAGTTGAAACGGCAAATGTTTAGTCTATGACTCTCAGAGATTTAGATTCTTTAATTTCAGCCTCTTTTGTGTTTTTCAATGTATCCATCAACAATAATGAAGAATTTACTTACTTATTATGCATTTTGTTCATTTTTCCAGAGTTTGTGGTTTATATTACTATTCATACTATGTCAGGAATCAAAAAATTGCAATATAGTTTCTATCACATGACAAGGCACCACTATCATTTTGTTGATGACTATCTTGAATTGTATTCATGCCCAAGTATGAAGACAGAGTACTTGGCTTGGAGCAGATGAAGATGCTTCTAGGACACAGAACTCAATGAAATCATCAAGCCTTCAAACACAGAATTCCTAGTTCAATAATTTGCCTACAGTAATGCTATTCCTAGTTCTACTTTGATATTACTACCACCCTTATATTTGCTAAAAATACATGTATGTCTATGTGTTTAATAAAAATTGAATGCATGTGTGAGAAACTTGAAATAACTCTGTTTTATACATGTACATTTTTATTTAGCTCTTTTAAATTTTCCAAAAGCAATCTGGCCCATTTAAAGTGGTTAAATTGTAAAACAGAAGCAGAACTAGCTCAGAGACTACAGGAATAGACAGGATGTGTGCCTCGTTGTAGAGAAACAGCTCAGACTTCAGATCACCACTTGCAGAGCTGGGCAAGAAGGGTGCATGACTCTGGACAGTAGATCTAGGCTCAGACATACCACGGGAATTGTCACTGTTCCTAGGTACACAATTAGAAGATAACAATGATCAACTCAATAGCATCTCAGATGGAATTCATAGAACCTGGAAATATAAACCTTGAATATGAGAGAAATAAAGCATTCTTTCTTCTAAGGTAAAAGTTTCTGGATAATAGATAAAACAGTGATGAGAATATCCCATTAATACTCTCATTAGATCTGTATTTCTCTGAACTTTTCATCCTGAACTAAACATATATAGCTTCCAAGTGGAATTTTAAACAGTTATTTTCTTAATAAAAGCACTAGCATTCTTTATATTATCCTGTATCCATGTTTGAACAAAAACACTATTCTTTATTCTTTTTTTTTTTAATTTTTTATTATTATTATTATACTTTAACTTCTAGGGTACATGTGCATAATGTGCAGGTTTGTTACATATGTATACTTGTGCCATGTTGCTGTGCTGCAACCATCAACTCGTCAGCACCCATCAACTCGTCATTTACATCAAGTATAACTTCCAATGCAATCCCTCCCCCCTCCCTCCTCCCCGCTCCCCATGATAGGCCCCGGTGTGTGATGTTCCCCTTCCAGAGTCCAAGTGATCTCATTGTTCAGTTCCCACCTATGAGTGAGAACATGCGGTATTTGGTTTTCTGTTCTTGTGACAATTTGCTAAGAATGATGGTTTCCAGCTGCATCCATGTCCCTACAAAGGACATGAGCTCATCCTTTTTTATGGCTGCATAGTATTCCATGGTGTATATGTGCCACATTTTCTTAATCCAGTCTGTCACTGATGGACATTTGGGTTGATTCCAAGTCTTTGCTATTGTGAATAGTGCCGCAATAAACATACGTGTGCATGTGTCTTTATAGCAGCATGATTTATAATCCTTTGGGTATATACCCAGTAATGGGATGGCTGGGTCATATGGTACATCTAGTTCTAGATCCCTGAGGAATCGCCATACTGTTTTCCATAATGGTTGAACTAGTTTACAATCCCACCAACAGTGTAAAAGTATTCCTATTTCTCCACATCCTCTCCAGCACCTGTTGTTTCCTGACTTTTTAAGGATTGCCATTCTAACTGGTGTGAGATGGTATCTCATTGTGGTTTTGATTTGCATTTCTCTGATGGCCAGTGATGATGAGCATTTTTTCATGTGTCTGTTGGCTGTATGAATGTCTTCTTTTGAGAAATGAAAGAAATCAAGGGTATTCAGTTAGGAAAAGAAGAAGTCAAATTGTCCCTCTTTGCAGATGACATGATTGTATATTTAGAAAATCCCATTGTCTCAGCCCAAAATCTCCTTAAGCTGATAAACAACTTCAGCAAAGTCTTAGGATACAAAATTAATGTGCAAAAATCACAAGCATTCTTATACACCAGTAACAGACAAACAGAGAGCCAAATCAGGAATGAACTTCCATTCACAATTGCTTCAAAGAGAATCAAATACCTAGGAATCCAACTTACAAGGGATGTAAAGGACCTCTTCAAGGAGAACTACAAACCACTGCTCAGTGAAATCAAAGAGGACACAAACAAATGGAAGAACATACCATGCTCATGGATAGGAAGAATCAATATCGTGAAAATGGCCATACTGCCCAAGGTTATTTATAGATTCAATGCCATCCCCATCAAGCTACCAACGAGTTTCTTCACAGAATTGGAAAAAAACTGCTTTAAAGTTCATATGGAACCAAAAAAGAGCCCGCATCTCCAAGACAATCCTAAGTCAAAAGAACAAAGCTGGAGGCATCACGCTACCTGACTTCAAACTATACTACAAGGCTACAGTAACCAAAACAGCATGGTACTGGTACCAAAACAGAGATATAGACCAATGGAACAGAACAGAGTCCTCAGAAATAATACCACACATCTACAGCCATCTGATCTTTGACAAACCTGAGAGAAACAAGAAATGGGGGAAGGATTCCTTAGTTAATAAATGGTGCTGGGAAAATTGGCTAGCCATAAGTAGAAAGCTGAAACTGGATCCTTTCCTTACTCCTTATACGAAAATTAATTCAAGATGGATTAGAGACTTAAATGTTAGACCTAATACCATAAAAACCCTAGATGAAAACCTAGGTAGTACCATTCAGGACATAGGCATGGGCAAAGACTTCATGTCTAAAACACCAAAAGCAACGGCAGCAAAAGCCAAAATTGACAAATGGGATCTCATTAAACTAAAGAGCTTCTGCACAGCAAAAGAAACTACCATCAGAGTGAACAGGCAACCTACAGAATGGGAGAAAATTTTTGCAATCTACTCATCTGACAAAGGGCTAATATCCAGAACCTACAAAGAACTCAAACAAATTTACAAGAAAAAACCAACAGCCCCATCAAAAAGTGGGCAAAGGATATGAACAGACATTTCTCAAAAGAAGACATTCATACAGCCAACAGACACATGAAAAAATATTCTTTATTCTTAAGCTGCCCTGCACAAATGGCATCATCATATAATTTGTAGCAAAAGCTAAATGTTATAATACTTTAGAGGAGCTATTAATAATTTAATTATTAGCTCTAGTCTTCTTTAGTCTTTCTTTCCTCCTTCTTTCCTTTTCTCCTTTGTGAAGAAAATCTCACTACCTACCCATAACCCATATGAACATCAGTGCAAACATTTGCAGTTTCAACTATTGGTGAATGAACTTGTATAAAATATACCAATACTCAGTCTTTGGGGGGGTTTGTCTGTTTGTTTGAAACAGGGTCTTGCTCTGTCATCCAGGCTGTAGTACAGTCGCACAGCCATAGCTTACTGTAACCTCGAACTCTTCTGGGCTCAAGCTATCCTCTTGCCCCATCCTCACGAGTAGCTAGGACTACAGTCACACACCACCATGCCTGGCTAACTTTTTTATTTCCTCTTTAGCTGTAGAGAGGAAGTCTGTCTTTGTTACTTAGGCTGGCTCTGAACTCCTGGCCTCAAGCGATCCTCCTGCCTTGACCTCCTAAAACACTGGAATTACAGGCGTGAGCCACCACACCCATCCTCAATACATAGGTTTGCAAAAATTTGAATCATTAGGCTAATGTGAGCCAGTGACTTGGCTAAGAGTTATCCTAACTCTTAGAAGCTTTCTCACACCTGTATCTCAGTTTCCTCTTACTGTGTTATATATAGAACTGGATCATGTAGACAGGCAATGATCATATAAAATATTTCAGCATTACATTTGCTTTGCAGTTGCATTTTATTTTTTAAAAGTTTCATCTAAGTAATGAATATTTAGTCAATAATTAATATTCAAAGTCAACAAAAATATCTACCGTGTCTTTCATGTACGAATATTATGATTGTCCCTGTGGATGATATTGCATGATGAAAAAATACATCTTCTCTAACTTTGAACAACTCAAAATCTTAAGCAAAGACGAAATTTAAGTTCATGAAATTAAAATAATTTTAAGGCGACTGTAAAAGCAAATGGATAATTTGTGTGGTTATAGAGAGTTAATATATACAGAGTTAACTCTGACTTTCCCAAAGGGTTATCCAAGGTAATTCATCCCCAGTGTACCACAGCCTTACAACCACTCTATACCCACTCATCCCTTGCCCTTTTGTATATTTTCAAATCACCTACTTGAAATTATATTACATATTTATTTTTTTCTTATTGTATTTTCCACTATAATGAAAACTTCATGAGAGAAGTAGCTTTGTCTTATTACTGTCAAGCTCTGGCAGATAGAGTAGCAGTTGAATACATATTTGTGGAGTGAATGAATTAACGAGTATCACCAAATAAGGATTATTACAGACTGGTTATACAACATGCCGCCCACTACTAGGCAAATAAGGTAATTATGGCTGATGATACCTTTCTGTTTACCATGCATATACCTTAGTTATTATGCAAGTTTAGATATTCATTAAACAGCAGTTATAACAATGAACCACAACAAGGAGAGATATAAAAGAGAATGAACTGATCATCTTTTCAATTTTCTATTTTTTAGGGCTGCTTCTGAGCTCATCCTGATTTCTTTTAAAGCCAGGAAACTCAGTATTTATTTTTATTGATTCACTTAATATTGTATCAGGGCGAAATACAGGAAATTTAATGTCCAAACAGTTCTTCACTATCTAATTAGGAATTAAAGAATATAAGTAAAATGCTTCTTATATATTAGGATTTTATCTATATTATATATATGTGTATATATATATACACACACACATATATATACACACACATAATAACAAAAGTTGTAGTCAAGTTTGGACTTGAATTTTTTTTAGATGGAAATATGTTGCATATTTTGGTATTGTAGAAGTGACCAGAAATATCATAGAAATAAAATATCAAAATATTTTTATTCTTTATAAATCATAACCTTTATCAAAAGTCACAAACATGGTAAAAATGACCTGATAGTCATTCTTTTGTGAATTTGTGTTCAAACGTAGGGTAAGACATTTATCTAGTGTGCCATTCATGCATGGGGACTCGAAATTCTTTCTTTCTTGCTTTTTTTGTTTTTTAAGATGGAGTTTCACTCTTTTGCCCAGGCTGGAGTGTAGCGGCACGATCTCGGCTCACTGCAACCTCCACCTCCTGGGTTCAAGCGATTCTCTTGCCTCAGCCTCCCAAGTGGCTAGAATTAAAGGCACACACCACCGTGCCCAGCTAATTTTGTTTTTTAGATTTTTAGTAGAGGCCAGATTTTACCATGTTGGCCAGGCTGGTCTCGAACTCCTGACCTCAGGTGATCCGCCCGCCTGGGCCTCCCAAAGTGCTGAGATTACAGGCGTGAACCACCGCGCCCAGGCTCAAAATTATTTCTTACCCTTACCCGTTAGTAGCCACAGAGTGCTCATCAAACATCTCTTTAATACAGGATTAAGTACTGGAAATAATGTTAGCAGTGTATATTTGTAACTCTGAGTACATCCCAAAGAGAAATATACTTGATTTTGAATATGCTTGTAATACAAATGGCTATTCCCACTCTAATACGGATAATTCAAAGTTAGTGACATCACCACAACAATGAATTTATGCAGTATTCAAATTGGTAGCATTTCTACATCCTAAAATATATTTTTGTAATGCTCATTTTTATTCATGAAATCTTAACAAAATTCATATTTACTGTTATTCTTCTTTTCCTTCTGCTTTAATAGGTGCTTTAGGCTTAAGTTCATCATACCAAATTGCCCAAAAGTCTAGGAAGTAATATTCAGAAGTTGTTTCTCACTCACTTTGGAAAATATTTTCTCTAATCAAACTTTAAACAAATTATTAGCTTTAATTAAATGTGAAAGAAAACAAAAGCATACGATAAAAAAAACCTTTTGGTGTAAAGAGCTGATACAATAAGACCAACTTGAATATTCACAACTTTTCTATAATAATTGATTGCAACATAATCACAGTAAAATTTCAGCACACTTTAAGTACATTTAATTGCATAAAAGTAAATATATAACTCTGAAATGATTAACAAAATACTACTTAAGTATACTTTGTAAAAGTAAACCTATATTTTACGTAGTCTGACCATTTTTCCCTTTTCTAGTAATATATAGTTCTGTTATCTTTTCTAACTAATGTATCTTTGGATACCTATAACACTATTGATACTTTTTTCAAATAATTTTATCATAGTATCCAGTTATGTAACAAGTAGTATTCATTTATTCATCTGTTAAATACATTTCTATTGAGAAAAATTAAAATCTGAATAAAATCTGAAGGAAAGGTAAATGAGTAAGTTAATTCACTTAAGGGCAGGAGCAAGTGTGTGTGATATGAATGGGATGGATATTGTGGATGGAGAAAACAACATTTATAAACTCTAGCCTGGGAGTTAAACATAAGTAGACTAATATGACTTTCCTAACATACTATATAGTGACTAGTTTTCACTGTATGCCATGGTTTAGATGTATCATATAGGCTATTGTCTCTTTCTTATTTAGAAATAACCGTGGCTGTAATATAATAGCATTACTGTTTTATTTCTTAAGAGGCATCTCTATGGTATATAAGGTTTAGGGAATTCTATTACGAATAACATAAGCTTAGTTTATACATTGTGGATGAATCAATTTATGCATGTGCCATCTGAGGAGATCTGTATGTGAGCGAGACATAGAAGCCCTGTATACTCTACTCTCTCTTAGAGGACAGAGGGGATTTGAAGACCAATTGTGGTTGGTTATCATGTATCAACTGAAATACCCACTTCTATCTCCTTCATCAGTTGCCCCTGTGTTAACATACAGCATCGAAATTCCTACTTGTGCCAGGCCCAAAGCTATTGATTACCCAGGTCTTCTAAGAAGTTACATCTTCTAAATGCCTATTGTTATGTATTTGCTTTTCATAATATGAGTTTTGCCTACAAACACAGCACCTAGCATCAAAAGCAAGGCAATTTATGAGCACCACCCATCAGAAGAGATTTAGTGCCGTGTTATTTATAATAAAACCTGGAAATAATCTCAACATGCAAAAATTAATAAATAAGTAAAACAGGATGTATCTATATGATTTATAAATTATATGAAATATTTGCCTATTAAAATTGTATTTTTAAAGAAGCTTAGTGACACAGGGAATGCACATTCTATAAAAATGAAGGCTATACAACTAAAAATGTGAGCATTAAATTTTGAGTACAGTGTATTTACTCAATAAAGGAGTAAAATTTTCTTACTCAAAGGAAATAGACCTTTTTAATTTTGTTTCTATTTAGTTGTTTCATTATTAGTAATTTTAGTTTTTTCTTCTTTATTCAAGTTGGGATTTGCTTCCACAATAATTGAGAACTTTTTTTTATAATCAGGAAAATATTTTCTTTAACCTTGAAAAATATAATGTAGGAATATTGAATGAATTATGGCAAATAGTTGTTTCTTTTCTCATTCAAGGTAAGACAAGTAGATATGATTTTAATCTGTAGCAGGATAAGAAAGATATTCATTGGAATTTGATGATTACAAATATTATGAGGAGCAGAGTCTACTGTATCTCTTGCTAGGGATAATTTGAAAGAAAATAAGAAAGCTAGAATGATTTAAGCACCATAAAGCTAATATGTGAGAGGACTTGGTAAATCATTAACTGTGGTATATATGTTAGTTTTAATATTGTCTGGGAACTTCTTCAGATCCTATTTAGGCCTGTGATCTCAATTATGTGTTTAATTAGCAAAGTTCATTTTTGGTGTCTCAGACAGTTGCTGATTTCACATTGTAAGAATTCAGGGATGTTGTTTAAACCACAATTGATTTATTTTAAAATATCTTATAAACTCTTTATCTTTACATACATTTATTGCCTTGTAATATAACAAATGATCTCTTTCATCATGTCATTAATTATAATTGTGAGAACTGTAAAATGATAGTTAAATGATACATTTGTTGTATACATCATTTATGTAAAGCACAGTTATAGGTTCTGATAGTTCAGATTAATTTTATTGTTAGGTTTCTTTGACTATACGTTTGCAAATATTAACTCCTTAACCCCTTGCAATCTGCCTTCCATCTTATTAGGTGTCTATAACTACATTCACATAAGTTGCCAATAACTCTGAGTAGTATGTTCTATTACTTACATTTCAGTCTTCGTTCTACGTAATTTCTCTGCAGTATTTTACCTCAATAATTTCATCCACATCTTTTTTAGGGGAAGTGGTCTTCTCATTTATATTGTTTTTCCTGGTTGTTCTCCTCTCTCTCTGACCATTATAAGGATTCTGCACCTCAGTATTAATGATCCCAAAGCTTAAGCCCTTTTCCTTCCATCTTCTCATCCGTTCACAAGCCTTCAACCGCCATCTACTAATTACAGTTTAATCTGAGAGTTATGCTAATGACTCTCAAATCTATGTTTCCAAAAATCCTTTCCTGAGATCCAAATTGCTATTAACTCTCAACCAGATTCTTTCAGGTAG
This sequence comes from Macaca nemestrina, assembly GCF_043159975.1. Taxonomy (NCBI): domain Eukaryota; kingdom Metazoa; phylum Chordata; class Mammalia; order Primates; family Cercopithecidae; genus Macaca; species Macaca nemestrina. The sequence continues at coordinate 135,945,706 of NC_092125.1, forward strand.
ATGTCCCATAGAGACCTCAAACTCAATGTATCTAAAATTCATTCACCCTTCCCTACCCCTTGTCAAAACCTGCTTCTAAATGCCTATTGTCTCCTCACTTGGTTGATGACAGTGCTATCCTCCAACAATTGGGATCTACAGAATTTTAAATTTTCATTCCCCAACTCTGATTTGTCCTTATCTTGAAAGTTTTTAACATTCATCTTTAAAATAACATCCTTGTCCACTTGAAATGATTGATTTTCACTGACATTGCTTTACATTAGCCATACCTTCTCTTTTTAACTGGTCTCCTGCTTGGACTCTTATCTGACACTCTCATCCCACAGACATATATAAGAGTTAAGTTTCTAAAACATGGATCTAAACATATGGCTTTTCTTATTGCCGAAAGGATAAGGCACAAAATCTTTCAGAAACTGACCCTAAACTCTAGCTGAACCATGTAGACATGTCTCCTCACTGCTTCCTTCATAGGCACTAGTTTCCTTCCCATTTCATGTGATACCATGAATTCCTATACTTTTGAGCCTTTTCTTAAGTATTTTTTAGTCATGCACTGTTCCATAGGCTCTACTCCAGCAAATGATTTTGTGAATCCCTCAAGATTCCAAACTACAATCACCTTCACTGTTGTCTCCTCACATCTCTCTCATACACACACACTCTAGAAGTTAATAAAAGTAATCACTCCACTGCTAAGTTTCCATTCACTTCGTAGACACTTCAAGTAGAACAGATTGTTTTGGATGGTTTTTATGTCTGTCTATTTTACCAAACCAACGATGGCCTAAACCATGAAGACTGTAAAGCTTTCACGGTTAGATGCAGGATGGTTGCAAGTGCTCTTACATTTAAGGACATTGGTCCAGATTCAAAAGGTTTCAGTATTCCCAAAATTATTCACTTTCAAAAAATGAAAAAGCATTAGGAAATTTGTGAGTTGCATTTGTGATTTTAGCAGTTTTATGTTAAGTTCTAGGAATAGTAGCAATTGGAAAGGTATGAGATAAAGACTTCTTTATAGTGCTGGATGTTGCCTTTGCCCAGATGATGTAAAAATCTAATTAGGTGCTACTGCTTCTAGATGTTAATTACATAACCAGCAAAGTTCACCATAGTATGCTTCTTTTTAAGTGAAAAAAAAAGCAAAGTTTCAAACTATCTAAATTTAGCAGTCCTTTGGGTACTCTGCATTTGTTGAATATTACACAAGTAAATACCCATCTGTTTTAGTACTAATATGATTTTTGTATATCAAGCAGTTTAAAGTTTTTTTCCCCCATGAAAACTTCATCAAATGTTTTATCAACAATGTAGGCTTCAGGCAGTTCTGTAAAGTTGAGTTGGGATAAATGAAAGATCCTTGTTGAATTGGTAATCATGCAGGTATTGAGAATGAAAGGGAGATCATATTTTAATTTAACTTCAGTGCCTCAAGATATTTTCCCTTATGGACTATATTACTGTTCTCTGTCTACATATCCATCTTGTAGATATCATAGCCACTGTTAATACATTTCAAATAAAGCTTTCCTGGATCTGGGTGATATATATCACTACTTTCTACAAGGGTGTCCTGAATTATATGAGGGCTTACTCATTATGACATATTAAAATGCTAAACGATTAATAGAAAAATAGAGATATATTGTAATTCTAAAGGCCATTTTTATATTCTATTGACCCTGACATAGTTTAAGTGTCATAACTGAAACTATAACTTGATTGTAAGTTCTTTGAGGACGAAGTTGATGCCTTACTCTTGTAATTTCCACATAGTCCATGAAACTAAGGGCCTGCTCAGCAGGCCAATAGCTCCTTTCTAAAGAAAAGTAACCAGAAGCAGTATTTGGCATATACCTGCCGTAAAAGTGTGTGTCCTGGCTACCTTGACCACAATTTATTGGATCAGATATTGTATCCTGAGCAAAAAGCAACCACTTGGAGACCAAATAAAAAGAGGTCAGCAACTTGTCAGGAAGTGTGACGCCATAACCCAGGCAATAATGTCTCTCCACACTGGATAGTGGTCCACTGCCTATATCAATTAACACTCATAATTGCAAGCCACAGAAACTGACTGGCTGTCAGAAGTGAAAGGAGATTTATTGGCAGGATACAAGATGGCTTATGGAATCAAAGAAGATAGGAATAGCAGGCTTAGAAAATGGTCAAAAAAACAAAAAAGGGCCGGAGAATGGACACCAAGAGTTGTCCGGCTAATACAGCCTCTACCAGGGTTGATATCCACCACTACTGCCATCACTGGATACTGTCAGGAGATGCTGCACCACACACTACCACAAATACACTTTAACCACTTTTCTGATTGTGAGGTTAAAACTTTGGGCTAGATCTTCAGTTGGCTAGGCCTAGATCATGTACTGGTTTTTTTGGATGCAAGAGAGTAGAAAGAGTAAGACCCTCTTTTCAAATGCTTGCAAAATGCAGATAGTTCTTGTGTCCTACCAATGCTTCATACGGTTTAAATTTCCTACAAATAGGAAGGGAAGTGAAATGTCAAATAGCCGAAATATAAAGAACACTATTTGTACTGAGTCTTCTTCTCTGTGGATTTGTTTTTAAATATATATATACACACACACACACTCGTGTGTATATATTATATATACATATGTGTGTATATATAGATGTATATGTATGTGTATATACATGTGTGTGTATATATATGTGTGTGTATACACATATATATATATAAAACAGTGAAAAAATTGAATTGGAAAACGAAATTCAATTCAATTTTCAAAAAAATTGAGAGAGAGCCAAAAGGTAATATAGGAAAATGGAGAACGTGAATAGAAGTAGAAATGGAATAAGAGATGCTGAGAAATAAGAGCAGATATATTCATATTGCAAAGTTTTTAATCCTTAAAACAATAGACACCCATTCCTAAAGGAACAACAAGAAAACAAGAGCTGCTCTTTAGAGCTGCTACGCATCTTACAAAATGAGTGTTGGTGTCCCAATCCTCAGAGGCCTAGCTCTTCCTTTACGTAAAACATTTCACTTACTTTTTTAGTTTTCCAGGTATAGTTGTAATAAACTACCCAAAATGGGGTAACCTCGCCATGTTTCCTTTCCTTGACACCTGAAAAATTAAAATAGAGAACTCTCTTTTTACACACAAGCACCCCTTATGATATGTATGCTTATAATCCACCACGTGAGTGTAATAAATACATTGATAAGGAATTTTAGGTTCAAGATTGCTGAAGATTTTAGACAAAATCCAGTATCCATCAATTTCATTTTGAATTTGTGAATACCACACTTATAAAAGGTCATGTTTAAAGCCTTCTCTATCCCACATTTTCACCGAAGACTTCTACCAAAGTCACCCACTTTAGTATTTCCTTAGTAGTATTCTTTCCTTTAGTATTTAGTTTTGAGTATTTAGCTCGAAAAGGGATATCAGTCCACAGAGCTAGCAAAAACAAACAAAATGGCCTAGATATTTGTTTCTAGCTCCTACAGCAGCAGTGGGGGGAAATTCTTTAAAGAACTATACCAACTTGTTATGGATGAGTTCTCCTTAGTCGGAACCATTCATTGCCAAGGGATTGCAGTTTTTCTCTGCTAGGTTATTTAAAATTGCCTCAATAGTAATTCTTTCTTGCTTGGATTTCATAACATTCCCAGGACAGAAGCATGACTTCCCTAGACTCTCTTCATCCTAAATGTATCAGCATGGTGGGTGCTCCAGGGCAGAACGCTGCCTCACACTAGCTTCCTCCCTGTGTTGGTTAATCATTCACTTCAACATGGGATTATAAAAATACTGAGGTTTTGTGCTTGTGGTTGTTTTATAAGTCTAGCACTGAAATACATAAGCTAACTGAATAGACCAACAGATGTATAAAATATCAATTGTTATACTGTTTACACTAATGCTTTGCATTAAGAAAACAAATGCCAAGCTGCTTGAAGTCTGCAAAGAATGAAAACTCCTTATTATACACTTAAATACACACTTGCCCTTATCCAAAATGAATCCATACATAGTAGGGCAAGCAGCTGCCTGTATTTCATAACCCACTGAGGTCTTTTTAATGTGTTCTAAGCAATGATTAGGAAACCTGCTGGGGTTCATTTTGGCTCAGCTGGTCCACAATTTTGAACACCTACTGGTGGTATCAGGAAAATATGTGCATGACCTGTTTCTCCATATATTAAGACCTTCCAAATTATGCTGCATACCCTCATTAATAAGCAAACTATGGATAACACCCTTTTTGTATGGTAGATAAAACTAGCATTTGAATTTAAAGATAAATAATATCCCACACATAAGGAAAGTTCAAGCTCCTTTTTTACTCAGTATAAAGGATTCAACAAAAGAATAAACTATTCTGAAATGCTTTAATGTAGAGAATTTGAAGGTATCCTAATTACTGCGAAATATGGCCAATGTATGGCTCTCGAAGAGTTTTTTGTTTACCTATGAAGATAAGCCTATGGAGCCTGTGTCAATCTTGGTTTTAGAATAAAACATGATAAAAGCTAAGACAAGGGAAATAGACCTGGAAATATACACCATAGGTAAAGAAAAACATTAAAAAGCCGAAAGGAATGGCTGCCCCTAAGTGACAGACAAGTCATGGATCAAGTATGGGAGCAAGGTGGGCAACTTCAGGTCAATTCAGGCAGGCACGGAGGCTCAGAGGGATCCAGTCCAGAAAGAAGTGAACAATGGATAAAGTCTAGAAATGTGGAGTACAGATAGTGGGAAGGGAGAACTAGACTTCAAACAAGCAGAATGGATTATGAAAGCTAAATCAGACATTAGAATGGAGTGCAGTTCAGAACAGAGGGCACTGAAGGCTCAACACACCTGGAAGAAGTTTCATCTGACCTCTCAGTGAAATTTTATTTTGTTTCATTTTATTTTATTCTATTCTATTCTATTTTATTTTTTGAGACAGAGTCTTGCTCTGTTGCCCAGGCTGGAGTGCAGTGATGCAATCTCGGCTCACTGCAGCCTCCACGTCCTGGGTTTAAAGGATTCTCATTCCTCAGCCTCCTGGGAGGAGGGATTACAGGTATGTGCTACCACGCCTGGATTTTTTTCTTTTTTTTCTTTTTTGTACTTTTAGTAGAGACAAGGATTCGCCATGTGAGCCAGGGTAGTCTTGAACGCCTGGCCTCAAGTGATCCACCTTCCTCAGTCTTCCAAAGTGCTGGGATTACAGGCATGAGCCAATGTGCCCAGCCTCTCAATGATGTTTTTAAGAGGTTTGTCATTGATTGTATCTGTAAGAGGCAAAGAATTGGAATGAGGATTAGTATATACACTGATTTCTCTGGCCATCCTCCCTTGATGGATAATTTTGTCTTGCGGACACAAAGGTATCATCATCTCCTTTATCCATGGGCTTCTGCACAGTAGCCGAGTGCCACATCACAATAATGACTTTGAGCAAGTTGTGAATCAACAGAGCAAGTAGGTGTCCAAACTCTTTAGGGATGTCTCTGAGTTGTCTTTTGGCAGAGGTCACTCAATCACTGTCTCCTACCATGTCCCTAAAAGCAGTCTTTTTCTAGAAGAACAATAGCCCTGCTTCCTGGGATTGGGCCTTTTCTTTCCCCTGAGCATATATTGGCTATTGCTGGGTAGGTCACCAGCAAGGCTCAACTGTATTCAGGACATTCTAAGAGACCTTGTTCTGTCAAGCCAAAGGTAGAACTAGAATTCAGAAGAAACTTGAGAAAGCTTTCTGAATTCCTCTCAGTGAGATATCCTGAGGTCACTTGGGCAAGTTTTTTTTCTTCTTTGACTTTCCTAGAATATAGCCTAATCCTTTTACAGGGAGAATTCTTCATTCAAGTAGAGAACTGTCGTGTCAGTTGAGTCCTCCAGGAATCAGACACAGAGAGGGAATTAGGAGGGCAAAAGGTTTATTGGAGAGAAATGCTTGTGAAAGGAAAAAAGAGGAAGCAGAATTGGAAAAGGGGAGCCATCGGACCCTGATACAGACACAGGAAAAATCTTTGGCAGCCCAGTAGGGAGCTTCAGGACAAAGAGTGCCTATTAGAGGAGTCCCACATTTACCAGAAATAGCTAGACCCTTGTTCTACAGTTTTGCTATCATTCACTGGGGTCTCCCTGAAAGGAGCATGACCCCAGTTTAGAAGTGAGGCGTACCTAAAGGAGGAAGCAGTTAGAGGCAGTCATCTCACCACACTCTTGCAGCTGGGCCAGAGTCTGTTCCTGAAGGTAGATCTGAGTGGTTCATGTCTGTGGCTGTTGCAGTTGCCTGCTTCTGCATGTATTTTTCTAAGACCTTTTCAGAAATTAATTACCCTAGCATATCTACTCACCAGTTCTGGTGAAAGGTTATGCGACTCCTCAACATTTCAGAAAGTTATGTAGAGGGTAGACCCTCTGCCATGCAGGGTCTGAGCCCTGCTTCCATTTCTTTGATGCAATATGGGATTCCTGGAATAGAGACAAGGTATTTACATAATAAGATAGCAATAGTGCTACAGTGCCCCTGAGAGGCTCAGTGTCCAGAATAGCACATGAAACTGTGGGCAGAAGGTGTTCATTGATCTGTTTATTTGGGCAGGTACCTCTCAAACTTCGTTACCATGGCCAGGTGAGGCAGTGGATTTCCTATTGGGATTAGCCAGCAGAAGCAAGATAATTCTATGAAATCTGAATCTGATTCTGTAGGGACAAATTGTGGCAGAGGAGATTTGAAATTTGAACAGCTTTCAGGGCTGATCTCTACAATTAACACTGCCATTTGAGAGTAAAGAAGTGAGCTGCGGGGGAGAATCTGAGAGTCCTCACAGAGAATTAAAATGGTGCCTGAAAGAATGCTGGCAGTCAGGAATTAACTAAACAGTGAGTAGTGTATGGCAATTCTTGTCCATTTGTAAAAAAAAAAAAAAAAAAAAAAAAAAAAAAAAAAATGCTTTAGAGACTAAGTGAAATGGGGAACATTGACACTAAGAATGTCAGAGGAATGGTACACTAGGGAAATTTTGTCTGAAAGGAAGAAAACAAACATCATTAAGTTATATTCACCAGAAATCATATTTAAAGGAACCAAACAGGAATGTAGTTCCTTTTAGCTGATAAAAATATGGACAGCCTCTCCCTTCCCCTCAAGGTCCCAGGGACTGAAGACTGGGAGTTGAGGCAGGGTCAGGGTCAGAGGTACAAACTCAGGAAAAGCCCTCAATATATTAAAAATTAAGACAGAAAGGATCATGGTCATCCCGGCCCTTAGGTGGGTTCTCGTGGACTCCCAGGCCACAGTAGGGGACAGTTCTCTTGAAGTATTTTAGCTCACTGATAGCATCAAAAGACTGTTTTCAAACTCAGTTGGCTCCTGGAGTAACAGCTACTAATATCCTGTATCTCCAGCTTATTTTGGCTCCATGGAAGAGGAGATGCAAATGTTTTGTGGTTCATGATGGAAAGCTGGTATGCAATTAGAAATTCTTTTTTTTTTTTTTTTTTTTTTTTGAGATGGCGTCTCACTCTGTCACCCCGGCTGGAGTGCAATGGCATGATCTCAGCTCACTGCAAGCTCCACCTCCCGGGTTCAAGCAATTCTCCCGCGTCAGCCTCCCAAGTAGATGGGACTACAGGCACCCACCACAACACCCAGCTAATTTTTATATTTTTAATAAAGACAGGGTTTCACCATGTTGGCCAGGATGGTCTCGATCTCTTGACCTTGTGATCCACCCACCTCGGCCTCCCAAAGTACAGGGATTACAGGCGTGAGCCACCGCGCCCAGCCAGAATTTCCTTATTCTTTCATTCAACATGGTGTTTATTGTCTTCCATGTACCAGACTTTTTGCTAGGATAAAAGAGTAAAATACATCCCCTAAAAGACTTTAAATAGTCTAGTACAAAGAAACTGATTATTAAACAGAGAAGATGACTATAAAACACTGTGATAAATGCAGTAATAAAGAAATATTAAAGGAGCACTAAAGAGGCAGTCACTTACTAAGCCATCCTGTGCTGAAGTGGGATGGAAGGATTTGTCATGGAGGGCTGCTTTGAGGGCTGTTATTCAAGGGACAAAAAATGAAGGGCATTCCAGGTAGAGAGAAAGAAATAAAAAGCTTGAAATGAGAAACAGAATGGAGAAGGCTATGTGCCTGGGGAGGAGAGGACACACAAGCAGGTCTATGTCATCTTCTACTTAAGGCACAAGGAAGTGGCCAAACACACACACACGCGTACACATGTACACATTCCAGGCATATACACTTACAACATTTTATAATCACATTATGTGTTTTTTGTATGCATTTGTCTCCCCTAGATTATAAAGTATTTTGGTTTATGTTTTTAAAGAACAGGAATAGCATTTTACACATCTCTAAATCTGTATTATCCAATACAGTAACTAAAACAGTGGTCTATTAGGTTATCCTGGACCCAGTATACTATACTCTCAGTTTTCCTCCAAGTACATAGAAATAAGAAAGTCAGTGTCAATTTGTGTGGTGTAGGCTCTTATCAATTCAACAATATTGTTGAATGCCTACTATGTGTCAGGTTCTGTACTACACGCTCTGAAATAATCTGAAATGATAGAACACTTTCAGGATGTCTTTTGTGACATCTAATATCAAATGTCCATTTTATTGTGTGCCTGGTTTGCATTTCCTTGCAGACTCTAGTTTCATCCATCTTAGTATTCAGCATGGAAAAATTGTAGTGTGGCTCATGGTCAATAAAGATTTGCCAAAAGGGTAGAACCCACATTACCTACAATGCCACTTTCTTTCATTTTTCTATTTATATTTGAATGCCTTTAGAATTATTTTTAGAATAATAGATGAAATGTATCTATATTAGAAATAATTTACTTGCATTAGCGTGAACACACTTAAGTGTAGAGTTTGTTGTGATTTGGCAAATGTCTATACCCGATTATACCACATTCAAAATACGGAACATTTCAGAGGTAATCACTGCTAACAGGTTACAGCATAAATGTGTAGTCTGTTTTTCATACCTCTATATAAATATATGCACATATTTATATTTTTAAAACAGGATTATACTATGTATGTGTTATTCTGTATCTTGCTTTTGTTCACTTAATGTGTTTTGGATATCTTTCCATGTCAGTTTATGAAGATTTATTTTTAATGGCTGTATAGTATTTCATTGTATGGATTATAATACTTTTCACAAATCTTCCCTTATTGACATTTATTCTTTTTTTCACTACTGCAAACAATGCTGTAGTGAATGGCAGACATCTTTGTACACATATCTTACATGCATGTGCATTTCATTAGGATAGATATTTGGAATTGGAATTTAAAACTTACAAGATGAGCTTTACATTTTTATACATATTGCCACATTGTTCTTCAAAAAGGAATTATTAATTTACTTTCCTATTGAGAGCCTGTGAGAACGCCTGTTTCTTTGCAACCTCAGCAAAGAGGGATATTATCAGTCTACATTTTCAGCAAATCGCAATAGGTAATCATGTTTATTCTTTTATTTTTCTAATTACTAGCGAGATTGAATGTCTTCTCATATTTGCTGGTCATCTGTATATTTTCTTATTGTGGAATATAGACAACGTACATGAAACATATATGTGTGCATGTAAAACAGATACCTACAAACATACATATATATTTTTTAACAAATCATAATATGCACACCATATGACCACTGGGCCAAGAAATAGAACATCTCCAACACCTCAAAAGCTCCCTATATGTCCCTCCCTAACACAACCCTCTCTGTCCACTTTAACACCATCCCTACTCTTTGCTTTGCTTTTCTTCGTAGTTTTATCCCCTGTATATATGTCTCTAAAGACCATATTTACTTTCTGTTTAAGGAGTTTATGTGAATCAAATTATATTGTATACTTTTGAGACTGGTTTCTTCTGCTAAGCATTATGAGATTCATCCTTATTGTATGTAGCTTTAGTGTGTTTATTCCATTGTATGAATGTATTACCATTTATTTTTCATTTTACTCTTGATGGACAATTTGAATTTTTTCCACTTTGGGGCTATTTAAAACAGTGCTATTATGGATATTTTGAACATGTATTCTGGAGTTTGCATCTTTAAAAGGACATACACATAAGAGTGGAACCTAGATCATGACAAACTGTTTCCCAAAGATTCTTGTACTGATTTACATTCTCCCCAGGGTGTATTGACTTTCCCCCAACCCCCCAATCTGGTAGATATATAATGGCATCACATTGTGGTTTAAATGAGCATTGTCCTTATTTGAAAAAAATATGAAAGGTGTTCATGAGGCTGATCACATTTCATGTATTTTTTGGCCATTTGGATTTCATCTTGAATGAAATCCAATGAAGTATGTTATGTTGAATGAAGTATATTAAAGTTTTGCCCATTTTTCTCGTTAATTTGCAGGTGGTTCTTTATATATTTTGGATACTACTCCTTTATGAGTTGTGCTGCAGAATCTTGTCTCACTTTGTGCCTTGTCTTTTCACAATGTTTTTAAATATATTAACATTTTAATTTTAATATCTTCAAATATATCAATAGTTTTCCTTTAAAGAAAATGGAGCATTTCCATTACCCTCAACAATTTTGTTACACTTGTTTCCACTTAATTCCTCCTCCATGCCTGATTCTCAGTCTCAACAACCACTGCTCTGCTTTCCATACTCATAGTTTTTCCTCTTATAGAATTTCAGTAAATGTATGCATATAATGTATACTTCTGTAACTCAACATCATTTTGTTTTATTCCAGGTTGTGGCATGATTCATTAGTTTCTTTTTTTGCTGAATCATATTTCATTGTGTGGATATGCAACAATTTTGTTTATTCACTCACATATTGATGAATATTGGTGTTATGTCAAATTTAGACCTATTTTGAAAAAGTTTCTATGAGTATTCATGTGCAAGTTTTAATATAGAAGTATTTTTTCATCTCACTTGTATATATAATTAAGAGTTCAATTTCTGGGTTGATTAGTAAGTCCATGTTTACCTTTTTCAGGAACTGCACAACTAATTTCCAAAGTGGTTGGACCACTATTAGAATACTTAAGTCAGGAAAACAGATGCAAGAAGGACACATGCTAAAAAAAAAAAAAGTTAATAAAAACAAATCCATTTCAACACATAATCTTTGCATTCACTACTATTATAATTGTACCTGGAATAGTTGACTGCCTGTCCTGTTTTAATGACACAGATGGATAATACATCACTTTTGCTCATTATTTTGCAGCTACTTCTAGTCTTACAGGAATAAGTGAAGTAGAAGCCTTTTATAATTCTAGTTTACAATTGATGGCTGAATTTCACTTTAGGGAGCAATTTTGCTAAAGAAGATGATGGTTTAGGACATGATAATGGGAAAGAAAATTAAGAAGGTGAAATTGGTACTGAGATTGATCTTCTGGGCCCCAGTTCTTTCCATCAGAAACACGGATGTAATGAAAATTCTAGCCACCTCTTGGCATGTCATATGAATTAAGACTTAAGAGTTGCTTAGTGAAAAACATTTTATAACTGGTAAAATTTTTCAGTGGATTCATTGAAATACCACCTTCTAAGAAAGCCATTTTGAAAAGAATTGTACAGAGTGAAAATTACTAGGTAAATGGGAGAGAAATGTTTCTTCAAGTCAAAATTTCACTTGTAATTTAGCTTATCAGGAAATTCTCAGTCTCATTCTGTAGTGCTTCTTCCTTTGCAGAGGACGTGAAACCAGTGAGGTTTGATGCCCTAAGTAATTGGTGGAAATGCCTGCTCTACAATGAAGGGGTCATCTTCAGGGTCTCAAAAGCAGCAGGATGGATCATTTATAGAACTCCCTTAATGTGTTACTAAATACAGAGTAGTTACTAGAATTAAAAATTCTTATCTTGTGGCCCAGATTAGAAATTAAGCTTTAAAAACAACCAGTTCTGCATAATGGACATTACTGCAGCAAGTAATCTGCATTCCTCAGCATTACATTTTCTAGTTGTATTGTCACCGTTGTTTGATTTTCATAGGAATCTATTCCTGATAAGATTAGTTGCAGGCAGACACTGGGATGTACCTCATCAAAATTTTCAAATAGGCCAAATTTGCCTCTAGCTTGCTTTTATCAAAACTCTTTTCAGCACTTCACAAGTCTGGTCTGGTACCTTCACTTTATGTAGTATCCTCAAGACCACCATTTACTCCCTAGATCTGCTGCTCATTCTCTTAGGGGCTTCAAGTGTCTTTCTGCTTATAATGCCATGCACCTCCATCACAGGAAATCATTTTGTTGCTTCAGAGCTTTCTTTGGGGATCACACTGAATAACAAAAGAGTTAACAGGTATTGAAGAACATGCACACACACACACACACACACACACACACACACACAAAGAGAGAGAGAGAGAGACAAGCAACTACTGTGACAGAAATTGCAAATCATGTTCAGGGAGAAGCATTATTAATGCCTTTAGAAAGCACCAATAAAGCCTTTGTGATCTAGGTAGACGTTTTTGTGTATTAGACATTTTTAAAAATTTGTTAAGCTATTCTATTTTGTTTAATTATCTATCACTTTTTCACAGAATTAACAACTGATTTGTAAAATAGTCTTCCTACATTTCATGCTTTTAGACATTATCATAAAATATATCTGGGTTTTTCTTAAATCTAGACATGGTTTATATTTTGATGGGTATATAAGTAAATAATCTGAAAATATGCCAAGTGCCAAGTTTTCACTCATTCCTCATTCATTGACACAACAGATATTTTTTAGTGCCCAGAAATGGAGCAGTCAATAATTTTTTCTTCTCCTTCTCCTTCTGCTACTTCTTTTTGTATGTGTTGGTAATGGTAAACTCTCAACTTCTCTGAGAGATAGGAGTACTTTTGTATATTTCTGATCCTGAAGATTTGGAGAAGAATTGGAAATTGTCTAAAACTTATTTATTTCAATAAGATTCTAAAAACTGTCTTGTTACAAAAGGCAAAGCCATCTGATGCTATCACTAGAAAATGAGAAGGTCAAGATGTAGAAACACTATTAATTGCTTTTAGATTTTGAACGTTCATATCAAAATTGTGAAGAAACCAGGAAAATGTAAATAGTTACAGTCTATTCTTTAATTCCCCAAAGCATATAGATTCATTTCATGATGTTATTGACCTCACCACCTTTCTGGTTGTATTAGAATATTCTCTATTATACCTGTCAAAGAAAACATTGCAATGTACAGAACAGTCATTAATTTTTATGATAATTTTGGTTAGAAGTTGTTTTTAAAATTTTCAGGTAATCAAACTGTACTTACACTTGACTATGATGATTAGTCAGCAGCTGGCTTGGCTAAGTATGAAGATGAGAAAAATGTATGTGAACACCGTCAACTTTACTCATGGAACTATGGGAGGGTCAAATTATGCTATCTCAAAATAGAGACAGATGATTCAAGTACACATTGCTAACCAAAAACCCCATATATTTCTAAGAATTTGAAAAACTTTGAACAAATTCCAAATTGTTAAACAATGGGGTAAGAGGCAGTCATTTAAAGCAGTCACCTAGTGAAAATCAGAAAAAAAAGTCTGACAAATGTTCAAAGTAAATTATTATGGCATGGGGGTCAATAGTATTGAAAGCCGCTTAGAAGCCTATGTCAGATTATTAGTGTTTACTCTATTGGAACTAAATAATATTTCAAATTTGTTTCAGTAATTCTTACCAGGATGCATTCCATGTATTATGCCATTCAAGTGATCTTTAAATTATTGTCAAATTCTACCTTAAAGAGAGCTTCCACAAAGGACATGCAATTCATATCATCTAGAGTTACTGTCATTTCTAGGCTAAGTCCCATGGAAATTCATAACTTAGAAATGAAAGTCACAAAGATGCAACTGCCTTCATAATACCAATGCAGTGGTTATAAATATTTCATGAGCATTGCATGGGCAGGGGCAGATCTCCATTTTCATGAGTTAGAATTTGTATAGCTAAGTCTCCACATTTTACTATTCATAATGCATAGTATGCCCTGTAGAGCATTCCATACAGTACTTTTTTAATATTTATGTTTAATGAAGAAATTACTGTTCTAAAAAGAGAACAAGCCAAGTCAAAGACTTCTTTTTAAAAGTATTAAGTTTTGCTTAATAGAGACGATAACAATCAACAGAAATTACCTCATTGCAGTATCCTAGCACAAAAATGCATAACTTTTTGAGTAATACAGGATGATGGATCAAGACACATTAAACCTAAGTGAAAAGGTTCTCTCTAAAGGTTACAACATTACAAATCTCATCTTAAAGGAATTCGAAAGGTTAAAATGCAAAGAGCAACTTTCTTACATATAAAAATATTAATTACAAATGATATGCTTGCCTACTATTTCATAGTTTAAATATATGACTGTATTTGTCTGGGTTTTTCTTTTATTCAAAAACATTTTAACTTGCTAAGATAATATTACCCAGTTCAATAATGAATTGCTATTGCATACTTTAAGGTAATTTATCAAAGCACATTATCAGTACCTGTCAGAATAAATTTCGCACTAAAAGTAATGAAAAAAAGGACTATTGTATGTGTTGAAATCAAAGAACATTACTGTACTGTAGCTAAGTTATTCAATGGAAAGGATAGGTGTTTGCCCTCTAAATGATACTTGCCCCATGAGAAAATAAAGGCCTGGAAAATCACAGAAAATAGGCACAGGAAAATGTCTGTTTCTTGCTTTTTAAAATGAGCGTTTGATATTTTATTTCATTTTTGTCATTTTGATCAATTCTTTCAAGTACGTGAGTGCTGAAAAATGCTGCACAGATCTTGATAACATTTACAAAAGTAAATTAAAGTCACTGATCAGCTCATTATAATACAAGGCTGAATTATTCCATATTTGCAAATGCTACATATCACATGTAGATTGATGATGAAGTCATAGATAGATTTTATTTTGAATACACATCAAGACTAAGTCTAATAATGAAAACAACAAGCTTTAGATTTAATATCATTCACTTGAGAGTCGGCAGTTTAAATATTTTTTATTTTGCTTAAACCAATGAGATCACTAGAAATTTTGTAATGTTTTCTGTATTTACTATCAAAAGTTTGTGTTTCATTCCTGATAATATTTAACTGAAAGCGGGAAACACTGTCTTCCATTTTGTTCTTTGAAATTTTATTTTCTAAAGGCTCTCTTGAGGAATTTAACCTTTATGTGATGATTTTGCAGTTCACTTGAAGTGTGTTAACCTTAGTTCCCTAATGAGTCTAGGTGTAATACTGAGGAGGAATTTGAGAAATATATCATGTAGCTCATTGTCAAGTTGGATTTGTCTTGCACATCTCCAGCTTTGCTGTTGTTCCAGTACACATTTTGATCACAATTCTTTAATTATGTTCTATATTTAACCGACCTATTTGAACAGGATCCAGAGCTGGTGCGTAACATCTGCCGCTGGGTTAGGCAAGCTGTTCAGATTCCTTTTTTTGCCAAGCTGACCCCAAATGTCACTGATATTGTGAGCATCGCAAGAGCTGCAAAGGAAGGTAAGAACTTGACTTGAATCAGTTGCCCACTATTATAAATATTCACTCGCATTATGTAGCCATACTCAAGTATGTCTTTTCATACAAACGTGTATTTTTTTGTCTCAATTTTAAAAGTTTCCAATTGAGCACTTGATCCCACAAACACAGGAGATTTACACCTGGTCTCACACTAGCAAATTGACCATGAACTTTGATCTGGAAACACAAGATCGTTTATAGTTTTTCCTAATAAACACTTATTTCACACATTATAGGAACAAAGAGCACAGTCACAGCAATCCTGCCCAAAATAAATGGCCTCATATGGTAACAATTCAATATATTAACCTTTAATAAAGTAAAATAGAAAAAAAAAGAAATTTCAGTTTTCACAGTGTGAAATTTCTCATGATTTCTCTTTATATTTTATAGGGCCTAGCTAACTTCCTTAAACACATGCCCAATAAGGATTTGTTGAATACATAAATCATGCATGCTTGTGTTCCATCCCAGGAAAACTGCACCCTGACTTGCAAAGACATTGAAAATTACCTGGAAAATGACACTAAGTACAAAACATTTGGTAACAAGAAGTCTGTGTAATAATTGAGAAAATAAAGTTGTGGTAATTAAAACTTTTTTAGTGTTTAAAATTTTAAACATAAATGTAGGAGTTAAATTGGTGAAGAACTTTGAGGAGAAAGCATGTTCTCAAGATAAAGTAGAATGCATTTTTCTGGGTTGTGAGGATTTGAATGGGTTTTAACTATCATGTCTTATAAGAGCTGCATGAAAATGTTGATGTGTCTTTCACAGGTGGTGCCGATGGCGTTACAGCCACCAACACTGTCTCAGGTCTGATGGGATTAAAATCTGATGGCACACCTTGGCCAGCAGTGGGGATTGCAAAGCGAACTACCTATGGAGGAGTGTCTGGTAGGTGTTGCCCACTTCTTGCATTGTGCTTTCTTGGAGGTTGTTGAAAAATCAGGAGGTCATGTTGCAAGAGTTTTGTGTCCTTTATGATCCCAAATTCTGATAACTCATAGCTGATCAATATTCATAATAGTTATGACAGAACAGATTGAATGTGAAAGCTCAAGTGACAGCACAGGATGAGAGAATATCAAGATAAAGTCTTGCACAAATTCTGTTCTCTTGTGGTCCATGCTTTCCTGAGAATTTCTCATTGTCTCTCAGTTCTTTTGCCACTTATTAGTAAGGGTTAATATGAGGGCCCTCTGAGAGAAAAATATAGGCACCCTCATTACAATATCCTTTTCATAGTCTGGACTAGTTTTCATTCGTCCTGGAATTTAGACATCTACCATCTTCAAAAATCTTGCTTTCACAACTGTCCTAAACAAGCCATTAAAACACTGAATTAAGCATCAGCTGACAAGACATTTGCAGACCTCACACCTTTGCACACTCTTTCTCATCATCATACGCTTGAATTTGAAAAAGAAAGAGAGGTTTTAATCTCAAGGTCCCGTTCAGTATCTTTGCCCTGTGCATTCTGTGACTGTGACAACACGAACTTGGGCTTGCAAAGACAATGCTGTAAGGTTCTTGACTGTACTGGTATGAGGATTAGTCTCCTTGGTGATAGAGAAAGTGGTAAATATACATAACATAACAGTGCCCCACTGTTCAAGAAAAGCATTGCTGAATCAGACCAAAATGTGCTTTTGGAAGAGGCTGGACAGACACAAATAAAGCTCTATCCATGCTGAGGTATTCTGTTTTGAGAGTATGAAGTATGCCTGTGAGCCATGAAGAACAAAAACGATTATATTCTGCTTTTAATTGAATGCCATTCCCACAATGTCAGAAAGAGGAAGGCTGACGAGGAGCACCTGCTCAGGCTCCAGACACAACTCGCTTTTATCAGGAGCTATCAAACAGGGCCTTAAATATTATTGTAATGCAGAATAACGTGGACCGCGCTAGCAAGTGCCACAGAAAGAGAGTCAAGAGACTCCAGAGTTGGGCTGTAACATGCACTATGTTTTCTGTCAGCCCATTTCAATTTTTCCAGCCTGCCATGTTGACAGCAAGAGAATAAAGGAGGTCGCAGAGGCTGCTGAACATTAAAAATTAATAAAAGAACTATTGCAGTAGTATTTTATATAAGTAACACCATTCACGTTTTCTCATTTAAGCTGCAATTTCTGAATATTCTTCCATACTATAACTCAGTCTAATAAAACTACAAAATTACAGCATTAGAAACACTCTTTTGTGTTGCAGTCTTTAAGCATATACACACTGGAAATTATAGCAGTACCTGAAAACAAGTTCAGCTGTACCTCAGGGTCTGTTAGCATTTCCGTAAAACTCTATTTCTAAGATTTATAAATCCATATATAAATATTCACTTGGGCTATAAGCTTAGCTAAGCCTGGGTGGAACTTTCATTTTAAACAACAAAAAATCCCTAACATTTTAAAGGACTTGTACCTCATTTCTAATAGGTTCTATATTAAGTTTCTTCACATTAAACAATCTGTTTTGAAAATAGCCTTTCTCCACATCGACAGAATTAATATAGTTTCCCTCCTTTAAAGCAATGCTTGCTTAAGTTTAAAGGTAATAGAATCTGAAAAGCAGTTTAAATAGGCAATGATAATATATTTTAGGGCAGAGCAAGTTCTATAACAGAGTACCTTCAGTATGAGTTATAGCAAAACAGCCTAGCAAAATTGTGTTAAATAACAATGGTTTCAAATTTTCGAGAGTTTTATCAAATATGGTTGTCAGGACTTCAAATGCTGCTTTAATACTGAAAATTACACAAAATAAGCTAGATATTCTTATAAGATTTTTAAAATATTTGCCATAGCACAGTGCTACTATCTGCTCAAATGTTCTCTCAGAGCATGGCAATGTCTTCTTTCAGAGGCACTGCATGAATCACAGATTTTTGAAAAGTGAAAACTAAATAGAGTTTAATTTTGCATAGCCACCTGAACACAGCACATACTTTTCATTGCCAGTGAAGAATATTTTCCCCTTTCAGTATCTTCTTTAGCTGTTTATTCAATTGTTGTTATTTTTTCTCAGAATAAGATTTCTGCTCTTTGAAATGAAGATTATGTTTTGTTTAAATACGGAAACAGTGAGGTACCTGGAGTAGTATACCTGCTGTAGAAAAATGGGCACATTTCAGGAATGTTCTTCTAGAGAAAATGCATTAGCTAATAAGGGACAATGACTTGCCCTGGGAAAACAGGATCTCAGCTAAGGAATGTGAATTGAATTACTGCAGATATAAGTATCCTGGATTTGAGAGCAATGTCTTTCAAAGGTTGGTTCCCAATTCATGAGTATACTATGCAATCAAGTTTAGTTAACTGTAATCAACATTTTAAATAATGAAATAGAATAAGAATTGTCAGAATGCTTTGCACATGGTTGGGATAAGCATTGTTTGACCAAACTTCTTTTTCAGTTATACACATAATATACACTTAAATATGCCATAATGTAAAACGCACTTTTCACTTAGTTAACTTCAAAATATTTTGAGAGTTACTATGTCAGAGGGAGGTCTCTTTTGTTAAATAAAAGAGGTCAGTAAGACTGTAGAAAGATAACTTCTACCTGCTGTAGCTTACAAGTTACATCAAGAGAGCAAATTAGGACCCCAATCCAAGGTCTTATTCTCAGCTTTGCTATTTTAGAAACTATTTTTCTAATTCATCTGCAGACAATTAGACTCTTGGGGGGTGCTTAAATATATGAAACAAACTCATAATAAAGTGATTTATAAACCTGAATTTCAATTATGGGAGAAATATGTCATAGTATTGCTCCATTAAAAAGTTGAATTATGTACCAGATGATTTCATAGTGAGAACAGTATAAAAGGAAATCTTGTTTGGTATCCATAAGGAATATTTTTTATCAAAGATGGCTGATTCAGCTGTCCACCATGTAAGTACTCCATCTAAACCGTTGATTCTAAAGAATTCTGTACCTTTCTTTGGACAGTATAGACTTAATACTAAGTTGTTAAGACCTTTCCTTTTTCTAGAATCCACCCAGAAAACTTTTGTTGTATCAAACAGCAGTTAATTCATGTACCATCACACAGTTGAACAGTTTATTGGGTTTGGGGAGAGGAAAGGAAGAAGAAATTCTTTGACTTATTTGGTTGGAAAAAACCCTAATCTCAGTAACAATTATAAACTCCATCCTTGAGTGCATGATTCATTATTTATCCTAGTTTAAGTTCTTTTTTGTCTGGTTATAGTTTCAAATTTTGACCTTTTTTTCTGACTTCATTCCCAAATAATGAGGGCATCTTAAGATAGCCCCCAAATCAGTGATTACTATCACCTATATAAATGGTGTTATCCAGCTGTGGTGTGACATTTTCACATGAAATCCTCCCTGTGGGTAAGATTCTTTCAGAGCTGGCTAAGAATCAGTCCTGCATGGCATAAACTAAAGATGTCTTTCTTGCAGCTGACTTCGTGAGGATAACCTTTATTCATTTACAGGTACTTCGGGAGAAAAAGTAATCATGCATTTTTCAATGGGGTAAATTCATTTGAGGTTTTTGTTGTTGTTCCTTGTGTTTTTAGTGTTTTTTATTAATGGAGAATGAATTTCATTGCCCTGTATATATTTCCTGTGTTGCACATACAAACACAAGCACATTCACACACACAGGAAAGAGTGCAGAAGACACTTAAATTGAAATAATGATAGACACTTCAGGCTCAATACAATTTACTTCCCATGAGCTTGAAAAACTAACTTACTGTTTTAAATTATTTTATTTGCCAAATTTGTTCTGTTTTCACCAAAGGAAAGGAAATTCTTGTTCTTAACTTCAAATTTTGAATGCTTGTTTGAAGTTATTAATTATGTATTGACTTACACAATTACAACAAGAGAACACATTTTGTTCAGTATTAAGACTTATAAACTTTATTATTGATTTCTGAATAATTCATAAAA
This sequence comes from Macaca nemestrina, assembly GCF_043159975.1. NCBI lineage: Eukaryota > Metazoa > Chordata > Mammalia > Primates > Cercopithecidae > Macaca > Macaca nemestrina. Next base: position 135,966,213 of record NC_092125.1, read on the forward strand.
GATGGCTTTTAAGATTTTCTCTCTATTTCAGCCCAAAGTTACTCCTCTCATAGAGGTTATTACAGAATCCAGTAAATGACTGTGTATTTCTAAATAAATTATAGTGGAATATTCCATGAATGTTCTTAGAGTCTACAAGTAAATAATGAATGATTTGAAATCTAGCTATGTGAGATACTGGACACTGGCTTGGTATGGTTACAAGCTTCCTAAAGGTGTTTTCATTGTAAAACCAACATAGGAAATACTAATAAAAGAAGGTACAAGTTAGAAATTTAGCTAGTAATTTGTAGATCTGTATCAGTGTAGGGCCAGAAGTGAGTACAAAGCGTATAATTTAGAAAACTTGCACAAATGTGAATCAATATAGTAGCTTAGGAAGGAATTTTAGGCATCGACTTCACATCGCATAGTTTATGTGTGTTTTTAAGATAGTTACTTAGGCATGAATTGTTAGAATGCAATAATAACTTGGCAGCATACACTCTGCTACTGGGCATTACATAAACACAAATCCAGTGTAACCCACTCTAATCACACACTTATTTTGTTGTATTTATTAGTGAATATTTATGTAAAATCAGAGAGATGGCAAAACAAAACAGATTAGAAACTCAGAAGTTTTAGTTACATTTTTCTTTAAATAACTATTTTCACACATGCCAGCAACTGAAGATTTTGGCAGGATTGCTTTAAGTTCTTACACCACACATTACAATTCCATCATAAAATACAGGGTTGGTATTTTTTTAATTGGGAATCTTTTTAATGTGCTGGATTTTTTATGTGTCAATCACATGATTATTGATGCATAAATTGCTCTTAGAAAAACACGCCTATTATCTGTCATAAAATTTAAGCTATCTATTGTAATCATCTTTATCGATAAGAGCTTAGGCTTTAACATTGAAGATCTAAAGTAACCTGATAGATAAAGATAGAATTTAAATGAATAAAAATGTGGTAATTCATGCTAAAAAGAATAATTAAAAGGAGAGCCTTCCTTTTTATACTCACTTATCTTTTTCCTTTTTTTGTGTGTACAAAAATAATGCAAAAAATCTGTCCTGTTATTCACCTATGTAAAAACATTCTTAGCTTATTACAAGTTTAACTGATCAAACTATTAAAGACCTTGTTATACAAATATGTATGTACTATATTTGCAGAACAGTCAAAAGTAAGCATTTCAAATAAAGATGCTAGATTGCAATTTTTATTATAAGTTATCACTTTGGTTGAGAGAGGCTCACCATTAGAAATATTCTCATTTAAATAATGCTCATTTGAATATATTCCTGTACAGATTGACAAAGAATCCCCTTTTTTATTATATTGGCTTTCCTGGAACCTGAGCATCTCACTGTTTAGCCATCGTTGGTCTGTGCAGGAGATCAGAGCCCTAATAATAGATTTTTGACAGTGAGCTCGCCTGCTACCTGCCCTACACAAATCCTCACTGTTCATGTTTGCTTCATGGCAACAAAGCAGACAGAAGGAAAATGCCAAGTGCTGAGTCTGAGGTACAGCCTTGCCTTGGCTTGACATTTCAGCAGAATAGCAGTTTATGAGATGCATAATTTTTCATCTGGGACTCAGCTGCCATATTCATAGACGCTTACAGCTCATCGACAGACTGGAGCAAGGGCAAAGGTTTAAAGCATAGATCAAGGTCTACATCCTTTCCTTAGGTATTTTAAAATAACTATTGTCCTACAGATAAATGGTAGAACCAAATAGTATTTAAGAGCCAACAAATTCATGGGTACCTGGATATTATATATATTTTCCTTTGGTTCAAAATTAGGAAAATAAATTAATGTCTGTTCCAGTTCCTAAGAAAATATTTGATAGACTTTGTAAACCAAAGAATTCTGACAAGCATATTAAGAAAACTTACCTTTGCAGCAGTGGTAATGAATTATTAAATTTCTTTCCTCTGTGTGTGTTTTTTCATAAAGAATTATTTCAAGCTTGAAATTAATCAAAAAATGTTCTATTATGAAAGTAAAACTACAGAGTATTGTGTCACTGTTTGAGCTTGAATTTAAATATTCACAGATTCATGCATATCTACTGTACTAAAAAATCAGTGTAGGTACACGTCAGTGGCTGTTTAATTTAGAACTACACATCTCTGTAAGCTTCAGAAACAGTTCACCGTGTCACAGTCTCATACAGAACAATGGTACAGTACATTGGATTAATTAAGGAAGCCTTACAGAGAACTGAGTTCTCAGTATGTCAAGATTTCAGTTTTATGTTAAATATTTTCTAAAGGCCAGACCCTTAAATCTCAGGGGCTGTACCAAGCAGTGAGCTGTGAATTTAACCATAGGCTAACTGCTAATGATAAGGAAAAGAGTCCTAGTTGAGGCAGCTGTAATACAGTCATTGGATTAGGCTATCAATCACTCGACTCCCTAAGGAAAAGGGGAAGAAGACCAAACAGTGAAAAGGGAAATTAGGAAAGGAGGGCATGACTGGAATGAGATTCCTCACCATCTTTATCCATTCGTCGTCCTAAACCCCTAAGCATCAGACCAAACTCTCTAGCATTACTCTGACTATACAGCCAACACATTTATTCCTCACATCTAGAGGACTATCAAAATGTCATTGCCTCTCAGTAGTTGAAGATCTTGAAACCTGCTGGAAGCAAATGTCTGATTACATAAGAAGAAATTAGATTAACTCTTAGTTTGTGGGATTTAAGATTTATTTTTATGAGTCTTTTATGGATCAGGATTCATCTATGTTAGTAAAGAAAAATATTTTTATTTAACTTGTAAACTGTAGCCAATTTTTACATATCCACATCCTCTTGGTGAGGTGAGATTCCAGTAGATCAGTGGTTCTCAAACTTTAGCATGATACATCAGAAACTGGAAGGTTTGTTGTGACACAGATTTCTGGACCTCTTCCCGAGTTTCTGATACATAAGGCTTGGAGGGCCTGAGAATGTACACTGCTAACAAGTTCCAGATGATGCTTTTGCTACCAGTCTGGAAACCACACTTTGAGAACAGTAGATGAAGAAAGATTAGTATCACTGAGCATTTTACTTCGAATATCTTATTTCCAAAATAATGTCAAATGCTTTAAGCAATGGTAAAATTAGAAGGGCATAGTATTTGATTTAAGAATCTCTGCCCACAGTTAAGTATCTGAAACACCTTATAGTAAATGAAGTCAGAATTCTTAGAAAAAGTGGAACACATTTTTTGAGGTCTCAGAGTAGAGAAGAACGTGTCACTCTATTTAAGATTAAATGTTGAGTGGAAACCATTGTTTATGCGAAGAGAATTTATTATGAGTGCCACTGAAGACAATTTATGGATATCACTAGTCCTTTGGAAAGGAAACAGGTGTGAGTCAGACAAGGATAAAATTAAGCTCACGATTGGGAAATATTATGTTTTTCTTCTTAACTTTGTATAGACACTAGCATATTGAGTAATAACAGCTCTCTTCTAGGACAGTTTACCTACTTATGTTCTCAAACCCTTAAAGTGTGGGAAACAGTAGTACTGGTAGCTTACTGCTCTTCTCTCTTAATTTACTGCTTTCTTGCTATCCCCAAACAATGCTATCCTCTTATTAGTGGAAGGGAGGAGATAACCAATGTTGTGGAGATACGCTATTTCAATGCAGTGTCCCTGCTGTTAGCACTGTTACACTATGCACTGAGCTCTTCCAAGGTCCTCTTTATAGACTGTTCTTGATATCATTCATCAATCCTGGAAGCTGCTTGAAACCTTCTTCTGACAGACAAATGTCCTGATGTGCATTCCCAACAATTTAGTACCATGTGAATGCCTGGTAGAAAACACCTCGAATTCCAAGAGGTCCTTAAGTGTGGGGCACAGTAAACCTTTGAGACACATACACGGTATCTGATACTTGAAGGTGGAGACTGCCAGGGTTATACAGGAGTGATTATAAGAGTTGGTATCAGAATAGAAAAGAGAAAGGAATTTGGTCAGGCCAGCTTAACTTTACTTGCTATGCTTTTGGAGAGTCCGACGTGTCAACTCAATTCAGTGAAGAAATGTTGGATAGGAAAGTGTACTGTAGATTTTATATACAGTACATTATTTCTGTGGTTTTCAAATTGTTATGCTTACAAACACCCTACAATTAAAACTTTATAAACTATATACTCCTCATTCATTTTAGTTGACCTGAGAATTTTAGCAGTAAGTTCAAGTGCTAGCAAAAGACATACTCCCCCATGTTTTGCAAATATGAATTCTTTAAATGAAATTGTTTTGCATTTTTTAAATAAACCTACTAGGAATAAATAGCACCACTGTGCTTTTTTATATTTATCATCACCCATTTAAAAATTCATAAACATGCTCTAACAAAGAGTGGGAGTTTTGCATCTTTTATTTCTCCTGAAACTCGTACTTTCAATCAATTTCTCCATCAAATTTTATCCTATTTTTATGTTTTCTTTTAATGCTTGAACATCTTAACGATCCTCTTTGGAAGTACTCTTTAACAAAATATATGTGTATAAATGGACATTTACATTTTAAAAATTCCTAGATTAAGTCTTTAAATGATAAATTATTTCCTGTATTGTTAGAATTTATAATTTACACTTTATCAAAACAACATAAATATATCATAACTATTGATAATTATTCAAAATAAAAGTGAATTTTATTGAAGGTCCATTTATTAATGAGAAATGTATGGCTTTTTAAATAATTTGATTGTGTATCTGTTGAGACATATTATTCTTTAAAAAAATAGAGTTTATCATCAGGTTTTTTTTTTTTTTTAGGTGTGGACACTGAAAATCCTTGTTTATCTAAATAAATAAACTGGAAGGAGTTTATTATAGTCATTTTACCTAAATATTTGAGCACCTTCCCCATTGTAAGCCTAAAATTAGTTAGCAATCTTCACCAAAAGTGATTAGGCAACTTGATGACTTGCTTTTTCTATTTTATTGAAATCAGAAACCTGGGATTTACCTGACTTGCAAGAATTTTTGTCGTTGAATCATTAGAATCAATCACTTTCTCAAAACCAACACCAATATTTTGGATTATTTTGTTTGGTACCCCCAAATTTTTATATTCTATGTATATGTCATTGTAATATTTGAGATCAATGAAAAATATGCTTTTTTTAGAAAGTAGGGGAAGGACTGTTGAAACAAAGGAGTTGAGACAGAAGAACCAGTGGGATGCCTTGATTGCATTGTTTCTCAAGCATATAAAACTTAAGAAATCATACATATAGAAATTGGGGAACTAGAAAATGATTCCCTTAAAATCAGTTTACTTGTGGGATATATAAATTTCTGTGTACAGTGTAACTCTGAGTGTGTATACTGTCTGAGAAAACCAGTAACGTATTTCATTTAATCTTCACACAACTTTATGACAACTAAGCAATACCTTGGTTTTCCTTTTTATATAAACTTAACTATGTCTCTTAGTTAAGTTTAAGAAAATTGTCAGGCTGAGAGCGATGGCTCACACATGTAATCCCAGCACTTCTGGAGGCTGAGGCGGGCAGATTACTTGAGCCCAGGAGTTTGAGACTAGCCTGAGCAACATGGTGAAACCCTGTCTCTACCAAAAATACAAAACTTAGACTGGCAAGGTGACATGCACCTGTAGTCCTGGCTACTCCTGAGGTTGAGGTGGGAGGAGCGATTGAGTCTGGGAGGTCGATGCTGCAGTGAGCCAAGATTGCGCCCATGCACTCCAGCCTGGGCAAAAGAGTGAGACCCTATCCAAAAAAAAAGTGATTTATGGATTTATAAATCTCAGTATTTAAGTTAATATGTGCTCTTTTGGTATTTGGAAATTTATGTTGATAGACTTATGTATTGCTAGAAAATTGATCAGCATTTCTGCATTCCTCAGCAGCACTGGCTATTCAAGCAATGCATAACAGCTGTGTGGGAATATCAAGCCCTTTGAATGATACAATCTTTATGTGCCCAGAGCTTTATTGAACATTTTATATGCATTCTTATTTAAATAACCCTGGGAGGTGGATATCATTGGGCCCATTCTGCAGACTTAGAGACTCAAGTCTAGATACTTAAGAAACTTGCCAGAGTTTACATAACCACATTTCATAGTCTGGGTTCATACTCAGATCTTTCTCCAAAATGAACTTTTAGGCATTTTTATTAATGTCAGAGATTAACATCTGTCATATCTGTCTAAATATAGTATACTCATTAAATTCTAATAGTCTACAAGTGTCACTTACTAATCTAACATTTATTCTCTCTGGTTTTGAAAAGCTGCCAGTGTACTCTTCTGTGACCCTTGTTAAAATTATGGGCCCATATTACCTGTTTCACTCACTCTCTATCTTGGAAAATTGAGTCAGATAGGTAAATTAGGGAAACATTCTTGGATTCGTTTCAAGGAACAAAAATGAGAGGCATCATTCAGGCATTTTTCTTGAAGTGTAAGCATGCAGCTAGAAATGAAGCTGCCATCAATATAGTAATAAAAATATCTTATTTCTTACTGCCTTGGATAAACCGTCTGAGCACTCAGTCTAACTGTGATGCCGAGAGCAACTTTGGATGCCCTTCTTTGTAATCCTGAGTAAGTTACAAATACCTGTGTTCCTGCGTATGTCTCACCTTCTTTTTGAACAGATTCATCTTTTTTCCCCTAAACAGCATCATCTCTTTTATAATTTCAACTGAGCTTGCAAAAGCCTAGTAAGTAATTCAGATATGCTACCTTTTCATTAGGTGAGGAGAAAGAGAAGGACATTTTGAAGATGGCGAGGTAGGGAAGAAATTGAAATTTTAAAAAACCTATACTAAGTCCTTTCTGAAGTGAAAAAGGAGCTCACACTATTTTTCATTTCCCCTGGTTTACAACAAAACATGATATAATATAAATAAACAAAAATAAACAAGAAGGTTAAAGTGTCTTAGCTCATATCTGTCATGATATGGTGTGAGAAATGTTAATTAGTATGTATTAATTTGAAAAGAATTGTATTGAACAGAAACCACAAGTCCAAGGAATGTTCCTAATTAGTCTCAGTTCATTTAGCACATTTGGTTGATGACTGACCTGTTTGGATTATAAACATCTTAAAAGCAAGAGCCATTGTTTCCTTCGTATCAACTCCTCCAAAATTTGTGAAAGTTTTGGGCACATAGTAGACATGTAAGAAACCCTATTTTATTCTTAATATTCAGCTGCATACAAGCAGAAGGATTTAGTGATTGGACTGGTGTTTTTGTTTGAGACAGAGTGCCACTCAGTCACCCAGGCTGGAGTGCAGTGGTGTGATCTCTGCTCACTGCAACCTCCACCTCCTAGATTCAAGCGATTCTCATGCCTCAGCCTCCCGAGTAGCTGGGATTACAGACTCACACTACCATGCCAGCTAATTGCTGATTTTTGTATTTTTAGTAGAGATAGGGTTTTGCGATGTTTGCCAGTCTGGTCTCAAACTCCTGAGCTCAGGTGATCCATCTGCCTCAGCCCCCCAAAGTGCTGGAATTATAGGCGTGAACCACCACAACCAGCCTGGACTGATTTTTAATCTTTGCCAGCCATATTGATTTTGCTGTTGAGCTTTTGGAAACTTAGTTAGAAATTCTAACTAATAGAATATAGGCCATTTTACTATGTGTCAGATGCTGGGAGCTTTTCACATATTATGCTATTTAATCAGTACAACAAACCAATCAGGTGGGCAAAAGTTGGGGCCTGTTTTATTGAAAGATTAACTGAGACACAGAAAGGTCAAGTAAATTCTATAACATCACACAGCTGGTATCCAGGTATATTGGAATCCCTACTGTCTGACTCTTCATACTGTACACTTAACCACTGTGCTTCAGCTGCCCCTTCTGCCTTGCTCATTCTGTATTAATTTATTCTATTAAGCTTTTGTAATGTCTTAACATATTGTAGGATGAAAATATATAGTCACTTTTGTACTTAACAAAAAAATTGATGGAAAACAATCTATAAATATAACACTAAGATTAATCACTGTTTTTAAAAAATTCACAGTAATGACAGGTCACAATTACACTGTAAGTGGTCTAGTAAACCTCTCCATATTCCTATTAACCTCTGTGCTTCATGCATTTCTCATATTAATATACTGAGAAATAACACAAAGAAACATATGTACTTTTCAAGGCAGATGCCAAAGGTTTAATGGATCAAATTATTTCTGTGTTGGATTTTTATTCAATAGTTCCAAACATTTGGTCTTTTTCTTTAGTTTACTCCAATACTAAAATGGAATTATAAATTTCTCTATTAAGTACTTAAAATGAAAACATAATAGAAATGAGTTAGGCCAACAACAATGCCTTGTGTCGTTGAAATATATTTTCACCCTAGTGTTCCCAGTTCCCCAAACCCTTGTTTTAATAGCAAGTTTATGCTAGATGAAGGTGCGGTAATATTTTGTAGAAATTGTGTGTGTGTGTGTGTGTGTGTGTGTGCGCGCGTGTGTGTGGTTGTTTGTTCCTTGTACATTATTTGAAATCACTCCCAAAGACCTTTCTTTAGTTTCACCATTTTTATATAGGCTTGTGATATGATTTGGCTGTGTCCCCACCCAAATCTCATGTTGAACTGTAGTTCCCATAATCCCCACATGTCATGGGAGGGACCCAATGGGAGGTAATTGAATCATGAGGGCAGTTACCTCCATGCTGTTCTCATGATAGTGAGTGAGTTCTCACTAGATCTGATGGTTTTGTAAGGGGCTTTTCCCCCACTTCACTCTGCACTTCTCCTTGCTGCCACCGTGTGAAGAAGGACATGTTTGCTTCCCCTTCTGCCATAACTGTAAGTTTCCTGAGGCCTCCCCAGCCCTGCAGAATTGTAAGTGAGTTAAGCCTCTTTCCTTTATAAATTACCCAGTCTCAGGTATGCTTTTAACAGCGGCGTGAGAACAGACCAACACAGCTTATAATACAGCAGAGGTCACTGAATCAGTACATCAGTTGTACTGATTACAGCAGAGGTGAAAAGTCACCTGAGGAGCTTTTCAAATACACTGATTCTTGGAGTTGGAGCATCTAATTCAGTAGATCTGTGTTAAGGCCAGGCATATATATTTTCAATCAGCATCTCAGAGGATTCTGATACATGCAACTTTAGTCCCCACTCTGAAAGGAAAAAAAAATAAAACCTAATTTGGGGTATGACACATTATAAGGTAATATAATTTTGTGTAATAAAAATTTAAGAGGTTTGTTTTAAGGAGAATGAAATGAAAAAATGTATCTTTGGTAGGTTAAATTTAGTCAATGATCATTCTAGTACTAGTAATTCAAATACAGGAATTTAGGTTTTAAGTGATTGGACACTCAGGTGTACTCTCCAAAAGTCTCACTAAAATATATGAAGACATAGAGGATAAACAAAAATGTAATGAAATGGGAGAATTGCCTGAGCCTAGGAGGCAAAGGTTGTGGTGAGCTTAGATTATGCCACTGCACTCTAGCCTCGGTGACAGAATGACACCCTGTCTCAAAAAAAAAAAAATTAAAGGAACAACAAAAGGTGGACTTTCAGCCAGTTGTCAGAATGGCCAAGAAATTTTCACAAATATTCTATTTCGTGAACTTCACATATGGATTTAAACTTTGAGTGATGGGATTCAGCAGTAGTAGTCCTTCTTTACTATTCCTAATTTCTGGTATTTCTGAGAGTATGTATAGATGCTTATATGCATCAAAGAGCAATTAAAAGGATACTATAATAAGTGGTTCAGGTTTAGTTTTTTGTGTTTGTTTTCTAAACTACGAATAGATAAAAATAGAGAAATAAAGCACTTGGCACTTTTATACCTACTTTAAGGCAAGCAGAATTGCTCTTGTTCTGATGCCATAGGATAGAACCTACTATGAAGGAAACTCCTTCATTTCTCTTCGTTTCTGTGAGCAAGCAGTTGTTGGAAGCAATGCCTAACGTTTAAGAGGTCTAATTTGCAGAAGCCATGATCTTCAAGTAGAATCAGAGACTTCAAGATTCCTGTCTATTTACTGTGAACTTTGTAGTTTACATATATCCCTTCTATACACTGTCAGAGGTCAAGGCAAGGAGGAAAAGTTAAAACCCTCCACCTTTAGTCTTGTAGAGTTCCATGAAAGTCTGCTTTGATCCAGACCCATTAGCATCAATGTTGTGTGTGTCTCTAGTCCTGAAAAGCCCAAACAAGCAGAAAGAAAAGCAGGGCAATTCACACTGGGTTGAAATGAGAAGATACAGAACAGATAGGAAAATATGTGGGAAATGGAAAGAAAATACAGAATCAAAAATATAGTAGCACAAATAAAACACACATTGCTGTTGTGACAGAGCAGAATTGAGATCATGGAAAATTGAATGTGTTGTTAAGGATAGCCATAGGAATTTCTCCAGAAAATGTAGAAAAATAAGACAGAGTAATCAAAATTATGAAAGAGAAGGTGACAATCAGACAACCCAAAATGAATGCATGATGAAGTTCCAGGATGGGAATGGGGGAGCAGTATAATTAATATACATTTATATTCATAAGTGAAATTGATCTAAAACTTTTATTTGATGCTTTAAAAATTGGCTAGCAATTAATTTTATATTAATTGCTAGGAAATTAAATTCAACAGCACATTAAAAGATATAACCATCTTGACCAAAGAAGAATATTCCAGGAATGCAAAGATGGCTTAATATTATGAACATTATTAAAATAATATACTATATAATTGTATTCAATATGAAAAAACTTAATCCTTTGAAATGATCTGGAAACTCATCCTAAAATTTCAGTATCAGTTTCTGTTTAAAATCTTAGAAAACTAAAAGTGGTTTATGATAAATATTAATTTTGAGGATATACATCTTAAACCAAAAGTCGAACTCACACTTAATGAGTGAGTTTACTATTAAAAATAGTTCCATTAAAATAAAAGTTAAGACAAAGATATATACCATGAATATTGTTATTTAATATTATTGTGAAAGTTATGTCTGACACATGTAACATGAAAGAAGTGACATATCTTTCTAGAAAATACCATTATTGTTAATAGAGATGCTCTGTTCATATACCTAGGAAATGTAAAGAGGTATTTTAAATCTCAGAATTAATTAAAGTATAAGACAGTGAGATGATAATGGTAATGCCTAAGGTATTATATCAGCTGCCTTTTATTAAGGAGATTTTGTGTACCAGGCTCTGAGTTAGGCAGCTTGCACAAAGAATTTTATAAATGAGAAAAACCTCAGGTACCAAGGCCTGAGGTTCATTGGTATTTGAGGTCAGATCTGACTGATTCCAAGGCTTATACTCTTGGACCCAGTGTTCCACTGTACAATACACATACAAACAATTGTTTTCCTATACACCAGCATTCAAACTAGCAAAAACAAAGTATAAAACACTCATCCTTAAATAATATATGGTACTGAAAGAAACAACATAACTACTTCAGCATGGAGAAGCAGCTTTGAATATATGGCAAAACACGGTATGTTCTTATAGTAAAAGATTCATAGTAAATTTGGCATTTATTTCAGATTAAGTTATATTATATAGCATTTAGTTCAAATTAAGAAATAAATAAGGCATTTATTTCAAATTAAGTCAATTACAAAATTGAAATGAGGTTTTTTTCTAAGATATATAAAATTATTTTAAAATTTAGGAGCAAGAGGGGAAGGAAAAAATTATTAAGCAACTTTTTCAACTAGATGAAAGGTGGAAAAGGACATACATAGCAGATTATTTAAACCAATTTCAAAACTATAATAACTAAGACAATGTTTTCTGGCACAAGAACCAGTAGATTAAACCAACGGAACAGAAAACTCTGAAATAGTCTTGATATTTCCAAGAATATCACATGTAAAACAAGACACTCAAACCAATTGTCAGGGGAAAAAAAATATGTTTTATTAAACAGATAATCAATGGATAAATTAGCTATTTATTTAGAAAAAAAGCCTAAGTATTAACTTTCCTTCATACTCTATATCAAAATAAATTATAGACTAAAATTTTAACAATTGTACTAAATTAAACTATTAAAAAAGTGAGAAAAAAGATAAGTGTATGTTTATCCTAATTGGAAATCATTTCACCATAAAGACACACGCATACATGTGTTCGTCACAGTACTATTCACAATAGCAAGGACATGGAACCAGCCTAGTTGCCCATCAGCAGTGGACTGAATAAAGAAAACGTGGTATATAAACACCATGGAATACTACACAGCTATACGCAAGTGAAATCATGGCCTTTGCAACAACATGGATGAAGCGGGAGGCCATTATCCTAAGCAAATTAACACAGAAGCAGAAAACCAAATACCGCTGTCATTCAGAAATGGGAGCTAAACACTAAGTGCACATGGACACAAAGAAGGGAACAATAGACACTGGGGCCTATTTCAGAGAGAGGAGGTAAGGAGGAGGGTGAGGATAGAAACTACCTCTGATGGTTACCTAGGTGACAAAATTCTCCATACACCAAACCCATGCAACATCCAATTTATCAATGTAACAAACCTGCACGTGTACCTCTTGAACCTAAAATAAATGTTGGCAAGAAAAAAAAGTTGAATTTTATTTTTAAAATTTTATACTAGCAAATTAGCTTCTGTCTAGTCAAATAAACTAGTGCATCTAGAAAATATATGATTTTCTGCTTTTGTCTATTAGAGTCATAAAATGGTATTAATGTATTTCCTAATATTAAACAACCTCTGCATCCCTGAAAAAAAGAGAAAGTGGTAAAGGAAAGCTTTGTAAAGATGAAATAAATGGAAAAAAATCAGTGAAAATATTGCAAATATTTGACTTCATATTATCTTAAAATTTTTATATTTCAAAAAAACAAACAAAATTATAAGATGAATATAAAACAGTATTCATAAGACAACAATAATGCAATTGCTTCATAATCAAGGTCTATGACTTCTCATTCAGAGAGTATCATGTCATAAAATAGCTGTATCCTCAACAAAAGCTTTGTAGTCAACACAGTAACACCAGTGAGTTTTCTCTTATAACATCCCTCAGTGTAGGTTTAATATCAAGCATAATATCAAGTGGTAAGTCAATAAAAGCAACTCTGAGCTGCTCTGGCTTAAAATAGAGACAGATTTTTAAAGTTATTTCAGCAATAGATGGAAAAAAGCCAATAACTTACGTGCAAAAACTCTTAAAACTCAGTTTGCAGAGACATGCAAAGTGAAGCATTGGTGAGCTGTTTTTGAGTATCAAATTGGTAAAATATTCAAAGGCAATGTGTAATTCAAACATAATGATGGGGTAGATAATTTTATACCCTACTCGTGGTGTTGCACTTTGTTACACATCATGGGGGAAAAAATTAAAATTATTTCCTGTGTGGCCTAACTGATGTCATTTAGGGATGTTCCTTAGCTTATCTGTATTAAACTCTCTATTTCTGGATCCCATACATTTCTCACCCTTAGTATATTTACTTATTTTTCTGGGTCTTAGTTTGATAACTTCCTGAGATATTCGAAGCATTCTGAGAAACTTTAGATAAAATTTGCATATTTGAAAATGTTTTTATTCTATCCTCATACTTAATAATTTGGGTATAAAATTTTATACTGAAAACAATTTTTAATTAAGTATTTATAGCCAGTATTCCAGTTTCTTCTATCAGTTATAGAGAGGGCTGATCTCATCTGTTATCTGCTCTTTGATTTAAATTATATATACACACATGCATATATATATTACATATATATATTATATATATATATATATTTGTATATTTTCTCCCTTTCAAATTATTTTATCCTTTTGGTAGGATCTACTCTTTATCTCTTGTGATCTGGTTTTCACAACCTGGATTTTCCTTTTAATTTCTTGTTTTACTCTCAGCTCTTTTCTATGTGGAGCATTTTATTTTTAGGTCTGGAAATTTTCTAGTCTTATCTTTTTATCATTTTTTCTTCTCCATTTTCTCCATTCTTTCTTTTAGTCATTCTCCCCTCTAATTTCCTTTGTTTTGTTTCTCCTATTTGAATTTTGCTTTCTCTTTTGGGAGATTTCTTTGATAACGTACCTGTAACTTATTTTTTATTGATTGTTATATTTTAACTTTTGTACAACTCTTTCTACTTTTTTATCGTTTTTTTAAATAATTTTTTTATTTATAATCGAACAATAATCGTATATTTTTATGGGGTGTGTGGTGATGTTGCAGTGCACAAATACATTGTATAATGATCAAATCAGGGTAATTACCATATCCATCACTCGAAGCATTTATCATTTCTTTGTGGAGATAAGATTTAAAATCTTCTAGCTATCTTGAGATAGACACTATATAGTTATTTGCTGTAATCACCCTACTGTGTAATGAAACAACAGAAATTTTTCTTCCTAACTGTAACTTTGTATTCATTGACTAACCTATCCAGGCCCCCGCTCCCCTGACCCCTCCCCAGTCTCTAGTAGCCACTTTTCTACTCTCTACTCTCATGAAATCAACTTTTTTAGATTCCACATGTGAGTGAGTTCATGCAGTATTTGTCTTTCTCTGCCTGGCTTATTTCATTTAACATAATACCCTCCAAGTTCACCCATGTTGCCACAAATGAAAGGATTTCATTCTGTGTTATGGCTGAATAGTATTCCATTGGGTACATACCACATTTTCTTTCTTTATCTATAGATGGCCATTTAGTTTGATTCCATATCTTGGCTGTTGTGAATAGTGCTACAATAAACATGGGAGCACAGATATCTCTTCAGCATATTGATATCATTTTCTTTGGTGGTTTCTTTTGATTGTACTCTTATCTTTTGGAGGCAATGCATTCTATACTGTCTCTGAAGATGTTAACTATGTTTGGTTTTTTTCTTACAGTTTCTCTTCAATGCATATATAAATCTCTATATCTTCTCCCTCATTATTCATTTATTTATTTTGATTATTTGTTTTGGTTTCTCTAGTTCATGTAAAAAAAAACTTCTGAAATGTCTGGGGATTCAAGACATCCTCAATTTAGTTTTTAAGTGTGAGACATTAAAAAGTTGATTGGAAGACTTGAGTATGTGAGTGAAGTTTAACAGCTAGGGAGCTTTATTGCAGAGGAGATTGAGTGGTAAGCTCTTTCTTTCACTGTTGCTAACAATGTGAGTATCTTCAGATCTTTCTTAGAAATATCCTCAGATCTCCTATCATGAAAGCAATGTGCATTTCTGTAAAAAAGAGTTCGGGGGATGAATGGTAGTCCCAGCTTTCAATATGCAGACTTTCCTTTCCCTGCTTTCAGTTTCCTGTCTCAATTACAGCCTTCCACTAGTTTGATATCTCTAGTACACTTCTATAAAAATTAATTTCTGGTTCACGCCTGTACTCCTGACATCTTGGGAGGCCAAGGTGGGTGGATCACCTAAGGTCAAGAGTTCGAGACCAGCTTGGCCAACATGGTGAACCCACATCTCTACTAAAAATACAAAAATTAGTCAGGCATGGTCATGCACACCTGTCGTCCCAGCTACTTGGAGGCTGAGGCAGGGAAATTGCTCGAATTTGGGAGGCGTAGTTGCAGTGACCCAAGATCGCACCACTACACTCCAGCCTGAGTGACAGAGCTAGACTCCATCTCAAATAAATAAACAAACAAACAAACAAACAAATCTCTGTCTCCAGTGGACCATTAGAAACCTGATTGCACAGGGTTGTGGTGGGAACTGGGATCCAGTTGGCTCTACATACCATCTTCAGACAATCTTCCCATTTTGCCCACTATGCCTCCCTGCTTGTACGGTACTCTCCGTTCCCCTGTCTTTAGCTGCCTTTTTGGGAGTTCTACGTGTTGAATGTTCTTTTTTTCTGCTAAGTCAGTAATCATTTTACAGTCTGCTTTTCATCTTCCAAAACTTCTCATATACGTGTGGGGAATCTGCCATGCTTAAACAAAGTATGGGTTATGCTTAATATAATTTAAAGAACAATCCCTTGGAAATTGTAATATCAGAATCTAATGTCTTACAGATTCACCACTATGCTCACTACCTGGGTGACAGGATCATTCATATCGCAAACCTCAGCATCATGCAATATACTCATGGAGGAAATCTGCATGTCCATCCCCTGAATCTAGAATCAAAGTTGACTTTTTTTAAGGAGTTGTGTATTTTAAAAGTCAATTTCTGCCATTCAGAAGCTCGAGTTTAGTGTCTACAAAGAGCTGTGTAAAAAATAATTTTTATGAAAGACCATTGTCTCAGTAAGAGTATAATATATATTTGTGTATATGTGTTAGTGTGTGCGTATGTATCTACACACAATTCAAATTGATACACTGATAGTAAATTTCATTGTGCAAGAAAAGCAGATTATTCTCTGTATTGTCAGAATTCAGGGTTATAGATTTCTCTAGCCCTTTACATCATTACCACATAACAGAAAACTTTGTTTCTTCCTAAATGATGCTTTCTTTTCAATTATACACATCAGATTATCCTCATTTGGCTGTCCTCATTTTTCTCTGCACATTTTTGAAACTTTTAGAGGGGAGAAACAACAGGAAATCTGTTTGGGGTTTAATAAAACCACCAGGTAATTTGACATAATTGTAGCTCTGATCTGTGACTTTTTAAGTCTAGGCATTGAGTTAAGAACATGAAGAAACATTGAACTATAACAGCGTAGTCACGTGCCAGCACGTTATCAACAACAATGGCACATCTCTGTCCCTGTCCATTTACCTTCTGTAGTTTCTGGTTGTTCTGCCCTGAACTTTAATGTGATAAGGGGCAATCAGACAGTAAATGTAACTTTTAAAAATTAGATTATCAGAAAACACAGATTTGTTATAGATTGGCACATTACCTTGGGCTTTTCTGGTACTTTCTTATGAGATGAAGCCCCTGAGTAGGCAAACTTTCCTTAACATTTCTGGTAGTTACTAGTAGTTAGGTATTGCTCAAGGCAGAAAGAAACATTTCAGAATAATGAAAATGTTAAACCACAATCAAGGAAATTCTTTTTAATCTTTGCATTTCCTGGAACAGACTGAGTCATGAGATGAATTGACAGTAAACACTTACATTGGCACATTAGTCAGAGTTAGTCACATAAGGTGAACTAGGCAATCATAAACTAAATAAATAGATCAGAAATCTCAAAGAAAAAGGGCTAAATATAGTAGAATGCTCAGAAACAGCAATGAGGATGCATGCTGTGAAGTAAGTTGAATAGGAGAGTGAACAATTGACAATGAGGTTGGAGGACTAACCAGAGATCATGTAGGCCCTGCATGGATTTTAGGATTTAGTCTAATTTTTAAGGTACTTATATGATCTAATTTCAATTTCTAAATAAATGCGCACCATGACTATGTGTAGCAGACAGACTATACAGCATAAGAATGGAGACAGGGTAATTATTTTTAAAGCTAATGCAGGAATCTAAGCAAGAGACTGTTATGGTTTAGACCAGTGTGGTAGCAATGGAGGAACTGGAAGAGGGAGAATATTGTGTTCAGAGTATGTTTTAGAGAAGGTCAATAGGATTAACCAATGGGTTGAATGTGTGATACAAGAGGAAAGGGAATTATGAATAACTCCAGATAGTTTTGGGTTGAGCATTCGAACAAACAGTAGTGCCATTTTAAGTAAACTCTGGAGAACAGCTTCATGGCAAAAGAGTAAGGGAGGGGGATCAATAGTTCATTTCTCATTTGAGGGGCATTTTCTTTGTTTGTATATTTGTTTTGTGTTTTTTGTGTTCTCTTTTTCTTTTTTTTAATTTCAACCTTCATTTTAGATTCAAGGGTACACATGCAGGTCTATTACATGGGTAAATTGCATGACGCTGGGGTTTGGGATATGAATGATCCTGTCACCCAGGTAGTGAGCATAGTACCCAGTAAATTGTTTTTCAACCCTTACCTCCTTTCCTTCCTCCCTTTCTCCTCTGGTAGTCCCAAGTGTCTGTTGTTCCCATCTATATGTCCATGTATATCCAGTGTTTACCTTCCACTTATAAACAAGAATATGCAATATTTGGTTTTCTGTTCCTGCGTTAATTCACTTAGGATAATGGTCTGCAGGTGAAACCAGGTTGCTTCAAAGGACATGATCTTATTCTTTTTTATGGCTGCATAGTATTCCATGGAGTATATGTGCCAGATTTTCTTTATCCAATTCACTATTGATGGGCACCTGGGTTGTTTCCATGTCTTTGCTATGGTGAATAGTGCTGTGATGAACATAGAAGCACCTGTGTCTTTTTGGTAGAAAAATGTATTTCCCTTTGGATATATACCCAGTAATGGGATTGCTGCATCAAATGCTGGTTCTGTTTTAAGTTCTTTGAGAAATCTCCAAACTGCTTTCCACAGTGGCTGAACTAATTTACATTCTCACCAACAATGTATAAGCATATAAATATAAGCATGCCCTTTTCTCCACAACCTCACCAGTGGCTGTTGTTTGTTGACTCCTTTTTTTTTTTTTTTTTTGAGACCGAGTCTTGCTCTGTTGCATTTGTTGACTTCTTAATAGCCATTCTGACTAGTGTGAGATGGTAACTCTTTGTGGTTTTGATTTGCATTTCTCTGGCGATTAATGATGTTGAACATTTTTTCAGTTTTTCATTGTTGCCCAGTTGTACGTCTTCTCTTGAGAAGTGTCTGTTCATGTCTTTGGCCAGCTTTTTAGTGGAATTATTTATGTTTTGCTTGTTGACTTGTTTAAGTTTCTTATAGATTCTAGATATTAGACCTTTGTTGGATACATAGTTTGCAAATATTTCCTCCCATTCTGTAGGTTGTCTGTTTAAACTGTTGGTAATTTCTTTTGCTGTGCAGAGGCTCTTTAGTTTACTTAGGTCACACTCGTCAATTTTTGTTGTTGTTGCAATTGCTTTTGAGAACTTAGTCATAAGATTTAAATATAAGACCTCAAACTATGAGAGTCCTAGAAGAAAACCTGGGAAACACCATTCTGGATATCAGCCTTGGGAAAGAATAGTTCTTTTTGGATATGTTGGACTTAAGACATCTTATCAGACATCCAAATGAAGATACAGATTAATTAGTTGGATATTTAACCCTGAAGTTCAAGGAGAAGAAAGAACTAAATACACAAATTGAACCTTCATGCCATAAACATGATATAAAAAGTCATGGAACCTGTTGAGATAAACTAAGAAATGCATACAGATAAAGAAAAAAAGAGGTCCAATGACTATTTTAGCATTATATGAACAGGATGAGTAAGAAGATGTAGCAAAATAAGCTGAGAGGAAGAAGATCAGGAGAAGGCATGATAAGGCATGTGCAGTGAGATAGCTATGCACATGTCTATGCCCCAAGGAGAGAGGAAGTTAAGAGGAAGCTGACTCATCATAGAAAAGAACTGAAGGAATGTTTCCTAGAAAGAGGAAGGATTGAGATAAATTAATCTTCAAGGTTTTAGGCTTATAAATAATTGGCAAACTGTTATCCAGCTCTTCTAGAATCTAAATCTTGCTCCTTTTAAGGTGTGTGCATTCTTATAGGAAATAGATGACATCTACTCAAACAACTCAATTTTTAGAAATTTCAAAATTTCTAAAGCCACTTTCACATACTCGTGATAACTCTGAGTGACAAATGTTTGTAAATACTATTACCCAGAGTATACAGGTAAAGGAAAATAAGGTAAACAAATCTGCCCAAAGGCAAATAGACCACTGCAAAGTGACAAAATTGGGAGTAGAACCCCTTGCCTTCTGAATCCTAGATTCTTATTCTTTTCACTCCACCACCTATTGCAATAGAAAAGTTGGTACCTGTCAAAGGAGCAATTCAAAGATCTGTAGGAGCTCCATGGAGGGAGTGATCACTTCTTACTGGAAGGATCAGGGAAGACTTTGTGGGAGAGATAAATTAACTAAAACTTGAAGAAGGAATATGATTCCAGGATAAAAATTACCTAGTCATAGTATTCAGTGCTCTGGATGATTTTGTCCCAGCTTGCATCTCCCCTTATCTGTTGCCATCCCCTGCCGTTGCCCCAGGCCATGATCAACCTTACTGAGCTACTCACACTTTTACCTAATGCCAAGCTTGCTCTTGCTTCTATACCTATGGTACCTACAAACATACTGCTCCCTTAGACACAGAGGCATTTCTACCTTTAGAACCAGCCTCTCAGTCCAGTATTTTCCTTACAGTCTGCAAACTACTTTAGAAGCCTCTCCCTCTGATTCCATGCATCTTATGCATCCTGTGCATCTCTCTCATGTTTACATCATATTCCATATATAATTTCTTGTCTGTGAACTTCAAGGGATCAGGGACTTGCCTGGCATATAATTGATGCCTATACCCACACACTAGGATACAATGGTTACCAGCACTGATCACTTCTTGACACGCTAGAGCAACTTCCTGTGTAACAGAACATATTATATTGGTGCAAAAGTAATTGTGTGTTTTGCCATTGAAAGTAATGTCAGAAACCTCAATTACTTTTGCACCAACATAATAGTAAATGCTCAATGGATTTCTGTTTCTGTTATTACCATTATGAATGAGTATTTATACTTTGGTTCATATTGTTTTGTATTAGTCCATTTCACCTTGCTATAATGGAATACCTAACGCTGGGTAATTTATAAAGAAAAGAGGTTTAATTGTTTCATGGTTGTATAGACTCTAAAAGAAGCATAGTGCCGACATCTGCTTCTAGTGAGGACCTCAGGAAGCTTCCAATCATGGGGGAAAACAAAAGGAGAGCAGATGTGTCACATGGCAAGAGAGGGCACAAGAGAGATGCCAGGCTTTTTAAAATAAGCGGCTCGAGTGTGAAATAATAGATTGCTAGAATTTATGCATTACCACAGGGATGGCACCAAGTCCTTCATGACAGATCTGCCCCCATGGCCCAAATATAACCCACTGGGCCCTGCCTCTAACATCGGGGATTACATTTCAACCTGAGATTTGGAGGGAACAAATATACAAACAGTATCATGTTCCAGGTTCCTTGAATATAGATGTATATATCCAAATTAATATTTACTTTTCTCATTTTTATTATTTAAAATGTAAGCTGCTAAAGTAAATATTGCCTTAACTTTATAGTGTATAAAATCTCCTGTTTGGCACAATAGGCATCAAAGAATAATTCACAGGCTGTGATGATAATAATTTAGAGTCTTGTTCTTTCTTCAAAAGTAAATGTTTCCTTCAACTTTACCCTGAAAATTCAACAGGAAAATTGAAATGATGACTTGTGAACTTTTTGTCATATATACCTTTCATTAAACATTGCCTTATCCCTGGAAAATTATTACTAAATAATTTTGTTTCAGAATTGTACAGATATCAAGAAATATTGGGGCTTCAGGGTTTCAAATAATGCAAATGACATATCAGACAAGCAAGACACTTGCATTTTAATATGTGTGAACTCATGCAAGAAAGAGAATGGGATTGAGAGAGCTGGATAAATGTCTTACAAAAAAAGCAATAAACATACAAATCCTCCAGGAAAACTGGTGCAGTAATTTAATCACATATTGACAATATCTATATTCCTAGATAAGTGCAAAAAGACTTTCCAATTTATAAATAGCTTACCACCTTCCTTAGTCCTCTCTCCACACTGTTTAAAGTCCTTGGCAGGTAAACACACAAAAGCAAAGATTTACACTTTAAAGGTTTAACTGCCATTTTGCAGTCAGTATGGAGGTAATTGTACTATATTAAAAAGTGGTATCTTGTGAGAGGGAGTAGTTTAGTTGGAGTATAGATGAATAGCTAGTCTGTGCCTCTAACATATTTTATATAATTCTGTATTGATTTTCTGCATTCCTTTTTTGCAAAGATTTTAGGATCAGAAAATACTGAGTTTCACCCTTGGCCTTGTTGGGCCCATGGCAAACTACATTTTGAAAGGCTTGAACAGTTAGAGAATTATGTTTCTAAAATTTATCTTTTTGCTGAATACTATTAACAGATTTGACTTAAAACACATTTAATTGTGAAAATTGTATGTCATAACATTAAAATACAGTCATCTCCAAGTTGTTTGAAACAACTATTTGGCATTTAATGAAAGGAAACATCCCACATTTCTGTCTCTTCTTTAATTTTATAGTACCACCTGTAAAATGCCCTTATTTCTGATTCCCTTAGGCAACTTTAGGGTTGAAAGTTTTGCACATTGACCTCAGCTTAAATATAATTTAACATTTAATTGCCACTCTCCTCTGAAACTGAAAACACACTTGGTTTATTTTAGCACAACTGAAAATAAAGACCAGTGATAGGCCACATCCTATTTATCTGATCTCAGAGACACCTTATAATAGAAAGTTCAGGGTTCTGGTTGTTAAATATTCTAAAGGAGTCATTCATGTAAGTTCCATCAGAAAGATATGAAATGGCTTGTAGTAAAGTATCGTTTCCTCAGTCAAAAAGAAAAAAAGCTTGAAATGGGTGAAGATCACTATGTCATTAATCTACTTAAAGATTAACCTTTTTAAACAGCCAAGATTTGTAACGTACTTGTTCTTATTCAAAGTTCAATTGTGTTCAGTACCATGGAAAGTTTTATGATTGAATATATGTAATTATAGTATATAGAGATTTAAAAATAACTCAAGGGATTGAACAAAGTTTTCCAGTAGTTAATCATTAATGAAGATCTTAAATCTGTACTTTAAATACAGACAAAACTAGTTATAATGAAATACAGACAAAACTAGTTATAATGATCTCATTAGTGCCTTATTAAGGTTATCTATTTTAGCATTTGTCAGGAGAATTCAGATGGAAATGAACTCCTTAACATGTTTAGGAGAGGTTGATGATCGCTTACCCAGTTAAAAGATATACCAAAGCTGATTGTTGTGCAAATAAAGATTCAGACTAGAAGCAACAGAATAGCTAAATGCAGCCGATTCTAAAAATTAATTTTCAGGCTTGTGATCTCTGCCGTATTTTTGTTTGTTTTTATTCATGAGGCCAGAAAATATTTTTTAAAATATAGAGGAAGTTGGAGAAAAAGTAGAGAAAAAATAAACAAGACTGAGTTTTATTTGCCTAGGACTTGGCTGAGTGTCAAATTGAATCGAGACCTTTCACAGGTGTTCAAAACTTGAGTTTTTAAAAGAGAAAAATGTGCTGGTTTGCCTTTGACAAAGTCTGTTGCCCTAAGTTCAAATTGCAGAAAGAATAAAATTTTTCAGAAAGAGGCTAGCAATTATCTTATGGTATCAGTTTGCTCTTAAAAAGAACACTGTGATATAAGGGCAAGTGAAGCTGCAGTTATTGATATAAATATACTTCAGGGAGAAGAACAGAGTGAATGTCAAATCATCAGGGAACATGCTTGAGATCAATTATTCAAAGTGTGGAAGTCCTTCCATTCGAATATTGTGATTCAATAGTTCACCAAGTGGGAGAAAGGAGAATGCAGCTATTTGAGGATGTGGTAAGGTAGACAACATTAGTGAATAGGGACTAAATTGAAAATGATCTATATATTTATGCCCTAGTAATTTCTTCTCTCTATTGTTTTAATCTGCATTAACAAAACATGCTTTTATGGGGTTTTCAAAATATAGTATCTGGCAGAGTATGGAGAATATGCAGATTTCTTGAAAAAGATTGAATTTAAAATAGCAATCTCTCTTTGATCTTTATTACAATTTTTCCTCCAGTGCACATTACCTCTTCTAAGAGGACAGGTGAGGCTTTGATAAGTATCGCCATATCTGATTGATCTCTAAAGCCCAAAGAACCTACTTGCGTAAAGTTTTTCTGAGCTGATCCTTTTTATTCTAATTCCACAAGATTATCGCTGGGAATACTGCAATTAACTTCTTCCTGATTTTATTTTATTTCTCTCCCTTTTCCTGTCCATCCTTTACACTACATTTAATTTTCTTTTATTTTCACAATCCTTGTTTGTTTTTTCTTTTTTTAATTTATTTATTATTATTATACTTTAAGTTGTAGGGTACATGTGCATAACGTGCAGGTTTGTTACATATGTATACTTGTGCCATGTTGGTGTGCTGCACCCATCAACTCGTCATTTACATCAGGTATAACTCCCAATGCAATCCCTCCCCCCTCCCCCCTCCCCATGATAGGCCCCGGTGTGTGATGTTTCCCTTCCTGAGTCCAAGTGATCTTATTGTTCAGTTCCCACCTATGAGTGAGAACATGCAGTGTTTGGTTTTCTGTTCTTGTGATAGTTTGCTAAGAATGATGGTTTCCAGCTGCATCCATGTCCTACAAAGGACACAAACTCATCCTTTTTGATGGCTGCATAGTATTCCATGGTGTATATGTGCCACATTTTCTTAATCCAATCTGTCACTGATGGACATTTGGGTTGATTCCAAGTCTTTGCTATTGTGAATAGTGCTGCAATAAACATACGTGTGCATGTGTCTTTATAGCAGCATAATTTATAATCCTTTGGGTATATACCCAGTAATGGGATGGCTGGGTCATATGGTACATCTAGTTCTACATCCTTGAGGAATCGCCATACTGTTTTCCATAATGGTTGAACTAGTTTACAATCCCACCAACAGTGTAAAAGTGTTCCTATTGCTCCACATCCTCTCCAGCACCTGTTGTTTCCTGACTTTTTAATGATCGCCATTCTAACTGGTGTGAGATGGTATCTCATTGTGGTTTTGATTTGCATTTCTCTGATGGCCAGTGATGATGAGCATTTTTTCATGTGTCTGTTGGCTGTATGAATGTCTTCTTTTGAGAAATGTCTGTTCATATCCTTTGCCCACTTTTTGATGGGGTTGTTTGTTTTTTTCTTGTAAATTTGTTTGAGTTCTTTGTAGGTTCTGGATATTAGCCCTTTGTCAGATGAGTAGATTGCAAAAATTTTCTCCCATTCTGTAGGTTGCCTGTTCACTCTGATGGTAGTTTCTTTTGCTGTGCAGAAGCTCTTTAATTTAATGAGATCCCATTTGTCAATTTTGGCTTTTGCTGCCGTTGCTTTTGGTGTTTTAGACATGAAGTCTTTGCACATGCCTATGTCCTGAATGGTACTACCTAGGTTTTCCTCTAGGATTTTTATGGTATTAGGTCTAACATTTAAGTCTCTAATCCATCTTGAATTAATTTTCGTATAAGGAGTAAGGAAAGGATCCAGTTTCAGCTTTCTACTTATGGCTAGCCAATTTTCCCAGCACCATTTATTAAATAGGGAATCCTTTCCCCATTTCTTGTTTCTCTCAGGTTTGTCAAAGATCAGATGGCTGTAGATGTGTGGTATTATTTCTGAGGACTCTGTTCTGTTCCATTGGTCTATATCTCTGTTTTGGTACCAGTACCATGCTGTTTTGGTTACTGTAGCCTTGTAGTATAGTTTGAAGTCAGGTAGCATGATGCCTCCAGCTTTGTTCTTTTGACTTAGGATTGTCTTGGAGATGCGGGCTCTTTTTTGGTTCCATATGAACTTTAAAGCAGTTTTTTTCCAATTCTGTGAAGAAACTCATTGGTAGCTTGATGGGGATGGCATTGAATCTATAAATTACCTTGGGCAGTATGGCCATTTTCACGATATTGATTCTTCCTATCCATGAGCATGGTATGTTCTTCCATTTGTTTGTGTCCTCTTTGATTTCACTGAGCAGTGGTTTGTAGTTCTCCTTGAAGAGGTCCTTTACATCCCTTGTAAGTTGGATTCCTAGGTATTTTATTCTCTTTGAAGCAATTGTGAATGGAAATTATTCCTGATTTGGCTCTCTGTTTGTCTGTTACTGGTGTATAAGAATGCTTGTGATTTTTGCACATTAATTTTGTATCCTAAGACTTTGCTGAAGTTGCTTATCAGCTTAAGGAGATTTTGGGCTGAGACAATGGGGTTTTCTAAATATACAGTCATGTCATCTGCAAAGAGGGACAATTTGACTTCTTCTTTTCCTAACTGAATACCCTTGATTTCTTTCTCTTGCCTAATTACCCTAGCCAGAACTTCCAACACTATGTTGAATAGGAGTGGTGAGAGAGGGCATCCCTGTCTTGTGCCAGTTTTCAAAGGGAATTTTTCCAGTTTTTGCCCATTCAGTATGATATTGGCTGTGGGTTTGTCATAAATAGCTGTTATTATTTTGAGGTACGTTCCATCAATACCGAATTTATTGAGCGTTTTTAGCATGAAGGGCTGTTGAATTTTGTCAAAAGCCTTTTCTGCATCTATTGAGATAATCATGTGGTTCTTGTCTTTGGTTCTGTTTATATGCTGGATTATGTTTATTGATTTGCGAATGTTGAACCAGCCTTGCATCCCAGGGATGAAGCCCACTTGATCATGGTGGATAAGCTTTTCGATGTGTTGCTGAATCCGGTTTGCCAGTATTTTATTGAGGATTTTTGCATCGATGTTCATCAGGGATATTGGTCTAAAATTCTCTTTTTTGTTGTGTCTCTGCCTGGCTTTGGTATCAGGATGATGTTGGCCTCATAAAATGAGTTAGGGAGGATTCCCTCTTTTTCTATTGATTGGAATAGTTTCAGAAGGAATGGTACCAACTCCTCCTTGTACCTCTGGTAGAATTCAGCTGTGAATCCATCTGGTCCTGGACTTTTTTTGGTTGGTAGGCTATTAATTATTGCCTCAATTTCAGAGCCTGCTATTGGTCTATTCAGGGATTCAACTTCTTCCTGGTTTAGTCTTGGAAGAGTGTAAGTGTCCAGGAAATTGTCCATTTCTTCTAGATTTTCCAGTTTATTTGCGTAGAGGTGTTTATAGTATTCTCTGATGGTAGTTTGTATTTCTGTGGGGTCGGTGGTGATATCCCCTTTATCATTTTTAATTGCGTCGATTTGATTCTTCTCTCTTTTCTTCTTTATTAGTCTGGCTAGTGGTCTGTCAATTTTGTTGATCTTTTCAAAAAACCAACTCCTGGATTCATTGATTTTTTGGAGAGTTTTTTGTGTCTCTATCTCCTTCAGTTCTGCTCTGATCTTAGTTATTTCTTGCCTTCTGCTGGCTTTCGAATGTGTTTGCTCTTCCTTCTCTAGTTCTTTTAATTGCGATGTTAGAGTGTCAATTTTAGATCTTTCCTGCTTTCTCTTGTGGGCATTTAGTGCTATAAATTTCCCTCTACACACTGCTTTAAATGTGTCCCAGAGATTCTGGTATGTTGTATCTTTGTTCTCATTGGTTTCAAAGAACATCTTTATTTCTGCCTTCATTTCGTTATGTACCCAGTAGTCATTCAGGAGCAGGTTGTTCAGTTTCCATGTAGTTGAGCGGTTTTGATTGAGTTTCTTAGTCCTGAGTTGTAGTTTGATTGCACTGTGGTCTGAGAGACAGTTTGTTATAATTTCTGTTCTTGTACATTTGCTGAGGAGTGCTTTACTTCCAATTACGTGGTCGATTTTGGAGTAAGTACGATGTGGTGCTGAGAAGAATGTATATTCTGTTGATTTGGGGTGGAGAGTTCTATAGATGTCTATTAGGTCTGCTTGCTGCAGAGATGAGTTCAATTCCTGGATATCCTTGTTAACTTTCTGTCTCGTTGATCTGACTAATGTTGACAGTGGAGTGTTGAAGTCTCCCATTATTATTGTATGGGAGTCTAAGTCTCTTTCTAAGTCTCTAAGGACTTGCTTTATGAATCTGGGTGCTCCTGTATTGGGTGCATATATATTTAGGATAGTTAGCTCTTCCTGTTGAATTGATCCCTTTACCATTATGTAATGACCTTCTTTGTCTCTTTTGATCTTTGATGGTTTAAAGTCTGTTTTATCAGAGACTAGTATTGCAACCCCCGCTTTTTTTTGTTCTCCATTTGCTTGGTAAATCTTCCTCCATCCTTTTATTTTGAGCCTATGTATGTCTCTGCGTGTGAGATGGGTCTCCTGAATACAGCAGACTGATGGGTCTTGACTCTTGATCCAGTTTGCCAGTCTGTGTCTTTTAATTGGAGCATTTAGTCCATTTACATTTCAGGTTAAGATTGTTATATGTGAACTTGATCCTGCCATTATGATATTAACTGGTTATTTTGCTCGTTAGTTGATGCAGTTTCTTCCTAGCCTCGATGGTCTTTACATTTTGGCATGTTTTTGCAATGGCTGGTACCGGTTGTTCCTTTCCATGTTTAGTGCTTCCTTCAGGGTCTCTTGTAAGGCAGGCCTAGTGGTGACAAAATCTCTAAGCATTTGCTTATCTGTAAAGGATTTTATTTCTCCTTCACTTATGAAACTTAGTTTGGCTGGATATGAAATTCTGGGTTGAAAATTCTTTTCTTTAAGAATGTTGAATATTGGCCCCCACTCTCTTCTGGCTTGGAGAGTTTCTGCCGAGAGATCTTGCTGTTAGTCTGATGGGCTTCCCTTTGTGGGTAACCCGACCTTTCTCTCTGGCTGCCCTTAAGATTTTTTCCTTCATTTCAACTTTGGTGAATCTGGCAATTATGTGTCTTGGAGTTGCTCTTCTCGAGGAGTATCTTTGTGGCGTTCTCTGTATTTCCTGGATTTGAATGTTGGCCTGCCCTACTAGGTTGGGGAAGTTCTCCTGGATGATATCCTGAAGAGTGTTTTCCAACTTGGTTCCATTTTCCCCCTCACTTTCAGGCACCCCAATCAGACGTAGATTTGGTCTTTTTACATAATCCCATACTTCTTGCAGGCTTTGTTCATTTCTTTTTCTTCTTTTTTCTTTTGGTTTCTCTTCTCGCTTCATTTCATTCATTTGATCCTCAATCGCAGATACTCTTTCTTCCAGTTGATCGAGTCGGTTACTGAAGCTTGTGCATTTGTCACGTATTTCTCGTGTCATGGTTTTCATCTCTTTCATTTCGTTTATGACCTTCTCTGCATTAATTACTCTAGCCATCAATTCTTCCACTTTTTTTTCAAGATTTTTAGTTTCTTTGCGCTGGGTACGTAATTCCTCCTTTAGCTCTGAGAAATTTGATGGACTGAAGCCTTCTTCTCTCATCTCGTCAAAGTCATTCTCCGTCCAGCTTTGATCCGTTGCTGGCGATGAGCTGCGCTCCTTTGCCGGGGGAGATGCGCTCTTATTTTTTGAATTTCCAGCTTTTCTGCCCTGCTTTTTCCCCATCTTTGTGGTTTTATCTGCCTCTGGTCTTTGATGATGGTGATGTACTGATGGGGTTTTGGTGTAGGTGTCCTTCCTGTTTGATAGTTTTCCTTCTAACAGTCAGGACCCTCAGCTGTAGGTCTGTTGGAGATTGCTTGAGGTCCACTCCAGACCCTGTTTGCCTGGGTATCAGCAGCAGAGGCTGCAGAAGATAGAATATTTCTGAGCGAATAGTCAGAGCGAACTGTTCTACTCTCCAATGCACCATGCTCCCCACGCCCCCTGCCTTATCTCTTGTCTGGGGAAATCCCAGCTTCCTTCAACGTGCAAACAAACCTTCTCTATGAATTCTTTAGCTGAATTTGATGCTTCCTCTGATGGGAAACATACTTTCAGTGTGTTTCTGTCAAACGACTTATCATCTCGTGTGGTTACTGCATTTCTGTTTTAGTAGTTTGAAAGTTCTTTCAGCACAGAAATGTCCTCTTGGTCATTTTTTAAATCTTGAATTAGCAAAGTACCTGGTATATAGTAGTAGGCATGCAATAAACACTTGGGGGATGAACAAAAGAGGCAGATATTAAGAGCAGAAATCTTCCTGAATAAATTTGCTCGAAATATGTAAGAGTTTGTGAGATAACTTATATAACTAACTTCTCCTTAAACTGTTTAAGTAGGCAAGGATGGCTCTGGAAGAACATACCTGGACAAAGTGTATCTTTGTCCCTCTCACTTTTACTTCCTCTTTTAGCAGACAAATTCCCGGTGTTCATGGCACCTTTCTTCATCTGAGACAAACATTTTTCTCCCCAACTCTACCCTTAGGTAGCAACTGTTTATATATGAAATATTTTCTGGCCCCACACTTGCAGCAGAACTTACCAGCCCCATGTTCTACCCTCTCACAACCTTTAGAGCACAGGTCCATACGAATGGGGAATGGGGTACCTGCTGTAGCTAATGATCTTTCACAGAAAATGTGTGTGTGTGTGTGTGTGTGTGTGTAATTAGATTCTTCTAGATTTAACACAAAGGAATAGCTTGAATATGAGAAATATCAGCACTTGATTCAGATATTGCAAGGACACAGAGTTGGGGAAGGGAAGAACAAAAAATTATAGTCTATATACATTCTACTGGAATATTATGATGCCTCTCAACCACAAGATGACCATATATCTTTCCTTTGGGAAGACTAAACCAATTCTCCTTTTGTTTATGAATTTAGACTCCTAATTGCAGATTGTTAGTGATTCTACTGCTTTCTTTACTACTTTTCTTCCTTCCTGTCTTCCTTTAACAAATAGAGTGCTTTCTATATGCCACTCTGCTGAAATGGCATGAAGGAAACATACATGGCCCCAGGCCTTCATGGTGCTTATAACCTATGTCCCTCTGAAAAGCATCTGAAATATGGAAGAGTTTACAGTTCTTCATTTGAGCCAAATGATGTGACATAATATCATATGCTTTTCAGACAGAATTTGGGCAATTAAATCTTATCATAAATTTGCTGATGAAGTAATTTACCTGAAAAGATAATGAGCGCTGTGGACTGAATTGTGTCCCTCCCTCTAAAGTTCATATGTTGAAGCCCTAACCTCCTAACCTCCAATGTGACTGTATTTGGAGATAAGGCCTGTGAAGAGGTTCGGAAAGTTAAATGAAGTCCTAAGGGCGGGTCCCTGATGCAATAGGACCAGTGACTTTATAAGAAGAGGAAGAGACACCAGAGCTCTCTCTCTGCTATGTGAGTGAGGTCACAGTGAGAAAGCAGCCTTCTCCAAGCTAGGAAGAGACCCCTCACCAGGAACTGAATCAACCAGCACCTCAACCTCAGACTTTCCAGCCTTTAAAACTGTAAGAAATAAATCTCTGTTCATTATAAATTACCCAGTGTTTGGTATTCTGTTATAACACTATAAAATGGACTAAGACAGGAAATTGGTACTGAGAAATGTGGCTGCTGCTATAACAAATATCTGAAAATGTGGAAATGACTTTGGAACTGGGTGATGAGTAGAGGCTAGAACTGTTTGGAGGAGAAGGTTAGAAAAAGCCTAGGTTTCCATGAATGAGCTTTCAGGACAATCCTGGTGAGGGCTCAGAAGAAGACAAGAGCTACAGGGAGAGCCTAAATCTTCTTAGGCATTACTTAGGTGGTCATAATCAGAATATTGGCAGAAATGTGAAAGGTAAGGGGCATTCTGATAAGATTTCAGATGGAAATAATGAATGTGCTATTGGAGACTTGAGTAAAAAGCTATCCTTGTGCAGTTGCAAAAAAAATGTGGTAGAATTGTATCTATGTTCTAGGATTTCTTAGAAGACAGAACTTAAGAATGATAAACATCTGGCAGAAGGAATATCTAAGCAACAAAGCATTCAAGGTGCTATATAGTGGTAGCTTACAGTAAAATGAGAGAGAAAAACGTTTTAAAGATGGAACTTATAATTAAAAGGGAAACAGAACAGAAAAAAATGGAAAAACTCTCAACCTAGCCATGTAAAGAATAAAAGAATGTGTTCAGGAGGGAATGCTAAGTGTGTGGCTAATCGACTGTTTGGTAAAGAGATTAATATGGATAGAAGAAATCCAGGTTTTATTCATCAAGACTATGGGAGAATGACCATGAAGGCATTTCAGAGATCTTCAAGGCAAGTTAGTACCTTGAAGGCAGGGTTTCTAGAGAGGGGCTTATATCGGACCTCAGCATTAGGTGTCCTGCACTATCTTGAGACCTTGTTCTCTAAATTTTGGTCCATCACCCTCAGCTGCCCCAGCAGTGGCTCAAGCAGGCCTAGGTGCACCTTGATCTATCACTCCAGAAGGTAAAATCTGTAAACCTTCTCAGTGACCACATAGTGCTAATTATTCAGGCGTATAGAATACAAGAGCTCTGGGGCCATGGCACCCTCCACCTAGATTTCAAAGGATCTCTCAGTCTGGGTCCCTAAGAAGAAACTTGTCATAGGCACAGAGCCACTGCAAAGAACTATTACTAGGGCAATGCCCAGCAGAGTGCCAGAGTGAGACTACGGCAGGGAATCCCCACTTTGACATTAATTAGTAGAGCCATGTGAGTCAGGCAGTCCCTGGGACCCCAGAACTGTGGTGCCACCAGCATGCACCTGTAGCCAGGAGAGCTGCAGGCATAAGACACCAAACTGTGAGAGCTGCTGAGTGTACTGAGCCCATCAAAGCTATAAGGGCAGGGCTGCCCAATCCCTAGGGGCCCAACCCCTGCCCTAGTGTATCCAGGAGGTGGGACATAGAGTCAAAAGTATTATTCTCTAGCTTTAAAATGTAATGTTTCCTTGTTGTGGTTTGGACTTATATGGAACCAGTTACTCCTTTTTTCTTGCCTATTTCTTTCTTTTAGAATGGGAATGTCTATCCTATGCCTATCTCACCATTGTGTTTTTGGAAGTAGATAACTTGTTCGATTTCTCAGGCTGATGGGAATTTGCCTCAAGATGAATTGTGCCTTGGGTTTCCCCCATATCTGACTTTGGTGACACTCTGGACTTTGGACTTATGAGTTCGTGCTGGAATGGGTTAAAGCCATTGGGATGGAATGAACTAGGCACAGTTTGACCAATAAAAACATTAAAGACTTTTAAAAATGCCAATCAAAACCACAATGAGATACCATCTTACACCAGTTAGAATGGCTATCATTAAAAAGTCAGGAAACAACAGGTGCTGGAGAGGATGTGGAGAAATAGGAACACTTTTACACTGTTGGTGGGACTGTAAACTAGTTCAACCATTGTGGAAAACAGTGTGGTGATTCCTCAAGGATCTAGAGCTAGAAATACCATTTGACCCAGTGATCCCATTATTGAGTATATACCCAAAGGATTATAAATCATGCTACTATAAAGACACATGCACACGTATGTTTATTGCGGCACTGTTCACAATAGCAAAAACTTGGAACCAACCCAAATGTCCATCAATGATAGGCTGGATTAAGAAAATGTGGCACATATACACCATGAAATACTATGCAGCCATAAAAAGGATGAGTTCATATCCTTTGCAGGGACATGGATGAAGTTGGAAATCATCATTCTGAGCAAACTATCACAAGGACGGAAAACCAAACACCGCATGTTCTCACTCATAGGTGGGAACTGAACGACGAGAACACTTGAACACAGAGTGGAGAACATCACACCCCGGGGCCTTTTGTGGGGTGAGGAGATAGGGGAGGGATAGCATTAGGAGAAATACTTAATGTAAATGACCAGTTAATGTGTGCAGCAAACCAACATGGCACAGGTACACCTGTATAACAAACCTGCCCGTTGTGCACATGTACCCTAGAACTTAAAGTATAATAATAATAAAAAAAGTAATGAATCTCTGTTCGTTACAAATTACCTAGTCTATAGTATTCTGTTATAGCAGCATAAAACAGATTAAGACACCAAAGATACAGAACCCTGAACTGCAGGACACAGCAATGATTTATTTAATTGATATTAGATAGCACTCCTAGATTTTGTCTTGATGTCCTTGTACCCTCTCTCCATGATGCAGAGGTATCTTCTCCTAATAGCCAAGCATGCTGAACACTAATGGGCTATTTTTCATTCCCTAGTTAGTATTCTCCCTGAATATGCAAAGCCAATTGGATATTGCTGCCTAGGGGCAATTATTAATACCCTTCTGAACTCAAATGAACAAATGACACAGACTTTATAACACAGGATATCCCTGAAATTCATATTCTACTAAAAATATTATGAGCTAATTATCGTGAAACTTACATTAAGTTTATTTATTTCTGGATGTCGCTGTTAGCTAAAAAATCTGGTGATCAGCAGTAACTTTATTCCGTAATACTATTTGTCTAAATTCATGTGACTTTAAAAGTAATTTTTACCTTTACTTAGAGCACAATATATTTCTCAATTAAAATACTGTAGAATGCATCTCATAAAGAAAGTTTAATTTGTAAAATTCTGAGTAAAGGAATCAAATTTAGACCACAATAGAGTGGTGGGGTTTTCTTAGACACTTAGTCACCTAAGTGGAGAATATCAAAATGTTCTAACTTATGAGTAGATAGAGTACATGTTTGAAATTGAGCATGTTAGTCAGAGACCTGGAATTATTAAAGAAAAAATTGTATTTAAAAGTTTAATAAGAAGATTAAAAGGTCACATTTATCTCAGACAGTGTTGATATAAAAACTATACACTACATAATAGAAAACAGATGATAAGATTGTTTGTACATCACAATTACACAAATTCTACCACATTCAAACTCCCACAGGTGGGGCTGATAAAGGCAAATTGTATTCTTAAAACAGTTCTTGTAGGATACATTACATCTGGATGTTAAAATACTCTGATTCAATTATTTATCCATTAAACATGTATCTGTAAAAGAGCTTACCATATGCCAGGTGCTGTTCTCAATTCTGAGCATAGAGCATTGAGCAGACAGGAAGCAGGGGTTGGTGTGGGGAAGAGAGAATAAAAAAATACATAAGAATAATCTCAAATACCTCTAACTGTTATGAAAATAGCAAATCTAGGTGATATAATTGTGATAGAAAAAGAGATGGGACTTCAGATTGGGGATCAGAGAAGGTGTCTTTGAGAAATGACATTTGAGCTAAGACTTGTATGAAAAGTGCCAATCATGCCATAATATGGATTTAGAACACCAGGAAGAGGGAAAAGGTCATGCAAAGGGCCTACTACAATGAGCTTGGGAATTTAAGAAACAACAAGTATCAGTGAGGCAGGAGTATGATAAACAAGGTTAAAGTGGTATGATGTAATTTATAATTATGATTCCCAGTATCTAATAATGGCACTGTCCACGGATGAACGGGACAGTCTTGGTATTATTATCTATTGGGGTAAAATTAAAGGGACAAGGCAAAATATAACTGAAAACTATAAAGTTTTGTCTTTGCCATAACCATATGTTTGACACGTGCTGAGGAATAATATTTGTCTGAAAACAAAAACACTTTCAGGTCTCGAAGTCATAGTGATTTTATATTTAAGCTTTGCCTTGATCAAGAAATATCTGATGTGTGGATAAAGACAGCAAAAAGGTTGGAATCAGC
Source organism: Macaca nemestrina (assembly GCF_043159975.1). Lineage (NCBI taxonomy): Eukaryota > Metazoa > Chordata > Mammalia > Primates > Cercopithecidae > Macaca > Macaca nemestrina. The sequence continues at coordinate 136,001,362 of NC_092125.1, forward strand.
AGACCCAGGTTCGAGTCCTGCTTTAAATATAAATTAGCTTTGCCTTGTGGTGTTGAATTGTGTTGTTTTGATCCATCTGAGCACAACTTATTATCTACAAAATACGGTAATAATTGTGAAGGTCAGTTGACATTTAGGAAGCTTAAGTTGGCCGGGCGCAGTGCCTCAAGCCTGTAATCCCAGCACTTTGGGAGGCCGAGACGGGCGGATCACGAGGTCAGGAGATCGAGACCATCCTGGCTAACACGGTGAAACGTCTCTACTAAAAAAATACAAAAAATTAGGCGGGCGCCTGTAGTCCCAGCTACTCCGGAGGCTGAGGCAGCGTAAACCCGGGAGGCGGAGCTTGCAGTGAGCGGAGATCCGGCCACTGCACTCCAGCCCGGGCGACAGAGCGAGTCTCCGTCTCAAACAAACAAACAAACAAAAAATCTCAAACTTTAAAACAGTTATTGTAAAAATATTCCAAGAAGCATGATAAACATGCTTATTAGGAAGCTTAAGTTAGGGACAATGATGGAAAAATTTATTACTGTGTAAAAGTTCAAATAGAATTTAGGGATGTGGCTTATGCATTTGTCTTAGTTTAGTAAAACAAATATGATTAATGGAAACGGTATTGTTTCAACAAATCATTGGAATTTTCAATTCAGAAGTATAAAGTGGGAAGAGAAGGGTTGGCTCACACCTGTAATTCCAACACTTTGGAAGGCCGAGCAAGGAGGATTGCTTGAGCTCAGGAGTTCAAGACCAGCCTGGGCAACATGGCAAGACCTCATCTCTACTAAAAATTAAAAACAAAAAACATAAAACAAAAAAATACTAGGCACACATGGTGGTGTGTGCCTATAATCCCAGCTATTTGAGAGGGTGAGGCAGGAAGATCACTTGAGCCCAAGAGTATGAGGCTGCAATGAGCACTGCACTTCAGCCTGGGCAACACAGTAAGACCTTGTCTCAAAAAAAACAAAAACAAAAACAAAACAGAATTTTGCTATTAAGATTCAGAATTGGCCATCATAACTATCTGTAGGTACCAAAAGTATCTAGATCATGATCTGGCTCTTCCATTTCAGTGTGATTCTCATTGTTGCAGCATTGATCTGATTTTATCTTTAGCCATTATTTTAGAAAAAAAACGGATAGATAATATCAAGGGCTATTTTCAGCCATGTTATAAGTACTTGACGTATATTAAAATTTTGATCATCAAATGAAGGGGATAATTTCTCAATTATCTGAGGTATGTGTTTAACATGTTTTTTGTTGTGGTGGTAGGGTTTATTTTGTTTGTTTTGGAAATATTTTGGTCAGAATCTCACCATACCCAATCTCATAGAATGTTTTGTCAGGTTCAATTAAAAGGAGAATGTAGGTGTCTAATTACTTCATATCTAATGAGGAATAAAAGTTAGGAGGCAAACAGCAATGTGTTAATTTGGAAAATGCTATTTTTCACATCATGTTTTATACTTAATCACCATAGAGGGTATAGGTTTTCATCAGTGTACTACTGATTCCCACTATATTTTCTTAAGTTTAATTCTTTTAATGGTTCAACACTTAAGCAATACATAAAAATGGCTATGTAAGCTTCAAAACCTCACAGCATCCTTATAGCAGAAGATTCTAAGTGCAGAGTTATTAAAACTGCAAACTATTTGTTTTTAAGTTTATGGGAATCATTACCCATCGTCTCATCTGTATTACATTTGTTTTTGAATAAACATTAACATTTTTTTTCCAAGCCTTTTTCTATATTGTAATCATAGTGGGGAAATGGTATTTCAGACCTCAGATAAAAGCTTTATAGTGATTTCATGTGACAGAATTTTATCTAGGTTTCAAGGAACTCTAATAATAGCATTTACAAGTCTTCTATGCAATTTCTTCTCTTCTTGTTACCATAGGAGTATGGAAAACACGTTCTTGGTTTAAAAAGCTAAAAGAAAAAAAAAATCAGCAGTTTAATCTGAGTATTAGGAAAAGGATCACAAATCCTGCTATAGTATTTTGTATTTAAGCTAGTTTCTGTAAAGGCCCCTGACATGCCCCCTGGGAGCTAAATATTGACAAGCATGCTTTGGCAATCAAGATCAAGCTTGTTGAATTAACACAGCTCAAGTCTTGCATTGACACTATAACCCAACACTGAGAACTCTTATCTTACCCCATTTATTTTGGCTTTATAGGTGATACTGTATACTTGAATTAGGGATTTGCACTGTATCTTAAATGCTACAATTGTGGATTAATTTGATTTGAGAATATACTAGCCCTTATCATGTTCACAGTGGAAATTATAAATGAAGTGTAACATTCATTGTTTTCTCTCCCAGCATGGACCCAGAATGAAACTGCTGTAGACCTAAGTCTGATATTATCTTCTCTATCAGAAAATGTCTTATAATTTTCACCTCTTAAAATAAAGAAAAAGAAATAAGAAGAATTATATTGTTCTTTATATAGCTTCCCATAAAAGAAAATGTATCCCAAACTGCTAATTCTTTAGAGGCTTTGTTCAGAAGTTAAGACAAAATATAGACCATAAAAGAAATAAAGATTATTTTTCATTACTACTCTCAAAATTTTAGAATTTTAAAAAGTTAAAATTAATTGTCTTCAAGTTTTAGTGGAAAATGTAACCCATTTTTATTGTCCAGGAAGTTGAAGGATGAATTGTTAATTACTAGGAATAATAATGATAAAGGTGATGATGGTGATAAGAACTAACGTGTATTAAGGGCTTACAGTGTGTTCAACCCTCTGTGGATCATTTTACATGCAATCACTCATCTAACTCATATGAGATAGATACTTCCATTGGCCTCATTTCACATATGAGGAAACCAAGGCTCAAAGAACTTAAGGAGCTTATCTAGTCATTTCCAGTGTTGCCTAAAGATTACCTTTATGTTCCTTTCCAATGTTTATACCTACAGTCAAAGTAGTAACTAGACATTTCTCCTGTCCTTACAGAGCTCACACTTTAAAAGATGAGGCAGGTGGGTATTGCTATTATTCAAGATGTTGTTCCCACTCATGCTAGAGAGAACAAAAGAAAGGAATCTGGTGAATGAAGATGGTCTATGAGTGATCCCCAAAGGATGTAATATTTGGTATTAGCCTTAACAAACAAAGAGAAGAAGGTAAAAAAAATTTTCAGGCAGTAGGAAGAGCAGGAGAAATCACACAGATGTGTGAATAATTGTGATATTTTCAAGAAACAGCAAATAGTTCAGTGTTTAAGGAGTTATCAGGTAGAAGTCACATGAATGATTAAAAAACCTTACTGAGTTTAAATGTCAGAAACACACTCACCAGCTGATGACCTCTGTAACTTCACTGTGAATGGAAGATAATGCCAAAAATCAGACTTCATAGAGCTATTATGAGGAATAAATTAGCTAATGTATGCCAAATGCCTGCCTAGCCTAAGTTCTCAATTCTTAAAACACAGTTTTATCTCTTAAGCAAATTCATACCCTTTGCTACCTTCAGAAGTAATTTTGGAACTGCCTTCTCAAACTATTTTCTTTAAGTAAAATAGCCATTTGCAACAATTTCCCTCGTAATTTTCCTGCTTGGCAAGTTAGGAGAGAGACACAAATTGGTCTTTTTAAAAGATGCATAGTCTTTTATCTTTTTCTCAGAGAAAGTCATCATAACTTCATCCACACTAGCAAGTGTCACTTGATACTTAATTTTCTCCTATTTGTGCAGTTGGATCTCTAAATTAATTTTGGATAGATGTGATTGCAGATACATATATTTACAATAAAGTATCTGTCATAAAAATAATGTATTCTAAAGTCAAAGGTGTCCATCACAGTGCCCAGCACATAGAGGCATTCATTAGCTCCCCTTCCCTTTCTTTCCTTTCAAATTTATATTAAAAGCTTTTTCTGAATCTACTTCGAAAATCTGCACGGAAAGAGAACTCCAGACATTTTGCCAACGACTTGTTTGTCATGTGTTTGTCATACTTCTTCACAATTCTAGACTAAGTCTTTACAATCCAGCAACTATTTGCACCCCCATCTACAATTCAGTGATAATTTGCAAACTGTTTACTTATGGTGAACGATTATCTTTTTGTTCTGTGAAAACAATATATGTGTTCTCACTTGCATGCCTTCTTTGAAAACATTTCTGAAGTTTGATACGCCTGTGGTCCATTTATCTGATTTTGTACTTTAAATGCTTACTGCCTCCATGTACTTTCTGGAACTTGCCTTCTCTCTAAACTCCTTCTGGACTGTCTGCTACACTCCCCTGGCATTTAGATTTTGTACCTTATATAGTTATGTTCAGTCTGCAGATCCTCTCTCCAGCAAAATATAACTCCATTTAGGTTAGGAATCTGATTTTTCTATCTATTTGACGCAGAGTGAAGTTTTGCTTTGGAAAATGAAAATCACCATGTGTTCTTTTGTATTTGAGTGTTTTTGTTTGTTTGTTTCTACTAAACCACACGTTCAATAAAGTTTATCCATGTAGCTATTTCATAAATTGCTGAAACATTCTAATTTTATGGTAATTTTAAGACTTACACAAATATTTTTCAATTCTATACTTATACAATAAATTCATATCTTCTCAAGCAACACTTTTAGTAATTATTTAAATTTGTTACTCTTCAGATTAAATGACCTACAGCCATCACACCTCTCCAGAATACTTTCATTGTCACTTTTGGCTACATCTCTATATTTTATTTGTTATAAATATGATAGTACAGAATACTATCATATAAATTTCATTATTAAAAAAGATACAGAAATCTTAAAAACTAAATATTTAGAAACTGATGTAACTAGTTATAAAACCATAATTATATAAGAGAGTGTTCTTTTATAACAAGAAGTCTTCACATCTGTCATCCAGTGTTTTAATGCCTATAGTACTTATTAGCTGACTATTTCTATTATTACCATTTTACAAGCAAGTGCCATTCTTGAAACTGATTGATGTTTAGGAATAAAGCACATTTATTACATGTTGCCAACTTCAGAAGAGCAATCTTATAACCTACAGCGCTTTTTGAGAAATGATGATACCTTATATTTCTGGAACTAATCACTGCTAAAGAAAGTAAAAAGGTGAAAACATAAATTTTTTTCCTTGTGAAGACCTTTCATTGCATTATATGCCATTCAACCATAAAGTGATTATAGTGTTTTATCTGCCAAGAATGACAGTGGTGAAAGGTAACTTTATGTTATATGTAAAGAGATGTGTACATATCTATCTGTCTATGTCAACCATTGTCCATATCATCTTCCAATTTCAGTTTGGCTAGTCTGACTTGTACAGATATAGAAGAAGGATGTAAATTGAAAGCAAAAATAAAAATCTTGTTGTATTTAAGCAAAATTGGTGATGTTAATATAATTGTTTTATTATTTCACTGCTTCTTCCAAATCATTATTGTACAGTTTTCATTCACTATTCTTTGAAGTTCTTGCCTCCATTATACCATCTTGACCTTATACACTGATTTTGCCTCCCATTATGCCACCTAATCTCATCCACTAATCCTAAGTCACTGCCCAACCTTGATTGAATACTTTGGTCCTTGGTCACTGGTCTTTCAACTGCTGCCTGTGGTCGCGGCTACTTAGGAGGCTGAGGCAGGAGGCGCACTTGAGCCCAGGGTTTCGAGGCTGCAATGAGCTATGATCGCACCACTGTACTCCAGCCTGGGTGAAAGAGCGAGACTCTGACTCAAAAATAATAATAATATTTTTAGTCAGTAAAACCCAGTTTGTGGTTACTATTAAGAGAGGGAAGGAGAATGTATACCAAGGTTTTTATGTTCCTAAAGTTCACACACAGTTTTCAATTGAATAACATTTTAGCAAACTCTTTCAAGTAGTCAGCATTGTCACAACCTTTTGAGCTTTAGGATCCTATTTATAAATAAGGCATTTATAGAATCCCATTTCTACAGTAATGGAGACACTGTGCATAGCAAACCAAAACATAAATAATAGGTTATATTTCATGTTTTTCTATTATTATTATACTAAGTTCTAGGGTACATGTGCACAATATGCAGGTTTGTTATGTATGTATACATGTGCCATGTTGGTGTGCTGCACCCATTAACTCATTATTTACATTAGGTATATCACCTAATGCTATCCCTCCCCCCTCCCCCCACCCCACAATAGGACCCAGTGTGTGATGTTCCCCTTCCTGTTTCCAAGTGATCTCATTGTTCAGTTCCCACCTATGAGTGAGAACATGCAGTGTTTGGTTTTCCGTTCTTGCAATAGTTTCCTCAGAATGATGGTTTCCAGCTGCATCCATGTCCCTACAAAGGACACGAACTCATCCTTTTTTATGGCTACATAGTATTCCATGGTGTATATGTGCCACATTTTCTTAATTCAGTCTGTCACTGATGGACATTTGGGTTGATTCCAAGTCTTTGCCATTGTGAATAGTGCCACAATAAACATATGTGTGCATGTGCCTTTATAGCAGCATGACTTGTAATCCTTTGGGTATATCCCCAGTAATGGGATGGCTGGGTCAAATGGTATTTCTAGTTCTAGATCCTTGAGGAATCGCCACACTGTTTTCCACAATGGTTGAACTAGTTTACAGTCCCACCAACAGTGTAAAGGTGTTCCTGTTTCTCCACATCCTCTCCAGCACCTGTTGTTTCCTGACTTTTTAATGACTGCCATTCTAACTGGTATGAGATGGTATCTCATTGTGGTTTTGATTTGCATTTCTCTGATGGCCAGTGATGATGAGCATTTTTTCAAGTGTCTGTTGGCTGTATGAATGTCTTCTTTTGAGAAGTGTCTGTTCATATCCTTTGCCCACTTTTTGATGGGGTTGTTTTTTTCTTGTAAATTTGATTGAGCTCTTTATAGGTTCTGGATATTAGCCCTTTGTCAGATGAGTAGTTTGCAAAAATTTTCTCCCATTCTGTAGGTTTCCTGTTCACTCTAATGGTAGTTTCTTTTGGTGTGCAGAAGTTCTTTAGTTTAATTAGATCCCATTTGTCAATTTTGGCTTTTGTTGCCATTGCTTTTGGTGTTTTAGACATGAAATCCTTGCCCATGCCTATGTCCTGAATGGTATTACCTAGGTTTTCTTCTAAGATTTTTATGGTTTTAGGTCTAACATTTAAGTCTCTACCAGAATCTCTGGGACACATTTAAAGCAGTGTGTAGAGGTAAATTTATAGCACTAAATGCCCACAAGAGAAAGCTGGAAAGATCTAAAATTGACATCCTAACATCACAATTAAAAGAACTAGAGAAGCAAGAGCAAACACATCCAAAAGCTATCAGAAGGCAAGAAATAACTAAGATCAGAGCAAAACTGAAGGAGATAGAGACACAAAAAAACCCTCCAAAAAATCAATGAATCCAGGAGCTGGTTTTTTGAAAAGATCAACAAAATTCATAGACCGCTAGGAAGACTAATAAAGAAGAAAAGAGAAAAGAATCAAATAGCTGCAATAAAAAATGATAAAGGGGATATCACCACCGACCCAACAGAAATACAAACTACCATCAGAGAATACTATAAACACGTCTACTCAAATAAACTAGAAAACCTAGAAGAAATGGATAATTTCCTGGACACTTACACTCTCCCAAGACTAAACCAGGAAGAAGTTGAATCCCTGAATAGACCAATAGCAGGCTCTGAAATTGAGGCAATAATTAATAGCTTACCAACCAAAAAAAGTCCAGGAACAGACAGATTCACAGTCGAATTCTACCAGAGGTACAAGGAGGAGTTAGTACCATTCCTTCTGAAACTATTTCAATCAACAGAAAAAAGAGGGAATCCTCCCTAACTCATTTTATGAGGCCAACATCATCCTGATACCAAAGCCTGACAGAGATACAATAAAAAAAGAGAATTTTATATTCATGTTTTTAAGTAGCTCAGCTGTTTTCCATCTGATTAACCTCAGGTATTTACCCAAATTCAAATTTGTTATCCTCTAAATTCTTTAAAAAGTATCACAATAAATGGCATTAACCTGAGTCCTCTTGACACCATGGACCCTTTTACTCTGTATTTTTAATTAGTCACAAAGCTTTATATAGTCCATCTCTGACTGTGAATGAAATCTTTTATGTCATTTTCTATCTTATATAGGCTTGACTTAGTCCAAGCTGTTGTGTTTATAGACAATTCTTAAATGACCATTTGCTAATCACTTTCACTCTCTTCTCCTTCTGGTCCTTATGCAACACCACCATCATATACAAAGTCTAAAATACAATCTTATCTGGTAACTACCTTGCTCAAGATTCTCAGAGGCCCTCTCACTTTTGTAAGAAAGTGTCCAAAATGCTGAATGCAGAGTATAGGACCCTTCACAAACAGGCCTCACTGTATCTCTGCCTTAGTTTGAGTTCTTACAAAAGCAAAGCCTGAAGACAAGGACTTGGATGCAAGTGGCCTATTTGGGAGTTGATCTCAGGAAATAAACATCAGGGAGGAGGAAACACGAGACAAAGAAGGAGCAAAAGGCAACTTAAGCTGGTATTACTTTGAGATCACAATTATGAACTCCTAGGAAGTGTGCAGAGGCCTTACAGAATGGTCCCCCTGAAGGATGGAAGGTGGGAGCGGCCTAAGGGCTGTCCCTGAAAGTATTTACTCGCCTGTACTTTTGGGGCTTGGATACACAGCCTTAGTAGGCTCTTGTGGTGGCAACAGAGGCCCTGGGACAGGGGGTACAAAGAAGTTTAGCAAAGCATGAGGTGGGGCTTTGTTTCCTTGGGGTCAGTCAGAGCTAACATGGAACTGACTAGAACAGCTGCTGTTGAATTAGAGGTGGTCCGGGAGGCTGTGGTATGTGTCCCAGAAACACCTGCCGCACTCTCCATCTAGCTTGTCTCCTTCGTCTCTCTCCTAGTCCATCTTTACTCTGGGCCCTACTACACACCTAACATTCCAACGAGATCTTTATCCTTTTGCTCATGCAGTTATCTGTGATTCCCTCCATTCCTTCTCTGCCTTCTAAAATGCTGGTTATCCTTTAAGACATAGTTCATATTTCATCTTCAGTAAAGATGACCCAACTAGACAAAGTATAATACACTTTTCTCTGACTCGTCATGATCATTTTCTAAGGTTTACCGGAGTCATTAATATACATTATAATAAGTTATTTATATATTCATTTAGCTACAGTGTAAATTTCTTAAAGACAGGGATAATGTCTAACTCCTGTTTATGTCACTACCTCCAAACATAATGGCAGCTTCATAGCTGGCATTCAATAAATGTCTACTTATTTAATGAATGGAAATATTTCGTTTTTAATATGTAGTTTAAATTTGCATAAAAATTAATTTTAAATTTAGACTTTTTTCCAATTGATAGTATGAAACTTTTCTTAAGTTGCAAAAACACTGGGAAGATATACCTGTATCATATATATACACATACACATACACAACTATATATATACACATATACATATATACACACATATACATATGCACACTATATAGAGATATGGTATATGTATATTTACATAATTCTCCCTCTCTCTCTCTCTCTCTCTATATATATATATATACACACACACACTTTAGTACCAGTAGTAAATATGCTCTCAGAAAATACATTTCAGGTGTCAATTATAAAAATATAGGTCTCATTTATGTAGTATAAATAAATATCAATGTTTTACTAGTTGGAGTAGTTTGGATTCTAATAACAAGAGAGCAAATATAGAGATTTTATAAATAGGTGAGTATATAGTATATTTTAATATTATCCAACCTATTAGTTTTTTAATTATGTCACTTTTTTGTTCTGTACATTCCATAATTTTGTAACAATTTAGTTTTCTCCTTTGAAATGCCAAATGTTCTAATAAAAAATTATCTCAGAATTTTTCTTTCCATTGTGGTATGTTAAAAGCACTTTTTGTGTATGTCACAGTGCACTTAGTCTTCTGATTTCCTTTTACCGATTTTTGGCTTTGTGATTTCCAAAGGAACTGGTTGGTAATCATTGTGTGGTATGAAGTGGGAAGGTGGGTGGGCAGTGGAAGGGTGTAGATATTTTAAAGCCTGGTTTGTGGACAAGGATGTGTATTACAGATAGATGACATGATTTTACATCATATGTTCCAATTATTGATATATTTATAAAATTATAAAGACTGAGGGACTTTAAGCAATCCACACTTAATTTTGTTCTTAGTGCTAAGGTGTCTGAGGAAAGGGGAGAGGTAAGATAAAGATGGGAGATAAAGGAAAGAAGAGTTGTTAGAGAAATAAGAGGAGAGGTATGTTAGTCTGTTCTCACACTGCTAATAAAGATATACCTGAGACAGAATAATTTATACAGGAATGAGGTTTAATGGACTCACAGTTCCACATGGCTGGGGAGGCCTCACAATCATGGTGGAAGGCAAGGAGGAGCAAGTCACATCTTACATGGATGACAGCAGGCAAAGAGAGAGCTTATACAGGGGAACTCCCCCTTATGAAACCATCAGATCTCATGAGATTTATACATTATCATGAGAACAGAATGAGAAAGACGCACCCCCATGATTCAATTACCTCCCACCAGGTCCCTCCCACAACACATGGGAACGGTGGGAGCTACAATTCAAGATGAAATTTGAGTGGGGACGCAGCCAAACCGTATCAAGAGGAAACTATAAAAGAAAGAGAGAAGGAAGGATGAGGAAGGGAGGGAGAGAGAAGCTTGAGAGCAATACAACATTGTTTCAGAATATAAAGACTGCTGTTATTGGGTATGCTTAACAATGGAAATGTTTTACCAGCGCTTTTATTAGGGGGCAATAAAAGACATCCTGGAGGGAAATAATTCAGTCACTTTCAGACGTTCCCACTTCAACCATAGGCCTTCAACTTTTGGTAGGAACATGAAGTCTTAAAATAGGCAAAACTGAAAGCTGTCATAATCAACTATCAGCAGTCATTAGTCAATACCAATTTCTTATAGAAATAGCATTAATTCTTTTCATCTAGGAGATCTTGTTTATAAAGGAGAGAAATTGTTACCCATTTGGGCTGACCCTGCCTGAAAATGAAATGATGAACTCGACTTCTCAAGCCCACATGACTTCTAGAGTATGAGACAGTCTGCTATTCTGCTGCTGAAAGTCGCAACCTAGCACAGGGATGAGGAACATGGACTCTGGCACTAACTACTTGGGGTAAAATCCTGGTGCCACCACTTACCAGTTTTCCGTGGTTAGATTACCCAACCACTCTGGATTTGTTTTCCCATTTAAAAAAAAAATGGCGGAAATAAAAATACCTACCCTTCTGTATTAGTCCGTTTTCACGCTGCTGATAAAGACATACCCAAGACTGGGCAATTTACAAAAGAAAGAGGATTAATGGACTTACAGTTCCACGTGGCTGGGGAAGCCTCACAATCACGGCAGAAGGCAAAGAGGAGTAAGCCATGTCTTACATGAATGGCAGCAGGCAAAGAGAGAGAACTTGTGCAGGGGAACTCCTCTTTATAAAACCATCAGATCTCTTGAGACTTACTATCATGAGAATAGCAGGGAAAGACCTGCCCCCATTATTTAATTACCTCCCACTGGGTCCCTCCCACAACATGTGGGAATACAAGATGAGATTTGCGTGGGGACACAGCCAAACCATATCACCCTCCTAAACATTGTGAAGATTAAATTACTTAATATTTGTATAACACTTACACTAGAGTTTGTCATATAGGAAGCACTGTATAAGTGTATGCACTTACACTTACGAAACTAGGCCTTTGTCTCTGAAGCTTTGCTCCCTGAAGACTTTGGTTACATGAGGCTTCTCTAATAAGTGGAGACATAAAATAAAACATATATTATCTTTGCAGAAATACCCCAAACAGTGCATTTCATTCATAATTTGACTCTCAGGCATGCCCTAAACTCTCAGAATGACTTAAGATAAATGTGATGTCTAAATGAAGCCAATGTAGGTGGTGATGACGAACAGTTTACCACATCCACAGAGCTTTTACCAGATGTTAAGCATCAAACCTCCTCTTCTACCTTCTGATCTGAACTTCCACATACCAAAACTCTAGCATCAAAACTTTGGTTTTATCTTCTGCGTCTTGGCCTCTTGACATACACTTAGCAAATGAGATCTTTTCTTCTTGTCTGGGTAAGTCTTCTGAAGTACAGAGTGTTGAAATAAATGGCTTATGACATGTATAGCATTGAAATAAACGTTTATTTTAACACTTCATAAGTCATGAGCCATTTATTTTAACACTTTTCACTTGAAGTGTTTAAATAATAGGTTTTATACAGGGATGTGTCATCCACTCTGTTTAATGTAAAAGTGAATATGTAAATACATCCATCTATCTAATCTGGATTTTACACCCTTTGGCTGCCAAACAGCCTGGTTGCCATAGTTTCTGGAGTAACCTGAAATTAAATTTTCTTCTCTTTCTCTTTCTGTTGATAGGTAATTTGATGGTACATAAGGTGATTGGACATCACTCCATTAATGGACAAATGGTTAAATACAGTTTTTTTTTTTTTCAGAAATCTAAAAAAGTGTCAACAAAGACCAGAGTTGACAGTTAAATGCTTTCTTAACTAGAACAGCTTTTACTAGAAAATGTCAGGATTTTTCCTTTCATTTTTAGAATTAATAGCAACTTGTTGCAGGGTTATTTTTGAGCATTCATACAAGTAAGTATGTATATAAAAAGCATATATACAGTGCAATGCCTGCAGTCAATAAGTACATACAAATATCAGCTTCTTTAAGGAAGGCAAAAAGTTTGTGAAAAACGGCACTAGTTTGGGAGTCAACATATTGGGGTAGAATCTGAGACCTTACAGTTACTCTTATAAGGACAAGATATTTAACAATTTTTAGCATAAAAAGTGATCGCTCCTGGAGATTCTGTGAGATTTAGATAAAATAACATAAGTAATATTAATAAAAAGGCTTAATAGAGTGCTTTGTGCATATTTAGGTCATTCAACAAAGGATAGTTATTGTTATTGCTATTACTCGTTGGTAGGAAATGGCAATTAATTAAAACAGCTACTAATGTTATATTTTTAAGAATTATTTTCAATATTCACAAGTTTGTGGCCTTGTTTTTCCCAGATAATATAGGTAAACTGATATTTTTGTAAGAGCAAGAAGAATCTGAGTGTTATATAGGGGAAACTTTTAAAAATAAAGGTTTATTTTTGAATGATCTTACAGAAAAGTTGAAAAGGTAGTGTAGAGAATCCCTATATAGTTCTCATCCAATTTACCCTGTCTAATTACAAGGAGTATTTTAAGAATTTGCCAAAGTAATGCCTTGTGTTGGAATGGTTTTTGTGCCAAAACCTGAATTTAAATGCTAATAGTGATGGGAAATGAATGGAACAAAAACATTGTGAGATGGAGGATGAGAATGGCACAAGGGAAAGATGCCAAGAGAAGGGAAATTAAAGGGAAACACTTAGCAAAACCTTAGCTCTCACAAAGACTTCTCATTTTTCCATACATAAAACAATACCCTCACATATCTAAGTCTACTGAAAGACTTAGTTGAGACATGAAAGGGCAAATGTTTGCTTTTGCTTTCAGGTACTAAAAAATCTTTTAAAGAATAATTAAAAGCTGAGAAGTAAAAATGCTCCAGAAAGAATACAAATACTGGCATTCGTTTTCCATTTGACATTTTCCAATGTCTATAAATGCTATTGATTTCAAATTCTAAATTATTTCACTTCTGAACACGCCTTGTAGAATTATTACAGTGCTATTTGTGTGGGCTTGTAATCATTGATTGTGACATTATACTCTCCATAAATGTGCCATTGTGAATAATTAAACTTGTTAGTATTTTGTTTGCCTACAGCCTTTAGAGTGATAGCCCTTTTTTGGCAATCATAATATGTTTCTCTAGTTCAGTTTCTGCTGGATATGGGAAATACATCTTTTTTTTCTGAAACTTTTCAATACATTTCCATTTGCAAATTTTAAATTTTAAGAACTGCTTCATAATATATTCAGCATTTAGTAAATTAGAATTCTGGGAGTCTTATGATTTGTATTTCAAAGTTTATAAATAAATAATCTTCTAGAATGAAAACAGATCTTTTTTCATACCAGTTACTGGCTATGAAAACACTTGCCTAGAGTAAAACAAATATTAGTGTTCCAAAAAAAAATACATTGTGACCGTTGGCCCTATTTACACTAGATTGTAAATATACTTGAAAAAATCTGAAAGTGTTATAGTTTAATATTATTTCTGTTGACTTCTGCACAATTACAAAGAGTCTCTGAGCTCTGTTGAGAAAACCAGTATATAGCGATTTTGGCAAAGGTTACTAAAATATGTCACTCCCCTCGAGGCATGGAAACCATGCTCTAGCTCTGCCTCTGTAACTAGATTTAACATATCTGTGATGCTGAATGCCCAAATCTGAATGGTCGAATGCTGTTTGGAATCATTATACACAATTTAAGCACTTGGACGATGAGACACTTATGTCAACAATATAAATTGGGAAAAAACAAAAACAAGGAAGAACATCTATGAATGTGGAAAAATATATGCATCACATTTTGCTTAGATATGTGCAGTAGATACAGACTATATATCCTTTCCCTACCAAGTTGGTCCTGACAATGGACTGTCTCCTCTTCTTGCAAATGGAACCATTTGGCAATCAGTTGAGTCATCCAGGGTTGCACACTGTCCAATTTGCCTGCATATCCATGCCAGTAGACAAAGTAATGACCTCAATTTGACAAGAGCCTGAAATTTCATCAGAAAACATTAAAGATTGGAAAAGTAGCCAATAGCGAAAGGATATTTCATTACAAACCCATCATAGACTTGACATAACTATGAGCCAAATATTCCTTAAAGATTCAGCTGGGAAGTTAAGTTTATGACTACAAGGTTTTAATAGGAATAACACCCCTGAGTGCCTCCTGTCTTGTTTTGGAGAGGTAAAGATACACTCAAATACCAATTTGGGCATAAAGTGTAGAAACAGACATTCTCATTATATGTTAACAATATTTGTGATCAGTTGATGGCATTTTTTGAAATTTGGCTCTGGGGTCTTACTTAGCACTATAGTCAGCAAAGGGCCAAACTGCTTTTGTGGCTGGCTGAAGCTGTGCCTTTCTAAATAGAGTGATTTTTAGCATGCCTGGCTAATTCAAGAGTTATGATTTAGAGGTATAGTCTAGCCGTAATACCTGTCTTTACATGTGCATCATTTTGTACTCCATGTGTCCTTATTCTCAGTGACTAGTGATTTATCACTGACAATGTGTGTGTGTGTGTGTGTGTATGTTTGTGTGTACGTGCTTATATGTGATATATGTGGCTTCTTTAAAAGCATTGCTCTCTAGAAAATTTCATGGAGATTACAAACATTAACAAGGGCAACACCACCATAAAAATTGCTCTCCCTGGGTCATCTAAGTTGACATTGATTTACCATCCATGATGTACTATTCACCTTTATAATATAAGCTCACAGCTTCATTTCTTTTCTTTTTCCTTTTTTTTTTTTCTTTCTTTTTTTTTTTTTTTGCGGCGGGGGACAGAGTTTCGCTCTTGTCAGCCAGGCTGGAGTGCAATGGTGTGATCTCGGCTTACTCTGCCTCCCAGGTTCAAGCGATTCTCCTGCCTCAGCCTTCCGAGTAGTTGGAAAGGCACCCGCCACCATGATTTTTGTATTTTTACTGGAGACAGGTTTTCACCATGTTGGCCAGGCTGGTCTTGAACTCCTGACCTCAGGTGATGCACCTGCCTTGGCCTCCCTAAGTGCTGGGATTACAGGCATGAGCCACAGCGCCCTGCCACAGATTCATTTTCTTTTCTTTCTCTTTCTCTTTTTCTTTTTCTTTTCTTTTACTTTTTTTTTTTTTTTTTTTTTTTTTTTGATATGGAGTCTCGCTCTGTTTCCCAAGCTGGAGTGCAGTGGCATGATCTCTGCTCACTGCAAGCTCCGCCTCCCGGGTTCGCGCCATTCTCCTGCCTCAGCTCCCGTTGTAACTGGGACTACAGGCGCCCGGCTAATTTTTTGTATTTTTAGTAGAGACGGGGTTTCACCGTGTTAGCCAGGATGGTCTCCATCTCCTTACCTCGTGATCCTCCCGCCTCGGCCTCCCAAAGTGCTGGGATTACAGGAGTGAGCCACCGCGCCCGGCCTCACAGATTCATTTTCTATTTGCAAATGGGAAGATGTCCTCATATTTTGTAAAATGAAGTATTTGAAAGATTCTCACCACCAAAAGAATTTTTTAGAAGTGAATTCATGTAGGAGATGCTCACTTTTGAGATGGGCGTTTTGCTACTTCTTATTTATGTATTCATATATTTTTATTTTTAATGAAGTGTAGTTCAATACAACATATTGCACAGATATTATATCTGTTCACCTAAGTTAGCTTACAGAATGGTACACATCTGTAGTGACACAATGTGAAACAAGATAGAGGATATTTCCTTCACACCAGAAAGTTCTCTTGGGTTGCTTGGTAGTCAGTTTCTCCATCTCCGGCTGAGACTTTTACCACCATAGATTCTTTTTATCTGTACTAAAACTTCATATAAATAGTATTCATTCGATTCTCTCTTTCTCTTTCTTACCTTTCTTCCCTGCTTACCTCCATGTGTGTGAGAGGAGGGGACATGTCTGGCCTCATGTGCTCAATATAATTTTTAAAATAATATTGTCACATTTATCAGTAGAAATTTCATTTTTATTGCTAGTCGTTTTCATTCTATTAATTGACTAAAATTTGTTTATCCGTTCTCCAGTTAATGGATATTTCGGTTGTTTCCAGTTTTGAGCTGTTATGGGTAAGGTTGTCATGAACATTTTTGTGCATATACTTTTTTAGTCTTGTTTTCACTGTTGAGTGAATATCTAGGAAAGAAATTGCTGGGTGATAGGATAGATGTATGTGACTTTTTATAGAAACTGTCAAACAATTATCCAAAGTGATTTATCTTTTTTTATTTTTTAATTTATTGTATATTTATTTATTTATTTATTTATTTATTTATTTTGAGACGGAGTCTTGCATTGTCGCCTGGGCTGGAATGCAATGGCATGATCTCAGCTCACTGCAACGTCTGCCTCCCCTGTTCATGTGATTCTCCTGCCTCAACCTCCTGAGTAGCTGGGATTACAGGCGTGTGCCACCACACCCGGCTTATTTTTTGTATTTTTAGTAGAGACAGGGTTTCACTATATTGGACAGACTGGTCTCAAACTCTTGACCTCGTGATCCGCCTGCCTTGGCCTCCCGAAGTGCTGGGATTACAAGCGTGAGCCACTGTGCCTGGCTGTGATTTATCATTTTATACTCCTTCCAGCAGCATATGAGAGTTTGTTTTCTTCCACATTGCCATCAACATTTGCTGTTATCAGTCTTTTGGATTTTTAGCCATTCCCGTGGACCTAAAATGGTATCTCATAGTGATTTTAATTTTGAGTTCCCTGATCATTTGTATGTCATTTTTTAAAGTATTGTTCAAGTATTTTGTCTATTGTAATCTTTTAACTGTTGGTTTCTAGTTCTTTATATAATTTGGATATGAGTTCTTTTTAAAATATATTTGTGTGAATATATTTTTTTCTAGACTTCGGCTTCTTTATTTTCTTAATGATGTCTTTTTTTGAAGTCCAGTTTATCAATTTTTTAAAAAATTAGTCATTGCTTTTAACATCCTTTCCATGAAATTTTTGCCTAATTCAGGGTTACAGAAATAGTCTCCTTTTGTTCTCCCTAGGAACTTTATGGTTTCAAGTTTTACATTTAGATTTACAATTCATCTTGAATCTTTAAAAAAACTGTGTATGAAGTGAGGTAGAGGCCATAGTTTCGTTTCTTTTCCTTTCTTTTCTTTTCTTTTCTTTTTCTCCGCTTCCTCTTAAAAATATCCTGCTTTTCTCACACCATTTGTTAGAATGATTTCCCCTCATTGAACTGACTTCCTCCCTTGGTCAAAAATTAATTGGCCTTATCTGTGGGACTGCATCAGGACTCCGTTCTCTTTCACTTACTTGTCATATATTCTAATGTCGTTGTCTTTATTATTATAAATTTAAAGCAAGTCCTAAAGTGAAATCGTGTCCTTGAGTTATTTTCTTTCCTGATTGTTTTGGCTAATCTACATCCTTTGTATTTTTTAATAACATTAAGAATCAGCTTATCAGTTTCTTCAAATAAACCTTTTTGGATTTTTGTTTTGGGTTGTGTTGAATCTAAAGATCAATTTGGTGAAGTTTAACATCTTAACAGTATTGAGTCAACAAGTCTATGAATATGATATGTCTCTCTATTTTCTTAAGTATCATCAATTTTTCTCAGAAATATTTTACAAAATATTTTTAGTGTAGAGATCTTACATATCTTTTCTAAATGTACTCCTATTTGTTGCTTTTTGGTGCTATTGGGAATATTATTTTTTAACTTTCTGATTGCTTCTTGTGAGTATATGGAATAGAAAGTATAAACAGTATATAGAGAAAGAATTTTTTAACATTAAATCTGATTTTAGCTATAGGTTTTTTAAGAGATGTTCTTTGTCAAATTGAGGATAGTCTCACCCTTGTTTTCCTTACAGTTCTCATCATGGATGGATTTCAGATTTTCCTGTGTGCACTTTCTGTACCCTTTTGAGATACTCATATGGCTTTTCTCTTTTATTCAGTTCATTGGTGAATTACGTTAATTGATTTTCAAATGTTAAAGCATTTATTAGTCCACTTCACACTGACATACACGAGACTTGGCAATTTCCAAAGAAAGAGGTTTAATTGGACTCACAGATCCATGTGGCTGGGGAGGCCTTGCAATCATGGTGGAAGGCAAGGAGGAGCAAATGACGTGACATCTTACATGGATGGCAGCAGACAAACAGAGAGCTTGTGCAGGGCAACTCCCATTTTTAAAACCATCAGATCTCATTCACTATCACAAGAATAGCACAGGAAAGGCTCGCCCCCATAATCCAATCACCTCCCACTGGGATCCTCCCATAACATGTGGGAACTGTGGGAGTTACAATTCAAGACAGGGTTTGGGTGGGGACACATCCAAACCATATCAAATTACGTTCGTATTCCTGGGATAAACTTTATTTGATCATGATGCTCTACACCTTTTATATATTGCTGAATTTGTTTAATACAAATATTTGGGTTTATGGATATTGGTCTATAATTTTACTTTCCTTTAATTTATTTGTCAGGTTTCAATATCAGGATTATGCTGGCTTTATAAAATGAGTTGAGATTGTCTTGTTTTTCCTGTTTGTGTAAGATTTTCGAGTTTGTGTAAGATTGGTATTATTTCTTCCTTTAGTTTAATAGAATTTACCAGCGAAGCCATCTGGGCTTGCAATTTGCTTTGTGAAAATGTTTTTTATTATGAATTCAACTTCTGCAATAGTTATGGATCTATTTTTAATTTTGACTTTCTGTTTTTTGTTGTCTCAATTTTGGTTAGTGGTGTTTTGCATGGAATTTGTCCATTTCACTTCAACTGTTGAGTTTATTGTATAACATTGTTCATATTGTTCTATTATTATCATTTTATATTTTTAGAAGCTGTAATGATGGCATTTTTAAAGCATGTACTATGTGCTTGTCACTGTGCTGCCTGCTTTACGTAGATTATTCTATTTTATTCTATTTGGTTCTGTATGAGGTACATTAGAAATTCATGCCTACTCAGTGGCTATACAAATCACTACTAGTTTTTATCATCCATTTGACTGAGGCACATCCCCAACTGGTAGTCCAAAGTCCTAAAACATCAGGGGTCCCAGGGGCCACATAGATATGCACAACTTGAAACTAGCTTCCCATTTTTGGCATGTAGCTGACCTGTGGTATGTTGAGAGGTTGCCAGACTGCTCTATATCCTCATGCTCTAGGGTACTATTACAGTTCCTTTAGGTAATACTTTAAGAGATCTTGTCTGAAGTAATGTAGTCTTAAGTTCTTTTTCCTTTCCTAGTTGGTCATATGTTCTTTTTAATACATGCTACAGATTCCTGCAGTGTTTATGATGTTTGTTAAAAGTATAGATGCATCTGTGAAAATGATAATTTACATCACTGGCAATAGTTACTGAATGGTTGAATGCAGTGGAACACTTGTTCTCTTCCATTATATAAGCTCTCTGTATTCTGAAAAAGTGGATCATACTATTCTAGTTGTAATTCTTATCTCTTCTGTTTGATAAAAATCCTAATATTACTTTTCATCAGACTAGAAAGATCCTTATGATCTCTAGAAAGGCTACAGACAGGGACATGTATAAAGAGTATAGATTCTCTTTAGTCTCCCCTGAGAAATATTTTTGTTGGCAGTAAATAGCAATATTTATTAATTTATTAATAATTAACAATTGCTATTAGAATAGCAATATTTTTATTAACAGTAAATAGCTTTGAACTTCCCTCATTTGATCTTTTGTTTAAATTTAAACCTGTTTTTTCTTATACTAGGTCAATATTTTTAATGCTTTTTGAAAAGTAAAATATCATATAGAAATTGATATTGGTAGCTGTGAGAGCTGGGGGTAGGCTGTTTTCCTGCCTAAGAGGCAACATCCCTACACTATGTAATGCACTGTGTACCATTTCCCAACCTGAGAGGCTGCTTCGGTTTTGCTGTTAACGTGTTTTATAAATATGATTTGCTCATTACTATATCTGCAATTTTTCTCACCTTGTTCCCAACCTCTGCCACAGTTTGAAATATCCTAATTTTAGCCCCAGACCTACCCACTTAGCTTTCAAGAGTCCAGCTGAAGTAAGTCCTGCATCTTCCTCAAAGCCTTCCTAGACCACCTCAGATTTCCTGACTCTCCTTGTCTTCTAAGTTTCAGCAGTGACTGTTGTGTGACCCACAAAATCGGGCATGTGAATATGGATTGTCCATGTTTTTATCTCATTGACCCAGCCTTATAAGCTTGCTGAGAAGAGACGTCTCTTCTGCTGCCTTTGAGCAATAGCCATGGTGCTGGGTACATGAAATAATTTTGATTGAAAATGATTTTTCATTTTTTACCCTATTGAAATTTAGGAAGAAATGTTATTGTCAACTAACTGAGAGAGCAACAAAACAGTAGAACTTCTCTTTTTCAAAGTGCCTGGTCAGTTTTAGAGTGAGCATTGATTCAGAGGGTTCAGATAAGGGCCCAGGTCCTTGTCCACACCACATCTTTGAGAGTTGTCCAGGCTGAAGAAGAGAACAAAACGCCATCAACTGCTGTACAGCCTGTGTTTCAGTAGACTCTGAGGGACACAGCCTTATCACAGGGCATAGAGATTAACACATGTAATTCTTTGTAAAGTGAAAAGAGAATGCGTTGCTGAGAGTGAAAGGAATGGTTTTACAGTGCAGCAAGTGCTGCCATGGACACCCTGGCCATAGAACCACCCACAGAGTAAACAGAGCACAGGATTTCAAAGAGAAAAGAAATCGTGATTTTCCAAGGGAAGAAGTAATAGGATCGTAATGGATGTGGAACCTCTTTTTTGTTATTTTTCTGTATATTCTCAGAATAATGCCCACTTGTTATCCTGGATTCTCCCAAGAGTAAAATGAAACTGTGGTCATCGGCATTATCATTGTCGTTATAATCTTCCTCTTTCTTCTACGCAAATAATCATTTTTTAAAACACATAGAATGGTGAGTTTTTATGCTTGTAACATTTGCTCTGGACATCCTTAAGCAAAATCACATGAGAAATGTTACTTCAAGTCCACTAAGTCTGTCATAGGTGAGAATAATTTCTTGGCAGGGGAAATATGTCTTTTTTTAATAGTTCTTCTATTTATACTTATAGGTAAACCTTTGAATTTGTAAGCAAAAAGCATTGCCAGAAGCTCTTATTTGGAGATACTGAGGCATGTGTTTGTTAATCTGGAAATAAAGAAAAACCCTCATATTCAAACCCAGCAATGAATTTTATGGTGATATTGCAGACTAATTGTTTTATTGTTGTAATGCATTATTTAACCATGCAGCCCTGCCTTTCTTACATGCACATACTATTTAATTCCTTGAGCCTGAATTTCCTTGTCTGTAAAATGGAGATAATGTATATGTGACTTGTAATGATGTGAGGATATAAATAACGAGTGAATAATTTAGCAGAGCAACTGGTACTTAATAGGTTCTCAAGTTATTTCAGTCTAACCATAAAAATGATATTGCCACTGGCTTTGAATTCGAATTTCATTTTTTCATATGAAGTGGACAACAGCTTAAAAATTATAAAGGTTTCAAATAGTTTTACTACTCGCAACCAAGACACACTGTATAATCCCACATCAATGGATCTTAGTAGTATAAGGAACTGAATAGCAAGGAAGAAACTGAGTTAGAACTCTGGTCTATTTTAAATGATAAATACTAACCGCGATGTAAAACCATTTATGCATTTCCTCAATACCTCTACTTTGAAAGTGCACACCATTTTTAAAGTAAAAGCACATTTAAGATTGATAGTAAGAAAAATTTACTACTTGTTCCTGCATCAAGGTTATAGAGCAAATAATACAATGAAGGTATTATACATATTCGTAGATATATATGATTATAGTTTACACCAGCCTATCACATGAATCAATTTGTAAAAACTCTGTTTCCAAAGAGAGTACATATGTTATGGCCTCTACCATGGAAACTAAACCAACTTGGAAATAGCAATAATGTCCTTAATTCAGTAATTCTTTTTCTTTTAGCTGTGTTTTTCCTCTGAGTAAACATGTCTGCACACTGGATTTCTTTCTAAATCTGAGTGTCCTCTCTGGCCATATTGAAGAATGTGCTTACTGTACTGTTTCATTAAACTGCTGTGTTATCGGGTAATTGTTTAAACATAATGCCATAGCACTATCAAAAGGAAAGGTGAACTAATGGCATTTGCAAATGTCAGGGATTATCTTAACACTTTTATTATAGTTTATAAAAAGTAGGTTCAGGGCATTTCATGGCAATTATTTCTACAGAAATTGGTTATTTAAATAAATTGCTAATTATCTGAAGATGACAGTATTGAAAATGCTACTAATGAGTTGTTTAATAAGTGTAGCTTGTGGTGGCCACCTACAGGTTGAATATAGAAAGAACATACGTATAGACTAATTATGCCTAGTAAATGCCATATATTTTTCTCTCTAGTGACATTTAAAGACGTTTAGCTCTTCATGCCATCTTTTGAGACTTGGACAGTATAGTGAGTTTCTAAGCTCCTGATAAATTTGGTTTTGGATCTAAAACAAATTTCACTTTGCTTCTGTAATTGTCTTTGTCCTATTATTGTTGGACATTATCTTTAGTTATAGCTGTTATGATTTTATAATTTATCATCTGAACTGGGATACTTTTAGACCAAAGGTAGATAGCTATTTTTCCATCATGTAATTACAAATAAATATGGGTATAATAAACTGGGACTCTCCTGGGCAAACTGATCTATATGATTACTCTGGTTGTGCAATTACTAACTACTCTACTTCTAATTTAATTTTTATCCAACAATTAATATCATGCCTATTTTATATAATGTTAATTTTTATGCTTTTATCATACCTGAATAATATATCTTTATTAATTATAACAATTATTATTATTAACTCTTCTTTCTGAAGCTTAATTTATATCCAAACATTTAAAATCAGGAAGCAGCATAGCATTGTGGTTAAGAGCATGGTATTGGGAGTCAGGTAGGCCTGATTCAAATACTGGACCCACACTTTCTAACAGAGTGATCTTGAGCATGCGGCATTTATCCCTACTGAATCTCAGTTTACACATCTATGAAAATAGAGACAGAAATACCTATTTCATAGTAATGTCACCAGTACAATGTATGCAAAAATAAGTAGGAAAATACCTGTCAATTAGAAAATATTCAAAAGAGGAGCATTTATATTTAACATATTTAATCTTAAAAGTTCATTGTAACTCATACTTGCTTCTTTTCCAAGTCAATCACTGATATCTACTGGAAAACTATAGAGCATGTAAAATTGCTCGTAAACTACCAAGAAGAAGTTATAGTATCCCCAAATTTTGAATAGGAAGAGAAAAACTAATCCAATATTTCCTATAGTACAGAGAAGTCTTTCTGTCGCATCTTGCTGTCAAGTAGCCATCAAGATTCAAGGAACAGGGAAGTCCCATTGTAGCTGCTTTCATTGCTGAATTTACAATAAATTAATTATAAAAATAAGAATAATAAAATCAATTATGTATGCTGAAATGTTCATTCCAATTTTCTACATAGGATAAGCCCTTTTTTTTCATGGTTATCCTTCAAATATTTGGAGACTGTTTATAGGATTTCTTTTAATCACTGTATAGAAGTATACGATATGTTTGTAAGAAAGATCAAGAGAGGTCATCCTATTCACTCTGTTGTGTTTGTAGATCTTTTATCTAAAATATTGGACACAGAACCAAACACGTTCTTTGTAATGTATAGAGGATAGAATCACTGTATATCCCATATGTAAAAATGTCACATCATATGTTCTGATGGTTCTTGTAAGGTGAATTTTAGGGACATTATAAAAATAGATATTTTTACTACAGAAATAAATTATAACACCGTTTTATCAAAAAGAATCCAACAATAAAAAGTTTGTGTGTGTGTATACATATATATATATATATATATATATATATATATATATATATATATATACTTGAAAGGTCTTCAACCCCTTTACAGTGGATTCACCCCCTTTTCCAGAGATGATACCTGTGAACAATATGAAATTCAACATTACATGCATTTACATGCACACATAATAAATGTAATCACATACTTTTTCGCCAACAATGGTACCATACCATATATATTGCTCTGCTACTTGTGATTAACTCTTAACATTATAAATTAGAGCTATTTGCATCTCAATTTTAAAGGTTTTCTAGTATATCATACATTGATAAACTATAATTTATTTAATAGAGTAGCTACTCATGATACTTTAGATTGGTTTTCACGATTTTGCTACAGAAAATAATGCTTCCAGGAACACAGTGTGTATGTAATTTTCTGTCTAAGCACTAACAGAACAGATTCTGCAAAAAAGACTTAGAATATGTATATATTATACACACACACACACACACGTTGCAAATCACACTTAAAAATCTAATAAAGATTGATTCACACAGATACACACATTTACTACCATAGACT
The DNA here is from genome assembly GCF_043159975.1 of Macaca nemestrina. Lineage (NCBI taxonomy): Eukaryota > Metazoa > Chordata > Mammalia > Primates > Cercopithecidae > Macaca > Macaca nemestrina. The sequence continues at coordinate 136,026,589 of NC_092125.1, forward strand.
CAAGCTACGAATATTCATAATTTTGAAATCAATGAAATAGCATATGGATTACAAAAGGATCCCCAAATGTTATATCTAGGAATAAATATTAACAACCCTTAAAAATTAAGTGTTTATTCTTTTATGGTTATAGCTGAATGTTTATTTTTCTGATCCATTTTCTCTGGCTTTGACACTAATATTAGCTTATATACAGTATAAGCTAAGCACTGTTCCAAGTCCTTCCCATGAGTTGTATCATCTAATACATCCCAACTCCCTGGAATATTATTAGTATTAACGTCCCTGTTTTTCAATTACTGGTGTTTTAGGCAGTTGAGGAGCTTGCTTTGTCAAAGCCACAATTATATAAAGCAAATGGTCTGAGATTTATACCTAATTGGTTGGACTTATTCTGTGTTCTCATAGCATCAAGCCCTACTAATACTAGTTTTCTTAGGCAAAAACAATCCAAAGATGGTCCTTTTTGTAATTGCTGCATAGTTACTTCTCAATAATAACTGAAAATGGGAAATTTCATGTCACAGAGACTTGATTTTTAATCATACTACATCCTTTTTAAACTATGTGACACTAGGCAAGTTATTTATTCAACTTGAGCTTCTCCTTCTTTATGTACAAAATAGAGAGGACAGTGCCTAGCTTCAGAGTTATAATTAAAGTACACAGTGTACATGAAACCCTGCCTCAGTGTCTGCACGTGGAAATCACTCTATGAATGAGTGATCCTACTCATTCCACTAACAGTGGCTGACACTTTCAGAACGGAGAATGGCTCTCTTTGGTGAATATTATTAATTCTCTTGCTAAAAATAAATGCCTGGCACTTGCTAGGTACTGAGTTATTTAATGTGAATCCACTAGGAACATATTGAATGCATTATGAAGCAGATAAACATAGCTATGAAGATATGAAGACTTGGAGAAAATATGAAAAATTCAACTAAAATTAAAACATTTTCAGAAGAAAATTTTTAGCTTTTCTAAAAACACTAAAATAACATCAAATAATCAACTTTATTTTTTCCCTTCCTTCTCTTTAAATTACGTATCTCTACATATAACCCTAGATCTTTTTAGTACTTCAGTTTCTGGTTAAATTATGCAAATATTCTCAGAGGACTCTAATCCATGTGTAAAGATGTTATTTTTAAATAGCTGTGTCTCATGTATTTATTAGTATATTAACTTCATTAACATTTTACACTTGTTTTAGTAAAGCATAAATTTGTTGGTGCTTCATTTATATGTAGTTTATAAAAATCAATCTCTCACCTCCTAAATCCTTGAAATTCTTGATTTGCTAATTTTTTTTCTTTTGGATGATGCTAAAACTATTAACAATTAGACAGTCAAGGTTCAATTTCTAATGAATTTGTTATCCACTTAATTCATTATATTTTAATTAATGTAAGCAAATTAAAACTACATTTTCTTTTTGCATACACGGTGAGCACGAATGAGTACTATAACCCAATTTCTGTTTTATTGCCAGCTAGAGCTATTATCAGGGAGTTTATTGTGGACTTAGTTCTAACAATTAATTGTGTAACAGTCGCTGTCCTAGGAGTCAAATGATTAGGGGAAAAAAAACAAACAGAATTAAACTCAATTATTCAAAATTCCAGTTATTTAGCATATGTCCCAAACTCTCTTGCTCATTAAAAAATCCTTTCTTCTTCAAGGATTTAGTCATGCGAAGTACATCTCTGCCTCCTTTTCACCAATAAACTTGAGTTCAGATATTGTCATTAAAATCCATGTGCATTTTGCTTCTCAAAAAAAAAAAAATTCTTAAATATATTGATGTCAGCCTTTGAGACTTTTTTCCTTTGGAGTCAAAGTAATCTTCTTCAACATTATGACACTGCTAAATGGCAGCTGTTAGGAAAAGAGAAAAAGGAGGGGATGTGTGTGGTCCTCTTAAGGTTTCAGAGGATAAAGTTCTGTCATCATAGGCATCATGCTTTTGTCTCCAATTTAAAAATTGGTTTTAATTGCATCACTAAACACACAAGAACACAGAAGGTAATGTCAAAGTAAACTACATAAATGCTGCCTCTGAAAGCAATTGTCCTTGAGGGTAGTACAAATTATAACAGCAAACACTTCTACAATTTTTATTATGTAAAATAATAAAAATGGCCTTTTAATAATTTTATAATAATAATAAATGGCCTTTTATATATTATGTAATTTATTCTTCAAAACAGTTCTATGAAGATGTTATTATATTTTTTATTATTTTATAGATGACAAAATTGAGATTCAGTAAGATTTAAAATGTTTCACAAAGTCACACAGCTTATAAATGGAACTTAAGATTTGAACCTCAGCAGTTGACCCAGTTGTCTGTCTGATGTTGGTAGCTAGTTCATCCTCAAATTGCCTTCTTGATAGAATTCATATTAATAGTATTTATAAAATGTATAATGCTCTAACAAATGTGAATTGTTTCTAATGGAATACTGGTAGAGAATGAGTAACTGGATTCAAATTATTACCTTGAAATAACCTACTACAACAGTAAGACCTGGTGTTTTGTGAGTCAAGCGTACATATATAGTTAGGACACAAACTGATGAACCAGGAAAAAAAAGCCATAGGTGCTTAAAAAATATTTTGTGGATAGACAGATGAATGGATAAATGAAGATTGAGTAAGGAACCTGATTGTCATAATACATTAATACACACATATCAATATGTAATACTATAGCCAATGATAGTGTTTCTGAAATTGTATTTAAAATGATATCTGACAAACGAGAGTTCATTTTCTTAAGAAAAATACTTTTCATCAAAATCAGATTGATTAACAATTCAAAATCTCTGGATTACTAAAATGTTTTTCTAAAACATGAATCAATCCAAAAATGTTCTGTATAGTTTATCTAAGACAATCTATGAATTCAACACACTGATTTGTATTTTAAATTGTGACTACATGGAGGGCCTAGATTGATTAGAGACCAAAAGTTACAGTTCAGTCTAGTCCACCAGGAGAGCCACATAATGCAAATCAAAGTTCTTGGTAGCAACGTTGCAACTCATAAGTCCAGTTTATTTTTTGTTTGTTTGTTCGAACCTGCAGCTTGTTTCAAAACATAGGAACTCAGTGGCTTGATTTTTATTGGAGGATTCCACACAGTTGAAGCAGAATGACTTGATGTAACTGAATTCCCCATTAGGTTCAACTGGCCACCCCATGTAGATGAGGGCTTAATTTAAATTGCATGTTACCTATTAGTTCATTTAAGTGTATAGGATTTCAATTTCTTGATTTAAACCTTGTTGTTTCCTTAAGGATAGAGCCCGTATACACATTCCTTGAACTTCTCACACTGGCTTCTTCCTCCCTAGTCTTTGGTCTAAAATCATTAATCGCTGTAGCAGTGACAGAATTTTAAAAGACCTTTATCTCAATAAATGTAATTCAGGAAGTCTTTATGATTTTAATTGGCATATGTACACTTTTGTATGGCATTGATATATGTATTTTCTTTTAAACCAAAAGTTTTATTTTTATCTTGAACCTATTATTATTTCATTTGTCATTTTAAAACTAAAAATGAATTCTGTATAACAATTTAGAAAGATCTAGTTTCCTTCTAGAAACCATTCTTAGTGGGTGAAGTCATTCTTAAAACCTATTCCTTATAAAAATGCTGAGAACAGGTAGATTATATTTCATATTAAATCAGTTGAGCTATAAAAAAATCAAATTGGGTTTATAATGGAAATAAAAACTGACTTTACTATAGTCCAGCAACAGAGAGATCATTTCTTCATTTTTTGGATCTCATTTCCTCAGAGAACACAGTTACTCTTAAATTTTAAAAAAATACTTTTATTTTTGAATTGTTTTTCTGTTCATTAGGTACATTATACAAATTCTTAGAAAGGAATAAAAACATAAATTAGAAAATGTCTTATTGACCTAATTGAACATCTTCCAATGCCAATAAGAATTTGCTGATTTTTTTTAACACCTGTGTAGTAATGTTGCCCTTTAAGTGTCACTGGTTGATTTTTCAAAGCTGTGTTGCCATTTTATGTCCATTAATATCAATTGGAATATGTGGCCAAATCCCTGTATACCACTTTGAAATTTTACCCCTTACTGTTAATGATAGTCTTCTAACAGTGGAGATAGAAATAAATTATTTATCTACTTAGCTCAAATTTACTCTCTTGGATCAACTAAATAAGGGAGAAAAAAAAAACAATATTTCTTTATTACTTCAAAGTAGTGTGTATGTAAAGAAGACATTGGGTTAATATGTATTGACTGTGTCAGTTATATTGTGCGGAGATAGCTGTGTGTCTATCAAAAAGTTTGTTATAGATTTCTTTAAAAATGCCTTCCTTTAACTTTTATTGTTATGTAGATTTTTTAGTATAACTAAAGATGTGTATATACATATGTGTGTTTTTGTATTCTCACTATAAATTCTGTCCACTATTAGCCTTTTTATGGTTAAAACATAAAAACCGTGAGGAATCACTGATAGATAATATAGAATTAGAATCTTAATGTCCATTTTCTAATTTGCGCAACTTAACACTTTGTATTCAAAATGTCTGTTATGAATTTTGAAGTGTCAGTACTCAATATTCCTAACTAAGAAATACTATAGTAATATGTAGAGGAAGATGTTTTAGGTGTGGGAGCCACAAGTAGACATTTCCACAAACATTTTTGTGTTGAGTACAAAAGCATTAGTCGTGAAAAGGTTCGATTTTATCTGAAACAGATATGAACAGGATAAAAAGAAAGCCACCTATATTTTCTATTCTTTTCTTTTCTTTCATTTTATTTTATTTTTATTTTTTTGAGACGGAATCTTGCTCTTGTTTCCCAGGCTGGAGTGCAGTGGTGCGATCTCAGCTCACTGCAGCCTTTGCCTCCCGGGTTCCAGCGATTCTCCTGCCTCAGCCTCCCAGGTAGCTAGGATTACAGGTGCGTGCCACCACGTCCAGATAATTTTTGTATTTTTTAGTAGAGATGGGGCTTCACCATCTTGGCCAGGCTGGTCTCAAACTCCTGATCTCAGGTGATCCATCTGTCTCGGCCTCCCAGAGTGCTAGGATTACAGGTGTGAGCGACCACTCCCAGGCTCTTTTTTAGACTTTATTTTTTAGAGCAGTTTAGGTTCACAGCAAAATTGAGAATAAGGTACACAGATATTCAGTATATACACCGCTCCACACATGCATGTCCTCCTTCATTATCAACATTCCCCACTAGAGTGATACATTTGTTATAATCGATGAACTTGCATTGACACATACAGCCTAACCACCCAAAGTCCAAACTTTACAATAGGTTTCACATTTGGTGTTGTGCATTCTACGAGTGTAACAGATACATTCTCTAAGTGGGTTTTTTGTGTGTGTAAATGTATAACAACATGCATCTACCATTATAGTATATACAGATTTTCACTGTCCTAAAAATCCTCTTTGCTCTGCCTATTTATCCCTCCCATTCACTCCTTACAACCACTGATATTTTCACTGTCTCCACAGTTTTTCTTTTCCAGAATGTCATATCGTTGGAATCATATGGTATCTAGCCCTTTCAGATTGAAAGCTTGCTTTTTTAACTTTTTGTTTCTTTTCTTATTTAATTATTTTATTTTATTTTTTAAATTTAATTTAATTTTAAGTTCTGGCCAGTTTTTAAAGGAAAGCTGTGTGTGCTACCTCAGAGTAAGCACTCCAGTAAATACATATTGATATTGCTGGTGACTAGTGGTGGCGGAGGTGATGACAAAGAACTCACCACATGAGGCTGAACCAGTTGTTTGGTTATGGTGTTTGTGGAGCCCTGGTTTAAGGCAATGTCATATTCTTGCATAAATTGAACTGTCTTTAGTTCAGAAAATGCTTAAAGGACCCCTGACTTATAAGGGAACACCAGGAATATCAAATTATATTCATTTATTATGAAAGCATCAATGTACTCTGGGATGTTTAACATTTGATAATTCAAAGTAGCTTTAGTACAATATATTCATTTAAAAAATAGCCCCAAAGTATTCTTTCCATCTATACAATTTTTATTACTATTAGGGAATAATATACTGGTAATGTCTGGCTAATTAAATATTTAACTAAATGCAAACACTCTACTGGATTCTAGTAAATTCTCTTTAACTTGATTAAAACTTTCTAACATGTGAAAAATTGAATTAGACTCCCAATTTTTATTTCAAATTGTGGGAAGTACATATAAAAAGCAACATGGAATCTGTAAGTTCATCGGCATCTTGCCTTTTTTAACAGAGTCTATGTTCACAACAGCTGCTTAGTACTCTGCAGAAACATAACATAGCTGTATGTCTACTGATGCACTATATGTGATTGTTTTTCTTTTCAAAATCTGCTGTTCCTTGTTGTTTTTTGTTTGTTTGTTTTTGAGACAGAATCTCACTCTGTCACCCAGGCTGGAGTGCAGTGGTGTGATCTCGGCTCACTGCAACCTCTGCCTCCTGGATTCAAGCAGTTCTCCTGCCTCAGCCTCCCAACTAGCTGGGATTACAGGCGCCTGCCACCACGCCTGGCTAATTTTTGTTTTTGTATTTTTAGTAGTGATGGGATTTCGCCATGTTGTCCAGGCTAGTCTCAAACTCCTGTCCTCAGGTGATCCACCCACCTTGGCCTCCCAGAGTGCTGGGATTACAGGCGTGAGCCACCGATGCTCAAATGTTCTATGCAGTCTTTTACACATTACTGTATATCAAAATGTAATATGCATATAATATGTGTGCATAGAGAATTCTGTGTTTGCTACACCTACTTGTATAACATATCTAAATTCAATATTAGTATCAAAGTCCTTAAAATTAAAAAAAATCCATTGACAAATTAACATGCCTTAAAACATAGCTTTTATACACTACATATGTACACATCTTAAACAGAGATAAAGTAATTTGAAATTTGTCCTGTATGACACCGTCATCACATGATAGTAATAGAAGTAATATAAGACAGTATACTCAAGTGGTCAGTGTGCTAACCATTGATTATTCTGACTTTGTGTAGGGACAGCAATCAGACCTATTGCTTTGAGAGCTGTGACCTCCATTGCTCGTGCTCTGCCTGGATTTCCCATTTTGGCTACTGGTGGAATTGACTCTGCTGAAAGTGGTCTTCAGTTTCTCCATAGTGGTGCTTCAGTCCTCCAGGTAATCACTGTGTTTGTCTGTCCCTTTTAAAAGTCTCCATCTCACAAATACAATGTAAGTTATGTGACAAAAATATATATATATATATTCTTTTTTGGGCCTCTTGAAAAGGAGGACATTTGGGATCAAAATGGCAGCATGTATTAAGTTCCTCTGATGAGTTAAGAAGAGACCTGAGGTTTGTTTCCTGTCCTTTAAGGGGTTATGAACCCACTGTGTTTTTCTAATGTATTTATTCACCCATGTGTTTCTGAAATAAATGAGATCAGGTACCCAAATGCATACTGTCCTACTGGAAAAACAACACATGAGGAAATCTGGGTAAAAGTAAAATCTCAATTGAAAAACAAAATGAAATCAAGGGTATGAAAATCTTATGTCATTACCAAATTTGATCCTAAGGTTCCTGAAGGATCCAGGAACCATTGCCAAAGAAGGAAATTATTGGCTTTATAACTTTTAAAATTTTAAAATAAATTGGTTGTTCAGCTTCTTGTAGTACAAAGCTGAGGGAATTTCTTCCCTTGTCCTCTTAAAGGGATGCTGTGAGATGTAGTGGATTGTACTCTTAATAACACCCCTAAAATAATGAAAATTAGACTTTAAAAATTATTCATATACTTTTTAAAAATAATGTTGCTCAACATGGGCTTAGTACTATCAGCACATTTTAGCATAAGAATTTCTCATTCAGGTTTTGTAGCCTGAATTGACCTACGGATAAAACTTTTTATATGACTAGACTGTGAACTCTCTGGTAATACTCCATTAATAATGACTTCTCACTACTTAGCATTGATGGTAATTGGAAAGCAGAAAGTTTAGCATCACATATTCTCTGGCAAAAGGGTCGAGTGTAGAGTTCATGTTGCTAATTTGACAATCAGAATTAACATTGTCCTATGAAATACCTACAATCTAAGGTGGAAATACTATGTATTAGAAAGCTAACGGAGGCAGACTTTTGCTTCCAAGAAGATGGAATAGATTTACTTTTCTCTATGCCTCTCATACTATACAACTAAAGACCCTTATATATAAAACTCATATAAGAAGACTGAAAGGTGGAGAGAAGGCAGATTGGCTAGGGATCTCAAGACCCAAGAAACAACACAGTGGTGGGTTACCTGGGATTTTTTTCATCACATATCTCACACTTAGAGCCAAAGAAGCCCAACAACCCAGAAACAACAAGAGGCACAGACGAAAAGCCTGCTTTCTCTAACCAAAGAGCAGGAAAGGGGCAGCCTAGCAAGAGAGAAAACTTTTAGACATAAATCCTCTACTTCACCCAACACCACAGATACATATTCCATCCCTACACCCATCCATGCAAGCAAAGGACAAGTAGGGATCTTAGATGTCCACCCTTGCCAAGCAGTCTCACATCCCCACTGGGGAAAAAATGAGCCGTCACCCCCATCCCATGTCAGAAGCCTGGACTTCTACCCTCACCTGAGAGTAATGAGGTGTCCCTCCTCCTCCCTTCTGCAGTAGTAGTAGAGGAGGTCTAGTAGAGACTGGGGACCTTCATCATCACCATGTGGTAATAAGGCCACTCTCCTTTCCTCCTTCTTACGGTGTCAGTGAAGGCCAACTAGGGAGCAGCAACAAGGCGTGCCTGCACCTCTCAGCCAGGGGTGTATCAGTGCAGGCTTGCTGGAGAGCCAGAATTCTCACCTCCTTCCAGCAGTAACCAGAAGCCATGCCCCTCGGGTGTCCAAGAAAGCCAAGTAAGATACCTGGGCTTCTGTCTGGCATTAAGGAGGTGGCGTTCTCCACTTCCCCTGCCAGACTGACACCAAGGAAGGCTACCAGAAGCAGAAAGTTTAGGTAAGATCAAGATTCTCTTAATATTATACCAAAATTGTCAAGATTTCAATTAAAAATTACTCATCATACCAAGACCCAGGAAAACCTCAAGCTGGATCTTAAAAAAGAATTGATAGATGCCCACATTAACATAACAGAGATACTATAATTATCTGACAGAAATCTTAAAGCCTCCATTATAAAATTGCATTAAGCAACTACAAGTGTGACTGAAACAAATGAAACAACAGAAAGTCTCATCAAAGTAGTAGAAGATATAAAGATGGAAATTTTGGACTTAAAACTGCAGTCACTTAAATACAAAACTCAATTGATGTGTTCAATAGTAAAATGAGAGAACATAAGAAAGAATCAGGGGGCCGGGCGCGGTGGCTCACACCTGTAATCCCAGCACTTTGGGAGGCCGAGGCGGGCAGATCACGAGGTCAGGAGATGGAGACCATCCTGGCTAACACGGTGAAACCCTGTCTCTACTAAAAAATAATTAGCCGGGCGTGGTGACGGGCACCTATAGTCCCAGCTACTCGGGAGGCTGAGGCAGGAGAATGGCGTGAACCCGGGAAGCGGAGCTTGCAGTGAGCTGAGATCCGGCCACTGCACTCCAGCCTGGGCGACAGAGCGAGACTCTGTCTCAAAAAAAAAGAAAGAAAGAATCAGGAATCAGGGAACTAGAAGACAGAGCAATAGAAATTGACCAATATGAAAAACAGAGAAAAAAAAGACTGAAGAAAAGAATGAAAACAGCCCTCAGGGAACTGTGGGACTATAACAAAAGATGTAACATTTATGTCCTTAGAGTCCCAGAGGAGAGGTGAAAAAAGTAGGAAAGGAAAAAAAAAATGGCTGAAAATATTCCAATTTTTGCAAAAGACATAAATCTGCAGATTCAAGAAGTTAAGGTAAACTTCCAAAGAGGGCAGCTTCAGAGAAATCCATACCAAAATCCATCATGGTCAAATTTCTGAAAACTGAGGAAAAAGATAAAACCTCGACAGCAGCAAGAGAAAGATGACACTTTACTTATTGGTGACAAACAATTCTAACGACAGTGGATTTCTCATCACAAGCCATGGAGTCTGGAAGGAAGCGGGACATTTTTCAAATGCTAAAACAAGAACTGTCAACTCAAAATCCTGTATCCTTCAGAAATGAACGAGAAATCAAGACATTCCCAGCTGAAGAAAAACTAACAGAATGTATTGCCAGGAATCCTTAACTGAAAGAATGGCTAAAGGAAGCTTTTTCAGAAGAAAGGAAATGATAAAAGAAGGCACCTTAGGATATCAAGAAGGAAGGAAGAATATGAAGCAGTGTCTTCAAAAAGAATCTGGAAGATAAGAGTATCCAGGCTTGAATATCACCTGAATTTATTTTCATGAACATGTAGAAATGCTTGGGCTGAAGCATACAATTGAGTTATGAGTGGGTTTCAGAAGAGACTCTTGCTCATGCTCAGGTGTGACCATGAGCAAGTCATGCATGGAAGTAAAGATTATTGGCTGTCTACCACGTGCTACTAGTAACTGCTGCTACATACAGTATTTCCACAACCTACTTGAGAGTGAAATTTTTAAATCTATATTTTTAATTGGCATCAACTAAGGATTGGTGGATAAAAGTGGTGGATGTGGCTTGGCTCTGTGTCCCCACCCAAATCTAACCTTGAATTGTAATAATCCCCACATGTTGTGGGAGGGACCTGGTGGGAGGCAGTTGAATCATGGGGGCAGGTCTTTCATGTGCTTTCCTGTGAAATAAGTCTCATAAGATCTGATGGTTTTATAAAGGGGAGTTTCCCTGCGCATGCTCTCTTGCCTGCCACCATGTAAGACGAGACTTTGCTCCCCGTTTGTCTTCCAGGCTATTGTGGGGCCTCCCCAGCCATGTGGAACTGTGAGTCAATTAGACCTCTTTCCTTTATAAATTACCCAGTCTCGGGTATGTCTTTATTTAGCAGCATGGGAACAGACTATAGTCACATGACTAGCAATGGAGCCAGAATTCCCATCTAGAGTTTCACAGCCACAAAACAAATACTCTTCCAACTGGACACATGGCCTGTCTTCCCTCACAGAATCTGTAAGACGGAAATATTAGTAATACACAAGTATTCCATGCCCACTCAAAGCTTACATGTTCAGACTGTAGCTTAGCTCTTAGAGTCAAGATTCTGTGAAGAGAAGAAATGTGAAATCATAGAAAACTAAAGGAGAATTATATGTCCTGCGTGTGGATGTGTACTCAGGATGCAGAGCCTTGTATGTAAATTTACAATAGAGTACCATGTGTCCTCACAGAAATGAATGGTGAGGTAACTATTCAAATGTCAGCTTCTACTTAGGCTCCCCTTAGATGGAAAATCAGAAACTCACTGACTATGCACATGAAGCCTGTTGTATTCTGTACATGAAAGGACCCTGGAACTGGAACTGCAAGAACCAGTGGGACAGTTCTGGGGCAAGACCTTTGCCGACTATCTTTTGTGGGCCATGTTATTTCTTCTTCAGAAGAAACTTAAATTCTGTCCACTCTTGTTCTCTCCATGACTTACTCTTGCCTCCTCTGAACTTCTTTCACATAGCTGTCATGACCCTTTGACCCACTCCACATTGTAGCCTTTTAGCTCTCATTTCTCCGTGGCATGTCTCACTAGCTTACTGTCTGTTGACTTGGATTTCTTTTTTTTAACTTTTATTTAAAGTTCGGGGTATGTGGGCAGGTTTGCTACACAGGTAAACTTGTATCATGCGATTTGTTGTAGAGATTATTTTATCACCCAAGTATTAAGCCTAGTACCCATTAGTTATTTTTCTTGATCCTCTCCCTCCTCCCATCCTTCACCCTCTGATAGGCCCCAGTATGTCATTCCCCTCTATGTGTTTATGTGTTCTCATCATTTAGCTTCCACTTCTAAGTGAGAACATGCAGCATTTGGTCGTCTGTTCCTGTATAACTTTGCTAAGGATAATGGCCTCCAGCTCACTCCTGCAAATGACACAATCTCATTGTTTTTTATGGCTGAATAGTATTCCATGGTGTATATGTACCACATTTTCTTTATCCAGTCTATCATTGATGGGCATTTAGGTTGCTTCTGTGTCTTTGCTATTGTGAATAGTGCTGCAGTGAACATACGTATGCATGTGTCTTTATAATGGAATGGTTTATATTCTTTTGGGTATGGCTCAGACTGCTAAGAGAGGATATCTGTTTGCCGAAATTTATCTTTTTATGCCAGGCCCCATCATAAGCCATTGGTTACCCCATATATTGACTGCTTGGTGTGTAGCAGAAACATACTAAATTTTAGTTGAATGAATTGGTTAAATGAATGTGCTTGGTTATGGGTGTTTTGTTTTGTTTTGTTTTGTTCTGTTTTTACCAGAATTGTGAAGAGGGGATAAAAGGATTCACGTGGTATAAAAAAATCATTACCTCTTAGCTCTAGCTGGGAATAGCCCAGAGACTTTCCAGCTATTAAAATATTGGTTCCCAAATGATTTTGTTAAAAATGTAAAGTTTCACACATAGGCTTTTGCTTCAGAAATGAAGAGGAAATCAAGACATTTTCAACTAAAAAACACCTAAGAGAATTTATTGCCTGGAGAACTGGCAATCAAATCTGTAGAAATTTAAAGATTATTTATCAGCTCTGCCATTAGCTTGGGTCAGATTTTTAACTCAGCCAGAACATGTTTTTTAACAAATATTAGCTAAAATATGAACTAAAATCAGTATTAAGATATATATACTTAGAATGGTCATAAGGTGGGAAATATTTGAATTTATTGTTTTAGTTCGGTAGTACAATGGAGAGTAGAGAATATGTATTTCCATCTTTCTTCCCTTCTAACTGAATTTCACTTCATTCCACTCCCTAATCTTGAGTTAACCTAACCTTTCATTCAGTATACCTTTAAGCTGTTGAATATTATTACAGAAATTAATATAACTCTGCAGTTGGGCTTACTCCAAATACACAGTGTTTAATGTCTGCTGGGGCTTAGGTACTAGTCAGTATTTGGTTTTATTCGTCTATTTTTTTTTTAACTTCCCATCAAATTCTTTGGGTTTTGTTTTTGTTTTTGTTTGTTTGTTGGTTGGTTGGTTGTTTTGAGACAGAGTCTGGCACTGTCACCCAGGCTGGAGTGCGGTGGCGCAATCTCAGCTCACTGCAAGCTCCGCCTCCCAGGTTCACACCATTCTCCTGCCTCAGCCTCCTGAGTAGCTGGGACCACAAGCGCCCACCATCACGCCCGGCTAGTTTTGTTTGTTTGTTTGTTTGTTTTTGTATTTTTAGTAGAGACGGGGTTTCACCGTGTTAGCCAGGATGGTCTTGATCTCCTGATCTTGTGATCTGCCCGCCTCGGCCTCCCAAAGTGCTGGGATTACAGGCATGAGCCACCGCGCCCAGCCTCAAATTCTTTCTTGCAGTTAGTTCGAATATTTTTCATATAGCTCAAAGCCCTTAGCCTCTCGATCGTCATCCTCCCATTTCTCTCATATCATCTATTCATTGGCTGTCATTGCCCAACCCAGTTCTGTTCTCTGGTTTTACAATATTTATTAAATCCACCTTTCTAATGATTTCTATTCTCAAGTGAAGTGTGTACCAACAAAATGAATTCTTTATAACAGATATGACCAGACAAATGAAATTTATTTAAATACCTAGGTTATGGTGCTGATACACTGGAGTATAGAAATAGAAGTCCTGTAATAAGTATAGAAATAGCAATATAAATAAATATTTTGACTCTGGTTTTTCTCATACACTATCCATCATGTATATAGACTATGTAGGTAAGTGAGTGCACTACTAAAATTAAGATTTACACTCAAAGTAGTAATTTCAAAATCTTACGTGGATAAGTGAGTTCCCTACTAAAATAAAGATTTATACTCAAATTAGTAATTTCAAAATCTGTTCCAAATGAATCTGTGTTTGTAAATTAAGCCATATGACTGACATTAAGAAGAGTAATGACATTTTAAGAATGGAAAGCTAATTTTTTTCATAAGTTGTATAAGTGTGATAGAGCACGCCTTCCTTATTGCTTTATATGCATCACAGAGAATAATTCATGCATTCGTTTTTTAATAAATATGTATTGAGACCCTACTATATACCTAGCATTATTGTAGAAGTTTGGAATATTTCTGTGAATTAAAAAAAAACAACTAAAGTCTGTTACCTTATTGGGCTTACACTCTTGTGAGCAGAGACAGAAAAATATACAATAAATGGTAAATATAAGCATATGATATTTAACATAAGATGATAAGTGCTGTGAGATAAAACAGACTTCATTGTAAAGGTAATATTTTTATTAAAAATTGATGGTTGTCTGTAATCCCACGCTTTGGGAGACTGACGTGGGCGGATCACGAGGTCAGGAGATCGAGACCATCCTGGCTAACACGGTGAAACCCCGTCTCTACTAAATTACAAAAAATTAGCCAGGCGTGGTGGCGGGTGCCTGTAGTCCCAGCTACCAAGAGGCTGAGGCAGGAGAATGGCATGAACCCAGGAGGCGGAGCTTGCAGTGAGCCGAGATCGCGCCACTGCACTCCAGCCTGGGCGACAGAGCAAGACTCCGTCTCAAAAAAAAAAAAAAAAAAATTGATAATTGTGAATCCTAGAAAATTTTTATTGAAGAAAAAACCTAGGTTACAGCATCACTTGCTTAAATTTTTGCTAATTAAGGAATTAAATGTAAGTTCACAAAATACTGTGTATCACTTCACAGTTTATTTTTAATTTCATTTATTTTCATATGTATAATCAAACTGAACCTTATTCTTACTTGATATACCAAAATACATTTTGCAAGTCAACATACTGCTGTATACAGTGCTACCTTCAGTGGTCACATGTTATCCCATATTATAAATGCACTGAAATTTATTTATAAAATCCATTGTTTGGGTTCTTCTTCACTACTCGTTTAAGCAGTGCTGAGAAAACCAAGTTGCATTTATCGCTAATTATTTCATAATATATTTTAGTATAATGTAATTGATCAGTAAAGGAAATACACTTTTTTAAAACTCTTTAAAATTTTTGTGGGTACGTAGTAAGTGTACATATTTATAGGTTACATGAGATATTTTAATATAGGCATGCAATGCATAATAATCACCTCAGCTAAATAGGGTCCACCTCACAGTTTATAGACTGAGATGTCTTTTAGGGTTTCAGATTACATTTTGTTGGGCAATTATTGCTCTTCTTTTTTTTTTTTTAAGATGGAATCTCGATCTGTCCCCAGCTGGAGTGCAGTGGCACAATCTCGGCTCACAGCAATCTCGGCGTCCCAAGTTCAAGCCATTCTCCTGCCTCAGCCTCCCGAGTACAGCTGGGATTACAAGCGCGTGCCGCCACACCCAGCTAATTTTTGTATTTTTAGTAGAGATGGGGTTTCACCATGTCGGCCAGGATGGTGTCGATCTCCTGACCTTGTGATCCACCCGCTCGACCTCCCAAAGGGTTGGGATTACAGGCATAAGCCACCATGCCTGGCCCAATTATTGCTTTTCTTAGAATGTATCGTTTCTCAGTGGCACTGTTTATTTCTATGATCTTATTCTGTAATGTGCTTTGACAAGATGTTAACATTTCCATGGTAAAGAATCCAATCATCTTACCTTAAAAAATGCTTCAGTGATTTTTTTTATTTTTATGAAAAATACCATTGGAATGTTTGTAGAGATTTTATTGAATATTTCGATTGCTTTTGATAGTATGGGTATTTTAACACTATTAATTCTTCCAGTTCTTGAACATGGGATATCTTATCACTTATTTGTGCTTTCTTCAATTTCTTTAATCCATGTTTTATAATTTTCAGTGTACAGGTCTTTCACCTCCTTGGTTAAATTTATCCCTAAGTGTTTATTTTTATGCTACTATAAGTGAGATTCATTCTTTGATTTCATTTTTGGGTAATTTTTTGTTAATTTATAGAAACGCCACTAATTTTTGCATGTGAATTTTGTATCCTGCAGCTTTATTGAATACATTTATTCTGACTGTTTTGTTTTTTGGTGGAGACGTTAGAGTTTCCTACATATAATATCATGGTATCTACAGAGATTATTTAACTTTTTCTTTCTGATTTGGATGCTTTTATTTCTTTTTTTTCCTAATTAGTCTGGCTGGGACTTCCAGTACTATGTGGAGTAAAAATGAGGAGAGTAGGCATCCTTGTCTTGTTCTTGGTATTAGAAGAAAAGCAACTTTTCACTATTGAGTATGATGTTAGCTGCATGCTTGTGATATATGGCCTTTAGTGTGCTGAGGTACATTCCCTGTATATCTAGTTTTTTGAGAGTTTTTATTAAGAAAGGATGTTCAATTGTGTCCGATCCTTTTTCTGCATCTATTAAAAGTATCATATGGTTTTTGTGCTTCATTCTGTTAATGTGGTGTTATCGTATTTGTTGGTTTGCATAGATTGTATCGTTCTCGCATCCCTAAGATGACTGTCACTTGATCATGGTGAATGATTCTTTTAATGTGCTGTTGAATCCAGTTCAATATTATTTCAGTGGAGATTTTTGCACCCATGTTTATCAGAGATACCGCCTATACTTTTTTTTTCCTGTAGTACCCTTTTCTGGGTTTGGCTTCAGCGTAATACTGGGCTCAACTGAAACTCAAACACAAAATGAATTAAAGACTTAAACATAAGACCTGAAATCATAAAACTCCTAAAGAAAATACAGGGGAAAAGCTCCTAGACATTGGCCTTGGCTATGATTTTTTGAATAGGACACAAAAGGACTTGCAACAAAAGCAAAAATAAACAAGTAGGACTACATCAAACTGAAAACTTCTGTACAAAAAAGGAAACAATCAATAAGATGAAAAGACTTCCTATGGATTTGGGAAAATATTTTCAAGCCATATATCTTTTAAGGGGTTAATATTTAAAATAGATAAGGAGCTCTCACGATTCAAAAGCAAAAAAAAACATATAACATGATTTTAAAATGCTTTACTCAGGATCTTTGAAGAAAAAAATGTGAAATCATAGAAAAATGAATGAGAGTTATGTTTCCTTAGTGTAGACGTTAATATTCTTTGAGTAAAGAACTTGAGTAAATATATTTGAGTAAAGAACCTGAGTAAATAATGAACCAAAGGAGACATAAATGGCACAGATATTTGAATAGATGCTTAACATCACTGATCTTCAGGAAAACGCAAATCAAAACTACAATTACACCTGTTAGAATAACTATTATCAAACAAGATAAAAGATAACAAGTGTTGATGAGGGTATAAAGAAAGGGCAACTTTTGTTCATTGTTGGGGGAAATGTAAATTGGTTCAGCCATTATGGAAAACAATATGGAGGTTCCTCAAAAAATTAAAAATAGAACTACGATGTGACCTAGTGATCCCTCTTCTGGGTAAATCCCCAAAGGAAATGAAATCAGCACTGTGTGTGTGTGTGTGTGTGTATATATATATATACACATATATCTGTACTCCCATATTCTTTGCAGTATTATTCACAATAGCCAAGGTATGGAAGCAATCTAAAGTGTCTATCAGTAGATGAATGGATAAAGAAATTGTAGTATACATACACAATGGAGTTTTGTTCAGCTGTCAAATAGAAGATCCTGCCATTTGTGTCAAAATAAATGAAACTGGAGAATACTATACCAAATGAAATAAGCCAAACACAGAAAGGAAAATGTTGTATGATCTCTCTTATATGTGGAATCTAAAAAAAAAAGTTTAATACTTAGAGAGCAGAACTGTGGTTATCATATGTGGTGGCATGAAGTAGGAAGGTTACAAAGAGATGCAGTTCAAGGATACAAAGTTGCAGTCATGTCAGATGAGTGAGTCTGGAGATTGAAAGCACAGCATAAGGAATCTAGTTAATAATATTGTATTATATACTGGATATTTGCTAAGAGAGCAGATTTTAGACACTCTTACCACCAAAAGAAAAGTTACTGTGTGAAATGACAGATGTGTTAATTGGTTTGACTGTAGTGATCATTTGACTGTGTATTTGTATAACAAAACATCATGCGGTGCACTTAAATCTATATAATTGTAAAATGGATGAAATGTTTCAATGAATGCTGAATATAAAAACTAAGGAATTAGCTAGAAAGTAATCTGGGTACTCCAGATCATTTTCCTAGTACAACTTCGGA
Source organism: Macaca nemestrina (assembly GCF_043159975.1). Classification (NCBI taxonomy): domain Eukaryota; kingdom Metazoa; phylum Chordata; class Mammalia; order Primates; family Cercopithecidae; genus Macaca; species Macaca nemestrina. Next base: position 136,044,800 of record NC_092125.1, read on the forward strand.
GTGAAAATGACTATTACAATAGAACCAGATGTAACACTGTGGCCTAGAAATGAGATTGAAAACCGATTACAGGCTTGCATTACTGGGTAACTGCTCTTATAAGTTCTTCAGACAACCCAACTGACTTCTAATTTATTTAAGTGAACTTCAGTGTCTTTGAAATCCCTGACTTTTTAATCTTATTTGACAGACTTTCATTAGTTAGAATATGCAAATTGGAAATACGAAAAGGACAGATGAAAATTATCAGTAAATTTCAGGTACTGATATTTATAAAAGCCTTCCTGTAAAATTATATTCTCAAACTATTCATAAACTCTTGAGGTCTCGAAATCTTTTTGAGGGCTACTCTGAAAAAGAGAAGTTTGCTTCTGACTGCCAATTATTTATTCATGAAGAGAAAAATAAATAAATAACTAGTAATTCACCTTCAGAACAGTTTGAAGGGAGAACTTTAATAAATTAACACTGGCTTTTTTACGTTTTGGTTTTATTGTTAGTCCCAGATCTTATCTTCTCGACAAGTCCTGTATCCTCTTTCTAGTATTTAAGTACTAGACTGCAATTTCTGTTGGAAAACTGTTTAGGGATTTGTATTACAACCAAAGCTCAGACTGAGTCAGTTGCTTTCAGTGATAGGTTTCATTATAAAATGTTCACCTTCCTCTATAGATAAGAAATATAAGTACTATGTGACTTTTTTCACTGAATGACTATAGGTTTCTATAATTTAATTTAATGATATTGCCATTACAATTCATTACCTTAAGGACTTTGATTCAGAACGTCAAAAATTATAGGAAACCATCAGTTAATTCACAAACAATTATGACCTGAGCCTTCATTGAGATTGTATGGGTGGGTGGGTGGGTGTGTGTGTGTGTGTGTGTGTGTGTATGTGTGTGTGTGTGTGTGTTTAATTCTATTTTTCTCTATGGGTTTGTCACTAAAGTTAATAGAAAATCCTGAAATATAACAGAAAGATGAAGCATAGTGGGCATTTGCTGTGGAAAGTCATGATCACATGATGGCCGCTCTCTGGACTCAGATAACCAAATCAATTTTTAACAATAATCAAAGCTGCTCTGATAGAGCTAGTTCAAGCTAAATGGAATTTTTTAATGTGATCAGGAAATGTATTATTTTATTAAAATTAGAGAAAAAGAAGTAATTGAAGCAGCACGATGACACTGTTTCCACATGAGTGCAGATGGATGCATTACCCATATTATCTCTTGGTCGTCATATGCACAGAGACTTCATTGCTTCAACTTTACTGACGGGTGTCTTTAGGTGATAAAACTTTTGCATCCTATATTACAGATTTTCATTGGGTACATGGAAAATATTTATTCAATAACTTCTAATTTTTTATTTCATAATCATTCCATTTCAGGCCAGAGGACAATAAATGGTAGTAAAAATAGTTGACAACTTTCAAAATTATTTGAAACGGCATCAGAACTATTTCACGTAACTGGTTAAAAGGGAAATATTTTTTCTTTCCATTATGCGATTTCTTGTGTCCTGGCTTTAATGAATGTTTCACTTACAACTTTAAGAACAATATGTAAGTAGATATTTTTTAAAATAGAAACTCACTAGTCTCACAATAATATATAAGAAAAAAATGCTTTTAGTTTATCCTTTCAATGATGTTCTAATTGCTGTGTCAGTTATCACATTATTTTAAATTACTTTAATGGAAGGTTATTTTCAAGAGGTTTTCATTTTTAAAAAGCATCTGGATTCCAGTGCAACAAATGTTGTTTATAAGCAAAGAGAATAAATTAAATGGAAACTTAACTACGTCTTTGAGTGACTACACGTTCTCCACTTGATAGAAAGATTAATATCTAGATTCAAGAGAAATTAATTGAAACTCAAGCTAATATTTTTGAAAGACAGTCTTACTTTAGAAAAAAATATAGTATTGCACAATGACTATTTCCAGTTAGAGAATAATCATGAGTTAGCTAAGATGTTTGCAGGCATATAGCTACAGAAAATTCCTGACCTTATATAAATGTACTTGCCTAAATTTTTTATTGTCCCTGACAAATCCTTTATATTGTCCATTCCTATTTGAATTTGTATGTAGAGATGTGGCTAAATAACGGTCTAAATTCTTTTTCAAAGAGTCTTCATATGCTTGACCAAAGTCTTAAACTACTATTTTTATTCTTCATTTTAAAAGAAAATCTCAGTTGTTTAGATATTCTTATTTCACATATTATTTTCTAAACATTGAATATCTTTGTTCCTTTCCTTTATTTCTGGTTTATCAGTGTCACTTGAAACAAGTTGTGATTGGACAAGTATCTGATTTTTTAATAACCGTGGCTTAACTTGTTCATCCCAATGACTATTAAAAAGAGTTATTTGGGGAGGTAATGTGGTAACTACTTTTTATACATTGGGAATGGATTTCATTTCCCATTTTAAAAAGCTAAAGAGAGCCAAGATGAATGATCAAAGTTGGTTGTTCAGTGAATTAGGTAACCAAAGTCATGAGTCTTTTTTTTTCTGTTAGTTCATAAATTGATTTTAATTACTAGATTACAGGGAAATGTTCCAAAATTGTTCTGAGCAGTGCCAACATCTTCCCAGGTGATTATTTTGAAAAGGCCACTTAATTTTGATGTATATGATTTGATATTTGTTTTAAAATTTCGTCAATGTTTTACAGACTCTGGTACTAAGTTAGACATCTAGAAATCCTAGACTGCATAGGGAATTTAGAGAGCTCTTAGACCATAGCAAAATGTATTATAAAGGGTATTAATGATCTAATAAATATTATCTTCTATTTTTTTCAAAAAAGCCTTTTCCATATGTTAATTTATTTAATTCTTACAAAGCTATGGGTATATCAATAAGTATTTTTAACCCCATTTATAGATTTGCATATTCACAGTTTGTAATTTCCTTGAGTTTATCAGTTGACTTTCCAGTAGGACTAGAAACCATGTTACCTGATTTCTATTCTATAATTTGTCTCTACATCCCCCACCCTTCCTGTACTATACTCAAGAAATGTGCTAGCAAAATGAAAGAGGAATTCAACATTAAAAACATGTGAAAGCTTACTCTTTTACTTATTAATCGCTGATTCATTCTCAGTTCTTGAGCTCTCTCTGTGAGTAGTTTGTTTATACCCAATCATATAATTTTTAAATGAGATATTTGCTTTTGTCTTTATTAAGTAGTTTATGCCTGACTTCTTCAGTTTCCAAAATTATTTTGAATTCTGATCATTCTTTCCAGGTGCTGAGATTTCTAGAAGACTGATTACTCTGGGGCTAGTGGGCTCTGCTTGGGGGAAGCAGAGAAATCTATTTGATCACATTTTTGAATAACATGAAATTTGGAGTACATTTGGAATAAAGAGTAAAATTGGAATAAAGAGCAAAGTAGATTCAGAAAAATCAGGAGATGTATGTGTGATTGATCTAATATGAGAAGATACAGTTAATTATTGACAAAAGTAAGGTCCTATTCTTGGGTACAAAGACTTAACTATACATCTGAAGTAGAGACAACCATGGCAAAGAGAAGATTTTGTGGAAAAACCATTGAGGAATTTAATTGACAGTAAGATAAACAGCGTAGCTTCCTTTAAAAAGTTTATCTTAGTTAAACATTTGAAATGTGGTATCTAGCAAAAGGAAAATAATGTCCTCAATGAACTATCATAAAATGACATCTTTATCACCTAATGAGCCCTACTCTATCCCAGGCAGGGCTCAAGCATCAAGGATACAAGGATGTTCTCAGACATCTGAGACCTGCCCTTAGGAAGCTTGCGTGCTAGAAGCTCCCTCAAAGGATTGATGTCTTCGTCCATTTTCTGTTACTTATAATACAGTACTCAAAACTGGGCAAGTTTTTTAAAAAGAGAATTTATTTCTTACAGTTGTGGATGCTGAGAAGTCCAAGGTCAAGGGGCTGCATCTGGTGTGAGTTTCTTGCTGGCAGAGACTCTCTGGAGAGTCCCGAGGTGGGGCAGGGCATCACGTGATGAGGGACCTGTGCTTGCTAATGTGCTAGCTCAGGTCTGTCTTTCTCTTCTTATAAAGCCATGAATCCCACTCCTATGATGGTACATTAATCTATGAATGGAATAATCCATTCATGAGGGCAGAGCTGTCATGATCCAGTCATCTCTCCAAGACCCCACCTCTCAATATTGCCACATTGGAGATTGAGTCTGAACATGAATTTTGGAGGGGACATTCAAACCATAGCAATGATAAAATAATTGAGCCATTCAGAGAACTGAGAGAAGAGTGTCCCCCTGGCCAGAGAAAGAGCAACAGCATAAATATCAAGGTGTAGTTATACAAGGGTGTGAGCAAATATGGCCTATTTCAGGCATGGCAAGACATACTGAGCAGAAGTGAGAATGATAGGAGATGAAGTGAAAGACATGGGCAGAGGTGAATCTTGTGGAGTACTTCAGGTCACGATATGATTTTAGATGTTATTCTGCACTTGGAGAGTGACGTGTTGCCAAAGAGTGGCAAGGTCTTTACATTTTCACAAGCCAACAGCACACCCGCCGTCACTTTCCTCAGATCCCAGAGCGAATGCTCAATGGACCCTTTCTACTTTGTACTTCCAGGGCATCGTGTTCATTTTTAATTAATGGTTTTTATCCTCCAAAATTTTAATTCTCCTCTTGTCTAGGGCTACTCATTGCCTCCTTCACCCTTGGTTAGCTGCTTATGAATATGTTTTACTACTCTCAAGGGTGACAGGCCCCAAAAGTGTGCCTTTATCAACTCAAATTCATCACTTGTAGAGGAAACATGTCTCTAAAGCACATGTTCTGTTAATGGTAGGACATCATCATTAACTTTCTATACAAGGGAAAACATTATTAAATATTAATCCAAAACTCAGACTTACACAGATCCCTTTCCAGAATCATTTAGTTCTATCATGTGCTTAATATATTTAAAATTTTTCCCAAGGATTCAGATGAGAATAGATTGTGCCACTGTAAGTATTTCTCTTGCAACAAAAAATGAAAATACAGGCCACAAAAATACATTTCACAGTTGGTCCCTCATAAGCATCTACCTCCTTAAGAGTTTCCAATCATGACATTCAGTTTTGTACTCCACTGTTTTTCTTTGTGTGTGCTGTCCCAATTCTTTATAACTTTTCTTCATTGCATTTTCTAAATGACACTGAATTATAAGCTTATTATAAAAATGAAGCTCATGGGTTATGGCCACTCTCCTTTTTAAGGGACTTCTCTCTCTACCTGATGATTACTATCTTTCCTCTAAAGGGTTCAAAACAAATTTAGACTTTTCTGGGCTATTTTCAGACTGGTACCTTTAATTTTTTTATGCACCTTTGCCTTTTCAAAAGGCAGTTTCTCTTTGCAGTACTAACAAACCAAACTTTAAAATCTCTTATCCTCCTAACACCTACACTCGTGTTTATATAGGCCTATTTACAGTTAGTCTCATGTTTGGTCACCATCTTTTCAATGTGTTCACAACAAACTAGACCCTCTGATGTTATCTTCTTCTCAGAAAGTCCACTCGTCACTTTCGATTTGGCATATCATTATTTTATTCTTCTTTTCCTTTTTTCCTTCTGTTGGTGTACTTCTGATTTATTCTGAGTTTATTGTTTATGGAGTAGATTTGAAAAGTTCCCATTCCTAACCACCTTCCAAGATTAGAAAATTTGAGGATTTATTTATTGGCTTTTTGGGTTTGATCTAGGATGTTTAAAGGCTGAAGCAGAACAGAAAAGAGGAAGAGGGAGGAAGACAATGTTAGACAGTAGCTAGACTGGAGAATGACTCCAGCTCTAGACCAAAAATGTAACCACGCTCTGAGAACCTCTGTATAAAGGCGAGTGGGGTAGCTTTCATTAGTGAGATACAATTAAAGCTGAATTGTTCTACCTTATACCTCTATATACCTAATACCAAGTGTATTTTTGGTCGTTTTTTGTTTTTTCTTCATAAATCAGTATGTTCAGTTTCCTCATTCTTAATGCATTCACTTTTATATTTGTGTAAATTTAAGGATTACAAGTAAAGTTTTGTTACATGGATTTATTTCACAGTGAAGTCTAGTCTTTTAATGTATGTTGTACCTATTAAGAAACCCTGTTGTTAGTTTTAACATTTTTGAAAAATCTCAGTTCATCCTAAGCTTGAAGATTCTTTACAGTATTTATGTGCTATCATTATGTATACAGATGTGGTTCTACTGTCATGTATAGTATGGTAGTTAAGAGAAGGAGCTTTGAAGTTTTATAATACTTTTTTCACCATTTACTAGCGGATAAATTTGGGCTCATTATTTAACCTCTGTAAACCTTGGTTTATTTATCTATAAAATGGAAGTTATACTACCTATCTCATTGAATTGTAATAAGACAGAAATGATATTTAATATAGAGTCTCAGTCCTCCGAGTATCTCCCTCCTGCTCCAACCACCCTGGTGCTTCCCCACTTTTCATTATCCAACAATGATTGGCACATCAGGGAGCCTTCAGCACTCTGGTCCAACCCTAAGACTGCTTGTAAAATGAATATCAACTCTAATTGTATCTGTTTCTAGTTATAAAATGATAAAAGAAAGAGTATCAGACTTAGGTAATTCTAGCCATGCAGATGACATTTATTACTTTTTTTTTTTTTTTGGTACAGATAATCATGATTTACTGAGGAATAAAAAATAAGCAAACAATTTGGGCACACATTTATTTTGGTGATATTTAATTGTGACTAGCTGCAAATAATGATTGTAAAAGATATTACAGTAAAATATCAGAGTTCTTACAGGCCTGAAAACACTTTTGTAAATACATTTATTAGAAATCACAACTATGTCTCTTATTTAGAAATATAGAAAAACAATGATAAGCTTAAAGTTTACAAATAGTAGTGAAGGAAATTACTGTCAGACTCTCTCTCCATTTTAGGTGATTTCTAGATCACAGTTCAGAAACAAGATTTAGGCTGAATGACCTCTGTGTAGACGAGGGAGCGTGATCAAGTACAACACTGAAATACAAACTTGGGTTTATTCCCACCAGATAGAATAATTATTATCAACTAAGGTGTTTTTTGTTTTTGTTTGTTTGTTTGTTTTTTGAGACAGAATCTTGCTGTGTTGCCCAGGCTGGAGTGCAGTGGTGCAATCTCGGCTCACTGCAGCCCCCGCCTCCCAGGTTCAAGCAATTCTCCTGCCTCAGCCTCCCAAGTACCTGGGATTACAGGCACCCACCACCATGCCCAGCTAATTTTTAAGTTTTTAATAGAGATGGAGTTTCACCATCTTGGTCAGGCTGGTCTCGAACTCCTGACCTCAGGTGATCAGCTCACCTCAGCCTCCCAAAGTGCTGGGATTACAGGCATGAGCCACTGCGCCAGGCCCTCAATTAAGGTTTTGACATAAACATGAGAAAAGTTAACATTGTCAAAAGTATGCTGTGAAGATGTGTATAAATATTTACTCAACTGGAAATTTGCATCCTCTTCTCAAACACTTTTTTTTTTTTTTTTTTTTTTGAGACAAGTGTTGCTTTGTCACCCAGGCTGGAGTGCAGTGGTGCCATCTCAGCTCACTGCGACCTCTGCCTTCCAGGTTCAAACAATTATCCTGCCTCAGCCTCCTGAGTAGCTGGGACTACAGGTGCCCGCCACCATACACGGCTATAATTTTTGTTATTTTTAATAGATATGGGTTTCACCATGTTGGTCAGTCTGTTCTCGAGCTCCTGACCTTAATTTGCCTGTCTCGGCCTTCCAAAGTACTGGGATTACAGGCATGAGCCACTGTGCCCCACTTCTCTCATACACTTTTTAAAAAAATTATCTCTGGAATAAACTGTTTACTCATATTTTAAAAGTTTGCTCTTGGAAAGAAAAACACGTCATCAATGTTCTCCAAGTAAAATGCTTTTAGGGGAAACTTTTGAATGTTTTACTGCAGACTGCTTAACAAATTGCTAGTTTGTATAGAGGACCAAATGGATTTCTGTTTTATCTGATGAGTATTAATAAAAAAATCATTCAAAAGCTTGACTTTCTAAAACTATGTATCTGTGCATCATATATGTGGTTTATGGCATCAAAGTTACAGTTCAGTAGATTTCTGAAAGGCTTTTGAGACAGAGACATGAATTTTTACAGATTCTAATTACAAGTTAGAAGTCATCTCACTGTGGGAAATTAAAAATGGAGACAATTAGAGGAAATTCCAATTGAAAGAAAAATGCATTATGGAAAAAGCAATAAAAGCACACACAAAAAAGCAGGAAACTAAAAATCACTTATCAGTAGCCTCTATGATTCAATTGTAGATCAATAGTGTGTAGTTAATGCATTACCAGGAGAGCATTAATTTGCAATTACCGCAGGTGATCTGATCCTCTGTTCTGTCCATTGACACAAATGACCTTTTGTTGAAAGAGAGTCTGTAGTGATTATTTTAAATAGAGCAACAGAAAGGCAAAAAGCATGTATAGTCACTTTCAGTCACCAGTATCTTATACCACACAGAATGGGAATGTTTGTATTTTAGTGCCAGTCACATGATGAGTGTCCTGGGCCTAAGCATGGGCGTGCCTGTTTGTGTGCAGGAAGAATGTGGTATGCACTGTGTGATAGTGGGTAAAAGTGATTCAAGGATGAAACTACAAGTGCCCTCAATTAAATGTTAAATAACGTAGACCTTTCATAAACCTCCTCTACAGGGAAAGGTATGAGAGATTTTTGTTCAACTAAGTGTGTGTTTTTTTTTTCATTGCCTCCTTTTGAACATACAATCTCAGTAGCCTGGGAGGTAGAGAATCAGATGCCTCAACAACCACACATTCTTGAAAGAAAGTGGACTTCAGCTCTCTAGAGACCTTACTGTAATCATAAGTAATATGGCAAGGACTCAGATGACCTCTTCCAGAAGCTACTGGGCAGGTAGTAATATCAGTCTCAGAATCACCACATAAGAACAGGAGGTCGCTGAGAACTCCACTTTATTCATGAATGCTTCAACCCAAATGAAAAAGCATCAGATCGTTTGGGTTGAAATCCCAGCTCTGTTGCTCATTAGCTAGATGACCCTGGGCTTACTAGATGTATGAACATTTTATACTTCAATTCTGTTATCTGTAAGGTGGAGATAATAATACTACCTACCTCATAGTATGGTTGTGAGGATTCACAACCCTATGCAAACACCTCATACAGTATCTGGAAGAAAGTATGTATGCCACAGATGCATGATATTAATTATCATCAGCCATCATCATCATCCAGTCTGCTAGTAGTTTTATGCATTTATGCCAAGTTTTAAAATAAAATGTACAGCCCTCTATTCTAGCTTTTGACTAGTATGTATCTTAGCTCAGGGTGGTAGAAAACAGAACCCAAGGAAAGGGTCAAGTGTTAATGTTTCATTGGGAGATAAAATTCTAGGGTAGCAAGAGTAAAAGAAAATGGAAATGAGACAGAGAAAGATGAGACCTGAATACAAGGTAATGCATTACTGAGTTAGCCACCGCTTCACAACTTCAATGAGACACAGACAGCCAACTGGCCACATGGGACAACTCCTGATAGACGAGCTAGAAAGCACTGCCTTGGGGTAATCCATCACAGGAAAAAATGGAGAGGAAATATATCTTCTATCCCCTTCTGCCTTCTGTCATGCATTGGTTGAAGTTCTTCCTTCTGAAGAGTCCACTTCCCAATCCTTCTGGATTTTATCATCTAGTGAGAGCTTCTCCAACACCCTGTGGTTTGGCATAGTATGACACTTAATCCACTATATTACTCTCTTCTACACTTGCGATTATCCAACGTGGTTGAATATTCATAGTGACAGAATGTGCCTTCATATATCTTTTATTCATTGGTCTACTTCTTTTTAAAACTAGATAGAATCTATCCATGCTATTTTCATAGTAACAGAGACTTTCAGAAATGGAGAAAACCTTGACAGTCCATAAATAGTTGAATGTCATATTCATATGACTATGAGTGGTACACAGGTGAGTGAAAATAGTGTGCAATTTTATAATAGTTTTACTATATCGTAACCTAAATCAAGTCACTCCCAGGATGCGATACAGAAAGCTAAGTTGGGTGATCTCAGTAAAATTTGGCTGCTGTTAGGGAATTCTTTTGGTACCCCCAAGACTTGCTGGAACCTGGAGAAATTAGTACAGCAGTGACCTAAGCATGGAGAATTGATCCCTACTTGTTGCTGGAAACCCTGGGGAAATGCTCTGAAATGCTTTTAGTAATGTGCTTTAAAAACTGGCAAGCATGCATGCAAAACATCTAAAGCTATTAATCAGAAAGGGATTTGACAAGCAGATGGGACATATGCCTTTCTAGAAAAGTGTCTAAAATGGACATTTTAGTAACTCGAGAGGGGGAATATCATCCTTTTGCTCTTTCTCCATTTATTCCTTGGTCAAAGCAGCAGTGATCCATTAATCATCCATGTAGTCAAGCGAAGGAGAAAGAAGACAAGGAAACAAATAAATGGGGTAAAGAAAACAGAAGACGAAGGTCCTTATGGTCAAACAATTGACAATTTTGTAAAGGAAAACAGCTTACCTACAGCAGTTTCCTTTTTTGTCCCCATGGACAGGTACATTTTATGAGTAAACTAAACCACTGGTTCAATCATTCATTCAAAGTCCCATATTTGACTGAAGTAGTCTGGCAGGTCAATCTGGCAATTTAGAAGTTTTAACCATTCTAATTGTCATTTAAAATCTGTGGTTTGATTTTCACAGTACCTAATATTCTAGTGTCTGGATGTTGTGATAACTATCTTAACTATTTTAAGCTGACATCATATAAGGAGCCGATCATTAAGAGGGCATAAACAGTGTCCCAAAGCCTAACTATAATCCACAATTTGTAACTTTGCAAATTATGATAATAAAAAAATTATTATGGTTAACTTTTATATAAAATTTACTATGAGACACACCTTTTGTAAGCTAAAAGTTATAATAATTTATTTATACCTCCAGTAATCCTGTGAGATAATTACTGTTATAGATTGAATGTTTGTGTCCCCTCAAAATGTATATGTTGGAATAATACCCCAATCTGGTAGTATTAAGAGGTAGACCTTTGATAAGTCAAAGGTTTGATAGGTCAGAGGGTGGTGCCCTTACTTTTATTCAAGAGACTCCAGAGAGCCTAATCCTTTCTCCCACTTGAAGACAGCAAAAAGATGCCTATCTATTAACCCAGAAGCAAGTCTTCAGCAGACACCTTGATCTTGGTCTTCCTAGCCTCCAAAACTGTGAGAAATTAATGTTTGTTATTGAAGCTACCCAGTCTATGGCATTTTTGTTATAGCAGTTCAAACAGGCTAAGGCAGGTGTTATTACTGTCCTCATTCTACAGTTAGGAATGTTAAGTTACAGGATGGCAAGTTGTGATATGAATTTACACAGTTTGGCCCAGAATCTGTTATTTTAACCAATATACTATGTTGACATTTCTGCCCACTAAAATGGCTAGTATCAAAATATAGACAATAATTAATGACAATGAGAATGTGGAGAAACTGGAATCCTCATGCATTACTTGTTGGAATATAAAATGGTGCACCTGCTTTGGAAAACAGTTTGGCAGTTTCTTATAATGTTACAAAAATGTACCATACAATCTGAAAATTCTACTCCACATCACCTATCTAAGACAAAAATATATATCCAGAAAAAAAGACTTGTATGCAGATGGTCATAGCAGCATTGCTTCTAATACCCCAAAACTGGACACAATCTAAATCCCTAGCAGGTCGATGAATGGTAAACAAAATGTGGTGGTACATCCATACAATGGGATATTATTCAGCAATAAGATAGACTAACACCATAAAGCACAGAATATTTCAGCATGTATAAAAACATACTAAATGAAGGTAAAAAGACACAAAATACTAATATTTGTTATTATAAAATTCCCTTTATATGAAATGATTGAATGTGACAAAATTATGAGGACAACAAATCAGTAGTTTCTTGAAGCTTGGGTAGGTGGCGAATAGTGGCTGCTAAAGGAGGCAAGGAAACTTTTGGGTAATTGGAATATCCTAAAACCAGGTTGTGGTGATGCTGCACAACTCTATAAATTTACAGATTATCATTGCCTTAAACACTTGTAGGGGGTGAGTTTTATGGTATGTAAATTGTACCATAATAATGATTTTTAAAACCCACATACTTAGAGATAGCTTAAATAGTATGTGTAATGAAGTTATTAAATACTGAAATTTTGAAATCTGAATTGGGAGCAATTCATAATGGAGAAAAATCTGCAGGCAAGTAAGGGGGATTTCACTCATGTTTAGGAGTTCTATTTCTTCAGCCTTATGGGAAAATGACATAATACCTTTACTTAAGATATTTATAATACTCTTAGTATCTGCAGTGTAACAAAATTAATGTTTGTGAACCTTGCCAAATTTAAAAATAAGCACATTTAAGTAAGTCCGCCTAATTAAGGCATCCCGGGTAGGAAGCATTTCTAGATTTCTCAAGTGTGTTCCATGTATTAAAGTGTTAAAATTAGAGTATTTCCTTACAAATAAGCACTAATCATACTTTGTGTAAATGTTTATGAATGGCGCAAGTTATTTAAATTTTAAAACTGCATATTATTTAAGAAAAGTTCAGTATATCAAGAAGAGATTGGCTTTGAAGCTGTCAATAACTAGTATCTGCTGAGAAGCTCAGTTATAAGGTTCATGTTATCAAAATGTATTATGTAGCAGTCATCATTTCCATTCATTCAACAAATAGTTATTGAGTGTCTGATGGGTACCAGGCACATTAGTAAGAAACAGATATATAAGAAAAATGTCAGGTAGTGATAAGTACTTTAAATTAGCTTAGAATTTAAATTAGACTGTGTGATAGTGACTGGGAGGATACATTGTCTGATTGGGGAAGTCGTCTCTAGAGCAGTAATATTTAAGCTGAGAACTGAATGAGAAGATTCATCCAGCTATGGGAAAGTATCGAGAAAGGCATTGCAGAAAGACAGAGCAAAGCACCTAAGGCAGAAATAAGCTTAACATACTCAAGGAAGGCCAATGAGGCAGGACCAGATCACACAGTGCTTTGTAGAAAGTGTTCCCATTTTTGCAAAGTGAGGCAAGGCATTGTTGGTCTTATGCAGTGGTAAATTATGATCTAATTAATATTTTTAAATAATCATTCTAGCTGTTGTGTCGATAATTAAGGAGGGTCAAGAGTGAATAAAGAAAGTATTACAGTAGGGCAAGTGAGATATCATGATTGATTCCAGTTGCAAGAATCAGTGGTTATGGCAACAAATAGACAGATTCACAATATATACTTGAAGTAGTGCTATGAGATTTGCTGAGAGATTGAATGAATGGCAGTGGACATGAAAAGAAAGGAAGAGAGATTTCTAGATTTTGGACTAGTGGAGTGGTAGGCTGCAGTGAGTGGAAAAACTAGGAATGGTATTCTGGCTATAGTTGAGATGCCTAGAAAACACCTCTGTGAAAATGTCAGATAGGCACTTGTATCTCTTGTTTTCTATCCTACTTTCTAGACATGTCTCAAGCCTGAAAATACATGTACAAGCCAATGCAGAGAAGTGAATGTATGTCTTATCTCCTAGTTAGGATGTATGTGCATTATCACTTCTTAAGAATGCCTCATAGTAATTGAAATAATATTAGGCACAAAGCAGATATAGGCATACTTGCTTGTGGACAGATGCTAACAGGAGAGAGGAATGGCTTACTGTAAGTCTCAACCAGTGAATGTCTAAAAATGGACAATAAGCACCTGTGTATTGAATGGTTTGGAGGCCAGTTTCAGTAATCTCTTGTCATTCTCAGAAGTATGTTCCTGAAGCTAAATTTTAGAAGATTATGAATCTTTGAGGAAAAGAGTAAAAGAAATGAAATTCACATCAAATGTACATTTTAAAATAAAATAAGTAAATGGTCTATAAAACATTTCCCTCCAAGGGGGAGGGAAAAAAACGCTGTACACTTATTAGCCTTAAAAACATGCTCATCCAAGTCTATAACTTGCCTTCTTTGAATATTCAGGAAACATTCCTTCTTCATTTTGTTTAACTGGTCAGATTTCCCACACATTTAATATTTTTGCGACTCATCAGTCTTTTGAAAACTTTTAAACTGGATTCTCCTGGCCTGAAATATAAATGCTCCAAGTTAAACACCTGTCTTCCCCTATTCTGTGGTCATGCCCCACATAATCAGAGGAAAGAACATTGCTTGCTCTTAGCTTCTTTTCACAGATACGAACCAGGAGGACCTTAACATTTTGTGGAATTAAAGATGTAGGCATGCAAATATAAACTGCCATTATCTCCAAATCAATAATTCTGTGTTTGTAAGACAAAAGAAGATAATATGTCTAAAGATCAAAATATCAAACCTCTGTTTCAGATAGCTGGCTTAATCCCACAGTGATAGACATGTCAGATATTATAATATTTAGCATATTTCCTCATGTGGAAAATGATAGAATTTCAGTTGTCATGCTTTAAGGGCATGAGCAATAATCTCATTATCATCTTCCTAAATCAATCAGTACATTGTAGATATTAACTCTGTCTGGATGGCACCAGATGTAGTAATGAATATGAGGTGAGAGGAAAGTTTCATGACTCATCATTGAGCCTAAAAACAATGACACAAGCAAAAAATCAGTTTCATCACTGGTGAATTTGTGTGGCCAAATACATCACACATTACCCACGCCTGGTCTTACACAGCTACCATAAGAATACTATTGCACATTTATAAGACCTGATGTCTCTAAAACACACAAAATAAATGTGAGTAACCTGGAGGGAGTTTAAAAAAGACAAGCCAATTCTGTTTCATGTCTGAGCATTATTTAATTAGATAATGTTGATTATAAGCAGATTCAGAATATAAGCAGAGTGTGATATTTTATAGACAAAACTGGAATATAAAACACATAAAAACCCAACTTACCTACATTTACCTTATTTACCTTTTCTTTGACCCAATTCATATTCAGTAATTGATATAAAACCCGTAGTATATTGATTTACGGGTAGGCAGTGGTAATGTGATTCTGGTTTATACTCTCAAAGCGTAACAATTGAAAATCAGTCATTTCCTTGTCTCAAAATTCTCTTATATGTTTATCTGTGTGTGATTAAGTTGTTTACAACATAGATGTGATCATTTTTGTCCTGGAGTTCAATGGAGCAACTCATCTTAGAAATTAGTCAGTATAAACACACACACACACACCACACACACACACACACCTCAAAAGACACCAGTTGCACACTCAGATACAAAATTCAGCACTTAGTTATTCTTACCTCTCAATCAAACCCATTGTGTCACACGTATACCAACAAGGCAGACCTTCCTGCTATATAGTACTTAATAATTCTTACCTCATTTGGTCCTCACAATAGCTCTGCATGGAAAGCTCATTCTACAGAAAACAAACAGCATAACCTCAGGCTGCTGCAGTCAACAGTTTTGTTTGATAATAGAATGTGAAAAGAAACCAGAGGATTAGTGCATAAATTAATATGTGCTGAATGAAAGAATAAATTAATTGGTAGGTAATTTTTGAGTAATAGAGAAAGTTTTCGAAGAAATGATGAGTTTGAATATTGCTCTCTTGGCTGGGCACAGTGTTTCACACCTATAGTCCCAGTCCTTGGGAGGCTGAGGTAGGAGGATCGCTGGAGCCCAGAAGTTCAAGGTCAGCCTGGGCAGCATAGCAAGACCCTGTCTCTAGAGAAAAAAATTAAGAAATTAGCCAAGCATGGTGGCAGGCACCTGTAGTCCAAGCTACTCAGGAGGCTGAAGGAGGAGGATTGCATGTGCCCAGGATTTTGAGGCTGCAGTGAGCTATGATCATGACACTGCACTCAGCCTAGGCAACAGAGTGAGGCCCTGTATCAAAGAAAAGAAAAAAGAAGGAAAAAGATAAAGGAAGGAAGGGGGGGGGGGGGGAGGAAGAAAGAAAGAAAGAAAGGAAAAGGAAAATAAACAAAATTTCTCTCTTCTAGTAATAATTCAGAATAATCTATTAAACACTCCTGGCTCCATTCTCAGCAAACAGAGAGAAGGCCTTTACTTGGCATGTGCAGTCGTTTTGCAGGACCTATATTAGAGGGAGCAAATCATTTACAATATCAATAATATTTGTACAAATTTTCTCAATAATACATTTGATCATTTACTTTGAACTATTTCAAAGTAATTTGATGAAGTATTGAACTTTAAATTTAAAATATAAACTTGAAATAATTAAAGATAGAGAGGGAATTCTTTAAAATAAAAATACGGGTCCTGCCCCAAGAATACTGGACTGACTTCTTGGTGTGTGATGCAGAAACCCAAAAAAATTAGATAAGAGAGTCCAGACACAAAACAAGATGAAGGACCTTTTCCTTAGCCTCTCCAGGCTCTGTTTTATCTGTCCTGTAT
The DNA here is from genome assembly GCF_043159975.1 of Macaca nemestrina. Taxonomy (NCBI): domain Eukaryota; kingdom Metazoa; phylum Chordata; class Mammalia; order Primates; family Cercopithecidae; genus Macaca; species Macaca nemestrina. The sequence goes on from NC_092125.1 coordinate 136,061,303, forward strand.
TATAGTTAGGATCCAGATTGCTTTAACATATATGTGTGAAATTAGAACACTGTATATATTGGATTTGATGGTATGAATTCAGTCATTGTTAAATGAGATCTTTATAGGATTCTTAATTACACATTCCTTCAGTTAGTGTTACAGGGAACTATCAGAAGAGAAAACATAATCAAATGACAATTGCTGTTAAGATTCAGGTATCCAGACTGGGAACACCAGAGAAGCAAAAATCTATATACAGGCCTTGTCCATTTTGTCTGTGACAAATAGTACTTTTAATATCAAGAAGAACACTGAAGAAATAGAGCTACTTCTTTGCATCCTTGAAATACATTGGCATATCCAAAGAATAGGTAATTAATAATGCAAAGAAATTAATATATAAATGGTGCAATGAGTGATATAGAATGCAGCAGAAGTTGAGAAAAAGTATTCTCTTGTGGATTGGTGTGAATTCTTAATTATGATATATTTGTATAATTGGAGAGAAAAATGTATTCTTGACAGGGAATGAAAGGGAACTGTGTTTGTCACTGACTGATACTATTACAATATTTGTGTTTTCCTTCATGTATTCATTCATTGAATAAGTCATATGCCAGGCAAAGATCTTTATGTGGTAAATACTGGGTGTACAATGGTAACCAAAAGAAATATAGTCTCTGTCCTTTTTGCTGTGTCTCTGAAATCTGGTGAATGAGATCCAAATGATGATACCTATTGTACATGTATTTAGGCACTGAAGTAGATAATTATTTATGTTTTATTTTATATAATACTTATAAGAAATCTATGCTACATATACATAGATATATATGTATATATAGTGTGTCTATGTATAAATATAGGTACATATATTATATATACATATATACAATATTGTGTGTATATATGCTTGTGTGTATATATGTGTATACATAAACATATATAAACATACACACATATGTAAACATGTACATTAACATAAACATATAAACATGTATACACATATGCATTGTAAGCATACATACATATACACACACACATATAATCTCCCTGTTTTCACATGAAAGCCAGTTACCTTTGTAGTAGTGGTCAAAACAGAAAGCAGGATTGCACTATGGTTACAAGGAAGGATCCTGTGGGCAAACTGAGCCAGAATTTTTATCTTTGTACTGCCATTTAGTAGCTGTGTGATCTTAATCAAAGCCTTTAATTCCTGACCCCATATTTACCCATCTGCTAACTGAAGAAAATAATAATATTTATCCAAGGTGCTATTGTGAGTTTAATTGTGGTGCTACCTGTAGACATGTTTTGAACAGAGTTTAAAATATAATAAATAACCTAAGTCAATTCCAAAATGCTGTAATCATAAGGTAATTTGGGTAAAGCATAAAGAAATAAGTTACAAAAGGACAGAATATTAAGTTTGCCAAAATACACCAAACTTTTCCACCCTTAAAGGATATGGATTTTGAGTAGCTCCTTGCCTCTCCTGTCCCTTTTGAGTTTTTTTTTTTTTTTTAGGCTGAAAGACCCTCCGAGGAGTGTCTGGAGAAGATGTGGAACCTCCGTACCCCTCCCTCATACCTTGCCCTATGCATCTTTTCTATTTGGCTGTTCCTGAGTTGTATCCTTTATCATAAACAGTTAAACTGAAGTCCAGTGGGACAGCGGAGCAAGCCCATGATCACAGGCAATATCCACCATTCATTCCCTGCCACCCCGTTCCCATTAAGCGTTCAAGATGCCCTTTGAGGACCCAATTCCCGTGAACACATTGTGTGAGAGTTCAGCAAGATTCAAGACAAGTACAAGTTTACAGGAGATGCAAGCTATCGATAGAGAAAAGAAATGTGAAGAACACTGTTGCAAAGCAGCCAGACCCCAGCAGTAGGGTTTCTACAACAGGCTGGTGCAATGAAAAAGGGGCTGTGCCAGATAAAAGGAAACGAGGGACAGAGCAACTGGTTGCAGCATTCGGTCCTGGATTGAACCCAGGCTTGGATAAACTAGCTATAAAAATATTATGGAAATTGTACTATGGATATCAGATTACACTAAGGAATTATTTATTTTATTAACTGTGAAAATATTATTTTGGCTATATAGAAAAATGATTTTATATTTTAAAAGATATGAAGTTCTTACTAAAGTTGAAAAATTGTGGGTGAATGGATTCTGTTGCTGCAGAACAACCTAGAGCAACCTTAAATGCATATTGCTAAGTGAAAGAAGTCAATCTGAAAAGGCTACATATATATGATTTCAATTATATGACATATTGGAAAAGGTAAAACTATGGAGACAGAAAAAAAGATCAGTGGTTGCCAGGGGATGGGGGAGGTGAGGGTTAGAGGGATGAATACGTACAGCATAGTAGATTTTTAGGGCAGTGAAGCTATTCTGTATAAAACTCTAATGACGGCCGGGCGCGGTGGCTCAAGCCTGTAATCCCAGCACTTTGGGAGGCCGAGACGGGCGGATCACGAGGTCAGGAGATCGAGACCATCCTGGCGAACACGGTGAAACCCCGTCTCTACTAAAAAATACAAAAAACTAGCCGGGCGAGGCAGCGGGCGCCGGTAGTCCTAGCTACTCGGGAGGCTGAGGCAGGAGAATGGCGTAAACCCGGGGGGCGGAGCTTGCAGTGAGCTGAGATCCGGCCACTGCACTCTAGCCCGGGCGACAGAGGCAGACTCCGTCTCAAAAAAAAAAAAAAAAAAAAAAAAAAAAAAAAAAAACTCTAATGACGATACATCTCATTATACATTTGTCAAAAACCATAGAAAGGTACAATGTAAGGAGTGAATCTTAATATAAACTATGAACTTTAATAATAACATATCAATATTGGTGCTTTAAGTGTAACAGATGTACCATCTAATGCAAGATATTAATAATGGGGAAGGTGCTGAGTGTGGGGGTGGCGTGGGCATATGAAACTCTCTGTACTATCTGCCCAATTATTCTGTAAATCTAAAAGTGTACTAAAAAGCAAAGTCTATTAATTTTTTTTTTTTCAGTTGGAGGCCAAAAGGGACGCTTACATCTAAGATTATCTGGATCAATAACAGGATCAAGTTGGGTCCTGTTATTGGATCAAGTCAGGTTTCCAAGATTCCAAATCCCCATCTAAGTAATAAAAGCCTTGTGAATTAGATCCAATGTTAATGCTCTGAGGCCTGCATAAGTATCTGAAAGACCAGAATGTTAAACTAAACCAAAAGTGACAGAGCATGTTGGAATGCATTCCAGAAGGATAAGTGAAAGTCTCCCTCCAATAGAAAGGCAGAAAGAAAAAAACCCTCTAAGTAAGAAAATCACAAGTCCTAGTGGTACAGGACAATCCCAGTTTATACTGCTACTCCTGGTATTTTCATTAATAGTTTCCCATTTAAAGTGTCACAGTTTGGATGGTAAATTATATCCTCATCTCTAAGCATCCTTCTAAAACTCTCATACTAGAACTTTTACTGGTGTTTGTAATCTTTCTTCAGGTTGTCATAGTTGCAAATCATAAAATATGTGCCCTTTTAGTGAGAAGGCATAAATAAAACTACTTCTTTGGGCATTGCATTTGCGTCTGTAACCATGTTCCAGTAGCTTCATCTTTTGTAGCTGAAGACCAGGCATTTTAGTTTTAGGTTCTTGGTCTTCATTAAAACAAAAAGCCAAAAAAATACTAGCATACAATTTATTTTCCTCGTCTTTCCACAAAACCACAAACTTTGTGAGCTTTTACTTTTCCATATATACGGTAAAGGAATTAAAAATAAGTTTAATATTTTTAAAAGTTCCTTTTAACAAGTGCAAACCTTATTGCTTTGCTTCTCTTGCCCTACCATAAATACGCACTGTGTTTACCATATATTAACTTCAACATTGGTAAGGTTGTTTTGTTTTTCCTATAGCGCTTAACTCTTACATAGTTTATTCACTCTTAATCAACTGAACTCTAACTTTTGTATCCCAGAATACATTGGCAACTCAGTCAAAATTGTTGACTCACTGATAACAGCCCAATTGTACTCTGTCACAAATTTGTGTTTTTATCAATTGTAGATTAACCATCACACCAACTACTGAATTGTGAATGCTTTAAGAGGTAGTCAGGGCTATTTGAGATGTTATTTTCATGTTAACAAATGTCTCTCATTGTGTGCGAATTGTTCTTTTTTGGAATGTGAATGTCTGCTTAGTTATTGAGTGACCACATAACCTTCATCTATCTTCAGGGTTCAGAAAAAAATTCCATGCGTTAATTTTCCCCTATAGACTTTTTCTCTCTAGGCATTATGACTTCTTCTCCTCTGTGATCAAACTCTATGTGGTATTTTAGTAAATGATATGATATATCAAGTTTTCCCAGCTGTGTTGACTCTGTTGAAAAAGAAAGATTGCCTAAAATTAAGGATTTGAGTCATCTGACAGCTATTGTTTGGATGTTTAGTTTCCTTTTCTTGCCCCACTCTTATCATGAGAGGTGCTGAGCATGCATAGTGCTCCATGCAAACCCTTACACCACCACCTGTGTTACTGCAGCGTAATTGAAAATTGCTGTGGTAATTCATGCAGCACCAAAGCCTGATGGTGAGAAACCATGTTAGTAGAAAAATCCTACTGCCTCTGAAGCGCAGTGGCCAAGCTTCCTCAAACTGCAGCCACACTTCCTAACCAAAGAATGGACTGCATAGGATCCTAGTGTATAGAAGACTCCAGTTGTTACCTCAGTCTTTTGAGTCTTGTATTTATGCCCGTTGGGAAGCAGAGCCATCAACAGCAATATCTTTGAAGAGACAGAACAGTAATCACCATTCTTTGGCCCTACATGTTGTACCTGGCTCACCCATTTTATCTCTAGTGTCACATAAAAGGCAGACAGAGGTGCTGTGTCTCTGTATGGTTCTTATTATTATTGGTTGCAGTCATTATTGAGATCTGAGTCCAGTTGGAGCTCACTTTGTAAAGGACAGATACAAGGAAGGGGGCAGGGGCAGTCTCGCCTGCAGGGCACAGCCCTTTGACTAATCAGCCCAGGCCATCTTCAGTGAAGTTGTGTCATCAACAAAGTGCAACAGAGAAGCTCAGTCTCACAAATGCTCTTCTGAATAGTAGTCGAGTGGGTGGCCCATCACCTATGCTGCCTTTGAGAAAATACTTGGAGAATTGATGATTATATTCGGGCTGGCAAAATGTGGTTTGGATCTCAGTATAATATACCTTGAAAACGTTTTATTCTCTTCAGTCTGTCTTTAGCTGATCTTGGGTTAAGAAATTAATTAAAGAATGACCACAGAGTGACACTGAAAAATAGACTTTCAAGCTCCATAAAGTTCCTTCTTAATTGGAAGAAAAGGGGGAAATTTATATACTTAAAATTCATCAGAGAATGTATCATTTAAGAGGATAAGTAATGTACTGAGAAGAAATATATGATTTACAAAATAAATGACTCCTATACCATTTGGACTGATCAATGAGGGGCAATTAAAAACAACTTTGAAAATATTTAATAAGCAGAACTACTTATCCATTTAGGCAACTTTTCTGAACTGAACTTTTGAAAAACAACATCTCTGGGGCTATTCATTTGTTGTTCTTTTTTTCCCAATCCTATTTGCTGTGGTCAGAACATAGACAGCTGAACTCAAAGCCAGATTTCTTAGTAGAATGACATTTGGACAGCTATTTTACTTAGTGATCCTGTGCAGTTTCGTAGCAAAGCTGAAATAAGCCCTCTCCTTTTGGGGGAAACAAGATGGTATTCTGCTGAATGCTGGAATTTTATCACTTTGGGAAAAAAAAAAAAAAAAAAAAAGCTGCTTGAGAGACCTAAGAATATAAAAGCATTTGAGATCTCAGAAGGAGTTTAAATCAATGCACTGCCACAGTTACAGAGCAGATGAAAGAGCCTGCTGTCTCAATTGCCAGGAAACTACTTAGAAACTCTCACTTTGATTTCTTCACGTAGTCCGTTACATTACTGCTAAATGCAATATATAGGGACATCATGACTTTGATGTTGTACAGCTCCAACAAATGGAAACTAATATGATAGAACAACTAAGATTTGTGGTTATATGTGAATATACAAATATATCCCCATCTAGTTCCCTATTTACTATGTATCTCCAGGGGCTGTCTTTTAACCTATATTTTTATAAAATTATAATTTTGGTGTTTTATTCATGAGGCATGCCATGTTTATGTAGTACCAAAAGCTCATAGGGGGATATTGTTATTCTGAATTCTTACTTTATCTATATGTATTGTACACCAGTTTTTAAAGTACAATGTAATTTCCTACATCTGTTTGTCAGTACTGGTCAGAACTCAATTCTGTGAGTAATTATTGATTCCGTGCCTTCAGAAAATCTGATGTTTTTAACCAGTGGGTGTGGACAGATAGAATTAGAAACTGCATTTCCATCTGAAGACAGCACAGATTTAGTTTCCATTTAACATAGGAAATTTTAAGTGGGTCATCCAAATATTAAAACCTTAAATGTTAAAAAATCTGTGGATTTCTGTCATAATAATAAATATGAAATCACTTTGCTTCTTTTTATGAAAATTATAAATATATGCTTGTTTACATATGTAAGACTTTCATCTCATTTAAGACTTTGAAATTTATGGAAATAATAATACAAAGAAAAGTTAAGAAGCTCTGTGGAGGTCAGAAGTTCTGAGTCTTACGTTGGCCCTCCCAGTTACTAATCTTGATTTTGGGCGTTGCATTCAATGTTTGGTTTCAGTTTCCTCACTTACTAAACAATTGATAGCACCTTCTCTTTCTCTTAGAACTGATGTATGGAATAAGTACGATGATATTGACAGGCAGTGTTGTAGCAGAAAGAGCTTCAAACCAGGCAGGTCTGCCAGTACTGCCTCCAACTAGCTGTGTACCATGGACAGATCATTTAGCCATTCTGGACTCCTAATCTCTGAAATGAGGAGGCTGGTCTGAAAAAAAAGGCTAAATTCCCTTTAATCTTGTTTGTCACCATGCTTTGAAAACTGTAAATTATTCTATAGATATTTCTTTTTGACAGCATGCTTTGAAAACTATAAAGTGCTATATAAAATATTGCAGATGTTTTGCATAGTTTAAACAGAATATGTTTAAACAAAATATGTGCTTATCAAAGTAGGTTAGTAAGAAGAGATAATATAATCTTCTTTTTCCTGAAAAAGCTTTAAGAATTGGATGAACAACGCTTCTTATTCAATGTTTCATATATGAACCACATTCATAGGAGGCTTCTTGAATGTCTTCCAGATACATACAACTCATTTATTAATGCAATTTATAATGTGATAACCATTGCAGAAGAATTTCCATTTTTGCTTAAATGTAGTAATTCTCCAATAGAACTTTTACTAATGAATTTACAGTAACTTTAAGACAACTTTAGACTTAAATTGTAAACGTATATTTTACTTTCATATAACCTGAAGGCACATATTTCTAAGTCCTGAATGTGTAGTTTGTCCACCTGTGTGATAAGAAGTAAAAGGGGATCATGATGGTCATGGGTTTATCTGAGTTGTGTTTAATAGATCAAGATCTCATTTTTAAGCTTTGTTATATTTTAAAATAGCATTTGAAAAATGTGCTATTTGATTACACAAAAACATGCGCCAGTCTCAGGGTGTTCCTGCTTTTGTAGAACTCTTCTTTGCCAGATTATTTACCTGGGATAAATATTTTCAATCTAATTTAGATTTTATTTGATAGCTTTTTGGAAATTTCTTTTACTTTTCAGATGAAGTTAGCTTCTTTTTAACAGGCAAAACTTCCCATTTTGGCCTCTGCCAGGCACTTGAAATTCTAGACTACCTGAAATTCTACAATACCTATGAGGTTTAGTACCATTCTGTCTAAGCTGTATAATTTCCACAGGACTTCCACCTTCATGATATAATTTAATCTTCACAACAATAAGATGTTATCATCCTCCTTTTTCAGATTTAAAGGAGGGAGAGGAAACTCAACAAGCTAAATGACTAGCCCTAGTTACACAGCTGCCAGATGACAGAGTTGGGTCTCAGACCTGAGTCTTCTGACAACAAAACCAAAGCTTTTTTTTTTTTGAGATCATTATTTAATGCAAAAAAAAAAGTAGGTCCGTGGTCTTCCTCTGCAACATTTGACCAAAAACTTATTACATTTAAAAAATTATATCCTGCCTAATTCATGCCCTAATGATTTATTCATATTATGAAATTTAATTTTGGTGCCAATCTAGCTGAGTACAAGCTACTATTTTAAGCATTTAAGTATGTTGCCTTTTAGTTTCCTATGTGCTAAGTATTTAATCTCCATTTTTAAGTGAAAAAAAAAATGCTCATGATTACGCAGCTAAGATGTAATTGGAACTCGATTCTGCTTGACTTCTGTGTGCATTCTCTCAGCCTCTTAACTTAATATGGCATAGAAACCACAAGATGTGACTTTAAGAAACAGGACTTCAAGTCCAAGCTCTTTCCATTTTTCAAGTAAGAATATTACTCCTTCTCCTGCCTAAGTCAGGTTTATTTTGAGTACTGAAAGAAATAATGTATGTAAAGAAGATTTGGAAGACGTAAATCTCCGTAAATAGGTAATTTACTGATAATCTAGCTAATCTCATTTTATGAGAAATAATGAGAAAAGAATAGCTCCCCACAACCCTCTGTCACCATCCAGGTATTTGTACAGTTGCTATGCACAGGCAGACCTCGATCAAATGCGCCTGCACCTAAAGTAAAAATTCAGGGCATTGTGTCAGACCCCTGGAGGAGACTATTAGGCGCTTTATGGCACACGTCAAATCACACTGCACAGGGGGCCACCACCGACTCAGCTCCTGCATAGGGCTGGTCCTGCTGAGAATCTAGGGGCCTCTCTTTAAAATAGCTCACTATAGGGATATTCACACTTATAGAAATAATTAATGGTGGCAACGATCCTTATAATGGCACCTGATGCCCTGCTGTGAAGAAAGATAAACCAGCCTTCACCATAAAGAACTTACAAATTATACGAAGCAAACATGTTAACAGCTATTAAGAGTCCTAATCAGAGCTGTTAAACAAACAATTAAGAGATGTCATATAAAATACACCCATTTAGACATAGCAGCTACATGTTTGGAGTTTTAACAGGAACCATTTACCTTTGAGATAGAGATAAGGCCCTCAATGGAGTATAAAGGTTAGGCAAGGACAAGGCATCTTTCTGAGTAATTCCATTTCCTGAGATCAAATCCATGGGCAAAGCTGTTCTCAATGGTGCACTTGCATCTTAAGATTTATTTTTAGTCTTATTACTATTTAATCAGCAAATTATTCTTGTTTCTTCAAACATGACTTCTTATTATAAGTAGTGCATTCTTTAAAAGGCTAGGAAAATGTTGATATAATCTAATAGTAAAAATTAAGAAGAAACCTATTTGTTTAGAAGAATTTTTTTTTGCAGTCAGCGTTTCAGTTGAGATGAGATTCACCCCTGCCAGTGCTTAAGACTTTATTGTTCTAAGTGTGGTCCAGCAGCAGAAGCAGCAGCAGCAGCAGCATCCCCTGAAAATTTGGCCAATGCAGGATCTCACTCCAGGATCCCACACCAAAGCTACAGAACCACAATCTGCATTTTAAAAAGATCCCCACCTGATTTGTATATACAATAAAATTTTAAAAGAAAATACCAATGTGCAAAGTTCCTACTTTCAGAAATTCTATCAGGAAAATTAGTAGGTTTAATCTTACTGGAAGTAAAAATTAAACTACTCATTTTGGAAAGGTATGTAAATGGTGTGACATTTGCCATGTGATTAAGTATATCTGAAGTGGTCCCCTCCAGCACTTGTGTCTCATGGTGGATTCTAGGGCTTCCAGCATTGCACAATATCCCAGTCTTGCTCAGTAAGTATCTTGTAGTCTCTCCCCGCTTTTCAGGTTTTGCGTTCAGTTCACATTCTCAGTATAACTCCCAATTATGTGGAACACTAACACTGTATGATAAAGAGCCTACAAGTGGGTGGGAAAGAGGGAGTTTTCTTAGCCTTGGGTCCTCCCGTGTTCTTCTACAGTTAAAAGACACCAAGTCTACATTTTGATCACTCCACTCCTTGGCTGAATCTACTGTATACAAATTGTGCCATGTTTGAGGAGTGAGAGAATTCATAGCTTTTGTATCTTCTTCCTGGAAACATCAGGGATGATTTAGATTACACTTTACTGTTCATCCCTTGCAGAGTATTTCTAGATTCCTTTTAGCAGCAGGATTTCACAATAATCATGAAAATCCCATAAAGTACATGACATTATGTGATTTTCAAAATCTGATTTCTTATGTTCACATGGTGAACTATTTTAAGACTATAGTAAAGCATCCCCATCAGCATATACTACAAAAAATAGGATCTCAGAGTGAGCAAAGAGGATTAAGTAAAGCATCAGTTGACTTTTATAGTCAAAAGAAAAAAAATACCCCTGTGGAGGAAATGATAATGATGTTCCTTATAATTGTTGTGAGAAAAAAACCTACCACCAACTCTAAGAAAGTTATAACCGGCCTAATTAATGTTCGAATTGTTCCTCCTGAGAAACAGACTTTTTTTCTAATGTAAATGGGCTTCCTAGAAAATGTTCTTGTTCATATTTAGTAGTTATTCTATCCTCTTCTACATTGTACTGACATGCAGCACTTGAGAATAGAAAATGAAGGGGTTTTTGTTTCCGCATTTTGGTTTTGGCTTGTTGTTATTCTTACTCATACTGTACAAGTAAGAAGGTAAATTGAAAACACTGACAATTTTTTTCTAAAAGCGTGGATTTTTCAAAACCAGAGCTATATTTCAGTTGAAGATAACCTGATTAAATTTTTAAAAACATATGTGTTTGGTCCATGCAATAGGTGTAGAAAGGTATTTGTAGTTATATTAAAAGTTGTTCCTCTGTTATCTAGGTCATATTGTATTGTATGGTCAGGAATTCTGGTGCCACCACTTTCTAACCATGGGGCCTGGAGCAAGTCATTTAATTTTCCTAAGACTCAGTTTCCTCATCTGTAAAATGGGGCTGAAAATTAAACCTATCTTTTAGGGTTATCTTGAGGACTAAAAAAGATAATACATTTAAAAGTGCTAACAAAGTGCCTGGCCCATAAGAAGAGCCCACATCATGTTAGATATTGCATTGTTTCATTCTTATCACATAGTCATTCAGCCAATTTTGACAGAAATCTCATACACAGAAATCAGTCTGTCCTATTCTGAAATGTAAAATAACTGTATATCCTTAAAACATAATTATTTTCATTCTTTAAAAAAATAAAATGCAGGCCAAGCATGGAGGTTCACGCCTGTAATCCCAGCATTTGGGGGAGGCCAGGTGGGCGGATAGTTTGAGCTCAGGAGTTTGAGAACAGCCTGGGCCATATGGCAGAACGTCATCTCTATAAGAAAAAAAACATTAAATAAATAAGTAAATACCAAAAAATTACCCAAGCATGGTGATGTGTGCCTGTAGTCCTAGCTACTCGAGAAACTGAGGTGAGAGGATCGCTTGAGCTCAGGAGGTTGAGGCTACACTGAGCTATGATTGCATCACTGCACTCCAGCCTGGGTGACAGAGCAAGTCTCTGTCTCAGAAATAAAAGTAAAAAGCAAAATGCAAAACCCTGTAACCTATACCCCCAGCTTGCCTCTTCCTCTTACAGGAGCCAAACATCTTATAAACATGACCTGGCTGCATATCTTTAGTTCATCATCTCTCATCCATTCCTCAGCCTACCAAAAAAAACCGGCTTCTACTCCATTGCAGATCTCTCCTATAAAGATAGACGTTTTCTGGTATATTGCCGAGTGCTACATCCAGTCATCACTTTAAGCTCTGATATTCCTGTGCTTTCTGCATCTGCAGCACCTGACTTAACTCTCTTGGATCTCTTCTGCTTGGTGTCCCTCATGATCATCTTCCTTAACCTTCCTTTTAAGTGCTAGCATTCCCAGAATTTCATACTTGGCCTTTTTTTTAAGGTACATATCATGGAATCACTTACCACTCCTTGCTGAGAACTCCTAGGCGCATGTATAGGTATATATAGGTATATATATATATATGTGTGTGTATATATATATATACCTCCTAGTATGCATACCTCCTAGTATGTTTTCAATAAATTCTCTCAACCAACCTAACAACAATGAGGTATCAGGTAGCATGCTAGGCACAAGGCTTACAATAAAATGTATTTAATCAAAGACCCAAAAGGCTTTAAGAGTCTTTGAAATAGAATCTTATTATTCTGTTTTCATGCATTTCCTTCATTTTCATTCATGCATGACATGATTTTTCTTTGTTGGCTACCATTGCCAGACACCCTGGTATATACCAGATATTCAATGCCTGGGAAAATAGGATAGAAATGAGTTTTTCTTTGCTCAGTGTTGTTTTAATGGTTGCTTCATTGGTTGAATTTGAAATATAAATTAGGAAGGATGTTGAATCCATGTTGTAAATTTTGAATTTGATGTGATGTTGGGCCATGTTGATGAAGAGGTTCTATAGGAGAAGTTGTGAATGAATCTCTGGAGTCTACATGTGATATCATAATTGGAGGGATATCTTTGGAAATAATCAACCTAGAAGCAATTATCTAAATCCACATTCTTCAAGCTTTAACTTAAATCCCAGCCACAATCACAGAATCCCCAGGGGTTTTTTAATGGAAGAACTTTAATTTCTCTGATTCACACTTCCTTAACTCTAGAATTTTTTATTTTAGTTTTCTTTTCTTTTTAATCATTTGTAATAGTCCATTCTCATGCTGCTAATAAAGATGTACCTGAGGCCAGGCATAGTGGGTCACGCCTGTAATCCCAGCACTTTGGGAGGCTGAGGCGGGTGGATCACAGAGTCAAGAGATTGAGACCATCCTGGCCAGCATGGTGAAACCCCGTCTCTACTAAAAATACAAAAATTAGCTGGATGTGGTGGTGTGTGCCTGTCATCCCAGCTACTCGAGAGGCTGAGGCAGGAGAATCGCTTGAACCCAGGAGGTGGAGGTTGCAGTGAGCCAAGATCATAACGCTGCATTCCAGCCTGGTGACGGGGTGAGACTCTAAAAAAAAAAAAAAAAAGATATACCTGAGACTGGGTAATTTATAAAGAAAAGAGGTTTGATTGACTCACAGTTCAACATTTCTGGGGATGCCTCAGGAAACTTACAATCATAGCGGAAGGGGAAGCAGGCATATCCTTCTTCACATGGTGGCAGGAAGGAGAAGTGCCAAGCAAAAGGGGAAAAGCCCCTTATAAAACCATCAGATTGTGTGAGAGCTCACTCACCATCACGAGAACACCATGGAGATAACCACTCCCATGATTCAGTTACCCCCACCAGGTCCCTCCTACTGCACGTGGGGATTGTGGGAACTACACTTGAAGATGAGATTTGGGTGGGAACACAGCCAAACCATATCATCATTATTCGCTCATCATATATTTGTGGAGAGCAGACTAACTGACAAACACTGTCCTAGTCACTGGGGATAATATAGTGACCAAAATAAATGCATTTCTTCCCTTCTGAAACTTTGGTCTAATTGGGAAGTGAGTTGTCAACTGAATAATCATGCAATAATTAGAAGTTACAAATGTCTGATTAAAAAAAGGCCATAATCTATTCTGGGCTCCTGGAGGCCTCCTTGAAGAAGGGACATTTACCATGGACCTGAGGAATGGTTGGTAGTTAGCCATGTGTGGAAAAGAAAGGCCTTCTACCCAGTGAGAAGGCCTTGTGAAAAGATCCTAAGGCAAGGAAAGACTATGGCTTTTTTTTTTTTTTTTTTTTTGAGGAAGAGAGGAAAGACTTGGGTGACTGGATCATAGTTGACAGCAAGGAGAACAATAGCAGATGAGGAGGGAGACAGAGGCAGGGGTAAGTGATGGTCAAGTTAAATGAATGAACAGCAGTCCAGCCTCAGTCTGACCACCTTCAGACATGAGAACTGCCTGCAGGCAGCACATCCCAATGGAGGGACAATGAGAATTGAAATTGTCCTTTATTATGTTGTGCCAAATTTGACTCCTTGAGCCTGACATATAATAAACTGTACCTATTTAAAGTATACAACCTAATAAATTTTGGAACTTGTATATACCTGTGACACCATTACCATTGCAAGTTTATGAAAATGTTCATTGTCCCTGGATGTTTCCTTGTGTTCCTTTTTGGTCCATTCCTCCCCACCACCCCCACCTCCAGACAGCGACTGATCCATCATGCCTCAAACAGTGCCTGGGACATAAAATAAATATTTGTTGAATCAAATAAAAGTGAATTTGTTTGGAGAATTATCTCTTGGTTTGACACTTGGTTGACTGCTCCGTCTTTTCTAGGTATGCAGTGCCATTCAGAATCAGGATTTCACTGTGATCGAAGACTACTGCACTGGCCTCAAAGCCCTGCTTTATCTGAAAAGCATTGAAGAACTACAAGACTGGGATGGACAGAGTCCAGCTACTGTGAGTCACCAGAAAGGGAAACCAGTTCCACGTATAGCTGAACTCATGGACAAGGTATGTGCTTAAATCTCCTGTGTTATTCCTGAGAATTCAGCCTTGGTCAGTTTCTATTTCAGATCTTATTTACCATCTCACATTCTCACTAACAAAGGAAACACAGTGCCTGGTGGATGTGATTTCCTCAGTGTACTCTTTCTGAAGGAGACTTGATTACAGGCATATGATGGGTCTGTGAGTTACCTTTTTATAAAACCAATACAACACAGAATTATATAAAAGGAAAAGACTGAAGTTTGCAGTGTAAAGTGCCTCCGAATTCTTGCTTACTGTGGTGGTGACTGGCATTCTTTCCAGTGGGAGTCTGGAGATTTCTTTATGCTTTCTGGAAATTATAATATTACCTTTCTATTTTCAAGACAATCAAATCACTGTAGTCTTGAATAATGTAAGGAAGTTTTTAAAATTAAAATCTAATCAGTATCTTTTGTAACTCCTTCTGCTGTGTTGTTAAACCTGGGCTCAAAAGGTTATGTCCCAACTTTCTCACTAACTGCTATTTTCCAAGAAATATACACTACATTTACATTTTCTATAATACAGTGATTTTAGCAACTCTGCTAAAACAACATTCAGCATTTTGCCTTTGTATTTCCTTTGTATTATTCTAAATAGACAACCATTGTCAGAAGACATTTCTTGAGCCCTCAATGAAGGGAGGAAAAAATTATAATTCTTAGTCTTTTCAGCTTGTCACTACATCAATAATTAACTTTAAAAAAAGAGAGGCAGTATAAAAAGATTCTTTAAGGAAGCATTTAATAATTCAAATGAATCTTAACTTGAAGCAGGTCACATGAAAAAGAATGGAAAACAAAAGCCCTGGGTACTCTGCCTTGGATGACTGGGTTAGGGACTCAGAAAGAATAAGAGAAACATCATATAATTGACTTATATTTGGCTAGCTTTAGCAGAAAATATCACTTTCCCTCTCCTAACAGATAGCAAAAAAAAAAAAAAAAAAAAAAACCTTCTTCAAGAGTAATGTGTATGATTGCAAGTCCAGTAATGAAAAAAAAAAAAAAAAGGAGGAAAAAAATAAAATCTTACAATGTGGGTTCCAGGAAAATGTCATGATGAATGACTCCATGAGTGGCAATCAAACAGAAAGACTGTGACATTAATATTTATAATATTGTAATTAGCAAGATAGTGCCTAAGCAGCATTATTAGTGTAACTAATCATATTATCATAAACTGACTCTGCAGTATTTAGACAGTTAATGTTCTTGCCTTTATCAATGACTATCAATATCCTAAGGTTGTTTATAACTAAAAAAATTCACAAATGGCTTTACATTCATTCAATGTAAATATCTCAAGGAAATTGTCTCTGACATGATAGTTTATGACCATCTATAAAATCATTGTCTCAAATTTGGGTGGTTGCCATGTGAGCTGAAATGTAAGTAGCTGCATTGCACTGTCATGTTTTGTCTTTAAAGGATTTTCACACTCATTTCAAAACTTACATACTCAAATAAAAGATGGGTAATGATGAAGGCACTTGTGTCAATGACATAAATGGAAATTGATTTGGTAATAGTTTGAATCGAGATTCAGACTTTATTTTGTCAAGCTCAGCTTTCATCAGAATTGTAAGTGTAATTTTCAGCATTATCATTTGTTAAAAAAAAAAAAGCAAGATTTTTCTATGTGATTATATTAGTGATTCATTTCTCAACACTAACTTGAGGAATAAGCAGATGGTCTGGTAATAGATTTATGCTTCTGGATTCTCCAATGCAGGCTGACATGACTAAAACAATAGATGATTATTCCCTTTAGATTAATATCCCTAATAGTGAATCAAAGTACTCTGGATCTAGGATACAGGTGATTTCCTAATTGTTCTCTCTTAATGTTGCTGCTGCTTGTGTGTGTGTGTGTATGTATGTGCATATGTGTGTGTGTGTGTGTGTGTCTGAAAATAACTCATATTGTCCTTTCATTAGCTAAAGAATAGTATGGTGGTCCTCACAGTGTCTGCATACTATAAGGAGATGAGAGAAAATGTAGACCCTTTGTAGAAAGACACTCTAGAAGTATCTGGCTTCTTTACACAGGAAAATTTTGTTTGGAAAGTACAGTTGCTACCCTGATATTCACTCATAGGTCAGGCTACAATAAACCAGAATAGATATTTAGAAGAAACCCATTACAGTGCAGTGTTTGACAATGGAGAGAAAATGAGACTTGGGCTATGGAAACAAGGATTTGGCCAAGTATGTCATGTTATCTTTCAAGTAATTAACATATTAATATACTCTCCTTATGCTTACCTTACTTATTAACTGATCAAACTACCATAGCAGTGTTTCTTCAGGTGGCTGTTGAAGGGCAGGTAGTTAGATTTTAGTAGACTTATGATGCAAGCCATTTTAATCTGTGCCTGCAAGAAGAGCAAATTCCTGAGAAGAACCATCATCAGCTTTGGCACAAAACAGAGCTGTTGATGTCAAACTCTTGGTGCTTGAAAACCATGCAGCATGCTCGTGAGAAATGTAGGTTCCCAGGCCTCACCAGCATTGACCGTGAGTCAGTGGGTCAGAGGTGTGTTGAGAATCTGCATTTTAACATCGTAATTCTCATGGAGGGATCAAAAAATCTGCATTGTCAAAAGGAATGAAAAAGAGAATAGCAATAGAAAAGTGAGAGATTGAGAAGTCAGCAATGAGCAGAACACAAGCTTGTCTTGATGGAGAAAGTAAACAATAAATAATTTTGAGTTGGAAAAGAAGTGAAATAAAAGAGGCAGGAGAGGAATGCCAGAGAAGCATCACACTCAGTTCCGAATGGCCAGAGGTTGGAAATACCCAATGGAGAAACTGCATGTAGGACAGCAGTTATTAGCAAAGAGTAAGACTGCTGGGTTTATGTGAAGCTTCCTTATTAGCTAGACAACTTGGGCACGTTACTTAATCTCTCTAAACCTTTTTTATAAAACTGTACAATGAAAATAATTACAATACAGTTCCATAATCCCTCATTAACAATTCTGAAATTCAAAAAATGCTGAAACCAAATGGTTTTACATAATTCATTCGGCAGAAAACCTGGCCTGAACTGATGTGAGACTTGCTATAATCTTTATTCCTCTTAGAGAACATTTAAGTGTTTACTACAGAGAGATTAATGTGCTTGATTCCAGATTGTTACCCCACACCTTGCTGGGGCTGGAGAGGGAGTGTTTGTTAAAATTTGGTATATGTACCATTTTACTTTTCTAAAATCCAAAAGATATTTTTAAATCCATACATCTGGCTCCAAAGGTTTTAACTATGGGCTTGTGAAGATTACTAAAATGAAAATATAATTGCAAATATAACTTTATCCAGAAATGCATCTATAGAGTTGGAGGCAATGTATATATTTTAGTGATTTTAGAAGGTAAAATATTAGTATTTGGAACTTTTAGTTATGGGAAATAAGAGTTATGTTGACATTCTTGCTAACAAACATGAAAGAAATTGAACAGTCCAATATTTGAACAGCAAATTTTACAACTGGAATAGCATGGAAGAAAATGTATTCACTGTTTGGTGCTTGGGATGAGAACAGGACTCCTAAATACCAGTTGTGAAAGAAAAACAGCAGAGGCCAAAAACTAATGATCACTTGGGATCTGCATGCATTTCTACACACTGTTCCTGACATCTGGAATGGCCTTCCAGTTCTTAAGCATCACTTTCTCTTTGAGCTATCCCCTGACCTTTACAATAGAATTAATGTCTCCTTCTCTTTTTGAACCTTAGTTGTAACCAGTATCACATTGCAGTTGTATTTTTGTAAGTCCTCTTCATTTACTAGAAAATAACCTCACTTTTCTTATCCATCTTTGTATGCCAGTTCCCTAGACATGCACTGAACACGGTAATGCCTTAATAAACATTGATTGAAGAAGTGAAGTAATGACTACATGAATGTTGAAAGAAAAAAGCTTATTGGTAACATTAAGAATTAGTAGTCACTTGACTTACCAAGCCATTACTTTTTCCGTTACATCAGAAATGAAAAGAATGTGTAAAGAAACAACCTTTGAACTTAAAGTTCCTTTTTATGTGTGAGTCTAGTTTGGTAAAAATAACATGGAAAAAGTCAGAATAGAAGGAGTGAGATAGACAGGTGAGCAACCTTTATGCCTTCTTGACTTGGCAAAATATGCCTAGATTATAAGCTTCTTGAGGTCCTAGAACCCAGGCTGTGTGCCAGTGCCTAACGCAATGTCTACCATGTAGGAGTAATGGCATGGTAGCTGAATTGAACATACTGATCAATCATTAATATATTTTTAGGATCTACCTTAAATGTTGCTTCTTTTGGAAGGCTGTCTATGACCCTCTGCCTTGGCCTCCAGGAAAGTCAAATCACTCCTTTTCTTTTTCTTACAGCCCATGGTTCCTATAGCTAGTATTGCAAGTACTGCATTTTCTTTTAATTGTATATCTTCTTGTCCATTGCTGCAGGTCATTACAAGCATTTTGAAAGAAAGATAATATCTTATTCATACTGGAGTTTTGAAGCACCTAACACAATGCTACATGCTTATAGAATTAAATTGCATGAATTACCTGTTGTGTCCTTATTTAGGAGGAAAAAAGAAAGCCAATGTATAATTAAAATTCCAGCTAGATCCTTTTAAGAATAGCAGCAGTCATTTTAGAAGAAAACAATAAGCCTGCCAAATTGCTGTACTTTCAGTAGGTATTTAAAAATGATGAAATACATATTGGTGATATTAATAAATGAACATAATCTGTGCTCATTAAGAGGCTCTCATTAGGTTAAAATCAGAAATGCTGCTGTCATGGTGGTTGTACAGCAACTCTGAAAACAAGAATTTGTTTTGATAATAGAAACCAAAATTATATCCATATGACCAGATACATTATTCTCAGTTATTGATAAAACAATTCTAAAATTCATATGGAACCAAAAAAGAGTCCAAATAGCCAAAGCAAATTTGACAAAAAGAACAAAGCTGGAGTCATCACATTACCTGACCTCAAATGATACAATTAGGCTGTAGTAACAAAAACAGCATGGTACTGGTATAAAAATAGATATATGGATCAATGGAACAGAATGGAGAACCCAGAAATAAAGCCACATATCTACAGCCAACTGACGTTTGACAAAGTTGACAAAAAGCATACACTAGAACAAGGGCACCTTTTTCAATAAATAGTGCTGGGATGATTGGATTGCCATATGAATACAAATTGAATTGTACTCCTATCACTAACCATATTTAAAAATGCACCCAAAATCAGGCATCAAAGATTTATTTTTTTTAATTTATTTATTATTATTATACTTTAAGATGTAGGGTACATGTGCATAACGTGCAGGTTTGTTACATATGTATACTTGTGCCATGTTGCTGTGCTGCACCCATCAACTCGTCATTTACATCAGGTATAACTCCCAGTGCAATCCCTCCCCACTCCCCCCTCCCCATGATAGGCCCCGGTGTGTGATGTTCCCCTTCCTGAGTCCGAGTGATCTCATTGTTCAGTTCCCACCTATGGGTGAGAACATGCGGTGTTTGGTTTTCTGTTCTTGTGATAGTTTGCTAAGAATGATGGATTCCAGCTGCATCCAAGTCCCTACAAAGGACACAAACTCATCCTTTTTTATGGCTGCATAGTATTCCATGGTGTATATGTGCCACATTTTCTTAATCCAATCTGTCACTGATGGACATTTGGGTTGATTCCAAGTCTTTGCTATTGTGAATAGTGCTGCAATAAACATACGTGTGCATGTGTCTTTATAGCAGCATAATTTATAATCCTTTGGGTATATACCCAGTAATGGGATGGCTGGGTCATATGGTACATCTAGTTCTAGATCCTTGAGGAATCGCCATACTGTTTTCCATAATGGTTGAACTAGTTTACAATCCCACCAACAGTGTAAAAGTGTTCCTATTTCTCCACATCCTCTCCAGCACCTGTTGTTTCCTGACTTTTTAATGATTGCCATTCTAACTGGTGTGAGATGGTATCTCATTGTGGTTTTGATTTGCATTTCTCTGATGGCCAGTGATGATGAGCATTTTTTCATGTGTCTGTTGGCTGTATGAATGTCTTCTTTTGAGAAATGTCTGTTCATATCCTTTGCCCACTTTTTGATGGGGTTGTTTGTTTTTTTCTTGTAAATTTGTTTGAGCTCTTTGTATGTTCTGGATATTAGCCCTTTGTCAGATGAGTAGATTGCAAAAATTTTCTCCCATTCTGTAGGTTGCCTGTTCACTCTGATGGTAGTATCTTTTGCTGTGCAGAAGCTCTTTAGTTTAATGAGATCCTATTTGTCAATTTTGGCTTTTGCTGCCGTTGCTTTTGGTGTTTTAGACATGAAATCTTCGCCCATGCCTATGTCCTGAATGGTACTACCTAGGTTTTCCTCTAGGATTTTTATGGTATTAGGTCTAACATTTAAGTCTCTAATCCATCTTGAATTAATTTTCGTATAAGGAGTAAGGAAAGGATCCAGTTTCAGCTTTCTACTTATGGCTAGCCAATTTTCCCAGCACCATTTATTAAATAGGGAATCCTTTCCCCATTTCTTATTTCTCTCAGGTTTGTCAAAGATCAAATGGCTGTAGATGTGTGGTATTATTTCTGAGGACTCTGTTCTGTTCCATTGGTCTATATCTCTGTTTTGGTACCAGTACCATGCTGTTTTGGTTACTGTAGCCTTGTAGTATAGTTTGAAGTCAGGTAGCATGATGCCTCCAGCTTTGTTCTTTTGACTTAGGATTGTCTTGGAGATGCGGGCTCTTTTTTGGTTCCATATGAACTTTAAAGCAGTTTTTTCCAATTCTGTGAAGAAACTCATTGGTAGCTTGATGGGGATGGCATTGAATCTATAAATTACCTTGGGCAGTATGGCCATTTTCACGATATTGATTCTTCTTATCCATGAGCATGGTATGTTCTTCCATTTGTTTGTGTCCTCTTTGATTTCACTGAGCAGTGGTTTGTAGTTCTCCTTGAAGAGGTCCTTTACATCCCTTGTAAGTTGGATTCCTAGGTATTTGATTCTCTTTGAAGCAATTGTGAATGGAAGTTCATTCCTGATTTGGCTCTCTGTTTGTCTGTTACTGGTGTATAAGAATGCTTGTGATTTTTGCACATTAATTTTGTATCCTGAGACTTTGCTGAAGTTGCTTATCAGCTTAAGGAGATTTTGGGCTGAGACAATGGGGTTTTCTAAATATACAATCATGTCATCTGCAAACAGGGACAATTTGACTTCTTCTTTTCCTAACTGAATACCCTTGATTTCTTTCTCTTGCCTGATTGCCCTAGCCAGAACTTCCAACACTGTGTTGAATAGGAGTGGTGAGAGAGGGCATCCCTGTCTTGTGCCAGTTTTCAAAGGGAATTTTTCCAGTTTTTGCCCATTCAGTATGATATTGGCTGTGGGTTTGTCATAAATAGCTCTTATTATTTTGAGGTACGTTCCATCAATACCGAATTTATTGAGCGTTTTTAGCATGAAGGGCTGTTGAATTTTGTCAAAAGCCTTTTCTGCATCTATTGAGATAATCATGTGGTTCTTGTCTTTGGTTCTGTTTATATGCTGGATTATGTTTATTGATTTGCAAATGTTGAACCAGCCTTGCATCCCAGGGATGAAGCCCACTTGATCATGGTGGATAAGCTTTTTGATGTGTTGCTGAATCCGGTTTGCCAGTATTTTATTGAGGATTTTTGCATCGATGTTCATCAGGGATATTGGTCTAAAATTCTCTTTTTTTGTTGTGTCTCTGCCAGGCTTTGGTATCAGGATGATATTGGCCTCATAAAATGAGTTAGGGAGGATTCCCTCTTTTTCTATTGATTGAAATAGTTTCAGAAGGAATGGTACCAACTCCTCCTTGTACCTCTGGTAGAATTCAGCTGTGAATCCATCTGGTCCTGGACTTTTTTTGGTTGGTAGGCTATTAATTATTGCCTCAATTTCAGAGCCTGCTATTGGTCTATTCAGGGATTCAACTTCTTCCTGGTTTAGTCTTGGAAGAGTGTAAGTGTCCAGGAAATTATCCATTTCTTCTAGATTTTCCAGTTTATTTGCGTAGAGGTGTTTATAGTATTCTCTGATGGTACTTTGTATTTCTGTGGGGTCGGTGGTGATATCCCCTTTATCATTTTTAATTGCGTCGATTTGATTCTTCTCTCTTTTCTTCTTTATTAGTCTTGCTAGTGGTCTGTCAATTTTGTTGATCTTTTCAAAAAACCAACTCCTGGATTCATTGATTTTTTTGGAGGGTTTTTTGTGTCTCTATCTCCTTCAGTTCTGCTCTGATCTTAGTTATTTCTTGCCTTCTGCTAGCTTTCGAATGTGTTTGCTCTTGCTTCTCTAGTTCTTTTAATTGCGATGTTAGAGTGTCAATTTTAGATCTTTCCTGCTTTCTCTTGTGGGCATTTAGTGCTATAAATTTCCCTCTACACACTGCTTTAAATGTGTCCCAGAGATTCTGGTATGTTGTATCTTTGTTCTCATTGGTTTCAAAGAACATCTTTATTTCTGCCTTCATTTCGTTCTGTAACCAGTAGTCATTCAGGAGCAGGTTGTTCAGTTTCCATGTAGTTGAGCGGTTTTGATTGCGTTTCTTAGTCCTGAGTTCTAGTTTGATTGCACTGTGGTCTGAGAGACAGTTTGTTATAATTTCTGTTCTTGTACATTTGCTGAGGAGTGCTTTACTTCCAATTACATGGTCGATTTTGGAGTAAGTACGATGTGGTGCTGAGAAGAATGTATATTCTGTTGATTTGGGGTGGAGAGTTCTATACATGTCTATTAGGTCTGCTTGCTGCAGAGCTGAGTTCAATTCCTGGATATCCTTGTTAACTTTCTGTCTCATTGATCTGTCTAATGTTGACAGTGGAGTGTTGAAGTCTCCCATTATTATTGTATGGGAGTCTAAGTCTCTTTGTAAGTCTCTAAGGACTTGCTTGATGAATCTGGGTGCTCCTGTATTGGGTGCATATATATTTAGGATAGTTAGCTCTTCCTGTTGAATTGATCCCTTTACCATTATGTAATGGCCTTCTTTGTCTCTTTTGATCTTTGATGGTTTAAAGTCTGTTTTATCAGAGACTAGTATTGCAACCCCCGCTTTTTTTTGTTCTCCATTTGCTTGGTAAATCTTCCTCCATCCCTTTATTTTGAGCCTATGTATGTCTCTGCATGTGAGATGGGTCTCCTGAATACAGCAGACTGATGGGTCTTGACTCTTGATCCAGTTTGCCAGTCTGTGTCTTTTAATTGGAGCATTTAGTCCATTTACATTTCAGGTTAAGATTGTTATGTGTGAACTTGATCCTGCCATTATGATATTAACTGGTTATTTTGCTCGTTAGTTGATGCAGTTTCTTCCTTGCCTCGATGGTCTTTACATTTTGGCATGTTTTTGCAATGGCTGATACCGGTTGTTCCTTTCCATGTTTAGTGCTTCCTTCAAGGTCTCTTGTAAGGCAGGCCTAGTGGTGACAAAATCTCTAAGCATTTACTTATCTGTAAAGGATTTTATTTCTCCTTCACTTATGAAACTTAGTTTGGCTGGATATGAAATTCTGGGTTTAAAATTCTTTTCTTTAAGAATGTTGAATATTGGCCCCCACTCTCTTCTGGCTTGGAGAGTTTCTGCCGAGAGATCTGCTGTTAGTCTGATGGGCTTCCCTTTGTGGTAACCCGACCTTTCTCTCTGGCTGCCCTTAAGATTTTTTCCTTCATTTCAACTTTGGTGAATCTGGCAATTATGTGTCTTGGAGTTGCTCTTCTCGAGGAGTATCTTTGTGGTGTTCTCTGTATTTCCTGGATTTGAATGTTGGCCTGCCCTACTAGGTTGGGGAAGTTCTCCTGGATGATATCCTGAAGAGTGTTTTCCAACTTGGTTCCATTTTCCCCCTCACTTTCAGGCACCCCAATCAGACGTAGATTTGGTCTTTTTACATAATCCCATACTTCTTGCAGGCTTTGTTCATTTCTTTTTCTTCTTTTTTCTTTTGGTTTCTCTTCTCGCTTCATTTCATTCATTTGATCCTCAATCGCAGATACTCTTTCTTCCAGTTGATCGAGTCGGTTACTGAAGCTTGTGCATTTGTCACGTATTTCTCGTGTCATGGTTTTCATCTCTTTCATTTCGTTTATGACCTTCTCTGCATTAATTACTCTAGCCATCAATTCTTCCACTTTTTTTTCAAGATTTTTAGTTTCTTTGCGCTGGGTACGTAATTCCTCCTTTAGCTCTGAGAAATTTGATGGACTGAAGCCTTCTTCTCTCATCTCATCAAAGTCATTCTCCATCCAGCTTTGATCTATTGCTGGCGATGAGCTGCGCTCCTTTGCCGGGGGAGATGCGCTCTTATTTTTTGAATTTCCAGCTTTTCTGCTCTGCTTTTTCCCCATCTTTGTGGTTTTATCTGCCTCTGGTCTTTGATGATGGTGATGTACTGATGGGGTTTTGGTGTAGGTGTCCTTCCTGTTTGATAGTTTTCCTTCTAACAGTCAGGACCCTCAGCTGTAGGTCTGTTGGAGATTGCTTGAGGTCCACTCCAGACCCTGTTTGCCTGGGTATCAGCAGCAGAGGCTGCAGAAGATAGAATATTTCTGAACAGCGAGTGTACCTGTCTGATTCTTGCTTTGGAAGCTTCCTCTCAGGGGTGTACTCCACCCTGTGAGGTGTGGGGTGTCAGACTGCCCCTAGTGGGGGATGTCTCCCAGTTAGGCTACTCAGGGGTCAGGGACCCACTTGAGCAGGGAGTCTGTCCCTTCTCAGATCTCAACCTCCGTGTTGGGAGATCCACTGCTCTCTTCAAAGCTGTCAGACAGAGTCGTTTGCGTCTGCAGAGGTGTCTGCTGAGTTTGTTTAGTTTACTGTGCCCTGTCCTCAGAGGTGGAGTCTACAGAGACAGGCAGGTTTCCTTGAGCTGCTGTGAGCTCCACCCAGTTCGAGCTTCCCAGCAGCTTTGTTTACGTACTTAAGCCTCAGCAATGGCGGGCGCCCCTCCCCCAGCCTGGCTGCTGCCTTGCTGGTAGATCACAGACTGCTGTGCTAGCAATGAGGGAGGCTCCGTGGGTGTGGGACCCTCCCGGCCAGGTGTGGGATATGATCTCCTGGTGTGCCTGTTTGCTTAAAGCGCAGTATTGGGGTGGGAGTTACCCGATTTTCCAGGTGTTGTGTGTCTCAGTTCCCCTGGCTAGGAAAAGGGATTCCCTTCCCCCTTGTGCTTCCCAGGTGAGGCGATGCCTCGCCCTGCTTCAGCTCGCGCTGGTCGGGCTGCAGCAGCTGACCAGCACCGATCGTCCGGCACTCCCCAGTGAGATGAACCCAGTACCTCAGTTGAAAATGCAGAAATCACCGGTCTTCTGTGTCGCTCGCGCTGGGAGTTGGAGACTGGAGCTGCTCCTATTCGGCCATCTTGCTCCGCCCTCTAAAGATTTAAATGTAAGATCTGAAACTATAAAAATACTAGAAAAAAATGTAAGGAAAACTCTTCTGGGCATTAATCTAGGCAAAAATAATTATGACAAAGACCTCAAAGCAAATGCAACAAAACTGAAAATAGACAAATGGGACTTAAAGTAAAAAGCCTCTACACAGCAAATGAAATAATTGGGATAACAGAGGGCCTACAGAATGGGAGAAAATATATGCAAACTACGTATCCAGCAGGGGACTGTCACCCAGAATTTACAAAGAACTCGAACAAGTCAACAACAACAAAGAAATAACCCCTATTAAAAAGTAGGCAAAGGACATGAACAGACATTTTGCAAAAGAAGACAAACCCCATCAAGCATATGAAAAACTGTTCAACATCACTAATCATCAGAGAAATGTAAAATAAAACCACAATGAGATATTATCTTACACCAGTCAGAATGGCTCTTATTAAACAGTCAAAAAATAATAGATATTGGTGAGGATGTGGGGGAAAAAAAGGGAATGTTTATACATTTTTGGTGGGAATGTAAATTAGTTTAAACCCTGTGGAAAAGAATATACAGATTTCTCAGAGGACTAAAAATAAAACTACCATTCAATTCAGCAATCGCGCTACTGGGTTTATATCCAAAGGAAAAGGCATCACTACATCAAAAAGATACTTGCATTCATAGGTTTATGGCAGCACTGTTCACGATAGCAAAGATATGGAATAAAGCTAAATGTACATTGACAGATAATAAAGAAAATGTAGAATACTATTCAGCCATAAAAAAAGAATGAAATAGTGTCTTTTACAGCAACATGGATGGATCTTGAAGTCATTATCTTTTTTTAACTTTTTTAACTTATTTTTTTTTGTATTTATGTCTTTGAGACACAGTCTTGCTCTGTCAGCCAGACTGAAGTGCAATAATGGCACGTTCTCGGCTCCCTATAACCCTGCCTCTCAGGTTCAACTGATTGTCTTGCCTCAGCCTCCCAAGTAGCTGGGAATACAGGCGCCTGTCACCACGCCCAACTAATTTTTGTATTTTTAGTAGAGACAGGGTTTCTCCATGTTGGCCAGGCTGGTCTCAAGCTGCTGACCTCAAGTGATCCACTCACCTCAGCTTCCCAAAGTTCTGAGCTTACAAGCATGAGCCACTGCGCCCTCTGGAGGCCATTATTTTAAGTGAAACAACTCCAGAAAAGAGAGTCAAATACTGTATGTTCCCACTTGTGAGTGGAAGCTAATTAATGTGTACACATGCACATAGAGTGTGGAATAATAGTCATTGGAGACTCAAAACAGTGGGAGGGTAGAAGCAGGGTGTAGGATGAGGAATTGGGTAGAAGTAGGATGTGAGATGAGGAATTGCTTAATGGGTACAATGTACATTATTCATGTGATGGTTACACTAAAAGCTCAAACTTCACCACTATGCAATATCTCCATGTAACAAAACTGCACTTGTACCTCTTAAATTTATACTAATAAAAAAATAAAACTGAAATAACACAATTTCATAAAACTATTGTTATATGGTTGTGGTAATATTATATGTAGATATCTAATTATCTATTTTTTTCTTTTCTGGCAAGTTATTCAACACAGAGAATAAAGCAGTGTCCAAAGAAATGGATAAATGTCAACAGCAAGATCCTTACCAAATGCATAATGACAGTCTCACAAGAGGATACTATAATTTCCTATTTACAACTTTAAAAGTTTTGTATCTTCTATGCCACTTATTTTTCCTTATTGAAATATAAATTACCTAGAGGAAAAATACAGAGGTCTTAAATGAACCATTTGACAAGTTGTGACAAACACATATATCCGTGAAATCCTCATCTCTGCCAAAGCATGCAACATTGCCAACACCTCAGAAGATGCTTTGTGCACTTTTCCAGCCATTACCTCTTCCTTTGCCACCACCAGACGCAAATACCTTCTAACACCTGTCACCGTAGATTAGTTGTTTCATGTTTTTTAGCATCACATAAATGAAATTCTACAGAATATGTATTTTTGTGTGTATGGCAACTTTCATTCGCTACAATATTGCGGAGATTTTTTCATATTATTGTAGGTATTAGTTTATTTTTGTTGGTAAATAATACTATATTTTATTAAAATACTACAATTTATTTACTCAAAATTATATTTAGGCTGTTTTTAATTTTTTGGTGTAATGAATATTTTTACTATAAACATACTTGCATAACTCTTTTTGTGAACATGTTTTCATTTCTCTTAGCTAGTACATAGGAGTATAATTTCTCAGTCATAAGGTGGATGCGTAAGTTTTACAAGAAGCTTCCAAACAGATGTCCAAAGTGGCTTTATTATTTCACAGTCCTACCAGCTGTGGGTGGGTGTTTGGTTCTTCTATGTTCCAGCCACCTTTTGATATTCTCAGTCTTTTTAGTTTCAGCTATTCTAGTACGTATGTATTGGTATCTCACTGTGATTTTAATTTTCATCTCCCTAATAAGATGATGTAACACTTCTTTATGTTCTTATTGGCCATCCGTATATCTTCCTCTGTGGAGTGTCTATTCAAATATTTTGCCCATTTTTTAATTTTTTAATTGAGTTTTAGGAGTTCTTAATGTATTCTGGTTATAAGTCCTTAGATCAGCAAAAGCATTTGACAAAATCCAAAATCCAAACATAATAATGGCCTTCAGCAATTCATTAATAGAAGGAAACGTCTACAAAAGTTCTATAGCTAGTATCATACTTAACGTTGAAAGGATAAATTATTTTCTCTTAAGATCAAGAGCTGGGCAAGAATGTCCATTCTTTCTACGTCTATACTTCTATTCAGTATTGTACTGGAAGTCCTAACCAGTGCAATAAGATCATAAAAATAAAGAAATGATATCTAGATTGGAAAAAAAATGGGCTTACACTCTCTTTATTTGCAGATGGTAAGATTGTATACATAGAAAATACTAAAGAACCTATAAATACACTATTAAAATAATAAGTGAATTTAACGAAGTTTCATAATACAAAAACAATATACAAAAATAGTTCTGTTCTACATGAACAATTGGAACAATGAACTGAAAATTAAAATTCTTACATGTCATTTACAATGGCATCTAAAAACTATAAAATACTTAGGAACAAATTAAAATATATGTAATATCTGCACTGAAAGAAGAATTGCTTTCACAGCCATGTGAATACATGAAGCCAACAAGCATATGAAAAGAAGCTCAGTGTCACTAATCATTAGAGAAATACACATAAAACCACATTCAGATACCATCTCTTACCAATCAGAATGGCTATTAATAAAAAGTCAAAAAATAATAGATACTGGTGAGGTTGCATAGAAAACAGAATGCTTGTACACTGTCCGTGGGAGTGCAAATTAGTTCAACCATTGTGGAAAGCAGTGTGTTGGTTCCTCAAAGAGCTAAAAATAGAACTGCTATTCTACCCAGCAATTCCACTGCGGAATATATACCCAAAGGAACAGAAATCATTCTACCATAAAGACACATGAACACGTATGTTTATTGCAGCACTATTCACAATAGCAAAGACATTAAATCAACCTAAATGGCCATCAGTGACAGACTGGATAAAGAAAATGTGGTACATATACACTATGGAATACCATGCAGCCATAAAAAGGAACGAGACTGTGTCTTTTGTGGGAACATGGATGGAGCTGGAGGCCATTATCCTTCGCAAACTTATGCAGGAACAGAAAACTAAACACTGCATGTTCTCACTCATAAGTGGGAGCTAAATAATGAGAATACATGGACACAAAGAGGGGAACAGCAAACACTGGGGCCTACTTGAGGATGGAAGGTGCAAGGAGGGAGAGGATCAGGAAAAAAATAACTACTGGGTACTAGGCTTAATACCTGAGTGACAAAATAACCTGTATAGAGAACCCCCATGACACAAGTTTACCTTTATTACAAACCTGCATATGTACCCTTGCATCTAAAATAAAAGTTAAGAACTGCTGAAGAAAAATTGAAGAACACTTAAATCAATGGTAAGATATATTAAGATGTTATTTCTCACTGGATTGATCTGTATACACATCATAATCCCAATCAAAATTCCAACATGTGTTTTTTAGAAATTGACAAGTTACGCTAAAATTTACACTGGAATTCAGACAAACTAGAATAGCCAAAACAATCTTGAAAAAGGAGAACAAAGTGGAAGGTGGGAGAATTTGTACTATCTGCCTTCAAGATTTTCTATAAATCTACAGTAATCAAGCAAGTGTGTTTGGGTGTCAGGGTAGACAAATAGATCAATGGAATGGATAGAAAGTCCAGAAATAAACCCACACATATACACTAAATTGATTTTTGACAGAGTTGCAAAAGCAATCCAATGGAGTAAAGAAAGCTGTTTCAATAAATAGTACTGGAATTAATGGATACCCATATTAAAAAATGAACCTCATATCTACCTCTCACAGGACAAAAAACTAATTTTAAATATATCATACAAAAAGTAAACTCTTTTATAAGGTAAGACTATACGATTTTTTTTTTAGAGTTTTAGATTCACAGCAAAATTGAACAGAAGGCATATATTCCTTGCCTTCAAACTGTACATTTTTAAAAGAAAACATTAAGTAAATATCTTTATAACCTTGGGGAAAGGAAAAATGTCTTGGACAGGATACCAAAAAAACACTAACCATACAAGAAAAAATAGATGAATTATGCTTCGTCGCAATTAACTTATGCTCATCAAAAGATACAATTTAAAAAATGAAAACTCAAGTCACAGATTGGGAGAAAATATTCATATACTTGTATCTCATGAAGAACTTGCACCCAGAATAAATGTATGATAATGTTTTCAAAATGTAAACTTTAATCATTAGAAAATTTAATTTTATCGATGAGTATATATAATCTTAAAATGGAAAATCTATGATGAAGACCTGCTGGTAGGCTCTTGCAGTTTACTCCTATGTGTCTATGATAACGTTTTTGGGAGACTTTTTTTTTTTACCGTAATGACTGTTCTTGGAGCTAACCCAGAAAAGAGGAGAAGGGAAGGGGATGAAAGCCATTTTTCTTCAAGTTCATTGTATGGCCGTGTATTTCTTGTCCATGTTATCTTCTCCCATTGCAGCTTTGTCCCCGCAGTTATTCTCCCTGGGACTGTCAGACAGTTACATTATATTGTTAGAAAAGTTCCAGATGATATTTACATTTCTATCAGTTATTTGGGTAATGATTTGATATAAAATATATTATTGAGGTCACTTTCTATGATTGTAGTCAGATCACATGAGGCTACATATTTTTTATTGTTTTAGTTCATTTCATAGGGCAGGAGGAAGGAAAATAAAAAACAAAACACCAGTCCCTGAAAGTTCAAACGTTCAAATTTATCAGATCAGAATGTATGGCATACATGTTATGGAGACTTAATCTACATCTCAATATCATCAGATGGTTTGAGTAATATCTTAAGTAGGATGCTGGAGTGTCAAATATCCTGTAAAAATAAGATAGACACCTGTTTTATAAATGGTGATTATTCCTCCTTAGAAGCAAAAAATGTTGGATAAAATTTGACAGCCCCATCTTGTTCTGAGCTTCTGATCGTCTCATCAGTGTGTGATGATCCCACAAATAAGTCAATGTGCTGTAGTCAAAAGCTTACCACAGAAGGAGAGTGCTTGGAACCCAGCAGGTCTGAGTTTAAATCCAGGCGTGATGCCTTACTACCGGGTGAGCTTGGAACAGCTACATGGATCCCACAATCCTCCATTTTGTAAAAGCAAACTGAGATGATGATAGCTATTTTGCAGTACTTTGTAAAGATTAGAAATCGTATATGTACACAGAAGTCTTCTGTGATAAAAAAGAGAAATCCTGTATCTAAAGTATATAGCATGTAGTTGTAAGCAATCAATACATGGCAGTTGCTATTATAAGTATTCGTAACATGGAGATGCATAGATAGATACGCAATTTGGGGTAATTCTGAATATGTGATATATTCATATCCAAAATATATTGGTAATATTGGGGTATATAGAAACATTTCAGCAATACTTATAAGTTGATTTCTTCTCTCCTTTGTGCAGATTTTTCAGGTGGTACTTACAAATTGTTTTTAGAAGTTCTCTTAACCTATTAATACCATGATTTTACTACCTTAGTTTTGTTTAATCTGATCAAAAGTTAGCATCTTTGTCTTTTGAAGCACGTCCTATCACGAAAAGCTTCTAAATAATTCAGAAGTGTTCACTTTCCAGGTAAAATGGAGATAAATTAATTAACTTTAGGTTTGGGCAGTGAACTGTCATAAGTAGTCCATCATTCTTCCTAAAATAGGCAGAAAGGAGGTGTCTACTGCTGTTGCCAAAAGTTAACATCTGAATTTAACATGAACCGTTAGTGGAGGGGCTGTTGGGAGTCCCTCAAGTTATGGGAAGAGGTAGTTTTGCATTGCTTATAACCAGAATAGCTTGTGAAGTCCTATAAGCCTCCCCAGCTTGGTTTCTCTCATCCCAGGGGTAAGTTGGTTCATTTTACAGCACAGCTCTAATCATTTGGTAGTACCTGCTGGGAGCCCTGTATAGAGGAAGCTTGTGATGCAAAGCCTAACCCAGCAGAGGTGTGTGATCAACTGTCAGTGCCTGCATGGACATTGAGATATAGGATGAGATAGTACAGAACATGGATTTCCACTTTCCTGTCTGAGTGTGGAGTACCAACAGGTCACCGGGTCTAGGAATTTGGGCAGCAATGTGCTTTTTGAATCTGTAGCCACTACAACTGCCTTATCACAATCCACCATTGCATGCCTGAAATAAAATGTAAACCATACAACATTTTCATTGTGATGTCATTCTCCCATAAGTTCCTTCCTTTTGTCCATCATGCATATACAAATTATGATTCCACATTTCTCCTTACTACATCAAATTGATATCTAATTGCCAAATACAAATGCAATTACTTCTTTTGTCACATCCATGGAGGTGGTTAGGTATAATTCCTCATACTTCATCCAATATAACTACTTTAATCAGAATGCACCTTATTAATATTAATTATATACTTAAAACTTGTATAAAAGTGCTTTTCATATTCAACACAAGTTGTCCACATTAATTCTGATGTTACTTTTAAACCATGAAAAAAAATGAGGATTGTTCTTGTTCTGGGTGGAGATTGAAGATTTAAAAAGAAATCGTTACTATATCCGTGTAAGTTAAAACTTGAATTCAAATTCTAGCTTTGAATTCATGCTATACCTTTCCTTCTATGATCTTTACAAAATCAGTGGACATTTATAGCAAACCAGTTAGCTTTGTTCCCAATCCTCATTTTATGGAGTAAAGAAAATACCTCTCTGTAATTTTGAGCTATGCCCCTGATACTCTTCCTGAGAAAAACATGTATTTGTTATATCTCCCGTTAAGCCTATCTGCTCACTTGAATAAAGGGAATATTAGTTTGAAGATATAATTTTCTGGTAATTATAGGAGTCAAAGGAGTCATTTTGATAATGTAAAGAGTCAACAGAAATTATAATTATATTGAGCTTTATGCCAATTTGTCCTCATCTAAGATTTCAGGGGAAAAAAATTGAAATGTCTGCTGTTTGGAATAATAAAAGGGGGATTTAATTTACCAAACAAAACAAACCATAATTAAATTTATTTTTAGCTTCAAGATGATATAGAACATAACTGATATTGAACCACTTTACCCAAACCCTGGGAGCTTAGGAAGAATAGGTGAGGATATCTTCAGTTGCCCTGAATAATTGGCATTCTCACACTTAACCAAATCAGTTTAGACATTCAGATGAAATATCCATCTCCTTTCCTTTTCTTCTTAGAAACCTGGTTACTCTATTTGGTTACCCATATTGATCTAGTTAACCACCTAATTATCAAATATCCACTCTATTTTGTGCAGTATAATCTTAAAAAGCAATGTTATTGGTAGCTCAAATCCATGCCCTATAATAGTTCTGTGCTTCTTAGTCACAGGTGACCCCTCGAAATGTGTCTGAGAAGATGTGACTACAACGTGCACAGAAAATGTGACTAATGTTACACTGAGAAGCCTTTGATTTGCAGCTTCAGGCACTGTTTGTGAAGTGCCTCATAGACTGGAAGTGCCCTGAAGCCTTCACTCCCAGCCCTTACACCATGCTGGCCACTCTGCTGTGGATTGTTTCACTGTCAAGACTGTGCCTTTTGAAGATTTGTTGCAATACATCTTTAAAGCATTTCGCTTGTCTTCCCTACTTATCAATTTTATCCCATTTCATCTCAAACTATAGAGCCTTTTCTAGGTCTTGTGCTGGCCGTTAGTCTCTTCATTTGCTCAGCCCAGCCCAGCTGAGCTGAAGAATGTCACCCACCCATGATCAGGCTATCGATCTGGGCGTCTTTCAAACCCTAAATGTTACCAAGTCTTTCTTTCCACTTAATGTAAGTCCCAAGTG
This sequence comes from Macaca nemestrina, assembly GCF_043159975.1. NCBI lineage: Eukaryota > Metazoa > Chordata > Mammalia > Primates > Cercopithecidae > Macaca > Macaca nemestrina. The sequence goes on from NC_092125.1 coordinate 136,095,784, forward strand.
AAACAAACAAAGGCAAACACATGGTATTTGTGGTAATCCAGTCCTCCTAGGAAAATAAAATGATTCCAGTGCTAATGTGTATAATCTTCACTGAGATATAGAGTAAGGCTGGAAGGCCATCTGACTGCATGCTTTTGGCATTTGTGGTAGATTTTGCTAGTGCTTGCTAATATTTTCTATTCTTTGTCCCCTCTGGTTTTATAAGACAGGCAAACCTCCATGCCCCTTGGTGTTCCATATAAGTAAGTGACTTACTTTAGTCAATGAAATGTGAGCAAAGTGTAGTGTATGACTCTTTTGGCTGGAAGCATTTAAGCACTAGCACTCAGTTCCCCCTACTCCCTTCCTCTGCCACGATGAACACTGAAGTCTCATGCTGAGATGGTGGCAACATAAAATGGATGGCCTAGATGGTCAGATACCATGTATTAGCACAGCTAGAGACACAGCAGACTTTTTTTGAGTAAGAAAGGAACTTTTATTTTGTTAAGCCACTAAGATTTAAGGGTCTATTATTAGCACAGTACAACCAGCCTATGAGGATTAATATAGAATTCCAGATAAATTGTAACTGTTTCCAGAGGGGTAGCCGGCTCTTTAGCCCTGTGAAAAATTATGAAATGGAAAAGTTCATTTGTATGGTTAGATTTTGTGCCCCCACCCAAATCTCATCTTGAATTGTAACCCCCATAATCCCCATGTGTCAAGGGTGGAACCTGGTGAAAGTTCATTTATATGGTTAGATTTTGTGTCCCCACCCAAATCTCATCTTGAATTGTAACCCCCATAATCCCCATGTGTCAAGGGTGGGACCTGGTGAAAGTTCATTTATATAGTTAGATTTTGTGTACCCACCCAAATCTTATCTTGAATTGTAACCCCCATAATCCCCATATGTCAAGGGTGGAACCTGGTGAGAGGTGATTGGATCATGGGGGCAGTTTCCTCCATGCTGTTCTTGTGATAGTGAGTATGTTCTCACAAGATCTGATAGTTTTATAAGGGATTCTTCCCTCTTCACTCTTCTCTTGCCTGCCACCATGTAAGATGTGCCTTTGCTTCCTTCTCGCCTTCTGCCACAATTGTAAGTTTCCCGAGCCCTCCCCAGCTGTGCAGAATTGTAAGTCAACTAAACCTCTTTTATAAATTACCCAGTCTCTGTTATATGTCTTTATAGCAGTGTGAGAATGGACTAATACACTCATTTTTTGTGTTCTTCACTTCCTATCCTGCACTCCTTCCCATCTGCAAGTAGCTGGTGCTGTAGTGCAGTTTCCCATTATATCACTCCACTAGTAGTCTGACCTCTCCTGTCAGAGTGCTCCAGGCTACCACATAGCCTTTCTTTCCATAACATATAGCTAAGATGTTTATTCCCTCATTGGGCCTATGCTATGGTCTGAATGTTTGTGTCCCCCCAAAATTCATTTGTTAAAATCTTAACTACCAAGGTGATGCTATTAGGAGGTGGGGCCTTTGGAAGGTCTTAAAATTAGTGTCCTTATAAAAGTGACCCCAGAGAGATCCCTTGCCCCTTCCACCATGTGAAGATACAGTGAGAAGGTGCCATCTGTATGGAAGCAGGCCATTCCCAGATACCAAGTCCCAGGGTCTCAATCTTGAACTTTCCAGCCTCCAGAATGGTGAGAAATAAATGTTTGTTGTTTATAAGCCACCAAGTTTATGGTATTTTATTGTAGCAGCCTGAACAGACTAAGACAGCCTGACTTTAAATCAGTTAGGAGGATATCCAGCAATTGGCCTCATCCAACTGTGGAACCAAGAAGAGTGTGCACCTTACTCATGGTTTCTGTCTTGTAAGCAGTAAGCCTTGGACAATATACATACTTTCTCTTAGCCCGTATTTCCTGATCCAAATATATCTTATAGAAATGTCAGAAAAAAAAAAAAGAAATAATAGTCCAAATTTCTTTTTCCCCTCACAGTTCAGGTTCTAGAAAATGTCATCTCTACTCACTGTCCTTCATTTCTTACTTGCTTTTCTGTCTTCAGCTAATCAAGGTTAGATTTCTACCCACTGGCAACCCCCAAAATCACTAAACATGCTCCTGCTAAAGTTGAGTTGTTTACTACTGATCACCCAATCCAGTAGATACTTCCCAGTCTTTATTCTGCAAAATCTGTGTTACATTCAACAACTGACTACTCCTTCATACATGAAATGTCTTCTTTGACTTTTAAACACACTTTTCTCCTATGTCTCTATTACTTTTTTCAAGGAAACAATCGTTAGTACCTCGTATATGCTGGTCATTATAGATGCAAACATTAATAATAATATAATTAATTGTGCCCTTAAAAGGATCACAGACTGTGTGGAAATTGAACACTTAAATAGTTATTTATAATATAGTGTGATAATTGCAATTATAGAGATACACACAGACAGCAGGGGAAGAGCTTGAGAATGTTCTCCAGGATAACCTGAAACAAAGTCTAGTAGGAGTGGGAAAAATACTCCAGGATAAGGCATAAAACTTGGCAAAGGCCTGGAGATAAACAATATTTCTGTGTGTGAAGAGAAACTTCTTGGAGTTAATCTTTTAGGACACCCCCCCCACACACACACACACACACACATTTTTGTCTCTTAAATACTGGTATTCCCTTGTTCCATCTGTGGCTCTTATATTACTGTATGCTCATTTGACTCCTGAAGCCAATTTGACTCTCTTTATTGTTATCTTCCAAATCTGTACTCTCACCAAAGACTTCCCTGTGGACCCTACACATTCCTATATCCAGCTTTCTGGTGGATTTTAATACCCAACATCCCAGTTCAGTGCTCTTTCTGCAACCTCAGAGTAAAACAACAGTAGTGATTATCCCTGACAATTATATAAGCACTTTATAATTTACAAAGCACTTTGGCATACATTATCTCACCAGCTGCTTCCTTAATGTAATAGCAGCAGTGGGCAAAAAAACCGTGTCACTGCCGACAGCTCTTTTCTGACCTTGGTCTCCCAGCCCCACCTACTAAAAACATGAGAGCATCTGGATGAGAGCTGATTAGAGCCTGGAAGCTGACCTTGTGTAGGGACCAGGGGAGCACGACAGCAGTAGTTGCCACCTCCACCTTCTCCATCTCCATAGGGGCAATAGAGCAATCCAGAGGTTTCATGGCAGAATGCGGGAGGCTACACAGAGCAGCAAGGCGTCTCATGGCCTGCCTAAGCAGAGGCTGACAGTGGTAGGCATCAGCTTGTGAGAGGTTAAGCGCTTATCCACTCTCGCCCCACTTTTCTGATTTCTCATTTCTTCCATGCATTAACTATCATTTTGAAAGTTTCAGTGGGTTAATTAAATTCTTCTAGTGTTGATGCTAAGAAAGCTGAAATATTTTCAACTGAGATTGACACTACTCAAGACATAGGCTTCACTGATGTTTGTTCAGTAACACTCCAATATGTCACAGGATTGCCGAGAGAACATCTGAGAGCTATAATGAGCTAAAAGTCAAGTACAGGGGAAAATGTGTTCCAGACTGCTGCAGATGTTCTCAAATCAAATCATAGTTCTGTGAAATGCCATATAGAATATTCAGCTGTTGAAAGATGCAACACGAAAGGACAGTTCAATTGATTTGCACTGTATTTAAAAATTTTATGTAGCCTAAATTATGTGAAATGGTTTTTCCCACTTTTGAATCAATTAATAAGAGATGCACTTGATTCTAATGAGCTTCAAGGATGATTTTTTGGGCTAAGAGGTACGGATTAGTTGGTTTAGGTAGGAGCTAAGGCTTATAGAAGAAGGTGGCAGTTGAATAAGGGAAATAAAGTATAATTGAGAAGCAGACCCTTGCCTTTATTCTTCCTTTGTTGCTTTGGCACCAAAATGGAGAAGACTTCTGTTGAATGAATTCACCAAGATTCTGATAAGGCTGTCTGTGGTACCATGTTGATAGTGGTTCATTCTGCCCCTCCTGAGAAACCCAAAGGAAGTTTACAGGAGGAGACCAAGGAAATGTTTTGGTAGATGCATCTGTTGACATAATCAGCTTATATTTCATCACACAGGTGACCTTGCACATCACCATAATTTTGGTAGTCTGTCCTTTGATTGGGAATAGTATTCTCTTACATGAAGAAAAGCACTGAACAAGAACTGACAACCTAGGTAAAAGAGAGAAAAATGCTTAGGTGAGATTAGAAAGTACGGTAGAACACTACAATGAGATATTACTTCACACCCACTGGAATAGCTAATGTTCAAAATACTGAAAACATCAAATGTTGGCAAAGATATTGAGCAGCTTGAAAATTCATACATTGCTAATGAGTATATAAAATGGTACAACTACTTTGGAAAACTCTCCAGCAATTTCTTATAAGACCCAACAATTCTACTCCTAGGTATCTTTCCAAGAGAAATAAAAGCACATATCCATAAGGCTTTGAGTTAATTGAATCTCACAAACATGTGAGGGAAAGAAACCAGAAACAAAAGAGCAGTTACCAAATAATTTCATTTATGTGGAGTTTAAAATGGGAGTAGCAAGTCTACATTATTTGAAATCAAGACAGTAGTTTTCTCCAGTAATATTTTTATCCTATATCTCAACTGGGATGGTAATTTTGTGAATGTGTATATTTGTCTAAAATGTAGCTGTATACTTAAAATGTGTGCATATTATAAATACTGCATATTATAAATACATATTATAAATCATACATATTATAAATACATTGTTAATTTTTTCAAGAAATGCAAACTCACTCTGAAAGAAACTACAGGATAAGCATTTGGTAATATTTCTAGGGACAAAATAAGACATATCATATAAGAAATACCAAAGACATTTTTTATGCCCAAATTACTTTTAATCAGGTAGCCTTTGGGAACTAAAAACCTTATGAAGTTAACTACTGGAAAAGAATAGCTGGTACCTAGATAAAAATCTTGGCTGGAAACCGGCTTAAAGAAAATGAATGGCTAGGGGCATAAACAAATGCATTTTACTCTGCCAACTTGCCAGCAGCTGGGTGTGGAGTTGGAAGACTTTCGGCCTTTCACATCAGGGAGGCTGGCTAGAACCTAGAAACAGAGAAGGGGCACATCTGCTCCTTGAGGAGCGGAGTAGGTAGTGGATGTGGTGTCACAACTCAAAGGAGAAGCTGCTTCTTAAAAATGGAAAATTTGATTAGGTCTTTTGGTAGGCCTTCCATTTGCTTTGCTTTGTAGGATCAGCCAGTGCCTGCAGCCTCCGTTAACAAAAGCTGGCCTTGCCTGAGGCCAAAGCTTCCAGAACAGAACCTTAAATTGATTGCTGATAGGATATTACATGCAGGGCTGGACTCTCTTGCCCTAACGTCCTACCTACCCTTATACAAACAAACCCAGTGGGAAATTTGTCTGGAAACTTTAAATCAAATACATTTCTAATGCTTTAATATATGCATTGACATTTTGTCTTGTAATAGCATTATTATTAATGGATAATAAAATTATAACATTTATAGAACTGAAGACCAAACACTCGAGGTTGAATTCCCATTCACTCTGGGTACACTTTGTGCATTTTGTAGGGCATTAGTATTGCAAATTGGTAAAGAGTCAAAAACTATATTTTCATTCTGCCTATATTTTTGTATTCAGGTTTCTGCCTTTGTACTTCCTATTATCTAGGATGCCACTCCTAAAAAACTGTAACTGGAAACAAGTATCACACATCTTTTCTGAACTCACATAATTCTGGACAGATTTTGGTTTTTGGTACTAATTAGAATTTATTTTACATATCCCTGCCTCAGAAACGTTAGTGTTTGGATTTTAATCATTTAAATAAACACCTATGCATTCAACAAATATTGAGTATTCCATGCCAGGCACTGCAGTAGATAACTGAGATTGAGTGATGAATAAGATAAACTCTTTATCATTGATGATCAATGGTATATATATATATAGTAATAAACTCTAAATACTTTACATAATTGTGTATATCTTTTGTATACGTGTGTGTGTGTGTGTGTGTATATATAATAGATATACTCATTTTACAAAGGTAAAAACTGAGGTTAAAGAGGTTTAGCTATTTATTAGTGGAAGCGGGATGCAAACCCAGTTCTTTTATTGCAAACACTGTGCCTGTAACCATTCAATTACCGCTCCTCAACATAACTGCTATTATGCTATCAGAGTTATGGAATTAGAAGGAAACAAGTGTCCATCTCAACCTGGGGCATCAGGAGCATTTGGGAGGCAACAGATGAACTGAGTCTTGAGGGATGAAAACACTATAAGGTTTATGTAAATGTCCTCATTAATTCCATTCTATAGGCAATGGCTGGCTCTGGCTAAATGATCATTTGTGAAAATTGCTACATTTTTATTTATAGTAGAGAAAGAGTTACAAATCTGTTAGATAATTAATTCCTTCTCCCGATAGGGCACAGGCTTCATTCTTAGTTTGTGCTTTTGGGTGTTGTTGTCTTTTAGCATAAATCCTATCAAATCTTTGTGAGTTTTGCTTTTACATTTCCTTCATCTGTGACGAGAAGATTCTATTAGCAACCCTGGCACCTTCCATTAAAGTCTACAACTTCCAACTGCCAGGAAGGGATAATGAAGTGATAAATTTAATTTGATACCAAAATATGTAAGGCAGAGATATCTAAGTGAATTTATAGCATTAGCTATGTCTTTCCTCTTAGCATTAACAAAAGTTTTATGGCAGGTTATCAAAATCAGTGCAATAAAAACAAATTCATATGAATTCCCGTACACAGAAATCAGATCTATACTTTGTATCAAATCATGTCTTTCCCTCCTCTTGACATTTTTGGACTCGTCAGAACCTAATAGGAGTTTTAAGTATTTTATTACTTGAAGGATGACAAAAAACACTGTTGACCAGCTTGTGAAGCATTTTTTACTCATTAATATATGCGTTCTGGAGTTTATAAAATCAAAATCTCCTTCTCCCCACTGGCTAGAGACCAGAAAGCCTATGAAGAAAGATAACACCTTCAGCGATGCCTACACTTGTGACAATGAGGGCGTTTCAAATTCTGTGGGAGGGAAAATCCACTTTCACCTGGATTTCTTAACTCTTTGTATCATGGTCATAAACATAAAAATTCTTTTTGCTTATTTGCACCCTTATGCTTTGTCTAAATACTAACATTTCCACATCAAGATCCCTTTGTTTTAGTGAGCTTTATCTTACACCTTTATCTTTGTCTTTCCATATCTTAGCATTACAATTAATATTACTATTCTAGTGACAGGTGATGCCTGTAAACTGCACCCACAGAATGCACAGCCAGGTGAAGTTCTGCTTTTTCCATGCAATGATGTATGTGTTCATCCTATAAAACAGACAAAACTGTTAGAATCAGTTTATGAGTATAAGGTTATTTGTCCAAGGAAAAGTAGAATTGATAATCATGATAATGATAATACAAATTAAAAACCTTCAATGGTTGTTATTTGAGGGCATTTTATGTTATCTACTTTAATCTTACAATGATTTATGTAAGGTATGAATTGTTATTCTCTATGCTGTTGAGAAAAGGAAGGCTTAGAGGGATTAGGAAGTTGTCCCAGGTCCCATGCTGGAAAGAGCAGAGGCAGCATTGTGGTCCTGATCTGTGTGCTCACAGAACCTCCACACTTGACTACTACATTCTACCACCTCTACTTGTCATCCTGTCCAGAGAGAATCATTGTTTTTAATGCTTGGGATTTGATTCTGAGTTGGCAGAGAGCAGATTAAGATTTTACTAATCTGTGGGCAAGATTGTTGAACATTTTACCTCTTTCCCAGTGACCTATGACAGTCAGTTGTAGTAGAAATAATACAATGCTCACTCACCTGTATTCAGTGAACTTAGGATAAATTACTGCTTTTGCAGGCATGCCACCTTCTTTCCTCAACCTTTCATTATTGGCATCAAGTCACATTGCCATCCTGGGCTGATGCTTACCATGGACCTTCTGTTTACTGACAGAGATCACAGGTCCGACTCTGTCTTCCTCCTTCTGTTCTGCCTGTACATGTTATATTACTTGACTTCTAGCTCTTCTACAACAAATCCAATTTGGGTTATGACTTCATGTATTTATTTATATGCATATATTTTCCCTACCAATGCCTCAATTAATCTAGTTTTTCTGGTCTGTTGATTATGTCTTTGAAAGTATTTAAGATAGGCCAGGCAGAGTGGCTCATGCCTGTAATCCCAGCACTTTGGGAGGCCGAGGTGGGTGGATCATGAGGTCAGGAGTTCAAACCAGCCTGACCAACGTGGTGAAACCCCGTCTCTACTAAAAATACAAAAATTAACTGGGTGTGATGGCGCGAGCATGTAATCCCAGCTACTCAGGAGGCTGAGGCAGGAGAATAGCTTGAACCCGGGAGGCGGAGGTTGCAGTGAGCCAGGATCATGCCACTGCACTCTAGCCTGGGCCACAGAGCGAGACTCTGACTCAAAATAAAAAATTAAAAAAAAAAAAAGAAGAAGAAGAAGAAAGTATTTAAAATAAAGAGAGCCAGAGAATAATGAAGAAGAGAAGACCTTCAGGCAATGGGGAGAAACCTGATCCTGAGGTCTGCATAGATCCCTGCGAATTGCCTTGTTCTCTCTAGCTTTGGGCCTTCCCTTCATCAGCTGCATTGCCTATGTAGATGTGTATGGTTGCCTGGCTGCATGCCCAGCAAACTGTTGATGTGAACATTGCCTTCTGTCTCTCTTCAGTCATCTCAATTTCATATAAAATCAGCTATCTAGGCAGTAACTGAGTACTGGAATGGGCTTCAGATTCCACTATAGTAAGCAACCTTCAATTGGCTTATAATTCTTATTACTGTCCAGGGTACCAAGCAATGACTGAATGATTTACACTTAATAGCAAGGAAAACCCTAGATATACCTGCCAGGGACCTTAGAGTGTCTTCATCACAACTGCAGGTGAAGTTTCCATTCACACAGTCCTTACTCAAGCATTATAATGTATGCAGTTCTGCAAAGGACCAAGAGAAAACTTAAGAGGGGCATCTGAAAGTATTCTAGATCTGTATGTGGATTCTTTCCCCTGCCTTTGTAATGCTAATATATTTTCTGTATGTATGCCTGCGTATTTCTCTCTGGAAGTTCCCTAGAGGATACCTGGCCTCATACTCTTGCACCAAAGAAGAATTCCCAGAATAATGATCTAAATATTTATCTACTCCTTAGTTATTTATTGAGTGTCACAAGGTATAAATACCTGGGTTGGGGTGAAGTGAGATGAGGCAGTAGAAGGGATGCAGGTGGAGATGGAAAGCTCCACGGATGTTTCTGAGTGATTCCAGTGTCATGAGCATAGAATGTCAGCAATCCAAGGCAGAGCATAAGTGAGCATACAGCAAGAGTTACCAGAGGATTTTTGAAGTTTTCATTTATTATGCTAAATATGTATAGCATGCAGATTAAAACAACATGGCTAGTTCGGTAGTGATCAAATGTGACAGGTTGCTAGTAAAGTTTATTAAAAGAGGAAAGTGTCTGGTGAGCCGAGATCGCACCATTGCACCCCAGCCGGGGCAACAAGAGCAAAACTCTATTCCAAAAAAATAAAATAAAATAAAAATTAGCCCAATACATCAAAAAAAAATCTAATCAATTATCATGGGCATTTGTAAGCACATCTTCATACTAAGGGCATTTTCTCTCAAGTATTTCGCCTTGGAAAGAAACAAATGCTCCTTCTAAGACAAAATGTAAAGAGAATGCTAATATGTAAACATTTGGAGTTGGAAAGAAAAGAATACATTATGGATGACTGATATCATTGGTAAATATTGACATTTTAGAACACTCTGATGAAAATGGTAATGATTAGACCATTCCGTAGAGAAGTAAATGTAAAACTGTAAAATGTTTATAGGTAACACAAAGTAAGTAGAACTATTAATATTTCACCAAGAAGAATCATCAGTTTGATTATTCTTCTTGAGCAAAACAAAATCACTGCTGGGTACAGTGGCTCACGCCTGTAATCCCAACACTTTGAGAGGCTGAGGTGGGTGGATCACTTGAAGTCAGGAGTTCGAGACTAGCCTGGCCAGCATGGTGAAACCCCATCTCTATAAAAAAAATACAAAAATTAGCCGGGTATGGTGGTGGGTGCCTGTAATCCCAGCTGCTCAGGAGGCTGAGGCAGGAGAATTGCTTGAACCCATGAGGCGGAGGTTGCAGTGAGCTGAGATCACGCCAGTGCACTGTAGCCTGGGTGACAGAGTGAGAGTCTGTCTCAAAAAAAAAATTACTAAGTGGAAATTGATGCCCTATATCTATGTGAGCAAGCATAGTCAGGTATAGTGCCTAATCACGTTAAATGCATTTTTATCAAAGGGAAAATGTGAATTCTGAAAATTTATGAATATTGAAGTTCAGTTTGGTCATCTAGAGTATATCATCTAGAGTATATCATTGGTTAAAAAAAATCCAAATAAGGAAAAGTAAGCAATGTACCTTTAGAAGCAGGATTTGTGTAAAGCAATGTATGTGAATACGGATAGGGAGAATGAAAATTCAATGAGAATAACTCATACCAGATGAACATACTGTCCTCTTTTAATATGTTTCTAGGGAATAGATAACAATTTTCACCCAACTCTTACTAAATATTAATACCTTGCAGTGGGCTTTAGTTTAGTTACCTCATTTAACCCTCAGAGCAACCTGTGAAGTAGGTCTTCCTGATACCTGTGCTTTAGCTGATGATAAAACAAGTGGTTCAGCTGAGATTTGAACCCAGACAACAGGAAATGAAAGCCCAAATTCCAAACCATTCTATATCCCCTCAATAGAGTGAAGAGCTGCTGCCAGCAAGGCATATCTTGCTTTCTGGAAGGCATTTGACAGCTGACTATGATAGCCTGTTACACACTGTGAAGAAGATTGTTAGTTGGATCACAGAGCTAGAAAGCCTCATAATATTCTGATTTCCCTATGAAAAGCTTAACTTGTTTGGAGAATATCACGCTTAAAAAAAGATTTTATGTTCTTAGAGTTCCTCAGATTTATAATTAGAATCTGTGAATATATGACTGGAATAAAAACTTCAGGTTTATCATCCACTATAGAAATCCGTCATCCAAACTAGAAAACGTTACTCCATCAGGATATGTTATTTTATTAAAAATAATATTCTTATGATTATTAAATGAGAGCATTCGACCTCTGAAAGAAAGGTCTAGAAGTTTTCCCAAGATTGGTAATAAAAAAACTACAAACTTGTGAATTTTAGAAATAATTACTTAAAAATGCAGGCTGTTTACTCTTTCTAGGCTATAATATACCTTTAGGCTATCAGACAAAAAGCTCTACTTTACTAAGTGAATTATTAATATAAACACATTTCAAGAAATTGTTTAGCCTACTTAAGATAATTAACAGCTTTCAAGTACGCTATCAAAATTCATATGAAAATCAACAATGAATGTGCTGTTTTAAATAAATATTTGTTAGCAATTCTTCCCATTGGATGTACCTGAAAAAACGCATTTCTTTCCCAATAATCTGTAATTCAGTCTTTTCACCAATTCAAAAGGACTCTTCACACAATTCATCCAAATTAGTGTATTTTTACTGTAGACTTTTGTAGAATATAGAAAGCATCCTACTCCCTGTGGTTATAATTTGATCTCAGTTATATAGTCATTGTCTCATTCTATCTGCTTCTACCAGGAATTTTTCATTAGTTGCTTACTGATCTTACTCTAGAGACTCAAAGTAATTATGTCCAAGAATTGTACAGTGTCAAGAAGTGGTAACTTTCAGGAAATGGAGTGATATGTGCTTTAATTTTTAAATCTAATGCTAGCACACTAAATAAAATCGAGAGAGTATATGAATATGAGGTAGATATTCCATAGAAGTATATATTGTGCTCTTCCTATGTCCAAAATGATTTTAAACTACACTAAAACTTTTGAAAAATATACACTTTTTATGGGATATCTTCTGAAAGGGAAAGAACAAGATTTCCCACCAGGAAAACTGAAATGCAAATCTATTCATGAAGAATCTCATCTAAAGCAGAATCTCATATTTTTTATAAATCTAAACTTTGGCTATAAAAAAATTCTATTTCTGAATTTAGCATTAATATACTCTCTGAAGTGATTAACAACATTAGTGGTAATACAAACTATTGAAAATAAAATAAAAATATTTTCCAAAATGCTCAAATAATATGGTACTTTGATAATATTCCTGTGTCTGCATTAAATTCTGCTTTTTTAAACTTTGAAATACAAGTATTGGGCCATCTGGCAAGTTTGGCAATTCTTGCTTATGTCTGGAGAATTCATAACATAAAATATAATTTCTGGCACATAAAAGCATTTATACCTCTGAATTAAGAGAAGGGGAAGTTTGGAAGGAATAGGTAGCTGTGTTGGGCAGCTGCCAAGGGCTGAAGAGAAGGTAAAGATAAACCATTAAGTGTCTTAAGGAAATCCTAAAAGGGAAGTGAATTTTTCCCATTTGTATGACACCTAAGTTTTACTATACAATGTTACTTTTTTTCATCTTAATGTTTTTAAAACTTTTATTTTAGTACATGTGCAGGTTTGTCATTTAGGTAAACTCATGTCATGGAGGTTCCTTTTACAGATTATTTTGTCACCCAGGTACTAGTCCTAGTACCCAATACTTATTTTTTCTGATTATCTGTTTTCTCCCACCCTCCACTCTCAAGTAGGCCCCAGTGTGTCTGTTCCCTTCTTTGTGTTCATGTGTTCTCATCCTTTAGCTCCCACTTATGACTGAGAACATGCAGTGTTTAGTTTTCTGTTTATGCGCTAGTTTGCTAAGGATAATGGCCTCCAGCTCCATCTATGTTCCTGCACAGGACATGATCTCATTCTTTCTTGTGGCTGCATAGTATTCCATGGTGTGTATGTACCATATTTTCTTTATCTAATCTGCCATTGATGGGCATTTGGATTGATATCATGACTTTGCTATTGTAAATAGTGCTGCAATGAACATACGTTATGTGTACACGTGTCTGTATGGTAGGTAGAATAATTTACATTCTTTTGGGTATAAACCCAGTAATGGGATTGCCGGGTTGAATGGTAGTTCTTTTTTAAGCTCTTTGAAGAATTTCCACATTGCTTTCCACAATAGTTGAACTAATTGACACTCACACCAACAGTGTGTAAATGTTCTCTTTTCTCTGCAACTTTGCCAGTGTCTGTTATTTTTTTTTAACTTCTTAATAGTAGCCATTATGACTGGTGTGAGATGGTATCTCAATATGGTTTTTATTTGCATTTATCTAATGATCAGAAATATTGAACTTTGTTTTCGTATACTTGTTGGCCACATGTATGTCTTTTGTAAAGCATTTGTTCATGTCTTTTGCCCACTTCTTAAGGGGCTGTTATTTCTTTCTTGTAATTTGTTTAAGTTCCTTATAGATTCTGGATATTAGACCTTTGTTCGATACATAGTTTGCAAATATTTTCTCCCATTCTATAGGTTCTCTGTTTACTCTGTTGAGAGTCTCTTTTGCTGTGCAGAAGCTCTTAAGTTTAATTAGTTCCCATTTGTCAATTCTTGCTTTTGTTGCAACTGCTTTTGGAACCTTCGTCATGAAATCTTTGCCCATTCCTGTGTCTAGAGTTGTGTTGCCTAGGTTGTCTTCCAGTGTTTTTATAGTTTAGAGTTTTACATTTAAGTTTTTAATTCATCTTATGTTGATTTTTGTATATGGTAAGGAAGGGGCCAATTTTAATCTTCTGCTTATGGCTAGCCATTTATCTCAGCATCATTTATCAAACCGGGAGCCTTTTCCCATTGCTTGTTTTTGTCAGCTTTGTTGATGATTAGATGGTTGTAGGTGTGCAGCCTTATTTCTGGGCTTATATTCCATTTTATTGATCTGTGTGTCTGTTTTTGTGCCAGTACCATGCTGTTTTGGTTACTGTAGCCCCTGTAGTATAGTTGAGAGTCAGGTAACATGATGCTTCCAGCTTTGTTCTTTTTCCTTAGGATTGCCTTGGCTAATTGGACTCTTTTTCAGTTCCATATGAACTTTAAAATAGTTTTCTCTAGTACTGTGAAGAATATCATTGGTAATTTAATAGGAATAGCATTGAATCTGTACATTGTTTTGGGCACTGTGGTAATTTCAATGATATTGAGTCCTCCTATCCATGAGCATGGAATGTTTTCCCATTTGTTTGTGTCATCTCTGATTTATTTGAGCAGTATTTTATAATCCTCATTGTAGAGATATTTCACCTCTCTGGTTAGCTATTCCTAGGTAATTTATTCTTTATGTGACAATTGTGAATGGGATTGCCTTCCTGATATGGCTCTCGGCTTGACTATTGTTGGTGTGTAGGAATGCTCCTGATTTTTGTGCATTAATTTTGTATCCCGAAACTTTGCAGAAGATGTTTATCAGCTGAAGGAACTTTTGAGGCAAGACTATGGGATCTTCTAGATATAGAATCATGTCATCTGCAAACAGTGATAGTTTCACTTCCTCTCTTCCTATCTGGATGCTCTTTATTTCTTTCTCTTGCCTGATTGCTTTGGCCAGGTCTTCCAATACCATATTGAATAGGAGTGGTGAGAGAGGGCATCCTTGATTTGTGCTGGTTTTCAAGGGGAATGCTGTCAGCTTTTGCCCTTTCAGTATGATATTGGCTGTGGGTTTTCATATATGGCTCTTATTATTTTGAACTGTGTTCCTTCAATACCTAGTTTACTGAGAGTTTTAAGCATAAAGGGATGTAGAAACCGTGTATACATATGTAACAAACCTGCACATTGTGCACATGTACCCTACAACTTAAAGTATAATAAAAATAAATAAATAAATAAGAAAACAAGAATTTTATCAAAGACCTTTTTTGCATCTATTGAGATAATCATGTGGTTTTTGTCTTTAGTTCTGTTTATGTGATGAATCACATTTATTGATTTACATGTGTTGAACCAACCTTGCACCCCAGGGATAAAGCCTACTTGGTCGTGGTGGATTAACTTATTGATGGGCTTCTGAATTTGGTTTGCCAGTATTTTGTTGAAGAATTTAGAATTATTGTTAATCAAGGATATTGGCCTGAAGATTTCTTTATTTGTTACTACACAACTTTTCAACTTGCTATTTTTTCTCAATGAACTCTATGAACCAAAAATAAGTGAATACTAGAAAGTTGTCTCTCAATCTTGTTTCTAAAAGAGGGTGCTGTGGTTTGAATGACGACATCCCCTATAAAATTGATGTCAAAACTTAATCCCCAGTGCATCAGTAGTAAGAGATGTGGTCTTTGGAAGGTGGTTAAGTCATGAGGTCTCCAACATCATGAACGAGATTAACACCCTTATGAAAGGGCTTGAGGGAAAAGGGAATGCTTTCTTGCCCTTCTGACCCTTCCACAAAGCGAGGACAGAGCATTCATTTCTCTGGAGGATGCAGCAACAAGGTGCTATCTGGGAAGCAGAAACCAAACTCCAGACACCAAACCTGCCAGCACCTTTATGTTGGACTTCACAGCCTCCAGAACTGAGACAAAAACATTCTGTTGTTTAGAAATTACCCAGTCTGTGGCATTTTTTATAGCAGCACAAATGGACTAAGACGGAGGATCATCCTATTCGTTTCTGATATGGTTCACAGAAAACTATGTGTTGATTTGGGTAGTAGATTGTTTTCTTTCCATTTGGAAAAGCACTGTAACTACACATGGTTTAAACTTCATGTTGAATTAAAAGTGAAGTAGGAGAATGCCTCTGTATATTCCAAGTATATTTATGGCTGTTTGCTGATTGGCTTAGAAATACCCACAGCTCCGTTATGATTGCTGATGCTTTTAGAAGGCGAGAACTCTTTATAAAGGGTCCTAATGTATTAGAACATCGATATTGTTGTTTTACTTGTATCAATATGATAGAATGATGGGTTACATTGCCCCACAGAGTTTCCAGGCTGTTTTCTGTGACAGAGCTTTTAACATTAAAAATGAAAACATTCAACAATAGTAGTGTATATAGTCAGGCTGTTTGAGACATTCCCTGTAGCTGTGTAAGATGCTTTATTTAAGGGAAAATCCTTGAAGAAATTAATTGATATGAGCCAGAAGTTGTTCAGCTGATTTAATCGCTAATCTGCTGTTGTTTCTAAATTGAATGAGATCCAGAAGGAAGTCTGCCTGCTTCCAAATCAGCCAATTCAAGATATGTGCGCAGGATGGAGTTAGACCACTGTATGCTAAAATGCCGGCTCAAAATTAAGCAGGCTTTGCTATGGATGGGAATGAGGGAGTGATTAGCCAAGTTTTAAACATGCTAATTCACTTTTCAGGGCATTTTGCCAAGTTAACTAAGGCTATCCTGAAACTATTTGAAAAATTAACTCAAGAATAAATAGTGACCAGGCCTGAATTTCTGTTTTCAAAATTTGTTAAGAACTGAACTTTGAAAAATAAGTCAGTAAGTAAAGTAAGGCCTTTATTCAGATATCACATTGTGGAATCCCAGTCATAGTGCAGTCTCCTGTGGATGAAGTAAACAATTTAGGTTGTACACTTTCTGCTCCCCACTGACTGGTTCTATGCGTAAGTCTGTCCTGTTCTCTTTGAAATTCAGATATTCAATCTATGTGACAATAAGAGAAATTTTAAGTACCAATGAAATTGTAATTGATTTTAAACCCTGGGAACTAGAGGGGAGCTAATAGCAGAGAGTAAATCTCTTACAATCCTTCTATTCAAAGAGTTAGCTTATCTCTCAGCATCAAACAACCCCTTACTTGGCCTTCAAAATTCTGCTGGACTCTCTAATCTCACATTTATCGGGTAGTATATTAAAGAGTTGTTCATTTTCAATTTTCTTATCAGTACTACAGAACAGATACAGTGTTAGTTTGGTTAAGGATATATAACCAACATTTTATTGTGAGGAGCTTAGGGAAAATATTCCATCTTGCATTTCAAGTGTGGCTTACCATTCTAATGAAATATTCTGAAAGGATAAGAAAGAAAAGTTGTCTTTGTTGTTATTTTTCTTTATCACCTATTTTTGTAAAATAATTTTCTGCTTTAATTCCATGCCCTTTAAATAGGAATTGTTCTAAAATTATCTTGGAAAGCCTAGCACCACACTATACGGAAATCATCGGTAAATTAGTTGAATATTAACACTGTAAATATAAAACTATTGGTTATTACAATGACTCTTGACCCAAACAGTAAAACAGCATGTCTTCCTAATGATAATGGTATCCTAACGATAATAGTATCAGTAAGAAAGACTAAGAAGATTCCTTCGTCTTTCTCTAGGAGAAAAGAAAAGAAGGGCAGGAGAGAGGGAAGGAGGGATAGAAGAAGACAAGGAAGAGGGAGAGAAGGAAGGAAGATAAAATCATAGGATTTATTTATCGGCATAGTCACTGAATAATATGTCTCTTTAGTTAACTAATGGATAAATTTATTCCTTTAATATTTCTATTTAATATTCTAATAAGATTAAAAGGAACAGAATACGTTTCTAATTAATTTTTATTTTCCCATTTTTTCATATTTCCTTAGCTACAGTTTTCTACAAACATACCACAAATTCAGTCTCAAAATTGCCCCCGAGTAGTTTCTGCAACTTACTTCCTACATATTATCAAAATGTTAGAACCCTTTATTTATCTACCTTAAGTTTCTGTGGCTTCTTAAACTAGTAAATGTATGGTTTGTGAGTTTATTTTTTAACAAGTTTAGGAAATATTTAGTCATTATTTCTCTAAATAGTTTTTCTGTTTCATTCTTTCTTCCTCTTTTCTGAGTCTCCAAGTGAATATATATTAGAACTTCAAAGATTGTTCCACAAGTCCCAGATGTTCTTTCAATATTTTTTAATGGTTTCTCTGGTTTTCAGATTGGACAATTTCTATTGATCCATCTTCACGTTCACTGAGTCTTTCCTCTCATGCCATCTCCATTATGCTGTTAAGCCCACCTAGTGAACTTTTTATTTTAGTATCACATCTTTTAAATCTAGAATTTCTTTTTGCTTCATGTTTCTCATTTATTTCTTTGCCATATTCATTATCTCATCATTCATTATCAGTGTATTTTTCTTTATATCCTGAGCATAGTTATAATAACTAACTTAAAATCCTTGACCTCTAATTCTAATATCTGGATCATCTCAGGACTGATCCCTGTTGATTGCCCTTTATTTTGAGAGCAGTCAAAATGCTCTTTCCTATGGCTGACAATTTTGTATTGTAACTGGACTGTGTAAATGATACATTATAGAGAGACTCTGGACTCTCCACACCTAAGAGTCCTGATTTTTGTTTGTTTTAGCAGACAATTAACTTATCTTAATGCAAACCCCAAAACTCTGCCCCTTCTGCAGTTAGCAACTGACTGAAATATCTGTACAGTTATTTCAATCTTAGCTGGGCTGCTTGGCATCTGCCAAGCACAGGCATAGCTCAGATGTCAGCCAGTGATTTGGGTAGAATACATATGCAGAATCTGGTGCTCCCTCTCTGTATCTTTCTTTCTTGGATATCTCCCCAGTTTCTAGATGTTTTGATGGCCCCAACTCTGATTTCTCAGCCAGTCAGAAGGCGAATTTCTCTCTGAATTTTAACCTCCCTGCTTGGTACCACCCCCTGAGCCTGTTCTCAGGCAAAAAGGATAGTGTAGTGTCGCTCCCTTCTCCCAGGTGCCAGTTCCCCTTTAGTTTTTGCCCTTTTTTGGACATTCTTCAGTGCATTTGGATAGTGTGTGTGTGTGTGTGTGTGTGTGTGTGCACGCGCGCGTGTATGTGTGTGAGTGTGTGTGTGAGTGTGTGTGTGTTTGTGTGTATGTGTGCACGCCTGTGTGTGTGTGTGTCGTGAGTTATCTGCAGGAGAAGCCCAAAGGAGGTATTCTGCCATTACCAGAAGTTGAAATCTTCAAAAATCGTCTATCATAAATAAAAGTACGAAGAATCCTTATAGAAAGAACATTCACCTAGATATAAAACTTTTTCCAATTGCAAACTTGTAACATTTGAAGACTTAAATGTTTTTTGCTGTTGTTGTTTTTAAATTCCCATCCTGTGTACTGCCATCGCTAAATCAGAGTAATGAATTCACTGGTTGTGAGCAACTTGACATGATTTGTAGAAGCACAAAAAGCCCTGGGGAATTGGACTTGGTATTGCTCACTTTTAAGCTAATAAAGAGAAAACCCTACAATCAAATGCAGTGAAGGGTATAATTGGTGCAATACTACTTGCTATCAGTGTACTTTTCAGGGTCATTTTTGTTAACTGAGGAATGAAGTAAAACATTTTTAAGCACCCAGTACTTCAATAAGAATATATATGGTTACCCTGAGCAGTCAAGTCCAAATACGTGATGCCTGATTATTATAGAAGCACCTATTCAGCACTGCTCATTGTAAAGGATCTTATTCTTTAGTTGCAGATATATATCACCTGAAATCAAGCCATGTCTGGAAAATAGATCACTTTTAGCTCCATGTACCATTAAGGGTGAATAAAGTGTCAAAAGTAAAGGAGAGCTTATACACATATTACAGGTATGGGAATGTCTGTACAACTTGAAAATATATCCATCAAGAGTTGTATTTCACAGAAATTGAAATATTTCAGAAGCAATACTCTATTGTGTGCCATGGAATACATATTTCCTGAGTCTGGAGAAATTTCAAGCCTCCTTTTTTCTGTCGCATATGTTCTGGCTGATGCCTTGTAATCATTGCTTCCCCATTCAGTCACCATGGAAATGAGAAGGACTTTGTTGTCTTGGATAGAGAACTGACTTAATAATAGGAAACTCCATATAGGGATAACTGGGCATTTGTGTTCCTCAGGGGTCAGTAATAAAACCCATCTTATTTGAGGAATAAAATCCCACATAAGTAGATAAGTCTTCCCAATAAGAAAAAGGCAAGATGATGGTAATACACTGAAAAGGGATCTCTAAAACAGTGTGCATGGGCAGAAAAGGTGATGTGCATTTGAATGCGGGCAAACACTAGGTGATATAACTTATTACCAAGAAGCGGTTTTAAAAGAATGCAGTTTGTATTTTTCTACCTAAGAATAGAACCCTGGAGCCTGAAGAAGGGAAAACCAAGTTCCTGTCTCCTTCTTAGGTAATATTAAAGTGCGATTCTCTAATCCAAGGTCAAAAAAAATTATTCATTTCAAATAACTACCGATTTAAAAAATTTCTGTGACCAAAAATATAAACATTTTCTTTAAAGCATTATTTGAAATCAATCAAGTTATTTATTTGCACCAACTGGAATTATCTAGATCAATGCTACTCAAAACATGGTACCAAAACCAGCAACATCAGCATCACCAGAGCTTGTTGAAAATGCAGTCTCAGGCCCAACTCCAGACCTATGGTATCACAATCTGCATTTTAAAAAGATCCCCAGGTGATTGATACGTAGGTTTAAGCTTGAGACGTACTAGAATCGATAATACAATAAAATAAAATCTCAATGTAAGAAGCATCACGTCTGTCTTATTTAGTGAGACCATTGGAAAGTGAGGTCAAAAGAACACTAAGGAAATTTGTAGATGGCTGTAATTTGGGAACTACTTTCAATTCTCAGAAAAAAAGATAACTAGCACAAAAGAATCTAAAGAGATTACAAAGAAGAAAGAAGAAATGAAATGAAACCTGGGTAAATGTATGATATGAATCTGTGAAATAATAATATCAAATAAGACATTTAATAGACACAATTTAGAAAGCTGTATTATCAGGAGACCTAGAGCTGGGATGAAAGTGAAGAACAAATTATAGTAAAATCAGGATTTCAGGGTATTAGGATAATAAAAACAACTAATGCAATTTGGGGCCTCCTATCCAGAGACAAATCATGGAAGAGGCAGATAATGGTTCTTTTTTAATGACTCGGGTGAAAATTCAGAGAGAATATTTGGACACAAAAGCAGAACAGCTCTGGCTTCCTACAGAATCCAGGGAACAACAGGTTATAACATTTGATAGATGAAAAGAACTATGAATAGTGTAAATGATGATTCCAAAGTCAGACTTATGACAACACTTGGAAATATGAAATGTGAAAAGCCTTTGATTTTAGGAGGCATGAAATTTGAAGTATAGTAGTGAAATCAAACAGAAAAAATATGTCCTGAATATTAACACACATCACACATATTTAATAGCACTGAGCCCAAGTCTGTCTGCTCAACTATTCAGGCCACATATACATTCCCCACAAAGAGAAAATAACCAGTTGTAGCTGACTCCTCACCCCACCACCAGATCTTGAGAAAAGTTCAGACGGCCTTTATAGCTCTACCTTGCTTCATTTTTGCAATGACACAAGTAAAACGCATTAACTTACTTAGGGTGAGTACACCTACCATGTACGCTACCTAGACACATGTTTTTGTTTTTATTTTTAATTTCAATAGGTTTTGGGAGGACAGGTGGTGTTGGTTACATGAATAAGTTCTTTACTGGTGATTTCTGAGATGTTGGTGTGTCCATCACCCAAGAAGTATACACTGTACCCAACGTGTACCCAATGTGTAGTCATTTATCCCTCACCCCCCTCACCCTTTCCCCTAAGACCACATTGTATTAAATTTTTTTTTTTTTTTTTTTTTTGAGCTGGAGTCTCACTTTGTCACCCAGTAGTGCAGTGGTGCAATCTTGGCTCACTGCAGCATCAATCTCTGAGTAGCTAGGACTACAGGAGCATGCTACCACGCCTGGCTAATGTTTGTTTTTTTGTAGAGACAGGGTTTCACCATGTTGACCAGGCTGGTCTTATACCCTGGCCTCAAGTGATCTCCCCACCTCAACCTCCCAAAGTGCTGGGATTACAGTCGTGAGCCACTGCACCTGGCCCCACTGTATCATTCTTATTCCTTTTCATCATCATAGCTTAGCCCCCAATTATCAGTGAGAACATAAGATGTTTGGTTTTCCATTACTGAATTACTTCACTTAGAATTTAATAGTCAGTTCCATCCGGCTTGCTATGAATGCCATTATTTCATTCCTTTTTATGGCTGAGTAGTATTCCATGATGTATATGTACCACATTTTCTTTATCCACTCATTGATTGATGGGCATTTGGGCTGGCTCTGTATTTTTGCAACTGCAAATTCTGCTGCTATAAACATGGTTGTGCAAGTATCTTTTTCGTATAATGACTTCTTTTCTTCTGGGTAGATACCCTTTAGTGGGATTGCTGGATCAAATGGTAGATCTACTTTTAGTTATTTAAGGAATCTCCACACTGTTTTCCATAGAGGTTGTACTAGTTTACATTCCTACCAACAGTGCAAAAGTGTTCCCCTTTCACCACATCACCATATCCATGCCAACATCTTTTTTTTTTTTTTTTTTTTTTTGATCATGGCCAGTCTTGCAGGAGTGAGGTGGTTTTGCATTGTGGTTTTGATTTGCATTTCCCTGATAATTAGTGATGCTGAGCATTTTTCCATATACTTCTTGGCCATTTGTTTTCAGAATTGTCTTTTCATGTCCTTAGCCCACTTTTGGATGGGATTGTTTGTTTTTATCTTGATGATTTGTTTCAGTTCTTTGTAGCTTCTGGACATTAGTCCTTTGTTGGATGTATAGATTGTGAAGATTTTCTCCCACTCTGTGGGTTGTCTGTTAACTCTGCTGATTATTTCTTTTGCTATACAGGAAGTTTTTAGTTTAATTAAGTCTCATCTATTATCTTCGTTTTTATTGCATTTGCTTTTGGGTGCTTGGTCATAAAGTCTTTGCCTAAGCCAGTGTCTAGAAGGGTTTTTTCAATGTCACCTTCTAGAACTTATATGTCTTCAGGTCTTAGATTTAAGTCTTTGATCCATCTTGAGTTGATTTTTGTATAAGGTGAGAGATGAGGATCCAGTTTCCTTCTTCTACATGTGGCTTGCCAGTTATCCCAGCACCATTTGTTGAATAGGATAGACACGTTTTTAATACTGTCCTTGCCATGTTCTCCTGGAGCTATAGATCCAGACCTAAAGTTGCATGTAATGCCAGGTCATCATATTGTTCATGAACACGATCATGTGGGAGGGAGTATGGACGTAGCTGTTACTCTCTTTTCCCCATCTGAACCTGAATCCTGTTCCTTTGGATAGCAATTCAGTTCATTAGGTTCCAGACTAGTTTTAGTATAGTAGTAATGGAAAAAAATATGATGTTATCAGCTATACTCATATTAAGCTACAGAGCATACTGCAGTTTTGCCTTGACCAAAGAATGCCTCTACTAGATGAAAATCAGAACTTAAAGTACAGGTAAATAAATAGCTGATTACAAAAGATTCTTACATTTCAGCAGGCTTCTCCATGGAGCTCCTTTTAAAAAATGAACTCCTCTAGTGTTTTTTGTTTTTTGTTTTTTGTTTTTTTTGAGGTGGAGTCTAGCTCTGTCGCCCAGGCTGGAGTGCAGTGGCCCAATCTCAGCTCACTGCAAGCTCCGCCTCCCGGGTTTACGCCATTCTCCTGCCTCAGCCTCCGGAGTAGCTGGGAGTACAGGAGCCCGCCACCTCGCCCGGCTAGGGTTTTGTTTTTTTTTGTTTTGTTTTGTTTTTTGTTTTTTGTGTTTTTTTGTATTTTTTAGTAGAGACGGGGTTTCACCATGTTAGCCAGGATGGTCTGATCTCCTGACCTCGTGATCCGCGCGTCTTGGCCTCCCAAAGTGCTGGGATTACAGGCTTGAGCCACCGCGCCCGGCCTCCTCTAGTGTTTTTAAGTGTTTTACAGACCATTAATTACATGGCAGAGGGGCAATGAGAAGGAATTTCTAAATTTAATGAACTAGGACACACTCAAGTTGAGGACAGATAAAAATAAGACAAGTTATATTTAAAATTCTACTTTATCAGTGGGAAAACACAACCATGAAAACCATCTAAACATCAACTTGAAAGTATTCAGTTCTCAGGTATGCTATACCTGAGAGAGTGACAACTTGATGAAAACATTGATGATGATGATAATATTGTATAAATATGATAATTATATATAAATATATTAGTCTACAGAATATGTGCAGCAATATCTACATGTGTGCCTTGCATATATGTGTTATATATAATATTAGTACTATATGTATTGTATATTTTAATAGTTATTAAATATGGGTATATGTGTATTTTTATGTGACATTAATATTATCATTTAATAGATATAGATATTAACTATATCTGCATATATTTGTGTATATATTCAATGTGTTTATGTAAGAGTGTGTGTGTGTGTGTGTGTGTGATTCAGCCATCACCTAACAAGGTGGAGGCATCATTCAAACTTCCCACCTTTGCATTTTACACCTAGATTTAATACTGACATTGACTTTGCAAATCTCACTCTTCTGAATATGAAATAACCCAACTGTCCATTCATTCCCAGCTCTGAAACTCTTAAATCTCATTTAGAGATGGCTTAAACCAGGAAATAAATTAGCCACATCCCTAGAAACTTTGGCTATAATTGCCTAGTGTATTTTTCCACTAGTAGTGTTTGAAATGCTTCCTATGAAGTAAATGCTTTACAAAGTTAGCAGAAGGAGTTTCCCGGAAATAGCAGTGTAAATGGCCTTGACTGCATTTTGATAGGAAACTTCAAGCCATGTTGATTAATACATTATCCATAAAATTAAACCAGCCTAGAAAAGGTTAATTTTAAAATAACTATAATGTTAATGTAATACTTATTTTTGATGAGGACAGGCTGAAGAGAGCTTAATAAACTATACTAGACAAATTCAGATAATATACTACTTCAAAATTGTTACATGAAAAACTTTCCATTTTTAATTTCTTCCATGGAATAGTAGAGTATGACCATTAGTATGTTTTTAATTTAAAATGCATTTTGGAACATATTGACAGTAAAATTGAAAGAACAGGATTTGAAGATTTGGATTCTGTCTGTATTAATAGCTGATTGCATAGTAACAGATAATCTTTCTTTTCTCTTTTCTCCTTTTTTTGGGGTTTTTTGTTGTTGTTTGTTTGTTTTTTGTCTTTTTTGGGGGGGTTTTTTGTTTTGTTTTGTTTTGTTTTGTTTTTGATACAGACTTTCACTCTTGCAGCCCAGGCTGGAGTGCAATGGCAACATCTCGGCTCACTGCAAATTCCGCCTCCCGGGTTTAATCAATTGTCTTGCTTCAGCCTGCCAAGTAACTGGGATTACAGGCGCCCACCACCATGCCTGGCTAATTTTTTGTATTTTTAGTAGAGACGGGGGCTTCACCATGTTGGCCAGGTTGGTCTCGAACTCCTGACCTCAGGTGATCTGCCCGCCTCGGCCTCCCAAAGTGCTGGGATTACAGGCATGAGCCACTGCACCCAGCCCCACTGCACCCAGCCCCACTGCACCCAGCCCCAGATAATCTTTCTGATTCTCTGTTTTCTCCTCTAGCAACTGGAGATAATTAAATCTTCCCAGTTGACTTCACAGCACTGTTGTGAAGAATCAAAAGAGCTCATATGTATATACAATTATATCTGTATAATCTCTATATATGTTCTCAAATACCGTAAGGTATATGTAAATATGTGTAAAGTATTTTAATGTTTTTACAGTTTTAATGTTTTAAAAGGAACACATTTCATAGAAGAACGTTATGAGAAAGTAATGGTTTCTCATTTTGAATATAAGATAGCTGGATTTGATATCAATATTAATTTTTATTAGGTATTGACTTAGCTTTGCTTATCTTATAACAAGAGACCATAATCCAAGCATAGTTTATTCCATTGACTTTATTACTTTATCAAAGCTAGTAATTATACTTCTGGTGTTTCCAGACCGACAACAAAAACAATTGAACATAATGCAATGAATATTGCAATGAAAAGCATTTGTCATTATAATGTGCTTGAATTCCAGGAAGATGCAATATACTCTATTTGTGTGTAGTTTCTTATAAACAGCCTTGGCCCGGCGCAATGGCTCACGCCTGTAATCCCAGCACTTTGGGAGGCCCAGGCGGGTGGATCACGAGGTCAGGAGATTGAGACCATCCTGGCTAAGAAGGTGAAACTCCGTCTCTACTAAAAATACAAAAAAATTAGCCAGGCGTTGTGGTGGGTGCCTGTAGTCCCAGCTACTCTGTAGGCTGAGGCAGGAGAATGGCGTGAACCCGGGAGCGGAGTTTGCAGTGAGCCGAGATCGCGCCACTGCACTCCAGCCTGGGCGACAGAGCGAGACTCCGTCTCAAAAAAATAAATAAATAAATAAATCAACAAACAAACAGCCTTAGTTCTATTTGAAACTAAAGAAGAACAGGGTGGTTAGTTTCAACATGTTAACAGCTCATTCTCTTTAAGTAAAATAGAAAATGGAAAAGAAAAGGACCTAGAAAGAAGCCTATCTCACTCCATCCAGAAGTCATGAAAGAAGATGATGCAGTGATGTATCTAGCTCTGAGGTCCTCTTTTGTATAAAAGAAATAAATATTAATAAATATAGAATATCTGAGCAAAGGACTTCTTCAGAGGAGAACCCAGAGAGAGCCCAGTGCCCATAAGAAAATGCCTTGCTGAGCTTATTATAGTTCTTGTTGACCAAACAGATTATATTTTACCTACATGAAAATAATAGTAATAGTGAGAAAAATGTTATTGAACATTTGAATGATGCTTTCATTCATTCATTTATTCATCCATTCAACAAATGTTTATTAAGCACCTACTTTGGAATAGGCAGTATGACAACATTATCATACTGTAGTGAAGAAGAGAGACTAGGTCCTTGTTCTCTTGGAGATTACAGTCTAATAATGATGGACAGAAACTATGTTCATTTTTTTATAAGATACAGTGTGTACTAAACATTTGCAGGCTGAAAAGGCATTCTTAGAAGAAAATTAGGGAATGTGGAGCTACTTTAATCTGGGTATCAGGGAAGGGTTCTGTGAGAAAGAGATATTTGGAATGAGATGTTAAGGATGAGGAGCCAGGAAACAGCGTTCCACTGGTGAGAATAGCATTTGTGAAGGTGTGCAAAAACCTGAAAGACAGCCTTTGCGGCACAAGTTAGAGAAAAAAAGTGGAAGTAACACCACATGGTATTCGAAAGGTTGATAATGGCCACATTATGTGGAGGCTTATTGACCATGACGAAGAATTTGGATTTTATTAAATGTGCAAAAGGAAACTGACAAATGGTTTTACACAGAAATGGTGAAAATATACAAATACATCATCATGCTACTATGTGAACATATGTAGGAGATGTGATGCAGTGAAGTTACAGACATCATTATGAGGTGGTTAGCAGGACTGGCTTTGTGGGTATGTAATCTGTGCCACAGTACAAAGCTTCCCTCTCAGAAGGGTCCTGCTCTTGGCTTAATGCTCTGACAACTCCATCTTGAAATTCATAATAATTTTTAAACCGGGAGGCTTGGATTTTTACTGTTCATTGGGTCCCCAAATTATGTAGCTAATACTGTCTGCTATGGAAATCTAGTTGCAAGATGATGTTATAAACTAGGATATTGACACTGGAGAAAGACAAAAGTTATCAGCTGGGTGCAGTGAGTCAGGCTTGTAATCCTATCACTTTGAGAGGCCAAGGTGGGCAGATCACCTGAGGTCAGGAATTTGAGACTAGCCTGGCCAACATGGCGAACCCTGTCTCTACTAAAAATACAAAAATTAGCTGGGCATGGCAGTGCATGCCTGTATTCCCAGCTACTTGGGATGTTGAAGCAGGAGAATTGCTTGAACCCGGGAGGCGGAGTTTGCAGTGAGCCGAGATCATGCCACTGCACTCCAGCCTGGGTAACAGAGCAAGACTCTGTTTCAAAAAAAAAGAAAAAGAAAAAGAAAAAAGTTATTTCTATTTCACAGGTGAAACACAGCTATAAATCTGTATCAGATTGCCAGTAATATAGGCTTTCAATTTGGTCCATGTAGAGCATTTTAATTGTTTATTCAGCCCTAACTTATGATAATCAACACATATTACATCCATTTAGTAAATACTAGTTTTCAAAAGATTGCTAATTTTTGTCATCTTCTGTTAGTGCATCTGCATGTTATATATGTATAATAGAGATGAATTCCAAAGAGCGTGGAACATTTAACTTTACCTTTCCATTTCATTAATACCTATCAAGCCCAAAGCATACAAAAGACTCTGTTGTAAACTTAGAATGGTGCAGGTATTTTCTATTAAGAGCTTATAATTGAGTGTAAAGTTAAGATCTAAATAGCTATAATGTGAGAAAGGATATACTTGTAAAGGAGATACAAAATATGAACTGTAAAATTTTTCATTTCTTTAGAAGAATCATTAAAAGTTTTATCAAGTGTTTCTGCTTATTTAATCACGGGAGTTCAAAGATGTTTGTCGTGACACCAGAATGTGGATGACATTATTATGACATTTCATTTTAATTAAAACTAGATATTGCCAGGGATTCCATAGTAGATGTCTCCCAATATGTAGTAATCCATAAGATTGTCATGCTATATATGAAAATCCCATTTAGAAGATAAATATTATTGAGGTCTTTAAAGAAAAAAACTTGAAAATGCCTCTCCTTATTTCCTGCAGAATGAAGTAGATCTATAATTAAAATAATTCTTAGTATTCATCATCAGAGTTGAAAAATAAAATCAGACTTTTGATTCCTAGATGAAAATCTACTAAGAGATCAATGAAAATATCCTGGTTGCTGCATAACGCATCTGTCTTCAGTTTAAGTTGCACAAACTGCAAGCAAATGTGGATGTTTTCTCTGTAGTATGGAACTTTCATCAGGGAAAAGCCTAGTTTGATGATGAAATTGCAAAGCAGATATCCCAAAAGAACACACACACACACACACACACGCACACACACACCCTACACATACACCAAACAGAAGAACACATGGGCAATGGAGGGATGTACCAGTGCCCCAGAGACAGAGACCTCTGGCAGTAAAGAGCTGTTCTTGTCATGCATGACAGCTTAAGGCTCCAGACATTTCATCCCAGGACATTTGTTACAGTTGCAGGCTTCCATGTTTTAGGCTATGGACAGAGTTTCTAGTTTACATCTCCTGAGACCTACTCAGGGCTCTGGCTTGCCTTACACTTATCTTCCTTTTCAAACCTGTGTCTATACAATAAAGTAGTCATGTATCTATATCCAAAGTGCACACACTTTGTAACTTAGGGTAAAAGAAAATGCCTACCAACTTAGGCTATACCAAGTTGTATAAACCAATATTGCACTCACCCTCTTGATTCTACCGAATCTCAAAGTACAGTATAAGAGAGCTATTACTCGCTCCGCAATCATTGAGCCTGACATGACGCACAGAAGAGTTTAACATGAAAATAAGATGGACTGATGGGCTAAGGACATAGAAGACACTGAGAAGATTTGATACAACTTGAGAAATATGTGTAAGTCTTACAGTTGGAATATTTAGGAAAAGGAAGGAGCATTTTGGATAGTCTTATCTTTATCTCAAATATCAATATCGTAGTTTAGGCTTTTAGGACCTCTCTTCTCTTCTGCGCTGTAACTGTAGGCTTTCTCCTCCCAGCTTCTCCTTCTCCTTTCTCCAGACCTTTTATATCTCCTTCTCCAGACCTGCCAGTTTATTCTTTCCAAAGCTCATTTTCTGATTCAGAGCATTCAGTGATATTTCTTGACCAACAAACGTAAGGGATGCTTTCATCTGGCATTCAAGGCTCTTTGTGATCTCACTGCAACCTATTTTGCCAGTCTTTCTTTCTTTCTTTCTTTCTTTCTTTTTTTTTTCTTTTTTTTTTCTTTTTTTTTTTTTTTTTTTTTTTTTTTTTTTTTTTTTTTTTTTGAGACAGAGTCTCACTCTGTCACCAGGCTGGAGTGCAATGGCGTGATATCAGCTCACCGCAATCTCTGCCTCCTGGGTTTAAGCGATTCTCCTGCCTCAGCCTCCTGAGTAGCTGGGGCTCTACAGGAGCACCCCCACCCCCTATGCCCAGCTAATTTTTGTATTTTTAGAAGAGACGGAGTTTCACTATGTTAGCCAGGATGGTCTCCATCTCTTGCCCTCGTGATCCACTGGCCTCGGCCTCCCAAAGTGCGGGGATTACAGGCATGAGCCACTGTGCCTGGCCTATTTTGCCAGTCTTACTTTTGTTACTTCCTTCCATGTAAATCATCTTCCAGTAAAGTGGTTTTCAAACATGCTCTCCTCCTTCCTATAACAGCCTCAATACATTGGCTCATGGCATGCAGTTCTTCTGACTCTTTATTTTCCTTGCCTATTGAAATTCTACTAATTCTTCAAGGTGCTGTCATTACCCACCCCAGGAAGCTTTGTTTATTTTTCCCACTGGATATATTTATCTCCTCTAAACTGAGAAAGCATCTATTATGTACATATATTCATATTTACCATCCGTATCCATGTTTATTTGAGTAACTGTACTTGGTTTTACCTGTCTTTCTACTGCAGCCCCAATTATAAGTACCATATGGACCATACTTTTATATGTCTCTGTCTCACATCATGCCTCCTGATCATTAAAAAAAAAAAAAAGGTTCAGTAAGGTTTTAAAAATGGCTAGAAAAGAATGGAAGAGTATTCTCCGTATTCTTAGATTTAACAATCATTGTATTTCCATCCAGACCTTATGGAAAGTCCATTGGCTGAAAACAGAACAGACAAACAAACAAACAAACCCTGAATATTTAATAGAGACTGCCCAGAATAACAGGATGTATTGTACTGCCTTTGGTCATGGTGCACTTCCTTTACATTTGCCAATTCAAGAGCTTGTGGTTGGGATGAACATATAGGCCAGGATATAGGCAGGATTATCTCTGACAGTCCTGACTTTTGTGCCTGTAATTATCAATAATACCTTGTCTTTCACTTCCAAAAGAGTTCTGGTTTAGATGATAAAGTATATGGTCACTCTCCGTAAGGACCATTTTTACGAGCAAGTGAAAAGACTCTCCCTCCTTGTCAACATTGTATTAAGTTTTCTTATACAAACTACTAATATTATAGAATTGGGATAGATTAGCATCTCACCCATTTCTTCCCAAAGCTTTAGGTTCATCTAAAAAGCAAATAAATCAACAGACAGACAAAAAAGCAAAAATAAACAAACAGAAAAACAAATAACAAAACAAGTCCCAAAGGCTAAGCCATTTGAAGTAGAAAAGGATAAAACATAAGGCTTAGGATCATTGAGAGAAATATTTTTTTCTCCTCCTTTTTCCCTTTTCTCTCCCAGGAATTCTTTATTAGACTCAATTGAAGCCTTGAGTTTGAGGTTTTGTATTCTCAGATGATAAGCACACCTATTAAAAAAGCAATGTATTCATGTTAACTCCCTGGCACCAGCAGGATCTGTGTATTCACTGCTAGCAGTGGACACCATGCCAGGAGAACCTGACTCCTGGTGCAAAAGGATTAGGGGGAAAAAAAAGTCAAACAATGCCAAAAAAAAAAAAAACACATAATTCTTTTCTGTACTCTGTGGTTTGTTTTACTTAGGAAAACGGCCTGGTTATACCCTGCAGCATGCATTCATTACAGTGATCTTTGACTGGCAGATGCAGAGTAATAGGATGCATATTTTAGTGCTTATTATAATACCCTGTCCAAAAACAACTTGACAAATTTGTGATTTCGACAATATCTCATTTTGCTGGCTGCAGTGCTCTGTGATTGTCTGGCCCACGTGGCTTCCAGATTATGCATACCACCAATACTTCTCATTAAAATGGCCACAGTTCACCAGTTTCGGTAGCTTGGAACGAACTTGGAATGAATTATTATACAACAAAGAGGCTGCTGTCATGCAGAACAAAAGACAAGCAAAAGAGAGCTTTGGCTTAATGAGGCTAAGTGAGTGTCTCCCCTGCATCACAGCTACTTGACGGCCTTTGAGCATGGATTTTTTTTCTCCACAGGCCAAAACCTTTGGTCTATTATTTTGTGTTTATGCACCTTGAGGCTAATATACATTTTAATATGCTGCACATGGAGAAAAAAAAAATCAACCATTAGATTAGAACATGTGCACTCCCTGTTAAATTAATGACAACCGAACATAGAGATAAATTTAGGTTTTCATATTTAATTATAGCATACTGCAGTACGTTTAGCAAGGATAAATTGCACTATTATTATGCTTCATTTTTTTTGACATCTTCTCCTATTAGTAGTGCACACTTGCCCCAGCACCACCACCACCGTCACCCGGTGGCCATGCTAACATCTCTGCATATCTTCCTTTTCTCCACATCACACAATCTTAGCCACCACGTTGAAAGGTATACTGTTTTATTTGTAAGATTTAGTGAGAGAACTAATGCCATTTTGGCAGTTCTGTGTGCATAAGAAAGTAATTTGTAAGGGAAAAATGATAACTCAGCTAAGAATAATTGTTATCACTCCTCCTTGCTACATCAGATTATAGTGATGGGCTCAAGTTCTCTGCTTTTCTGATCCACCAAAGGCACAAAGCACAGCGTATGACTCTGAATAGTTGATGTTTCACTATGACTCAGATGACCTGTGTATAAAGAAGTAGTCATAACACTCCCAAGAAAAATTCCAACAACGCTGTCACTTTTTGAAGCTTTTCTCTGTTGATTTTAATCTATTTATTGTAGAAATGAGAACGCTTCAAGTAGTGAAAGTTGCAGGGTAATAAAGATGGTCTTTGGGGAAAAAAAATTAACGAAGTTGATGGTGGAGATTACGAATATTACTGTTCATTCTTTCAAGACCACCAAAGCAGGAACAGATTGTTAATGTAACTGAAATGTCAAAATGAACTTTTCATGTAGAATGACCAGAGAACTTGTAGTTCTTTCCATTTGGGGACTGTGATTTTACTTTCCATTAATTGAGTGTGTTTGTTCCATGTTACATTTGAGCTTATAGTTTAGCTTGCTTCATATACCAATTAATAGAGTTCCAGATGGTTGCCCAGAATGTAAGATATTCTTCTATTTTTGCGTAAAGCTGAAAGAAAGGCGTTTGCCTATGTCTCTGCATTAAGGAAGTGCACCCATTTATTATCTTTTTGCTTTAAAAAGTCACTTGAATCAGCAAATGTCTTAAAATCAGAGAATACTTTTACAGGATCACTGAAATCTTGTTCTGGGGTTATCCTGAGACTTATCCTTTATTTGATATTTGTTTCATGATGATGCATAGTGGGGTTTGATGACCAGAGGACCATGGCCAGAATAATAATTTCCTTGTTGGCAAGGTCTGTAACTGGGGATAAAGCATACACTAGAAGAGTCAGTTACCATTGGCTGGTGAATGACTCTTCTTGATGACACAGAAAAGCAGCCATTACACATGTATTAAGAATAATTCTCTTTGCCCAAATTCTGGTCAAATGAAATTTGAAAGATGAGATATAAGAAATGGGCTTACGAAGATGGGCTGTAAAATCCGTTTTCAAAATGCTTTTTGGTTTAAAGCTGACTCACCTCAGACACTAAAAGTGTGAGATAATGAATAGCTAAGTAGCCTGGCAATATGGTAATGTCTTATGACTTAGAGCTGTTTTTTATAGTGTTTACCAAACTTAAATTCTAAGAAACTCCTGTGTGAAAAGAGGTGAGGATTATATTTACTATTTTATAGAGGTTGACACTGAGTCTCTAGGTGGAAGATCTATCTAATTGGTACAGTCACTGGGTAATACTAAATTTCCTTACTCAGGAATCTAGATTCACTTACCTTGGAGACTCTTTCCACCTGTGGACAAGTGGTTTCGATAACTCTATCACTATTAGTTAGTGGTTATCAAGTCATTTTTCTGGGTTAATTCACTTTGAAGTTCAAATTATTCACTCTGATGTTCTCAGTCCTAAATACTCTTGCCATTGAACATTTCAGTGTGCTTAAAGCAGATGTCAAGACACCCTACAGGATTCCAATATAGCCATTCTAGCAAGAAGGAATTCCAAAATATACCTTGTTCCAAACATCCCTGGTAGAATGAAAGCAACTTATTTTCAATATAAGCATAATAATTTTAATAATAGTATATTATGGCCCTTAGAAATGCTCATGTTATTAAGTTAAAAAAAGAAATATAGCGATATCTAAATATAATTCCTCTTTTGTTATTAAAAAAGAGCATGCATTTGTGGACAGGAAAAAAAGCTATGATAATACCCATGTATTACCAGACATTTCTGAAAGCAGAAATTCTTGGTAATTTTTCTTTCTTTTTCTTTTCAATATTTCCTCAGTTTTCTTTAAGGAACGTTTATTTTATACTGAGAAAGACTAAAAATGAAAGCAATAGCTTTCAAAAGTTTTGTATAAGTCTCTAAAGAATTATTGATCAAATATTTCATCAAAATAGCCTTAGAAGAGCCAAATTTAAAAGAATCAAGACTATTCAAGTGCCAAGCAGGAAAGTCAGGAAGGGCATAAAGAGCTGGCATTATTTAACATACAGAATAAATTAAATTAGTTTAGTCAACAAAGAATGGCTGAGGAGGAATTGCTATTTTTCTGTTAAAAAAAAAACAGATTACCATGTAAAGTTTTATAAAGAGAGTAACAGTGTTTTAAGTCTACTACTGTTGAAGGAAAGTGAAACAAGTATGAAGAATGAAATCTGATGGAGATATACTTTCCAAAGAATGAGCTGTTTGAAAGAGACTGACAACATCTCTGGAATCTTTTGTTTCTTTTTTCTTGTTTTTCTTTTCTCTTCATTTCTCTTCTTTGGTCCTTGAGAAAAAGACAGATTCGCATGTATTTATAATTCTATATGTCTAGTAGAACCATATGAAGGAAACTAGTTTCTTTTGCTTTTCTAATGTTACCTGAAGTTTTCTATAAAATGTATTTATCAGAATTTTCAAGTTGACTTTTCACATTTAACAGCAGAAATGCTTGCCAAAGTCTAACTGAAGATAGATTTACTTATCCCTATTGTACAATATGATTATTTGCACCAAAAAAAGGCCCAATACTCTTTGAGTGCAAGTTGACTTGAAAAGCTATCTAGATTGATTCTGTTAATTTTTTAAAATTTTTACTAGGGTTAACATTTCTATTCTCTCTGCATTCTATGTGGATAAAGCTCAAAGTATAAACCTTGAGTGCCTCCAAATCTAATTAGTACATCCCACTCCAAACAGCCTAACAAAGAGTAAATCAAAGGAGCTCTTTGACCTACTACTTGATTTTAGGTTCCTAAGCAGTTCTCGTGTGTGGTTCTAGAATACCCAGAATGCTGATTGTGGTAGAAGGTTGTGGATATGTACTGCAGCTACTTGGTAAAGGAGTCAGTAACTCCTCCCCTGACCTTGGAGGGTTCTGTGATACCTCAAATGGAATCCAGTTAACATGACACAGGTGCCTCTGGGCATCTATTGCCATCCATTCATTCAGCTATGATGACTGAAATTCCTACCATATGTCAGACACTGTTCTACACACTTGGGATTTATCCATTTAAAAAAGGGGTCTACCCTTGTAAAACTTATATTTAAGTAAGAGAGATAAAAATGAACAAACAATAAAGATAATAAATGATAGTATATTTGGTGATAAGGGCTGTGTAAACAGGAAAAGTGGAGAAGACAAGGAAGTTCAAAAGTATGGGAGTCAGGAGACAGGTTGCAGTTTAAAGGTTAGAGAGCAGTGAGTATGGAACTTTTTGAGAAAGTCTTATAGCAAGATGTGAAGGAAGTGAGAAATAAGCCTTGTGGATGTCTGTGAGAAGAGATTTCCAGGCAGAAGGAATAGCCAGTAAAAAAGCCTTAAGGATCAGCCAAGAGTAGGATGTCTGAAGTAGAGTAGATAGGGGGAGTAATTAGAGACAAAGTCAGGGAAGTATGTAAGGTAGAGTAGAGGAATAGTGGCCATGCTCATGCTCTTAGTTCCCTTCTCATTCAAGAACCTGTTAGTCACCTTCTGTGCACCTCCTGCCTCGCTTTGTCTCCCCAGCTTCCCAGTTTGGTCTGGCATGCACTTATTAAGCTTCCATTATGTGCCAAGGACTGTGCTAGAAAATGCAAGTACAATCCTATATGAAGCGAGATCATTATACATCTTCAGTACTGCCCATTCTATTTTGGATCACTATGACAAGGTTTGCAGAGGTAATATGTACTCAGAAGTAAGCTTTCCCTACCTCCACATGTTTACTGATCTATTAGACGTATAACCCACTCAGCTCACACTTAAATTTGGCTTCATGTCATCACACAAAAATTAATTACTTGATTATTGGGGAAAAAAACAGTATTATAGTGTACCGAATGAGCTGCACTTTCAAAACAAGCCACAAACATCTTTATTCTCTTAAAACCCACTAAGCTCCTTTTCTTGGCTATGGATAAAATCCCAGAGTTTTTCTGATCACTTCCAGACATTAGAACACCCTCAGATAATAAAGAGTCCAGCCAGGAAACTTGTAGCTCTCCTCTTATTTACAGAGTCTCTGCTTTAACCTGCACTAGGGCCTATGGCAGCAGTAGAGAAAAGGCTGGATGCTTAGGTCGTCTGTGATTATCTTCTGCCTCCCTCTCCCATCCTTCTTCTTTGCTTCTCCATGTCACCTCTGATTCCTCCAGTGTGCTGGGAAAGGAGAAAGTATGTGAGGCTAAAATATGATTGTGTAGTGCTCTTATGGCATGGTCCTGATATCGACACAAGCAGAGCAGGTGCCGACTCTTTTTCTTAAAGGATACCTCTGTGGGATCTTCAGAGCCTCCAATTGTCTCTCCCTGGTCATACCTTCTGCTCTGCCCATTATGATTTCCTATGCTTCAGCATTTCACCTTTCAAGTCTCTTTCTACTGGGATTACATCTCCTTGGCAGGGCTTTCAAGATATTGCAGCAGCTTTTCAGAGTGTCCCCAAAACTAACTCCCATCTCTGTCATCATATGCGGACATCTCTACTGACCCTACTATCAGGGAACCCTGACAACCAACCTCTAACATACAGGCCTTTCTCAGCAGTGGTCAGACACCAGCCTCCTTACTTTAACCCTCCGCAGCTACCCATCCAAACACCCAGGGGCATGTCCATGTTCAGTTTGCTAAGACTGGTGTCACTACAGTCAGTAAGTGTCCCATAAAGGCAGATTTTTCCAAGTAGCAAATAGGTAACCCAGAGTTTAAAAAAAAAAAGTCAGTTGCCTCTTTAGGCAAGTAGCCCACTCTTGATTGTATTTAGAGTGTCTTCTGTCATTTAGCTTGAGGTAGCGGAAACAGAACATTCTACAGGAGAGAGCAGAGTATATTACAGCACTTTTTTTGGACTATCAATACATAATCTTTTCTCCAGTGTCTTTTCTGCCTCTCCTTAGAGCTATGCAGGACATGGGTGACAGGGAAAGATCCCAGACCTACAGTATAAATTTGAATCACATTTCACCAAGTCCTGCCTGATCCACCTTTAGAAAGAAGATTTGCCAACATTCCTTTCATTGTTGGGGCCTCATCTAAGACTGAGAAACATCCTATGACATCCTATTACAATAATGTTGCCTTTGCCTTTAATCTGTTGTTCGTAAACATAAAAAATCTTTTCAGTCTAGAAATATCTGGTAGTGTGGTAATAACGTTTAAAACCAAGGATGTAATGATACTTCAGTTGGTTAAACTCAAGTTTTATAGAGATAGAGGTTTTAAATATTACAAGTCCAAGATTGTTTAAATCCATGAATAGAACCCAGTCTTTGGGTTTAATACTGTTTCATTTTCTTTTGCATATCTAAACTTATGAGTGTTATTAGGTTTTTCATAATATTTTGATTTTTCTTTAAAAGATTCATCTCTTGAAGTCATTTTGAGAATACATAATTTTTTATTTTTATAACATGTTTCTCAGAAGAACAAAAAACACTTTGCAGTTTTCTAAAAATCCCACTGGCATGATCCAATTATAATTAGAGAAATCCAGCAACAGCATCAGAAATGAGATGGAAGGAATCTGAGGCACCATGACTTGTTCATCACCAATGAACTGAATCTGGCATCGATCAGAATAGGATCAACAGAAATGCAGGATTCTTAATTTGGAGCTATTATAGGAAATTAATCTACATTTTGGATAAGATTTACTAACCCAAAAACTTAAAAAGAAATATCCAATTCTGGCAGACTTCTTTTTCAAAAGGACCAAACTCAATGACAAAATTTTAGAATTCCTGAAAAGAGTTAACATGGAATTACCTTGGTGTTTTATTTGATAGTTAATATTTACTACCCACAAGCCTTTGTTATGAGAGTGGAATCCATCTACCCAAGTCAGTCACGTGACTAGAATCAGTGAAAGCTTGTCACTGGTGCCGCACAGTAACTCACAAGCAGACAGAAAGCCAGAGGAGAGCTCTTGCTTCTCCAAATCCCTGGAATATGCATTGCCTTAATTAGCAAACACTGTCTTGAGTGACTCCTCCAGAGACTCCCAATTAACTAAGTTTCTAAACTAACATTAATTCTTCTCTTTTATTAGTTCATATTTATGTTTTTTAAATCAACAAAATTTCCCAACACTTTGTCACCCTAGAACCCCACCTTTATGAACAATTTTTTGTGAGTAAAATGCAAAAGAATGAAACTAATGCAGTTTATTAAGCAAATAATCTTAAAAGCAGCCCACAACGCAACTGCTTACCAGCTTGCAAGCTCACCGGATTATATTTCCTGCTGTTTTCAGTTACTTCTATTTATACTTCTAACCGGATGAACTCACCATGCCCCCTACTGCTTAAGAGCAATACTACCACAGTGTAGCACAACACAGCACATCCTGGTATTCTCCAGAGATTTCCTTCTGGCCATATGCTAGCTTTCAGAATGCTTGTTGAACAACATTGTTTGTCTCCCCTTGGTCACCAATGCCAGGATAAATCTGTGGAGTCATGCTGGCAGAAGAAATGGCCTCCAATCAGCAACAACAAACAAGTTCTTTATTACTGACCCCACCATCTGTCCCTGTTTCCACATGCCACTCTCATATAGGAACAGGTTTCCGCCAGGCCAGGTTCAGTGTGCATCCAGCATCTACCATTAGGTCAGCTTGAATATCCAGATTGCAACTGTGCTTAGCCTCTTACCTAGCTAATATCCTTTATCCAGAATGGAAAGTGGTTGTTGGACACTGAAAAAAGCCTGTGAAAGCCATACAGCTGATAAGAGATGTGTTTGCTAACGTCTTAGATTAGGGATGTGTACATAGTGGAGATATCAGCCTCGGTGTGACAAAGGCAAGATGTAAGTATTACTTCCTTTATGTTAAGGTGTGCACCCACCACGACCACTCTGCTTATAAGCAGTGAATATGAAAGGAGTGTTCCCTGGTACATTAACTATCAGCTCATTTTTACAACTGTATAGCCAGAGATGTTCCCAAGATGAAGTTTTTCCTAAAGGCTCATTTCAGGGAGGTAGATGATCCTACATGCTTTGCCATTGTAGTTTCAATATAAATAGTTTAGGCCTGCTTGCAGCGCATCTTGAGTGCTCAAAATATCACATTTGGTGACAAGGATAAAAAAGACAGTGCTCTCAAACCAGCAATATTAAAGTAAGTGTGCCAAGAGCACATTATGAAAAAACTGATGGATATAGAGAGCCGACAGAATGTCTGCAGAGAAGCACAATGAGAGAAATTGTCTTTTCCTGTTAATACCATTATGAGAAAGCTCATGGAAAGTTATTTTATTAAGTGTTTGTGTTATTAAAACCTATTCCCCTGTCTGGAATTTAATGCTACACAATGTACTAAATAGTCAAGTTTCAAGAGAGATGATAAACCTGGAAGAATTACATTACAACCCAAAGTATTGGTCATTGTACAGGGATTTAAAATTTAACAACCACATTAAACACCAAGCCAAATCAATAGTAATATTTTCAGTCTCTCCGAGGCAGATGACTGAATATGCTGAAAGCGTTGTGGAGTTATGTGGCACCGTGTTAGCTGGTCCATGCGTCCTTGAGGCCTGTGTCTGGTGTAATGAGCTCTGGGAAGACACTGTATTCTTAGCATTCCCGGAAGGCCTGCTATTCCACGGCAACAAAAGACACAAGCACGGCACACTACCACAGCACCAGCAGCTGAACAATAAACCTGGTTCAGATTGAACTATTTACATGGCATTTGCTATATCCCTAGGCTCCACTGGAAAAATTAATCGGTGGTCAGCTTTAGCAAATGTCACAGTGATGGAATAAGGAGATTTGTTAGCCAACAATTTCTCTGATTTGTGTCACTTGTAAAGATGATAGTTTTAGTTGTCAATTTTAACTATTTTTTCTAGTCGACAAATACCTAGCTTGCTACTCTTTACCAGTGTCAAGGATGGCATTGAAAAAAAAAAAATCTAGCTGGTTTTGGCTCAGAAGTTCTTTCTTCTTGTCATAAATTTGCGTTCTTGCATTCTTTGTAGGTGTCATTTAATGGCAGCACCTTATTTTTCCTGACAGTGTTTTTGGGGAGGTTCAGACTATTCCTTCGTGATTCATCCAAATACATGATTCTCCCTTGGATTCCAGCACAATTAGTGACCTTCTAGTACTGAAGCACTAAATATCGTTCCTGCTTTGATGGCAGGAAGTTTCCAGGGAAAAACCCAGATGGGTAGGAATTGAGAATTCCATGAGAGAGATACTAAGATACCCCAGTCTGGCGTGGGAAAAAAATCTCATTACATGTCCAAAAGGAAAAACACACACATGTGTATACACGGCTGGATTCACGAGGCAGTCCACACAGTGTAAGAGAGTGCCACTGGATCCCAGTGCTCAACATGAGACCTGCCTCTCATTTTCTCTTCTTTAAAACAGGAATCATAATAGTACTGACCTCATAGGGTGATTGTGAAGACTATACGGGAAAAATAAACACATTTAGCACAAGACGTAGCACAATGAGTGCTCAGGATATTATTTGTTTCATGATTCCTAGCTTTTTTTTTTTTTTTTTTTTTTTTTTT
Organism: Macaca nemestrina; assembly: GCF_043159975.1. NCBI lineage: Eukaryota > Metazoa > Chordata > Mammalia > Primates > Cercopithecidae > Macaca > Macaca nemestrina. The sequence continues at coordinate 136,136,745 of NC_092125.1, forward strand.
TTGAGACGGAGTCTCGCTCTGTCACCCAGGCTGGAGTGCAGTGGCCGGATCTCAGCTCACTGCAAGCTCCGCCTCCCGGGTTCACGCCATTCTCCTGCCTCAGCCTCCCGAGGAGCTGGGACTACAGGCGCCTGCCACCTCGCCCGGCTAAGTTTTTGTATTTTTAGTAGAGACGGGGTTTCACTGTGTTAGCCAGGATGGTCTCGATCTCCTGACCTCGTGATCTGCCCGTCTCGGCCTCCCAAAGTGCTGGGATTACAGGCTTGAGCCACCGCGCCCGGCCGATTCCTAGCATTTTTAAAGCTTAGAGTTTTATGAATGGAGACCTGATTTAGGATCATGCTGGATTTCAAACCTTTAAAATTATGCAAGTCATTCTTGTGTGGAAGCAGAAAGTGAATAAATGGATTGGCATCAAACAACATCAGACTGGCAACTGGGAGACCTAAATTTCAGTCTTAACTTTATAATGACTCAGCTCGCTATTTCTGGGAATGATAGTAACTCCTTGGGCCTTGGTTTCCTCATTTGGACTGAGGGAACTGGACTCTATCAAAGTCCTTTCTGGTTTAAAGAACGGTGATCCTGGTTGTGTTCTTCCTTGCATACAGAAAATAGCCATAGTCCATTGTGGAGGAATTTAAAAAATAACAGAAGGACTCTCTCAGCCTAGTATTTCCACTATTAGTCTATCATTTTTTAACGAGGTCCATCATTAAAAATCCTATCTAGACATCCCCTTTTAAAAGACAGCTATCAAGCAATCAATTTAGCTATTGAGTACCTATGTGGGGTGAGTATAGAAGATAGAAAACAAGAAATCCTGTTCTACCATAAGACCTTGAAAGCTACTTTGAAAGAGAAAACAAACCACTATGTTTTTAAAAATTAATATTTAGTAAGGGTCAAATGAGGAACACAGGCAACAACTATTCCACTCATGCTCCTACATGCCTTTTAAAGTAGTTTACCAATTTAAAACATTAAAGATAATAAAATTGTTAAAATTTAAGACAAATCAGAAATTATTTAGAAAGCAAGAAGTACTTGTATGGGTAACAAAAAATAAGCTATATTATTAAAACAGGACACCATGTTTAGCTGTGAACTTATTGGTAGCCAAGAAACTAAAGAAATTCATGAGTTTTGTAGCTCTCATGGTCTGATAAAAGGGGATGTCTAGGTTTGTCTTAAGAGACAACACTTTGCTCCGGGCAGTAAATATTGGGAAAATTTTGTTACATGGATCCATATTTAATGAACACTTAATAATTTACTGTACAATGCCTATAACCGGGGTTTTGTGAAAGATACAAAAATGTCTTTCAAATACCTATACCATATCAATTTTTAGTGAAAGCCAAGGATTAGCTAAATCAACTCGAAAGAAGTATGCTCGAGTGAAGCTAAGCTAATAAAATCTAAGAACGTTGCTTCTTGGTGACCAAATTTAATGCTTGGAGAAAGTCAGAAAAATGGTGGATTAAGCTGTCTTTTAGGCTGATTTTTTAAAATATCAATTATCTTCAAAACACTTTTAAAATAATATACATATATATGACCCCACCTAGAAAGAGTAACCCACCAGGTACTGTTCACCTTTGTGTAAATTATTTTATCAGATCTTTTTCTATTTAAACTCTCGACACTGAGGTACTCTCAAATCCATACCTTGGTTTCACTGAGAGGAAGTAAGTGTCAAAGGCAACGTTAACCTACTTCATCATTAGGCCGAGGGCTACTGATAAGAAGCAGCATCCCGCATGGCCCTGCAGAACTGGGCTGAACCTTTAAAAGTATGTAGTAAAAATTCTCTGCTAACTGGGCCACCACCAACTTCAGAAAGTCGTGTCAAAATAGAACATTCAAATAGTGAACATCTACTGATATTTTAAGATTTAACCAAATGGTCACCCTCTTTAAGGAAGCCTTTGTTGACACTTTTCCTCCTCTTCCCAAGCTTGGTAAAATGGCATAAATATTAATTCAATTCATTTAATCCTATCACAACTGCAAGAAGTCATGACTATTATTACCATCCTGTCACCTATGAGGAAAGTAGCGTACAAAGGTACTGTATAATTTGCCAAACTATCCAGCCTGTCAGTAGCAGACCAGAGAGCTGGACTCAGGCAATCTGTTTCAGAACTCATGCTCATATATACGATGTGAGGATACAAAATTCTGGCTTATTTTAAACTGATCATTTTTCAAAGGAAAGTAAATACTTATACTCAGGTTTAATAGAGTTATTTTCACTATGGAAATAGATTAATAACTCAATTTAAATGTTGAAAGTGATGTTCTTCCCGTGTTTTGAAAACTTAGGGTCAGCCTAGAGCCAGCTGTATAAAACCCTAGCTTGGCCATAAGTCATTACCTAAAAGATAAAGAAATTATTATCAGCTTATTATTGCTGCCCACACTTACACCATAACAGTCTCTATCTAATGTAGTTAGAATATGTATATATAAAAACATATATGTACATACATATATAAACATATATACACATATATAAACATTACACACATATATATAAAGATATATATATACACACACACACACACACACATATATGTATATGTGTTTTTTTGGTTTTGTTCTTGTTTTTGAGACAGTCTTGCTCTGTCACCCAGGCTGTAGTACAGTGGCGTGATCTCAGCTCACTGCAACCTACATCTCTCGGGTTTCAGCGATTCCCCCACCTCAGCCTCCCGAGTAGCTGGGACTACAGGTGCATGCCATCATGCCTGGCTAATTTTTTTGTATTTTTAGTAGAGATGGGATTTCACCATGTTGGCCAGGCTGGTCTCGAACTCCTGACTTCATGTGATCTGCCTGCCTCAGCTTCCCAAAGTGCTGAGATTACAGGCATGACCCACCGCACCAGGCCTGGAATATAATTTTAAATAAAAAATGTAACCTAGTAGGTCAATGTCTATCATAGAAGGTTTCATACAACAGTGGGAAAGGATTTTTTTAATTGCAATGTGCTCTGTGATATTGTATAGCAATTACAGAGGAAAAAGATCAAAAATGTCTCATACCACATACCAAAACAAATTTCAAAGGATTAGATAGTTAGATATAAAAACAAACCAAAGTACATGTAGAAGAAATAAAACTGAATATTTATCAAGCTTCTGTAGGTAATCAATTTTTAAAAGCAACAAAAAGGAAAAAGACACTAACAAGCAGATTTCCCGGCATAAGTTAGAGAAAAAAGTTATTTTGCAAACAAAAAAATGTAGAATAAAGTAAAGCTATGATACCGTTGTATGTCATCACTGTTAAAAAGCAATTAAAAAAGAAAGAGAAGACCAACAAATAGATTTATCTGCATAAATTTTAAAAGTTGTGTATGTAATATATAACCGAAATGCAAAAAGGCTAGCAACAGATTTAGGGAAAAATATAATAAGTGTGGCAAAATTAATGCTTTTATTTCATAAAAGGCTAAGCTAATTTTTTTTTAATATCCTAGTACTTTATAGTCAGACAAGTTACAAAACAAGAAATGCATCTAATAAAGAACATAGAAAATGTTCAAGCTAACTAGTTTTTCAAAAAATTGAAAGGAAAACTAAGGCCTCAGTTTTTCATCACATACTAACATAGCAGAAAAAAATAATATTCATGTTATATTAAGAAATATCAAGTATTGGTTTGAAACTGTTGACCTCATAAATATTGATGACTTTAGAAATAGAGTTCAGCTCTTTGGAAAAGAAATTCTATAATCTAAAGTATTTGAATTAAGTCTAAGCAAATAATCCAAAATATATTTTTAATGTGCATATAGAAGTTCTCCTCATCATTGCTTACTAATGAAATAGTAGTCATTATAAAAACTTGGGAGCAATATGGAAAATAATTGATTAAATTACAGTAAATTTATTGAATCAGGTGTTTTAATGATAAAATGCAAAATGAGCAAACATACGCAAGTCATTTTTCATCTTGATGATTTACACATGAAAAAGATGGAAGAAGGACCAATAAGAATGATATAATTTATGACAGAATTTTTAGAGTGTTAAATTTATGTGGTAGTAGTTGTTGTTTACTTTTCTCCATTTGTCAAATGTTCTATAGTTATTACTGTTATATTTGAAAAATATAAAGACGCCGGGCACAATGGCTCACGCCTGTAATCCCAACATTTTGGGAGGCCGAGGCGGGTAGATCACGAGGTCAGGAGATCAAGACCATCCTGGCTAACACAGTGAAACCCCGTCTCTACTAAAAAAAATATATATATATATATATGTGTGTGTGTGTGTATATATATATATAGACAAAATTTTTATGTACAATTCTTATTTTATATTAGAAATATGGAGCTGTGAAGATTTCCTCCATCTCATTCATTTCCTAACCCTGTACACTGTACTGTGGCTATGTTAACGAATGTGGGGTAGAATAGATTAGTGATAAGATACAACATTGTATTTATCTATAGGGATATTTGTATATCATTTAAGGAAAAAAATTTTTAGTATATAAAATTTCATTGTTAATAACAGTTCTTACACTGAAGTATTAACGCCAGGAACGATGTTCCTGTTGATGAAAGCTTTAGCGGTGATTTGACTGACTGACCTAAAGAATGCTAAGATGTAGGAAGATATGATGAGGATCATAAAGGAATTACATTGTGTATGTGTGTTTTTAAAAATATCTGTCTGTGGTTTGTTTTTGTTTTTTCAAAATCAACATTTTCTTAGGCTTCTTTCCCCATGTTCTTCACATTTTTAGTTGTATTTACTTTTAATAGCTCAGTAATTGGGACTGCCACAGAAATCTTTTCAGACATATTTTAAATTGTAGGCACCCTGGCAACCATTTATCTTCATTTTAAAATCATTTAAGTAAAAGAAAATAAGTGACAAAAAGTTTTTGTTATGTAAAAAATACCAAAAAAAAAGGTAACCCTAGAAACTAAAATTATTCCATTTTGAATGATCTTTTCTTTGCTGCTGGTTTTGTTCACGGATTTTCTTCTTGTTAGGACTTGGATGCCTGATGTATTGCAGTCTCATTCTTCAGGAGTCTCTACTTTGAACTCCTCAGTAGGATCACCTTGATTTCACCTCTGTATTGAGTCATATGTGATCAGGTCATAAAGACTGACGTTTGTGCTCAGGTTTCTTCAGATCCTATAAACATTCACACACACACAAATAGTTGTCTCTTCAACTTCCACTGCTCTTGACCTTCTCAGTGTATTTTAGTTGTCTTGCTCTGACATATAGCAGGGACCAGCAATCCATGCTCTTTGACCTTCTTCTTGTGCACTTCCCATAGCACTAACCTTTCTCAGATGGAGGTAAGAGAGATATTAATGGCCTTTTTGTGACTGCTGTCTAGCAAAGTTAGCTGATATGGTGGTGCCTGGGTATTATTACATGCATGAAAAGTACCATTCTCTTTCAGATATTCTGTATGAGGATTATAGCAGGGAAACATACCGCACATGTTACTTCACTCTTTTTACCTCAAGTTATGAAATATAACTCACTAAGAATAAATGAACGCCAATAAGAATGAGTACCATATTATTGTGCTCAACTTTGACCAAAAGCCAATTTAGGTTATTTCAGATGACTAATTATATCTGACCTGTGGCCTTCCTTTTTGTTTTTTTTGGTTTTTTTTGTTGTTGTTGTTGTTTTTGTTTGTTTTTTTGGTGTATTTTAGTGCTTTGAAATTTGGGGAATCCAATCAGGAAATTCTTGAGTATCATCTGTGTGTAAAGTGCTGCCTTAGGTACTTTACAGGAAATAGAACTTACTAGAGTATTCATTTATCCCCAAACACAATTCATATTTAAAACTTGTCATAATTATTTTCAGTAATTAAGTCATAACTGGGCCTGTAGAAGTTAGATAGATAGATGACAGAGAGAGAGAAAGAGGGAGGGAGGGAAGGAGGGAGGGAGGGAGGGGAGGAAGGAAGGAAGGAAGGAAGAAAGGAAGGGAGGGAGGGAGGGAAGGAAGGAGAGAGAAAGGAAAGAAAGAGAATGAAAGAAGAAAGAGAAGGAAAGAAAGAAAGGAAGAGAAAGAAAGAAAGAAAAGAAAGAAAGAGAAAGAAAGAAAGAAAGAAAGAAAGAAAGAAAGAAAGAAAGAAAGAAAGAAAGGAAGAAAGAAAGAAAGAAAGAAAGAAAAAGAGAGAGAAGAGAAAGAGGGAGAGAGGGAAGGAAGGAAGGAAGGAAGGAAGGAAGGAAGGAAGGAAGGAAGGGAAAAAAGAAGAGAAAGGAGAGGAAAAGAAAAAGATCAGATGGTAGGAATTAGGGTGAAAAAAATAAAATGGGGTTGGAATGGAGTTAGTATCTATGTGTATGTAAGTCGTAAACTATTATCAGTAGTAAGGATTATATCCCTAATAAAGAGAGGTTAAAAATAAGACTGAACAGCCTAGCAACTAATGCAAAAAGTGGAGCAATCGCATATAGATCACATGCAGACCACAGGACCTACAGGTGTAAACCAATAGAAGAGGTAAAGAGCCTCTCCTTCTGGTAGGAATCCCTCAAGAAATGTCTGATGTGTCCATACAAAGAAGATATTTTGTTCTAGAACCACGTCTCTGATACACATACAACAACAGGTTTCATAATGTAGCATTTTATACTTTCTTTTTTCACTCTTAACCCTGGCAAGAATTTTGCAAAGGACTCTCCAGCTAACCAGATCTCTAAAGATCTAGCTTAAATTTAGAACACCTAAAAGTAAAATTTAGAGAATTCAGAAAAGTGGATCCTTCAAAGTATTCTCCTTAAATATTTCATTTTCACATGTACGTTTGATCAAGACTGGGTGGCGGACAGCATGAGAGTACCCTCCCTGACCTGCAGTGAAATTTTCCTACATTGCTATTTAAAGATAGTTCAGTGCCTTTTTATTTTACCTTTTAATAGAATATAGGAAAGGCTGGGCATTTAGAAATGTCAGGATATGGGCCAGGAGAATCCTCATGAGTAGAACCAACATTCTGTGTAAAGATACTCATGAGTCTATTTAAAACACACTGTGAAATGAGTGACGGAGATGTTGAAGATGACATGAAGATGCAGTCTACAGTCACTGGGTGCAAACAGGAGTTAAAACTGCAAAGTATGATAAAAAGCAGAATAAAAATTCTGCAATAGGATGCAATGACAGTAGACTTTCTAAAAGAAATAACCATCTTGTGGTGGCATGTTAGAGGGTAATTTGAGTGAGGAAGCCTAGCATTAAAAGATGCTGACTAAGAAACTATTGGAATAGGTCAAGTGAGATAAGTTCAAGGCCGGAAACCTGGGGAAGAGCCATGGAAATGAAGAGGAAGAGTGAGTGAGAGAAATGGGGGAGGGAAATGACTGTGCTTGGTGACCAATAAGGGGCAACAGCAAAGAAGTCAGAGGTCACATGAAGATTTCTAGTCTCTGCAGCTGTGTTACTATAGATCAATGATCGTGATAAGGAAGACCAAGATGGAATATATGAGGCAACTGAAAATTTGAATCTAGCACTCAACAAATGACCATTTTAAGAATACAGCAGGGTCGGGTGTGGTGGCTCACACCTGTAATCCCAGCACTTTGGGAGGCCAAGGCAGGAGGATCAACTGAGGTTAGGAGTTTGAGACCAGCCTGGCCGACATGGTGAAACCCCATCTCTACTAAAAAATACAAAAACTTAGCCGGGTGTGGTGGCACGTGCCTGTAGTCCCAGCTACTCACAAGGCTGAGGGAGGAGAATCGCTTGAACCCGGGAGATGGAGGTTGCAGTGAGCCAAAATCATGCCATTGCACTCCAACCTGGGTAACAGAGCAAGACTCCATAAAAAAAAAAAAAAAAAATTTTTTTTTTTTAAAAGTACAGCAAGACCTTTTAGAATGAGTATTTGCATGTTTCTGAGAATAACTACAGATAAGCTCTGTAAGGAACAATGTTGCAAACTCCAGCTTAGACAAGGTTTGGGTGGGCTTCAGTGGGAGAGGACAGTAAAATGATATTTTTTGTCACTCCTCCATCCACACTCTACTTTTCTGTCCTTCCCTGCATCTCAACTGATGTTATTCTACAACATACAGTATTCAAATCTTGTTTCAGGAACTGTTGACTTTAATCTTTAGGAGAGAAAAAAGCAAAAAACAAAAATGCTCTAGTAGCATCAAAGTTAGCATAGCACAATTCCAGACTTTTGCTCATTGTTGAAATGGAAGGGCTTCTGTTCAGTCTGCAAGAGTCTGATATACTGCAGTGTTCCTGCCATGCAGGCAGGCAGCAATCCCTCCCCGAGTCCCGTAAGAGCACTTTACATTTTCTTCCCATCTTTCAGCTCATAAACATGTTTCTCTTCAGAACACACACCATATGCCATTGGAAAAGGGCTGTAAAGTTTTATAGATATATTTGAGAGTATTATAAGGGTATAATAAAGCAAAACTAATGCAAAGGAATGGGAATTATTGAACAATGGAATTAAAATATTAGGCACGGATAACTCTAACCACACTCAGCTTCTGTTTGTTTGTGCAAGTCATAAAAACCCAGAACTCTTGTTTAGTTCAAAGACATGAAGGCTTTGAGTCAGGCTTAAAAAAAAATCAACAATGGCTATACTTTATTGAAAGCATATATGCCAGGCATCAGTAAATGAGAACTCAAGAATATGTACGTTTCTGTAATAGCCTAAATAATATATATGATGCTCTACATATTTTGAGGTGAGAAAACTTACTGCATTGCATCTTGTTTGCATTTCCTTGGGATTTTTATACAGGCATCCTTTTTCTGAAGGGATTAATGCATTCATTTAATCAGAATTATTTAGTGCCTGTTTCAGTGAGAGTGTTTAAGGATACAGAACAGAAATACTCATCCTCGATACTGAGGAGCCTGCACTCCAGCATGAACCAACACTTACTCATTCACACATTTATTAAGCACTCAACAAATTTATTGAGTGTCGACTGCTATGTACTTGGTCTGTGCAAGATTAGCAATACATACATGGTTTATTATTGCAGTACATAGAACTATGTGTGGAAGATAATGGCCTCTGTTTAGTACACTCTTCCCATAATCCAAGAAGATGCTCAAGGGAGTTTGGCCATGAGTTGGTGTTTCAAAAAAGAAACAATACCGGAGTTGTAAAACATGGAAATGACTCCAGAAATGGAAATGTTGATGTCAAAGGTCTCAAAATAACTAAAAAGTATCTAATCTGTAGCAGGTAAATTAGTACTGGAAAGATGCCAGTAGGGGACTACTGCAGAAACTAATTGTTGGGATTTTGAGCCTGATGTGAGTAATAGAGCTTAATGAGGATGGGGGAAAACGGGTTGATGATTACCTTTCTAGCAACCTTCAAGTTGGAATTTCTAGAATTCGAATGTCATAAAACAATAGGAACAGGAGGTGGAATGAGATACGAGGTGTTTCCGTAGCTTCATAGAAAAAAAGAATTAAATACAGAAATACTGCGTAGGAAGATGAAGCAAGAGTCAGCCAATGAGAGATGTACAACTCTGCACAGAAGCTTTTACTAGTCCCCTTTGCCTACACAAATGTAACTTCCAAGACCCTCCCCTACCTGGACCAACAACCCAGGCTCCATTTTCAACATACCATCAGCATTATAACTCTTTTTCATAAACACTGAGGTCCAATCAGGTTTTGATCTGTAGTTTCCTTGTTCTGTTTTCCTCTTTCTTTGTCACACACATCATCTCATGGCTTGGAATGTCTTTTCTCTTTATGCTGTGATGTCCAGACTTTGCACATGTTATCAGGCCTTGTTCATGTCCAAGAAGGCCTGCCTTATCCCTCCAATTGAATGTGACACTTCCTTTCTATGAAACTTGCCGTTTTCTATGTTTATGCTTGTCTTCCCTTTTCAATTAGACTGTATGCCCTTTGTGAGCAACATCCAAGTACTATTTATCTTTGAGTTCCTTGGAAAACCTTGCAAAGTACTTTGTACATAAACACAACTCAAAAATATTTGTTGAATGAATAAAAGACTGTCCAGGCAGAGCAAGGTTCAAAAGTCCTAAAGAAAATATAAAATTTGAGAAAATTTCAAGATGCTGTTCTCAGGGAATTTTAAGAAAAACTGAAATGTGGAAATCATGTGCAAAAAACACACTAAAGAGAAAATGAAGTTTTAGCTACCATTCACCCATTCATTTACTCAACTAATGTAATTGGACAGTTCTCTTTGACAGACAGTATGCTATTAATATTACAAGATTCTGTCCTAGACCTGAGGGAAAGTCAGGTACTCAGTATAGTGTAGTAAATACTAAGAATGGGTTAATCTCAGGTGTGATAGAAGTGAATGTCAGCAGGGAGTGCATCCTGGAGAAGGCCATATCAAGGTGGGACCTAGGACATAGTAAGGATTCACCTATTATATTATGTTGCAGGAAGGGTATATGAGACCCAGCATGCATGTGCATAGACTGAGGGGCATGATATGTAATGGAACATTAGGGGCCTGCAAGGAATTTGATTTGGTAGGAGCTTGAGTGTGAACTAGTGGAGAAAGGGACCAGGGAGGCAAATCCAAGCAAGTGCTTGCTTTGTTAAGATCCAGAGCTTTCCATAAGACATGTATATAAAAATGCCTTATAATCTATAGGTAATTAAAAAGCAATTAGGACGGGAACAAGTGTCAGATACATCTAGAAGTTCTACTTGAGCAAATTTATCAAATACTCATGTGTAGAGGTTGGATTCACCACTTAATACCACATCAATAAGAATGAAGGCCAAAAGAGCAGTTCTGGAAAGAGCCTCACATGCACAGTAAATTTCATTCGTTTTTAAAAATTTGGAATATCTGACAAATCAGACAAGAGCATGGCTGAAGTTTATCACTATACTATTAATCTCAAAAGTTTTACTTTTGAAATTACTTTTTGTACTTAGCCCGTAATCATCTCAAAAGAAAGAAATGATATAAATTATTTCTAAACTAAACAGAGTTAACCATTTTAACTACCTTAAAAGTACCTATCATGTAAAAATAATTTTTTGCTTTCTTAGTAGTTTAGACTGCTATGTCAAAATATTACAAACCAGGCTTATAAACCACAGAAATTTATTCCAAAATATAGGTGCTAGCAGGTTTGGTGTCTGGTGAGGGCTGATTATCTGGTTCCTAAACAGCCATCTTTTCCCTATAACTTCACATGGTAGAAAGAGAAAGCGGTCTTTCTAAGATCTTTTTTATAAGGGCATTAATTTCTGTTTTTAGGACTTCACCCTCATGACCTAATCACTTCCCAAAGGCCCCACCTTCTAATACCATCACTTTGGAGGTTGGGATTTCAATATACAAATTGGGGGAAGACACAGTCAGACCATAGCAATTCCTTCTGTGGCTTATTCTGGCCTGTTCAGTAAATTGAATCTCATTCTCCAGGACTTTGCAAGTATTCAGCATAGTTACAATAACTGTACATACTAGAAAGTCATAAAACTGGAATTTCTTTTTAACACCTTTTTACTGAAATCTACTTACTTCATTTTCTCTCTCTCTCTCTCTTTTTTTTTTTTTTTTGAGACAGAATCTTGCTGTCTCGCCCAGGCTGGAGTGTAGTGGTGCAATTTAGGCTCACTGCAAGCTCCGCCTCCCAGGTTCACGCCATTCTCCTGCCTCAGCCTCCCCAGTAGCTGGGACTACAGGTGCCCGCCACCATACCTAGCTAATTTTTTGTAGTTTTAGTAGAGAGGGAGTTTCATCATGTTAGCCAGAATGGTCTCGATCTCCTGGCCTCGTAATCCGCCCACCTCTGCCTCCCGAAGTGCTAGGATTACAGGTGTGAGCCACCGCGCCCGGCCAAAATCTACTTAATTTTCTATAACAAATGAGATGTGTTGGATATGAGTGGCAAAAGATGCATCAGAACATCTATGATGTAATGCTTTTTTTTCTTGTTGAGAAAAATGATCTCATGTGATCAAGATAGTCTTTTGAAAACAAGATTCATCCACATAAATAGGAGACATAGTTGTACATGTTGAGTCTTCATTCACAAGCAAGCAGTCCTTACCTTAGTCAAAAATGGGGGATTATGTTAAAATATTTCCTCTTTTCTGAAAATCCAGTTGCCACTGCAAGGTCCTGAAACCACTGATAACTTCCCAAAAGAAGTGGCTTATTTCTTCCCCACTTGTTAGTTTACTAAAAAAAAGAATCCTTTAAGCCTTTTAAAAAGGTTTCAAAATTAAATTAACATTCTAAAAAAAAGTTTTGAAGTTGCAGTTTTACTCTATTAATTCAGTCCATGCAGATGCTATTCAGGGTGAACCTAGAGTGTTTCTTTCATACCCACTAGGAAAAGTATGTACTCTCTAACATGCCATGTTAGAGCCCACAGGTTTTTAAAGAATATTTATGAACCCTTGGTTAGCAGATAAAAAGAAGTCAGTGACTTTCTTAAATTCATAAAGCAAAGATAATCCAGAAAATCACTATGAGGAGATCAGATAAACTATTCACTGTGTGGATGCAAAAATATTTGGGATGAGATAGATCGTCCAGGGTGTGCAAAGATGCAGGAAAATTTTAGTAGCATCTGACTTTCCTCAGTGGACTTATATCCACTGAACCCAAACATTTTGTGCCTAATAGCTGGCCAAATAGGAAGGTTAAATTCCAAGTGGACAATGGAGGCTATATTCTTTCATCCTTGGTAGACACTAAAGCATGTCAAAACAAATAATGGAAAATACAAAGTACAGATTGTTATGTGGACACTGACCTACTGAACCTGTGCTTGGAATAAACCTAGCCCTTTTGTTACCTTGAACTGTTTTTTTGGGTAACTGTAGCTCTCCATGTTTTTAAAATTACTCAGAAAAGTTCCTAAAGTCATAATGTTGAAGCATTGCAGCCCAGTTAGCATGTCTTTCTGCCTGATCTCACAGCAAAGTATTAAGAAATAAATAACCTAAGAGTTCGGAGAATTATTTTGTTAGGGACTAAAATCTGTCTGGTCAAACTAATGACACATTAAAATACCAGAAATCTGTGCTATTTAGAGCAGGGCGGGGGTGGAGAGCATTTGCTTTGGTAAAGTGATCAGGAAGAAGTCCATTAGGAAATTTTCCTCTGGTTCCTACAGATCAGGCCTTGCGTCATTTCAAACCATAAATTCGCCAGTTAATCAGTGACTTTCACGCAAAAATTGAGAATGCAAAATACGCCTTCCAAAGTTGTTGAATGAAGCAAAATCCATGGAAAAGTGAAATGCAAAAACCCATCACTATTTAAAATGCAGAGAGATAGAACTTCACAATGGCAGACCATATGTGGCAGGGACCCAGATTCATTATTGCACATTGACCTGAATCACCCAGGCTACTTCTGTATGCTGCAGGGCTCAGAACCTGCACAGTCCTCTGATAACTCAATAAAGGTGTCTGCCTAAACACAGCAGCCACTATAGAGGAAATTGGATATTTCAGATGTAATGTAATGTTGTTGTAATGAAGCTAACAACAACAACAAAAAAAAATCTGTTAAAGATTAGATAGACTATAAAATAAATTTGGGAAAGATAAATGACAGAATTAAAACCAAAAGTAAATGTTGATATGCATTCATATATATGTGTCCATGTATATTTTCTTACTTAATAAATGTTCTCGTCCATTTTTTAAGCATCTCGATTGTGGATTTTCTTACATTCAAAGGACCAATAAAGAAAAATTTTGTAAATAAGCTAGTATATAAATGTGATGCCAGGGAGCATATATATTTTTCTTCATATATTTACTTTTTTTATCAGATTCAAAAGTAAGCGAGTCCTCTGGGCTATTGAAGGTACTATATTTCAAACCCTACTCAGGTGAATTTTTACTGTTTTTCTCATATTTATTTGATAGTATAATACCAATTTCAGAGGACAATAAAGAACCAAGTCTCAATGAACTAGTTAAATTCAACCTTAATGTTAGAAGCAGAATTTATTAGAAAAAAATAAGTTTTATCTAGAGGAAGTGTGGTAAACTGTTTGTGTGTATCTATTAGTACTGATGGACATATAGAGTAAATATGTTTCTTCTATATAAAAATACCCAATTTTTGGAATTCAAATGAAAACCTACAATGTTATGGTTAGCATTAGGACTTTCAGCCTATGTTTCATCAGCTGAAAACTGAGGTTTTTCCTTTAAAAATGAAATAAATGTGTCAGCATCATGTTTTACTATTCCCTGGCCACATGGAAGTTAACCTTTGCTATAAAGATAATAGAGGATGGTCTGATCTAACGAGATCCAAGTATAGAAGAAAAATATCTGAGAGTATAGGCAACCTTATATTTAATTTGACTAATCAGAGCAGTGCAATTGAGAACTAAAAAGTCAATTGCATAAAAGAGTCATGGAATGATCATCCACTAGTCTCTCCAGTAGTCACATTCTTCTCAGGTCAACATCCAGTTTTTTTGTCAATATTCAGGAAAAAAAAAGATACCAAGGAGTAAAGAGGGGAGTGTCTTTTTTTTAACTGAAGGGATAAAGTAAGTGATATAAGGAAAGATTAAAGCAACATTTCTTTAAAGAACAGTAGACTTGCTTAGTATCATCAGGCATGTAACAGGCTGACTTTTGGCAATGCCATATGGTAATTATCTGCCTACATATATGAAGAAATAAGATAAAATTAGTTATAATTAAGTTAAAGCAGTTTCATTTGAAGAATTCTTAACCATTCAGATTAAGAATACTAGAAAGAATAAGGAGCAAAATTACAGTCTCTGATGGTAAGTCTTTGAAATATAAGTGTATGACTCTTTATTCTAGAATATTCCACATCTACTGCTTTACAGTTATAAGTTGGATAGATTTCATAGTTCTTAAGCTTTATAGCCTAGTACTTCTAAATACTTATTTACTTTACTAAGTATATTTATCCCTAGCCCCATCACTGCCACAAAAAACAAAATAAAGCATTCTTCCTACAACACAGGCTTCTGAATGAAGTCTGTCTCCTCTTTAAGAGCTATTCGTGGTTCCCCAATAAAATAATACAACATGTAAAACCCAGCCTCTAATATGATAGTTACCTATCGTTCTAGGATTATCTCTTTTCATGTGTACTCCAGCAAACATCCACAAAGGAAATGGGCTACATGAGGCTAACTGCTACTCCTCAAATGCATTTTGCTTCCCTTAACAGCATTCCCATTGCCTTGAATGCCATTTATCTCATCTCTGGTACAAAAAACATTGCCATCCTTCAAGATTCAAGAATCTTGGACAAACCCTCTGTGATTTCCCATGATATTATATTCCATGCCCTGCTCTAGACTTGAAACATGTATGTTAACTTCCCTAGATCATAATCTGCTTGCAGACCCAGGCCAGGATGCTGTCTCTCTTACAGTGCCAAGCATGGTACCTATGCTATAATGGCCCTTATTGTATTACTTTGCTTACACCATGCTGGGCTAATAGCTGAAGCCTTATTTCAAGCCCAAACCAAGTAGGTTTATTTTTTATTTCATCCACACACAAGACCCAGGATCTGACTCTGTTTATAAGCCCACCTTTGGGCTAATTCGTTACCCTGGATTTGGAGTTTGGCTCCTTCTCCTGTACCAAGTTCAGCTCTTGTAGAATTCACAAGGACCCCTGAGAGCAAGAGGTGGTTTTCTTTCCAACAGAGTCATTACGTGCATCAACCTATACAATGCCGCCATTCCTGCACCCAATAAAAAACTGGCCAGACGTGACCTCATGATAATTCTTTGGGAAACATGTTTTTGAGCACCTGCAGCATGTTAAAAACTGTCCCATACCCTGAGGATTATTTAGTGAACAGCAGTATACTTACATATCATTGGAATGGAGATTAGATAATAAATAAAATAAGTAAATTATAAAGTGATATTGAAAGTCAGAAGTGCCAAGGGGGGAAAAAGTCATGGAAGGGATATGGTGAGAGCCAAGGAGTGGCAGGAGGCAGGGAAGAATTTTAACATCAATGGGGCAATTAGGAAAGGTCCCACTGAGGATGTGATATTTGAATAAAGGCTTGAAGAAACAATTTCTTGACAGGAGATTCCTACTGGAAAGGTAGCAGGTCCTCACCTGCTCGGGGGCTCCACCCCTCTGCATCTCCACCATGGCACTAGTCAGTGTGGTGCAGAGTTGACCTCATTCCCGTATGGCAGCATCATTCCCAGAGTAAAGCAAGTCTCTATCCCTGGCTTATTCTCGAGTGGTGAAATACAGAGAGAAAAGAGTAAAACCAGAGTTATTTTATGATGCCCTGACAGAAAACACAGTGTTATTTATTACTTAGAACTCTCCCCAGAGATTAATCACCATTTAATATCCCTAGTTGACTAATATGCTCAGGCATCACCATTAATACATACGTAGACACTTGGCATTCCATTTTAGTAGTTTCACAAACATCTTTAGCAAAACTAACAAACAATGTGGTCCCAGATTCTTTTCTCCCTAAAGACCCTCCATATTTCTTCAACTTGCTGAGCTCACACTGTTTGCAGAAGAAGCTTTGCACTTACAGGAAAACATGGAGGGCTTAGTATGTGACCCATGGTTTTTACAGCCATACTACTAAAAACACGGTTGGGGATGCAGAGGAGAGACTCAGAGCATTTTCACATTTTCCTATTGACACGAATTGGCTGTTTCGGCAAGGGAAAGTCGTGGCATAGGATTTTTTAGGTAAATTAACAGAATGAAAGTGCTAAATTAAAATTGCAACATTGATTTCCTTTTTAGCTCAGCTGTGCATTATATAAAAGGGTCAGGGGAAGGATTTATTATGTGCGATGAGTCTCTGTCATCCACTAAGAGACCGGTGTATAAAATAAAGTTGTCCATTTCAGACACCCTTTGTCTTCAAGGAAAGCTGTCTAGGTGGCCCACGGGTGGCAAAGGCGCTGAAAGGAAATGGAAATTGATAATCGGTCCTGTTAGGCTGATTCTCTGCATGTTCAATTCATATCCTTTTGAAAAGAAGAGATTAAGATGAAACCTCATTGAGGAATACACATTTTGAAGAAAATAGAAACAAAGGTTCTGCAAGGCTATTTCAGTTGGTGTCAAATGTGAGAACAAGGCGACACAAACTTATATGAAGAAGGGGCATTAACAAAATCCCCAGACAAAGAAGGAGCTAATAGCAAATATATGCAGCCGTCTTTGTGGATGCTCACAGGAGAAGTGGTACAACTTGATTTACAAAGGGCCTGGATAATTATTTGTTACTTGGAGCCAACCCTGCCTCTCCCTCTGCAGAGGGCAGGCACTGACCATCTGCGGGTCTTCGTTTCGCTTTTGTGTAGATGAGAATTAGCCACATTTCTGCATCTGGTAAGCTTTGCATGAAGAGATGTTTGAAGCACTGGCTTTGTTTTGTTTTAAATCTTTAAACTGCTCCCTCAGCTTCAGTCGGAGGATTACTGCACATCTAACCACGAATAAATTGAAATATCAGCTGAAGAGAGCGCATGTTGCTCGCTGGTGGAATAATGGACGGCAGGTGGTAGAGGGTTTTGTTTTCAGAAAAGCACAGGAGGCTAGAAGTGACAAGAGTGATTTTGTGAGAGGGCTGAAACTGTCAGGATGAAGTCACAGGGGTCAGTAGTTCCTGAGCTGACCTTTTTAAACAAACCCTGAGAAGACCTTTTACTGGATCCTCACAGCAGTAGCACATTCATGCCAGAAAGGTTGCCCCTCCTTCTAGATATTGAGAGTCCTAACAAAAAGCATATTTCCTATGATAGGGCCCATGTTCACCCACGTGGTAGCCTGACACTCCCTCTCCTGTCAGCCCGTGACACACAATCCTAACTGCTCACCTGCTCCACCACACACACACACACCAGCATTTGAGCTGTCCCTTAACACTTTCCTGTAGTCTTTGATATCATCTTCCTGTCAAATCACAGAAATCAAGGGACTGGGCTGCAAAGCGGGACACTCGTGTGCTAATTTCCATGTCATTGCTTTGAATGGTTTTCTAGCACGGAGAGCTGTTACCTGACTTCTGGGGACATACTGAAGTGCTGAGACCCACTGTAGATGGCCTAAAAATTCACTTCTTAACATTTATAAGCCAGGATTGTAGAATGCACTGGCGCATGGCTTTTTTTTCAAATATTGTTCTGTTTAAGCTCTGTAATGTCACTGGAAGTCACAATAAATCACACACTTAGTATGCTTTCTAATGAATACTTTTTGTTCAGAATTTCTAATACCTGAAGGAAAGAACCTTTTGTCCCTAAAGCCTGTGAAAAAAAAAATGAGGGATTTTCTCCCTTCATCACTAAATATTATTATATTATCATACCCCCTCCATTATTTTTTTCTTTCCTGTTTGCAACTGAAACAGTAATTTACTCATTAAACATCAATCCTCAGATGATCTGCTCCAAACCACCAAAATGTGAGTTATTAAAGACAGACAAACAAGTTTTTTTGAAAGTTTTGAAGCAAATAAATGTGATTATAAAACTTAGAATTTTTTTCTTCCGTTTGGTTCTATGTAGTGCTCTAAACTTCTGAGTTGACAGTAAAGGGGAAATTTGGTGACTGATCCCTTAGATAAGAGTTAATTTTTGAATCTGGCAGAAAAAATAATTTAAACAAAGCCCTAGAACCCGAATCTCCTTATTAAGTATTGATTCCACGTTCAGTACTCTTCAATGGGCACTGCTGTTTCCAGGCACTTAAACAGCAATGCAGCTTATATTGTTGGACCCTGTTTTTTTGATGCCCTCCTCAGTTCCTGCCCCATGCAGAAGCCAGGAAGCATGGAATCTACTTTACAGTTATCTCTTGCTTTCTACCTGTGTATTTGTAAATGGCTCTGTATGCTGGAAAAGTTTCTGGCTTAGAAAAAAATATGTTAAAAAGAAAGAGAAATGGAAAGAGCGTTTAAGCAGAAGGTTAAGAACAGGGCGGGAAACAAAAGCGGGAAAAAGAAGGTGTTATCAGAATAAAATCTAAAGATTATAAAGAGAGCTCAGGGTACCCAGAGTCCAGGTGGAAGACCAGCCTGGACTGGGAGGAGATGTGCTGGTCTCTAAGGGATGTCACTTCCCCCTTGCATCGGCAAGGTCAGTCTTGGGAAGAACCAAAAGAACAGGAAAAATAAAACAAAAGGTGACATTTGAAAAGAAAAGAGCAATAGATATATACAATTACAATAAAATCTCAAGCAAAAAGGAAGCAAAAATGTATTCTATAAGAATGAAAACAGAATTCTTTAATTCTCTACTGTTACCTCAAACACAGGAGACAAAGAGTGAAAAAGTGTTACATATAATTATTTGGTCAGAAAATCTAGAGGGAGGAGTAATTTCTTGTCAAATAAAAACTACTCAGATTGATTATGTAATCAATCCTCCATAGAACTGGAAACAAATTTTAAAATTTATTATTAAAAAGATGTCGGCACAAGTGATTTCACATCTGAATAGCTAGTAGTTTTATCGGGTTTCTATGTTATTTCAACAATTACAGCTTATAGAAAGGTACAGAAAACTCCCTAATAAATTTATGAACCTTGACCAACTTTAATACTAAAACCTGACAGTAGTACAACCCAGAAAATTGCAGACCAAAATTATAGACCATTTTCACTTATGAATAAAGATGCAAAAGTTCTAAACAAAGTATGATAAATTGCATCTTCGACGTTCTAGTGACACTAAAGGTTTCTCGCAATGTGTATACAATGGATTATCTGTCTCCTAATTGTCTCTGTATTAACTTCATAGAATGAATGTGAGTAAACCTTAGGAAATAGGTTGAATTAGTATATGAGATACACGGTAAGAGTGCTTGACCCAGCTTCCTGTGAATGTCCTCTGCAGTTTTACAGCAATAAAAAAGCCTTGCTTTAGCGTATGGTTCTGAAATTATCTTCTAGTGAAGATTGTTCAGGAAGTCTTTCTTCATCCATACATTCACATATAGTTGAAAGCAGCAGATAAATGAGTGACACTTGATAATTACAAGGCATTCAGCCAATCAATCAATAAAGATTTTATTTTGGAAACTTTGTACTGTTAGCACATTCAACCTGTCATATACTTTTATTCCAGGGGTCTGGAGTTGCTTTTTTTTTTTTTTTTTTTTTTTACAGAGTCCTGCTCTGTTTTCAGGCTGGAATGCAGTGGTGTGGTCTCTGCTTACTGCAACCTCTGCCTCCAGGATTCAAGCGATTCGCTTACCTCAGCCTCCCGAGTAGCTGGGATTAGAGATACACACCACTATGCCTGGCTAATTTTTTTTGTATTTTTAGTGGAGATGGGGTTTCGCCATGTTGGCTAGGCTGGTCTCAAACTCCTGACCTCAGGTGATCCACGCACCTTGGCCTCCCAAAGTGCTAAAATTACAGGTGTGAGTCACCAGCCTGGAATTGCCTTTTTAAGCATTTTCAGGGGTAGATATCTGAAGACAACTCGAATCTGTCTGTACTATAAAACACTCCATAAAGGAGATTGTGTACAAAAGTTAATCCTGTAAGAAAAGCTACCCATTTCCACAGTAAATCCATGATTTGTCATTTTATTTATATATTTTTATTTTTATTTATTTTGAGACAGGGTCTTGCTCTGCTGCCCAGGCTGGGGTACAGTGACACAATCCTGGCTTACTGCAGCCTTGACCTCCTGGGCTCAAGAAATCCACCCACCTCAGCCTTCCAAGTAGCTGGAACTACAGGTGCATGCCACCACACACAGCTAAGTTTTGTATTTTTTGTAGAGATGGGTTTCAACATGTTGCCCAAGCTGGTGTTCAACTCCTGGGCTCAAGTAATCTGCCTTCCTTGGCCCCTCAAAGTGCTGGGACTATAGGTGTGTGCCACTGTGCATGACCAATTTGTCATTTTACATCAGCTATAGTTTATATGTGGACCTCCTAAGTCTGTGTCTTGGTAAGATGCACTGTAGTCTCCCGTTAAAAGGCAGCTGTGGTGCAGGCAGTTTGGGTGTCCTCGTTGAATAGGGAGCCAGCTAAAGGGATCAATACCTAAAAAATTGTAGGTGCTCAGCAAACATTGGTTTAAGTTAAATGTTTGACTTAATTTATTTGGAAAGACAAACTTTTAATCTGTGTTTTTGTATATAAATATTTTCACATATATATCTACCTAAATGTACTTCTTATTTGAGAGCTACAAATGGAAAAGAACTCACTCTAATAAAAGCTGGCGTTATAGTTTTAATTCTTGGGATGTTAGCATTGCAGTTTAATTCTTGGAGGATATTAATTTGCCAACATCCCATATAGACCTAAAATGTAGGAGTTTCATATTCTCAGGAATAAAAAATCTATATCCTCAAACATATGCAGTGCTTTGCTGAACTGAATGGACATTTCTTACTTATTATGTATTTAACCATATTTTAGAAGTGGGCCTGAGGTCTACTTATCACATTTCTGTCTGTGTAGTCATTACATATGCATCCTCCTACAGCATAGATTTCTTTGGTATCTACCCTTCTAAATTATGATTTGAGATTCATATTTTAAAAACATATAAGGTAACAATTGTGACCATAATAATGATTGTAATTTTCTTCCTGCATAGGTTTTTATAACAATTTCTGCTAGTGTGCCGTTTAAGACAATACTTTTAAGAACATTTTCCTCATTATAAAAGTAGTATGTGCTCACTGTAGAAAATTAGGAAAATACGTAAGTATAATAAAAACTGTATTAGGATCATACTGTATGTGCTGCTCTAATCCTGCTTTCTCTTTCACTTAAAAATATATTATGGAAGCATTTTACATGCACCTTTTAATTCTTCTAAACATGATTCTCTTTCAAATGGCCATGTAGGATTTTGAGTGAATACCAATTTTGCCAATTTGCTATTTTAGAACTTTTAAACAATCAAATCGGAATCCGTGTTGATGACAAACCGAAGAACTCATGGGGGCCAATGCTGGTACTCAAAGACTTTTCTCTCAAACACAAAATGCTGCAATACCGTAAGAAACAAGTCAAAGCAAGAGAAGACCCCAAATTCAGCACCCACCCTTTATTCTGTGTGTTGACACAAAACATTGATGAAAGCAAGTGAAGAGTGAGCCTCCCCATATTGTCCTCTGTGTAATAGAACCCACACCATTGTATGAGCAGTAATGGTTTCTTTGGTCGTAACTTAAAGACATCCTATTTACACTAGGGTCCTTTTTTCAGTTGTGAATAGATTGCATTTAAATTACAAACTTGGAAGGGAGAGGTAAAAGGATTACCAAGTGTGAGAGATGAATGACGAAAAGCAGTAAAGCCTATGCGATCAGAAGGATAAGTCCTACAGTTCATCTGACATAAGAGATGGATTACAATGGCTCTGAAGTGGAAGACAGTTTACTTAGGAATTTAGCAGTAATTTGCATTTAAGGAATGCATTAGTGTATTCGCACATACAGTTTCATCATTGGATGACTAACAGGAATATATGGTATTTGTTTAAGATTTTATTGAATATGATGTGTGTGTTTTTTTTTTTTCATCATTCAGGGAAAACCTGCTTTCCTCAGACTGTTGGCTGCCATAAGCACCATGAGCCATTAAATGATGTAATGATGCTGTATTGACACTGTCCTATGTATCTTTCTCTCTGTGGCTCATTTTGCCACAGAGAGAGTATCTTTAAGGGGCAGTGCCAGAATTAACCCCTGCACACTGATCAACAGAAACTTCTTCTAGAAATAACTAAGTCTGTCAACCTTTCAAATATTTAACTCATGCAAAGACATTCATGGAGGAATACAAGAGGGAAATCATTCTCTTATAAAATAGTTAGGACATCCTGAGTTTCTTTGAAGGAACAAATATTGCTTACGCTATTTTATCCTTGAATTCACATTAGAAGTTACAAATACAAATATATAATGTACATAGTCTTTAACTTTAAAAAAAACTTTAGCACCACATACCTCTAGAAGAGTAGAAGAGATATGGATAGGAAAATGGAGTCAAGAAACAATAAAGGCACCTATCTCAGAAGTTTTCAGGCATGGACTTAACGCAGTTAAATTATTAACAATAACACACAGTAATGTCCACCCTCACCTCTCTTTCTTTGCGATAGTCACACATCGTTTTTCTGGGATAATGCTGGAAATAGAACAAGGCTTATTCTTTGCTTTTCTATGATGGTAAATTTTGAAGTTTTATTCATCCAAAAGTTGGACTTTCACTTATAAATAGGGTTTTAGAAATGATGATGTAATTTGCATGTAGCATCGCCCTAGGAGTAATGAGGTGCCATTACTGTATTATGGCTACCAACAGTGATGAGGAGACTTAGAACTGAGCCAGTAAGTATTTAGAAAACACAATGCATTTTACCAAATCTGAGACATGCATTTTTTCATTTTTAATACCTCTGAATCATTTTGTCTTACAGTTGATTATATCTTCAAATTACCAGCTACTGAATGTGAAAAAGTTTTAGTAATGTTTTAAACAATGTATTTTCCTTATATTTTCTTCTTTATTGTATGAATAAACAATGTATGATAGCATCTTAAATGTGATGAAATATAGAGCTGTGCTTTTAATTGGTAATAAATGAAGGTAATAGTACTTATAACTGATATTCAAATATATCAACATATACCATCTCCAAAACTCCCCTAGACAGACAAAACACATTCTCTTGGAAAGACCTTCCACAAAAGAAAATTGAAAATCTCATCCTGATTCTGTTTAGAAACCTACTTTCTCAACTCTAACTAATGGGATATTGGGCCAGTGGATTAGTGAATTCCACACATAATCCCCCCAAACTGAATTTATTCATTAAATTCACTTCTTCTTCCTCTACAAAATAGATTCCTAGGTTCCTAAGGCTAGAGGACTAACCAGCTGGATCAGTTTGTTACCTTTTCTTACCTTTCCTTTCTGATAGTCAGTAATGAAAGAAATGCACATAGTCAGAAGCAGTAACGGAAGGGCCCAGATTATCCCTAAATGGAAAAACCATCCCTGGATAACAGAGAGCCCACTGTGCTTTAAATCTTTCTATAGGATTCAATTCAAAATATTGAGGTAGAATATAGATGTCATATATGTATTATATATATGTATTATATGTATATGTATGTGTATATGCACAGTAGGCACACACATATTTAATTACACAGTTATAGGTGTTAAAAATGCTTTGACCACACTGTTCTAAAACCCACTCTTAAGAAGCAAGAATGTGCATGTTAAAGTTACTTTCTGGGTTAATAGAGATGAGAAGAAAAGTTATTGGGGTTTGCAAATTTATTTTAAACAGATTCTTTAAAAATACCCACTGACCTACATTTATTGAAAGAAAAACAGTCAACTACAAATGTAATTGTTACCCTGTCAGGAATTTATTAATAGACAGGCTGCTGTCATCTTTGTTTAAATGCTCTAAGTTGACAGAATTTCATTTACATTAATGGGTGGAAAGTCCTTTTCTTACTTGTCCAACAAACTGGAGACAAAGTGCCTGCCAATGTTTTAATTTCTTTTTCATGTTCTGGTTAGAGAGTGAGAAGAATGCTTTCACTCCACAGTGTCATGAATATGATAATCTATGGAAATCACGGGAAAGCAGGTACTTAAGTTAAGCATATACTGTACTACAGGAATCCCTGATGAATTCAAGTCTCCGCTGTTTAGAGAAGATGTTGTTGCTGCCTGTGAAGTGACAGACTGCAAGATGTTCGTGAAGTAGCATGGTAGCTGGCTCAGATCTTAGCATCTTCCCTAACCCCCACAGATGACAGCATCTAGTTTAGGCTACAGAATGGTCTTGCTTTCATTCTTTAAGCACTAGTGTTTACATTTACTCGTCAACTATCAAATCTTCATTTTCTTAATTTTACTTATTTAAACATGTGGAGCACAAAATTACACAACTGTATGAGCAATCCTGACTTTATACAGTGTATGCAGTCTAAATGTGAAATAAGCAGTTCTCCATCACGTACAACATGCTTAATCCATTGACTTCCCTTATAAATGCTGGAGAAATGGTTTTCTGAAGGAATGGGAAATGTTTACTATATCATAATATTAAGCACACAGCAAAATATTTTAAAAGCACTTTTTAAAAAATAAATACATTAAAATAGTGTCATTGTGTACATGAGTAATTCACAAAGTTAATAATAGAAAGCTATGAGACATTGCTAGAATTTCTATAACAAAAATAATGTTGATAAGAATTTCTATAATGATGGCAAAGAGGCCTCTTAAGTGCCTACTGTGTATTAAGCTCTGGCTTCACTCTCTACAATTTATATAAATTATATAATCTTTACAACCTTATAAAATATTTTTCCCATTTTATGAGTGAGGAAACTGAGATCTTACAAAAGTTAAGCAAAACACGACTAAGTCAAAAACCTAGTAAAAATGGAGCCAGAATTGGAAGCCAAGCTAAGTTCAAGACTGTACTGTGTATAAATGTACCCAGTACCTTCCTTCATTCAAGAGTGTACAATGAGCCAGGCATTGCTCACGGTTCTGGAAATTAGTAAATAAGATTAGTGAACATTTTATTCTCGTAGCTCATACCTTTCAGAGGGGTTGGAGATTTTTAAAAATAAGCAAATAAACAATGTGAATATTTTTTAAAAGGAGATGTGAAGAGTGTGATTTGAAAGGCCTACTGTGGATTGGGTGGTCAAAGAGTGCCTCTGTGAGGAGGTGACATTTTATCTGAGTCCTAAAACATGTGAGGGATCCAACCATGCAAAGATCCGGATGCAGACCAAAAAAAAAAAAAACAGTAAATGTAAAGGCCCTAAGGTCATATGACCTTATAAGACTTTTCAAGAATAGCAAGAACAGTATGGCTGGAGTGTAGTGAGTAAAGGGGACAGTGGTTAAAATATATTGAAGAGGTGGGCAGGGGCCAGATAAACCTACAGTCATGGTGATGTTTTCTGATTTTATTCTAAAAGCAATGAAATCATTGAAGGATTTTAAGCAGAGGAATGATCTGTCATAGTTTCTATTTAAGACAACTTCTCAGGATACTATAAGGAGGATGCATTATACCAAATCAAAAGAGAAAGCAGGTAGATTGGTTAGGAGGCTATTGCAGCAGCCCAAGGATGAGGCAATTGAGCCTTGGACTATAGCCATATCAGTAGAAATGGTGAAAAGTAGAGAGATTTGAGGTGTATGTACTACCCAGCAAACGAGACACTTAGAAGTGATGTAGGATGAAAAACAGAATAGTGGGGGTTTTGTTTATTGTTTTTAAATAGAGATGGGGTATCTCTATGTTGCCCAGGCTGGTCTCAAACCCTTAGGCTCAAGTTATCCTCCCACCTCGGCCTACGAAGTGCTGGGATTACAGGAATAAGTCACTGTGCCCAGCCATAGGATAGCGTTTTAAGAAGGAAAGAAGGGTCAACTAAGTTTAATGATGCTGAGAGATAAAGTTAGATGAGCACAAACAAAAATGTGGCCACAGGATTTGCACAACAAAGCTTGTTGTTAACTTCATTATGGAAGCATTTCAGTTGTTTGGAATGGAGGACAAATTCCTGAAAAGGGTATGTTCAGGAGTGAATAGGAGGTGAAAGTGTGAGGACAGACACTATTAAAAATGATAAAAGAAGTTTGAAGGGAAGTAAATTAATGATGCCTGAAAGTGGCTGTAGGGTCACAGGAATTGTTTTGTTATGCTTAGTATATTTGTTTTTAGGATGAGAGAGATTAAAGTATATCTATGTGCTAATGAAAATAATGTAAAAATGAGGGTAAATTGTTGAATAGTCAAAGATAAAAAGAACAGAAACAAATTCCTTCATATGATCAGAGGGTATGTGAGATGGAGTCCATGAGTGGAGTCTTTAAAAGGGCACAGGATACTTCTCTTAGTAGTGGAAGAGAAGACAGAGGGTGAAAGTGCAGATGGGTGGGATGATTTATGTTTAATCCTGTTGCACTAAACGTTATTACATATTCCCTGAGGAAAGAGATCACATCTGTTTTATTCTCCATTATGCCTTCAATGGCCAGCCCATAGCATGTGCTAGACAAATTGTAAATACTCAACAAATACATCTGAAAGAAGGAGCCTTTCCCAAGAATGTAGTTTATTAGGTCTTTCCCTCAGTATATTTTCCTAAAACACCAAAAACTTTGATATTGTTGGGCAAAACAGTAGCCCAAAAACTTCAGGAAGTTCATGGCCAATGTAGAGAGAGCGGCACTAGGCTTGGAATTGGGAGACCTAGATTTGAGATGAATTCTGATTTATGGATGTTTGTTACTGTATTCTGTAGTTGCATGGAGAAGGTATTATTTGTGGAGCACTTTGCCAAACATATAAAATATACATTTCCCAAGTTTAATATTTCATACATGTATGATAATTATATTAGATATTTTCTTTACATTAAAAAATTTGCACTTGCTTTTATTTTCTTTCCAATATAAATCTCCTGCTTAGCGTAGAACTACTAAAAATTGACTTTCAAAATGATCATTTTATTCCAGTATGCCCTGAACTGTAACTCTAAATAGGGTTTTAGATGGATCAAAATGTGATACTTTATGTCCTGTGCTGTAAAAGGGATTAAAACAGTCATCCAGGTGTTTCTGCGTTGGAGGATGTTAGGTATCATATTGCATAAATGTGGAAGAAAATTGATTAACCTATTCTTGCTCCGAATATAGCCTGAATCCTGTATACTTTTTACTCCGTATTTATAGCAGCCCCATTTTCCTCATCACCTCATTTTTCTGTTTTCCTTTGCTTCCATTCCATTGTGCAAGGCAATTTTTATTCCATTTTCCCTCATTGGTTTTTGCCCTTGACATTCTATGCAACATTTAGCCATGAAAGCAGTAGCATTTTGAAGGTGGATTTCAAAAGCAAATTATTTCATCCAAGTACTCCTAAGGCACTGGAAGGACTGTTGCTGAGAAAATCTTTCTTTATGTGGTTTTTTTTTTTTTTTTTTTTTTTTTGAGAAGGAGTCTGGCTCTGTGGCCCGGGCTGGAGTGCAGTGGCCGGATCTCAGCTCACTGCAAGCTCCGCCTTCTGGGTTCACGCCATTCTCCTGCCTCAGCCTCCCGAGTAGCTGGGAACACAGACGCCCGCCACCTCGCCCGGCTAGTTTTTTGTATTTTTTAGTAGAGACGGGGTTTCACCGTGTTAGCCAGGATGGTCTCGATCTCCTGACCTCGTGATCCGCCCGTCTCGGCCTCCCAAAGTGCTGGGATTACAGGCTTGAGCCACCGCGCCCGGCTCTTTATGTGTTGTTAATACTCTGTGACATTTTTATAATTCAGAGTACTCACATCATCTTTACATTATGTATTACATTGTGCATAAATGAGATTTACGCACAATATAATAATACTTTGGTTCTATAATGCTTTAGAGTTTTCAAAATAGTAACAGCTGTATTTTAATCATCTATTAATGCTTTTCCTATTTTAAATAGTTGTGGTGAAGAACAAATGGGCTTGGTGATCATTGTTATTTCTGTTTTATACAGATGAAAATTGAGGCTTACAGAGGGCAAGTGGCTTGCCCCAGGTCATTCAGCTAGTTTCTGCATCCTAAGATCCATGATCATTCTGCATATTACATTGTTTTAGTAGAAGGTTCTATTTTTCTCCCAAATCCTAAAACTCTAATATATAGCAAATGCAACCACATGTGTATCTATATTTTATTCTTACCTCTTTAGTAATTTCATGCCTGTTATTATTTATATTCACTTCTAATATTTGTGGTTGATTTTCTATAGAGTGCGTCTCAGATGAGTTTGTAACTAGACATGAAACTTTGTCAAGATAATTACAGTGTAATATTAGTTATGAACTATGAATTTCCCAATTCATACAGATTTATAATAGCTTTCATTAAAATATTTTTAGTTCTATTAATTTTCTGTACAGATTTCATTATTTAATAATGAGGTAAAATAGCTATAATATCTTTAGTTTTACCTTTTACTAATGAAGTTTATGAACCCCTCCAATCTTGGAAGTTTGATAAACATGATCCATGATATCCCTATGTTATAGCCTAATAGACTCAGAATGTTCTATAGTTAAGTAGGATGGAAAGAGTTATAACTTATGACTCAATCCAATGTTTGATTCACAGACAATGTGATGCCACCTAGGCATAAACCCTAAGGATTTCTAATTGTGAATTTGAAAACAAAACAGATCGCATCACTGGGAGGGACCTCATAGATCATGTAGTCAAACCCCCTCATGTTACCGGTGAGAAAACTGAGATACATGAGAGAGTCGCCAGCCTGCCACAGGTCACAAAACCAGCTGACAGCAAAGCTAAGATCAGAGCCCCATCTCCTCATTCCCAAGTGAGGACTGTTTCCAATATGCCACATTACCTCCCCCAGCAAGATGCCTCCCACGGGGCATTGCTTCTTGAAGATGAAGTATATTAAATTCACATTTGGCTGCTAATCATTTTCTCAGCAGCTCTATGGTATTTCATTAACTTCTGCATGTAACACCCTGGCCTTTCACCTGTATTAAGTTGAGCTCATTAAACTTGAGGCCAGTAATAAACAGGACCAAACTAATTCAGATATGTTGCTTGGTATGTGTTCAGCATTTTTTTAATGGTTTCTACTGTGTGAAACATTTTCCCTTCACAATTTGTGGAATAAGAAAAACAGGAAGCATCGATTTCAGGGAATGGAGTGTGTAAGTGTTATGCTTCTTTATGTAAATAAAAAGTATATTAAACACCTACCTTATACAAAACTTTGTAAGGACTACAAAGAAATATGAGTGACAGCAGAGCACAGAATCTCACATCAGGCAGATTTGGATTTGAATCCTGGCTCTGCCATTTATTAATGGTCAGAATTGTAGCAAGTTTCTTAGTCTTTCTGCCCCTCAGTGTTGTTGTGTATAAATGGATACTAGAATACCCACCTCATGGGTATTCTTTATCTTCTTGGCAATAAGGAAGAGATAATGTACTCATGTGCTTTGCAAAGTGTCTGGTATATAGCCATGATCAGTTAATAAGCTGATGAAGGTGATGATGATGGTGCAATTCCTTCCATCTCCCTTACTAAATTTGTAATCCCCTCTCAGCTATTTTTGAGGAACTTGATTTTCCCCGTGTCTCCTCCCCTACCTCGTCATCTCTACAAAATACAAGCAAAGGTTCTTTAGAGTGCAAGGAAAGTAAAACTAAGTCATTTTACCCTTCCCAGGTCGTCCAGCAACACTGCTTTATGTTCCTTTTGACTAAGAAGTAACTCTTTGGCAGCCCATAGACTATGCAGCCCCCAGTTAACAAAGTTCCTGTGTAATTTTAAAAGTTAAGAATCTGACTGAGCAGGGGATGGTGATAAAGGAGGTGTCATCTACAGAAAGATGACCAGCAAAGAGATAGAAATAGAAGTCTGTCAGGAAGAATGACAGCATGCAGGAGTTTCAGGGCAGAAGCCATTGTGAGTCACAGTGAGGCAGTCAACAGGCAGTGTGGGAGTGAAGATCAATGTTGGATCTACGGTGTGGGCACAGGTAGTCAGTGTTGGGTCTCTGTTTCCTGGATACTACATGTATTAGAGTTCTCCAGAGAAACAGAGCCAATTCCAATTCCCATAATAGATTCCCTCTTATATATCCATAACCAATAGGTTATATATAGATAACCCATATTCAATTCCCTCATATATCTATATACAGCCTATTGGTTATGTTATTATAGCATGTAATACAGCATATATAACAGGTTATAGGTTATATCTGTGTGTAACCCATTGGTTATATATAGGTATATAAAAGGGAATTTAATATGGGAATTGGCTCACATGGTTATGGAGGCCAAGAAGTCCCATGACATGCCATCTGCAAGCTGGAGAACAAGGAAAGCCTGTAGTGTAATTCAGTCTGACTCTGAAGGCCTAAAAACTGGGGGAGCCAATGGCGTACTTAACTCTATGCCTGAATCTGCAGGCCTCAGGACTGGGAGGTGAGGGGGGCAGCAGGTGGTAGAGGAGATGACTGGGCGAGTGGTATAAATCCTAGAGTCCAAAGGCCCCAGAACCTAGAGCTCTAATATCCAAGAGCGTGTGAAGATGGATGTGCTAGCTCTCACTCCAGAAGAAAGAAATAATTTGCCTTTCCTCCACCTTTCTGTTCTTTGCAGGCCATCAACCAGTTGGAGGATGCCCACCCACATTTTCTTTACTCAGGGCATATTTTCTTTACTTGATCTACTGATCTGAATGCTAATCGCTTCTGGAAACACCCTGACAAACACACCCACAAATAATGTTTTACCAGCTCCCTGGGCATCATCTTTTAACCCAGTCAAGATGATTCATAAAATTAATCATTACACCGTAGAACCTCTTTAAATTTTCTACTATAACAGCTTTGAAAATAATGATAACCTGGCCGGGCGTGGTGGCTCATGCCTGTAATCCCAGCACTTTGGGAGGCTGAGGTGGCTGGATCACCTGAGGTCAGGAGTTCGAGACCAGCCTGGCTAACATGGTGAAACCCCACCTCTACTAAAAATACAAAAATTAGCTAGGTGGGGTGGCGCATACCTGTAATCCCAGCTACTTGGGAGGCTGAGGCACGAGAATCACTTGAACCAGGGAGGTGGAGGTTGCAGTAAGCGGAGATCATGCCACTGCACTCCAGCCTGGGCAACAGAGTGAGACTCGGTCTCAAAAAAAAAAAAAAAGGGAAATAATGATAAACTTAGAACTCATCTAGTTCACTTTTCTACCACTACCAGAATCCTATCTCCAACATTCTGGATCATTCTCCCTTTCTGCTACCACCATCATCCCACAGTCCACCCTTCCTTCTGCCACTATGAGGATCTGGTCACACATTTTCAAATATCTGGTGTTCCCATATACCCTAAAGAATAAAATCCAAACACTTTGCCCAAAATTCAGAGCCCTATCTATAGATATTCCAGCTTAGTCCCCCACTATCTCCCTGTCACTTAGTATATTTTAGCCATATAAGGGTAAGCTCATCTTATAGTTTCTTCACTTCATTCCCTTACTTCTCTTCTCCTCCTACAACTCGACACTGTTTTCCCCTTTCAGAATTTTTCAGCATAGTTTAAATTCCTCCTTCACTGTAAAGATTGTATTAACCTCTGAGTTGGAATTAATTGCTCATTGGATCTGGGTTACATCAGATTGTGTATGTCGTCCTCTACTTATCTTATTTCTCCTTACAATGAAGTATGTAAGCCAGATGTCAGCTGACTTCATCCAGTCCTGTCCTTCTGGAGATTGCTACAAAATCCCCAGAGATTCTGTTCTCTAGATTACTTCTGGCTATAAATTCCAGCTATCATTAAATTCTGAATCTCCCTCAAATCTCCCTCCTGTTGGTTTCTATTCTTTTCAGCTATATGCCAACCCAACCATGAAACTCAACCCTGTTTCCCCGATTTTCTTCCAAATTTCTCACCAAGGCATGTAAGTGTGTAGCAGATGTTCTTAGATAGAGGCTATGGAGGAGGATTTAGATTGGAGCAATGCAAACATCTTAAAATTCAATAGTGACTCTCCCTGTTTATAAAAGTCCTTCAGCCTCATAACAATAGGCTTTGCTCCCTCTCTCTTGCCCTCTCTTTTCACACTTTCTTTTACCCTCTCCTCTCTTTTCTATTCCCCCTCTCCTTCAGAATTCTACATTTCTCCATGCATAATGGTTGGACCATCTCTTTGTTCTGGTTTCTCCTAAAACATGCCATCAATACCACATTTTCTAAATCCCAACCTAGAGGTATTTCTTGAAAAATCCTCACTTTAAAAAGTCTCTTTACAGTTTGTAAAGAGATACCTGATGTGAGTTATTTAAATTGTTTCAATATTAAAATAATAATTTCCTTATCTCAGTTCCTTTGAATCTGACTCAATCATTTTCATAAGGCTAAGAACTGCTTTTGGAAGGAACAGCCTCCTGGTCCTCTTTGTGGCCTAGGCTCCAGCACCTGCACAGCACTTAGCAGAAGCAAGCCTTATTTCCATCATCCTTTGCTAGCATTCCATGAATGTTAGATTTTCTTCTCTTGATTGACATTATTCCTAATTCATGATCTGACTTCATCACTTCACAACATCATGCGCTCTGCCTGCTTTTCACAGGGGAAGTGCCTCACCCTCTTGTAGCTTATGAACGATGGAGCAGAGGGTTAGCAGTCCATTGGCTCCCTGGTGCCTTTTCCAAATTGTCACCCTTCTCCCTCTGCTGTTTCTTCCACCTGGAGGATTCTCTTCCCCTTTCCTGACCTCACGCCTCCACCTGCACCACTTGCCATCCTGCCTTCACCTTATCCTTCAGGGTTTAGCTCGGATGACACCTCTTCTAGAAAATCTCTGACCCCTCAGCCTGGGTTAGATACACATTGTCACTGCTCATATAACAGTTTGTGTCACTTCTGCCACAGCCCTTGTCACAGGGTATTGCAATTGTTATTAATATAGGCTCTTTAAGGTCACACACTATCCTTTCTGTATAAATTTCAAGTGTCTGGCTCCTTATAAATGTTTTCTGAATGTATGAAACACAGCTTTTCTGTACGTATGATTTTTTTACTTCATGTCATATTTAAAAACCTATTTATATACTTTAATTTGCTTCTGAAAGTAATTGTTTGGGATTGTTTGACAATTCAAACAACCAGAAAGGTTTTGTAAATATATTCAAGATATTCGTTCATTCATGTATTCATTCATTCATTAAGCTCTGAAACATTATATTCAGCACCTATTATGTGCTGGATCAAAGCTGCCTGTCTAGGATCTCAAGCTGGGCAGATGGACGCATAAGCTAATGATGATAAGGCAGTGTAGTAGGTGCAGAGATGAAAATATGCCCAGGATATTCTAAACCACTGGGCAGGGAGGGTAATCGGTAAAGGAGATTACTTAGGTGTTGTGAAGACTGAGCTGAAACTAAATAGCTTAATTGGCATGTACTAGGTGAAAAAGACAGGATGGGGTATTCTGGCAGAGGGGAGGCATGAGCAAACATGGAAACACGGAGCACAGTACACAATGCAATAGAAGCAGTTAAGGCTTATGGGAATAAATTGGCAGGCATGCATTTTGCAAATATTATTCTATTTAATGCTTATACCAACATCGTGAGTTTGATACTGTCATTCTCATTTCATTGATAAGGAAAATTAGTGGCAGAATAGTTAAGTAATTGGCTCATAGTCACACAGCTAATGAGTGCAAAACTGATTTTAATGCAAATTTGACTTCTAAATTATTTCCTTAATCACTATGTGAATGTTGACTTTCTACTTTCACTGTGAAACATGAACTATCTCTTTTGACCGATTTAGATATCATACATTTGATCAAAAGTTGTATGCTTATATTTATCAGGTTAAACTAATACTCATATTTTATATCTATAACATGTCCAATGCCAGTGTCCTGATTTGCATCATTGGCACCACATAGCACTATGGTAACATGTACTATGTTGATGAACTTTCTGTCTCTGTCTTTTTATTGTTTTCCACTGTCCAAATTTGATAATATCATGAAACATTGCGTACTGTTATATCAGTGATTAAGCATTACATGCCAGTTACACATGGGAAAATCTGAGCTTCTGATTCTAAACCATGCTAAAACTTATTTTGAAATAAAAACAGCATCCAATGTAAGTAACTGATTACTTTCATAATTGAAAAGAGGAAAGAAGAAAAGTAATTGAATTCAGAAAGTACAGAACAAAAGAGAGACTTCTCATCTCTATCTCCTGTGCTACCTTGAATCATGCTGAGCACACAGAGACTGAAATTAGGGTGAGTTAGAAACTTTACATGGATTACTTTATTTAAACCTCAAAATGGCCATTTTATAGATAATGAAACAGACTCAGAGAACCCATGCTCTCAACCATTATACCACACTGTTCCCATATTTTTGATTTTAGGTGTCCAAGAACTACTTCAATTAGGTTTTTGAGTTTTTAAAGATCAACTCTTTGAACATTTTTTTTCTTCATTTTTCTCTGCAATTATTGGTTATTTTATTGAGTTCAAACAGTTTTCCAAGGAGTCTGGCGTATTATTCCTTGAGATAACTGAAATAACCAGGTATATTCGACATATAATTCAATCTGACACTAGCCCTTCATGAATAGCAAAAGATATTTATAAAATTAATAACAATTATATTTTGTACTGCACTGTATGGAAATTGTTTAGCCTTTAATGTATCACAAGACAGTTCCTGGCCCAGAGTGGATATTAAATGTTGTATTTGTTGAATAAATGTCAAAAGACTGATAAATAATAGAACTATGTCATAGGCAAACATGTCTTTTGGGGAAAAAAAGTCAACTTTTAGATATCCTTTACATGTAACTTATCCTTTGTCAGTTGTATACACACACACACACACACACACGAAATAGGTATAAAGGAGATAGATAGATAGATAGATAGATAGATAGATAGATAGATAGATAGATAGATTTCAGGTTTATACTGAATGAAATACATATATATACATATATATCTGATACATGAGTGATATATTCTGATATAAGCCTGAAATATTTTCATCTTTCACATATTACAATTTGGATATCCAAGTAATTACTTGTCTTTCTGTTATTGTTTCCAATTAGATAAGAGAGTGTGATTAAGAAAATAGAGTTGATCCATTACAGTACTACAGACTAGTGCTATTAGGCAACTTGCTGCCATTCTCATAAAAATTATGCAATTTAAACTGGAAGATGCAAGTGCTTGCTTCTATTACAAACAAGAACCCTTTTCTACTTCATAATATGCTCAATTACCTTTAGATTGATCCATGAATAAATTATAATCCAAATAGACTTCTTTACTTTAAAGCTTTGCTGGCTTAAGGTATCATTGTTGATTCATTATGTTGTCACTTTTCTATCGGCAATGTAATGCTTTTTATATCTGGATAGAGACAGTTTTAGTGTAAGATACTGTTATCTTTAAATGAGTAGGATTTAGCCTTTCTGGTGAGAACAAATTCATCAATGATGAATCCCTGGAGAAACTATTGAAACAAAAATCACACCATTTCTGAGCTTTGTTCAGTTCATCAGTTACAAAGCAGCTTTTGATAGTCCTAAAGAACTTTTTCCTTTGTTTAAGAAATATAGCATGACGCTCAAAACCTCTCACTTTGAGTTACCGCAGGCTACAACTTTTCTGTAAGAAAATAATGAATGAAGAGGAAAAGCTCCTGCTGCTGGCACTGTCAGGTCCTGCTGCTTCTCCTCCTGCAATAGGAAATCAATTAACTATATGTTCAGGCAGAGATTTGAACTAAATGCTTTATTAATCATCACTGATTGCACACACACACAGTGACCAACTATGCATTCATCTTCACTCTTTCTTAGCTTTGTTTTGCTTGCTTGCTTTTTCCTTTTTTTTTTTTTTTTTTTTTCCCAAGATCAGAACACAAACATATGCCTCAATGTGGTATGTGTAAAGGTGATCGGGTGTTCCTTTGGTGTAGGAGGGAATTGATGTTTTCTGTTTTCAGAAAACTTAATTTTTTAAATGTTCGGTACTCAAATATCCTTAGGACCACTTTAATATATACAACGTATTTTTAAAGCACTTAAATTTTCAAACTAATAAGGAAAGCAAAATGTCTACGGCAGCCTTGAAGTTTTGGAAGCTGGTACTGTGCCATAGTCTCTGAGAGCTCCACGTAGCAGTGAGGAATTAAACAAAAATGAACCCAATTTGATTTGGAGATTCTTGGTGGAAGGTTGAAGGAGCAGTCACTGATATTTGGTATTTTTTTGCTTTCAATTAAAAAAAATTGGCAAGTTTTCCTTTTAGTCCATTAATTCTTCTAACCAATGCACAAAGAAAATCCTGTAGGAATCTTTATGTTAAATTGAGATTCTCTCTTTAGGACTAATTATAAAACCAATTAGCACATTAGAAACTTAGCATGTTAGCCAGGGGAAGGCTGTGTAACATAATTTATGTATGGCAAATGTGGTCAATCATTGCAAAAAATGACAGAAAGTGTCAGGCTGTTGGATATTTACACAGGCTGTATTATATTCAGCATCAAAAGATTTTCAAATATTTATTGTTGTTATTACCATTGTTGAAACAATTTGAAATCATTATGGTTTAAATTTAACTCCATTCATTGTCTGCATTTGGATAAAGAATAATCTAAATGAAAAAAAAATGCTATCCTCTGATGTACACTTAAAGGAAGATAGATTTGAAAGTTCCAAGAATGATTTATTTTGAATGGCCTTTACAAAACTCTTAGGTGACATTAGACGATGTTGAGTAAGGTAAAGCCCAAACAGAGAATCATGTAAACCCCAACAGGGAAAATAATGGTTCTGATTTTCATGGAGCCTGCTAACATGAGGCATCTGCTAGAACCAGAGGTCATATGTTTCAACACGTAACCATTCTTGATGGTCTTTGAGTATATGAGATTAGGATTGAGATGGCCTTGAGGTATAAGAGAAACACGCAGGGGGTGACATTCTGAAGATTTATATCATGTGGACATGTGCTCACCACTTTATGTGATGTTTTCTAGACCCCAAAGGCATGTCTTTGGCACCAAGTGTAATCCCTAACACCTCATATGCCCCAAGAAAAAGCCACTTCATAAAAGGACATTTCAAAAAAGCATTGTCTTTTCTATATTAAGGATGCTTATATATGTGATAAGGAGGACTTGTCTTATACTCTTATTTATTTTATGCTTTTAGCAAGTCAGTATCACTTGTTTTATAGCAAAATAGATACAAAATACTATCTCCCTCCATATCATTTCATATTACTGCAACCATTAAATATTACAATTTAGGAAAGCATTAAGGTATAGAGATGAAGTACTCAGTTCTAGTCTAATTGTATATAAATTAATTTGGCATTCATAACATTGTTCCCATTTACTTGACTTGTTGACATCATTATAATGAATTGATAATGGAAGTAACAATCTTAGATATTTCCACATAAATATGTTCTTCACTAATATAAATTACAGTTGCAGTTTGCACTTCAGCTTAATTGGAACATGGTTTAAGTTTAGCTTACCTACTCTACTGAGGTCTCTAGAGGACCAGAGAACTCATTTTCCTTGGGCGTTATGCAAGATGAAATGTGGAGGCCAGTGTTTTGAAACAAGTGTGATTTTTCACCAAAATACTTGCTAGGTCAGAGATCAGGGTGACCTTGGAGTGCTGTAGTTTTCCAAACCTCCATCAGCTAGATAAATGGGCTTTATTCTGTAGGAGAGAGAGTGTATTTTTGCAGTCTTATGAAAAAGACCTAGCAATTCCAGGTTACAGGCCGACACAAAACATTTGGAATTCAGTGATGTCTATCACCAGCAGTATGTGTCAGTAAAAGTGAAGATCAAAGGTTCTAGAAGAGGGGAAGGACAAAGTGAAGAGAAAATAATTGTGGGATAATGAATGGTATGAGGGCATTTTCGTGTTAACTTGAAACCACTTAGCATTTTTCCATGACGCCCAGGTATCTTTCTAAATGAACTTTGTAAAGTACAATTGAATAACCTTGAAATTTAAAGCTCCGTGATGTGATTTTGAATACTGATGGAGTTTGTTTAAGCACTGTAATATTTCCTCTCCTTTTCATTTCTGTTTTTGCCTCCATGTAAAATAAAATTTATTTTCTGTGTAGAGAAATCAATATTTTTACCATTTTGTTTTTCAGCTATTCCAGTAAATTGCAATCAACATTAGTTACAATCTTTAAAGAGATGTAGTAAGAATTTGAACACAATAAAATAGAGATCTAGATGAGAACTTTGGCAAAGTACCTTTGCTATTGACAAAAGCATTTGTCAGGGACTACAACTGTGTCTATATCATGCTAAAAACCTGATGAAGGGGAAAAAAGCATCAATAGATTTCACCTTCTGTCTATATAAACCAAACAAATGGTTTAACTAATAGCTATTGTTTTAAGTGAATGGGTTTGGTTTGCCATTGTGAACTTTTTTCCATTTAGAAATGTATTTTAATTAACATTTGTATATGTAATACACAAATATTTGGTAAAAGTATTGTACTGTTGTGTTCTTTTTAATAATTAATGGAACCTGATACCTAGAAGACTAGTGGTCCAAAACAATGAGTGAAAACCTAGTTACAGTATACATGAAATAATCCCTAGACACACATTTGTTTGTTGATAATATTTATATGTTTATATCTTCCCATTTTTCTCTTCTCTGAGCTAACATGCTTTCTTATTTGTGTGTTTTCCTTTTAGAAACTGCCAAGTTTTGGACCTTATCTTGAACAGCGCAAGAAAATCATAGCAGAAAACAAGATTAGACTGAAAGAACAAAATGCAGCTTTTTCACCACTTAAGAGAAACTGTTTTATCCCCAAATGGCCTGTTCCTACCGTCAAGGTAAAAATTATGCCAACTATATAAGTATACCTACTTTACTATACAAATATAGCTAAAATGTTTATTTACTGCTTAAATGTATCACTAATTTGGCTTTAGAAATACAATGAAAGTTTTTTTTTTTAAATCTGTCCATGGTGAAAACTGCATTTAAATTATAAAATAATCCTTTTTATTTGCATATTTTATACTTTCTAGAACACTGTCAAGCATGCCTTTCTTGAAAATTTTTATATACATTAAATGTGTCAGGAGATATTAAGATGAAATTCCTTGTTTTCTTATGGTCATTTAAAAATTATTTTAATCTATAATTAACTCCAACAATCTTATGTTAGTCATGTATGTAGCACAACTCAGTTATCAATAAGCACATCAATATCAGTGTGATCCCTTGAAAGTTTTGGGAAAACATTCTCTGGTTTGGCCTCTGGAAAGCCTGGACATTTATTTGGTTCTCAGGAGATTATTTTCTGGTAATAACAAAAATTATAATTAAGATGGGATTATGAGTATATGTTACCTTTCTTGACTTTTTTCCTTAAACTTTTCATTTTGACAGAAATGTAGATTCACATGTAGTTGTAAGAAATAATACAGAGAGGTCTTGTGTACCCTTTATCCAGTTTCACCTACGGTAACATGTTGCAAAACTGTAGTATGATATCACAACCAGCATATTGACACAGACACAATTTACCAATCCTATTCAAGTTTTTCCAGTTTTACTTCTATGTGTGTGTTGCATATAGTTCTGTACAATTTTGTCATATATGTAGGTTCATGTATCCACCACCACAGTCAAGATACAAAACAGTCCCATCACCACCAGGATGCCTCAGGTAGCCCTTTTGTAACCACACCTTCTTTTTTTCTGCCCCTCTTCAAGACAGTATTGTTTCCAGGCAGTCATAATGAGAAAAAAAGGAGGTGTTATTGGATGGCATTCTCTCTGAAATCATCATCACTAAAATGTACTTTGCAGTTACTGAAATTCATTCTTCTGTATTTGATGACACTCTACTCCTACATTGCCATTTTCTGTTTGAAACATCAGCTGAAAAGCTTGCTTTTATGTGCTCGCAAGTAGACCTCACTGAAATTCATCTTTAGCAGTCAACTGGAGATTGGAACCCTTAAAAATTCCCTCTACCTATGAAGAAAAAAAAAAATGTGTCTCATGCTAAAAACAGTGGAGTTTAGACTCAGTGTTCCAAGCAATACAGAGTTCTGCAAGGGCAAAGGGAGTGGCTGACCACAAAGTGTACCAACACTTCAATGCCATCATTCTAAATAAAATGAACATTTGGGACTTGTAACAGCATAAAAGCCCCAAATCATCTCTTGAGTTCATATTAAATTATTTTTGTGCTACTGAAAGTATGAACTGAACAAACTGAACACTGATGGAATGTGAAGGCCAGAACCTACAACCCTTCATGAGCCTTTTTCCCCCATCTGTGGCTATGACTACTATATGATTTGGAGATACAGTGTGTCTGGAGTTGGTTCCTGCCCGTGGGTTCATGGTCTCGCTGACCTCGAGAATGAAGCTGCGGACCTTCGTGGTGAGTGTTATAGCTCTTAAAGGTGGCACGGACCCAAAGAGTGAGCAACAGCAAGATTTATTCTGAAGAGCAAAAGAACAAAGCTTCCACAGCATGGAAGGGGACCCGAGCAGGTTGCCACAGCTGGCTGGAGTGGCCAGCTTTTATTCCCTTATTGTCCCCTCCCATGTTCTGTTTTTGTCCTATCAGAGTGCTGTTTTTTCAATCCTCCCTGCGATTGGCTACTTTTAGGATCCTGCTGATTGGTGCGTTTTACAGAGCGCAGATTGGTGCATTTTACATAGCCCTGATTGGTACATTTTTACAGAGTGCTGATTGGTGCATTTTACAATCCTAGCTACAGAGTGCTGATTGGTGCATTTTACAATCCTCTTGTAAGAAAAGTTCTCCAAGTCCCCACTCAACCCAGGAAGTCCTGTTGACTTCAACTCTCAATAGGAATTTTCTCAGCTTTCTCTTCTTAATCAATTTGAATTAAATGTACGATCTCCATCTCTAGGCATCTTTTCCTTAGGTGTAAAAATTTCTGAAGGAAGATATTATTTATATTTGAAATAAAAGAAGTGCAAGATGATTATGAAAGCATTTTGACCTTTTCTAGCCCTCAAATCTTTCAGGGATTATATTTTAAATACTGATAACCTAGACAAAAAACAAAACAGAACAAACAAAAAATCTACTGTGGTTGAATGAAAGCTTGTAGATCATTAATCAAAAAAAAATCAGTCTCCAACTCCCAGCGCGAGCGACACAGAAGACCGGTGATTTCTGCATTTTCAACTGAGGTACTGGGTTCATCTCACTGGGGAGTGCCAGACGATCAGTGCTGGTCAGCTGCTGCAGCCCGACCAGCGAGAGCTGAAGCAGGGCGAGGCATTGCCTCACCTGGGAAGCGCAAGGGGGAAGGGAATCCCTTTTCCTAGCCAGGGGAACTGAGACACACAACACCTGGAAAATCGGGTAACTCCCACCCCAATACTGCGCTTTAAGCAAACAGGCACACCAGGAGATCATATCCCACACCTGGCCGGGAGGGTCCCACACCCACGGAGCCTCCCTCATTGCTAGCACAGCAGTCTGTGATCTACCGGCAAGGCAGCAGCGAGGCTGGGGGAGGGGTGCCCGCCATTGCTGAGGCTTAAGTAGGTAAACAAAGCTGCTGGGAAGCTCGAACTGGGTGGAGCTCACAGCAGCTCAAGGAAACCTGCCTGTCTCTGTAGACTCCACCTCTGGGGACAGGGCAATAACAAACGCAGCCGAAACCTCTGCAGACGCAAACGACTCTGTCTGACAGCTTTGAAGAGAGCAGTGGATCTCCCAGCACGGAGGTTGAGATCTGAGAAGGGACAGACTCCCTGCTCAAGTGGGTCCCTGACCCCTGAGTAGCCTAACTGGGAGACATCCCCCACTAGGGGCAATCTGACACCCCACACCTCACAGGGTGGAGTACACCCCTGAGAGGAAGCTTCCAAAGCAAGAATCAGACAGGTACACTCGCTGTTCAGAAATATTCTATCTTCTGCAGCCTCTGCTGCTGATACCCAGGCAAACAGGGTCTGGAGTGGACCTCAAGCAATCTCCAACAGACCTACAGCTGAGGGTCCTGACTGTTAGAAGGAAAACTATCAAACAGGAAGGACACCTACACCAAAACCCCATCAGTACATCACCATCATCAAAGACCAGAGGCAGATAAAACCACAAAGATGGGGAAAAAGCAGGGCAGAAAAGCTGGAAATTCAAAAAATAAGAGCGCATCTCCCCCGGCAAAGGAGCGCAGCTCATCGCCAGCAACGGATCAAAGCTGGACGGAGAATGACTTTGACGAGATGAGAGAAGAAGGCTTCAGTCCATCAAATTTCTCAGAGCTAAAGGAGGAATTACGTACCCAGCACAAAGAAACTAAAAATCTTGAAAAAAAAGTGGAAGAATTGATGGCTAGAGTAATTAATGCAGCGAAGGTCATAAACGAAATGAAAGAGATGAAAACCATGACACGAGAAATACGTGACAAATGCACAAGCTTCAGTAACGGACTCGATCAACTGGAAGAAAGAGTATCTGCGATTGAGGATCAAATGAATGAAATGAAGCGAGAAGAGAAACCAAAAGAAAAAAGAAGAAAAAGAAATGAACAAAGCCTGCAAGAAGTATGGGATTATGTAAAAAGACCAAATCTACGTCTGATTGGGGTGCCTGAAAGTGAGGGGGAAAATGGAACCAAGTTGGAAAACACTCTTCAGGATATCATCCAGGAGAACTTCCCCAACCTAGTAGGGCAGGCCAACATTCAAATCCAGGAAATACAGAGAACGCCACAAAGATACTCCTCGAGAAGAG
This sequence comes from Macaca nemestrina, assembly GCF_043159975.1. Classification (NCBI taxonomy): domain Eukaryota; kingdom Metazoa; phylum Chordata; class Mammalia; order Primates; family Cercopithecidae; genus Macaca; species Macaca nemestrina. The sequence continues at coordinate 136,180,100 of NC_092125.1, forward strand.
CAACTCCAAGACACATAATTGCCAGATTCACCAAAGTTAAAATGAAGGAAAAAATCTTAAGGGCAGCCAGAGAGAAAGGTCGGGTTACCCACAAAGGGAAGCCCATCAGACTAACAGCAGATCTCTCGGCAGAAACTCTCCAAGCCAGAAGAGAGTGGGGGCCAATATTCAACATTCTTAAAGAAAAGAATTTTAAACCCAGAATTTCATATCCAGCCAAACTAAGTTTCATAAGTGAAGGAGAAATAAAATCCTTTACAGATAAGCAAATGCTTAGAGATTTTGTCACCACTAGGCCTGCCTTACAAGAGACCCTGAAGGAAGCACTAAACATGGAAAGGAACAACCAGTACCAGCCATTGCAAAAACATGCCAAAATGTAAAGACCATCGAGGCTAGGAAGAAACTGCATCAACTAACGAGCAAAATAACCAGTTAATATCATAATGGCAGGATCAAGTTCACACATAACAATCTTAACCTGAAATGTAAATGGACTAAATGCTCCAATTAAAAGACACAGACTGGCAAACTGGATCAAGAGTCAAGACCCATCAGTCTGCTGTATTCAGGAGACCCATCTCACACGCAGAGACATACATAGGCTCAAAATAAAGGGATGGAGGAAGATTTACCAAGCAAATGGAGAACAAAAAAAAGCAGGGGTTGCAATACTAGTCTCTGATAAAACAGACTTTAAACCATCAAAGATCAAAAGAGACAAAGAAGGCCATTACATAATGGTAAAGGGATCAATTCAACAGGAAGAGCTAACTATCCTAAATATATATGCACCCAATACAGGAGCACCCAGATTCATAAAGCAAGTCCTTAGAGACTTAGAAAGAGACTTAGACTCCCATACAATAATAATGGGAGACTTCAACACTCCACTGTCAACATTAGACAGATCAACGAGACAGAAAGTTAACAAGGATATCCAGGAATTGAACTCATCTCTGCAGCAAGCAGACCTAATAGACATCTACAGAACTCTCCACCCCAAATCAACAGAATATACATTCTTCTCAGCACCACATTGTACTTACTCCAAAATCGACCACGTAATTGGAAGTAAAGCACTCCTCAGCAAATGTACAAGAACAGAAATTATAACAAACTGTCTCTCAGACCACAGTGCAATCAAACTACAACTCAGGACTAAGAAACTCAATCAAAACCGCTCAACTACATGGAAACTGAAACACCTGCTCCTGAATGACTACTGGGTACAGAACGAAATGAAGGCAGAAATAAAGATGTTCTTTGAAACCAATGAGAACAAAGATACAACATACCAGAATCTCTGGGACACATTTAAAGCAGTGTGTAGAGGGAAATTTATAGCACTAAATGCCCACAAGAGAAAGCAGGAAAGATCTAAAATTGACACTCTAACATCACAATTAAAAGAACTAGAGAAGCAAGAGCAAACACATTTGAAAGCTAGCAGAAGGCAAGAAATAACTAAGATCAGAGCAGAACTGAAGGAGATAGAGACACAAAAAACCCTCCAAAAAATCAATGAATCCAGGAGTTGGTTTTTTGAAAAGATCAACAAAATTGACAGACCACTAGCAAGACTAATAAAGAAGAAAAGAGAGAAGAATCAAATCGACGCAATTAAAAATGATAAAGGGGATATCACCACCGACCCCACAGAAATACAAAGTACCATCAGAGAATACTATAAACACCTCTACGCAAATAAACTGGAAAATCTAGAAGAAATGGATAATTTCCTGGACACTTGCACTCTTCCAAGACCAAACCAGGAAGAAGTTGAATCCCTGAATAGACCAATAGCAGGCTCTGAAATTGAGGCAATAATTAATAGCCTACCAACCAAAAAAAGTCCAGGACCAGATGGATTCACAGCTGAATTCTACCAGAGGTACAAGGAGGAGTTGGTGCCATTCCTTCTGAAACTATTCCAATCAATAGAAAAAGAGGGAATCCTCCCTAACTCATTTTATGAGGCCAACATCATCCTGATACCAAAGCCAGGCAGAGACACAACAAAAAAAGAGAATTTTAGACCAATATCCCTGATGAACATCGATGCAAAAATCCTCAATAAAATACTGGCAAACCGGATTCAGCAACACATCAAAAAGCTTATCCACCATGATCAAGTGGGCTTCATCCCTGGGATGCAAGGCTGGTTCAACATTCGCAAATCAATAAACATAATCCAGCATATAAACAGAACCAAAGACAAGAACCACATGATTATCTCAATAGATGCAGAAAAGGCTTTTGACAAAATTCAACAGCCCTTCATGCTAAAAACGCTCAATAAATTCGGTATTGATGGAACGTACCTCAAAATAATAAGAGCTATTTATGACAAACCCACAGCCAATATCATACTGAATGGGCAAAAACTGGAAAAATTCCCTTTGAAAACTGGCACAAGACAGGGATGCCCTCTCTCACCACTCCTATTCAACATAGTGTTGGAAGTTCTGGCTAGGGCAATGAGGCAAGAGAAAGAAATCAAAGGTATTCAGTTAGGAAAAGAAGAAGTCAAATTGTCCCTGTTTGCAGATGACATGATTGTATATTTAGAAAACCCCATTGTCTCAGCCCAAAATCTCCTTAAGCCGATAAGCAACTTCAGCAAAGTCTCAGGATACAAAATTAATGTGCAAAAATCACAAGCATTCTTATACACCAGTAACAGACAAACAGAGAGCCAAATCAGGAATGAACTTCCATTCACAATTGCTTCAAAGAGAATAAAATACCTAGGAATCCAACTTACAAGGGATGTAAAGGACCTCTTCAAGGAGAACTACAAACCACTGCTCAGTGAAATCAAAGAGGACACAAACAAATGGAAGAACATACCATGCTCATGGATAGGAAGAATCAATATCGTGAAAATGGCCATACTGCCCAAGGTAATTTATAGATTCAATGCCATCCCCATCAAGCTACCAATGAGTTTCTTCACAGAATTGGAAAAAACTGCTTTAAAGTTCATATGGAACCAAAAAAGAGCCCGCATCTCCAAGACAATCCTAAGTCAAAAGGACAAAGCTGGAGGCATCACGCTACCTGACTTCAAACTATACTACAAGGCTACAGTAACCAAAACAGCATGGTACTGGTACCAAAACAGAGATATAGACCAATGGAAGAGAACAGAGTCCTCAGAAATAATACCACACATCTACAGCCATTTGATCTTTGACAAACCTGAGAGAAACAAGAAATGGGGAAACGATTCCCTATTTAATAAATGGTGCTGGGAAAATTGGCTAGCCATAAGTGGAAAGCTGAAACTGGATCCTTTCCTTACTCCTTATACGAAAATTAATTCAAGATGGATTAGAGACTTAAATGTTAGACCTAATACCATAAAAATCCTAGAGGAAAACCTAGGTAGTACCATTCAGGACATAGGCATGGGCAAAGACTTCATGTCTAAAACACCAAAAGCAACGGCAGCAAAAGCCAAAATTGACAAATGGGATCTCATTAAACTAAAGAGCTTCTGCACAGCAAAAGAAACTACCATCAGAGTGAACAGGCAACCTACAGAATGGGAGAAAATTTTTGCAATCTACTCATCTGACAAAGGGCTAATATCCAGAACCTACAAAGAATTCAAACAAATTTACAAGAAAAAAACAAACAACCCCATCAAAAAGTGGGCAAAGGATATGAACAGACATTTCTCAAAAGAAGACATTCATACAGCCAACAGACACATGAAAAAATGCTCATCATCACTGGCCATCAGAGAAATGCAAATCAAAACCACAATGAGATACCATCTCACACCAGTTAGAATGGCAATCATTAAAAAGTCAGGAAACAACAGGTGCTGGAGAGGATGTGGAGAAATAGGAACACTTTTACACTGTTGGTGGGATTGTAAACTAGTTCAACCATTATGGAAAACAGTATGGCGATTCCTCAAGGATCTAGAACTAGATGTACCATATGACCCAGCCATCCCATTACTGGGTATATACCCAAAGGATTATAAATTATGCTGCTATAAAGACACATGCACACGTATGTTTATTGCAGCACTATTCACAATAGCAAAGACTTGGAATCAACCCAAATGTCCATCAGTGACAGATTGGATTAAGAAAATGTGGCACATATACACCATGGAATACTATGCAGCCATCAAAAAGGATGAGTTTGTGTCCTTTGTAGGGACATGGATGCAGCTGGAAACCATCATTCTTAGCAAACTATCACAAGAACAGAAAACCAAACACCGCATGTTCTCACTCATAGGTGGGAACTGAACAATGAGATCACTTGGACTCAGGAAGGGGAACATCACACACCGGGGCCTATCATGGGGAGGGGGAGAGGGGAGGGATTGCATTGGGATTTATACCTGATGTAAATGACGAGTTGATGGGTGCAGCACACCAACAAGGCACAAGTATACATATGTAACAAACCTGCACGTTATGCACATGTACCCTACAACTTAAAGTATAATAATAATAAATAAATTTAAAAAAAATCAAACTCAGAATTAAATAAACCAAAGAAATGTGAAGTCTTGGATGTAGATAAAGATTTCAGAAGTATCAAAGAGAGATAAGGCATCTTATTAAAAATAGTGCAAGCTTATGTTCCTCCCCTAAGGTTCTTTACTTTAGAGGTTATCCAGAGTGGAATGTCCTTGGTGTTACATGTTACACAAGCCTCAAGACATTGTAGATACCATCTTACCAGCATCTTAGACCTTATCAGTGTCAACATCTTAATGGGCAGCTGTGGTAGATTTTCTCAATGTCTGGTGGATTTTCCACTACCTTGGCCTTCTCCCCAGAATGTCCACACTCATTCCACCTGTTGTCATTTCTAGGTAGATGCTGTGCCCTGTCAAAAAACAAAATAGTGACTGATAGTGGTGAGGTTTTGGGGGAAGGGAGCATTTTCAGTTTTTATAAATGCAGATATCTCTTTGGAAAATTAGAGATTAAATTTGTTATAACAAATAACTGTATTAGAAATATAAAACTTTGTGTATATATATTTATATTTATATTCTATTATAGAACTGTGTATATGTGTGTGTATATATACACATATGCACACATATATATGTACACATATACACACACACAGAAGTTTTAATTTGTGTAATCATCTCTAGCAAAGGCTGATTTTGTGATTTTTGCCCTTTCTTTATTTGCTTAGGTTAGCCTTTTCTACCTTGATAAGATTATATCAATGTTTACCCCATCTAGTTGTTTTAGGATTTTAATGTTTGTATTTTACTTGAATTTCTTTAAAATTGTTTTGCTCTAAAGTATCAGGTACAGTTATAACTTTATTTTTTTTCCAAATAGACAGTTGTTCCAAGACCTCAATATCTGCATTTTAAAGGGATCCCTTTCATCTCTCAAATTGTGATTCAGTGATAAAAATGTACCATAAATTGCATCATTTACTTTATATTCAAATTGTCAGCCTCTCAAAATGTTCTAAAACTTTTCAAGGGCAAATCAAAAATGAATTAGATAAGGTTCTAATAAAGATGGTCAATCTCTAGAAAAAAGTTTTATGCCATAAGTAATTATTTGTCCAATAATAAACAATTTTTAAATATTTATAAATGGAAACTTCTAATTAAATTCAAAATTCTGGGTTCTAAACTCCTTATTTAATTAATACCAAAACCTAAGATACCCCTTTTACACTTCTACGAAGCAAAATTCTTTCTTGTCCTGCAGTGTTGATCCTTTACTTTGAAATATGTTTAATATGATTCCTTTTTCCTTCTGATATTAACCTCATGGAAAAGGTAGGGGAAGGTGGGCCTTGAGAAAATCACTGAGTTCAGAGAGCAGCGTGTAGCCTCATGATGGAAACTGAGGAACAGGTTGGGGAAAGTAGAAAAGGATTGAAAGAACATGTTAGTGTCTGTATTCACCTCTCTGCTTCCTTCTCTTTGTAAAATCTTTCTCTATGATAAATCTAAACTTTTCCTACACAATGACTCAACTCTTCTCCATCCCAGACTTATTTTCTGTGCTTCAGACTTGTGTCGCTCTATCTTAGGGTCACCTCCACCTGCATCGTCTGAACAAAGAACCCAGTAGCCATCATATTTAGAACTAAACTGATTCCCATTCCTTCCAAGCCTGCTCTTCCTCCTGAGTCCTCTGTCTCAATGAACCCCATCTTACCTAACTCAAAAAGCTGCAGTTCAGCCTGGATGTCATCTTATTACTCATCCTATTCACAAGCTAGTCAGCAATGACTATTGTTCTTATCTCTTACATCTCCCTCCTCTTACATTCTTTACATACTGCTGAGGCCTCAGTGTGTTGCTTACGTATTCTTTCCTGGAACTCTAAAACATTCTATTAACTGTCCTGCTTTCTTTTGTCCTCCTTATCTAATCCATTCTCCAACTATTATGAAGGACTCTTTTAAAAATGCAGGTCTGTTTGTTTTAGCCCTTGCTTAAAATTCTCCCATCATAACCATAGTCCTAAGGTAAGCTCCTTAGCATAACTTTCAGACCAATCACATTTTAGCTTTTCCTGTCCCAAGAAGCAACTTCAATGGAATGATGAAAAGTAGAATCCAGGAGGTGATAATTTGAGGAATGAATGAAGACTGAGACAGTAACAACAAAGTGTGCAGAATACACTTTTGGTAACTTGAGAAAGGTCAGTAAGAAAGGGATAAGAAGAGGAATGGAATAGAGGAAAAGACTGTTTTGTTTATATGAGAATGATCCAGGCTTGCATATGCTTTCATATGTTTGGAAGAGAGTAGCTGAAGCTGCCAGAAAGGGCATGATTAAGGAAACTACATCTTTGGCAAGCAGAGAGGGAAAGGAGTCTAAACAATATATTAAGATATCTTGCATAAGAGGAGAGACGTGTCATAAAGCTGAATTTGGACTTCCCAGTGTCATTTTAGCAAGCAGACATATTTAAAGAAAGTGACCATAAAAATGTCTTCAGAAACTATTTCCCTCATTGAAATACAAAGCAAAGTTTGTAAAATTTTAGCAGATTATATTTATGGTGAAGGAATTTCCTGAATTAGGCATGGGACTACTCTGTCACACTGCCTAGGTTCAAACTATGGCATTGCCATTTCATAGCTGTGTGAACTTGCCTCAGCTAACTAATCTGTGAAATGGAAATAATAAAAGTATCTGCCTCATAGAGTTATAAATTAGATGATGTGTGAAGTGCTTTTAGCATGGTGCCTGCACCAAATATGTCCTAAATAAATGTTACTATTAGCTATAATATTTGAAATGAATAGGTTGAAAGAAATCCATGTTAAGATGACTATTCATTTCCATTTTGTCCAATAAAATGAACTGAAGAATGAAAATAGAAATACATAAAGCTCTGGAGGCCAACGAAGTTGGAAGGTTTGAAGAAGCTTATATATTTTTTAGGAAATCTTTATTGCATACCTGCCATGAGATAAGCAATGCACCAGGAATTGAGCATCTGCAGGGCAATAAATAAAACATACACAACTTCTGTCCTCATAAAACATACAGAATATAGAGAGATAGATATTAAAGAATCACACTAACAAGATAAAATTATTTTTTTATATGAGCTACATAGAAATGATGCAAGATATATAGAATCTGTTTTCATAGTGAGACCTAATTTAGATTGAAGGGGCCAATGAAAGCCTCCTTGAGGAAGTGACATTTAAGGAGCCCTACAGACTAGGTAGAGATTAGAAGGAAATGGGGAACTGAGAGTATTTCAAATATGCCATAATGGGGTCATGGATTTGGTAATTGGCCATGGTAATGGAAACAGAGATGAAATTAATAAAGTGTTATTAATTCTTCCTCCAAGAGTCAGTGATTCTCATTATATTAGGCATAGGTATAGTAAACAGCTGATAATAAGAGGACTAATATGTCCAGCTTTTTTATAGTTCTGCTGAGATAAGAAAAATAAAAGATAATGAGTTAGGTTTTGATGTTAGTGTTTTAGGTTGAGGGGGTTTTGGGGTGTAGCATGAAAAACTTAGATTTGAGTGTATTGAAATTGATAAACTCAAAGGAATTATGGGCCTATGCTGGAGGATATAAAGGAGAAAGAACTGACATTTCCAACGCCCACTGTGTTCCAGACCCAAGATAGAAACTACACATGTATTTTCTTATTTCTTACTTAACCTAATACTCTGTGAAGGAGTAGGGAGTTCTGGAGGAACAAATCTGAAGAAGCGATCAAAGAAAGAGAAGGATAACCAAAATAAAATGATAGTGTAGAAGAAATCCAAAAAGGAAGTCTTAAGAATAGGAAAGTGGTCCACAAGATCAGAAAGCACTGATTGTTTTACCAATACTTTGTGTTGTTTCATTTTGTCTCACATATGCAATCAATGAAATTCCACCTCTAGTTGGCAACGGTTGTCAAATTCATCCATGTATGTTTCTTCATTTATCCAATAATCTTTAATGTGCAACCACTATGTTCCAGTACTGTAACAGTCACTGGCACAATCCAGTAGTGAAAATCCCAGCTCTCATGCAGCTCACAATTTAGGAGGGAGGAACAGACAATGACAAATAAACAAATGAATACATAATATGTCAGATGGTGACAAGTGTAATGGAGAAAATAGAACAAGCTTAGGAGAATACAAATTACTAGAGAGACTGGCCAGGGAACACCTGCCTATTTAATGGCATATGGACAAACACCTAAAAAAGTGAGGGAATGAATGATGTGGGTATCCGGGGGGAAAACATTCCATTCAGAATGAACAGAAAGTGCAAAGACCCTGAAATAGCAAAGTCCTTGGCAGGAAACCAGTAAGGCTTTTAGAAAGGAAGACTGATATGATCTGGCTTATTTTTGCAAAGGATCTTTCTGGCTGCAGTGTTGATACAGTATGCTAGAGGGACAAGGGCAGAAACAAGCACACCAGTTAGAAGCTATTGTAACAATCCAGGCAAGGGACTGACAGGAGGGAAAATATATACTGGATAATGTCAGAAGGCCTCAACTCCATTGTTTTAAATGAAAAGATGTGTGTGAAAGTATTATACACAGCACAGCTCTATTCAAATGCTAGGAGCCACAGTTATTGTCATTTTTATACAAGTCCTTGCCCTTTTGCCCATTATTTCAGACCCCATCTGGATGATGTGGCTGTGTGGTTTTTCAGTTCACGTTGATATTAACGGCCACATTCCCTTTAAGAGTCATTTTCTGTCTGCACATGCATCAGACATTGCTTCTTGTCCTTTTATTGTGGTGGTTGTTGCTGTTTTTTAGCACACACCCAGGCACGCCATGTAATTGCTGCTACACGATTACTTCAGTGTTTCCCCTAGAGTGTTTCTTCTTTCTTGACATACCATTTTTCCTACTTCCCTTTTTCCTGGAGGACCTGGGTTATCTGTTTTCATGCTTTATATTTTCTCTGTCCACCCATCTGTTTATTTTAGCTTGTTTCTTCCCTCCTCTCTGCTGGCCTCTTTATAGATTCCTCTGTTCGATAGTTTAAACTCCATGACACTGCTTTGTTTATCCTCTCAGCTTCCGCAGTACATTATTCCCCATCTGCTGTAGAAAGAACCCCAGTGTCCCACAAAGTTAGCTAAGCCCCTCTTGTCTGAACAAGTTTTTCAGTCGTGCATTCAAGTTTCTAATCTACCCCGTCTTCCCTGGTTAGGAATGCAACAATAATATTTCTAAGCAAGCTATGCTCAGTAGATCTCATCTTTTGTTCTTTTTTCTTTTCAAATGCCTGCTCTGACTTAACGTTCTGTTTCTTCAGAGGTAGGCAGTTTCACTATCAGTCCATTGCAAGTATGTGTTTAGTATTTGCTATGTGACCAGCAATGTGCTAAGGACTGCAGGAGATTCAAAAAACAGACACTGCATGGTCCAAGGCTCAGGGATGTTTGCAATTTCGATGGAGATGTAGTGCTAACATATATTTATTATGCACTTGCTGCAATCCAGAAATTGTGCTAGAAACTAGGAATACAACGTGAATTTTAAAAAGAAAGACGTCTATCCTTATGGAGCTCATAGTCTAGCAAGGGAGAAAGACACATGTTAAAAAAATTATTTACAGTTCAATCAAATATGTACAAAATGCTCTGGGAAAACAGGAGTGAAAGGGATTAGTTCTGCCTCGGGTAATTATGGAAAGCTTCACAGAGATGGTGATATTTAAAGTGGAGTTTAATAAATTAGTGTTAATTAAGCAGAGAATTAATAATAAAAGCTAATATTTATTGAGTACTTATGAGGTTTCAAGCATTGCTACGTGCTTGCGAATTAGCTCATTTAATCCTCACAATAACCCTCTGCTATTATGGAGTAAGCAGTTGATAAACAGAGAGGTTAAATAACTTTCCTAAGGTCACACAGCTAGGAAGATATCAAAGCCAAGATTTGATTCAAAAGGGTAGCTCTAAAACGTGGGCCTTAAGCACTGTCCTCTGCTGTCTCTCATGAAAAATAGAAATAAAAAAGAAAAGGAAGGTGGCATTTCAAGCAAATCAGTATGTTTGCAAAGCACAGTATTCAAACATACTTGTAATAACTGACAGCCATGGGACCTTAAATCCAATACACAATCCTTGGATCAAGCAGATAGTGACATCAAAATGGTAAACTCATTCTTTTGTTCAATTGGAATTCATAGAAAGCACAGAACTGAGAAGCAGTAATGAGGAAAATACCTGGGTTTTATAAATCAGTATTAATAACATAATATAAAAAGCAATGGGGTCAACTGATTAAACTGCTATGAATTTCATCTGAACATCAAGCGTGGTTATGCCCAGTGTTATCCAGGGACTAGAGGGTCCTTGAGAACCAGAAATCTTTGCTAGACAATGTACATCCTGATTCTCCTAGCCCCTTGAAAGGAAAAAGGGAAAAAAAAATGGCCTCAGAGGCCCTCCGTCCTACCCCTGGGAATGATCTGGGACCCCGGGGACAGCCTGGCATCTGCATGATTCCCTTTTTATCAACACCATATCTTCATTTCCAATTCATGATAGCATAGCATTTACCATGCATATTGCCATATTATGAAGCTACCAATTCCATAAAGGAAGCAGAAAGAAAAAGATTCTGAGGAAGAAGAGGGTATCAAAAGTACTGGAAGGCTGATGGGGAAGAATGAGATAAAAGAAGAAAAAGAAACCTGGCCTCCTGCAATGAGTATAAAGATTTCCTTCTAAAAGATGAAGAAGGACCTTCTGAAGAAGCTCCTGACATATTCTACAGGTTCACCTGTGCTAGAGAAAAGAAAACACACAATGCCTCCTACAGGAGGCAGTTTCGATTCCTCGCCGAGAGAACTGAAGTGACAGTGTGCACATTTGGCCCAGTTAAATGAGAAACGTGCTTTATTCCCAGGCAGCATATAACAGAGACTTGAGAGTCTGCCAAGACTTATAAAGTCCCCGAATGCTTTCCACTTCTGTTGATATATATGAGAATGAATTCTCATTCTCTTTATGAAGCCAGGAATGTATCTCTAACGTTTTTGAATTTCTGGGTAGGAAAATGAATGGTTTAGGGGCACTAGTGATGTTTTCATGTCTTCTTCCTGCTGCTTCTAGTAAGAGATGGACTGCATCTCATAAGACTGGCAAGACAGTGTTGGCCGGACACCAGTCAGCCTGATCGAGTGCTTTATTATTTCAATTGAATTGTGAAAGGAAGGAGAAGAGTACTCAGATAAAACTGTAAGACCGTATTAGATACTATGGAGCATAAACAGGAGGGAACAGAAAGAAAAATAGTGGAGGACTTGCCCAGCAATTTCCAAAAGGTACCAGAGAAATGGGCAGGGAACAACGTTAATATTCTCAATTGTCCCCTGTACCAACAAATAGCAGATGAAAATTATCACACTGAACTTTAAAAACTGAAGAGAATTTGGTAAAATAATCCCTTAAGTCTTATGGGGATTTGTAGAAATGTGATTCCTGACCAGATTATGGCATGGAAAGGTGTATCTTGTTTGGAATAAATAGGTCTGATGGAAGGGTTGGGGGAGAAGCAGTATCTATCAAAAAAGTATACATACGCATGGAAATTCACAAACCTGAGGGTGGAGTATGGAGGAAGCAGCTGCAGGAGAGTGAAATGAAAGAAAAACAGAAATGTTACCCTGGGACTGCATCAGAGCCCTTGTAACCAGATGGTTAATAGGGACAGGCAAGACAGAGGAGCGATGAAAGCCTTTGCAAACTTCAGATGGAAATCCCACTCCACTGAAGGCAAAACATCGGAAAAATTATTGAATTGCCTTGTTGGAAATTTAATCTCACAAAAGAGAGAGAAGCAATGAGGGGACTTGCTGCTTTGGCTTATTTCTGGCTGAAAATGTCTGTTTGAGGAAAATGGCAGCTAAAGTAACCTTCAAGGAAAGTAACCATTCCACGTTAACTTAGAGTTTATTAGGCCAATGAAAGGAAATCTGAGCTTAGAAATGCAAGTATCCCACCTTTAGTAAACCTAATTTCAGGATGTTCAGAGAAAACAATAGATATTATCTTATAGTCAGCAACTGTAACCTGAAGATGGATCAGGAAAAATGAGAAGCTGACAAGTACAGATTTGATGACATGATCACTACGTTTTCTAAGAAGTGAAAAAAAGGTTATGCATTTAGATAACTCAGTGTTTGGTGCTCATATGAGAAAAGACAGATCATATTACCAATGATGAAAATAAAAGGGTGGCATCAGGATTTAAAGATGGGTCAGAAGTGCTAAAGCCTCAAATGATCTGAGTTTGGAGAAAATATTAGGAAAAACAGAGATATATTTTGTCTATTAATACTCACTAGTTAGAGCAGGTGGTACACTGTTAAATTATAATTAGAGAGAACTGTTTCACTCCTGTTATCTTTCTAGAATCCCGTAAACAATGTTACCAGAACTGAAAAGAGTAAATATATTTGAGAATTAAAACCTAAGATACCTAAGGATATTGTAAAAACACACTTACCTTCATTAAATGAATTTAAATCCAAAGTGTCTTGCAAGACATTACTACTTTAAAGCCTGAGCTCATCCCAGATAGAAAAAATACAGTGATCAGGGCCACAGATATGTACTGAACCAACTTTGCTCCCAGCCAGTCCTTACCCATCTGACTCTCTCACGAATAATCTCCCTCTCACCCAACCCTCTCTCACTACTTTAGTTCCAGGAGTCTCACTTGCTTCTATTCCATCTCTTGATTTACTTGCTTCTCTCACCCTTACTGGCCAATCTACTACTTCATTTTCTGGATCATACTTTGTCTCTGCCCTCTGTTCTCAGCATATTCAAGCTGAGTCCTTAGTTATTAGAGTTCTACCAAATTTAAACTCAAGATGTCTTTTTCTTACTGTACAGTACCTGTCTCTGCCTTCTGCTCAGAGGGCATATGTAGAATATCCACAATAAAGTGCCTGCTATATTTTAATTGCTTTTGTAAGAGATCACTATACTACACTGATGAAAAAGAAATGTTGCTCCAGGTTCTTTACCAAAGAAAAAGGTGGATATGGTAGGGGTAGTAGGGAAAAGATGGAAACAAACCAGAAAGGTTGAGATTTAACGGCAAAGGAATCCTACAAAGGTCATTCAGCTTTTGATTTGGGATCATTAGTAAAGGAAGAAGTTAAAAATCAGCATAAATTCAGTAAGAGCAAACTAAATTATCTCATTTTTCTATTTTGAAAGATTTATTAGGCAAGAAGTGAATATACCATAAAAAGATACGACATTGGTAATGGTACAGATAAGGAAATAGTTAAATGATTAAATAGCTACATCCAAATAATGTAAATATTGAATGTTTTCAATATTTAGAAGTCATAATGACTGCCCACAGCATGCTGTCCTGGGTCCTGATTTTTGAAGGACACTTATTTGCAGAAATTGTGCAAAGTGCAGATGGTCCTGACTTACAATGGTTTTTCTTTTTTTTTTTTTTTTTTTTTTTTTTTTGACTTTACAATGGTTCATCTTATGAACTTACAATGGTTCATCTTATGATTTTTTTTTTTTTTTTTTTTACTTTACGATAGTGTGACTTACAATGGTTCATCTTATGACTTTTTTTTACTTTAAGATAGGGCGAGAGCCATAGGCATGCAATAGAAAGTGATATGATACATGCTAATCAAATATGAAGACTTGAAGCTAGAAAGAACAGCTGACATGCCAGATGATCACAATTTGAAAATAATTCCATCAGCTATTAAAAATAGGCCAAAACTAATAAATTAATATTAGTCATAATAAATTCAGAATGAAACATCAGGGATGGAATCAGGGCTGTCTACTTCCTCACTCTTTGGCCTTAAACTTTTATATCAAACAGAAACATTGACTAGTCTATTAAAAAAAAAAAAAAGAAAACTTGGCTGGGTGCTGTCTGTGGCTCATGCCTGTAATCCCAGCACTTTGGGAGGCCAAGGCGGGTGGACACAAGGTCAGGAGTTTGAGACCAGCCTGGCCAATATGGTGAAACCCGGCTCTACTAAAAATAAAAATTAGCCGGGTGTGGTGGCCTGCGCCTGTAGCCCCAACTACTTGGGAGGCTGAGGGAGGAGAATCGCTTGAACTCAGGAGGTGGAGCTTGCAGTGAGCCAAGATCACACCACTGCACTCCAGTCTGGGCAACAGAGCGAGACTCCGTCTCAAAAAAAACAAAACAACAACTTTTAATTATTTCAAACAAGTAATAAATTGATAATAATGTGATCTTGGAATTCTGTAGTACTTTGCAACGTCAGTTCCTTGAACACCTAGATTAAAATTAAATGTTATCATCTATAATTTAAAAGATTTAACATAGCTTTCTCCACATATTTATCTACATATAAACATTTCCACTAATCCAGGATGGCTACAACATACTGCTGAACCTTTGTACATCCAAATGGATGTAATCATGAATTGGAATCATAAATATGGGTTCCCTGATCTCCACAAATGGGTGTCCAAGAGGGACTGGAGACTACCCATATGTGATTTACTGATTTTATGCATGTTTCAGCCAACTCCAGATTCCAAGATGTCTACTCAAGGGTGTTCATAAGCTGGTAGTACTACCTGGAGGCTTTGGGATTAAAACAAATGTCCACATTCTTAGCCACCTGGAATAATTTTTTTTTGCTACTCTTTCCCAAAATGATTTAAAATAGTTGTCACTATTTTGTGCTCTTCCAGATGAAGAAATAAATATAATTTTCTTAAAAAATTGCAATTAATAAGGGATGAATTGTTAACACCATGTGCTAATAACTTCTAGAGGCTCCACAATGGTTTGACATTAAACAATGATGTTTTCATAAATGACAAAAGCATATCTCCGATATAGAGGAAAAGGCATATTTAATGTACACAGAATGTGGACTTGCTCCACATAAAATTTCTAAAGTGTATACAGTGTTTCTTTTGAAGAAGGCTTATACACTTGTTGACTGCCTAGGGAGTTTCTTGTACAATCGTCTTTTGAATACTTATTGATGATTTTAGTCATCATGATCTGATTCAGTGAAACAATTCTTTAGGTTGATTTATTTACTAGGTTTAAAAAATTATTTTCGATCACATATAAATGGCCTTTTACAGCCAGACAGTGACCTCTTGAATTTATTATTTTAAAATAGTATGGGGAAATATTACACATATCCAGATACTTTGACTATGATTATTTTGTATTTAAAATACTCATATCAATAAAAATGTTCAGTAAAGTAGCTATTACTTCATCCCACTATGTACCTACTACCATATTATATGTTTAGTGTATAGATACATAAAATTTGTATTTATTTTACAAATATTTGAGTACCCGTTGTGTTTCAGTGATCTCCAGAAACACGATACACCACATGAGATACAAAGATGAATAAAACCTACTAAGAGACCACAACATAGGAGGCTAAATGTAGAAAATATCCATAACATGCATTAGAATTTGCTAAATAGAGACTAACAAATGAGTCAGCGTAGCAGAGTGCTGATGATCATGGTATTTAAAGTCAGGCAACACTGGTTCTGAATCCCTGCTTCATCATTTCCTTAATTATATACTTTAAATCTCAGTCACATCATCAACTATTAAATGCATGAGGTTTAAGTGAGAAAATGTGTAAAAAATATGGCACTGGCCTGAAATATATTAAGGACTCAAAAGTTATCTGCTGTCATTAGTTCCACATAATAGATATAATACCATAGGCCATCAAAAAAAATTTTTAAGAAAGAGGATGTGGAGGAGAGAGGGCAAGGAAGGGAGGAAAAGGGGAATAGGTGAGAAAGAAGAGAGAGAAAGAGGAAGAAAGAGAGATCACATCCTCACATTTGGTTAGGAAAGAAGAAGGAAGGATTAAGGAAATCATCATGAAGTAGTGGCATTTGAGATGTCTTTGAGGGATGCTTAGGATTTTGCAAAGTGGAGTTAGGAATGAAAGGTATTTTAGACAGGGGACTTAACCTAATGTTCGACCTCAGATGGGTCAGTTGAAAAGTGTGTCCTCCAGTGTAGCTGAAGTGCATGGTGTTTGAAACTGAGAAATAAGACAGAAAAAGACATGTTTGCAGAAAGCCTTAAATGCCAGTGTGGTAAGCCTGTGCCTAATTCAACAGATTTTTTGAATAAGGTAGTAAGAAATTTAGTCTGTGTCTTACATTCTAGATTAAGGTGGCGGCATTGCACAGGGTAGAATGGGAAAGGAAGAATGTGAGGATGAAACTTATCAAGTAGTCTCTTACAATGGCATCAAAAATAATGAGAAATTCATTAATAACGTTTAAAGATGGCAGTAAACATGGAAAGGATTCAAAAGATATTGCACATCCAGAACCTGGACTTGATGACAAATAGGAGATACTGGAGCAAGTTGTGTAGTGAAATTCCAAGACTCCATGATTGGAAACATCCTAACACTATTCACAAAACTAAAGAAATACAAAGGAAGACCCAGTTCATGTTGTTGATGATAAGTTCAGTGAGTAGAGAATTTGAAGTACCAATCTCTAATGACAATGCTCATTATGCAGCTGATAAATGTAGATCTTGAGTTTATGGAAGCATTTCAAAATGGAGATATTGATTTGGATATCAAGTGCCCACCTACAAACAGACTGCAGTGTAGTTGAAATAATGACTTCAACACATTATAAAGAAAATAGGGAAGACAATATTGGAAGTTTTCCAGCATCTTATCACTTGAGAGATACACAAAGGAACTGTATAAAAATGTAAACTTTGTCTCAGTTTGAAATTCCATTATAATGAGTATATTGTAATTTAGAGATCAAATAGAAAAAAAAAGTAAAGAAGAGTAAGCAAGATTATAAAAAGAAGAGCAGAAAATGCAATGCCAAAGAGAATATGGAAAGATGATTTTAAGTAAGAGTCAAACCTCCTTGAACATGGACCTTGAATTCAAAGAAGATTCTCATGTTAATAGTTAAAAACAAAAGCAAAAATCTTGACAGCATGCTAATTTGACATTGCTACGTTCTTTTGTTTTGTTTTATGAAGCAAAGTGTTTCTTATCGTTGATGAAACATATTCTGTGCTTAACATATTAAGCACACTCCCAATTAGTATGAAGAACAAAGCAATGTGTAACCACATGAAAGATCTTCAATGGTGAATGAAGAAAATTCCAGTTCTTTAAAAGTAAAAGAGCATCTGACTTAACTATTGGATCAACCTAATCAATTAACATAAATTAGAATTTTTAAATAGTGTTATATACTCTTCAAGACATGACAGGTGAGTATTCTATCAAAGCACTTTTTAAATTAAAATCTAAAATCCACATACAGTGAAATAAATGCATAACATTCACACTCGTATTCCCTTCATTATAAGCAGTCTAATTTTCTAGCATAGTGTATTACCCTTTGTCACTTTGCATTACTTTTTAGTCCTTCAAGGTCCAAGAATGAAAAAAAGTAAGCCATAACAACTCAAACAGGTGTCATTTATTCTTTCTGTCCACAGAAATGCTGTTTTCAATTATCCAGTCAAAAACCTATTGAATGCAGTTAATTAGGTCTCGTATTTCTAAGCTAGGCATGCATATTGCCCATCTTTCAGAATACAAACATTTAAGCTATAATTATCATAAAAAGCTTATCTATGAGAATTATGCTATCCAAAGTCTCCCAAGTTAATATAATGCAACATTGTATAAAAACAGGAAAATGCTGAGTGATATTAATTATTACATGAAAATGTTTTAAAATGAGCTTGCTAAGTAATTCAGTGGCTATTTTTAGGATGTAATAGGAAAAGCACTGCAGTACCTTGGAACATTTGGTGAATTGAGCAACGTAGAGCAAGTTGTGGCTATGATCGATGAAGAAATGTGTATTAACTGTGGTAAATGCTACATGACCTGTAATGATTCGGGCTACCAGGTAAGAATCCTGCTGGAATTAGCATGCTATGAGACATGTTTCTTCCGGTTTTTGTGGCAGAAAGCATTTTCTGTTGCTAAGTGTGAAATTTAAACCGGTGGTGCCAAATATTGCTCTTCTGCAACAGTACGTCTTTCTGTCCTGTCACCCTTGTACTATGGTCTTTTTTTAAAAGGAAAGTTGTAATTTTTACTAACTATGCCAGCATTTAATGCACAGAATTATTTTTATATCATTTCATCACCCACAACATTAGAGAGAAAAATCCAACTGAAAAGAGAAATGCACACAAAATTATGAATACTAGGAAAGCATTATGCTTTAACACAGAAGAAAGGGAAAAGAATGACCATTTATGGCCATTACTCTGAAAGGCTATGATTCCTTTTGCCAAAAGAGAGTTCTCTTCCATTCAGTATTGATTAGGCTTTTACTACAGTCAGAAAGAAGCACGTTCCCACCAACTAGTTGTGTAAGTTGGTCCCAGGAATTCCTGTGAAGCTAGAAAAGCCAAGGAGATGTATTCTTCCCTCATGAAGAGAGCCATAGCTACTTTCCAGCTCCTCAGTCCTCAGCAGAGCGTCTACCATGGAGGGGGAAAAAACAAGAAAAGAAAAGAAATTGGGGATTTGACTCCTTCTAGTGGGTTATTCTCTTGAAAACACATTCTGTGAATTTCTCTTTGACTTATAATTTGCTTCTTCATTTACTTCCTATATATTTATAACCTGCTGGTTTTTAAAGAGTTTGGCACAACTATGACTTTTAACTAGTTGAATTTTAGAAATGGATGAAAAAAATGATCATAACAATGCTTTTAAACATAAGTTTCTTCTCAAAACCCTGACTTATTGTGAAAGTAAAAGAATTTCTTATGATAAAGAGTTTGGAGAAAGACAATTTTAAAGTTTTGGAAAACTACCAAACTGTTCAAAGTTGCTAAAAACTATACAATATTATTTTCATTGTATTTTTCAAGCTATAAGTAAAAACAGATCTTTTTAAGAAATGATCAATGGAATGTTCTAAATTCATAATGAAATGTCCCCATTTTAAAAAAGAGAAGTTTATGTACCTTATTCAACTGAGGGGCAGATCCCATACTGCTCATGGTGGTATTTTGCATATTCTTATGACAGACATATTTTAATTTTTAAAAAACTATTAATTTTTCTTCCTAGTTTCCCAGTTCTGCACCAAATTTTTACTCAATTCATCACTTTTTTTCTAGCTAACAGGTGTCTTAACAGTTGTTTTGAAAGTGCTAACCATATCACATTTACTTTCATGTCATCTTTCTAATTAACCAATCAGAGATCAATCAGAAAGTCCTATAACTATCATAGCATCAGCTCTCTAATGTCTTAAATCTTAGAACTTAATGGCTCCCACCGTGGAATTCTAGACTTGGTACAACTTTAGTAAAAACCTTCTTAGTAATAAGAAAGAAAATCACAATTATGGATGTTAAAAGACTTCGAAAGTTCTTTGATTCTTCTGTCTCAGAAGATAAAAATAGAAAACCAAAATTTTTAATTGAACATAAAGTTTTATGTGTTTGCAGATTTTCAAACTGTATTTCTAAGCATTAGTCTTAATTTTTATCAGTTACTTCATTGAGTTTCCATTTATATGAAAGAGTACATAAGAAAGAGAAATCATTTTTACTCATCCAAACAGTACCTTAAAATGTTGTTTTACAAAACATAACACCAATTTGTGTGGACAAATATTCTTATGACTTGCTATAGCTATAGTTCTTATTGAAATATATGTTTATTTCCTTAAAGATCAGACTTTTAAAAAATATTAAGCAACTATCATGATTTACTGTGAAAATATTATTTTCATTTATGTGTGCATAAAAGAGGAAAAAATATAGTTGCATGTAGCTTCATTTGGAGGAGGGAATTTTTTAAACAACTATATATATATTATATATATATACACACACATACATATATAATTGAATTACAACATTAGAGAATGAGACAGGAAAAAAAATCAGAATAATGCAATTACTTGAAAATGTAAGATTTGTAGACCTGGCCTCAAGGGGTACCTTGGGGGTGGAGAGACACTTAACGTCCCTTATAATTTCCTCAGCCCCAACTTAGTCACTTCAAAGTAGTACACAGTCTGAGTAAAACTCTTGTTGTTTTTTTTTTTTTTGCAAGTGAGACTGCCGGGCAAGTTTCCTAAATCCCCTCCAACACCATGATCCACCCCTACATAGCTGCCCTGAAATCTGTCCTAGATAGAAATTCTGTAACTTCCGCTGAGGTCTTACATGTCGTTTTTCACTATTGAAATGTGTCTCTTTAATGGGAAAATAATCATCATATCTTTTTTTAAAAAAATCTCAATCCTGAATTTCACACTAGGTATTTTTAATTGCTTATTCTACATTGCTTCATGGAAAGAAAGAGAGAGGAAGGAAGTGAGGAAGAGAGGGAGGGAATAGAGGAAGACGGGGGAAGGAATATTGTAAAATTTCTCAAAATCCTAAGCCGTTTCAGAGCTGGAGGCCTGGCTGTGGTAATCTGGGCTCAGTAGTGTCAGGGCCAGGACTGGACACCAGTTTTCCTGGCTCTCCATTCAGTGCTTTTTCCCCTTCGTGGTGGACAATGACTAGTCAGCTTGGAAATCTTCAAAACTCAAAGCTGACTGTTAAGCTAATTTTTTTCTGCTGCTTTCTTCTAAGAACTACATGCATTATTTGAAATCCAAACAAATGTATTCATTGCCTCAGAATCTGACAGTAACACTTTTCCGCTGTCAAGAACAAAGAGTGTGAAGAGGAAGAGGAGGACGTGTGAAAGTCCCCCAAAATCCACAGGTAGAAGACGCCCCATCCTGGTAGAACTGGAAAGACCCGAACGTTGCACAGAACAAAGAAAACTAGAGAGTGACTATGTTATGACATATTTTCCTCACACAATGAAGAAAAATACCCCTAAGGAATTTTAAACATTGCGTTTTTAATTGAAAAGGATTTCTTTTCTGGCTCTTTTTTTGCTCCTCTGTCAGCTCAACTGTTGCTATAGTTGCACCACAGAGCTGGACGTCGTTGTCTCAGTGCAGCTCCACTGCGGCAGAGAAAAATGTTGATGCTAAAATGGGGACATTCTTGACCTTTGTGGTCAGTGACATCAATACCCTCTACTTCTGTTTGCAGGCTATACGGTTTGATCCAGAAACCCACCTGCCCACCATTACTGACACTTGTACAGGCTGTACTCTGTGTCTCAGTGTCTGCCCTATTGTCGACTGCATCAAAATGGTTTCCAGGACAACACCTTATGAACCAAAGAGAGGCGTACCCTTATCTGTGGATCCGGTGTGTTAAGGTGATTTGTGAAACAGTTGCCGTGAACTTCCATGTCACCTACATACGCTGATCTTTTAAAATCATGATCCTTGTGTTCAGCTCTTTCCAAATTAAAACAAATATATATTTTCTAAATAAAAATATGTAATTTCAAAATACATCTGTAAGTGTAAAAAATGTCTCATGTCAATGACCATTCAATTAATGGTCATAAGATAGAATAATTCTTTTCTGAGGCTAGTATTTAAATAACTGTGGCAGTTAATTGGATGTTCACCGCCAGTTGTCTTATGTGAAAAATTAACTTTTTTGTGGCAATTAGTGTGACAATTTCCAAATTGCCCTATGCTGTGCTCCATGTTTGACTTCTAATTGTAAATGAAATTAAGCATTTTGAAACAAAGTACACTTTAGCATACAAGAAAATCTATCCAAGGAAACATTTTATCATTAAAAATTACCTTTAATTTTAATGCTGTTTCTAGGAAAATGTTATTAGCTCCATAAAGTACAAAGGAAGAAAGTCAAAAAATTATTTGCTATGACAGGAAAAGAAAGCCTCAGATTGGGTTTGTAGAACTTTATTAAGTAAAATCTCCTTCGCTGAAATTGCTTCTTTTTGGTGTTGGATAGAGGATGGTGAGAATATTCACTAACTAAATACCATTCACTACTCATGCGTGAGATGGGTGTCCAAACTCATCCTCTTTCAATGGCATTTCTCTTTAAACTATGTTCCTAACAAAATGAGATTATAGGATAGAGCCTGGTGAAAGCCACTCTTTTGCTGTGCGCACACCTGCCCTGACTGGTTTTAATAGTCACCTTCATGATTATAGCGACTAATGTTTGAACAAAGCCCAAAGTATGCAATGCTGAATCATGTGCTTCATTATTCAAGAATGAAAAATATAATATTGGTAATATATATTAAATGTGCCAAATCAGTTTGACTACTCTCTATTTTAGTGTTTATGTTTAATTTCAAAAGTAATGGAATAAAAAAGAAATATATTATTAGATAGCATTTTTGTATTTCTCTATTTTCGTAATCAGTAAATAGTGTCATATAAATTCATTTGTCTCCTCTTCATGGCATACTTCAATATGAATCTATAAGTAGTAAATCAGAAAGTAACAATCTATGGCTTATTTCTATGACAAATTCAAGAGCTGGAAAAATAAATGTTTGATTATGCACTTTTAGAGATGCATAGTTGCCACAAAACCTGTGTGATTGAATAATGTCAAATAAAATATCATAAAGCATTTTAAACATGGTCTTTTGCTGCCTCTTTTGCAAATGCAATTTCATATAAACCATTTTGATTTTGAAATAGAGCAGTTTTGGGTTAGTCCTATAGAGCATTCCATCCAAATATAAAACCCATGATAGTTTAAGTAAAATGAGGGTGAAGGCAGTGTAATTACTCAAATGTTTCACTTCCTGTCCTTCTTACCCAGCTTTACCTACTGAATTAGATTTTACTCTGCCAAAAGGCATCTTTTACTGGGAACAGGCCAGGATTCTTGCAATGGCCCATGGGCAGGGACAAATGGAAAGTGGAAGCCTGTCTGCCTGCCTGAAAGTGCCAGTCTCACTATAGGAAGTACACATCTCACTTAATATTACTGCTTAGATAGTTATGTGATATTATTGACTCATATAAACTGACTCTCTTTGCATTCTTGTCATGGTGGGGGATTTTAACTTTTGGAGTTGGCAACACTTAGAAAACAGTTCCAGTAATCTAGAAAAGAGATTTACCAGGGGTACGTGGATGCCATAATGTCTTACCCCCTACCTCAATCTGATGAGAGTTTTTCACTCTGGGAGTTTAGTAGCCTTCTGTGAATATTATGAAAGATATCCCATGCATGTACACACCTGAATCCTCTTCAAGATACTGAATGCCAAATGCCAGGCAGAAATTTCCTTGATTGAGATTAAAGAAATAATTGTGACCTTTGCATTTTTTTCTGAGAAAGAAAGGGCAAAATGCTTTAGCTGTTTTCTTTAACTACTTTGGGGAACTACAAGTGACCAGTGTTAGGCCATGGCAATCCATGATTTTATACAAGTTTCTTCCTTACACACATTTCTTTCTGTTGTATTCACTTTCTACTTCATACCAAGAAGTGTTTCTTATCCATGTTGTTTGTAGAAAACATAACTCAATTTTACATGTGTTGTTTACAGAGAGACTCAGAATAAGGAAGAATGAAAACCATATTATTCCCATCCAGCAAGACACCAGGAGCCATTGACCCTAGCACACACATTCTCATGGCACTTTACCTGCAGACATGACTGGGGACATAAGACCAGACCAGAGAGTGTGGTTAGTGAGCACTTCCTAACGAATGTCTGAGAAGCTGTACTAAATGTTCTACATATATGATAATTAATTGTATGTGTCAGCTTGGCTGGGCCGCAGTACCCAGACACTTGATCAAGCATTATTCTTCATGTTTCTGTGAGGGTGTGTGTTTTGGGGTTAGATTTACGTGTAAATTAGTGAACTCTGAGTAAAGTAAATTGCCCTCCATAATGTGGGTGGGCCTTATCCAACCACTGGAAGGCCTGGCTAGAACAAAGGCTGACCTCCCTCCATCAGGAAGGAATTCTTCAGCAGACTGCCTTCAGCCTTCATCTACAACACTGGCTCTTTCTGGTTGTATATCAGACTGCCTTTGGACTTGAACTATAGCTCTTTTCTAAGAGGCCAGCTTGCAGGCCTCCCCTATCAAAGTTGGGACTCATCAAGCTTCCAAACTTATGTGTGTTCATTCCTTAAAATAATAAATGAATTTTTAAACTAACTAAATAAATAAAATGTATCAGTCATGTTTCTCTGGACAATCATGACTAATACAACATGACTAATACTATTATATTTGAATGTCGTAAGGATCACAGGTAAGTGCTATTTTTTTTTCCATTTAAAAATGAAGACATAGGGGCTTAAAGAGTCTAACTTGTTCCAGGTCATATAACTGTTTAGATATGTTTGTAGATGCCCTTGGTTATGTCTAATATGCTATGTGCCTTCATTCTTTTGTTCAACGAACCATTTATTCATTCAACAAATATTTATGAAGCAACTGTTATACAATGAACCAAGCACTGGACTAAGGACTGAGGATGTGAACTCGAATGATGAATGCTCCTTGTCTTAATCTGTTAAGACTGCTGTAACAAATTATCATAAATTATGTAGCTTATAAACAGCAAAAAAAACAAACGAACAACAACAACAACAAATATGTCTCACAGTTCCAGAGGCTGGGAATTCCAAGATCAAGTTGCCAGTAGATTTGAGGTCTGGTGAGGGCCTGCTTTATGGTACAGAGATTGGACCTTATGGCTGTGTCCTCACATGGTAGAGGGGTGAACAGGCTCCCTTGGGCCTATTTATGAGGGCACTAATCTCATTAAGGAGGGTTCCACCCTCATGATTTAATCACCTCTCAAAAGCTCCACCTCTTAATACTATCACCTTGGATATTGAAATTTCAGCATATGAATTTTGAGGAGACACATTCAGACCATGGTACTCCCTAGCTTCAAGGTGCTTAATGTACAGGGTATAGTATGTAACATGTGTTGAAAGCAATCCCGAGAGCAGGGACATCAAAGGCATACTCTCTTAACCAAGTGACAAGCCAAGTTTGGAGCTCATAAAGGAATTTCCTAAATAGGTAACAAGAGAAGGACACCTCAAGCAGTGAAAACAAGAGAGAGCACAGAGATTTGAAAAGTCTGGAATGTTCGGAAAACCACAAAAGCTTGACTTAGCTGGGACAAAAGGAACATGTGGTTGGAAGTAAGGCGGAGACAGAGAGACAGGTTTGGATCACACTAGAATCCCTCAGGAAATCAGAATCAGCACTTTGTTCACTCATTCAAAAATATTAAGTATCTTCCTTATGCCAAGCACTTCCTAGTTGATAGTGATTCAACTATGGACAAGACAAACGTGTCTCCTGCCTTACTGGGAGTGCATCTTAGTGGATGATACAAAAATCAAGCAAATAAATTAACTGCAAACTATGGTAAGTGCTCTGACAGTAACAACAACTCCTGAGATGGAGCGGAGGAAGGCACTTATTCCTCCTAGCATGGGCAGGTACGTCCTGATGGATGGGAAGGAACCAATCACGTGAAAAATAGAGAGTGTGTTCCAGAGATGAAACAGCAATTTTAAAGGTCAAGAGATTGGAGAGCCTGAGTTACTTAAATGACTACAAAGGTAAACTGAGGTAGGATAGTAAAAGACAATAGTTAAAATCTATAGGAACCATGAACCAGAAGCAATCTGCAAGATGTTCCTTGAGATGTTTCCCCGTCTCCCACTCTGACTGGTGTTATCACCTTTTCTGTACAGTTAATGCCAACATCTATACCTTTAAGTTAGACTTCTGAGTACCTGAGCACTTGCTGTATTTAAATATTTTTAGCTTAATTCCAATATCAAAATAGTTATTTCCCTACTTTTTCTGTTCCATACCCACATCCATTTAGTTACCATGTCTAACAATTTTACCTCTAAAACACCTCCTAAGGCTTTCTCCAGTTTTCCATTGTACACACTGCCATGATTCATTCTTCCATTATGCATTATCCAGCTCTTGTAGTAATATCTCACTCCCACTCATGCCAGCACTCTCCTAGATTGCTTGCCAACATGCATATCCTATCATATTTCTCCATGTTATAAAACCCTCGAGATTTCTCCATGTTTTAACAAATTAAAATGGAATTCAAGACCCTCCTAGGAAGGCCTCTCACTACTATTCCAACTATATGTGACCTTTCTTACCCCCAAAGTTTGAGGATTAGTATCTACTTGGAGTTTGATACCCTGCTTCCACTTAATTGCTTGTCACCTCAGACATCCAAACCTCAACTTCCTAATCTGTAAAGTGGGTATTAAAATAGTTTGTACCACCTAATGTTAAGGTTATTGTGCAGATAAAATGAAAATAGTGACTAGTAAATGAATAAGTATTCAATTACTATGTTTCTTATTTAAAAACATCCTATAGT
The DNA here is from genome assembly GCF_043159975.1 of Macaca nemestrina. Classification (NCBI taxonomy): domain Eukaryota; kingdom Metazoa; phylum Chordata; class Mammalia; order Primates; family Cercopithecidae; genus Macaca; species Macaca nemestrina. The sequence goes on from NC_092125.1 coordinate 136,206,887, forward strand.
GAAACACTTTAAAAAAATGTTTTGAATATATTTCATATTTTGTCCCATGTATTTTTAAGATTAAAAATGTTCATACTGGGACTATTTGTAAATCTTAACGGCTCCTTCATTAATAATGAGTTAAATACAATTTTTAATATGTATTCAGTTAAAAAATGTTTATATCAGAACTCATCTAATCAAATTATACTTTATAACAAATAGATAGTTTCAATAATAAGAAAACAGTAACTAAGATGTTATATTGTCCTATGACACCATCACAAGTTTATCTTATAAAATACTTATGGTAGAGCTTTGTCAACACAATGAAATGGCTTAAAATGTTATGCTAACTTTGTATAATGTCAAGAAATAAATTACTTGTAGATACTTGAGAATTTTTATATAAATCCTATGTTTATAATGCAGAAAAAAAAATCTTCTAGCTTTGTTTTAAAACTTCATTGACCAAAAAAAAAATGCCGAAATTGAAATGTAATGAAACAGCTCATTTAACTGCACAGAAATGTAGTCAGGTAGAGATTATTAGCCCCATTTCACAGATGAAAAAACAAGGCTTAGGAATTTCTGTGATTTTCCCAAGACCATACATTGCCAAGGGCAGAGTTTATACTTAAACCTGTTACTACAATCACTCACTATACAGTCCACAGTACATGATCCCTGTCTTCACTGGAGTCTCTTAAAACTTCCTACTAATATGAAAATAGTTATTCACCTTACACACAGGAGAGTAGAATCCATATCTGTCACTTGCTGACCTTGGATACATTAACTACAGTGCTCAGGCTCAATTTCCTCATCTATAAAATGGAGAAGATAATAGCCATACACTTAATAAGTTAGATATAATTACTGTTGTTCAGGAGCATAGAAATTTCAAATACAATTTTAAAAGATAAAGGCCAGTAACTAAAATCTACATTTGCTAGACTCAAAGTCAGATGGTCATAGTAGTAACTGATAGTATGACTTCCTAGACTAACATTTGTAATGGCAATCTGGAAAAAAAAGATTTTCATTCCATGAAAAAAAGATTTTCATTCCATGCAATGACAAGATCAAGACTTTTTCTAAGAGTAAGTTAACTGGCCAGGCGCGGTGGCTCACACTTGTAATCCTAGCGCTTTGGGAGGCCGAGGCGAGTGGATCACGAGGTCAGGCACTCGAGGCCAGCCTGGCCAACATAGTGAAACCCCATCTCTACTAAAAATACAAAAATTAGCTGGGCGTGGTGGCACATGCCTGTAATCCCAGCTACCTGGGAGGCTGAGACAAGAGAATTGCTTCAACCTGGGAGGCGGAGATTGCAGCGAGCCAAGATTGAGCCACTGCACTCCAGCTTGGGCAACAGAGTGAGACTCTGCTTCAAAAAAAAAAAAAAGCGAGTAAGTTAACCAATTCTGTCAAAAATAAAAGAGCTTAGTAATAAAATATAACATACATATAATTGAAAAGGTGAATGTGATTAAAATGAACATATTTATTTATATATTCGTATACAAATATGAAAATATATAAATATTAAATGATCTCATTTTACCTCCATAATTCTATAAGCTGGTTCTTTCTATATTTTTAGAAAAGGATATTAAAAGACAAAGCAAATAAATGACTTACATAAATTGGCATGTTTAATTGGAACTGTATTTGGAAATGAAGCTAAGTTGACTTGATTTTCAGGCAATGCCCTTTGTCAGATAATCTTTCTGAGCATTAGATACTTTGCTGTAACATGGATATTTGGAGATGCGTTTTTCACTTTTGCATGGTCTTAGGTTACCAGCAAATGGGCTGGCAAAATCATGTAATAATATTGTCTGAAAGGTACTGCCCTTAGGAATGAGTATGTTACCTGGCAGGATCTGGTCTGCTTCTATCCTATGAAGTTAATCCAATTAATAGGAAAGCCATTAGACACACTATTATCTACCCAAAGCTGTAACATTTTCCACTTACTCACATATGCGCACAATTCAGCAAACTGCCTGCTGGGTGAAAATTTGAACTGGACCCTTAATGGTTCTGGGAAGTTCCTGTAGTCTGTAGTTTTCCCCTTTATTAGTTAATATGGTAGCATTAATTAATATGACACATCTTTTATTAATTAATATGGACTTTCTGCTTAAATTTTTAAAATTACAGATGACGTCTTTAAATTGGATAGTGCTATTTGCATTGGAAACAAGCATGGCTGATTGTCTTGTTGAGTGTGTTAACCTTTCATTAGCTGATCTAGAGCATTTATAAACTTTGATACTGTCTTTTATTAACTATTCTTCTAGTACGCACTATAAACTTATACATGATAAAAGAATCCAAGTTGTTTTGTCACTGGCAAATAGTCTATAGTAGTGAGTCATATTGATTTATGAATCTGTGCAGTTATTTGTTTACAGAATTTATATCGTGCTTTTTCATATGCTGTATTCTGCAAGCACCAAGAGCCTTGGTGTTTGTTTCTGTCTGTTTCTGTCTTTCTGTGGCCCTGCCTTCCTTATTCCACTACCATTGATGCATTCAACTTTATACGCTGCTGGCAGTTTTCAAAGATTTGCATTAATCAACATATGGGTCAAGACCTCCTCTCTCACCAGTAATTTTCCTTTATGTGTTTCTACTGAAAATGAGATCTACCTGCCTACTAATCATGTTGGCTTATTCATCTTTCCTGCCTTCTATGGTAGCCATCTCTATGAAACCTAGGTATTTGGTCAATAATAAAAAACCAAATATATTAATATATATGCATATACACATCCATGAGTGTGCATACATACATGTATGTTAAAATTTAAGATGAATGAAAAGGTTAAGTCTGCATATTTTTTCTTGGAAGCACAAGAACCTGAGTGGAAGATAAGAACCTTTCAATTTGATTTATGTCTTCAGGCAGGAAACTCAAAGATGCTTATTTCCTCAATTTTAGAAGAGCAGCTTTTGAGGAAAATAGGTAGAAAGGGGGATTTGGGATAGGACTGTAGAAAACAAATCATAATATTTTTACACTCCACTTCAGTTTTGCAACATTTGGGAGACCACATCTTGCTTTTCTTTTTTATTGGCTAGGATGTTTCAATGAGACTTCAACCAGCATATGTGGTTGGAGTGGGGGGAAACAGTAACCTCATTTTCTCTTTCTCTTTTGAGACTACGAGCATGAGTAATTTTTATCACACTACACAGTCTTGCCAACAATTATGGCCAATAACAATGCTTTCCATCACAGTATAAATATGAGCTAACCCTTAAAACTTTGAAAGTTTCTTAAAGACAAGAATATGATATCTTTATGTTCTCCTCTGCTGAACATGGAAGTATAGGAATCCAAGGATCTAGAAAATCAAGAACACCATAGATAAAAACATACATATTAAAGATAAAGGGAAAAATATTAGACGTTCCCAAATCTTTCTTTCATCCTGACTTCTCTGAAACCCAAACCTATATGTATATATTTGAATACAAATGCATATTTTATTCAAATACAATGTATATTCGTATACAAACCCTAAACTCAATATGTCTAAAATTTACTCTATCTCTTCCTAAGTTCATATCTTCTCTGCCTTCTACATGTATAACCGCTTCAGCCTTCTCGCATTTGCTTAGGATTGATCATTAAATTTGCAATGAACTCTTTCTTCTCTTTCCCCCCTACCTCTTCCTTTTCTTTCCTGCCCCATATCAATAAGGATGTTTGATTTCAAGTGACAGAAAACCAACTCAAACTGGTTTAGGAAAAGAAAAAAGAATTTTATTGCCTCACATAACTTAAAAGCCCAGGAATAGAGTTCACTGAAGTTTTAACTGAATTCAGAATTTCAAACAGTGGCATCATCAGAACTGTTTCTCTTCATCTCTCTGTTCTTCTTTATGCGGCTTTATTTTCAGGCCACATGTAACCCCTGTAGCTGAAAGTTCATATTATCTTTATTGTTCTGCATGGTAGACAGAATAATGCTCCCCGCCCCACTGCCCCCAAAGTTACCTATCTCCTAATCCCTGAAACCTGTGAATATATTAAATACCATGGCAAGGGGGAATTCACATGGTGAAATCCTAACCAACAAGGTGATGGTATTAGGAAGTGGGGTCTTTTAAAAAATGCTTAGGTCATAAGAGCAGAGCCCTCGTGAATGGGATTAGTGCCCTTATAAAAGAGGCCCTAGGGAGCTTATTCGCCCCTTACAAGGTGTGAGAACACAGCAAGAAGTTGCTATCAACTCATCATTTACATCAGGTATAACTCCCAATGCAATCCCCCCTCCCCATGATAGGCCCCTGTGTGTGATGTTCCCCTTCCTGAGTCCAAGTGATGGCACAAGTATACATATGTAACAAACCTGCACGTTATGCACATGTACCCTACAACTTAAAGTATAATAATAATAAATAAATTAAAAAATATATATATTAAAAAAAAAAAAAAAGAAGTTGCTATCTACGAACCAAGAAATAGGCCCTCACCAGACACAGAATCTACAGGCAACTTGATCTTGGACCTCTCGGCCTCCAGAATGGTGAGAAATACCTTTCTGTTGTTTATAAGCCATTCAGTCTATGCCACTTTGTTATAGTAGCCTGAATGGACCAAGACAGCTTCCTTAAAGAGGATGTTCACGATCATAAACAGACCCACATGGAACTTGTCATATAGTTAAAATTTTAAGATGACTTATTTGGTACAGCAACAGTAAAAAACAAACAAATCATATTTTGCATATGACTATCAGGTCAGCTATTTCTACGTTGGTGTTTACAAATCAACACTCTTCATCACCATGCTTTAAATAGCAGAGAGAGTTCTACACTCAACAAATAGCAATTATTAAGGACTTTCAGGTGGCAAGGCTGCCCAAATTATCATGAAATTATTGTGCTATATGTATAAACATTTAGCTTTTGGATCAATTTTATCAGCTGGGAAACTGTAGATTCTTTTGGTTGCACAGAAAAAAGACTCACTAAGATTATTTCATATCACCGGGTATGGTGCAGGGTATGGCAGCACAAAGTCTAATTAGGATGCTGTTACATCTGCTCAAGCAAGAAATTTTGAGTGCCTGGACTAATAAGGCAGCAGTAATAGGGTTAGGGAGGAGGGAATGGATTGAAGAAATATTTAGCAATAGGGTTTAGACTAACAACGTATATTTATTAAGAGCCTACTAGATGCCAGCCACTGTGTAAAGGGAAAATATAGAAATACCATGTTCTACACTTCTAATAAAATGTTGAACGTGCTGCTATGAAGGTAGAGATAAAGCCATACTTAAATTCGTCTGGGAAGACAAAGGATGCTTCACAGAGGTTATACACCATGGTAGCTGAATCTTCTGGAGGTGGTTCAGAATGCAGATTCTGGAATCAAATTCCCTGTGTTTGAGTCCTGACTCTGCCTCTTAGCTGTGTCTTTGTGTGGAAGGTACTTAATAATTTAAACTTCACTTTTCTCTGTTGTAAACAGATGTAGAAAGAAAATTATTGATAACAGCTAACACTTAGCAGTCACCAGGTCAGGTACTATTCCAAATACTCAACAGCCAATAATTCATTTAGCCATCACAACAATCTTATGAAGTAGGTACTATTATTAGATGAGGAAACTGAGGTACTGATATATTAAACAGATTTCACACACCACACTGCTGGTAAATGGCAGAGCTAAGATCTGAACCCATGCAGTTCAGCTCCCAAATCCATGCTGTTGATCAATATGACACTTTCCCAAGGATCAACTGCTCAGCATTATCATGAGATCTAAAGGAGATAATGCATGTAAAGTGCTTAGCACAGTGCCTGCATGTAGAATTTGCTTGATAAGTATTAGCTTAATTTTACACTCATAATGTAACATTAAATATTAATAAATATTGACTCTTCAGATTAGTGTCACTGAATGGTAGGATCTGCTGGTTAGACATTATAAAGAGTATGAAGGAGGGAAAAAAGCAGCTGTCCTGAAGCAGAAAGCCAGGACCTCCATTTCCAGCTTCTCTAGTTGTAGGCAGTGGGATTGCCTATGCTCATGCCTATGCTTCATGCTTCTTAGCATGGAATCTTTGAAATAAACAGGCAGGAGAGCATGGATTTATTCAAACAATAATCATTTTCCAAGGTCCAGCAATGGGCCAGGCCTTGGGCCAGGTTTCACAGGAAATATAAAACTGAAATAATGCCTTCAAAATAAGATTAGTGGCTGAGAGTTCAGGTTCTGGAGACAGATTTTCCAGGTTGAATACTAACTCTGCCAATTGGCCATTTGAGACTTTGGGGAAGTCACCTTACCTCTCTGTGCCTCATTTCTCTTGTCAATAAAATGAAGAAGAGTAAGCAGATCTTATAGGGTTGTGTGCAGACAAAGAGAGGCAAGACCTGTAGGAACAGGAAGGGGCTCTATAAATATGCCCTTTGCTTATTCCCAACTCTCCACACCATCCCACATGTGTGACCTCAACTTGCGTCCTTGCCACCTTTCATCAATACTAAAGCAATTGCCCAACAAAGTGCTTTTAAAAACTTCTTTTTTTCCTTTTTGTAGCATAGATTTTTTCAAAACTAAATTATATCAAAATAAATGTATAAAATACCTCCATGTCTTAGCATGTGCTACTTCCTCATAATGCATTGCTCTTAATCATGCCACACTTGGTGGAAATTTTTTTTTCAAATATTACCTCAAGCAGCTGGTACCTCTTCTCTGAGGATATCCCCAACTGCAAGAATTAATCATTTCCTCCTGGTAATATCTCTATTCCTTGTGCATATGCCTATTAGTGCATCAGGTTACAAGCAGTTGTCATATTCATCTTTGCATTCCCAGAGCCAGGTGCAGAGTCTGGCATGTAGTAGCCTAGGTACATAATAAATTATCCTTTGTAACAGCTTTATTGAGATGTAATTCATGTAACAGCCATTTAAAGTGTACAATTCAATAGGTTTTAGTGCATTTAGAGTTACGCAACCATCACCAGAATCCATTTTTATGACACCGAAAAAAGAAAGTCAATTAGCAATCACTCCTCATTCCTTTCTGCCCAACCCTAGGGAAACACTAATCTGCTTCTGATCTCTATGGATTTGCCTATTCTGGACATTTCAAAAATGGAATCATGCAGTATAGTGTGTATATTACCACTGTACTTTGTGACTGGCTTCTTTTGTGTAGCATACTATTTTCAAGGCTCATTCATATATTAGCATGTATCAATAGTTCATTTTTTCTGTGGCTGTATAATATTCCATTTGATGGATATGACATATTTTATTTACTCATTCATCAGTTGATGGATATTTGGGTTGTTTTTACTTTTTGACTGTTATGAATAAAGCTGCTGTGAACATTCATGTACAAATTTTGTTATGGACATTTGTTTTCATTTCTGTTGAATATATACCTAAAAGTGAAATTGTTGGGTCATGTGGTAACTCTTTTTAACCTTTTATGGAAGTGCCAGACTGTCTTTTAAAGCAGCTACACCAACTTACATTGCCACCAACAGGGAATGAGTGTTCTGATTTATCCACATCCTTGTCAACACTTATTATTATCTGTACTTTGGATCATAGCTATCCTAATGACATGAGATGGTATCTCATTGTAGCTTTGTTTTGCATTTTACTGACAGCTTATGATGCTGAGCATCTTTTCATGTGTTTATTGGCTTTTCTGTCCATTCTTAAGACAAATGTCTACTCATATTGACTGCTTATTTTTAATTGTATTTTCTTATTATTGAGTTGCAGGAGTTCTTTGTACATTCTAGACACGAGTCCCTTATCAGCTATATGATTTGCAAAAACGTTTCACATTCTGTGGGTTGTCTTTTCACTTTCTTGATAGTGTCCTTTGAAGCACAAAGTTTTTAATTTGATGATGCCCAATGTATCTACTTTTTTAAATTGTGTTACTTTTATTTTGGGTATAATTTATCTAAATAACTATTAGCTAATAAGAGTTCACAAAATTTACACCAAGGCTTTCCTCTGTTTATATTTTTACCTTTACATTTAGGTTTTTGATCCGTTTGAGTTAATTTTTTTTAGATGGTGAGTAGGAATCCAACTTCATTCATTTGCATGTAGATTTCCAGATATACCAGCCCATTTGATGAAAAGACCAATCTTTTCCTCATAAGAAAATTTAGAATTAAACTCCATACTACCCCACCTCTGCCTTCAGGGAATGCATAGTACTGTGATGGAGACTGGTAGATACATGAGAAAGTGGCAATGCAACATAACAATGTGTGAGCCCGAAAGAGTGCAAGAGCTGGCTAGGAATGTCTTCTTCAAGTTTCCAAACAGAGCCCTGATATTGAACATAGAGTTACTACAAACAGTGATTCTCTCTTCCTATGATATATAATTAAAATGACACCTGCATAATGCCTGTAGTGTCTCCACTCATATGCAATTCTCAATAATTAATAGACATCAAGAATAAAAGCACAGAGGAAGATGGAGATTCCTCCAATTAAGAAGAGGAAAATCTTAAGTGTTATTAAAAATAAAAAATAGCTAGGAAACTGTCTCTCTTGAAACACAAGTCCCATTATCTTTTATGATATTATCCTGGTCATAGTTAAATTAATTTTTTTAGCTTTAAATAAAAAGCCACCACGCTGCCCTTTTTTACTCTTCTATCTTGTTTTCCATTCTGAATCTGAGTACCTGGCTTCTCTGCAGATATTGCTGAAATCACCATACTCAATTAGCAACAAAGGCCTACACTACCTAACTTCAGATGTCTGGCAGAAGGTGTCCCAAAGGCTATAAGGAAGGCTTAAGAACGAGCAGAGCTTTTCAATCACAGCATCTTATTTCAGCATCTGACCCAAGCTTTGAGCTTGGTACTTCTAAGATGATAAAGAAAATACTGACATGAAATGACATTATTCGTCAATATTTTGCCGTTTATCTCTAAATTACAACTTATTAACAAGATACCCCAGAATCATTTTCTTTCTTTACTCTGATAATATGTATATGTACATGCACAGAAGCATATGTGGTATTCTGCAATTGTGTTTTTCCAGCAACAAAAACAATCAGCATAATTCTTATTCATTGAATAATATGGAGGTTTATAAGTTCTCTAGAATTTTTTTCGTAAAGATCTGAAATATTCTTTTGTTGCGTAAAGGAAAGTACTGGGGTTATCGTTTGCTTTAATGTGGAGCACCACTTTGCTGATGACCTGTGGAAGACGTTTTCCCTGCCAGCATCTGGCTACCTGGCAGACTCCATAGGCAGCTGGGAAAGAAACTTCAGAGCTGCTTTTGGGTCTTCTACATAATTAGCCTGTTTATAGGCCATCTGGGTTGCTTTGATTTCACCATCGCCATTTCTCTTTTCTGAAGATTTTCTGTGTGTCTCTTCCTTTGGGACTAAAATCATTAATAAGTCCTTCCTTAGTTAGGGACACCAGTTTCTTTAATGTGTCTGGCAACTCTCTGCCCCTCTGGATCCATCTCATTATGAAGCACCCTACAGACCAAGGAAGGGTGGTGTTTATATTTGATTATGCTATCATCAAATTAACAGGCCTCATTAGAAGGAAATTACAGATTTGGGGCTCCCTAATACAATAGATTCTTAGAAAACCTCATCCAAAGAATAACAAAGCATAGTTAAAGCTATTGCAAGAAGGGCTGGATTTTAGTGAGGGCTGCTCAGATGGATAGAGAAGCTGAACTATTGGTGCTGTGGTAATCAAACAATGTCAGTATGAATTTAAGCTAATTTAAATATCATGCTATTCATCCTTCTCAGAAACCCTCCTTTCTCCTCTTCAGTTATCAAACCCTACTTAGCTTTAAAATCCTATCAAATCTTACCCAAAGTATGCAAATTAGTTGCAAATGAGGTCATAGAAAGGATCTTGCTTGTATCAGATGACATTAAACATGTTTTAATTCAACATGTTAAAATCAAGATATTTCACATCACAATCTTGACTTCTAAATCCCTTTGAAAACTCAGATGCAACAGCCATCAGCTCTAGAGCAGAGGGTGGAAAACTATGGTGACCACACCATGGCCTCTAGTTCTTGCAAATAAAATTTTACTGGAACACAGTCACAGCCATCCAGCAATCATGTGGTCAATGACTGCTTCCGTGGGTAACAGAGGTGCAGAGCTGAGTTGCAACAGAGACAGGAGAGTCTTGAAAAGAATAAATATTTGCTATCTGTCACATTACAAGGAAATATTTGCCAACCCCTGAGCTAGGCCTGAAGCAACTGCCCCTTTAAGTAGGACGTGAGTTCTCCAGGTCAACCGACCATCCCACCACCTACACAAAGCCTTAGTCATAATCTCCAGTTGCCTGCCTGTCCCCTGTAGACCTGGACGTTTCCTCTCTGTTTACAGTTTTTAGAATCTCTTAACATGTCAACTCATGCTTTTCTTTCTCTCTCCTTTAACCGAGTTAGACCCAGATTCTCCCCACTGTCAGTCAAAACAACCACATTTATCTGCCCTGGTTTTGCTGCAGAAATGTTTTCTTCCTGTGCAAAATTTGTTAGATTTGTCTCTCCAGGGCAGGAACATTTCTTTGCTTCTTTTGCATGCCCCTAAGGCTGGTGCAATGTGGATAAAATAGTAGATACTTAGTAAATATTTTTTATTTGACTTATTGTTGTCAACCTGATGTAGTCTAACCTCAGAAACAAATAAAGAGTATTAAAATAGATGTTTTTGCTTCAGAAAGAAAAACTCTAGTAAAAGATGCACAACAAGAGGAGTCACCTGTTGTCTGCTTCACCTGACCACCTATCTACCCTCTGGAAGCAAGGGCAGGTTGCTTCAGGAGAAGCCATGTCTGCCTGCAAAAAGTCCTCTCTGGGTGACAGCCTCAGCCTCTCAGTTGTGAGGGCTTGTTAGCACACACACACCATGACTAGTTCCCTGCCTTGGGGCAAACTCTGACTACCTGAATTCACAAACGTGGTTATATAAATAGAACGTGAAACAAGAACTAGAACAACCGAGGAGCTTGGATTCTTACATCTTCTGACCAGTGTATTTTTTTCCTCTAGGCAGAAAAAACACAGCAATAAAGCAAGGGAAATTGGTTAGATGGTTTGCTGACATCAGTTTCAAAAGTCCAGAACACTGAGGCTGGCAAGTCACCTCCCATGACCAAGGTTCCCTTCCTCCATGGTATTTTAACAATTTCTGTCATTTGAAATTATTTCCGGGATTTCATTACTAAATGAATGCCCTTCCAGTGTAATATTTCTTTTGTAAAACATGTCATTGTTAGCATCCATGCCTTAATTAGGCCTAGGAAACTTCTGTCTCTTTACCATGGCCTTATATCTCTGGTTTGATCAGTAAATACTGATCTTCCAACCTAAATCTCAGAGGTATTTAATTTTGAAGATGAGCAGAAAGAAATGTCAGAGAGTCACCCCAGAGCTGTCCCAAAAGCTAGCTGCATAACTGAAGTAGGACAAGGTAGAGTCAGCACACTAGGACAGCTAAACTGAACACCAAACTGAAAACCAGAGAGAGAGAAGAAATCAAATCTCCAACATGCAAAGGCCTGCTGGAACCAAAAGTGCTAGGTCCATGGGCTCATAGTCTAATTTCACTGGGGAGATTATCCTTCGGTTTGAATTATAATCATCCAAACAGTCTCTAAATTTTGACCCTGGCTTCGAAAAAGTAAGAAGGGACTGCTTTCTCTAGTGCAGGAAAAAAAAAAGTCACAGTCTGTCATGGCTGTTGACCTTGGTTCAATGGCCTTCCTTTTCTCTGGGAGCCCATCAGGGCTCTGTGTAGAGGTGAAAGACGATGCAGGATTTTCTGCTTTTTAGCTCAGTTAAATCCAGGATCTTGTCTCAAGACCAGGAAGAATTAGGTACATGGACACATTGAAGGGTGAGGAGGGTGGAATTTATTAAGTAAAGGGGGAGCTCTCAACAAAGAGAGGGGTCTGGCCAGCAGCCTCCCATCTCACAGTGGAGTGCTAGGACTTTCACATATGAGCTGAAGAGGCTAGGTTCCTCCCCAGCATAAGGTGTGAATTCCTGGTAGCTTTACCCTATTCTCCCAGTGTGCAAGGAGGCACGCCCAGAGAAGTCATAGGTAGTATAGAAAAAGGTAACTTTCAATTGGTTGAAAGGGACTATTCAGAAAGAATCAGTCGGGAAAGAGCAAGCAAACAGGGGCAGTTCTTCCTCTGGGTCACAGGTTTCATCTGGTCTTTCAGCCTTCAGGCTGTTTTAGGCTTGAAGGTGGGGTTTTGCCGAGGACCCTTACCTATCTGCCTAGGCATCTGTCCCTGACAGATGCCTTCTACCTCTATCAGGGACAACCTCTCAAGGAGAAGGCATTCAGAGTTGGAGGCTGGAGGAGGAAATGATGGTGACACTGGGTCTGCTCACATTACTAAACAAAGTAAATCTGTGAATAGGTATAGTTCTTAATTCCTACCCACAAAGGTTGAGGCCACATGGGTTTCCAACTTCAGAATTTTTCACACTTTAGGGAAAAAAATGCATATGCTTTACGTTATATATACCTCCAGTGGGGTCTAGGGGAGCACTCCATATGCAATGTCATTGCTGCTTCTGAATCATTGCATATAATATTCACTTTAAGGTTAATGAAGACTGTACAGTACACTCACATCAGTTCAGATTTTGCCCCCAAATGAGTGCTGGTCAAGTTAGTTTTACTGACAAATGTCTGCCCCTACCCCCAAAAACCCTCTTTATTTTTGGAGTTCATTAGATTTCAGAATTGTGGAAAAGAGATCATGGACCTATACTGCCAAATAAATATGTAAATTGATTATCACCAACTTTAGCTCATCTTTAGTGCTATCTCAGCCCAGTGGGAAACACTGTTGTGCCTCAGGACCTTGGCTCAGGCACAGATAGGTTCCCATGGCACTTGTTGCCTCCAAGTCGCAGGCCCAGAAGGCTTAAACTGTTTTCCTCTACTCCTTTAGTGAGATTCAACATTCTCTAATGTTTGAGGATGCTTTCTCCCAGAAGGGAAATGCTACCTTTTGATTTTCTTCAATAATGAAGCGTGAGCATTGTTGATTTTACAAATTTTACTGCCAAACATTATGGGGACCCGGAGGTGAATTGGTGAGATATCAGTAATAGTAATAATGATAAAAGTGGGAAATAATAGCAGTAACAGTGGTACTAATAGTAATAATAATTATTAATACTTATTCTGTCATTATGTGTCAGCCATTGTCCTGACAGCTTTATTTACATGATTTCATGGAATTGCAAAATAAGTCAATGACATAGATACTAGGATTATCTCAATTTTATAAATAAGGATATTGAGGTAGTGATAGGTTAATTTACAAATTTACAAGCTTAGAAACTTAAACAAATCCTGACTTTATTGGTGAGATGGTAATGTTACAGTTGGGTTAGACTTTGGTCCCAGCTTATTGGTTTTTAATTATTGAAGATAGAAATCTACATCACTCCTTCTTCCCTCCAAGAACTCTCTTCAATCATTAAGTTTTAGAGGAAACTATAGCAGAACAATAGAAGCCACCTTTCCCCAAGTGGTTGATTGACTTATTCCAGCAATTTCTAACCATATGAAAAACATTTGTCTCCCTTTCAGAGTTCTCTTATATAGATCTAAAACAGACAAAGTTCACTGGTGGCTCCACAGACTTTCTATCACTGTTCCCATCAACTACTGGATGAAATTGGAAAGTGTAAGAAATGTCCTCTTGCTTTAAGGAACTTTATAATCAGTTGCCCTATAAAAGGACTAAAGCAGTGACCATGAGCTAGCCAGCAAGCTAGCTCTAAACCTCTAATAAAAAGGTTTAGTAAATGTAATAGGGCAATTTATTGATCATATTAAAGGATTACCCTAGTTCAATTTAACATAAGTTAACAAGCAGTTCAGAACTCACCAATAGTTAGACAACTCTCTTGTGTTTCCTAGAAACATGTTTCTGTCTAGAAAAGCTAAACATTATGAGAATTTTTTATGTTTGTACTCAAAAAAATTTTTTTTCCTGCTCCAAAGTCATTACCAAATGTGTTAAGATACATATTTCCACCTACAGGTAATGATTTATCCTCAAAACGGAAGATAGAAGTAAAATTCAGAATGAAACTAACACTTGCAAAAATTCTCACCCTGTGGAATGCTACCATAAAATTCAAGTAAATGTGCTTTAATCTCCAGTCATAAATGCTTAACATGCAAAAATCCTGCCCTTCAAATACTAGCTTATAAAAAAAGACATTCCACTACTAAAAAGGTAGTCAATGTTCAATTTATCCAAGAGTATTTCTCTGCCCCTCATTTCTTCTATTTACACACAAGTGGCTAGGTAACTAGAATGTATCTGCTGAAAGAACAATTATTTTCCTTATTCACAGGTCTTGAGACTTCTTGCAATCACCGTTTCTATTGGTCCTTATTAGAAAAAGGTTCAAACACAGTAACCATAGCTGAAAATATCATACTCAGTTACCAAACATTGTAACCAACAAAAATATATCCAATATTTTGGAGTTTATGTTTCACAGGAAATTATTTAATGGTATCATGAGATTGGAGCCAGAGAATGAAATCATTCAATTTGATTATGTGTATGACACTGTTGTCCTGATTCTAATGACCAAGTAATACATATGCAACATCTATGTAAAGAATGATTGTAGTCGTGCTAATAATTAAGATAATCTTAAGTAACTTGAGATCTGATCTGACCACTTCTAATAAAAAGGAAAATGTTACCATGCCAGGCAGATGACTCAAACTCTACTTTTATTTAAGATAAGCTCACCAAGAAAAACATAATGAAAAACTTTTCATCTTCCAGACTCCTCCCTATACCTCTCCTTTTAAAATTCATCAGCTCTTCAGAGACCTCAGAATAATAGCCCACTTGATTCAGCCATTTCAGGCAAAAACCTGTGTACAGACAATTTATTTGAATTGTTCATGCTGAACCCTAATAAATAAGCCAAAAAATCATTGTCAAATAAATCAATAATATTACTGGGAAAAAATATCATGCTAAGAAATACAAGACTCAATTATAATCTCTTCATTTCATTCATTGACACATTTTTCAAGTAGCTAGTAAGGCATTATAATAGGAATAGACAATAGAGAGATTATCCAATTATAAATTACTTATTTGCGAGATCAGAGTTTCATATATAATTTGCATTCCCAGTACCCAGTACATTCCTCTGGCACATAGTAGGTTT
Organism: Macaca nemestrina; assembly: GCF_043159975.1. NCBI lineage: Eukaryota > Metazoa > Chordata > Mammalia > Primates > Cercopithecidae > Macaca > Macaca nemestrina. Next base: position 136,222,120 of record NC_092125.1, read on the forward strand.
TCTATTAGTATTTGCTAAATAAATTTGACCAAATTGTATTGTGCACCAGCTCTATCAGATACTGAGAGAGTCACCAGGAATACGAAGATGAAAGAAAGACACATTAAGAATATCAACAAGAGGAAGAGTATCACTTAATGATATATATACATATAATTATTATAATGTTATTCATGTATCATATATAATATTTTTTGAATTATAAAAGGAATTAATGTATATTATGGAAAGTTAGGGGAAAAAAAGAAAATTTTAAATGAACTATAATTATACCACCTAAAGGTAATCACTTTCATTACCCAGAGGTATTTACCATGTGTACATCTTTCCAGGTTTTTTCTGTATTTCAAAGGGGTGTGTGCATGTCTATGTTTTACTTTTTACAAAAATACAATCACATAAAACCTTCTTATTTTTAAAAGAAAGTATTAAGAAAGTAAAGAGGAAGCCAAAGACAGGGAGAAAATATTACATAATATTGAGTGATACAAACATAAAACAGAGAACTTATTTTCAGAAAAAAAGAAAAATTCTAAAACCTTTACAACTCCAGAAAAAGGAAAATTAACAGTGGCCAAAGATTTAAACAGACATTCACCAAAAGAAGATATAAAATCACTCAATCACTTTAAAAAACAATTTGACAGTATCCTGTAAAGTAATCATATACTTTCCAATTGTTATAGGCTGAATGTTTGTGTCTTCCCAAAATTCGTATGTTGAAATTATAACCCCCCAATGAGATAGTATTAGGAGATGAGGCTTTTGGGAGGTGATTTGGTGATGAAGGTAGAGCCTTTATATTAGTCCGTTCTCATGCTGCTATGAAGAAATACCTCAGACTGAGTAATTTATAAAGGAAAGATTTAATTGACTCACAGTTCTGCATGGCTGGGGAAGCCTCAGGAAGCTTACAATTATGGTGGAAGGGGAAGCAAACACATCCTTCTTCACATGGTGGCAGCAAAGGGAATTGCTGAGCAAAAGGGGAAAAACTCCTTATAAGACCATCAGATCTTGTGCAAACTCACTCACTGTCATGAGAACAGCATGGAGGTAGCTGCCCCCATGATTCAATTTCCTCCCATCAGGTCCCTCCCATGACACATAGGGATTATGGGAACTACAATTCAAGATGAGATTTGGGTGGGGACACAGCCAAACCATATTACTCCTTTCCTGGCACCTCTCCAATCTCATGTCGTCATATTTCAAAACACGAGTATGCCTTTCCAACAGTCCCCCAAAGGCTTAACTCTTTCCAGAATTAACCCAAAAGTCTAAGTCTTATCTGAGACAAGGCAAGTCCCTTCCAACTATGAGCCTGTAAAATCAAAAGCAAGTTAGTTACTTCCTAGATACAATGGGTAAATACACCCATTACAAATGGGAGAAATTGGCCAAAACAAAGGGGCTGCAGTACTCACGTAAGTCCAAAATCCAGTGAGGCAGTCAAATCTTAAAGCTCTGAAATGATCTCCTTTGACTCCATGTCTCACATCCAGCTTACACTGATGCAAAAGGTGGGTTCCCATGGCCTTGGGCAGCTCTGCCCCTGTGGCCTTGCAGGGTACATCCCCCTCCCAGCTGACTTCATGGGCTGGCATTGAGTATATGCAGCTTTTCTAAGTGCACAGTGCAAGCTGTCAGTGGATCTACCATTCTGGGCTCTGGAAGAAAGTGACCCTCATCTCACAGCTCCACTAGGCAGTGCCCCATTGGGGATTCTGTGTAGGGGCTCCTATCCCACATTTCCCTTCCACCCTGCCCTAGCAAACGTTCTCCTTGAGGGCTCCACCATCACAGAAAACTTCTGCCTGGACATCCAGGTGTTTCCATGCATCCTCTGAAATCTAGGCAGAGCTTCCCAAACCGCAATTCTTGACTTTGGTGCATGCAAGTTCAACACCACGTGGAGGCTGTCAAGGTCTGGGGCTTGCATCCTCTGAAACCATGGCCTGAGCCATACTTTGGCCCCTCTTAGCCATGGCTGGAACAGCTGGGATGCAGGGCACCAAGTCCTAAGGCTGCACACAGCACGGGGGCCTTGGACCTGGCCCATGAAGCCATTTTTTCCTCCTAGGCTTCCAGGTCTGTGATGGGAGGGGCTGCCATGAAGACCTGTGACATGCCTCTGAATTTTCCCCATTGTCTTGGTGATTACAATTTGGCTACCTGATACTTATGCAAATTTCTGCTGCTGGCTTGAATTTCTCTCCAGAAAATGGGTTTTTCTTTCCTACTGCATCACCAGACTGCAAGTTTTCTAATTTTTTATATTCTGCATGCTTTTGAATGCTTTGCCACTTAGAAATTTCTTCCACTAGATACCCTAAATTATCTCTCTCAAGTTCAAAGTTCCACAAACCTGTAGGGCAGGGGCAAAATGCTGCCAGTCTTTTTGCCTGGCAAGAGTGACCTTTACTCCTCTTCCCAACAAGTTCCTCATCTCCATCCGAGAGTACCTCAGCCTGGACTTTGTTGTCCATATCACTATTACAATTTTGGTCAAAGCTACTCAACAAGTGTCTAGGAAGTTCCAAACTTTCCCACATCTTCCCATCTTCTGAGCCCTCCAAACTGTTCCAACCTCTGCCCATTACCCAGTTCCAAGGTCGTTTCCAGATTTTGGGGTATGTTTACAGCAGCACTCCACACCCCAGTACCAATTTACTGTATTAGTTTATTCTCATGCTGCTATGAGAAAACACCTGAGACAGAGTAATTTAAAAGGAAAGAGGTTTAATTGATCCACAGTTGCAAAGGGCTAGGGGGGCCTCAGGAAACTTACAATCATGGCAGAAGGGGGAGCAAACGTGCCCTTCTTCACAAGGCAGCAACAAGGAGAAGTGCTGAGCAAAAGGGAAAAGTCCCTTATAAAACCATCAGATCTCATGACAAGTGACTCACTATCATGAGAACAGCATGGAGGTAACCACCCCATGATTCAATTACCTCACATCAGGTCCCTCCCACAACACATGGGGATTATGGGAACTACAATTCAAGATGAAATTTGGATGGGTACACAGCAAAACCATATCAGCCTTCATGAATGCAATTTATGCTCTGACAAAAGAGACCCCAGAGAGACCCCCTTGTCCCTTGCCACAGCAAGAAGATGGCCATCTACAAACTAAAAAGAGAGCTCTCACCAGATACCAAATCTATTGGTGTCTTGATCTCGACTTCCCAGCTTCCAGGACTGTAAGAAATAAATGTTTGTTTTTTAAGCTATCCAGTTTATAGTATTTTTGTTTTAGCAGCCCAAATGGACTAAGACACCAATCAACTGAGCAATTCCACTCTTACATATTTATCCAGGAGAAATGAAAACAAATGTCTATGCAAAGACTTGTACTTGAATGTTTACAGAAGCTTTATTCATGATAGGCCAAAACTGGAAGTGACCCAAGCATCCATCAACATGTGAATAAATTACTGAATGTCCAAATCGAATGCTACTCACCAATAAAAGTAAAGGGACTACTGGTACACAGGACAACATGGGTGAATCTAAAAGTCATTATGCTAAAAGAAAAAATTCAGACACACAAAAAAAACATGCTTTATGGTTCCATTCATATGAAACTCCAGGAAAAAAAAACCCAACCTATAGTGACAGAAGTCAAATCAGTGGTTGCCTGGGGCCAAGGATGAACATGAGGGAATAGCAGAAGGGAATAGCAGAACCTTTGAGTAATGAAAATATTCTATATATTGATTGTGATTGTGGTTACATGGTAGTATACACTTTTTAAAAAACCATCAAACTGTACTTTTTAAATGTCAGTATTTTATAGTATGTAAACTACACATCAATAAAGTTAATTTTTTAAAAATTGAATCACCTTGAATATACTGATTTTAACCCAATAATAACCTTAAAAGAGAGCAACAAATAGTTTTTATATCACTACATGTGTATCTCTAGAGTGGTATATAATGACTTGATATTATGACTGTGCTACAATTTCTTTGTGGAATATTTTAATTTTGACCTTTTTAAAAACTATTATATATAAAGCAATATATTGCTCACCCTTGAAAATGTGAGTTAAATTTACAACTACAAATTGGAAATCATTACATGGAAAAGCAAAAAGAGACATTCAAAGTAAAGGACAGACAGCTATAAAACGATACAGAAATTGTAAACATAATGCCCATTCAGAAAACTTCAGAAGGTCTTTTTGACTAGAGAGCAAGTGGGGCATCAGAGGAGATGAGGGTGAAGTTGCTAAGGTTCACGTGAAGCCTCTTCTAAGCCATACTAAGAACTTTGGATTTTTCACAGACAGGAAAGGGAGGAAATCTAAAAGATTTTAAGAGAAAGGACATGATTTCACTTACGTTTTAGAAAGATTACTTTGACATTTGGCTGGAGAATGGATCGGAGGCCTGTTTGATCACAGTAATCTGGGAGAGAAACCGTGAGTACCTGAGCTAAGAATATAGAATAGAGTAAAGAGGACAGTTCTCATAGAGACCTATGCAGAAGGGAGATGAGGAAGACAAATAAATCTAGGTCACCTTGCAGGGCCAAAAAGAAGGTAAGGAAGAGGTTTATCAATGAAGCTGAAATATTACATGAGTCTTTATCAGAACCTGAAATTCATCTACAACCTGGGTTGGATTACTGGTATAATACATTTGGCAAATTGCAGTGGACCTATAAACAACATTAATAGGCCTGTAGAACAAACTCTGCCACTTACAATACTATGTTCTAGTGAGTTTTTAAAATTGAATTATTTTTGCTGTTGTGTTGCTGTTGATAGTAGCAGTGATGTTGTTATCCCAAATATAAAACATTTCTACTTACTAGCTAGAAAATAATGCATTTGATAATTACCTTGATATCTTATTCAAACATATTCTATTTTTTAGGGTTTCACTCAGAGTAGGTTTTTATTTTGAAGGAGCATATATTTACTTTTCAGATCCCCTCTTAACATTGGACATAGGTAAACTTCTTTTATAAGGTTTATAATGTGCAAACATATATTCCTTTTTATGCCACTGGTCTATTTATTGGATTAACTAGAAGGATTTGATGTGAAAGCTTAGAATGATATTGAAAACACATCACTTCTATTGTAGCTAAGAAAATCAGCTTTAGAATTAGAGACCTTGTATTGGGCATTATGTGTAGACCTTTAGCTTTTTATCACAGCTGTTCTTTGTTGCCATGACAACAGAATTAACCATTTCATTAATATCAGTGAGAAAAGACACGTATTTACTCATGTCTGACTTAGAATGTAGTCCCTGTTCAGATTTCAAGACCTTTGGCATGCTCTTGGACTTGTTTTTATTCCTTAATCTTTTGCTTAATGTTTCTACAGGATTTTCAAAGCAAAGCCTTATATTTTTAAAATTAAATTTCTATTGGCTGCGTTGGTTTGGCTGCTTTTAAGTGTCCCCTGAGTGGCGAAATGAGCTTCAGAATCTGAAGCTAGTGAAAGCAATAGGAAAGAAAATTTAGTACAAAAGAAAACAGTTACCTGTTATAAGAAAAGTCAGTTGTTTGTTTTTTCCTTCTTTTCGGCCCCACTTGGTGAAATGGGTGTTACTATAAATACTGAAGAGTAATCCCTCATCAAAATGGGTGATCCAGCTGTTTCTGTTGCTGCTGAAAGCAGGTAGTGTGCTGATTGCAATTGTGATGAAAAGGCAGAAAAAAGTGTCCTACGACAAGTAAAATCCATTATTTTGAAAATAATGCCTCAAGATAATAATTTTGCCCATTCCCCAAAAGCTACAATGGTTCCCTACTTGTTTGTATCTAGCTTTTCTTTTGAAGGAAAAAAAAAAATGATTCTTAATAAGGAACTCTATAAATATTCATACTTCTAAAGACCAATGCAAAAATTCCCCAATTAACATTGAAATGGTTTGAGGAATCTGTTAACTCTGTTTTCTGTTCATGCACTTTAGCTAAATAAGGATTATCTTTAAATAAATTGAATTATTTTCTTCAAAATTATTATTATTAATTTCTATATAACACCTATCATGTTTAAGCAAATTTGCAAAGTACTTAAAATATGTTATTTCATTTAATACACAAAACGACAGTTTTACGAAGAAGGTACTGCTATCCTCATTTTACAGCGAAGGAAACTCACATTCAAAGAGAACTTGTACAAGATTTCACAATGAGTAAGTGGGATTTGAATCTTAATAGATCTGATCCCAAAGCCAGTGCTGGCATTCATTAGGGAAAAGTACCACCCTCGAATCTTTGTTTCTGCTCATATAAATATTGTAACAACACTTAAAATATTTACATTCCCTCCAAGGCATTTTGTCCTGGGAAGGGGGGGGAAGTCTGAGAGAAGATTATTCATAATAATTAAACTCATAAAACAAGAATGCAGGTTTGAATCAGACATAAAATCTTTAAACCAAGAATGGTTTGGTGAGGCTAACTGCACACATATGAATAATTTTCAGTACTGAATAAAGACTTTGTAGCAACCATTGAAATAAGGAAAAGACTTTTTACAGAACACGGTAGGTTTTTATTTTTACTTTTTTGCTTATTTTTAGTTTTTTTTAATAACAGCTTAACTGAGATATAATTCTAATACAATAAAATTCACCTAAAGAGTACAAGGTAATGGTTTTTAGTATATTCACAAAATTGTACAACCACTGCCACAATCAATTTTAGAACATTTTTTATCACCTCCTCTCTAAAAAACCTTCGTGCTCATTGTCACCATTTTCTTCTCTTCCCCTCTCCTCCCCTCCTCCGTCACCCCAACTCTAGGAAATCGTTAATCTACGTATCTCTATAGAGTTGTTCATGTTGGACATTTCACAAAAATAGAACCATACATTATACACCATTTGTGTTTGGCTTTTTTCACTTAGTGTAATATTTTCCAGGGTTCATGCATGCCATGGCATGTATCAGTACTTCATTTCTGTTTACGGCTGAATAAGAACCCATTGTATGTATAAATCACATTTTGTCCATTGACAGACATTTGGGTTTTTTCCATGTTTTTGCTATTATGGCTATTATGAACAGTCCCACTATGAACTTTTGTATACAAGCTTTTGTGGGGACACATGTTTTCATTTTCCTTGAGGCTCTGTTTGGTTTTAGGTTATCCTTATCTAATAAAAAGGTGGGGCTCAAACATACTCTGGTGACTAAAGACCTTGTGGAATTCTAAACTATAATCACATCAGAGCTTTACTTTTATATTCTGTGAGTTATACATTAGAGACAGAGTGATTAATTCAGACACCATTGCTCAGGGTTCTTAGCCACTCTTACAACTTTCACAGGATATTCAACTCATTATTGAAGCTCTTTAAAACCCTAAATTTAAAAAGTACAAGAAAGCATTTACATAAAATAACACTTATTATTAAAGTCTCAGATAGAATAATCTATCTTACCTACCTATCAAATATACATTTTTGAAATACTACTTCTTCAATTCAACTAGATGCTTAGATAGATAAGACCTAAAACAATAGAAGCAAGTGGTACTCTATTTTTCACTTTTCAGTGCTAACATTGTGAAGGATTCTTCAAGTTTCTTCTCTTCCAACGGTGACAAAGCCAAGACCTAGACTTCAATAGACAGCAAAGGAGTGGGTCTGGTTTCTTTTCCATTAAGTTATATGATTCAGTAATAGATCAGAATATTTTGTAATTAGAAATAAACACATCATTTATTTGTTGAGAGCAAAACCCTATAGGCTGTTCCTAATGGGGAGCTGTTTCCTTGAATTGAAGGTGAGAGTTTATCTCCGTCTAAATCACACAGAGGAACCATGAGAACCATAATCTCTGCTAAGGTACAAAGAGTCCAGAGGAAGGTTATGAGTAAATTCTTGATATTTCTTAATGATGACTTGTACCAGGTTCCAAGCATAGCATTAACTTCCATTTTAGAATCCAGCAGAAATTGCATCAGCTAATAGGCTAAATGAGGCTTTTTAACAGTTGCTTCTCATCTCTGCACAAGAGGGCAGCCTTTCACCAAAACCAAGGAAACCTTGGGCAGAACTGTGCTAATGTATATAGAGACCCCTCCAATCATAGAACTTCCAGGAAGAGCTCCCTTGACATAAAGAATGAAGAAATTATGAGATAGTTAATACCATGTACACGTGTGCTGTCAATCCCAGAAAATGTCTGACCTCAATATCGCCACACAAATGTTTGCAGTTTCAGTGATATTTTGCCTTTCACGTTACATAAATATTGTTTGAATTTCTTAAACTACTGTGGACAATTATGGACTATTGAAATTAATGATGGGGATAGTACATTTTCTAAATTAAAAAACCTATTTATGCAATTAAATCACTCAACCCTAAAATGAAATTTTTTTTTCTGTATCTCATGAGAATGTTTTCTTAGTGGTTATCCATTATTAGATTTCAAGGTTTTAGAATCAAATTGCCAAAATCAATTCATATTGGTACAATTATAAATTTAAATTGTAAAATACAGTCAAAAAGATTTGCCAAGAAATTAAGAGAAGCCAAAGAGAGTTCCTATATGCATACACTTTCAAAACAATTAACCACATTTGACAGGAAATACATAATTTAAATGTATCATGATGAAACTAAAATGCGATTAAAAAGGGGGCTAAAGTTAATTTGTCACACAGAAAGATAAATGTAACTGTCTTTACATTCAAAGCTTTGGAACAATATTTTCCTGAAGTATAAAGTAACCACAACCCTTTTTTCTCTTCAAGTTTATAGAACTTTCAACAAAACATTTCACAGGAAATTACTGTCTCCAAGAATATAAAAGGTTTATATAAAGGATGCTGATCAGTTGTTCTCCATGGACATAGAGGTGCAAACAAGCAGAAATTGGTTTAATAAAGCAGGAGAGATTTCAATTGGACACAAAGCAGAACTTCTTGACTATCATGGAGATAAAGAAAAATGGGGGAATCTTTTCAATAAATTTTTAAAGATAAATGTAAAAAAATCTAGTGAAATGGATAAGAGATGTCTTTACTTTTATTACTCATATTTGCAAAATCGAGTACTAGACAGAAAATAATGCATACACAATATCATTTCAACCATTTTATTTTATTTTTCAATAAAGTAATACTTTCATACTAATAAGCTAATAGGGTAAACAAGGAATAGCATTTCAATTTCCTTCAGGTTTTTGTTTTGTAGATAGAAACAAGTATATTTTGTCATATATATTGTAAGAACTGGGCTTTCTTTAGACAACATTTACTGGTGGGGAAATACAAAAGACAGCCAATGTAGATAAAAATGTTTTTCAACTCTTACTTGCTCAACAAATTTTACTAAACTGAAAGCTCCTTAACTGTAGGGACATTAGGTGCCAAGTACTCTGTTTGGCACATAGTAGACTTTCAGTCTAGGTTTATTGAATTATGTTTCCATAAAATTACAGTTTTTTCTGTACCATTATGAGAATCAAACTCTAAGTCTTAGTTTCATTTTCATAGACTGCAAGGAGGATTGGAGAGAGAGCTAAACTGGAGATATGTATAATGGTTTATAAAGCCTTTTCACAATCGACATGAACCCGTACTACTTTCCACTTGCTTTTAAGCAAACCATACTAACCAAATACTTACAGTCTTTACTGAAAGTAAACATTTATTCAACAACAAACATTCATCTGAAATTTATTAGGTACAAGACATCATGCCAGGTGCTAGGGATGTAGCTGTAAACAAGATAGGCACTGCTTCTGCCTTCCTGGAGCTTCCATTCTAGAAAACGTAACCAAATTAAGTTGGCAAATAAGCATTTCATTACAGGTGCTGTAAGTGATACAAGGAAGAAGTCCAGGGAGTTACGAAAGAATATTCACAGGACCTACTGATGGGAGGGAAAAGAATGCCGTTACAGGATAGAAATCATTGACATTCAGAATTGATGTTATAAACAGAGCTTCAGAGAGCTAGTAGGAGAAGTTAGGCGGGGAGTTCATGGAGAGTATAGTGGGATGATGACATTTCAGAGGAAAGAACATAAGCAAAGACCTAAGTCAGGGAAAAGAATGGCACCATACAGGAAAGAAAATGAGGCAAAGTTGTCAAATGTGGAGACGGAGAGGAAGTTTCTCAGCATGATCAAAAGAGCAAAAAAGGTATAAGAAGATAAAGATGGAAGACCCAATGAAGACACTACCTGCTGGAGAGAGACTCACTTCCCGTTGGTCTTTCCTTTATTCAATCCCAAAACGACCTTTTGTCGTTCTTCTGCAACTGATTTCTATACACCCCACCACTCTCCTAACCACGTGTCAGTTCCCACTCTGCAGAAAAGATAATGTGAACTCTAGTGCAGTTGCTTTTGCCTATAGAAGCATCCCTTTGAGGATTTCATCATAATGTAGAATATTCTCTATCGGTGCCATGCTGAAATGGGAGGCATAAATGACGCATAATTCTTGAAAACTCCATTGTAGACTTGGGTCTTTATAACAAAATAAAAGCTCCATATTAAACTATAAGGCATTATGCTTCCATAAAATAAATTAAATAAATGGCCAGCAGGGGTGTTTTACACAATTTATTGGTGCCCTCTGCAGTCAATGCTACATCTCATTAGTGTCTCTGTCACTCATGAAAAATGTGGCACCCATCAGCATCCTTCATTAACTTAAAGCATGTGCCCACACATCAAATATATATTTTTTAATTATGGGAACAAGCTATAAAGCAGATGTGTGTGGGGGGGTGTGTGTGTCTGCCATGAACAGCAGAGAGCATTCAAAACCCTCCAAGGCTCTCTTTGTTTTTGTTTTGTTTTGTTTCTTTTTAACCAAAATGGTGAATAAGATACTGTCTCATCCTTTTAAAGTTATTTCCCTCTACTGACTTTTCCTGCTTGCATTCATTGCAATAATCCAGACTTTGCCAAGTTTTTTTCCTTCTTGACATTTCATTTTTAATTAAAAATGACATTTTAATTAAAAGGAAACATATGTAGAATAAACAGAATAACTCACCAACAGCAGAGAGCTGGGGCTGTCCTGTCAGCTCAGTTTTAACCTTTCTGGCTCACAAAAGCTGTGCTGGGCTTCTCCAATGGTTGCCAAAGCACATTCTTGACAGAGAGAAAGAAAAAGATGGCCCTCAAACCAAGATCCACCCACATTCAGAAAACCCCGAGAATTGCAAAGGGTGGAGAACAGAGAGGCTATAACCACTCCAAACTATATTATTTGGGACTTTCAGACCTAAAATACTAGTTTTTCTTCTGTTCAGAATATTAAAACTATCACTTTGGTGAAAGACCCCGGTTTTACAACTTTTCATGTTTACAGATGGCCTGATTTGGCAATCTTAAATGTTAAGGGAGTTAGAAATCTGGCAGGAGGCAAGCACAGCCAAAAGTAAAGAATTACAAATAAAACAAACTACCCTTCTATGAACATCCATAACTTAGAATACTTCGCACCTCTCGGGGTTGTTTCCCCTCCTATGTCAGAGCTGGTGCTGGTGGGGTCCATGGGCAGCTGGACGCCTCTCCTCTCCCTGAAGTGAGCTGGCTCCTTGCACAAAAGCATATTGTGGTGTGGTGTAGGAGGGAGTGCAGCAAGACTGTAAAAAATGACAAAGAAAGAAACCAGCAGTGGCTACATACTGCATGAGGGGCAGACCGATGGTTCTCTAAGCAAAATCACCAAATAGCATTAAAAAGCCCAGGTTCTCCGAAATCACCTGCCAGTTGATGAGGATCAACAGGTAAATGGGTGACCCAATTTTCACCACATTGCGTGCACACTTTCTGACAAGCATAAAGGCACCGGGATAGACAGAAATCAGTCATGAATAGTCACTGTAATTATAACCCAGCATGAAGAAGGAAGGAAAGGAATATCATTTTGTGGCACCCACTAGGTGCCAATAATTTGTCATTCTAGTTCAAAAGTGAATCCTATAAGTCAGTGTTATAGGTCGAATTGGTTCTCAAAAATAGATACATGAAAGTACCTCAGAATACTAGTACCTCAGAACGTGACCTTATTTGAAGCTAGGCTGATTGCAGATGTGATCAGTCAAGTTAAAACAAGGTCATAACTGGAGTAGAGTGGGCCTCTAATCCAATATGATTGGTGACAATGTAAGAAGATGGCCACATGAAGACAGACACACACAAGGAGAATGCCATGTGGTGGCAAAGGCAGAGATTGGAGTTATGCAGCTGCAAGCTCATGAATGCCAAGGATTGCCAGCAATCTATCAAAAGCCAGGAGGAGGCAACCCTACAGGTTTCAGAAGTAGCATGGTCCTGCGAACAACTTGATTTTGGACTTCTAGCTTCCAGAACAGGAAGACAATAAATTTCTGTTTTTTTGAACCACCCAGTTTGTGATATTTTGTTACAGCAGCCATAGGAAACTACAATTAATGTTAATGAAAGAGGTCACTACACATTTTTTTAACCAAAAAAAAAATTACCTCCTATTAAGAATAACCACAAAGTCATCAAACTGGATTCTTTCAACATGTATTTAATAAGCTCCTATTGTCTGTTCTGCAGCTAGTAAGCTAAAAACTGCTTTCAAAGGTTATTCAGCCAATCACGGAAAATGCCCATGTAAAATACAGGTAAAGCAGTGCCCTAGAGTGTCATGGATAGTTTTATACAGTTAGGTACCTGAAGTAAATGGGGGATCAAAGAGTTGTGCATGGAGAAGATCACAAATGGGGTTGTATATAAATCACTGTTAGGTGTTCAAGATAAGTATCATCCAATTAAATATGTCTTAAAAGGAATTTTTATTAGCAATGATAATTTGTGAATGAATTCTTCTAACAAATTGCAAGAGAGGTCTAATGTTATTAAGGCTTAAACAGCGAATATATGAAGCAAGTGTACATTCACATAGCCATCAGCTGCCCAGTTGTTTAAAGCAAGTTTGTAGATAAGGAGAACACAAACCATGTACCTCCACACACAGATTGGACATTGTGTGTGCTCAATAGATACATGTTGAAAGAATCCAGTTTCATGATTTTGTGGTTATTCTTAATAAGAGGTAATCTTTTTGTTGTTGTTAAAAAAATGTGTAGACACCTGTTTCATTAACATTAGTTGTAGTTTCCTATGGCTGCTGTAACAAAGTATTACAAACTGGGTGGTTCAAAATAACAGAAATTTATTGTCTGCCTGTTCTGGAAACTAGAAGTGCCATATCAATGTGGATGGCAACTATCCACTTCCACCTCCAAACCTAACTTATGCTCAATATCAGCATGACTTTTCTATTGTCATCATTATTAAGACTTTACAATTCCAGGAGAATTTAGTTCAGACAAATGACTTGATTCTGCATGAGAAAACTTTCTGGAAGCAACTAAACTCTTCAATGGAAAGTATCAACGGTTTGTACCCTAGAATTCTTTAAATTCCTTCCCTCAAAAATCCTCACCTTGCTGTTTCCACCAATCCTAAACAGCTGTATGGTGACCCTTACCGAATCCTAATCAAGTCTCCACATTAAAACACCCATCTTAAACCAAAAGTCTCAACATGTTCAAATTTTGCTTTCCCACTTCCCAGACACTGCCAAAGTTCTATCAAGGTGGTGTTCTCTCTTACTTTGGTAAATAATGAACTGAACTTTATATTATCAACACATTGTGCTAGTGATATTTGGGGAGCAAGTATTCAATAATAATCACGAGCACAGGATAAGGGAAAAGTTTGGAGGGAAATAACAACGTTAGGGACACATTGGGATTCATCAGGGAAGCCAAGGGACCCATGTAGAGCAAACAGGAACAAGACAGTACAGCCACCCATCTGGGATTGGTGTGCAGGCAATGGAGGCTCCCCACTGTAGGGAAAGGGTGAGTGAGCGAGAGAACCCAGAGACCTACACTTCTGCCATGGACCTTTGCAACCCTGGGCACAGGAGATACCTCCTAACTGACTCTCCCTGGGATCTCCAGACTGAAACGAAGAGCTGGATAGAGTCTGGGCAGAGCTGCAGCACAGGCCCACGTACAGCCCCAAGGAACTTGGATCCCTGAGCACCCTGGCACCCGTGGCCATAGCCCTACCAACAAGGGAGGCCAGGCTCTCATGAACACCCTTAGGACAGAGGCCACATCCACAGTGCTGAGGAGTGGACAGACTGCAGGCCTTGCCTCCACTGCATCTCCCCAGGCAAAGGCCACTGCCCTAGAACCCCAGCACAGCTACTCTATCCCCTCAGGGCACGCTAACTAGTTGCAGCTCAGCATTTCTGTGGGTTGGCGCTCCCAGAGGTAACCAACAGGACTGCAGCCTTTGCTGTTGCTGCTGCAGGCCACACCCCTACTACCATCAGGCTGGGGAGGGAACAGAAAGGCTAAAAACTATTATTTTAGGCCTCCAGCACACTGCAGCTGCCTTACGGAAAAGTGGCCAGACCGTTTTCCATGAGGGTTCCTGCCTCTGCTACTCTTCAATGGGCAGGACCTCCTCACCTGAGCCTCCAGCCCAGTTGCCCTCCCCTCACCTGATAACTTCAGTTGGTGGCAACTCTGCATTTCTCTGGAGTGGAATACCCAGAGAAAACCCACAGACTTTCTCTGTCATTGTTGCTGCAGTAGTACCATCCTTGCTGCCCTTGGGTTGAGGAACAAAGAACCTGCTTGCTTTGCTTGCACCTCCAGCACATTGCAGCCACCGTACAGACAGGAGCCCAGTTTCTCTTTCCTGTGAGCCCCTGACCCCCTGCTCCAGCAGGTCCACCCCTGGCTGAACCTTCCTATTGGCAGCCCTTCTGTGTCTCTCTGGAGTGGAGTTCCCAGAGGCAACGGATAACTCCTCTGCCACTGCTGCTGCAGCAGTACTGGCTCTTGCTGCCCTTGGGCTGGGGAAGGAACAAAGAGCCGCCGGTTCTTCACTCATACCTCCAGCACATTGCAGTCACCATATGGAGAAGAGGCCAGACTGTCTTCCCCATGAGACTCCCATCCATCCTGCTCTTCACCAGGCAGGGTCCCATAGCTTGGGTTCATAGGACAGCTGCCCCACCCACAGCTGATCATTCTAATTGGCAGTGGCTCTGCATTTCTCTGGGGTGGAAATGGTGTCCCAAGAGATAACTGAAATGTCCTCTGCTACTGCCACTGCAAAGGTCCCTGACCCTGGTGCCACCAAGTTGGGGAGGAAACATAAAGCCTTAACTCACCCCAGGGATGTAGTGGAAGCCTGGGAGTGCCAACCCTAGATCTATGGCCAGCACTTCAGTGGGAGAGGAGCCCACAATTTCAGAGCATTTAGAGGTAGCATGGATGCAAACACAAGAAAATACAGAGGAGACATGGGGCTGAGTAAGAGTCTTTCTACTGGCCTTTATGCTGAAGCACCATCCACTGGACCACAGTCCAAACTTCAACACCAAAAATACATTGCTAATATATGCATCTGTGAAACCAAGGACAAGAAATCAGCCACAAAGATCCTGCACAAAGCTGTGGCCCTCTGAAAACATCCAGAAACAAAACCAACTGACTATGCTCAGATGTCACCACAGTTAATGGAACATGAATCCACTCTGATGAGAAGTAACCAGTACAAGAACTCTGGCAACTCTAAAAGCCAGAATGTCTTCTTAATCCCAAATGATCACACTAGCTCCACAGCAATGATTCTTGACCAGAATGAAATGGCTTCAGAATGATTCTTGACCAGAATGAAATTACTCAGAATCTGGATGACAACAAAGATCCTCAAGATTCAGGAGAAATTAAAAACCCAATACAAGGAATGTAAGGAATTAGTAAGATGATTCAATAAATGAAAGATGAAATAGCCATTTTAAGAAAGAATCAAACCGACCTGATAGAGCTGAAAAATTCATCACAAGAATTTCATAGTATTATTGAAAGTATTAACAGCAGAATAGATCAAGCTGAGGAAAGAATCTCAGAACTCGAATATTGGTTCTTGGAAGTAACTCAGACTAAAGTAAAGGAAAAAGAATTTTAAAATTGAACAAAACCTCCAAGAAATATGGAATTATGTCAAGAGACCAAACTTATGACTCATTGACATTCCTAAAAGAGAAGGAGAGAGAGCAAGCAACTTGGAAAACATATTTGAAAAGGCTATCCATGAAAATTTCCCCAACCTCTTTAGAGAAATTGATATTCAAATTCGGAAATTTAGAGAACCCCTGCAAGATACTGTATAAGATGACCATCCCCAAGACACGTAGTCATCAGATTCTCCAAGGTAAACTTGAAAGAAAAAAATTTAAAAGCAGCTACAGAAAAGAGGCAGGTCACCTACAAATGGAACAGTGGACCTTTCAGCAGAAGCCCTACAAGCCAAAAGAGATTGGGCCTATACTCAGGAACCTTAAAGAAAATAAACTCCAATCAGGGATTTCATGTCCAGCAAACTAAGCTTCAAACAAAGGAGAAATAAAATCCTTTTCAGACAAGCAAATACTAAGGGAATTTGTTACCACCAGACCTGCCTTAGAAGAGGTCCTTAAGGGAGTGCTAAACTTGGAAATAAAAGACCATTATCCACCCACACGAAAACACACTTAAGTACATAGACGATTGACTGTAAAGCAACTACACAATCAAGTATACATAGTGACCAGCTAAAAACATGACAAGATCAAATCTGCACATATCAATATTAATCTTGAATATAAATGGGCTAAGATCCCCATCTAAAAGGTGCATAGTGGCAAGTTGGAAAGAAAAGCAAGACCCAACTCTATGCTGTCTTCAAGAGACCCATCTTACATGCAAGGACACCCATAGGCTCAAAGTAAAGAGATGGAGAAAGATCTTTCAAGCAAATGGAAAACAAAAAAAGAGCAGGGGTTGCTGTTTTTATTTCAGACAAAACAGAGTTTAAACCGACAGTGATTGAAAAGGACAAAGAAGGGCATTACATAATGATAAAGGGTTCAATTCAACAAAAAGATTAAACAATGCTAAATATATATGATCCAGCACTGAAGCTCCCAGATTCATAAAACAAGTTCATAGAGACTTACAAAGAGGCTTAGATAACCACACAAATAGTAGTGGGAGACTTCAACACTCCACTGATGGTGATAAACAGATCATCAAGGCAGAATATTAACAAAGATATTTGGGACTTACACTCAACCTTTGACCAAATATGCCCAACAGACATCTACAGAGATCTTCATCCCCACAAAAACACAGAACATAAATTCTTCTGATCTGAACATGGCACATACTTTAAAGTTGACCATGCTTTCAGCCATAAAGCAATTCTCAACAAATTCAGAAAAACTGAAATCACACCAACCACACTCTCAGACCATAGCACAACAAAAATAGAAATCAATACAAAGAAGATCTCTCAAAACTACACAATTATATGGAAATTAAACATCTGCTTCCAAATAACTTTTGGGTAAACAGTGAAACAAAGGCACATATCAAGAAATTCTTTGAAACTAACAAAAACGAAGATACAGGATACCAGAATCTCTGGGACGCAGCTAAAGCAATGTTAAGAGGAAGGTTTACATTGCTAACTGTCCACATGAAAAAGTTAGAAAGATCTCAAATTAACAACCTAATATCATACCTAGAGGAACTAGAAAAATGAAAACAAAGCAACTCCAAAGCTAGCAGAAGAAAAGGAATAACCAATATCAGAACTGAAGTGAATGAAATGGAGGTAAGAAAAAAACATATAAAAAATCAAGAAAATCGTAAGTTGGGTTTTTTTTGAAAGAATAAATAATATTGACAGACTGCTAGCTAGACTAATAAAGAAAAGAGGTGAGAAGATCCAAATAAACACAATCAGAAATTACCAATGGGACATTAAGAATAATTTTTAAAAATCCTACTGACAAGATAAAGCCATTGACCAGGCAGATTCACAGCTGAATTCTACCAGATATATAAAGAAAAGTTGGTACCAATCCTACTGAAACAATTCCAAAATTCAAAGAGGAGGAGCTCCTCCCAAACTCATTCTATGGGCCAGCATCATCTGATATCAAAACCTGGCAGAGACACAACAAAAAAGAAAACCTCAGGGCAATATCCCTGATGAACATAGATGCAAAAATCTTCAACAAAATACAAGTAAACTGAATCCACTAGCACATCAAAAAGCTAATCCATCACAATCAAGTAGGCTTTATCCTTGATATGCAAGATTGGTTCAACATACACAAATCAAAACATGCGATTCATCACATAAACAATACTAAAAATAAAGACCACTTCGTCATCTCAATAGATGCAGAGAAGGCTTTCAATATAATTCAACACCCTTTCATGTTAAAAACCCTCAACAAACTAGGCACAAAAGAAACATACCTCAAAATAGTAAGAGCCATCTATGGCCAACCCACAGACAACATCATACTGAATGGGCAAAAGCTGGATGTATTCACCTTGAGAACCAGAACAAAACAAGGATGCCCATTCTCACCACTCCTGTTCAACATAGTACTAGAAGTCCTAGCCAGAGCAGTCAGGCAAAAGAAAGAAATAAAAGGTATCCATATAGGAAGAGAGGAAGTCAAACTATCTGTCTTTGCAGACAATATGAATCTATACGTAGAAAACCCCATAGTCTCTGCCCAAAAACTCCTAGATCTGATAAATAACCTCAGTAAAGTTTTAGGATATAAAATCAATGTACAAAAATCAGTAGCATTTCTATACACCAACAATGCCCAAGCTGAGAGCCAAATCAAGAGTGCAATCCCATTCACAATAGCCACAAAAAGAATAAAATACCTAGGAATACAGCTAACTAGGGAGGTGAAAGATGTCTACAACAAGAATCACAAAACACTGCAGAAAGAAACCAGAGACAACACAAACAAACGGAAAAATATCCCATGTTCATGGATGGGAAGAATCAATGTTGTTAAAATGGCCATTTTGTCTAAAGCAATTTATATATTCAGTGCTATTCTTGTCAAATTATGAATGGCATTTTTTTCAGAATTAGAAAAAAAAATCTAAAATTCATTTGGAAAGAAAAAAAGAGTCCAAATAGCCAAAGCAACCCTAAGCAAAAAGAACAGAGCAGGAGGCATCACATCACCCAAGTCCAAACTATATCACAAAGCTACAGTAATAAAAACAGTATGATATGATACAAAAACAAACATATAGGCCAATAGAAGAGTTTAGAGAACCCAGAAATAAAGACATGCACTTAGTATGTCTCTGATTTTCAACAAAGCAGACAATAACAAACAATAGAGAAAGGACTTATTATTCAAAAATGGTGCTGGGATAACTGGCTAACCATATGCAGAAGATTGAAACTGGACCATTCCCTTTCATCATACACAAAAATCAACTCAAAATGGATTAAAGACTTAAACGCAAAGCCTATAACTCTAAAAACTCTAGAAGAAAACCTAGGATTCTGGACATTGGCCCTGGCAGAGACTTCATGCTGAAGATTCCAAAAGCAACTGCAACAAAAACAAAAATTGACAAGTAAGATCTAATTAAATTGAAGAGCTTCTGCACACCAAAAGAAATTATCAACAAACTAAACAGAAAACCTACAGAAAGGGAGAGAACATTTGCAAACTATGCATCCAACAAAGGTCTAATATCCAGAATCTATAGGGAAATTAACAAACAAAAAACTAACAACCCCGTTAAAAAAGTGGGCAAAGGACATGAACAGATAATTTTCAAAAGAACACATACACGTGGCCATTGAGCATTTGAAAAAAATGTTTACTATCACTAACGAAACCACATTTCACTAATGAAACCCATAACATCACTACTGAAACCAATATCACTAATGAAAACCCCGATGAGATACCATCTTGCACCAGTCAGAATGGCTACTATTAAAAAGTCAAAAAATAACAGATGCTGGCGAGGTTGCGGAGAAAAGGAAACACTTATATAGTGCTAGTGGGAATGTAAATTAGTTCAGTGACTGTAGAAAACAGTCTAGAGATTTCTCAAAGAACTTAAAATAAAGCTACTATTCAACCCAGCAATCCCATTACTGGGTATATACCCAAAGGAATATAAATCTTTCCACCATAAAAACATATGGATGAATATGTTCATCACAGCATTATTCACAATAGCAAAGACATGGAATCAACCTAAATGCCCATCAATGGTGGACTGGATAAAGGAAGCATGATACATATATACCATGGAATACTATGCAACCTTAAAAAAATAGTGAAATCATATCCTTTACAACAACATGCATGGATCTGAAGGCCATTATCCTAAGCAAATTAGTGCTGGAACAGAAAATCAAATATCACATGTTCTCACTTAAAAGTGGGAGCTAAACTTTGAGTTTCTTGACAAAGAAGGGAGCAGTAGACATCAGGGTCTGCTTGAGGGTGAAGGTTGGGAGGAGGGTGAGCACTGAAAACCTACCTATTGGATACTATGCTGATTACCTGGATAACAACATTATTTGCACACCAAACCCCCATGACATGCAGTATACCCATAACAAACCTGCACATGTACCCTGTGAAATTAAAATAAAAGTTAGAAAGAAAAGAAAAAAATATTTTCAACATATCTAGAAAACTATTACCATTCTTTATCTCTTTAGATGGTTTCTGGTTAGAGAAAAAGAAGAAGCAAAGAGTACTCAAATGTTCAATTCTGCTTTGCTGTGTTTTATTTTCTTAATAAAGTATGTATTTTATTTTTGAAGTAATAAAGGGACATCATTATGTTAAAAAAAAAATCCATGACATTAGGTTTTAATATGCTGAACTTCAGATGTCTAAGAAACAACAAGGTAGAAAAGTCCAGTAAAGGCAGTTAAAGGGAGCTTAAGAGAAAGATTTAAGCAGAAGAACTGGGTAACTTTGGAAACTGAACAGTGACTGAGGCAAATTTCAATCAATTAGAGGTTAATTTTGCCAAGGTTGAAGACACTCCTGGGAAGAAGAAATGCAAGTCATAGCAGGATGTGTGACCAGTGCTTTTTCAAAAGATGGTTTTAGGAGCTTCGATATTTAAAGGGGAAAGAGCAAGCAGGAGGAGAAGAAAAAAAGGAGAGTGGGTAAGCAATGAGACAAGTGGTTACATTCTTGTGAGGGTCTGATTAGCTTTGTGAATCTACATTTTACATGTAAAAGAAAGGAGCAGAGGAAAAGTCAATTTTGCATTTGTCTGGCACTCAATAAATCTACACTTTACATAAGATGAAGTAAGCATGTGAAATTACAGCTATTTGTTTGAGACCAAAAGGAAGGCATTTTATGCATGTATGCATGACTTAGTTCCCAAGCTTAACTTTCCCTTTCGCATAGTGACTTTGGAGTCCTGCGAGTCTATTTTTCTTTTACATCTTCATGGAGCCTACTCAGGGAACATATGGGGAGGGATAAAAAAGGGGCCTGGGGCAGAAACCTAAGGAGTCACAGTAAAGAAATGGGGCAAAGGTGAGAACACAGACTCTCTCTCTCTCTTTCTCTCTCTCTGTCTCTCTAACTCACTCAAGATTATTTGTGAGACTCATCACAATGTGTCCTTCATAAGAAGTGCTAATTAAAAATATAATTAATCATGAACGGACCTTAAACTCTTCAGGCCAATTTTGTTGTTTTGTAATATACATAAACTTTGGGGGCAACATAATTCTGACTTCTCAGGAATGAGTAAACCCTAATGGATACAAAATACAGTAATTTTCATCAAAATAAACAAAAAAATCATCTAAACTGTATGATAATAGCTTAGTTATAATTTTTAAAAAGTAGACATCAGTTTTCCTAGAGCTGTTTACACTTGTTCCACTCTATTACTTTACACCCTGATGAAAATGAGACAACAATATGATTTTCCTGGATTTCATAATCATCCATTAAAACAGGGGGATTGATTATGCAAGGCAAGTTCTCATCCCCAATTTCCCACAAGACTCCATGTGGTACATACCTGGTTGCTAAACAAATGTTTTTCCCTTAAAGTCACTTAACTTTCTTTGGTTTTGTTTTTAAATAAAGGGATTCATCAGGTTCTGACTTTCATTTCGATTTTGAAGTATCAGCCACATCATCAGCTTAGCTACGCTCAATCTGATTTTAAGCCACAGCTTCCTAGAGAGGTAGGACATTATCTGCATGAATTGCCTTCTATGACCAAGACAGTTTTGGTTTCCTCAATTTTTTTTCTCTTCCCCTGGATTGGCAAACATAAAGCAATCATGTGAATTTAAATATTAGATTGCTTGATGGTGGGTAGCATCATATACACATTGCCTGCTTTACTGAATTTAAGAAATAATTTTGACATGAGGTCAAATCATCTTTAGTGACCCTGGAACATCAAGACTTGTTTAGATGTAAATTGAACTCAATGGCAACTACCTAAGATATCTAGCATTCATTAGAGTTTGATGAAAGAATAAATCAATCTAACTGATAATCAAAAACTCATAATTGCCATGAGAAAAATGCCAAATGTAAACCTTAACAAAATGAAGATTTCCCAAAAGGCCAATCAAATAATAATTTAACTAGTATTTTGGGCCACTCATTAAGCCCAAGGCACTGTATTGGTGGGAAGGGAGACGTGAGGATGGAAGAGAAGTGCTGTATACGGCGGTTCTTCCCAGAAAGGTTTAGAATTTGAATAATCTGGGACAACTGTTAGTTTGGAGCATAATACTAAGTTATCACAAATATGATTATGTTATGCATTTTAAAGTTCTATGTGCAATATTTTGTGCCTGTGAACGTATGTTTAAATACCTAAGACACACATGCTAGAGAACAAGAGCCTTGAGGTAATGAATTCTGTACTCTATTTTTCTTTGTATCCAAAAATGATAATCCCAATGCCTAGCAACTAATAATTACTCAAAAAGAGTTTGTTGAATGAATGAATGATTGTATTAGTACATTTGTGCTGTTATTTTGACATTTATGGTAGAAATAGAAGAGATACTGAGAACAATTAAACAATTGATTGTCAATTACCTCCAGGAGGGGAAGTAGAGGCCAGTATCAATAAAGCCACATCATTGCTTTTTCTTCAGATACCATGGCATGTACATGATGACTAAAAGGATGATAATAGCATTTTTCTCCCAGGAAAACATTTCTTTCCATTTAGATTCTGTTCTTTCTTTTTTTTTGGATGGAGTCTTGCTCTGTCCCCAGGCTGGAGTGCAGTAGTACTATTTCTGCTCACTGTAACCTCCAACTCCCTGGTTCAAGGGATTCTCCTGCCTCTGCCTCCTGAGTAGCAGGGATTACAGGCACTCGCCACCATGCCCAGCTAAGTTTTGTGTGTGTGTGTGTGTATATATATATGTGTGTGTGTGTGTGTGTGTGTATGTGTGTGTGTGTATATATACATATTTTAGCAAAGACAGGATTTCACCATGTTGGCCAGGATGGTCTTGATATCCTGACCTCATGATCTGCCCGCCTCGACCTCCCAAACTGCTGGAATTACAGATGTGAGCCACTGCGCCTGGACTAGATTCTGTCTTACTTAACATTACATTCAGGAAGTTGTCAATGGAGGTGCTACTAAGAAGCCTTATTGGAGAGCATTTCTAGACTGTATAAAATAGTCCCACTTCAAAAGTGCTGAGAGCTATTCCTGCTGAGGTGTAAGCCATAGTAAAATACTTGTGAACAATTTCTAGATGTCATTACACTAAAAAAAAAATAATTTTTAATAGCACTGTGAGGTTTATACTTGCCTTACACTTTCAATTTTAAGTACAAATGAAACAAATATAATGTCTAAGAAAATACTAGTAGGACATGTAGAATCTATTCAAGACCATGCTTTTCCTCTTACCCCTCTGTTATTTTAGGCATGCCACTTAACATGTTTCCTCAACTATAAGACAGGATAATAACATCTGCTTCACAGGAGTCTTGTGAATGTTAAATGAGATAATGCATGTCAAATCTTAGTTAATTGTGTTTAATTCATTCAACACTTTACTAGGTGCTGTGTTAGAAGCTTTCTCATTCCTGAAATGTGTCATTATTAAGTTAGACGGGCTCTAATGCCATGTTTTCACAAAGTTAAGAATAATCAAAGGTATTTGAACCATAATACATATAAAGTATTTAAGTAATAGAGGAGATTGTTTGAAACTACAACTCTTGTGTTTTATAATATTGAATGGAGGAATGTGTGTGTGTGTGTGTGTGTGTGTGTGTGTGTGTGTGTGTTTTAAGACTCTCTTTGGTGAAAGTCCAGGAATTTTTTTTTTTTTAAGTCCAGGAATCTTAAAGATTGCCAACAACTTCTTCAGGAAACATTGACACGATATTAAAATGGCCTACACATTGAAAAACTTAAAAAAACTCTTCTCTTAGATTCCCTGAAGATTTTCCCTGGGTTCACTTCTTTCTTTATCTTGGTCATTATCTCTTTTCCTTTCCTCTGTGGATCATTATAAAAAATAAAGTTGATCCTTTGGCCACCTGACGACTCTCAGCTGGGAAGATGACCCACACACCATATGGACCTTCACAAAATGGTGATATCCAACCAATGTAATTAATCAAAAACCTGTATTTTTGATCAGTTTTCTCTGCTGCCAATAGCTTAGCAGGTATGCATATGATTTCATAGAGGATGATTTTATCTTCAATCTCTCTCCCTCCACTGACTCTTCTCTGATGATCACTCTTAAATCTACTTCATGCTTATTTTGTAAAGCTCTCCTTCTCCTTTTTTAATACCCAAAAACTAATTTCATCCCTACTCCCTTGGCCCTCAAGATCAAACTTCTTTAAAAAAAAAAAAAGGCTTCAAAGACCATCTTTAATTTTTTATGCCCTAGTATTTCCTTAACTAGAAACAATCTGGAAATAACTTCCATGTCCTACTACTTCCATTTACCACTTACTTAATAACACCATGATGTTCTAATTATCAAAAAAAAACAAAAACAAAAACAAAAAACCCTTTTTGGAAAATCCTTCTCTAGACTCCATGATCTCTCTAATCTGCAAAAATTCTTTCTCATGGTATCATGAGTTTTGTGGCTCTCCCCTCTTCTACAACCTCATCATTCTTACATGCAGCAGCTACTTTTCAGCAACAACCCTCCATCACGGAAGTAACGCATGACAATGCTGTGGTCAGTTACCTACCTCTGAGTTACTTAACCATCTGCGGCTCAGTATCCTCTCATGTAAATTGGGGATAATAATAGTGCCCACAGCACAGGCTTATTGTGTATCATAAATGAGTAAATTTATGTACAGTGCTTACTTAGAACAGCTCCCAGCACATAGAAAGTGCTATGTACGTGTTTGCTATTATTTTGCTGCTATTATTCACACTGCATATGTGTATATTGGTTCTAAGTCTTATTCCAGTTTAATTTATATCATGGTTAAATAGGTACATGATAGACTACATTAAAAATTTCTTGAAGACTAATACAGTGTCTTATTTGTACATTCCCCATAATGCCTTCGGCGTTGTAGGCCTGCAAGTACTTTTATCTGGATTGTTAAACTGCTTACATTGGTGAAGTTTTACTTTCTATTTCTACTGTTTATACTTCTTGCTAAATTTTACTCTCGTAGGCTCAAATGTAATCCATAGATTAGTATTACCTATAAAACTGTTGATTCTTGAAAATTCAGCATAGAAAGTATTTTAATTTTACCATGAAACCAAGAAGCTGTGTCATTTTTTTTTCCTAAGAAATTAATTCTGCATTTAAATGAGAGGTTATCTTAGTGTGTAGTGTGGTTTCTAGACCACTGATGGCCCAAGAGTGCCCTCTGACTGGTCTTCAGGCTCATCACTTGTAGTTTGCAGGTTTATAAGACACCATCTGTGCTTTTGTTGCTGCCATGATTTCATAATCTATTTATGATGGTCAATAAAATCCAAATATTACTTCAAGGGTACACCAATCATGCTGTTAATTCTGAAATATATTTTATTCTTATACTGAGAAAAAGTTGGCAGATGAGGGGGTTCACTGGATTTTATGTGTAGCAACTGACCTGAGATTGATGAAGTGTGATAACCATTTCTTTGGATAGTCTCTGAGCAGAAAAGGTTGCAGACTCTTCAAGACTTTTTCACATAGTCTATCTAATCACAGACCAAAGCTTTCCTGTTGACCAACTGCATATAATTATATCTTTCTCTTTGAATCAAAGACAAAGCTAGACATCAGCCATCAGTAATAAAGGACAGAAACAAATAATGGAGTCATCTGAGGCCGCTGACATTTTATCAAGACATAAACTGTATTTTCAGTTCTAAAGAACCTATTAAAATAACTCCAACTAACCAATGTTGTGCCTAGTATTGTTTATTTCACCCATTTCAATATAAGCCCCAGTTACTCTAGAAAGCAGCTTGACAATGCATAACTTCTCCATTAGGAATATTTTTATGGAGCCCATAGTTATGAGTTCATTTGCTATTCGCTGTAATAGCACATATCATAATGAATTCATTTAGTATTCATGTGGATAATGCAAACACCATTTAGTAACTGGTTAATGAACTGAGTGGAGTTCTTTATCCTTCCTGAATTTTATAAGAAACATGCTCATTTATTTAAATCATCAACTTCTTTTTAGCTTCATTTTATACATGCTAGCTTTTTGTTGTTGTTCTCTAAAGTCCAAGTAAAGAGCTGGGGAGCAAGGGACAGCTCTCTCTGGATAATGGAAATTCAACAACAAAGAGCCATGAGGCAAGAAGATACAGCAATTACATGTAATTATGTACAAGTTTATTACAGGCTAGTTTTGACTGTTTTATTCTGACAGTTAAAAATCACCGAAGCAATAATACATCTGCATCAATCTATGAGTTAAAAATACTATTTTAATGCCCATTTTACAGATTACAAAACAAGATCAATAACTGAAATACAGAAGGATTAAGTAATTTGTTCAAACTCACATAGTAGTTAAGTGAAAAAGCTAGAGCTCAAACCCAAGTAGTCCCATTTCAGAGTCCATGGCCTTCACTGTTATACTAAACCACATGCCAGTGTCTCAGCTCTTCTATAAAATAATACTATATGTGTGTCTTGCTTAATAAAGTATTATTATAAAGTGATCAAAATCCTCTTGAAGAATTTTGAAAAATTAAAATGCCAAACAATTTCAATAACCTACAGTAAATTACTAAACCAGAAATTAGCATGATCCAGTTACATTGTGTTGGTAACTTGGGTTGCAATAACTAATTGCTTTTAGGTAGGGTGCACACACAGTCCTCCAGGAAGAATTTTGTTTGGAACTCATGTCCACAAGGTAAAATATGGCACATTCCAGAGTAAACCAGACAAAAGAAAAGAGAAATACAGAAAACATTAAATAGAGTTCTCACCAGCAAAGTGAAGATCATGAATAGAAAGAAATAATGTATGATGTGGGGTACGAGTTATCGCAGTAGATTTGCTCTTCTTAAATAATATCTACAAGCCAAACAAAATCTACATGCAAAAATTAGAGGTCATGATAGGAGGAAGAAGAAAAGACCCCCCTTCCCTTCTATATATGTGCACAAATTATTAATCAACGATTTTGCCATGAGAGAGAAACAGAGCCTAAAAAGGGATGTGAATAAAATGACATCTGAAGGAAATATCTGAGTGCTAAGCAGTTAGAGAAATCAGAGGAAGAGATGAGAATTATTTATTAATGTATATTCTTAGTTTTTCTACAGCGGATTTAAGGTAGATATTATAAAATCGAAATCTGAATAAATTTGGTTTTGGAGTTTTTTTGTTCTATTTTTATTTATTTATTTATTTATTGCCTTAAAGGATTTTTAAAAGAACAATTTTAGGTACATAGCAAAATTGAAAGGAAGGTATAGAGATTTCCCATATGCCTCTCTCCCACACATGCATAGATAGCCTCCCCTGTGATCAACATCCCCCACAGGGTGGTATATTTGTTACAACTGATGAACCTACACTGACACATCATAATCGCCCAAGTTCCATAGTTTACATTAGGGTTCACTGTTGATACTGGACATTCCATGAGTTTGGGCAAATGTATAATGATATGTATCCTTCATTATAGTACCATAATGATTATCACCTTAAAAATTCTCTGTGCTCCATCTATTCATCCCTTGCCCTACCCTCACTCCTAGAAACCACTGATATTATTACTGTCTCCATAGTGTTGCCTTTTCCAGAATCTCATATATAGTTAGAATCATGCTGTATGTAGCTTCTCCAGTTTAGCTTCTTTCACTGAATAACATGCTTTTAAGTTTCCTTTATATCATTTCAAGTTTTGGTTGTCCACTTCTTTTTTGTGCTCAATAATATTCCATTGTCTGGATTAACCACAGTTTATCTACCTGTTGACCTATTGAAGGACACTTTTTTATTCCAAGTTTTGGCAATTATGAATAAACCTGCTACAAATGTTGTGTGCAGGTTTTTGTATAAAGGAGTGAAACAGAAGCTTTCAACTCCTTTGGGTAAAATACAAAGGAGTATTATTGCTGGACTGTATGGTGGGATTAGTTTTGTAAAACAATGCCAAAGTGTCTTCCAAATGTCTATACAATGTTGCATTCTTATAAGCAATGAATGAGAGTTCATTTTGTTCCATATATCTTGTTCCATATATTTGCCTGCTTTTGGTGTTGTCCTGGATTTCAGCTATTCTTTTTTCATTTATTTTTTGCATGTCATTTTTATTTTTATTTTTAATTGAAAAATAACAATTGTACATATTCATGGGGTATGTAGTGATGTTTCAACACATATAATATATAATGAAAAGATCAAAGTAATTATATCTTCCATCTCAAACATTTATCATTTATTTGTGTTAGGAACATTCGATATTCTCTTCCTAGCTATTTGAGTCTACATAATATGTTATCATCATCCTGCAGTGTTATAGAACACTAGAATTTATTCCTCCTATCTAGCTGCAATTTTATGTCCTTTAACTAATCTCTATCTCTCCCTTCTTCTTGCTCTTCCCAGCCTTTAGTATCCCCTGTTCTGCTTTTTATTTCTTTGAGATCAATATTTTTTCACTTCCACATATGAGTGAGAATATGCAGTGTTTACTTTCTATTCCTGGCTTACTTCACCTAACATAATGTCCTCCAGTTCCACCCATGTTGCCATGAATAATAGGATTTCATTCTTTTTTACAGTTGAATAGTATTCCATTGTGTATACATATCACATTTTTGTTATCCGTTTGTCTGTTGTTGGACACTTAGATTGATTCGTTATTTGGATATTGTGAGTAGTACTGCAATAAAGTTTGTGGGCACAGGTATTTCTTTGATACAATATTTTTATTTCCTTTAGATAAATGCCGATAGTGGGATTGTTGGATCCTATGGTAATAATATTTGTAGTTCTTTGAGGCACCTCCATATTATTCACCATAGCAACTACACTAGTTTACATTTCCATCAACAGTGTATAAGAGTTCCCTTTACTCTGCATCCCCAGCAGCATTTTTTTTTTTTGTCTTTTTGGTAATAGCCATCCTGCATGTGGTGAGATAACATCTCATTATGGTTTTGATTTGCATTTCCCTGAAACATCAATAATGTTGATAATTTTTTCATGTATTTTGATCATTTGTATGTCTTCTTTTGAGAAACGTCTCTTCAGATCATTTGACTATTTTAAAATCAGATTGTTTGTTTTTTTGTTGTTGTGATGTTTGAGTTCCATGGCCAGGCACAGTGGCTCAAGCCTGTAAACCCAGCACTTTGGGAGGCTGAAGCAAGTGGATCACCTGAAGTCAAGAGCTCAAGACCAGCCTGGCCAACATGGTGAAACACCATCTCTACTACAAATACAAAATTAGCTGGGCCAGGTGGTGCACGCCTGTAATCCCAGCTATCTGGGAGGCTGAGGCACGGGAATCATTTGAACACAGAAGGCGGAGGTTGCAGTGAGCCGAGATTGTGCCACTGCTGCACTCCAGCCTGGGCGACAGAGCAAGACTCTGTCAAGGAAAAAAGAAAGAGATGTTTGAGTTCCTTGCATATTCTGAATATTAATCCCCTGTTGAATGAGTAGCTTGCAAATATTTTTCTCCCATTCAGTAGGCTGTCTTTTCACTTGGTTAATGATTGTTTTCTTTGCTCTGTGGAAGCTTTTTAGTTTGACATAATCCCATTTGTTTATTTCAGCCTGTGCTTTCGAGGTCGTATTCATAAAATCTTTTCCTAGACCAATGTCTTGAAGTGTTTCCCTATGTTTTCTTCTAGTATACAAACTGGAAAGAAGAAAGTCAAATATATATATAGCAAAACCAAAAGACTCTAGCAGAAAACCTCTTAGAACTGATATTCAGTAAAGTTGCAGGATACAAAATTAATATACAAAAATCAATAGTATTTTTATTCACTAACAATAAACTAGCTGAAAAACAAATTAAAAAGGCAATCTCATTTACAACAGCTACAAAAAATACAATACAATACAATACAATACAATACAATACAATACAATACAATACAATACAATACAATACAATACAATACCTAGGAACAAATTTAACTAAAGAAGTGAAAGACCTCTACAAGGAAAACTACAAAACACTGATGAAAGAAATTGAAGAGAATACAAACAAATGTAAAGACATCCCATGCTAATGGATCAGAAAAATTAATATTGTTAAAAAGACAATACTATCCAAAGCAATCTACAGACTTGATGCAATCCTTTTCAAAATACCAATGACATTCTTCACAGTAATAGAAAAAAAAATCCTAAAATTCAAATGGAACCACAAAAGACCCTGAAGAGCCAAATCAATCCTGAGCGAAAAAAACAAAGCTTGAGGCATCATACTACCAGACCTCAAAATACACTATAAAGCTGTAATAACCTAAACAGCATGGTACTGGCATGAAAACAGATGCAAAGACTAGTGGAACAGAATAGAGAACCCAGAAATTAATCTACATATTTACAACCAACTAATTTTTTGACAAAGCTGCCGAGAACAATTACTAGAGAAAAGAGAATCTCTTCAATAAATGGTGCAGTGAAAACTGGGTGTCCGTATGCAGGAGAATGAAACTAGACCTCCATCTCTCACCCTATATAAAAATGAAATCAGTTTCAATTTTCTGCCTATGGCTAGCCAATTCTCCTAGCACCGTTTATTAAACAGGAAACCCTTTCCCCGTTGCTTGTTTTTGTCAGGTTTGTAGAAGATCAGATGGTTGTAGGTATGTGGTCTTATTTTTTAGTTTTCTATTCTGTTCTATTGGTCTATGTGTCCATTTTTGTACCTGTACCATGCTGGTTTGTTTACTGTAGCCTTGTAGTAATGTTTGAAGTCAGATAGCATGATGCCTCCAGCTTTGTTCTTTTTGCTTAGGATTGACTTGTCTATTCTGGCTTTTCTTCAGTTCCAAATGAATTTTAAAATAGTTGTTTCTAATTCTGTGAAGAATGTCAATGGTAACTTAATGGAAATACCATTGAATCCATACATTGCTTTGGGCAGTATGGCTATTTTTATCATATTGTTTCCTCCTGTCCATGAGCATGGAATGTTTCTCCATTTGTTGTATACTCTCTGATTTCTCTGAGTAGTGGTTTGTAGTTCCCCTTGAAGAGGTCCTTCACTTCCCTTGTTAGATGTATTCCTAGGATTTTATTCTTTCTGTAGCAATTGTGAATGGGAGTTCATTTATGATTTGGCTCTCTGCTTGCTTTTTGGTGGTGTATAGGAATGCTAGAGATTTTTACACATTGATTTTGTTGTTTATCAGCTTAAGATGTTTATCAGCTGAAGTTGTTTATCAGCTTAAGATGCTTTGGGGCTGAGACTATGGGGTTTTCTAGGTATAGGATCATGTAATCTACAAACAAATACAATTTGACTTCTCTTTCTATTTGAATACATTTTACTTCCTCCTCTTGCCTGATTGCCCTGGGCAAGACTTCCAATACTATGTTGAATAGGAGTGGTGAGCGAGGGCATCCTTGTCTTGTGCCAGTTTTCAAGAGGAATGCTGCCAGCTTTTGCCTATTCAGTGTGACATTCGCTGTGGGTTTATCATATATGTCTCTTATAATTTTGAGATATGTTCCTTCAATACCAAGTTTATTGAGAGTTTTTAACATAAAGGGATACTGAATTTTATCAAAGGCCTTTTCTGCATCTATTGAGATAATCATGTGGTTTTTGTCTTTATTTCTGTTTTTGAGATGAAACACATTTACTGATTTTTGTGTGTCAAACCAAACTTGCATCCCAGGGATCAAGCCAACTTGATCATGGTGGATAAGCTTTTTGATGTGCTGCTGGATTCAGTTTACCAGTATTTTCTTCAGAATTTTTGCATTATGTTCATCAGGGATATTGGCCTGAGGTTTTTCTTTTTTGTTGTATCTCCGTCATGTTTTGGTATCAGAATGATGCTGGCCTCATAGAATGAGTTAGGGAAGCGTCCCTCAGCCTCAAATTTTTGGAGTTGTTCCAAAAGATTCCTTCTATTCCTTTCCCTTTCAATATTTTGGAATAGTTTCAGTAGAAATGGTACCACCGTCTCTTTGAATTCTACCTTTGGTAGAATTCAGCTGTGAATTTGTCTGGGTCTGAGGTTTTTTTTGGTTGGTAGGCTATTATTGCCTCAATTTCAGAACACATTATTGGTCTATTTAGGGATTCAATTTCTTCCTGCCTCAGTCTTGGTAGGGTGTATTTGTCCAGGACATTGTTCATTTCTTCTAGATTTTCTAGCGTATGTGCATAGAGGTGTTTATAATATTCTTTGATGGTTGTTTGTATCTCTGTAGGGTCAGTGGTGATATCTCTGTTTTCATTTCTGATTGTGTTTTGTTTATTTGATTTTTCTCTCTTTTCTTCTTTATTAACTCAGCTAGTGGTCTTTTTTATTAATTTCTTCAAAATACTAGCTCCTGGATTTGGTGATTTTTTGAAGGGTTTTCATGTCTCTATCTCCTTCAGTTTGGCTCTGATCTTTGTTATTTCTTGTCTTCTACTAGCTTTGGGATTTGTTTGCTTTTGATTCTCTAATTCTTTTATTTGAGATGTTAGGTTGTTAACTTGAGATCTTTCTAGATTTTTTATGTGGGCATTTTGTGTTATAAATTTCCCTCTTAACACTGCTTTAGCTGCATCCTAGAAATCCTGGTATGTTGTCTCTTTGTTTTCTTCAGTTTCAAAGAACTTCTTGATTTCTGCCTAAATTTCATTATTTACCCAAGAGTCATTCAGTAGCAAATTGTTCAATTTCCATGTAGTTGTGTGGTTTTGAGCGGATTTCTTAATCTTGAGTTGTAATTTGATTGCGCTGTGGTCTGAGAGACTGTTTGTTATTATTTCAGCTCTTTTGCATTTGCTGAGCAGTGTTTTACTTCCTATGATGTGATCAATTTTAGAGAAAGTGTTGTGTGGCAATGAGAAGAATGTATATTCCATTGTTTTAGGGTGGAGAGTTCTGTAAATATCTATCAGGTCCCCTTGATCCAGAGCTGAGCTCAGGTCCTGAATATCTCTGTTAATTTTTTTGTCTCGATGATCTGTCTAATATTGTCAGGGGAATGTTAAAGCCTCCCACTCTTATTGTGTGGGAGTCTAAGTCTCTTTGTAGGTCTCAAAGAGTTTGCTTTATGAATCTGGGTGCTCCTGTATTGGGTGCATAAATATTTAGGATAGTGAGCTGTTCTTGTTGAATCGAAACTTTTGAGGTAGTCTTCTTTGAGTTAAATCTGCTTGGTATTCTATATTTTTCTTACACTTTGATATTAATATATTTCTCTAGGTTTTAGAAGTTCTCTGTTATTATCCCTTCAACTAAACTTTCTACTGATATCTGTTTCTGTACCTCCCCTTTAAGGCTAATAAGTCTTAGATTTTCCTTTTTGATGCTATTTTCTAGATCGTGTAGGCATGCTTCATTGTTTTTTCTTTTTTTTCCTTTGTCTTCTCTGAGTGTGTATTTTCAAATAGCATGTCCTCAAGCTCACTAATTCTCTCTTCTGCTTGATCAATTCTGCCATTAAAACACTCTAATTCATTCGCTATGCCAGTTGTATTTTTCAGCTCCAGAATTTCTGTGTAATTCTTTTTAATTATTTCAGTCTCTTTGTTAAATTTATCTGATGGATTTCTGAATTCCTTCTCTGTGTTATCCTAAATTTATTTGAGTTTCCTCAAAACAGCTATTTTGAATTCTCTGTCTGAAAGTACACATATTTCTGTTTCTCCAAAATTGGTCCTTGGTGCCTTATTTAGTTCGTTTGGTGAGGTCATTTTTTCCTGGATGGACTTGATACTTGTAGATGTTTGTCTGTGTCTGTCTGGTCTTCACAGTCTGTGCTTGTTTGTACCTAGCCTTCCTGTGAAGACTTTCCAGATATTCAAAAGGACTTAGGTGTTGTGATCTAAACTGTATCTGCTTTAGGGGGTGTCCCAAGGCCAGTAACACTGTGGTTCTTGTAGACTAATAGAGGTCCCAACTTGGTGGTCTTGGACAAGATATGGATGAATTCTCTGGATTACTAGGCAGAGACTTTTGCTCTCTTCATTTTCTCCTTAAGAACCAAAATCTCTCACTCTGTTCTGAGCCATCTGGAGCTGGGGATAAAGTGACACAAGTATTTCTGGGGCCACCACCACTAGGACTGTGCTGGATCAGACTTGAAGCCAGCACAGCACTGGGTCTCACCCAAGGCCTACTGTAACCACTCCCTGGCTACCACCTATGTTCCCTTAAGGCCTGAGGCTCTACAAGTAGCAGGTGGCAAACCCAGCCATGTCTGTGCCTTTTCCTTCAGGGCAGCAAGTTCCCTCAGTGCCCAGGCATGTTCAGAGGTGCCATCCAGGAGCTAAGAACTAAAGTAAAAAACCTTAGAAGTTGACCTGGGTTTCTATTGTACTGTGGCTGAGCTGGCACTCAAATCACAAGACACAGTTCTTCCTACTATTCCTTCCCCTTTCCAAAGTCAGAGGAGCCTCACCCCATGGCCACTGCCACCACCAGAACACAGGGGAGCACTGCCAGACTACTGCTGATCTTCCCTTAAGGTCCAAGAGCTAAGTCAGCTTCCAGTGAGTACTGCCTGGCCTGGGATTCACCCTTCAGGGAATCCCAGGGGAGTGGGCTCCACTCTGGCTCAGGGCAGGTCCAGAAATGCCATCCAAGAGCCAAGTTCTGGAATTGGGGACCTCAAGGGCCTGCTTAGTGCTCTACCCCCAGTGGCTGAGCTAGTATCTAAGGTGCAAGATGAAGGCCCCTTTACTTTTCCCTCTCCTTTTCTCAAGCAGAAGGAACCTTGCCCCATAGCCACCACAGCTGGGAATGTGCTGAATCTCACTTGAAGCCAGCAATTCTCAGAGTCTCATTCAAGGCCCTCAGTGCAGTCTGTTAGTACTAATTATTCAGGGCCCAAGGGCTCTTCAGTTAGCAGGTGATGAATCTTGCCATGACAGAGTCCTTCTATTCAAGACAGTGTGTTTATTTCTGGCCTAGGGCATGTCTAGAAATGTCATCTGGGAGCTAGAGTCTGGAAAGGGGGCCTCATGACTCTGACCAGTGCCCTATCATGCTGTGACTGAGCTGGTATCCAAGACGCAAAACAAAGTTCTCCCCTCTCCTCTCCTCAAGCAGAAGGAAGAGGTCTCTTTTGGAGGCACAAACTGTGCAGCCTGGGGGTTGTGAAGGGGTGATACCTGCACTCCCTTAGCTGCCCTAGCTGATATCTCAATAGGTCATGTGTCCCCCCAAGTTCACCAGTTCTGGGCCCAGTTCAGCACTAGGATTCACATAGGAGTTGCAGTCGTTGTCCCCTAGACTGCCTTTCAAGTTTATTAGCCCAAGGTGACAAGGTTTGTGGGAACTCAAGTTAAGACTACTGGGATCAGCTGGGCATGGTGGCTCATGCCTGTAATCCCAGCAGTTTGGGAGGCCAAGGTGGGCAGATCACCTGAGTTCAGGAGTTCAAGACCAGCCTGGCCAACATGGAGCAACCCCACCTCTACTAAAAATAAAAGTATCAGCCGGGCATGGTGGCAGGTGCCTGTAATTCCAGCTACTCAGGAGGCTGATGCAGGAGAATCGCTTGAACCTGGAAGGCAGAGGTTGCAGTGAGCTGGGATCATGCCACTGTACACCAGCCTAGGCTACAGAGTGAGGCTCTATCTAAAAAAAAAAAAAAAAAAAACTGCTGGGATCACTGAGTCCTCTGACTACAGCTGTTTTAAATTCTCCCTCTGTGAGTGGGCATCAGCTGAGTTGTTCTGGTTTTGCTTTCTGCTATAATGGGGCAGCACTGAGTTCAGTGCTTCTCAATTGCTCTGCGCTCCCTCTCCTGCTTCCCAGAAATTGTCTCTGCACCATGTTGCCACTGCCAGAGGATGCGGGGAGGAGTGGCATTGGCGATTCAACACTGTTTTTCCAACCTCTTCAGTGTCTCTTTCAGTGATACGAAGTTAAAAGCAGGTACTGTGAGTGCTCACCTGATTTTTTTGGTTCTTATGAAGGTGTTTATTTTTGTGTGCAGAAAGTTGTTAAATTGGTGTCCTTCCAGAGGAGACAGTTGGCGGAACCTTATATTTCACCATCTTGATCTGCCTCTCTCTGTAGTTTTGTTTTTTTGGAATGTCTTCGCCTAATTTTGGTATTGGGGTAATGCTGGCTTCATAGAATGAATTAGGGAAAAAACACTCTTCTCTGAAATAGATTGTAGTAATTTACATGTTTTTTCATTGAATGGTAGAATGCACCAGTGGCGTCACGTGGTCCTGGTACTTCTTGTTTTGGAAGCATATTAATTGTTGACTCAATTTCTTTAATAGCTATAGGTCTACTAAGATTGTTCATTTGTGTGTGAGTGTGAGTTTTGGCAGATTGTATCTTTTGAGAAATTGGTCTGTTGGATCTAAATTGTCACATTTGTAGGCATAGAGTTGCTCTTATCATTTCTTTACTATCCATTTAATGGTCATAGGGCCTGTTGTGATATCCACTCTTTCATTTCTGATATTATTAATGTGTATCCTCCTTTTTTTCTTAGTTTTCTTGGTTATGGGCTTATAAATTTTATGGACTTTTTGAAAGTCAGGTTTTGGTTTTGTTGATTTTCTCTATTGATTTCCCATTTTCAATTTCACTGATTTCTTCTTCAATTCTTATTCTTTCTTTCTTCTGCTTAATTTGAACATAATATGCTCCTTTTTCCCTAGTGTCTTAAGGTGGAAGCTTAGGTAATTGATTTTAGATCTTTTTTCTTTTCTAATATATGCACACAAGACTATACATTTCCCTCTAAGCACTTTCACTGAATTCCAAATTTTGATAAATTGTGATTTTATTTTTATTTAATTCAAAACATTTTTTTCTCTAGTGATTTCTTCTTTGACTCATGTGTTATTTAGAAGCATATTGCTTAATCTCCACATATTTTGAAATTTTTTAATTATACTTTTGCTATTGATTATTATTTAACTCCATTGTCGTCAGAAGCAGACATTAATTTTTATGCTTTTAAATTTGTTCAGGTGGATTTCATGGTCCAGAATATGTTCTACTTTGGTGAATTTTCCATGTGAGCTTGAGAAGAATATATATTCTATACTTGTTGAAATAAATAGTCTATGGAAATCAAATTATATCCAGTTGATTGATGATGTTATTGAATTAAACTTAGTTTTTACCTATTGTCTGCTTGCTAGATCTGTCCATTTCTGATAGAGGAGTGTTGAGCTATCCAACTATGATAATGGATTCAGCTATTTCTCCTTGCATTTCTATCAATTTTTGCTTTATCTAGTTTGATGCTCTGTTGTTAGGTGCACGCACACTAAGAATTATGTTTTTTAGAGAGTTGGCCAATTTTTCATTATGTAATGCCCTTCTTTATCCCTAATAACTTTTTTGCTTTGAAAGCTGCTTTGTCTGAAATTAATGTGTCTTCTCTTATTTCATTTTTATTCATGTTAGCATGGTATATTTTTCTCCATTCATTTACTTTTTAATTAGTATGTGAGTTTATATTGAAAGTATGTTTCTTATAGACAACATATAGCTGGGTCCTGTTTTTTAGTCTATTCTGACAATCCTTGTCTTTTAATTGCTGCATTTATATCATTGCCACTATAAATTATTATTGATATAGTTTGATTAATATCTACCATATTTATTACTATGTTCTCTTTATTGATCTTATTCTTTCTTCCTAGTTTTATCTTCCACTCTTTTTCTGCCTTTTGTGATTTGAGCATTTTTTCCATTTTCTATTTTTTCTTGCATATTAGTTTCTCCTCCTCCTCTTCCTCCTCCTCCTTCTCTCCTCCTCCTTCTTCTTCCTCCTCCTCCTCCTCCTCCTCTTCTTCTTCTTCTTCATATTTTACTTTTTTTGTTGGCTGTCCTAAAGTTTGTACTATACATTTACAACTAATTTAAATATACCTTCAAATAACATACCACTTCTCAGGTAGGGTAGTGTGAATACTTTATAATAATAAAATAATCCTAATTCCTCCCTCCCATCCCTTGCATCATTGCTGTCATTTATTTCACTTCTATGTGAGCACATATATATGTGTGTATATTATATTAATATATACACACTCAAGATATATATGTAAGCATACATATTCAAATACATTGTTGCTATTATCATTGTGAACAGTCATCTGTAAGATCAATTGACAATAAGAAAAATGAAAGTTTTCATTTTACTCTCATTCATCCCTTCTTTGATATGATTTCTTTCTTTATGTAGACTTATTTCTGACTTATGTTACTTTTCTTTCTCTCTAAAGAGCTTTTAACATTTCCTTCAAGGCAGATCTACTAGGTAACAACTTTCTTCAATTTTTGGTTGTCTGAGAAAGTTTTAATTTCTCCTTCACTTTTGAAAGACAACTTTGCAGGAGACAGAATTCTAGGTTGAGATTATTTAAAATAGCTTGCTCTATATCTTCTTCTTCACATGATTTTGAAGAGAGGTCAAATGTAATTCCTGTGTTTGCTCCTCCCCTAAAGGTAAGATATTTTTTCCTCTGGCTTTTTTCAGTATTTTTCCTTATTTTTTGTGTTCTGTAGTTTGAAAGATATGTGCCTAGGTATAGATTTTCTGGTATTTATCCTTTTGGCATTCTTTGAGCTTCTTGGATCTATGGGTAAGTGTCTGACATTCATTGAAAAATTAACTGAAGATTTTAACAAATTAATGTCAGACATCTACCTGTAGATCCAGAAAGCTCATGTATTAGCATGAGCATTAGCATATCTATTAAACCCATGTATTTATCATTTCTCCAGCAACCACTGTTCTGCTCTCTATGATATCTAGTTTTGGGTTTTTTGTTTTGTTTTGTTTTTTTACATTCCACATATGAGTAAGATCATGCAGTATTTGTCTTTCTAAGTCTGGATTATTTTAATTAACATGTTATCCTCTGTGTTCATTCATGTCGTTGCAAATAACAGAATTTCAATCACGTTATGATGGAATAGTATTCCATTGTGTATACATACACCACATTTTCTTTATCCATTGTTGGATTGCTGGACACTTGTGTTGATTCCATATCTTGGATATTGTTAATAGCACTGCAGTAAACATGGGAGTGCAGATACCTCTTTGACATACTAATTTCTTTTCCTTTGAATATATACCCAGTAGTGGGATGGCTGGGTCATATGGTATTTCTGTTTTTAATTTTTTAGGAATCTCCATACAGTCTTCCATAGTGACTGTACTAATTTACAATTTCACCAACAATGTGTATGTGTTCCCTTGTCTTTCACATCCTCACCAACACTTGTTTCTATTGTCATTTTTATTATAGCCATTCTCACTGAAGTGAAGTTGCATGTCATTATGGTTTGGATTTGCATTTTCCTGATGAATAGTCATGGTGAGCATTTTTTCATGTACCTGTTGGCCATTTGAACGTCTTCTTTTGATAAATATCTATTGGGATATTTTAGCCATTTTTAAAATTTGGTTGTTTATTTTTCTGCAGTTAAGTCCCCTAAATACTTTGGAATTCTGGGTATTAACCCCTTGTTAGGTATATAGTTTGCAAATATTTTCTTCCATTCTGTAGGCTGTATCATCACTGTGTCGTTTCCTTTGCTGCACAAGGATGTTTCAGTTTGATTTAATCCCATTTGTCTATTTTTGTTTTTGTTGCCGATGGTCTTTAGATCTTATTAAAAAAATCCCTGTCCAGTCCAAGTCATAAAGTGTTTCCCTATGTTTTCATCTAGTAGTTTAATAATTTGGGGTTTACATTAAAGTCTTCAATCTATTTTGAGTTGATGTTTGTATTTGGCGAGAGGTAGAGGTCTAGTCTCATTCTTCTGCATGTGGATATTTAACTTTCTCAGCACAATTTGTTTCAGGGACTGTCTTTCCTTCAATTTGTGTTCTTGGCACCTGTGTTGAAAATCAGTTGACTGTAGGTGCATGCATTTATTTATGGGCCGTTTATTCTATTCCATTAAGTTACATGTTTGTTTTTACACAAGTACCATGTTGTTTTGGTTACTACAT
Organism: Macaca nemestrina; assembly: GCF_043159975.1. Classification (NCBI taxonomy): domain Eukaryota; kingdom Metazoa; phylum Chordata; class Mammalia; order Primates; family Cercopithecidae; genus Macaca; species Macaca nemestrina. Next base: position 136,262,602 of record NC_092125.1, read on the forward strand.
CTTCGTAGCATATTTTGAAATCAGGTTGTAGGATGTCTCAAACTTTTTGTTTTTTATTCAGGTTTGCTTTGGCTATTCAGTATTTTTGTGGTTCCTTTTGAATTTTAGGATTGATTTTTCCATTTTTGTCAATGATTTTTTGTCTCTATTTTGTTTATTTCTGCTGTGATCTATCCTGGAGAATGTTCCATATACAGTTGAGAAGATTGTGTATTCTGAAGCTTTTGGATAGAATGCTATATAAATGTCTGTTAAGTCTATTTTGTCTGTTTTGAATATTATGTCTGATGTTTCTTTGTTGATTTTCTGATTAAATGATCTGTCCATTGTTGAAAGTGGGGGGATTAAATGATCTGTCCATTGTTGAAGTTTCCTAATATTATGGTATTTCACTCTATTCTTCCTTTCAGATCTAATAATATTCACTTTATGTATCTGGGTGCTCCAATATTTGTGCATATATATTTATAATTATTATATTCTCTTGTTGAGTTGAGCCTTTTATCATTATATAATAGTCTCCTTTGTCTTTTTTTATAGTTTTTATCTTAGAGTCTATTTTATGTAAGTATGAATACTCCTGTTCGCTTCTGATTTCCATTTGCATGCAGTATCTTTTTCCATCTCTTCACTTTCAGTCTATGTTTGTCTTTAACAGTGAGATGATTCCTTTGTAGGCACCATATAGTTGGGTCTTCTTTAAAAATCCATTCAGCCACTGTTTAACTTTTAATTGAATAACTTGATTCATTTGCAATAAAGGTTATTACTGAGGTTATAACTTTGTCAATCCTTTTCTGGTTTTTAAAGGATCTGTCTTTAGATCCTCTGTTATTATTTATATCTGTGGTTTGGTGATTTTTTTGTGTGTATGTGGTGCTAAGGTTTATTTCCCTTCTTTTGTAATTTTTTATTGATAGCTAAGCATGATGAACCAGGCAACAGAAACCATTGTACATAGGCCTTTAGTAATGTGGTGATAAGGTATGGGCAAGGGGAAGCATTCTATAGTTTTATAATCAAGTCTCAGTATTTTATGAGCCTGTGTCTCTGGTCTAGGCACTTTACTAGTGATTCTTCATTTCCCATCTCCCTTAGGTGGGACAGGTGGGCTAAATTTGGGTATTTTCCTTTCTAATGTGAAAAGTTAAAGCTGACTGGAGTTGAGTACGTGCCTTCCCCCAGGTCAGTTAGGCTCTGATAATAGCCCAGCAGGTTGGGCTCTGATTAACTAGTTTCCCATGTGGGCCTTATTCAGAAGAATGGAGTGCTCTGGCATATTTCAAAATGGCTGCTTTTCCCTTTCCCTTCGAGAGCACAAGGACATTTTCTCTGATATTTACTGTGAAAACCTAGTTAAACTCCTAGAGGTAAAACACAAAAACGTTGGGGGGGGGGGGGGGCTTGGAGTTTTTGACTCAAATTTGTCCACACTAAGCCTCTAGCAATTCACAAATTACAGTTCGGGTTTTCTTACTCTACATCTTGTTCCCATGTCTGTTTCCTCTCCCGAGTCTCTTTTCTGACAGGCCTTGACGGCCTGCATTTGCCTGTCTCTCTAGTCTTGGGTTTAGCAGTTTGCCTTGTGTCCTCACCTCTCTGACGGACCTAAGAAAAGTTGATTTTTCAGTCTGTTCAGTTTACTTGTTTTTAGGATAGAGTGGCAACTCTAAGCTTTGTATGTATGAAACCAGAAACTGGAAATCAATGAATTGTTTTTTAAACTCCAGGACCAGAGATATTAGAGTACAGTTAGCCTAAAAAGACCTCTTCAATGCCTGTGGTTAAGATTTGAATTTGACTCTGAGCTTTCTGGATTCCAGTGTGAAATAGTGAAATGGGTTTCACACCAGAGCCACATTCAATAATGTGGTTAGAAAATGTCCTCAATAATATTCCTAAATAACTAATACGATGATAGTATTTATAAACCTTTTCTTATAGTCTTACCGTAATGAAAGGGCCGAGGGCATGAAACACCAAAGCATGTTTCAATTAAAGATTCACTCTGACATGGTCCTACCACTATTATTCAGAAAAGATAAAAGTATCTAGTCCACCTCTTTAATTTTAGACATAAGAAAACAGAGCTATAAGGAGTTTAATTTGTTCATTTGCTTCTCCGGTACCCATGAACGTCACATGTTGAAAGATGTTATTACCAGAAAAAGTATAAGTTGATCATTTCCCCCACTTTCTCTCTTTTTTAAAACCAAAGACATTTATAACTCCTCATCAGAGATTCTGATCAGCATGAACCAGACAGTTTCTCTATACTGAGTTGACCTAATTGGAACCAAAAGAAAAGAAACAATGAAGTGCTATTGCAGATCAATTTAAGGCTTCCCTCAGGCTCTTGAAATAATTAAAAATCCATAAGGATTCCCAATATAGTTAATTATTTGAAACTCATTGGATTAGGTCACAGGAAATTACATGTATATATGGAATTTTGTGTCTTGCTTGCATTTTATAAATTTTTCTGGAGTATTTCACATAAAATAAGGAAATAATTTCATGCATTTTATTTAAAGTCAGGACATCTTCTGGGCCAAATAAGTGACATTTAGAAATGGAGTTAGGACATGATAATCTGATTACATATATATCTGTATATATGTAAGTGTGTATACTCTGTCTTTGTTAGAGGAAGAAAGAAAAGACTGGAGACAATAAAGAACCAAAAAGAAAATAAAGAAGAGTAGGAGATAGGGGGAGGGAAGGAAAGGAAGGAAAAGACTTAAAGAGGACAATAAGGAGAGGGAATAAAAAAGATTAAAATAACTTTTCATTCACACTATGTAGCCAAGACTACCTATTCTATGTAGCACTAGACTCAGTGCTTTGTAAGTACAGTCTCATTTATTTTTCATATTTGCACCAATTTAGAAATGAGGAAACTAAGGCAGAGAAAGGGTAAGTAACTTGTCCAAGTGTATGCAGCAAGTATAGAGCCGAGATTTCAATTTCTGGTTAGTCTGAGTCCAGGGTGCTTTGATACACAACACTATGCTTTTCCCAATAAAATAAATGAGAGAAAAAAACTTTAAAAGATGAAAAAGGAAAAAAAAAATATATATATATAGAAACTTGAAAGAAGGTCACAGGAAAGGAGTCATGGGTATGCAGGGACAGGTAATATGAAAAGAAGCTGAAGTGGCAGCCTTGCCAGCCTCCAGTTAGTTTTATTGTGTCTCTACCTTGTAAAAACATAGAGGTTTTCATTACTATTGGGTAATTGATGGCAGATCATATGGGAATGAACACAAGATAAAATGTACGTATAAAAATAAATATGGTAAGAGGTTTTTGAAACCTGTCTTGCTTCTTAGCTCAGCATACTTTAGATTTGTCTCTCATTTGGGGCAGACTATCATGTCCTAACTCCATTTCTAAAAGTCACCTCTTTAGCCCAGAAGATGTCTTGGTTTTAAATAAAAGATATGAAAGTACTTCCTTATGTGAAAGACTCCAGACAAAATTTATAAAATGCAAGCAAGACACAAAATTCCATTCTTAAGGTAAACCTATAATGGAGATATATAGGATTTATGAACACTAAAGGGTGCAAATAAAATCTGTCTCCCAACTTTGTGGGGTGAAATAATTCTCTGGCTTGTTTTGTTCTTCATAAAAGCCAGAGTTTCAAAAGGTTTATTGTAGCATCAGTGCTGAAAAGAGCTGTGAAAGATTGCCAAAAATAGAAATAATCTTTAAATAAAATAAAAACATAACCACTGCGCAATTTTTTATTTTGAACATATAAAAGATAGACAGCAGCATTGATATTTGGCTAGAAAGTTACGATAAAAAATGTAAAATCAAAGGCAAGTTGACAGGATTGGAAATGCTCCACCGTGGTGAGTAAACACAGCAATGAGAGGTATATGGTAGCAAAGCCTTTGTAGCAGGATTGGTAGCCTTTTAGGAAATCCATTCTCAGGCAAACAGATAATATTTTGTCCCTAAATACTTCAGTCTCCTATGAAAAGAGCTGATGCAAAAGTCAGGCCACACCTGGGTCAAAGAGCCAGTTTACTCACTGTCTACCTTATGTCTCCAGAGTCTTGATAGCTGAAAGTAAATGGTGACCACAGTTTGCATTACCCTACCTTACAGATATATTGCTCCAATTAAACAACAACAACAAAAATCTTCTGTTCATCTCTGTAATAATGCCTATTTATGAGACTGACAGGCTGATGAGCTATCTTGCTGTTAGGGGCAGAAATGTGTCCCCCTAACCCACACTAAATTCATATGTTGAAGCTTTAACCTCCAGTACCTCAGAGTGTGACCGCATTTGGAGATAGGGGATTTAAAGAGAGGATTAAGTTAAAATGAGGCCATTGGACTAGACCCTAATCCAATCTGAGTTGTGTCCTTATAAGAAGAGAAATTTGGACACACAGAGAGATACCAGGGGTGTGGGCCAACAGAGGAAAGACCATTTGAAGACTCAATGGGAAGGTGGCCATCTGCGAGCCAAAGAGAGAGACCTCAGAATCAAACCAACCCTGCTAACACCTTGGTTTTGGACTTCTAGCCTCCAGAACTGTGAGAAACTGATTTCTGGTGTTTAAGCTACCCAATCTATGGTATTTTGTTATGGGAGCCCTAGAAGACTAATAGTCCTGCCTTTTTCTCTGGAGTGTTTGGGCAAGGGTGAAGAAGAGAGTCCTCTCCCAATCTCTGTCTGCCCTAATAGGTTTGTAGGGGGTAGACAGCTGGCAGTCTGACCCTTCTGTGATTCTCTTCTTTCTCTTCACACACCCTGTCCTTTGCATCTTCTTATCCCTTTGCCAATACTCTAATAACCATTTGTTATTTTGAAGACAAAGTGTTCCTTGTTTTTCTATTCCCTTCTGTCTACCATTGTTCCACTCTTTTGCATATGGAGAGATGGTTTTCAAGTTTTCCAAAAGAAATAAACTATTCCACAATGGATGGAAAACCTTTAGTTTGTAAGTTTCTAGCTGAACCCTAAGTCATTATTTGCAGGAGGTAAAAAGGTATGTTTTTGGGAATTTTTATCTCCGTTATAAAGACAGTCTGGAGGCTCCACCTCATCTCGTATGTTCTTGACATAATAAAAATTAGAACTGTACTTAAGTTCTTCCTAAAGTTCTTTTCTGTCCTATTACTGAGGGATTTGGTAAAAATGTGTTTTCCTTGGAGTTGGCTATGAATTTCTTGAAATATTTCCAAAAGATGCAAAGGGTCAGACTCTACATTCAAATCAGTTCCAAATAACACATAATTCATTGCTTCTAGATATCCTGCCCCTGTCCTAGTGGCTAGAGCACAGAAGAAAAGGAGCCTGAAAGTTCTTCCTGAAGGACTTGGAAGGAAAGTGGGACAAGGATAAAACTAACCAAGAGTGTTTTTTTTTTTCAGGGTGGCAACTTCAGGAGGGTGTCTATCAGCTAGAGCATATATTTAGATCAATTACAGTCCATGTAAGCACACTTCATTTCTTGTCAATTTTGCCCCCTTCTTGCATTTGTCTCACGCTGTCTCATCCTTCTGCTCCTTGTTTTCCCCATATATGCCAGCTTGTCCTTTCAAGCTACTAGGACAGCCTACTATCACCAAAAATTAGAGATTATATTTATTCAACATTAAATTGCTTTTTCAACTTTCTGTACAAATGCACATTTATTCCCAGGTGCAAGAAACATTACTACAAATTAGCCCTAGTATTATCATCACGTTCCCAGAGTTCATGCTAGACAAAAGAGATTTGTTAATATCAAATATAAATCTACATGTAAAGCATCTTTTAAAAAGAAGTATTTGAGCTAAAATTGTTGATGTTCATTTTTCCAAATAATGGGGTTCGTTGCCGCGTGTACCCATCCCCAGCACAACACTATTTCTCACACTCACTGAAGCTGGTCAGGAAGAAAATCTTCAACCTGACTTCCACATATTTTCAAATATGTGAAGTCCCAAATGTAAATGTATTTTTCTCACTTAATGCAAATAAAAAAGAATGAGAAAGAAATTTCTCCTTCCCATCTTGGTTCTAGTTCAATGCTGAAAATGTGACCTCTACAAAATGCAAGCCTTTTTCAATGACATAATTCCTAAATAGATGCTTATCCAGAACGATCTTTTACTCAGTACAACTATAGCAATGTAAGGCAACTGTAGCTGGACCAGTGATATTTCCCAGTTGCAAATTTCAGATACCTCTAAGAGCTGACCCAGGTCTACATCTTAGAATTGTTTTACACAATGTCCTGTGCATACTAATTCTATTTTTCTCCTTTTGTTAAAATGCACCAGGTGACAGGTACAGCATCAAAAAACTTTGACAATTTAGTCACGGAACTCTGCATGTACACTTCCATTCTCTGCTTAAAGCTATCTTAATCATAGTCCTGGATTCTTCCAGAAGTCATTCAGTTGAAGGCCCTAGCTATTCTAAGATAGGTGCTTCTTATTCCCATTGGCTCCTCATTGCAAGTTTATCTCACTTTAAATGAACTCATCTAAAAATCCAAATTAACGATAATATTATTTACTTCACAATAATGTTACTTTTCCTGAAAGACATAATGAAATTTTTCCATATAATTACCTATTTATTAAATTAACAAAATTCAATTTGCACACCATTTTCCCAGTATATTATTCTAATTGTATAAAGCAAGAAATACATTTTCAAGCCCCCTGTCTAATAGTTACCTCTATAATTTAATGTTAACTTCAAACAAATAAATTTAGTTGAGTTTTACTTTTCTGCAAAGCAGTATTGTCTATTCATCACCCTGTCCCTTCTCCTGGGAACTTCTCCATTTCTATTCCATTCACATATTTCTATGAGACTGACATGTTTTCACAAATGATCCTATTTCTCCATCTCAAGTCACATTTGATTTATTCTAGGGGTGGGAAATTAACCCAAGTTAGGTCAATAAAATAAATTGCCTTGGATTTTTTAACTTGACATCAAGACAATGACAAAACTCTCACCCTCTTGTGATAAGATGTAGAATATAAAACTTGTAAGCTATGGTCATTCATGTTTCCTGCCATTTGAAGAAAGTGAGTTGGCAGTAAGAGAAAATGAATGCAAAGAACAGCAGATTAGAACCAGAGGGACCTATCAGTGCTTGCTTCCTTGTCTGAGTTGTTCCTGAGACCTCCTGGCCTCCCTGCTCCTCCCACGACTTCACTATTCAGTAGTTCTTTGGACACCACAATCTAATAAATTTGTTTTCTTCCTTAAGATACTGCAGGTTAGATTTCTGATATGTATGAAAAGTCATTATATCCTTGAAGCCTCAATAATATCTTTTTTAATTAAACATTCTCTGAAATTACAATATGAGATTAAGTTATTCTGGAAAGTAGGCATAATATTTTTAAGAATCCAAAATCAGGCTATCAAACTGCTGAAATGACTCCAGTGCCTACCAGGAGGACTGATCGTTAAGACTGGATCGATGTAGTTGTAGGTCAAGAGCAAGCATCAAGTACTAAGGGAAGGCACATCCTCTCCTTTAAGGAGGGATGCTCTCCTGATTAGAAAGGACCAGTGTTAGAGAGTCACAATCTGATGGTACAACATGGCCATGCTCATCTTCTCTTCTCTTTTTTACCAAGCCAGGTAGGAAAGAAACCCAGTGTCTTTTAATATATAGCAAAGCAGTATTGCCAAATGGTTCATAGACTGGCCTCTCAAACCAGACTGCAAATGGGCTCAAATTATAACTCAGCTCCTCACTAATTGTGTGATCTTGAGCAAACTCCTTAGCTTCCCTGTACCTCAGTTTTCTTAACAGTAAATGAGAACAGCAACACCTTCATCACTGGGTTTTGGTAAAGGGTAAATGAGTTAACTTGGCCTAATGCCTATACAGATTTAAGCTCTTAATGAATGTTACCTATTTATTCCTAGTATAATCATCATTATTATCATTATAGTCTCCCTCTAAAACATAGAATATTAGATTACAAGAACATGGGACACTTGCTATTACAAAAAGAAACTTGTGGTGAAAGAGAAACTCTAGAGAATCTTAGTTAAGGATTATAGGACCATGAGTTTACCTTGATTTTTGAAAAATTGAATTTGAATGCAAATGGTACATTTTTCTGGGGAAGGGCCCTTTGCTTTCATCAACTACTCAAAAATCCTGGCCTATAAAAAGTTAAGAAATCCTGCTAACAGAAAATAAGACATACAGGTTTTAAACTAGAAATTGAAACTAGAAACCTTAGAGCTGTGAAAAGACCATATATAAGTTTTTGGGTTTTTTTTTTTAAGGCTTAATTTTTCTACCCCATCTCAAAGAGTTAGTGGGGGAAATATAAATAATGCTAACTGCTGAGAGTTCACAGGGGAGGGGAAGGAAGGAAGGGGATGGGAGAGGAAAAGAACAAGAGGCAGTGCAAAGAAAGGAAGATAGTGAAAGGGAAAAATTTTACAAAAGCAATACAGACTGCAATTTTGGCCATTTCACTCAAGGTATGTCCCAGAGAGAATTGAAGGTGGAATGTGAGAATATGAAAATTTGTTCCTCAAGCCAGCCCCAGTTCTCACGTGCCCCTCATCACGCAAGTATCTGTGTTATGTTGACTCAGATTCTAGTGTTTAAAAATATGTATTTCTCATACTCTATGGCCCTAAAGGAAAGGCACCTACTACATCTGGTGCACAGAAATATGTACTGATTTATCAAACCTGGGAATAAAACTGGAAGTGTAGGATTCACTGAGAGATTGTCTCAGTCTTCAATATGGCATCTTCTTGAGATTTTCAAGGGTCATTTTGATGGCATATGTCTTTCATCCTTCATGATTATTGTAAAACTTATCACTTAGAAAAAAACCTCCTGTGTCCTGACTCTGCATTTAGCATGCCACATTTGAGAATAACCAAGAATTGTTATGGCATGTTCTCTATAAGTTTATGTACAGCTACTTCCACACCTGAGCCTCAAGGAACCCGTTTAGGCCCCTCATTTCACAGTTCCAGAATGTCACAGGTGGTGTTATGTCATCTCCATCTCATAAATAGTTGTATTGTATGACTCTCATAGACTCAACAGTCCTAGAACTGATGGGACTCTTTGGGAGGGGATGTGATGATAGCACATTATTCTGTGAAGGGTCCATTTGTCATTTTACTTTTTTTTTCTTGACATCTGGCTGTGGCAAGATCTCACAGTGACACCTGTCTACTGTTTTCATTGCGGTATCCATTGACAACTTAACCTCTGGCAGAGAGGCTTCGAGCATGTAAGATTTTCAAAGCCTAAATCTGAGGAATCCAATGTTTCTCATCTGGCTTTGTCTCCCATCATATAATCGATCTTAGTTTTCTTTTCATTAATCGATCCCAAAGACCAAATATAGTATGTAATCTGATAGACTACACTGGAAAACAGAAAGTATTTCTCCATAGTATAGAGTCAACATGGAACCTGCCTGCATACACAGTTCCTTTAGTCAAAATGAATACTCGTCTCCTGAAGCATATGCTTATTGTTTTTGTCCTAACTTGCTTTAAGAATAGGGAAGGCACTTGATCAATACACAAATGAATTGGTGGTTCATATAGTCAACCAAGAATTCACTGTTAAAGAACTTCTCTTTTTAACAGTGTCTTCTTGTGTCCTCTAATTTTTTGAAGAAAATGTCCTATCACTATGTATAAAACTAAAAAACAAATGTGAAACAAAAACTCACTAAAATCAGTATCAGTGTGAAGCAGAAGTGACTTTAGAAAAGTTACTCCTGACCAGGCTTGGTGGCTGGGTGGAATCCCAGCACTTTGGGAGGCTGAGGTGGGTGGATCACAAGGTCAGGAATTGGAGACCAGCCTGGCCAACATGGTGAAACCCTGTCTCTACTGAAAATACAAAGAAAATTAGCCGGGTGTGGTGGCACACTCCTGTAATCCCAGCTACTCGGGAGGCTGAGGCAGGAGAATGGCTTAAACCCGGGAGGTGGAGGTTGCAGTGAGCTGAGATCGCGCCACTGCACTCCAGCCTGGGTGACAGAGCAAGACTCCATCTCAAAAGAAAAAGAAAAAGAAAAAGTAAAGTTAGCCCTGAAAGTGTGTACTTAAAAAAAATCTATTACTCATTTGAATGTGATACATAAAATTTATGTATGACAAAAAATAGAAATGCTATGAACAAATTAATTTTTCAATGCTAACATCACTTAATCACTACTGTCCATCAGTAGTTCACACAATAATACTATGCAACATTTAGCCTGACCTCCTTCCTTTATGTGTAATTATTGCCAGAAATGAGATATACCTGTGTCAGTTCACAATTTCAAATTACCTCTATGTGATAATTTATGTTAATAGCATAATAGCATAACAATGACGGATAATGTGTACCAACATTTACAAATCGGTTGCAATGCATTTCAATTACAATTCTCTTCCTATCTCTGATCAGCAGCAAAATCAAATTAACAGTGCAACCATTAGTTACTGAATTATCCTAACATGTAGAGCCTTTACTTGGACACTTTTTCATTTGCAGAACTACTCTAGGATTCTAAGTGCAGCCAAACAGGCAAGAGAATCAACCAAATCATGCACAAGTGCTGCTAATGATTTTGTATGGAGCAACAGAGAATATAATCAGGAGGGGACACTAAAGGACTCATGGTCTGGTTAAGGCCAAGAAGGAGAGAATGCAGTTGATACTATACCAGAGTGAAGTGGCTTGTGTTATATGGAATAATATGGTATGGATCGAAAACAAATGAACCAATGGCTCACCTCCCTCTTGTGTCCTAGCCATGGACCAAAGTAAAGTCTGTGCAAAGGTCCCCAAGGGTAGAATTTAAACTGGTCCTCAATTCATTAGGACTCTTGAGAATCTCAATGACTCAGTATTTCCTCAAATGCTTGCCACAGATCAGAATTCAGGGGCATGGAAGACTTGTTCCATTATTTATGAGGCAGGGCTAGGCCTGATAGGAGTGAATCAAAACACTCTACTCAAAGGAATCCCTTGAAAATCCAGTCCTTAATCAAATGCACCATGCAGCGCATTTAAAGAAAATGTCTTATAACTTTGCATGTAGCTTGAAAATGTGATGCTCACACTTCCTCTGATAGGAAGTGTGACTGACTATTGGGAGCACTACATTCCTTTTGGGTGGAACCCTATTTCTTTCTTAGGGAAAGCTTGGAACTGTGGATGTACCCATTTTGGAAATGCCTATCCTACCACAGCCACGTGTTAAGGAAATCTTTATGCTCATACCATTTACAATTTGCAGTTCCTTCACGTGCTCTCAGTATGTTACCCATTCAGAATAAATTTTTTGCTAAGGGGAAATTGTGTAGCTACAGTAGACTTAGAATTTTCCCCAAATTAAGGAATCCTGCAAGCTGTTACTAATCAGGCAAAGAAACCTAACAAGCCAGGAAGTTTATGCATCAGAAATCAGAGGGTCCTTGCTTCTCTTCTGGATTCACCTAATATTGAAAAATTCCCTTACTGCTACTTCTACAAAAAAAAAAAAAAAAAAAAAAAAAGCTGTCTCTCAAAGTCTATGGGCACAGAGAGGTTAAAAGCACTATGCCTGGAATAGGAGTGCCTGGGTCTGTTTTCCTCCTACCACTTACCAACTGTGTGACCCTAAGAAAATCACTTAACCTTGCTGTGTTTTAGTGTCCTTGTCTAAAAATTAGAAAAACAGTAATGTCACTTCATAGGACTGCATGATGATTAAATGGACTAACACATGTAAAGCCCTTAGAACATGCTTAGTCATAGTGCTCAGTAAACCCTAATTCATCTATTGTTCTACCAAAGAAATGCACAATATGCACATATGTAGAAGGACAACTGAAATATTCCAAACCATAGCTGCATTGTACATAATTACTGGACATCACTTGGTCAGAAGTTGCAGACACAAGGAAACCTCATGTTTATGGCAGAAGAGGATCATCAATCAATCATTCTCTTCTATTGTTATACTCAAATCTAGAGTTACTTGAAATCCAGTTTGGCAGTCTCTAGGAGCCTTGGTAGGAGATTGTCTTCCATAAGAGATAACACAATATTCTGAACTGTCACAGTACCTAATGTGAAACAGGAGTATCTTGAATGATAAGCCTATGAATCCTAGCTCCACCATGATCTAAAGAAATCTTGAGTTGGTGAACTGATCTCATTCCTGGCAGACTAATATAAGCATAGTAACATATAAAGTTATTAAAATGGTATGCACAAATCATACACTTGTTGAAGGCTCGCCAATTTTCATTATGTGCATAATACATACGGTCTGAATCCTTTAAATTTTGCATGAGAGATTTCAGAGGCCAACAAAAGTCCTTAAGCCAGTGAGGATCAATTTTTAAAGCATTATGCTTGTTGAGTAAAAGGTAATGTGTTTTTATACAGTCTAGGAAGTACTGTGAAGCTCTCCAAGCTTCCTTCATTTATTGCTCTAATCAGCAATCCAATGTGCACAAGACCAGATTCCAGATAAAGAATATTCCTTAGAGTGAACCTGTGATGCTACTTGAGAAGTTGTTATCAGGATGGAAGAAAGATCTTTGGTTTACAAATGCTTGTGATTGAATTTTGGTGATCATTTGTTCTCAAACAGGAAAATTTGGTATTTCTATTCATGTAAGAAAAAGATTGTTATAATTGTGGTTTCATCGTGTTTCTCTCTAAATGTGGTGCATTGGACAGGCCTGGAGGAAGCAAATCCTATTTTTAAAAGCAAGCATGGAACTACAAGGAGGCACAGCAGAGCTGCCTCGACGCTGCACGTGGATGCTGACAGCTTCACCCAATCTCCGCACATTAGCTGGTACAGCCAAGTGAGTGATGCTGCATAAATATGAGAACTGGTGTTGTTAGGCATCACAGCTACCATGATATAATTAGTTACCCATTCTGAGTCCCATTCCCCAGTGGGAAGAGAAACCAAAGGGACAGAAAAAGAAAAATATTTCAGATTCAGAAACAATGCTTGTCGTTGACAGGGTTTTGCTATGAGGAAGCGCTCAACAATCTCATCCCCCTGACACTGGCATGCAGCCAGCTGGCATTTCTGTGGGCTGCACTGAGAACCAGTGAATACCATGTGGGTGGTTGTCAACATTAGAAACAACAAAAAAAAAAATAGAGGGAAAAAAATGCGTTGAGAGTTATAGCATCAACTTTCAGGGCCTTTTTATTTCTATCCAGATGGCACAAATATTCCTAGGTATTGGTACCCACGCAATAGGCATCCTGGGATAATAATCATAAGAGCTTTAAAGTTTAGAAAATGCTTTTACATATATAGGCCAAGAACTGATGTGGTAGTAGTCAGGTATATCCACACAACTGCTGTTTTTGTAATTTTTATTTTTGTAGTTTGCATAAGGATCGGAGTTATCCCAACTGGTGAGAAAGTCCAGTAAAATGGAAGTACTATGTTCTTGTCTTGAAGATGATATAACAGGTACTCATGTGATACAGCATGTGACAGGTTTACCACTAGCTCACATTAGAATGCAACGTTCATTAGTTATATACAAGTATCAGAAGTATCTTAGCGGGGGCCTCTTGGCCCCTAGATTACTGGATGATGTATCACCTTACACAAACCTGGCTTTAAGTCTGAATATTCCACCTATCATGGTACAGTTTAGGATCGCTTATATTTATTTTTCTCATTTTTGACAGGAGGACATGTCATTCTGATACTTATAAAGCTGATATTTATGGATCCCTATGTGCCAAGTGTTTTTTTCTGATTTTTTTTGGGCTGTGTTTCCAAATGTAGTCCATGAAACAACTCTGTGCAGTAGGTATTCTTGTTTTCCTCACTATTATTATTCCATATTAAAAAATCAAGGCAAAAGGGGGTCCAGATCACACACTTGTAGGTGATACTGCCAAAATCCCAACCCACACAGTTTGGCTTCAGATCCTGGGTCCTAACCACTCTGTACATGGCCTCCCATACCCTACCTCACCTGTGTCTAAGATAGCGCTTGTGAAAAAATGAACCCAGTAACCCAGTAGGTAAGAAAATATTTAACAAGTGTTATCTATCAATATTATAATTAATGTTATTAATGCCATGGTAATTATTAGCCTTTGCCTTATACTTTGTTTGGGATACTCAGAAAAGGAGACTTCATTTGTTTCAAGAAGAAGATAGACTCCACAGAATCAGCAACTCAAAACAAGTCAAGTATGACAGTGGACCTGTTGACACCTCAACAGAGTGGGACTTGTATATTATGCCGGTGATGGCGAGAAGATTGGTTCAAATCCATCTGCTTGGAAAGACAGCATCCCTCTCCAGTGACGTGAAATAGAGCACGTATTCACACCGTCATATCTGAACACACTTAGAGAAGATGGATATGTGAAGTAGAGGTAAACATGGATAGTACAAATGGAAGGAAGGAAATGAGAGTTACATGCCTTAAATGTCACCATATCATAAAGCATGAACGTGGCACAAGGATGGTGAAAACCCCAATAGACAGATGGAAGGATATTCAGGCCCGGATCATAAGTTATTGGGAAGAAACAGTAGAAAGTAAGTGGTTTTTGTTAGTGTTCAGTCAGAGGCAAAGGACCTGTAATGTCATCCCTTCTCGTGCATTCATGTTAAACCATGAAGTGACGAAAGAATGGGACTTTCCTTTAAAAATATCAACCTGGATGATGTGCAAATAGTGTCCTCGCTACTCCTTTCATGAAGTACATGGGAGTGTTGGCAGGCCTGCCTTAGTCCCCTCTGTACGGACAACCCTGCATATGTCTAAGAATTTCATACTCAGCAGCATTACACACCCTCCAGGCCAGTGCAGTCCATGGCCATTTTTCCATTTTCCTTAGGATTATGATGAAGATGAAGGGACAATAAGTTAAGCTTCCATCCTCCAAGCCCCAGCTATTCATGCAGTGGTTTCCAAAAGAAACAAATGGGAGGTATATGTTCTTCAAACACTTAAGTTGCCAAGGGCCAGCTATGACCTGGCACAAAAGCACCATCTATTTGCTGTAACTCCATCTTTATCTTCACCACAGCCTTCTTTTGTGAATGTCAGACTAACATACCTAAAATCCTACCCATTCTCTCCATTTAGATATCTAACAGGCATCTCAAATTTAGTATGTTCCAAATGGAACCTTTGATCTCCCTGTCACCAAACGGGCTCTCAGAATCTTACCCATCTCATTAAAAGGAACTTCCCATCCTTTTTAACTATGCAAACATATACACTCACACCTCCAGTTGATAGAGGAAAAAATAAATTTTAACCCAATCTGATAAACTTAGTCAGATCCAATAGTTTACTTATTCTCTTTAGATAGCACAACCTCTTCTGATCTAACAGTGTCTTTTCAGGATTTTGAACAATCTTATCCTTTCCCTGCTACTTGTTAAAATGTTGTCATGTGGAAGAACGTAGCTAATGTGACCTAATGCTGGCACTGGGGAAGCAGAGTCTATAAATTCACCCAGTGTTTTCTGCTACAAATGGTGTGGTGAGCTTGTGCTGTAGAGGTATAATGTTTCTATCCCACATTTTGCTGAAAGTGAGATTCTGGTGTTTATTGCTAAAGTTCATAATCCCAACCATTTAAATTCATTTCGTTGATTCCCATCTTGGGATCCTGTGGCCTCTGTAGTTCCTCACCAGGCCAATTCCTCCAAGCCTTCCACAGGCCAAGGAGAGCCAGGAGTGCTCACTCAAGTTTATTCCTCAGAGCCACAGCACTATCACTCCTAAACCAATTTGGGCTATAGCAAAGATCAGAATTGTTGTAAGAGCCTGCACTCCGCGCCCCACATACCACACCACTAGCACTCACATTCTCAGAATCCCAAAATTATGTGGATGATTCTAAAGTTCCTGTGTGCCAATGAGATGCTGACCAAACCAAGGGGCAGATAGATCTCACTACCCTTTGTCTGTCTGCCTCTTCCCCACATCCTCCTGGAACAGAAGGGACCAACTTCTGGCTTTCCATTTCCATTTCCTCATGGTTTCCTTCCATGCCAGGGCAGCAAGCCTCATGGCCTCACTGTTAGAGTTAGAAGAGCAGTCCTCTTTAAGTAATAAAAGAAACATCCTGCTTAAAATCCTCTATATTTGATTTTTGAAAAGATAAATGAGAAATAAGAGAATGGAGGCAAAACAAAGCAGTTTTATCTTAAAAAAAAAAGAAAAAAGAAAAAAAGAGCCTGGATTTCAAAATAACTGCTGTGAGATAAAGATCACATTTAGTTAACTATGGTGTCTTGGACTGACTGTTATGCAACCATTTATTGAACACTTTCTGTGGTCAATGTGTGTGAAGTGTATTTTGTAATAGGACAAGCTTTACATACATTATCTTTTTTAAAATTCAAAACTACCCTGGAAGAAAGGCATTTTTCTTGTTCTCATTTCACAAGTAAGGAAACTGAGTCTCAAAGAAGATAAGCTGCCGGAAAGGAATATATTTAGCAAATATAAGAGCCAGAATTCAGACCTAGATCTGTGTGTCTTGTGACCAGTACACAATGAATAGAATATTTAAAAATACATCGGTGAGGCCGGGTGTGGTGGCTCACGCCTGTAATCCCAGCACTTTGGGAGGCCGAGGCAGGTGGATCATGAGGTCAGGAGATCAAGACCATCCTGGCTAATGCAGTGAAACCCCGTCTCTAATAAAAAATACAAAAACTTAACCAGGCGTGATGGTGAGCGCCTGTAGTCCCAGCTACTTGGGAGGCTGAGGCAGGAGAATGGTGTGAATCCGGGAGGCAGAGTTTGCAGTGAGCTGAGATGGTGCCACTGCACTCCAGCCTGGAAGACAGAGCAAGACTCCGTCTCAAAAAAAAAAAAAAAAAAAAATACATCAATGAGATTTTTGTTCTCGTTCTGAAAGTTCAAGATATTTCATCCCTCAAATTGTATCTATAACAGAAAAAGACAATTTAGTTAAAATTATTGATCACATAATACAAAGTAAATGCAGAATAGAAAAGGAAGGAAGGAAGGGAGGGCAGGAGGGAGGGAGGAAGGAAAGTGCATAGTCCATTGTGTAACTTCCCAAAGACAATTACACATTTGGTAGTCATTATTGTGATTTTCTAGTTCTCTACATATATCCAGACTTCAAGAAATCAACATATGTTACACTTAGATTAAAACAAATACACAAGTTTTTTTGAAGACAGTATAGGTTATTAGACAAGACAGGGCTCTGGAGTCATACTGCTGGGTTTGCACAATACTTGTGCTCAGGAAAAATTAGCTCTCCTTATCCTTATCACTGATAGCTTTCTTAAACACATCTAATCACCTCCATGAGTTCACCACCTCTTTCTGTAATAAGAAATAAATAAATTTTATTCCTGCTAATGAATGCAGCTTAAATCATTTATTTAAAAATACCTTAGGTAACTGTCTCTTTACAAATAGTCTTTCAGATTCTGCAGCAAATATCTAGCAATATAGAAGTTAAGTGACTATACCTACACTATGATTACAAACACACAATGTTAATCAAATGAAAAAACTCTAAAATATATATCTTAAAAGACAGAAAAAGCCAATCGTGAAGATGACAGGATTACTGATTTTATTTATTTATTTATTTATTTATTTATTTATTTATTTAGTGAGACAGACTCTCACTCTGTCACCAGGCTGGAGTGCAGTGGCGTGATCTCAGCTCATTGCAACCTCCGCCTCCGGGGTTCGAGCGATTCTCCTGCCTCAGCCTCCCAAGTAGCTGGGACTACACGCATGTGCCACCATGCCCAGCTAATTTTTGTATTTTTAGTAAAGACAGGATTTCACCACATTGGCCAGGATGATCTTGATCTCTTGACCTTGTGATCCACAACCTCAGCTTCCCAAAGTGCTGGGATTACAGGTGTGACCCACCGTGTCCCACCAATATTTAATTTTTTAAACTGTTTTCATAACTCTTAAAGGTATATTTGTTTTATAATTTTAAAAATTAATTAAATTGCCACAACAATTTCCATCCTCCACCCCATCACAGATACACAAACACATATACACAGAAAATGCAGAATTCTTATTTAAATGCTATCTGTCTTTTACTAAATAGTAAACTCCTGAAGTGCTTTTTATTCATCTTTATATTCCTAGCACTCAGCCCAGTGTCTGGCAATAAGCATCTGTTGAGCCTTTTCTAAAATATTAACCAGAGCCCTAATTGGTCTGTTCATAGCACTTAACCCAAAGAAAGTGCACATAAATTGATCTATTGGTAGTGACATAGATGACCACTAGAAGCTAACATTTGATGTGTTCCGACTCCAGGTAAGGTGCTGTGTTCACATTTAACATGTGTTATCTCATTCAGTCCATCTGATTACCCCATGAGTTGGTGCTATCTTCTTTATTTTCTATTTCCTTTTTTTTTTTTTTTTTCTTTTGACAGATGAAGAAAAGGAGGTCCAGAAAATTTGAGTTACGTGTCAAGGTCACACAACCAATGATAAATTGCAGAGCTGGAATTCCACTCTGCCTGGCTCTCAGGCCCCATCAGCATTGCATGTGCTTAGGTTCCCTACAGATAATTCACATGCATAATAAGTAGATTGTTGATGACTACTCTTCTCTGAGTTGTGACAGTAGGACTGTACTGTCCTATACAGTAGCCACCAACCACATGTGGTGATTGAGGGCTTGAAATGTGGCTGGCTAAACTGAGATGTGCTGTGAGAGTAAAACACACACCAGATTTTAAATGTTTGGTGCAAGACAGGGGATGTAAAGTATCTTAATAATTTTTTGTGTTGATCACATGTTGAAATGATAATATTTTGGATCTATTGAGTTAATTATTTCACTAGTCCAAATAAAGTCTGTAATTTAGTTAAGAATATTGGATCTATGATGATTTCTTAGTGTTGTTAACTTTGCCGTGATTATGCAAAATGCTAACATTAAAAGAAGCTGGGTGAAAGATATACTAGAACACCATACTATTTTTGCAACTTTTTAATGTCTAAACTTACTTCAAAATACAAACTTAAAAAAATTACTTCCACTTATTTCTTTCTACTTTTTAAAATGAGTCTTCTAGAATGTTTAGAAATGCCGTGTGTGGCTCATATTATACTTCTATTGAATAGTGCTCTACTAGACCATCAATCTGCAGTAAGAACCAAAGTAACATCCATCCAATTCTTCACTATCAATTGTAGCCCCAAGTTTAAAGGTAGTTTAGTTTACCTGCAAAGCAGTTTTATTGTTGGAAATCTAATGGAACCATCAGTTAATGAAGCCCCATAACACCACTAAACCAAAATGAGTAACATTTGGATTTGTAGGTCCTACAGTCAATCTATGATTCCAGGGAGAAATACACTAAAACTTTTCCTAGAAGACAGTCCTGCTCCTCAAAATCTCCTGTGGACCTTTCCACCATCTTCCTTAGAAAACTATTTCAATTTTTCATTATATGAAAGTCAGAAAATTTTTCCTCTTGACTGTAATATTAAATATGATGATATTTACAGGTTTTTATTTCTTTTATATCTCCTGGGGTTGTGAAGTAGGCAAACTACACTCCCCACCTCAAAAAGGAAAAAAGAAAAAAAAACAGTCTGAGGGCAGAGAATAGGTTATACATTATACACGTGCTCAGAAATGCTGTGAGTTAATGCTCATGCTTGAAAAATTATATTAAGCACAGTAAAGTTGTAGGGGAATAAGAAAAAAATACATTAAAAAAAACAACAATCCCTCATTTATACTCTTGTGAAGACCGTAATAAGTAAGTATAGATTAAACAAAATTAGTAACTCATATTAGATGACCGCTTACTCTGTATTTATAAATGCAGTATGGAAAACTGATAGGGCATTTAATCACCTCTGAGTCAGAAGACCTGCATACTAGTTCTGCCTCTAAAAAGTCACCCAACCTCATTAATCCTTAGCCACCTCATCTGTAAAATGAGTAGAGAGGATTAGACTGGTATTTTTCAAATCACAGTGTTATGCCATTGGTAGGTAATGAAATCAATGTCATGGGTCAAGACAAACTTTCTTTAAAATGAAACAGAATAAAGGACTTCAGAATTCAACGCACAGATTAAGAGTCAACATTGTTTCATAAAACTTCCAGTGTGGATTACCACAAAATTGTTTGAGAATCCCTGTTTAAATGTCTAGAGTTCCTCATACCTCTGAGATAATATGCTCAAAACAAGAAACAAACCAGTTACAAGCAACAAATCCAATTCCAGTCCTCCTCAGTCCCCACCGAGCAGTCCAAGAGGCATCTATGAGGCCTCTAAAAATAGCCACCAACAGTTCTTTCCTTCCCTGTACACACACACTGCTCATTCATCCCCTTAACGGTGGGGATCTATCCCTACCGCTACCTATCTCCCCTCCCTTGAATCGGGGCTGGCCCCATCACTTGCTTGAATCAGTACAATATGTCAGAAGTGATGTACTGGGACAAGCCCTGGCCTTAAGAGTACTGGAAGCTTCTGCCTCCTCCTTCATGTAAGCCACCACCATGTAACACATCAGAACTCTCTGAGACCATGCTCTCCACATGAAGAGGGCATGTGGAGAGGAATGCCTGCCCAGCCACCCCCTGTTCCCAACAGCACAGCTGAAGTGCCAGACGTGTGAGTAAAGAAGCCATCTTACAGGTTCCAGCCCCAGCAGACACCACAGAGTGCAGAAGAACAGTATCACTAAGTCCAATCCAGATTACAGAATGATTGAGAAATAATCAACTGTTGTTTTAAGCCATTGAATTTGGGGGTAGTTTGTTATGCAACGTTAGATTACTAAAACAATGCCCATGGAATTGTCATAAAATTGCTGTGGATCATGGGAGGCTAAATGTTTGTTCATTTGTAACAAAACCTCAGTTTACTCTGAAGGGCTCATTTCACAGCGCCCAGGATCAGTATTTACCGAGTATTTCTTGGGAACACTGGCAAATCGTGGAAAATGTAATGCAAATTGCAACACTGCACTAGCAACACAGGGAATTTACCGGATGCAGAGTGAGGTTGTAAGATCTGAGGAATTATATTGGATTCATGTAAATAAAGGATTTCAACCATCTCGAGATTTGTCGTGTTGTTAAATTTGCTGAAGTGTAGATAGAAATATTCTGGCAGGCAAATGGAGAAGGGAAAGCTATGCTCTTAGACTTTTCCTCTGACACACAACTCTATGGACAAAAGTGAAAACTGAAACATAGCAAATTATTTGCGAGTGACAGCCCTTTCATTTGTACCCACAGCTGCTGTTGAGGACCACCGCTGCCTCAGCTTGATCCAATTACGGCACTGTGTACCTTATCACACAGCTTCGTTTTGTTCCTCTCCTGTCCTAGGATCTGTAGCTCATTAAGATAAGATCTGACAGGCTCGGTCAATGCTGAGTTAGAGCTGGTGGCTTCTCTTTATTTGGGCACCACCGTAAGTTTCATGGACTTATGTTCAGTCACACAAACAGGAGGGTATCCTTTGCTGGTGCGATTTTCATTTACTCTGCTGTTATTTATCCCAACCCAAGCATTTAAACAAGTAACATTTTCCAGACTTTTCCATCAAAAATCTCTTTTCTGCCCTCCTCCCCGCCACATCCTTTTTCATGAGGGTGATGTGCTGCCTCTTGATTAGAAAAATATCTCTAACGAGGAGGCTATAAATTCACATGCTGTTTTGTGACATGGGTCAAAATGTTCTTTATTTTAGTATTCTAGCTATTCTCCCAAAGAGCCATAAATAACAATAAATGATAATACAGGCTCTTCTCAAGAAAATTCATCTCCTTTTCCTTTTGTGAGCTTGATTTCCTTTTATTCTGACAAGGACTCCATTCCTGATTGTCTGCCTTCATTTATCCCTTACGCTTTAGATCTGCCTTTTGCACTGGCTCATAGCATAGTCCATATGGAAATTAAATACACCCACATTTGAAATGAGCATGCCTTCCCTCATTGGTATTTGTTTCCAATATGATATATTTATTTCAGTGACAAGGTCCAGTGGGTAAAGACATAGTCAGACCAGAGTTACATGAGCAGAAAAAGGATTGAAGTGATTCCCTGGTTACTCAGGCAAAAGTAGCAGAAAGAGAAAGGGGTCCCAAAGGCCTGGTAAGTTCTGCCTGAATTATCCAGATAATTGCTTCAACCTTTAACCTGACAATGGAGACCTGGACGAAAATGACATAAACCAAAGGAAGTTTATGTAACTTACTTTTTCACGTTCCACTAATAGTGACAGAAATGAAAGTGAGTGGAGAAGCCTGTCAGGATTTAGGTAGAGAGCTCTAATTCCACGACTGTGATATTTGTGGGGAATTCGTAAAATGTTGTAGAAGTATATTCTAAAATGAATGAAAAGGAAAAAGGAGGAAAAAATTCCAGTTCCAAAATGCTGAACTTTGGAATGCTGAAGGGCTGCAGACGAGACCTTATCCTCCTTTTCATCTACTTTCTCTCCTTGAATAATCTCCCTCCAGCCCATCATTTTAAATACTATTTGTACTCCCAAATGTATAGCTCCACCTAAGACCTCCCCGGAAGTGCACACCATGTACCACTGCAGAAATCACTGCTTATTTCAAATCCTATTACTGCTTCTTCTACCACCAAGAGTTAACTTTTCCTGAGTGCTTTCCATGCCAGGCACTGTCCTTAAACATTTACAGGCATGATCCCCTTTAGTTCTTACAGGTTTAAGCAGTGAAATTTATGTATCTGTTTTTTACAGATAAAGAGACAAAGGCTTAGAGAGGTTATGTGAGTTGTCCAGTGTTTCAGCTAAAAAGGAATGGAACCTGGACTCAAGGGCAGAGCCATTTGATTCTCAAACCTCTGTTTATGATGTGCTGCTTCTCTACTGTGTTTGCTCTTCCTACCACACATTTGTAATTTGGCTTATTCTACTTTGAATTACTATCATTATGAGGATTATCATTTTATTCTTAAGTCCTTCTTCTTCCCACCCCAATGCCAGCCCTGATGACAGGGGCCTGTCTGATGTCCTCTGTACACTATCACTAAATATTGTGATTGAGCTTTCACAGAAAGTCAGCATCACAATTATTAATAATAACCAGGCTAGAAGACTACGTCAAGAGGTTTTAAAGAGCATCTTCAGTAATCGTGGCTTTAACTGGTTACCCAGGTCTTTAAAAAACTATAGAATGTGTTGTCTGTGCTGTACCTGATTTGTAGAGGGATAATGAAATTCTGTGGCTCCCTCTCCAGAATACACTTTGTGGAGATATATAGGAACTAAATATTAAATGCAGGTCAGATTCCTTTAACTCTGCAAATTATACTTTGGAGGTCACCGGGCCAAAATCTAGGAGACCAGCCTAGAAAGCCTTTTGAGGGTAGGGATTTATTATTCGTGGGACAAAAGATGTAATCAAAAGACTTGTCCCTAACACTACTGGGGATCAGCCTCTTGTCTTAAGGACTGATTTTTTTCCTGTTTTTAGCTTTTGTCAAATTGTTCTGTCATTTAGTGTCAAGTGGGGCAAGTTCTCTTTCCCTTTGTAACTAATCATTGCTGACATGTAGTTAAAAGTCTTTTACTCCAGAGAATCTGCCTGTGGTGTTTTGGGTCAACCTCACCCCGTGTGAAAATACCATACATGGAGTCTCTGAGTCTGGGATCTAAAAATACAACAAGCTTGTTGTATGCTGACACTTTATAGTACATTAGGCGGGGTCATCTTTCACTGAGGCGAATGTGCTATCCAACAGGTCCACAGCAAGTGTATCACTGGCTTTGTTCAAAGTGTTCCTGGATGCTGCAAATGAAAGAGGACAATAACTCTCCACCTCTTGCCCATCCTTTGGGAAAGACTTCAGCACGATAACTCGCTTTCTCTTGACTTTTTGACGTAGTTAACTCAAAAAGTTCAGCACTAAAAGCCATGTGGCTTTTTGTTTGTTCTGATATTTTATTTTTGTAGCTGTTTATTGTTTTATTTAAAAAGCTATTGATTTTTTTAAAATCAGCTTTATGGAGATATAATTTTTTTTATTTTTTTGAGACAGAGTCTGGCTCTGTCTCCCAGGCTAGAGTGCAGTGGCGTGATCTTGGCTCACTGCAACCTCCACCTCCTGGGTTCAAGAGATTCTCCTGCCTCAGCCTCCCAAGTAGCCGGGACTACAGGCACAGGCCACCACGCCGGGCTAATTTTTTTGTATTTTTAGTAGAGACAAGGTTTTACCATGTTGACCAGGCTGGTCTCAAACTCCTGAACTCAGGTGATCTGCCCACCTTGGCCTCCCAAAGTGCTGGGATTACAAGTGTGAGCCACCGCACCTGGCCAAGATATAATTTATATATAGTAAAATTCACCCTTGTTGGTGTATCATTGCATGAGTTTTGACAAAGGTATGCAATAATATAACTACTGCAGTCAAGGTGTAGACCGGTTCCCTTTCCTGCAAATATTCACTTGTGCCCTTTGTAATCAACCCCTCTCCACAACCTCAGTCCTCAACAGCCACATCTCTGTCTTTATAGATTATCCTTATGCAATTATACCCTATATAGCTGTTTAAGTCTGATTTTTTTCACTTACCATAATGCATTTGAGTTCATCTACATTGCTGTGTGTATTTGTAATTTGTTCTATTTCTTGTTAAATAGTCTTCCATCGTAAGGATATATCACAGTTTAACCATTCACCAGTTGAAGGATAATTGAGTAGTTTCCAGTTTTTGGCAAATATGAATAAAGCCACTATTAACATGTGTGTACAGGTTTTTGTATGACCATGTTTCTACCCCCACTTTGGGTAAATATGGATTGCTGTTTAAATATGGATTGCTGTTTAACTCTATAAAGCTAAACACATATGGTATGTGTTTAACTTTATAAAAAAAAAAAACTGCCTGTGTAAATGGCTGTGCCTTTTGTCATTCCTAACCAACAATATATGAGTCCTGGTTGTTCTTTATCCACCATGGTATTGGGTACTATCAGTTTTTGCTGGCTTTTCTTGGCAGGGGAGGGGCGTGTTTACTTTTTAACCATTTTAGTTGATGATGTCCCATTGTGATTTTTATTTGCATTTCCATAAAGACTAATGATGTGCATCTTTTCATGTGCTCATTTGCCATCTTCATATCATCTTTGGAAAAGTTTCAGTTCAAATCTTTGGCCCATCTTTTACTTGAGAGTTGGTTTTATCATTATCAAATTGTTATGGTTCTTTATATATTCCAGATACAAGTCCAAGACAGTTAAGAGACATTCAAAGAGATTAAATTATATCTGGTGTTTACTGTTGTAAGGGCCAAAAGGTTTAATACTTTTCCTCACCCATCGTAAGGGTCATAGCCAAAACTCCCATAGCAAAAAGCAAGTTAACAAGAGAAAAACATAACAGATGTAGTTAATCAAAGTGTTATGTGACATAGGATCTTTTAGAGTTTCAGAAATGAAGATAGGGCTTTTAGATCTTCATTTCTGAAGGGAAAGCTGTCGATTCTTATGCTTAGATTCAATGAAGAATGAACAGCTGTGTAGAGATGTGATTGCACAAAAAGGTATGATCTAGTGCTAATAGACTGAGGAGGAAAATCTAGCAAGACCTGTCTGTTCAGATTCTCCTTGACCTCCTTGCATAGCATTCCTTCCTCTCAGGTGTGGGGCAGGATGCCTCTGGAATAAAGATCTTCGAGGGAGGAGGGAGAGGGTAACCTTTGTAGACATTATGGTTTGCTTTGAGGGAGAGGAATCCTAATTTCTATGACCTGCATTGGGGAAAAGGAATTCTGGTTTCTATGTCTCCCTTTTGGGGGAGAAGCAGGGGCAGGAGACAGAAGGGCAAGAGAAGGTCACAGTGACCTGCTCATAAGGCTTTCTAATGTCCTTAAGTTTAAAGTACTCAGCATATCAAAATGTCATACTTTGGGGTATTGTGTTCTGAGTCCCATTACAGACTCTCTTTCAGCAGAACCCTGGCAAAAGCAGGAGGACTTATACCTTTTGCAATTACAAGGCCAGAAAGTGATCAAATGTAGATACGGGCTCTTTTGAATAGTGCTGCTTTTCCTTTAATCTTCAGGAGACATCATTTAATGAAAGTAAACTCTTCCAGGGCTCAGCCCTTGGTGCTGTCTTCCCTGCCACACATATTTCTTGGTGATTTCATCCAGTCTGTAGCTTCAAATGCCATCTGTATGCAAGCTATTTCCACATTTATATCTCCAGTCTGACCTTGTTTTCAAACTGCAGTTTCACATCTCTGACTGCCTACTTGACATCTCTACCTCGAATTAAATAAACATTTTAAAATATAGTATGTACCAAATGAACGCCTGATCTTCCACCTTGAATCTCCTCTACTTCAGTTCCCATTCCTACTGAGGGCAACTGGATTCTTCCAGTGGCATAGGCTAAAAACTTTGAAGTGACTTTTGACTCCTTTCTTTCTCTTGCACCCTACAGCAAGTCCATCTGCAATGCTATTGTCTCTACTTTGAATATATATCAAGAATATGATTACTTCTCAAACGTTCCACTGCAACCATCCTGATCCAAGCCATCGTCAACTCTCAACTGCGTTACTTACTGCACTTTCTGCCCGAAAGGTCTTTCTGCTTCTCCCTTACTTTCCCCTTCCCACCAGTCACAGGCTACTATCAACACAGCAACCAGAACAGTCCATTAAAAAAATTAATTCAGATCATTTTACACCTCTTCTTACAGCCTTGAAGTGGTAAAAATCAAAGCTAACGTCCTACAATGGTCAACAAGGCTCTGAGTGACCTGTTACCTCCCTCATTACCTCCAAATCCCTTTCTGAAAACACTTTAGGACCTGTTATCATCACCAAATTGCAACATCAAATTTTCTATGTAACTTAAACAACTGCATTATTAATGCCAAGTATACGGTAAAGTCAATAGTCAGGTTAAAAACAAAATGTAGCAACTTGCCCACTTCTAATACTATATTCTAACTAGTAGATATTCTGCCTTCCCAGAGGTGATCATACTCTTGTTAAAAGTTAAAAATAGCCAAAAATTATTAATTACTTCCTGTTCGCGAAGTGCTTTTCTTTAATCTTTACAACAACCCCACGTGGCATATAATTGTACCCAGTTTTGAGGGGATGAGCCTGCACTCAGAACTGGAGAGAACTCCTTCAGGCCACATCGATGACAAGTAAAGGGTAGAGGAGAGTGCAGGTGGGACAAGCTCCAAACCCACCTCATCACTGCCTTATCCTCTTTCTTTTGCCAAAAGCAGGTCAAAAATCAAAGAAAAATACACGAAGATTATTTCTTCTAGGTTTCTTATAAAAAAGATATCAAAGGTAAACTTTTTTTGCTTTGTAAATATTCTATACATGCCTCCTTCTTCCTTTATTATTTTTTTCTTCTTTTTCGCCCATGCCCAAGTAGGTGGCAAAGGCCTTGTAGCCTTGGGAGAAATGCTGCCAGTGAAAATCCTGAAAGCGTAAAGAGAATAGTGAATTTATGGGAGATGAATCAAGTTCTCCTACTCTGGAAACCAGCCAGCCTGATTGATATATAGATCTACTTGGCTTTATGCACTAAATGTTCCTGAAAAGTTGTCTATAAGATAAATATTTGTATACAAAAATCATGTCGGCTCACTGCCTTCCTTTGTGATTTTAGAAATGTGTTCCCACACACAAAGAAAAATATTTACCCCAATATTACAAAATGATGCTGGTGAAACCAAACATGTACTTTCAGGAATATTCTGACTTTGTCAACACCACTCATGCAAGAAGTACATCAAACCGACAACCAATCCATACGATCACTGCTACTCCTGTAAAAGCACAACTATGTCAAAACATACAATCAATCCTCTTTCAAATATTTAAACAGCCTTCTTAGGCCTTGCTGCTGGATGTTTAATAAAACCCACCAGAAATATATAAAAATACTTTCAGAGAAGTGGTTAGGCGTCCCCTGCTTTGCAGTTAACAGTTAAGCTGCTACTATGCCTTTAACCAGCCACACATTCCTTCACTAATCAATAAAAGTTTGCTAACCTTAATGAGTATCTAATTGATAAAAAAGAGATTCTATGTCTCTTCCCTGATAAGAACAATTATGGCATCACCTGAGATAAGAGGAATCTTCTTGCTACTTCTATATAACCCTGAAAACCTTAAAGTGAGATGTCAGATCTCACTCAGTAACCCACTAAATAACACACTGAGGGCAAAATCAGAATGTACCCTCAGTGTGTTAGCTACCTAGGTGCCATTCTGTGCACATTGGAGGACTGATATTTGGGAGAATCTTGATTGCCTTCTCTATAAAAAATATGCATAGTAATATCAACCTTATAGAGTCATTCATAGAATTAAGTATTAACTTACTGACAGGTATTATCTAATTTAACCTTCATCAATCATGCAGTAAGGATTATCTATCACAATCTGACAGATGTAGAAACTGAGAGTTGAAGGGTTTAAGTCACTTACTCAATGTTAAGCAGCTCATGAATTAGGTCTTTCTTGAGACAAAGACTGTATTTTCCTTTTTAACAGAGCAATAATCTTATTGCGGCCCTCAAATAAGTTTGTACATTTAATGACAAAATCATTAATAAGCAAATAAGTAGTTGTTGAATAAACAAATGTAGTAAGTGTGTAAATGTGCATGCATGTGGACTACATAACGTGTATGCAAATTTACACCATGGAAACTCTCTTACCTATTACAGCCAGTGGAATAGAATGCATCCCGAATAGAATGTTACCATCCATAACCAATTACGAAATAATTATAAGAAACAAAAACACATAAGCACCACTAGCTCTATGCTAAACATAGCTTCCCTTTTCTTGGAATGAATTCAGAAGTTTTCCAGACAAATTTTATCTATTTAAATAAGAGCTATTGACTTTGGAAGATTTTCATCAAGCCAGGCTATTCAGTGCAGAAACAAATGCATTTGTGCTTAATAATCATACTATTTCTGAAAAATAAAGCTATCACAATTATAAATATGGGCAAACATTGTCAAATTTTCTGATATAATGTGAGGAAATGCTTATATTGTTACTAAAACATTTGAATTATTAATAGATCTGTTATTAAGTGTGTTGACATTTTGGTTGATTTTTCAACAGCCCTTAATAGAGCAGAGTTTTTTGTATTCTGGTGAGGTTAGCAGGTCAGTTCACAGGTGCCAGTCATAGAGACACAAAAGCCATTATCAGCCAAGGCTGCAAATTCCCAATGAGGGACACTTCGTTGCCACCACTGGTGGCAGCTACTGTTGCCAGTCTCCCTAGCTCAGGGACTCCCTAACAAGGTAAAGACTGAATTAAATGAGAAGAACATAGCTCTTGGGATCAGGTGTTCTTGGCTTCAATCCCAATTTCTTTATTTATTCTTCAATTTAATAAATATTTATTTTCATTAATCGGACACTAACCACTTTCTTAGGAGTTATCAAGACCAGTGACTAGGTGATGCAAAACTCCAGCAGCCTTCCTCTCTCCTCACTGGACCCTTCTCTGTGGAGGGGGTGTGGGAAGCACTTTCATTTTGAAAATCACACCAGCAAGCTGCGTGGAGTAGTTTCTGACCAAAGGGAAGGAGGGTTCTCTGCCTTTCTGGGTCACTGACCAGTAAAGTATAAAAGTGCATTTCTATTCATGTCTTTGAATAGGGGCACAGCAGATGGGGAAGCGAGTGTCCTGCCCATTCCCCTCCGCTGAGGCTGTGAATGTCCTAATAGAAGCTATTGGCGCCTAACCTCAACTACGTAGGGCTCTGCCCCAAGGTCTGGTTTCTAACAGAGGGCAGGGTCTGCCAGAAATGCTGGGGGAGTTAATCCTTCCTGGAACAGCACTCAATAATAGAGGAGGAGAAAAATGGCCACCTTTCCCAGCCCTTGGGTGACAGCACTTGAGTGACACCTCTGTGGTAATTTCCTCAGTCTCCCAGGGTTTGGGAGGAGAGGGAGCCCTGCACACTTCGTGGCTTCCTTTCATCCTCTTCCAGACTCACTTCCTCATTCCCCTGTTAGTGTTTCCTGAGACCACCTTCCAAGTGAATGAGTTATGCTCTGATCTTTGTCTCAGGGGCTGCTTCTGAGGGACTCAACCTAAGACTAAGGTTTAGTGTCTTCAGTAATTTTTTTCGTAAGACGAAAGAACATGTGTTAAACTTCACATGCACTCTCAAGTCACAGATCCCACCCCACCCTCCTTCAGTAGCACGGCCTCTACTGCTATCTGGTGAAAACTGACCTGTGAGTCCTCCTCCCTCCTCCACCCACAGTCCTGTGTCAGAAAGAAATTTGGGGACTAGAAAAAAGAAATTTGGAGTTGGTGCTATTTATGTGAATTAATCTAAGGAAATTTAGAACTTCAGAATATAATCCAGGCAGGAAGGGATCAAGTGCGTCTTTAACAAATAAGGCCAGGAACATTCTCAAAAACAAAACAATATACCAGGGTCAAAGGTATGTTGAGGCTGGGCTCACACCTGTAATCCCAGCACTTTGGGAGGCCAAGTCAGGAGGATCACTTGAGGTCAGGAGTTTGAGACCAGCCTTGCCAACATGGTAAAACCCCATCTCTACTAAAAAGACAAAAATTAGCTGGGCATGGTGGTGCACACCTGTAATCCCAGCTACATTAGGCTGAGGCGGTAGAATGGCTTAAACCCTGGAGACAGAGGCTGTAGTGAGGCGACATCCCGCCACTGCCCTCTAGTCTGAGCAACAGAGCAAGACTCTGTCTCAAAAAAAAAAAAAAGTATGTTGAGAAAGAGAAATATAAACCTGCCACAAAGATTAGGCACGGTGTCTTACAAAGGAAAGCATCTGAGAAGGGTAAGGAAGGCAGGCAGTGAGGGGAGGGGGAAGTGCTTTCAGCAGAACCAGCAGGCTCTACATGAAAGTTTATTCTGTAGGTTGGGAAAGACTGGAGAGAAGGAGAAAGCCATGATAGGCAGGAGAGACCTGAGACCCAAGGTTTTAGAATTTGCTGGACACATCAGGGATACTATGGCTCCATTATTCTGGCCAGGGTGTTGAATTTCAAGGCCTATTGGAGGAAAATGGAAGGGGATAGGAATGATGCTGGGAACACAGATGGAGAAGGGCTTTAAAGGGATGGGTACAGAGAATGGGGCGAATTAGTGAACAATAAGATGTACACTTGGAATATCTTGAAGGCCTATGTGCAGTGCAGAAGCACCACGATTTCACTGCCCTCATCTCCTGACTCTGTGGTTAGAGAGCAATTACATGAATGCTTCAACAAAGAGCTGCTGAAAACGTTCATCAGCGTATTTGTTCTGGAAGTCAATGAAGCAGACATTGCAGTCAGCCACACTGTGGACTGGCCGATGAGGAAAAGGATCTACCCTCTGACAACCTGGGAAACAGCCTGGTCCATTGGATGGAGAGAGCTGAACACCCGTATAGGAAGGGCCTAACCAGCTGTCTCCAACATTTCATTTTCTTCCTTTCTCTTATAGAGCTCACGCACTTCAAGGTAAGAATGTTGCCATCCATCTGCCTCTCCATCCTACCCCAACACATGTATATACATTTCCATGAGTTAATTCAAGGAGGCTTGAATTTTTACTCAAAGAGGCATTTGGGGGGATGGCAGTGTGGCTGTTGTTATTGTATATTTGAAGGGTGTTGGGATAGAAAAAGAGAAAGCAGAAGTGGTGGCATGGTAGTCTTTGGGTCTCCCACTCATTTTCCTCTCACCACTAGTCTGGTGGATATCAGTCTGGAACACAAAGAGAGGGAGACTTTAGGACAAAAAGAGCTTTATTCATAGATGATGTTATGCAATTCTGGGCCTGTATTAGTCAGGGTTCTCTAAAGGGACCCTGACTAGTAGGTTAGATGTATATATGAAAGGGAGTTTATTATGGAGAACTGACTCACACTATCACAAGGTAAAGTCCCACAATAGGCCATCTTGCAAGCTGCGGAGCAAGGAAGCCAATGGTGGATCAGTCTGAGTACCAAAACCTCAAAGATAGGGAAGCCAACAGTCCAGCCTTCTGTGGCCAAAGGCCCGAGAGCCCCTGATAAATCACTGGTGTAAGTCTAAGAGTCCAAAAGCCAAGTAAATCGGAGTCTGATGTTCGAGGGCAGGAAGCATCCAGCACAGGAGAAAGATGAAGGCCAGAAGACTCAGCAAGTCTGCTCTTCCATCTTCTCCTGCCTGCTTTATTCTAGCCTCCCAGGAGCTGATTAGATGATGCCCACTCAGATTGAAGGTGGGTCTGCTTCTCCCAGTCCACCGACTCAAATGTTAATCTTCTTTGGCAACATCCTTACAGACACACCCAGGTACAACACTTTGCATCCTTCAATCCAGTCAAGTTGACACTCAATATTAACCATCACGGGGCCGAAATTAAGTTACTCTGGAACCCAGGTGACAAAGCACAACAGAGATTTGGGGAGAAGGCCTTTTCTTTCTCCACTAGTGAGTCTCCAACCCCACTCCACCCCCATTATTGTGCAGCTCAAGCCCCCTAAAGGCTACCAAACTACAAGACTACTGCTGAGCTGAGCAGTCTTCCTCCTCAGGACACAGCCAAGGCTAGGGAAACACCTTGCAAAGAATTTGAAAGACTAAATCCTACGTGTCTGTATCCCAGGGTGGGCCTGCACACATAATTAGAGAATCAAGTTGGTGGGGGGTGGGTAACTGGGATTCCCAAATGAGCAAGAGGTGCCTCTGAGCTGGTGACGTTCAGGTAGTAGTCTTGTTTATGTGCCATCATGTGGACGACCTAGGGCTTTCATGTGATATGAGTAGTTAGGCACCCAGAAATGTGGTGCATAAGTAGTTGTCACAGAGCTCACTGCTGGCTCTACATTAGTGAAGATAATTCTGCAGAGCCCATTTGGGGACAACTAAGATATATGGAATGGATGCCATAGCCTTTGAAACATTTCCTAACTCTCAGAGACCAATGAGAAAAAAACAGGGCTGTAAAAGAAAAGGAATGCCAGGATGAAATCAGAAATGGGAGTCAAATCCATCTTGTGTTTCTGAGTGTTGTAAAACTTACTATCAGAGAGGCAGCTTCACCTCTCTCAGTTCATTAGGAAAAAATGCATGATTCTAGAAGCAAAGAGAAAGGGAAAAAATTAAAATCACCTTTTGTTGATTTCACCTGTCATTCTGGTTGTCATTTAAATGTCTGCTTGATTTCTGGAGAAGGACCTTTGAACAGTTGTATTTAACTTTTCGCTTGAGTTGGTTGCCCATCTTTTGTTGGTAATACGGTTTGGCTGTGTCCCCACCCAAATCTCATCTTGAATTGTAACTCCCACAATTCCCATGTGTCACGGGATGAATCTGGTGGGAGGTGATTAAATTATGGGGTGGGTCTTTCCTGTGCTGTTGTCAAGATATTGAATGAGTCTCATGAGATCTGATGGTTTTAAAAATGGGAGTTTCTCTGCACAAGCTCTCTCTTTGCCCTGCTGCCATCCTTGTAAGATGTGACTTGCTCCCCCTTGCCTTCCACCATGATTGTGAAACCTCCCCAGCCATGTGGAAATGTAAGTCCATTAAACCTCTTTCTTTTGTAAATTGCCCAGTCTTAGGTATGTCTTTATCAGCAGCATCAAAATGGACTAATATAGTTAGGCCTTGTGAAAATGCATCACTTTTACTGATCATTAGAGAAATGCAAACCAAAATGAGATACCATCTCCCTCTACTCAGAAAGGCAGTTATTAAAAAGTGGAGAAACAATGGGTACTGGTGAGGCTGTGGAGAAATAGGAAAGCTTTTACACTGTTGGTGGGAATGTAAATTAGTTCAACCATTGTGGAAGACAGTATGGTGATTCCTCAAGGATCTAGAACCGGAAATACCATTTGAGCCAGCAATCCCATTACCAAGTATATACCCAAAAGAATTTAAATCAAGATACATGCACACATGTATTTACTGCAGCACAATTTACAATAGCAAAGTCATGGAACCAACCCAAATGCCCATTAATCATAGACTGGATAAAGAAAATGTGGTACATATACACCATTAACTACTACACAGCCATAAAAAGGAATGAGATCATGTCCTGTGGAGGGACATGGATGAAACTGGAAGCCATCATCCTCAGCAAACTAACATAGGACAGAAAACCAAATACAGCATGTTCTCACTCAAAAGTAGGAGTTGAACAATGAGAACACGTGGACACAGGGTGGGGAATAAGGCCTGTTAGCGGGTAGGGGGTGAGGGGAGGGAACTTAAAGGACAGGTCAATAGGTGCAAAACACTGCCATGGCACACATATACATATGTAACAAACCTGCATGTTCTGCACATGTATCCTGGAACTTAAAGTTAAAAAAAAAAAATACAAAATAAAAGTGTCACTGAAGGAAAAATGAATGGAGGAAATAAATCACTGTGCAAGGGAAAGAAAGGTGTGATGGCTTATCAAGAACTAACCTCCATTTGAATAAGCTAAAATTAATGACTAGCCACAATTATGCATCCTGTAAATCCCAAAGAATGAAAACCATCTCATTCTATTAAATTGGATGGCCCACCACTGCCCATTCGCTCAGCACAGCAGTGGAGACAGATCACCCCCTGATCTGTCTTGTATCTAGAAGGCTATTGAAATGACCACTGGACTGACTTGAGAATGATTTCATCAGACAATTGGCCAAACAGTCAATTTAGCAGTCCTTTGCTTGTTAGCAACTTGCCCTCCTTTCACCTGCCAAGGAATTGTTTAATTAACTTGATTGTCTAGATTAACTAGGTCAGTTGTTTTATGAATAGACACTGCCTTCAAACTTGGATTCACAAATAATATATTGAAGATCGTGCTTTATTCTGAGATACAGAAGGTACAACACTAGAGGTCAGTAGTTCAAGGCTCTTCTCCTTTTTGGTAACTGAAGAACTACGAGACTTGTTATGTTTTGGTGTCTTCATCTGGAAAATGGGCTGAGCAGTGACTTTGGGGCTCCAAGTTGCTGTTAATATTCTCTGATGCTTCAATTCTGGTAGCAAAGCAGAGAAATGCATTTGGAAACTCCCATGATGCATTTTACACCGTCACAGGAAGTTTTATGAGATATGAGACCTTCTCGTGGCACAATTCACTTCTCCATAGGAAAGAAATTAGTAATTGGTTTCCTCAGTGAGCTTGACCTAATTCAACCTACACATTCTGGAGGGCAATTGGGCAGAAAAACCTCAGAAGCTATATAGCCAAATAAAACTTTCTGACTTTAGGAGTTAGGTAATATATTTTCAAAACACAGAGTATACTTGGGAAAGTTCCTTTGTGACATTCAACATGGAATAACACAAAGTTAGAACTTGGGGGCTTTGACTAAGAAAGTGTACACAGGAAAGACCAGGCTGGAGAAAACACTGAGTTGAAGGCAAATATGGATCATGAAGATATAAGTTGCTTGGTTCAGGCTGGGTCTGTGATGAGAGCCTACTATCATTACAGACATGTTTTACTTGCATTATCTCATTCCTCTTTAGTAAAATAAATAAATAACCCTCTGAGGTGATTACGGATCTTATCTCCATTTTGCAGATGGTGAAATGAGGACTCAGACCATGCATCAGCCATTGCTTAAACCCAGGTATGTCTGACACCAAAAGCTTTACCCAATCTTTTAGGATACATTCAGCTGCCAAGTAGGCTGGTGCTTAGTTTTGGAGATACAGGTCCATACTGAGTGGTCAGACCATACATTTCCTCATAAAATCTCTTGTGGTCACATTGGATGCCAGTCTGATGGCTTGGGGTTACTAGGTCATGTCGCGGTAGTATGCAGAAGTTGAGTTTAAGGAAAAAGGAAGATTAAAATCAAAGAGCATATCTTTCAGATTGAGTTGAAATCCTGAGACTCCCCTCCCATCCACTTAGGCCAGAAGGGAAACAGTGTGAAATTGAACACAGAAAAAATGTTGAAAGGGATATATATTAGAAAAAAATAACTCAAAGGGGTTCAATCAGAAGCACCTAATCTTATCTCACCAGACACCCCTTCACATATTCTCAGCTCTGGTCTTCACATCTCTTCACTGCAGAGGGAGAAGTAAGATCTGCCCACTCTGCCTCTCCAGCATGCTGTAAAAGTAAATGAGGCCGGGCATGGAGGCTCATGCCTGTAATCCCAGCACTTTGGGAGGCCGAGGTGGGTGGATCACCTGAGGTCAGGAGTTCAAGACCAGCCTGGCCAACGTGGTGAAACCCTGTCTCTACTAAAAATACAAAATTAGCTGGGTGTGGTTGCACATGCCTATAATCCCAGCTACTTAGGAGGCTGAGGCAGGAAAATCACTTGAACCCGGGAGGCAGAGGATTACTGATATTATTTATTTATTTATTTATTTATTTACTGAGACAGGGTCTTCTTACTCTGTCACCAGGCTGGAGTGCAGTGGCGTGATCTCGGCTTATTGCAACCTCAGAGCCGAGGCCGCACCATTGCACTGCAGCCTGAATGACAAGAGTGAAACTCTGTCACAAAAAAAAAAAAAAAAAGTAAATGAAAATGTGTGAAAAGTGTTTAAATCTTATTGAAATTGTTTAAATGAATTCAGGGAGCTCTTTGTTATGCATTATTACAAATTATCATTGGTATCATAAGTATCAACCATTTAAGAGAGCTCTACCCTATCTCCATGCAGAGACTTATTTCTGCCACCCACTCAGTGGTTTTTGATAAAACAGATCTTTCTGTTGTAAAGAAAACCAGCAGCTGGCTATAAAACTATTTGTTTGGGATGATCTTTTAAATGACACAACTCTAGCAAGTTCCCACTCCATAATATACTTTTGAGCTCTTCCTTTAACCCTTTGCATAGTCTCGTCTCTTTCCTCTGTGTGTGTGTGTGTGCATGTGTGTTTACGTGTTTGTTAAAGCCAGACTCCCAGGACTGAGACAGAACAAATGAATGCATCCTCAGGGGAAATGCTAAATCAGTGACATGAAGGTGATTTAAAGGTCTTGAGGGTCATCCAATAGTATTAAGCTTAAAGCATAGCCCTGACTTCCGAGGAAATAGAGCCAGCTGAAACTAGCATCCTCAAATTTAAAAAATAAAATAAAAAAGAATGTTGTATTACCACAACTCCCATGTTAAAATAACTCAAAAAGAGAAAGACATTTCCAGAGAGAAAATAATTTTTTCTCTAGATTCATTACATAGGCGAATTCAGTGCTTTTCTGAAAAGCTCTGTGCAGGATGCTTTTTAACTCAATTTAGTCCCCACTTTAAATTCTGTTTCTCAGGGCAAGAAAGCTTTTTTTAGAGCAGAGCCAGGTAACAGTCAGCCTCCTAGATAGTCTGAAGCTTATGAAAGTCATACTCATGCCTTTCATCTCTCCATAAAACTGTACACTCTCCTGATTACCCCAAATTACAATGTTTGCTACTACTCTCTTTAATCAGATTTGAGCAATTCTGTTTAGTTAAAAAAAAAAAAATCAAATGGCATTTCCCTTTCATAAGGCTTTACACTTCATAAGAGGAGTGAATTCTGTTATTCTTCATAGCTCCCCATGAGAGATCTTTCCATTAATGTTTTGAAGCCATGATTGTTGTATATCAAGATACTCAGTCTTGGCCCCATGGTGGTGGATTGGATTACTTTGCTGATTTCTTACCTGCAGTGTAAGACTCCCATGTAGATTAGGACATGGTTTAAGAGGAATTATCTCCTTTTTTTAATAGATCACATACTGAGTCTCAAGCTCCAAATTCAACAGAAAATCAAGCTAATTGTTCATTTCTTCCAGGATATCTCTGAAGGATAATTGACCTCTGCAGAGCAACTTCTTAGTAGGAAACTAAATAATTAAGTTGAAGGAAATACATTTCTTGTTCATGATTCCAGTTGTAAAGGGTTTTTTGTATCTGTGATGAGATCATAACCCTGCATGCATTTTATACAAAAGATAAGCGCACGTGTTTCCCCAGTCTGATTGAACTAGCTATTTTAAGCAGGACACATATCCAAATAACTATTATAGATAAAATCTATACCTTTTAAGGTTATTGAAACAAAATATTATCACTCAAATCAGGCCTCTCCTCATCTAATCTGCACCAATTGGGTTAATCCTTACACTAAAATCACACTACAAAACGATCTGGAAACATACAATATAGACAGTTTTATTAAATAATAGGTTTCATTGTTTTCCTCAACTGGCACGTTTATATTATTTTAATATACTGTGCCTAAGTGCCTATCCTATACATTTGCAGCAGTGGCAGTGATTCATACTTCCCAAACAATAAGAAAAGAATGCTATCCACAAACTCCTAATTCAGTAAGTGCACAAATCAACAGTCCTCATGAGGCACGTGTACTTTTGATGCTGTTTACAAGCATCTCAGCAAAAAACATAATATACCGTCTCAAAATAAGAGCACACCGAAAGAGACCTGGTATTTGCCCCAAACTCATTAAAAATTACTCTTCAATTACAGAGGCCTTGGCATTTCCTAGAATCAATTCCAATTTAAATCAATTCGGTCAACGTAATTTTAACTTAACAGTTATAACCTCCAAACAAAGTTTTGACATTAAATATTTCAAGGTGCTAGAGAAAAAGGAAATGGTGTTCCCCAGCACAGCCTGAGGCATGGGAAGTCTGCCCTCAGAGAGGACAACTTTGCTAGCTCACTGCACATCCTAACCACCCCCAAAGTCTCTAATTTGTAAATTGCTGAATCAGTTTGTGCACATTTGGAAAATTACTGCTTTCCTGCAATTTTCTGTAAGCTATTGCTAAATTGTTCTGTTGAATGTTAGTGAAAAATTATATTTTTAAACCACCTCTGAATCCTAAAAGCCCATGGCACAGTGTTCTGTTTATGTGAGCAATTTAGCTTTATTAAGCAGCATGACATAGACTGAGCGAGCTAAGATAAGCTTGGTACAGTATGTGCCCCAGAATCATTAGCCAGAGAAGCTAATCAGTCTCCATCCTGATTTTGAGAGTGGAATGGACACCCAGCAAGGAAAGGGGTTCTCTTTGGGCTGCTCTCCAAATAGACCTGACTCCCTAGTTCGCCTTGGATATTATTAGAGAAATTGTCCCAGACAGTGGAAGTTTGGAGAATAGCACTTTCTAGACAGCATTTATTTCTGAATTTCTCTGTATTCAACCTTTTACCAAACCACCAATTATAGGGTTTGCTTTGCTCACCTTGGGCAATAAGGTAATATGATGCCCAAAAAGAGTTCAAAGTACTGTATTCCAAAGGCAGAATTTGTCCATTCACTGGAAAAATGGATTAAGGTAACCCAGTTACAACTCCAAAGATGAGAAAGACACATTTAAAGTTATCTGTTAGCATACAAAGTGATTGTAGCTCTGCAGACCAAGGCAACAGAAATGGTTACTGAAAACTGTTAGTCCGTTCATGCCCTCCGACTCATCCCCTGACTGGAAGTTTTAGAAAGGACGTATTGAAAGAAAACTTGCAGAAATTCAGTGAATCGTCCTGTGATGTGCTCTTATGTTTCACTGTGAGAAGTAATATTCTTGCTGAGCAGTTTGTTCCACTATAAATCTTTAGATATGCAGCCTTCTCTAAGATTATTGTATGAATTTAGACACACCATTCTGGAAACTAAATTAGCCCGCATTTACTGGGAAGTTGAATGCAGCCAGACTAATGGTAGTGCAAGTGTAATTGGTCCCCACCATGTGTCACTGTGTATACGTCTCAAACCCCAGAAAAGATGCATTATGGGACTAATTTTTAAATGTTAATGGATATTGGACACTTGCCAGACACCCAGCTGTGCACAAAACACTGAGATGGTAAATAGCTCATGATCTGTTTAGAAACAAATGATGATGGTTTTAGGATTCCATGGGACTGACGACATGGCTACTAGCTCAGACTTGGAGGCTGACCCCATTAATGGCATTGAAGGGAAGCGTTCTGATTTTTACCATCAAAATTAAAGAGCAAGGGCGTTGTGTTAAAGCCTAAATTATTTTTGATTAATATTAAGGAAAGTCTAGTCTCTCACACCTATTAACCTTACCTGTGTTAACATAGCTGTTTGACAAGTGCTTTTGGTTTGTTTGCCTGTTTTCCATGGGATCGGGTCAAAATGAGAATGTCTTTATCAATTAGCTTGGGTGTGAAAGCTGCAGTCAGAATGACCTGCTCACTTGTGCTTGCAAAGACAGCCTCGCTCCCCCACCACACGCCTGCCACAGGGCTGACAGAATGGCAACAGGTTTCCTTTCAGTTGATCTGTTGCTCTTATTTTAATTGAAAGTCAACGAAAGGAGCATTTTCTGTACATTCTTTCTCCAAAAGGTCTTACTAATTGTATACACTCTGTCGGCCAAGTCTACTAGAAATGGCTTCTTTTTGTTAAAAAAAAAAAAAAAAAAAAAAAATTGATGATGAGCTGTTTTTGATTAAAATACCATTAGGAAGAAGTATCATTCTTAGCATAAACATAGGAGAGAAATGGAGGCAGGGCGCTGCAGCCTACTGTTCCTCTGGAAAGAGGCACAACAGGCTGGTGTATTCTGCATCTAAAATGCCATCTGAGGCTATCAGCATGGCTTAAATATTTCATCAGCCAAGGAGAATATGAACATGAGCCGAGCTGGTCTGACATCATTTCTGGAGATGTGTGAGAAGCACTAGGGGAGCTCTAGTGTGTTGGCAGTTCAACCACTAGCAATTTGTGTAGGATGAAAGCAAGAGAAAATGACAAGGGAGGGAAGGTGCTGCCATCTGAATTCAGCTAGCACAAAAGTAAGAAAGTTTGGATTGTGAGGATTTTTGGCAATGATGCTACCCTTTTAGAAATTAGTAAAGATAACTACTTCAGGAGGTGGCTTTATGTTAGAAAACTTTGTGGATGGATCTTCCGAGTAGCCAGCTTTCCTATTTACGTCTTGTATTATTTTATTGTCCTTAGCAATAGGAGGAGTCAAGCTGTGGTGTTGGTCCATTTTCTTCAAGGGCAGTTTAGACCAAAAGACTCTGATGACTGAAAGATACAGATTCAAATCCTGGTCCTACTGCTTACCAAAAACAGTGTAATTTGAGGCACATTGCAGTCTCTCCAAACTCTGCTTCTGTAACCCTGAACAGGATTATGATTAAAAGCATGCAAAAGCACCTAAGGCACAAGAGTACTCATAAATGCCAATAAGTAAAACTTTGGTCATGTCATGTAACAAGAGACAATACCATTTTGAAGCTCTTTATATTTTTTCCTTATTTTAAATTGCAAGAATATAGTATTAAAAATAATAAAAGAAGGCCGGGCGCGGTGGCTCAAGCCTGTAATCCCAGCACTTTGGGAGGCCGAGGCGGGCGGATCACAAGGTCAGGAGATCGAGACCACAGTGAAACCCCGTCTCTACTAAAAATACAAAAAATTAGCCGGGTGCGGTGGCGGGCGCCTGTAGTCCCAGCTACTCAGGAGGCTGAGGCAGGAGAATGGCGGGAACCCGGGAGGCAGAGCTTGCAGTGAGCCGAGATCGCGCCACTGCACTCCAGCCTGGGCAACAGCGTGAGACTCCGTCTCAAAAAAATAAATAAATAAATAAATAAATAAATAAATAAATAAATAAAAGAAAAATAACATTTTTCTTTAAAACTTTTTCCTTTTTGATAGAAGCTTACTGGAGGGTGTATAGTAGCAACTGATTTTTGGGTCTCTTTTAGATATTTCACTCTTCTGCATCTTATAATTGCATCTTTAGGAGGGAGAACCTAGGACAAATGACACAGAAAACATTAAAAGGATAGGAATTATTTTTCTGCAAACCCAGTTTCCCCAAATCATCAAAGACTGAAGGTCTGAGTTCCTCACTTACTAAAATACAGATTTTAAAGGCTCAAATGGAATCTGAAATGGACTCTCTCTTCTTATTTGAACTACAGCTGTAATTTGGGTTGTCCTACAACCTGGTTTGGGGAGTCAAGTATTTTATTAGAGACTATTGTCAAACCATGGATTCAAATATCACTTTTTGAAAAGAGCTTTTTTGAGATATAATTCAAATAACCATAAAATTCATCTATTTAAAGTGTACAGTTCAATGGCTTTTTGCATATTTGCAGATATGTGCAACAATCAACACAGACAATTTTAGAACATTCTTGTCACCTTAAAAAGAAACTCAGTATTAAAACTCTGCTATCCCCTCCCCCAAGCCCTAAGCAACCACTAATCTACTTTTTGTATTATAAATGTCCCTATTCTGTGTTTTCATGTGAATAGAATCATGCAACATGTTTCTCTCACTTAGCGTAATGTTTTCAAGGTTTACCCATATTACAGCAGATATCAATACTTCATTCCTTTTAATGGCCAAATAATATTCCATTGTCTGTTGTTTATCTGGTTGTCAGTTCATGGACATTTGGATTGTTTTCCTCTTTTGTCTTATGAATAATGCTGCTATAAGCATTCATATACAAGTTTTTGCAGAAACATAGATTTTCTTTTCTTTATTTTTTATATTTTTATTTTTATTTTTAAGATGGAGTCTTGCTCTGTTACCCAGGCTGGAGTGCAGTGGTACTATCTCAGCTCACTGCAGCCTTTTCCTCTTGGTTCAAGTGATCCTCCCATCTCACCCTCCTGCGTACCTGGGATTACAGGTGCACACCACCACGTCTGGCTAATTTTTTGTGTGTTTTTAGTAGAGACGGGGTTTCACCATGTTGGCCAGACTGGTCTCAAACTCCTGACCTCAAGTGATCTGCCCATCTTTGCCCCCCACAGTGTATACTTTGGAGCGGAATTGCTGACCATATGGTAATTGTTTAATCATGTGAGGAGTTGCCATGCTATTTTCCAAAGCAGTTGCACCATTCACATTCCTACCAGCAAGAATAAAGGTTCTGATTTCTCCCTATCTTTGCCAATACTTACTGTTATCTAACTTTTTGTTTTTAGCCATCCTAGTGAGTTCAAAGTGGCATCTTGTGGTTTTGATTTGCATTTCTCTGATGACTAGTGACGCCGTACATCTTTTCCTGTTCTTGTTGACCATATCTGAATCTTAATCATTATTATAAGGTAGCATCGAAGTGAGTAGACTTTAAAACCAAATAACTAACTGCAATACCTTATTAGCAAATGGCCATAAAAGGAGAAGTTTATTAATACTGCCCAAAGTTCTGAACACTGAGCTGTGGATAAGAGTAAATGAATATGTGAGTAAACTTGTGTGAAAGCAATAGCATAGGATACTTCCCTACTGAACTCACTATCGGCTTTGCCAGTCAAAAGACTTTTGTGGCAAGGAAAAGGGATGTATACTTCTCTTCC
Organism: Macaca nemestrina; assembly: GCF_043159975.1. Lineage (NCBI taxonomy): Eukaryota > Metazoa > Chordata > Mammalia > Primates > Cercopithecidae > Macaca > Macaca nemestrina. The sequence continues at coordinate 136,305,920 of NC_092125.1, forward strand.
CATCTCAGAATATCAGATCTAGTTGAAGCCATCGATGCAAAATGTTCTTTTAGACATAAGAAAACTGAGGACTAGGGAGTTAAAGTGACCTGCTTCAGCCATTTAGTGACAGCACCCATGTCCCTGGCCCTGACCTGTCAACCCTTTGACACTGTTTCCTCTCCCCTGCTCCATCCTCCACAGGCTCTAATTCTACTTCTCATCCGTTCTTGTAAGCCCCTGGGAACCCTTTAGACCCCAGATTTTATAATAGGCCCATGTGATCTCCTCGTGTTAGCCTGCTGTCCAAAATACCTGTGATTACTTTGTGTGCTTAGGTGTGTGTCTTCGTTTTGAAATATTTTGTTTTTCAAAATGCCATGAGTTCAGCATGATACATTCGAAAGTTAATTACCTAAGTGAGTAGGATCACAAGGATATAGATTTGAATGGTTCCACACAGACCATCTTCAAACTCTTCTCCCAAAGCAGGCAACCTCCTGCGACTGCCTCTGACAGATGGCTACCCAGCCTTATCTGGAACACTTTCTCAAGAACTTGTAACTTTCAGATGTAGTAGAACTCTAGTTGTCAGTAAGTCCTCTTCTATACTGAGCAAGATCTGCCTCCCTAACTTTCCCCATTGGTCTTAGTTCTGTCTTACAGAGCAACATCCAATAGAAACGTAAGTTCCTTCCTCTTCTAAAATTCAGACCTTCTACTAGTTGCAATCATCAAATAGTTTCCCTTCCCCAAGGTTTCTCTTCTTCTGATAAGTCTACTCTTGAAGGTCTTTAGAGATTCTTCATACTTGCCTGTATTCCTCTTTCTTAGTTTGCTTGCCAAAATGCAAGCTCCCTCAAAGCAGAGAGTTTGTTTACCTTATTTAACACACAGTATTGCATCCCCAGCACCTAAAAAATGGGCTAGCACTTAGAGTGCAAGAAATGGTTTTTGAATACATATCTGTTGAGTGATTGAATTCCAGTTGCCCTCTGAGGATGCGCAGTAATTTGTGATGTCTTGTATCCAGAATCATATCATATTCTCCAGAGAATGTTTGACTAGTATTAAGTAGAAGGAGATTTCTCCCTTTTGTAGAAGCTTAGATAACTAATTTCATAACCTCATGCCTCTGTGCCTATAACTCTATAAACTAGTAATGAGGAACTTCCTTGCTTTGAAGGGCTATAATGAACCACTGCAAGAAAATTTTATAAATATAAATGTGCTACTGACGACAATCGAACTGATAACCTTTTATAGTTCATGTTACCATTTCATTCACACTTTTTCAAGTATACTGTAATGACTTAAATGAAAGTAAATGCCCATGTGGCTTAAATAATTTTAAGACATTCTAATGATGTCAGGATATCTAACTGAACAATATGAGATCTAGGGCAACGGACATCTCCATTCTGTCTTGGAAAATGAATACCACAGTCCCTTGGTATTCATGGAGAATTGGTTCCAGGATCCATGAAGATGCTCAAGTTCCTTAGTTGGCCCTTATTATTCACCAATTTTGATTCAGAACCTGCAGATATAGGGGCCAATTGTATCCTGAAGAAGGCTTGTATGGGAAAGACAAAGCCCCTATATTTTATAATTCCATTAAAGTTTCACCCTTACGAAAATCATAACAGTGTACAATGAGTTTAATGTCCTTTAATGTCCTTGAAATACCTGCTGAATTGTAATCTTCTCCAGGTGAATTGGTTTCTCTCTTTAAATCTTAATGATGTCCGGATGTATTAGGCTGTTCTTGCATTGTTATAAAGAAATGCCTGAGACGGGGTAATTTATAAAGAAAAGAGATTTAATTGGCTCACTGTTCTGCAAGCTTTAAAGGAAACATAGTGCTGGCATTAGTTCAGCTTCTGGCAAAGCCTCAGGGAGCTTGAAATCAAAGCAGAAGGTGAAACAATAGCAGGTACTTTACATGACGAAAGGAGGAACAAGTGAGAGAGAGAGTATAGGGGGAGATACCACACACTTTCAAATGACCAGATTGTCAGAACTCACTATCTTCACCATCCAGAGTTCTGGATCACAAAGACACCACCAAGCTATGAGGGATCTGCTCCCATGATCCAAACATCTCCCACGAGGCCCCACCTCCAACACTGAGGATTATAATTCAAGGTGAGATATAAAGGGGACAAATATCCAAACAATATCACTGGGAATGAGGTTATGATGCTGGGGTCTACAAGGAGAATACAGGAAAAGTCCCTATCGAATAGTATGAATAAGTAAAATAAAAGCCCAATCTTGCCAGCACTGAGCATAGCAGGAAGAAAAGAAGTAAAATAGAGAGTGCAAGTGCATCTAGATATGCAGACAACTCTCCTCCTCTGCCCCCTTCCTGTCATGGAGTCACATCCCAAGAGGGGATGATAACTTAAAACTTACAGTTATAAGGGAACTCAGGAACAATGGGACAAGTGCCAGCATGCTATTCGAGACTCCAGGTCTCTAGGACATCCTCAGCCTTTGAAACCAAACCAAGTCCCCATGGTGCAGGATCAGTAGCACAAAGGCAGCCCCAGGGAAGAGGCCAGATGGATGAACCAGAGGCTGAAGTGAGACTGGTTAAAGCAGAGGTGACTGCTATCTAGTTAACTGGCAACTCGAAGTATTCAGGAGAGAGGGGGCTCATAAAGGAGACTCAGACCAATTACAGAATACAAAGACACACATTGTCCCAGCATGCTAGTGTGGTTTGAGTACATTCGTGACCCCACTACTAATCTACAGGGAGTGGCACATGGGGAAATCCATGTCAGAAGAGATGGGAGATATCAACCTGTCACTGCAACGCCTACGCTACACCAGGAGATCTGAGTCCTTAGAGTTCTCCCAACTTGTCTGCGTGACTCTCCCACACTGTAATATTCTACTCTGCATCTCCATGCTTAGGTCTTTCTCCCATATCAGCACGAATCCAATAAATTGTAACAATGCCCTGAACAAGAGATATATATATATATTTTTAGAGACAGAGCCTTGCTCTGTTGCCCAGGCTGGAGTGCAGTGATGTGATCAGCTCACTGCACCCTCTGCAGGATTCAAACAATTCTCCTGCCTCAGCATCCCAAGTAGCTGAGATTATAGGCACCTACCATCACACAGGGTTAATTTTTTTTTTCATTTTTGAGACGGAGTTTTGCTTTTGTTGCCCCTGCTGGAGTTCAGTGGCGTGATCTCGGCTCACTGCAACCTCTGCCCCCTGGGATAAAGTGATTCTCCTGACTCAGTCTCCTGAGTAGCTGGGATTACAGGCATCTGCTGCCGCGCCCAGCTAATTTTTTTTTTTTTTTTTTTTTTTTTTAATAGTAGAGACGAGGTTTCACCATGCAAGTCAGACTGGTCTTGAACTCCTGACCTCAGGTAATCCACCTGCCTCAGCCTCCCAAAGTTCTGGGATTACAGGCATGAACCACCATGCCCAGCCAATTTTTTGTATTTTTAATAGAGACAGGGTTTCGCCATGTTGGTCAGGCTGGTCTCAAACTCCTGACCTGAGGTGATCCACCTGCCTCAGCCTCCCAAAGTGCTGAGATTACAAGCATGAGCCACAGCGCCGGGCTAGCAAGAGAGGTCTTAAATGTCACCGGGGTGGGAGGAAGGGAGGGAAACATTCTGGGCTCCAGGGGATACAGGGTTCTACCAGGGCAGCAGATAGAGAGATGCAGGGAAGAGGTTTGCGACAGCACTTGTTCAGGAGCGCCTCTGATGCCTCATCATTCCCTGCTTCTTAAATGAAAATCCCAGACCTGCTCTCTCAGTTCTCAGCGAAGCCACACTACATGGTTTCGTGTTGAGTTTGTGGTTATAATTTTGGACAAGAAAGCACTAAGCTCTCTGACTAAATAGCTTTCATCATTTTCTTCAGTATTTATAAGGTTGTGCATGCAGATAGTGAACAAACAGACACAGGAGTGACTGTCTAAGAGAAAAGTACATATTGCAATTGTTTGTTTTGGAAAAGTAATTTCCTCTATCAGTTCATTTTCATCAATTTTATCAATTCACTTAAGTCACCTAATCCAAATGATATGCCACATATTGAAGCAGAAATGGGAAGGGTCGAGTGTTTCAAATCTCTTTCAGTCCTCCGTATTCCTGCACTGAAAATCCCAGGCATTGCCAGCTACAGACTTGACTCCATTCTCATAGCTCTCAGTTTGGGATTCACGAGCCTATTGTGTTACTGAGCTGCATGGAGAGGAAAAAGCCATGTTCATCCCTTCAAGCTGTCTGTAGTCGTTATGTGATGTGATGTCTCACCCAGGTTGTGTAACAATATGTTGCACAGGAGTTCCTAACAGGAAAACAAGTGAAGCTTTCCTGTATGCTGCTAGAATTGGTGAATATTCCCAATATTTTTTTAAAGCAAGGTATAATCAGAAAATATATGATTCCCTTTCTTGACAGATTGATACCCAAAGCAGATTTCACAGATATACTAATTTTAACAAATCCATCACTGGAAATTTTTTATTTACAGAACTCATCGCAGCCTCCTCTTAATGTAATGAGATTTCATAATGAAGTCCAAATACAATCTGGTAGAGGAAAAGGGCATGTAACACTGATTCTAATAAGCCTGACTAAAATCAATAATGTTGTTAGTTTCCCTGAAACCAGCCTGCATTGGCTCACGGAACCATGTTCTGCCTAGAGCACAATATTAGTGGTTTATGTTGTATCAGGCAGATTTCTTCCATAGTGGGAAAAAAGAGAGAAACTTAAAGAAATTAAGAGGTGTTTTAAAATGTGTCTTTAGGCTTCAAATGACCACAAATTTGTTGGCTTCTCTCTTTTAATCCATGCTTGCTTCTGTGGAAATCACTTGATGACATCCTTGGCACCTGCTGGTTTCTCTGTGCCTATTTCTTTATCATCCTTACTGCTGTCTCCTTTCCCACGTTCGAGGTCTCATGAGTAGGAGGCTGCTTACAAGTGTGTTTTGAGGAAGGTGTACAGAGAGAATCCTGTATCTAGAAATCACTGTTAGAGACCAAAATCTCAGCAATACAGACATTCTTTCACATGAAGGCATTGTCTGGTTAAAATGCAAACACCCATGGTAGAGTTAGAGGAATTTAAAACGAAACAGTTAAATTCTGACTGTGGAAAGCAAAGACAGAGGCCTGGAGGTCCACCCGTCACTCAAGAAATGTTTGGCAGAGGGTTCTAAACATCCGGCGAGGGTTTACAGGCAGGAGGGCAGCTTCCTGGGCACAGGACAAATGTGCAAAGAGGGGAGAATGGGAGAAGGGAAGTGAGAGTTTGATTCATCTTGATAACAGTACTGAGTGTTGTCTATCTATGATGCAATTGTCCAGTGCTTTGCATCTATTAACTCACTAAACCTTCAAAAGGCTCTATGGGGTAGATACTATCATTGTCCTCACGCTACAAATGAAGCATCAAAGACCAGAGTCACATCCGTGGTTAAGAGGAACTGTAAATTGGTGATACTCTAGGTTCTATCTCCAGCCTTCCCCTCTGTATGGAATTTCTTGCCTTCATGGCTCATCTACTCTTCTGGTGTTAATAGCCACCTCTGTGTTGTTGACTTCCAAATCGGCACCTCTCTTTCTAATCCAAGCTTCAGAGGCTGTGCAGAAACAGTAACAAAACAGAAGATTCTTGCTGTCAAGTCCAATGACCCCCTACTCCTGATAAGATTTATAGGCAAGTAAAATCAGGTTTATTAAGTAAGTCATAAAGAGGGCTGTGTCGCTTGTGGGGGGCTCTGGGATGGGCATAATGAGTACACATCTTGGTTGAGTCTTTGTTTGGAAATATTCCTCAAACTTTATGTCTTAGTTAAATTTATCTAAATAGAAATCCTCTTTTGCCCCTCAAGGCTGACTCTCTGAATCGCTATCCCACTGCATAGAGTTCATAGCTCTAAGCAATTGCTCTAATTTTCCAGGCCACCTGGGTTTGCCTCAATCCCAGTCTTGCCAAATGGTGCAGTGGGCAAGTATCTGAGAAACTCCCGTGTTCATAAAATTTGAGTAGAGCTTCTCCTTGTGACCATTTCATCTTCCAAGGGCCAGCTCACATCTTATGTCTATTTGTGCACTGGACCTCCCATAGAGCTTATTTATCTGATGCATATAATGCACCTTAAAAGTGTTAGCCAATCGTTCATATGTACTTGACATGTTTCTCCAAATACATTGTGAGTACATGGACAAAAAGCACTACATCTTGTATACTTTGAAGCAGCTAAAATGGAGTAGTACTGTGGAGGTGCTCAAAAAGGGTAGATTAATTGGCTGATTACAGAGTGGGTCCAGGATCCTGAAACAATAGAATGAGTCTACTGATTCTGATTTTCTCCATCTGTGTGGATGTTAGCAGAGAGTTAAACAGATCAGAAAAAGCTATCTGGGTTCTGGACATTGTCCTGAACCAGAACAGTGGAGTCTGGTTCAAATTCAATTAAACTTAACACAGGAAAATGCCAGAGAGAGAACAAAGCCAAACAGCCCAAGGTAGCTCCATTTTAATTTCATTTTTAAGCCTAAAATCAAATCAGCTGATGCCGAGTGCCTACTGTGTACAAAGAAGCCTGTGCAAATCGACAGATACCTGAGAGAGCTGTCTTCGCTTAACCCAAACACCTTTCACGGCAGAGCATCGGACTTGGAGACAGAAAATGGGCACCATATTCCATACATGCCTCAAAATCCAGGAACAAATTATTTAAACTCTCTGAGCCTCATGGAATTTTTGATTTGTTTGTTTGTTTTATGATGTGCTTGCATCTGAGCAGCAGGAAAGACTAGAGCCATCTTGCTTCCATGTGGAGCCAGAGAATTAAACCAACCTTGGAACTCAGAGGTGGTGCAGTTCAATTTGACACACCAGACTTCTTTAGTCTTTGCTCTCTTCAAGAGCCTGTGCTAGACCCTGTGTTGTATGACAACGTGACTGCGACCCCCAAACTGCTGCAGTTAACTTATGACTATGAAGACCCAAGCTGAGGATGAATCAGTGCCCTATAAGGACAGCAGAGCAGAAATATGACAGCTAGTGCTTATACTGAGGACATCATTGTGCCCCAGAGCCGCCTATGTTAAGCTTCTCGTCGCGTGAGATAAATATTTTCCTTTGTGTTTAAGGCATTTGGATTTGCCCAACCCCTGCCTTAACACTGTCTGCAAAAGAGTAGAAAAAAAAATTCTCCTATCTAGAGTATTTCTTCTTTCCTGCCTCTACTTACATTTTTTTTTACAAGTATGTACATAGAATTTAAAAATATGTACACAGAATACTAAAAATGTGAGGTAATAATAATAACATGTTTCTCAGAGGGATGGTGTGAGGATCAGTAAGATAAATATGCAAAAAATACTGTAGCCTCATTAATAATTTCCTTTATTATCTTCGTCGTCACACCACCAGACTCCCTTCCTTTGCTCTCTTCCCAACAACACTGCCTGCCGTCAGTGGCACGGAGTCAGGCAGGCAGCGCTACAGAGTCCCTTCAGAGCTAAGACAGCAGGGATGGAGAGAGCTAAGTGCTGTCAGTTATGTTGGCTAGTGAGGAAGAAGGGGGTTAGCTGCTTCACTCACAATTTTGGAACCCTGTAGCTATTCACCCTGTTTATGTAACAGATGCTAAATAGAAAAGAGATGTCAGCTTGGAAAGCAGAAACCCATACTAACCAACTCTGAAGTGAGAACTCTAATGAAAGCCAAAAATAACAAAGTTCTCTTCTCTGTGACAAGAAAGGGGTATTAAAAATTCAGGCAACCTGAAACAATCCATTCAAAATGGCATAAATCTTCCTGTAACAGTTTCCCATATTCCTGAATGCAACTTTTTCTACACTCACTCAGGCATGATTGTGATGGAAAGCAAGATGGATGCTATTTATAAACCAATGATTGAAAAAAAAAAAACATTCAGAATTCTGACCGATCAACCAATGTATTCTATATTTTTAGTGGAAGCCATAGAAGGTATAATTCTGTAGTAAAATCTGTCATTTCAGTGATACGCAGTTTACATTCATGCTTTTATTTTTTTAAATCACCATCTATTTCCATAGGGTCTAAGTCCCCACTTCCCCGCAAGAAAAAGATAGAGAAAAATCACAAACATCCAAAGTTAAAGATGTGTATATATCAATATATAAATATAATTAAATGCCCTGTAAGTTTTCCTTTCCGTAAAAACATTCTCACAATTTATATTTATGTAACCATCATTCAATAATGCTAATGTATAAAAATATTGCAAGGAACTGTTTCTTGCCAATGATCTGGAGATATTGCTATTGGCTTTTATTGGTAAGTTTCCTCTGTAATATAGACTGTAATATAACAGTTAGTATATATACAGTCCATTGCATCTTTGTTTTGCACATTCTTATTCAGGGCAATAAAAAAGGCCAAATTCCTTTAGTTAAACTTTTACAATAATATTGTGGCAATATATTTGAAATATTTGTCACTCTCCAAGGAATTATACTGATCAACATACAGCAGACTTTCAAATAAATCTAATTATTTGAATATGTTCATGATGGTTACTTAAATAATATTTAAATATGTAAAGATATGGCTACTTAAAAACGTTGCAGTGTTCCTGTAAAATCAAGGTTTGTTCAACATTGATCAGCTCTCCTAAGAAGTTCCTACGGCAGTGGCAGTAGCAGAGCCAAGGGCCTTAAACATTCTGAAGCACCTCTTCCGTTCACCGGAAGATCTCAGGCATTCCGGATACTGTCTCTCTGCTTTGGAATCCTGCTGAAATGAGCATAAGTGTTCATGTGAGGCAAGTCAGGAAAAGTTCATCTTATTCAGAAGTGTGGAAAGGTCTGTGCGGATTTGTTTTAATAGACCCATCCTGGACATTGAGAGAGTGCTTTGAATTGGATATTGATATTTTCATTGAAGCTAGAGGAATCTGAAATGCTCACTGGGGTAAAGGAAAGAGATTATGTTGTGAGAGCAACAACAACAACAAAAATAAGAAGCGGTTTCTCAGCCGGGCAAGGTGACTCACGCCTATAATCCCAGCACTTTGGGACGCTGAGGTGGGCGGATTATCTGAGGTCAGGAGTTCGAGACCGGCCTGACCAACATGGTGAAACCCCGTCTCTACTAAAAATACAAATATTAACCAGGCGTAGTGGCGGGCACCTGTAATCCCAGCTACTCGGGAGTCTGAGGCAGGAGAATCGCTTGAACCCGGGAGGCGGAGGTTGCAGTGAGCTGAGATGGTGCCACTGCACTCCAGCCTGGGTGACAGAGCGAGACTCTGTCTCAAAAAAAAAAAAAAAAAAAAAAGGAAATGGTGTTTCTCACTACTGTGGCTTGTGATGTAATGAAAACATGGTTATTCACCACCATGGCACACGTTTACCTATGTAACAAACCTGCACGTCCTGTACATGTATCCTGGAACTTAAAATTAAGTTAAATTTTAAAAAAAGAAAATATGGTTATTTATCATACGGGAAAGACCGTAATGTGTTGACTGGTGTGCACTAGTTGCTATTGCCCTCTGCTGGACAGAATGAGCATTTCACCAGGAGGGCTGTGGCTGGGCTGTCTCCCTTGTTACTGGCAGTAGGGATGGATCCGTATTTTTCCAATTCAGATGCTTTTGTTGTAGGACACACAGCACACAGCATCTCCCTAAGGAAAAAAAATCCAAACTAAAGACAAGATACAGAGACTAATTCTTACTATGTGATTCTATTAGGAATAACGGTTTTCAATTTGCATAACCTCTGATAATATTTTCTTTTTACTTACCCTTCCTGCCTTCTTTTAAACAAACCATATAAAACTCTTTACACTGAAATGTATTCCATGGGAACTCTTCCTATTCTTTTTCTTTCACTCTCTATCTTGGACATATTATCTAAAACCTTTCTTTTTAAAAGGATGTATCTTATACATATTCTCTCTCTCTATATATATATATTTAATATATTTTCTAGTTGTAAAATGCATCAATATAGTGTCATTTCAAATCTACGCAGTAACCATGACATTGCTCACCTCAAAAGGCTCCAGTTTATCATAAATGATCAGTAGCCGAGAGTGTGAAATCAAAGCTAGAGAAACATGAAAGACCTCCTTCTGGTGTCAAGTCCTTTGAGGCCAGTTCGGACCAGCAGTCCAGCAGTAGGAAACACAGCAGTGGAGGTGTGCAGAGGCTTGTGTGAACAGTTCACCGTTATTCACACCCCTTGAGTTTGGTTGTTGAATGGAAGGTTGAAACATATTTCCTCAACTCAAAGCAAAACTAACCTGAAAACATAAATTGGCCCATTTGGGCTTCAAACTTGACTCAAATGTACAAAAAGGGGTTCACAAACTTCAGGGAACCTGATTCAACCTTTTAGTTTGTTAAGAAACCCAGAAGAGAGGGCCTTTATAGTTATCAAAGGTCTGCACGTTACCTCGCCAATGGAAGTGTGCTGTTAATAAAAGCTGCTCCCCCACGTGTCGGGGGCACCAACCCACTGTGCCTCAGAAGTCCCCAAATGTCTGGCGTGGTACCAACCTTTTTTTTTTTTTAGGCTAAATTTATACTCTATCCAGTTAAACTGTGACGAGCAGAGTGTCAGTTACTTCAGTTAAACAAATAGCTAATTCTGAAAATAAAATTAACTTTGATAAGGTTATAGATATAAAAACTGAAAATACTAAGGTATTCTATCATTGTTCACTTTATAATAATAATTTCAAAAACTTACAGCAAGGACACTAATGTATTTCATGTTTGCTTTGTATTTTTCTTAGATATATTTGAAAATGTTTGAAAAATGGCTTATAATCCTGTAGCATCTGCTAAATGGTCTCGTAAGTGTCAGCACCTTCAATGTCACTTGCTTTCTATAAATAGCTAACATGCCTGAAGCTTCTCAAACATCACTTACTTTGTTCCTGGGGGTTTGTTTCCCCTCTATGTTGGAACAGATTTTTTTCTAATGTATAGGCAACGCTAATACCATTGTTCTATTTTTCATACTTGGATCTCTTCTTGCCTTTTGTCATATCTGATATTGTTTTAATATGTGGAAATCAGACAAAAATGTCAAAAGGAGAAGAAAGCACTGGCAGAGATGTACTATAAATTGAAATAGTTTATATCTACAGTAAAAAAAAAAAAAAAAAAAAAAAAAAAAACCTTTAATTTTAAAAATGCCAGAAATGATTCAGTCAGTATGAAAATAAAGATGTCATGACTAAATAAGAATCTTCAGTCTCTTAGCTGTCAATAATTAATAGATTATTTACACTGGCACACTCACATTTCCCAGCTTTCAGGATTCCATTTACACTTTGATCCTTTGCTCAGCAACAAATTTAGCATCATTGTGACCTTCCTCTGCCCAACACCATCCGCCCATCAGACAGGGAGAGAGCATCATCTGATATGTGCATTTATTAAGGCAGCAAGCTCCAAATATTGGAAAAATGACAAATGCCAGTGTTTCCTATAATAAACTGGAAAAGAAACAGATTGTTCTTAAGGAAAAATCAATTAGCAAACCCTCTCTACAATGCTTTTCTTAGGAGACAAGATGTTTGCATCCTATGGTGAAGTATAGCTCTTAAAAGATTGTTTCTGATTAAAATCCTGCCGAATTTATAGCACTTTTGTGGTTATATAATTTCTTCATACAGAGGAAATCTTAATGTTAAAGATTCACGATGTCTTGTTTAATTGCATTGCAAACAATGGTTTAAAATAATTGAAGTATCATTAACACCCTGATCTTAGAAAGCCTAGATTATGATGAAAAAATGTACATTTAAGGGTTTGTATCTTAAAAAATAAAATGAAAACTTATTTAAAAATTATGCCCAAGAAACATATTGTGAAAGTCCACACATCATATTAATGGTCCAAAAAAAGCAGTATGAAACCATGGAATCTTAAAACTGTGTAGTAATCAATGTGATAACATTTGGTGTAGATGCACAAGACCGTTAGTGGGGAAAATCATTTTGAAGCTGATTTGTCCTTTGATGTTGATTCAGGTTTGCATATTAAAAGATTTTGAACTAGGCCAAAATGATGTGGAGCTCCAATATGCAGTAAAGATATAAAGAAGAGTGAAAAATACGCACTGTGGCTGCTATGTAAACAAGATGTCAAATATTATTTGTGGATTTCCTTACTAGAAAATGGTTGTGCAGATAATGTGTCAACATTTGCATTAATGATAGCACTATTAATAATGAAACTGTGCAGGATGAGGCTCTTGGTTCCATGTTTCAGCTTGGAATGTATTAGGGGAGGGAGAGGTGTATTTCACCTCTCTAAAAACAAAGGCTTCAATATTAAGAATATATTACAAGTACAGTCTTCATGGTGAGTACGCAAATATCATCCTTCTTTCCCATGGCCTCTTTTTAGGCCATATTCATTCAGACTCAAAAAGAGAACAAGGGTTTTTTTAAGGTTATATGAGATTGAAGTGACACCTATACTGCTTTTGTGTCGATTTGGAAATTCTAAGCTCTTTTCAACTGCTCCCTGTTAAGACCAGTCAGCAGGCCAGATCTGCTTTCACTTCCCTTGAAAGGCTCCATAGACAGACAACCTTTTTTCAGCCAGTGTAGATCTGGTTTTATTGTCACTATCTCACTCTATAGCATCTAACCAACAGTTAAGATAACTAAAATCTCTAGAATTTATGGAGGGCTTTTATTTCAATGAAAGTACTTTTATATCTATTTTTATTAAAACATGAAAACTTAGGGCTCAAAAGGAATTCAAGTTCTCTGGCCCATTTTTCACCTAGAGGTTCACTCTCATTTGATATGATTCTAAAATGCTGAAAATACACTTTGCCTAAGAAATGAAGGGTTAGATATCAACCATTTCCAAGATCCCTTATCACTATGATGTTTTCTTTCTATGATTCTTCTTATGTAAGCTTCCAAATGAGATATTCCAAAAAGAACTTTGAGAAATCTCTGGGGTTTTCTTAGCAGACTACACTAATGGAAAGTTCTTCCATTAATCTATCTTCTATTCCTTGCCCGGAATTTTATAAATGTGTTCAATTACCATATTAATTACAAAGCCACATGTGGGTGTCTAGAACATTCCAGACCCGAAAAGTATTTTCTTCCAACCGAGTGTATTCATGACCTGAGCACCTGATCTCGTTTACTTTTCTCTCCAGAGCTGTGTACTTGTCCTCTTTCCAGCCTGACTGTGACTCACAGAGGGAAGAAGAACAGGGCAGGTTTTTCTAGTCCAGGCTTTTTTTTCTGCTGTGAGTACGTATTTTTATTCATTGTGGTAGGTATTCAGTACCCCAGCAAATTACATCCTTCATGCAATACCACAGCATAGCAATTTCCTTTGCAAAATTCCTTGGCAGGAAATACTACCAAATGCTAACTTTGTCCCAGAAATAACTGCATATTGGACCATATGAAAGATTCTACACAATATACTTTAACTGTGCTTAAAGAAATGGTGATGCCAGGAAAATCGCAAAGTATGAATGAAATTTGAAGCTTAGGATAACTTTCTGCCACAAGTTTCTATCCATATGGCAATAATCTTGGGGGGGAAATTACCACTGCATTTAAAAAAGACATCAACGGCTATCTCTCTGAAAGATATGCTTTGCCTTGGAGGCAGAAAGATGAATGGTTAGTAATATTCTTTCTTATTAACCTGTTTCACAACATGAAATTATCTTTTTACCAGTGATCTGTGTATAATACAGGATTCTACCCAAATGCAAGAAACCCTAGTGTTTCAAGATGATTACGGATAAATAGCCGAAAAACATTGCATGAAGTTTATTTATTACCAGGCAACCCTACAATATTTAGACAACTAAAATAAACCTAAGCAGCATTCCATTTGTGACACTGGCCAACACAAAGGTAAGGAGTTTTCACTAGAAGTGAATTTTCAGCTTGAGCTATGACCTCTGAAGAAATGAGATTTGTAATGTAAATGCTAATAGAGCCTCTTCCGTAGCAGCTTGAACCCACTGCTATGAAAACACAGAATTACAAGCATCTTTCAGCTTCTTCAGTTTAGTTTTAATTACTGCAGAACAGCCTTCTTCTGCTTCTCTAGTCCTGCCTCTGTCAACACTCCACTCTGAACCTGGATTCTCTGAAGCTTCTGTGTTCATAATATAAGCTCGCTCTTTAAGAAGGCTTTGTTTTGCGAGATTCTTTTTAAATCTCTATTTTCAGCTGGATGACTGTAATTCCCTCCCACCATTTCCTATTCACTCTTTCTTTAAATTCTGCCCAGAGAAATAGATATCGCTGTGTTCAAAACACTAAGTTCAAAAATTGCAGTTAGAAAAATGACTCTCGAAGGAAACGCACATCCTTATCCTAGGGAAATCCAACGTTAAAATTGGTGTATTGGGTATCCAAGATGTCTGCAGCCTTTCATTGCACTGAAACTACTTAAGGCACATACTACGACTTGATTAGCCTGCTTGTCTCTCTGCAAAGTCTGTTTTCCCAACATTCCAACCTTCCCTCATTGGTTCTCTCTTTGTATCATCTACACCAGTTGTTCTCAAAGTGTGAAATGCAGAATCTTAAGGGTTCCTATGAACCTGTAATGGTTTCAGGGCATCTGCAAGGTCAAAACTTTTTTCATAGTAATACTAAAGCATTTACCTTTTTCATTTTGTTGACTGTTTGCATGGATTGTGCAAAAGCAATGGTGGGTAAGACTTCCGGTGCCTTAGCAAAATCAAGGCAGTGACATCCACTGTATTACATAGTTATTGTGCTTTTCAGTTGCTTCACACAGTTTTCGCAAAATCCCATTTCACTTAGAAATATCCTGATAAAAGAATAAAAATCATTAATTTTATTAAAACTGAATCTTTGAGTACAATATTTAATAATATTATTATTATTTTTATTAGAGACAGGATCTCACTATGTCACATAGGCTGGAGTGCAATGATGTGATCATAGCTTACTGCAGCCTAGAACTCCTGGGCCTAAGGGATCCTCTTGCTTTAGACTCCTGAGAAGCTAGAACTACAGGCATGTGCCACCACGCCAGGCTAAATCTTTTCTTTCTGTTTTTGAGAAATGGGGTCTCACTATGTTACCCAGGCTGGTCTTGAACTCTCAGTATTTAATAATTTAGATGACAAAATAGGAAGGAGACATGCAGCACTTTTGCTGCATATAGAGATACAAGTTTCGTGTCGAGGAAAAGCATTTGTGTGATTGTTTGAGTTGCAAGCTCAACAAGACACTTTGTGGAACACTATTTTTACTTGAAAGAATAACCGACAAGCCATGATTACTCAATCTTGTGTATTTGGCGGACATTTTCCCAAAAAGAAAGAAAATAAGCCTAGCACGTCAAGAAAAGCAACTGACAATGTTTGCTGCCATTGATAAAACTAAAAGTTTTGAATGAAAATTGAAATTTTGGAAACTTGTATCTAAATGATAAGCTTGCTGCTTCCCAATACTTGAAAATTGTTTAATGAGATTGATGGTGATATCAATGAGTGCATTCTTTATATTGTATAATGAAATACGTCAACATTTGGAAGATCTGCATAACTCCCTGAATTTATATTTGCAAATGACCATTGAAAAATGTTACAAAAGTCATGCGAAGGCAAAACAGTTACTCAAAATTAAAAGCAGACCAAGAGATTTTAATTAACAAAGTATGAAATGTGATTTCAGCTTTGACATTGTAAGTAACCTTGAATAAATAACCACTTGTTAACTTTTGGTGAAGTATCAAAGAGGAATATACACAGATGATGATCTTAGCAGACCATTAAAGTATGCCCCCTTTTCCACCACATAGCTGAGAACAGATTTTCCTCATATGCTTTAACAGGGGTAACGTATACAAACAGATTAAAAGCAGAATCAGACCTGACAATCCAGTTGTCTTCTATGGAGCCAGACGTAAAAGATACTTACAAAAAAATGTAATATAATACCACTAGTCTTTAACTTTTCTTGTCTTTGAAAATGTGCTGTGTTTTGCTTTGTTTTTTGTTTTGTTTTGTTTTTTTGAGACAAAATCTCACTTTGTCGGCCAGGCTGGAGTGCAGTGGTTCAATCTCAGTTCACTGCAACTTCCGCCTCCCGGGTTCAAGAGATTCTCCTGACTCAGCCTCCTGAGCCGCTGGGATTACAGTCACCTGCCACCATGCTGGGCTAATGTTTGTATTTTTAGTAGAGGCGGGGTTTCACCATGTTGGCCAGGCTGGTCTCGAACTCCTGACCTCAGGTGATCCTCCCGCCTTGGCCTCCCAAAGTGCTGGGATTACAGGCGTCAGTCACCATGCCTGGCCTGTTTATGTTTTATAACAACATTTATGTTAGCATGTAATGGGGTTTGTTATTGTAATTTTTGAATTAATAAATGTGTTTAGATTTATCAGTTCTAATTTCTAGTATGATAAGTGTAGATTGATTTAATCCACATAAACAAAAAATCAGGAGAGTTCTCAATAATTTTAGAAAGTATATAGAGGTCCTGAGATTAAAAGGTTTGAGAACTGCTGCTGTACACCCATTCATTGTCATTGTATACTAGTAGGCTCATTATTCCGCTACCTTGTTTTCTTTTAGACACAGGGTCCTTAATGTGGGGTCCTGAGCGAATTTTAGAAAGTTCACAAAACCATAAAACTTCACAGAATTTCACTCAGGTATATTTTTTTCTAGGGCAAGAGTCATGAATTTTATAAAGTTCTCTAAGTCATGAGGAATCACTGCTTTTAGCTAAAGTCAGGGAGTGAGTGTATCTTCTCCAAGCTCTGCCTAGACTCCATGGCACCTGGGGACAAACAGTATGGAAGTCACTGGGTTCTCTGGTGTTACAAAAGAGTGACTTAATTCAATAAAATTAAATACTAAATTGATTTACTTGTTCATACTATGCACAGTACTCCATCCAGGAGTGCAGAGCGTAAGGAAGGGATGAGGTGGATAGGATGAAGCTCCAATCATAGGAACTCTTCCTTTAGCTTTCCTCACTTTCCTACCACCTTTCTTCCAGATAGATCGGATACCTTTCCTTTTGCTTCTCTAATGCCCTCTCTGCACATCCTATGATGCAGCATAAGTTCATGATTATCTTCCCTGCTGGACTGTGAGTCCCTGGAGAACAGGAGCTATGCCTACTCATCTTGGCATCCACTGTGACTGGCACAGTGCCTGGGATATAAGAAATGCTCAATTATTATCTTTTTTTATGCTGTTCGTTTACAGATGGAAAGAAGGAAGCAGAACACAAATAACTATCATAGTAATGTAAACAATGTGTCATAGTGGCTTAGAGTATAGATTCTAGATTTGGATCTCCTGGATTCCAAGCCGAAGTTCTGCCACTTAATACTTCAGTGACCTTGGACAAACTATTCTTCCTCTCTGTGGATCAGTTTCCTCATCTGTAAAGTAGGAAAAATAATAGTGTCTCCCTCATAGCATTGTTCGGAGGTAATTTTTATGAGAATAAAAGAGGTAATTCTTATAAAATTCTTAGAACAGTACCTACACATAGGTAGGCCTCTCTTGGTAAAGAAGATGAAGTCATTCATATCTGACTAAATATGAAGAATCTTTAGAGGTAGGCAACATACGAGTAAAGTGCATTTTTTTCCAGTATCATTTTAATTATCATTCACACTTTTACACATGTTTGATGATAAATTTATAGAAGTCAATATCGGGTAGTGATCAGGGGTTCATCACCTTTTCATTTTATATCTGGTTAATCTCTGATAACTTTTCTCAAGTGACGTGGTGTAGCATCATAAGGCGTTGCGCAGTATCAAATGTTATGCACAAATAGGTACCTAATGGTGGGTTTAAGGATGTTGCAGCAGTCCAAGTTCTTTCATTTTCCTGATTATAACTGCATTTGCATAATGTATGAATTCAAACATTATTGCTGTTAAATAATGCATAAATATTCTCTCATGCTGAAATATGTCTATTTCCTCTCCATGAATTCTGTTGAGTATATCCTTCAGTTGTTGTTCTACTTATAATGTACTTGGAGATCCAAATACATCAGAACCATGACTGGGGGAAATGTCATAGCCAGAAAAATGCATATTCTCAGAACTGTAAATGAAGTATACATTATTAAGTGTGCCAGGTTTTTCCCTCTTCGGGGTGCATTATATTCGGAATCTAACGTTTTCTATTTTAGAAAGGGCAAATACTTCCTTGATCACCTGATAATTAGGAAAAATTTGCATGTCTAATACAAATGTCCTGGAAGTTCTCAGAAAAAAAAAAAGACAATTTTTTCTTTGTTTTCTTCTGTTTTTCCAAAGCTAAATATAAATATGAACATGATCATGTACTTTAGAGATTTTCTTGCATACTAGGAAATACTACCTAAATTATTAGAGGCAATGATAATTGGTATGAACTCCCACTTCAACTTTACAGCCCTCAATTTTCCATTTAGTGTACACTCTATGATTCTCTTATGGAAACCACAGCTGCTTCTTTGTTTTATAAAATATATGTTTAAAACAAAATATGAGTGTTTATTTCTAAATATATTGTCTATTTTTCTTTCCCAAAAAGATGACTTGCCTTTCCAATTCCCTTTGACTTGTAAAAGAGATATAGTCTAGGACTTAATTTAGAATCGACTACAGTAGATTCTCTTGTCTTAGTCTATTTTCTATTTACTGCTAGTATGAAATAATCAAGTGATCAAAACAGACCACATTTTAAAAATTGTATCTTATTTTATGATTCAACATTATGATGCCAAAAGATATCTATCCCCATATTACGATTGCTGTAATGTTACTCACACACATGCAATCACATACACATATGAACAGAGTCTATTTTCTCTGTCAGATGGATTTTCTGTCACTTCCCTATTCTATCCTCTACTTACTACTGCTGATAAAACGGTGTGATGCATTCACATGTCTAATAAAAAAAGGATGTGCCTTTAAAAGAATGCATTTTAATTCTAAGTATTTCATTACAGAAAAAGATAGCTCTGAAATGCATCATAAGAACTTCAAACTTTTAAATGAAAACTTCAAATATATTTTATTTGAAAATTGAATATACCTGTACAATAAACAAAATAAAATGGACTGTGACATTGCTTGTCAGTTTCACACATGGAACTCCCAAACAAATATTTGCTAAAGAAATCAATTTCATATACAACAAGGCTGTTCATTAAATATTTTCCACTTTGCCATAGATTGTATGCAATGGAGCTATCAAAGCATGAGGTAAGAGCTGCAGAGCCCTAGCTCTGGGCACTTCAGACTTAGAGAGCACAAATTTTCAGCACAAAAGCTTGAACCAAATTTGTTTCTTTCTCAACCTCCTTAATGAGCAATTCTAAAGCCCATGGAGCAATTGATTTAAAAACAAAAACAACAACAACAACAATAGGAAGCAGAACACTGGGCATGGAGATCCAAGGACACCTTCCACTGGGGAGATTGTGGCTACAATTTGGAAGCTTTAAACTCCTGCCCATTTCTCTGCATAGTTTATACCCGTAGGAATGTTACCTACCTAAATCTTAGTAAACAGAGGGAACTGCTTAAAGCTGCATGCTCAAACATTAGATTATCTTCAATGGAAAAGAGGTTTTATAAAAACTTCAACCCAAATTCCACTTGCAAACCCAGGGAAAGAGAAGACCCAACATCCACCACATCCTCAGATCCACCGGACAAACCCCCAGCGGTAAGTGGCCAAAAGAATTGGGACTTCAGCATTTTACTCTTTTTTTTTTTTGTAGGCTGGATCTCACTCCGACACCCAGGCTGAAGTGCAGTAGCACAATCATGGCTCACTACACCCACAAATGCCCGTGCCCAAGCCATCCTCTTGCCTCAGCCTCCTGAGTAGCTGGGACCACAGGTGTGCATTTTACTTTTATCAACTATAAAAACTTGATTCAACCAACCAAATGGCATAAGACTTGGGGGAGCATTGTATATTAAATAGTACAAATAAGTTTGAAACTCAAATTGCTTCTGTGAGAATGCTATGGCAACATGGGGAAGTTCGGCAAGCTTTGTAAATCTTTTATCTTGGGTGTTCCCAGAACCTTGAGACTGTTTTGTCAGCCTCTCCACATTCATTCAATTTGGTGACATTTTCTCTACCTTGCAAAGTCCCTCAACCAAAAGAGCTTATTAGTAGAATAAACCTTTTGAAAGACACTAAATTTCCTCAAGGTGCTAGAAAACCACACATAACGTGAGTCTATTGATTGCAAAATTACTCCGTGAGGTCTGAATATTGTGCCGGGCCCTAATGTCCCAATTGCCTGCACTGACAAGTATTCCTGACTCAAGGTCTTGGGAAGATCAAAGCCCTGGTGACACTTGCACTCCCCATGCTGTCTCCCTTCTCGCCCTGACGATAGGTCCAATCTCCAGCTCTTACTCATTTAGGCAGTTTCTCTAAGGCTGAGACAAAGGAGTGTTTAATCAGAAAATGTATTAACTAATTGGTGAAGCCTATTATAAAAATCCCCCTAATTACTCTGTGGTGTCAAGAAAAAGGGCCTGTCAAGAGAGTATCAGTGCTACAACAGTGACAGCAAAAAGCAACATTTGGAAGTGCTCCTCCCTTGGGCCTTTTCTTTGATTTTTGCCTTTAATACTGATAAGAAGTGACAGTAGTTGGATAAAACAATCAAAACTTGAGTTGAAGAGCTTATAAACCTTCTGACACTTCAATAAACCAAAAGCCGATATGAAACTAGCAAAATGGTTTTATTTTAACTCTGGCTAGCCACACACCACAGACATGACATCCATTTGCAGAGCTCTGAGCTATCTCCTTGATATAATATTTTACTAACTCTCATTTCACATCTTTTAAATAAGAAATAAATGCTAAATTCTACCAAGAGAAATAAAATCTTTTATAATCTTTTAGACAGTTGTTGTCATCCCTCAGGAGAGCTTTATGCCTGCTGCTAAATGTCTACAAATCAATATTTAATATTTTGAAACATGAAGTCTTAATTATCTATCTCCCCTTTAAGCGTGAAACCCATACTGAGTGAAAATAAGACCATTTGTTGGCTGATGGATTGATTGCCACTTATTAGCACTTTTTTGATCTGCAGGTCAGATTACAGGGCTTCATTCCAGACACATACTATCATACCTTATCATTTATGCCTTGACGTATGAATGAGTAGAACAGAATATGGTAACTCAGGGCTGTGTGAAGATCTTTTTCACTTTGGTTTATTGGAGTAACACTGACAAATTAAGAAAGAAATAATCTTCAAGTCATAACCATTATTTGTGTTCCAGACAGACTTTTACTCTTAGGTACAATAACAATACAAATTCTGATGCCCTATGTACAAACTAGAACATAACAGAGAATTTTGTATATCTCTCCCTACCAAGGAGGAAGGGGGAAATTGTATGATCTTGATCAATTGTGTAATATTACAAAAGCCCCAATTAAGAAAGGGGGAAAACCCATGGGCCTCCGTGTACCTTTCACCTGCCCACACTTGACCAGAAGCCTTAACTACAACAGAGCTGAACCCTGAGCAGGTCTTCTGCCTCTAGGAGTAAAGAGGCCACAACTAGATTGGTAATAAGCTGAATTTTCTCGGTTGTATTTGTCCAAAACATAAGCAAGAGCTTTCTGAAATGAAACACATGGTTAAGTGAGGAAAGGCTTTGTCCTGGTTCCAGAACCTGCGAATGTGACCTTATTTGGAAAAAAGGGTCTTTGAAGATGTAAGTAAGTTAAAGACCATGAGATGAGATCATCCTGGATTATCCAGGTGGGCCCTAAATCCCATGATAAATGTCCGCATAGGAGTCACACAGGGTAGACGCACCCAGGGAGAAAGAGGAGAAGGTCGTGTGAAGACAAAGGCAGAGGCTGGAGTTATGCAGCCACAAACCAAGCCATGCCTGGAGCTACCAGTGGAGGAGGCAAGGAAAGATTTCCCCCAGAGCCTACAGAGGAAATGCGGCCCACTTGACACCTTGATTTTGGACTTCTGGCCTCCAGAACTGTGAGAGAATAAATTTCTATTGGTGTAAGCTATAAAGTTTGTGGTTATTTGCTGTGGCAACCCTAGGAATACCCATGGCATGAACACAAGAAGACTTAATGGGGAGCTTGTGAGGTAGACAAGCCCAGTGACAAATGAACTGTACTGACTGGTCCTGAATTCAGCTGGGATGAGAGTTCAACAAGTGTTTAGAGGCTTTCCTCAAATTACATCTTTCTTGTTTACCTTGATTTCTCTATCATTACCACTTTTTGGTCCTTTTTCCGTGTAAATGCACTACATGCCTATACTATAGAATACTGTGATTGTATAGCTTGGGTTTGCACATCAGTTCAGCCACTTAACCTTAATCATCACTTAATCACTCCGAGCCTGTGTTCTGTTATTTATAAGAAGAAGATAATAGTATCTCCTTACAGGTCTGTTGTAAGATTACAGATATATTTGTAAAGTATTTAATACAGTGCCTGGAATACAATCAATGTGCAATAAGTTACAGAAAAAGAAGCTGCTTTTTCCTCTACACAAGAACAGTAGTGTGTATTAAATTTGGACAGTATTAAATGTGGACGTCATTCTGGTTATAAACTCCAGAAGAATGGGAAGCCTATCTTTTGGATGTACCTAGCACAAAGTTGGTGTTAACAAATGTTTTTAAATGAATGTTGTCACCAAGCTTGTGGCAATTTCTATGTCAAATTACATTCCTTCCCACCCTTAGAACTCTACTTGTCTCCATTATAGCATTTTACACAATTGTTTGGTTCCCATCATTCCAAATTAATTCCATTAAGCAAGTCCCTAACCTTACAATACAGTGATGAAGGTGGATCTTATCTTCAATTCCAAATTCATCCAACCTCTAAATCTTATGCCATCTCCAATTTAGGACCCTATAATGGAAACCACATTAATTCCAGCTCTGTCTGGCTCTCTCAGCCCATGTGCTTAGTTTATTTTATCTCTTACAATTTCAAATCAAGAAATATTAGCTTCTATTAAGCAAGTCCCTTTACTGCCTCCCCAAGTCTAGCCTCTACCTTGGCTTAAGCTCTTTGTCATATTTGATTGATTGCCTTGTTCCTCCCATCTACCCATCAATCTCCATGCAACTGAATGCCCCAATCAAGTCATCCCTGATGCCTCCATTCATATTAATCTCCTTTTAAAAATTTCTTTTACAGTGTCTGCATGGCATATTGCACAGATTATAGTTCTTTTCATGATAGTACCTCACAATTTAACATTTAGTTTTATCTGCATGTGATATACATATAATTCCAATATAAAATCTGCTGCTAATATAATTGTATAGATAGATAGATATACACATATTTTTACATGTATACACACACACACATATATACACATACACACATGTGAGTGTAGCTTGTCCAGGTAATCATACATACTCTCTTCAGAAGCAGTCCACATATTTAACACTCATTAATTTTGTATTACATAGTTCATAACATAGAATATTAGGCCCTCAACAACTATTTTTTGATTGATCCTAGATCAGACACAACTTTATCGTCCAAAAAAAACCAATAGAAACAAAAAATTGAATTGTATTTGCTTAATTTTTAAAATCAATTTTCCATCTTTAGTATTTTACGAGTTATTTTTATTTAAGCAAGTGGGAGAATTTTCCAATGCCAACCCATCTGTTCCTCCTCTTGACTTTGAAGTGGTCGTCAGGCTAAATTGGTAACATCTTTCATCCTGTGGCAACGCCCCCATGTTGTTGCAGGCATGCAATTCCGATTTCATTGCCCTATTGAGCCAAAGGCAAAGAGAGGCAACAAGAGATAAATCCCTTCAAAAACTCAATAAGTTTTAATAATAGCTAACAGACACAGAATACTACCCACCATAGAAATGCTTAATTGCTCTTTGTCATTAAGTTGGCTCTAATGATAAAGGCTCTTTGTGAAGGTCCCTTCCCCTTTGGTATTAAACTGTGAAGAATTGGACTGGAAGGGCCTTTGAATACCCACCCACCCCCAACACACACACACACACACACACACACACACACACACACACACACACTCTTTCAGCTATCACTGCCCTGAAATATTATAAACAAGGAGGAAGCCAGTCTACTTACAAAGTTCTCAAGGGAATGAATCTCAGTCATTCTAGATAATACACCACAGTGTTTCAAAATCTTCATCTGAGCCAGTTTTACCCTATGTCTTCCAAATCACTCCTGTTTCACTTTAAATGCAATTTGTCTTAGGCTGCCCTCTATGGAGACCAAAAACAAATTAACAATATAAGAGTGGGCCTGAAAGTAATAGAATAGGAGACCATTGCTTCTCTCGGGGATGTTAAATTTATTCCTACATTTCATTACAATATTCAAGGAAAAAATACAAGTGAATTTACAGAGAGGATTCACTTGTGCTGTGGTCATTACAGTAGGTTTTTTAAAAGCTCTTTTTCTCCCAGAAGAAATCCACTAACTGAACATAAGGACAGCAAATGATTTTTATCAAGTTGAAATGTGGAGAAGAATTAGAGAATGTTAAAAAAGCATCTATTGGAACATGAAATGATAGAACCACATTCATATTTAGCCACTAATCCATGTCCACTAACTTTCTCTTGCTTCTTTATTTTCCTCTGGAAATTTAAAGGGGGGGTCACACATTTGACAGCAATTTTCCTATGAATTATGAGAAAACTGAGGCAAATATGTGGGACAGAGGCCAGATCTAGGAGAAGCTACAACACTATAAAAACATTGTTTCTAGTGCTTCTCTTTCCTCCCTCTCTACCACCTGTTAAAAGATAAACTAAGACACATTAAAATTTTAGAGAGTTTATTTGAGCAGACAGCAATTCATGAATCAGGCAGCTCCAGACTGTGGGCCATTTTGAGCTCTACTGAAGAAGCAGCATGAGGGGTAGGCTCTTATAAACTAAAGCAAGGTAAAGAAAATATTTGATTGGTTGTAGTGGAGCAATTGCCTTATCGGGATCATTCCAGTGGGAAGTCCTTAGTCAGAGGTTAGTTGGCACCTTTTGATTGGTTAAGCCTAAATAGTGGAAAGTCATTAGTTAGGGGTAATTAGTGGTTCTAATTGACCTAGAATATGAAATCTTATATTGATTTGGGTTTCACGTTGCTTACTTAACACAGGGCACTAGAGCTGCCCCAGTCTAATGGTCTTTCAACTAATTATTTTAGCATACCTCAGACTCTACTCAACATTCTCATTACTTTTTTGGAGAAATAAGTAAGATTAAGTAAGAGTTCAAAGCTCATACAAAGTGCCTGGCTTTAGTACCACTCAATTAATACCATTTTTCAGATTATTTTCTTAAATCCTTAAGCCTACTCTGTGAGATAGATACTATTATTAGGCAAGTTTTACCAATGAGGAAAATGTGGCTCAAAGAGGGTAAGCAATTTATCTAACTCACTGAGCCAGTCAATGCTTTACCTACCGCACTACATTGACTCTATGGCAAAAAGGTGCCAGAATACTCTAGCCTTGTTTCCTTCTTTGTTACCTAAGGTGGATGCAGTCCCATGAATAGCTATAGCCTTGCTTCAGAAACTCTACATTCATAATTGGTTTGCAAAGACTGAGGTAGAGATGGAGATCAGCTCCAATGACAAAGAAATATAGAGAAAGTCCTTCCTTTCCCTGCCTCACCTACATTCCTGCTTAGCACCATGGTCGCCAGAACCAACCAACAGAATCTGGTAAGCCAACCACTTGGTCAGATTCATCAAACCACTGAAACTGTGGGCCTTCAGGCAGTCCCATCAGTTTGTAGAGTTAAAGAATATTAAAACTAGGAGGCACCTCGGGGGACAAATAATTGGACTTCCTCATCTTACATATGAGAAAACAGGCCCAGAGCTTAAACAAACCTCCCACAATCCCAGAACCAATATGTGGAAGAACCTGGTCTTGAACTCAGGTTTTTGGACAAGACTCAAAAGATGGACTCTTACTTTATCATATCTGTAGTAGCTGTGGCCTTGATTTGTCATCCCCCTGCCATCCCTCGATAGCAAAATGATCATAGCTTCTACTTACAAAATTCCTTCCACTTCAAGCCAAACATTATGACATCATGATACTTTTCTAGAGTTGTAATTCATTGTAGACGCATTTGTGTTTCTGCTATATATGTTCATTACTTTTCAACATTTAAAAACCAACTAGGATATAAGTCCTTAAAGATAGACTCTGTGTCTATTTTTCTCTTTGTGTGTTTTACTCTTTTCCTCACCCTATAATATACTGCAGTTCTCAAATCCACCCAGCAGGCTATTCAAAGACACCTTGCATGACAAGATTCTCCTTTTATAAATATGAGATCTGAGACTTGTGTAAAAAATTACAGTTTTTCATGACTAGAGGAAATTTTTGCTTCCATGGACTTTTTTTTTTACTAGTGAAATAACTTTTCAAATTCTATGAACAAATTTAAAACCAATGAAACAAAAACACACCATTCCAAGCTGCTGTGATTGAATGCTTATGTTCCCCCTACATTCAAATGTTGAAGCCTAACCTGAACGTGATGGTATTTGGAGGTGGCGATTGTAGACATGGATTAGGTTATGAGGGCAGAACCTTTATGAATGGAATGAGTGCCCATATAAAAGTTGCCCTAGAGTGTTCTCTCCTTCCTTTTGCCACCTGAGGTGACAGCAAGAAGACAGCTGTCTATGAATCAGGAATGGGTCCTCACCAGACAGCAAATCTGCCAGTGCCCTAATCTTGAACTTCCCAGCCTCTGGAACTGTGAGAAATAAATTTCTGTTGTTTACTACCACCCAGTCTGTGGTAGTTTATTATAGCAGCCCAAACAAAGACATGATCCAAATGTCCAAGACAGCTACTTTTCCCAAAGGCCATTCATATTAGTGAATCATAACTGTCAGAATTACCATCCATTAACATTTTGACCATTCATTTGGTGTGAGGCTCTGCGTATTGCTTGCAGCCACCACCACTATCCTCTCTACAGTATCCCAAGCCCCATAATCAGTCTCAGGACCTTTTAAATAGAACACGATTCTACTTTAATCATAATCAGCAGAGAGAGTTTGGGCTCCACAATTACTTTTAATGCCATTTTCTTGACAAATGTGCATTAAAGATTTGTTTAAATTTTGCTGTGCAAACAGCTCACAAATGAACATGAACTTGCTTAAATATCAAGAGTTGGGGTTGAATTTCAAAAATGGGCAATGAATAGGGGAAAAAAATAGTGATTCTGTACAGTGATTCTGAGAGCAGGAAAGGCATGCCATAGCTAAATCTTTTGCCATAGGGCAAATAAATCATTATTTGTTATCAATACATGATCATTAAATATAAAATACCTCTCTCCATTAGGTCTGAGTCTTCAGAATATAATTTGATCCTTTTAAAAAAAATCACATGAAGCCCTTGGCTAACACAGACATGTTTAATGCCTGTTTTGTTTCAGTTCTCATTACAAAGGCTACTATTGTCAGAGACATAATATAATTCCTACCAGAGGACTTAAGAAATAAGATTCAAAACAGGCCAGGGACTTAGTCATCCATATCAGATTTTCCAAAATGTCCAAAAAATTAATCAGTTCATCCTACACTATAAGAAGAGCATCAGTACTAGCTCATGAATTATGGAGCAGTTAGTCCAACTCTCAAAACTGAAAGTTTCTGGGGCAATTCATTAAGAAAAAGATCAATTTGTAAAATCCTGGAGGTTATTAACTTGTTTGGAAGCAGCCCACAAAATTTGTCATGTCAAACCAATTCCATTCTTCTTCAGCCGGGGGAGGTGAGAGGTGGCATGAAAGATGCAAAGGAGATGGTTTACTCTATTCTTAATAAGGCTTTGGATAAATCAACATATTGACCAACAACTAATATGTTGTTTGGTTAAATTTAGGGACAACCAAACCACCGAAAGTGATACGGTAACAAATAAGAGAATCA
Organism: Macaca nemestrina; assembly: GCF_043159975.1. NCBI lineage: Eukaryota > Metazoa > Chordata > Mammalia > Primates > Cercopithecidae > Macaca > Macaca nemestrina. The sequence continues at coordinate 136,333,912 of NC_092125.1, forward strand.
ATCCTTCGCCCAATATTTATTGAGTTTCTGGAATGTACAAGGCACCCTGCTAAGCAATGTGTGGGAGACAAAGAAAGTCAGACAGCTGCTCTACACTCAAGACGATTAGCGTGTAGCAGGAAAGGCAGTGTTCATCAACACTACTAGGCATAAGGCCCTGGAGATAGTTAGGCATTATAGAATAAGGTTAAAAACCTGGACCCTTGAACCAGAACATCTAGGTGTGAACCCTAGATCTGTTATTTACTAATAGCATGAACTTTGGAAAGTTTTATGACTGTTGCTGTTTAATTTCCTCATCTGTCAAATAGTGGTCATGACAAGGTTATGTACATGATAGGGTATGGTTAGTATTAAATGAGTTATCACACATAAAACACTTAGAATAGTGTGGGAAATTCAAGGGGAGACATTATTTGCCATGGTAGATAGTTTTGAAAGGGAGGAGGAGGAGAAGGATGAAGTAAGCAAGAGGAATAAGAAAGACATGTTGAAGATGCAGCATTTAAGCTGACTCAAATAGGTAGGACTTGGACATGCAGAGATTGAGATAGACAAAGGCTGTGGTTTACATAAATGCTATATTTGTTTAGTAATAACAAATACACTAATGTGTAAAATAGATTTCTGTCATATCACTGAATAGTCCAATTTTACCACATCATAATGTCCATAAAAGACAGAAATGACACACCAGGGCCTGTTGGGGACTGGGGGACTGGGGGAGGAATAGCGTTAGGAGAAATACCTAATATAAATGGTGAGTCGATGGGTGCAGCAAACCAACATGGCACATGTATACCTATGTATCAAACCTGCACGTTGTGCACATGTACCCTAGAACTTAAAGTATATTTAAAAAAAGACAGAAATGAAAGACAAAAATAAGGACTCATTTACATGGACATCATTATGAGGGCCTGGAAATCAAGGAAAATTAAAAAGAGAAAAAGGGTAAAGAAAAGAGAAGGGGTACCCTGAGCAGCTCAGAAAAAGACACACACACACACACACACACGCACGCACGCGCATGTATAGCAAGAAGATGGAAATTAGAGTAGAAAGGATTATTTCTATTTCAATTTTATACTTATTCATTTTTCCTTTGTTTAATAATAAATGTCTGACTTCCATCAAAAGATAACAGATAACAGATATCCAGGCTGGGTGCAGTGGCTCGTGCCTGTAATCCCAGCACTTTGGGAGGTCGAGGCGGCCATTCAGGTCAGGAGCGTGAGACCAGCCTGGCCAACGTGGTGAAACCTCGTCTCTACTAAAAATACAAAAATTAGCTGGGCATGGTGGCACACCCGTGTAATCCCAGCTACTTCGGAGGCTGAGGCACGAGAATTGCTTGAACCTGGAAGGCAGAGATCATGTCATTACATTCCAGCTTGGGCAACACAGCAAGACTCCATCTCAAAAAAAAAGAAATAAATAAAGATAACATTCAAACTAGTATAAGCCAAAAAGGAAAGTTGATTCTTAGAAAAGAATTGTAATCCAATGACTCCAATGGCAAGCAGTGCTGCCAGGCTGCAGAAGGTGAAGTGCTATCGGGGGCGAAGCGTGCTCACTTATTCTGTCAGTGATACTTCCCTTTCTTCCCTCGCTCTCTCAGAGCGAGATGGCAGTCTCCAGAGAAGGTGTATGTGGACTGGTCAGTCACCCCCACGGATTCCGTAAGGTCTACCCATCTGTTCTTCCAGCCTTGTACAAAGCTGGACACCCAGTAGACCAGGAGTTGTTGCTGGAGGAGATCACTGCAGGATTTGGCCCCTGCTTGTTTAGAACCCTCCCCTGCTTCCACCTTGTATCTAGAAATAAACTTGGCATAAATTGCCTACTCAATAAACGTTGAGAGACTTACAATTTATATGGAAGCCTTGGTTTACTCCAATTCTTGACATGTAATCTTTAAATGGGATGCTTTTCTTTCTTCAATATAAGAAATGTATATGTTTGAAGAGGTAGTTTTCTTGAGTTTAAGGGAAACCAACACCTGTGTTATAAGTCGGAGATAGCTAACTTCTTCAGGAAGTATGCCCCTATGTCAGAGGTACACTGTAGGCGCTCTTTCCTGATTCCACTCCTCAGATATACAATGTTTCAACCACTTACTGTTCTTACATAGTCCATATTAGAAACTGTGAGATCTTTTCTTTATCCCTATCACAGATTCTATGCTCAGATTTTAAAGAAAAGAAACCCTCTTCCCACTAGCAAGTCACATCTACCGCCACAGTAACACATTTCCCTCATGCTGCCTGAGGAAGTGACTGAAGCAATATTGAGGTGGCCACCATGACAGTCAAATGTCAGCAGTCACTGTCTGCACATTCAGCCAAGTTCCTGCCGGAAGATCCAGCTGAATGGGCAGGTTCACCCGGCCTGTGCAACCACGAGCAGTCAATATTTAAATGTACCTAATTTCCCTGCAGGTACAGAGAGAAACTAAATTATGAAGCCTCAAAAGCAACACAGATGGCAAACTCTTACAAAATGCAGGTTTCACCATGCTAGTTGCCTTGGTTAATACTGAGTGTCAACTTGATTGGACTGAGGGATACAAAGTATTAATCCTGGGTATGTTTGTATGGCTGTTGCCAAAAGAGATTAACATTTGGGTCATTGGGCTATGGAAGGCAGATCCACCCTTAATCTGGTGGCACAATCTAATCAGTTTCCAGTGAATATAAAGCACGCAGAAAATCGTGAAAAGGAGAGAGGGGCCTAGCCTCCCAGTCTACATCTTTCTCCCATGCTGGATGCTACCTGCCCTCAAACATCAGACTCCAAGTTCTTCCGTTTGGGGACTTGGACTGGCTCTCCTTGCTCCTCAGCTTGTAGGCAGCCTACTGTGGGACCTTGTGATCATTAAGTCAATACTTAATAAAGTCCCCTTTATATGTATACACTATCCTATTAGTTCTGTCACTCTGAGAGAACCCCGACTAATACACTAGTTCTTTACACAACGTTTAAAGTGTATTGTTCACCTGAGTCTGAACACTCTTCATTTCTGTATATTTTGCCCTCTCAAGGTATCCCACATACATATACTACCTTAAAATCCAAGCTAAGATGTCTGAAATCACACAGAGAGTTTATCTTTGTTTGACTCCTTTTGCTCCAACTTTACTTCCCATGGGAGAAATATATGCTGATGTGAGGCGCTACTTCAGCACATTGAAAACTGATCTGGAATTTTTCTGAGCTTTGTCCTGCCCTTCACAATAATCAGGCTTTCTGTTGACAGCTCCTTCTTCACCAATACTCCGCAGCTATTGAGACTCCTTATTCTATGTACTTCGCTGTCTAGAGCCCTATTAACCTCAGATTTATTAGCTTTTTTTTGTCAACCACTTACACTGCCAGCCTCCCAAGAGAAGAACACATCACAAAGCAAAGAAACTCTAAGAGACACATACATAGAAAAATATCTCAAATAGCAAACATTTACTGAAAGCAGGAAAGTCAGATGATAGCACTTGAATAACCCTTCTCCCCCACAAGAACATTCTATAGATACACTCATGGAAGTTGTGCAAATAAATCTCATTATGCTGCCGAAGTACAGAATTATTGTCTCTCTGAGAGTACTGAGATGAAGCTGAGAATCTTCACAAATTTACTGGTCTGGCTCCAGACACATGCTAGATTATATTTATCAAAATGAATGGATTTTAAAGTGAGTCCAAAATAGATTCTTTCAAAAATCTAAGACTTTGCCTCAGAGGGGCTTCTTTTTTTAAATTCTGTCCTGTCTCTGGCTTCAAGAGAGGAGGCTATGAGGGAATAGTTATTAAAACAAAGAGAAAAAGGTAATTTGACTTAAGTTACTGATCCAGAGAGCTGCCAGATGTCAATAGAGGCAGCAGAGGTTACTAGCAGCTAGGGACCAGAAATAGAAATTAGAGCAAATGTATCCATAGAAAATGTCTGAAAAGTCCATTTGGAGTGATTTTGAGATCCCTAGATGGAACCTCTCCTGGCTGACCAGACTAGGCAGCTGCTTCTTTGGTCGGTTCCACAGACACATTCTTCGTAAGTGTCATGTTCCTAATTATTCCACTTCAATATATCAATCTGATATATGCAGCTCAGTTTAACCATAAGACCAACCAAAAGGGACATAAGTGAACACATCTTTCCACTGGATTCATTTGTCACCCAGCTCATACACAAGGTGTTTACACACACACACATACACACACACACACACAGTGAATACTCAATATAGCTAATATTTCTTGACTGCTTACTATGTGCCAGTGCAAACTGGCACTGTTTGATCTCTTTTAACTTCTCTAAGTCTTAGCTTATTTAACTCTCAGAAGTTCTGTGTGATAGGTAATATTATTGTCCCCATTTTAGAGATGAAGTAACATTTTCTAAATGAATGCAAAGAGGAAATAAGTAACTGGTCCAAGCTCAAATAGTAAGTAATGGAGGAAACTTAGAAAAACAATTAGTCTAGCTTTAGAGTTTGGGCTCTTAATTACCGTAATTGTCTTCCTAAAATAGTACTTAACAACGAAAAGTGTCCACAGTATCACAACATGTGCCTTAAGAAAGTAAAATTTTAAAGTTATTTTATCAGGTTCTGTGCATTTGTAGAAAGACAAAATATAGAGTCATTTAACTACAAGTTCTTTGTTTCTATATATTTTTTATCCTCTAGATCTATATTGTACAATACGAAAGCCATGCTGAATTTCAAAGACTGAGTACCAAAACTGAGACCATAAAATACTTCGTTAATAATTTGCATCTGGTTATATGTTGAAATGATAATTGTGAATATCTTGAGTTAAATACAATACCAATGTAAATGATATTCATTTCTGTTTACTTTTTTAAATGTGGCTACTAGAAAATTTTTAATTCCATATATGGTTCATATTGTAGTTTTTCTTCTGTTTTTAGAGACAGGGCCTCACTGTCACCCAGGCTGGGGTGCAGTGCTATGATCATAGCTCATGGTAACCTTGAACTCCTGGGCTCAAACTATTCTCCTGCCTCAATCTCCAAGTTGCAGGGACTATAGGTGTATGTTGCCATGGCTAGCTATTTTTTTAATGTTTTGTATAGATGGGGTCTTACTGTGTTGCCCAGGCTGATCTCAAACTCCTGGCCTCAAGCAATCCTCCCACCTTGGCCTCCCAAACTGCTGGAAGTACAGATGTGAGCCATCACACCTGGCCATACATTGTATTTTTAATGGATAGTACTCAATTTATGTAGGTAAATAAGGATATAAATAAACTCTGTCTCAGATTCATCACATAACCTTGAAATGGTGAAGGCTTAGTGGCTCATTTTTATAACTACATCATTAATTTTTTGTACCTCAATAACATTTTAGTTCCTACTAAGATTTTGAAAATTTAGTTATAACTGTCTTTATTTGCAGACAATATCATCTTTACATAGAAAATCCTAAGGGATTTATAAAACAAAGCTAGTAAGTACATTGACCAAGTTCAAAGGATACAAGGGTAATATGCAAAGTTAATTAAATTTTCATGTATCAACAGCAAATACTTGACAAGTGAAATTTAAACTGATTCATTCCATTTAAAATAGCACCAAGAAATAGAAAATAGGAATAAATTTACCAAAAGATATCTAAAAGTATACATCATTTCTGACAGAAATAAAAGAAGACCTATATAAACGAAGAGATATACTATGTTTATGGGTTGGAAGACTAAATATTATTACAATGTCAATTCTCCTTAATTTGATCAACACGATTTCAATAAAACTTCCAGTGAGCTTTTTAAAGTAGATACCACAAAGTTGTTTCTTAAATCTATGTGAAAATATCCTATAATAGCCAAAACATTATTGAAAAAAAAAGAAGAAAAAATTTCAACTCACACTGCCTGATTTCAATGTTTACTATGAAAAGTATGGTATTGCATAAAATTTTTTAAAAGATCAGTGAAACAGAATAGAGAGTCTGGAAACATATGATCAAGTATGTGGATTTTTTACAAATGTCCCACAGCAATTCAATGAGAAAAGAATAATTGCTTCCAAAAATGATGCAGTAATTAGATGGGGAAGAAATTAAGTTTAACTTCCACTTCACAGAAATATTAACTCGAACTGGCTTATAGACCTAAAAGCAAAAGCTGAAACTCTAAATCTAGAGGAAAACAGAATGCCTTTGTGGTTCAAGGAGGCAAAGCTTTCCTAAAGATGAGACAAAAAGCACTGATCATAAAAAAAAAATTGACAATTGACTTCATCAAAATGAGAAACTTCTGCTCATCATCAAAAGACATGGTTAAGAAATGAAAATGCAAGCTACAGTCTGGGAGAAAAGATTCACAGTGCATATATCTGACAACAGACTTGTATGGAAAAAAAATTATACCAGATTGTTTATAGCAGCTTTATTCATAAGAACCAAAAACTGGAAACAACCCGAATGTCCATCAACATTTGAATGGATAAACAAATTGTGATATATTCATACAATGAAATAACGCTCAGCAATAAAAAGGAATGAACTACTGATATAACATGAATGAATCTCAAAAACCTCATGCTGAGTGAAAGAAGCAAGACATGAAAGAATGTGTACTCTATAATTTCATTTATATGAAGTGTAAGAACAAGCCAAAGCAATCTGTGGCGATAGAAATTAGAACGGTAATCTCTCCTGTGAGGTATAAACTCAGTGGTAAAGTGCACAAGGAAAAATTCTGGAAATGTCCCGTAGTTTGACAACAGTTGTGCTTAACACAGGTGTATATATTTATCAAAACTCACTGAAATGTTCACTTCCTATCTGTACATTACATTACACTATATATAAATTTCACTTCAATAAGAAGTCTAGTTACATTGCTCAAACTTATATACACCTTTCACTAAATATTTAGTTTACAATGCGATTAAAGTCATCATGAAATGTGCACTACACAAAGGCAGGAATATTTTTTTTTAACTACTAAATTCTCAATGCCTGGTCCTCTATATTTGCCAATAACAAATAAATATTTGTTAATGGATGAGTTATGGAACACATCACTAATGTCAGCTAAGGATCTTAACCTCAAGTTATATATATTCTTGTGTTTCCAGTTATGTGTTTATAGAGATATATTATTTAAACTAAATAGAGCATCTCGAATTGTAGTGTGCCTAAAACAGAAGATAGAAATTGAGTAAAGAATTCAGGCTGGACACGGTGGCTCTCTCCTGTAATCCCAGCACTTTGGGAGGCGGAGGCGGAGGCGGAGGCGGGCGGATCATGACGTCAGGAGATCAAGACCATCCTGGCTAACACGGTGAAACCCGTCTCTACTGAAAACTACAAAAAATTAGCCGGACATGGTGGCGGGCGTCTGCAGTCCCAGCTACTCGGGAGGGTGAGGCAGGAGAATGGCATGAACCCGGGAGGCGGAGCCTGCAGTGAGCCGAGAGGGCACCACTGCACTCCAGCCTGGGCGGCAGAGTGAGACTCCATCTCAAAAAAAAAAAAAAAAAAAAAAAAAAACAGAATTAATTCAGTGGTTACTTCAGTGGTTATAAACGTAACCAGCTTAATAACTAATAGCTAAAATTGTCAGCCCAAATTCTCCAAGCGTTTCACCATTCATGTAGGCACTCAACAGTAACTAAGAGATTTTAACATTAAACATGATGAAAGGTGTGCTAAGGTTATCTAAACAGATTAAAAAATAAACTTTTGAGAAATTTATGACCAATTCCTAGGGGTTTGGAATATAGTTACACATGTGGTTCACATAACTATTCCTCTGCAAAGCATTAGGGTAGAATTAAATTATTTCCTAATGAGTAGCCATTTTCTTTTCTGAGATATGATCAAAACTAACCAGACATCAATAAGAATTCTATGAGTGTACTATGTAAAGGAGGTCAAGATCTTTTAGTATTTTACGCTCATAGTTATACTATGGAAGCTCAGTTTATTCTTATGTTTTATCAAATATTCAAAAAAAAATTTGGTTAAAAAATGACCAGGGCTTACATGTGGTAGTCTATTATAACATATTTTTTAAGATACGTGTCCCTGCGATCTCCAAAACAAAAAAAATCTCCACTTTTATACAGTGACATCAAATTTTTTTCCAATACATTAAAATCTAAGAGAAAAATTAGAAGAATCTTAAAGTAGATGCACAAACATTTATCATCATTGAAGAACATTATTTTCCTGTGGCTAATATTTAATTCCATGAGTTAAACAAGTAAACTTAGACTTGGCACCTCACAATGGCTGTACCTTATGAAATCATTCACCTCAGGGAAAACCAGTTACATTTTGTTTTACATCAAGTTGAGATTTTCTGATTAATTTTGGGTATGATTATCTCAGGAAACTATCGCAGAAAGAAGTATTCTAAAAGAAATACCACATGAAACGAGGTTGTGTTGGCCATATAGTTCTGTATATTTCAGTTCTGAGATGTTATACCTGGTTAGTCTCGAGAGAAGAGAGAGAAAAAAAAGAGAGTATGTGTACAGTAGAAGAGAGGAAGTAGGAAAGACAAGTTGAATGAAGGTTTGTCCCTGAAGAAAACATAAAAATTATCTAACCTATGCAAGTAATTTATACTTTTTCCATTTCCCAAGCACCTAATAGAGCTTTTAATGCTTTTTCTTATTTTTATAAAACAATCTAGTTTTGAACAGGTTTGAAAAGTAATATACCTGCATGTAACAGAATATTCATGGCCATTTTTGAACATTCACACACACACACACACACACACATTGTACATACAATTTGACTTCCGTAGTTCTATGAGAAAGATTATTTCTGATTGGGTGACTCTGCCTCAGTGGTTGCTAGGTAGTGAGCTTTTGGAATAAGTGCATTTCCTACCTCCAAATCAATAATCGTACAATGTTAATTTAGAACATGATCTCCATGGTCACCAACAATTACTATGAGAATTTGCTTTTCACGAAACAGCATTTGCACAAAACTTGTCCCTGCCAATGTATTCTTGAGTACTTACTATATTTGACATTGGCAGCTGTAAGTACCATGGCTTGCTCTTTGCTGTTGGATCTATTGATTGAAATGCCATTCATTTTGTGCAGATAAAAGAAATATGGCTTAGCTGGCTTCTGTTTATTAAGACGTGGCCAAGTAGAAATTTCATTTAATTTTAAGAAGCCATGATATCATTTTCCTTCCATCTTTGCTTCTCACAAAAAGTTATTTGAAATTCGGGAAAGAATTTGAAACCATTCACATGCTGTTTGGGGAAAAAAAAAAAAAAAAAAGCCTTTAGCTTCTAGTAAGTCTTCTACTAACAGCCTTTATTTCCACCACAAAAATACTTTCACTATGAAAGCAAACTGTCAAATAGATGTACTTAAAAAAAAAAAAAAAAACAGAAAGAAAGAAAAAAAAAAGCATCCACTCTGAATGAAGACAAAAGTACTGATGAAGATGAGTGGAAAAAAGAGGATGGGTCTCCATAGAGCAGCTCAAATCAACTTGTAACAAAGCACTTGTTTGCAAGTTTTTCTATTTAAATGGAATGATTTCACAAAAGAAGAAGGGCAGGAAGAAGATGTTTGGAGATCAGTGTAAATGTATCAAAATGTAAGTATCTATATTAGTTTGCTAAGGCTGCCATAGCAAATGACCACAAACTAAGTAGTTTAAAACAACAGAAATTACTGTCTTGCAGCTCTGGAGGCTGGAAATCTGAAATCAAGGTGTAGGAAGTGCCACTCTCTCTCTCTGAAGGCTCTAGAGGATCATCCTTGTTTGCCTCTGCCTAGCTAGTGCTCGTTGTCAGCAATCCTTGGCAAGAGGTCTGTGGAGCTTAACTCCAATCTCTGCTTGGACGTCACATAACCACCTTCCTTCTGTATGTATCTGTGTCCAAATTTTCCTCTTCTTTTGAGGACACCAGCCATTGGATTAGGACCCACCCTAATGCAGTTTGACTTTACAATGACTTGATTATATCTGCAAAACTTTATTTGCAAATAAGGTCACACTTTGAGATTCTGAGTTGTGAACTTTGGCAGGGACATGATTTATCCCAGTACTGTTGGCTACCTTGGAAGATTAGATTGTGTGCTACATGAGAGTAAGGACTATCACTGACTAACTTCTGTATCCTCAGCATCTAGCATGAAGTCTAAGTACCATGTAGATACTTAATAAATGTTTGTTTAATAGGGTAGATGGATAAATAAATAAGAAATGAGATAATGACTCAGTGATGAAAAACCAATAAATTATAAATGTTAAAAACAATGAATGTCACTTTGTGTTGCATTATATTTTATGCTATTTACCTTTAGGTTTCTGTTTGGGAACAGTCCAGTCAGGATCCAAGACTCCCACTGTAGCCTGGATCAGAAAACACTATCATGCCCCTCAACCTCTCTGGACTTCTATGTCCACATCATGAGCTCTAACATAGAATAACTGTGTTAAAGCACCAATGAAGATCTTTCTAGTTTAATCAAACTATGCTGCTCTTCCTTGCAGTACATGAAAATAAAATAGAGCTTCTTATAAAACAGCATATCCAATTAAGGCAAAAGACAGAACAGTAAGCTGTCTTCATTTTATGTCAGCCTCTCTTGGTTCTTTATATACTATTTTTCCAGAAGTCTTGAAAAATGTGTCAGAAGATTTTTTCAGATTTCTCTTGCTTTAGCAAAGCTATGACAGATTATAAGGTTAGCTCTGCCATTTAAGAGAGAGAAAGACATCTCCTTGTCTTTATTAAATGGAAGCAGTGACCAGAATTAGTGTCCTGTGCTATGAGGATACCACTATATTCTCATTTTACAAAGGTGTTAGAAGTTTGGCATCCTAATCATGAGCCAAAGGACTACAAAGAGAAAATATTGGGAATCATTGAGATGTTTATCATTTTCTTTGGTGAGAAACCCTGGGAAAGAATCACAGCTTTAAAAGGCAACCACGAGACAGTAACAAAGATTTACCATCATCCTACCCCCTTAAACCTTTCCTTGTTCCTATTATTTTGTTTCTAGAGCAGTTGAGTGGCATGCTCACGCTACCATTAACTAATAGCCTCTATCAAAAATATCAGAAATTATAACTGCTTTTCTGTAAAGCTCCAAATTTGTGTACCATTTGATAACAATATGCTGGTATTTCAGGAACAGGAATTGGAACCACTCCCCAAAAATATTTCCCCAACCACCTTATTTCCAAAGTCTGAAATTCCATGATCAAGTCACCAGGTATTAGGTAAGAGTTTCTCCTACTGTGGAAAATGCAAACACCCCTAGAAATTGGTCCACATTAAAGACTTCCCTCATAATATTTTATCAGGATCCAGAGAGAGGGATTTTTGAAAATTTAAAAATGTTATAGCACCAGTTATTACGATTGATTTTTAACCTTCTTTACCAGGAAAAGCTAAAGAAAAACAGACTCATGCTGAAATCTAACCAGCCATGCTAGCGGAAATCACATTTTTCCTAGTGTACCCACTTTCCTACTCTCTTACATGATAGCTTTTCTTTACTTAAACACCCCACATCCCATTTCCTCTTTTCATTGTCAGCCGATGACCTTAAATCTTATTTCACTGAGTTATCAGAAGTTCTCAGAAGTACCACATGCCCCTACCACATCCACCAATCTACCTGCCTCTGTGCTGGCATCCTATGCCTTCCCTCTGGTCGCTTTCCATGGTCCTAGGGATGGTCAATGCTTCCCTGGGCTGCCCCTCCGTGCACTCTCACCTGCTCAACTGTCCTCCACCTGCATCATCAGTTTCTCCTCTCTATTCATTCTTTCCTATCAGCCTCCCATTTTTAGAAAAGATTTCCCTTGAAATATGATGTTGTCCATTACTATACCATTGTATTGCCTCCTTGATAGAAATCATTCCTAAAAGATGTCTATACTTGCTGTCTTTACTTCCTCCCCCATATCACTCTTGAGCTTACCCCAATCAGTTTCATCTTCACCATGCCACGTGCTGCAAAAACTCTTGTCAAAGTTATCAAAATCTCTATATTAAAAATTCAATGGTTCATTTTCAGCCCTATGTTTTTCCCCCTACCAGTTGCATTTTCATTCGCTGTTTCTGGAAGTACTTTCTTCACTTGACTTCCTGTCTCCACTGGAGACTTCCTGTCTCCACTGGTCCCTCCTCAGCTGATCTTTTCCTCTGTTCTCCAATGTCTAAATACCAATGCACACCAAGAACCAATCTTTTGATGACTCCCAACTTGTATTTCCAGTTTTGAAGTCCAAACTTGCATATCCAACTCTTTTTTATACTGATACTCAAGTGCCCAATAGGCCACTCAATCCTAACATGTTCAAAGATATCATCCTCATTCACTTCTTTGAACTTACTCTGTCCCCAGTCTTACTCATCTATGTAAATATCAACTTCAGTCTTTCAGCTGCTCAGGTTAAAAATCTTGATGTTATATATGAACCTTCCTTTTCTCTCATACCTGATTTCCCCTTCATCAGTCATCTTCACAGGTAGACCTTCAAAATGTACTCACAATCTGACCCCTTCTCCACCTCGGCTGCTACCATCAGGTAGGATATTTTAATAGCCTCTTAACTGGTCACTCTTCCCCATCCCTTATTTCCTTCCCCATCCTCAACAGGCAGAGCAATCCTTTCAAAACTAAAGTCAGATCACATCACGCCTCTGCTCCCAAATCCTCCAGTGGATCCTTATCACACTTAGATTAAAAACCAAATTCCTCAAATGTTTGCTTATGGTTTGGTCCGCATCACATCTCTGAACTCATCTCCTATTTCTCTCCAGTTTGCTTCCTCTGCTCCATTTTATTTGCTCTTCTTCCAATATTGTAAACACATTCTCACCTAAGGGTCTTTGGGCTGGCTACTCCCTGTGTCTGAAACACTCTTCCCCACATAAACACATGGTTGTATCTTTTATTTTCTTCAGGTCTCTGTTCACATGGTACTTTGCCAGGGAGGTCTTTTCTGGCCATCCCATATTAAATAACAATTCTGCCACCAGAATTCCCAACACCTATCATTGCTAAATATTATATGTATATATATATACACACTTGTTAATTTGTCCATTATCAAGCTCTTCTTCTAGAAATTGATGCCTATGCTCCCTAGACAGGGACTCTTGACTGTTTTATTCATTACTATATTCCTAGATCCCAGAACAGTACCTGGCCTATAGTAAGTGCTCAATATGGTTTTCTCAAATGAATAAGTGCCCCCTTTTTAGCAACTTCATTCTTACTTCTCCCAACAATACCTTCTTCTCATTTTCCTCTCATTGACGTGATTAAACCAGATCAAGAAACTGCCATCTGCAAATGATACTTAGAATTCCTCCCACAGGCAGAGTTCCTTGAAAACTAAACCAAAAAGTAATAGAAAGCTGTGGAAAATTTTAATATATTTATTTTAGGTTAAAATTATAATTTTTACTAGGCCTGCACAGCATGATTTATTTTAGGAAAAACATTTGTGAACCAAAGGAGGAAAAAAAAAAAAGAAAAAGAAAAAGAAAGCAAGAAAAGGAGGGCGGGAGGGGGTTAGTTAACTGTCAGATCTTTCCTAGTTACTGCAAAGGTTATCTACGAGGATCAGATGTGTGTGAAAACACTTTGTAAACCGCACAGTGCTGCAAACCCAGGTTGTTTAATTAAAATCATATTTTCTTGTTTCATTTTCAACCAAGTCATTTTTGTTTACAGATCTATTTTTTAAAGCCTTTCTAAAATATTCGGGTAACACTTTCTCCCTAAGTGGATATAGTACTGCATTCTAAATCTTGTCTTCTATAAAAAGAGAAAGAACAGTGTGGTAGGCGGAGCGATGCCCCCACCCTTCCTAACTACCAAAGATGTCCATGTCCTAATCCCTGTAACCTGTGAATATGTCAGGTTACCTGGCCAAGGGAAATTAAAGTTGCAGATGGAATTAACATTGCTAATTAGCAGACCTTAAAACAGGGAGATTAGCCTGGATCAAGTGTGCTCGATATAACTACAAAGGTCATTATAAGGGGACATCAGAGAGACCCAACAGAGATAGTGACATGAAACCTGGTAAACGTTGCAGGTTTTGAAGATGGAAGGGGGCCAGGAGCCAAGGAATGTGACTGGCCTTAAAAAAACCAGAAAAGGCAAAGAAGTGGATTCTTCCCTAGAGCCTGCAGAAGGAATGCAGCCCTCCTTACACCTTGATTTTAGCCCAGTGATACTCGTGTTGGATTTTTGACCTCCAGAACTATAAGATGATACATTTGCATTGTTTTAAGCACTGAGTTTGTGGTAATTTTTTACAAGAGCAATAGATAATGAAGACAAACAACAATGTGGCAAAGCATAGGCTCCCACACCAAACAGACTTGAGTCTTAGTTCCAGAACCACCAACCCCTGCCAGCCTTTCTTCCTCATCAGTAAAATGAGAATCATGATAGTGCCTTCTCCCTAGGAATAGCGTTAGGATTAACTATGATGGTGTAAAGAAGTTAAAACAGGGCCTGGAACAAGGCAAGTTCTCAATAATCATTGGCTTTTAGCTTTTAACTGATCATTTTCTTTGAATTTTAAGTATGAATTTACCATAGAAGTCAAGGGCATAGTATAGTAAACTGCATATGTATTGGAACAAGAATAAAATTTGGAGTTGGAAGAAAGCTATCATAGCGATGTGATCTTGGACAAACCATTTGACCTTCTTCATCTGCAAAATGAGATAATCATGACTGCCCAGTCTATACCAAATTAGGTGCTCAAAATGAAAGCACTTTGGAACTCAAACTCATGCTGCAGGAATTTTTGCACATCTTGTAAATCCTTCCTGTCAGCTTCTTTTGTTGGCATTTGGTTTTGTAAGTGTGGTATAATGAAGAAAGTTTCTCTAGCTATTGCAAGGTTATAGTTAGTTGGGTTTTGGTTATGATCATTTTTTCACTAGATAACGAGGTCGTTGAGAGATAATATTAGCCAAACAAGATTTTTCTTTAAATGTAATATGGGTCATAACTATGTCCCAGAGAAGAATCAGAGAAATTTTTCTAAAATCACCATAAAGAATGTGACATTTCTTTCTCTGTATTGACTCTTCTTGAAAAATGCTTATCTTAAGCTCAGCTCACCTTCATCACAATTCTTTTGAACAGGCTGAGTGTCTGAAGACTAGATCACATCTGTTTTTGCATAGAGTAGGAATCCTGTCATCACAAATGCAGTGACCCAGGCAGCCTGGTCCCTCATTTTCTCTTCCCTTCTCCCTTAATCAGATGTTACGTGTGAAAAGTCCTCGATTAGCTGTAATATACCTCGGTTGGGCTTCCACTTTAACACCATTGTTGCTCTAGATCTTTCTCGGTCTTTTATTACCATTATTACTATTATTATTATTATTATTTATTCACCTTCCTCTTTTTCCCACTTGTTTTCCTAAATTCAACCTCTTTCCTCTCTGTCTTAGGTATTCTGTGACGCAAATGAATAGAAGCCCACAATAATAAAACTAAGGTAATAGGATGGAAAATGTGGTGGAATGGGTTAACAATGTATCCCCAGCATGTCTAATACAGACCTCTTGCTCCACGGCTGCTAGTGTTATGTAACTCTAGGGTTCCTGCTTTCAGGGAGAATGCTAGGTTAATGTGCACCAGATTTCTTTATTGCAGGCTTCTCTGGGCCTTTAATATGCTAGTATACATTGGACTGTAGCACCTAGTGTTTCAGACTTGCCTGCCCAGGAGTTCTTTTTTAAAATGTGGAATATTTGGGAAAACTAGAGTTCTCTGGATCACTCATAGGTAAAATCCAGGTTAAATATCTGCTGGGAGCTGGAAGGAGGGGGTAGGAAGCACATTTGCTAATGGCACAAGGTGCATGCCAAGACAGAAAGTTCCAAAATATTGTTTAGGTGTCTTTTAGGCTAACACAATATTGTGCTGTATTAAAGAAAAAAAAAAAAAAAGCCCTATTCTAATCCCTTTCTCTAGAGGAAAAAAGTCCACTTAATTAATTTCCTTTTTTCCTCACTCACTTATTTTTCTTTTCCCTTCCTTCCTAAAGGAGGAGATGTATTTCCTTAATTTTTCTCCTTTATCTATTTTCTTCTTTCTATTACCCTTCCACCCAAGTCAAGATGGGAAGACATAGAGATAACTTTACAAAGCATCCAGATGTAGTTTTTTTTTTTCCTCAGTGGAGAGATAAATAGGTTATAGCAGAAAACTTTTTATTGATCTTTTATAACTAAAATATTTAAATAATCAGGAATCAATTACCATTCAAATTTCTCTGGCTTTGAGTTTTTGTCCCTTTTCTAAAGCCTAAAGCTTACCATGATCACACCTTATTCTCAACAGCAAATAATCATGTACTTGAATTTTACTATGATCCTATGTCCCTAGAGCTAAGATTGGAATGTCAGAAGAGATCTTCTTTACATTTAAGAAGTACATATTCTGCCTCTTTGATTCTTACATACTGCTCAATAACTAGGCAGTTGTTATTTATTCAATAAAGATGTATCTAGTGCCTGCCGGGCGCAGTGGCTCACGCCTGTAATCCCAGCACTTTGGGAGGCCGAGACAGGTGGATCACCTGAGGTCGGGAGTTCAAGACCAGCCTGACCAACATGGAGAAAACCCATCTCTACTAAAATTACAAAATTAGCCGGGGTGGTGGCGCATGCCTGTAATCCCAGCTACTCAGGAGGCTGAGGCAGGAGAATCGCTTGAACCCGGGAGGCAAAAGTTGCGGTGAGCCGAGATCGTGCCATTGCACTCCAGTCTGGGCAAAAAGAACAAAACTCCGTCTCAAAAAAAAAAAAAAAAAAAAAAAAAAAAAAAAAAAAGATATATCTAGTGCCTATTAGGCTCTGTGCAAGGTACCAAGGATTCCAATGTATAGTTTATATTTATAGTTATTGGTGGTGGTGATGACGGTGTAGAAGATAATGGGGTCTCCTCTATAAGGTGTCTGCCATTATATGAAAGGTCCAGTAAAGTGAAAGCTCCCAGCATTCCAAAAAGATTAGCATGGGGTCAGCTTACAAAGAGTAATTATTACTGTTGGTTAGTGGCTTATTGGACCAATCTGTTGTTCTGGATCAGAGGTTCTGAACTTCAGCTGCAAAATAGAATTCTTCAAAAATATTGATGCCTGGGTCCCACCACAAATCAACTGAATTAGAATCTCTGAAGGTGGAGTCTTTGGACACTGCCATTTTATAGAAAGTCTGTTGGTGGGTATAACATCGAGCTAGTGTTGAGAGCCATTGTTGGAGATGAAAGCAAGAAGGGGATTGTATGAGGCAAAAATATCTACATTAACAGTAACTAAATTGAGAAGAAGATCAAAAGAAGAATTATTAATTCTACACAAATTAACTAAGGATCTCAAAAGTTGGGCATGCCACAGAATTATGACCAAGGGTCATAGCACCTAAGAAAACACATAAGCCAGATCTTTTGTTTCCAAAGCAACTCCATTTCCTTAGAATATGCAGAGAAAGATTGTGCTATGGAAGAGATTCCAAATTTCCAGGGAACTCAGCTTGTAGACTGGTTACATTCATCAAAGTTAAAGTTATAAATATTGCACATGGTCTCAATACTCAGAGATAAACATTTACATAGTAGATTTTATTAGCAGACAATTGTGAAACCAAATAATGATTTATCTGCAAGGTTACACACATAAGAACAAATACAATTTTAAAATAAGCTGCTCAGTTCTTCCCGTGGAAAATGGGGAAACAGATTTCTCTCCCCTCCTTTTCCTTGGAACATTTAAAATGCTTCTCTTTGAAATGTAAACCTCAAGGGAAATAGCATCTATCGTTTAGCTTTTGTGGAAATGTAAGTGCCTAACTTCAGTAGGCGCCTTGCTCCAAGTTACAAATCTACCTCCTGTCATAAGAATAGAAGAAATGTGTTTTTCCTCTGGATAAAGCAAACTAACTAACACATATGATCACCCCAGTTATTAGGTAAAATTAGGATTAACTAATGTGACAATTCATACTGTTGAGTCCTCTTACTTGAGTATAGCTATTGTTTATCTTGAAAACGTGTATGTAATGAGTTGTATATACTTGGCTTAAGGGGATGAGATTTCTTTCTGTCTTTGCAGCCTCTTAGTGGATTGTCTGTGATGTGCATCACATTCTGGTTTTATGCTTGTTTAATAATAAAACTGTTTTCTCTTTAAACTACCTTTGTGGAGAGGTTTCCTGGGCTGGGAGAAAAATTTTGGTTTTAATTATATTTTCCCGGCTGATATGGTTTGGATATGTGTCCTCACCCAAATCCCATGTTGAATTGTAATCCCCAGTGTTGGAGGTGGGGCCTGGTGGAAGGTGATTGGATCTTGGGGACGGATTTCCCCTTTGGTGCTGCTCTCGTGACAGTGAGTAAGTGCTCACAAGATCTGGTTGTTTAACAAGATCTAGTTGTTTAAAAGGGTGTAGCACCTTCCCCTGCCCTCATCCTGCTGTAGCTACATAGGACATGTCTGCTTCCCCTTCACCTTCCACCATGATTGAAAATTTCCCAAGGCCTCCCCAGTCATGCTTCCTATACTGCCGATGGAACTGTGAGTCAATTAAATCTCTTTACTTTATAAATTACCCAGTCTCAGGTATTTTTTGTAACAGTTCAAGAACAGACTAACACACCAACACACAGGAGTTACTTACTTAGGAGTGGCTTAATAAAGAGTAAAAAATATTTTCTTTTTTTCCCTCTTTTCCTTCTTATCTCAGACACATATCAGATATAAATAATTGATATATTATAGTCATATTTTGAGTTCCTTTTAATTATCACAGGTCAGAGTAAACACTTGAAAATTCATTGTTAAAATCTTTTTTTAAATTTAACCAAAAACCATAAAAGTTTCTGAGAATCCTCAAAAAATATTTGCTGCTAAAAAGAAAAAAAGTATCCATTTTGGCAATGATGAGTGGCCATATTTCTCTGAACACTGCCAAACAAATGGTTGAAAAAAAAAAACTAGGATTAAGGAAAAAAAATCTTACAATTCTTTCCTGCTTAGTGTCCACTTATGCTCGGGACAGTCTAAGGCAAAGATCTTCACTGAAAAGCAAATTGCATCAAGGTAGGCATTGTCACTCTTCCTCTAGGAAATCCCTTGAAGAAGTAAGCCTTTATTTCTATGGAAACTATGGAAATTCATTACATGTCCATAGTTTCCTGATACTAAAAGTATTGTTCAACAAATGCAAAGTGCTTGTTTCAGAAAAAAAGTTTAATTTAACAAGTTAAATTTTTTTAATTTAAAATTTGTTTCACAAGTATTTATTTAACAAGTTAATTTGTTTAAAAAGTATAGAGTGGCTGGGCATGGTGACTCATGCCTGTAATCCCTGCACTTTCGGAGGCTGAGGCAGGTGGATTACCTGGGGTCAGGACTTTGAGACCATCCTGGCCAACATGATGAAACCCCGTCTCTATTAAAAATTTTTTAAAAAATTAGCTGGATGTGGTAGTGCATGCCTATAATCCCAGCTACTGAGGACGCTGAGGCAGGAGAATCTCTTGAACCCGTGAGGTAGAGGTTACAGTGAGCTGAGATTGTGCCACTGGCCTCCAGCCTGGGAAACAAGAGCAAAACTCCGCCTGAAAATAAAGAAAAATTTTAAAAAAGTATACAGTGCTAGAGGAAATCTGTTTTTAGTTGATTGGGCTGAGAGTTCTGATGAATTGCAGGTTCTATTATGTCCTGTAGAAGCAGAACAACCACACCCAGACAAATACAATCCCACTGCCAAAACGATTGGGACATAGCCATTATCAGAGCACCATTTAGACAAGCTACACTAGGGTCCTGGGCTGATCACATGGATGGCTAACTAGAAAAAAGAGCAGGAAGACCCCGACAGCTAGTGCAAAAAACATCCCCCAGATGTTCAAAACAAGGAAAGCTGAATTTGTCCAAAAGACATTTTCCAGAGCCTGGGACTTGGTCGTTGTAGACCAGCAGTAAGGAGGAAGGTGGGGTCATGCTAGATGGTATCAGGCAATTACCAAAATGAGCCAGAGCTCCTTCACTTAGCACAGTGTCTAGGATGTAGAAATTGTGTAATAAATATTGAGGAACTATTATTTTTATTGAGGAACTATGTAAAAACACAGGGGAAGCGAGTTTAAGCACTCAGTGAAAGTTTCAAATCTATACTGGCATTAGGACAGGGGTCCTCAACCCCCAGCGTGTTAGGAACTGGGCTGTTTTTATTGAAAAAGACATGAGTAAAAGTGTCTTTCTGTCCCATTCTTTTTTTAAGTACCATTTGTTTGGTGCATGGTAACCTTGCTTAAATTCCTAAGGACAAGGTGAACACGAAACACCTACCTTAACTCAGTCTGTGGGTGGCTCATATCTATGCCCTAATGCAATAGTCCCCAATCTTTTTGCACCAGGGGCTGGTTTCGTGGAAGACAATTTTTTTCACAGGTGGGGGGTGGGGGGCAGGTGTGGTGGGAGATGGTTTCAGGATGATTCAAGCACATTACCTTTATTGCAAACTTTATTTCTATTATTATTACATAATCACCATAATGGAGAATCAGTGGGAGACTTGAGCTTGTTTTCCTGCAACTAGAAGGTCCCATCTGGGGATAATGGGAGACAGTGACCGATCATCAGGCATTAGATTCTCATAAGGTGCATGCAACCTAGAACCCTCGCATGCACAGTTCACAATAGGGTTCATGTTCCTATGAGAATCTAATGGCGCAGCTGATCTGACAGGGGGTGGAGCTCAGCTTCACTCACTTGCCTGCTGCTCCCTCCTGCTGTGCAGCCCAGTTCCTAACACGCTGGGGGTTGAGGACCCCTGTCCTAACACCAGTATAGATTTGAAACTTTCACTGAGTGCTTAACCTTGCTTCCCCTGTGTTTTTACTGTAAGTGAACAAATAATTATCCCTTTAGAAGCAAGTTATTCTTTGGAAATTTGATCTAGTGATTATTTAAACAAACACGCATACCTTATTATTCACCTAAAATCCACCAAAGTGCCCATATTGTCCAGTTTCAGCTCCAATTTGCTGCCTCCTCTCAGCAGAATTCAAACTCAGTCAAAAATTTATTTTATTTTATAAATTAATAGTTTCTTCATCCCAAGCCTTAAATAAAAAGTGTAATAAATTAAATGCTTAATGAAGAAAATACACGAGTGAGAAGTGCTACTTGATCTATATTTAAAGTGAAAGCATAAAAACTACACTTTTGATGCAGATATTGATCATTAGAAACAGGTTCTTAAATTAAGAATATAGATCATGTCACCTTTTCGTAGATCTTATTTTGGCTCAGAGTCTGAAGAAATTCTCCTACCCTCAAATGAAAACGATGATAGAACCATACACAGGAAAAACTGACAGCAGCACCAATTGGTTCCTCCAGTAAAATCATATCCTCCTTGATTAATATGAAATATTCAATTGATAACACCTGAACATAAATGTATGGAGTCAAGCTATCTCATGAGATTAAGTCAGTCATATCCTCTCAGAGTAAATTTATGCTTCTTCTGATATTTGTATTTTTACATAGTAATAAAGTCTAAGTGTAAAAATGAGCTGAAAAAAAGATTAGCTTTGAAAAACAGCAACTCCAAGGCAGCAGGCGTTCTGTTGGTTGCAGCCAGGGCCATTGCTTCATTGTTTCTCAGAATAATCCCATTGACCACGTCAATGAGAAAGCTGTTGCCTGACTTATAATGGCCTCCAAACCCTTCACGTAGAACCTGGGTGGCTTCAAGCTGGGTGGAGAAAGAGTGAGATCTTAGCAAACAGAAATAGCATCCAAAGACCTTGCTGTCACCACAGAAGCCAACAGCCCCACACGGCCTCATGGTAGTTCGGAGGAAGTGCACTTAAGGAGCATTTGTTGATTGGTTAAATTTACAGGGACAACTGAGCTTAGTGTGCACTTACTAAATTCACAAGTTTGAAAATTAAGAAATGAAGTATTAACTTGTGCCAGGATGAGAAACCTATGTATTTCATGGATGACAGTAGATTTTTTTTTAATATTTCTGACTCACTAGTAGTATGGATACACCAATGCTCCAGGAATGTTCTAATATTTAAAATCCATTTAACACCTACACCTCAAAAGCATTATGTACAATTCATATGCTAAAAATAAATGTCTCAAAAACCTAGTCTTCACTGTTCTAGATGAGAGAATGGAAACACTGGGTGGAGGGGGGTTCTTCTTGGGATCAGATGGATGGTGGAGTGACCATGAAAAAAGCAAAGACTAGGTATCATAATTCCTGCTTAATTATTTTTATGGTAAAAATTTCTTTCATAATAAAATATTACTCAAAAACACATTAATAAAACTACCACAGTCAACCAATTCACCCAACTAGATAATTATGTTATTGCAGTGTTTTTTAATTTTTTTTAGCCATAAGCAATTATAGCACTACATTCTACATGTAGATATTCTAATAGGTACCTTGTCATTTCAGCACCTTTCTGATGCACTGATATAAGACCAAGTCCCAATTCCCCAGTACCCCTCGTCCTTCAGTGTCCTATTACCTTAAGCAACCCGACAGAGGTGATATTATTTCAAGACATATCTGAAAATAACTTTCTTTTTTTTTTTTATAACCAACCACCTGCATGGCAGGAAAATCACAGGAAGCAAATAACCATCCCTGCATGAGTCACTGTTGCCAGCAATCTCACAAGATAATGAAACCAATTCCACACTTTGCTGGTAGTCTGCAACTGATGGGTAAAAACCAAAGAGTTTTGACATCCTGAAAGTGAAGCCCAGAAGAATTCCTGAATTTAAACAAAGAAGAAAGGCAGATATCCCTGAGTTCATTGTTCTCAGCTATTTAATTGTCCTCCTGATTCAATGTTCATCCAGGTGCATGAAGCACTACTGGACATCTGGAGACCAAACTGAGCTCAAATGAAGAAAATCATGACCAAGCAGAGAAAAGCTATGATTAGATCTGCAGGAAGCTGCAACACAGAAATTTGAATTTTGAGTTCTGACAAACAAGTTCCTTCAAATTCACTAAAGAAATCTCCTGAAATTTTTTCATCCATGAGCAAGTCAAAAGGAGTTCTACTCAACTGCTGGGATTCTGTAAAAATTCAAACCCCTGTCTACATAGATGGTAATTAGTGTGCCACACCTTGAAATACTAAGCAGAATATGTAATTTGTGAGGTTCTGAACAGGATAAGAAACCTCTTCCCTGGTGGGTTGGGCAGACTGGGGTGCATCCAGAGATAAACCAGCAGCCTAATATGCTTACACATTCTGTTTTCCCAAAGCCAAATCTAATGAGAGAATTGGGAGAATGAATTTTCTTTCTTGAAGTCTCCCTTCAAGTTTCAGCATTTCAGACAAGATTCAATAAAAAATTTTAATCTAATTTTTGTGCCTGTAAAGCCTATGTAAATCAGCACAAGCCCTGAAAAATGAAGAGGCACTGTTTTTTATTGAATCCATAAATCTAAGAACTTAGCACTTAAAGAACTGTTTTAAATGTTTCCTTGTTTCTTTCTTTCTTTTTTCTTTTTTTTAATAATTAGTGTTAGAACAGGCAGGGAAACAGAGCCCAAGAGTGTGAGAACCTTATTCAAATCTCAGAAGGAAGAAGTATTTGTGAAACAAACATTGCCTAAATAAAAAAAATACCTGAATCCAAACTCAACAGTTCAATGCCTTTTGTTTCAGGGAATTTTGGTTTGGATTTTGGTCACCTTCTATCTGTTTTAAAGACCTAGTAATAGTCATGACAAGAAGGAGATTCTTTGAAATTCACTTAGTTTTCAATGGAAACACTTATAGAGATTGATTTTTAAATTTACCATAAAAGTTAGCAAAAAAGCACAAAGGGGGAACTCTTAAGTGGCATTATTCAGATGTCTCTCCTCTAACAAGTCTTTTGATCAATTCAGCTTGGATTTGTATAGATAGGGTTGCCACCTGATTCCCAATAACAAACCAAGAATAGCATATATCTATATACATTATATTCTTCCTGTACTATAAATCACTGCATTGTGTGCTTTTTTTAATGTCAGAAACAACCTCTTGTTTGCTTCCCTGAAAAACTTCCTAAAGTGTGACACAGTGTAAAGCATATGTGTATCTAGTAGATTTAGGTTCTAATGTTTGTTCTGTCATCTGTATCTGTCCTTACAACTCTAAGTGTGGCCCAGAGAGCAGCAGCATCAATATTACCTGGGAGCCAGTGAGAAATGCATAAACTCAGGCTCCATCCAGACATAGTAAATCAGAATCTGCATTTTAAGAAGATACTGAGAAATTAATGTGTACATTATTAAAGCTTGAGAGGCATTCTTCTATGTAACTTCAGCACACTAATCTTTTGTGTTCCATTTTTCTTACTGGTAAAATGAAGGGGATGCACTAAGTGTTCACTAAGATCTTGTCCACAATTTATAACTTATAGCAAATGCAAGCTGGAAAACCCCATTTCTTAGATATTGTATCATCTTGAATTTCCTGTAGAGCTTCCAAGTACAACACCATCTATATTTGGAGACTGAGATTAAATGAGCCTTTGCTGCCTCTAAGTTTTCTTTATAGAAACAAATCAAGCCAAATGTTTCATTTCATCTGATTCAAAATTAAAGCACATTAAAGAGTACCAGGGAAAGAGAAAGAAGGGTACTAACATATACTGAACTGTAATAAACACTTTAAATCATCTTGCATTTTAATTTTAACCACAAACCTGTGAGGCGGATTCAATAAAACATATTATAGATGAGAACATAGTCACAAAAATCTTAGATAATTATTCCGGGTCACAAAGCCAAGTGGTACAGAAAGAATTTAAGCTTAAGCATCTCTCATTCCAAAACCCCTGAAAAGCAGAGTTGCTTTAATAATGTGCTGACAAATTCAGTGGTATTAACTTCTTTCATTATTTCTGATTTTCTGTGTAAACTAAATCACTTTGAAGTCATTTAAATTCCAATTAACACAAATGGCACCAAAATGCCTTACTTTGGACTCTCTTTCAAACCACCCTCTCTAACGATACATCTATAATTCTAGGTTTTGCTTTTATTTTTCATATGCAATTGGATCATCTCTTTTTAATTGGCATATTTAATCCATTTATATTTATTGTGATTACTGATTTCTTTAGACTTATTTATGCTACTTTCCTTTATGTTTTCTGTATACCATATTTTTTCCACTGTTTCCTTTTACACATTTTCAGCCTGTTGTTTGATTGATAAATTTATTTGTTCTTTCTATGTTAATTTAGAAATTATCATTTGTATTTCTATTCTTTTAGTGGCAACATTAAAATTTTTTTCAATCCTACTTAATTTGATATTTTTCTAACAAAACCTAAAGTTTTGCTATTTCTCTCTTACTCCTAAATGTTTTTGTTTGTTTTATCCTCCAAACACTTTTTTCTAGGATATTGTTATTCCCAATAATCTTAAGATAATTAGTGACTATTAATATTCCTTTTAGAGTCAGTAATTAGGCTGCATCATATTCCAATGATATCTTCCTAGAGATTCACGAATTCACTAGTTCATCATTTCTTCATTCAGCAATTACATATGGGCAATACATTCATTTAATCCTAGTACCTGAAAATGGTATTTTGCCTTTACTATTGAATGATAGTTTAGCTAGTTATAGTTACATGTTGAGAGTTATTTTCCCTCTCTGACAACTTATAACATCTATTGTTGCTCCTTAGAAGTCTATTGTCAATTTAATTTTACTCTTTTTTAGGTAGTATGTCATTTATCCTATGTCAGCATTTAAAATTTTCTATTTCCTTTTCATTGTTTACAGGTTTTTTTTTGGTTCTGAGTTTAATTGGATTTACTTTTATTTTTCCCTTTCAGCTTGCAGTGTGTATTTTGTGACAATAAATTTCTTGCCTTCAGTTCAGAAAAACACTAAGCTATTTCTCTTGAAATGCTACTTCTTTGCTATTCCCTCTTTTTCCTACTTCTGGAACTGTTATATGTAGTTTTGGGCTCCTCGGTCTATCCTCTGTGCTTCTTAATTTTACTTAGATATTTTCCATCTCTTTGTCTATCTCTCCTGAATAACAGGTCAAACTTTCAGATATTTCCTCCAGTTAACTCTTTCTTTTTTGGCTATATTCAATCTACTGAGTTTGTTACAGTGATTACATTTTTTTATTTCTCAAACCTATACATTTAAAAAAATCATCTCCTGTAATTGATTCAGAATCATCTATATTTGTTCATATCTTGCTCTTGCTGTGTATTTTTCCTATATGATTTTGAGGATTTTAACCATGTACATTTTAATGTCCTGTTCAGAAGATTGTAATTTTCTGGGTAATGAATTTTACCATTTATGAAATTTGTTGGCTATTATGAGTTTAGTTTTCATTCATAGAATTTTAGTTGCAAGACCAAGTTAACAATTTCCTTGTGTTTTATTTTAACTTTTTTTTTTCCCTATTTCTCTCTCGGCACTCACTTCTATATGTCTGGTCTTTTTATAGTTGCCTCTATTTGGGTTACCCAAGTCTCCAGTCAGAAACAAGTCTTGTATTGGCAGCTCAGAATTACCATTCTGGGAGCTGTAACAAATTGAGGGTCCAAGTCAACATATGGCTTGAGCCATATTCAGCTGTCTCTGCTTCCTCCTGCCATGCCATCCAGCACTACAATATAGGCTATAGTCCCTGAGAATGATTTTGGCTTTTTTCCTACTCCAGCTTCTGACTGGAGTGTGGAAGACTTAGGTTCTACTTCCCCACAGAAATTGAAATCTTAACTGCCTCTTTGTACAGTAGATCTCTAGCTTCAGCCTCCCTGTAGTGCAGTAGATCTCCAGCTTTAGCCTAACTTACTGCGGTTTGGTTTTGTTTTCCTGTTTTTATATAAGAAACATTTATATTTTTTTTCCAGAGCAACAATGGTTCCATAAATATTATTTATAGCTATCATTGCTATACGTTTATAGTTGCAGGGAGGTAGTTTCATACATAAACTTTCAACCCCACCTCAATCAGATCACTGCCTCTCTAGTCTGAGTTTTAAATCCAAAGAATGGAGTGGCACCACAGTTAGAATCCTTAGAAATATAATTATCTTTTCCTGTGGTCAGATGAATTGTTTAAACAATCCCCATCCCCCTATACACCCCTCAAGAAATCTTGAAAAACAAAGTCATAGAGTCTTAAGAGCATGGCTGACCAAAAAAATGCCTCCTACTTGGCATCTGTTTTTCTATGATGAGTTTAAGGCAAACTGGACCAAATTTCAATCAAATAATGAGGACAGCAAAGTTGATTTTCTTCCCCTCCAATTAATCTTTTCTGCCACTTTTATTTACCTACCACTTCCATGTCTACCACTTCCCCAACCTCAGATATATCAAGCTATAATTTCTGCTTTGTCTCTTTTCTTTTGGAATACTAGAAAAGATTTAGTAACAGCCATTGGAATTTTTTGGTTTATTAATATAGCATATTTTAGTGAGTAAATTTCAGACATTGTGTTATTTGAATAGTGAATAGTTTATAGCTAATTGGAAATTAAATATTTTGTTTTCTGTTAAGGAATTTTAGTTAGTAAGCAAGCAAAATGTGATTTGTTCATTCCACGAAGAAAGTTCTTAATTTCACATTAGACCAATTTGTTGGACAAACCATGAAAACACAACAGAGCAGAGGGAGAACCAGAAGGCACAGACTATGATCTCGCTACGCTAGATCGGGAGTCGACAGATGATGCCTGTGGGCCAAATCCAGCCCAATGCCTGAGTTTGTATGTAAAGTTTAATCAAACCCCTTACACATGGCCTCAGTCTATGGCTGTTTTCACAGCAGCAGAGCTGAGAATTTTCTGCAGAGACAATATGGCCTGCAAAGCTGAAAATAATTGCTATATGGCTCTTTATAGAAAAAGTTTGCAGTCCCCTGCCCTAGATGGTCTCCCTACTTTGTTGAGAAGGAAAATTAGCAACTGGCACAGCAACCAAAGGGAAGTCTGAGAGTCTTTGATGAAAAAAAGAACCTGTGTCCATGTTATACCAACTTCTCAAACATGTGAGTCTCTCATGCCCTGGTTCTGTTTTCTCAATCTTCCCTCTATACACAGGTATACCGACTTTTCCACCAAACTGTTTCCTTCCTCCAACTGAGCCCTTCTTTTTCTCTATACTAAAACTTTAGTGCCTAGGAACATAGATTATATAGCACGCTTTCATTTTATTCACAGTTAACTATATTGTGCCATAATTTTTTTTCATCTGACATATCCCTTTGTATTATGTGTAACCAGCATATTACACAAAAACATAGGGAGACAAAGGAGTTCATGGCCCAGAAAGAGAGGCAAACAGATCAACAAGCACATGCAATAAACTGTTACAATTGAGTTTAATTTGAGACCAAAATACAGCGATGAGATCAATTCCACCTTGGAGGAAATGAGAAAATTTGTGAGGAGGCCTCTTGTGCTAATAAAAGTATTATTAGTGTGCATGTCCTAAAAGTCCTGAAGAAAGTAAGATTTTTATGAATTTGGTATAGTAAAATCCATCAAAATATAAGAAAAATTATTCTAAGAGTATATCACAAATATACTTTTCTCAAATGCTTTAAAGTTGTTATAAAAAAAAAAGTGAGGCAACATGAATTTAATTAAATATAAATAGCACATGATTAATCTCCTGCCCTTAGGAATTCATTAACTCTAGCTGATTGGATTTGAATAAATCAGAATATATAGAGTTACCTTCACTGGAGGTTGTGCTAGAGTACAAGCTTCAGATAGAAACATACCTAAGAGAAACTGTGGATAAAATAGGCAAATAGTTGGATGGAAACTTTATGTTGGTTTCTGATGATAACAAAGAGAAAATGGAGGAGGAGGTGAAGAAAAGGAGAGGGAGAGAAAGAAATACCCTCCCAATCAATTTGGAAATTCAGGCGGCAGATCAGAAATTTTAAATATCTGTTCTCTACATGAAAAAGGAGACACTGGCAGTCAAACTGTCTTGATTTGGAAATTGATCAAGGCAACTAGAATTGACCCTTCTAAACCCATTTTTCCACTTGATTGGGAGCCAAAGCAGTCTAGCAACTCTGTTTTCTCTAGAGACGAGCTTCCTCTTCCCCTGCAGGCAGCTCTAGATGAGCACGGGGACAAAACCTCAGTACCACGGGCACTTAAAGAAAAGGATTAAGGCTGAAATTTGAAGACTGGCCTGTTATAAAAGAACTAAATTCCCGGCCGAGCGCGGTGGCTCACGCCTGTAATCCCAGCACTTTGGGAGGCCAAGGTGAGCGGATCACAAGGTCAGATGATCGAGACCATGCTGGCTAACACGGTGATACTCCGTCTCTACTAAAAAATACAAAAAATTAGCTGGGCGTGGTGGCGGGCTCCTGTAGTCCCAGCTATTCGGGAGGCTGAGGCAGGAGAATGGCGTGAACCCGGGAGGCGGAGCTTGGAAGGTTTCAAGTGGAACTAGAACTGTTTGGAATGATGTAGATTTTTTTTTTTCCTGCATCTGGAGGGAAGTGTAACCACTTATATACCCTTTTAGGTTCGTTATACCTCAGTGATTTTATCCAATGGATGCATTTGATAAGCCTATAAAAGTTTATAAGCCAGAATCCAGGGCAGAAAAGGTATTCGATATAGATCTATACAAGAATAAGAAAAATCACACGGATGGACGGACAGAAGGAAGGAAAGAATAAGGAGGGGAAGGAACGAGCCAGTTTGTCATTTCAACCAAGTGGGATCGATGCAGTCTAAATCAAACAGATCTGCTTTGAAAGGACTTGCCATTTACTAACATGTAACTTTAAGGGAAACTACTTAGTCTTTCTCTAAGGCTTAATGTTTCCATTTATAAAATGTGGATAATAGTACCTATCTCATTGGGTTGTTTTGAGGAACAAGTGAATTGCATATAAACATGTATCATACTTCATAGCAGATAGTAAACACTCAGTCTGTATAACTTTTTTGATATTCTTATCATTGCTGTCATCCATATCAAAATGTGGTATATTAAAATTGTGAACTGCATTCTATCAACCAGCATCAGAGCTTCAGGAAACCTCTCAGCAAGTCAAGATAGAGGTGTGTACATCTAATAATTTTTTCTGCAGCTAACTTTTATAATAAGAGCCCAGATGGTATCCCTGTCATATTTTCTTATTTTAGCCGTTCAGAGTTATAGAATTTTGAGGTGACGGAGAGGCAGGGAAGCCTGTGTTTTCTTTCATTATTATTGGCATCTCTTCAGTCTGCTGGCAACTAAGGAAAGCAGTAAAGTCACCACTCAGTTATGTGTGGGAAGATTTAAACCACATCAATTTCGAAGTGTGTCTAGCACAAGAAAATATTGCTTCTTTTAAAAAGACTAATGCAAATCAGATGAAGGGAGTTAAATAGAAATAAACCTGTAAAGGTTACTAAGGTGCTGATAAGCTTTTATAGCTGTAAGACAAAGAAGGCTTATCTTTTATATTTAAAGGAAGACTTACAGAGTCAGCATTTATTAAGGTAAAAGAACAGTAACCCAATAAAAATCCAAACACGCTGGAAGATGTCTGATCCTTCCAGATCTCCAAAAGGACATAAATTCCATAACAAAGAGTGTGTTTTTCCTTTAATTGACAGGTAGAAACTATATACGTTTATTGTGTATAACATGATATTTTGATATATGTATACATCATGGAATGGCTCAATCAAGCAAGTTAACATATGCATTACTTCACACACTTTTTTGTGGTGAGAGCACTTATCATCAATTTTCAAATATACAAAATATTATTAATTGTGGTCACCATTATGTATGATAGATCTCTTGTGCTTATTCCTCCTGTCTAATTGAAATGTGTTTTTTGGCCAACAATGCCCCAATTCCTCTTCCCCCACTGCCTTTGGTAACCACCATTTATTTTACTCTCTGCTTCTATGAGTTTGACATGTTTATACTACACATAAAAGTGAAATTATGCAGTATTTGTATTCCTGTGCCTGAATTATTTCACTCAGCATAATGTCCTCCAGATTCATCCATATTGTGTCAGAAGACAGGATTTCCTTCCTTTTTAAGGCTGAATAGTACTCCATTGTGTATATATATCACAATTTCTTTATTCATTGGTAAGAAGTTTCTTAATCTATGATTCTGGAGAATGTTTCCTCCATTCCTGAAGCACCTGCAATATTTCCTTCCTTCTGCCAGCAATCGATAGGAAAACTTCTTATTTTTCTCAAAGAATTTTTTTCAATCACTTCACATACATATTATTTTTTGTGATGAGAACATTTAAAATCTAATATCTTAGCAATCTTCAAGTATACAACACGTTGTTATTATTAAGTAGAGTCACCATGCTATACAATAGATCTCCAAAAGATTTTTATCCTGTCTAATTGAAACTTTGTAGCCTTTGACCCATATCGCTCCATTTCACCGACCTCCTCACCACCCACCTGCTATCACTATTCTACTTTCTGCTTCTAGTTCAACTTTTTTAGATTTCACATATGAGTACTGTAATGCAGTGCTTATCTTTCTGTGCCCGGCTTATTTCACTTAACATGATGCCCTCCAGGTTCATCATGTTGTTGCAAATGACAGAATTTCCTTTTTTAAAAAAATTATTATTTCATTTATTTATTTTATTATTTATTTATTTATTTATTTTGAGACGGAGTCTCACACTGTCACCCGGGCTAGAGTGCAGTAGCATGATCTTGGCTCACTGCAACCACTGCTCCCAGGTCAAGCAATTCTCGTGCCTCAGCCTCCTGAGTAGCTGGGATTACAGGCGCCCGCCACCACTCCCAGCTAATTTTTTGTATTTTTAGTAGAGATGAGGTTTCATGATGTTGACCAGGCTGATCTCAAACTCCTGACCTCGTGATTCGCCCACCTCAGTTTCCCGAAGTGCTGGGATTACAGGCGTGAGCCACCATGCCCGGCCTAATTTCCTTTTTTCAAAGGCTGAACAATATTCCATTGTGTATATATAACAAATTTTCTTTATTCATTTATCAATGAACATGACATTTATTCCATATTTAGGCTATTGAGGGTTCTCTTTTTTTCATGATTGTCTAATTGTTTCAACATTATTAAGACTATCCTTTTTGTTCTGTTGAATTGTCTTTGCACCTTTTCTGAATATCCATTGAGCATATATGTGTGGGTCTATTTTGTGAACACTTCATTCTGTTCCATTGATTCATATGTCTATCCTTTCCTAATACCATATAGTCTTGATGACTATTGCTTTATAGTAATTCTTTTTTAAATTTTTTTATTATACTTTAAGTTCTAGGGTACATGTGCACAACGTGCAGGTTTGATACATAGGTATACATGTGCCATGTTGGTTTGCTGCACCCATCAACTCATCATTTACATTAGGTATTTCTCCTAATGCTATCCCTCCCCGGCCCCCCAACCCCCCGACAGGCCTTGGTGTGTGATGTTCCCCACCCTGTGTCCAAGTGTTCTCATTGTTCAGTTCTCACCTGTGAGTGAGAACACGCTGTGTTTTGTTTTCTGTCCTTGTGATAGTTTGCTGAAAATGATGGTTTCCAGCTTCATCCATGTCCCTGCAAAGGACATGAACTCATCCTTTTTTATGGCTGCATAGTATTCCATGGTGTATATGTGCCACATTTTCTTAATCCAGTTATAGTAATTCTTTTCTTTTTTTTTAATTTTACTTTAAGTTCTGGGATACAGGTGCTGAACATGTCATTTTGTTACATAGGTATACGTATGCCATGGTGGTTTGCTGCACCTATTAACCTGTCCTCTAAGTTCCCTCCCTCGCCCCCCACTCCCCAACAGGCCCTGGTGTGTATTGTTCCCCACACTGTGTCCGTATGTTCTCACTGTTCAACTCCCACTTGTAAGTGAGAACATGCAGTGTTTGATTTTCTGTCCTGTGTTAATTTGCTGAGGATGATGGGTTCCAGCTTCATCCATGTCCCTGCAAATGACATGATTGCATTCCTTTTTATGGTTGCATCATATACCATGGTGTATATGTGCCACATTTTCTTTTTCCAGTCTATGATTGATGGGCATTTGGGTTGGTTCCATGACTTTGCTATTGTAAATTGTGCTGCAGTAAACATACGTGTGCATGTGTCTTTATAGTAGAATGATTTAAATTCCTTTGGGTATATACCCAGTAATGGGATTGCTGGGTCAAATGGTATTTCTGGTTCTAGATCCTTGAGGAATCACCACACTGTCTTCCACAATGGTTGAACTATTTTACATTCCCACCAACAGTGTAAAAGCTTTCCTATTTCTTTACAGCCTTGCCAGCATCTATTGTTTCTTGACTTTTTAATAATCACTATTCTGACTGTATGAGGTTCATTGTGGTTTTGATTTGCATTTGTAATGATCAGTGAAGTTGGGGTGTTTTTTTTTCGTATGTTTGTTGACCATTTAAATGTCTTCTTTTGAGAAGTGTCTGTTCACATCATTTGCCCACTTTTCTGATGGGAGTCTTTGTTTTTTTCTTGTAAATTTGTTTAAGTTCCTTTTAAATTCTGGATATTAGCCCTTTGTCAGATAGATAGATAGATTGCAAAAAATTTCTTTGAAGAGTTTTTAAATATTTGAATTGAAATACATATGAGCATTTATCCACTGATTTCCCCACCACCACCACCACCCCCATCATGGGTTGAGGGTTGCCCCAAGGCTGTTAACTTTTCCCTGACTTCAGAACCTACAGTCTTTGCAGGAAAGCTGCCAACACAATGAAAGTTTCAGTTCCCATGGAACTGTGCACCATGGCTGCAGCTGAAATCAGAGATGGTAAGAGAGGATATGACACTGGGTACCAAAGGAGTCTACTGTGGTGCCCAGTGTTATTTTTAAAAGTCTAATATGACTGTGTGTGTATATATATATATACACACACACATATATGTAAACATGTATTACACATTACACATGTATGATGCTATCATACTATATTATACATTATACATGTATCATACTATATTATACATATATATGATATACAAATGGAAAAGATAGTGAGCTCTTAACAGACTCATCCACGGAGCATGACCCACCATATCTTATTTTGCTTGGGCGGTACTGATGTGGACAAAGGAGGATATGTGTTCACACAGCTACTGAAATGACAAAACCAAGGGGCAATACAGAGATTTTGCCTCGAGCATTAACTTTTTGTATTCTCTCCTCCCTAAGCTTTACCTGACAAAATACTCTCTGCTCCTCAAATTCATCTCTCTAGATGGCTTCTATTCAGTAAGATTTGTTTCTGTCCTTTGACACCATTTCTTATTCCAAGAGAATTTCTGGATGCTTCTTATCAAGCCTACGCCCTCATCCTCTTCCACAGTTTGAGTCTAAGACTATCCCTCTACCTGGGATCCTTTCTAGTAATATCCATGCTCAAAGCCTTCTGTTAGTCTAGGTCTACACATCTCTCTTCCAAAATCATTCCTTGATTTCTCCAGTTAGATGCATCTTCTATTTTACGGTCCTTTTCACTTTCTATCTTGTATTATAATTATTTATGTGCCTATTTTATCTTAGATAATAAAAATCCTCAGCAGCAGGATCCAAATCTCCTTGAGCTCTGTATGTCTCACATCATGTAGCACACGGTATGGCTTGTAGGAGGTATTTGATGGACATTTATTGACTAAATAAGCATAGAGATTGAATTGTCTCCTCTTTGTAGGTAGGAGCTGTGGTAACTTCTATGTGGGTTCTCAACATTGTCTTGTGCAGCACTGGACACGTGGCAGAAATTTTTATGCACTCACCACACCCAGTTTCCTTTCCCCCCTGGCACATATCTGGATTCCATGTCATGTCTTTCTTGCAGTTAGGTTGGGCCATGTGACTGAGTTGGCTAGTGGAATGTGAAAGCAAGCGATGTGTACCACTTGAAGGACTGGTTGGTAAGTGTGCTGCGAAGTTGTCTGTGCTCTCACTTTTCCCTTCATTCAGAAAATCTAGCAGAGGATATCCCACCCCAGAGGATGGGGGAGCCCCCAGATGCAACAAACATAGTTCCCTGAAAGGCTGCATGGCAACGGGCTCCCCTCATCCCTTCTCTGACCCATATGAGGCTGGAACATGAGTGACACCTAAACCTCTGATAAGCAGCCACTGAGACATCCTGGTTATTTATTGTGGTACTAAAATACTCTGACTAATACAGACATTTAGATGTTTTTAACTGATTTTATTAACTCTAGTAAGAAACAGAAGTACCGTATTTCTTTGAATTTAAGACATCATCAAATGTAAGACACATCATTATTTTATATTTCATAAAATAAAAAGAATGAGTGCTGCTAATCAAGCTGTGACAATCCATTCTAATTTCTGAGAAGTTAAATGTGCAAAAAAGTGAATCTTAGAACTAATGAAATACATGAAATACAACAATTTACATGTAAAATACTTCGATAAAATATGAAATTCTTTAGCGAAATATTCAATGTATTTCTTCAACATGCATTCATTAATCACCTCTTTTATGCTTAGTATTACGTTTGGTCCTGAAAGTAAAATGAGAATAGAACATAGTCCTTGCCCTCAAGAAATTCACAGACTAGTAGAAGAGACTAATATGTTAAAATAATTAAAATTCAGTTTAGCAGCAATAAGAATATAGCTAATATGTACTGTATATGATATGTACTAGATACTGTCAATTACACATGTTTTCAAGCATGTGTCAATCCCATGGGAAGAGTATTATTTTATCTATTTTATGACCGTGCTGTCCAATAAGTATACTGATGGAGGTCAGTCTATCCAGTCCAGCAATGGCATTATAAAGGGAGTCACTAAGTGCATGATTGAGGTGGGCTAGGGTAGGAGGTACAACACCCACAGGGTCAAGGACCATTTTGTAGAGAAGATAGGGCTTTAACTAACTGTGTCTTGAAACTAAAAAATGGTGTCCAGAAGGGCAAGCAAACATTCCAGAATAAAGGAACAGTGTGTGCAGAACCAAAAGATAATGAATAATTGCAAAATGCTGATGTATACTATGTGAGGTTATGGGAGGTAAAGAAAGTTGAGTAGGGGGAGAGTAGTGGATAGTTCACAATGAGCTTCATGTATGATGTTCAAGTGTTTGAACTGATTTATAGGATGATGAGAATTTTAGAGAGGTTTTTGGGAGGAGTGGAAGTAACAGTGGACATTCCTAAAATAAGGTCAAAAATGACCATTTAAAAAATACTTCTTAATACTGTCTACATTTGTAGAAATTGAGATCAAATTAGCAAAGAAATAGGATTATTTATGTCTCACTATCAGTCAGTCAACAAGAATAAAAGGTAAATAGTGAGATCCATTAAGATGGCAAAAACATCAAGAACATTTATTACTGAAATTCATTTGAATTGATTTCATATTGCACATACATAAAAAGATAATTTTCTATTCCTTTTGCAGTTTTGTGAGTTATTACCTTAAAAAGAAGACTTTATAGCAATCATCCACAAATCCATTCAGTTCACTTATTACCTCTGGAATATTTTCTTTTAAAGAATATTTCTAGGAGCAATTTTAACCAGCCCAAGTTTCAAGCTTTAAAGAGTCACTATTTTGCATACACAGTAAGTACTTTTTCTGAAAATTTTGTTATAGATTCATAATTCTCAGTGGGCTACCCCTGTTAATATGCACTCACAGCTGCATGTAGCCCTAGGAATCATTATTATATTAAGAATAATGTAAAGACACTTAAACTTATTCTGAATCATCATGCATATTACCAAGTGTGTGCCATTATGAATAGCAGTCATAGCACACCGCATAATGGTATGTTAAAGACAATGTTGTGGTGTAAACTAAATGCATATTAAGAATACACAAAATCTGCTAAATTTTAATCGTCCTTATTCATAGGACACAGAGCTCTAATGATCCTCAAAATGCGTGTGATTTAAATAAGCCATCTTTATTCCATTCCATTTAAACCCTTGGTGTGAGTTAATCGGCTTTGGTGGGCTCATTCCTACTGATGAACATGAAAAAACCTTAGCTCACACATAGAGAAATGTACGGCAAGTGGTGAACAAATAAAGTGAATCATCTCTAATCTACCTCACCAAAAGCACCCTACTCACCTCCAAGCCTAATCCTAAAGTTAGATGAATTTAGAAGGGACTCCCTAATTGATCTCCCTTTCTGAAAGCTGATTTCCAGAAGATTTGCTTATAAAGGAATTACAGCTAAATAAGAATGTTGCCAAAGTTACTCTAGGAGTGCTAAGGAAATATGTTATTGTTGCTCTGATACTTTATTTAAGAAGTAGTAGATGCAGACAACTTCAGTTTAGGAAAGCCATAAATTCTGGGTCCTTTTAGCTTGCATAGACTAGTTAGTCTCTTAGACTCCTCAGGATTATAATTCTAACTCCATTCATGCCGTGATTGCATCCTGTAGCCTTTCTGAAAACCAAATAAATAATGCTGGATGAAGCCTACAGTGTCTTCTGAATTTGTCTAAACTCAAGATCAATGCTGCTGTCAAGCAGAGACGGCATAGCAATCACAGAACAGATTTGGGTCCTACACCAGGAGGCTAGTAAACATAATTATGAAGAGTGTTCTTCCTTTGAAAATATGTCATAGATTCCAAACAAAAACTTTCCAGTAAAATCTGATCAGACTTCAGTTAATTTTGAAGAAGGAATTGAGGCTGCTTATGTCTCCCATATTTCCATATCTAACTATTCACCAAGCAGGCCTATTCTATTAAACTCTTGTCTTGAACCTATTCTGTCCACTGTACCCTCACTTCCATTGTATTGGTTCGTAAGCTAATCATTTCATTTCTAAATTAGTTCAATAAAAGGAGAATTGAATTTACTGTCTTCTTTCTGTCTACCCTCCTACCAAAGCATCCCTCACACACAAGAGTGATCTAAAATAGTATACAGGCTATATACTAAGGAGCTAAGTCTCTTTCAATTGTCCTTTCTAGTCACACATTCTATTGCTTCAAACACACACACACACACACACACACACACACACACACACACACACACACAATTTACATCCATCCATCCATGTTAGGAGGCTTGCCCCAGTTCATCACTGTCTATGACCATGGGGATAAGTCTGTATAATTCTGGAGATTGGTCAGCAAGCCTATATTAAGCTACATTCTCCAACTTGGCATGTATTGGTTTAAAAAATATATTTCTTTTCTCTATCTGCTACTCCATTGTCTTTTTTTTTTTTTTTTTTTTTTTTTTTTTTTTTTTTGAGACGGAGTCTCGCTGTGTCGCCCGGGCTGGAGTGCAGTGGCCGGATCTCAGCTCACTGCAAGCTCCGCCTCCAGGGTTTACGCCATTCGCCATTCTCCTGCCTCAGCCTCCCGAGTAGCTGGGACTACAGGCGCCCGCCATCTCGCCCGGCTAGTTTTTTTTTGTATTTTTTAGTAGAGACGGGGTTTCACCGTGTTAGCCAGGATGGTCTCGATCTCCTGACCTCGTGATCCACCCGTCTCGGCCTCCCAAAGTGCTGGGATTACAGGCTTGAGCCACCGCGCCCGGCCTCCATTGTCTTTTTTAATGATTTGTTCCAAATCCCAGATAGAGAAGAATGATGCTATAATTGGCCACTTCCAAATACTCCAATACCCTTACGCCTGAAATATGTACCTGTCTTCCACCCTTGCCATTCTCTGTCTTACCTGCAAAACTTAGTCTAAAGATCTCTGCCTCTATAAAGCCTGTCCTGACAGTCAACGTATTAGAGTTTAAGGATGCCAATTACATTTTTTCTTCAAAACAATAGGTATTAGACACATGAGTGAAAACAGGGCTTGAAATGTTCAGTTATTAGTGGTAAGTCTGGATTGGAGAATTGAGTAGAGCCTCGTAACCACTGGCTACCCAGACACATTCAAGCACACACACTAGTGACAGACAAAAAGACAGAAGAGTCATCTCCCTCATCCTTTCCCAGAGCTTGATCTACTGAGAATCTGACCCCCTGGAAATTATAAGGAAAGTATGTGTCTTCCAAAGAAACCAGTTGTAGAAATCAAGTGTCTGCATCATACATAAACAGTTTATCAATGCCAAGTGGAAAAGTGAGACCCAGAGAACGTCAGGTTCTTACCAATCTCAGTAATGAGTTAATTCAGTTGAGAGAATAGAGAAGGGAGAGGCTTCTATAATGGCAATTTCTGATGTCAGCTTGACTAGCTGAGGAGTGGTAAAACATTATTTCTGGTGTGTCTGTGAATGTGTTTCTGGAAGAGACTGGTATTTGAATCAGTGGACTGAGTAAAGAAGATCTAAGCTCATCAATGTGGTTGGGCATCATCCAATCCATGGAAGGTCTCAATAGAATAAAAAGGCAAAGAAAGAATGAATTTGGTCTCTCACTGTTTGAGCTAGGATATTCCTCTTTTCCCACCATCAGAGGTCAGTGCTCCTGGTTCTCGGGCCTTCGTATTAGTATTGAATTGTACCACCTGCTTTCCTACTTCTACACGTTGTTGACAGTAGATCTTGAAAGGTCTTGTTCTGTATAATCACAATACAAATATATATATATTAGACATAATATATGTGTATGTCTATTTCCTATTGGTTCTTTCTCCCTGGAGAACTCTAACTACTAATATATCTCCCTCCCCATAACTTCCTCAAGAGACCTTAATTGTTAGAGGAAGTTTATTTATGTATGAGTAAAGATGGGAAACAGGGAAAGAATAATTGTCTCCCCTAATATTCCCCAACTTAATTTTCTTAACCCCAAACTCTCCTGCCTGCCCCATTAAGTTTACACATTCCTCTATTAATACACTAATTGTTTTTGCTCTATGTGTATCTGTATTTATATGTATGTATTTCTGGAATATTGGATTTTTTAAAATGTAAGTATTTGTCTATGTTCCAGTGTTCGGCCAATACTCGTTTCTCAGTAAATATATACTGCCTGAATGGATAAGGCAGAATCGTCAAATATGACAAATAGAAAGGGATGTTAGAAATTATCTGCTTTGATTTCACATCTAAAGCCAAGAATCTTACAGACAACATCCCTGAGCATCGACTAGTCACTGTTTGGACACTTCTGAAAACTCCACAAGTTTTATCTAGACATAGAGAAGATAAAAATATCACCTCTATGTATTCAGAAATATACAACATCATTTCTTTGGTATTCTTGCCAAAAATACAAAGGTTTATTCCAAGAATGAGAAAATATTAGACAAAAAAAAAAAAAATGGAAGGACGTTCTACAGAATAACTTACCAGTATTCTCCAAAAGTGGAAAGATCATGAAAGACCAAGAGAGACTGAGGAACTGTTGCAGAATGTAGAGACACAAGACATAACAACTAAATGCAATGTAGGATCCTGGATAGGATCCGGGAACAGAAAAAAAGACAAATATTGGGAAAATTGGAAGTTAAAATAAGGTATGAAGTTTAGATAAGAGCATTCAATCAATAATTTCCTTGTTTTGACAATTGGATGATGGTTTTTTAACATGTTAACATTAGGGGACGTGAGATAAGGCATATATAGCTACTCTCTGTACT
Organism: Macaca nemestrina; assembly: GCF_043159975.1. Lineage (NCBI taxonomy): Eukaryota > Metazoa > Chordata > Mammalia > Primates > Cercopithecidae > Macaca > Macaca nemestrina. Next base: position 136,374,529 of record NC_092125.1, read on the forward strand.
ATCTTTGCAAGTTTTCTATGAATCTAAAATAAGTTCAAAACAAAAAGTTTTTAAAAATCACCTCTATAATACATATAGGCATGCGGGTTTACAATAGTTTAAAATCCTCCCAATCTTTTGGTCTACTCAGCACAGTAGTGACAGCCATAAAATTGTATGTGGGGTACAATTACACTATCAGGCAACACAGCAAGTTAGAAATCGCTCAATGTCTGTGGTTAAGCAGCACATGGTATACAAGCATTTCCATAATTCATTTTTGCTAACTAATCTGTCTCTTTGCATGGGTCTGAACTCCAGAGCTAAATCAGCTCTCTTATATTCAGGATTAATTTATGATTGAGAAAAGTCAGGTAGCAGGGTGACGCAAACATCTGAAATGGGTGCACAGGAATTTCCACTCTTCTTGCCTTCCTTTCTTAAGAACGTAGTATTTTCAGTCCTTACCCCCAAGCCTTCTGCTTGAATTACACTAAAATTCCCTTGCATAAAGTCTCCATGTCACCTCTGTCCATTAACTGATGTCATGAAGACAGTATGTGTTTCACATAAAAGATAAGATGAAGGCCTCTACTTAGAGTGGTAGGAGATGTCATGGGGCACGTAGGCTCACACCAGAGGAATTTAATAGATGTGGTATTGATTCCTTAATTCATACAATATCAGAAAATGAAAAATCTCAGAATATCAGCAAATGCCTGAACAATGTACGCGATTTCAATTTTATTAGAATCCAAGATAATGTTAAATTCAATTGAAAATAACTATGCTTCATCCCAGATTATTACGTCTGATGCTTCTTCAAACCTTTACTGGGCAGCCTAAAATGTCCCCAATAGGCCCCTCTTGTCTATTACTCCACATCCTCTGAGCCTCAGCGGTATCTTTCTCAAGCCCCTGGTCAGTGATGGTTCTACATGGACCCTGATCTGCTTCAGGGAGGAGCATTTTGACAGCACCTAGCCCAGGCCTGTGCTGTATGTCTTGTCCTCTTACTCTGGGGTTCCTGGGTTGATACTGTGGCATGTGACATCGCAGGAACCTAGTCAGTGTTCACACACGTACAACCAATGGGTTAATGTCCCATGGGTTAAACTTTTGACTAATGAGAGGTGGGAACTAATTTACACTAGATGCTAAGACACATTTCATTTTGCTTCCCAGCTATCCACAAGATTGATCAACTTGTCACCGTAGTTGAGACCAGCTCCATAACCCCTCTTTGTAATGGCTCTCCTTCCTTTCTTGCTTTGGACCCTGCTATCTGAAGGCCCCATCTAAATAAAGCATAGGTTCCAGGCTCTACTTTTTAGGGAACCCAATAGAAGACAGCATCTTTGCATATTGCAATTAAATTGTCCTATCAAAGAAAAAAAGTTAAAAACTGGCAAGAAAAGTATAAAACAAAGTTCCTAAAAGCATATATGTTAAATTCTGGGGAGATTTTAAAAAAATCTGTCACTGAGACTTATACGTTCATAAACATATTCTTAGATTACACATATACAATACCAAAAACACTAGAAAACCGTAAGAACAACCTTGACTTACTCACAATATTAGTCCTTAGCCATGATATACATGGTAGCCTTTACAAAATCTAGCTGACCAAAATAATGCGTCTCTCCCTGCTTCCATATGCTTGCCACTTTCTACATATTCAGGGGCTATGAAAGTCAACAAACAATGTTACCAGAAAAAGATGAGAACACTCAATGGTGTACAGCATTTTCAGAGAGGTAGGCACCTCGAAAAAACGTGTACCATGAGATGCTGGGACATGAAGATTAATGGGACAAGTGTACACTGGCAGGGATTAGTCTCCCCTATCCTAAACTTGTGCCAAGAATTGCTGTCTCACCAGCAAAGGTAGAGATCCCAACCACAGAAAAATCTCACCTCACCCCAGTAGACCCACCCTGAAAAAAATAAGTGCTAGAAACTAAATGTAGAGATTATTCAAACTAATCTGCCTCTAAGGTCTAAATCTGAGGAGGAATTTCCCAACAACCAGTAGACAAGGAGGGTTGCGAAAAATACATCCCCATGTCATGTCTACAGACATATGTGAGACAGAGAGAGTCTTCTCCCCAACCAAAGAAAAGTAAACAACAAAAAGCAACACATGAGAAAAGGAAATGTATGCTGAAAACTCGGGAAATCATAAGACCATTTTAGAAGAGTGTCTATTTGGTGCTCTCAGAAAGATGTAAAACAAGGCCTTCGTGAAACAGGTCGCAAAGCATGATGAAAAACACTATTAAATCAGGGCCAGGCAAAAATGAGGCTGATGAAATAAGACAGGATTTTAATGAGTCCTAAAATATAGTTTAAAATCTAAAAAAAATAAGCAATATAAAGCAAAGCTACACTATGTAAAATCAAATATTTGAGGAAATGGTTCAACTTGAGATGCTCTACTAGAATTTGAAAAGAATGACTTTGATACAGGTATGAATATGAACACAATATGATATAAGATAAGGGCTGAGATCCAAGCTAATACACATATAGGTCCTAAAGAAAAACATCAGAAACCTAGAACCCTTGAGGAGACAGTATAAACTAGTGACCTAGTGCTTAGGATTTGGAGTGAGGCATTTGGGGTTGAAACTCTGCTATTTACTGACTTAGAGGCTTGGAAAAGTTAATTAACATCCCTGACTTTTGTCTGCTTCTCTTTAAGAGAAAAAGAATAGTAGCTATTCTTATGATTACATTAGATAATGCATATACATTTTTTTACATAGGCATTTTAAGCACTCAGTGAATAACTGTTACCAATACCATTCTCATTGTCATTGAACACAGTAATCAAAGATGTTTTCAGAGAAACTTTTCCTGAGATCAAAACCTGTGTTGTGAAACTGAAGGAGCTCACCATATCCCAGACATGGTTAATGAAAAAGGTACACACCTCACCACAGCTCAGCTACTAAAACCAATTATGCGATAACAACATTTCTGCAAATACCAAAGCTTCCTACTTAGAACAAACATCAGGTCAGCCTCTAACTTTTCCTGCAACACTAACACCTAAGAAAATGAAATAAAAAGATGTTCCCAAATTATGCCACTTACAAATCTCCCTAGAAAAAATTATTCAAAGATCTTCTTGATTACTAAGAGCTAATCAAAATTTAAAAAATCAAGAATGGCAAAGTTGCAAAATTCAAACCAACTAATATAACTTCTGCAGATACTTTTACAATAATTACATTAAAAATTATACACAAACACACCCACAATAACTCTACATTCAGCCTTCAGCAATTACACTAGGGAGAAGAAATAGAATGGCATAAATTCCTCAGTACATAAAGGGAGTGTCATTTCTATTTGGCTCTTGATTTTAATAAATAGAGAAATTGGGATTATGCATTTATTTGATAAGTTAAAAGCAACCAAAGGTAGAATTTAGAATAGAGTATATTCTGGCTGCAATATTAAAGAAAATAAAAATAAATAAAATATTCTTATGAGAAGAGAAAAAGAAACTAGAAAGCACAAAACACTCTGAAAACGTAAGATATTGAAACTGACAATACACTTTGGGAGGCCGAGGTGGGCAGATCACTTGAACCCAGGAGTTCGAGAGCAGCCTGAGCAACATGGCAAAACCTCGTCTCTACCAAAAATACAAAAATTAGCCAGGTGTGGTGGCACATGCCTATAATCCTAGCTACTCAGGAGGCTGAGGCAGGAGGATCACTTGAACCCAGGAGGTGGAGGTTGTAGTGAGCCAAGATCATGCTACTGGCACCAGACTCCAGCCTGGGTGACAGAGTGAGACCCTGTCTCAAAACAAAACAAAACAAAAGACAATAAATAAAAACACATTATATGCTGTTTAAACAGCAAAGATAAAGCTAAAAAGAAATAAGAATGATTAAATACATATTGAGCAAAAGGCAAAAACATAAAAGAGAAGGCAGGCCAAAACAAAGCATTAAATGGGGCAGATAATATAAAATTATAAAGGAAAGCTGTTTAAAATTTTCAGGAGAAATGGACTGTATTTAACTATAGAAGACTTTCATGAGCCACTGTCCATCTGTAGAAAACTCGGCTGCCAAAATTGTGATATCCATGGTTCAAATAATAGATTTCATAAGATTTATTAAGTAATAAGATTTACTAATTATTTTAAATATATATATAATTTTTTAAATATCCATAGGACATTTAAAATCATTAAATATGTACTAAACCATTTTTTAACTCAGCAAGATTCAAATATAGAAAACTTTTTTGAGGGAGGTAAAGAACACATAACATGAAATCTATCCTATTGTATTTTTAAGTGTACAGTACAGTATTAACTATATGCACTTTGTTACATAGCAGAGTGTATACTTCGTTATATATTAGGTTGGTGCAACAGTAATTGCCACTTTGCCATTGCTTTTAAGGACAAAAATCGGCAATTACTTTTGCACCAACCTAACAGCACTTTTTCATCTTGCATAACTGAAACTTTATACCCACTGCATGGCAATTTGCATTTCCCCCTCCCCATCGTCCCTGAAAATCAACATTCTATCTTCCACTTCTACAAATTTGACTACTTTAGATGCTTTCCATAAGTGGAATTATGCAGTATTTGTCTTTCTGTTACTGGCTTATTAGTGCTCTCAGATTTCATCCATGTTGTTGCGAATGACAGAATTTCCTTCTTTTTAAAGTCTGAATAATATTCCATTGTGTGTATGTATAAAATTTCTGTTAGCCATTCATCCAACAATGGAAACAGGTTATTTCCACCTCTTGGCTATTGTGAATAATGCTATAATAAACACGAGTGTGCAAATATCTCTTCAACTTCCTCTTTTCAGTTCTTTTTGGTAAATATCCAGAAGTAAAATTGCTGGATCATATTGTAGTTCTATTTTTAATTTTTTGAGAAATCATACTGTTGGAAACAAATGCTCAGTGCCACAAAGAAAAACTGGCACTGAGACAAAGGATCTCTCAGCAAGGCAAATTTACCTCTGCAGAAGAGTGCTTCTCATAGGTTGGGTCGTCAGGAGAGCACACGGAACAAAGGAGGGAAGGGGTTTTATTCCTAACACAAACTTGTCCCTGCTACTGTGTCCTGCCTCCACTGGCTAGAGTTGGACCGCGTAATCTAAGTTGAACCCAGTTGGCTAACTTGAAAATGCAGGAATGCGGTTACCCTGACAGGAGGACAGTTTCGGCGGGAAGGGCCATTGCGATGGGAGGGGTAATTCACAGAGTGGGTAACAGATGTGGAACTTGGGCTCTATAGATAAGGACTGGTGGAAAGGTTGTTTACCAGGATAAGGGGACACAAAGAGTAAAGAAATCTGGCCTTGATAGCAGAGAACAAAGGACAAGGAAACTTAAACAAGCTAAACCTTTGAAGAAGAATTTCTTACTGCATCTAGCACATACTATTTTCCATGGCAGCTACACCACTTTACATTTCCATCAACAATGCACAAGGGTTCCATTTGCTCCATGTCCTTGGCAAAATGTGTTATTTATTTGTGTATTTATTTATTTATTAATAATGGTCATCCTAACAAGTGTGAGGTGAGATCTTATTGTGATTTTGATTTGCATTTCTGTGATGATTAGTATGTAGAGCATTTTAAAAATACACCTGTTGGCCATTTATATGTCTCCTTTGGAGAAATGTCTATTAAAGTCCTTTGTCCAATTTTTAACTGGGTTTTTTGTATATTTTTGTTATTGAGTTGTAAGAGATTCTGATGTATTTTGGTGATTAACTTCTTATTAGATATATGGTATTCTGTTATTATATTTTTCAGCTCCAAAATTTCTGTTTGGTTCTTTTAGATATTTTCCATTTCTTTGTTAATAGTTTCATTTTGTTCATACATCATTTTCCTAAGCTTGTTTACTATCTTTATGATAATTATTTTCAATTAGTTGCCAGGTGATTTGTATACTTCTGTTTTGTTAGGGTTGGCTTCTGGAGATTTAGTTAGTTTGTTCCTTCGTTTGGACCATGTTTCCCTGTTTCTTTATGTGCTGTATTACTTTGTGTTGGGATATAGACATTTGAAAAAACAGGCACCTCTCCCAGTGTTTACAAACTGGCTTTCTGTAAGGAAAGACTTTCACCAATAAGCCCCATTAGAGATTCTGACAGACTCTCAAATCTTTTCTGTGGATGATTCTTCTCTGACTTACATGTGTAAATTCCAAATTAGAGTGGTTTTGCAGAGTTGCTTTTTCAGCAGCTTGCAATCTCTTGCACCCCCTAGTATCTCTCTTGAGTTCCCTGGGGCTACTGTAAGATCTCTGTCTCTCTCTCTCTCTCTCTCTCTCTCTCTCACTGGCAACCTGGCATCTAGAGTATGCTGGTTTTGTCATGCCACCAGGCAGGTAAGATACTATCCCTCAGGCAATGCCCTTCAGAAGCCGGAAAGTAACAGAGAAGCTACCAAGCTGTATCAGCCTGTATATTATACTATAAGTCTTTTGAAGCAGCAGCAAGCTTTCCAGCTCTTTTTTTGTTCTTAGAGTGCCCCAGGCATGTAAAGTCCTATAAGCTCTCCTAGTCAGGCAAGATAGTAACCAGTCCTCAGTCAGCCACTCCCCTACCCCAACAAAAAGTTGGAATGTTGGACACGTGTTCCAACTCTTTCTCTAACCAGGAAGAAGCCACAACTTGGGGGTTTTCTCCTGCTGACTTTGCACTGAGCTAGGGGAAGGGGCAATGGTGAATGAGTATGTAGCTAGTTCACATCACCTTTGTTCTCAGTGGCCCTCAACCTGACATTCATTTCTGTCACCACTTAGATTCAGGTAAGACAGAAAAGTTTCATATTAGGTGTACATTCCAGTCTTTTTTTTCCATTCCCAGGAGAAGCTGAGAGATGGAAGGTTCCTCCTAGTCACCATATTATGCCAGAGATAGGGGCTCTGGAGAATGAGTGCTGTGAATTTTTCCACCAACCTGAATGCAACTGTTTTGGTGCTCCCCTGGGTATACAAGAGCCTCTTAACTGGTGTCTGGATTTCTCAAAAAGGAGATGGGCCCGTGAATTGTTGTTGAATCAGTGTTTCCATGGGGGAAGCAGGGCCTGGGGCTTCCTAGTCTACCAACTTGCTGATGTCACCTCGCCCATATAGAAACCCTAATGACAGTTTTCTCCAATTACAGTGAAGTTAAACAATTAATATAAAAGTTTTAATATAAATCCTAAACAACTGAATTTGAAACATACTCCATAAACAGTGAATGGAACAAGCAGAAAATAAAGATACAGAATTAAATATTTTTAAAAATAAAAATAAAAACCTTATACTAATTTCTAGCTAATTTCATATACCTAATGGTCATTAAATCCTGATTTATTGGTTTTCAACTCAAGGAATAAGAATAAGCAACATTACCACAAACAAGAAATAAGCCCCAAGGAAATAAAAAATATAAGGTAAAAGAAAATAACATAAATGAATTATTTTTAAAATAGAAAAATAGAATTAATATGTAAATCTAAAAACTCAAGCTTTAACTCAAAAAGTTAAAAAAAAATCATGAAGTTAACACCATGGAAAGTAAAAATACAAATAAACACAAATAATAGTATAAATGAATTATTTTAAAAACATAAAAAATGAATTAATAAACCTTAAAAGTTTTCTGCTATATAATAAATGAATAAACCAAATCAACTTATTAAAAAGTCAATGTAGAACAACAGAAGGAAAGAAATAAGAATGACAAATGAGAAAGAGGACACTGAAACAAATATAGAGTGTTTATTATAATTATTATTATAAAAGAATGTGAATACATTGGAAAATCTCAATGTAATAAATAATTACCTGGAAAAAGACGTGACTAACATTATTAAAAAAATCATTGTAGTATTATAACTGGGAGTACATATAAAATGATTAAATTTTGCATATTTTAAAAATAAGTGATTTCAACAATTCTGTGAACTTATCATAAGAAAATAACTAAAAATCTGTCAAAGCTGTAACCACAAGAATCTTCCTTGCTTCAGTATTTGCAACATATAGAATTTGAAAAAACTTGAAACAACCCAAATATATTACAAAGGAGATTCGTAAAAACATTCAGGTAAGAGAATATCATGTAGCTACTATAAAATTAAATATTAAAAAAAATTAGATTTCAATCCAAAGGGTACTCTGTGTGTGTGTGTTTTGGAGGGTGTTGGCGATGTGGTTCTGTGCATGTGAGTGAGTAATAATTAAGTAAACCCATTATATGGGCCAAGCAATTTTCAAAGCAACACAATAGTTAACTATCATTGACTCTCAAAAAAGTGTCTGGAATGACCACTGGGTAAATAACTAAATTAAGGCAGAAATAAATAAGTTATTTGAAACCAAGGACAACAAGACACAACATACCAGAATCTCTGGGAAACATGCAAGGCTGGTTCAACATATGCAAATCAATAAATGTAATCCATCACATAAACAGAACCAATGACAAAAACCACCTGATTCTCTCAATAGATGCAGAAAAGGCCTTCAACAAAATTCAACACCCCTTTATTCTAAAAACTCTCAATAAACTAGGTATTAATGGAACGTATCTCAAAATAATAAGAGCTATTTATTACAAACCCACAGCCAATGTCAGTATCATACTGACTGGGCAAAAACTGGAAGCATTCCCTTTGAAAACTGGCACAAGACAAGGATACCCTCTCTCACCACTATTCAACATAGTGTCGGAAGTTCTGGCCGGGGCAATCAGGCAAGAGAAAGAAATAAAGGGTATTCAGATAAGAAAAGAGGATGTCAAATTGTCTCTGTTTGCAGATGACATGATTGTATGTTTAGAAAACCCCATCATCTCAGCCCAAAATCTCCTTAAGCTGATAAGCAAATTCAGCAAAGTCTCAGCATACAAAATCAATGTGCAAAAGTCACAAGCATTCCTATACACCAGTAACAGACAAACAGAGCCAAATCATGAGTGAACTCCCATTCACAATTGCTTCAAAGAGAATAAAATACCTAGGAATCCAACTTACAAGGGATGTGAAGGACCTCTTCAAGGAGAACTACAAACCACTTCATAAGAAAGTAAGAGAGGACACAGACAAATGGGAAAACATTCCATACTCATGGATAGGAAGAATGAATATCGTGAAAATGGCCATAATGCCCAAAGTAATTTATAGATTCAATGCTATCCCCATCAAGCTACCATTGACTTTCTTCTCAGAATTAGAAAAAAAACTACTTTAAATTTCATATGGAACCAAAAAAGAGCCTGTATATCCAAGACAATACTAAGCAAAAAGAACAAAGCTGGAGGCATCACGCTACCTGACTTCAAACTATACTACAAGTCTCCAGTAACCAAACAGTATAATATTGGTACCAAAATAGAGATACAGACCAATGGAAAAGAACAGAGGCCTCAGAAATAACACCTCAAATCTACAACCATCTGAACGTTGACAAACCTGACAAAAACACGCAATGGGAAAGGATTCCCTATTTTATAAATGATGTTGAGAAAACTGGCTAGCCGTATGCAGAAAACTGAAACTGGACCTCTTCCTTACACCTTATACAAAAATTAACTCAGGATGGATCAAAGATTTAAATGTAAGACCTAAAAGCATAAAAACCCTAGAAGAAAACGTAAGCAATACCCTTTAGGACATAGGCATGGGCAAAGACTTCATGACAAAACACCAAAAGCAATAACAACAAAAGCCAAAATTAACAAACAGGACCTAATTAAACTAAAGAGCTTCTGCATAGCAAAAGAAACTATCATTGGAATGAACAGGCAGCCTACAGAATGGGAGAAAAATTTGGCAGTCTATCCATCTGACAAGGGGCTAATATCCAGAATCTACGAAGAACTTAAACAAATTTACAAGAAAAAAAAAATGAACAAGCCCATGAAAAAGTAGATGAAAGATATGAACAGACACTTCTCAAAAGAGGACATTTATGCGGCCAACAAACATATTAAAAAAAAAAAAGGCTCATCATCACTGGTCATTAGGGAAATGCAAATCAAAACCACAATGAGATTCCATCTCAAGCCAGTTAGAATAGCTATCAATAAAAAGTCAGGAAACAACAGATGCTGGAGAGCATGTGGAGAACTAGGAACGCTTTTACATAGTTGGTGGGAGTGTAAATTAGTTCGACCATTGTGGAAGACGGTGTGGCAATTCCTCAAGGACCTAGAACCAGAAATACCCTTTGACCCAGCAATCCCATACTGGGTATATACCCAAAGGATTACAAATCATTCTACTATAAAGACACATGCACATGTATGTTTATTGCGGCACTATTCACAATAGCAAAGACTTGGAATCAACCCAAATGTCCATCAGTGACAGACTGGATTAAGAAAATGTGGCACATATACACCATGGAATACTATGCAGCCATTAAAAAGGATGAGTTTGTGTCCTTTGTATGGACCTGGATGCAGCTGGAAACCATCATTCTCAGCAAACTATCGCAAGAACAGAAAACCAAATACCGCATGTTCTCACTCATAGGTGGGAACTGAACAATGAGATCACTTGCACGCAGGAAGGGGAGCATCACATACCAGGTCCCGTTGTGGGGAGGGGGTAGGGGGGAGGGATAGCATTAGGAGATATACCTAATGTAAATGACGAGTTAATGGGTGCAGCACACCAACATGGCACATGTATACATATGTAACAAACCTGCACGTTGTGCACATGTACCCTAGAACTTAGAGTACAATAAAAAAAAAAAAAAAGAAGAGAAAATGTGGCACATATACACCATGGAATACTATGTGGCCATGAAAAAGGATGTGTTCATGTCCTTTGCAGGGACATGGATGAAGCTGGAAACCACCATTCTCAGAAAACTAACACAAGAACTGAAAACCAAACACTGAATGTTCTCACTCATAAGTGGGAGTTGAACAATGAGAACACGTGGACACAGGGAGGGGAACATCACACACCGGGGCCTGTCAGAGGGTGGGGGGCTAGGGGAGGGATAGCATTAGGAGGAATACCTAATGCAGATGACAGGTTGATGGGTGCAGCAAACCACCATGGCACGTGTATACCATGTAACAAACCTGCATGTTCCGCACATGTGTCCCAGAACTTAAAGTGTAATAATAATAATAAAACTACACTCAAATGAACAATTTAAATGTGTTCAGTTTCTTAAAGTAAAAAAAAAAAAAAAATTGTCCCAATTTAGATATGTCATTTGAACTTCACACAATAAGTAAATGGATGAAGCTGGAAACCAACATTCTCAACAAACTAACACAAGAACAGAAAACCAACACCACATGTTCTCACTCTTAAGTGGGAGTTGAACAATGAAAAAACTTCTACTCAATGGTAACAACAGAATTTATAATTTGAAAAATAATGACACCAAATTTAGCAAGGTTTAAAATGGATATATTTGGGTGCAAAAGTGCAAAAAGAGAGGTACTTGCATTACTAGCAAAAAAGTAAACTGGCACAAAGTTTCTGAAAGATTTGGCAACATTTATGTATATGCAACATTTTATAAATGTATCCACATACAGCTTCAGAATGTTTTCTATCTTTTGACCCAATAGTCTACTAAATGGCTTTTATAATTTAAGGATGCTTAATATTAAAATTTAAATAACATAGAAAAATTAGGGGAAAAAACTAAAAATCAAACAATACGAGAATAATGAAATAAAATAATATATAATCATTAAAATCATGTTTTTAGAGTATAATTATAAGAATTGGGGGAAATTCTTATTATAATAATGTGAAGTATAAAATGTAAGATGCCAAATTAAATATACAACGTGATTCAGCATGTTTATATGTGTGTGTGCACAGATAAGTTTTTATACATGTGAAAAAATGTACCAGAATGTTAAAGTGGTTACCATTTTTATAGTTTCTCTCATGCACAATTATTCCTTTGTATGCAAAACAGAAATGATTATATAAGTAAATCAAAAAATATGTGTAAGCTTCTTTAATGGTTGGCAAGAAATGCAATCCTAAATACAGTGTCTAGAATCGGTGAGAAGGGCAACCTTATTGATCCCTAGAACACTTTTCCAAATGTTACCACATAGCCTTCCCCATCATCAACTTCTTACCAATAAAGAAAAGTCCTGTTTTTGGCAGCTCATACCACCTTGATTCTGCTTCAGTTCCATTTTAGGTTTCCACTGCAGCCTGCACCAAGGATACTGATGATTAGAAGCAGGAGTACACAGTGTCATTGTTTCTAATATAAATAACCAAAACTTTAAGAAGAAAAAATTTACACAACGTAAAAACTGACCTGCCCTCATGTCTGGCGACCAGTGATCATCCTCCCCAAGTGGCAAACGTTTCCTCCCACGAAAGTTCAAGAACAAAGTTCACTAAAGAACTCTGTTCCTACTCCTATACTTTCAGACATAGCAGAAGCACACTCTAATACCTGAGAGGGGTAAATTGGGACACTCTTTCGAGAGTCACGATAGTTGACTATTGTGTGTTGGAAAATGTTTAACACAGAGAGCCTTTGTAACAGATGCTGCTAACTACCTGTCTATATCCATCCTCCAAACTAACAGAACCCCCAATGTTCTTTCAGTGGCAATCTTCTCAATGGCAATGTGCCCAGACTTTGTGTGTGTGTGTGTGCGTGTATGTATATGTGTGTGTATACATATATATGTGTGTGTGTGTGTGTGTGTGTGTGTGTATGCCAGTCTCCATTGCTGTTAGAGTTTGTCTTGTGAGACTATTTTGGTCAATGAAGCATAAACAGAAATCCATGGGAGATTCTGTGAGTTTTGTTTTCCTGATATAGACAGAAATCCTTCCCTTTCCTCCTTGTCACTGCCTCCCACTATTTTCCTGTTTAAAATGGGAATGCAATGCTCAGAGATGAGGCAGCCTTTTTGCAATTGCAAGAAAAAAGTTGTATGTTAAATTGGTGGAACAGGAAGAGAAAAATGAACCTGGTTCTTCCGATATCTGCTCCAAGTCTGAACTTCATCTTCCATACTTTGTTATGAAGGACAAGCAAATAATGTACTCAGATAAACTATAGTTACTTATATTTTCTCATACACACAAGCTGAATGTGATCCTAAAATACACCCTATGCACAACAATCCCCTTTGTAGAAATGTGTTTTGTGGAGATGATCACACATGCATGCAGAGATATCTATGCAGGGATATACCAGCAGCATTGTCTATAATAGGAGAAAATTGAAAACAATCTTAATCTTTCTCAGTTAAACAAATTATGGTGCATCAGTACTCTTGAATACTAAGTAGAAATCTAAAGCAATTATATGGAGTGACATTTATTGATAAAGAGAGATGTCTATAACCTACTGTCAAGTGGATAAAGCAAGTAACCCAATAACATAATCCCTCTTCTATAGATATGTATGTCTGCACATGCCTAGAGATATATATGTGCAGGCACACACACCTACAGAAAAGGGATTATGTTATTGGGTTACAAGATTTTTAAGGATTTTTATAAAAATGTTAACAGTATTTATCTTTGGGTAATTTACATTTTATTTTTTTCTATTTTGATTTTTATTATATTTTGTTTTGCAAATTTTATTTTTTCTAATTCACATTATGTGTTTTTCATGAGTATGTATTATTTTAATAATTAAAACAAAACATAAAGCTGTTTTCATTTCAAAAATAAACAAAGTGGCAGCCACATGAGAAATCCTTAAGAAGGTAGGTTGCATAAGTGGGAAACAAGGTCACCCTTGTGGCTCCCTTTCCCCTAAAGAAAGTTCTAGTAGAGACTTAGATCTAAAGTAGATACAAAAAGGGAAATGAAAAAGTAGAACTATTTCCACTAGTACTAACAAAGAACAGGGAGAGATCCAGCAAAGAGGAGAAAGTTGAGGGAAGGAACAAAGAAAGAGGGGAGAGGGGATACTTCTCTGTGTGTTTGTATTGCCAGAAGAGATTATGGAAGAACATCGTTTCTAGAAGTCCACTACCCTGAATAAGACAAATGACTGGGGAGATTAGAAGATTCTATCAGGCTTCTACGAATTAGTAATCTCCATTTAGTTGAAATGACTACAGTATTACAAACTAGAATGCAAATAGATTTTTCAGGTGCAAGCACCTAAGTTCCCTAGGGGTTCAATTTAATTCAAGTAGCATTGAATATGTAGCGGTTTCAATTATTCATTTTCAGAAGATAAAAAATGAGTAAACTGTATATTTTATAGTTCAAGTAATCACAACATTTATTAAAATTTTTACTTTCTGAGAAATATGTAATATACCTACTAAGAGTCTTGAACTTTCAAAATTTTACAAACACATGAAAATTAAACAACATGCTCCTAAACAACCACTGCATGAATAAAGAAACTAAAAGTAAAATTTAAAATTTTCTTGAGACAACTGAAAATGGAAATACAACTTGACAAGCCTATAGGATACAGCAAAAGCAGTTTTAAAAGTGAAGTTTATGGCAATAAAGACTTATATCAAAAAAAAAGAAAGATCTTAAACAACCTAACATTGCACCTCAAGGAACTAGACAAGAAAGAGTAAACTAAACCTAAAAATTATAGAAATAAGAAAATAATACAGATCAAAACAGAAATAAATAAAATACAGTATAAAAATATAAAAGATCAATAAAACAAAGGGATGATTTTTTGAAGAGATAAGTAAAATTGACAAATCATTAGCCAGAGTAAGAAAAAAAAAGACTCAAATAAGTAAAATCAGAGATTAAAAAGGAGACATTACAACTGATAACACAGAAATACAAAGTAGCACAAGAGACAATTACATACCAATAAATTGGTTAATCTAAAAGGAATGGGTGAATTCATGGGCTCATACAACCTACAAAATTGATTCATGAAAAAAGAGAAAATCTGAACAGACTAATAACAAGCAACAGAATGAAATCAGTAATAAAAAGTCTCCCATCAAATAAAAGCCCAGGACCTGATGGTTTCACTGCTGAATTCTACCAAACATTAAGAGAAGAAAGAATATTAGATTGGTACAAAAGTAATTGGAGTTTTTTCCATTACTTTTAATGCAAAAACAGCAATGACTTTTGCACCAACCCAATATCAGTTCTACTCAAACTATTCCAGAAAATTAAAGAGGAGGAAATATTTCCACATTTATTCAACAAATCCAGCATTACCCTGATACCGAAATCAGACAAGGACACAATAAAAAAGAAAACTACAAGCCAACATTCCTGCTGAACATAGATGCAAACATCCTCAAGAAAATATAAGCAAACCAAATTCAACAACACATTAAAAAGATCATTCACCGGGATCAAGTGGGATTCATTCCAGGGATGAATGGTTCAACATATGCAAATCAATAAACATGATACATCACATTAACAGAACCAAAAACAAAAATGGGTTTTTTTAGTAATCATTTCCATAGACGCACAACAATAATTTGATAAAATTCAACATAACTTCATGATAAAAATTCTCAATAAATATAGAAGAAATGTACCTCAACACAATAGAGATAAACCATGACAAACCCAAACCCAGTATCATATTGAATGGGGAAATGCTGAAACCTCTAATAACCTCCTCGTTATTAAATTGGGAATATCTATAATCCTTCTCTTCAGGATAGTACTGAAAGTCCTACTTAGGGCAATTAGGCAAAGGAAAGAAATAAAAGACATCCAAATTGGAAAGGGAGAAGGTAAATTGTTTGCAAATGACATGATCTTATATATAGAAACCCTAGAGACTCCACTAAAAACTTAGAACTAATACATTCAAAATGTTGCAGAAAATAAAGTCAACATACAAAAATCAGTAGTGTTTCTATACACTAATAGTTAACTATTTGAAAATGAAATTAAGAAAACACCCCATTTACAATAGCTACAAAAAATAAAATATTAGGCATAAATTTAACCAATAAGTGAAATATTTCTACACTGAAAACTATAAAACATTGATTAAATAAACTCAGGATGATAAAAATAAATGGAAAAATATTTCATGCTCATATATTGGAAGAATTAATATGGTTAAAATGGCCCTTCTACTCAAAGCGCTCTGCAGATTCAAAGCAATTCTTATCACAACACCAATGACATTCTTCACAGAAATAGAAAAAACAATCCTAAAATGTTTATGGAATCACAAAAGACCCAAAAGCCAAAGCAATCTTGAGAAAAATGAACAAAGATGACAACATTACACTGATTTCAAAATATACTATAAAGCTGTAGTAACCAAAACAGCATGGTACCAGCATACAAATGGATACATAGAAAAATAGGACAGAGTAGAGAACACAGAAATAAATTCATTCATTTATAGCTAGCTGATTTTTGACAAAGTTGCCAAGCATACACAATGGAGAAAGAACAGTCTCTTCAATAATTAGTGCTGGGAAAACTGGATATCCACATGCTGAAGAATAAAGTTAGATCCTTATCTCTCAGCAAATACAAAAATCAGCTCAAAAAGCCTTAAATGTGAGACCTCAAACAATAAAACTACTAGAAGAAAATATAGCAGAAATGCTTCAAGACATTGATCTGAGCAAAAATGTTTTGGATAAGACCCCAAAAGCACAGGCAACAGAATAAAACAGAAAAATGTGATTGCGTTAAACTAAAAATCTTATGCACAGCAAAGTAAATAATCAAAGAGTGAAAAGACACCTCACAGAATGGAAGAAAATATTTGCAAACTATGCACCTGACAAGTGGTTAATATCCACAATATATAAGAAACTCAAACAACTCAATAACAAAAACACTAAATTATCCAATTTTAAAATGAGCAAAAAACCTTAATATACATTTCTCCAAAGAAGACATATCTGTTTATAAGATGATCAACAGATACATTGTAAAAAATCTTCAGGATCATTAATCATCAGGAAAATGCAAATTGAAACCTCAATGAGCTATCACTTCCTTCCAAAGAGAAGGGCTATTATTAAAAATAAATAAATAAATAACAAAAGCTAGTGTGGATGTGGTGATAGGGGAACTCATATGCTTTGGTTGGGAATGTCAGCTGCTATATCCATTATGGAAAACAGTATGCAGACTCCTCAAAAAAATTAAAAGTAGAGCTATCTTGTGATCCAATAATCTCATTACTAGGCATATAACTAAAGGAAATGAAATAAGCATGTTCAAGAAATATCTGCACTGCCATGTTTGTTACACTGCTTGCTATTCACAATAACCAAGATATAGAATTAACCTAAGTGTCCATCAACAGAGAATGGATAAAAAAAACTGACATATATACATAATGTAATACTATTCAGTCATACGTAAAAAAGTAAGAAACCCTGTCCTTTGCAGCAATATGAATGAGCCTGGAGAAAATCATGTTAAATGAAATATGTCAGGTGCAGAAAGACAAATATGGCATGATCTCACGAAAATGTGAAATCTGAAGAAATTGATCTCACTGAAGTGGAAAGTAGAATAGCAGTTAACAGAGGCTAGGAGGGAAGAAGGAAAAGAGGATAGGGAAAAACTGGTCAACAGATACAAAGGTTATAGATAGGTAGGAGGAAGAAGTTCTGGTGTTCTATTGCACAGTATAGTGACCATGGTTAACAATGTTGCATTGCATATTTCAAAATAGCTAGAAGAGTGAGTTTGAATGTTCTCAGCACAAAGAAAGGATAAATGTATGAGGTGATGGATATGCTAAATACCTTTGATTTTTGCACAACATATACATGTATAGAAACATCATACATATGTGCAATTATGTACAAATATGTATTAGTATGTGTTAATTAAAAACAAAATAGATAATTTTTTTAAATTCACATTTATAGCTTTTTACACAGATATTTTTAAAGTTACCCTATACACACTCATATTCAGGATTATTTATAAGGTCCATGAATATGATAGCCATTTGATCAAGAAGCCTTATGTTTTCCAATGCTTTCTTTGAGAAATATAGGTCATAGTTCTATAAAATGAAAAATTATAGACGTATTTTCTCATAAAACTGTACAACAAAATATTTTTTAAACAGACTGTGACATTCTGTTAGGTATATGACTCCAGAATTATCTTACATCCAGGTGAACTTGAATTTATCTTTTCAAACTAAATAATCAAGACAAAAGAAGTGGTAGACACATGAGACACACAATCAAATGCTTTATAATAATTTGGCTTAGAACAAGTTTCAGTATGATGTTTCAATCATGCAACAACCCAAAGCCAATGTAAAAAAAGAGTGGACATACATTATGTGACAAAAAAGAAAACTCCAGCCAGCTTTTAAACTAGAAAATTAGGAAGAAAACAGCATACAATCTAGTATTTTCAATTAACACTCTATATGTTTCTTCAATCCATGACCTGTCTGAAATTACTGAAACTTTTTCTACATGCTGCCTCAATTTGTGTGAATCAATCCAGAGTGTGAGAAAGAATGGAGTGAACAAATTCTCTCTGGTCATTGGCATTGGCACTGACATAAATATCACAAAGTTGTGAAGTAACAAACATGAGAGAATAACATAAACCACATGAAAATATCCCTCTGGGGCTTGTACAAAAGAAGACTGGAGTCAGGTGGATTAAATAAGAAGTTTATTTAAAAATTTTTCTTTCGCTCAGATCAAATCATCATAATGGCTATAATTAATTATTTTTTTCCTAAATAACTTCCTCACATTGCTGTCCCACAATGTAATTCCTGTTGCAGACGTCTTATAGCCCCAAGGAGTAAAAAAAACAAAAACAAAAAAACACAACTATTGACTGTTGTTTTTGTTCAGTTCTAATTATAATTGAAAAAGTACTTGCACCAACTTAAAATCCCCTATGTCCACACTGTATGCAAAAATCACAGAGGGTTAGGAAAATACACTCTCCTCTGATAATCTCTATAGATGTTTCAAGTGTATATCCATGTTTTTAAACCTAAATCTCAGCCTTTGCACATATTTTGACACTAGGAGGTGAGTGAAGGAGGGCAATAACAGAATTTGAAGTTGATTTTGTGAAGTCTATTGAACTTGAGTCAAACACACACACACACACGCAAACAAACAAAAAAAACTTCACATGATAATGCAATTCTGAAAAATAATCCTGTTTTTAAAACCCTTACATTAAAAAGAATAAAATACGTTTTTTTCTTGTATCTACTCATAATTCTGAAGTTACTCATCATGAAGACTTTCTGTATAGCTATGAAAAGAATTGTTTTTTTATATATATTTGAATATTGAGTAAGCGTAGTCATTCAATTCCTGCAAACACTTGCATTACTGGGCATGAGGTGCACAGTTATTTCACCCTTCTTATGTGTCTATGACACAATTCTATGTGGTATAGCATAAGCAAGCCATATTGTGAGATGTGTAGGCAAATAGAATATAAATACAATGCCAAAGCAAGGTGGAAAGTTTCAATTGATATTGAAAGAAAACAAAATCTATGAAATAGATAGAGAATATCTATCAACTAGTGAGAGTGGACAGAGAACAAGCTCTCGTGTGGTATGGCAGGCTCCACACCATCTCTGGCTGAGTTCCGATGAAGGGAATTCTTGAGAGAACCCCAAAATTGCTTCCTTTTTTTTTTGTAAGATTACCTACCCTACAACAGTTCAATCTTTTCCTCACTACAAGCTGCATCTCCCCTTCTCTCCCCTGCCTTTCCATCCTGAAATATATTCATGCCTCCTGATTGATAATTTTTTTTCACTCATTTTAATGTCCTTTCTACTTACCAGTCCATAGCACCCTCCGTTTTTATGCCAACAATCTAAACAAATGCTCCGTTGCTGGCCTTAATTCTCATTGTAATTTCGTGTACTCTTACTCTTACTCCTAACATCATCTCTGATGACTCTCTCGTTTACCAAATCTCATGAATGTCTGTCAGTCAGTGACACTGACCTTTCTGGCACATTCGATACTAGAGACAGTATTGGAAGTCTCTAGTATCCTCCCTTGGCTTTTTAACTGTCATTATTCTCCTCATTCCCTATAAGTAATCCATTTCTGTATCCTCTTCCTCCTTTTAATAAGAATAGCTATTATCATAAAACCAAAACCGATATTTCATTGCACTTTAGTATATACGATACATGCTAGCTTACTTAACCTCTTTGATTCCCCAAAACTCTTTCTCACCATTGATTTACTTCCTCTCTGAAGTTAAGTACACTCAGAATTCCAACTGTAAAACTGCTGAAAGTAGATTCCAAAACTATTTCTGAAATTCAAATCCCCTACATCTACTATGGTTTCTTATTTCAAACTATCTTCAAAACATTTTCTCTTGGAAATTTGCTGACAGGCTCAAATTCAAACCAGCAAAATTAAATTTATCTTCTCCTTCTACCCAATTTGCCCTTCCTGCAGGAAAGAGAAAATTGTGGATAGGCAGTAATCTTCTACCACCTTATTCTACTACTAGATTTGGGATTTTCAGTGCAATGACTGGTAATATGATAAAGCCAAATTAAGCAAAAAAATCTCCATCTGTTTCTTCCCAATCCATTTTCCTTCATCCCTGCCCTGAGACAAGGGCCATTAAGCACAGAACAACATGTAATGTGGATGAACAGATCCCAAATAGCAAAGATTAATCCCATGAAAGTAGGCTTGATCCTCAAAATAAGCAATCAAATTAGCTTGGCAAACAGAATTTGGGAAGGATGGCTTGAGAGGCAGAGATCCCTAGAAGTGGCTTTTAATAAATTAAATGGAGTTTCTAAAGTGAATGGGGAGGTTTCAAGAGGTTGAAACATGAGTAAAAAACCCAAGCTTAGAGAGTAGTGGCTTATAACTGATTCATCTGACTGATGAATCTGTCATTTATGCTAAAACTAAGACAGAATACAGTGGATACTGCCACCACCAACAACTGAACTACTATGGCAATTCAGACACATACATACATGGTTAAAAGTATTCCTAGTGCCCTATTAAGAAGGGACCTATAGAAAATACTGTGCTAGAGAAAACTACCTAGCCAGCCTGGAGCAGGAAGTCAAGATTTCCTGCCAGGGAATGCATTCTAATGCCCAGAAAGGGATCTGATAAACTATCTCCCGTGGATGTCTCTTTTCCTGTAATATACTTTATTATCCTATCCAGAGGATGCAGAAGATGACGAGTATATGGTGTTTACCTGAAGTTTCCTTGCCTTTTCTCCCTTTAGTGAGATTTTTGTTTGTTTTGTTTTTCAACTACTATTGAATATTAGCTGGGGAATATTTGGGTGTGGGGGGTGTGTGTGTGTGTGTGTGTGAATGCGTTGTGTTTATTGCCAAATTTTCCGAACATATATATTTTTTAACATGGCTGCCATCTCAGTTTTAATAATACTTTAGTACTTTACCCCCACTTAACATATATGACTATATTTTTCCAATTTGCTAATCATCCTTTTAACTCGTCCATGGTTGTTCTTTTTTCTTTCTTTTTCTAGAGCAGTCTTGAAGGAAGGTATAGAGATTTCCCGTATTCTCCCTGCTTCTAAACATGCATTGCCTCCCCCATTATCACCATTACCCCAGAGTGGTACACTTATTATAATTGATGAACCTACATTTACACATGCATCATAACCACCCTAAATCCATTTTACATTAGGGTCCCTACTTGGTTTTGTAGATTCGGTGCATTTGGGAAAGTGTATAATGACATGTATCCACCATTACAGCATTTTGCAGAGTATTTTCAGTGCCCTGAGAATCCTCTTGTTTTGCTATTCATTCCTTCCCCATCCCCTGGCAGCCACTGATCTTTTCATCGTCACTATAGTTTTGTCTTTTCAAGAATGTCATGTAGTTGGAATCATACAGTATGTAGCCTTCTCAGTTTGGATTCTTTTACCTAGTATTATGCATTTAAGATTCCTTCACGGCATTTTGTGGCTGGATAGTTCATTTCTTTTAGTGCTGAATAATATTCCACTGTTTAGATGAATTACAGTATATTTATCCATTCACCTACTAAAGGACATTTGGTTGCTTCCAGGTTTGGACAATTATAAATGGAGCCTCTGTAAACATGTATGTGCTGGGTTTTGTGTGAACACAAATTTGTGACTGCTTTGGGTAAATACGAAGAAGTGCAGTTACTCGATCTTAGGTAAGAATATGTTTAGTTTTGTAAGAAACTCCCAAATTGTCTTCCAAGGTGGTTGCACCAGTTTGCATTCCCACCAGCAAGAAACGAGAGTTCCTATTGCTCCACCTCCTTGCTAGCATTAGGTGTTGTCAGTGTTCCAGATTATGGCCTTTCTAGTAGGTGTGTAGTGGTGCCTCATTGTTGTTTTAATTTGTATTTCCCTGACAACATAAGATGTGGAGCATCTTTTCAGATGCTTATTTTCCATTTGTATATCTGCCTTGATGAGATGTCTGTTAAGGTCTTGGCCCATTTTTTAAATTGGGTAGTTTTGTGTTCTTTTTGTTGAATTTTAAGAGTTTTTTTTTTTTTTTTTTTTTTTTTTTGAGACGGAGTCTCGCTCTGTCGCCCAAGCTGGAGTGCAGTGGCCGGATCTCAGCTCACTGCAAGCTCCGCCGCCCGAGTTTACACCATTCTCCTGCCTCAGCCTCCCGAGTAGCTGGGACTACAGGCGCCCGCCACCTCGCCCGGCTAGTTTTTTTTGTATTTTTTAGTAGAGACGGGGTTTCACCGTGTTAGTCAGGATGGTCTTGATCTCCTGACCTCGTGATCCGCCTGTCTCGGCCTCCCAAAGTGCTGGGATTACAGGCTTGAGCCACCGCGCCCGGCCGAATTTTAAGAGTTCTTTGTATATTTTGTCTTTTATCAGGTGTGTCTTTGGCAAATATTTTCTCTCATTCTGTGACTTGTTCTCCCATTCACTTGATATTGTACTTCACAGTGCAGAAGTTTTTAATTTTAATTACATCCAACTTAGCCACTGGAGTCTTTATTTAGTCTATAAATTATGAAATCATAAAGATTACAATAAGTTATCCATTTTTGGAACTGGATATACAGAAAGAGGGGGATTGGAAAGCTTGGTGATGAAACGTAGTGAATATCTATCAGGCTATCTTCCAAGAACTCTTGTCAGTTATCATTTTATCTGCCTGTGTTTGCTTTCTCTTTTAAGTTGTATTACATGCTCTTTCAGAAGAGTTCATGTCTCATTACTCTTTCTTACCCCTTAGAATTTAGAATATTCATTTGTAATACATAAATGCTTAATAAATACTTAGATGGTAGATTTCTATCTACATCTTCAGTAAAAATCCAGAAAAAGATTTTATTAGGGATCTGCTTATAAATAATTCTTCATATACAAAGATCCTTGAACATTTAGGAATTCTAATATTTAAATATTCAGATCTGTAATGTAATTAACTTTCACAAAACTAATAAAAATGTGTGTGTGTGTGTGTGTGTGTGTGTGTGTGTGTGTGTGTGTATTCTGAGATCACTGAACAACTAGGAGCTGGCCACAGCCCCAGAAATCAGAGAAACAAACTTGGAATCTTATTTTCCTCTTGAATACTTCTTGTAAGCACTATTTGAATGAACTTTTATTCACTGAAAAAAGGCAATATATTTCAGCAAAGTTTCTCCCCTCATTGAAAGGTAACAAGAGACTGGGTGCAGTGGTTCATGCCTGCAATCCCAGCACTTTGGGAGGCCAAGGCGGGTGGATCATCTGAGGTCAGGAGTTCGAGACCAGCCTGGCCAATATAGTGAAACCACATCTCTACCAGAAATAAGAAATAGAATTAGCCAGACGTGGTGGTGTGCACCTGTAGTCCCAGCTACTCGGGAGGCTGAGGCACAGTGAGCCGAGATGGTTCCATTGCAATCCAGCCTGGGCAACAGAGTGAGACTCTGTCTCTAAATAAATAAACAGTAACAAGAGAAGACAATTATTTCATAGGAAATCAAGCGAAACAGAAAGATCTAAAGACCTGTTCAGTGCTGTCCTATGTAAGTTATTTGTTTGTCTTTCCAGAGTTGTCACAGGGCTGAGTATAAGACAGAGGTGGTGAGCAGCCCTGTATAATCCTTTTCCAGGGAGGACATGAGAGTCTGAAGAGTCAGGAGACTGGAGGTTCTTAAGTTTTATTACCCTGTGAAGAGAAAAACCCAGAGCCATAGAGGTTGTCCTTCTTACCTTTTTATGCATTAGTTCAAATATTCATAACAAGCCTACAAATTATAGATATTAGGAAACTGAGGGTGAGAGTTACATAACATGCCCACAGACATCACTGGTAAAGATCATACCTCACATTGTCAGATTCCACAGCCCACTAATCTTTCCCCTAAACAATCACGTTCTGTTTCTGCCAAATCATTGGCTTTTCTAATGCTTAACATCACCAGTAACATCTTCATATTAGAAGCTTGAGTTATCAAAGCCTGGACATGACCCCATCCACATTCTTGGGAAATGATATCTAAATTGAAGGTGATTATGATAATATTCTTACTGTATTCTTGGTATCCACGTGCCTGACACTATTACTAGAAGTGTCTTCACACCTTAAGAACATCATCTAATTAATCTTCATAATCCACGAGGAAAGTACATATTATCACCATTTTACAGATGAGGAACTCAGGCTCACCACTAGTAAGATGGAAAGCTAGAAATTTCTATGTAGTCCACTAGTCTCACTATCTTTTCCCCCAGCTTTGTTTAGGAACCATTGACAGATTAAAATTGTATATATTTATTATGCACAATGTGATGTTTTGATATGTGTATACATTGCAAAATGATTACCACAATCAAGCTAATTGACATACCCAGTACCTCAAATGGTGTGTGTGTGTGTGTGTGTGTGTGTGCTGAGAACATTTAAGATCTGCTTTCCTGGCAAATTTAAAGTGCAGTTATATAGCAGATTATTAACTATCATCACCAACAGGTACATTAGATCTTAAAACTTATTAATCCTGCCTAACTGAAACTTTGCACTCTTTGACCAACATCTCCTCATTTTCCCCACCCACAGCCCCTGGCAATCACCATTTTACAGTCTGCTTCTATGAATTTCACATTTTTTAGATTCCATTTAAAAGTGAGACCATGCAGTATTTGTCTTTCTGTGCCTGGCTTATTTCGCTTAGCATAACATCTTGCAGGTACATTCATGTTCGCACAAACCTGTTAGTTTTGGATTTGTCATATATGGCTTTATTGCACTGAAGTACTTTCCTTCTATTTTGTTGAGAATTGTTATTATGAAAGGATGTTAAATTTCGTCAAATGCTTTTTCTGCATTTATTGAGATAATCATATAATTTTTATCCTTCATTCTATTAATGTAATGTATTATATTCATTGATTTACGTATGTTGAATCATCCTTGCATCCTAGGGATAAATCCCACTTGATTATGGTGTATGATCCTTTTAATGTGCTGTTGAAATCAGTTTGCCAGTATTTTGTTGGAGATTTTTGCATCTATATTTATCAGAAATGTTAGCCTGTAATTTTCGCTTCTTGCAGTTTCTTTGTCTGGCTTTGGCTCTGTGTCCCCACCCGAATCTCACCTTCTGTTGCAATAATCCCCATGCATCAAGGGCGGGGCCAGGTGGAGGTAATTGGAGCATGGAGGTGGTTCCCTCATGCTGTTCTCACGATAATGGGTGAGCCTCATGAGATATGATGGTTTTATAAGCATCTGGCATTTCCTCTGCTTGCACTCTTTCTCTCCCCTGCTGCTCAGAGATAGATGCCTTCTGCCATGATTGTAAATTTCCTGAGGCCTTCTCAGCTGATATAGTTTGGCTATGTTCCCCACCCAAATCTCACCATGAGATGTGAATTGTAACTCCCCTAATTCCCACGTGTAGTGGTAGGGACCTGATAAGAGGTAATTGAATCATGGGATGGGTCTTTCCCATACTGTTCTCGTGATAGTGAATAAGTCTTATGAGAGCTGATGGTTTTACAAATGGGACTTCCCCTGCACAAGCCCTCTTGTCTGCTGCCATGTAAGACGTGCTTTTGCTCCTCTTCTGCCTTCTGCCATGATTGTGAGGCCTCCCCAGCCATGTGGAAATGTGAGTCCATTAAACCTCTTTCATTTATAAATTACCTAGTATTAGGTATGTCTTTATTGGCAGCATGATAACTGACTAATACACCATTCATGCAGAACTGTGAGTCAATTAAACCTCTTTTCCTTGTAAATTACCCAGTCTTAGGTACTTCTTCATAGCAGCCTGAGAACGCTCTAATACACAGGGTAATGCTGGTAACCTAAAGTTCATCAGATCCTACCAAATATTTATAAAATTAACACCAATCCTTCTCAAACTTTTCCAAAAAATTGAAGAGGATAACTTCCAAACTTGTTTATGAGGTCAGCATTACCCTAACAATTCTTTGTTGGAAGGTTTTTGATTACTGATTCAATCTCTGTAGTCATTATTGTCCTATTCAGATTTTCTATTTTTTTAATGTATGTTTCAGTCTTGGTAGTCTGTATATTTCTATGAATTATTCATTTCTTCTAGGTTATACAATTTGTTGGTATGTAATTGTTCTTAGTAGTATCTTATGATCCTTTGTATTTTTGTGGTGTCAGTTGTATGCCTACTTTCTCATTTATAAAATTTATTTGAGTTTTCTCTGTTTTTTCTTAGTCTAGCTAAATATTTGTCCATTTTTTAATCTTTTCAAAGCATCAAGTCTTAGTTTCATTGATCCTTTCTATTATTTTTCTAATCTTTATTTCTGCTCTGATTTCTATTTTTATTATTTCCTTCCTTCTACTAACCCTGGGTTTAGTTTGTTCTTTCTTTTCTATTTTGTTGGTATATAGTCATACATGCTGGACACACCCAATCTCATCTATTTTGTTGAGGTGCGCAATTAGGTTATTTGAGATATTTCTTCATTCTTGATGTAGGTGTTTATAACTATAAACTTACCTCTTAGAACTACTTTTGCTGTATCTGATACGTTTTGCTAAGTTGTGTTTCCATTTTCATTTATCTGAAAATATTTAAAATATCTCTTTTGATTTCTTCTTGATTGTTCAGGAGTGTGTTGTTTAATTTACACATATTTGTGAATTTCCCAATTTTTCTCCTATTATTGGCTTCTATCTTTATATCACTGTGGTTGGAAAAGATACTTGATATGATTTCAATCTTAAATTTGTTAAGACTTGTTTTGTGAACTCACCTATAATCTGTACTGGAGAATGTTCCATGTGAGCTTGAATAGAATGCGTATCTGCTCCTGATGGAATGTTCTGTGTTTGTCTTTTAGGTCCATTTGGGTCTATAGTGTTGTTCAAGCCCACTGTTCTGTTATTGATTTTCTGTTTGGATGATCTATCGATTGTTGAGAGTGGAGTACTGAAGTCTCCTACTATTATGATATGGCTGTCTATTTCTCCCTTCACTTCTGCTAATATTTGCTTTATATATTTAAGTTTTCCTCACAAACTGTATTCTTAAAGTCATTCTGTAAACACATTCAGAAAATCTGACTAGTGTATCTGAGAAAAAGAAAAATTTATATCAATCTTCCTCTTTGAAGTGAAATTTCTATCTGTGACAAAGCTAGTTTCTAGCTCTAAACATTCCATAAATGCTTCTAGTTCACTGGGTTATATGTAGGACAGTAAATCTCAGAGAAGCATGTTTTTCCTACTAGTAAAGAGACCTATTTTCCAAAAATGTTTAAAAAAAAAAAAAAGGAAAAAATACTAATCCAAACTGAGTTCTGGATTAAGACAATCAGAGTATTTAGAGAAAAGTCCTGTGAGTGGGAAATGCTGCAGACCTTGGCTATTTCCTGGCTCGGGTCTGGAAATTCTGTGCAGATCACCATTTCAATTTAAATATTGAGGCAAAGAACAGAATCCGAAGTAAAGAAACAAGCTTCCAGGAAGAGTCACCTCTACTTGAAAATCTGTTTACAGAGATAATTTTCATGGCATCGCTCAGAACTTTCATACATTAGTGTTTTCTGCTTTATTCAATCTCCTATCTGTTGAATTTGTAAGTTATAGTACTGTAATAAGTGGGTGCCAAACACCTTAGAGAAAATAGCTGATGAGAAACATTCTCTATTTATCTCTGTTAAAGCAAGATAAGCAGGATGCTGTTAGCCTGGGGTTGTTTCTGCAACCGGAACTCTTCCACAAGCAAACAGAAACTTAATTTAGAGGCACTCCTTGTAACTGATTAATTTTGCATTGATCTTTAGTCAATCACAGACAGCTAATCAGCCATTGGCTATATAACTAGGGATCTCCATCACACCATGCTCAAATAAGGCAAACATCTAGCTCCAGCCAAATCAGGTAATTACATTTTACTTCCATGTTCAACTTGTAAAATCTTGCTGGTCATGCTGCTAGAGCAGAGCTCTTGGTACCTCTTATGGTTTTGAGTGCTGCCCAATTCATGAGCTATTTTTTGCTCAAGTAAAAATTGTCAAAATTATCTTATATAAAGTTTTTTCCCTAACACTTTCTAATATTGCTGAGAAATAATTTAAAACATATCCCTTTGTGTAGGTAAGTCGCTAGAAGCTAGGAGACATTTGGCACAAGGACAGTACACCTATATTAAGGACATATGCAGGCCTCGAAATAAAATTACTAATAATCATTAACTAAATGATCAAACATAACATGACTGATAACAGGACAAACTGACATTAATGCCTCTTATGTTATGTTATGCACTGAAAATACAACATCACCCACAAAGTACTACTGATCATAATGTAAAAAACGTAAACCTGACTCTAATTATGAAGAAACAGTCAAACTAATGCAAACCAAAGGACATTTTGCAAAATATCTAACCTAGACTAAAAAATTGACCATGTTATGAAAGATGAAAATAAATGGATATGAACAGATAGATAGATAGATAGATAGATAGATAGATAGATAGATAATGACTGGAGATCTTCTAAATTAAAGGAGACTAAAGGGAAGTGACAACTAAATACAATATATGATCCTTTTATCAAATCCTAGGTTTTAAAACAAAAGGGGAAATCTGAATATAGACTGTATATTAAATAATAGTGCTATATCAAAGCTCAATTTCCTAAATTTGATACCTGAAATTTATTTATGCTGAAGAATATTCTATTCTTAGAAGATAAATATAGCACAATATTAGTAACTAACTGTCCAATGGTGTATGTATGCATATGTATATAAATACATATACATATGTATAGATTACATATATGTAAGTTAGAGGGAAAATGACCAAAAAAAAAGTTTTTTACTTAAACTATGATATTTGAAGTTCTTTTTCTGTTTTTCTCTGTTGCCCAGACTGGAGTGCAGTGGCATGATCATAGCTCACTGCAGCCTCAAACTCCTGGGCTCAAGTAAAACTCCTGCCTCAGCCTCCCAGTAGCTGAGATGACACCAGCTACTTGGGAGGCATGCCACCATGCCTGGATAAATTTTTTTATTTTTCTAGAGATGGGGTCTCACTGTGTTACACAGACTTGTCTCAAACTCCTGGCTTCAAACAATCCTCCTGTCTCAGTATCCCAAAATGCTAAGATTACAGGTGTGAGCCACTGCACTTAGCCTGAGTAGTTGAAATTCTAATGTTAATAAATAAATGAACAGCCTTGGTCAGCTGTGTTGGAGTAATGTATTTTATTCTACTTATTTATTCAATAAATTCTTATTGAATAAATACATCTTATATCAAGTATTTTTTAATCAGATTAAAAATACAGAGATCAATAAGATAGTAACCCTGCCCCCAAGGAGCTCACCTACAGTCTTAATGGAGATATTACTTTGTAGTTCACATTGTAGGACATCAGTCTCCAATACCATGCTTCTTTGTATTATGTTCCATTTCAATATTAAATCATCACATTTTCTCATAATGGTATAACATTCTAAGGATTAAAGGAGGTGTTGGCTATGGTCTAATAGGTCCTCAGCATTCATTTTTATCTGTTTTCCTTTTTATGCACTTTGAGGAAGGAAAACTACAATCTTCATTCCTTAGATATCTTCGTAGCTAGAACTATAAATGCAAATTAATTTCTGCCAATTAGGTACCAATTAGGTGCACTCTCTGGGGTCTGGAAGGTGGAAGAGAATTAGAGAGCAACTTCCTGTTAATGGGTGCTGACAATCATGATTATGGGGCAGAAGCAGTTATGGTGGCTGGACTCAACTTCTCAGTGTCTGGTCTTTGGCTTTATGTGAGTCAGGTGGCAGCATTAGTTGCAGTGGTGGGGGATGAGATAGCAGCATCCTTCTGACTCCTGGATTGAAGTTATGGTGATATATCCTTAAACCCATTAATTGAATAGTCACTTCCCAACTCCTACTTCTCCAACCTTTCCAATAATGTATGTAAGTTTCTAATACCCTATATTATACCCCTTACTGTTTGAAATACATAGTGTTCTACTTCCTGCACTGAACTTTGGTGAATACTATTTGTTTCTAGATATGGCCCTGATCAATGGTTTCTTGTCCTTCTGAGTTTTGTCTTAAAACAGAGTTTTAAGCCTATTGTTTATTTGGGACGTTAGATAAAATGGGCCTAATTTAACCTTCTTTTATTGGTCACTAAATTCTAAAATATTTGGGGAAAATATGAGGAAGGTGGTGCTTCAAAGCCACTTTAAACATGAACTTGATTTTATTATGTACATATATTATTTATAAATTATATTTCCATTTATAAGACTGAATTTTTTTCCATGAACTATCATTTCAAAATTGGCAAACTTTATTCTCAATGAAGTGAAAAATGGAATCAGTTCATCCAACAATATAGAAAATTCTAAAATCACACATTGAAAGGCAAAGTAGATATGTGGATAAAATATTAGCACCATTTAATATAAATTATAACAATTAACTACAACTTTAAACAACCTAGTAGAAGCTTTTACTAGAATTGGCAGATTTACACAAAGGAAAAATAGCTTACTGTGTTGGTCAGCATTGTGATTCCTGTCTGATTATCTCTGCATCCAGATAAGGAGGATAAAATTTCTATGAATTAGCCCCCTATCCCATAAAGCCCTCAAACAGATAGAATGCAATGACGTCTATGATATGGTGTGTGTTTGCCTGTGCTGCTTCATCTCCCCCGGCTTTTAGCCACAACCCTTACATTTATACCCCTACAACATGAAAACATCATGCCTCTCAAGCCTTGCTCCACTTGCACTTTAGTTTCCGTTACCTAAAATGGCCTCTGCCTGCTTGTCAACTAGGTAAACTAGTTGAAGAACTAGTCATTCTTCAACTCTGAACTCAAATATGAACTTCTGATACCTTCTCCAATACCTTAAGATTAAAATGGACCTTCACTGAGCCTCCATTGCCCACATATATTCTTTCATCCTGACAATGACCAAAGTATTTCACAATTGTTTCTTTGCCTTTCTCTCCAAGCATAACCTTTTTAAAGGAAGTGACTGTGCCTTTTTCTTTATGACTTATTCTGCTACCTATTGACTCCATAGTGTAGAACAACAGCAACAAGAGACTGAGGTACCCAACGTCATGTAAGTAATAACTGGCCAGGATTAGAACCCAAGTCTGATTGGCTGATTCCAAAACCTAGGTTATGCTGTCTTATTCAAACGTTTAGAAAGTGAATGAATGAATAAAGTTCACATCAATCAAAAAAGGAAAATGTAATAATTAAATTTATTTTGCAGCTTTGACTTAAATATTCCTTTATAAATCAGAAAATCATATATCAAATGAGAAAATCAGAGGTATACAACCAGGTCAGAATATGAGTTATTTCAGACAAATCTATTAATGAAAAAGACAAGAATGCTGATGGAACATAAAGTTTCTCATTTAACCTAAATGTAAAACTTCTATTTCAACTATTTTATAACATTAACTTGTTCTAAAGAAAATTGTTCATTAAATAGAAGTGTCTGATCTTCCTATTGCTATATGTTAGTTTTTTAAAAATAAACTTCATTGATTATAATTTGCACACCGTAAAAACAACTCATTTTAACTATACAGTTTGGTGATTTTTGACAAATGTTTATACCCATTTAACTACTACAACAATCAAGATATACAATATTTCCATTACCCCAAAAGTTCATCCATGATCCCTTTGTAGTTAATCTACAAACTTTGGCCTCATGTAACTCTAATCTACTTTCTGTCAATATTGATTAGTTTTTTTCTCTTCCAAAATTTCACATAAATGGAAGTTACAGAATTTACTCTTTTGTCTCTAGTTTATTCCACTCAGCATAGTATTTTGGAGATTTACCCAGGTTGTTTCATGTATGAGTACTTTATTCCTTTAGGCCTGAGTAGTATTTTGCTGCATGAATATAATACAATATGTTTATCATTCAACAGTTGATATACCTTTGGTTTGTTTCCATTGTATGGCTACTATGCACATTTGTTCTAAACGAAAAAGGCATCTATGAACATTTGTGCATTAAAGTCTTTGTGAAGCACATGTTTTCATTTCTTTCTGGTAAATAATAAGGAGCAAAATACATGTTTAACATCAGAAGTTACTGCTAAACAAATTTCCAAAGTGGTTGTACCATTTTATATTCACACTCACAATGTACAAGTGTTCCAGTTCTTTCTGCTATTGTCATACATTTTATTTTACATATTCCATAAACCCCAGAAAACATTAGTCTTGCTCTAACTCTTATTCTAAGTCAATTATGTTTTTTAATTAAGAAAAAACATGTCATTTTTATTTTCTTAAACATTTACCATTTCTAGGACTTCAATTCCTTTTTTACAGATTCATGTTGCCAGCTTTTATCATTTTTCTCCTAATTGAAAGACTTCACATTATAGTTCAGATCTGTTAATAATTAAATTCTCTCAGATTTTGTTTACCTGAGATATCATTATTTCACTTTATTTCTGATGAATATTTTTACTATAAGTAGAACTTCAGGTTGCCAGATTTTTTTTTCAGAACTTTATATTGTTTCATTGTCTTCTGGTTTGCATTATTTCTAATGAAAATTCAAGAACTGCTATTGGCTTTTTGTTTTGTTTTGTTTTTTATTTTGTTTTTCGAGATGACTGACTAAAGACATTGAATGCCAGCTCTCCTCAGAAAGAAGATCAAAGTTACAGGTATATGGTCATGGCCTATGTGGAAAGAGAACTGAAACCCATCAGGACTCTAAGGGAAGGATGCTGAAACCTATTGGAGAACTCATGAGAAGAAGCTGGAGTGCAGAGAATGAAGGCAGCAAAAGTCTGGCAGAGATTGACCCCCAAGGAACTTGGAGTCCCATGAAAAGGGTAGGTGGGGGTATTTCTTTATTCCCCTCACCCCTGCAACAAACTGCTGACTGTTGGAATTGTTGGAGAGCCCCTCTGCCATTGCCAGTCTGGGCAACCCTGTTGGTGGCAATTTAGGAACTTCCTGGGGACAGAGCACTGGGAAGCAAATTTGTGCAGGTGCATTCACACTCACCCCAAATCCAAACAGAGGCAACAGGTACCAAAGTGGTTGTGCATCTATTATGGACAATTACCCTGCCCAGGGAATCTCAGCCCTTGAATTGCTGCATCACCAAATAGCCCACAAACATACCCCAAAATCTGCTCTGATTTTGGCAGCCACAGAGGATCAGTAGGTTGTTGGTGAACTACAGGATCCCTGGTGATCTAGTCCTTAGCATAAGCTGCCTCTAGGGGAAGGGGCACCAAAGCACCCCTTGGAACAAAGGAAATGCAGTCACGGTGCTGATCTCTGAAGGTGGGGGACAGTGGCACCTCAGTTGATAGGCAGCATCAGTGTCTAGGAACAAATGTAGAGAGAGGGTCACCTCCTACTGTCCACCCCCCATCTCCCACACAACTGGGGGCTGTCTATGTGCGCTTAGAGACAGCCTTTCCAGTGCTATTCTCAGCATCTGCATCCCTGCTGAAAGTATGCCTCCTGCACATGCTCACACAAGAGTAGGGCTCATTTTCCCCTCCCCACATATAGTTGCAATATCCCTAGAATAGAAAGTGGACCAGCTACAGAGCTGTCTGTTTTGGGCTGGGGGAAGTGGTTCCGCCCAGAGATCATTTCTGCAGTAAGCTGCCAGATGGGAATTTCCTGTGAACCTCAGTCGTAATGCAGCCTGGAGATAAAGGACACTGACTATGTGAACTGAAGGTCACAAACTCTGTGACAGGGAGGTGATAGGGAACTGGATAGTATCCCTGCCTGCCTAGGATGGGGAGCTGGTGCAGCCCCTTTCCCATTCCCCCCAAGACCTTAGTGCATCCCACCACAAATTCCCCCTGCCACCTTCATCAGTGTAGATGCTTCCCCTCTTCATCAGGGTGCTCAAGAGTGAGCCAACTTTTCCTCTTAAGTACCACTTACTGGATTAGATACTAAGCTGCATCACCAAATAAAAACCTGCCAGCATACAAGATAAGCTTTCTGAGACCTCTGCACTTCCAGCCCCACAGAAGATAGTGAGTCAGATCATATGATCTGCTACCATAAAAAACTATATATAACCAAGGAATCCATACAGAGCTTGGCCCCCTGACAGAATCCAAAATAGTAGCCAAATGGTCTTACACAACCTACACTACAGTCACACCCCCAAGAGAGAAAAGAATAAAAACTTTACAAGTCTCATCCAAATGACAGAAATTTCAAAAAGAAAAAGTGACAGCTTTTACAGATGAGAAGGAATCAGCACAAGTTTTCTGGCAGTACCAAAGGATATAATGTTTCAACACGCCCAAAGGATCACACTAGCTCTATGGCAATGAATCCTAACCAAAAATAATAAAAATTCTGAAATGACAGAATTCAAAGAATTCAAAATATGGATTGTAAGAAAGCTTAATGAGTACTAAGAGAAAGTTGAAAACAAACACAGATTAGAAAAACAATTCAGGATATGAAAGACAAGATAGATGTGCTTTTTTTTTTTAAAGAACTTCTAGAAATAAAAAATTCACTGAAGGAATTTCAAAATATAGTTGAAAGCTTTAACAATAGACTACACAAAGCAGAAGAGAGAATTTCAAAGCTTAAAGACCAGTCTTTCAAATTAACTCAGTTAAATAAAAAGATTTTAAAAAGAATTTTAAAAACTGAATAAACCCTTTGAGAAATACAGGATTATGTGAGGCAACTAACCCTACAACTAATAGGCATTCCTGAGGGAGAAGAAGTAAAAAATTTGGAAAGCGTATTTGCGGAAATAATTCAGAAAAATTTCCCTGATCTTGCTACACATGTAGACACCCAGATACAAGAAATTCAAAGAACACCTAGAAGACACTATGTAAGATGAACATCACCAAGGCATATAGTTATCAGACTATCTAAGGTCAATCTGAAAGAAAAAAGTCTGAAAGGCAGTTAGAGAGAGGTGTCAAATCACCTATAAAGAAAACCTCATCAGACTAAAAGCAGACTTCTTAGCAGACACCTTACAACCCAGAAGAGATAGGAATTGATGTTTAGCTTTCTTAAAGAAAACAAAAAGAAAAAAAGTCAGCCAAGAATTTTATATCCTCCGAAACTAAGCTTCATAAATGAAGAAGCATTTCCTAGATAAATGAATGCATTCATAACCACTAGACTGACCCTATAAGAAATGGTTAAAGGAGTTCTAAACATGGAAATGAAAGGATGAAACTCACCATCATAGAGGCACATGTAAGTACAAAACTCACAGATCTTACAAAGTAATTACACAATTGAGAAGACAAAGAAACTGGCTAAAAACATTATGACCAGAAAAAAACCTCACATACCAAATATTAACTTTCAACGTAAATGGCCTAAATGGCCTACGTAAAAGAGACACAATGGCCAAATGGATTTGAAAAAAAACCGAGATGAAACCATCTGTTGACTACAGGAGACCTACCTAACAGGTAAAGACACCTACTGACTCAGAGAAAAAGGATAGAAAAAAATATATCACACAAATAGAAAACCAAAGTGAGCAAGAGTAGCTATTCTGATATCAGATAAAAGAGACTTTAAACCAACAACAATTTTAAAAAGACAAAGAAAGATATTACTTAATAATAAGGAGTTCAATACAACAAGAAGATTTAACTACCTAAATATATATATGACCCAACACTGGAGCACCTATATTCTTAAAACAAATACTACAGACCGAAGAAATGAGACAGACAGCAATACAATAATAGTGGAGGGTGCTAGCACCCAACTGTTAGCACTAGAGAGATCATCAAGGCAGAAAATCAACAAAGAAACTCTAGACTTAAAGAGACTCCAAACCAAATGGAGCCGATAGATACCTACAGAATATTGCACCCCCAAATATTTCTATCATATGTGCCTGGAATATTCCCCAAAATTGACCAGATGCTTGACCATAAAGTAAGTCTAATCAAATTCAAAAAAGTCAAAATCATATCAAGTCTCTCCTTAGACCACAGTGGACTAAAATTAGAAATCAATACCAAGAAAAACTCTCTACACAAGTACATGGAAGCTAAACAACTTGCTCTTGACTTTTCAGTAAACAACAAAATTAAGGCAAAAGTTAAAATTTTATGTTAAACAAATGAAAATAGAGACACAATACACCAAAACCTCTGGGACACAGCAAAAGCAATGCTAAAAGGAAAGTTTATAGCATTAAATGCCCACATCATAAAGAAAGATCTCAAATTTACTACCTAACATCACACCTCAATGACATAGAAAAATAAGGACAAACCAAACCCAAAACTAGCAGAAGAAAAGAAATAACAAAAATCGGAGCAGAATTCAAAAGATTATCAGAGACTACTGTGAAATTCTCTAGAAAATGTAGAGGAAATGGATAAATTCCTGGAAACACATAACCTCCCAAGATAGGATGAGGAAGAAATAAAAATCCTGAACAGACCAATAAGAAGTAATGAGATTGAATCAATAATAAAAAATTTTCCAACATAAAAACCTCAGGACCAGATGAATTCACAGCAGAATTTTACCAGATGTTGCAAAGAAGAGCTGGTACCACTTACTGAAACTATTCCAAAAAATCAAAAAAAAAAAAAGGGATTCCTTTCTAACTCATTCTGCAAAACCAGAGTCACCCTGATACCAAAAATCAGGCAAAAGACAAACTAGAAAATATAACTGCAGGCCAATATCCCTGATGAACATAGGTACTAAAATTATCAAAAACAATACTAGCGAACCAAATTCAATAACACATCAAAAGAATATGTCATGATCAAATGGGTTCTATTCCAGGGATGCAAGGATGGCTCCACATATGCAAACCAATAATTGTCATTTACCATGTAAACACAATTAAAAACAAAAATATGATCATCTCAATAGAGGCAGAGAAAGCATTCAATAAAATACAACCTCGCTTCATAATAAAAACTTCCAACAAACTAGGCATTGAAGGAACATAACTCAAAATAACAAGAGCAATATATGACAGACCCATAGCCAACATTATACTGAATGGGGAAAAGTTGAAAGAATTCCCCCTAAGAACTGGAATAAAACAAGATGTCCATTCTTACAACTCCTATTCAACATAGTACTGGAGCAGCATTTACTCTAGTTTTGGTTTAGTCCTACTGTTAAAAAGTGATCCTTCTAGGTTCTCTACTGAATGTTTCAGTTGCTCAGCGATCTCTCTATCAAGCTAGTCAGAGCTTGAACATTTCCCAGCCCTGTTTCAGATCTCAGAATTATCTGTTTATAGTGCCTATAGTCTCTGATTATTACAGTATAATTCCATCATATGATTATGTAGCATAGTATTTTTTTTAAAAAAAGACACAATGGATTCCTATGCAAATTTCTGCAGCTACTACTCCGGGCAACTCCGTCTTCTCCTGCAGCAACCCCCAAATTCCAACTGCTTCATCTTTCTTGAACTCTGATTTCTGATTGCACGATTCAGTGACACCTCTGTGCTCTGTTTGGGTCCATCTTACTTTTGCCACCGTATGAAAAATGCCTCCAGCCAGAAATCTAGGGCAATTATCAAAATAATCT
Organism: Macaca nemestrina; assembly: GCF_043159975.1. Lineage (NCBI taxonomy): Eukaryota > Metazoa > Chordata > Mammalia > Primates > Cercopithecidae > Macaca > Macaca nemestrina. The sequence continues at coordinate 136,412,507 of NC_092125.1, forward strand.
CATTTGTTTTCCTTTTCTTAGAGGGTCACAATCTTGCTCTGCCTGTTACTCAATGTCTGAAAAGAGTTGTTCAATATGTTTTGTCTAGTTTTCTAGTTTTTCTACTATGGAGGTTGCAGAGCAGGGAGCAATTCAGGTATCAGTTTTTGTGTCATAGCCAGATAGAAAAGTAACTAAAACTTTTAAGGAGAAAATTTTAGAAATTTTTAAAATTAAAATATCCTTTTGGAGTCAGCTTCATTAAGTCCAGTTTCCTTCACCTTGTAAGGACTCAATGAGAATTCATATTCAGAATGATGATCCAAATGCACTGTAATATTCTATATTGTCAAATAATCTACATTAGGAGTATTATAGTTATTTTTAAGAATGAGGAAAATTACATTAAAAACTTTTGTGAGGGCTGAAATAATCACTTTTTAGTTGTTTCAGTTCACTAGAAAATTATATTAATATGCCTATTTCATTACCTGAGTATTCTAGTAAATTAAGCATTTTATGATTTTTTTTTAAATTTTGATCACTTGCATTTTCCATGCATATTATGTATATATTTTATTTTACATTTACCCAGGGATGTGTGTAAATATTAAAGTATATTTTTCATGTCTTTGGTAATTTGTTTTTGGGATAAATTCTGATTTATCCTTCTGCATAGCAGGGCAAGAAGCACCATTAAAAAGAGTCTCATTTATTTCCCCAAGTAGATAATTATCCATAGAGAATTTCCTGAAAAAGAGTTGTACCTGGACATGAGAAAGAAGAAAGCTCAAATCATGCCAAAATGAAAAATTGAATCATGCGTGAGTAGGCTAAAATGGCCTTCTCAGACCTCAATACAGCACTTGGCCTACTTTTTTCTTAAGATTTTGTTCCTGGCTCCCAGTTTGTCATTTCTGTAATGGATTTTTAAATGACTCTTTTCTTCAGGAAGGTAGCATTTATCATGGTGCGGTAGTAAGAGCCCTGAGATGGAACTTGGGAGGACTGGGTTATGGCCTTGCTGGTTCTATGTTGCTATGAGCGGTGTGATTTGGGGAAAATTATTTACCTGTCTGAAGTTTAGAAGACGACCAGAACTTTTTCATTCTGTTTTTTTTTTCTTTTGCTTATTTGCTTTAGCAGCAGCTTTTAAGCTGGAGACTCCAGCATCTAAAAAAACACGCAGCCAAAGTTCAATGTGTAAAAGAAATGAGAGTGCACCTCCGCTGGTTGATGGGAAAGCCTGAGGGCTCTCCAGTTCATCCTCTTCTCCTGGCTCCTGAGGATGCCTAAATGCAGCCTGGAGTTCCCATGAGAAGACTGAAAAGGCCACAAGAGGGCATGAACCATCTTTCAGGCATAGCTTCCTTTGATTTCAAATTTCCATGACATTTGCTCCACTCCATATCTTTCAACCATAATAGCCCAGAGGACAATTCTCTTCTCTACTGAAGAATATATTCTGATGCTGGAGTAAAAGCATTATCATAAAGTAGGAAAAAATAAAAGACTTGAGTACAGATTTGTCTCTATCTTCTCCTTGCTGAAGGACCTTGGACCTCCTTGCTGAAGGATATTTACCTCTCTGAACATTAGCTTCTGTTCTGCAAAATGGGGACACAAATGAAATCCACTTCACAATTTCGATGTTAATATTACATGAACATGCTTGGTAAACCATCAAATGCTATTCAAGTGTTGGCTCTTATTAATAAGCAGGAAATGCAAGTTATTAGATGGAGGAAGAAAATATGAGAAGATGATCAGAAGGATTAACTACTAAAGTAAGGATCATTGAGTGGAGAGTCTTTGGGGTACTTCAAGACTTACAGACATACAACATACATTATATAAAACTCTTTGTACTTCAGGTTACTAAGGTTCTTCCAGTGAAAAGGATTCTGAAAGAGAAAGCAATATGTTTTCATGACAGAGTTAGAATAGAGTCAAACAAATGTGGAAGTTAGTCTTGACCACCTACAAACTCTGTGACCTTGGGCAGATAACTAAACATCTATCTCCTCATCTATAAGATATCCTCCTAGTCTACTTCAAATGAAGGTAAATGTGCTTTACCAAAAGTAAGAGATTCTTATAAAAAGAGAAGTATAGAGTAATGTAGACAAAAGTTTGCCTTTTGACGCTTTTCCTAGAAACAGTTATTCTAACCCTGATTTTTAATCACAAATGCTCACAAATTTCTGTAAGATAAAAATCTGTATACCATGCACTAATGTAAATGCATTTCTAGCAAGACAAAAGTTTGTGAAGGACCAAGATGACTTTGAATGGAGTGCTGAAGGCAAAATACGCTCTGAATTATATTGTAAAAAAAAGTAAAAGATATTTCAGACAAAATAAATCATGTTGGTGCATTTCAATTTCTCTATATAATTAACATTCAAGGGGACTTCGTTAGGTGATTATGTTATCCCTGTGAAATATTACTTGGTTAAAAATATAATTCTGAAACTACAATACATAACCGAATGCTTTGGGCAGATGGAATTACTTTCCTCTAGAACCCTGAGGTACTTGGCAAACATCTATTCACTTCTACTGTGCCTCTGTGAATTAGGTCAGGATTTTTGATTTATGGGTGAGAAAATTAAGACCCATGGAGTATCTGGGAGACTTGCTCATGAAAGCCCATCTTACTTCTAACACTGAAAAGGGAAAGATTATATGAAGTGACTTGCCATCCATTTCCTCCCAATACACTCTCCAGTGCTCGGTGTGTAACAGAATTAGGTACGTACAAGATACTTAAGTATTAGTATTTGTATCCTGTTATGAGCTGAATTATGTTCCCCTAAAATTCACATGTTGAAATCCTAACCCACATGACTTCAGAATGTGACTATTTGGAAATGGGATAATTCAGCTAAAATGAGATCATTAAGATAGGCCCTAATGCAAAGTACTTAGAGATTAGGACACAAACATGCACAGAGGGAAGATGGCTGTCTTCCAAGAAAAGAGGCCCAGAAAAAAACCAATCCTCCTGACATCTTGATCTCTGACTTCTAGCCTCCAGAATTGTGAAGAAATAAATTTTTATTGTGTAAGCTATCTGGTCCACGGTTGTTTGTTTAGACAGCCTTAGCAACCTAATACAGAACCTGTGAGAGTTTGGATCCTAGAACAGAAAGAGTTACATATTGCAAATCATGCCTTCCTGTAGGAGTAATTCTTAAACTCTTGCAACTGCTATGACTCAGGCAGCAGACCAGAATACTGGATCTCCTTTTAAGTGATCACTAAGACCTAAATGTCTGAACTCACCAATTCTATCTCAGGTCAACTCCTGCCATGCTGTCCCAAGCATCATCTCAGTCCTTTGGCTTGTAACTGTAGGAAGTCTCAGAAACTCGAGTTCCAATACAGGACCTGTCACTAATTAAGTGATGAGGGAAAGTCAGTTCCTCACTGTGTCTCAGTTTTTTAATCTGAATAATGAGTGAGATAGTTTTGACAGGGCAGGGATAGCTCAAGCTTCATTCTGGCTCCCACTTTTTTTTTTTCTTTTCTTTTTTTTTTGATGAGAGTCTAGCTCTGTTGCCCAGGCTAGAGGGCAGTAGCATGATCTCGGCTCCTTGCAACCTCTCCTCCTCCCGGGCTCGAGCATTTCTACTGCCTCAGTCTCCCAAGTAGCTGGGACTACAAGCTTGTGCCACCATGCTGGCTAATTTTTTTGTATTTTTAGTAAAGATGGGGTTTCACCATGTTGACCAGGCAGGTCTTGAACTCCTCAGATGATGCACCCACCTCATCCTCCCAAAGTGCTAGGATTACAGGCATGAGCCACTGCTCCCAGACTGACTCTTACATTTTGATTCTGATACAAAGATAATGGTAATTTAAGGGAAGATGAAAATTTCAGCAAAATATAGTTCATGATCCAAATCCAGCCACTGCCTCCTTTTGTACCACCCATGAACTATGGATAGTTTTACATTTTTACAAGATTCAGAAGAGTACTTTACACTCTTCTAAATCTTGGCATTTACTCATTCATTTTAATCTTTACAACAACTGTGTGAAGTAGATACTCTTATTCATTTTATAGATAAGCAAATTGAAGTAAGTAGTCAAAGATCACATGGCTAATAATTTCAGTTCTGCTAGAACTCATACCGTGAAGTCTTACCCCAGAGCCTGTGCTCTTAATGTGTTTCCTCATACTGAAAAAAATCCAACACTATCAGGGTAGTACATAAATGCCAAAAGAGGGGCTCAGGCAATACATTCTGCTGTGTTTCCCCCAACGCCTGAAAAAATCACTCTGTTTCAGAGAAGTACATGAAGGCTTTGTAGGGGAATGAGGCCACATTTCCACCCTGATGACAGGGAACACTAACTGAACCACAATTAAGTGAAATGTTATTCCCCCAAAAAGAATCCTATTCTTCTCAGTCATAGACCTTTATTCCAAAAAAAGTATTAAATTATTAACATATTAACTGAGTTATATTGGTTAATAACATTCAGTTATTATTATTACAGTACTTCAAATATTTGTGTACATTTGTTTTTTCTCTTTCATATATGTACCTGCATAATATCCTAGATTTTGCCTGTTGGCCCACGAAATCTAAAATACTAACCACCTCCTCCTTTATAGAAAAAGTTTGCTGACCCTTGCTGTAGAATATTAAAATGTAAGAATAAATGTGGGAAATTAGAAAGGTGATTGTAAACATTAATATTAACATTCTCTTCTTTATTAGCAAGTTTTCATCAGTAAAATTAGATACTTCACCCATTATGCTGTCACTTGCATTTTTAATTTTAACATATTATTTTAAGTTTAAAAGCAATTATTGTTTGAATGACAGAAATAAAAATACTTCTGAATGAAGACAAAACAGAATAGATACATGTGCAAAGAAGCATCATCAGTGACTCTTTTAATCAGATAATCATATTTTGTTTTGTGCCTATGGGCAATGGAATAACTGATAGAACTCTACTGACATAAAAAAACAAGATAAGCCTTAAAGCAAGGCATCACAGACCCAAGGTAGATATGCTGGCCACATCCTCTATTTAGATTATTTTAAATTTAGTGTTTTACTTATTTGTTTATCTGGATACCCCCATATGAAAACTTCCCCATCACACATACTCCTGATTTTCATAAAAAATATTACTGGAGCATAACTTCAAGATGGTTGAATAGAGACATCAGACAGGCCCCCACTTCAGAGAAGAACCAAAATTGTGAATAGATAATCGCTCATCAAATAGAACATCTCAGAGAGAACACTGGAGTTCAACAGAGAAGTCACAGTAAACATCTGAGTCACAGAAAGAGAAGGAAGTGAGCGGCCAGGTCAGCTGAGATCAACTGGGAGCCCAAGGGACTCCCTCTTGCAGGGAGAGAGTAAGTGGGAGACCCTAAGCAGTTCACATCTCCACAATAAGCTGCTGCAATCCTAGCTATAGGAGAGCTCCTCTACCCACATGAGCCCTGAGACTAGTGTGGGCAGTGATCTGAATACTCTAGAGGTCATTGCACTAAATAAGGAACAGTGACAGTGCTGGATCACACACAACCATGAGAACCAAGCAACTGCAGCATGGCACTGTTGTGAGAGCCCAGTCATCATGGGACATCATCCTTCCCTGGGAACCACAGCCTCCATATATCTACATCCCAGGAGCCCCCACTGACATTCTCCAGTGTTCATACCACGGCCTACAATGGCACAGTGCTGGCTAGACCCAAAGGTGCTGAGGGTCCATAGTACTCTAGGCCACATGGAATACTACTCCCAAGTGAAAGGATGGTGCAACATACCAAGAAGGTGGCACCTAGTACAACAGAAACCAAGGCACGCCTTTCCAGAGCTTGAGAGCTCCCCGTCTGGGACTGTGAAGAGCGACCATGCTCCAGCAGCTGCACAGACTCTATGCTCAGGCCAACTATCAGAGATTGGAACCCTTTCCATTACTCCACACATTGCACAGCAGTTGCTGACACTGGGAGCTGAGGTAGGCAAGCCTGACTGTCTGGTCTGGGTGTAGCAACCCTGCCCCCACTGAGGGAGAGACCTCTATGCTCAGGGTTGTCATACAGAAAGATTTCTTCCCCATTCTGCACACTGCTGCAGCCACTGTTGCTGCCACCAAGAGTAGGGGTGGGTGAGCCTGAGGGCACTGTGTCTGGGGCTGTGTGTCGCAACCACATCCCCACTGGCTGTATGGTCTCTGTGCCTGGCCCATGCACAGAGGGCAAGATCCCTCCCTGCCTCTGCACACCACAGCTGGAGGGGCCAAAGCAAGCACAACTCACAACTTGAGAGCTACCATCTGGGGCTGTGATAGCCAACCTCACCCACTCCAGGAGCATGGCCTCTGTGCTCCAGTGCCATCCCAAATATAGGCTATCCAGGCATACCAAGGCAGCTGCTGCTGCTGTCAGAGGCAAAGTGTGAACTCCCCAGAGACTTAATGCTGCCTGCAGGAGACTGTTGATAGTAACCCCACCTACATCAACAGCAGGACCGCTATGCTTTAGCACAAGTCCTGAAGTCAGGTTCTCCACACCCACCACCACAGATTGCCCATTCTCTTTATTATAGCCTATGCCACTGCACATGACCAGGGGCCTGAGGTCAGATCGACCTGGGCTGGTACTACCCTTCAGAGCCTGAGAATGCTGCCCAAGGATCTGGGCATCACTCCACCCATTCTACCACCTCTGGCATCTGTGCATTTGCCACTGGGAACTTGAAGATGGGTCCAGTTAATCTGCTACCAACACCACTCATACCCACCCACATGTACCACCTGGGAGTCTGGAGACTGGCTTCACATCCCATCATAGCCACCACTAACACCAGCACACACTGCTCAGGAACCAGAGCATCCTGCCACTGCTACTGCCATTGCCCATGCCACACCAACTGCCCAGGAGCCAAAAAACCTGTCCACGTGCCCAGCCCACTGCTGCCACTAGTGCCATCTGAGAAAGCCACCTGGTGGCCCAAGAAATGACCTATCTGAACCCATTAACACTAGTGCCAGCATATGCCACCCTGGGCCCCAATGACAGGCACAGTCAGCTTATCCCTGACACCTGTGAGGCCTGACGACTTGTCTACCTGGCATCCCTGTCACCAGAAAAACTTCATTACAACCTCTACTAATAACTGCATTCTGAGCCCCTAAGGAAATTACAGATTCCACTGATGCTGTTTATAGATGAAGAAACGATACAGAAACTACACTACTGAATACACCCAGAATCAAAGCCAAAGTAGGCCTCTACTCAACCAACATCATAGATACATCTTTAAGAAAAAACCCTCTCCTACAAAAGTAAATTTAAAAAATTGGAAGAAGTGACTATCACACCTGATGTGTGGATATCAATGTAAGGAAACAGGAAACTTGAACAAGCAGGGAAATATGACAACACCAAAGGAACACAATAATTCCCTAGCAACAGATCCTAATCCAAAAGAAATTCACAAAATTCCAGAGAAAAAATAAAATATTGATTTTTAAAGAAGCTCAGTGAAATCCAACAAAGTTCTGAAAGAACAATACAAAGAAATCAGAAAAATAATTAATGGCATGAATGAGAGACTTACCAAAGGAATGGATATTATAAAAACAAATCAAATAGAAATTCTGAAAGTGAGGAATTTATTGAATAAACCACAAAATATATTTGGAAACTTCAGCAATAGACTAGATAAAACAGAAGAAAAAAAATCTCAGAACTTGAAGACAGGTCTCTTGAAATAATCTAGTCAGACAAAAACAGAGAAAAAAGAATGAATAAAGACTTTGTGATATATGGGATACCATAAAGTGATCAAATACATGAATTATCAGTATTCCAGAAGGCAAAGAGAGAACAAAAGAGCTTGAAAACCTATTTAACAAAATAATAGATGAAAACTTCCAAGTCTAGTAAAAGATTAAGACATCCAGATATTGGAGGCCCAGTGATTCCCAGATACAATGCAAAAAGGGTTTTTTCCATAGTACATTATAGTACTATGTCTACAAATCATACTCTCTAAAGTCAAAGATAAAGAGAGAATTCTATAAACAGGAAGAGAAAAGCATCTAGTCACCTATGAAGGAATCCCCATCAGAACAACAGTGGACTTCTCAAGAAGAACCTCACAAGCCAGGAGAGAATGGGATGATATATTTAAAATACTGAAAGAAAGAAGTTGTCACCACCAAGGATACTATTTTACTATATCCAGCAAAATAAGCCTTTTAAAGACTAATTTATGAAATGAAGGAAAAAATAAAGTCTTTCCCAGATAAGCAAATGCTATGGGAATTCATCACCACTAGACTGGTCCTACAAGAAATGCTCAGGGGACTCCTGCACCTGGAAGCAAAAGGACAATTGTTACCATCATGAAAACACACAAAAGTATAAAGCTCACTGGCAAAGCAAGCACATTAATGGAGAAGAGAAATGATTCAAATGGTACCACTACAGAAAACCACTAAACCACAAGGACAAACAATAAGAGAAATGGAAAGGAATAAAAGAATATACACAACAACCAGAAAACAATTAACAATATAATGAAATGATGAAACCTCACATATCAATAATAACTTTGAATGTAAACAGATTAAATTTATCACTAAAAATATGTAGACTGGCTGAAGGGATAAAGAATCATTATCCAACTATATGCTGCCTACTAGAAACACACTTTACCTGTAAAGACACATATTTATTGAAAGGGATGGAAAAAAAGATATTCCATACAAATGGAAACAAAAATCAAGCAGGAATAGCTATACTTATATTAGATAAGACAGACTTTAAGTCAAAAACGGGGCAAAAAAGAAGGTTATTAAATAATGATAAAGGCATCAGTCCAGCAAGAGGATATAATGAGTTTAAATACATATGGACTCACCCAGATTAATAAAGCAGATATTATCAGATCTAAAGAGAGAGATAGACTCCATACAATAATAGTGGGGGACTTCAATACCTCACTTTTGGCATTTAACAGATCATCTAGATGAAAATCAACAAAGAAACATTAGATTTAAAGTTGGACTTTAGACCAAATGGACCTAACAGATATTTAAAGAACATTGTATCCAACAACTGCAGAATACACTCTTCTCATCAGCACATGGAACATTCTCCAGGATAGACTACAAGTTAGGCCACAAAACAAATCTCAATAAATTTTTAAAAATCAAAATCATATCAAGAATCTTCTTAGACTGCAATGGAATAAAACTAGAAATCAATACCAAGAGGAACTTTGGAAACTATACAAATATATGGAAACCAAATAGCATGCTGCTGAACAACCACTGGGTCAATGAAATTAAGACAGAAATAAAAAATTTTCTTGAAAAAAATGAAAATGAAAACAACATGAGAAAACCTGTGGGATACAGCTAAAGTAGTGCTAAGATGGAATTTTATAGCAATAAGCACCTACATCAAAAACACAGAAAGATTTCAAAGCTACAATTTCACAAAGCACATAAAGGAACTAAAAAAGCAAGAACAAACCAAACCCAAAATTAGCAGAAGAAACAAAATAATAAAGCAGAACTAAACAAAATATAGTCTAAAGTAAAAATACAAAGGAACAACAAAATGAAAAGTTGGTTCTTTAAAAAGATAAACATAATTGCTAAACTTCTAGCTAGACTAACCAAGAAAAGAGAGAAGACCCAAATAAACAAAATCACAAATGAAAAAGGGAACGTTACAACTGATACCACAGAAATACAAAAATCATCAGAGATTATTAGGAACAACTATATGCTAACACCACTCACTCTCATGTTTATCACAGCACTATACACAATAGTAAAGATATATAATTAACCCAAGTGTCCATCAACAGATGAATGGAAAAAAGAAAATGGGTGTGTGTGTGTGTGTGTGTGTGTGTGTATGCAATGGAATACTATATACACACACACACACACACACACATATATGTAATGGAATACCATTCAGTCATAAAAAAGAATGAAATCATGTCATTTCCAGCAACATGGATGGAACTGGAGGTCATTATGTTAAGTAAAGTAAGCCAGGCAAAGAAAGAGAAGTACTGCATATTCTCACTCATATATGGAAAATAAAACAGTTGTTCTCATGAATTGGAAATAGAAAATAGATTGATAGATATCAGAGACTGAGAAGTGTGGGTGGGGGTGAGGGACAGATAAAGAGAAGTTGATTAATGGGTACAAAAATACAATTAGATATAAGAAATAAGTTCTAATGTTTGATAGCAGACTAGGGTGACTATACTTAGCAACAATATTTTGTATATTTCAAAATAACTAGAAGGCATGACTTTAAATGATACCAACACATAGAAATGATAAATACTTAAGGTGACGGATACCCAAATACTCTGACTTGATCATCACACATTCTATGCATGTAACAAACACATGTACCCCATAATTATAGAAAATACTGTTTTAATAAAAAAGATATTTTAATTGCCAATTATTTGTCTGAATTAGAAACTGAGCAAAAACAATTCCTATATTTTAGCTAGATACTTAGGTTTTTCAAAAATAACACATGTAATTAAATGATCTGAGCATTCTTAGCCCTGAGTTCTTTTTCAGTTTGACCTAGGCCCATCAAAATATTCAAAAATCTGTTCCATAGAAATTCTAACCCATTTCTATTTCTCTCTCTAGGTGTAGAAAACTGGGTTCAGAATTTTTACAAAACTGTATAGCTTTAGAGACTCTGCTTTCACTATATTCAGGAGTGTGCATAAAATACCTAAAGAGGTAATTTCTGACAAAGTTCAAAGCCAGGGTGTTCTATCATCTCTTCAAATTCAACATAGGTAAAACCCAGTTCTAGTACCTTGGCAAGAAAATAACTCCTCCTCCTGTTTTATGCATTTCTAAAATTAGTACCAAAATCTTTTCCAGGAATAAAATCTCATTTTTTTTTCCCTATGCCCTCAGCAACTAATCAGTCACTAAAATCATAAACATTTTTCATGAACTTACTACAGATTTTAACTTCTAAGTGCTTCTGACATATTATTTCTAATTCATAGTAATCTTGCAAAGAGTTCTTAAAATTCAGTTGATAAAAAATCTTAGGCTCAGAGAGATTAAATAAATTACATGTATAGATCTACTAAGTACTAGAGTCCATATTAAAATCCAATATGTTTGATTCTAAAGCCATTTTCCCAAGTATTGCTATTTTTCCTTCATACAAATTCTTGAATCCTTCTGTTTTTTTCCATTCCCAATACTCCTGCCAGTCAGCTTAGGTGCCTATCATCTATCCCCTTCACAAGCCTCTTGGGCTCCAGTTCCTCCCTATTCAACCATTGCCCACTCCCACATTACTGATCAAGAGTATGAATGGGAGAGAGAGCTCTTTGAAAAATTCCCTAACTGGCTCACAGGACAAGATATCTCCTTTTGAAACTTTATAGCATATATTCTTTGAAAACTAACATTGTTCTTGTCACCTTTACTCTTGTATGATTATTTTGTCATCTCTTGTTAGAGTCAAAGATTTTAGCAGGCAGGAATTTAATCCCAAGGCTTATTGCTGAATATGTTTTATAATTTTATTCTATCTTAATTCTATTCTGATTTTTCTGCTTCCTAAAAGAATTGATATGGATGTTTCCTTATTTCTGTCTTTTTTCCTGCCTAAATTGTTATTTTCCCCTTCCTGAAAATCAAAAAGACATTAAAGAAAATATAATGGCAGGAGGACCTTATCATGAGAAAACTTTTTATAAATATGTTTGCCTAGCACGAGAAGACAATTCTGCTTTTCCTAGTGAGACCTGTGCATCATGTTGAATAGCATTCAAACGACTATCTTTGCTAAATCTCCCATCTAACTGTGTCTTTGTTAAAGTCAGGGCACCAGGGAGTTCAAGGTGAGATTTTACCGACATGGTGTAAAGCAACATGGCATCCCCTCTTGTATTTTCAAAGATCACTTTATATTGTCTATACATCTCAAAATAGCACTGCCCTTCTTTGACATCGCATTGCACTATGAACTCCTATTCAATTTGTTATCCGCCATCCTCCCCAAGTCTCACTCAGCACGACAGCTTCCTGAGTAATACCCCCATAATTTGAATCTGTGCTGAGCATTATTTTCTCTCAGGTGCATATATTTTCTTGCATGGCTTTGTATTAAACCTCATTTCACATTTGTTCAACCAATGCCCTGAATTATCTATATCCTGCCGGGGTTGTAATATGTCATCTTCTTTATCTCCCCTCCTTGCAAGCTTTGTGCAAGTTGCAAATTTAGTCAGTATTGAATTAACCTTTTCAAGGTGAGAAGGACTGCATGGAAGTGGTGGGCTCAGGCCATATCCTGATGGAGCACACAGGACCCATATCCCAGCCCTGTACTATCCTGACAATAACCACTCTTTGTAAGCCATCCAAGTTTATCCACCAACTCTCATATTCTCCAGACAATGCTTTACTAATCTCTCAGTGAGTTGTGTGTTGTATTAGTCCATTTTCATGCTGCTGATAAAGACATACCCGAGACTGGAAAGAAAAAAGAGGTGTGATTGGACTTACAGTTGCACATGGCTGGAGGGGGCCTTAGAATCATGGCGGGATGTGAAAGGCACTTCCTCCATGGTTGCAACAAGAGAAAATGAGAAAGATGCAAAAAGATCTGAAGATGAAGAAAGATCTGATAAAACCATCAGATCTCATGATTTTTATTCACTACCATGAGAACAGTATGGAGGAAACCACTCCCATGATTCAAATTATCTCCCACTGGGTCCCTCCCACAACACTTGGGAATTATGGGAGTATAATTCAAGATGAGATTTGGGTGGGGACACAGAGCCAAACCATATCATCCCACCCCTGGACACTCCAAATCTCATGTCCTCACATTTCAAAACCAATCATGCCTTCCCAACAGTCCCCCAAAGTTTTAACTCATTTCAACATTAACCCAAAAGTCCACAGTCTGAAGTCTCATCTGAGACAAGGCAAGTCCCTTCCACCTATGAGCCTGGAAAATCAAAAGCAAGCTAGTCATTTCCTAGATACAATGGGGGGTGCAGGTATTAGGTAAATACAGCTGTTCCAAATGGGAGAAATTGACCAAAACTAAGGGGTTACAGGGCTCATGCAAATCCGAAATCTAGCATGGCAGTCAAATTCTAAAGCTCCAAAATGACCTCCTTTGACTCCATGTCTCACATCCAGGTCATGCTGATCAAGAGGTAGGTTCCCATAGCCTTGGACAGCTCCAACCCTGTGGCTTTGCAGAGTATAGCCCCACTCCTGGCTGCTTTTACAGGCTGGTGTTGAGTGTCTGTGGCTTTTACGGGCACATGGTGAAGCTGTCAGGGGATCTACCCTTCTGGGGTCTGGAGAATGGTTGCCTTCTTCTCACAGCTCCACTAGGCAGTGTCCCAGTAGGGACTCTGCATGGGGGCTCTGACTCACATTTCCCTTTCACACTGCCCTAGCAGAGGTTTTCCATGAGGGCCGCACCCCTGCAGCAAACTTTTGCCTGGGCATCCAGGTATTTCCATACATCTTCTGAAATCTAGGTGGAGGTTCCCAAACCTCAATTCTTGACTTCTGTGCACCCACAGACTCAACACCACATGGAAGCTGCCAAGGTTCGGGGCTTGCATCCTCTAAAACCATGGGCCGAGCTATACCTTGGCCCCCTTTAGCAATGACTGGAGCAGCTGGGATGCAGGGCACCAAGTCCCTAGGCTGCACACAGCACGGAGACCCTGGGCCCGGTCCATGAAACCATTTTTTTCCTCCTAGGCTTCCAGGTCTGTGATGGGAGGAGCTTCCGTGAAGACTTATGACATGCTCTGGAGACATTTTCTCCATTGTCTTGGTGATTAACATTCGGCTCCTTGTTGCTTATGCTAATTTCTGCAGCCAGCTTGAATTTCTCCACAAAAAAAAATGGATTTTTCTTTTCTACTGCATTGTCAGGCTGCAAATTTTGTGAACTTTTATGCTCTGTTTCCCTTCTAAAATGGAATGCTTTTAACAGCACCCAAGTTACTTCTTCAATGCTTTGCTGCTTAGAAATTTCTTCCACCAGGTACCCTAAATCATCTCTCTCAAGTTCAAAGTTCCACGAATCTCTAGGGCAGGGGCAAAATGTCACCAGTCTTTTTGCTAAAACATAACAAGAACCACCTTTACTCCATTCCCAACAAGTTCCTCATCTCCATCTGAGACCAACTCAGCCTGGACCTTATTGTTCATATCACTATCAGCATTTTTGTCAAAGTCATTAAACAAGTCTCTAGGAGGTTCCAAACTTTCCCACATGTTCCTGTCTTCTTCTGAGCCCTTCAAACTGTTCCAACCTCTGCCTGATACCCAGTTCCAAAGTCGCTTCCACATTTTCAGGTATCTTTTCAGCAACATCCCACTCTACTGGTACCAATTTACTGTATTAGTCCATTTTCACACTGCTGATAAAGACATACCTGAGACTGGGAAGAAAAAGAGGAATAGGACTTACAGTTCCACATGTCTGGGGAGGCCTCAGAATCATGGAAGGAGGCAAAAGGCACTTCTTACATGGCATCAGCAAAAGAAAATGAGGAAGAAGCAAAAGCGGAAACCCCTAATAAACCCATCAGATCTCGTGAGACTTATTGACTACCATGAGAACAGTATGGGGGAAACCGCCTCCATGATTCAAATTATCTCCCACTGGGTCCCTCCCACAACACGTGGGAGTTATGAGAGTACAATTCAAGGTGAGATTTGGGTGGTGACACAGAGTCAAATTATATCATGTGTGATTGGAGTCCAGTGTCCTAGAAAAAATAGAAATGCATCAGGATTACCACAAGCACCAAGTGGAAAGGTGCAAAGTGTTACACAGTGTCCAAATATTTTTTAGCCTCTCAGATGCAGGTATTATAGGAACACACATCATTTAGTTGTGATCTGAAGATTTCTTTATCTACCACTTCAGGGGTTGGGTGTTTTAACCCTACTCTTCTGCTTTTTTAACCCAAAGTCCATACTTAAGCTTCTCCTAGAGCCCATCATGGGATTTACTTGCAGGTGAATGATCATCTATGTCTTGCTCCCGAAACGTGTTCACCTGTCTGGTTTCACCACTTTATCACAGATTTCAAATTGTTTATTAAGTTTTCAAATCCAGTTCAAATGCTCTTCCCCTTTGCGTTTGGACTCCAAAGAGGGTAGCAGTGAACGTGCAATTCTGAATTCCCTGTGTGGAAAGCAGAGCTCTCACCCTGGATGGAGGGCTGGATGGTTGAAAGATAATGGGCTGAGACTGGGTATTGCTGTGGCTGCACTGCATTTCATCATTTTCATTCTTACTTTTCTGCCATGGAGTGCTTGGTATAGTTTGCCATTAAGGTGGATTGTGTGGTGTTTTTAATCTCTGTGGACTGATTTATAATTTTGGACAACAGTAATGAAACTGCTCTTATTTCTATCATTATTTCCCCCTTAATATCCACATCTCTGGCATCTCCACAAACACTGTTTGTTCTTAGGTTTTTAAAATAATTGTTTTAGACAGAAATGCATCTCCAAGTGAATGCTATTATCCGCGTTACGCCCAGATTTGTCAAGAAACTTCTCAACACGTGTTACAAATTTTCAGATCATTCTATCCTGAACTTGGAGCAGCATGGAATCATCATCGGTTCTCTATCAAGAAGTTTTCTACTCTGATTTAGACCCCAGAATCACAGTGCTACCAGCATCAGTGAATGTCTCGCTGTTTTACTCCCTAATGCAATGGTTCTCAACTAGGATTGATTGTGCCACCAAGGGAACATTTGACAATGTCTGGAGACATTTTGGTTGTCAAAACATGGGAGAGTGCTTCCTGTGGTTAGCAGGTAGAGGCCAGGGATGCTCTGAATATCCTACAATACCCAGGGCAGCCCTCCAGCCCCAAATATCTATAACACCAGTGATAAGAAACTTTGGTCTAATATCTTTTCAACATTACACTAGTCAAAAAAAAAAAAAAAGGAGAAGAAGAAAGAAAGAAAGAAAGAAAAAGAAAGAAAGAAAGAAAGAAAGAAAGAAAGAAAGAAAGAAAGAAAGAAAGAAAGAAAGAAAAAACGAAATGCCCCCATTAAACCAATTGTAGTGAGTCTGTACTTTGGCTCCATAGGTTTCAGTGCCTCACAATAAACTTAAGCCTCTTTCCCCAATACTTCCCTCGCCATCCCTATTCCAGTTTGTCTATTAATCCTCATTCTGACCTCAGTGGAAGAAAGCAGAAGCCACCACTCCACATATTCACAAGCGTTCCTAGTACTAACACCTTACTAAGAGCGCCTCTATTTCCATTTCTTTGAGAACAGGACCTCTGACACAAATAGTTTATTTCCCCTTTCTCCCTTCTAGATCCCATTAAAGGCTTGGGTGTTTTGTTGTTGTTTGCTTGTTTGTTTGTTTGAGATGGAGTTTCACTCTTGTCACCCAGACTGGAGTCTAATGGCACGATCTCGGCTCACTGCAACCTCCACCTCGGTTCAAGCAATTCTCCTGCCTCAGCCTCCTGAGTAGCTGGGATTACAGGTGCCCACCACCATGCCCGGCTAATTTTTGTATTTTTAGTAGAGACGGGGTTTCACCATATTGGCCAGGCTGGTCTCAAGCTCCTGACCTCAGGTGATCTGCTTGCCTCGGCCTCCCAAACTGCTGGGATTACAGGCGTGAGCCACAGCGCCCAGCCTAGGTTTGGGGTTTTTACATCTTACTTGGAAGAATGTTCTCAAACCTGTGGCTGTCCCAAGGCTGTTCAGCTGATGAATGTCTAGTAAGGGGTGGAGGTGGGTGGAGAGAGAGAGAAAAGAAGGCGAGCGGGAGGAGAGGGAAATGGGGTGTGGGGAGAAAGGAAACCGAAGACTGCTGTATCTGACAAAATATTTCATTTCATTCTTAGCTGGCAATTAATTTACAGAACTTCTTCTTTCCAGCCAAGCACAGCAAATACCAAGTCACCCTCTTCGTTGTCTCACATCTTCACGATGGGTCTGTTCTCCAATTAATTTTCTACCTCGTACAGATAAAGACATTTGCTAGGTATCTGATTAGTGATGCTGGTGTTACCTTCCCTAATGCCGCCAAGCAGTCACAGCCACAGACCTCTCCAAGGAGTCAAACATCCTGCACTGTGCTTTGATGCTCCCACCGCATGCCCGGAGGTGGGGTGGCCTCTGCAAATCAGAGCCAGCGGGGGTGCTGTTTCCTGCCCCACGCTGACTCCTTCGACCCACAGTCTTCCCTTACCTTTCTCCTATGGAAACGTAACTTTTGCTTTCTGTCATCTGGTAACAGCCTCTCACATATCCCACTGTGATGTAGCTTGCATTTCTCTGTGGCTTCTCTAAATATGATTTTCAAATTTAACCAAATGCTGTAAAGAAAAAGAATTTTGATGGGTGTTTAGATCCATGCGTAGACAGAGTCATACTGGAAGCTATTGTACATTCTTTAAGCTAGAATCAGAGCCTAAATCTGCAGTGATCCAGTGGATGGTAGATACTTTTTCTCATATTCCAGGTGGGGTGATTTGATTTATTTGCCACACAAACTTTCTTATTTCTTTGTGGTTCAGATTTTAGGAAGTTAGGCTACTAACAAAAATGATCTCTTCCTCCCTTCTGTACTGTTACTGCTCTGATAGATTATATACTACTCTACAAATACAGAGTGGTAGGTACATAATTTATAAACTTTCATATTTTACATGTGCCACTCTTTTCTATTAACTAGATCATAGATCATGGTTCAATTCAGTGAGCATATACGAGTGTCTGCTTTTGGTCAGGCACCATGCAAACAAAGGTGAGCAAGATGAACTGGAATCAAATCCACAAATTATTGAGGGTTTTCTACAAATGAAGCACTATGCTGAGTCTTTTACAAACATGCTATCATTAATCCTTATATTAACTCTATAAGGATGAAAGAGCCCCTAAATTTCTCATGAAGGTTTATTAGAAGGTCTGTAAGGATGATCTCCGCATTGAATCTGCATTGATGATCTCCGCGTTGAGCCCTAATTTTGTATGGGTTTGAATCCCTGTCTAAAAACTCTGATGTGCAATTTGAATTGATTATAATTGATTTTAATCAATTTCTATCTTGTGTGCCGATTCTGCCAGGTGGTTGAATTTTCACCTCAGTCAGTTTGGGGTTGTATCCACATTCTGGGGGTGTTTATAGTGCCCAGGTGTTGTGTGTATGGTAGCATTTGAGGGCCTGGCATCTACAAGCACATCCATCATCCCACCTGCTTCTTGGGGTGGTCCATACAGATCACACTCAAGTTATCCCTCACATCCAGCAAAAGGCCCATTCAAATCTAGCAACTCCAGTCAACAATTTCCTCTCTGCTGCTGCAGCTGCACGTTCAAAACCAAGGGTGCTAAAATCTATGGCACTTGTCTTCATGAAATCCTTCTGAGATGCCACAGCTCTCTGAACCGGGGTCTCCTGGCTGGAGCTCTAGGCTCGTCTGCTTGGACGGACCACGAAACCATTCCCTCTCTGGGGCTGCTTCTCCTAGTGTGGAGACACAACCTTCTGGGCTCTCCAATAACACGCACCTCTCTAAGAGATCTGCCTCTCCCTGTTCCAACCCCAACCCACTGCCCCTGCTTTCTCATTCCTCTTGGCTCCTCCACCAACTCCTCCTTCCTTAAACCAGTAGAGAATTCATCTTTGGTGCTTTCATCTGTGGTAGGGGAAAAGCAGCTTTTATGTCTCATTATTTTCTCAAATCCATGGCCTCCCTTTCCCTGAGGGCCTAAGGTTTTTAAAATCTCAAAAGTCAACGATAGATGTCCTTGTCTTCTGCTTTCTGCTTTTCCTGAGCCAATAAGCAGAATAAATACCCCAGTTGACTGAATGATGGAAAGCTACAGGCTAAAATGGTGGAGAGGAGAGAAGCTATATTGGCTACTCTTAAAAGAACAAGAATTGCTCAGGTCGAAAATGTTAAGGAAGAGATTCCAGGCCTGTAACACAAGGTGTAAAAAGCCATAAGAAAGCACATGGCAAGTGGTTTGGAATAGACGTGGGTCAGCCTGTAAGGGGAGGGACGAGAGATATAGTGGGGGAGAGACAGGCAGGGAGCAGTGTGTGAAAGGGTTTCTAATTCCAGGTGGGGATAGGGGACTTGAAGGAAGGAGGTTGTTCCGGACTGAATGTTTGTGTCCCCCACTAAAATTCATATTTTGAACCCTAACCTCTAATGTAAATGGTACTACGAAGTGGGGCCTTTGGGAAGTGAGTAGGTGTAGATAAAGTAGGGATGGTGGGGCTCTCATGATGGGATGAGTGCCCTCAGAAGAGGAAGAAGAGACACCGGAGCTTTGTCTCTCTGCCATGTGAGGATACAATGAAGAAGCAGCTGTCTGCAAGCCAGGAAGTGGGACTCATCAGAGCCTGACCATGCTGACACCCTGATCTCAGACTTGCAGCCTCCAGAACTGTGAGAAATGAATGCCTGTTGCATAAGCCACCCAGTCTATGGCTGTTTTGTTTTTTGAGCAGCTCAGGTTTGCTAGAGGGTTTAACAGAAGCAGTGAATGAATTTGTATTTTAGGGAAGCTCGTACTGGCACCAAATGAACAGAAACTGTGGGACTGTACCCTCTTGTGGGTTCCCCACAGCCTCAGTGCTGAAGTGTGAAGATATTTGGTCAATAAATTAAAGAGAGAGTAGAGTTTCACAGGTTAGAAACCCTGCCAGTAAAACAATGCTGTTATTTACTTTAACTCGATTCCTCAAAAGTAACACAGGCCTATGGGCCCGAGTAACACTCCAGAAGGGAAACTTTGCTACCGACTCCCTCAAACTCTATGCTGTGTCTGTCTTCTTCACAAATGTCTGCGGTGTCTTTTAGACCTTTTATTTCAAATGGCTGTTATTACCCCCAATTTGACTTTTCAAATTAGAGAAATTAAAATGTAGCAAATACCTAATCTGGGATGAGATTTGTTTCAAAGGAAATTTAAATGCTTGAGTACTTAAATTAGTCAATGGGAGATTTCCCCCCGCCCCCAGTATCGAGCCCTAATTTTTAATTTAAAAAACAAAACCCTGATTAGCTGCCCACCATGTGTACTTAACTAAATCAGAAAAGGTATAGATGAAATTACAAAAGAATTACTGAGGAGGGATCCTATACTATGTATGGGTTATGGTTGATATAAAGCCTTGATTTTCTTTTTTTCCTCTTCTCTTTGGCATCTGGTTTTATTATCCAATTCATAACACTCCTGTGTGAAAAAGTTAGTTTGTGAAAATGGGCTGAATCAAACTGTTTTTCCTGTAAAGAAGGATAATTTTTAAATTTCAGGGAAATGGGCCCTTTATAGAGGAACTATTACAGCAGTGGAGAGGAATCACTGATCTTAGCTAGCAAATTTTGCAAAGTACCAGCAGAGGAGGCTGTAAATCAACACTGCCTTTCTTTGCAATTTCCTTTTTTTGTTTTAATGATTTCAGAAAAGGGTAACGCATCTCCCCACTAGATTTCAGCATCAAGCTATCTGGTGTTAGAGCAGTTACTTAAAATTACATCTATTGGATAGAAATGTTCTTAACTCTACAGCTGAAATAAGGCAAAAAAATGCAAGCAATATACTTTTTCTGGAAATACAATGTACATTGACTTGAATTTATACTATAGTGTTAATGACTGGTGTCCTTCTGATGAGGGCAGATTTTGATAGGAGGGGGAAAAGGTAAGCAAAGATATTGGTTATTGAAAGTAGAGAAAGTCTATTGACAAAGTGTTTTGGTCTCTTTGTGATAATCTGAGAAATAATTAACTGAAACATGAAAGACTGATCTTTTTCACCAATCTGCCTGAAACAGGCTTAATTATTAGAAACACAAAGGTCTTCACAAACTGAATTTTCCCCAACATAGTAAGTAGTTTATGTTGAAGTGTAAGCCATTGACTGTGTCACTATTATCTAGCGCAGTTCTTGGTACTGGAGTCACTACCCACTAGCACTGAACAATCAATTATAAGATGTTGTAAGTAACTTGTAACCTTTAATAATAATACTAAGATATAGGAACAGATTTTTCATAAACATGGAGCAGAATCAAGATTGTCCCTGTGCTGGGCGCAGTGACTCACGCCTGTAATCCCAGCACTTTAGGAGGCCGAGGCGGGTGGATCACCTGAGGCGATCCACCTGGAGTTTGAGACCAGCCTGACAAACATGGAGAAACCCTGTCTCTACTAAAATACAAAATTAGCTGGGCATGGTGCCACACGCCTGTAATCCTAGCTACTCAGGAGGCTGAAGCAGAAGAATCACTGGAACCTGGAAGACGGAGGTTGCAGTGAGCCGAGATTGAGCCATTGCACTCCAGCCTGGGCAACAAAAGCGAAATTCCGCCTCAAAAAAAAAAAAAAAAAAAAAAAGACTGTCCCTGTAATAACATGAATTTCACTCATGTTCTCTTGAGTGATAAAGGAAAAGGTGGATTTAAAACTAAACTGTCAGGAACTGCAGGTAAACTGCCACAGTCGAATCCTTGCCACACCCTATAATCTGGCTATAACCATGAAAGTGTGGTGCAGATATAAAGGCCATAAGTGATATGAGTCGTAGTCCAAAAAACTGGAAAGCCATTGATCTGGTGTCAGCAAAATAAAAAGCAATCTATACTCTGAGTTCATTTTGTTTTTCTCAAGGCAGCCTGACCCAAATCAAGGTCAAATAGAGACCCTCAGGGGCTCATGTCCACTACTTGACCTAGTTAATAAATATGGAGGCAAAGCAAAAGGTTACATTATACTTGAAACTTGAAAGACTGCTGGGTTTTCCTTTGGCTTTGATGAATTGCATAGATATTTTCCTTAATCAAGTCCCAGGGCCTGAGAAAAGCAACTTAAAGCAAACAGAGTCTGAAGACAGGCTAACAGATTAATGGAAAGGTTGAAGAGTTGAGAGAGAATAGCATGAGATAAAGTGAATAAATAACTAAAATGTAACCGCTGGGTGCTCTCTAATAGCCTCCTGGGCTGTTGGATGGCTTTCAGCTGATTGGTCATGAGGACACTGCAAATACAGGGGAATTTAATTACACCTAAAGTAAGAGCTAAAATGCTATGTTCTGAGAATTTTTAATGTTCTTGCAGTATCTTTGGAATTGTGACTCTAAAACCACATGTGGTGTCCCCAAATAAATTGGATACACAATGTTGACTGAGTTTTCATGATGTGCCAGGATGGTGGCCGAATTGAAAGGCAAATAGGGTGAGTTTGGCACAATTCATTCTCAACAAGGGTGATTTATGTTCATTATGTTTCCTTTTCTAAGTATTTGTGTTTTTTAAAACGCAAATTTAGTCTAGAATGTTGTCCTGCAGTGTCATAAAACTCATATGCTTGTGGTTTGAAAAGCATATGCTTCTCTTTTTTTATTTGAAAAGCTGCACTGTTGCCTTCAGTTTGGGGGTACCTCTCCAGGACTTCTCATTTCCTCAAAAATCACTAACTAGCATTTGAAGGTTGCACCTGTAAATTCTGAGAGTAACCTGGCATGAAGAAGTTCATCCACACCAGGAAACTTGAATGTCGCCCTCTCTCCAGCCTTAATTCCCTCTTGCTAATGTCAAATCTAGTATTTCTGCTAATAATAATTTTCTTTGATAGGAAAGTAAAATGTGAGTTTAATGCTTCTTCCCTGTATGTCTCTCACAGATAGACTCAATGCATTGGTTCCTCTCATTGCTTTCTTAACCTTCTGAGAGAGAAAACTATCAATAGAACAAGTCAAGAATTTGTGTTGGGCCGGGCGCGGTGGCTCACGCCTGTAATCCCTGCACTTTGGGAGGCCGAGGCGGGTGGATCACGAGGTCAGGAGATCGAGACCATCCTGGCTAACACGGTGAAACCCCGTCTCTACTAAAATACAAAAAATTAGCTGGGCGCGGTGGCGGGCGCCTGTAGTTCCAGCTACTCGAGAGGCTGAGGCAGGAGAATGGCGCGAACACGGGAGGCGGAGCTTGCAGTGAGCCGAGATCGGGCCACTGCACTCCAGCCTGGGCGACAGAGTGAAGACTCTGCCTCAGAAAAAAAAAAGAAAGAAAAAAGAAAAAGAAAAAAAAAAAGAATTTGTGTTGTAATGTTTTCTTTAAATGTGTATTTCTTCTTCTAGGCCATAAGCAATCTGAAGGTTGAGACCATAGCTTATAATTTTTCTTTCTGTCTCTGACTCATGGTACTTAGTAGTACTTGGTACAGAAAACTCAATAAGCCTTGAATGTATCTATTTTATAGAATTGAGTGTGAGCAGCAAATGTCAAGGGAGATTGTCCTTCTTATTCAGATTCTGATTCCAGTTCTCCCAAACATTGTCCAGGAGGATTTTAAAAAACAAAGATATCTTAGGCTAATGAGGATTTCCAACTCAGAGTACTGATGAGGAGAGGGTCTCTATCCCGGTGAAGTTGTCTGGTCTTGACGTGGTTCAGTAAGTACATGTCTTCTGTATTCTTATTTGTAAGTGAATAAAGTAGGCTTGTTCAGAGAAAGGTCTCATCATTCCTAGCACTCTGTGTTAGAGGCAGCAGAAATGTTTCTTTGGACTTTTTCATCCTTCCTATAGCAGCCAACTGTGGCACTTTTTTCCAATGGTGCCCAACACATGTTGCTAAGGTTAGACAATCTTCAAAATAAGGCGAGTTGTTGTTGTCTAAGGGTGTTTCCAGTTCTAACCATCTATGCATTCATAAAGAATGTTGAAAAGTTTTCTGCTCCTCAGGATATCCTAAGACTCCCTGATAATTGGAAATGGCCCTGCTAGGGCCTGGCAATGTGTCTGTTGCTTCGAGTCTGCAGATGGGTCTGTGAAACACACAGGCAAGTAGAATGTCATCTTCACTTGGGTGACCTACAAGCACCTCAAAGGCAACATGTCCAAAACCACTCACGTTTCTTCCCTGACAAACACAATCTGCTTCCTGCATTCCCATCTCAATGACTGGCACCTCCAAAAACCAAGACACTCAAAAGAGAAGTCAGAGAGCTCTTCCTAATTTTCCCATTTCTCTCAGTAGCAACCCTGCTTCTTCTCAAGGCCAATGACTCACCAGATCTTGTATATTCCCTCTACTTAGTTGCCAAAATCTGTCCACTTGGATTACCTGATAACTGTCACAACCTCCTAGGTACAGTCTTATCTCCACTTACCCTTGATCCTCCATAACTAGAACTTTAGAATTACTTCCTCCATGCTGGCATCCTTAACCCGACAGTCTAATTTTGGTGCCCCTTATATAAGCTCCATATGAATAGGTTTATCAGAGAACTTCTCTCACTTTTTGAACACTAATTACCTTCTGTCCCCTGTTATTTCATGAGTTCCTTTAGGGGAAAACCCTTAAGAATATTTTCAGACTGAATGAATGAGGTGTTTCTTGTTTTTAAATTCTTCTTACTATAAATTCTTGTTTGTAACTGACATCTATTCTGTTAGAAAAACTCCCCTTCCTTCAAGGACAGGTGTCTATGGCTTCAGGGGATACTACAAAGCCAGGCTGAAGTCAGCTCTGAGCATGCACACTGGGGGTCGCCAGTCTACCAAACACAGCCCTCAATTCTCAGTGGCAGTGTCAGGTCCACAAAGAAGGAACTCTAGTGAAAAAAGAAAATTAAGAGAGAGAGAAATAGAGACAGAGAGAGATCGGAGTTGGGGAAAAGTGTGGCGAATAAAGAGGGCCCTCATCCAGCCATGTTCGCAAGAGTTGCCTGAAAGAGAAAAGAAAGACTTTCCATGGCTGCTTTGCCAAGGAGTGCAGGAAAGAGCAGGACAGTAAAGAGGCCAATATGAATCTACTGGAATGCAAAGAAAAGGGCCAGCAAACCAAGTGTACCCAGCCTGCCTCTGTGCTTAGTGAAGGTGATGAAGACAGTGCCCAGCTTTGGAGAAAGAACTTGCTGGATGAGAGGAAAAAGGTAAAGCTGACCCACCCCCACCCTGACACACAACCTCATGCTCACCTGGCATTTTGTGTCTGCAGGCCCTTGGGCAGGGTGAGGAACACAACACTGCTTGTAGCGATAGGGACCTCATCTATTGAAGCAGGAAGCAGAGGTAGCCCTTTGTTCAAGAAATAGTAGAAGCAAGTAACGGTCGGGACTGAGCAGCCCTTGTTCACATCCAACACCCAGAGAGTTACTGGTTTTGACTACAAATCCTTTCTGAGAGCCATGCTGCCATTTCTGGCTGTCCTCAGATAAGCAACAACTTCCTACCAGCCGAGTGATGAGTTATCTACTGACAAAGTTGATCCCCCATGAGACAAATCCCTTTGATCAGAAATTTTGTTTTGCTTCAGCTCATGGAGACAGATCACAGTAAGGCATTTGAGAGTCAATAAGAAAATGTTAATAGATTTACTCTTGCTGGGGAGGCCAGTACCAGTGTTTTAATCATCTTGTGGCTGCTTAATTAACATTTGTCGGCATTATTTCTGCTACTGTTAGCAAAATGTAAATATTTAAATGGCATGTATTTTTCATGAAGCAGAACTGTGAGCGCAGAACTTGAGGCAAAGATCTGGCCTCATCTTAATCGCAGCTCTCATAAAACACACTCCGTAGCTTTTGGCAAGTGTCTTAACTTCCTAACTTTTCTACCTCAGTTTCTTCCCCCGTAAAAGAGAGATAATGAAAACAGTTCTAAAGAGGGTTACATAGATTAATCACCGACTGTCCAGAAAAATTCTTTGAGGATGAAAATGGGCAAATATAGTATTCTACCTGTGAACAAAAGGACTCAGCAGAGAAAGAACATGAAGAGACGTGGAACTATATACTGACATCATTCTACATACTTTGCATTCGCCCTGCTTTAGCTGCTCAGGGTGCTGCATATTAAGTATATGCAAACCACAGGGAGAAACAGAATATTCAAGAGAATAAACCAGAATGCTCTAAAAATAAAGTTGTTTGTGGAGAAGCTGTGTATTTCAAACTGCCACTAATGCCCAGATGGATCCTATTAAATAGATCCATCTTGGCTTTTTCTGTTGTAACTTTTAGCTGCAAACTGTTTACAAGTCAGGAGAAGAGAAACTGCAGAAAATAAGAATCTTCAGTGTCAGAGAGCAAACAGTCCTCAAGGGAAAACATTATTGTTCATGTTCCGTCTATGAGAATAGAGTTTTTAAATATTTTGACAAGATTGCATGGAGATTGGTCTTTCTTTAAGGAACTTCTGACCCTTACATTGAGCTCATATAATGCAGTAGTTTATATTACCACAGGCTATGGGAAGATGAAAGGGGGTAGATTGTGAAGTCTGGAACTTCTTACACTCTCTTGAACAGTGAAAAACTATCTTCATGCTAAATCCATTTTTATCCCCTCCTTCAGGTTAAACAAAGCTGCTTCTTATGGCTTCCATTTTGAGTTTAGCTAAAAACAGCTAGGTTTTAAAAGGGAGATTTTATGAGGTGGAAAGATGACAAAACTATGGGTTATACTTCTGGTTTCATCCTTGAACAGTGATATCGAAACCTGTCTCCATACCTAAATAATAGGGATATTCAAGGGGTATACAGTAGAGTAGTGAGTGTGCAGACTCTGATCAGACCATTGGGATTAACTCCTGACTCAGTCACCTACAGCTAAATAACTGGGATGAGTTATTTAACTCAGTATTTTAACCAATAAGCAGGAATGGTAATCATAGGGGACTTTGTGAGAACAAAATGATAACATATGTAAACCACCTAGCTCTGACAGGGGGCCACAGTTAGTGATTGATTACAGTTTAGCTGCTATCATCGTTGAAGGCGTTGTCATCATCATTATCCTCCTCCGCATTGGCTGGGCTACCTCTGAAAGTTTTGTATCAAGCCTAAATGAATATAGGAATGTATTGCAAACTGCTACAGGAGTGTAAGTTATAATTACATTAACTTAAAAATTTAGACCTAAGAGTCTGAGATTAAAGTCTTACATTTCACACATGGCTTGAGACAGTCTTCTTGGCTCAACAGGTAAGAACTAGGTGTCAGGAAAGCTCAGCTGAGTCTTACAGCCCTAATGTTGTCTGCTAGGGACACTCTCACCCATCTGTGCCTCAGTATCAAGTGCCATGGCTTCTCCAGCATCCCCTGGTGGTCTGCCCAGGCCAGGAGGCTATTTGTGCCTAGGGGGAGAGGAGGAAAGGAGCGTTTCCTGAGCAGCAGAGTGTGTGGGAAGTTCAGCAAGTGCAAGAGGGGAGTGAAGCATGATGAAATGTGGAAGCGAAACTTGGAGATCTGAAAGGCCAAAGCTGCTTTTGCCTGCCGCAGACCTGGGGGAGGTGAGATATACTCAGAAAAATAGATCGACAGTTGAGACAGGATGGTGGCCCGCTAAAGCAGGAAGGCCAGAAAAAGGAAAAATGCGGACTGGCCGTTTTATTGGAAGAGCAGGTACAAATTTCAGTCTCAGATGACAAAGAAATGTAACTGTTTTTTTCTCTGACTGAACTAATTGTGGAGCCTTTGCTTCTAAAGTGGTGAAGATACCCTCAGGCAATTCCTAGCCCAGTCTTTGTGGCTCTCTCACACACCCTTCAGGATGCTGTTCAAATGTTCCTCTGTCAATGAAGCCTCTCTTAATCACGTGATACAGAATAGCACTCCCTAACTCTATTCCAATCTCTTTCCACTTTTTGTTTGTGTGTGTTTTCATGTCCATTGCATTTGCCACTATTTGAGATGATATAGCAGATAGATGATAGACAGATTTAGATAGACAGATGTAGGCATAATTTGTTCACTGTCTGACATCCCTTACTAAATGGAAGCTCCATGAGGACTTTGATGAGCATCGAGGGCATCTGTGGTAATGTGATGTGGATGGCAGCAGACCTACTATGTCAGTCAGCATGAACTGTTACAGAAAATGTTTGTGAGGAAAAGGCAAGGCTGTTAGCCAATGAATAATTGTATTGTTTTCTTTAGGAAATCCCCTGAGAACAATTTATCAGAGACCATGAACTGTTCACTCATCAACCACAGCTTAGTTATCAAAGCTCACTTCAAAATTCTCAATTTCCCGTGTTCACTAATCCTGAACAATTTTATAATAATTTCAAAGTGGGCAATTTCAGGTGCCCACTTTGAAAGGCCTGCCTGAAACTACTTGAGCTCAAACTCAAAGTCATACAATGCTTAACTTTTGACTTCTTTCTGAGCCATTCTTAAAACTCTGTCAAGGTGATGTTCTCCTTTATTGCGGTAAGTTCTAATGAATTTATCTTTGTTTCGTTAACAGGTTGTCTGGTGATATTTTGGGAAGTTCAACATTGTTTAGACTTCTTACACTGTCTTTCATAGTGAAAACGATTAAGCAAAAGTTTTTTCTTTTCTTTTTTTTTTTTTTTTTTATGTTGTGCTTCCCGTTCTTAGACCCATTCTAGGAAGATAATATGGGTTTTATGAGTATTTGGCAAATGGCCGAATGAATGGATGAATGAATGAATGAATGAATGAATGAATGAAGCACTGGATATAAGATCTCCACTCTCCCATCTCTGCGGTTCTTTAAAGGGGCTTTGTGCATTGGCATGGCAAGTTGAGAATACCTGGTCTGTGCTGTAGGTTCTTAGTCCAGACTAGCATCTGTTATAACATTAGTCATCCCTTTGGGTCCCTGGCCACTGGATCATGCGACATACTGAGGGGCCATCCTTTGTTCATTTCTGTGCTGGCTCCCCCAAGCCCTGGTGGTATTCTTAGTTATTTCTGTATAGTCATTGTTCTGCTGCATCCATGCCATACATAAGTTGTGAAAAACTCACCTGTCTGTCTTAGGCTTTCCTCCACTCTTTCGCCACTCTGAATGCATGGGAAATCATTTGCCTAGTATGTGCTTAGTGGTTGTATCCAGTCCCTCAACCTAAGCACAGCCGCCATTTCTTCTACTCTCACACAAGACCAGCCAGGCTTAACTCCCTAGGCCAGGGGCTGACAAGTATTTCTGTAAAGGACTAGATAGTAAATATTTTGGGCCGTGCAAACCGTAAGGTCTCTGTTGCAACATTCAGCTCTGCCATTGTGACATAAAAGAAGCCATAGACGGTACAGAAATAAATGCGTATTACAAAAAAAGGAAGGTTGGTCTGTGGACCAGCCAGTGTTTGATGACTCCTGTCCTAGGCAATACTAGGATAAGAATATACACGTAATAGGATGGTAGAGGATTACATGCATTGATACATGTAAACCACTTGCATAGTACATTTGGCAATTAGAAGATCATTAATAATTTAGGGAGAGCAGTTTCTGTGGAATGTTGGTGGCAGAAGTCAGACTGCAGTTGACTAAAAAAGGAATAAGGCATTGAAATATTGAGCAGAGGCCGGGGGCGGTGGCTCGTGCCTGTAATCCCAGCACTTTGGGAGGCCGAGGCGGGCGGATCAAGAGGTCAGGAGATCGAGACCATCCTGGCTAACACGGTGAAACCCCGTCTCTACTAAAAATACAAAAAATTAGCCGGGCGTGGTAGCGGGCGCCTGTAGTCTCAG
This sequence comes from Macaca nemestrina, assembly GCF_043159975.1. Lineage (NCBI taxonomy): Eukaryota > Metazoa > Chordata > Mammalia > Primates > Cercopithecidae > Macaca > Macaca nemestrina. The sequence goes on from NC_092125.1 coordinate 136,442,054, forward strand.
CTACTGGGGAGGCTGAGGCAGGAGAATGGTGGGAACCCAGGAGGCGGAGCTTGCAGTGAGCCGAGATGGCGCCACTGCACTCCAGCCTGGGAGACAGAGCCCGACTCTGTCTTAAAAGAAAAAAAAAAAAGAAATATTGAGTAGAGATTATACCTATAAGCAGTTTGAATGAAAAGGGAAGGTGCAATTAAATTGTATTTAGAAGGAGAAACAAGACCAAAGAAGATGTGCATGTGTGTGTGATTGTTCTGTGCAATTTGAACACGTTTATAGGCTGAGACAGAATACAAAGGAACAATTTAGAGATGGATGAAAGAGGGTGATTCACAGAAACATTCTTAAAAGGGTAGGAAGAGGGCTTTGAGAGGAATTGTCCTTGTATGGAATGGGCTCATTCTCTGAGCCTGCAGAGATGTGCATACGTGACAGTGATGTTGGCAGACAGAAGTTGGGAGTCTCACTCGATGTTTGCTATTTAGATTACAAATTTGGGATGGGGAGAAAGGAAGGGTGTCACAGGATCCTTTACCGAGAGGAACCATATGTGTACATACGTATTTCGTGTGTGTGTGCATGTTTATTAGACAGTAGGCTTGAGTAAATGTGATGAGGAGGGGAGTAGGTGTTTATCAAGGTCAAGTAAAATGACTGATATGGGGCATTAAGGACCAAGTAAGTGATGGCCTCAATCTAATAGTTGTGAGCCTATCTTCATCTTTGGATCCATAGCCCAGATATGTAAATGAAGAAGTCTGATTATGAGACTACATAGACTGTATAGATAAAACATGCTACCAAACAACTGTTATTTGCAGTAACTTTTGGAGAAACTTGCCATTTGGATCCTGCCTGATGTACTCTTTAATGGACTCCATCTCTTTGAAACAACTGTGGTAATGTTCCAAGGAGTCCTCCTTTATCATTTTATATTAAACACATTCTCAGTCTGTGATGATCTTAACTAAAGAGGTTAGATTTTTTAAGTCCTGTAGAGATCTTCCAGGCAACCACGATTTTCAGGATAGAGGCACTGCTATTCAGAGTCCTTAAACTAGTTAAGATTAGATCCTACTTAGGAGCCTGGTTCTTTTCAACTACATCACAGTATGATTTTTTTCAAGTATCCTGTGATTTTTTTCTTCCACTAGAGATAAAATCTTCACTTATTTTATAATTAAAAACATTATTTGTTGTCAGCATCCTTTAAAAAATGTGTAGCATTTCCTGCAGAAATGGAAAGATAGATGAAAAGATTTTTTTTCTATGTGGAAATATATTTTAGTTTCTCTAAAACTATCAATTCAATATAGTAAATCTATTCATGAGAAAATGTATCCATTAAATAGTTAAATGATTTATTCAAGGTCAGATTTAAATCACTCTCAATACTGGCTCATTCTCCTAAACTTTTAAATGTGTTCCCTTATGTATTAAGTTTTGGCTTTAAAACAAAACATTTTTCATGATAAAATGGACATTTTCTAGATGAAAAAATACAATTGTACTAAATAGGTATAATGGATCAGAGGCGACACAGTCTTTAGGTTGTACAAATAGGCTTCCCTATCAATAAAAAGATAAATTCTTATTTTTATTTAAGAAGTGCTTATTTACTTTTAAGTTCCAGTGTAGCATTTTTGAACTATATCTTATGTAATCAACTGAAAGAAAAACAGTTTAATACAGCTATCTGGGGGGAAAAGTTGCTTAATTTTTCACTCTAGCTAGGATCCTTTCAGTTTGTCATTTCTTCCCTATTGACTTCAGAAATGACATGTTCATTTCATACTCTAGTACTCTATTATTTCACATAAGTAGTCTTTTTAGGCCTCAGAAATTCTTGCTAAATAAAACATAAATAGAATGAAACTAGCCTGTACTTCAGAAGAAAAGGTACAGCATTGAACAAATAAACTCCTATATGCTTCTAGGTATAAAAACAATTTTTAGATGAATACACAAAGAGAAATCATATTTTATCTGCAATACTGTGTTGTATATTATCTCCTGGTTTTTGAAATATTATCTCCTGATTTTTGAAATAAGAATGTATCAATTTAAGAATAAGATAAGTTACTTTTAAAGTAATGGATACTAGCACAAAAATTGTTTACATAACTATGCTTTTTTAAAGAAAAGTAGTTACATTTTGAGAAATTGATAAAATTAATGCCTTTTGTTTTCATGAAAGGATATTTTTGGGACAATCAATGCATAAGATTTGGAGCTACAAGTGAACATTTTAAAAGAGATATGCATTTGTTCTCATTTAAATAAATGATCTGTCCTAACATTTTCAGGAACATAGCAAGTATTAAACTTGGCATCAGTAAATCATGGTTCCTATGATAATCATAACTGCCAAAATAACATCAGTCATGTTAATTCCAAAGTGCAAAACATTCTTGTAGAGCCACAGTATATCTCTTAACCATTAAATAGATGACTACCAAGCAGCCATAACCACAGATTTTTGAGTTAACATGTATTGTCCTTAAATCCTACTATCACTATACAGCCAAAGTCTGTGACATGTAGAATATGGCAAACTTCGTGATGTATCTATAGTTAAATGAAAGAAGACACACACATGATAAAAGTAGCAACACACAGGGTACTTACCCTCAGAGAATGCTAAATTTAAATGTATATTAAAAATAAATATAATAGGCAATACAATTTCTGTGATTGACTGAAAGGCTTTTCTCAGGAGGTACATGAATAAGTTTGAACTATAGAATCAAAGCAGTATTTTAGCACTGACTGATTTCCTATGATAAAATAGGTTTCCTGAGATTTAACTTGAGAATAAATGAAATTTTCAGTAGCTTAATTACAGGAATAAGGCAACTTTAAGACAGTGCTTCTTATAATCATGTTTGTGAATTTCAGGCAAAGCTCAAGTTCAATATGCTTCAAGGTCATGATTGTACCTTTTAAAGTAATATTAAAGAATGATTGTAAGCCTGAAAGTCTGTGACCTGAATGTTGTTTTGTTGCTATACTATATATTTTAAAATAGAATACCACAAGGAAAACAGTGCTGAGTAGGACCAATGCAAAGCTTTCAAATATTTATGAATCAGATCATTAATAATATCAACCAAGCACTACGTGTGAGCAGTCAATCAATGTAAAAACTGTACAGTTATTGGCCCTCTATGACTGGCTTGAAAAGTATGGGGTAACTAATGACATAAAATGCTTATTGCAAATGTGATAGTTATACAGCTATATATTAAGATCTGGGAATAAAATTATAAACTGAACCATAGAAAAGAGATTTTGAAGCAATTACTAATCAGGATAAGATTCTAATAAATCAATCAGCGTTAAGGTTGCTCTTCATCAGCTAGATTCATGGTATTGCAAATTATTTACATTTTTAAAGGCTCACCTGGCTTAGCAATGATATTCAAATAATTTCCATAATGTTGCCTGACAAGGACACCTTAGAAAATTGCTTATTTAACTCTGAGATTTTAATGGAACAAAAAGAGTGTGGGGAAAAAAAGAAAAGAAGGAAAAAAAAAAAAAACCCACTTCACCTAAGCCAGTTAGAGGAAAATATGAAGGAAAAAATGCCAAATATAAAGGAATAAAATTGTAACAAGTATCTACAAGTATAGAGTCAGCCTATGGACATAGAGTATAGATGTATAGATGTAGAATTGTGCAATTTTTCTATGACAGCATATCTATAAGTAATTTATATAATTATAGAATAAGCAGTAGATAGTCTAAGCCCCTTTTCATATATTTGGTGAAAAACACACAGTACCTTATTTATATACTGTATCCATTCCAGTTAGCATATATTTTAGCTTCAAAGCAGAATAATAGAAGTTACATCATCATCACTTTACAAAAAAAATGACTTTTTTAATGTTCTTGAAAAATCTCTAAGGTGAAAAGAAACTCTGCCCAGAGTAGGTTCCACAGAGCATTCAAATGTTTCCCTGTGGTGGAATTTCATTATATTCTGTACCTTGCCAGAAATTACTTTCTAAATTACTCTCTGTGCTGAATTGAACAGAGAGTACATAAGCAAAGAAAGAAAAGTGCTTTAAAACATAAAGGAGCAAAGAGGGAAAAAAACTTCATAAGCAAATCTTCATTCATGTTGAAAGTATCATTTGCTGCTGCTGCACTTTTAGAGGGATACAAAATTTGACTCAATCTCAGCCCTCAAGGTGCACACAGTCTACTTGGACAGAGATAACTGATAGAACATGAAATACATAAAAATATAAATATCTACCCACTCTCTTGAGATAGTCTTGTCTTATCCACTCCCACTGCTTAAACTATTATCTACATGGTATGCCAAAGCCTCTCTAAATATTATCTTCACTCTCACCTATTCTCTGTGATTCATATTATGCTTTTATAATTCAATAATGTTTCAACAGTTCTTTAAACTAATTTGCAATTCACTAGCTTTCACACTCTTAGACAAGAACTACTTTTTCTAATTTTTTCCTTAAAAAATAATAGTTTAACCTTCTGGTCACCAGCTCTTCTTTCTCCTTCACATTTTCTCATTTAGTCAATCCTTCAACCCATCTATGAAGTATTTCTCAAATTCTCTCCATTCCCACTGCCCGAGCTGATAGCATTATCTTTGGCCTGCACTACTCCAAGAGTTTCTCTGACTGATCTCAATTACTGCAGGTTCTCTTCACTGTAATTCATCCTTATTATTCCTACCAATTCCCTTTCTAATATAAATCTGATTAGATAAAGCCCTTGCTTAAATATTGACTATTTCTATCTATAGAAACAAGACCTATCAGCTTTCCCACTTTTATCTCTTGCCACTTCCCACCTGCCATCAATATTGAACTATTCATATGAACTAAACATATGTTTTTCTACTACACTGCACATATTTTTTATTGTATCTAACCAAGATGTGCACGTTATCCTTTTCTCCTCTGGCAAAGGCTTCCCTAACCTTCAGTACCCTAATTGAATGTCACTTCCTCTGTAGCATTATCCTTCCCATGTGCTCTCATAGCACAATTTATATAGATATATATCTCTATATATTTATATACATACATATCATATATTTATAACCATAAATCATACTACCATGGTTACATATATTGGTATGGTTTATGTTTTCTTTGCTAGACTATAGGTCATTTTTGTAATTTTTACTTGAATGAATTTGGATAGTACAGTGATACAAATAAACAGAGTTTGTTAGTAGAGTACAAATTACCAAGGCTAGGATGTGAAATCAGGAAGGACTCACGTAAAATAATTCAGTCTTAGGAGTACATATAAATCACTAAGCTAGGAAAGGGGGAGGACATTCCAGCAGAAGGACAAACATGTACAAAATGTCATGTTCAGTAATCCATAAGTACTTGCTAGTGGTAAAGCTGGGAATATGTATATATAAGCTTAGGGGAATAGGAAAAGGGAATTGAACCTGATCCTTCAAATGTTTAAATGATGTTGCTAAAGACTCAGATGAGCTAATCTGCAAGGATGTAAGATTTTGTTCAACTGTACCTGGCAATTCAAAGAATATAGAGTTTGATACTGATCTGGGTTGGGATTTATGGGGCAGATGTGGCATAAGCAGATAAGTATAAAGATAATGAAGATTTTAGTGAATTGTTCAGATAACCTGTCATTGGGTCCAGACTATGTAGAAAAACTGGGAGGAATCACGGAACACAGACTGTTTTCAAAAATCAGATATGCTGGAATTGAAAAATTGAAAGTTCTAATTCATGGATCCAATAGGTTATTTACTAAGCACTCCCTATGTCCCAAGTACTGTTTTAGGCACTGGGGACATGACAATGAAAGAAAGACAAAAATCCCCAAGATATTTGTTAACCTTCAAGTTTTCAGAGGTAAACTAGTTCTGGAAAACATCATGACCACACACGACTCAAGTGTGGTGGAGGTCTGGGTCCCTGGAGTTTAGGAGAACAAGGAACTCTAAGGAGAACATATTCCTTAAAAATATGTTTAAGTGATAAACAGGAAATCAGAATAATCAGGACATCGGACTTGGATAATATGGGACAAAAGGCTAGGTGCAAAAGTCTTCAATGAATGTGAAGTGAACAGGAAGTTGCTGGATTGTAAAGATGAAAATGGGTAGAAGAGAGCATAGTCAGATGTAAATGTTTCATTGAAGTAAGAATTTTTACTTGAAAGTAGAGTACAAAGAGAAACAGCCATTGAGAGAAAAGAACATGCACTACTTTCTGATACTGTGGGATGCACACAAAATGAGAAGAACTAGGTTAGTATTGGTTAAGGCAAGACCAAGGAAGACACATTTTATGAACATTGAGGATACATTTTGTTACCATGGTGTGAGGAACGAGGGTCCCAGGCCCACTAAAAAGGTCAAGGAGATAGTGGCAGTGGTGAAATTGGTTCAGAAAAAAAGGCACAGAAAAGTATATGGGTGTGAGGTACATGAGAAATGATTTGAGGAACGCACATTGTGGGCAGTGATCTAAGAGTGCACTTAGCTGACTCAAGTGTTACAGAGCATAGTGCAGCAGATGAGTGCAGGTTCTAGAGACAGAATTCCTGTTAGAATTACAGCTTTAGGCCGTGCGTGGTGGCTCAAGCCTGTAATCCCAGCACGTTGGGAGGCCGAGACGGGTGGATCATGAGGTCAGGAGATCGAGACCGTCCTGGCTAACACGGTGAAACCCTGTCTCTACTAAAAAGTACAAAAAACTAGCCGGGCGAGGTGGCGGGCGCCTGTAGTCCCAGCTACTCGGGAGGCTGAGGCAGGGGAATGGTGTGAACCCGGGAGGCGGAGCTTGCAGTGAGCTGAGATCGCGCCACTGCACTCCAGCCTGGGTGACAGAGCCAGACTCCGTCTCAAAAAAAAAAAAAAAAAAAGAATTATAGCTTTACCGCGTATAGACGCTGTGACTTTGGAAACCGTATAAAGTACTTTATGTAGAGCTTACCCAAAGCAAAATTTTTTTTCTTTTTTTGAGACGGAGTCTCGCTCTGTTGCCCATTCACTGCACTGAGTGCAATGGCATAATCTCGGCTCACTGCAAGCTCCGCCTCCTGGGTTCATGCCATTCTCTTGCCTCAGCCTCCCCAGTAGCTGGGACTACAGGCGCCTGGCTAATTTCTTTTTTTCTTTTTTTTTAGTAGAGACGGGATTTTACCGTGTTAGCCAGGACGGTCTCGATCTCCTGACCTCGTGATCCGCCCGCCTCAGCCTCTGAAAGTGCTGAGATTACAGGCGTGAGCCACCGCACCCAGCCGCAATTCTTAAATGGTAGCTATTATTAATGCGCTAAAGCCAAAGAAGTGTTGAAAGTTGAAAGGAACGAGTCACTGAAGGCCTGTTTTATAAGCTAGTGTAGGCTGACGCCTTGAGAAATCAGAGGTGTGTAGATGTTGAAGTTAGTACAAATAGGTTCCGAGTGGAAGTAGAGGTGAACGTATTGCAAAACTCAAGAGTAGACTGAGGCTTCACTACACTGGGGTAAGTAACAGACATGCTAGGTCATCAGAGCCTCACAGCCAGCACAGGTATTAAATGTTGGAAAATCAGTGGCCTTGTTATATAAGCCAGTGATTCTCAATCTTTGGTATCCATCAGAGTCATCTGCAAGGTTTGTTTAAAAAAAACAAATGGCTGAGCCCCTCCTAATTTGTATTTCAGTAGATCTAGGGTGAGTCTTGAGAAAATGCATTTCTACTAAGTTCTCAAGTAATGCTGATACTGGTCCAAGGGCCACAAATAAGAGAATCATATATTCAGGCCCTAATTACAAATGTATTCCTGGTTATCAGAGGTCATTAATCAAAAGTCCGTTTTGAATGAATAGTGATCAGCTTTAGTACAGAAAGCCATGCAGTCTCTAGACATCAGAGAGTGCTCTACAAAGGAGGGGATATTTAATGACTCTGGAAAGATATGTGGAGATCAGAGTGCTAGAAGAAAGCAAGCTGAGGGGAGAAACGCAAAAACCTAACTCCAAGAAAAACAATGTGTATATATTGTTAGAAAGCAGCTAGCGTGACTGAAGCAGACTATATTTTATACACACACACACAGGTGTGATACACATATGTATACACACACACACACACATATATATATGAACATACATACATTCTTTTTCGGCAGAGTCGAGATTCTGGTGTACCTACCCAACCTGAAGAGTAAATAGCAAAGAATACTATCACCTGGTCTCTGCAACTGGTTCACCTCCACTGGAAAGTGAGCCCAGCTTTGTATTTATTTGCCCCTACCCTAGAGCCTGAAGTAGGCAGGGCAATGAGACAGGATAAATAAATGTGTCAAAAGAAAATTCTGCATATTTATGGAGGCATATGATAAAGTGTTATCACTAAAAGCTTGTGGCCTGGGATGACAGTGGGAGAATCAGTGTTTAAAATATAGGTTCAGGCTTTACCATCTGCTCTATGACCTTGGTAGTTAACACCAACTGAACCTGTTTTCTCTAATATAGAAGTAATATTTGCCACAGGAATTAGATCAGCAAATGCATATAGAGTTCAGCATAGTGAATGTTGCCAGAAAATATTCTCTAAGCTCTAGCTATTATTACAAGACCACACCTTTACATCCAGACCTACTGGACATCAGATTTGTTTTCCTGCTGCCACTGCTCCAACAGGAGTGTCATTTCCTGAAGCTTTACTAAGCTCTCGTTATCTGAAAAAGGAAAATAGATGTTCTGATGCTGGTACTTCAGGACAAAGATAGGGGACAGCTGAAAGTTCTGGCTCTTTAGTGCAAAAATGCATTTAGATCTTATGATAAAAATGTGTAAGACTTATATCTAAAAGACAGAAGAAATGTTAATATAAAATTGTGTCAGAAATAAGACAGCTAGATAAGGGGCCAGAACCAAGAAGGATACAATTCAAAAAACATTCTTTTCTCCATCCTCTTTTTCACTGAAGGACTACCAGATGGACGGTTTACTTTTAGTGTTGGTTGTATATACAAGTTAAAGGCGTATGTCCTCTTCTTGCACGGCAAATCTTAACAAAGCTAGATTAAGTCCATGGGCAGGAATACCATTTTGATTTTGTTATGTCTTCATCACAGCGTATCAAACAGTATAAATTTATTTTTTAAAACTGAACCTCGAATTTTCAGCAAATTGTCAAATAGCTGTTATTGGCTCCTTAGAAAATACTTTATTTTTTAAGGAAGCGGAAAAGAAAAAAATTCACCATGATTCCAGATCCCAATGCATGAAGTTGATTGTTGAGAATAGTGCAGATGGAAAAGGACATACGTAACCAGTTTCGCATTCTTTCAATCATCTTCTTACATGTTAAATACTGTTGCTATGTTCTTGTGTGTCTTGTTTTATCTCAATTGCTTCCTATAGTTTGCCTCAACAATTCTACAAGGAACCACATACTTCAGCTTTCCAGCCCCAGCAGAAAGCAAATCCTAGCTATTCTTAAAAAAAAAAAAAAAAAAAAAAAAAAAAAAAAAAAAAAAAGGAAAACCTTGTTAATGGCAGATTAGTACTTGTGTATATTGTGTTTAGATATAAAACTTAGTGAAAATAGATGACAACTGAAGACAAAATTTGGACTAACTTTGCCAGTTATTTTTCATTTATTAGGGCCATGTGCTAGATGAAGAGGGTCTGAGATTTATGCAGTAAATATATTAAACATAGATTGAATAAAATGAGAGTTCTTTTTATCTGTTTGGATAGGTCAAACGCTGTTAAACTAATTACAACTAAATTTTATCTACTCAATAACAGTTCATTTAAAGTATGTGTCAAAATTTGACAGGCTTTTGGGACTTTCTAAATTGGGATTAGACCTAAGATATCAACTCCATAAGTCATCCCAGTTATGATTTTAGTAAAAAGAAAGACACAGGAAAAGAAAAAACCTGAAAGAGACTATGTTATTGGTAACCTAGATTTCTAGGTTAAGTATAGTGATTCAGTGAAATGCTAACACAATTATTTTGGGGAAAACTTAGGTATCTATCATAAAGCTCAATATTCCCAAAGACATTTTGTTTACTTGATTTAAAATAATTCTCGTGACTGGGTGTGGTGGCTCACACATGTAATCCCAGCACTTTGGGAAGCCGAGGCAGGCGGATGGCTTGGGCGCAAGTTTGAGACCAGCCTGGGCAACATGGCAAAACCTTGTCTCTACAAAAAAATACAAAAACTAGTCAGGCATGGTGATGCATGCCTGTGGGGGACTGAGGTGGAAGGATCTATTGAACCTGGGAGGTTGAGGCTGCAGTGAGCTGTGATCATGCCATTTGCACACCAGCCTGGGTGACAGAGTGAGACCCTGTCTCAAGAAAAAAATATACTCAATTACAAATGACTTTTATATATTAAAAAAATTGAAGTAGATAGCAGGTGGAGAGACATAGGTAGTAATGTATGGTGAATTTTCAATCATTAATCTGTTTCTTTGTTGGTCACAAACTCAAGAATATATTGCATGTATAATTCTACTCAAATTATCTAAAAAAAGATATCATGGTTAACAAACACTTTTCCAAGTAGTATTTAATAGTACTGTGAGGATTCAACATTTTTTAAAGGGTAAGCATTTTTTATAAAGGGGTTTTTCCTTATCTACATTAATTCTTTCTACTCAACAAAATAATTTACATGTCAAAACTCAAAATTGTATCTTAGAGTGGTGATTCTCAAAATTCTCAAGCCAGAACAGCAGCAACAATAGCATAAAGTGAACCAGTATTCCTGGGGAGACCTGAAAGCACGGCTTTAAGTAGTCTTAAAAGCATAGTGGCTGAAATGGCCTTGAAATTTCATCTTGGCCGGGTGCTGCAATTCCAACACTTTAGGAGGCTGAGGCAGGTAGATCACTTGAGGTCAGGAGTTTGAGACCAGCCTGGCTAACACAGTGAAACCGTCTCTACTAAAAATACAAAAAAATTAGCCAGACATGGTGGCATACGCCTGTAGTCCCAGCTACTCAGGAGGCTGAGGCAGGAGAATCGCTTGAACCCAGAAGGCAGAGATCACACTGTTGCACTCCAGCCTGGGCGACAAAGATAAATCTCATTTCAAGTCTTACAACTTGCAAGCTTTATGTTTTGCAGTTTTCTAATGATATATATCCATGTTTCATGAAAAAATGTTTTAAATTACCATGGAAAGACAATTCAAAAACATGCATGTTTCTTCATGGTTTTGCCTAATCCTTATCACACAGAGAGGCATGGCCATGGGTTCAAACTGCCCAAGTATAATGCAGCTTTACTGAGTAAGGGTCTTCCTTTTACTCTTATTCGACAAGATTCTTTTGGAAGTCTTAATTTTGTAATTTTAAAAGAATTTAATATCAAGTTTTGTGTGCAGCTTTTAGATGGATAAGTTTAAGTAAACTTATTTGTATGATTTTTTGGAGTTATAAAAAAGAAACGTACAAAAACTAAAGCAATTCAAAAGGGATATTTTAATGAACATAAATTCACTAGATTTGTCATGTCAACCCTGTCCTCTCCTAAGTCCATTTTACCAATAACTGCATTTAGAAACCCTAGTGGAGCCCAAGCAACTTAGCACAGCCCATAATCTGACTTTTCTATCCAAACATATTTCTCTATTTGTTGTCTCCTAATTTATGACCTAGCCATGCTGAACTTTCTCCAGGGTGCCGTAATCTTGATTCTGGTCCTTCCCCTCCGCCTCCCACCCTTTTAAACAAACGGTTCCGTTTCCAACGCTTGTGTCCCTAACACTTAACCTCCAATCCAGGTAATATAACTACCTTCAAGAATCCTTTCCTAACTGCTAAAGATTGAGTACGCTGTAGTAACACCCAATAGTTCCTCCAGAAAATTTATCAACCCATATAATTCTTTACTTATCTCACACTGAACTGAAAGCCCCATGTTAGGAAGTTTTAGTAATTTAGGTTGGTGCAAAAGTAATTGTGGTTTTTTAATTTTAATGGCAAAAATCACAATTACTTTTGCACCAACCTATATTTCATCCACAGCATCTAAGCTGGCACATAGTTAGCAGGTAATGAACACTTGTTGAACAAAAGAATTAAAGATGAGTCTCAAGAGGTTAAATGGTAGCAAATAGGCTGGGCGCGTTGGCTCACGCCTGTAATCCCAGCAGTTTGGGAGGCTGAGGCAAGTGGATCACTTGAGGTCAGGAGTTCAAAACCAGCCTGGTCAACGTGGTAAAACCCCGTCTCTACTAAAAATAGAAAAATTAGCTGGGTGTGGTGGTGGGTGTCTGTAATCCCAGCTACTCGGAAGGCTGAGGCAGGAGAATAGCTTGAACCCGGGAGGCAGAGGTTGCAGTGAGCCGAGATCACTCCACCACACTCCAGCCTGGGCAACAGAGCAAGACTCTGTCTAAAAAAATAAAAATAAAAAAAGCAAATGTTAGCAACTTATGTGGCTAGTAATCCATATTTCTAGGAGCTATTTTCCTTGAAAGTTGGTAGTAATCCATGTTTTTAGGAGCTATTTTACTTGAAAGTATAATAATGGATGTTTTACACTGACATACAATCTTTAAAACTGAAACCAACCTCTTAACTGTATAAAGTTAAATGTAAGTAGACTCCTGCAGTTAACTTTATAGATACCAAAAATTAAACTACTACTTTACAAAACAAAAATGGAAAGTCGAGGTAATAAATTAATCTCATATGTACACTGTGTTATTCACAATGGTGTAGAGAGAAAAGAACAAAGACTTTGAGGTTGAAAAATCTCTCATAATTATCTCACCTTAAAATTGGGCCAAAAGGTGATTTTTGTACCACTAGATACTCCCAACCCCATATTTCATGCTGTATAAATTGAAACTACAAATAACACAAGACAGAAAAGATATGTACTATCATCACCTCCATTTTACAGATGAGAAAAAGAACTTAGATAAATGAAGGGCCTTGCTGAAGCTACCACTGGTAAACACTGATATGCTCAGCCTCCTGTTCCCTGACGTCCTTATTTTGCTATACTGTATACTGTCATAGCGTGAATCAGACTAGAAGCTATTTGAAAGCAGTAAGTCAGTTACACTATAACACAACGTAAGCATTTCCAAGAATTACCACACTATGCAAAATCATACAAAAAAACCCACAGGACTTATGAGGAAAATGATAAGGTTAGGGTACAACACTCAAAATCTTCATCCGTGACACTAAAAAGGACAGAAGTAATTTCTTAAAAGGCAGCACAGTTTTACATGTTAAATGGTTAAGAAATATATAAATACTACTATAAATGACTTTATCTTGAAAAAGACCTGAAGTTTGCTTGAAAAAATGAGGGTCTCAGATGTGTTGAAAACAGCTATCTGAAATTGGATGGGAAGTTATTAGCACCAGATATGGATGAGCGTGGTTCTTAACTTGTGGAAAACTGAGACTAATAGATGTCTGAGGAACGTACATGTGTGCACATCTGATAAATATATATTTTCTTACACAGCTGGTTCAAAATGGTTGTAATTTCTTGCTTTCATTTGTTTCTCAGGATGAAATCTTAAGTAAACATGAAATTCACATTATGCTTAAATTGTTCCCTAATATATTAAATATGCTAGAACAAATTTGTATTTTCAGTGTCTGTTTATCTTTGTATTCTCTACAATGTACATAGCAAATGTCCAACGTACATAGCAAATGTCTTTTGAGAGGTCAAAATGATTTTAGGGAAAAAAAAAAACCTTCCATAAATAAAATGCCAAAAACTGCCCCACCCCTAATTAGAGGAAAAGAAACACTACTAATGGAACAGTATATAATCCTTATAAGTGAACATATGAAGTGATTCTCTCCATTTTACAGATGAGAAAATAATAGTTTTTAAATGTCTCATGTCAATGTCTTATGTTTTTTCCAGAGTAAAAGTGTATTTATAATTAGAGCTATTATATATATTTTACACTATAAAACTCCACACTTAGGGCAAAGACAACTATAGCAATGTTACTATCTCTCCCTGTAGCTAATTTCTAAGAGTCATGACTATATGAATTGGAATCACATTTTAGAATTCTACAAATCTCTTTTTTATAGGAGCTCTTTAACCCTAATTCTTTGACCAATTTCCCTCCATTATAGTTGAATATGCCAGTAATAAATACATGAATGTGTCAAGTAAATCACTACTAGTGATTTCAACCATCTGGAGCCACTGCAATCCCAGAAGTTAAAAAAGCAAAACAAAACCGGAAAAAAATAGTAATAATATTTTAAAAACCCACAAAAAAGGGAGTGGGGGGCAGGGAGATTTTAAGCTGAACCAGACAAAAATAGCAAAACACCTGATTATTACATAAAATGCACTATTGTTTGTCAACTCATTAACCACAAATAAAAAGAATCTGGTTATGGTTGATTATGGTTATAAAAAGTCTAAGACATGTAGTTGCAAAGAGAATGATGGAAGAAAAACAGAAATAAACAGTTTTAAGTGATGGACAGCTAATGCAGCAACAAGGTTGAGAGACAAATGGGGGTGGTAAGCAGGAAATTGTAAGACATGACAATAGATAAAATTGCTAGCCATAAGAATATTTTAAAATTTTGCTAAGGTTATGGGGCATAGCCCCTGAAGGCATACTTCGCACAGGTAAATGTATATTTATAGCACAGCTTTAACTCTCAGAGAGAATATCAGAGTCATTATTCAGTAAGGCTTAGGCATTTCAACTGTTAGACTGCGCTATGCAATAGTAGAAAAAGTGACTGAGGAAGCATTAAATGAGTAGAAAAGCTATTTACGAAAATGACCCGAGTATCATTTTATAAAACCACAAAATATAATAAACATATCAGGAATTAAGAGTACTAATTTGCAGTCTATTAAAAAAAATCAATTCACATGGACATTCCTTCCCTGTTAAATTTGACTTTTAATACTGATCATACTGATTTCTATGATAAGCTATCAACTTGTACGTAATAGTTTAAATTTATGAATAATAGCAGGCCTGTATTTCTTTTGATCAGTGTAATACACTGAAGACTGGATTGGAAAGCCAGGGACTTGGATTCTAACTACAGGTATGTTACAATAAATGTTGCTAAACTATTTATTTGAGCTCTAGAACTGTTTATCTTTAAAACAGGAGGTTAAAACTGGATATCCGGGTTCCTTTTCAATTATTTCTTGGTATTATTAACTACATATCTGCAAAACTTAAAATTACTAAGAAATAATTTCCACACTTAGGAAAAAACTTGGAAGCTGATTTTTACAGAACTGAAAAAAACGCATTCTATTAAGAGTGCTTCTTCAACTTATGTCCAAATGCATCACCTGCCAAATCTTGCCAAAGTGTAGATTCATTAGGATCATAGATTGAGTTTCTAATAAACTCCTAGGTGATATTAATTTGCCACTGGTTTGGTGACTGCATTTTTAATAGCGAGGTTCTAGGATCTGAAGTAGTATTGACAAGCTAGGCTAATCCAGATATTAGAGAGAGCAACTATGACCAGGAATAAAACACCACAAATATATGCCACAAAATTTCATGATAAAATATGTCTAAGATTTACATTAATAAAGGATAACTGGGTGGAGGAAACGAGGAAGATGTAAGTTGCTAACTGAAGCTGACAAGAGTTTGTTACATTCTTCTAGTTTTTCTATGTTTGAAATATCTAAAATGTTAAAAATTCCTTTGATTCAAAAACCTATACAACATACCAAGACAATAAACCAAGTGAATGAAAATAGAGATGCCGCATAGTCTTTCTGTCCATTGAAATGGGAGCAAAGGAGGGAGGAAGAAAAGGGGGAGAAGTGCAAAAAGGGTGGCTCTGTGAAGCTACAAAGAGTATGTTTGTATTTAAGGATCTTACACATAATTCAGCTTCTAAAATACCAATGATATAGCTCCTTGTTTATATATTTAAGAGAAACCTGGGGCCCAAATGACTTATTTCTTAAACACGATTTAAAATCCTTATTAAAAATTGGTTACATCATGAGATTTGATAAGGGGATTATCAATGTCCAATCTGTTAAAAATTATAAAATGTGTTTTGAACAATAAAATATTGTACTATTTAAACACCTAGTATTATATTATTTGCCATTTTTATAACTAGGCAGAACAAGAAATTTAGGACAAATTCCTCTTGAAAAGCAACCACTGAATAATAAGATACTAAATTGAAGGGAACAATTACCTCTTGGGAAAGAATGAGGTTTGAACTAAGATCAGAAAGAGGTTCATATGGGATTTCAGTTCATTCTGTAACATTTCCTTTCAACTAATA